>NC_140411.1:154433488-157390988 GCF_965140295.1 Lepidochelys olivacea | reverse complement strand
TGCAGACACCTACCTAGTAAGAAATGAACTGATGCCACAGACTTATTTCACACAGGATGTAGAAAAGCCATTTTGTACCAGTGACATTTTTTTCATACCCAACCAAGTCTAACTTGGGCAAGAGACAATAAGACTAAGTCAATCCTATAAACACTGGTTCCCAGTTACAATGTTAATATACTAGTAGGTTTTTACAATTAGCCTATCAAGTTGCTTCAGAGCAAATCTAGTTGCTTGTGCAACGCACAAGATGTTCCTGCTACTTTCTCATTTTATTTTGTAAAATTGTATACGTATTGAAGCTGCCAGGCTGTAATACAGCCAGCACTACAAAATTATCTGAGTTTCAATTAAGTAACTTGCAATAATCTGTAATTAAAAACCTTACACCAATAAACAGTGTTGATCAACAAGAAAGCAGTTTCCACACTACAGTGCAATTCTAAAGTTTTAGGTATTCCTGAAATTGGTCACACCACCTGTCCACTAAAACAAAATTACATGTCTGGAAAGTCTTCCTGTAGAACAGCTTACTGATTTCAATACAGAAGTCTTGTGGGATTGAGAGTGAATAAACTGTTAGTTTACAAGTAAAGTAGGCTTTTCCTCCATGTCCCCAAAACAAATTCTCTAAAAATCAGAATTATACATTAGGATCCTCATGCTCTCTGTTGTGAGATTGAGATATACTGGTACTAAATCTCTACTGAGATTGTTACTGTAAAATATTATTTCTGATGTTTTCTTATGGCCTTTCAACAAAAATGATTTAGAATGATTAAAATAAGATGACAACATAATTTCAACAATGGCTATAACATTCGGCTCACTCATGGGTGGTGCGTGAACCCCCCCACATGGGAGACTAGCCCCCTGCCTCTTCTGCCTGAGGCCTCGCTCCTACCCCACCCGCCCCTTGCTCGCCAGAGCCAGAGGATCCCCGGGCCCCAAACACAGCCAGAGGAGCCCTGGCCAAGCCACCCCGAGCCCTGGCCTGCCTGCCGCAGCCACCCCAAGTCCTGGGCTGCCAGTAAGCCCAAACCCTGGCCCGCCAGCTGGCTCAAGCACCAGCTCGTCCACCCCAGATGTTCCAAGTCCCAGGCTGCTGGTTGGCCCAAGCCCAGGGCGTCCCGAACCCCAGCTGGCTTTGAGGGAGAGATGGAGCTGATTTAGAAGCTGATTTAGCTGCTATTTTAACAATAACGTATAATGGGTAGCTTTAATCAGCTGTAAGATTTATCATCTGCATATGTTTAATCAACTTTTGAAAACAGAAAGCATGTGTTTTACAAAAGAAAGATGTCAAAAAGTGATTTAGACAGTACTTTGCTCACTTTATTGGATTAATAACGTGAATTGTATACCTGAGTGGAGTTAGATAGTTGGTTTTTCCACGGCTCCTCTGCGCTGCTGGTCAGGTTTGTGCGGTTATGAGGTAGAGAGAGTGCGTTTCGCTGCAGGTAAGGCACATTTCCATTACTTCCACTTCCTGTTATGTGATTATTGCCTATCAAAATAGCGTCTGTACTACCCAGCGTTCTTGGTGTGCTGCAGGGAACTGGGCCTGCTGGAAAGGGTCCATTAGCCATAGGCTGCCCAGGGCAAGCCGGACGGATTCCATGCTGAGTGACATTAGGCACTCTGGTTAAAGCAACCTGAGGCTGCTGACCAGAGACAGAGTTTGTAGGCAGTGATGAGTCAGTTGTTGGCCCATTAGAAATTCCAGTAGATCGTACCTGTGCAACTCCTGTTTGCCTCATCTAATGAAAAATTAGTAAGACAAAAGAATAAAGTTAATTACATAATTAAGAGACTACAGTAAAAGCTTTTTTATCTGGAATGTTGGGAGAATGGAGGGGTACCGGTAAGTGAAAAATTAACAAAGAGGGAGGGAGTTTGGGTGTGAGAGGGGGCTTGGGGCATGGGAGGGGATGCAGTGTGCTGGACCAGGGCAGTGCTCATCTCAGGTGGCTTCTCACAAGTGGCGACATGTCCCAGCTGCTCCTACGCGGAGGCACAGCAAGGCAGATCTGCATGCTGCCTCCACCTGCAGGCGCCACCCCCGCATCTCCTATTAACTGGGGTTCCCAGCCAATGGGAGCTGCAGAGCCAGGGCACAGTATGGGGCGGGATGGGGGCAGCCTGGGAACATCAGGGACATGTCGCCCCTTCTGGGGAGCCACGCAGAGCTAGGTAGCGAATGTGCTGGCCCTATGTCAACCAGACTATAAACTGGACTTTCAATGAAGATCAGAAATGCCGGTTTGTAGAGCTTTTCTGTTTGTAAAGTGCCGAATAACACAGTTGTTCCTGTATATAAATATTGTGTACTGTTAATTTATTTTTACTCTATTGTTTCAAGTAAAGTTTGGTTGAAATTATGTTAATTTTATTCAACTTTTTTTTTTTTTTGTAGCTTAGAAACCAGGTTCCTTCCAGTTTGTGCTGAATGGCAGAGCTGACATGCTCACAAATGGTGAGTGAATTTTAAGGTATAGTTATTGAGGGCAGACTTTTCTTCTAGGAAAGCCATAAAGAGACAAACAGACAGATAGAATTAGGCTTTTACAATTGGACACACAAATATAAGAGAAGTGAGCAACAGACAGGAATGAGAGGTCTTTTGACAACTTACGACAAATGCTCATTTCGTAACTAGACTGTTTCTCAAACTTTGTCAGTCAAACAACTGACCAGAAAACAAATTAAAAAATTGGTTAATCATCATCTCTGGTAGTCCTACAATACAAAACAGCTAATGATGAATGTCTTTCAGCCAGTAAACATCAATCACAGTAAATGAAATGTCAAAGAAAACAGAAGATGTTATGTAAACTAGTAAATAGGGCACGAAAGTGTATACAATACGAATAATTCGGGTTCAAAAAGAAAACAGAATGCGCCACTGATGCAAGTACTGAAAATTAGAAAAATATTTCTGCTCGCACCTGCTGGTGTTGCTGCATCAAGACAAACTGACTCTCCAGCTGTTCCAGCATAAGTTTCTGTGCTGGATTTAGATTTCTGTTTGCACGCAGCTGTTCCAAGTCCTGGAAAAAAAAACACTGCAGCATTATTTAGAATCATTCAACTTAGAACTGATTAAAAAGCTTCCTGATAACAATACTTAACACTGCCAGTACAAGTAAGGCTTCTGAAACTGAGAAAGTATAGCTCAAAAGCTCCTAAAAGGACCAAACCCCTTTCTATAATCCACTGTTATACTAAAAACTCTATATAAGCATCTCTTATCTACTTAAGCTGAAAAAGACTTGATTATCTCAGTATATGTTATAAAACAGTACTGTACACAGTTCTTAAGTGTTCAATATGATTAAAGTACGTTTTTGCCGTGAAAGAATGTTAAATTCATAAAGTTCTTAAAATGTATACAACTCTTGACAACACACATTCTGTAATTTTCTCCTGTGTTATTCTTGCACTATGATACAAATCTCAAAATTGTCAATCCATTTTATATAAGAAAATCATTCTGTGTGAACTCTCACACTAAAATGGGAAAGAGCCAAATATACACAATCTTTACCTTAGAGAACAACAGATACAAGACTGAGCAGTTTTATAACTGAGGCGATAAACACTTACTTTAGTGCTAAAAATGTTTGTGAAATGTCCTCTCTATTTTCATTTAAGCTGCTGAGCACATAGTATTCATATTTTAACTCTTAAGAAAATCCATAGATATATTACGAAGAACGAATAGCTACCATAGTTGACTAATCAGGTTGTATGTTAATACATAATTGTTGAAGATATGAGACAAAGTGGATGTTGGAAAAGAAATACCTCAAAACATAAACTAGATAAAACAAGAGCCAAAAGTCCCAAACTGGTTACTTACCTGTACAGAAACTGTGCTTCTTCAAGGTGTGTGGTGCACATATACATTCCACTATAGATGTATGTGCACCCAATGCACTTGAGTCTGACACTTTTGCCAGCAGTACTAGCAGGTGGCGCATGGGCCTGGGTTATCCTTTTGCACTGATCTAAGGGTACCAAGGGGAGTGGTGACCACCTCCCTCTCCATTCTTTTGTACCAAAGGAATTTAATACCCAAAGCAGAGGAGAAAGTGGGAGGCTTGTGAAATGTGAATGTGAACAACACATCATGAAGAATAATAGTTACCGTTCAGGTAAGTAGACTTTTTTTTTTTTTTTTGCCTTAAAAGTGATTGTGCTCATATACATTGCATTGTTGGTGAATCACCAGCAGCTTTCTTACAGGTAATGGGACTTTGGATTACTTGAAGAGAGACTGAAAGGGTATGTCTATACTCCATTGAAAGCCTGAGCTTAACCTGACCCCCCCCTTGTGTTTACATTGCAATTGCACGAACCCAGGGCTTGGACCCAGGGTCCCAGGACGCTGCAGGGCTGGAGGGTCTGAGCTTGAGTTAAGCTAGGAACCAGGGTCCAAGTCCTATAGCTCTGCAGTGTAAACACAGCCCCGCTTGATTCGGGTCCTGGGAGTCAGTCGGAAGTTTCCCACAATTCCATGGGACAACTTCTTTAGTCCTCTACAGCCTAATAATCTGCAATCCACTCTATTGAAAAAGGAAGCCACCCCCATCTTTGTGAATGGCAGCTCAGGTCAGCGTTAACCCATTCTCTTCTGATCACCGATCTGCAAGCACACTACCAGGCAGCCTCGTGGGTCTGCAATGGAAAGCGAACTGATCAAGTATTTTGCAAAGCGAGCTGCTTCCTGGTAACATGCAGGGCTCGCAGTAACGTTTTCCCCGTTCCTAAGACTGACTTGCCAAAATTGGCATGATCTTTGGAAGCTTGAGTAATAGTTTAATGTCTGGAGAAGTATGCAGAGATGGCCGTGTTACTGCTTTGCAAATATCCACTTGCAGGAATGTTGCTCAAAAAGACAAGTGAAGGGGAACGAGAACTAGTGGAGTGGGCTGTCATCCTTGCTGGAGTAGACACCTTTGTCAGACTGCAGCAAAGACTGATACAGATAGAAATCCAAAGCAAGATATGCTGGGCTGTAACAAGTTGCCCTTTAATACTTTCAGCATAGGCTAGAGAGAGTTGGGAAGTAGATCTGAAAGACTTTGTGTAGTCCAGGGAAAGTGCCCAAAGCCCTCCTAACAGTCACGGTATGAAGCTTTTCTTCAGCCTTGGAAGAATGAGGCTTCAGAAAGAACACTGGAAGATAAATAGTCTGGTTGAGGTGGAATACCATTTAAGGCATAAACCAAAGGTGCAGCCTAAGAGAGATCATGTCTTTGTCAATGGTCAAAGTTAAAATTCCCTCCAAGACAATGGCTATTGGGCTGACATCGTTAAGGCACGTCACTTTCATAGCCAACCTTACACGAGTGAGTGATGTGGCCAGCATCAAACCCAGCTACCGTTGACTACTCTAACTCAATGGATCAGGTACCCATTTTGCAGCTGGGTAAACTAGAGATGGCCTTTCAGTGTGGTATCACGCAAGATTTGAACACACAATTTTCAGGATTGTAGTTAAGTACTGTAACTACTTGGCCACCTCATGTGGAATACTGTAAAAGGAGGGTCTGCTAAAAGTGCCTGTAGCTCTGACACCCCCCTTGCAGAGGTAATTGCTACCAACAATGCTGTTTACATTTACAGCAGTGGCAGAGATGTTATGCCACAGGTTCGAAGGGGGAACCCATCAACCTAAATTACTAAATTCAATACCCATGAAGGTACTGAATGGATCAGATATAGGAAGGTGCACATGAACAAGTCCCTTTACAAATCTGGACACCAAGGAATGAGAAAAGGTAGGAAACCCATCTACTGGTAGGTGAACTGCAGAAATGGATGCTAGACAGAGTCTTGCTGAGCTGTCAGAGACCAGAGGTTTTCAGGTCCAGCGAGTAGTCTAGAATATGCCTAGTCCCTGTGCTATTTGGTGATTAATTTACAAGATTCTGCCCAGTTTGAAAACCTTTAATGTTGCTGTATAGATGGCTCTAGCGTAATCCTTCCTGCTACTCACTAAAATGGCCTCGACAGCTCCAGAGCAGATTCTCTCCTCGCTGCACAAGTAGAGATCATCCATGATGTGAGACAGAGAACTTTTAGGTTGAGTTCTCACCTCACTACACCTCAACAAATAGAGAAATGCTTCCTTACCTCCCACTCCCGCAAAACTGTTCTAAGATGAAGAAAAAGCAGTATTAATTTCTAGACTAGTATCAGGTTTATGGTCTGATATCTTCTGTTCATCAGAGATCGCAATGAAAGCTTTATACTGTACAAATATCAGGGATCTTCCCTGTCCAATAGCACAAACCTTATGAGTAGAGCTATTTTAGAAGCTTAAACACCAAGAGAAAACATTTTAGGTGTTTTATTTCAAAAGGATTTATTATATTTATTATTTTTTCTCCATGTACAGCTGAGCTCGTGGTACTAAGAAAAACTAGTTTTAAAGCTAGATGAATGTAAAAAAATAACACCAATAATATTTTTTTAAACAAAGACATTTCTAAAATGCCTTCTCTGTAAATTGCATTACATATACAGAATACAAAGACAGAGATGGAATGAAGGTTTTATTCACTTTCATGTGAGATGACCTTCATAACTCATTTCTGGCTTTGTCATTCATAGATAATGAAACCATATTAAATGACTGTTAACAAATCCTTTATTCCATACATAGGGTGAAGACGGTAACGACACTTTCCCTTAAAGAGGAGGAAACAAAGTGAAAAAAGACAAAACGCTAGTGAGGCCTGAAAGGAAAGAGAAGTCGGAGAGATGGGAGAAAGCAGAGAAAAAAGTGATAAAGATTGCACAAAGGCAGGAGAGACAAATAGGTGGAAAAATCAAGTGGTATAATAAAACAATGCTGACTGGCTAAGGAGGCAACAACTAAGGGACTGTCTTTCAGGTAGAAAAAATATTTGTTAATTGTGCATAATGCCCACAGCCTTTGGGCAGTATACCAGAGTTTCAGGATCTATTTCCCCTCCTCAGAGCAATAATTTTTCTGCTGATGTCCTTGCATTTAGTCAATATTTGTGATATATATGGTGACGACTTTGGCCCAAGTCTGATTTTCAAAATGTGCATTCTTTTGCTACTGCTGAAGCTTGGCATGGTACACTGCAACCTTTGTCAGTGAGCTGAAGAATAAACTGAAAATACTGTAACAAAACAAACTAGATTTGAGTCAAGGTCTCAAAAATAAAGTCCAGCACTTCAACTGTAGAAGCCACCTGGTCTGAAATCCACGAACACCAGAGTTGAATTTCAACTCTCTCCATTATTGGTGATACAATAATCTTAAGTCCTTCACTTATAATTTTATCAGTTTGCCAAATGAAGACACAAGAAGTTAACTCACATGGATATTGGGAGGGGTGCAGTAGTTGTGCAGCACTTTGTAAATCTTAGGCAGCACAGCGAGTCATAAGTATTATTCATCTGACATCCAACAGTATGACTACTTCACACATTAAGTTAAAAAATGTTACAACAAGAAAAAAATATTTACTTTTATCTGTCCATATTACAAATTTATTATAAGTGCTTATGTAATTAAAATATTCAACTTGTGCCATGTCACTAAACTGGAACTCAGGTTTTGTTGGTTTTTCATTTTAAGCTCGATTTCACACATACCACAGGAAAGCTATAAACACGAAAACTACTTGTATCAAACAATAAGCATTATATCAAAGTATACTCAATATTTACCATCTGATTCAGAAGTTTAAATGTGAAAAGTTTCTTTGAGTCCATTTCAGATATATTTCTGGTAAGAAAAAAAAGTCTCAAAGCTGCTCAGGGTTTTTTTTAACACACTTACCTGTAATTTCTGTGGTGTCAAGCACCAAGAATGAATTTGTTGCTGTACTGGAGGATGTGACACCGTATGACCACTGCTCCAAGCATCTGAAGTATTCTGAGAAAAACATTAAATTTAAATATATGACTATAAAAAGAGCAAATATTAGGTTTATAAAAGCTAGACATGAACGTCTTGATGAAAGGACTAACCACAGGTTTAAGAATAATACAGTATATAACAAGTATACTAAAATATACTTTCTCTCATTTTGCTTCAACCTATACAGTATCAGAACAATGAGAGAAAAGTAAATGATATTCAATATAGTATCTAATACCATAATGACAAGGAACCAAATCAAATAAGTCACTACCTCTTAAAAAAGTATTATGTGAAGAAGAAACATCCTGAATTTTAGATATAGTCAAAGGCAACAGACAGAACAACATGGCCATTTCCCTCTCTATTACAATACTATGATTATATTCTGAGATTAGGATAATTACTTCTATATATAGTGTCACTGATGTGTATTGCACTTAGGTACTTACTATCTCAGTTGTAATCTCCTAATTAAATACACTGCTGAAAAATGCACTAACCTCAACACATGAACTTCTAAAACTTTCCCCATCTTAATGCCAAAGGATTACAATTAAAGTACAAGTTCTGTGGATACTGCACAATTTCTATGCATATTTTTGTATAATTTTGGCTCGGTCTCTAATTCACAAGAATATATACCTTTGTTGGACTAGATGTTCTTTTCCTCTTGGCAGGACTGGACAGGTCATCTACTTGGCTAGAAGGAATCATGTGTAGTGGCAAGGATTGCTGTGAAATTGGTGTTTGAGTGAGGCCTAGTACAGGTTCAGTATTTGGATGATGAGGTTTACAAGCCTAAGAATCACAGAAGGAAGACAAAAACATGGTTCTATATATTCTTAATTCTTTCAATTAAGCTACATACTTTTACGATCTGCATATCTTAAAAGGGCTGTGTGGATATACTGAAGCTGACTCAGTTACTGAAAATCAGTTTCCATATGGTCATCAATGGAGGAATGTGTACCTTTCTTGGAATTAATTTAAAAAAAAAAAACAAAAAAACAACCACTGTAGCATTTCTACTTAAGATGAAATCTCTCAAAATCATGAAAATCCACAAAGGTTCTAAATTGGTACCCCCATATTTCTCCCATATTATAGGGAGTCTTTTCTTGATCTAAATCCCTTTGCAAATAAATCAAAGGCTTTTTATTAATGAAAGCCAGCCCTGCACTCAGTAAAATAAGCTTGACTACTACAGATTGTAAAGAACCCTTAAAGCTGGGCACCTGCAGAACATAACCCAACTTCTCACCTGCTGTGCTGTGTTCATGGCACCCTGCCTGGAGGTAAGCTCTGCGGGGATTGGTAGGCTCCATGCCTCCTCAATACTAGGAAGTAATTTAGTTTTATTCTGTAGACTACCTTGTGGAAGGTTACACAACTGAGCCTAGGAAAAATTATGTAAAAAGCAAATTTAACACAAGCCTACTTTATTAAGAGCAAGTCCACGAAATCTTCCTAAATGCTGTAGCTAATTACGTCTTAAAGAGAGAATAGATTTAAAGTCTGGGGTTTTAGAAAGGTGCTAAGTATAAAGAGGGTAACCAGAATATAAACCTTTGTGAGAATCAGAATAAAGTTGAGCTCTGGTTTCAGAGGTCTCGTAACTCTTTTCTTCTGAAATTGCAAACAAGAGTGAAAGATAGTGTGTGTGTGTGTTCTCTCTCTCTCTAAATGCTATGACAACTTAAAAATGTAGACAGTACATAGAAAAAAAGTGATGTAAATCAATATGCATCAACTGAGTAATGTGCAAAACAGCATTATTTACAGGGATTGAGTCCCACTTAAAAATGGAAAATAAAACAATAATTCAAGCTATGATATGTTTACAATAAATATGGAAACAGGTTAAACACCATAAAACAATAAAACATTAACTGGTATGTTATTTTCCCCCTCCCCTCTGTTGTGTACATGATAAAATATTTCCCTTCCTTAAAGCTTTAAAGTTTTACCTGTAAATATTTTATCCGTGCTGCAAGTGCAGAGGTATTACTACAATTTTTGCTCCTAGTTGCGTTTAAGTAGCATTTAATGGCATCCTGAGGCTGGTTGCAGGACTCATAGAGTGTGCCTAAGTCCATCCAGGCTGCAGCATGGCCATGGTCCAATTGTACAGCACAGATATAGGCTTGTAAAGCATCCATAGGCTGATTTTGCTGTTGATATAGCACACTGAATAAAAAGATTGGTAAAGTTCAAAATTAGTAAAGTCTGAACACAAAGAAGTCATATACCCCACCACTAAACTCAGTATTTCTCATATAGTGAAGAAGAAAAACTTTTGTACATCAAGTGGAACACACCATTACATAATTCACTGTGACAACCATGAATGATACATTTTTATACCTTAACATGACAAGTTAAAATAAAAAGTACAACCAATATTGCAAATTAAAATTTAAGAGAGCAAATACCTACATATTTCTTTAAGGTCAAGATATTTATAGCATGGTTGACAGAACATTAATATATTAAGCTAGCAATTAGGAGCTTTATGTTCTACTGAGAACACAACGGTGTTAAAAAAAAACTTTTGTTTAAATGCACTAAAATTCAATTATTGTACTGCTTTTCCCTGCATCATTCTTACCCTATAGAACACCATGTATCTGCACTTGCTTCTGATTTATCAATAGATTGCCTATAAGATATAAAGGCATCCTGAACTTTCCCAATACTTGAATAGCACCTGGGAGAAGAGAGAAAGAACTGTGGTAATATTTAAAGTGATTATTGAGAATGGTTTGCCAAGAGTGGACTGGTATTAGTAAATTCATGCAAATACATACTCATACACATTAATCCAAAATAACCGCTCTTTCTGAAAGTTTGACACAAAATGACACTGAATAAAAACTTCTGAATCATTATTACTAATTTATTTGTAAAATACACTAATTCTTCAGCATCAGCTATGCAAAGTTTAACTTGCTTTAAGTGCTAATACATGCTACATTATACTAATGTCCAGAATTAATACTACATTCTGGAAATGTACACGTTTCACCTGTGGTATTTCATTGAGCAAAAGGGAAAATATTTACATACAGATTGCAACACGGGAAGAATTAAACTTCCTGTTCCCAAGTAGTCAACTTGTGTGCATTTAAAAAAAATTAAATCTTGGTGGCAGGGAAGTTGAAATACTAGAGAAGAGAATTTATGACAACTAATATAGTGACACTACAAATACAGGGAATATTTTAGTAAGTACATTCTATCTTGTAGGTCGTCTTTGGGTGTATGCAGTTAGTACTGTAAATACCCTTCCCACACCATTCTTAATAAAATGTTAAACGACAATAAAAAGTATAGTTTTACAGTCTAGTCTACAGGATGAACCAAATTTAGGAAAAATCCTGAATTTATTCTTCTGTATTTTTTTAATATAATTTATTATGTGAATTCTAAGTATATATAACATTTTCAAAAGCAGTATGACATGGTAAGCAGAAACACTAGAACACAAAGAAGAGTGAGCTGTAATTATGCTACAAGGAAAAATGACTGCTTCCATCATAATCAGAAAGAAAATAAGATACTGAAACTTAAGTAGAAAAGTATTTTCTTTGGTTTTGCACACATTGCATAAGAACTAAATTGCAGGCAAACAGGGAAGATAAAGTCTTCAGAATACACAGAAAATAATTGAAAATTTATTCTTGTAAAAAAAATAGAGACAAATATGAGCAAAATAAAGGCAAAAATTATCTACCTTTAAGCATGAAAAAAACCAGAGGTTCTTCTTTTACATTATATTAGGTACAGTAGGAAAGGAATCTAGTAAAACACTACCAGTATTTTACTTCACTTATGAATATTCACCAGGATTAAGTAAAAAAGCTTCAAAAGATAATAAGTTAGACTAAAACGTAATGAAACAAAGTCCCAGCATCTGTGTTAAAACCAGTTTCTCAGGAATTTTAAGGATCCTATCAGTATCATGATAGTCAAATTCAACTCCCACCAAAACTTAAAATAAGTTCATCACAATAATTCAAATATAACAAAAGTAAAGAATGTTCAAACATAATTTACACACAACTAGAAAACCTAGGAAAATCAAAGTTGAAGAATTTTATTTTAGTTAAAGCACTATATTTGTCTATCTTCCCCATAATATGGGTAACAGCTTCTTTGACTGGATGGAAGAGATCTAACTCAAGAGTGTGCAATCAAGTCACACGCAAGCGGTTGTGGCCTACAGAAGATAAGATGTATTAAAAGCCTAAATATTGCTCAAGTTACTGTTTACTAGTATGAGTTTCCTAACTTTTCTATCTTTTTTAAAAACAAGAAGGGGCATAAAATGCACAGTATTTACCACAGACGACAACAACAAATAACTTACAATACAAAAAAAAAACAAAAACCAACTTACAAGGCTAAGAGTTAAATATTAAAGTATGGACCACTTATCTTGGAAGTCAGAATGGCTACATCTGAGCTATTCCAGTCTAACGTTTACCTTATATATTACAGAAAAACAAACTATATTATAAGTAGAGAAAAAACTTTAAAGAAACTTTCACAATAGAAAAGTGAGAGAATGGAGAAGTATGCAAGAAAAATGCAAGTGTTTTTGCTGGCAATTTACAGTGAGAGGAGAATAGATGTATGTGACAATAGGCGAGAAAGAAAAAAGTGAGTAGTGTAGTATCAGACTAGAGCAGCCATTTAGCTTAGATGACAACATCTGAGGCATTTGCGTTCAAGGCATAAAAGGAATCATGTACACTTTTGCACACGTGTACAGAGTATTTTCTGTCTCTTTATTTAATTATCTACTAAATTTCTAATTAAAACATTTATTGCACAGGCACTTTCACTTAAATATCTTTCCAATTTAGCATATTTTCCCTCAAAATAACAAAGCTGGACTTCAGCAGTTTCATCATTTTTCCCATTTGTTTAAGTTAAGAATATGTGATGTTATTTATTTTAAAGGAAAATTACTCCCGAACTGATATTTTCAGGATAGCTCTCACACGGTAGAGAATATTTTCAATTCAACCACAACCTCTCAAAACAAGCTTTATTAAAAAACACGACACAGCCTTTATTACAGTGGCTATACCACCAGTTCTCTCACCTTCCAAGGAAATACCAGGACTGGCCAGAGTTAGGATCTGCCTCAAGGGACTTCTGAAGATACTGAATAGCATAGCTTTCCTTGGTTGCTTTGTCTCCTAGCTGATCCACGGTGTGATGCATCCAACCTACAAAAGAAGTTACAAATCACAAAAGCCAAATTCTCAAAAGTGCTGCTTAACATTTTGGAGTAGGGTAGTGGTGATAATATTTACCCACTTTTTTTTTTAAAAAAAAACAAGAAATCTACTACATACCACTGTTCGGGGCATCTACTCCACATTGATAGTGGAAGGGTTAATGTGGGGATGAGAGTCCAATTAACACGCCTGGTTGCATCTGCATCATGGGCCAGATCCAATTAAGGATGAGTCCCAGCTGTGGGGAGGAAGCCCAGATGAGAAGGAAGGTGCAGGGAGAGGAGAATCCCTACAATCCCTTTCCAGTTGCTAGAGAGTGAAGGGCTTAAAGAGGCAGATGTACTGTAAGCCCAAGGGGGAGCTGTGGGAAATGGCCTGAAAGAAGGCCCAGGTCAAAGAGAGACCAGAGATGCAGCAGCTAAAGTCTGACGGAGCGGAGTGTGGCTGCTTGTCCTAGGGTTCCTGGACTGGAACCCAAAGGAGAGAGAGGGCGGGGATTCTCTTGTCTGCCACCAGAAAAGGTGGTGCAGAAACATCCTGATACAAAGGAGAGAAGGGTTTGGACTCCAGGGAAAAAGCCCTGGAAGGCATTGCTCTATACAAGATTGGGACAAAATCCTGCAGAACCCAAGAATAGGGCTGTCAATTTTGGTTGGATGTATTCCTGGAGATTTTATCACATGACAACATTTAATTAAAAATTGATCTTTATTTTCTGGAGACTCCAGGCCAATCCTGGATGGTTGGCAACCCTACCCAGGAAGGAGTGAGCAGCCTGTGGAGGGTTGAGCCCAGAAAAGGGCTGTAATACGGAAAGGAATGAAAAATTCTAATCTAAGTAGACTTACTTTTTCTCTTGTTTTTATTTTTTTGACAAAAAGTATCCCTAATTTTACTGTGGATCCCCTGGATATCCTTTTGTCCATTTTATTAGCAATCTGTGAAAAATGTTTAGTAACAGGATTTCTCTTCTGAGGCTATGGGCCTGCTTATGCAAATTAAAATTCTGGTCCACAATCTTTATAGCGAAAGGTTTCTGTTATATAGCTACAGTTTCTTACATGAAAGTGAAATGAATCTATGCAATACACCCTTATTTCTTACAATTTCAATTTAAAAATAAAAACCAAAGCTAGCAAGCAAACAATACATGCACTGCAAATTTTAACTCCCCCCCCCCACGTTTGTCTTTTTAAATGTTTTATATATCTATCCCCACACACTCTCCTCAGACACCGTGGCCAATACCACCATTCTCCCTCTGGCATGCAGGACCGTAACCTGGGCCTCACCTTTGAGATGGTCCTACTGCTAGATCCCCCCCCCCACATCATCTCACGTCTCAGCTACTGCAGCTCTCCTCGGGCCTTTACAAATGCAATCCTGCCCCACTTATATTCATTCAAAAGGCTGCTGCAAAGATCATTTTCCTGTCATCGCTTTGACTTTGTCACCCCTCTCTTTGCACCCAACTGGCTCGTTCCTCTCCACTGCCTTCAACACAAGACTACTTGTGTTCATTTTCAAGGCCCTTCATGAACTATCCCCATGCTACCTATCATCTCTCTTATCCTGCTGAGATTTTGACTTCTATTACCATTCTACCAATAATGCCAGCCTTCATTGCTGACTTGTAAATTTTCAAACAAGCACCTCGGGGTGGATTTGATTTAAATTAATTTGATTCAAATCACTAGTCAGGAAGACTTGATTTAATCATGGATTTCTAGATAAAAGTGCATTCTTGTTGGTTGTTATAAACTTAATACATATTCTTCACAACTCAGAGATAGACGTAGGTTTCATTTTTAGAAGGTACAGACTATACATTTTTAAAGTGATGTTCCTTTCATCAACTTCAATGCAGCTTCCTCCTGAGAAGGAACACGTCTCATGATGTTGTTTCATTAGGGCAACCAGACCTTGCATTTCTTTGTTGCACTTTTTGCATTTTGCACATATGCCTGTCTTACCCACAGGTAAAGAAACTTCATTAAAATATTCCCAAACTGGGTCTCTTTTACAGCCTGCTGCCATTATAGGTTCTCTCTTCTAGTGAGAGAATGGTATGGTAGATCTCAAATTAACGAAGGCTACACTCAGAAAGACTTCAAGACTTCTGGAATATGCTGCTCAAACAGTTTTACTTTTGTTTCTACTGCCTCTACCTCTCTTCTCACATTTATCTCCAGACTTCTTCTCCTTGTCCAGATCTATTCCGCCCCCTACAATCTTCTATTCATTGAACTTTTTGAAACTTTGCACTTTTAGAGAGAGGTAAGGGATTGACTCTGTGTACACAAATTTGCAGATGGACAATAGGGTTGAGGTCTGTTATTTCTCACCTGTATATATTTATTTTAAAACATTTTTGCTGTTAACCAGCATGCTATCTCTGGAGACACAAATCCAGTTTGAGAACTGCAAAACTAAGCATCTCTGATACTATCTTCTAGACTGAGCGCTGAGTTCCATTGGGTAGATAGCAAGATTAACCTAAATAATCTATACAGAAGCCCCTGGAACCCCATAAACTTGGGTCCCTAATCCATGAACTATTGGAACTCATTTACAAAACTTTTCTTAAAGATTACATGAATATATTGTCTCATACTATAGAATTAGAATTTATAATCTCTACTCCATGATGAGATATCTTTGTGCTATAATGTATCTTAATTAAAACTATCTTTAGATAGGTTTTTCCCCAAAAAGCATTTTATCAAAAAAATCCAATTTAAATAAAAAAATCGGATTTTTTTTAAATCATTTTTATTCATCCTGAAGCACCTTCATTCTTTCTCTCATGCTGCCCCTCACACATGGGAGAAGCTCCCTATAAAATTCTCAAAACTACTTTGTTGTACTTCTTCAAACTCTCCTTTGTTGTAATGCCTACAAAAAGTATGACAACTGCTAGGCAGCTAGTGTGTTGAGACCACTGCATATGATGTTCAGAGTGGAAATAAGGCATACTCTCAACAGTGACAGTAATTTACCATGAGAACAATTCTTCATTACTGTCCATTTTCAAATCAAGACTGGATTTTTTCTAAAAGACATGCTCTAGGAATTATTTAGGGGAAGTTATATGCAAGGTCAGCCTGGCTCAGTGGTTCTCAAACTGCAACCCAATCAGCACACAGCTGCAGTCCATGTGATATCCTCAGGGCCAACAGGTAGTGTATATATATTGTGTGGATGCGGCCCACATTACACAGAGAGCTGCATATGCAGCTCACAATGGTAAATAGGTTCAGACCCACTAGATGATCACAATCAGTCCTTTTGGCCTTAGAATCTATGAATGTTAACCAGTATTATCTTCCTGTTTCCTCGTGCTCCCTCACTTGTCTGTTTTTTCTTTTCTTTTTTGTCTAATGCTTAGATTGTAAATTCTTTTGGGGGGCAGGGGCCAACTTTTTGTCATGTGTTTGTACAGTGCCCAGCATAAGGGGATCCTGGCCCTCAGGCACTATCACAAAACATCATAATACATATAATAGACATATCTGTTTTATATAAAATGTTTTATTTACACACCTTCACACACCCCACTCTTATATCTGTTAAGTGTTAGACAGGTTACTCATAAAAACCTATAGTAAAACAACATTAAAAGTTACAAAGGGAAGTGCTCAAAAGTCAAGAAATCAGACTCACAACCCTAACTGTTATACCATGTGCACATCCATAACAATAAAATCTAATTACATGAAACACACTTTCCCCTCCACATGCTAGACAAAGTAAAGCAAAGTAATCAACTGGCCAGTACCCATAGTATTCCTACCTATTTCGCTGCAGAGTATATGAGTGATTTCCTCTAGATAGTCTTAATAAATGTTTTTAATTAAGTTACTGAGTCTTAGATTGTGTTGAGGTAAAAGTTAGCCTGGTATCTTCTAGAATGGAAGGTAAACTTCCAAGCTCTTATAATAGACAGTCAGGAAGAAAAAGCTACTTATTCTGGAGCACTTGGTTTAGACAGCCCATAAAAAGTTCCTCCCATGCATCAGCTGTAGTCAGTAGAAGCACTGGGAATGCCTTGGAGACTACAAGTTGTGTTGAAAATAGGGAACAAGAGGTTACTGTGGGAAAAGGACCACATTTAACCTGATGAAATACTGCAAACGGGAATCAATCCTAAAAGCCTGGAGATCGTTCATTCTCCAGATAGCCACTAGGAAAAAAAAATTCAGAAATCTGATACAAGCAATGTTCTTCTGTGGGCTCCAACAATCACGTTCAAAATTAGATCCAAATCCGTGCAGATTTACAAATTCGTGGAAAATATTAGTCTTTTGAAAGAGTTATTTATTTACATTAGGACAATCATAAAAAAATATGTCTGAATAGGTGTATGATGTGGAGAAAGGTGTCGTACACTGACCAATGACAACCCTGAGTGAAATAAAGGAGATAGCGTAGGATAATGGGAATGAAACTGCAAAAAATGCACTACATTTCCTCAATCCTCTTGCTAAAGGGAAGCTTATTTCTTTCTTGATGAAAGTTTGCATAACCACAGGAAAACATGCTGTACCCTTAGTGGAACATTCAGTAAATATACCGGTGACCATCAATAACAAGAAGGGAAGCTCCTATGATAGTTCCAGAAGATCTGGATACCAGAACTTGCAAGCCACATTGGAGCAAGTAAGATAGGGGTTGTTTCCCATTTTATCTTCCTGATAACATGCGGGAGGAGGAGGAAAAAATCAACATCAACACCTACCCCTCAGAATGGCACAGATCAGTGAGGCCGGGCCTCTTTTCTGCCCATAAGCACAATAAGGTAAAGTACTGGTATAAGGGAAAAAAAGGAAGATACCCTTCCTTTCGTCCTATTGGAGAAACTATTCTATTGATCCCAACTGAACATGGATGACAACTTCCTGACATAACAGATTCTATGAGAGACATTTCTGAAGAGAATGGAGGAGAGGGCTGAAAAGCAATGATACAAAATATACATTGTTTGAATCAGATTTTTTTCTGGACTCCAACTGCTGTACCTGAGGGCAGATGTTGGTCCCTGGCAAAAACAAACCCCAAAACATGGTAGTAAGTTTTGACTACAGTACCTAGCGAAGGCATGGACTATGCAACACAGTGAAAAGTGATAACGCACTAATCCCACAATCTAATTTTCAACAAATTAAAAGGTATCCTTTAAAATAGGGTCTGCTAACAATAATAGCTAGGTAAATAGAGAAGTTCTTAAATTCAAAGCATTCAGTGGCTGTTCTAGAACCAAGGTCAAAATGTACCCTGTAAGAGATTTACATTGTACCCATTCAGTCTAGCTGCACTGCTGTGCCTCTGTTTTCCTTGCTTCTTCAGCAACTCAAACTCTCAAATACAATGTTGAATTTCACCACATATTCCTCCACTCCCGAGTTACATTATTATTAAAACATGTATTCAGCCAGCTTATGCTCTAATAAATTGGTTAGTCTCTAAGGTGCCACAAGTCCTCCTTTTCTTTTTGCGAATACAGACTAACACGGCTGCTACTCTGAAACCTTTCACCCTTGTAACTCTACTTTTGTCCCTTCCCCAAGGCTTCATAGTCCTTACTCGTCATTACCCAGGGCTGCACAGTCTCCCTTGTATCAGGGGCTCACAGTATTTCTCTACCAAGGTTGATGCTAGTCTGACTCCTGTTCCAGCTCATTTTATGAAAAGAGCTCCATCAATCCCACTCTGAACCCTTGACCATTGCTCTTCGCCAGGCAGCTGTCCTCCTCCCATTTTCTGTAGAGACGTATACCAGCTTTTCCCCAGTCCCTGGTGTTTTTCTCGGACTGATGAAGATAGAGACTGCTTTCTATTTCCTACTTTGCTCACATGATCAGCCATATGACTTTGAGACTGTATCCCCATCATTCCTTCTGGACTATACCTCCCAGAATTCGTGGCCTTAAAGGACAAAAGCCCTTGAACATGCACACTGGGTTCCTGCACTTAACAGACCAGTACCCGTTTGCCTTGAGAGGAAAAGTTCACAAACTCTAATGGTTATGGGTGGTCTAAAAGATTCAAAATGATTGAACTCAATCCTCTTACCCAAAGGATTACTGGATCTCAAAGAAAACAACATTTCATTTTACAAACCAATGTCATTTTAGGTTAGAGGTTAAAAAGAATTATTATTTGTCTATACAAGTAGCAAAATATATTAAATGAAGAATGACGGAGCAATGGAAGAAACTAACTCATGGGTTTTGCGTTATACCTCATAGGACTGGGTATGATGGCTGTGAAATATTTGATGTGCACACACACACATATATCTGCCAGAATACAAAGGTTCCCCTCCCAAACTAAAGTCCTTTTCCCTCTCAGCTAAACATATATCTGAGGACTGGTCGTCATCTAAATTTGCATCTTGCTCAAGAGGCATTTCCTAGCTGAAAAAAGAAGTCTTTTTGCTGCTAGAACTGTCTTTTGCAGGAAGTAAAAAATTCAACATAAAGACACAAATGTTCATAAAAACATGTTCTTCACTTCTTTTGCCAGCAGCATACAATAAGCTTTCTTTTTACACCATTCTGGCAGAGATAACATTTACCTTTATTTTTCCTTAGTGCCAAATTATTTACACACCTGGGTCATACTCTGCCTGAGGAAGAATTGATTTATTATAGTCGACTAGCGTTCATGTTTGAGACAAGCACCATGGATCTGATGGAGCACATCTGACTGGCAGTCCGAAACATAAGCTGCATATCATTTTACTCGAGTGTTTTGGTTCAGGCAGTTCTGTCCTTTTGCCCATAAGGAAGTTACCACTTTATCACAATGTGGTCGACTATCCAGACTGAGTAGATTCACTCAACATAATTTTTAGGGAACAAGTGATTCATAAATAATCATCACTCATGGAGACTAAGTCTTTATGGAGAACGAACTACGCTTTCACTACTTATAAAAGCTAGCATACTGTATAAAAGCATTGTTTAAACGTTTGTGGAAATCTGTATTGCCATTGTATGTCTGTGTTTTGTGAATGAAGGATATCTATTATTTTCTGAATACTAAATATACTTCTGAATATTTTAGGGGGAAAAAACTGAAATGGAGAGACCATTGCCTTATTTGACTGCAAAAAACCTGAGCTACATCTGAATATCTTCTCTTACCCCATGCCCCACTTATGGGTTTCAAAAGTAGGGACTAGTGATTATTTCCTCAAATCAATTTGATCTGTAGCTGCTGTGGTGTCTCTACCATTCATGCTCTTAAATAGGAGATGTAAATTTCAGTAAGTTTTATTTATTTTTACTCCTATGCAGAAAATCAAAAGCTAAGTAAATTAAATCCAAGCAATACACAACCAATCTACATCGCAAAAGGCAAGCATTATAGACAAATTCTTGATGAAGTTGTCTGCCAATTATCAAAAAGGAAAGGAAAACTGAAGAAAGCAGACTAAATAAATATTAAAAATATTAAATTAAATAAAAACATGATAGTAGTGAATGAAGAATTCACTGTATTAAATAAAAAATTAAAGTGAATATACTTTGAAACTATTTTTATAAAACCTACATGATAAATGAAGAATGTTCTACCCATCCAGTAGAAAATCTAGACTAAAAGAAGATACCTGAACTTTCCAAAACATGGAAAATGACTCCAGCTTTTACGTTTCTTTTCACTCATTTATGCAGTTTCCATTATAAACCCTCCCTACAAATAAAACAAGTATTTTGTTGCAACTGGTGCTTAACCGCTCCTGTTTTTCACCAAAATTCTCTCCTATACTACACAATGTACTGTTAGTATAAATCACTATAATATCCAAGAACCCTACAAATTATAAAGTTTTCATTTAAAATCTGTCTCTCCCCTCCCTTCTACTAGTAGAGAGGTTATTTATGGTTGTTATTCTCTCTAACTTGGGTAAAAACCTCATGTATGATATTTAGTGAATTTTTGACTCACTGGAAAAAGAGCCTTCAAAAAGCATCTTCTGAATGCACTTATTATTAATTGCAAAGACAGACAGCAAAATAAAAACAACTAGAGAGGCAAATCCAAACACATACAAATAAAAGAAAACTTGCTTTTACATACCTAATTGCTGTAAGACAGTTGCCTTTACTTGTGCCGGAAGGTTTTCGGTCTGCAAAAGTTGTTCATAAGCTTCCTTTGCAGAGTGATACTTTCTCTGGAGGAGGGGTGGGGGGTGAAGGAAAGGAAATGGATTATTCATAAAATTTATATCCTACTACCAATAGTAACTGTGGCACAGCACTGATAGCACACAAATGCATTCCAAGAAAATCTACAACAAAATTTCTTGTATACAGTGCAATGAAAGCTTTAATGATGGAGATACATAGTGCAGTGGAATAACCTGTCTGAAGACATAATAGTTGGTATAAAGTCAATACATAAAACAATATAATTAAGAGGAAAATTTTTGCAAAAGAGTGATTTAGCCAGGTTTCCTACATATGCATCATGCCATTTATATTCAAACCAATGGTCACTGCAATATCAAAATGGGTTTTCTTAAATTTGGCCCTATACTTCTATACTGTTTTAGTCAGGGTGTCTACTGAGCTCATTGCTATAGTAACAGAGTGCAGTCAATAAACTTGTAAATTCCTCCCACAAACTCCAAAACAGAAACAAACAAAAACCAAGACCCTGTTTACACTTAAAAATAAGATTGGCCTAGCTACTTTGCCCAGGGCTGTGAAAAATACTACACCCTGAGCACTGAAGTTATCTCAGCCTAACCCCCTGTGAAGATGCAGCAAGGTCAACGTAGCTGTTGCCTCTTGCAGAGGTGGATTAACTACATCAGTGGAAAAACCCCTTCCACTGATGTAAGAAACGTCTGCACTATGGCGCTACACCTACACCGCCAAAGCTGGGCTGCTGTAGTGTAGCCATGCTCTAATATTGGTGACTGAGGCAGTTTGTAGATGATGCAAAAAAGGTCAATATTTTAAAATCTATTTTTCTATAACTTATGGCTGTAGGTAGCATTAGATGTTTATTGCCCGGTAGTAGGATGATTTCAGTCATACTGGGAGCTCTGATTTTCAAATATACACAGCCACTAAAGGTACTGAAATATATTAGCAACATTAGGATATTCTATCTTGTCATCCTCTATTTATACAACATGTGCTTGAATCATGAACGTGTTCACTTTCTAATTCATATGTACTGTAGAAGCATGGGGCCTCAAGCTGCAAACCTCTGAGTAGTTGTGGCACTCCAATTCAAAGCAGCACCCTGGAGCCCTCATATTCACCACTGTCATATAATTATGATATGTTTTGTACAAAGTATGCCTTGTGAGGTATCATTTTAGAGGTCTTGATCTGTTAAACATTAATATCTTATTGGATTGTATGTGCTATCACTGTATGGGAAGTTATAAAGTTTTGCTATGTGTGTGTTACTGAAATATGTTGTGAGGTTGGGAACACCCACAATCAGCCTTTCGGGTACAACAATGGAGCAGCCAGATGCTGCTGATGGCCCATTAAAGGGAGTCCACACACTCAAGGACTATCCTAGAAACAGTATACAATGGAGACTGCTTGATCCAAGTCATAGCAAAGTCTCTTTCCAGCAAGCTGGAAGAAGCTATAAAAGAGGGGAAGTGACATCATCACTTGGCCTCACTCCCCCACACAACTCAACACCTAGAAACATGTCTGGAGGACAAAGACTTTTGAACTGGGGAGGTGGTTCCAGGCTGAAGGAGCATTCCAACCTACGCATTGAAGATCTGTAACCTGCTTGTAATATCTGTCTGATTCAAATATTGTCTAGTTTATAGAATTTAAGATTGTGCATCTATTTTTGTTTTCTTTGGTAACCATCTCCATCCATGATGCCTACCACTTATAATCCCTTAAAATCTTTCTGTTGTTAACAAATCTGTTTTATATTTTACCTAAAACAGCGTGTTTTGCTTGAAGTGCTAGGGAAACCTCTGCACAGTGAACAAAAGCTGGTGCATGTCCTCTATACAATGAGGGAGGGGTGGATTGGGTAACACTTACACTGGTCAGGCTTCTGACCAGAGCAAGATGGTACAGCTCTGGGGTCCTAAGCTGGGGAGCTGGAGACTCTCTGTTGTTGGTTCATAAGTGGCTGGGAGAAGCATTCATGTAATTCAACTACGTGTGTCCCTGCCTGTGGATGTCTGTGTAAGTGCAGTACGTGGAGAGGTTTGCAGCTTGTACATCATCATAGTGTGAGAGGGAGCCCAGGTTGGTAAGAGAGGGCTCAGCGCTACCCCAGTTCCAGGTTGCATCCTGGGAAAACCCATCACAATAGTTTATAGGTTCAGGGCCATGGTGATGAAAAAGGCTTTCAGACTGTGTACTCTTTCCTTCGCTATTTGAATGGGCAGTGTTTCAAAACAGCTGAATTTTATTTGACAGCATTAATCTGTGTCTGTTATTGTGACTATATATACTGTATATAATGTAATTATTGTTAATGGTAAATTTATTTTAAATGCCTTAATTCCTCAGTTACTCCTCCCTGATTTCAATCTGGGAGATACATGCAGGAGGTCTCATGTTACCACTAATCCAACTTTTTTGGAATTTTTAAAAATTCTAATAATTTCCTTACATAAAATGTATTACAGTTTAGCTAGCGATATTCAAAATTAGACCTAATTTCTGAGGAAGATCAACTGACCACTGAACTAAAAGTTAGTGACTGTCGAGATGCAAATGTTCACAACCTAGTTACATCGATTATGTGCAAACAGAATATAGTCCTGAGCAGTAAAAATATATCTATCTATCTTTGGTGATTTAAAGGGGACAATTTCATAAAGCTGAAAGCAACTGTAAGCAAAATTGACAGGGAATTAAAATTTAAACAAAGCAATATGAATGATTATTAGGAGTTGTTATCTTTGCAATATGCCCCAAAGCCCAAATTCTACAATCACAAGACAGGACTTTCTTGATTAAAATATCAGTCTGGTTAAGAAGGAAAGTGAAAGCAGCAATAATATAGAATGAACAGAAAAAGGGGAAGTTGATAGCAATGACTAACTCAGCAGTCACAGAACGTAGACAACTGATAAGGGAAGCTAACTATCTGAAAAATTCATGCCCATTACGGTTAAGGACAATACGAAGGAATTTTTAAAATTTATCATCAGGACCAAAAGAAATCTTACAAAGGTATAGGTCTGTTACTAGGTAGGGATAGTAAAATGGTCAATGATGCAGGAAAAGGAAGAAGAGTTCAATAAATATGTCTGTTCTATATTTGGAAAGAAACTGGATGATATCACTGAAAGGTGTGAGTATGAAATACTTTCTATTCTAGTAGCAAATAAGGAGGATGTTAAACAGCAACTACTGAAGTTAACATTGTAAAATCTGCAAGACTAGATATAACTTGCACCCAAGAGTTCTGAAAGAACTGGCTGAAGGAGTTCTGTGACTCACTGATATTTAATAAATCTTGGATTACTGGGGAAGATACAGAGTGCTAGAAATAAGCTAATATGCCAATACGTGAAAAGGTTAAACAGGGTGACCAATGCATTAGTGAGAGAGTATTACTGGAATACTGTGTCCTAATGTCCATATTTAAAAAGGATATTGACAAATTGGAAAGGTTTGAGAAATAGCTAAAAGAATGATTCAAGGTCTGGAAAACACACCATTACAGTAAGAGACTAAAGAAGCTTATCTATTTCGCTTATCAAATAGAAGGTTTAAGAGGTGACTTGATCACCCATAGGCATGTAGGTCTCTAAGTACCTACACACAGAAAAAAGATTTCTGATAGTAGAGGCTCTTTAGTCCAGCAAATAAAGGCATAACAACATCCTGTGGATGGAAGTCGAAGCTAAACAAATTCAGAGTAGAAATACGAATTTTTAACAGTGAGGGTAACCACTGGAAAACCTTACCTAGACATTTGGTGGATTCTCCATCACTTGAAGTCTTTAAAACAAGATTGGATGACTTTCTAGGAGATATTCTCAAGCTCAGCCAGAAGTTACAACAGGCTTGATGCTGGCATCACTTGTGAAATTCTATAGTCTGAGTTACATGGGTCAGACTAGATAATCATAATGATCCATTTCTGGCCTATGAATCTTGAAAGTCTCAAGACTAGAATTCAGAATTAGAGGGTTGATTCCTTAACCTGTCAACCAGCCACATACCCTTCAATATCACGCCACTCTAACAACCTGGGCAGCATTTAATAATGTTGTCAACAGTTAAAAATAGGCTAAGTGCACTGGATTCATTATTAAAATAAAAACTGTAAAATAATTTAACTAAATGTGCTACTACAGAATCAGTTTTGTCACTGATTTTAGGTGTGTTGCACTGCAGCATGTGAGAGCAATGCCTGAAAAGCGATTGGACCAAGTCTCAGTTGATAAAAATTAGTATTGTTCAACTGACTTCAATGGAACTTTGCTGATTTACAACAGCTGAGGATCTCGCCCATTGTTTACACTATTATCATATCTGAAGCCCACATGGATAACATTACAATAGGCAATTCTTAAACCGGTAGAATCAAAATATCTATTGTCAAAATATTACAGGAAGAGATTGTGCTCGCAAACATTAATATTTAACTATTTGCTTTAGGAACAAGTGCTGTATACAATATTTTTTAAAAACTGCGTTTAGGTAAGTGATATATTTAGCAATCATTCTAGAACATAAAAATCATGAATTGAACAAAGAACTGTACTGCGGAGGAGATTAAGCGGAATTTTACTGGCATTGAAACAACTGAAATTTTTGTTTCACAATTTGGGCAGATTTGGTATTTTTACTCGTATTGAACAGACCTTTACTCCAAAAATATCTCACTGACATTAGTGGAATCACTCAGAGCAAGGTGAAGGAGGACTTGTGGCACCTTAGAGACCAACAAATTTATTTGAGCATAAGCTTTCGTAGCTCACGAAAGCTTATGCTCAAATAAATTTGTTGGTCTCTAAGGTGCCACAAGTCCTCCTTTTCTTTTTGCGGATACAGACTAACATGGCTGCTGCTCTGAAACCTGTCATCAGAGCAAGGTGCTACTCAGCATGAGAAAAGGTCTAAAACTTCCCTGACACCCTTTCTAGCATATTTTAGAGATCCAAGTAAATAAAAATATTTATTCCACGAAATATACTTATCTGTACAAGCAGGCTTACAAACACAAAGTGTGCCGTTTATACATTGCTCACTCACTGAAATGCAGTGCAGTTAATCTGTTTCCTGGTCCCAACTAAGTATGCATGCAATTTATCAGTCTGCCATTTAAACAGCTCTGCTGTATCCAAGAACTCTCTCTAAGCCTTAGCCCTGAACGTAAGTAATTCGTCATAAATGCATACAGTTTGCATTTTATAGAATAAAACTTCAGATTTAAAAATTACATTTTTAAATGTATCACATTATTTAAAAGTTGCAACATGTATAAACTATAAATTTTTAGTTAATTTTGGCACAGCAGAATAATACATTTCTCCTTTTCAATATTGTCTCTAGTTATGTTGGTGAAAACAATGATTTGTATGTATGTCATTTATCTAAAATACTGTACTCCAGTATAGATGGACAAGTTCTATTTTTATAGCCCTTCTTCTGGGCTATAACCTCTCAAGCCTATAATCTTGTATATATGCATTTTTCACTTACACATATTAAAAGCAGAATCAATTAAACATGTGTATATTCCTCTTGATATCACTTAAACTGAAACATGATGACCCACACTGCTAAAACTCCACTGCAATTTTGGTTAAATGGGTATTTCTTAGTAATCAGCTCCAATTCTGGTTATTTATTCCAATATTAACACCAAACTAGGTGGGCTTGCTGGAAAAGACATGCAACTGCCACAAAATTGGAGTTCTAGGAGAATGAAAAATCAGCATTTTCCACTGTAGGAGCTAATTTGCAGTTGTATAGGAAGAATACAGATTTACATTCTAAACAAACAATTGTTTGGTAAGGACTGAAGTATATACTATGTTGCACAGCATTTGTAGAAAAGCACTGAAAATGTACTTATATAGTCTTTGTTGTGCTATATGAGGCTTTCCACAAAATGAATTCAATGACCAAGTTAGGCAAAATGAATCAAATTAATTAAATTTGCAGGTTATCTTTAAAGAAACACAACTTAAAAATAACATGCTATAATCAAAGTTCTTGTTTACATTACTCAGAATATTAAAAGTTAAAATTTTAAAAATCCAATCTATTTCTTGCTATTTATATTGGTTTTCTTCCTGAATTTTGCTCAGCTTGGAAAATGAAAATCAATTAAGTGATTTTCACTTTTATTTATATTTGTTTTCACTGTTAACTGTAGGAGAACATCACATTGTTTAAAAGTTGTTTTTAAACAGAATCTTTGGTTCCATGGGAACCCTCAATCCCACACAGATGTATAGTTGACTGGCAAAAGACTTTGGCTTGGATGCACCTAGAATGGCCACAAAAATGGATAAGAGCATACAAGATCGTCCCTTTGAAGCACTACTGAAGCTGGTCACAGCACATCTACACTGTAAGAACTACAGCAGCTAGTATCAGAGCCCAAGTTCTTGGCTCTAATCTGTGTTGAGATAAGGCTTTAAATTCAGACACACCTTACTGGAAAATTCAGCGCAGACGAAACACTGTTCAGAGTAAATGCCCATCATCCAATTATATAAAGCTGTTTCTCCCAAATGATGGGGTCATGAGAAGGTTTAATGGGTCACAGGCCCGGTGGGGTGGGGGTTGGAGAGTGAGCCCACCCTGCACGCACGCCACAGTGGTAGCTCCTGTCCCGTGGGGCTGACCCTAACTCCCTACTCCAGGCATTGTGTTCTGGTGCATGGGGTCACAGCGCCATATCACCACTCGGGAGTGGAAAATGCCAGCCTTCACACAGCCCACTCTGTTAAATGAGAAATCACAACTAATGCCAGCAACCCGGCGACGGAACATCGATCAATGATCTCCCGGTCTTCAGAGCAACAACCCAAGCCACCTTACTCTTGACGTAATTATCTGTCTTTAAATGTAAAATTATAGTTGTTGCTCCACATCAGCCATACAAAGAAGCAGCAACACCACCACTAAGGTTTGGCTCGGCTGCCCCTCCTTCATGACCTGCCCCATGACCTCAACCCCAGCACTGCAATGGTAATTCTGGCCTGTTGCGGAGGAGAGGCGGTCAATGACAGAGGGGCAGCTGGTCCAAATTTGGGTGAGTGACATTGCAACCTAATCTGCATGGCTACAGTGCCACTCAGGTTTGGCTCAACCAACCTTCCATGACAGCCTGCCTTCTGCACAAGGCCAGAATTAGCATTGCGGTGCTGGGGCAGAGAACGCTGCTGCAGGTAGTCAGTGCTCCCTTGGCAGCATGAGAAGGCAGCACTGGTGGCAGCAGCGAAGGACAAACCTAGTCTATAATTTTGCCCTCCTGGCCCCCCACAAATTTGGACCGTGGGTGGGTCACCTCAGTAAAAAGTTTGGAAACCACTGACGTAAGACACCTGATATGAGGATCTGGATGTTTGATTTACAAAATATACATGTTTTTTTAAAAATGATTTAACTTTCACAAAACAGTCAATTTATGCTCCACCCACAAAAATTACATTTATTTTATCCTTTAGTTGAGGAAAGCACAGAATTTACTTGGCATTATTTTGTTCACAATAGCTTTTGTTTTCTATTTATCTGTGTTCTTCAGGACACATCTTTTACTTGTTTTTTTCAACTAGTATCTATATCTATACACAATAGAAAGCGTACAATGCACATTATGTGACTATGTTTTCACTCAAATTACACCACACATTGAAGGTATATATAATAGTTAGTGTGTTACATTTATTTGCATCCTGGCTTCTTCATTCAAATTGGTGGATAAGCTGTCTATACATTACCAAAAGCCTACTGAGGAAACTCTGAGGGCAGAATTTGGCCCAGAATTGATAACAGCATAACTTTACAGTCTGCAGATGACGACTCATCTTATCTGGCAATAACCTCATTTATAGGTTTCTTTATGTTCACACATATGGAGCCTTAGAGCATCTGGCAACTGTTTTAGGAACTACTGTATTGAAAGTCAATTTAAAATTTCACAAAGAAATTTTAGCCAATAGTTAAAGTTTAGTTCTTGCCTGAAAATGACTGACAGTGTATCTAGGAACTGGCAAATACAAAGATTAAGAAAAAATAGCTAGCCAGCCTCTTATATGTGCAATATTTCAAACTTACAACAACGAATTACATTCCCTGAGCTGTTCGTCCATTATAATTATCTTCTTAATGAACATAAGTTGATGCGAACATCACAAAGCATGTGCCGCCTAACTTACATTCACAGAAGTGTCACTAGTGGGCTGGATTTCACACTGATTATATAATACACTGACTATATTTCATCAAAAGTACAAAAAGCTTAACACTTACCTGGATTTCATATAAGTGGGCAATGTGAAACTGAACTGTAAAAGTGGGAAAGTAAAATAATTAATTATAATAAAAACAGTCATTTAATAAGAACTAAATAATTTAATAGTAAAGACTTTAAAAACCATAAGTAACTCATTATGAGTTTAGGTTTATTTCCAAATAAATTTTATTAGTGATTTCAAATCTGACAGTAGCATTGATGGAATATGCACATGTGTGCCAGTAACAGTGTTATGCTTACATAGAAACAATGCAAAAACCTGAACTTGTAAATGAGATAGCACAAAACTTATTGAGATTACACCAAATTTAACAAAAACAAAAGTAGCTACCTGTCTCTCATGGAGAAAATGCATAACAGCACCATGTTGTAATATTGTCAGTACATAAGCCAATCAGAAAGAAGCAAATACAATTTTTCTGCTGTTATTTAATTACTGGTGGAGCTGACTGGATAGGTCACAGACCAGAAAAAACATGTTATATGCACTAAAGCATACACATTCTCTCTGCAAAAACACACAGCCTTCTTATCCCCTACTCCTAGTCTTAGTGCATGCACCTACCCCTCAAAGGCCCTGATTCAGCAACTGAATTTAATTTTAAACCACAGTATCTCAAATAGCTAAAACTGTTATTTGTCTTGTGAAATCTGGGAGTTTCAGATTTCCAGTAACATACAGCATCAGTTATTTCAGAAGACAGTCTAGCATAAAATGGTCATTTTTCCACAGAGTCATGTAAAACTACAGACAATTGACTGGACAGGTCAAAAATTCATTTAGCATCCCTACTATGCATTCATGCATCTAAGGGAATTCTAACTCCCTACCACCATAATAGTAAGATGTCAGACATCCTGGGCCAGTCCATCCCCCAACTGCTGGTGGCTGATTGGCTAGGAAGTTGTTGGGGTTTTTTGTTGTTTTTTTTTTTAAATGATTTACTCTATGTGTTTATGAACAAGCTGTTTTATGTTTGGTAAATTTTCACATAAATTTTTCAGGGGATAATTATCCACCACCCAACAAAGCAAAAACAAATTCCATTCCCTAAAACTACTTTGATTTGCAGAAAACTATTATTTTCACCAAATGTAACTTCAATCACTCCTCTCAAGCTATACAGCAACTAAGTGCTAGTGAGAAAATGCATATGTACAGTATGTATAATTTAAAGAAAATGAATAACCAGAACTAACATCATTGAAGCATTCACATAAATCTATATTTTAACTTTTTTAAATAAGATTTTTTTTAAAAACCTAGTAGGCCAAAGACTGTCACTCAACACATGAATTCTGACTGTGGATCATGTTCAGTAAGGCTATGGCTATGCTACGAGGCTTTTAGTAACAGGGCTGCGCCGCTACAGCTGAGCCACTAAAAGGCACCCCAGTGTAGCGGCTTTTTGTCGGCAGGAGAGAGCTCTCGAAACTTACACCACCCCCCACAAGCGGCAGTGGCTTTACGGGCAGGAGAGAGCTCCTGCTCACAAAACGCTGTTTACACAGGTGCTTTTTGTCGGTAAAACATTTGTCATTTGGGGGGCAGGGGTGGGTGTGTTTTTGTAACACCCCTGAACGACAAAAGTTTTGCCGATGAAGTACCAGTGTAGATAAAGCCTTGGTTAATATGATAAAAATCCTTTAGAAACTTTAACTGAAAGTCAGTGTACATTACTCACTAAAAATTGTCTCAATTTTTATTTTATCCGCAAAACACAGAGACCATTTCATATTAAGGAGACAAAAATCAATTTTCATCTAGTTTTCTGTTTAGGAATATTGCTTTTTTTTTTAAATTATTTAAAATCTCATACACGAATACTAAACAAGAAACCTGAGAGAATGATACTATGCAATATTTCTGTCAAATTTTTTAAAAACTTTTAATTTAACAGCAGATTCACTGGTATACCAGAACAGCATAAAGCAGCCAGAGTGCACCAATAGTTGAATTTACAACTGCTTTGCATCAGCAGGGCAAGGCAAAGCAGTCAAACTGAACTGGTGAATCCAGCTCTTAATTAGTAATTAGAAAAGGAGTACTTGTGGCACCTTAGAGACTAACCAATTTTTTTGAGCATAAGCTTTCGTGAGCTACAGCTCACTTCATCGGATGCATACTGTAGAAAATACAGACAACGATTTTATACACACAAACCATGAAAAAATGGGTGATTATCACTACAAAAGGTTTTCTCTCCCCCCATCCCACTCTCCTGCTGGTAATAAGCTGGTAATAATAAGTATTACCAGCAGGAGAGTGGCGTGGGAGGAGAGAAAACCTTTTGTAGTGATAATTTTTTCAAGGTTTGTGTGTATAAAATCGTTGTCTGTATTTTCTACAGTATGCATCCGATGAAGTGAGCTGTAGCTCACGAAAGCTTATGCTCAAATAAATTGGTTAGTCTCTAAGGTGCCACAAATACTCCTTTTCTTTTTGCAAATACAGACTACCACGGCTGTTACTCTGAAATTAATTAGTAATTAGTTTATCAGTTCAGAGGGCTGTGTCATGGAGAATACTCCTGTGTGAAAGGATAGGTGGGGGAAGGCCAGTTTCCAGGTCCCAATATCTCTTCACTTTAAAGCTTCTAATAACTTGCTAAATACAATAAAATAAATAACTTAAGACTAACACAATTATTCCTGGTCTTACAGTATAAATACCAAGTTTCTTAAAAAATATTGGCAGAGTAACAGACTCTAAAAAAAATAATTTCTAATGAAAACATCAACGTAAGCTCAAATATAGCATCATAAATCCCTGCATTGATTCCTAAAACTATGCTATTCTTTAAAGATGAGCCACAAATGATTTCCCCCCATGATTTACAGAAAGAGTTTGCATGTTTTTTGTCCTGCTTGTTTCTTTACCTTAGAAATATCAGCAGTATTGAATTCTGATCTTCCCTAGTTTTGTTGAAAGACTTCTTGGGGATGGGGTGGTACCTCAAGTACATGCATGGGCACTCTGAGGCCTTATCTACACTAGGATAAAAGGCTGATGGTACATCTGCACTGCAAATTCAGGTGTAACTCTAGTGCATTTAGGCATATCTGCATTAGTTTTAATCAAGCTAGCAGGGGAAACAATAGCAGTGAAGATGGAAAAGCACAGATTTAAGTGCAGGCTAGCTGCCTAGACAAGTTAGTCACATCCTCATTGCTACTATTAGCTGCACTAGCTAAATTTAAGCTAATGCAGGTGTGCCTATCATCATTACAATTTAGTCTGTAATGTAGACATACACTGGAACATTCTAAAAGTTTAGTACAGACAAGCAATGGATACTTAGTTTAACGCATACTCAGGTGTCTGAGTTCAAAGCTAAGCTCCTAAGGTTTTAACTTGATCAGAATAACACATGTTCAAGGCAGCGTTCCTACTTTACACTAGACCCACAATGTTAGCAAGCACATCTCATTTAAATTCTAATACAGACAAGGTTTAGAGAAGGGAGAAGTGTGCTGAATCTTTAACAAAGATATGCTTTCCCCCAGGCAATGATTGGGCAGTGAGAGTTACATAGGTGCTAGACAAGAAATAAGTTTTAAATAGTCAATCCCATTAAGATATTCCTTCCTCTTTCAAGTGCTCAGTTTTTAGTCTCGTGATGACATAATTTTATTAGGTACCCAAATCAGTGTTATAGAAAAGACAAGTTTTTTGTTGTTTTTTTAAAAACAGCCCAGAAACCATTTTTAGGTTTAAAATAACTACTTTAGGCTCTTTTACATTTTTAGAAACCCTCCTTACCTCTTCCCTCCCCCACCCCACCCCACCCCCCCACCCCAAAAAAAAAAAGGCCTCATGCCCCTTTTATTTCATCTTCAAGGCTCACAAAGAAAAACACATATTCTCTATGGGAGAATTAGCGTAATTACAGCATTGAGGACTACTCCCACAAGGACTAATTTCAAAGGGCTTTCACAGCCCTGTGCCAGATTGGGCCCTTTAAGGAAATAAAAATAAAGTAGAAATTAAACACCATAATTAAGGTATCCAATCATTATATTCAATATAGGTGAAATACACCAACAAATTCTGTTAAGTAGTATAAGTCAAAAGTATAGAACAAATATAGTAAACTAAATGAATGTTCATCACTAATGACAGTTGTCAGTCATCCTTACTGAGTTGGTAACTAAGAAACTATTGCCCATTTCTTCATTCTGAGCTCTAATTTACAGTATCTCATGACTTAAGAGTACTAGAGAAATGCTCATACATAATGTAGAAAAATTGGCTCATTAAAACTAATTTTAACTTGCTGAAAAACAGCTCAGCATTCCTCAGAGTATGACAGGCCGAAAAGATCACTCAGTACACCAGCAAATAAAACCCCTAACATTTCACTTCAAGTATCGCTATAAAACTGCATGTCACCTTTCACTACACAGAATCCAAGCTCAACTCTCACTTTTCTAACAGGCTGATATTTTACACTAGGCTAATATTCAGCACAGAAATTTCCTGTTACCCTCCAAATTACTGCAATTTAGCAAATTAGAAAAAATCTACATAACACAAGACACTGGAAAGAGAAGGTTACTCAACTTGCAGTGACTGAGGTTCTTCGAGATGTGTGTCCCTATTGGTGCTCCACTCCAGGTGATGGTACATCCCGGCGCCTGGAGTGGAGCACCCACAGAGACAGCATTCAAAGAACTTCCTGTTATCGTTTAACATTAATTTTCATTTAATAATGCACTACTTTATCATCACTTTCCCCCTCAAATAACTCAGTATGCCACTAGGATGGCAACCAAACTTTCCTCTGTATTCTTCTATCTGTAGAGCAAGAAATTTTGAAAGGAAAGTTTCATTTACCTGCTAATTTTCAATGGGATAATAACTCAGCAGTGCAATTTAGTTATTACTAGTTGGGCAACAGAAACAAAAGCAGTGTCAAAGCTGTTGGTAAAGTTGTTGATACTGTAAAGCCCATTCATCCCACTCCCTCACTGTGTATATTGCCACCCCAATATTGTATCTTCTCTCTCAAAATTAAAAGGAGAAAAGGAGAAATGGACAGATGTTCAGACATCTTGTAGAAAAAAAATAAACAGGTTAGCCGATTCCCCTCTCCCCCCAAACCAGAATGTATTAATTCCTAAATTAAAGAGAGGTCAGTAATGAGCATCCCAGCAAAAACACGAACATTAGGTATGGGAGCATAAAGGAAGGAAAGAACTTCTCAAATACTTTCTTCCAAATAAATCATTTGAAATCATTGGTCCGCAACAATGTGAAGCATCTTCTAGCTGAAGGATGTATCAGTTAATGTGACAATTGAGCTTTGGGTTTTTTTGAGAAAGTATGCTGGCAGGCTAGCTTGCATATTAATTTAGTGATTGTTGAACTTCTTCCACCTTAGGAAATGTTGTATTTCTAGTAGAATTTGCTTGAAGGTCAAACATATGCTGTTTGAACGCCCTCTCTATTGTGTCCTTGAATACCATTTTTTGCCTGTAGTGAGGGCTATAAAAATAAAAAATAAGTCCTGTTTTTATGAATATTCTTGATGCTTTCAATTAGTATTTTCTCATCTCTCTTTCTATCACAAGCCTGTCCTTGTCAAGTGGCATCGTTTTGGATGTAAAGCTGGTTAGACAGTTTCTTGCAGCAAGATGGTTAGATGGATTCTTAGGGTACATCTACACTACAGGGGTAGGAGGGTGGGTGGTGGAATGGACGTGAACACCACATCTCAAAGAACTACAGTTACAAGAAAGTAAGTAACCGTTTTTTTCTTCTTCGAGTGCTTGTTCACGTCCATTCCACATTAGGTGAATCACAAGCTTACCTCTGGAGGAGGGTAGGAGTTATGGAACAACTGCTTGGAGGATCGCTCTGCCAACCGCCGCGTCCTATCTGGCCTGCTGGTTGACTGCGTAGTGGGTTGTGAAGGTGTGCACTGAGGACCAGGTGGCTGCTCTGCAGATCTCCTAGATTGGGACCTGTGCCAGGAATGCCGTGGAAGTCGCTTGCGCCCTGGTCAAGTGGGCTGTGACCGCGGGGGCTGGAAAACCTGTGAGCTCATAGCACGCCCGGATGCAGTAATCCAAGATGAAATCTGCTGCGCCAACACTGGGAGGCCTTTCATCCTCTCTGCTATGGCCACAAATAGCTGCGCGGATTTGCGAAAGGGCTTGGTGAGCTCCAAATAGAACGCCAGCGCTCAACGCACATGCAGGGTGTGCAAGCTGCGGTGACTCGGGTCCGTATGGGGTTCCGGAAAAAAGACCGGCAGACAAATGTCCTGGCCCAAATAGAACTGGAAGACCACCTTAGGGAGGAACTTGGGGTGCGGCCGGAGCTGCACCTTGTCCTTGTGAAATACTGTATACGGTGGCTCAGAGGTGAGGGCCCTCAGTTCGGACACCATTCTAGCCGAGGTAATGGCAACCAGAAATGCCACCTTCCAGGAAAGGTGGAGGAGAGAACAGGAAGCGAGGGGCTCGAAAGGGGGTCCCATGAGTTTAGAGAGGATCAGGTTAAGGTTCCATGGAGGGACTGGTGGGTGGGAGTATGGGAACACCCTCTCCAACCCTGTAAGGAATCGTCCCACCATTGGGTAGGAAAACACCAAGCCCCCCAAGAACCCCGGATGGAAGGCAGAGATGGCCGTCAGGTGCACTCTGAGTGAGAACGGAGCTAGTCCTTGCTGCTTGAGGTGCAGGAGGTACTCCAGGATGGCCTGCACCGGGGCCTGGCACTGCCGCACCTGTCGGGGGTCGGGGTTCACAACAACACAAGAACCTTTTCCACTTGGCCATATAGGCCGCCCTGGTAGAGGGCTTTCTACTGCCAAGCAGAATCTGCTGCATGGGAAGGGAGCACTGACTCTCCAGGGCATTTAGCCACAGAGGCTCCATGCTGTCAGGTGCAGTGACTATAGGTCGGGGTGGAGAAGCCGCCTGCCGTCCTGTGTAATGAGGTCCCGGTGTAGGGGCAGGACAACTGGGGCCTCCACCGACAGCTCTAGGAGAGATGTGTACCAGTGCTGGCAGGCCCAGGCTGGGGCGATGAGGATCACCGCTGCCCTGTCCCTGCACACCTTGAGTAGGACCTTGTGCACCAAGGGGAGTGGGGGGATGGCATACATCAAGCCCCCTCTCCACGGGATTGCAAACGCGTCCGCGAGTGAGCCCTGGGCATTGGCCCTGGTGGCTAACAGGTCTACCCGGGGAAATCCCCACCTGCGAAAGAGCGAAAGCACGACATCCACCCTGAGCATCCACTTGTGCATGCGGTACGACCTGCTGAGGGAGTCTGCCAGCTCGTTCCGTTGGAGCACTGGAGGCCGGGGTCTGCCATATAGTCTTATAGTTGGACTGAATGGTCTTAATGACCAGGAGTGCTATTCCGGATGGACCTTTGGGGCTCAAAATATCCACCATGGGGTCCTCCTGCTCAACCTTCTCTACGGCCTGCAACCCCAAGTTTTGGGCGACCCTGTGCAGCAATTCCTGGTGGGCTCTATGGTCTATCGGTGGAGGGCTGGACACCTCTGTACCTGCCACCGCCTCATCCAGGGAAGACGAGGAGGTTAGCTGCAGCTCGACCCCCTCTGGTTGGTCCTCCTGCTCCCCTGCTCCTGTGGGAGGGGCCTCCGGCTCAGGCCGGGGCAGGAGTCCATGGGACGGGACCGGACTAGGTGCCAGTCTCTCTGGTTTATCCTGGGGGGATGCTGGAGGCCTGGATACTATAGCCTCCGGCACCGTCTGGCGTCGGTGCGGGGACCGGGACCACTGCACCAAGTAACTTGCTCTGGACGGGGCCCCTTGGCGCTCCTGATAGGTCCAGGGAGTCCAGAAAGGCCAGTGGCCTGGCAGCCCCCATTGGGGTTGCCAGCCCTGTGAGGGTCCCTGCTGTCCGGGGCCCAGTACAGGTAGCTACAGCGGCTGAAGTTGGCGCCGGACTGCGGTGATGCTGATTGCTAAGGCCACGGTGGTGCCAACAGTCTGCGCCAGTGGGAGAATGAGCGGCTCCTGGCTGAGCAGGAGCTGTATCCCCGGGACCAGGACCGGGATTTGGACTGGGACTGGCGTTCCCTGGACCGGACCGTCTGCGGGAGTCCTCTGGCGAGGGCCGTCCCAACTCCTCCCAGTGCCGGTCTCTGAGTGGTGCCAGAGAGTGGCGTGCCCTTTCCAGTGCTTCTTCGCGCCAACATACTGCTGGTGCTGCAACCTTCTTCTGGGCCGCTGGCAACTGTGAGTCCGCGGAGTCGGAGCTCAACCGGGACCAACTCCGGGAGCGGTGCCGGGACAGTGTCCTTGAGTGACACACCATTGCTGGCTTACCCCTCGACGGCACCCGAGGCATGGGTGCCAGAGGGTTGTCCCCATATGGGAGGGGGCTTGCCGCCTACAGCTCGATGAGGTCCTTTGCAGCCTCAAAGGTGCCTGGTGTAGAGGGCTGATCCGTTATGCCCTCAAGCCCATCGTCTGCACTGAGCTCACTTAGGTCTGGGCTCGGTGGTGCTTGTGCTGCCGGGATCGCCGGTGTCAGCCCCGGTACCGCAGCCTTCCCGCTCTTACTGGTGCTCGGGGCCTTGGGAGGCACCGGCCTCCTGTGCAGGGAACGAACGCGCCTTCCTTTTGGCTGTACTGGGGGCCACACCAGGGAGGATGAGCGGTGCCGGGGCCTAACCTGGCGCTCTGGGGCCGATAGTTTACGGTGCTTAGCTGGTGCCGGGTCTCTCGATGGCTCCGGGGCACTACGCACCAAGGAAGCCTGAGCCGGTGTCAGGCGCTCCAGACCTGGTGGCTGCAATGTGGCCTCCATCAACAGCTGCTTTAGACGAAAGTCTCTTTCTTTCCTTGTTCTTGGCTTAAACGCCTTGCAAATTCTACACCATTCAGTTTGATATCCGTCCCCCAGGCAACATAGACACGAGTCGTGGGGGTCACTAACTGGCATGGGTTTGCGGCATGTGGCACAAGCCTTGAAGATGTGAACCTGCGGCATGCCCCGCAGCCCAGGGCAGGTGCTGGAGGCCTCCAAGCACCTAATGACTTAAGTGTCCACAATAGGTATGTTAACGAACTGATAACAGCTACTCTAAAGGCTAAAGGACTGCTCTTCTACGAGAGAGAGAGAGAGAGAGAGAGAGGTTGTTCCAAAGCCGCTATGGACGGTAAGAAGGAACTGGAGGGGGTCGGGCTGGCGGGAGTATATATGCAGTGGCACCACACGGGTGGCCCCGCCGGGAGCTGCTAAGGGAAAAAGTTTCCGACACTCGTGCACGTGGTGCGTGCACACCTAATGTGGAATGGACGTGAACAAGCACTTGAAGAAAAACAATTTTTCCTTTGTGGAATATTCATACTGTGGCTTGAACCATAATAAGGCCCTAAATTCAGAAATCCTCCTAGCTGAAGTGATTATGACTATGGCTGCCACCTTAGTATATAAATGTAATCAAAACTTCTTAAGCTCAGAAAGGTTTTGCAAAAGTAGATGGAATACAATATTCAGATTCAATATAGGACGTTTGTGAATGTTTAGAGGTCTTAGGAATCCATCTGCCCTGTGGTATCTAAATACAGATTCCTTTACCCTGTAAGTTTATCAGAAGTATCTACACTTCAAATCTTTTCACTGTAGACATCTGGATTATTACATAATTCACTACCAGGATCCTATCAAAGCTATCTATAAATTTAAGCTTTGATCAGATTCAGTTTTGCGGTATGTGCATCAGTGCCTAATTTTGTCTAACCCTTCTAGAGGCCTCTATGGGTGATCCCATCCTGAAATCTAACACAGATACAAAGGGTATGTCTACACTGCAAAAAAACAAAACAAAAAAACCAAAACACCCCTGCAGCAGCGAGTCTCAGAATCCAGGTCAACTGACTCAGGCTACAGGGCTAAAAATAGCAGTGTAAATGCTCCCACTTGGGCTGGAGCCCTGGCTCTGAAATCTGGCGGAGGGGAGGGGGGGTAAGAAGGGGAAGAGGAGACAAACATCTGTAGCCGTGTAGCGTGAGCCCTAGTCAGCTAATCTGGACTCACTCGCTGCCGCAAAGGTTTTTTTTGGTAGCACAGACGTACTCACACAGATCATGCTTGCCCTTCCTTGTTACAATCAGGTCAGAAACCCACTGCGTGTAAACTGAACACTCCATCCAATTTAGCCAGTGCTTTAGTGTTCAGTACCTCTGTAATATACATTGGCTGGATTGATTACCATGGGTGCCAACCCTGGAAAAGTAACATGCCCTAATGTGTAGAGAGCATGCCACTTTTCCAAATGTCTTCTGACATCAACAGACTGGAAACCATCCAAAACAGTTCTTTAAGGATATGGAAGAAACTCCTAAAATAATGTTATCTCAGAACCACCAGGTAAGGAACTGATATATGATCAGAAAAATATAACCTCAACAGTTCTTCCTGGAAATTGCCCAAAATATCCAGCAGAAGTCTTTATGTTTCACATAGATCCTCACCAATGGACTATGGCTATGCATTGTATCATCATTCCTAACAAGGCCCAGGAACGGTCTGCTGGAAAAAGTCAGAAAAGATTTTCCCTTTCCAATCATGTACCGTAATTTGAGCAAAAATTCTTCTGAAAGACTTGAGCACGGCTCATCAGAATTAACAGGTGAGTAAATGTTCATCTGTGCGTTAGGCTTTTCTAGTTCCTGTTGATGATCAAGACAAATCCCACTACACTGTAATTTTGGGAAAAGAAATCAATGACAGATGTTTGCACAGATGATTCAAAGTTCTTGAGTTACCTGCCTGGGTCCTTGGTGGGAAGAGGGTAACCCCCTCTCTCTGAATTATTATGTCCTTCACCAGAGAGGAGGTACTTCATTGTAGCTCTGGGAACAGATTATTCTTCAGAATTTTATGATACTTAATTTGTATCTTAGTTTAATCTACATCTCTTGCTAGTTGGCTTCTGTTCATCTTACATCACATATGATGCATCAAATGAGATGACCATGTCTTTTTTGCATGGAGCAAGAAAATACTTCAGCTTTGGTTTTGGAGAGCTCTATCACTCTCCATAAATATGACTCTCTCTTAGCATACGTTTGAAAAACTCCTAAGGGGAAAAAAAAGGGTTTTCAAGTATTTTAATGCAACTTCTCAATCTCCGTCTGAGAGCTGCTCCTTTTCTTGGGAGGAATCTAATACAACTGGAATTAGCACGGTCTCTCTCTCTCTCCATTCAATGGAAAACCACAAAATGAATTACCACCATACTAAGGAGAGAAATCGAGGGTGCAATATTAAAAACAATCTGAATAATAGAGGGAAACATGCTTACTACTGAAACAGCTGAATTTCAGGCAGACAGGGAGTCACTGTAATGCTGCTATTCAGAGGCAGTTGGAAGGGTAAAGAGGGTGATAAAGGAGATTCTAACACGTCTGTAACACTAGTTGGGGAAAGGTACCTTGAAGAATGCAAAGCAGCTCTGGAGTCCAAAAGTGTACACTCATCCTTCCACCAAGGGCGGAAGAATGAAGTATGTTTCACTGCCTCTTCAATTTCCTTTCTTAGGCCTTTTGGCATTTTGCTTAATAGTACTGGGAAAAGGCATTCAATGCTGTGGCACACAAGCATGCAAAAAAACCCCAAACAAAACAAAACAAAAAACCTCAAAGGAACTTGGAAGCATTGAGAAAATTGGCAGTATAGGTCATATAAAATATATAATAAGGGATCACACTGCTGATAGCAAATAATGAACTGAAAAGCCAAAGATCAGATTTAGGTGGGAACTCTCCAACTGTCTGCAGGCAGCCCTGAAAAGTAAAAACTTTGGAGAGAGCTATCTAGTATACTTAGCCTCCTGACTGACAGCCGACACTGCTTTTATTTTCGCCCAGATAGTACACTAGTTGTTCAGAACAGCTTGTAGAGAAAACTTCTATAGATATTTTTCTTAATTTTTGATTAAATTTTCATTTGCACCAGTAAAAAACTGATATTTATCTGTTTGGTAACAGTTCTTCAAGATGGGTTGCACATGTCCATTACACTCTAGGTATATGACACCTAAGTACACCTAAGTGGAAGAAACTTGCTCCCACAGCAGTAGCAGTCGGGGCGGCACATGTGCCCTCCACCCACTCATGCACATATAAAAGGGCAGAATGAGACTCCAATGTATAGGAGAAGGAGGGTGGGTCGGTCGTGGAATTGTCACTTGCAACTTAACTCAAAGAACAACAGTTACAAAACAAGTATGTAACAGGTTTTTTTGTCCGAGTGCTCACACTTCCACCTTAGGTGAGTCACAAGCAGTTCCAGATGGAAGAGGGTATCAGAGGCTACCTAAACAAGGACTGCAACACCACTCTCTCAAATCTAGCATCATTGCATGAGACCTGTAAGAGAGCATAATGAGTGATGAATATATTAACAGATGACCAAGTTCGCAGCCCAGCAAACATCACTGATAGGAACTGGAAGAAAGCCAGTGCTGCTTGCACTCTCATAGTGTGCGCTAAAACTCTGAAGCAGTGGAACTTTAGCAATATTGTAGCACAGACTAATACAGGAGGCGATTCAGGAAGAAAACCTCTGCAAAGTGACAGGCTGCCCCTTCATCATGTCAGCCAAGGAGATGAATAATTGCAGACACAAACTTTTAGCCCTGTCCAGGTAAAAGGCAAACATACACACACAGTATGGCATTTTTCTACATTTGTGAGAAGGTGGTTTCGGAAGAGAGATTGGTAAGTATACAGGCTAATTTAGATGCAAGTCTACCACAATTTTAGTAAGAAATTTGGGGGGTAGACACAAGCTAACTTTATCTTTATAAAGCACCTTATGAGGTATAAGCAAAGCCTGAAGTTTTGCTATCCTTCTGTCCAAAAAAAATAGCCACCAGAAATACTACCTTCATTGAGAGATGAGAAAACGAGGAGATAGTTATAGGTTCAAAAGGGGGCCCTATTAAAACACACAGAACCAAATTCAGATCCCAGGATGGTGTTGGGCCCTAACAGGTCCAAAATTTCAGAATCTAACAATCAGAGGGCTGGAAAAAAAGTGACCTTTCTACAGCAGATTGGATTGCAGAGGCAGCTACCAGATGAACCCAGAAGGAACTGACAAAGTCCTTTTTCCTTGAGGTGAAGCAAATAATCCAGAATAAGGTGACCTGATCCTGTGAAGGGGCCACACAGATAACCTCTTCCATTTCTTGAGGTAAGTATAACTGATGGAGGGTTTTCTGCTATTTAGAGAACATTTTGCACCCCAAGGGAACAGACTGCTTCATGGGGAATTAACTATTGAGCATCCAAGCAGCCAAGTGTAGGCTAAGTGGGCTGGGAGGCAACGTGCCCATGGTTCTGTGAAACCATACCTCAGACCTCAGGGAGAGGTATAGTATCTTGAGTCAAAAGGCTCAACAGGTTTTATGACTAACGTTGGTGGGGCCACGCAGATGCTATCAAAGAAGGAAGGAAAAGTTGACTGTCCAGGTGGATAGTAGGAAACTCTCAAACACTATGTGGAAAGGAGATCTTGACCTGACCGGAGACCCAGAGTATGGAAGTCCCCTCGAAGAGCTCCCCAACTGAGAGATGAAGCATCTGTGATTAGGTTCATGGAGGGCAAGGCTGCGACAAAACGAACCCTATGGCATACACTGGTACAGTCTTTCCGGGGATGATCAAACACCTGCAGGTATGTGAGTCAGCATGTCCAGTGGATAACAAGAGGGATGGTAGAGAGACTTCAACCACCTCTGCATGACTCTGAAGTGATGTATGGCATTGTGAGTTATATATGTACAAGGCACCATGTGACCTAGAGATTTCAGGCAATTCCTCTGTCGTACAAGGATATGCCTTGAAGTTTTTGCATAGCTACAATATCGCCTGAGGTAAATACACTAACTGTGGTCGAGCCAAAAACCTCTCCTATGAATTTGATTCTCTGTACAGGGAAAACAGCTGATTTGTCCTTGATCAACAGTCCCAACAAATGGAAGAGGAATTGGATTTTCCCAGTGGCCATTGTTACTTGTCTGGACTGATTTCGAACTAACCAGCTGTCCAGACATGGGTACACCTGGACCCCTGCCTTCCCGAGATGTGCCTTAACCACTGCCATGCACTTTGTGAAGACTCAAAGGGCTGATGACAGGCTGAAAGGGAGAACCATAAACGGATAAACATCTGCTGCAACAAATCTAAAAAGCCTCCAGTGGTTCTGGTGAATGGCCACATGGAACTAGGAATCCTTTAATCACTGCAGTCTACAGACAGGATAACAGATGACCAAGCTTCAACCCTGTAAACCAAGGAACGCAAACCAAGAAATCAACCAATGCTGCTTGCACTCTTGTAGAGTGTGCTAAAATTCTGTGAGATAGTGGAGTTGCAGCAATGTTGTAGTACAAATACAGGAGGAGATCCAAAAAGAAATCCTTTGTGAAATGATGTTAGAGTAACCACACGCAACTTTCTTTTTTATGTATCTGTTGTGGTTTGTAGGTCTAAAATAGGCCTGAGGCCTCCCTTGGACTTTGGAATGAGAAAATAGTGAGAACAGACTCCCTTCACCCAATGCTGAGGAAGTACTTCCTCCACTGCCCTTAACTGTAATAGACTGAACTTCTTGAATTAATATAGTCTTGTGAGAATGGCCCCTGAACAGGGATAGGGAGAAGGTGGTGGAAGGGCAGGAGGGGGGAGAAATAGAGGTAAATTGCAGTATATATTCCAGTTCCATAGTGTGAGAACCCTGCTGCCAAAAGGGAGAAAAAATTAGGGTGAGCGGTTCACTGGCCTTGACTAAGGAGTCAAATAAACTGCTTAGATGTTACAGATTGTATGGAAGTAGCAGAAAATAGAGGCAGAGATATTCTCTTCCTCTGAAACTTATATAATCTCCTGGATTAGTCCGGCTGCCTTATTGGGTAGAACAGATTCCTCTGCTGGAGCTGAGGGTGGAACTGCATTCTCTTAGGGCCTGGGGTATATATGCCCGAAGACTTAAGGGTTGCCCTATATTTAAGAAAATATAAAGCTTTGTCTGTCTTTCCAGAAAGTAAACTTGTGCCCTGAAAGGGGAAGTCCTCAATTGTTTGCTGGACTTCAGCTGGAATGCCAGACGACTGCAGCCAAGAACCACGATGCACAGTGACTGTCGTTGCCATCACCCAACCTGCTGAATCTGCGCCTCATCTCATACAGTCCATAACAACGATCTTGCTATCAGGCAGCCTTTATCTATAAGAGCTCTGAACTTTTTAGCATCACCTGGCAACTTGTCCACAAATTTCAACATTGAGTCCCAACTGGAGTAATCATAATAAGCTAAGACAGCTTCATGGTTTTCAATTCTTAACTGCAATCCTAATGAAGAATAAACATTTTTCTGAAATAAATCCAAGCTTTTTGCATCTTTGCCCTTGGGAGTAAATTTAGATTACCCTTGTCTCACTTACTTATTCATAGCTGCCACCACCAAAAATCCTGGGGCTGGCTGTGAATAGAAATACTCATGCCCCTGGGAGGGAACTTGGTATCTCTTCTCCATTCTTTTGGCAGGGTGTGTCAGAGAAAAGTGAGTTTGCTAAAGAATTTTGGTGGGTTCTAAGATGGTCTCATTCAGAGGCAGAGCCCCTCTAGCAGGTCCTTCAGAATGTAAAATATACACTAACTTGAGTGTATAATCCTGGGCCAGTCCAATTGGCACTCCGAGTGAGGTGACTACCCTTTTCTTAAGTTCCTGGTACATTTTATAATTCAGAACAGGGGAGAATGACTTTTGAGAGCGCATCCTCATCTGGTGAGGATGAAGAAGTGCTGAACAGAGACACTATAGTGTCAGTCTGCTGAACATCTGTGACAGAAGGATCAGATACTGGAGGGATAAGGTTCTTCAGCTGCTACAGTACCAGATGGAGAACAGCACCTTCATGGGGATCTTGGCAGACCTCTGTCTAGGAGAGGAGAAGTAGACAGAAATTGGGACCTGGACCAATGCGAGAGACACAGTACTGGAAGCAGCATCCAAAGCTTTCCTCCTGAAGGGACCATATATCTGCCCTGCTGCACAATAGAGCTTCCATACCCTGACAGTACCAACAAAGATTCAGTCCCAGATAGCGCTGAACATGCAGGTGCAAATGAAAGATCGCAGTACTGAGGCCTGTGTGGTAAGAATAGTCGATTCCCGGACCACATCCTGCATCAGTGGTGAGTCCAGCACCGATAGACATAGGAGAACCCTGGCCACTATGTATACCTCAGGCATCCTCTGTATAGAAGCTGATGCCTCTGAAGGTCCTGGCAATGGAGTAGGTCTCAATAATACTTCATGAGGTGCTGCAGTCAACAACTCTACACTGTTAGAATGAGGTACCGGAAGGTGCCTAGCAGGAGACGACTTTGCATTAACCTCAGTACTGGTCTTCATTTGGTGTTAGTCTGTTGGGCACCTAGCCCTCAAAGAGGGAGAGGGCTTCTTCTGGCCAGAAGTCAAAGTGCTGGACTTTTTCTGCTGTTTGTGCAGTATCAGATATAGAGAATGACATCGTCTCTTTGGCTCTCTGTGATGTGGGGATGCCACCAAGAAGTCCGGTGGCATGCTCTGAGATGGAGTCATGTTTGAATCCACATGTAACAAGAAGCTGGGTGGCACAAAGCTGCTTTTATCAGGATCTCTCTTATGTTGAATTTCTCTCAACTTCTTAGCCCTGGTCTTAAATCTGCTTCAGATGGTGCATTTATGCCTCAAGTGCCTTTCTCCCAAACACTTTAAACAGTGGCGTGAGGATCGCTGACCGGCATAGATTTGTTACAGCCCCAACAACACCTAAACCCCACAGACTTAGGCATGCCCCAGTTTTGAGCTAAAACCTCAAACAAAAATAAGATAAGAACCAAGAATTTTTTCATGATGAGTACCACTAACGGAAATTGTAACTACAGCTGTACTAAACTAATTATTTACAATACAAACACCTCAAGTTTTCCTAAACAGAGAACAGGAAAGAGCTTGAGAAGCGCGCGCTCTCTCTCTCTCTCACACACACACACCCTCCAACCAACTACTGATCACAGGTGAGAAGGAACTGCAGGGGGTGGGCGGGGGGTGTTAGGACAGCTCTACCACTTTTTAACCTTGGCTACTGGCATGAGGGTGCATGTGCTGCCCTGAGGGGTACTGATAAGAGAAAACATTCTTCAGCTTTGGTGCACTGACAAGCACACATCTAGAATGAAATGGACATGCACAAGCACCCAAAGAACTGTACATTGTAAATCTGATCCATGTTCAAATGGAAGATTGTGAAGAAATGTAGAAATGTTTCTGAATGAAATTAATGCTTTTGAAGTGAGATAATACAGCAACTTAACTAAATTTTATCTTATCCAATAATGAAAAAGATAATTTTTCATACTTTAATATTGTATCATTCATATATCTAATATAGGATTTTTACTATTGCATTAAAATATTACTATAATAAAATAGAAAGTTACTAGGTTTATAGGATTTCTTTTTAAAACTATAAGATATGATGAACACTGTGTAGAACAAAAAGAAATAGCAATTCCTCCCCAAACCTTAGCTCTTCAAAGACACTGATGAGGTATGACCCTCCCGGATCACTATTTCTTCCATTTACTAAGATGACAGTAATTCTATAATTCCACTGGCACATCTATATTTGACACAAACTATTCACAGTAGTTGGTTTCATGTTCATTTATGCAGCCTGGGTAACCATAGCTACCTACATCAGACAGTGTCACCAGCTTCAACAATTCTATGAGGAAAATTCCTAAAGTACTCATTGTCCAAAACTGCCATTTTAAAAGAGGTAAATTAAAAACAGTTGTAGCTCTGTATATATGGCATTTTTCTATATATGCAACAAAATACATAAATAAAAAATCTTAAAAATACTTACTTTCCGCATTGGACAAAGTGCAGGGATTGCTGTCAACCAAAGCTAACTGAAAATGCTGAAAAAGAATTAATATTGTTTACTTGTTTCTGATATTCATAATTTTGAGAAATTATTTTAATACAGAAACAAATTTTTATATGTAAAAGCAAATATACTATTTTACATGAGTCAGCTAGGCTGAAATGCAAAAACTTATATATAATCTTTTGAAATTTTATCTTTAACAGATGTTTCATTAGAGGAAAGTAAAATAATTTTACAGAATGTTTCACGCAATTAAATGACAATACTTCTAACAATTAAGTTTAGAATAGACATTTTATGAAAAGAGTTAGGGTAGCGGGTTTCTAAAAGAATGACTTAATCATTTGAATTGTCAAGATCTGTTCAAGCATTTATTTGACTTTCACAACAACTGAGACCAAGTCACAGCTATTTCAGAGTCCCATGCAAATAAACATGCAAGTCATTAAATGGTATATTTACTACAGAAAAATAAAATATATTCAGAAGTACAGTGATTTGGAGCATCTCGTCTGTTTATCAAGATATTAAAGCATTAAAAATAAATGACTTCATATAAAAAGCTACAATTTTCAAAACCACTTAGAAATCAATTGTCCCAGTTTTTATTTTAAAAGATAGCTTCTGTAAAATGTTTGGAATTGTCTCTGTCTGTACCAAATGTTATAAAAGATTTCATTTTAAAAAATATATAAACTCTGAATTTATTTCTTAAGCATTCCCCTTCTCCAATCAAAGTAATAAAGTTTGTCTACAGGAAAGTTTAGACATGACCAAACATTTTGCAGTAGAACCTCAAAGTTATGAATTCCAGAGTAACAAACTGACCAGTCAATCACACACTTCATTTAGAACTGGAAGTACGCAGTCAGGCAGCAGAGATCAAAAGAAGGAAAAAAAGGAAATACAGTACAGTACTGTGTTAAGTGTAAACCACTAAAAAAAAAATGGGAGGGGGAAGTTTAAAAAAGTTTTTATAAAATAAGGAAACTGTTTCTGTGCTTATTTCACTTAAATTAAGATGGTTAAAAGCAGCATTTTTCTTCTGCATAGTAAAGTTTTCAAGCTGTATTAAGTCAATGTCCAGTTGTAAACTTCAGAGTTACAAACAACTTCCATTCCTGGGGTGTTCGTAACTCTGAGGTTCTGCTGTGCAAGTTTCACATTAATTCAATGAACAGCATTAACATGGAAACTGAGACCTAAGAGTAACTGGGTATATCCAAATAGATGGAATATGCATACAAACTTAAATGCTTCAGCATTTTTCAAGAAACTTTACAGAAAACAAATCTCCTACATACAGTGTAGAGCTTGGATTAATATTTTCTTACTGCAATGTACAAGGCCTACTGAATATTGGTACCTACAGCAAGTACTAAATTTCAATGAAGCGGATAAGATACTTGATTTGTAATCCAGATTGCAACAGCAATCTGTAATCCAGATTGCAACAGCAATGTAGCAGCAATGTTTAGATACTGACTAAATCCAAATTTAATATGAAATATAAATCATGTAAATGAGGCTACTGAACAATTATATGTAATCTTGTTAGTATGCAAGTATGGCATTTTATTTGCTGGTAGCTAGAGTACCAAGCAGGTAAGCAACAGTAGCTGTTATTAATGAAACAAGAAAATTTAAAACGAAGTTCCAGGGAAAGCGATGCACTCACCCTCTTTTCAAGAAAGCTGTAAAAACAAGGATACCACTCCCATAACATCTCAATAGAATTTGACTTGCAAGAATGATACTATAACAATGGTCCATAATATATAGGATTTTTACTTAAAAATATCTATGACCAGCTTAAAATCAAAGTAAAATAAAATAAAAAAAATAATTACAGTGTTACAATTCAAGATAAATTAAATTATAAAGACTAATGCTGCACCACCAATTACAAGGATGCTCTCTAAGCCATACATAAATGGAACAGACATCCTCACTGATTCTGTCAACTTCATCCATGCACACAAATAGTTGCCAAAAATGAAGTCATCTCAACATTAATTATAAACCCTAGTTTATCATATCAGCATCATGAATACTTTTGAACAATTCAATCACCAAAAAGAACACAGAAAACACTGGACACACGACTTCTAAAATAAAATGAAAATGTTAAACCAAAACATTAATATTAGCTTATTGCTTAGACTTGCCTGTTTTCTTTTCTAGGGCTCAGCAGTGATAGAGAAGTTAAAATCTCCTCTCACTTGCATTGCAATGCAGGTTGTGTGCCCCAGAGACATCCTTTGGTCTGTTACCATAGCAATACTAAGCAGGCAACTTAAAAATGATTAAAAGAAATTAATCAAAAAGGTCTACTTTACATTTTTTCTGACAGAAAAAGATGTAGAGACCTGTATATTTAAGCCTGTGCAAGGGCCAAATTTTACATGGACACTATCATCACCTATTAATGTTTAACATAAAACAGAAAGGTACAGATTTGCTTTTACCTAGTAATACTATTGTACAAAATAAACCGATCAAAAATGAAATGTTTGACACTTATTTGGCGGTTCCTTTTCAGAATGGTTATGTTCATCAGACCCAGTGAGAGAGAACAGATAACCTCATAAGTAGGACTGCCCATTTCAGCATTTAAATCTACCCGTATTCAGCACTACACAGTGAAACAGCAGGAATATTCTCACCAATGCTGCTAAATCACTAAATAGGAAAAAATGCACACACATTACCTTACAATTTCAAATTCCACTACATCATCTCAAATATTGCAAAATGTTATTAATTTCTGACTGCACCATTTAGCAAATCACACTGTAAAACTACAGATAATTCAGAAGACGTATACAGATTTTTACAGAAAAACAACAAGGCACTTATACAAAACAATTATTGCAAAGCTGCATATACAAAACCAACAATCTTTCAAGCAGTCAAACACACATGAACCACCCTACACCTCTAGTTGGTTACAATAAACGGCAGCCTCTTTTCAGGTAGTCAATACAGACAAAAAAAAATAAATCCTGCATATTAATAAATTAAGCTAATCAGCCACAATTCCAAAAGTTACTACCATCAACACCAAAATTTACAAAACACTGTGTTAATTTCCAACTCCCATTTCTGCAACAAACAGAAGCAGCTAGCAAACATCTGCACCTCACACAAATATTGCGGTACTGAAGCGGTCTACTGCTGTGTGAAATAGTTGTTATGCAGGAGAGGCCGCTGCAGTTCAGAGACGACATACAATACCTCAAGGCAGACAGCAGTCTATAGAAATTCAAATCCTGAGTAAGAGGATTTACCTTCAAGGCTCTGTTCTGAATGTTAAAAAGTATCTTTTCAACTGCTACAGCTGAAGTAATGAAATAGCTTGATATGTAGCAATTTATAATAGTACGATTATCAGAAGACTATTTTGTCTCCTTTAGAGTCCTTGACTTGCCTATGTGATTGTGGTAACAATTTCTGATGTAACCTTTCTGAGAAATTTAAAGTACAGTGCTTGCGTGTGTACTCAATTACTGAATGTATTAAACACAATCATAAAATGAAAATAAATCTCAATTAAATCTAATTTAAAACATTCTATCCACTCTTACTACTAGAAGTATGTGTATTACAGACACACAGAATCACTGATTCTCTTAAAATGTATTTATCATCCTCATTTACATACCTTTAACATTAAAGTGGCCAAATACATGGATTTTTGTGATTTTAATCCATTAAAAGGAAACCAACAAATACAAAAAGTAACATTTGCCAATCTTACTGCAAGGCATTCAATAATAGAGTAATTTGTAAATCAAAACCTTTTATAATGTTTTAAAATGGTGATTCTAACTACTTTTCTTATCTCTAGTGGTGATGTAACAAGTTTTCCTAATTGACAGCTGTACATTTATTTAGCACACTAAGCAAGCCATCATTTGGAAGCTGACAATTCTGACACCAACTTACCACCAGGGAAAGCCTGATCCCAGCTCAGTGCAATTCTGTCAGAGATAGCTTTTTCTGACTATATGACCTAGGTGTGATATGTATGTTCCTTAAAGCCGTCTTTGTTTGGATAACTAGGACACAGTAATCCTTGCGTAATCAAAGTGTTGACATGCAGCCAAGGCGCCATTCGCCAAGCACAGGAGGTTGCGGGGAAAGAGGATGATGTGCAACACGTGCTGCCAGATCAACTCTGCTCTCCAGGGTCCTCCAAAGTTGGAATTAATTCATGTTTTATGGAAAGAGGTTTGTGAGGCATAAACACTGTCTCTTTCATCCTACACTGCACAATCAAAACACCAGAAATCAGCTACGTGAATAGGACAAAAGAAAAGTGCTCCAGACAGAATCAACAACGGTCATAGATTTACATAAACTGAATGAGATCAATCTGTTCAGAAGAATCACTTGCTCAACCAATCATAGCTGTAAAATCTAACTCAAGTAACAAAACTTAATGAAGACTGGATTTTCACTGGCCAAAAGAAGGTTCTCTCTTCCCAGGCAATCTCTTAAATAGTAATGTTTGTCAGAACCATCTCTGAGTACTCATGTTGGCTATACGTTCGAACATGGCAAGAAGTTAAGTCTTTAGTTGTACATCATCTCAGAGGTTAGTTGTTTTTAAACTACAGTCCAAAAGACTACCAGAGGAGAGAAAATGAAGGTGTTTGATTGAGGGCCTGTCTTTGCTACAGTGTTAGCTCAACTTATCTGTACTGGAGTTAACTGCTCTCAAGTTAACCTAGCTCCAGTACGAACAGTCACATTGCAAAACAACACAAAGCATTTGAAATAGCAGCAACAGAGTAGTTGAGTCCCCGCTGCATTACAGCTCAAGCATCAGCAGCCTTTGGACCCACAACCCCCAACAGGTCAAAACGCACCACCTAGCTGAAGCTAGAGATCTTTGTGTGTGCATGGGAACTGGGGAGGGACAACACTAAACCTATACTTTGAGCTAACACTGTAGAGAAGACAAGCCAAGAAATGTGAATTGCTGTATTAAATAATCTAGTATGAAGTTAAGGTCCACAGACTGAAAAAAAATGGAGTGCTACTGATATTCATTAGCCTGAATTTTTAAAGATTTTGAATCACACTTATTTTTCTTTTTACTGTTTATTTTTCTTTTAAAAAAATCAGAAGCACAGAATGTCAAACAAACCAATTTTTAGCAATTTACTTCTTTGTAATTACAGGATACGGTGACTAGAATATTTTCTATATAATAGCTCCTGCAGGAAAACTAAAGTAAGTAGCAAACTGATTAAAGAATACTGAATGGGAGAAAGATATCCTTACTGCATGAGATTCAGTGATCCATAATAAAAAAAGGCTGTATGAACAACTCCAGCTGTTGATTCAATTACAAAGCTTCCTATCTTAAGTAATTATGCTTTATCAAAGAACATGTGTGGGTATATATCATACAGATAACTAAAACTTGCCAATTTGTGTAAGAGTTAGAGAGCACTAACTTGCAACCCTTATTTTCTGTTTACCTACAATTGTTTAAAAATAATCTTTTGACAGATTTTGTCATGCTTGGGCTTCAGCCCACAAAACGCTTTTTTTCCCTTTAGACTAAGAACAGCTAAAGATACATTTCTTTGTATTTGTTCATCTTTTTAAAAGTATTTTATACTTTTTTCGAACAGTTGCCAGAGGAATAGGATTACAGTGAAATATTTTGCATTAATGAGTTTAAACATTAACTAAGACTTTTCATTAGTAAATGTAATTGAACTATTTCAACCATATTTTATTCCGATTAAAAATCTGATTTAAGAACTTTAAACTTGGCATATTTGCAGCTTTTAACAATTAATGCTTTAACCATGTTTGAAAAATAAATGCGGTGAAACAACATTTTGAGGCCTGAAAATAGCCCAACTTTCTTAACTTCAAAAAGATGACACAGGGCCATGACACATCTTCACTCATGCATTTTTGACTCAATAATGGGAGCATGGCAACAATAACTCCCTAATTTTTCAACTTATTACCCTCACAGTAGTTTACAAGTTACAAACTCAAATAATGATACCACAGGTATTCCAACATATCCTAAAAAAAGAAAAAAAAATTAAAGGCATTACAGTAAGTTGAATAAGTAATAGGATAGTGATTGATTGATTCTAAGCAGATACCTTTAATGTGCATATGTAGAACTGATTAATGAAATTGTTTTTAATTGTTCACTTTATTAATATAATTTCATAAGTAAAGTTTTATGAATGAAACTACATTCATTCATAAAACCAGGTATCCCAATAACTGGATAATTGACAATTAAACTGCTTGTTAAGAGCCACAGCTGTTCAGGCATCTGCCCTTGTAAATTTCATTTTCAATCCAATTGCTGCTTAAATCGCTGAAACTTGCACTATTTCAACATAATCAAAAAGGCGGACAAAGGAAGTACTGTTGTCATCATCAATAGGTCGGAATATGAACTAGAGGCTGCTAGGCAGCTCTCCAACACCACTTTCTACAAGCCATTACCCTCTGATCCCACTGAGGGTTACCAAAAGAAACTACAGCATTTGCTCAAGAAACTCCCTGAAAAAGCACAAGAACAAATCCGCACAGACACACCCCTGGAACCCCGATCAGGGGTATTCTATCTGCTGCCCAAGATCCATAAACCTGGAAATCCTGGATGCCCCATCATCTCAGGCATTGGCACCCTGACAGCAGGATTGTCTGGCTACGTAGACTCCCTCCTCAGGCCCTACAGTCCCAGCACTCCCAGCTATCTTCGAGACACCACTGACTTCCTAAAACAAAGAAGGTGGATACAAATTGTAGTCATCTCTCTCACAAACTGGTTTTCCAACCTTCATGTAACTGGGCAGGAGTTCTGCTACACAGTACTCATTGGGCTCCATAAGTCTCTTTTGTAGACAGCAAAAGCACCAAATGAGGTTGTGTGGTTGAGGTCTTCTAAAAATGGGATATGAAAAATCCACCCACCTATGTCAGTAGGGAGAAGCAAGGTTTCCACTAGTGGGGGAGTTGGAACAGTGTTTGCAAAACCATGAATTTCTGTTAAATGAGCGCTGCAATTAAATACATTTTTCTACTCCTTTTGTTTGTGACAATAACCTACTGAATGAGAATTCATGCAATACCGACTTCTCCACCCTGAAGATGGATAGCTCTAGTGCCTGTAAAGCTGCTCATAGCTTTCCCAAAGCCAGAGTCCAACTCATCCTGAGAGAGAGTATTTTTCCAGTCTGATTATGACCATGATCAGGTCCAGATTAGGGCTGTCAAGCAATTAAAAAAATTAATCACGATTAATTGCACTGTTAAACAATAATAGAATACCATTTGTTTAAATATTTTTGGATGTTTTCTACATTTTTAAATATATTGATTTCAATTACAACAGAATGCAAAGTGTGCAGTGTTCACTTTATATTTATTTTTGATTACAAGTATTTGCACTGTAAAAAAACAGATAGCATTTTTCAATTCACCTAATACAAGTGCTGTAGTGCAACCTCTATATCGTGAAAGTTGAATTTACAAACGTAGAATTACGTACAAAAAACTGCATTCAAAAATAAAACAATGTAAAATGTTAGAGCCTGCAAGTCAATGCAATCCTACTTCTTGTTAAGCCAATCGCTCAGACAAACAAGTTTCAGAGTAGCAGCCATGTTAGTCTGTATTTGCAAAAAGGAGTACTTGTGGCACCTTAGAGACTAACCAATTTATCTGAGCATGAGCTTTCGTGAGCTACAGCTGAAGTGTGCCACAAGTACTCCTTTTCTTTTTTCAGACAAACAAGTTTGTTTACATTGCAGGAGATAATACTTCCCGGTTCTTGTTTACAATGTCACCTGACAGTGAGAAGAGACATTCTCATGGCACTGTTGTAGCCTGAATCACAAGGTATTTACATGCCAGATGCACTAAAGATTCATACGTCCCTTCATGCTTCAACCACCATTCCAGGAGACATGCGTCCAAGCTGATGACGGGTTCTGCTCAATAAGAATCCAAAGCAGTGCGGACCAACATATGTTCATTTTCATTATCTGAGTCAGATACCACCAGAAGAAGGTTGATTTTCTTTTTTTTTTTTTCCTGGTGGTTCAGGTTTTGTAGTTTCCGCATTGGAGTGTTGCTCTTTTAAGACTTCGGAAAGCATGCTCCACGCCTCGTCATTCTCAGATTTTGGAAGGCACTTCAGATTCTTAAACCTTGAGTCAAGCGCTGTAGGAAATCTCATATAGGTACCTGCTTTGCATTTTGTGAAATCTGCAGTGAAAGTGTTCTTAAAATGAACATGTGCTGGGTCATCATAACATGAAACATAGGACAAAATGCGGGTAAAACAGACCAGGGGACATACAATTCTCCCCCCAAGGAGTTCAGTCATAAATTTAATTAAGGCATTTTTTTTTAAAGCGTCATTAGCAAAGAAGAAGCATGACCTATGGAATGATGTTTGAAGCATGAAAGTGCATACGAATATTTAGCTATCTGGCACACAAATACTTAGCAATACTGGCTACAAAAGTGCCATGCAAAAGCCTCTTCTCACTTTCTAGTAACATTGTAAATAAGAAGAGGGCAGCATTATCTCCTGTAAATGTAAACAAACTTGTTTGTCTTAGCGATTGGCTGAACAAGAAGTAGGACTCAGTAGACTTGCAGGCACTGAAGTTTTACATGGTTTTGTTTTTGAGTGCAGTTATGTAACAAAAAAATATCTACATTTGTAAGCTGCACTTTCACGACAAAGATTGCACTGCAGAACTTGTATGAGGTGAACTGAAAAATACTATTTCTTTTGTTTATCATTTTACAGTGCAAATATTTGTAATAAAAATAATATACACTTTGATTTCAATTACAACACAGAATACAATATATACGAAAAAGTAGAAAAAGATCCAAAATATTTAATAAATTTCAATTGGTAATCTATTGTTTAACAGTGCAATTAAAACTTTTTTAGTTAATTGCATGAGTTATCTGCGATTAATCAACAGCCCTAGTCCAGATACTGTGTGTCAAGGTCTCCGGCATTCAGTGGCATTCCACTAACAGACTAGAAATGCCATAGCAACTTCATATAAATTAAGAAATGGATGATTTTACTGATTAAATGAAAAACAGATCATAATAATCAATATAGTATTCCTAGTGCTATTTGTTTTAGTGGTTGGGAACAGGACTGTTGCGGAGTCTGATAAGGTATGAAATGGTTTAGGATTGTGCAGTAAATATTACCTGGCTGATTCTATTGAAGTGATCGATAATAAAGTAATGACCTTTAATAGTCACAGAATTTAAAGCCAAATCAGCTACTCTGACCTACTGTATACCACAGACCACTAACGCAATTGTCATCATTATACTTCAGAACTAGCACCACATTGTGATGAATAGGCAGCTCATGCCTCTCAGATATTTCTGAAGAGAACACTGCACCAGTTTTCACAAAGTTTGTCAGAGGAATATTTTCTTTACAACCATAAGGACTAGAAACATTTTTTTAAAGTGTAAGCTTAAAGTCTAGAGCAAAATTCAACAAGTGCCAGATTTTGTGCCAAATTATGGGGCCACAATATCAGAGTACAAAAGGTCCTAATTATAATTTACCAGTAAAAGTAATGATTTTTAAAAGCATTGTAAAAAGAGGGTTGATTTCATGCTTTGTAAAGAGCACCACTCTAATAATTATCCTTGTAATCCGAAACCTTAAAATAGTAAAAATTATTTATGTTTAAAACTGCTTACATCAAATAGAGATGATTTATGTTAATGTTCTAAAATTGTGTACAAATCATGGAAAACATTGACCTTTCCTCTTCCTTTCCTCTTTGCCTCAAGACTCCTACTGACGATGACTCATCTCTTGGCATTAAAAGACCATTACTTTATTCTTAGCCATAACAAACAAACACGAAAGTTTAAATACCATCAAAAAATATTATGGTATTTCAGACTACATTAAAAGAACTGTGCTATAATTTATGGGGCCCCAAACAGCCAGAAGAGATCATAATATGGAGAGCTGCCTCCCCTTCCTGCCACACTGTCAAACAGGAAGACTAAACTGAACAATGAGTTGCTATGTCAGCACAAGGCCCCAGATAATTGTTCATTCTTAAGGCCAGCTCAGTTATGAACAATCATCTGAAGCTGGCTACATCTTATTACTCAATAATTGTCCTTTGGTGTCCTGAATCTTTGTACCAAGATCCTCAGAATACAAGTCAAATGAATTCCAGTATTCCAGGATGTGGGTAACTCATCTGCCACTGTCCCTCCAGAAAAGTGGAATGTTCATTACCCATGAAAACTTCCTACCTCTACCTCTTGGTTAAGACTCCTTGGGAGGTGCGGGGCCTGGGACATTAGAAACTTGGTGCTTATCCGCCGTGGGGTGCTCCCCCGGCTCCGCCCAGGCCCCATCACCACTCCACCCCTTCCTCCAAGGCCCCACAACCACCCTGCTTCTCCGCCACCCAGTTCCGCCCCCTTCCCCAAGCATGCTGTGCCCTCACTCCTTCCCCCTACACCCCAGCGCCTTTTGACGCTGCAAAACATCTGATCCATGGCAGGCGCTGGGAGGGAGGGAGAGGTGCTGATTGGCGGAGCCTCCCGGGCGGGGGGAAGGTGCTGGGGGGAGGGAGAGGTTCTGGTAGGGGGGCTCCTCACGCCCCCCGCCTGCCACTCGCCTCCCTGTTGGCCTCCTCACTCCACTTGCCTCACCTCCCTACCTGCAGGGGCCCCCCGAAGCGTGGGGCCCAGGGCAGTCGTCCTGATTCGCAATACCCAACTGACAGCTCTGATCACCATTCTACTTTCTTCATCTTTCTTACTTTGTGCTTTCCATTTAGGGATTTTTTTTTTCCTGACCTGTGCAGCCTCTAACCATAACTCTGTGTGAAACTGCAGAAGTTCTCAGAGTATGACCAGTTAGACTCACTGTACAAAAGTGTAACTTATGTATATATCTAACTATAGAAACATACTATGCAAAAGCACAGTTTAATGCAGCATCAAGACTGATACATGTATATTATACAAAGTGCTGTACACACAGCAACTAAAAGCAAGATTTTCAAAGGTATTTAAACACTTAAGGATGCAGGCAAGTACCTGGTGGGATTTTCGAAAGCACCTAGACACATGTCTTCCATGGAGTTTAAGACAACTAATCATTTTCTGATGAGGCATTAGAAAGATTTGGTCCACAGAGAATCCTGATGGTCAGATATGTTTTTGTTTAGCCAAATTACAATTGTTTAAAAATACTTAATACAAATGCATTATTTTAAATCAAGATTTTTTGATAGTTTAAAGCAACTATCTCCTAAGGTTATAGTGGCGCTGTGCACACATGAAAAACTTCTCACTCCATTTGATATCTGAATGCAACACGTGATAGACCACAGCTCTAAGGAACCTCTGCCTCATTCCATATATCTGAAAATTTATACAGAATGAGGGTAGGCTCCACTGAAATGAAGAAAATTATTAACAAGATTGCCAACTGTAAAACCAGGTCAACTGATTTTCCATCAGAATAACTTTGCCCAAGAAGTCTACATTAACTTCTGAGTATGTTACAATGGAAAATACTGAAGTAATGAACCAGTCAGGAAACTACAGTTTTTATGTTCCCAAGCCTATTACACTATTAAGTTTCACTTTTTAGGAACAGCAAATACTAAAAAAAATGCAAAATATGAAGAAAAATAAGCAGATTTACAAGCAACATAGCAGTATAACATCAGTTACTTATGTCACAAGTTTCAGAATCAGCTTTGTTACATATCAACTTCCCTTGTTACATCACAACTAAATTCAGTGATAGAACTATATCAGATGGCTCAATGGTAAGAGTTTAATATCCAATTTATAGAAACAGCTTTGTTTTTCTAAAAGTGAAAAATTTTAAAAGTGAAAATGCTCAAAGTTTTCTCACTGCATAATTAAAGATAAATTAATACTTCCTTGTAAATTAACTACTACATTTTTTCTGTGCCAAAACCATTCCTTAAAAAAAATTCATCCAGTCCTCCCTTCCTTTTTTGGCCTACACTCATAAGATCCAATGCCAGGTGCATGCCCCAAATATAAAGGAATAGGGCAAAATGGTACAGCATTCAAGACTACTCATGATCTGCCAAACCTTCAGCCTTTCCCAGCCCTGCTTTGTCACTTCATTTCTTACACACACACACACACACACACACCCTTCTTCTAATTAAAGTTACCCACTCTGCCTGAGACTCATGAGCTCGGATTTCTTCTCCTGACAGGAAATGGAAAAGCTAGTTGCAAAAGTGTCCCTGGGTATTACAAAGGTTGAGGTAGAAGTACTCCTCTGATCAATGCTCTACTTCCCTCTTTGATGATGTGCTTCAGACAGCAAGCAGAATGCAGATCTGAGGAAAAGCAAACTGGCAGAAAGTGGAAAGCAAAGCAGTTCTACATTCTCTGTGCCCACTATTTTTTCTTATTGGATTTAGGCAAGTTGAGTTAGAGTGCAGAATGAGATAAAAGAAGAACAGACATACATATAGAATCAAGAGGGTTTAATATACAGAAATCTAGCCTTAAAATTACATTTCACGTTCAAATATTTGCTGCCCTGCAATGTGGATTCCATTGCATAACAGGAAGTTCCTGTAAAAAAATACTTCCTTCTTCCAGGACAGGTGAATTTAAAGCTACAGGTTTATACTACAGAGTGGGAAAAGGAAGGACTGGAGAAAGCAAGAGCAAACAAGACAAATGATACGTAAGGAGAGAAATTATGGAAGGCAACCAAAGAATGAGACAGGAGGGGAGACAGAAAAGGAAGGAAACAAAAGACGACACAGAAGTTGGAGGTGGGAAGAAGTATTCTACACTAAGAAACAGTTTCTAACTGATCAGACAGTGATTTCTTTCCCTAAGAGGTCATTCAGGCACTAGGAAGTGTAAGAGTAATCAGGATGTATTGCCAGGTAGGAACATTTTAACAAAATAAAAAGATGAAGGGAAACTAATTTCATTTTGAATAAATGCTTCTTGACTGCACCAATTCCTAAACATTTTCTCTTTGCTTTCAATGGGTGAGACTGAACGGAGGAGGGAAAGATCTCTAGAAGCCCAAACTGCCAATGTTAGTCTCTCCTTTATCATCCTCTCCATCTCCCTTCTATACACTTTCCTTCCCCATAATGTACTATTTTTGTTAGAGCACTAACCCAAGAATTTGTACACTCAATTTAAACTGTTGGAATGCCAGTGCCTACCCGCAGCTTTGCCACGCTTTTCATTTGGCACTTAAACACCCTCTACTGTTACCCTCTCTGAGAGGCTGTACAATTACTCAAATATTATGTATAAGTATACTTCTACTTTCAAAATTACGATATTACTAATGTAAGCTTACAGATTATTTGCAGTTTTAAAATGCAATGAACTTTGCAATAATTGCCAAACAGAACTTAAGAATTTTAAAACCTACCTTCAAACTAGACTCATAGTCTGTATTCACTTTGAACATAAGCCCAAGTCGCAAATGAATTTCCTTGGCTCGACAAAAGCTGGGATCAACATAAAGCACCTCCTGAAATGCTTTAATCGCCCTGGAAAAACAAATATGCATAAAATGTTGCAATTTTTTAAATGTTACTTTATAATCAGTGCATGTTATTTATTTATTTATATTACATATTAAAAAATTAAAAGCAGAAAACTGTTATGGGTAAACACATCAAGATCAATTTTATGTAGAAAGGTGGTAACTTCACTTTTTTGTTGCATAGTTTTCAGTGTTTACTTCAAGTGTTAAAAAAATCTGTTTACTTCTAACACCTTAGTTGTCTACAGATCTAACCTAAAAGTTCAACCCTTTCCATTCAAGAAGAGAAATTGCATGACTTACAGTCTGTTTTGGATTAACATCCCAATTTTTTTCATTTCAGGAAAGGTGGACAAAATAAGAAGAACTGGTAACAAAAGTTAAAATTTTAAAGTTAAAAAATTATAACTTTTAAGAACAAAAACGTGTAGACTGTCTGCTCCAGCTCTGCCTCGGCTCCTGGCTGGTTACAGCTACCTGGGAGCAGAAGCTGCTGGTGAGAGTAGGAAGACAGAACCAAGATTAAAAGTTCAGGAGTGATCACCCACCACTCTCACAGTGGCCTCAGGCATCTTCACTTACAGAACTCTATCCCCCACTCCTCAAACACACCCCACCAGCTACTCATCTGCCTAAAGAGTCAACTGCTGCCCAAGTTCTCACTCCAGTATCAACCACCTCCCCTCCAGTTACCAAGCATGCTCCTATACATTTGCTCATCCCCCTCCATCCTCCCCCTCCTAGCCAAATACGTGGACAGCGTGGTAGGAGCAGGATCCTGTTTCTCTTTTTGACCCTTGCATGCTTCTGCTATTCTAGAAGTGAGAGAAGGGTGAGAAGGAGGTTCTGATTGTACTTCTTCATCCTTCCCACGCCTGCTCCCACTCATGTTGGAAAGCAAAAATCAGTTTGTAAGAAACATCACTTGAAGCTACACAAAACTTGGCAACTACAGTTACACAAACTCAGGATATTTTTTCCTAGACTATTTTTATTCACAAGAGCTGTCTACCTTAGACAGAGATGGTAAACAGAAAAACTGCACACAAGCAACTTTACTTGCAAAACCCCTCTGCTAAAGCACTACCAGCGGCCTTTTACCCACGTAGTTGCTCACTCTGATTCTTGGTTGCAGTGTTTTTGTAGCTGTGTTGGTCTCAGGATATTAGAGAGACAAGATAAGTGAAGTCTTTTATTGAACCAACTTCTGTTGGTGAAAGGGGAAGCTCAAAAGCTTGTCTCTTTCCACCAACGGAAGTTGGTCCAATAAAAGATATTACCTCATCCACCTTGTCTCTCTCTCTTGGTGTCAGTCCTGCCCTTGGCACACTATAGCCCTGTCTACATGAGGGAAAAATTATGTTTTTTATCTAACTTGTTTAAAGATGTTTTACCTAATATATTATCTAGCATATTAAATAATTGGCCCATCGACTTTAACAAGGTTTTAGCTGGCAACTGTAAACATAAGACTCCCAGCTACTTTTCCTAGTCTAAACAGAGTCTGTATGACCTTGTATCCTACCAGTACTCTCACCTTAGCCAAAGTCATGATGAATAAGTTGCCTCACAACACTGGCAAAAATATACTCTAATTGATCCCAAGATACAGGTTCACACTATACAGGCATTTTTACCACTGCCTCATTTAATCTTGCACTGGAGCTGCCTGAGTGGGCACTGGAGAAGAATCACCGTTCAACCTTCCTATAGAGTTAGCCATACTAAAGTAAATGAATTAAAACAAACATTTTATTATAAACATTCCCTATATACAAGTATGTTCACCTTCATTAGAGGAAAACTATCAAAACTGAAGTACCAAAAATTTAGAAGGTGCTTGACTTCACAACCTTAAAGTTAGATGTCAGAATTAAGGTTACCTGTGCAACCTTTATTCAGCTCTCTTGTGAGTATTCATAGTGATACAATTGTTAATTACACATACTATTTTTCCCCCCACAGGAACCCGCCTCATCCAGTGCACAAAATGGACCTACTCTACGGATCAACCAGAGTGTGTAGTGCAAGAAGCTGTCATCTGTAGAATCCCTGCCTCATTTGTTGCAGAAGCTGGAAGGTGTGTAGTAAATGAGACAGGTGATTTCAGGAAGAGAGAAGACAATCTCATGGTTAAGACAGCTGAATGCCACTGCAGTGAGATGGAGTGACCTCCCTCCTCTGGGATGAGCAAGGGTCCACTACACTCCAGAGGGCGTGGCTGGAACTATAAAAGGCAGGCTCTGCAGCCCAGTGGGGGCAGAACTGCAGAGGAGGAGGACACTCCGCCTGTTCTTCAGCAGTCCGGAGGGGACCCTAAGCCTGGCTGTGCCCAAGCCCTGGACGCTGACGAGGACTGACCTGGAGTGCCCACTGCCGTGTACCCTGAGGAGCCAGACAAGGCCGGGAGGCCAGAGCTACCAACTCCTGGGGAGGCAGGAAGTAGCCCATGGGCAACCACCGTGCCGCCAGCGGCAAACCAGGTGCAGCTGAGTTGGCATGTTGCAGCTGGATCCCCGCCGATGCAGGGGCAGCCAACCCTGCCCCTGCTAGGGCCCTGGGCTAGAATACAGTGGAGTAGGGTGGGCCCGCGTCCCCCTGCCCCACCCCAGTAGAGGGGCCAACTCCCGCCTGGCACTGGGAAGCTCCTGCTGTGGAGAAGGTGCCTCCCTCCCCAAGCACCCACCAAAGACACTACTGTTTGCTGGCTGCCTGAGCCCTTCAAGCCCAGGCCCTAGCCTACCTATAGGCCAGAGGTGGACAAACTATGGACCGCGGGACCATCCTTCCTGGCCCCTGAGCTCTTGACCGGGGAGGCTAGCCCCAGACATGCTGCTCTGAGCAGCATAGTAAGGGGGCTGTGGGGTTGGATATGGGGCAGGGGGTTCCGGGGGACAGTCAGAGGACAGGGAGCAGTTGGATAGGACAGAGATTATGGGGGGGCAGGGGAAATTGGATAGTGGTGGGGTCCCGGGGGGCCTGCCAGGGGGCGGGGGTGTGGATAGGGGTCAGGGCAGTCGGTGGGGGGGGGGGGGAAGAAGAGGATCGGATACGGGATGGTATCCCTGGGGGCGGTTAGGGGCTGGGGTCCTGGGAGGGGCAGTCAGGGGACAAGGAGCAGGGGGGTTGGATGTGTGGGGGATTCTGAGGGGGGCAGTCAGGGGGCGGGAAGTGGGAGGGGTCAGATAGGGGGCAGTGGCCAAGCTGTTTGGGCAGCACAGCCTTCCCTACCCAGTCCTCCATACAGTTTCGCAACCCCGATGTGGTCCTTAGGCCAAAAAGTTTGCCCACCCCTGCTATAGACTGTTTGCTGGTTGCCTGAGCCCCACCCAGGCTAAAGCCAGCCTTTAAGACTGTATTGTTTGCTGGCCACCTGAACCTTCACAAGCCCAGGCCCCTGCCTGCATATAGACTGCTTACCCACTGGCTGCCTGAGCCCCGCCCACGCTAAAGCCAGCCCTGAGACTGGTTCTGGACTGCCTGACCCTTCTCAAGCCCAGGCCCCAGCCCACTTGCAGCCTTGGTTTAAGCGACGACAGTTTTAGTCGCCCAGATCGGACTAACCCCTGACAAGCACTGCGTGTCGCCCTGCCCCACTGGGGGCTCTAGACTGTCCTGCGGACTCTGATTCTGGCCAAACAGGACTGGATCAAGTGGCCTCCCTCCTCCAGGGTGAGCAAGGGTCCACTATAGCCACCCTGAAGAACTGGATTCTAACTCTGCCTCTGCCTCACAGTTCCCATGTGATATTAAGCAAGTCACTTAAGCCAAACTTTTCACAGGTTGTGTCACTAATCGTGTGTTCCTCATTTTCTGGGCAGTCGACTTGAGTTTCTGGGGTCCAATTTGCAGAAGTGCTGACTACTCATAGCTGCAAATGAAGACAATGGGATCTGTGCTTTGAATATATGAAGTGCTACAGAATGCTAACTTTGAAAAATCAAGCCAATGTGTCTTAAATTGGACACCTAAAATTAGTGGATACCTTTGCACTTAAACTCTGTGTCAGTTCCCCATTTCTAAAATGCAGTCTTCACACAAGGGTGGTGTTACCATAAATTCATTTCTGTCTATGAAGCACTCAGATACTGTAATTATGAGTACCATGGAAAAGCCCATAAGAAAAAAAATATACTTTTTTTTTGTTCAGAGCAGGATTTGACTGTGAAGTAAAATAAGGTCTGGGGCCACACACTGAACAAGGAGGAGTAAAAAATATATAGTTTTGTGCACTGTATGAGGCAGGCATCCTGTAGAAAAAACTGTATGCAATCAGGTAATTAAAGATCAGGTAATCATGAAGCATGAGTGTAAGGAGGCCAAATTAAGGTTGCACAGGCAACTGTAATTCTGGCATTTCCTAACTTTTGAATGCTTGACTCTGCAACCTAAATAAAGTTCTTTTAACAGTGTGTTTTGGCCATGTGCACTTTTTAAAAAAAGACCTAGAAAATTAAACTGAAGTCATGAGAAAATACTAGTTTTTATTACTGGTTTGTAAGTATGTTTGTCAGAATTGCTCTTAAACTGCTGTCTTACTCTAGTAAGGAATACTGGTTGATTAATTTTTTTAAAACAAATATTTTAAACACTAGTAAAGCTGTCAGTTAGACCCAACAACTTTGGGAACATCAGAAAGCGAAGATTAAATACAGATACAGTTCAATTCAACTAGATGCCTATGGAATTTGTTATTTCTCCTCTGTTTTACTTACCGAGTTACAGGTTTTAATATGACGCACAGTGCTGTAAGAGCTATTGAAGTCAATGAGAGTCATGAAGCTAACTTCCTATTCACTTACTTGACAACATACCCATTCGAAGTATACATTTATTACATGGATTAGTCTACTCCAGTGCTTTAAGTTTACAGACTTTTAGATTCCTTTAAACAAAGTATTAGCAGTAAAAGGGAACTCTCTCCAACCCAATGAAGTATTCACCAAAATAAATACTGTAAACCAAAGGTTAGGTTGGTAAAATGATTCTTCAGAGATGATCACAAATAACTGGACGTTATGTAAGACGGTGTAAAGCCTTGTTAGAGATGTATTTTTATAACATTAAGTATAGAGTAAAAGGGATACGCCCAATTTAAATTGAAAGGAAGATGTGCTAAAGCTCACTGTCTGCACTGTACCTAATGGTTTAACACTGTGCACAGCTTTTTGTGTGTTATAACTTGTTATAAATTATTGTTCCAAATCTAAATTAAGAATGGGTTCTGTGTGTCACACTGTTCTGTGAATATCAAAGAGATACATATACCTATATCCTGTCATAATGGATTTTCAATGTCTTTCCTCATCCCAAAATTTATTTATAGCATGAATATTTTTAAATGTTGACCTAGTCCTCATAGCTAAGGCATTGGAATCAGCTATAGCTTAGGCTGCCAAATAGCTCCCCCTTTCAAAAGCCTCCCTTGCCACTACCACTGCCACGCTTTTATACAGTTAAGGAATTTTTGACGATAAAAGTAAAAAATATACCTTCCTCACTACAAAAAAATGTACAATCCTCTTTTGCTCAAATATAGTGCTGAAAGCACTGATTGCCAGATTTGGACTTTCTGCCTAAGTGAGAAGATGTATTATTTTGAAGTGCCTTTTAATATTTCAGTGGAAAGTAATTTTGATTTAGCAGCTAAAGAGTCTTTAGGGAAAAAATGTGCTTCATCCATTTGAAATAAGCTTTGTTTTTAACTGTACCAGTACCTATAAAGAACAATCTATCAGTTTTCTAAAAGGCAAAATGTGATCCACATGTGGGCATGGCTATATTTTTTTTAAAATAACAAAGTTTAGTAAAGGTTTTCATCTTGAATGAGGCAGAGGTTCATAGGAGGATGCCTCATTTAATGCAATGTTAAGTTGTGCACTGAATGCAACAGAGAATTACAACAGCTCATTTAGCATGCATAGAATTGTGTGGTAAACTTTATAAGCCCTGGGCATAAAGGTTTGTGCCTACTACACAGAATTAAAGAATGCAAGGTGAACACACACGAGGAAGGGGGTCCTTGACTTAGTATGCAGCTAATGTAGATTGGACAATAGTGGAGTTTAGTGAAAGCATGCCTAATTATGGAATTTTTTTTCCCTCTTAAAATGGAAATCCATCAAAAACTAAAAGTTCAGAATGCTTTCGTAAACACATAAAAACTAGGAAATTCCTGGGACAATGTTGCACATTCAACTTCAACTGCCCCCGATGCATTACAACATGGACTATAACCATATGCAAATACCTCGAATATAAATGCCCAGACAAAACCCAACATTACGCTTATAGTAAAAAGTACATATTGGTAACTTCACAATTAAAAATATTACGGGACTCTTGTAATTATCTCCAAAACAAGCTTTACAAACCCAAAAATTCAGACTTCAATATTTCTTTTTATCCCCATCATTTGAAGTATGGCCCCACGTCTTATTTAATTTAGATCTTCCAAGGCTGGCACTAAATATGAAATTAATTTCTTCATGGGCTTTTCTATGGAAGCGCATCAATGTAGTATCTGAGCCTCACAAGCATCAATTTATCTTCACTATTCCTCTGAGATAGAGTATCATCACCTTACAGACAGGGAAGTGAGCCACAGGCAGATTTAAGGTAGAAATTTGTAGCATTCTCCAATAATTTTAGAATGATTGCACCACAAACTTGACATATCTAGCTTTAAAGAGTATTAGCATTTTATAGCACCTTTAAATGGCTGTGCAGGCCTTTGAACATACAACTAACCCTCAAAATATCTGGGGAAGGTGGGTAAATATTGTCCCTATTTTACAGATAGGGAAACAGACAAAAAGGCTATGACATGGCTAAGGCCACATGGTGAATCAGTGACAGAACAAGAGATTAGAACCTGTGCTCACTTAACTCTCAATCCTGTGCTCACTGCTCCAGACTACACTGCCTTACTATCAGAGTAGCTGAACATCCACAACTTACATTGACTTCAATTGCTGTTGTGAAGGCTCAACTTTTGAAAAACCACGCCCAAAATGTTACAAATTGGAACACAGAAAAGGAGGGACAAAAATAGAATTAGTAACTACCTGCAAATTTACACAAACTTAAAAAATTTACTCATTTTCTGAAATTCTCCTATATTCAAAACTGATAAAGTATACCGTATATACTTATTCACAAGCCAAATATTTTTGGTAAAAAAGTGACGCATCGAAGAGCGAGGGTCAGCTTACAAACGGGTCTACACCAAAATCTGATGATTTTAAACTCTAAGATATTCAATTCAATAATTTCAAATACATTGTTGTTTTGTTTACCTGGAGCGTCTGCAGGCATGAAGCCCCCCAGTTCCCTGTGGCCGCAGTTTGTCGTTCCCAGCCAATGGGAGCTGTGGGAAGTGGCGTCACTTCCTGTAGCTCCCATTGGCTGGGAATGACAAACCGTGGCCATTGGGAGTTGAGGGGCTCTGTGCCTGAGAATGCTCCAGGTAAACAAAACATCCCGACCTGCCAGCAGCTTATCCTGATGGGCCGGGAGCCGAAGTTTGCCAACCCCTGAAACATAGGGTCAGCTTATGAAAGGGTAATACAGTTTTTACCATTTTTACTTATCCATCTTGGGGGGGGTGACGGCTTATAAACAAACCGGCTTATGATCGAGTACATATGGTATTTTAAGTAATTCTGCTTTGAGAACTAAAATGGCTTTATTGGGTCCAATTTTTATTCGCTCAGTGATTTTGTAACAAATATGTTGAGTTTACCAATCAAATGTTTTCCTACATACAAACTCAACCTGGAACTAGAACCAAGCTGCATTCTTTCCACTCTGTGTAACAAACAAAGATTCTGCAGACCGAATTAGACCCTCAGTTATAGCCATACAACCCTTTTGTCTTCAATGGGTTTGCAAAGGGGAAACTCATTAGAATTTAGTAAACTTAGAAATTAGATTTTATTGATATACAAAGATTAGAATCCAACTCACTCATTCATAGCTGTGTTGGCTCTCTAGGACTAACAAATTGAAAAACATAATATATTTAACAAGTGTTACTGAAATATTACTCAAAATGATTTTAAAATAGGGGACCGTAAATACTATGGTGCATTTTAAAATAACACGTATAGTTGACTAATGTATATAATTAAGAAACAAGTCAAGAAAGAGATTAAGTGAGTTATTTTGTATTCTATTATCTACACCCAGACATGGTTAGAGATATACTGCAGGCTATTCAACATGATCACAAGATCAGTATTACCAAAGGCAAATGTTCTAGTAATATCAGCATCAATACTCAGACTTCAGTGCTAGGAGTCATTTAACACCACTAGACCAGTTTCTGTCCCATACGCAGGTCTGTATCCAGAATTATGTGGGCGAAGGAGACTTGCAGTTTCTAGGTACTCAACTGTCTTGTCTCAAAGCTTTTCTATGATTTAACCAAAAATGAAAGATTAGATACTGGATGATAGCCAAATTGTTGCCAAATGTGGGTTGCTTGCATGGAGACCACTTAACAGCCTCCTTAAGAGACATCTTGGCTTTCCTAAAGTAGGAGATAATAGTCTCTACCACCAATTAACCAAACTCTTCCACACTGATCTTTGTTAGCAACAGACTTTAGGAAGGACATCAGTGATAGGAAGGACACTGAACCAAAGGGTTCCCAACACCTTTGAACTCACCAAAAGACAACTTAGGCACAGATTTGTTAAGGTATTTAGGGGCTGCTGTGCCCAATATTTCAATGCTTAACTCATTTAGTAGCCCAAATGTCATTTTCAGAAGGGAATTAGGCACTTAAGAGGGCCTTAACCTTTGTTCTCTCAGTATACCAATCAGCACCCACAGCAGACTTGTACTGAATCATCTTCTTTATTTGATTCATAAACTAAACAAATTTAATAAAAAATGGAATGGATTCCACACTGTAGCCAACAGAAGCTATCCACTACCACATGAATCTGGTCAGAGACTTTGCTAATGCTATGGTATAGGCAAAGAACCTCTGGTTTATCTCCTGCACAGCAACAAGAAAAGAAACCAAACATTCTTTATGACACAAACTATCAGCTCCAGCTCAAGACTTTCACCACCAGTGCTCTAGTGGTCTTTCTGCCTACCTCATCTATAAAACAAGGTGGCTAACAAAGATGAAGCTGGAGAAGAGGATACCTATGGGCTGGCCTATTAATGAAAAATGATGCTCCACATCCCACCAAAATCTCAACACACACCACAAATCCAAACTATATTTTGATCTAGATCTACCATGAGTAAAATCAGCTTTGAACTGGACAATGGAGCAGATAAAAGCTGTTTGGTATCACGCAATAGCATCAACTGAACTATCCCTAAAGCTAACATTACCAAGTTTAAACAAAACATTTAAATTAAACTACAACTAACCTACAAACCAGTAAGAAAGAAAAGTAAGAAGTAAAAGTAAAAAAGTAAGAAAGTAAGAAAAGTGTATTACACTGCAATGTTTAACTGAAGGACTGTTCTGAGACTCAATTTCTACAGCATTAGGAAAATAACTAAGGCAGTTGGAGCCATGGTCCCTTCTTTTCATGGTTCCTAACCCTTTCGAGTCCTGAAAAATCTACTACAAACTTAAGAGCCACTTTTGACAACTTGTACTGGAACTTATCCAGTTTTACGAATATAAGCAAAATAGTGTTAATGTAGTCATGTCATTGCAATACGATGAAAAACTTACCACAGGAATCTCAAACTCGTGGCCCCACGGGGCTCCAGCAGTTTTGGGGCTGGGTCTCTCCCTTGGCCCCACCCACCACCCCCGGACGCTCCCCCCAGGCGATTTAAAATGGCCTGGGGCCCCGGCAGCACAGCGGAGCTAAGTGGCGTCTCACTCCACTTGTCTGCCGGAGCCTCCCTGCGGTTCCGGGATGGGGCGGGGCTGTGCCTCTGTCCCGAGTGCCCCTGCGGCCAATGGGAAGCTGCAGGGGCAGTGCCTGGGGGCAGGTGCCCCATGGCCCGGTCCACCTTGGAGCCCCAGGTAAGCACCGCACCTCCCGACCCTCTCCCAGAGCCTGCACCCCCACCCCTTTCCCACACACCCCTCCAGGCCCCAAACTCCCTCCCAGAGCCTGCACCCCCTTCCTCTTCCCAAACACCCCCCCCAGAGCCTGCATCCCTACCCCCTGCCCCAGCCCAGAGCCTGCACCCAGCACCTAAACTCCATCCCAGAGCCTGTACTCCAGACCCCCTCCCCCACCCAAACTCCCTCCCAGAGCCCAACCTCTCATCCCTTCTGCACCCAAACTCCCTCCCAGAGCCTGCACCTCAATCCCCTACCTCAGACCTCCTCCCCGACCCAAACTCCCTCCCAGAGCCTTGTGGGTTCAGGGCAGGACGAGCGACATTAGCCCCCTGGGAAGATTTGAGAACTGGCACTGGCCCTAAGGTAAATTAAGTTTAAGACCCCTGACTTAACACTTGCAATCTTTGTATATCAATTCCTCTGCTTACAGTACCATGTTAATTAAAAGTGGAACATTTTTTGAGGTTGATTTGCAGCAGAATCTCTAAGCATTTCCCAACAAATGTTAACAGCAGCCAACAAAAATCAGTTCTTCTCCAATACTGTAAAATATTTTGCCGTTCTGTACAATCCCAAATAAGACGACTTTGTTGCATGATTCCAGAAGCAGACCAAGAACCTTCCTTTCCTTTACTAAGTTGATATGTTTTTCCCTCGAGAAACAGTCATTTGGCCTGATTCTGTTTGCACTATATTTACTTTTTAAGTGTCTTTACAGTTTAGATTCTTCATGATTTCATTGAACAGATTTTTTCCAAAGAGGATACACCAGAATATGGGTTCAATCTACTCTTCAATAAATGCAAGTCTTTATTTTGGATATGTGGAGTTGTACTTTCTTTATGAAACCTCCTTGTAAGAAGGTGGCACAATTTGCCCTGTTTATTCTTGTAGATTACAGAATGAGGCAGCTGCCATATAAAAATGGGGGTTGGGGGGGGAGGGAGTCACCGAAGTAAGGAAACTTATGTCACATTGCTGTAGATATTTCTATTCACTGCTAGCTGCTAGGCTTTTGACATCCAGTTGAGCACCTCCTACCAACAGTCCCCTTCTCATCAGTTGGCAAGAGCAAATGGGACAAACGCCCACTTTTGCCAAAAAGGGGCTGGTGGGGTGAGTGGCAGGACTCAGGCCAGCCCTGTGCAGGGGAGGTGGTCAGGGAATGGCTTGGACCAGCTCCATGTGGGGGAAGGAGGGAGAGAGCAGCTTGGGCCAACTCCATGCAGAGAAGCAGGTGGGAAGAGAGGGGCTCTAGTCAGCAGCTCAGCACAAGGCGGGAGGGAGGTGGGGAGAGGGACTCCATGAGTGACTCCATTGGCAGGGGGAGAGGAGGAGAGAAGAGAGGTGCAGCAAGCAGAGCTCTGGCAAGCAGCTGGTCCAGCTCGGGGGGGGGGGGGGGGGGAGGGGAGGGGGCAGAATATGCTCACCACCACAGCTGGGCTCAGGCTTCTGGGCTGGCCAGGGGGAAAGGCCTCAGGGGGAAGAGGAGGAATATGCTGGAGGGGCCCTGGGTCAGGGGAGAGGAATGGCAGGGGCCAGAGTTCCAGTGATCCTGCCGGCTGGCCCCAAATTGGCCAGAGCTCCTGGGCACAGGGCCCATCAGCCCATACGGTAATCCACCGTTGTTTCTAATGGGCTTGGTTCTCTGCAGGTAGAACACCAGGGTGCACCTGATGTCAAGGAAGTGCAGTTTCTTGTCCCCAGGACAGGCATGAGGTTTTGTAAAAATACAGGTAAGTGAACTGATTGGTTGATATGGAATTTGGACACAATCTTGGGGAAGAATTTGGGGTGTAGCCGGAGGGACCTTCTCCTTGTGGAATACTGTGTAAGGAGGGTCTGCCATCCTGGCCACTAGTTCACTGACCCTTCTGGCTGAAGTGATCGCTATTAAGAATGCCACTTTCATGGAGAGGCAGGTCATGGCACGTGTCACCAGAAGTTTGAAAGGTGGGCCTATGAGAGTTGACAGGATGAGGTTAAGGTCCCACTGGGGTGAGAGTTTGATGACCAGTGGGAAGGTTCTCAGCAAGCCTTTCATACATCATACTGTCATCAGGTGAGTGCAGATAGCGTGTTCCTCCACCAGGGGGAAGGAAAGCATTAACTGCTGCCAGATGTACATAAAGCGAGCTAAGTTCTAAACATGTTGTTTTTAGGGTGAGGAGATAGTCAAGGATAACCAGAATGCCCAACATAGCAAGGGAATGGTGGTGGTGGCATGCCAAAGCTGAGAAGCAGCACTGTTTAGCCCAATACCATATTCTGGCCAACTCTTTCCCTGGTCCTCTCTCCTGGACTGAGGCAGAGCATCCAAACACCAGGCCATGAGGTGGAGTGAGCTCTGGTTGGGGTGCCTGAGCCTCCCATGGTCTCGAGTTAGGAGATCTGGGAAGGGGTGGATCCTGATAGGTGGGCATGTGGACCATCTTAGGAGATCCATGAACTGTAACTGCCTGGACCAATAGGATTCTAGGTGGATGATGGTGGCTCCATCTCAGTGAATCTTCTGAGAAACTTGAGGTATGAGAGGCATAGAGGGAAAAGTGTATCAGGGGTCACCGGGCCAGGGGAGCAGGAGAGCGTCACCTTCTGGGAGTCACTGCCGATGGCTCCCCTGGAGCAGTATGAGAAGCTTTCTGTTCATCTGGGATGCAAAGAGGTCCCACGGGCGAGTACCCCACTGTGCAAAGATGTTGGTCAGAACTGTTCTGTGTATTTCGCATTCATGGTCTGTCAAGGTTCCTTCCCCATTCTGAACTCTAGGGTACAGATGTGGGGACCTGCATGCAAGACCCCCTAAGCTTATTCTTACCAGCTTAGGTTAAAACTTTCCCAAGGTACAAACTTTGCCTTGTCCTTGAACCGTATGCTGCCACCACCAAGTGTTTTAAACAAAGAACAGGGAAAGAGCCCACTTGGAGATGTCTTCACCCAAAATATCCCCCCAAGCCCTATACTCCCTTTCCTGGGGAAGGCTTGATAAGAATCCTCACCAATTTGTACAGGTGAGCACAGACCCAAACCACTGGATCTTAAGAACAATGAAAAATCAATCAGGTTCTTAAAAGAAGAATTTTTATTAATTAAAGAAAAGGCAAAAGAATCACCTCTGTAAAATCAGGGTGGTAAATACCTTACAGGGTAATCAGATTCAAAACATAGAGAATCCCTCTAGGCAAAACCTTAAGTTACAAAAAGACACACAAACAGGAATATACATTCCATCCAGCACAGCTTATTTTACCAGCCATTAAACAAAAGGAAATCTAATGCATTTCTAGCTAGATTACTTACTAACTTAACAGAAGTTCTGAGGCTGCCTTCCTGATCTGTTCCCAGCAAAAGCATCACACAGAAAGACAAACCCTTTGTTTCCCCCACCCCGCACTCCAGATTTGAAAGTATCTTGTCCTCTCATTGGTCATTCTGGTCAGGTGCCAGCTAGGTTATCTTAGCTTCTTAACCCTTTACAGGTGAAAGTTTTGCCTCTGGCCAGGAGGGATTTTTTAGGACTGTATACAGAAAGGTGGTTACCCTTCCCTTTATATTTATGACATGGTCTATGTAGAGACTTCTGCTTAGTGTGTCCACTAGGGAGTTCTGAACTTCTGGGAAGTATGCAGTCTGTATAGTAACCTGATTTCTGACACACCAGTTCCACAGTCTGACTGCCTCCAAGCATAGGGAACAAGAGCTCACTCCTCCCTGTTTGTTTATATATACACACCATGGCGGTGATATTGTCTGATAGGATTTTCACATGTGGAGGGAGCATATGAGGGGAAGGAAGTCCTTGCAGGCTAGAAGGTTGCTCTGAGTTCCAGCAAGTTTATATGCAGTCTGGCTTCCTGTAGTGTTCATGTACCCTGAGTTGTGTGGTGGTCCAACTGAGCACCCCATCCTGTGTGTCTGTCACAGTGGTGTCCCTCATGGTAGGGCTGAAGGGGGTCCCCACCATGAGCTTGGTTGGGTTGGACCACCAAGCAAGAGAGGCGAGAAATCCTGAGAGAACAGTGACTTTGGAGTTGATGCAGTCCTTGGTCAGCTGGTAGGTCAAATGGAACCAGGCTTGTAGGCATTGCAAGTGGAGCCTAGCGAATGGTGTCACATAGGTGCACGTGGCCATATGGCCCAAGAGGGAAAGGCACCAACACACACTAGTGCGGGGCTTGCAGGTAATGCAAGCGGCCAGGCTGCACATAACACAGAATCTGTCTGCTGGGAGGAAAACTTGTGCTGAAACCGAGTCTACCTTTGCTCCTATGAAATTTGTTGTCTCTGTGTGAGACATAATGGACTTGTCTAAATTTATGTAGATATGTAAGAAGACATCAAAGAGACTCTGTTGCAAAGACAACTTCATGTCAGGATTGTCCCACTAGAAGCCAATCATCCAGGTATGGGAACATGGTATGTCCCCGGCATCACATCTGGGTCACTACTACTGCAAACACTTCCATGAAGACCTTTGGTGCTGTCAAGACTAAAAAGGGAGGACAAAACTGGGGGAGCTGCTGTCCAATCCTGAACTGTGGGAACTTCCTACATGAAGGATGAATGTCCACATAGAAATATGCTTCTTTTGTGGTGAGAGCTGTGAACCAAACTCCCTCCTGAAGGGAGGGATTATGGATACCAATGAAGTCGTCCTGAATTTCAGCTTCCTGATGAAAATATTGAGCTGTTGAAGGTACAGGATGGGTCTCTGCCCCAAACCTTTTTTGGGACAAGGAAATATGGGGAGTAGAAGCCACTTCTCTGATATTTAGGCAGTACACTTTCTTTCGCACCCTAGTGGAGTATAAGTCTGCCTCTTGTTGAAGAATCAACTGGTGGGAGGAGTCCAGGAGCAGGGCTAGGGGGGAGAAGTTGTGAGGAGGGAAGAAAAGGAACTCTATGGAATATTCGTGAGGGATAATCTCCAGAACACAACGGGCTGTGGTGATCTTGCTCCAACTGAGGGAGAAGGTGGTGAGGCGGCCTCCAAAGATGTCAGATGGTGGAGGAATCTGTGGTGGTGCGCGCGTCTTGACCTGTATGTCAAAAGTAGCCTTTGACCTATAGCTGGAAGTACACTGAAGATGTGATAGTGGCTGGAGCTGGGAAATGGCTCTCTGGGATCTCAGTCACTTGGGAGGATGTTCAGGTAGACATTGGTGGTAGGAGGGATAGGAGGAAGGTGACCTTGGTCTGAAGGCTGTTTTTGATGTTTTCTCCTGGAGGCTGGAGAATAGACTCCCAGGAACTTCAGAGTGGATCTTGATTCCTCAGCGAATATAGATACTCATTCATCTTGTCATTGACCAGATTGGACTTGTAGAAAGAGAGGTCCTGAATGGTATTTTGGACCTCTCTTGGGAATCCAGATGACTGGAACCAAGAGTCTCTATGCAGGATATGCCCCATGACCAAGGACCGGAATGAAGTATCCGCTTCATCATCAGTATCATCGCAGCCTGGAAAGTTACCTCTCTCACCAGCCTCCCATCGCCCACCAAAGACTGGAAGTGGGCCTGGTCTTCCACGGAAGTTTGTCTTTTAACTCTGCCAGCCTGGTGTAAGTATTAAAGCTGTAGTTAGCCAATAATGTCTGGTAGTTGGCAATACAAAAATGAAGGCCTGTGGAGGAGAAGATCTTCCTGCCTAGGAGATCCAGCCTCTTTGACCCTTTATCTGGCAGAGTGGATTTCTGCAGGTGCTGCCAAGCCCATTCCACTGCCGCTTGAACAACTAGTGAATTAGGGGCAACGTATGTAAAAAGAAAAATTGGCCCCTTTGGCCAGCACAAAATAGTATCTCTCTGTTCACTTTGGGGTGGGGACACACAATCCTGGCGTGTGCCAAACTGTTCTGGATAGTTCCAGTATGCTCTCATTTATGGGAAAGGTCACCCTGGATGGTCCCTTTGGCTGTAAAACATCCAGGAGACTGTATTGGGGGTTCTGGGCCTCCTCCAACAGGATTTGCAAGTCAGTAGCCACCCTCTGAAGTAGATCTTGATACGGTCAGTGGTCATCTCGTGGAGAGGGTGGGTAATAAGAAGGTTCTGGTCGGAATCGCAGGTGCCGGCTTAGCGTCATCCTCCTTGTACACCTACAAATGGCTGACAAGATGGGGAAGAGAAGGAGGTTACTTTCCTGTAACTGAAGATACTTCAAGATGTGTGGTCCTTATCTGTATTTCACTGAGGGTTTACGCATGTGCACTGTGTGTCTGGAGCCAGAGAATTTGAAAATAGTAGTGTCCGTTGGTTTGCACATGTGCACTTGCCCCATGGTTACGTCTGAGCTGATAAAGGGCAGGGTGGACTGATCACGTCTCCAGTTCCTTCTCCACCGCAAATCGAGCAGATCCACAGCAGAGGGGAAGGAGAGCGGGAAGTGGAGTACAGATAGGGACCACACATCTCTAATAACTTCTAGTTACAGGTACATAATCGCCTCTTCTTTTTTGAGTAATAGTCCCTATTGTATTACACCAAGGGTAACTAATTAGCAATAACTAATTCAAAGGAGGGTGCAAGGATGAAGATGGATTGGTTGAGCAGAGGACAGCCACACCGAAAGATGTATCCGTCACAGAGTTCTGCTCCAAGGCATAATGTGCAGCAAAGATATGTACCGAACTCTACGTGGCTGACTGACTGGTGTCTTGAAGTAGTAAATCGTGGAGGGTGGCCATACTCGACATCTGGTCTCTTGTGGAATGGGTTCTCACTCAGAAGGGGAAGGCAGTATCAATAACTGATAGATCGTACTGCATCCCGAAATCCACACGGAGATTCTCTGTGTAAAAACCGCTTACTCCTTAACTCTCTCAGCTATTGAGATAAACAATGTCGGAGACTTTCTGACTGGTTTTGCCTTCTGCAGGAAGAGGGCCAAGGCCCAGCAGACATCAAGGGAGTGAAGCTGTCATTCCTCTGCCGAGGTGTGAGGCTTTGGAAAGAAAGCAGGCATGGGCTGATTGAGATGAAACTGGGATACACCCTTTCGTAGAAACTTGGGATGTAAGCGCAAGGAGACTTTGTCCTTATGGAAAGTGGTGAAAGGGGGTTCCACCCTCAAAGCCCCAAACTCACCTACCCTCGTCGCAGAAATGATAGCCACAAGGAAGGCAACTTTTATGGAAAGGAGGGACATAGAGCATGAAGCCAGCGGTTCAAAGGGCTGTTTCACTAGTGCTGATAGGACGAGGTTGAGGTCCCACAAAGGAGCGATAGGTTCTATGGGTGGGAAAGTTCTGAGGAGGCCTGTCCAAAACCTAATAGTCAACGAGGATGTGTAAATATGGAGTGTCCTTCCATGTGGGTTCGAAGGCACTGATTGCCACTATGTGGACCTTGAGAGTTGAGGGCAAGCCCCAATGTCTTCAAGAACAGGAGGTAATCCACAAGCAAGGGAATCTCCACTTCTCCATTTGGCACCGTAGGAGCACCTAGTGGACTCTTTCCTGATGCTTGAGACTGTGTCTTGCATTTCAGATGAACACTCCTATTCTAGTGAAGATGCCCATCCAACAACCATACTCTGAGGTGAAGCGTCTACAGATTGGGGATGTCTGATCTTGCCTTTGTGTTGCATTAGCAGCCCAGGGAAAGTAGAGATGGGAAGTGGGTGCCAGGCTGACATGCGCAGAAAATTGGGAAACCAGAACTATCTTGGCCAGAATGGGGCAATCAGAATGACTGTGGCTCTCTCCAACCTGATCTTGCGGAGTACTTGTGGCAGGAGTAGTACAGGGGATAAGCATGGTTGATCTGGTCCGACAGCAGAGTATCAGAGCATCACCTTGAGAGTGGATACTGATACCGTTCCCCCTCCACCTCTGGAGCAATATGTGCTGCATTTGTTGCTGGTGTGGGAGGCAAAGTGGTCTCTGGTCGGAGTCCCCCAGTGGTTGAAGATGTCGCTTACTATGGTGTCATGGAGTTCTCACTAGTGATCGGCCACGAATCTTCTGCCGTCCCTAACCTCTGTTTTCCAGAAGCTGGGAATGGGAGACAGGGGACGGATCACTTGATGATTACCTGTTCTGTTCATTCCCTCTGAAGCGCCTGGCATTGGCCGCTGTCGGAAGACAGGATACTGGGCGAAATGGACCTTTGGTCTGACCCGGTATGGCCGTTCTTATGTTCAATAAAGTCCTGCAGTTTGCCACATTGAGGAAGTCATATTTGGCTAACAAGGCTTGGTAGTTTGAAATTCGGAACTGGAGGCTAGCTGACGAGAAGCCCTTGAGTACCAGAAGGTCCAACCATTTGCTCTCCTTATAAGTTGGGGTGGAGCGCGGGTGTTGCTGTCTGGACCATTCAGTTGCTGCTTCCAGCGTGAGGGAATTGGGGGGTGGGGGGGGGAGGAAGGGGTGAGAAAAGAAACTCAGACCCCTTAGCCAGTATGTAATATCTCTTTTCTGCCCCCTTGTGGGTAGGCATGCATGTGGCTGGGATATGCCAAGATGTTCTAGCTGGCTGGAGAATGGCACTGTTGATCGGCAAGAGCATCCCTACTTGGTACTGAGAAATGAAGGATTTCCAGGAGCTGATGCTGCTTGTCTTGTACTTCTTCTAGGGCGGGGTGTAAAGGTCATTTGCTACCCTTTGCAGGAGATCTTGGAATTGTCTGGGACCCTGGGTATAGTCCCCAGAGTAAAGAGGGTTTCCCTCCGCATGGGAGTTCTATGTTATACTATACTATGTACAACTAATATTGCTAAACTACAAGATAACTATTTACAGCAAACATATATAATAACTCATTTAGAAACTGGAAGAGCAAAGGAGGACAGGGTTCTGACTCAGGCCATGGGGTGATAAGGCAGCACTGGAATGGAGTCCCCAAGCACCCCCACTTACGCCCTCAGTCAGGAGCATGAGAGAAGATACTGAGCACGTGCGAGTCAACGGACACTGCTTGGAAAAACTTCCAGAGTCAGGCACACGGCATGCATGCGTATCCCACATGTGGAATACACATAGGGACCAGAATCAAAAGACTATGTAGTTTCAAGTTGACCTAAAGCTATTTGTGAATTTAACAAGAATTTGCCAAATTGTTTCAGCCAAAAAAAAAAGTTAGGGGACTAGATTCACATAACATGACAAGAGGGAGGCAGTAGTGTCACTGCCCCACCCCGTTGGTCCCAATAGTCTAGTGGTTAGGCCACTCATATGGGATGTGGAGACACCCAGATTTGAATCCCCAGCCTGGAGTAAGGACTCAAACCCAGGTCTATCCCCCGCACAGGCGAGTGCCCTAACTACCATGCTATAGGATATTATGGGTGGGTCTCGCTCTCTCCAACTGAACCTATTCCACTTTGCATAAAGTATCTGAACAGTCACTGGGCCAGAGAGAGAAAGAATGACACTAAAGCCCAGGGATAGATACTTAGGCAAATTTCTGCAACTATGAGGCTGCCCAATCAGGGTAGATCGGTTGAGAAGGCTGTTGCAGAGAAATAACTGATTTGGTGGGGGAGGGAAGAGGAAATTAAATTGGGTTGAACAGAGGAGTGACTGAATGGAAAGTGAGAAACTAATGGGGGACTGAGTAGTGACAGAATTCAAGTGTCTCCAGACGTGTGTGTATTTTTATATATGAGGGCCAGATGGCAGAATGGGTTGAATGTATTTTTGTAAGGATGGACTAGTACAGTTTTGCCCAGACAGGTAAATTCCTGACAATTTTTCAAGTATATCATAATGCATAGCTGGTGGAATTCTGCTCCAAAAATTAAAAATTCTCCACCAAAAATTTATGCTCACAATATTTTAAAATTCTGCAATATTCAGCATATTTTATTTCTCAAAACAATACAATATAATCACTCCAGCTTCAAATATTTTTGTAATTTATTTCAAAATACTGGTCAACAAGTATATCAACAATACAGACAGCAGCAAAAAAGATTCCCCCATGAGTAAAGAGTTAAAGAAACCCCTACAACAACCCAGTTATAGTTGGGGGGGTGCTGGCAGGGGCTGTGTCAAGTCCCCAGAGCCCAGACACCTGCACTCCCATCCCCCCAGAGCCCAGCCACAGGGAACCCCAAGGCCCAGACACCAGCACACCCAGAGCCTTTACTCTCCCCAACTTCTTTACTGTCCTGTCAGGGGACATGGTGTGGTGTAGCCCTGCCCTTCCTCACACTTTGCCAGAGCTGGCAGGGTTTCCCAGACCCTCTCCCATCCCCAGGAGAATGAGGATCAAAAAGCATGCAGCATCCAGCCCCACCTGGTTTGGAGCTCTGCTCACTGTGAGCTGGGGTATGCAGAGTGCAGCGGCCCCTAGTGGTGGCCAGCAGTTCAACAGGGGAAACAGGGAATTTTGCAAAATTCTGCATGGCGCAATGGTGCAGAATTCCCCCAGGAGTAATGCTAGCATTTTGAATTCAAGTACAAGATGTAGCACATACCAGAGACTGCATATCTGGTGGGCAAAGCAATAAGACAACTGAGTCCACCAGGGAATGAATATGACGCAGCAGCAACAATGTTTTAGCTTAAGTTTTTGAAAACCGACTATTCTCATGTGTCTGGCTCTAAAGGTGGTAACTGTGGTTGGAGGACACAACATTGCCTCCCCGCTCTGGTGATCTAGGTGGAATAAAAAAAGTATTTACTATTGATAATGGTAGGAAGCCTAATAAAGCTGTGAATAATGCTGATTTATAACAATTTCAACTTTGTTGCTCTGCTCCAAGATGAGCAAAGGGGAATCGAACTGAAGTAAGTATAGTTTCATCAATAAGTTTAATCAACAAGAAAGTATACTACCTTCAACAAGGAGGACCCGGTCAACTACAGACCAGTGAGCCTAACTTCAATATCCAAAAATATACTGGAACAAATTAAACAATCAATCTGTTTAAACCTAGAGGATAATAAGGAATAGCAAACATGGATTTGTCAAGAGTAATTCATTCCAAATCAATCCATTTTTCCCTTCTCTGACAAGATAACTTGCCTTGTGGATAGGGGAGAAAACAGTAGATGTGATATATCCCAGACTTTAGTGAGGCTGCTGACACAGTCCCATATGATATTCTTGTAAGCGAACTAGGGTAACATGTTCTAAGTGAAATTATAAGATGGGTGCACTTCTGGTTGAAAGACAGTTCTCAGAGTAGTTATCCATGGTTTGATACATTTCCCAGTTTGACAGCAAGTGGGATCCCACAAGGGTCTGTCTTGGGTCCGCTACTATTCATTTTTCATTAATGACTTGGAAGATGACATTGAGAGTATGCTTATAAAATTCGCAGATGACACCAAGCTGAGGTGTTGTAAGCATTTTGGAGGACAGAATTAGAATTCAAAACAACCTTGACAAATTGGAGAATTGGCCTGAAATCAACAAGATGAAATTCAATAAAGACCAGGGCAAAGTACTTCACTTAAGAAAAATCAAATGCACAACTACAAAATGGAAAGTAACTGGCTAGGTGCTAGTACTGGTGAAAAAAGATCTGAAGGTTAGAGTGGATCAGAAACTGAGCAGGAGCCAACAATGTGATACCGCTGCAAAAAATGCAAACATTCTGTGATACATTAACTGGAGTATCAAATACAAGACACAGGAAGTAACTGTTCTGCTCTGTTTGGCACTGTTGAAGCCTCAGGTGGAGTACTGTGTCCAATTTTGGACATCACACTGTAAGAAAGATGTAAACAAATTGGAGAGAGTACAAAGGACAGCAACAAAAATGCTAAGTGGCTTAGAAACCATGGCCTATGGAGAAAAGATTGAAAGTACTGGGTATTTTTTATCTAAAGAGAAGAGAAGACGAAGACGACCTGATAACAGACATCAAATATGTTAAGGGCTGTTACAAACTGCTCTCCATGTCCACCAAGTGCAGGATGAGTCGTCATTGACTTAAACTGAAGCAAGGGAGATTTAGGCTAGATATTACCAAAAAACAAAGTATTGATAAGCACTGGAACAGGTTACCTAGGGAGGATTTTTAGAACAGGTTATACAAACACCCTTCAGGGATGGTGTAAGTATTTTTTGTATCTTGGAAAGCCAAAGATATTGTAAAAAAAGATTAACAGGATTTCCCAAACTGACTATTTCAATTACTTTTTAAAATGTACCTACTCTTCATTGAAGACATTGCATAAAATTAATTACAGATCTTATCAAAAAACCATCAAAAACTCTTCCTTTTCCCTTCACCCCAGCAAGACAGATACTTACCTGCCATTAACTCACTAACATCCTAATTAACCCACCCCATCCTCAAAAGCCTGCAATCTTAGCTGCATGTCTCGGAGGTAGATGGATGTTATATGCCACACAAATACCAACTGAATTGGGTGGACTTGCTGCTTTAAAAGGAATGTAGTTTGAGTGACAATTCACTCCATCTGGCAGAAGACAGGTTTGAGGCTTGCCTTGCAATCTACATCAGACTGCAGAAGTAGAGGTATGTAGTACCTAACTGTATGAGTATGCTATAAAGCAGCTGGAAAATGCGATTTCCAGCTTGGGTAGACCTACAAAATCTTGTGCACTCAGAATAGCCATGAAGCCATGGTAACACGGGCAGCAGCTCAGGCTAGCTGCCTGACTATATTTAATCCCACCCAACACCGTGGGTTCACACAAGCAGCTAGCCCGAGCTGCCACCGATGCCTCTGCAGCCATGCTGCTATTTTTTTGTGTGCGAGCTTGAGCTGAACTAGCTTTTGTATGTCTACCTAAGCTGAGGGGATGGGTGGGAAGAAATCACATCTCCAACTGCTGTGTAGGCAGATCCTAAGTACCCTTGCACCAGCTCCAAGGATCATGTGATTCTCACTAATCTGAAAACCCTCCACAAATGTTTTAAGAAATCAAACGCACTTTATGTGATTTCATATGCATTGTCTACACTAACCATTTTCCCCTTGTAATTTCCCACTGTTACCACCAAATGCAAATTCCCCCATACAGCAATAGTAGAGCACTAGTGCAAAAAAGGTGCCAGCAACTGCCAGTGTTTTAACCACATCATCCAGAGAGACTGGGGGCTAGTCTACACTGGCAACACTAAAGCGCTGCTGCTGCAGCGCTTTAACGTGGCTTGTGTAGTCGCAGCAGAGCCCTGGGAAAGAGCTCTCCCAGCGCTCTAAAAAACCACCTCCACGAGGGGCGTAGCTCCCAGCACTGATACACTGTTTATACTGGAACTTTACAGCACTGAAACTTGCTGTGCTCAGGGGGGTGTTTTTTCACACCCCGAGTGAGAAAGTTGCAGAGCTGTAAATTGCCAGCGTAGACAAGCACTAAGTGGGACTAGACAATGTAATGATTAACATGATAGCAGCCAGTCAACACTGGTGCTCTTTTGGGTATGCTGCATAATCTGCAATGAAAACTTTGCAATCCTGTAAGTAACACTGAAGAACTGAGCTAAGGCCCTAGTCTATTAGCTTCTTAGGCCTCCCAATCGTTTGTCTTTGTTCCTACATATAATTACATTTAAGATTTGGAGAAAACCAATCTGAATCTGCTAAAATAAAAATAATGGTTTCCACTATTTTGGTAGTACAAACTATGACAACATCCTTTGCAAACAGAATTGGGGTAGATCTCTATTTTGAGCATTATATGCTAGAAGATAAGAAAGGGACTCAGGATTGCAGTCCATAAGTCATATATTGGCCTCTTCTTCCTGTTCTATGCTCAACCCTAGACTTTTTTAATCTGGGATCAGTCATGTTGGCTAAGTAATAGAAGGTAATAGATTTTAAGATTTTTCTGAATCCTTTTTTGGTTTTGTCCTCACGTGGTTTAGGTTCATTCTCGTTAATCATATCAAGCCAAATTTCCAATGAGACTATCATAATAAAGTCACCAATCTAATCTGTCAGATCCCTTGGAAACTTCCATTACTTACTTTTGTAAATTTAGAGCCTCTTTGTAGACTGTTACGCAGATTGTGTAGTATGGTTCAACAACAGCAACATTCAAAATATCTCAGTTGCAAAATGAAACTCGATGTTTTGCTCTCCACCTTCAATGGACTTTTTAATTCAATAGCACATTTGATTTAGGAGACTAACTTCTGCATTTTGAGATGGGCACAAATGCTTTCATTACACAAATTTTACTTTAGAAAAAAGCATCTTATTTTATAACTTCATATCATCAATCGTTTCTTTCTGACCACTCCCCTTTAACTTTAGGCATGCTGAGTCAAGTAAGTTCACACAGTATCTGGTAATTACTCAACAATTATCACCCATTTACTGTATTGATCAGCAGCTTTCCATTTCCACAGTTCGTCTGAGAAACAATCATATAATGAAGTCAACACTCAAGAAGACTGAAAAATAAGATAAGCTAGTCAGCTTTATACAGATACATTATGATGTGCACTGCCCACTTTCCAAAAGCTTTTAGACTGTAGCAAACTAAGCCCTATAATAGTACATTACTCCACCCATTCCCTTATTTAACAATGAATGAAAATTCATTCAATCTACTAGCCCAATACTCTCTCCAGTCACCAATGACTTCACCCCTTCTCCTTCCCCTCTCAGCTTGCAGACGATTCTGTCATTTTCTTCTTGTTTCCTAGTTGGGAAACAAACCAGTAAGACCACCACTTCTCTTAACTTTTTGGAATACCGATTCTGAGATACAAATTAGAGTCCATTGTTTCTACTATCAAAAATTTTCAAATACATTAAAATTGTGCCATGAACAAACCAGAAGAATAAAACACACTAAGTTGTTTTTCCCTAGAGAAAAAAACTGTTACTCACTTTCTCGTAGCTGTTCTTTGAGATGATCATAGAATATCAGAGTTGGAAGGGACCTCAGGAGGTCATCTAGTCCAACCCTGGGATGCGTTGCTCATATCCATTCCAATTAGTGTGTGTGTGCCACGTGCAGAGTCATTGGAAAGTCTTTCCCCTAGGAGAACCACTTGAGTTGGCTGTGGAGCCCTCTGGAGTGGTGCCTTCTTGGCGGTGAATATAGGGCCCTGCCGAATCAGTGCCTCCTCAGTTCCTTCTTGTCGGCTCCTCCGACAGAAGGGAAGGCGGGTGGGTTTGGAATGGATATGAGCAACACATCTTGAAGAACAGTTACAAGAAGATGAGTAACCATTTTTTCTTTGAGTGATTGCTCATATTGATTCCAAGCAGGTGACTCCCATGCCTTACCTAAGCGATGGGGTCGGAGTTATGGAATCATGGACTGGAGCACGTCTCTACCATGCTGGGAAATCGTGTACTGAGTGGCGAAACTGTGCTTTGAAAACCACGTTGCCACCCTGCAGATCTCTTGAACAGGCACCTGGGCCAGGAACACCGTTAAGTAACTATAGCTAAACTATCAAAACTACAAAACTCTAAACTGTAAGAACCAGGGGAACACTTGAGAAAGCAAGCCAACGCAGTTCCAATGACTGTCACGGGTGGTAAGAAGGAATGAGGAAGCGCCGGGTCAGCAGGGTCATATACTGAGCACCACGGAGGCGCCACTCCAGGGTGCTCCACAGCCGACCCGACCAGTGCTGCCAGGGAAAAAACTTTCTGACAACTGTGCACACAGCGTGCACACACCTACTTGGAATCGATATGAGCAATCACTCAAAGAAAAACAGGTTTTCCCACAACTCAAAGGCAATGGTTCCCAACCTGTGGTCCACAGACCACCCGTACTTCACAGAAACCCATATGGTCACACTGGAAACAGAGAGCCTGCATACCTGATGATTCATATTAAAGGAAACTAAACATACATTAGCTTTCTATTATGTTTTTCCATTTAAGAAATTGCCATAGTTGCCACAAGTTATGTTATGGTATCTTAAATGGGAGAGATGATACCCAGGACAATCTGTCGCTTAAGATCTGATCAAGACTATGAAAAGTTTTAAATCCCCTGAACAGAACGTGAGCTGGTTTTGAAACATTCACATTGTAACAAAATATAAACAAAAGCATTCTGATAAAGTCAGGATTTATTCACACTTACCACTGAAACGCATTGTACTGGAAGTAGACCAAACCAAGGCCATATAAAAAGGCAGCGTTCTGTAAAGAAAAGAAACACTGCTTAAAACTCAGATAAGCATACATACATTAGGGAACTTCAAACCTATATTTTTGCACATTCTTAAACACATGGCTGATAGAAAGGCTGTCGCCAATATCAGATATTCTATTTAGGGAGGCTCTCAACATGATAGGGGGCCAGAGGGGAGCAGATTTAAAAACAAATGTGATTCACTCGAAAGCCTGAATTTTCTTTCTGAATTTGAGACCAAAATGCTACTTATAGAGCCATTTAATAACAAAAATATCTGAGCATTCTTACTGAAGTGGGATATTCTGTTTTGTATTAGAGGAACAAAGGGGAAGGTAGGATGGACAGAAGTCCTCAGTTTAAAATGGGAAGATGAGACAAAACATACCATACTACTATAGTCATAATTATAAATATATACTACTATAAGTAGTATATTTAGAATATACAATTTTTTATTTCAGTATTTAACTACTATACCACTAAGATAAGCCTGAAATTTGGCTTAAGAAAAGTCCATTTGTCACTAATACTAGGGGAAAGGCCATCAAGCTCTGATTCCAAACAAGTAATTATATTTCTTATTCACCAATCATCAATTTATCAGTAGCTTTTCTGCAATTCACAAGTCTATTAATTTATTTCCCTGCTTTGTAATACTATTTACATGGGGGGAGGGGATGGGGAATCAACTGCACCTATGCAACGTAACCCTTTTCTAAGGGACTCTTCTTTTTAAAGAAACTGATCCTTAGATCCCAAGGTGATAAGGCAAAATTTAAGGCTTTTTAATTGGACATTTATTAAGCAAGTGTAAGTAATTTGATAAACGATTACCTTATATTTACTAAAAAAACTGAAACTATTACATAAATAATCACTTCATGATGATGATGCAGCAGCAGTAACATACTCAAGTTTTTTTGTATTGGAGGTTACCATCAGGTTATAAGACAGAACTTGATTACACTACCCACAACATGTTTCTTGAGGACTGTCTTAAAAAATGACACACAATTCTGTTTTTATTCATATTAAGAAACCAAAACAAGCCGAAGTTTGAGTATGTGCTGGAGGATCATCAAGCCTGAGATCTGATGAACTCAAGGACGGCAGGAAGTTTCATAGCCAAAGATTCCTCAGGAGCATCGTGTGTCTAACCTCATCCTATTTATATTAAGAGGGGATCCTTTGATTCATCTGCCTTAGATATTCCCACCTGTGGTGGTACCTCACAGGAAGAGGCACAATCAAGACAGAAATCCAACTAGAAGACAACTGGTATCCAATGCAGTTCAAGGAGCAGTGCCGGTGAGTAAAACAACACAAGTGGATCCCACCTATGTCTGCACCATACACAATTTCCATATAGTTCCAGAGTGAGGTGAGGGAATGTCCCACATCACAAGACACTTTCAAAAGGAGTTGAGTAGGACCACATCTGCAGCAACAAATAGATGCAGGGAATACTATGTGCTATTAGCATAAACTATGGTGAGATGTCCTATAAAAGAACCTAAACAGAATGTAATACCATATAAGCGGCAGTGAGAGCTGCTAGTCCTGCTACTGTGAAACCAACTATGAGCTGTACAAAAGTATCAACTGACATTTTTAAAGTATTTCTGGCCCTCCGGTTGAAAAGGTTGAACACAACCAGGATAAAAGATCCCTACATAAGAACATAAGAATGGTCCTATTGGGTTAGACTAAAGGTCTATCTAGCCCAGTATCCTGTCTTCCGACAGTGGCCAGTGCCTGGTGCCCCAGAGGGAATGAACACAACAGGTGATCATCAAGTGATCCATCCCTTATCACTCATTCCCAGCTTCTGGCAAATAGAGGCTAGGAACAACAGCCCTGCCCATCCTGGCTAATAGCCACTGATGGACCTATCCTCCATGAATTTATCTAGTTCTTTTTTGAACCCTGTTATGGTCTTGTGTAGCCAGACAGCCAGCCCCCCCGCCCTCAGACCAGCATTGCTGGAAACACAGGAGGAAGCCGGAACAGGGCACTTAACATATATTCCAGCACAGCCTTTGAAGCTGTGAAAAGCACAGGTGTGCTGCTACAATGTGCCTCTGGGAACAGATACAACGATTAAGCTCACAGCAGGCAGAGGCCCTGTGACAGACATGGCTCTTAGCCCCTACTAAATAGCGTGATGCACACACACCAACATCCTAGGTGGGAAAATATTTACCCTGATAAAAGAAATGTCCAGTAGTCGACACTTATTGTTTCTCCCCCTTGCAAGTGTAAACTACTCTTGCGAAAGCTGGCGTCACCCAGACAGACCAGCCTCAATTTGGCATAAGAAAGGAGAAAGAGAATAAAGGAGTACAGAGGTATAAGTAGGGGACCTACAGCACCATGATTTTTAAGTGCTTTTCACTATCTATCTGCTGGTCAGATAAGTGACAGCCTCCCAAGGCTTCTGCAGCTAAGAGGGTCCCTAAGCCTTGTCCCTTATTCGTCTTTCCGCGGAACTGAGTGACCGATCCTGGCTTGGCACCGCTGGAATCGAGAGATGCAAGGAGGGTAAGAAGCACCCACACCTGATCTCCTATCTTTAGTGTACACATATTTTGAAATAGAGCTCTATACTTTGTTTTCTTTCTTTGGGATTGTGGCTTCAGTTTTGTAACTTGTTTGTGTGTGTGTAACATCTCTACATTTAAATAAGTAGGCACTAGCAATTTTGTAACCACATGATTAGAATCTAGCTTAATAAATTTTGGTAACCATTTGTGCATAAGCCTGACTTGTTTTCTCTGGTTTACTGTAAAGCAGCCGACACAATTAAAGAACCTCAGCCGTTTTGGCTCTAAAGCCTGGCCATTAGGTGAGAGTACTAAGAGCCTAGCGTTGAGTTGTGCCGCCTCCACGGGGCAAACTCTTGGGGCACCTGTCAGTCAATCCTGGCTGCCCGCTGCGAAGGAGCTCTGAGCTCTAGCAGTTAAAGTCACGGGTGGTTAGGACCTTGGGGCATCCGTCAGCCTAGCCCGGGCTGCCCGCCACGAAGGGACAGTGCGTCCTAGCAGTTAAAGTCACGGATGGTATAAACGGGCATAGCTGGCACCTCACCAAACATCCTTGGCCGTCGGCTAACATCTTGGCCTTCACAACATCCTCTGGCAAGGAGTTCCACAGGTTGACTGTGTGCTGTGTGAAGAAATACTTTTTTTTTTTTAAACCTGCTGCCCATTAATTTCATTTGGTGGCCCCTAGTTCTTGTGTTATGAGAAGTAGTAAACACTTCCTTATCTACTTTCTCTACACCAGTCATGATTTTATGGACCTCAATTATATCTCCCCTTAGCCATCTCTTTTCCAAGCTGAAAAGTCCCAGTCTTATTAATCTCTCCTCATATGAAAGCCATTCCATACCCCTAATAATTTTTGTTGCCCTTTTCGGAATCTTTTCCGAGTCCAACCTTTTTTGAGATGGGGTGACCATGGATTTATATAGAGGCAACATGATATTTTCCGTCCTATTATCTATCCCCTTCTTAATTACTCCTAGCATTCTGTTAGCTTTTTTGACTGCCACTGCACATTGAGTGGATGTTTTCAGAGAACTATCCACAATGACTCCAAGATCTCTTTCTTGAGTGGTAACAGCTAATTTAGACCCCATCATTGTATGTGTTATAGTTGGGATTATGCTTTCCAATGTGCATTATTTTGCATTTATCAAATTTAAATTTAATCTGCCACTTTGCTGTCCAGTCACCCAGTTTTGAGAGATCCATTTGTAGCTCTTCACAGTCTGCCTGGGACTTAACTATCTTTAGTAATTTTGTATCTTCAAATTTTGCCACCTCACTGTTTACCGCTTTTTCCAGATCATTTATGATGATTTTATTCTTACATTACTGATGCCTTTCAAGCATCCTTTAACTATAAGCTGAGGAAAAGGACAGGACTGAAGTAGTGGAACAGTATATAGCACTATCCTTGGGCAGTTGTTAAAAACAGTTGAACTGAGAAAGACACAAAAAGAAAGTTCCTTGCACCTACAGTAAACAATTTGCAAAGCACAGAATCCAACTAGCAATCCTTTATTTATTTAGCAAGTCCTATCTGTGGATATCTCAACCTTGGTAAGGCACTTCCAGACATCTTCCATGGGAGAGGCAATGGAGAGAGCAAAGTCTATTTTGAGGTTAAAGGAATAGACCTCCCTGAGCAGAATGTCAGACCCGGAATGCCCAACCCAGGAACACAAGACAAGGGGACGCCCAACCTGGGGGATGCTAGTTGGAACTCTTAAGGGGAGAGGGCAAGGCTAGTCCTAGACAAGAGGTTTTGGAGGAGCCACAAGTTCCTCAGCCACTCCCACAACCTAGCATAAATTCTCCTGGGCAGCAGGGAAACACCAATAGTATGCTACTGCCATGGTAAATCTGGGAAGAACAGGACAGGCTTCCCTCTGATGGAATACAGCTATTACGGGGTGCTATTACAGCCAAACTGGTAGGCTGGGATCCCTATTCAGAGATCAACACGTAAACCATATAAAAAGTGTACCCGACCACAAGTCCTGATACAAGAAGAAAAGACCTTCTGTAGACAGTGTCTGAAAGCTCATTCTATTATGTTTGACCACAGTTTTGGCAAAGCCAAGATACATTCTTACAAATTTTTCTTCGAACAGCTTGAGGGTGTCAAGCTCTTTAATAAAAGGGAAGAGGATGGAGAACACTATGGCTGCTTGTGGAACAGCAGCAACAGAGCGAAGCTGTCCCCATCCCTGGAGCCTCAATCAGCTCTGTGCCCACTTAGTCACACCAACTCATAGGGGCTCTCCAAATCGTAGAAAACACTTTTGAATTTGATATGCTCCGTAACAGTCAAGATGACTATATGATAACACCCCTCTTCTTTAGACCTGCACATTAAACAGCAGGACAGAGTCTACAAACCAAGCTGGGTTCTCATGAAATATCAAGTTTTGCAACCACAGGTCTAAAATAAATAGGAAACTGAGGAGGGGAGGACATGGACACACTTAGCAGTTCTGTGTAGTCTTCCTGGGTCTACCTTGAGCCAATCTCTCAGTAATTTTCCAGGACTGTGAAAATTTAAATTGATGAAAACTAGAAAAAATGCTTAAAAACTGCCGATCTTGGTTTTAACACTGATGACTAGTAATCTACGATTGATCCCTAGACCCTACAGTATGCATCTATAAACCTTCCAAAGAACCCAGTAATTAAGATTTGTGTGTCTTCCCTCAGCCTACCAGCTGGATTAGAGATAATGGCGGGAGAGGAGGTGATTTTAAAGATTTTCATTTTTATTTAAACATGACATGAAAGCTCTACAGACATCTAAATGGTCCTATTTCTTTTGGTCATTTCCAGGTTACAGCAAGGGGGGGGGGAAGACAAGAAGACAAGGTAACTTCTTGTGACATTAAAAATTGTGTTTAATACCAGAAATCAAAGAATTCAATGCAGTGGAGGGAACAATACTGGGATTATGAGGACACTTTTTGATGACATCACAAATCCCAGAAATAAAACCTAAATAGTATCAGTCATGGTTACAGACGCTGCTGGATGACACTACACTCTTCTGCTTTGCAGACTTTGTTCAGTCTCAAAATTTATTTATACACAAGTCTATGCAACAATGAAATCAATTAATTATTTGTAATGCTTCATTTATTCTAATTACTATCACTATAGACACTAGTACCAAACTGCGCTCTTCTACTCCAATGCACTCAAAGATCAGCATAGTTCTTAGACAACCTACATGAGAAGGCTGGAAGGAAGAAAGTTGTCACTGATAAATATGATTTAAACAAACGAACACACACAAATTCTAAAAAAACTATTCCTGTGGATCCCATTGTAAGGTGCACACCTTTCATGCACACAACAGCCATCCTTTTAAAGCATCAGGGTCTACTGGAGCCATGCATGTGCCCTCTACCTCCTCTTGCTCCCATGTGAGGGCATAAAGGGTGAAGCTGTTGCAACCATTCCCTAGTTCCCACACATATTCAGAATGCCATATGCTGAGGACACTGAAAAAGCCAGAATGCAAGGCTGTTCATGGGATCGACACTGACAACACCTTAAGAATCATAGTTACTATAAAGAAAGTAACCACTTTTTCTTTTCAGTATGTATCAGTGTGAATCCCACTGTAGGTGACTGGTAAGCAGTGTCCACTCAGGATGGTGCGATCTGAGGAGCTTCAGTTGACTCAGCTGAACCATTCTACCAAACATGGCATCAGACCGGGTAGCTAATTAAAGACAATGTTTGGCAAAGGTCAGTGGGTTTATTTTCTCCTGCTGCAGAGTGGCATTTTGAGAAGACCAGTAAGTTAACTAACTGGTTCAAGCTGGAGCTCACTGACTCTCCTAGTTGAGGTGAGGACAACCAGAAAAATCCATCTTCAGGATAAGACGATGAAAGGAGCTTCTTCTTTAAGTGATGGCCCCATATGTATTCCACTAAGGTTTATGCGCATGCACCATGCGCCTGGAACCAGAGCTATTCAAACTAGTAGTGTCCGTCAGTCCACGTATGCGTCCCTGCATTGCCTCCTGGTTTTGCCTAAGGCAATAATGGGCAGGGCAGGCCAACCGCATCTTCAGTTCCTTCTCACTGCTGCATGGTCTGAGTCGGAGCTTTTGTTTGTTCTTTCATTCTTTGACGCAATTCCAGATTTCCAGAAAAAAAAAATCTGTTTGTATATAGTTCAGATTTTACTGATTTTGTAGCGGTTTTAGAGTTTGTAGTAATTTTTGTAGGATTAAAGACTTTTGGACACTGCTTCAGCAGCTTCCCACCAACCTCTCCTCCCCCGTCCCCAGCACCCGTCTGGATACCGGATATGCCAAAGACATGGGGATTCAAGGTCTGCACTTCCTGCCCTTACTCATTTTTGCTCACTGACGAGCAGCAACACCGTCTGTACTACTTGGAGGAAGCCCACATCACGTCCAGGTGTACTATCTGCCTCTCTTTCCCTGACCATACCAGGAAGGTCAGGCCTTACACTTTAAGAAGCATCTCCTGGAGATTGCCAAGGGGCCGTACATCAGCCTGAGCAATCCAGGAGTGCGCCTCATACTGTGGCATCTCAGTCCAGATCCACGGGTACCAGTCCTATGGCCCCTGTGTCAGTGCCTAGCCATGAAACACGGAAGCACACACATAAGCATAGTAGTAAAGCTTCCTCCAGATCCAAGAAAAAGGGGGCATCATCCACGAGTTCTGGCCACGAAGGTGGGACACTCTCCAAGGCCCAAAAAAAGGAACAAGTCATCGCATTGTTCACTGGATCCATTGGTCCTGGGCCCTGCATCGGCTCTGCTGGTGCAGTGTGAATTGTCGGTACCAAGGCAGACCCCCTTACATGGTTCTGTCCATGGACTGGGTGCCATTAATGCTGGGGAGACTCAGATGTGCTCCTTGCCCTTGTGAACTTTTATTCCTGGATCAGATAAGATCTCTGTACATTCTGGTCCATGTTCCTACAGCATACCCCATTCTGTCAGAGCCCCCATTCATATTGGACTGTGGTTCCTCTGAGTTGGAGGATTTGGACACTACACCTGGTCTGCTGCTTCCATTCCAAAAGCATACCTACCAGAGTTCCAACGGCACCATAGCAATACACTCCCTAGTCTCAGCCAAGGAGCCACTGGTACCTGGCTCCAGGAGCACCGCCACAGAACATCAGGATCAACCATGTTTGCCATATTAGAACTCATGACCCCAAATTCACATTCAGAACTGCCTTCCTCAACCCAGGAGCAATCCCTTGGCTCACCACTCTGTACTTCATTGAATAAATGTTCGGAACCGGGGCTGGACAATGCGCAGGTCAGCCTAGCTCTGATGGTACCAAAGGATCCAGAGAGGTTCCCATCATCATCCCCGAAGGAGTCTGTGTTGGCGATGTCCTCCTTTCCCCTGGATGACTGCCGTCAATTTCACGAGCTGCTCAGGTGGATAGCTAATGCCCTTCAGTGCTCATTCGAGTGTCCACAGTTCAGGACAGTCAGTATCAACTACTAGACACATTTTACATGCATCAATACTGACCAAATTGGCCCTACCGATCAATGACACCATTCTCTAACCAGCACACGCCATGTGGCATACCCTGGCCATGTGCATCCCCACCCCAAAGGGGGCAGAAAAGAGGGACAATGTGCTCCCCAAGGGGTCTGAGTTTGTTTTCCCATCCTCTGCCTAATTCCCTGGTGATCCAGGCTGCTACAGAGCAGGCTGGGCAACAACATCAATGCTCCACGCCTCTGACAATGAGGGCAAGAGGTTAGACCTTATGGGTAAAAAGGTCTTTTCTTCAGCCAGCCTCCAGTTCCATATCTCGAACTACCTAGCACTGATGGCCAAATATGACTTCTTTAACTATGGGCAGATGGCAGATTTTGCAGATAAACTACTCCAGCAGGATCATGCCCACTTCCAAGCTATTTTGGAGAAGGGAAAGTTGGTCTCCAGGACCATACGTCAGACTGCGGCTGATTACACGGACATGTCTTTGCATATAATGGCGAGTGGAATCATCATGAGGAGGGAATCCTGGCTACATTCCTCTGTCTTCCCAATGGAGATACAGAGCACAACCGAGGACCTCCCTTTTGATTAATCACACCTCTTCAACCAGAAGACAGATAATTCCTTACACTCACTGAAAAACCCTAGAGCAGTGGTTCTTAACCTTTACTGCAGCCTGCATCCCTTTGGTTTTCAAAATATGTTCTCGCGCTCCTTATCAAAAAATGTTCTCGCACCCCTTATCAAAAATCTAGATAAAAAATTTATAATGTTAATAAATACATGTCTTGCACCCCCAGAAAGGGCATCTCGCACCCCCAGGGGGTGCGTGCACCCCACTGCTCTAGACCCACCCTGCGATCTTATGGCATATATACGTCAGTGCCGAAATGAAAATTTGTCTGCCTGCTGCATACACAACAACACTATAGAACCTCCCCAGTTCTACTACCAGTGATCCTACAAACCCTCCACAGAAGCGCCCAAAGGTCCAGGCTCATCTGCCTGGTCCACTAATGCAGCCGTCCATGCAGCAAGCCCAATCTTCACATAAGCGATATTTCTGAGTGCATCTAGAGAGCTATCAACCACTGCGCACCCCAACACTATTGCCAATCACCCCTTTTAGGGGCCGTCTCAAACTCTTTCTACCAGCATGGAGCACAACAACTGACAAGTGGGTCCTGGATGTCATTCAACACAATTATATAATCAAGTTTACAATGCTACTTCCCCTAAACACCCACTCCCTGAGCCCATTTCAGAGATCATTCTCACAACAGTATTCTTACCCTGGAGGTGGACTCCCTCCTGAAGAGAAGAGCAGTGGAGCCAGTCCCTGCAGTTTTTCAGGACAGAGGGTTCTGTTCAGATATTTCCTACTGCCCAAACAGAAAGGAGGATGGAGACCATTCTTGGATCTCCAACACATCAACTGTTCAATTCACAAACCGAAGTTCTGCATAGTCACCTCATGGTCATCAGTCCCTTGCTAGAAAAAAGCATGTGGTTAACACCTCCTGATATGCACGATGCTTACTTCCATGTTGACACCCATTCAACCTACAGATGGTTCTTGAGGTTCATGGGATCTGCGACACTTCCAATCCAGGGTCCTCCCATTTGGACTCACCACTGCTCCACAAGTCTTCACAAAAGTCTTCTCCCTGGTAGCATCTCACCTCCAATGGCAACGAGTCCTTGTCTTGCCTGACCTGGATGACTGGTTACTGGCAGCACAATGCAGAAAGGAAGCTCAGGAATTGATGGCCCATGACAATTGTAACAGACACCTCACTCAATGGCTGGGGAGCAGACTTGCACGACACAAGGAACTTGAACCACTTGAGAAGCCAAGATGTACATCAGCCTCCTGAAAATTTGGGCAGTATGCAAGGTGTGCCACATATTTTTATCGTCCATTCATTCTTGTCACGTTCTTGTCATGTTGGACAACAATGCTTGCAGTACATAAACAAGCAAGGAGGCACATGGTCCCCAGCACCATGAGCAGAAGCAGTGAGCTTCTGGAAATGGTGCATTGCACACCATACCATCATCAGCAGTCTACCTACTAGGGACTCAAAACATGACAGCTGATGCTCTCAGCAGGAATTTTGCAACTGACCACAAATGAAAATTGCATGATATGGTAATCGCGGACATTTTTGGTCAATGAGGAACTCCAGTCAGAGACCTCGTTGCATCTCACACCAACACTAAGTGCACTGGGTACTGCTCCAGGGGAGGACTTGGTGCGAAACCACAAGGCAATGCAGGGTCACATGTGTGGATCAATGGACACTACTACTTTGAAAAGCTCTATCTCTGGGCGCACAGCATATGCGCATAACCCTCAGTGGAATACAGATGGGGACCACACATCTTGACGAACCTGCACTTACAGATAAATAACCTCCTCATTCTCAGAGTGGCTTAAGGGGATGGTCCATGAGGTTTAGGAGGAGGAGGAGGGTTCCAAGCAGAATTCTGTCCTCTTACCAGTGCATAACGGCGTACAGTTACAAACGTTATACCATCAGCTGTGCGAAGACTGAGCACAACTGTAAAGGTTCATGACAAGTCAAAATTGCCACAAGATGGACCTTAAGAGCTAAATGAAAAGCCAGCATACTTTAAATGCAGTATGTAAGAGAGAATCTTTGATATCTGAGTCTGTACTGGGTCCAAGTTGGGTTGAACTACCCATGTAGAGAACCTCTTCCATTTTGAAGAATAAGTTTTTTATTGAACATTACCACCGATAAAGACTGTTTCCAGCTCTTTATAAGGATTTCCTGAATTATAGGGAGTAATCAACCAGCCAACATCCAGGCTGTCAGATACAATGATTTCTGCTCTGGATAAAGAATCTGATCACGGTTCTGCAATATCATATCTGGGCAGCCTGGAAGGTAGATGGGAGGTTAAGGGGACATCTGTAACATGCCCGTCAATGAAAACTGTCTTAGCCAGTAAGGAGCTACAATGATGAGTGTGGTTTTGTACCACCTGATCTTGATCATCATCCTGAGAATCAGGGGAATGGTGGGAAAGGCATAAGCAAGGCCTTGATTCCACAGTAGGAAAAAGAAACCTTATAATGAACCCAAACTCAAGCCCCAGTGAAGCAAAAGTTAGGACATTTGGTGCTGTACAGGTCTATTGTGAGAAACCTCCCATGAATATCAGCTCTGTGATGGACCTTTGCAGCAACCATTTGTAACTGGTAACTAAATGCTTGCTTAAGTCTGCTAGGTCAGCGGTTTTCAACTGTGAGTCCATGAGCCCTTTCAAGGGGGCTGGGGAGCCCCACGGCCAAAACCCAAAGCCTGAGCTCCAGCACTGCCCATGGGGCTGAAATCAGGAGCTGGGGCTCAAGCCCCAATTCCCGGCACCCCCAACAGGGCTGAAGCTGGGAGCCCTGGTGAAGACTGTTCTGGTCATTTCCATCAGGTCTCCTCCCCACCCCCCAAATAAAATTAAAAAAAAAATCATGGCCTTGTGACTGGGACATTTATTTATTAAGGAATACATTTATTCCAGAGACAGTGTTGAAATATACAGTGATCTCTGTATCAGCATCTCTTCCAGTGCCAGCTCTGGCCCTCCATGCCAATGTGGGCTCTGGGAGAGAGGTGGGATTCTCTAGCTGGTACCAGGAAACACTCTTACAGATAGAGCTACATCTATGCCTGCATGGTTTTCAGCACTGCAGTCTGTGATACTTCACTGATACTACAGCTGCGGCCAATTCCACCTCACTCTTCCACTTCCACCCTTCTCCCTCTAGGTGATTTGGAAGGTTTGTTTTGACCTCCCTGTGAGACAGCGAGCTCCATCTGGCCTGCTTCAGATCACCTTCTGTCGGTGCCAGTTTTTGTGCAAGGGTTCTCTCTGCTGGATCTTTCTTTGATACTGAAGATTTGTTGATGTCAGTATTCTGTGTTGCATGCCCACTGGAAGGGACACTCAGATAACAAGACTGCTCAGGCACTGAAGAACTGGTAAGTGTTTCTTCAGACTCTAAGGTAACTCATCAATTGCTCTAACAAATGGAGCTTAAGACTGGCATCTCTTGACTAGCATCCAAGATGAGAAGAAATGACAAACCATGTCTGGAAAGTGGCTCTCACCCAGAGAGGCATCTGCTGTGGCTGTCCATGAGTGGTCTCAGTCCATCAACTGATGCACATTTTGGTCAGCCATTAGGGTGAGAGCACTACGCACTTAACTGGACTGTACTGGGTTTTTTGGTTCCAAATTTGTTTAATTGAGGGAGAAGATTTTTCTTCCAGTTACATAAATAATTATCAAGTGGAAAAGCTGTCAAGTAGAATTAGCAAGCGCTAAGAGATAATGGGTCAGACTCTGGTGTTCCATCTCACTGCCATAGGTGATAAGAGGGAAGTAGGGAAGGGCCATGGCCACGCCGCACTTTACACCTCCATACAGAAGCACAAGGTAGCACAGGGAGCACACACAGCCTCCAGTGGACACTGAAAATGTTTTGAGTAGCAATCTCATACGCATGCACACTTACAATGGAATCCGCAGACCTACTTGAAGAACTACCTATTTCTGGAAGGAATTATTCTCTTTATTTAACACAGAAGATCACCTGCATCCAGGATGGTGTTAGACCACAAAGTACAGTGAGCTGATGCCATGACAAAACTATAAACATCCTCCCCTTACAAGAATTCAGCCTAGGCATCAATGGTGATTAGGGGTACTGCATGTGAATTATCCATGTTCTTCAATGGTAAAAGAGCAGAGAACACCTAATACCCCTACTAAAAGACTGTCAACACCTCCACTGTTGAAAGGAATAAAACACCTACTCTAAAGCATGCAATAGGCCCTCTTCCCCACACTGCTCCTTGATCAGGGGAAAGAACCCAGAACCTCCTTCTTCCCCATGCTGCTTCAAGCATGCAGGAAGGGACACCAGGTCCACCCTTCCTGTTCAAGCCTGCTGCTTCCAGGGGAAAAGAGGTGGTCAGAGCAGTGCACGAGTACGTGAGCAGAAAAGAAGGGTGTCACCTATGCAATGGAGAATTTAGGGGATTTCACCTGTTCTCCCAAAGGCCCCTCCTACATCCATACCAGCCCCCATTTCTGTTTCCCCTTCAAAACAGACTAGTAGAGTTCAACGGGATGGGGAGATAGCTCAGTGGTTTGAGCATTGGCTTGCTAAACCCACGGTTGTAAGTTCAGTCCTTGAGGGGGCCATTTAGGGATCTGGTGCAAAAATTGGGGATTGGTTCTGCTTTGAGCAGGGGGTTGGACTAGATGACCTCCTGAGGTCCCTTCCAACCCTGATATTCTAAGTTTCTATGAAATATGCGTTACTGATGTGTTGGGGCAAAGCCCAAAGAGGACAGAGGTTTTGAAAGGGCATGAGAACATCAGATAACCTCACCTCTACGTTAAGTTTTTGGACAATTAATAAAAGATCACAGATATAAGGATGCAAAATTACAATGTCATTACAAAATTCTTTTTAACTGCATAAAATTAGAAAGAAAGGATCGTGTTTTAGTTAAGGGACTAAACTGGGGCTCTTGAGATTTTCATTCAATTCTTGGCTCAGCCATAGACTTCCTGTGGGACCATGGTGAACTTAATTGCTCTTTGCCTCAATTCTCAGAGTCACTCAAACAACAGAAACCAGAGTGTGAGTTGGCACCTGTAGGTTCTATTGCAATACAAATAATGTACTACCATATCAAGGTCTCTAGTACTCTGCACTTTCACATTTGTTGAATTTTCCATGGAATTTGGCATCTTGCCAAACTTCCATGGAGTTCTGCATTTTGGGCATAAAAAGTCTATTTTTTTTGCTGGGTCGAGATGCCCAACATTTTGTTCTCTGCACCACAAGGACCTGGACACAGCTTCTCCTTATGGTGAAAGCAATGCAGGGAATTCATTACAAAAACAGCACATTCGCCAACACTGCTGCCCATAAAAAGAGGAGACAAAGCAGGAATTAAACTCTCCTATTTCGTAAGTGCCATCCCCTACCTATCTTTGACGTTGTGCAGCCTTGGAAGAACATGTGGCAGTTTAAGAGATTTTTGGATACATCATGACATAGGGCTCTCTGACTCGACCACATGACCCTGCCCCAGCATCACAGCCACAACCCCACTTAATGGATGTGGGGAGGGGCCCTTCCCAAAGAGAAATCGGTAGTGGCATGGGGCTGCCCCCCTCTTAAGAGCAGCAGGAAAAGCAACAAGATCTCCCCTCCATCCTCCTCTCCTCCCCCACAAGAGGCAAAGACGGCAGAAGGATTTATTCTAGTTGCTCAAGTGTACCTAGTTGGGTGGGTGAACTGGCCAGGTCCACTCTGCTCTTCTCTTTGGAATAGCACTGGTGGGATCTCCCAGTGCAGTGGATTTTGGACTTAACACTCCATGGAGATGAGTGAGTTAGCTAGTTCACAGCCCTCAGAGCTATAATTTCAAGCTCTCTAAAGACAAAGTATATGTCATTACTTTGGTTACACTCGGGTCACATTTTCAAACTTATTTCCACAACTATGAGGGCTAGAAACTTCTTTGGAAAGTTTAGAGTCTGATGTGATCACATGCCTCCAAGTGCTGTAACCCCAGAACCTGACCAAACTGCAGTCAGCCATTTTGTGTGTCCAGTCACTGCTACCTGAAAACCAAATACTACATAGCTAGGAATAATCTTAGGGCTCTGAGAGGCAAGGCCAAACAGCAACATGTTTACCGTTTTGCTAATCAGAATGGGTGGGATGGGACAGAGTTAATATATCATGAGAATGGAAGGGATGTTTGGACAGCCGACCTTTGTTTTAAGTGCCCCTTACATATAAAAGTTTTGTTATGACTAGAAATACTGGAAATGCTTTGATAATAAGATGAATAATTTGCTGAAATTAGGAGAATTGGTGACCCACTGGGGTAGAGGTGGGCAAACTTTTTTGCCCGAGGGCCACATCGGGGCTGCAAAAGGGTATGGAGGGCCAGATTGGGAAGGCTGTGCCTTCCCAAACAGCCTGCCCCCTATCTGCCCCTCTCCCACTTCCTGCCCCCGACTCTCCCCCTCAGACTCCCCAACCCATCCAACTTCCCCTGCTCCTTGTCCCCTGCTTGCCCCCTCCCGGGACCCCCACACACCCCTGACCGCCCCGGAACACTGCCCCCAATCCAACCCCCCTGCTCTAACTGCCCCAACCCTTCTCCACACCCCCGCCTCCTGACAGCCCCGCCCCCGGGCCCCAGATCCATCCAACCCCTCCCCCACTCCTTGTCCTCTGACCGCCCCCTCCCAGGACCCCCATCCCTAACTGCCCCACGAAGACCCTACCCCTATCCAACCCCCCCGATCCCTGTCTCCTGACCACCACCACCCCCCCCGGAACCTCCGCCCCATCCAACCACCCCCTGTTCCCTGACTGCCCCCCGGGGCAGACTGCCCCCTTTCCAATCCCCCCTACCCCACGCCCTTACCATGCCGCTCAGAGCAGCAGGACAGGCTTATTGGAAAGCCTGAGAGGTGGGTGGGCGCAAGCCGCGCTACCCACATGGCAGCATCACTATGAGGGAGGAAGGACAGCGGGGGAGTGGCCGGTGGCTAGCCTCCCTGGCCCGGAGCTCAGGGGCCGGGCAGGACAGTCCCGTGGGCCGGATGTGGCCTGCGGGCCATAGTTTGCCCACCTCTGCACTAGGGGGTTACTATGGTGAGACTAACAGTTACCATGAGTTATGTGCTTTGTTTAAGTTAGCTATAAAAGATTAAAAAAAATAATGCATTTTGGAGCAGTACAAGGAAGCTTTTCTTTGGGCATGAGCTGGTACCTAAAATCCCCATCAGCTGGACAGAAGGAGGGCCCCTGAAAGCCTGGCTGATCATCACTCAAAATCATCACAGACTTTGGGTAACTATAATGTTTGGGGTGCTCTGAACCAATTGCAACAACAAATGTGTGTGCTCGAGACCTAATAAAAAACAGTTTTAGGCTAAAAGCACTCTTGTTTGTACTAATCATTTTATCAGATTGTGGGGCTCTGTCCCTATGGATTTATTCCTGACACTGCCTGGACAGAAATAGTTAAGTTACCACTGCTTTGCATTCTGAAAACCCTGGATAAGAGTGCTGGGGCATATGCTAAGACTCAAGGCATGTATTCAGAGAAAAAAAAAATTAACCTAATTAACACTGTTGCAGAATTGAGGATTTCCTTTCACAGAAAGGAAGAGTATGTGGCCAAAGAATTTGAGTGCCTTGTGCATTTGAAATACCATGGTTCTGGCTACTGTATACACAACCAACTAAAGCCTTAAGTATCTTCAGTTTTCTCATTTAGTAAATTTCTGAGTGTTTCCCAAAATATTTATCATGATGGCATCAAGTATTTTTTGACAGAATATGTGAACATGTTTATTTCATACTAAGATATAATTAATGATTTAACATCTTAAGATGAAGTTTCAGATAAGGCTCAAGAGACTTGATAGTACCTAATCATTTCTCCAGACACTCCTCAACATATAAAAAACAGTTCCCTGGAGAATCAGTGTTGCATAAAACATTCCATTCAGACTCTTACACAAACAGCTATGTGCCTCTGGGAACTAACAGGCTCCACCAGCTTCAGCAGAAAAAAAATTCTAAGTTTTTTTCTCTATTTAGATTTGTACTAATCCTAAAAAAAGGATAGCTATCCATATGCTCTAAGAATGCCTGACAAACTTAAAAATACAAATATTAACCTAAATGCAGCAGTACAATTGGGCAGTATCTATTTGGTTCTGGGAACACTCAAGCTCCTCCACGTTCATCCATCAAGTTCTAAGACTCTTGAAAAATCTGCAAGTTTGCAAAGCGTCTTCTGAATTTTAAGTACCTTAAAAATGTAACCTATTTAATGTAAATGCCAGGATGTGTGTTGTAGATTTTAATTTCTTATACCACAGCTACAGGGCTCAAAAGCTCTACTGGGACAGTACCTGAATCTTACAAACTCTGTGCAAACAATTAAAGTTTACAAATTCTACTAACGCCCACTTCTCTGACATTTCCTAATACATCTATTAACATATCATCCAGATGAACAAATTCAAAATAATTTCCAACAGATAAGTAGTTAGTATTTACATAGTGAGTAACTCCAAAGTGTTCCTCTCAATGTTAAAAAAATAATGCAGGGTAGTACACCGTTACTTTGTCTTATATTAATAAGTTTTTAGACCAAAAATTAATTCACTTTTAGTTACAAATGAGCATGAACAGAGGACTCTTCAAAAAGTGGGGGGAAAAAGGTATAATTTTGTTGAACTTCAGTTGAAAGTCCTCAGGGAGCTCAAACCCTCAAAACTTTAAAACTCACTCTAAGAAATAAGGTGGTTAAGAGGGAGACCGAGGCAGTCTGTTGTTCAGCAGTCTGACCTATAGGCTCCAAAGGAAGGGGAGATCTGGGGTAAAGCAGGCCTAGATAGAGATGTCAAAAGACTGTTTTTTATCATTTTAAAGATATTTTCTCTATTTATGTGTTCCTGCTGTTGTGATTAAACAATACTTTATTTTAAGAAGTCTGATCTGAGACACTGGATTCATCACTTTTCATGGCTCCAAAAGAAGGGAAGAATCACAGATACATTAAAGAGAGTGAGTATTTAAACCTTTTGAGGGTTTGAGCTCCCTGTGGGCCTTCAACTAGGGCTACAGCATTCCTGGAGAAATGCCTAGTAGGGGGTATAGCCAATATATCACAGCTAATGACTACAGCTTTGTCCACCAAGCGTTTTAAGAGAGTGGCATAGCAGGATTCACATTCCTCTCCCAGGAAGCATTTCCTGACAAAGATGCTAGTGAACTAACATACTGTATGCACACAATACAATAATCCAATCAACATACAGTATTAATTATTACAGGCCGCTCCAAATTACCACAACAGCATAACAGATTGTGTGAGATGTGGTCTCTTCATATGGAATACCTGAATATGAAAGACTAAAACTACGTAGCAACTTTAATGGAATGCTACGAGGATGAACTGATACTTTATAAAACTGTTCATATTACATTGACATCAACACTTCCTGGAGCATATAATTTATTCACAACTGGACTTGGTTATGTGCAATAAAGGAATACCAACTGACTTCTATACCTGCCTCCTACTGCAATACATCACTAGATTGCAAACACTTATTTGCTGATATGGCAGACTATTAAATATGGATATTATTCATAATGTAAATTTGATTAATTTATGTACTTTGCATTAAGACTTGGAACACTATTTTGATATAAGCAAACTAATTTGTTTTGCTTCATTGAAAATGTTTAGATTTTACAAAACCTCACCCAAGAGCAGAAAACTAGGACTATGACACATGGAGCAGTATAAAGTCAACTTTAGAAGTGTTGTGTAGCCTCCCGAAGTTTTTCTCCTAAAGCAAATAGCTTTTAAGTTATTTATCCTGCTTCAGCCAATCTACCCTTTTGCAGATTTAGTGAATATAATAAATTTATCGTTCTAAGATCAGGTCATTTCTGAGATACACAATAGCAAGGAAAAAACCCACCACACTTTTCCAAAAGTGAAAGTAATTTTTGAGGTCACATCCTTCAAGAACAGATGCTCCTGTTCATTTCAAATTTCACCCTCTCCTCACCCACACAACACACAAAATTCATCCTCTGGCATCCCACTTTTGAAAATTTCAGCCTGAAATTCCCTTTCTGTAAAATAAAATTGATTTTAATCCTTAAATTTATAATAGAAACTGCTTTGAAACTTCAACTATGGAATCTCTCAGACTACCATAATATAAAGCTACTAGTAACACTTAATATGTCTTTTAGTTTACAAATCAGTACGCATAACAAATAGGCATATAGGAACATGAGAAAACTTATCTAAAACAGCTGCAATTAAAGTTTTCCTTCACTATTAAAAGGATTACTTCAAATTACATGTAGGATCACTTGGTTCATCCTGACAGGTTTCAGAGGGGTAGCCGTGTTAGTATGTACAAGTAAAAACAGCGAGGAGTCTTCGTGGCACCTTAGAGACTAACAAATTTATTTGGGCATAAATTTGTTAGTTTCTAAGGTGCCACGAAGACTCCTCGGTTGTTTTTTTTTGTTCATCCTGTTTCAGTCAAAAGGATATTGCGTCTCTCCAAAGATTAGTCAGTGTGTTATTTGGACCTCAGTTTTCTTAATGGTAACAAAATAAATTCAAACCTCATTTTGGACAGTTTATATTTATAAAAAAATACAGAATATATTATGGTTTAGTCACATATATAATTTTAAATATATGTGCATATCAATGTATTTATACATTCTGTCTCCAAAGACATTATAAACACTTAATGAAAATACAATTTTATCCTCTAGAATGGGCTTTGACTCTGGCAAGGCATCTCATTTTCTCAAGCCACCATTTCTCTACACCCATTTTCAGTCAAATATAAGAATCCCACAGAGTTTACAACATGTACCATTATCCCCTTGTCAGTGTCCCACTGGTGGAAAACTACTATTGTGTGGGAGAAATTGCCTGAATATCACTAATTATACAGTTCCTCTTCTGCAGGCACGCCAGATAAAATGGGAGGGCAGAAGATTAAATAAAAAGAATGACAAAAAAAAGAGGTGGAACAGATATAAAACAGCAAAGTGTTAGACTAGTGAGAAAGTGAGAAACAGAAAGAAGAAACAGACAAAGAAAAAAAATACTGTAATTTTTATTGTTTGCTTCAACAGCAGCTAGAGGATCTGTGCTAAGTACTGAAAAGAGCTGGGTAGAACATAACATTTCCATTCCATGGAAGAGTCCAAAGTTTCACATTTTTAATTCCAAACTGAAACAAACAAAAACTGTTTGTCGGAAACCAAACAAAAAATCAGTTTCTTATGGAATGAAATTCTGAAATTGTTTTGGAAATAATCAAAATGAGAGTTCATTTCACTTCTACTGACTTGACTTTATAATATATGGTAATTTATATTATAATATACAAGTAAAAGTGTTTTGAGTATATATCATGTCATAATATGATATAACCTAGGACCTGAAAAAAGTTCCAATTTTTTATTTTATTTTTATATTCTAAAATTAGAGTTAAATTATTTTAAAATAGAATATATAAAATATATAATTGTCAATTACTTACTATTTAAATTAATATTGTAGTCAATTTTAATTGGTTTGGTAATTAATATTCTAACCGGTAATTGGTTATTTCCCATAGTAACTGATCAAATAAAAAATTACAAGTAAAAGTAAAGTAAAATAAAATATAAAATGAAATACAATACAGCAGGCAAGCCAGCAGTCCCACAGCTCAGCAGCAAGGGAAGCCAGCTGGGCGACTAGATAATAACAAGGCAGCCAGAGAGCCAGTCCTGAGGAATGTTTTGATTCCATCAAATCAGCATTTCCCGGTGGTTGAAAATTTTCAAATAGAACAGCTTTCCATCTCTAGTCCTGAATATAGAAGACAGTCCCTGTCCAAAGGAGCTTGTAACCTACAAAGGCAAGCCTACAGATCACGGGCTCTGCCCCTTCCTCCTGCAGCCGGATCCCTGAGAGCCCCCGTCACAACCAAAGGAGCCGTGGGCCAGCTGGAGCCCAGTCTCCCCCCCACCAAACCCCCAAATGAACTCCAGGCCACCTGGACCCCTGAGGGCCCCCTACACCTCACAGCCAGAGGAGCCCCAGGCCAGCCAGAGCCCCCCAGCCACGCCGCACCTTTCCGGACCCCAAGCTGCTCCACGGAAGAAGTTACTGTCTCTTCCCTTCCGGAAGAAGAACCTGAGCTTTTGATATGTGCCATGGAGATTCTGGGATGGCTGAGGAGATGGTATGTGTTACTCAGCTTCCCAGGTTCATCAGGAATCTTCTTGGAGTCCAAATTACTGATGAACCCGGGAAGCTGAATTGCAGATATCGCCTCCTTGGCTGTCCCAGAACCTGCATGGGGCATAATAAGCAAAATCTTCCCCCACCAAACCCGCAACTGCCTTCAGCAGCTGTGCCAGGAGAGGCTCAACCTCCCCTGGCCTATTATACCCACAGCCTATGCTACAGATATGTCATAAATATAAAGGGAAGGGTAAACCCCTTTGAAATCCCTCCTGGCCAGGGGAAAGCTCCTCTCACCTGTAAAGGGTTAAGAAGCTAAAGGTAACCTCGCTGGCACCTGACCAAAATGACCAATGAGGAGACAAGATACTTTCAAAAGCTGGGAGGAGGGAGAGAAACAAAGGGTCTGTGTCTGTCTGTAGTCGTCTTGGCCGGGGACAGAACAGGAATGGAGTCTTAGAACTTTTAGTAAGTAATCTAGCTAGGTATGTGTTAGATTATGATTTCTTTAAACGGCTGAGAAAAGAATTGTGCTGAATAGAATAACTATTTCTGTCTGTGTATCTTTTTTGTAACTTAAGGTTTTGCCTAGAGGGGTTCTCTATGTTTTTGAATCTAATTACCCTGTAAGATATCTACCATCCTGATTTGACAGGGGGGATTTCTTTATTTCTATTTACTTCTATTTTTTATTAAAAGTCTTCTTGTAAAACACTGAATGCTTTTTCATTGTTCTCAGATCCAAGGGTTTGGGTCTGTGGTCACCTATGCAAATTGGTGAGGCTTTTTATCCAACATTTCCCAGGAAAGGGGGGGTGCAAGTGTTGGGAGGATTGTTCATTGTTCTTAAGATCCAAGGGTCTGGGTCTGTAGTCACCTAGGCAAATTGGTGAGGCTTTTTACCAAACCTTGTCCAGGAAGTGGGGTGCAAGGTTTTGGGAAGTATTTTGGGGGGAAGGACGCGTCCAAACAGCTCTTCCCCAGTAACCAGTATTAGTTTGGTGGTGGTAGCGGCCAGTCCAAGGATAACGGGTGTAATATTTTGTACCTTGGGGAAGTTTTGACCTAAGCTGGTAAAGATAAGCTTAGGAGGTTTTTCATGCAGGTCCCCACATCTGTACCCTAGAGTTCAGAGTGGGGGAGGAACCGTGACAAGATAGAAGAAAAAAATGCAACATTTCAGTGGATCAATCTCATCTCTCTCTTTTCATCCTCTCCTTTCTCAGTGCCAAATTGCTCTACTCAGTCCCCTTCTTTAGCTACTCCTGAAACTGTTTTATTTACTCCACTCCCACTCAACCACTCTGGCCACTCTCCCCTTCAACTAGCAAGTCAATGCTATAGTGCCTGATTGACAGGAGGGAATTGACAATAAAAATTAATTACTGATGGAAAATAGGATCTCTGAACTACTCTTAAAAATAACAAGGAGTCTGGTGGCACCTTAAAGACTATCAGATTTATTTGGGCATAAGCTTTTGTGGGTAAAAGACCCACTTCTTCAGATGCATGGATCTGAAGAAGTGGGTTTTTCCCCCACAAAAGCTTATGTCCAAATAAATCTGATAGTCTTTAAGGTGCCACCAGACTCCTTGTTATTTTTGTGGATACAGACTAATATGGCAACCCCTCTGATACTCTGAACTACTCATATGATGAATAGCTGTATTGAACCAGACTGGTGATTCTTCTAGTTCACTCTTGCGCCTCTAACACGTACGAGATGAAGGCAGAAGAAACTCCAACACTGGCACGTTTGGAAGGTAGTCCTAAACATGATCACTTAGGGTATGTTTCCAATGCAATAAAAGACATGCAACATGGTTGTGCTCGGCCTGGGTCAGCTGACTAGGGGTCAGGGTGTGGAGCTATAAAACTGAAGTGTAGACTTTCAGGCCAGAGCCCAGGCTCTGAGACCACACAAGGGGGTTGGGTCTCAGAATCCAGGCACCAGCCCGAGCTCAAACATCTACACTGCGATTTTTTGTCTTGCAGCCCAAGCCAGAGTCAGCTGACCCAAGCTCTGAGACTCAGCACAGTGGCGTTTTTTTTTAATTGAAGCATAGACATGCTCGTGATTAGTTCTACTCCCTGAAGTAGAAGGGCATATATTCCTTATAAATTTTATCCTATCTCCTGTTGCTGTAGACTCTCTTTGTCCATGTAGATTAGCCTGCTCCTTTTATTTAACTCTGCCAGTATCTTACTTCAATTATGTCTTTTGTGGCAATGAGTTCCACAAGTTGTTTATATTGTGTATGTTGCACTTCAGTGTCAGCAGATTTCCCCTTATTCTTATACTACATGAAAGAATAAGATGCCTGATAGAAATCTGTTCATTGTTTTATAAACTTCTACTGTGTCCCCTCTTAATGTTCCCTTCTCTTAACAGACCTAATGTTTTGTTTCAGACATGCCTCCAGTCATTTATCACCCATCTCAAACACTTATTCCTTCTTCTTAAGAGGAAGTGACCACAATATGATACAAGTTCAAGTACGTGCGTACAACCGCTTTATACAATGGCATATTGATTTTCCAGTATTTTCCTGTCTCCTCTTTATACATCCTAATATTGTTTACATTTTTGACTTCTGCTTCACATTCAGAAAATGCATACATTGAGCAGTCCACAATGAAACTCAGGTTGCTTTCCTGATTACAGTTTATTTAGAACCTAGGATGCATACAAGCAATTCCAGTTATTCCTTCCAACACCTTGCATCTGGCCTTTATGAGTTTTATCATGCCAATTTGAGTTACATCTACCAACATACTTCCCCATCATCTAAAGTTAGTTAGGTCCTTCTGGCGTTTCTCAGTCTTCTTTAGTAAAAGTTAAACTGTCATCTGAATTTTTTGACTCCCCCTATTCATCTCTTTATCCAGATCATTAAAAATATCAAACATTGGTCCTCATATGGAACATGAGAGTGACACACTTTACCATGTTGAAAACTGAACATATTCCTACCCTTTATTTTACATCTTTTAGCCAGGATCTTACTATAACAGTACTTTGTCTCACCCCATGACTATTTAGTTTCCTTAATAGCTTCTTACAAGGGATGATAAAGTTTGCAGATAACACAAAGGTTGGGGAGTGGTAAATAATGAAGCAAACAGGTCTCTGATACCAAGTTATGCCCATCACTTGATAAGATGGGCACAAGCAAACAACATGCATAACAACGTGCATTTCAAAACAGTCAAATAAAAGGTCATACATCAAGGAACAAAAAAGGCAGGCTACGCTCACGAGATGGGGGACTATCATGGGAAGCCATGACTCTGAACAAGTCTTGGGGGTTATGATAAATCAGCTCAACATGAACTTCCAGTGTGACACTGTGAACAAAAGAACTGTTGCAATCCTTGGCGGTATAAACAGGGGAATAGCAAACCAGGACAGGGAGGTTATTTCCATATTTGGCACTGGTGTGACCACTAATGGAATACTACATCCCATTCTGATGTCCGCACTTCAATAAAAATGACGATAAATTGGAGAGTGTTCAGAGAAGAGCTATGAGAATAATTAAAGGATCGGAAAATAAGCTTTATAGTGAGAGACTCAAGAAACTCAGGATATTTAGTATGAAAGAGAATGTTAAGGTGTATAAGTACCTACATGGAGAAAAGAAATTTGATAGATGGATTTTCAATCTAGCAGACCAAGTTAAGCCAAATTCAAGTAGCTGGAAGTTAAAGCTAGATAAATTCAGACTAGAAATAAAGTACCTTTTGAAAATAACCAGTAAGGGTAATTAACCACTGGAACAATTTACCAAGGATTACGGGGGGATTCTCTATCCTTGATAATTTTTAATTTTACAATTGGACTTTTTTCTAAAAGATATCCTCTAGTTTAATCACAGCTATTGGACTTGAAGCAGAAATTAATTTAGGGAAGTCTTATGACCTGTGTCATACAGGAGGTCAGACTACTAGAGGATCACAATGGTTCCTTCTGCCTTAAAATCTATGAGTGCTTTATTAAGGGTTCTTTTAATATATTTGATAGAATTATACTGAAGTGAAATTCTCAACCAGAGTGAAGCAACTGTATAAAGTTATCAACAATTAATGTTCCTCAGTTATGCAAATCCCTACATTCTGAGTAGCTGTATGTCACAAAGTGGGCTGGCCTTTTAAGGTAAATGGGTTTAGCCTCACTTGTGCTTAGACATCTGGCCCCTGGAGACGGATTTAAGCGTAGGGATAGTGGTTGGGTCAGGTGACCAGAACAACCTGAGAATTGCCTGATGGGTTGATTTCCTGTAAGAGGAAGCCTGCTCCATCAGTGAGGAAAAGAAATACCTGCAGGGATTCCAGGAAGAGAAGACCAGGGAGGAGGCTACACACATCAGCCAGAAGAAAAAAACCTTTAAGGAAGGGGCTGTGTACACCAGCCAGATGAAAAGACCTGGCTGGAGTGACCTGCCGTAAGTGAAAGAAACTGAACAATAAACAAGAGGCAATTTGAGGACATGCCAGAAAGCAGAACCTGAGTTTTGGAAAGAAATGTTGAGGGCAGCATGGAGCTAAAGAAACTATATGTGGGAAGATTTGTTTTAAGTTGATATTTTAACAGTTGTGATGTTTCATACACCTCAGACCATAAGAATGGATGTTAACTGACTTAAAAGCATCTGACTGCAGTTTTGAGGAGCCCCAAAAAAGGAAAGAAGAGGCAGCAGCAGACTGAGTAAGACCCTGTTAAAGTGTGGGTATCTGACTGCATAATATATGGTTATTTCTTTATATCGTGGATATTGTAATCCCCACTCACTCTGGTCTGTATAAACCCCCTCCCTCCCATTCTGACAGCTTAAATGATGCGTACTGCAGCCTACTAAGCAGCAACAAAGATGCTGTCTTAATTTCTCATTCACTTAAGACAAAGAAAAATTATGTGGGAAACAATACTAAATAAAAGGCAAAGAATGGGGCAGACAGCTCAAACAGGAAAATTTATCCAAGCCTACCAGAAAACTTTCTTTCATTGAATAATATTACTTAGTTCTTATCTAGTATAATGTAGTATATGAACTCTTATCGGTTCATCTCAAAGACTTGAAAATCTTAAATTTATTTATCCTCATAACAATGCTGTGAGGCAAGGAAGTATTATTATCCCAGTTTTACATATGGGGGACTGACTTACCTAAAGTCACACAGGAAGGCGGAGCAGGGACCTAAGGTCCACAGATATGTTACATTAGGCCTTCAACCTGCTTGCAGCTTGGGAACAGAACCAGACTTGCTAGTCACTGCCAGCAGGGTGAATGACATCTCATAGGAACAGCCATACTAGGTCAGACCAACAGTCCATCTTGCCCAGTATCTAGTTTCTGCCATTAGCCAGTGCCTGATGCTTCAGGGGGAAATGTACAGAACAGAACAATTTAGAGTGATCCATCCCCAGCTGTCTAGTCCCAGCTCCTAGCAGTTGGAGATTTAGGGACACCCACGGCAGGGAGCTGTGCCCCTGACCATCTTGGCTACTAGCCCTGGACCTACTCTTCATGAACATATTCAATTCTTTTTTGAATCCCAGTTACAGTTTTGTCCTTCACTACATCTCCTGGCAGCAAAATCCACAGGTTGACTGTGCAGTGTATAAAATATTTCCTTATGTTAGCTTTAAACCTGCTACCTATTAATTTCATTGGGTGACCCCTAGTTCTTGTATTTCATGAAGAAGTAAATAACACTTCCTTATTCGCTTTCTCCACACCATTCATGATTTTATAGATCATCATATTCACACTTCGACCCTTAATCATCTCATTTCCAAGCTGAATAGTCCAGGTATTTTTAATCTCTCCACATATGGAAGCTATTCCATGTCCTTAATCATTTTTGTTGCCCTACTCTCAACCTTTTCCAATTCTCATATCTTTTGAGATGGAATGACCAAAACTGCAGGCAATATTCAAGGTGTGGGCATACCATGGATTTATACAGTGGCATTGTGATTTTTGTCTTATTCTCTCTTTCTTAATGGTTCATAACATTCCGTTGGCTTATTTGACTTCCTGTGCACAGAGAAGATGTTTTCAGAGAACCCATGACGACTCCAAAATCTTTCTTTTTTTCTTTTTTGAGTGGTAACAGTTAATTTAGAACCTATTATTTTGTATGAATAGTTGGGATTATTCTCCCCGCATGTGCATTGCTTATCAGCACTGAACTTCATCTGCTATTTTGTCACCCAGACTAGTGAGATCCCTTTGGGACACTTGCAGTCATCTTTGGACTTAACTATCTTGAGTTATTTTGCCATCTAGCTATTTACCCCCTTTTCCAGATCATTTATGAATAAGCTGAATAATACAGGTCCCAGTTACAGATCTTTGGGGGGATCCTGATATTTACCTCTCTTCATTGTGAAATCTGACCATTTATTCTTACCCTTTGTTTCCTATCTTTTAGCCAGTTACTGATCCATTAGAGGACCTTCCGTCTCATCCCATGACAGCTTACTTTACTTAAGAGCCTTTGGTGAGAAACCTTGTCAAAGGCTTTCTGAAAGTCCAAACATTATGTCCACTGGATCACACGTGTCCTTACGCTTCCTACCCTGAAAGGATTCTATCAGATTTGTGAGGCATGATTTCCCTTTACAAAAGCTGTGTTGACTCTTCCCTGACAGTGTGTTCATCAATGTGTCTAATAATTCTGTTCTTTACTATAGTTTCAATTTGCCTGGTACAAAAGTTAGGCTTACCGGACTGTAATTGCCATGATTGCCTCTAGATCCTTTTTTGAAATTTGCATCACATAATCCTCTATACCAGATGAGAGGAGGATAGCTAATTTAAGTGACTGGTTACACAATGTTGTTAAGTATTGGAGACTGGAATGTCATTGCCTCAGTAACACTGGTCAGGCTGCCCAGTGCTTCTGTCCTTGGAGCTTCAACATTATTGCTACTAACAGCAGATAAGATAATTCAGCAGACCTCGATATTATTCAAAGACAGGCCATAGGGATGATTTGGTGACAAAGGTACTCAGCCAGGTTTATTGCCTTCAAGGCACAGTTCTAGTGCTCTGAATCCATGGTTACAAGTTCACCAAACAGGAGTGCCCAATGGCAAGGACTGGTTCAGTCAGTAGTGCGAATTTTTGCTATCCCCTAAGCCACACAAAGGACTAAGGCAAGATACCCCAAAAAACAAGTCTTTTCATTGTTTTTTCAAACCATCCTATCTTGTAGAAGATTGGGGTGTATCTGCACTAGCCCTGAAAAATATTTACATAAATATTTAATACCTAATATGCTAACAACAACTTTGCCAAATTCACGTACTGGACAGTAAACTTTTAAATATTTGCTTTAAAACCTGGCCTAATTTTGATTCACAGCCTTTAGTTTAGGCCTCAGATCTTGCACCTGGTCCAGTGCTTCGGGCTCTCACTCTCTCTAACACACACACCACAGTTAATAGTTCCGCAATATCATACATCAGTTCCCTGGAACTCTTGGGTGAATGTTATCTGGTCCTGGAGACTGATTACTATTTAATTTACCCATTTGTTCCAAAACCACCTCTACCAACACCTCAATCTGGGATAATTCCTCAGATTTGTCACCTGAAAAGTATGGTTCAGGTGTAGAGGATCTCCCCCACATCCTCTAAAGTGAAGGCCAATGTGAAAAATTCATTTAGCTTCTTGGCAATGGCCTTATCTTCCTTGAATGCTCATTTAGCACCTCAAATGTCCAGTGGTTCTACTGACTATTTGGTAGGCTTCCTGCTTCTGCTGTACTTATTTATTTACTGCTAAGTTTGTGTCTTTAGCTAGTTGCTCTTCAAATTCTTTCTGGGCCTGCCTCATACTTTTACACTTGACTTGCCAGAGTTTGTGCTCCTTTCTGTTTTCCACCCTAGAATTTGACTTCCAATTTTTAAAGGATGCCTTTTTACCTCTAACCATATTTTATTATGGTGTTTAGCCATAGTGGGTTTTTTTCGATCCTCTTACTTTTTTTTCATTTGGGATAAACATTTAGTCTGAAGCTTTATTATAGCGTTTTTAAATAGTATCCATGAGGTTTGCAGGAATTTCATCCTCGTGACTGTTTCTATTAGCTTCCATTTAACTAGCTCTCTCATTTTTGCATAGCCCTTTTCGAAGTTAAATGCCATTGTGTTAGGTTTTTTAAAAACTTTTTCCCTTGCAAGAATGTTAAATTCAAATTACATTCTGGTCGCTATTACAGAGTGGTACTGCACCCTGTACAGTAACTGTCTTCTTCGAGGTGTCCCTACCATGGGTGCTCCACTCTAGGTGCGTTTGTGTCTCCTGCACCTGTGATCAGAGATTTCGCATAGCAGTGTCTGATCAGCCTGCAAATGCGTGTTACTCAGTCTCATACTCCATGCCACTGCCATACAGCACTGAGCGGGCGAACCACTCTCAGTTCCTTTGTTAGTATGAAGCTCCATAGCAGAGGGGAAGGAGGGCAGGTAGTGAAGCACCCACAGGGACACATCTTTAAGAACCACAGTTACTACACAAGATGAATAGCGCCCCTATGGGTGCTCCACTTTAAGTGACTACTGAACAATTTTGTCTAATGAGATTTTTTGGGGTCGGGGGGTGACTTTTTCCATTCTTCAGTAGTTATTTGGTATCCACCCACCCAATGATGAAGAGATTCTCAGGAAGCTTGGAAATCTTTTTGCCAGTCAAGCGACCTATTCTGGTTTGGGACTTAGAAGAGAAAGAGGCTTCGGAGTCCAGTCCAATATAGAAGAAAGCAAAGCCAACTAGAATGCAGCCTGGGAAGTAGAGTCATGAGTTACTGCATAATGCTCAGCAAATGTACAAATAGAAGTCAAAGTCATGATTTCACAAATTTCAATGACAACAACATTTTTGAGGAAGGTTGTAGATGTGAAAATAGACCTCAGAGTGAGTTTGTATGTCTGAAGGCGCTTGGATATTATGAGATGGGTAGCAAGAACTAATGATGTCGGTTATCCACTTGGAAAGTCTTTGTTTAGAGATTGCAGACCCTTTTGATCGGTTTGTCATGGAGGCAAATAACATGGGAGTCTTTCTGAAAGGTTTAGTCCGGTCTAGATAGAAAACTGGAGTTCTCCTGACATCACGTGTGTGTGTGTGTAACTGCAACTCTTCTTTGCCTATGTGAAGACCTTTTTGGTAAAAACTTTGGATGTGGTCGTAATGTGACCTTGTACCTGGAAAAATATTGGGGGAGGGGAGGTATGCTATAAGGGCCGCTATTTCCTCAACTTGTTGACCCAGAAATGAAAACAGCATTGATAAATGGGAGGAGTGAGCAGGAAGCCACTGGTTCAAATGGTGATCCTCTAAGGGATTTAAGAACCAAATAGAAGTCCCAAACCAGAATAGGTCGCTTGACTGGCAAAAAGATTTCCAAGCTTCCTAAGGAATCTCATCATCATTGGGTGGGTGAATACCAAATAACTACTGAAGAATGGAAAAAGTCATGATGGCTTCTAGGTGGACTCTCATGAAACTCAGTGAGAGCCCTGAGTTTTTTTAGTTCTAGGGTGTAGTCCAGTATATCTGGCAGAAATTAAGTTGTTGGTGGAATGTGTCCAAGATCATACCACAAGGTAAATATTGTCCATTTTTGTAATCAAGTGTAGCTTGTAGACTGTTTTCTGCTGTGTAACGGAACTCTTTCCTTCCTCTGAGCAGGTTTTCTAATCCAGGGAACCGAGCAGACATGCTTTGAAATGAAGTCAGATTTGTGCGAAGGATCTTCCCACCTCACTGGGAGAGGAGCTGAGCAGCCTGGAGAGTGATCCGTGAGTAAACAGCCAGCTGTATCAGGTGAGGAAATGGTTGTCTTGGCCAGGTCAGAAAGATCAGAATAACTCTGGCTTTGTCCTTTATTTTGAGTAGAACTTTAGATACTAGAAGAGTCAGGGGGAATGTGTACAATAGAGCTAATGACCACTGAAAGTGAAAGGCATCCCCCAAGGACTGGTGACCCAGCTCACCTCTGGAGCAGAAACGGTACATTGCTTGTCTATCAATGTGGCTATTTGAAGGGTCCCCCATTGACAGAGTACATGGTGCAGTATGATGAAATTTATATCCCACTGTGGTCTTGAGAGAAGTGCCTGCTTAGCTTTTCCACTGAATTCCCTGAAGGTAAGCTGCCGTGAAGATGATCTGATTATGTATGCACCAATTCCAAAACTTGACACCCTTGCTACAGGTGGACGGGGATCTTGCTCCTCCTTATCGGTTGATATAGAACATGCATGACATGTCCATTATGACCTTTATGTGACTGCCCCAGATTAGTAGCAGAAACTGGAGACAGACATATCTGACTGCCCTGACTTCCAGGAGGTTGATATACAGAGTGATCTCTTGAGGAGTCCACCTGCTTGGGCCATATGAGTGTCCAGATGTGGTCCACATCCCAGGGATGCATCCACTGCTATGACAACCATTGGGGAAGGGCAGGCAAAAGGGACTCCTGGTACAAACAACGTGAAGGTCTTCAGACCAATTGAGAGATTCCTTTATGACGGTGGATATGGAAAGTAGTCGCAAAAAGAAAAGGAGTACTTGTGGCACCTTAGAGACTAACCAATTTATTTGAGCATGAGCTTTCGTGAGCCACGAAAGCTCATGCTCAAATAAATTGGTTAGTCTCTAAGGTGCCACAAGTACTCCTTTTCTTTTTGCGAATACAGACTAACCCGGCTGTTACTCTGAAACATGGAAAGTAGTGTTGTTAAGACTGTCTGTTCGGTGAATAAACAGTCCTGAGCACCCCTGAAGGAAACACATTTGGAGCCTTGCATGGTCTATAACTAAAGTACCAGCTGCCATGTGTCCCAACAGTTGAAGACAGTTCTTGGACAGGGTTTGAGGGCTGATCTGGATTGTGTTGCCTGTGGTGGACAGGGCCACAAATCCATGCATTGGGAGGCAGGTTCTTGCTGCTACTGAATTGAGGTTTGCCCATGCAGTGCTATAAACACAATGGCACTGAGCAACGCATGTGTGGGCCGAACAGACATTGCAATGACAAATATGCAATCAAAGGCGCAGGGGGTGCAAGCGCACCTGGAGTGGAGCACCCATAAGGACACTGCTTGAAGAAGAACGTGTGTTCCACTTAGGACTAAATCAAGAATTGCCTCTCCCCTGGTGGGTTCCAGGGCTAGCTGCTCCAGGAAGCAGTCATTAATGATAACTAGAAATTTTACCTCTACATCCCTTCCTGAGGTGACATATACCCAGTCAATATGAGGATAGTTGAAATCCCTCTTTAGAGAGCTACAAAAGGTAGAAAATGCAGTATTAATCTCCTTGAGCACTTCACAAAGACCATCACCATCCTGGTCAGATGGTTGGGTACATAATATGCTCTTATTATTCAAGCATAGAATTTCTATCCATAGAGATTCTATGGTATAAGTTGATTCATTTAAGTTTTTTTTTACTTTGACAATATACTTTCACTCACATATACTGCGATTTCCCCATCAGCACGACCTGCTTGGTCATTCCTATATATTTTGTATCCTGGTACTACCATGTCCCACTGATTATCCTCATTCAACTAAGCTTCTGTGATATCTATTATATCAATATCCCCATTTAATGCCAGACACTTCAGTTAGTATTTGGACTTTTAATATTTGTATATAAGCAAGTTCCCAGTTGAGTCAACTTCCACACCCAGAAAAATTCCAATCTGCTTTCCTAAATTACAGATTGTGTTAAACATATTTTGAGGAAAAAACATCCATTTCTCCCACTGCAGAGCCTGCTATACTCCCCCCAACAAATCCAAATCTCTGGAGGTCAATTTTCATCTCAATTATGATGATCTGTTTGTCTCCAGGGTGGGCTGGATCACTGAAAGAAAATTTTCAAGGAAGCAGAGATACGTTTTTCTGTTCCTTAGTGCTAGGGTCCACAGATGCATTACAATGTGCCTCCCAGGTGAGCAGCCATCTCATGCTTTAAATAAGCAACCAAAATAAGGCAGATTTCATATAAATAAAATCTTCTCCATCTTTCCCTGGCAAAAGAAAGGAAATGACATTGGCTAAGACTGGATGACCAATATGCTAAACTTGGACATTGATAGTTATGTGCTTATCTAGCAAATCTCAATACAGGAGACAACTATTCTGCCTTGAAACTATCAGTACTCTTGAGGATTGCACTTTTATATTTAACTGAAGTATATCCTGAATTTACTTAGGGAATGAATGACAACAGTTATGAGTTGTTCAATCCTGGGTCTTGTCAGAGAAAGTTCAATCCTGGGTCTTGTCAGAGAAAGCTCTCAATTGAAAATATCATTTGATTGGAGATTGTAGCTGTTGGGGTGCCTACTCTAATGAATAAAGAGTACAATGCAGAAGTTCAGTCTGGATACTGCTGTAAGGATAAGAATGAGATTCCAACATCATGCTCTATGTTCTCGCAGCCTTGGAGTAAGGTTGAAGACTTAAGGTAGCATTTAATATTGGAAGTTTTGTATAAAACTGCCATTTCTTAAATATGCTGAAATATTAAGAGTACAGAAAACTTAACCTTTTTGCTAGAACACTCCTGTACACCCACAATAAAACCCTCCTAGAGGTACTGAAGGGCCTGGTTCGCTGGTTTAACATGGTAGCTAGACTATGGTCTTTTCACCAGCGAACAGAATAAGTTATATTTGTTGACTTCTCTTTTAGGATCCATTATAGCAATAATCACTTAATCCAAGGATTCATTTTAAACCTGTCTGCTCCTGGATGGAAGACTGGTTTTACAATAGCAGAACTCCTCTAAAACAGACCTCTGAAGATCCAGTGCTAGGCCGCAGAGCCATAGCCTGTACAGTCAGAAAACCATAAACAGTACCACTGCTTCTCTCATTCCTACCTTCTGTACTGTCCTAACAAGCAGTGCGAAGAGTGGGAAGATATGTAACAGGAACCATGTCCAGCTTTGCAAGTCCACTACTCACATCCCAGATCCTGATACACAATGGTACAGGACACTTTATTTACTGTTTACAGATGGAAAGAGGTCAATCACCAGCCCACCAAACTGATTTACAGTGACCGCATATTTCTGAGCTTAAGAACCACTCTGTTAATCTGACTTTTGCCATGTAAACCTTGGTGTACATCTCCCCACTTGGAGGGCAGTGAAGAGACGGGAAAGTTTGCTCACCATTTGTGGGAGTGGAGACTATGCAACTGGAGCTAAATCTCTGTCAATGAATAAGAGTGAGATGTTGAAAGGATTTAGTCAATAGGTATCATGTGAACTCTGGATTATTGAAGCATGCCTATGTATAAATTCAAAATAGACTGCAATCACAGTTGAATTTTTGTTTGAGACACCATTTTTTATCCATTATGGTCATTTTATCAACTATTCTTATTTATTTCAAAAGGGCAGATTTTGGAAAAGTAAAGGAATGAGTTAGAGAGATCACCTGAACCAAAGAACTTCAGTATGAAGAACACTTTGACTTTCTTTAAATCAATTGTACAAACCTATCTGCAATATGCATCCTAAGTACGTGGAAAACTTGTAGGGAAACACTCTGGACCTAGTTGGATGAATAACCATCTCAAAAACGTAAGCAGGAGTTACAGGGAATTAAGATAGGGATTATTTAGCAAAGACAGCTACATCCTGCAGATCAGAAAATGTAGAACTAAAGTAAGAATTGCTAAAAGTCAAGCTGAATTAGGTCTTGTGAAGAAAACAAACAAAAGGTTTTTTAGTTTTATAAATAAAAAGAGAGTGAAGAAGGATGAGGTTGGGCCACTACGCAGTATGAATGGGACAAAATTAAAAATATAGGTATGGCCTTAAAACCAAATGAATATTTTTTGCCTAGGTTTTCAATATAGAATATGGGCACGAAGGCAAGACAGCTGATGGAACTGAGTGTCTGGAAATGGAAATTACCACATATATAATGTCAGGAAAACAAACCACATAGTGTGCTCAAATTAGGGGCGGCAGATCATTTCCATCCCAGAATACTGAAAGAACTGGCACACAAAATTCCTAGTCCACTAGCAAGGATTTTTAATAAATCTATCTATTTGAGGGTGGTACTGTAAGACTGGAAAACAGCTATCATACTGATCAGTTACAGACATGTTAGTCTGACCTCAGTATTAGGAAAGGCTTTACAGCAGATTTGGAAGGAAAACGTAATTAAATGGGAACACATGGGAAATTATTAAATTAGAGAAAATAGGCATTAGTACAAGAATTGTAAGGTAGATAAGGAACAGGGGAAAAGCCAACAGGTTGTACATGAAAGTTGAATTATCGGACTAGAAGGAGATTAGTAAAGGAGTTCCTCATGCAAGGGTCTGGAGACTAATCTCATTCAATATTACTGTTAATGATTTTGGCACAAAAAGTAGGAATGTGCTAATTTAATTTGCTGATAATACAAAGTTGGGAGGCATCATAAATACAGAGGAAGATATGAACAATATGAAGAACTGGATGACCTTGAAGACTGGAGTGACAGAAATATAATGAAATTTAATAGTACAAAATGCGAAGTTATGCAGTTAGGGTCTAATAAGAATTTGTACAGTAAGCTGGGGCTCATCAGCTGGAAGAAAAGAGGAGAGAGACCTGGGTGTGTTGGTCAATTATAGAATGATTTGAACTACTAATGTGATGTGCTAAACGGCAAATGAAATCATAGGATGCATCAGGCGAGACATTTCTAGAAGAGACAGGGAAGTATTAATACCATTGTACAAGGTACCAATAAGACAGGGGTGGGCAAACTTTTTGGCCTGAGGGCCACATCAGGGTGCGAAACTGTATGGAGGGCCAGGTAGGGAAGGCTGTGCCTCCCCAAACAGCCTGGCCACCGCCCCCTCCCCGCCCCCCTCAGAACCCCTCCCAATCCAACCCCCCCACTCCCCGGCTCCTTGTCCCCTGACTACCCCCTCCCAGAACCCCTGCCCCTAACCGCCTCCCGGGACTCCACCCCCAATCTAACCACCCCACCCCTTGACTGCCCCCTCCCAGGACACCCCCACCCCAACTGCACCCCCTAGACTCCATCCCCATCCAACCACCCCCTGCTCCCTGACTGCCCCCCAGGATCCTCTGCCCCTTATCCAACCCCCCAGCCCTCTTACCATGCCGCTCAGAGCAGCATGTCTGGGAGCCGTGCCGGAGCCAGACACTGCCACGCTGCCCTGCATGAGCATGCAGCCCTGCTGCCCAGAGCACTGCCCGCACAGTAGCGTGGCTGCAGGGGAGGGGGGACAACATGGGCGGGGCCAGGGACTAGCCTCCCGGCCAGGAGGTCAGTGGCCGGGCAGGATGATCCCAAGGGCCGGATGTGGCCCACAGGCCGTAGTATGCCAACCTCTGTAATAAGACCTCATTTGGACTACTATGTACAATTCTGGTCATCTATGTTCAAGAAAGATTAATTCAATCTGGAACAAGTATGAAGAAGAGCTATTAGGAAGACAGATCCTTCATTCCTGATTATAGGAGAGGAGACTAAAAGCCTGTTTGTTTCGCCTAGCAAAATGAAGGCTAAGAGGAGATGCAACTGCTCTTCAGAAATAAACTAGGGTGGTGAGCTATGTAAGCTCAAGGACAATATAGGCACAAGAACAAATGGCTATAAACTGGCCATGAACAAATTCAGGCTGGAAATTAGAAGACTGTTTTATACGTCATAGGAGTTGGGTTCTTGAACAGCCTCCCATCAGGAGCTGTGAGGTCACACAAATGAATTTTCAGAGAGCAGGGCAAACTTATAAATGCGGCTGTATTATGGGGTTTCTTGTGATGCTTGGGGTAGGGCTCAGAAGCCCTGAGGGTCCCTTCTAGTTCACATCGATATTTCTAAAATCTCATACTTCAGAGCTTTAGCTTGTCACCTGTAGGGGTTAGGAAGAGATTCCCTCCCCTACCCCAAACCTTTTTGTTTTTTAACTGCTTCCTCCCAAGAGTCAGACATGGGGACAGCTGGAGATGGGACACTGTACGGGGAGGAGGGGGGGTGCTCTGAGGTGATATTAACCATTCCCTCTCTTAATTGCTTTGGTGGATCAGTTCTTGCTCACATGCTCAAGGTCTAACAGACTTTGCCTTATATGGGGTCAGGAAGGAATTTCCCTTAGTTCAGAGTCACAGTGTCCAGGGGTTGGGGAGGGAGGAGAAGAGGTTCATATGCCTCTGCAGCTTGGGGTATGGGTGACTTGATGGGATCATCTGTGAATATTTTTCTTAATTTCCTGCCATTTCAAGGACCTCAGACATTGGTGCACCTTGATCCCTCTTGTTCTCTGCCTGTGGCACACAGTACTTCGGTCACATTTCAGTAGTTGGGCTTTAGGGTACTGGTGCTGCCTGGTGTTGGTGGCCTGTAATATACAGGAGACCAGACTAGATGATCTGGTGATGCCTTCTGGCCTTAAATTCTATGACTGTCAATAGAAATCATCAGTGATGGAACAGAAAGATCCAACCATCTATCATCTAAAGCATTAATTGTCCGAGAATGGTAAAAAAAGAAAATGCTGTGAAAACAAACCTTTTAGGAACTTATTTACATGTTTCAGACAGGGTAATGCTTGGTTTATCCCACATTCCTGAGGGTAAGCCTATACTACAAAATTAAGTAAACCTAAGTTATATCGATGTATAGCCGCTACAGTAATTAAATCTCTTTTGCATATTCACACTACGTTTCTTGTGTCAGCGGTGCACGTCTTGACTAGGAGCACTTGCACCAATTTAACTCTCAGTGTGGGGCATTGTGGGACGGCTTCTGAAAGGCAGCAACAGTTGATATAAGCAACACAGTGTCTATACCGAGAGTGTGTCAACCTAACTAAATTGACCTAAACGCTATGCCTCTTGCGGAGCTGCAGTTAAGTCAGTGTAGTGGGTGAGTTACATCAGTGGGATATACATTTTAACGTAGACACTTAGAGTTAGGTTGACGTAAGCTGCCTTACATCGATCTAACTCTGTAGTATAGACCAGGCCTGAGTCTTATCACATACAGGATGGGGAGCAGGCTATAATGCTTGGATATGAAACAGATGGATGATTTAATTTAAGTCATGGACTTTTTCTGGGTTGCTTGAGACTGGGAATGGGACAAAGCTGTTCCTGAAATTCTTGCACAGTTCCACAGGATACCCCCACTCAGACCAACATCCAGCAACTTCATTTAATCAAAACTATCGATACCCCTTTTGCTCTAAAACTGAAAGAGCTTGGCACCAATGGCAAGTCTAAGGCTATGCCTACACTAGCAACTGAATGACAAAACTTTTGTCTTTCAAAGGTGTTAACCCCCTGAAAGACAAAAGTTTTGCTGCGACAAGCACCAGTGTGAACAGCACGTTATCGGCAGCAGTGCTCTCCTGCAGATGATGCAAACACCGCTTGTCGGGGGTGGAAGATTTTTGTTGGCAGGAGAGCCAACAAACAGCAGCTACACTACACGACTTTTAACATTACAGCTATAGCACCACAATCATGTTGCTAAAAGCTGCGTAGTGTAGACATAACCTAAGTCCAGAAAAGGCTGACTGGGAAACAGAAGATAGCTCTGAGGAATTAGAGAGCAGCTACTGAGAGCAGGCTGAAGCACCCATTGTAACAGATCCCTTACTACAAAAAAGAAAATAAGTTTAATAGTTAAGATGCTTCATGTAATTTTTTTCCATTCCTGTTTTCCATTCTCATTATCCTTCTGTACAGATAAAGGTTTGTGTCCTGGATTAGCGGATATTTTTGTTTACATTGTTCATTTACTGTGGAAGTCTGAGATTTTGCCAATTTAATTTTCAAAAACAATGTAAATAAAAATATACTTATGAGAAAAAGAGATTTGTTGCTGGATGGAATGGAGATAAGTAATAAAGAGGTTAAAAAGATTTGCTTGAGGGGGTGAAGTGGAAAACAAGAGCCACAAAAAGATCAGTTTTAAAACTTCTGAACAATTTAGCTTTCTCAAATTTGAAAGCCCATTTAACTCTTCAATTTCCCTCTCAATTAAAACTTGAGTAATTTTAAATTTCAATATAGAATCAGTTTGAGGATGCTTCTTGTAAACTTCGTAATAAACCAGGGCCTAGCACACCTTGGACCTTTGGCCTCCATTTATTCAGGCTACAGGTCTCTCACCCAGGAAGCACCTTCAAGTTGTAAGTGCAGTAGTTTGGTGAAAATAACTAATATCTAAAACAAATTCCTGGATCAAGTTCAAAACTTCTGGCTCCAATATACTGGAATATCTGCTTTAGAGTTCCTTATATAAGCAGCAGGAGACCCAAGATAGCAATGGAAGCGTTCCTAGAAGGAGAGGAAAATTAATGCTTAAAACATTGTGTTTACCATAAGCAAAGGCAAGTGCCATAAGAGTATTATTGTTACAGTTGAACTCTAAAAGCAACTGGCACTAGATTTTTTTTTTTTTTTTTAAATGGCAGACAGGGAAGTGTAAGATTTTTAAAAATATGGTCAAGGGTTTGTCACAGGGGACATTTTTTCAAACCTTCTGAAGTGTACAGATTTAATTTTTGTCTTTGTTTCAGTTCTGAAACACTCAGCCTAAATAAGACAAGTCTTGATGAAATAAATTAGTGAACAGCAAGACAATGGCAAAACAACATTTGTAAGTGTAAATACTAGAAAACTTCCAAATTCCTCCATAACTACATAATATTCAGTAGACAAGTGTTTATGAAATTCTTATCACTTGAAGCATATTCCAAAATCTATAAAACGCACATGGGAGACACTGCAATAAATATGCTGTACGTGCTATATGAAACCTTGTCACATCACACCTGTTCTAAGCTTCTCACTGACATTTTACTTACAGGTAAAACAATGCATAACAAACATTTCAATCAAAACAAACGCCTCAAACATATATTTGCACAAACTCTGACCATGAAATAGCTTCTGAATGGTTATGAATACAATATTCTGAATTAGAACAAGGCTTTTTCACTAAGTTTATTAGAGATTTTTAGTCAAAATTTTCCTATTAACCAATATGGTTTGCTTTACGGTGCTAGAATATAATCATTGGGGTAAAGTTAAACTTCAAACTCAGAAATACTTAAATTTAACTGGTTTCAGAGTAACAGCCGTGTTAGTCTGTATTCGCAAAAAGAAAAGGAGTACTTGTGGCACCTTAGAGACTAACCAATTTATTTGAGCATGAGCTTTCGTGAGCTACAGCTCACTTCATCGGATGCATACCGTGGAAACTGCAGAAGACATTATATACACACAGAGACCGTGAAACAATACCTCCTCCCACCCCACTGTCCTGCTGGTAATAGCTTATCAAAAGTGATAATCAAGTTGGGCCATTTCCAGCACAAATCCAGGTTTTCTCACCCTCTGCCCCCCACACACAAACTCACTCTCCTGCTGGTAATAGCCCATCCAAAGTGACCACTCTCTTCACAATGTGTATGATAATCAAGTTGGGCCATTTCCTGCACAAATCCAGGTTCTCTCACTCCCTCACCCCCCTCCAAAAACCACACACACAAACTCACTCTCCTGCTGGTAATAGCTTATCAAAAGTGATCATCAAGTTGGGCCATTTCCAGCACAAATCCAGGTTTTCTCACCCTCCACCCTCCCACACACAAATTCACTCTCCTGCTGGTAATAGCCCATCCAAAGTGAGAAGAGAGTGGTCACTTTTGATAAGCTATTACCAGCAGGAGAGTGAGTGTGTGTGTGTATGGGGGTGGGGGGGGGTGAGAAAACCTGGATTTGTGCTGGAAATGGCCCACCTTGATTATCATGCACATTGTAGGGAGAGTGGTCACTTTGGATAAGCTATTACCAGCAGGAGAGTGAGTTTGTGTGTGTGGTTTTTGGAGGGGGGTGAGGGAGTGAGAGAACCTGGATTTGTGCAGGAAATGGCCCACCTTGATTATCATACACATTGTGAAGAGAGTTGTCACTTTGGATGGGCTATTACCAGCAAGAGAGTGAGTTTGTGTGTGGGGGGCGGAGGGTGAGAAAACCTGGATTTGTGCTGGAAATGGCCCAACTTGATGATCACTTTTGATAAGCTATTACCAGCAGGACAGTGGGGTGGGAGGAGGTATTGTTTCATGGTCTCTGTGTGTATATAATGTCTTCTGCAGTTTCCACGATATGCAACCGATGAAGTGAGCTGTAGCTCACGAAAGCTCATGCTCAAATGAATTGGTTAGTCTCTAAGGTGCCACAAGTACTCCTTTTCTTTTTAAATTTAACTATGTTTGATGGAATATTTAAGAATTAAAAAGGTAAATATTTGACATTTTGAAATAAATGACATTTTAGAAGTTTAAAGCCCCAAACTTTCAAAATACGATAGCACTTTGTTACTATCATTACATATTTCAACTATCGTAATACTACTAAAATGTATGTAAGGAGAAAAGAAATATGCCAATTATACCTGAAAACTTATTTAAGACCAAACTACTATTAAACTAAAATAATAAGGATCCAACATCTAACTTTAAAAATTTAGTTTTAATGTTTTAAAAAACAAAGTAACTGAGGAAACAGTTTGTTACTTACTGTCTTAATTAAATCTCTGAATTAGATTTAGACACGAACAGCAATTATACTGAATTCTATCCAGTATTTTGAGGTTACTGTAGGATACAAAAAGGTTGTGCATCAGTGAAATGGAAAATTACTCTGACTTGTATCAGAGGTTCTAAGGTGCAAAATTCTCTTCTTCTCAGTTATCAGTATGTTAGGTAATTGCCTTTTTGTTCCGTTATTCAAAAGAGGCAAAAAGATGTATAGCTGGGAGAAAATATAATAAAGCATCCAAAAAGTGAAATAAACATGGATTAAAATGTTTTCAATTGTTTTCCTATTTCACAGTATTGGGGGGGGGGGGGCAGACGCACGACACAAAAAAGGAAAGATGTTTGGTTTTCCAAGGAAAGAAAATATAGGTGAAAATAAAGTTACCACCACCAGAAACAGGTTTAATTAAAAATATTATTGGAAAATGTAAACTTTTATTATTTAAATATTTGATTAAAAAAATCTCACTGCTAATTAAAACTATTTTAGTGTTAAGGATGAAAAAGTATTCTTTGTAACATGTTTATATTAAGGTTTAATTAAAAAGACAATATCCAATGGTAAAATTAACAGATCCTCCCCTGTATTTTAGGTCTCCGTGATAGAGATGATGGCTTCACGTGGTATGCAAAGCTCACTAAGAGCAAAATTTTTCAGAATAGAAACACCTTGTTCACAACAACTTCCTAATCTTAACAGAAGTTGCTGGGTCAGTGCCATAAACCAACTGACATAGTGAGGCTTCAAAGACTACTCCTGGGGTAATTCTGTGCCACTGCTCATGAGCAGAATTTATGTCCCCCGCAGATTTCTTTGCTTCCGCTCAGAAAAATGACTGACGGGGAAGCCACAAGAGTGGTCATCTGACCCTTCCCAGTGGTATGTTTCGGGTGCCCAGGGCAGCTAACAGAGAGGTAAGTCACTGTGGGGCAGGGGGCGGGACTGGGGAAGACCCGGCTGGTGACTCCGACCATGCGCTGGGCTCAGCTGCTAGTCCCGGCTGGGCTAGGGAGGACAGGACTTCCTTTTCCCTTGCACAGCATCCAGGGCCGTGTCAAACCCAGCACCAGATTTCTCCCCCAGCTGTAGGAAGCTCTGCAAAATCCTTCCAGCCCCCGGTACTTCCTATTCCCATCGCTCGTCAGCTGCAGCAGGAGGGATCACTGTACAGGGAACTGCTCCCCCATATATTCAGATCCCTTCATACTCAGACTCCCGCCGAGCCTCCCCTTCTGCACCCAAAACCCTCCAATGAGCCCCACTCCCCCTATACCTGGACCACCCCAACGAGACACCTTGAGGCGCAACCAGCTGCACCTGGATCCCCACCTCACTGTGCCCCACTCCCTCAGCATCTGGACCCACCCACTGAGCCCTCCACACTCCCCCCCTTGCTGAGCCCCAGCCATTTTCACTTGGACCCGCCTGAAGAGTCCCATTACTGTTGCACCCAGAACCCCGCAACAAGGCCCTGTGCATCCAGATCCCCCCGTGCACTCAGATCCCCCGCTGAGCCACCCACACACAGATTGCCCCACACAGCACCCTCTCAACCCACACCTGGATCCCTCCACACTTGGATCCTGCCTTGTGGAACCTGCCTGCCCACACCTCGTGCACCTGGCATGGAGGGGCAGGGTCCTGGGGTGTTTCTGGGGCAGGCACGGTCCTTGAGCTGTGTCACGACTGGGTGCAGCCTCACCGCTGAGTCCATGTCCCAGGACAGGGGAGCTGCACAGTGATCTCCCACCTGTGTTCAGCCAGTGGCTTTTGCTTCTCAATGCCATGCTGGAGCCTCCCCATTTATTTGGCAAATAAAATTTGCCCAATTTTAAAATATTGTGTGCAGAATTTTTAATTTTTTGGCACAGAATGCCCTCAGGAGTAAAAGACTAACTTCCTAGTATGCAGACATAGGATGAACCAGGAAAGCAAAATGAGAAGTCTGTTTTGTACAACTAAGCCACTTCCAAGAATAGACTACAAGATTTAGTCCTCTCTTTCTAGCAGGCAAGTTCTAGCACACATACACTGCCTGTGCAGCCTCACTCAGATGTCTTTTGTATACTCCTTAAATAGCGTTCAACAGTTGTAAAGAAACCCATCAACCCTGAACAATGATTCTTCAGTCTTTCCCTAAGGCTGGAGGAATCTCCTCAGACTTATGAAGCAGTAATAGAGAAAAGGAGAGGAATCTAGGTTTTCTGCCATCTACTTGCCAGCAACATAAAACTACACACTTTTAGTAATCATTCACACAAAACACACTGTGCAAGAGTTAGAGAGCTGGATGTCTGGGAGACACGTACCCAAAGATAAATCAGCAACCTGAGGTTAAAAGCTGTATGTTCCAAGGCAGCTATGTAATCTAATGTCTGGTAAAGGTTTGCAAGAAGCACCGAACAGCTGCTTTTCAGAATCTGATACCTTCTTCTTGCTGCACCACAGTTATAGGACTAACCTCCTAGAAGCAGTTTTATTTTTTTAAACTAGGCCATTTCAGTCTTGTATATTTCAAAATAACTGCTCATTTGTTTGATAAAAATATGACCCCAGATGCCAAATTTCCATATTTGGATCCTAACTGCATGAAGATATCTACAAAAATCTACAAGACTAAGTAGGCAGATCTTCAAGATCCTCATGAGAGTATATAATATCTCTTCACTTAACCACCCATGCTACGTATGATTAAGTGAAATCCTTGTTAAAAGCAGAGGAAGAAGAGGTGACTAAGAATTACTTTATCTATGCAAAAGATTACAAGTGGTACATGGCAGCTTCCCCCCCACCGGCCAATCTTGAAGTCATATGTGATAGCTGGCAAGATTGCCATCTTAAGTTTTCAGGGATGGGGGATGAAATTCACTCACAAGGGGTAAATTCAAATCTTTTCAAACATTTAGGTTTTGAGAAGGGCCAGTTACTCAATCAAAGGGATTACCTACATGGAGAGGTTACATTGGATGTGAAGTTTAGTTTGTTCAATTTCAAGTGGTTTACGTCCACACACAACCTTTTCCCAAGTGAATTATTTGGCATCTTAGGTCACAATAACTAATTCTTCTTGCAACAGGTTTAACTGAGTATGTTCGCTTTAAGGTTTACGTGGACATTCTTAACTACTAAACTTCCGGCAGTCCTCCAGTTACTATCCCACAGTGCATGTTTTCACACCAGCATTGGCCTGTCTGGGTACCCTCCAATGGTCCAGAGTCATCTTGACTGCATATCACCGCTGCATTTAAAAGCTGGCAAACAAACAGGAATGTCCCTTTTTGACAACAGGTAAAAGTGTGTTCACACCCCCAAGCCATGCCCCTACTCTTCTGCATGGACCTTGTGAAGGTCTTGGACTTGAATGCCTTCTTTGGAGATGGGCATAGTCAGTCCCACTTGGAGAAAAATCAGTGGTATGAAAACATCTACAAACCACTGTCAGAGCAAACACTGATGTGGCAGCATTCCCAGACCTGGTCCCAATGCCAAATCAAAGCAAAGGAGCTTGGGCAGAATTACCTGAAGACAAGAGACCAGAACAGGACCACTGTTAATGCTTTCACTACTTGCCCATACTGAGAGGAACTGGACTGCACTTTTGCAAGCAATGCCACCAATACACCCAAGAATTATGTGATTTATAGTTTTCCCAGACAACACAGCAAGCACCCAAGAACCCACAGGAAGCTCCTTTAATCTCATGTATACCACAGGATCCAACAACAGAAGATTATTCTGGGCAGCCAAGAACTGTACAATATAGCAGCTTTGGACATGACATATGAACTCCATCTGGACAGCCATATGGCAACTGCTGTGGAGGAGACCCAGTAAGCTTTATGAAATGTATTCTAATCAGTTGCGCAGGTAGATTTAAACAACTTTTTTACAAGTACCAGATGTTTGCTGCCAAGTTGGGTGACACTAGGAGCCCCTCCAACTGCTCAGCTGTAAAATTCCTCCATTCCCTATAATGTGCTCAAAATGGCATCCATGCCACAGACTGCAGTATATAACCCTACAACCATTGGCCACACTTGTCACCTCCATACCATCCCCCTTCCTGAAATGGTTCCAGCTTCCCCTCTGTTCACTACCCCCATCCACTCCCCTTACCCTTCTCTCACACCAACTCAAGGTGTCATCACCACAGAGGTTAAAAAACAACAACACTGTATGGAAAGCAAGTTTATTGTAGAGGCAGATACCAACAGAAAAAGTACTTTAGTTTATTAATGCATTCAACTATTAGCTAATCCATTCACCTTTTAGCCACAGCACTGGGGGGGCTAGTCTTAATTAGTTCTCTTTCAGCCCTATATTTCTATGATTCAAATACTTAATCATACGTTTACTCTCCCTTCCACCGTGTTAAACTCTTTAGCGATGTTTTATTTTTATATAAATGACAAGTACAGAATAATGCAGACAATATGGAAAGGGAAATGGCCATGTGCTAAGGTCCAGAGGGTGATCATTAGGGTAACTAGGCTTGACCCAGTCTCCCCATGCAAGAGATGGGAAGACCCAGCCCACTGTGGTGCTCCAAAGGCAGGGGGGAATGGGCTGCTGGGGTCATCTCCTCGGTCCTTAGGGTGATGACTGGTGGCCCGGCCCACCTTCCCCTCCTGCCCACAAGAAGTCGGTTGTCTTCTCTCACAAATGTGTGCGCACCTTCCCAGTGTTCCCCTCATGTTTGAATAGCCTCTCATTTCTCGTTTTATTCAAAAAGACTCAAGCTCAACCAGAAGTTATGGGCTCAATGCAGGACTTTGTGAATAAAATTCTGTGCCCTGAGTTACAGAGGAGATCTAACTGGACAAACATAACGGTGCCTTCTAGCCTTTAAAATATAAAATGATCTGTGCAAATCTCTTGAAATGTCACTTTTGCCATCTTACCTATGAGAAGCTGGGAGCAAGGAAAGAAAGAGTAAGAGAAATTTCAGTTAAATTTTAACAAGTGTACATTTCATACCGTGGTATATATGATAGGATATCATCATCCTCATCCTCCCTTCTCCCACCCTTTAATGGCCTTCATTACCAGTGGCATGTCAGATTCACAGATTTTAAGGCCAGAACGGACTGCTGTGATGATCTAATCTGACATCCTCTATAGCATAGGCCACAAAATATCCCTGAATTAATTCCAAGTTAAACTATAGAAACTCTTTTAGAAAAAAACATCCAGTCTTGATTTTAAAATAACCAGGGATGGAAAATCCACCAGACCCATTGCTTAAGTTGTTCCAGGAGTTAATTACCTTCACTGTTAAAAATGTGAGCTTTATTTCTGGCTTAAACTGTCTAGCTTCAATTTCTAGCCATTGGTTTGTGTTGTGTCTTTCTCTGCTACGCTGAAGAGACAATCAAATATTTGTTCCCCATATCTATATTTAGACTGATCGTCACTCATATTTCTCTTTGTTACCAATAAATAGATTGATCTCCTTGAGTTTTTCCACTGTAAGGCATGTTTTTCAATCCTTTAATCATTCTCATGCCTCTTCTCTGAACCCTCTCCAATTTATCAACATCTTTCTTGAACTGTAAACAACAAAACCGAACAATATTCCAGTAGCGGTGGCTTCAGTGCTAAAATTCAGAAGCAATACAACCTCTCTTCTCCTACTCGAGATACTTCTGTTTATGCATTCAAGGATCACTTTAGCCTTTTTGGCCACAGCCTCATGCTGGAAACTCACATTCAACTGATTATTCACCATGACCCACAAGTCTTTTTCAGAGTCACTGCTCCCCAGCATCAAAGTCTCGCATCCTGCAAATATGGTCTACAGTCTATGTTCCTAAATGTATTATTTTTACATCTGATCATATTAAAATGCGTATAATTTCCTTGTACCCAGCAATCCAGACTGATCTGTGTCAGTGAGCTGCCTCTTCATTATTTATCACTTGTTCAATTTTTGTGTTGTCTGGAAACTATCAGTAACAATTTTATATGTTTTCTTCCAGGTGATCATAAAAAATGTTAAATGTAGGGGCAAGAAGCAATTCCTGCAGGATTCTCCTGAAAAACATACCTGGTTGATGATGACTCTGCATTTACAATTATATTTTGAGACCTGTCAGCCAATTTAACTCATTTAATTTGTGCCATATTAATTCTGTATTGTTCAAAATGTTATGCTATACCAAGTCAAATGCCTTGCAGAAGTCTAAGTATATAACATCAACACTTTTACACTTCAACCAAACATGCAATCTCATAAAAAAAAAGTTAGACAAATCTATTTTCCACAAACCTATACAGATTGATATTATATTACCCTACTTTAATTCTTTATTGATAGAGCCACGTATCAGCCATGCCACTTGTTTGCTAGGCATCCATGTCAGACTAAAAGGCCTATAGTTAACTCGGTCTTCCTGTTTACCACTTTTAAATATTGGCACTACATTAGCTTTCTTCCAGTCTTCTAGAACTTCCCCAGTGTTCCAAGAACTACTGAAAAAAAACCCCAACATCATCAGTCCACTGAGCTGCTCAGCAAGATCTTTTAAAACTGTTGGATACAAGCATCATTATTCACAAAATCACTTAAGCATCTGTTTAAGCATACGTGGCCTAGATCATCGGGCTCAACAGGTAGTGATCAACTGTTCCAGGTCTAGCTGGCAGTCGGTATCAAGCGGAGTGCCCCAAGGGTCAGTCCTGGGGCTGGTTTTGTTCAAGGTCTTCATTAATGATCTGGGTGATGGGATGGATTGCACCCTCAGCAAGTTCGCAGATGACACTAAGCTCGGGGGAGAGGTAGATACGCTGGAAGGGAGGGATAGGGCCCACAGGGACCTAGACAAATTGGAGGATTGGGCAAAAAGAAATCTGAAGAGGTTCAACAAGGACAAGTGCAGAATACTGCACTTAGAACAGAAGAACCCCATGCACTGCTACAGGTGGGGACCGACTGGCTAAGTGGCAGTCCTGCAGAAGAGGACCTGGGGATTACAGTGGATGAGAAGCTGGATATGATTCCACAGTGTGCCCTTGTTGCCAAGAAAGCTAACAGCATATTGGGCTACATTAGTAGGAGCACTGCCAGCAGACCGAAGGAAGTGACTATTCCCCTCTATTCGGCACTGGTGAGGCCACATCTGGAGTATTCCATCCAGTTTTGGGGCCCCCACTACAGAAAGGATGTGGACAAATTGGAGAGATTCCAATGAAGGGCAACAAAAATGGTTAGGGGGCTGGGGCACATGATTTATGAGGAGAGGCTGAGGGAACTGGGCTTATTTAGTTTGCAGAAGAGAAGAGTGAGGGTGGATTTGATAGCAGCCTTCAACTATCTGAAGGGGGGAGGGAGGGGAGTCCCAAAGAGGATGGAGCTAGTCTGTTCTCAGTGGTGGCAGATGACAGAACAAGGAGCAATGGTCTTAAGTTGAGGGGGGAGGTCTAGGTTGGATATTAGGAAAAACCATTTCACTAGGAGGGTAATGAAGCACTAGAATGGGTTACCTCGGGAGACGGTGAAATCTCCATCCTTAGAAATTTTTAAGGCCGGCTTGACAAAGCCCTGGCTCGGATGATTTAGTTGGGGTTGGTCCTGCTTTGAGCAGGGGGTTGGACTAGATGACCTCCTGAAGTCTCTTCCAACCCTAATCTTCTAGGATACCACACGACTACATAAGAACCTAAGAATGGTCACGCTGGATCAGACCAATGGTCCATGAAGACTAATAACCTGTCTTCCACACCCAGTCGACCAGTCTCAGCTTCTGGCAGTCAGGCTTAGGGACACCCAGAGCATGGGGTTGTCCCCCTGACCATCTTGGCTAATAGACACTGATGGACTTATCCTCCATCAACTTACCTAATTATTTTTTGAATCCACAAAAAGAAAAGGAGTACTTTTGGCACCTTAAAGACTAACAAATCCAGTTATACTTTTTGCCAGCGGATTTTGTGGAGGCCAAAAGATCCTCTAATAATCTTTGTTGCCCTTTTGTGTAACTTTTTCACCTCTAATACATCTTTTTTAGCGGAGTCAAATAGAACTGCATGCATTATTTAAGGTGTGGGAATACCATGGATTTCTACAGTGACATTATGATGTTTTCTATCCCTTTCCCAATGGCTCCTAGCATTCAGTTGTGTCGTCCCCCCCCCCCCCCCCCCAGTGCTGCTCAACATTGAGCAGATGTTTTCAGGGAACTATTCTTTTTTTGAGTGGTGATAGCTAATTTAGAACCCATCATTTCATATTTTTATATATACATACACACACACATATACATACACACAGTTGGTATTATGTTTTCCAATGTGTATTACTTGCTCTTATCAACACTGAATTTCATCTGCCATTTTGTTGCCCAGTCAGTCACCCAATTTTATGAGATCTTTGGAACTGTTCACAGTCTGCTTTAGACTTAACTATCTTGAGTAATTTTGCATTGTCTGCTAATTTTGCTACCTTGCTGCTTACCCCTTTTTCCAGATCATTCATGAATATGTTGAACAGTACAAGTCACAGTACAGATCCCTTAGGAACCCCACTATTTACCTCTCTCCACTATGAAAACTCACCATTTATTTCTACCCTTTGTTTCCTATGTTTTAACCAGTTACTGATCCATGAGAGGACCTTCCCTCTTATCCCATGATGGCTTCCTTGGATTAAGAGTCCTTCTTGAGGGACCTCACCAAAGGCTTTCTGAAAATCCATGTACACTATACCCACTGACTCACACCTATCCACATGCTTGTTGACACAAAAGAATTCTAATAGATTGGTGAGGCGTGATTTCCCTTAAGAAAAGCCATGTTGACTCTTCCTTTGACATGTCGTGTTCATCTATGTATCTGATCATTCTGTATAGTTTCCATCAATTTGCTTGGTACTGATGTCAGGCTTAGTGGCCTGTAATTGCCAAGAATGCCTCTGGTGCTTTTTTTTTAAAAAAAAAAATTGGTATCACTTTAGCTATCCTCCATTCATCTGTTGCAGAGACTAATTTAAGTGATAGGTTACACAACACAGTTGTTAGTTCTGAAATTCCACAGTTGAGTTCCTTCATAACAACTCTTGAATGAATACCATCTGCTCCTGGTGATATTACTGTTAAATTTATCAATTTGATCTAAAACCACATCTACTGACACCTCGATGTGGGACAATTCCTCAGATCTGCCATCTTTAAAAAAAAAAAAAAAAAAAGGCTGAGGTGTGGGAATCTCCCTCATAATCTCTGTTGCTAAGACTTCATTTAGCTTTTCCATAATAGCCTTGTCTTCCTTGAGTGCCTTCTTTCACACCTCAAATGTCCGCTGACTATTTGGCAGGCTTTCTGCTTGATGTACTTTTTAAAGCTTTGCTGTTTGTGTGACTTGCTAGCTACTCTTCAAATTCTTTTTTGGCCTAACTATAACTTTTATACTTGATTTGCCAGAGTTTATGCTCCTTTCTATTTTCCTCGGTAGGAGGTGATTCCCAATTTTTGTGTGTTTTTTCCCCTCTAACTGCCTCTTTTATTCTGCTATTCATCTACAGCAATGGTTTTTTGGTCTTATTGGGTTTTTTTTTTGTTTGTTTGTGTTAATTTACGATATACATTTAGTTTGAGATTATTACGGTGGGCTTTTTTTTTTTTTTTTTTTTTTAGAAGTTTCCAGGCAGCTTGCAAGTATTTCACTCTTGCGACCGTTCCTTTTCATTTCCACTTGTATAGCTTCCTCATTTTTGTATAGTTCCCCTTTTAATATGCTACTGTGATGGGTTTCTTTGTTATTTCCCCCCCCTCACCCACGCAAGAATGTTACGTTTAATTACATTGTGGTTATTACTGAGTGGTTCAGCTATATTCACCTCTTCGACCAGATCTTGTGCTCCTCTGAGGACTAGATCAAGAATTGCCTCTCATATTGTGGGTTCCAGGACTAGCTGCTCCAAGAAACCATCATTAATGGTATCTAGAAATTGTATCTCTGCATCCTGTCCTAAGGGACATATTCCCAGTCAATAAGGGGATAATTGAATTCCCCCATTATTATTGCATCTTCTATTTTTGTAGCCTCTAATCTCCACAAGCATTTCATAACCACCATCCCATTCAGGTGGTTGGTAGTATATTCCTACTGCTTTACTCTTATTCAAGCATGAATTTCTATCCATAGAGATTCTGTGATACTGGTTTGATTCATTTAAGATTTTTACTATATATCAGAACCCCGTTTACCTGACTCTCCATTTTCTGGCTCTCCATATTAACTGAACAACCAGCACATGGAGGTCCAGAAGTGGGTGATCTCTCCTGTGGCCACTAGATGGTGCTGAAGCCTTGCACTTTTCCATTCTCCAGATTATCTGAATTTTTCATTATCCTATCTGGTCCTGATCCCAATTAGATCAGATAAACGGGTTCTGCTATATCTGAGTCTATGCTTTCTTTCCCATATACAGCCATTCCCTCACCAGCACAACCTGCTCTGTCATTCCTATATATTTTATACCCTGGTATTACCATGTCCCATATCATCATGGTATGATGGTGAAGGCCCAGACTATAACAGCATTCAAAAAAAAAAGTTCATGGAGGATAGGTCAATCAATGGCTATGAGCCAGGATGGGCAGGGATGGTGTCCCTAGCCTCTGTTAGTCAGAAGCTAGGAATGGGCAGCAGGTGATGGATCACTTGATTACCTGTTCTGTTCATTCTCTCGGAAATATCTGGCTTTGACCACTGTCAGAAGACAGTTTACTGGGCTAGATGGACCTTTGGTCTGATCCAGTATGGCCATTCTTATGTTCACCATTCCACCAAGTTTCTGTGATGCCTTTTATATCAATAGCCTCATTTAATATTAGGCACTCAAGTTCACCCATTTTAGTATTTAAATTTCTAGCATTTGTATACAAGCACATATAAAATTTGTTAATATATAGTTGACAGCCTTCATGTGATGTAATTAAATGAGACTTTTTTTTTTTTTTAACTGTCTCTCTCCGTCTTCAACTGCTCCTTGTACTTTATCATCTTCTATCCTGTCCTCTTTACTAGGCTATGGAGTAACCCTTTTAATAAATCCTCCACTAAAGGATGTGTCTCTTTGAACCGTGTGTTCCTCCAAACCCATCAGCTTTCCCCGAACTTTTAGTTTAAAAATCCTCTACAACCTTTTTAATGTTATATACTACCAATCAGGTTCTGTTTTGGTTTAGGTAGAAGCCCGTATTTCCTGTATAGGTTGCTCCTTTCCCAAAAGGTTCCCCAGTTCCTCAGAAACCTAAATCTTCCTCTGCCCACTACCATCTCATCCCTGCATTTAGACCCTGCAATTCTGCCTAACTGGCCCTGCACGTGGAACTGGAAGCATTTCAGACAATGCTACCTTGGAGGTCCTAGACTTCAATATCTTTCCAAGCAGCCTAAATTTGGCCTCCAGGACCTGTCTTCCACCTTTCTCTATGTCACTGGTGCCTACATGTACCACTACCTAGATGTCTCGAGAGGTCCACAACCTTCATCCCTAGAAGACAATTTACCATACGGTTCTCCTGTTCATCACAAACCCATCTATCTACATTTCTAATAATTAAATCCCCCATTACCGTTACTTGTCTCTTTTTAATAACTCGAGTTCCCTCCCCCAAAGGGATACCCTCAGTGCAAGAGGATGCCATAATGTCATCTGGAAGAAGGGTCCCAACTATGGGACTGTCTCCCTCTGCTCCAGCTTGATGTTTTCCTTCACAGGGACTTTTATCCTCCACAACAGCATAGAAGCTGTCAGACTGGGTATGGGACTGCTCTACTGTGTCCCGGAAAGTCTCATTATGTACGCACGCCCGCTTTGCTCCTCCACTTCAGCCACTCTGATCTCAAGTCCCTGTATTCCACCTCTGAGGACCAAGAGTTGCTAGCACTAAATGCACACATATGCCACCTCTCCACAATGGAGGTAATCATACATGCGCCATTCAGTGCAATACACTAGATAGATGTAGCAAGCAGAGTGGGGGCTGTTTTTTTTCCCCTTCCAATACACAACAGAAATACTTATTCAACACTTTTGCCTTGTCTGCATTATTATGGACAATTCTACCATTTCCATCTAGTAATGAACCAATTCAGATTCTTAATTTATTTTATGTTAGAAAATGATGTATGATGTATTTCTTGTTTACTAGATGATTCATTTCTTACTCATGACTTGTGTCAAGCTCTACTTTAATGGCAATTGGAATTCACTTAAAATGCACAGAAACACCATTTTATTATTCATAAATAAAACTCTTAAGTGTGCTGGACACATAAAATAAAAGTTTGTCAAATGTGTTTTACATTTCATACTGCTTTATTAAACAAAAAAGTATGATCTATAGTTCATGAATTGAACTTACTGTTTCTGGTCACCATGTTCTTCATCGTTTTAGAAATAGATCTCATCCTCTCACACTTGTTTTTCTTTTCCCATCCCATTAATAAAAAGTAAGCTTTCTGCCCTTTTCAACTCCCAATTGCTTTCCTAACTTTACATGAACTAATAATCATTGAACTAAACGTGTAGAAATGAAGAAAGTATTCTTTCTGCACCTGCAGAAGCAGCTATTTCAGTCAAAAGCTTGTTGAGCACTTCAACAAACTCTGTTTCCAGGTGCTTCGCAAGTGATTTCCACTAATTCAGTGGTTTGCCTTTCCTTTAAAGCTTCAGCTACAAACACGTATTGCTTAATTATTTTTTATTTAATGTAAATGATTTTTGTAGATTATAGTGAATTTACGCCTTAAGACAGGGTGTCATTTTCAAATTTTAAAAGAAAAATTTTAATTTAAATAAGCTTTTTTTAAAAAATCAACCATTTTTATCCACTGTTATTACTGATTAACAAGCAATGCCTTTTCCTGTGACTTAGCTTAAAATTTATTTTTTTCTGTCTTCATTTTTATGTAAGAGTAAAAGTGGATAACTGTCTGACTATTCATCAAAATAGAAATTGTTATTTTAGAGTCCAACTAAGCCACTAAAACTCAATTTTTCTGCCTTTGACTTTTTATACTCAACAATATTCAGTGTATTATCACTTGAAAATTATGAACAGATTGTCAATGCTCTTTATCCCATGAAGAACTATGTATAAATGAGTTTGTGTAGCAATCAACCATCCCCCTAGAAATAGCACTGAGCACTTAACAAGACAATAAAAATACAACAAAACAAATAAGGCTTTTTTTTAAAAAAAGCTTGAATGGAAAGTTAGTGAAAAATAGGCCCAACACTAATAATTCTAAAAATACTTTTCGGACAGGAAGAAGTGTTATGATGTTCTCAAAAGTGAAATGACAAAATTATATAAAACTCAGGTTTGAATGCCACACACTAGAGTATACCATAGCGAAAGAATAATCACTTGCTGACTTAGACACAATGGTGAAAAACCTGAACTGCAGTTTACATCTGATTAGACATACCCTGTCAGGAGGTCCCAAACATAATCAAGGCCAGCAATCCATCTATGTGTTTTATATTCATATATTAAATGAGAAACAGTAGAACCATAATACTCTTATTTGAACTATACAGTACCTACATACATGTAAACTCATTACAGATTCACTTCACCAGTGTACTGCAGATTTTGCACTGGTGCAGTTTGAAGCATACATCTCTCACTAACATTTGGCATATGATCCTTTGACACTCAAGTACAGAAACTTCTAAATATTCTCACAGCAGCAACTGAAAGCTGGTATAGTGAGAACTATAGCAGCTGGGCCAAATAATTCACCATCTATGCAGTCTCCCTCATACAACCAATTAAAGTGTTGCACATAAGTCAAATGCAGAATAAGGTTATGTGTTAAATTACTTCTGATATCACAATGGTCTAGGATACATACCTTACTGTAACTGAAAGCCTGTACTATTGCACAGGTGTACTTTGTAAAGTCAAAATGGCTGAGAATATAAACAATGGATGGTAACAAAGCCCAATGATTGTTGAATCTGGTGATATTCTAAACAAAAAGAGCTATCAACCCTGCTAGTAGCTGTTTCATCGCTTCACATTGACAGAAATCTTCTAAGTCTCAGAGTGACAATCCTGGATTATTATTATATAGATGAGGCCTTTTACATGGCTTGGAGATGGAGCTTTTTCTTGCCATCCCTTCAAAAAAAAAAAAATCTGTTTTTGGTTTTGGTAGCTTAATTGGTGACACACCCCCCCCTCAAAATAAATTAAAAGCATTTGAACAAAAGTAATCGAAAATTTACTGTTACACTCTTTGTTTTTCTCCACAAAATATTTAATTACAAAGTACATCAAGACAAGCTATAATACTGTCACCTAAAATGCACTGGAAACAATCTGAGCTGTAGGACTTCCTATGGTCTTGCTGTACAATTTTTCTCTGAATCAGACATTGTAACCAAAACAAAAAGATATTTTACAAAATACACATTAAGGAAGAGAGGAAAATCCACACAACAGAGAAAGATCATTCTCCAGCCCCATCCCAGGCAGCTTTGCAACTGTTATTGCAACCTGGCACTGCAATAGAGTTTCTTTCTTAAGGGAGGAGGGGATGGTTGGTCTGTACATTCCTACTGTCATAATATACCTAAGTAGTCCCACCCTAAAAAAATTTTAGAATCATAAAAGAGAAAAAAAGTGATTCTTAGTTCTGTTCCAAGAATGACTAAAGTAAAGTAAAGCCCAAAAGTAACTATATAGTATGTAATGACAGCACAATTTAGAATAATGTCCCATTTGGATGAGACCAAGCAGCAGCAAAACTGGCCATTTTGTACCAGCCACACTGCTCTTGCAATACCAAAATGAAGGTTACTTACCTGTAACCAGCATTCTGTGAAACGACCTCTGCATGGTCCTACTCTTGGGATGCGCAGACTATGCAGCTAGGACTTCAGTGCATAACCAAGAGTAGGAATGTGCACAGGCCACTTGAAGAAAAACTGTAAGATATTAACTCAGTACAAATATAGAACTTTTTAAACAGGTTAGTAAAATAAATGCAACTTGTGTTTATCATAAAAATCTCTTGGATTGTGCAAGAACAAAGTAAATTATTTCTTTTAAACATATTCATTTTACAGACACTGAGTTAAGTTTAAAATCAAATACTCCTAACAAAAATATACAACTCACTCTGCACTCCAACACGACAGTCTATTGCATAATCAGTATCTCTTCTGAGGTGAGCTATTAAAATGTGAGCCAGACAAGTGATCCAAATCACAAAATGCTCTTAGATGTTTAACACAGAAATGATGCCTACAGCATAGACACAGTTAGAATAGATTGCTTGATAATTAACCAATTGTCCCTGCACTTTGATTTATATAACCTAAAGGTTACAATGAATCTCAAAGACTATGTATAGCAGAATATCAAATCTCTGCTTTTTTTAAAAAAATCATCATCCCTTTTTAATTTCAGCTGCTATCAGTTCTTAAGACTGATCTCAGCTCCAAAACCTCTCCTGACAGGACACTTCTCAGGTGGCTGTACAGTAGTGGAGTCTCTGAGAATACTAGTCCAGCTAGAGTAGCCCCCACCAACTGATCCTCCCGCGCCCAAAAGAGGGAGTGACCAGTAAATCCATGTAGAACCAATAAAGTCTTTCCTCCTTCAAATTCCTTTTGTACACCTGCATACAGGGAGCCTCTCTAGAGCTAGCATCACATAGTACACAATCCCCTCAGGGCCTTCAAATCCTGCCCTTTCCTCCACATGCAACCGAACATATTTTATCCAACTACAGACAACGCCCCATGCGGGAAGAGACTGAGCGGAATTTGTCGAAGTACACTCTGATTTCATATGCTACTCAAAGACAACAAAAAGTTGATATAAAGCTATCAGTCAAAAATCAATACATAAGAACAGAAGAGCGGCCATACTTCGTCAGACCAAAAGTCCATTTAGCCCAGTATCCTGTCTTCTGACAGTGGCCAATGCCAGGTGCCCCAGAGAGGATGAACAGAACAGGCAATCATCAAGTGATCCATCCCATCACCCATTCCAAGCTTCTCGCAAGCCGAGGCTAGGGACACCCTCCCTGCCCATCCTGACTAACAGCCATTGATGGACCTTATCATTTATGACTCAATTCAGCAAAGCATCATTCCTCACAAAATCACTGAAGGATCATATGTTTAAGCATATGGGGGCAGAAAGCTGGACAGATCGTTGTGGGGAGAGGTAGATACGCTGGAAGGGAGGGATAGGGCCCACAGGGACCTAGACAAATTGGAGGATTGGGCAAAAAGAAATCTGATGAGGTTCAACAAAGACAAGTTCAGAGTCCTGCACTTGAACAGAAGAACCCCATGCACTGCTACAGGTGGGGACAGACTGGCTAAGCGGCAGTTCTGCAGAAAAGGACCGGGGGATTACAGTGGATGAGAAGCTGGATATGAGTCAACAGCATGCTCTTGTTACCAAGAAGGTTAACGGCATACTGGGCTACATTAGTAGGAGCACTGCCAGCAGATCGAGGGAAGTGATTATTCCCCTCTATTCAGCACTGGTGAGGCCACATCTGGAGTATTCCATCCAGTTTTGGGCCCCCCACTATAGAAAGGATGTGGACAAATTTGAGAGAGTCCAATGGAAGTCAACAAAACTGATTGGGGGCTAGGGCATATGACTTATGAGAAGAGTCTGAGGGTACTGGGCTTATTTAGTCTGCAGAGAAGAGTGAGGGGGGTGGGTTGATAGAGTTCAACTACCTGAAGGGGGGTTCCAAAAAGGATGGAGCTCGGCTGTTCTCAGTGGTGGCAGATGACAGAACAAGGAATAATGGTCTCAAGTTGCATTGGGGGAGGTCTAGGTTGGATATTAGGAAAATCTATTTCACTAGGAGGATCCTGAAGCACTGGAACGGGTTACCTCGGGAGGTGGTGGAATCTCCATCCTTAGAGGTTTTTAAGGCCCAGCTTGACAAAGCCCTGGCTGGGATGATTTAGTTAGGGTTGGTCCTGCTTTGAGGAGGGGGTTGGACTAGATGACCTCCTGAGGTCTCTTCTAACCCTAATCTTCTATGATTCTATTAACTTTAAGCATGACACGAAGTTAGTCACACACTCAAGCACTTTTCTGAATAGAGATGGACTTAAGCGTTTTCTGGAATTAGGGGCTTAAATCAGCATTACAGAATTTTTCCATATGAAAATAAAATCATGTACAATATTTTTTTCTACACTCGGTCATATAAAGAATTTTTCACCTTTACAATCTTGCCACCTTTGCTTACTCTTGTTAAAGATACCATTATTAATATGAATACAAGTGTGAATATTTTTAAGAGTCTGCATAAAAAGACACTTCCTTGTTTATGGTCTAAGTGAATTCTAATACAATACTGAAAGAATTTCAAATAATAATGTCCCATGGTCACCATGGAAATCAAAAGTACATCAGGAAAAATGCCCTGGGGTTAAGGCCAAAACTTGCACAGAAGTTTTCACGTGATTGCAATTCTCTCAATACTCAAACTTCCTCAAATATCTCACAGGGGTAATTAATGAAAAATTGCAGTAAAGATGGATCAAAACAAAATTCCACAAAAAACATGACTAGTTTTTGGAAGTGTTAGCTAGTTAAACAAAAGGTTTGTTTCTATTTTTAACTTAGACAAATTGTATGTACAGAAGGGGAAACATTTCCATTAATACGAATGTTACATGGCAAAAAATAGATGCTGCAGAGTTATACCCACATTAACCCACTTTAGAAATCCAAACATTTAGAAGACAATTAGAAAAAAAATAAGTATGTACAGACCTTCCAGTAGTCAGATTGTAAACTGTAGTACCTCTGGTAGGCAGATAATGCTGCAATAGAGAAAAAGGTTGTTGTTTTTTAAAAAGAACAAGACTGAAAATAAAGCCTTAAGGGTATAAAAATATGCAATATGGAAATGATAGTGTTACTTTTATTAAATTATTTAACAATAAACTATGCACTGTTATGGATAGAGTATTTCCTGAAGATTACAATTTTGCTGTAGAAAGTGTCTCAACCAAAAAGTGAATGTTATCATGATTTACATAATTTACATAAAATTCAATCTAGTAACATTTTAAAGTAAGTTTATGAAAGAAATTATTGACTGAAATTTTGGTTTGACAAAGCTGCTATTGATTAAATTTAAATTACTTAGCATGTTTACAACGCTCTCTGGTGTCTTGCACAATTTTTGCAAGGGAAAAAGACCAGACTGATCTACAGAAAGATTACAGAAGAAGCACCCTCTCCCTTTCCATGATCAGATAAAGGGTGGTGACAGCGGGAGCAAAGCTTCAATTTTATCCAACACTTACCAAGCCCAAGACCATTATGAAAGACAGAGCTCTTAAAATGGATCTAGACACAGTACTCTGGTATGAATCACTGAATTACCATAATTTGGAGATAGAGTTCTCAACAAATCATTGTTCCTGCAACTTACTGCTCTCCCCTCAAAAAAATTCTGGTTAATAGGTTTAGTCTTTTGGCAAGTAAATGTCTGTTGTGTTTAAAAAAAAAAAAAAACCCAACCCAAAGTCAAGCCCCACCTTTGCTAATTAATGTACTCACTGCCAGACAGGCATAAATACAGAGCTTATATTCTTATGAAAACAGGTGCCATGCAAAAACACAAGTAGCATTTTAAATAACGATCCATTAATACCTTAAAAAGTCAATATTTTCACCTCTGAAAAGTATCCGTTTCATAAGAAATTTAATTAAGTTTAATAGTAGCATCCAATGTGCTAAGAACTTTCCAAAGACTCAAAAGGGACTGTCCCTGTTTTGAGGAGCTCACAATCCAAGGAAAGACAGGAAAGCAGACCATTATGGGGAATGGGAAAAGCAATAGGTTTTCTATATGCAAAATTAACGCACTGAAGCACCATAGAGTGGGTCTCTAAATTATAGCATACTTGGTAAGCGCATGCCCTACATACTCAATTACATAACAGACCAAGAGCCATTCAAGACTTTCAGAAATATCGCAGATACTTAAGAGCAAGAATACAAATATATATTTACAAAAAACAGTATTTCTAGATCAAGCTCCTCACCATGCGATTGGATCTAATCTGGGACTTTTTGGGAATACTATCATATTACATGAAAAGTACGAATGTAAAAGATGCAACACAAATCTAAAACTATATTCAAAGTTAAGGCAAATATTTCATCTTTTACACCTGACATCCATGAGTCCAAAATCATCAACTTAAGTTACAGATATAAAAGCAAGCTTCACTGATTTGCTATATTTTGATGATCAGTCAGCCTTATTCTTAAATTTGATATTATTTTGAGAAGCCATAAGGATTTGGGGTTTGGTTTTTTGTTTTTTGTTGGTTAGTTAGTTTTAATCAAACTGCAGTTACTCTTTAAAGGGACCACATCAACATTTTTTGTTGTAGATTTACATGCAACACAAGATACTGTAGATTTACATTCCTTCTATTTACACCTATCTACCCAACAAGTCACTTTTACTCCTCAGACTGACCACCATTAATAATGCATAGCAGTTATATGTATAGCTTATCTGAATAAGACTATTCTGAAAAGAACTCTAAACACTTAATCCAACTGACGATTTCACGACAATTAATTCAAACAGTTTTTAAAAAATATTAAGTCTCTTCACACACACACAAAATAAACTATTGTATAAGTCTAAAATCAGCTGTGATATTAATCATAGGCTGTGATATTTTACAGTATCACTAACCAACTGAGTCTTTCCCAATTTAAACACCTCAGATATTCATATTGAATTTAATCTACAAAGACAAGTAATTTTTGAACACATGGATGACCTTCCTCTGACAATCATCTATAAAACAAGAGATTTTCTTTCTTGTAATGTTTCAGATTCTCATAGCAAAGAGTCCACCTAAAACTGAAGGAAGTTACAAGATTACTGTTTTTAAACAATACAAGTAATTTTAAAAACAGTATATTATTTAAGATTTAACAAACTGTAGTAATTAAGAGAACATGTGTTTTTATATAGAAGTGCATTTCATTGCACTATAATAATCACCAAAAAAAACACGTTAAACAGTCGAAAGTTTTTATATACATTTTTAAAGAAATTTAAGCATAAGTTCATATCAGTAATACTAATCAATTAAAAAATTTCCTATTGATTATTAAAGTCTTGTTAAAACCTCAAAACTGAAAAAACTAAGTTTTACCATTCATACTCTTAAAATTCCTCAGCTTTAAAAACAAATTTCACCAGTCATTTTCACTTAGATGAGAGTCATTCACTTTCTGGTTTTCATATATTAAAATAATGTTGTGACTTCTGTTTTCACAACCCCTAAATAATGTTTAAATTAAACAAGTTAATTTGAAAGAATTTTCATAAAAAGATTGGGAGGGGGCCTAAGTTTCTTTTACTATAACGAAGACCATTTTCAATACAGCTGTTTGAAAGACAAAGGGAACACTTCTAAATTAATAAATACTACTCAAAGGATACAAGTGATATGCATCTCAGATTAAGAAAATCAGTTAATGAATTTACCAAGCTGACAACTGTTGCTGAAAAGTCCTAAATGAATATGGAAACCCTGCAGGCTGCAAAAATAAACAGGCTTACCTACTGCCTTACAGTGAGCCCAAACGAATTCCATAATATGATTAAAGGATTGAGGAAAAAAAGTACGATTCCCATCTGAGTTTATTATAAACAGTATTATAGGAAGAATTTTTTTTTAAACCAATTTTATTGTATGAAGGGAACACACTGCTATTATAATAGAGGAAGTTGAAAGCACCTCTTTTCAAAAAGTCTGCAGAGTAGAGCCTGGCAATTACAGGCCAGTAAGCCTAACTTCAGTATCAGGCAACTATACTGACTGGAACGATAGCAATAAAACAGAATTACCAGCCACCGATAAACACATGTTGGAAGAGTCAACACGGCTTCTGTAAAAGGAAACCATGCCTTACCAATCTATTGGAATTCTCTGAGAGTACCAATATACATGTGGAGACGGATGATCCAGTGGATATAGTATACTTGGACTTTCAGAAAGCCTTTGACAAGGTCCTTCACCAAAGGCTCTTAAACAAAGTAAGCACTCATGGGATAAGAGAGATGGTCCTCTCCTATCTTTTAACCAATTACTAATCTATGAAAAAAAGAATAGGAATAAATGGTCACATTTCACAATGGAGAGAGGTAAATAGTGGCATCCACCAAGGATCTGCAGTGGGACCTGTGCTGTTTAACATTCATAAATAATCAGGAAAAAGGGGTAAACAGCAAGGTGGCTAAATCTGCAGATGAGACAAAATTACTCAAGATTATTGAGTCCAAAGCCGAAGGTGAAGACTTACAAATGGATCTCATAAACCTGGGTGATAGGGCAACAAAATGGCAGATGAAATTCAAAGTAATACACATTGGAAAACATAATTAGAGCCCTGTGCGGATACAAATTTATATCCGAGGATATAAATCGGTATCTGTGGAACTGCAGGACTCTCCCGAGAAACTCAGCAGCAAAGGGAGCAGAGCATGGGGCTGCCGCTTCCAGAAGCCAGCACCCCACACTGGCAGCTCCTCTGGCGCAGTTGTCCCATAGAATCATAGAATATCATGGTTGGAAGGGACCTCAGGAGGTCATCTAGTCCAACCCCCTGCTCAAAGCAGGACCAATCCCCAATTAAATCATCCCAGCCAGGGCTTTGTCAAGCCTGACCTTAAAAACTTCTAAGGAAGGAGATTCTACCACCTCCCTAGGTAACGCATTCCAGTGTTTCACCACCCTCCTAGTGAAAAAGTTTTTCCTAATATCCAACCTAAACCTCCTCTCCCACTGCAACTTGAGACCATTACTCCTTGTCCTGTCCTCTTCTACCACTGAGAATAGTCTAGAAACATCCTCTCTGGAACCACCTCTCAGGTAGTTCAAAGCAGCTATCAAATCCCCCCTCATTCTTCTCTTCTGCAGACTAAACAATCCCAGGTCCCTCAGCCTCTCCTCATAAGTCATGTGTTCCAGACCCCTAATCATTTTTGTTGCCCTTCGCTGGACTCTCTCCAATTTATCCACATCCTTCTTGTAGTGTGGGGCCCAAAACTGGACACAGTACTCCAGATGAGGCCTCACCAATGTCGAATAGAGGGGAACGATCACGTCCCGCGATCTGCTCGCTATGCCCCTACTTATACATCCCAAAATGCCATTGGCCTTCTTGGCAACAAGGGCACACTGCTGACTCATATCCAGCTTCTCGTCCACTGTCACCCCTAGGTCCTTTTCCGCAGAACTGCTGCCTAGCCATTTGGTCCCTAGTCTGCAGCGGTGCATTGGGTTATTCCGTCCTAAGTGCAGGACCCTGCACTTATCCTTATTGAACCTCATCAGATTTCTTTTGGCCCAATCCTCCAATTTGTCTAGGTCCCGCTGTATCCTATCCCTGCCCTCCAGCATATCTACCACTCCTCCCAGTTTAGTATCATCCGCAAATTTGCTGAGAGTGCAATCCACACCATCCTCCAGATCATTTAAGAAGATATTGAACAAAACCGGCCCCAGGACCGACCCCTGGGGCACTCCACTTGACACCGGCTGCCAACTAGACATGGAGCCATTGATCAGTACCCGTTGAGCCCGACAATCTAGCCAACTTTCTACCCACCTTATAGTGCATTCATCCAGCCCATGCTTCTTTAACTTGCTGACAAGAATACTGTGGGAGACCGTGTCAAAAGCTTTGCTAAAGTCAGGAAACAATACATCCACTGCTTTCCCTTCATCCACAGAACCAGTAATCTCATCATAGAAGGCGATTAGATTAGTCAGGCATGACCTTCCCTTGGTGAATCCATGCTGACTGTTCCTGATCACTTTCCTCTCATGTAAGTGCTTCAGGATGGATTCTTTGAGGACCTGCTCCATGATTTTTCCAGGGACTGAGGTGAGGCTGACTGGCCTGTAGTTCCCAGGATCCTCCTCCTTCCCCTTTTTAAAGATTAGCACTACATTAGCCTTTTTCCAGTCATCCGGGACTTCCCCCGTTCACCACGAGTTTTCAAAGGTAACGGCCAATGGCTCTGCAATCACAGCCGCCAATTCCTTTAGCATTCTCGGATGCAACTCGTCCGGCCCCATGGACTTGTGCACGTCCAGCTTTTCTAAATCGTCCCTAACCACCTCTTTCTCAACAGAGGGCTGGCCATCTATTCCCCATGTTGTGATGCCCAGTGCAGCAGTCTGGGAGCTGACCGTGTTAGTGAAGACAGAGGCAAAAAAAGCACTGAGTACATTAGCTTTTTCCACATCCTCTGTCACTAGGCTGCCTCCCTCATTCAGTAAGGGGCCCACACTTTCCTTGGCTTTCTTCTTGTTGCCAACATACCTGAAGAAACCTATCTCTCGCTAGCTGCAGCTCCAGGTGCGATTTGGCCCTCCTGATTTCATTCCTACATGCCCGAGCAATATTTTTATACTCTTCCCTGGTCATATGTCCAACCTTCCACTTCTTGTAAGCTTCTTTTTTATGCTTAAGATCCGCTAGGATTTCACCGTTAAGCCAAGCTGGTCGCCTGCCATATTTACTATTCTTTCGACACATCGGGATGGTTTGTCCCTGTAACCTCAACAGGGATTCCTTGAAATACAGCCAGCTCTCCTGGACTCCTTTCCCCTTCATGTTAGTCCCCCAGGGGATCCTACCCATCCGTTCCCTGAGGGAGTCGAAGTCTGCTTTCCTGAAGTCCAGCGTCCGTATCCTGCTGCTTACCTGTCTTCTCTGTGTCAGGATCCTGAACTCAACCAACTCATGGTCACTGCCTCCCAGATTCCCATCCACTTTTGCTTCCCCCACTAATTCTTCCCGGTTTGTGAGCAGCAGGTCAAGAAAAGCTCCCCCCCTAGTTGGCTCCTCTAGCACTTGCACCAGGAAATTGTCCCCTACGCTTTCCAAAAACTTCCTGGATTGTCTATGCACCGCTGTATTGCTCTCCCAGCAGATATCAGGAAAATTAAAGTCACCCATGAGAACAAGGGCGTGAGATCTAGTAGTTTCTGCGAGCTGCCGGAAGAAAGCCTCATCCACCTCATCCCCCTGGTCCGGTGGTCTATAGCAGACTCCCACCACTACATCACTCTTGTTGCTCACACTTCTAAACTTAATCCAGAGACACTCGGGTTTTTCTGCAGTTTCATAACGGAGCTCTGGGCAGTCATACTGCTCCCTTACATACAGTGCTACTCCCCCACCTTTTCTGCCCTGCCTGTCCTTCCTGAACAGTTTATAACCATCCATGTCATGTGAGTTATCCCACCAAGTCTCTGTTATTCCAATCACGTCATAATTCCTTGACATCACCAGGACCTCCAGTTCTCCCTGCTTGTTTCCAAGGCTTTGTGCATTAGTATATAAGCACTTGAGATAACTGCTGATCGCCCCTCATTCTCAGTATGAGGCAAGAGCCCTCCCCTCACAGACATTCCTGCCTGTGCTTCCTCCCGGTATCCCACTTTCCCACTTACCTCAGGGCTTTGATCTCCTTCCCCCGGTGAACCTAGTTTAAAGCCCTCCTCACTAGGTTAGCCAGCCTGCTCGCGAAGATGCTCTTCCATCTCCAGCCCCACCCACTGGAGCAGGCACCAGGCTCACTGGCAGCTGTCCCTGGTCATACTTTTGTGTTCAAGCGGCACGCATGCCCCCAGACAGGAGATGGAGACAGCTTCGTGGAAGGGACGGGGCAGGGCTAGGGGTGGTACAGACACGCTGCAGAAGCTGCTGGTGCGGGGCGCTGGCTCCTGGGAGCAGCGGCCCCACGTTCTCTTCTTTTTGCCGCTGCAGTTCCCAGAAGAGCCCTGCATTCCATAGATATCGATTTATATCTGTGGATATAAATTTTTATCCATGCAGGGCTCTAAACATAATCCCAACTATATATACAAAATGGAGTCTAAATTAGTTGTTACCACTCAAGAAAGATGAGGTTACTCACCTTATCCCACAACTGAGGTTCGAGATGTGTCCCTATGGGTACTCCAGTTTAGGTGTGTCTGAGGCCCTGCGCCTAAAATCAGAGATTTTTGGTAGCAGGGCCAATTTGGGCTGCACATGCGCTCTCCCCATCTTTCAGAGTAGCAGCCGTGTTAGTCTGTATTCGCAAAAAGAAAAGGAGTACTTGTGGCACCTTAGAGACTAACAAATTTATTTGCGCATGCGCTGCATTTGGCCGCTATATAGTGCTGTGCGGCCAAACAGCCCTCAGTTCTTTCTGTACCAGTCTGTATTAGCAAAAAGAAAAGGAGTACTTGTGGCACCTTAGAGATTAAGAAATTTATCTGAGCATAAACTTCCGTGAAGTTGTTAGTCTCTAAGGTGCCACGAGTACTCCTTTTCTTTTTGCGTATACAGACTAACACGGCTGCTACTTGTATACAGACTGGTTTCAGAGAACTCTGTAGATGAGAGGGGGGCAGATAGTGGAGCACAGATAGGGATAATACTTGAAGAAGAGAATGTTACTCACCATGTGCAATAACATTAGGTTTCAGAGTTGGATTCTTTACTGATGATAAAACAGTCAGTTCTAATAGCGCATCAGATGCTGATTTGAGCTATTGCATAATGCTCTGTAAACGTGTGAACAGATGCCCAGGTTGCTGCTCTACAAATGTTTGTAATCTAAATGTTGTTCAAGGAAGCTCTAGAGGTGGAGAGTGATCTTGTACAGTGTGAGTTGCAAGTCACGTTGACAACAGCAATAGTTAATACAATCAGAAATCCATTTTGAGAGTCTTTGCTTAAATATGGATTATCCTTTAGATCTCTCTGCAATGGTAAGGAATAGTCTTGGTGATTTCTTGAAAAGTTTGATCCTTTCTAAATAGAAGGCTTACACTCTCCTAATGTCTAGTGTGTGGAACACTGCCTCCCTTTTACTCTCGTGAGATCTGGGGAAGAATGATGGGAGGTGAATTCATGAAGGATGAAGGTATTTTTGGTAGGAACTTTGAATGTGGTCATGAAGTGGCTTTATCCTTGAAGAAAACTGTAAAGGGATGAGGTAAGTCTGTGAGATCACCCTCAAGAGGATGCGATTGCCTTTCTTATGGCAGTCTTCATAGAAAGATGTATGAGCCACCAGGTCATCATATATTTAAAGGGCTGGGGGGGACGGGGGGGAGAGGAGAATTGGTAAGGCGTCATAGAACCAGGTTAAGGTCCCATGGTGGCGTAGGATCTCGAATTTCAAGTTAGAGCTTCCAAATACCTTTAAAAAAAATTGTTGTACGATGCACCAATAGTGAGTGTCCATCAATCTTGTGGGGGAAGGCCGCGTACTGGCCACGAAATGGATTCTCAGCAAACTCAGGATATCTAATCCAGCAGCAGCGGTAAAGCAGAGGATATATAGCTGTAACCCGTCTACTGTCACACCAGATCCAGAATCTCTTCCATTTCTGAAGGAGAGCATGGTGCATGGCTGTTTTTCTGCTATTTAACAGTATCTCTTTTACATCTTCAGAACAGCTCGTTGTGACATTTTGGAACCATCAAGGACCCATGCTTTCAGGTGGAGAATTCTAGATTTCTGTGATGGATCTCGCCTTGAGAAAAGATGTTTGGAATGGGATGAACAGTGATGGGGAGGGTGGGAGGTCCCGTATACCATCATCCGTAAAAGGTAAGGGAACTATGTCTGTTTGGGCCACGTTGTGGCTATCAAAATGACCTTGGCCTTTTTGTTCTTTATTTTGTGTATTACTCTGGGTATTAATGGAATTGGAGAAAACGCATGTATAGATGTCTGTCCCATTTGAGAAGAAAGGCATCCCCCGGAGATCTTGAGCAGAATTGAAGGCATTTGCTCTCCCAGATGTGGCAAAAAGGTCTATGCTCAGACATCCCCAACCCATTCATGTTTTGTGTAGGATCGTGGTATCTATTTCCCACTCGTGTTCTTGTGAGAACTTCCTGCTGAATGTGTCTGCCATGGTGTTTTGAAGTCCCGGTTGATAAGTAGCCAAGATATTGACCCTGTGGTGAATGCACCAATTCCATAATTTCACTGCATCAGTGCACAGGGAGGGTGATCTTGCCCTTGGCTGTTTATGTAAAACATAAAAGTTATGTCGTCTGTCATTATTTTGTGTGTCTGTCTGTCTTTGATTAGTGGTAAAAAGTGAGAATATGCATTTCTGACTGCTCTGAGCTCCCCCAGGTTGACGTGTTATGTCGACTCTGAAGGGGACCATTTGCCATGTACTGTGTAGTCACTCAAGTGGGCTCCACTCCCAATAGGGATGTGTCCATCGTCAATATCAGTGGAGGAGGTGGTTGGGCAAAGTGAACTCTAGCACACATTGTGGGGGTTTGTCCATCGGTCAAGTGAGCTTTTGACTGTGGAGGGCATTGAGAGATGGTTTAAAATGGTGTCTGTGCGAAGCATAAACTGTTCTGAGCCAACCTTGAATGCAATGCATATGGAGTCTGGCATGTTTTATGATAAAGGTGGCAGCCGCCATGTGTTCCAGTAGTTGTACACAGGCTCTGGCTGATACCTGCAGGCTGGTTTGAACTGTGGAGATCAACCTGACTATGGTGGTGAATGTGTGTTGGAAGGGAGGCTTTAGCCTCCACTCCAAAGAGGTAGGCCCCTGTGAACTAGGATTTCTGAGTATTTATTTGTAAGCCTAGTCATAAGAAAAGGCCCATAGTCTTTTGTGTAGCTATTACTGCGTCATCTCAAGATGGGGCTTTGAGTAGGAAACTGTTCATGTATGGGAATATCATAATTCCTTGTTTTTGGAGGTGTGCCGTTAACACCACAAGGACTTTGGAGAATACCCTGGATGCCAAAGACAGGCCAAATGGGAGTACTCTGTATTGGAAGTGATTCTGCCCTGGTGTGAACCTGATGAATCTCCTGTGGGATTGGTGAATGGTAATATGAAAGCAGGCATCTTGAAAGTAGAGGGCCAATAACCAGTCCCCCAGTTCAGTACCGGGATTACTGCTGCTAATGTAACCATCTTGAATTGTTGTACTTTCACAAACTTATTGAGCACTCTTAGGTCTAGAATGGGTCTCCAACAGCTGTTCTTTTTCTGCACTAGGAAAAATTTGGAATAAAAGGCCTTCCCTCTGTGTTGGATCGGAACTAGTTGTATAGCACCTAGTTGTAGGAGGTGGTTCGTTTCCTCACATAAAAGGTACTCATGAGAGAGGTCCTTGAAGCAGAACGGGGAGGGAGGTAAAATGGATTGAACATCTGTTCTTGATTATTTCTTACACCCACCCATCCATGGTGATACTCTGCCACACTGGGTAGAAAGAGGCAAGGTGGTCAAACTGATGGAAACATTCAGGCTGTTGCAGCACGTGTCTGCAGGGGTAGCATGTTGGAGCTTCGAGCAAATTTTCTAAATTGTTGCTTTGATACAGAGGTTGAGATGCTCAGGGTTGTGATGAGGGAGGTCTACGTTTAGAAGGTTTCTGTCTTTTTGTTGCTGGATCATAATGTCTTTGAGGTGGGACAAATGAAGGAGGTTAAGACCTTTGTGTAGTGTGGGTATTTACTGGGCCTTCTCTTTTGTACCAGTGTGTAAATACCTAGGGATCCTAAATGTTGCTCTCAAATCTTTTAGGGAGTGGAGAGATTCATCAGTTTGGTCAGGGAATAGTTTTGAGCCTTCAAAGGGGAGATCTTCCACTCTGGCCTCCAACTCCTTTGGGAGCCCAGAAAGACGCAGCCATGATGCCCTTCGCATGACCACCGCTGTCAATATCCAATGAGCAGCTGTGTCAGCAGCTGTGTCATGCAGTCCACACTAGAAGCGGACACTTATTTGCAATTGCCTGAAATTGCTCCTTTTTGTCTTCTGGAATATACTCAAATTCACTCAAATTTGAAGTAACTTGTGTGATTATACTTTGTCAGAACTGCTTCATAATTGACAGAGTTGCTGAGGAATATGGTTTGTGTCCAAATAGATCTAATCTCTTCCAGTCTATCATATGGCCATTTTAGCATGGTGCTATCTTCCATGTTCATTTACAGCATTGACAACCAATGAATTCAGTGTAGGGTGCAAAAATAAAAAGTCCATGTCCTTACAGGGCACATATTTCTTGTCCACCTTCTTACAGGTAGGGGGCATTGTGGCCAGAGTCTGCCAGATAGTTGGGTCTAATAGTGCTTCATTGATAGGTAGAGTTATGTTTGCCAACATTGATGTCTGAAGTACAGTAGAACCTCAGAGTTACGAACACCTCAGGAATGGAGATTGTTTGTAACTCTGAAATATTCGTAACTCTCAACAAAATATTATGGTTCTTTCAAAAGTTTACAACTGAACACTAACTTAATACAGCTTTCAAACTTTACTAAAAAAAAAAAGACAGCATTTTTCTTCTGCATAGTAGTTTACATATAAGAACGTACTGTACTTCATTTCTGGCTTTTTGGTCTCTGCTACTGCCTGATTAAGTACTTGCAGTTTCAAATGAGGTGTGTGGTTGACTAGTCAGTTCATAACTCTGGTGTTTGTAACTCTGAAGTTCTACTGTATATCAAGTAATTTATGCTGGGATTCTTTCAATTCCTCCAATGGAATTTAAAGAGAATTTGCTATTCTCCTGAACAGCTCCTAGAATTGCATTCTGGAAATCATCTGCTGTTGTTGGTGGGGAAGGCATGACTGCTTTGTCTGACAAAGAAGAAGAGATATTGGTTGCAGGCATAGTTTCTTTATCCTGTCTCTCTTCCTATTCCTTAAAAGATTCTCTTTCAGGCTCAGGGGGTCTGACTATTAAGGATGACGGGGAATGCCTCTCTCTCTGGGAGCTGGAAGACCTGGAAAATTGCTGCCTGTATGCAGTCCATGGGTCCCAGTAGGGCCAAGGCAATGGAAAAGACATGGATGAGGCACCCATGGGTGTCTGTACCAAACCTGTTGGTCACCTCTAGCTTCATAATGTCCTGTCCAAGCAAAAAGGTCGACTTTTGTAGCTCCCTGATGTGAAGAGAGGGGGGTGGAGGGGTCTGTGGGGAAACTGAATAAATGTCCTTTTCCTCCTCACTAGAGAAATGGGGGGCAGCATAACTGGGAGTAATTTATATGCTTGGTACAGTGTATCTAAGCAGTTGGGTCGATGTTGTCTTTGAGGATCTGCGCTTATCATTGCTTCTATCTCCTGACGGTACCGTTTTGTCTGATCCTGCCCCCTAGCAACTCTCTGGTTTGCATTAGACCTTTGAAATTCAGCACGCGGGGAAGCCCTTTGGCTAGAGAAGTGCTGTTCTTTGTCCCCTGAAATTCCATTCAGATTTTGCTGAGATATAAACTTATGAAAATCACCATTTCTCTTCCTTCACTTGTGTTCTTCGGGAGAACTTTGGCAGCTCACCAGACTAACAGCTGAACACGAATGTTCTAAAGTGCTTGGTTCATGCTGGCATCAAAGCAACAGAACACAATGTACTAGGAATACACCTAGGGGACTGGTGGAGCAGATGTCATGTTGGAGAGAGGGGGAACAGAACCACCCCAAGCTCCCCCTAAGTACACCCTAGTCGCAGTGGCCCATTCCTCCTTTCTAGGATGCAGCCTTCTCCTGCTTCCAGTTAATATAGTTAGTCCCTTAAATGAAGTGGTAGACGTCTATTACAGTGCTGAAGGTTCAGAGTTTAAACCCCATTGATGATGCATGACAGAGGGATTGTTACAATTGCACTTAGTACAATTTATTTTTACCTTTTTCTCCTTTTAAAAAGTAGGAAATTACATGCAAAAATATTAAGTATGTTATTGAGATTACAAAGTCAAACACTCAAAAATACCAGATTTACAGTTAGCTGTGAAACCTTAACTCTACCCCCTTGTGTGTGTGCATTAAGTGCACTCTCCTTCAAGTGGGCAGTGTCAGCTGAGAAGGGTTGGGAGGGATGGCCAGATCGTTCTGATGGAAGGGCTCAATCAAGCTCCAATCACACAGTAAGTATGCCGGAAAGTACAGCAGTGATAAAAGAGAAACAATACAAAGAAACCCAGTGAACTTACAAAGGCAGACTAGAAGTCCTGAGAATGATGAAAGCTACATTTCCGAAAGATTAACATTAAGGAATAAGTCTACTAGGTTAAAAAAAACGATCATACAGCAGAACTTTAACTTGAATACCCTTTCTCTGTTCTTTGGGTTAGTCACTGATCAGCATCTACACCATAGCAATGAAACAAATTAAGTATATTTCTATACCATAGAGATAAATTCATAATGTTTGTTATATATCTAGCAAACATTAAGAAAGCGCCGCTTATGGTTCCATAGTTAAGAATGAGCTGAGTTTTGCACTTAAAGAAGAGATTCAATACCTTTGTTATATATGAAAAACACAGGATATCCTACACAAAACAACATTTACTCTGAGTACAGAATAAATCCTATGAGAATTTACAAGTCAATCCATTAGTTTAAACAAAATTTTAATTGAAAACTGGTCCTCTAAGAAATTTAGGATCTGTGTCAGGCCACTGTTTTGTGCCTAATAACAGAACATTGCACACTCAAACTTCCCATATAGTTAAAACTCATTCGTATCTCATGCATGAGCTACATCTGAAATATTTTTTAAAATATTAATCACTTTTTGCTATCATTCTTCATAACAGAAAGTACTCATAAGCCACTGCTGATGGAGAAAATGTGCTGTTATAGAGAATTCCTCAAAGAACTGCCCTCTTTCTAAATAATTGTCATCTTCTATTGCTCTCAGTGAGACTGAAGATGTGTTTTCATTAAAGATGCCACCACTTCTCACTGTTTCCTAGGGGAGCAAAGCCAAGCTCTCTCCAGAGAAAACCGTGGTTCTTGACAGCATAGCACAAATAAGCTAAAGCATACCAGTGAATCTGGTCATAAATTAATTTACAAAAAATGGTTTAACATGGATACTATATTCTCTTTAAAGCATTATAAATATACAAACATTCTCTACGTTTAATGGCTATTAAAACATTTTAATTTAAAAAAAAGGAATTTCCACACAAAAATTACATTGAGAGTACATATCAGTAATTAAGAATAAATGCAGGTATTGTACTTTTTCCAAAACCAAACAGCATAAACACAGGAAATACAGAGATAAGGTTAAACTTTAAAGAAATCCAAATATGCTGAAGCATGGAAGTGCACTTTCAGAACTGTGCCATATAGCAATACCATTCAGGGGAGGGCAAGAGAAATCTAACATGTTTTAAAAATCAGTTTAATCTAACTTAAGACTACAAATACTCAAAGACCTTAATCATATGGTTGTATGATGTCAATAGGACAGAGTTACAGCCTGTAAACAATAGTCAGATTTAGGATCCTTAAATATTAATCCACTAATACTAAAGCTAATCATTGAAATTCCTAGCATTATAAAATATTTTGTTGGCACAGGTAAAGAATAAGACAACTTCCTCTTTTACTATGGAAAATAGCCTTCAACAATATATTAAGTATACTTACATTAAGAAAGGGTAAGTTTTAGTATGAATGTCAGGAAAATCTGCCTCCCAACAAGGTCTATTAGATTGTGGAATATTCTCCTCAGGATAAAATGTGAATGGTACCATCCAATGAGACATCTTAAAACTAGACTAGAGAAAGCACTAGAAAACATACTGTAGTTAACTGAATATTGGTAGAATGATGGACTTTGTGACCTATTCCAATATGTCCACTTTAACTTCTATGACTACTTAAATTTAGGAGGGTCTTCAAAAAGATACCTCCCATTGAGCATCTTGAATCTCCATGGTTCACTTGAAAAAAAAAAATTAGATGGCTAGATACTGGCACCATCTAGTGGTGTACTATGAGGCTAAAAGACAACAGATTTTTGGCCTCGAATTTCGAATTCCAGTTCAAAATTAAACTATGGTGGAGACCGGTAAGGACAGGACTGCATTTGATCACATATCCCAGATAAAAGAAAATCTGTAGGGTATCTCAAGAAAAAACATTACTTTACTGACTTATTTGATTTCTTGTATGGAAATACAAATGAGAGAGCATTCTCCAGGCAGTATCCGCAAGAGGACTGTAGGTAGCTTATAATTTGAAGGCATTAGAAATAGCCACAAATTTATCACCAGGGAATTTACAGACAAGTGAACTGGGAGCAAATTCTTAGCACTCAACTACCCTGACAGGAAGAAGGAGAGAAAGGAATTTAGCTGGAGAGCTTTACAAAAGGAGGGAATTAAGCTATATCCTTCATTTTAAATTTGACAGATTCCTTAGACCGCCTAAATGTTTATTTACCACCAAGGTCAGATGTAACATGATTATGTGAACACTTAAATGGGTGATGTCAGTTTGGTATTCAGTACTGCTTTAGATGTAGCCAGGGCCCCTCGTGCTGGGCAAAGGATTTGCTCCCAGTGTAAGGGAGATGAGAGTTCAGCCTTGTGCACATGATAGAAGGCAGGGCTGAGGCCAGAGCAGACCACCTCCTCTTGGGTCAGAGGACCTTGGCACAGAGGCTAATCTTGGTATTCTCAACAGGCCTACAGTCTGTCAAGATACAGAGCCAAGAGCCTCAAGTGTCTCTCCTTTCTAGTGGGGGGAGTGAAGGCACAGCAAAACACTATCAAAACAAAGACACTCCATTGCATACACTGCTCCCCCTAAGGAGAGAATGGGAGAACAAACATGTGACAGACGTTAGTCACAATACTTAATATATTATTGGATATCATTCAGATACACCTCTACCCCGATATAACGGGGTCCTCGGGAGACAAAATCTCACCGCTTTATAGGTGAAACCACATTATATCAAACTTGCTTTGCCCCCCCTCCTCCCCGTTCCCTGACTGCCCCCTCCAGAGTCCTCCATCCCTAATCACCCCCAGGACCTCACCCCTACCCCCTGTCTGCTCCAACCCCTATCCACACCCCTCGCCCCCCGACAGGCAATCACCAGTAGCAGCAGGAAGCGGAGCAACGCGGCCCCAGGCCACTCCACTCCACCACCTCCCAGCCATGGCACTCCGCTTCCCGCCACCAGTGAGTGCGGGGAGGTTGGGGAAAAGACGCCCCCCGTACTCACCTGTGGCAGGAAGCAGAGTATCGCGGCTGGGAGCTGGTGGAGTGGGCTGGGCCGCTCCATTTCAGCCACTGCCAGTGAGTGCGGGAGGGATCCCTTCCCCCAAGCGACACGGCTGGGGCCAGGGCGAGGGAAGAGGAGTGGGCTGCTCCCAGCACCCCGCTAATCCCCCAGGATTAGGGATTGCGGGGCCCCCAAAAGTGCCCCCCCCACAGCTCCTGCTTCCCAGACCCGGGGGGGGGGGGGGAGAGAGCCCTTGACCGCCCCTGAGACCCTCAGCCCCTTATCCAACCCCTCAGCCCTGGCCCAGCTCGGCACCCTTAACACACTGCTCAGAGCAGCGTGTTGGATCTTTACCGCTTTGTATGCGAACCTGTGTTATATTGGGTCGCGTTATATCGGGGTAGAGGTGTACTATCATGATGAGCATGGTATAAGACCTATATAGAACAGAATTGCACACTAGGTTACCAAGTGGGTCTCATCCAGACACAGAAGGCACTGAACATGGGAGTTGGTCTTTGGTATGATTCATGGATAACAGGCACATCTCTTAAAGCCCCTACAGGGCTCAACATGATCGCAGTGAGACCAAAGGCTCTCTGGAGAAGGGCGTTAAACTATTCTATGCTACTGTTTACAAGCTAACTGAAGAAAATAAGATAGACTATGGAAAAGTCTACCCTGAGGGCACAAAGGTGAATTCTGTTAACACTGCACTATTGGCGAAGGAACTGAGGGGTGGGGGTCATTCCCTTATAGAAAGTAGGGCAATGATTTCACCTCACACAAGCTCTCTTGTGCATACAAGACAGCTTTTCAAGGCAGTTCCACAGCTCAACACCAGGAGTGCCATATCCTACAAGTGGGTCTTTGTAAGCTTAACAAGGGATCTATTAACAGAACTGTGGATCTGAGGTATAAGACTACTCTCTCACAGATGCTCTAAGCTGAGAGGATGACAAATGTGTGATTACTTTAGGGAAAAATCAGTCTTGTTGCCCAAGCTATCTTGAAAGACAAGACAACATCTAATTAGTCCCCAGAGAAATGGGACACCTGAGTGTGAATGGTCATAAGCTTAGTTTTCACCCAACAATGGTTATAACCAGCTAACTATGGCCATCATTAGAAGACGCAAGGTTAACAGTAAACATAAAAGAGTTAACTAAACTAAGTACCACAACAGCAATGAAAGTTATCAGTATTATAAGCACTCTTTAAATAATACACAACAAGAGAGCCTAAAGTTGATACATCCATTCTATAATACATTTCTGAGATGAAGAAGACATCCCCTGAAGAGCACAGCTGGATCACATTTAGCTCAGAAATCCTTCAAAGGATATACTATATATCTACCTCTCAAAAATGCTATTAGGAATATTAAAATGCATATTGTAATATAAAATGCAACATTGTCTCAAGCAACTGATTAAGCACGTAATTAATTACCTATTTCTTCAAGTAGATATTGCTTACATTATATCAATTTTTTATCCTAAGATTATTTCCCAAGATTTCTCTATCTTCTTAAGGGCCACACTCAAAGCTGATACAAGAGATCTAGAGATCTCAGGTTTGTGGTGGTTATATATTCTCAGAATACAAATACACACAGATTCATTTCCTAGTGTCCCCAACATACCATTCTCCCTTGAAGGGATTTCATCAAGGGTTATTTTTGGGAGGGGAGGGGAGAGAGACAGCACAAAGGAGAGGGGTGTAGGCAGAGAGCTAATGATCCATTAAAGCCTGGTTATTTAATTCTCTAGAACTGCTTATTTTTCATTATTGCTCAGAGGCATCTTAAACAGTCTGGGCTAAACAATAAAAATCCACCAAAACACAACTGGGTTGCTCATGCCAAAGATTTTAATCCTTCTTGCTACTTAAAAATATATATATAAAAACGCCACAGGACTACAATCACAAAGCTCCAGAACACCAAAATTTTATAATTAAAAAAAATTATCCTTGCAGTGAGTTTTACTATGCAAGTAAAATCACCACATTATAACTACAGCCCTCTTAAAAGTTCCAAATATACTATCTCAAAGTAACACACAATATGGCAATTTGGTAAGCTCCCCATAATGGATGATAGCCACAAGAGAAAGTTACTCACCTTGCAGTAACTGAGGTTCTTCGAGATGTGTCCCCCTGTGGGTGCTCCACTCTAGGTGACGGTGTGTCCCGGTGCTGTTGATCAGAGATCTTCGGTAGCAGTGCCTGGTCGGGACGCATGTGCTCAGTTGGCATCTCCCGTCTCGCTGGAATCTTCCTGAGCGCGAGTCCCGCACCCACCTCAGTTCCTTCTGTACCATGGAGAAACCATACTAGTACTCCAAAGTAGAGGGGAGGAGGGCGGGTAGTGGAGCACTCAGAGGGACACACATCTCGAAGAGCCTCAGTTACTGCAAGGTGAGTGACTTTCTTTTCTTCTTCGAGCGCTGTCCCTGTGGGTGCTCCACTCTAGGTGAATGTGAAGCAGTACCCACTATGGTTGGTGGGATTTTGGAGTTATGTGAGGGACAACGGTAGACAGTACCATATGGTCGACTATGGTGTCTGCCATGGTATCCCATGTGATAGCATAATGTTTGGCAAATGTGTGGTCAGATGTCCACGTGGCTGCCTTGCATATGTCTGTAACAGGTATGTTGTGGAGGAAGGCTAGATGTTGACATTGCTCTAGTAAAATGACTCCTAACACCCTCTGGTGTTGAACATTTTGGGTCTGATAGCAGGATCTGATGCAGACAGAGATTCACTTGGAGAGTCTTTGCTTAGAGATCGCGTCACCCTTTGATCTCTTGGTAGCAGAAACAAATAGCCTAGGGGATTCACGAAATGGTGTAGTTCTGTCAAGATAGAATGCAAGAGCCCATCAGACATCGAGGGTATGTAATACAGCTTCCTGTGGAGTCGTGTAAGGCTTGGGATGGAATACAGGTAAGTGTATTGATTGGTTAAGGTGGAAGGTAGACACCACCTTGGGGAGGAATTTGGAGCGGGTTTGTATATTAAGCTTGTATTTAGAGAAAATGGTGTAGGGAGGGTAGGCCATCAGGGTGCTTATTTCACCAACCCTTCTTGTTGACGTTATGGCAACCAAGAAAGCCACTTTCATGGACATGTGGTGCAGGGATGAGGTGGCCAGGGGCTCGAAATGGGGTTTCATAAGAGCGCAGAGAACTAGGTTGACACTCCAGGAGGCTACTGGTGAATGCATCTCAGTGTAGAGATTTTCCAGGCCCGTGATGAAGCGTTTCATGGTGGGGTGGGTGAAAGTGAATAGCCGTCCAGAGTGTCATGAAAGGTGGTAAGGGCCGGGAGGTGTACTCTGATAGAACTGAGCGAAAGCCTGTCCTGTTTTAGTTCAAAAAAGATAGTCCAAGATGTCAGAGGGTTGCAGTCTGGGGTACTAGGCATCTGTGGAAGCACCAGATGGAGAAGAATTTCCACTTTTGCAGATAAGTCTTAGGAGTGGAGTCGGTGTAGGTCCAATATAGGTCTCCACCCCCACCTTTCTTTTGGATTAGAAAGTAGTGGGAGTAGAATCCTTTTCCCTGATGTTGCGTCGGTACATGTTCGACTGCACCGAGGTGGAGAAGATGAGCTATCTCCACACAGAGAAGGTGCTCGTGAGAGGGGTCCCAAAGAGGGACTGGGAAGGGGAAAGGGTGGGCAGGGAAGATAGGAAAGGGATGGAGTAACCTGACTGAGCTATTTCCAGGACGCAGCGGTCCTGTGTCATCTGTTGCCAGACATGGTGGAAAGCTTGAAGGCGGTAGCCAAATGGGCAAATAAGTGGCAGAGTCAAGGGGTGGTCGTGCAGACCCCCGACCAGCACTTCAAAATTGTTTTTTACCTGAAGGTGGGAAGTAGCCCGTTGTGCCTGGTTTTGCCTGCACCTAGGAGATCTGTTGCGGTTTTTCCCAGTGTCATCCAGTCTGGACTGGGGTCGGTGATATTGTTGTGCGCTGGGCCTCTGATAAGGTTGATACCATGGTCTCCTGGGGATGAATAGCTATATGCCCAATGTGCGCAAAGTGGCTCTAGAGTCTTTCACAGTGTGAAGGACTTCATTGTTAGGTTTTTTTTTTGTTTGGTTTCTTTGTTTTTTAAAGAGTTTATCTTTGTCAAAGGGGAGATCCTCCACTTTGGACTGCAAACCTTTGGGGATACCGGATGCCGAGAGCCAGGAAGAGCGGCACATCACCACTGCAGTGGTGCAGGCTGCTGGATCAGCCATGTCCATGGATGCTTGTAGTGCCATCCTAGACACCAACTGACCTTTGACGAGGACTAACTTGAAGTCTGCTCTCCTGTCCTCCAGTATACGGGAGGCAAATCAAAGAGCTTGTTGTAGTTGTCACGGTCCTAGCTTGCAAGGAGGGCGGAATAATCTGTAATTCTAAATTGTAAAGTAGAAGAGGTATAGAGTAGAAGGTATAGAGTAGAAGAGGACCTTGTGGTCCTGGAGGTCAAGGCATTTGAGGTCCTTGTCCTGCGGAGTGGGCCGGTAGCATGGCTGCTTTGTTCTCTGCGTTGCTGCATCCACCACAATAGAATTGTGGGTGGGAAAATAAGAAAATCGACGTCCCTCAGGGGTATGTAGTATTTATGATCAGCTTTCCTGCATATTGGTAGAATGGAGGCAGGGGTCTGCCAGAGAGTACCAGCTGGTTCTAGGAGAGCTTCGTTTATGGGTATTGCGATCTTCGAAGGTGCAGAGGGTTGGAGGATTTTGAGAAGCCTATGTTGTGTCTCCTGGACTACCTCCAAAGGGATGTCCTGGATGAGTGCCAGTCTCTTGAAAAGTTCCTGAAATTGCTTAAAGTAGTCCACATTTTGTGGAGGTGGATGCATGAGGGCGACTTCTGCGACTGATAGCGAGACAGGAGCCGGTAAATCCGGGAAGGGTTCATATCCCACGTCTTCAGGAGGGGGTTCGGGAGCTCTAGATGTTGACAGAGCTGGGGATCTAGGTGTAATACGAGCTTGCTGTCCAGTAGAAAGGGCGCAAGGAGGAGCGGTGGCAGGAGCCGACCATGGGTACCACTGAGGCCAAGGCACCGGGTAGGAAAAAGTTGGGTCCCGGCCACTGGGGAACAAAGTAGGGGAACTGAGGCTGATTCTTATGATGCCTCATGTCTTGGGGTATGTATGGCTCCAGTGGAGGGGAAGACTCAGGCAGGGAGAACTGTGCCTGCTGCTGTGTGCCATTCTCACTATCAGTGAAAGTATCCAGGTCAGGTGGTGAGAGCTGCTGTTCAATCAATGAGTGCTCCATGTCTAGGAGCAGAGAGTCAGGCTTAGGGGCCACAGAGATATCCTGCTGATGCAGGAATTTTTGCTGCTCCCTAGGCTGGTGTGCTGCAGAGCGTGAAGTGTGAGCAGCAGCCCGGAGTAATTTTAGTTTCACTTTTGCAGGAGCCAAGAGCTGTTTGTAAGAGCCCCACAGGGGGTCTGAATCTGCTGGGGGGGGGGAGGGGGGTGGCAGGCAGGCAGGCTTGGTGCCAACACGGCACCAGGGTGGAACGTATTGTCAGCACTGGGTCAATTATCAGTGCCAGGGGAACTGGTGCCAAGGAGAGCTTCCCACTGGAGGAAGTTGGGTACCTGCTTTTGAGCCCCCTGTGAGTTGCTTGTGAAGTGCAGGGGTGGTCAGAGTTGCCTGCTCTCGGCGCTGACAACACCAAGGGTAAAGACCCTGCAGGAGATCCTTTACCCTCTTGAGTGTCTGAGGAGAGACATTAGGGCTTCTTGCCTCTTCACGTGAGAGGGTGAAGCCGGGCTCCCGGTCGGTTCTGACCTGGCAGGGGAGCCTGAGGGAGAGGGTTTGCCATTGCCCATCTCCAGAGATTTCTGCATGAGACGCATTTTCAGCCACAGGTCCCTGTCATGACAAGCCCTGCTTTTGACGCTCGTGTAGTGGACACACTTGGCAGGGACGTGTGTCTCGCTGAGGCACTTCACACAACGCAAGTGTCCATTGGACCTTGGCATAAAGTCCTGACAGGAAGCACATTTCCTGAATCCTGAAGCCCCTGGCATTATTGCACTAGTAATGCCAGGGGAGAGTGTCTCAGCGGGAGACAAACTTGAAGAAAAAAGTTGTGGGGTTTTTTGGGTTTGTTTTTTTTTTTAAACTAAGTAACTATTCTAAAGGAAGGGAAACAACTGGGATGTTACTATTTCTATGTTCTTTGTAATTGTTTCCTTCAGAAACCAGGGAAGAGGATCAGCAGTGCCCCGAGCCCCATCTTCAGCCAAGGACAGTTGAGAAGGAACTGAGGAGGGTGCAGGACGCAAGCGCTCAGGAAGATTCTAATGAGACGGGAGATACCAACTGAGCGCGTGTGTCCCAACCAGACATGGCTACTGAAGATCTCTGATCAACGGTGCCGGGACGCAGCATCACCTAGAGTGGAGCACCCACAGGGACAGCACTCTAAGAAGAATCAAGTTTTCCACTGACAATTAACCGGAGTTAAGAACCTCCAGCAGACTCCATGGACCCCAAAATATCACTCCTGAACAGAGGGAAAAAAGATGGGGATATCTACAGTAGCAGCAAAAGTACTAATTTTATCACACATGTGCAATTTTTTTAATTAAGATTAAAAATGTTTTTTTTAGTTCAAAGCTGTCCACACAGAGCAATAGAGTAGTCCCCAATTACAATACTACTTTGAGGCTGTAACGGTCTATCAAAACAGTGACCAAACTAAAAGTTCTCTAGAGATTGAGCTACTGTCTATCACTACAAGAAACTGTACTGACTATTAAATTTACACAATTAAAATACCTATTTCTTTCACAGAATATGTAGTCAAAGACTGTTTACTTTTTCAAAAATTCTTAGTAAACAAACCAGGAACTCTTCAAAAGCCAAGATTTTTACAATTAGCTCAATTTTTCAGCGATAACCCCAAGACTGTCTTAAAATATACCACTTTAAAAGAGGCACAATTTCATTGACAGTTTTATAGAAGTTTTAAAACAAGTGCACAATTTTGCTACAAATGTTTGTGCACTGCTCACCACCATGCACTCAGTATTTGCAAACAAGATATAAGCACTGCTGTGGCCCATCAACTATGTAGAAACAATTTTATTAACAATTTATTCACTGTAATATTTATTGTACTTCAGTCACATACATGATTTATGCTCTTTAAGTATCTGCATTATCAGATAATTTCAGACATTTTATCTAGTGACCAAATAGAATGATTCTTCTGTTCATTGCACTGAATAAATAGCATGTTATAAAATCCACAGGGACATCAACACAACCTTGATAAGCAAGGCATACAGCAATGACATTTCATCAAGACTGCATCAATGTTCAGTGTACCAGGTTTAAAATACTTGAGTGAAGTAAACCTTTACTTCACTTAGTATCATCTGTTAAAATGACTAGAAATTTAGGTGTGACCAGGTCAGCAATCCACACTTTTGCAAATATCTTGACGTTTTCTTTATCACTGAATTGTATCAGTTTTTATATACAAATACTGGATGCCCTGTTTACAGAGCTCTGTGGTTAAGCTTTGGACAACAGCTTCAAGTACACACTCACCTATTTATCAATGACAAGTAGGATGCCTTCCTGGAAGAAGGAAAGTCTAAACCCATCCATTTATACAGAATCCAACCTTCCAAATGCAAACCAATGCAGTTCTGTATTCCTGATTCCCAAACAACATCAGAGTAAGATTAACAAGACTGGTGAACTGCACTGCTGATAATCAGAATTGTTTAGACAACATCACGTCAATTCTATTGTAGTGCACCTTAGGAAAAGTATAAACAGCAGAGAGATAAAAACTAGGACTGTATTATAATCTAGTCTGATCTCCTCCATAACACAAGCCAAAGAACCTCATCCAATAATTTCTGCATCAAGTTCATACCTATTTGACCTATACCCTATCTTTTAGAAAGGGGTTCAGTCTTGATCTCAAAGACTTCAAATGGGGAATCTACTACTTCCCAAGGTAAAACTAACTATTAGGATTATTATCTTCACTTAAAAGTTTGTATTTTATTTCTAGTCTGAATTTGTTTACCTTCAGCTTCCAATTCACTTATGTCCTATACAAAAGGTAATACCACCTCCCTACTCCTACTTCAGTAGTACTTTGCTCTCTTTCACACCATAATGCTGTGTGGCATGTTCAATTGCTTATCTATCCTGACCCCTTAAATCCTTTACACAGTTGCTGCTTCTCAGGATACAGTGCACCTTCTTATAAATGTAACCTATGTTTTTTGTTCCTAGATGTAGAACTTGCAGTGGCTGTATTAAAGCATGTTCGAATAAGTCAACCTTACCACCAAGTGATCCACATTGGCCTGTAGACTGACCTCTCCCCATCTTTATTTATCACTCCAGTTTTTGTGGCATCTGCAAACTTTACCAGCACTTATATTTTCTTCCAGATCATTGATAAACATATTAAATAGCATTGGACCATGAACAGAGACCTGCCAGACCCCAACAAAAACACACCAATTTACAATTACTTTTTGTATTCTGTAAATTAGCTTTTAATCAATTTAATATGAGCTATATTAATTTTATATAGTATTTTTTCCTCCCAAAATTAAAATGACATGTAGGACTAAGTCAAATGCCTTACAAAAGTCTAAGTATATTATGTCAATAATTTATTAACCAAACTTGTCAAAATTAGTATTATTTGATTAGATCAAAAGACACTGATTTTGACTAGACATATTTTCCATTAAGCCATGTTGATTAGTATTAATTATGCTACCACCTCATAATTGTTTACTGATTTTGTCCCATACCATTCTTTCCATGACTTTGCCTGTGATTAATGTCAGGCTAATCAGCCTATAGCTTCCTGGATCTTGCCATTTACCCTTTTCAAATACTGGCACAATATTCGCTTTCTCCTAGTCCTCTGGAAATTCCAGTGTTCTAAGATGTTAAAAATCAACATTAATGGATCAGAGCTTTTCCATCAATTCTTTTGATATTTGTGGTGCAAGTTATCTAGTCCTGCAGATTTTAAAATGTTAAAAACTGTTCCTGTTTAACATACTCCTTAGTTATTGACTGAATAGAATGTATTTCATTATCACTAAGATAAGAATACACTATCCTGTTTTCTTTCAAATACTGAACAGAAATATTTAAATACTTCTGCCTTTTTTGCCTTTTGATTGATGATTTATCATCTTTGTCTAGCATCAGACCTATTGCTAGAATTTTGCTTGTTCCCAATATATTTAAAGAACTCTTTGTCCTTGACCCTACTGGCCATAGATTTTTTTCCACTTGCATCTTTAGCTTCTCTTAACTGTCTAAAACTCCTAACTGGTGTGCTGACAGGTACTCCTTGCTTTCAGCTTCCCTAATGTTTTGTTATAGATTACTAATTTTTATTACTTTCACCTCCCCTCCAAAACAGTATTTTTTAAAATGAAATAAGCCTTCTTTCTTGACTGCGGAATTATGTGTTTTGAAGCATCTAATAAAGAGTTCTTAAACATAAAAATGGGAATTATATTTAAGTACTTCCTCCCACTCAATTTTAGCACGTGACGGCTTTCACCTTTGGAAACTGGCCTTCTTAAAGCACCAAGTATACCCACTACTTGATGTTCTAGCTGCACACAGCAAATGAAAACAGACATAAATTTTCATAAACGATCTGGAAAAAGGGGTGAATAGTGAGGAGATAAAATTCACACACAATGCAAAATTACTCAAGATTGTAACTCTTTGCCTTCAGCTTTAGAATTAACTAAGGGATCTCACAAGACTAGGTGACTGGGCAACAAAATGGCAGATGAAATTCAGTGTTGTTGATAATAATGCACAATGCAAAAAATAATCCCAGCTATACATACAAAATGATGGGTTTTGAATTAGCTGTTACCACTTAAAGATCTTGGGAGTCATCATGGATAGTTCCCTGAAATCATCTGCTCAGTGCACAGCAGCAGTCAAAAAAGCAAACAGAATGTTAGGAACCATTAGGAAAGGGATAGATCACACAGAAAATATCATAATGCCATTATATAAATCCATGGTATACCCACACCTTGAATACTGCGTACAGTTCAGGTCACCTCATCCCCAAAAAGACACATTAGAATTAGAAAAGATACAGAGATGGGCAACAAAAATGATTAGGGATATGGAACAGCTTCCATAGGAGGAGAGATCCAGACAACTGCAACTGTTCAGCCTGGAAAAGAAATGACTGAAGTGGGGGATATGACAGTCATGAATAAAGTCATGACTAGTATGGAGAAAGTGAATAGGGAAGTGTTATTTACTTCTTTCACATAATACAAGAACTAGGGGTCATCCAATTAAATTCATAAGCAGCAAGTTTAAAACAAACATAAGGAAGTACTTCACAGAACACACAGTCAACATGTGCAGCTCATTGCCAGGGAATGTTGTGAAGGCCAAAAACATAACCGGGTTCAAAAAAATACTTGGACCTGTTCTCCGTGAATTTACCTAACAACGCTATTAGCCAAGATGGTTAGAGATGCAACCCCATGGTCTAGGTGTCCCTAAACCTCCAACTGCCCAAAGCTACAATTGGACAACAGGTGATGGATCACTCCAAACAGCCCTGTTCTGTTCATTCCCTCTGAAGAATCTGGCACTAGCAACTGTCTGAAGACAGTATACTGGGCTAGATGGACCATTGGTCCGACCCAGTATGCCCATTCTTATGTTCTTATCACCTGAGCAACCACAAATTTTTAGTTCAGTGATCAATTCATCTTCATCTGTCTAAATTAGGTCTAATGTACAATTATTGCAAGTTGGTTTCAGTACTTTGTTTGAAAGTTATATATATTTTTAGAACCTCCAAAGATATTTTACAAGTGGCAGCAAGAGATCTCCGGCATATGTCCCCCAGACTGAAATTCCCAATAATGCAATATTTCCATCTACACACTATAGACAGAAGTTTAAGGAGCTGCTCCTCCTGTTCCTTTGTCTGATTTGGTGGTCTATAGCAGACTCCACCCCCCCCCAACTCCCCACCCCACTACCACCTGTGATTTATCAGTTAATCCTTTGATCTATAAGCATCCCAGTCCTCTCCTTCAGAATTGTCAATAACTCTAGAGCAGGTAGTGGTATCTTTAATGGAGAGTGCCACACTATGTACCATACCTCCCATTGTATCTTTCTTAAACACAACATATCCCGTGATTTTAACATCAGTCATGGGATTGAAACCTGATGTGTTGCATAATCCCAATCATATCAAATTTATTTTCTAATTCTTTGTTTATTCTCACTATTCCTATTGTAATTCTTATTGTCTATGTAATAAAAAAATGGAGATTTCCACAGGGGAGGGAGACTCCCTCAAAAATGGAAAAATCTGGATACTGCTAAGGTCTTGTCTATACTTGCAGCAAAGTCTACAGCACGTGTAGCTACACACTGCAGTGAAAAGCACGCTGCATCCGTCCTGTGATGCGTAGCTACATATGGCAAAGAACGGTTCTGGCAGGGGCAATGTAGCAGAGAAAGGCACTAACAGCTCCCTCCCAGGGCCCCCTGCCCCCCCTTTCTCTAGAGTCTTTCCCTGCAGCCTGGAAAGGCTTCAGAAGTGGGAAGCTGCTGGAGCCTTTTACCACTTCCAGAGACTTTCACTGAGGCAGAGAAAGGCTCTGGCAGCAGGACACTACATCAGTAAAAAGAGCAGTGTACATGTAGGAGGCACTGTGTGGGCATGTAGAGAGCCATGTAGGGTATATACCTAAAGGCTCTCATGTGTCTGTATTGTACTTGCCTAAGCAGTTCCTCACTGTCTACACTGCTATTTATATACATGCCAACTGGGCATGCAATGTCTGTATTCTACATGCCCATAAGTGTAGACGTAGCCTAAGACTCTGGAGGCTCTTAAGTGAAGAGCAGGCTTCCCCATTTCATTTCTGCCAGTCAAGTCAGAGACAGATACAAAAGACTGAGCCCCTAAGGAGGAAGGAGGACATAATCCCAGTACCCTTTCTTGACACTGGCAGTTGAGGATAGGGGCTGAGCCTCTCCCGAGGCTGTTGCTCTTTCCTCTCTACACAGGAGCAGCAGCAGCACCTCTATGAGAAACAGAAGCTGGTTCTCAATGGCATGCATTTAAGAGGCAGGATGCAACTACCAACAATTCCCTCTTCCTCCACACACAGGAGCAACAGGAGTTGCATTTACAGGTGTGACAAATTGCTGCAGAAATGAGCAAGAGATGACACTAACCTACTACAGACCATTTCGTGGCAGATCATGCTGCCACCTTCCCACCACCACATTTTTCAACATACTGGAGTCAGACTGTCAGCTCTGCACACTTTCACTACAATCGTCACAGTCCCAGCTAAGGTCAAAACATATGGGGAGCAAAGGGACCTTGCTTCACCGTTCAGCTCATCTCCCCTACCTCAGTTTTAATTGGAATCAACTTCAAGAATAGACAAAAGACCCAAAAATGTTGTGTCAAATGTGTACCATATAATCATAGCACACAAACAGCATGTACACACAAGAACTAAAGAGATGCAAAAAACTCCCAGGAACTCGAACTGACACTGTTTAATGTAGATCAGTGGTCAACAAGATGTCCATTTATGGCTTCATTGTGAAAGAAGCTCCAGAAGTATGATGTAGCCTGCATTACCCAAACATGTGGATAAAACAGTAGAAACTCAGAGTCACTCGAACACCTCGTGAATGGAGGCTGTTCGCATCACTGAACAAAACGTTATGGTTGTTCTTTCAAAGGTATTCAACTGAACATTGACTTAATACAGCTTTGAAACTTTACTATGCAGAAGAAAAATGCTGCTTTCCCTTATTTTAAGGGTTTACGTTTAACACAGTACTGTACTTGCTTTTTTGTTGTCTCTGCTACTGACTGATTGCATATTTGTGGTTCCAAATGAGCTGTGTGGTTGACTGATAAGTTCATAACTCTGGTGTTCATAACTCCAAGGTTCTACAGTACTGCAGACTACATTGATCCAACATGATCCTCTGGCTCCTTCTCCTTCAAGGTTACTTAGCACACCACAGGCCAAAAAGTGATCAAGAGCACATACAGAACAGTATTCTCTTAAAACTTAAATACAACAAATCCAGGAAACACCCAAATCCTTCGAACTCTTCCACATCACATGTGAAAAGAGTTGAAACCAACACAGACTTTCTATGTAAATTCCCAATTACCAGAAAGGAGAGTGGTAACAGAAACTCATCCAAATCCTCAGCATAGCACAGAGGACACAGTTGGAGCGGAGGAACTAGCCCATGTCTTAGTCAGCACCATTACAGGACTTCTGCTGGGAATCCACAGCCTCCAAGATTAGGAAAGTAAGCAGAAAAATAGCATAAAATATGCTTCCCACCCCTCACCCTTTATCCATGGAATCAAACAGTGCTCAGGCACACATGACGTTCTAATCCACTGTATGTGATAGTGGTTAAAATTCTCAGTTTGGAGAATTTCAACATCAGTATCAACAAAAGCCTTGGATGAAAATAACCCAAACCCATGTTTCCTCTCTCCATTTTAGACAGAATTTGTCACTGAATCCTCTTGGGGCAGTTTGTTCCAGAATTTAAGCTTTCATTTAAAAAAAATGAATTCTAGCTGTTGAGGTTGTGGAGAAAATCATGACAAGATGCACCCAGTATTAACCAGTTTAGTGTTGTTTTGCACCTGAGGACAGCCTGAAATAATAAACTCAGAGATGCATAATCTCTCCATTGAGCTAAATGAGGCATTAAAACTAACAAACAGGCAAACAATTTATGTCTGGATTGTTAACTATTTCACTGCTGATCGTTTTAGCAAAAACCATGACGGAATCAAGGCATTTTGGATTTATAAAGTTATTTACCAACCAAAAAGTTTCTGCCTCTCATTGACAAGAAAAGCTCTTAGTCTAGGTCTTTTCACTGCCAAAAAGGTATGTGTTTGTACAGCAAGATGGCTAACTTGAGTTACCAATCTCATTTAAACACACACCTATTTTGGCAGCGAAGACAACATGAGCCTTCAACACTACAGTGGCACAGATTGAGAAAAATTCTTCATACTTAAACCTATCTGCATCAGACAGTGTTTTCCTCCAAGAACGCTTGATGCTGCTCAGTGTCAAATGCCACTAGCTTTCTTCCTTTCTACTTTTTCCAATCACAGGTCATCCAAATGCCAAGGGGGATCTGCGAGAGCAATGGTGTAGGAGAAGGCACTTCAATGCCAGAGGGTCTACGGCAGCAACCTGGGAGCGATGGTAGTTTTTCACTGTCACAATACTAAGTTTAGTAGCTTTTCTATCAGTAAAGTTTTAGCATTTGTTGGAGCTGGTAATCTTCTAGGGTGAACTTTCGTGGTTGCTTTTTCTTGTCTTGTGATGGGGGAGAGGAATTTTTACCTGAAGGAGCTGGTGGTGAGATAAGGACACAGATTAGCTTGTGTGTTTCTAATGTCCAGCGCAAGGATCCAGTCCAAAGCGTACAGGGGAGGGGAGGAATATTATCTGCATGCAGCCAAAGGTGAAGAGGATCGCTTTTTGCTGCTGTTGTCTGAAGTGTCATTCTACATGGACGAAGTCTCCCACAAGCTAAGTCATGTGAACCTCAGAACCATGTTAGGTAATGTCTTGGGGGGAGGGAGGGAGGGTTAGGAAGCCTTTGGTGTCCCTAGCTCTGTAGATTAGCAGGATGCCCATAATCGATTTATCAGCACTCTCAGATTAAGAGGATACCCTCTTTGATGTTAAACTAGTCTCTTCTGCACTTGAACCTGGAGGAGAATAAAATCACTATTCTACCATTCTCCATGTCTAAGTGTTCAGAGTAGCTTAATACCGCAAGGTGAGCTAGCACTGGGCTGGTCTTGTCAGCCAACCATGTTTCAGTGATGCAGACCACGTTAGGTAGCCCACAGCTGACGAGTTTGTGGTGGTAAAGAAGGGTGACTGCTGACCATGATTCCATTAGCATGAGGTAGATGTCTTGAAAATGCTCTATTTCAGTGGTTCTGAAATTTCTGTACTGGTGACCCCTTTCACACAGCAATCCTCTGCGTGCGACCCCCCCTTATAAATTAAAAACACTTTTTTATATATTTAACATCATTACAAATGCTGGAGGCAAAGCAGGGTTTGGGGTCGAGGCTGATAACTCATGACCCACCATGTAATAACCTTGTTACACCCTGAGGGGTCCCGACCCCTAGTTTGAGAACCCCTACTCTATTTAGTCTGCATTGGTTGGCTCATTTGGTGCACTGGAACGCCTTACCTAGGGAATGACCAAGTGGGAAAGAAGCAGCAGTGGCACAGGCCAAAGTGCTATGCTAGCCTGTTGGAACAACTTGCATCATGGTTTTTTCAGCCCACATAAGTTAGAACAACCTTCAGATTGCTGTAACTTACATCAGGGCCAAACACCAATCTCTGGCTGTTCACAGACTTCGGAGAGCACAAATGCTGCTTAATACCTGACCCCTTTTCCTCGGGCTTGTACCAAGCGCAGATCAGGGATCTGAACAATATTCCTGGTATACATTTAGGTCTCCTTTTCATTTCTAATACCAACTCTTATTCTAGTTGTCATATCCATGCCTACATCAGATATACACTTATGGTTATGCTGTAGTCGGTTTACTTTATTTTTGAACATTTTCAGCAACAAAAGAAACATGGGGAACAATTAGGTACTATGTTTGTATATTACTCACATCTGTTTGTGAACCATTAAACATGTTCTACTAAAACACTTGCCCACAAGGTTTCTCTGGGGGAAGGGAAGAACAAAAGTATTCCTCAGTACGGCGACATATTACTTATTTTGTTACGGACTTTGAAGCATGGTGCAAGCCAACAGAAACTGCCGATGTTAATCTACCCAATATTTATGGTTATATTATGGTGTCATAATCAAATCTGGGTCATTAAAGATACTATGGTTATTAAAACTGCTATAAAAATGTGATAAAAAGCCTTACCTTTTGGATAATCTTCCAATAAGAGGTTGAAGTGACCTAACTGACAAAAGAAATCAGACTCGACCTTTCCTTCAGCTTTCAATATCAGAGATTCATAGCAGCGAACAGCCTGTAAAAGAGAAGTACAGATATTTTCACAGTGCTGTATTGTACTGAACAAAGCACATTTTATAAATGCATCTTCTTTCTAATACAAATATAAACCTTTTACCAAACCTAATGTTATTGTGCAAAACTAAAAACTCTGCAGTTTTCTGCAACAACCAGAGCTCTTTCAGAATTATGTCATCCTTGGTTTTAAAGCAAGAAAAAGAGGGAGAGCACACACTGAAAAAGTGTCAGATTCAAACACAAATATCTAGCGATACTAATATCTAGAATACAGAAAAAACAAAATCTTTTTTTCTTTACTTGTGAACTTGACACACACTTCATTTCCTTAAGGCAAAACAAATTGATACAGTACATCAGGGGATTGATTTAAAATGAAGTGATATAAATCACTGAATGTAATTATGATTTAAATCAGCAAGTAGGAAACTGATTAAAATCATCAATTTTAATCTTGTTTTGCATTTGTGCTTTAGTTATTTTCCCAAAGAACATTTGAGTCTGGTTGGCTGCTGTCATTTGATACTTTTTTGGTAACCAGGGAGGATACACTATCTATACATACTTAAATAATTATATTACACAACATATAACTACTCTAATTCTTAATTTACCATTTCTTATTTACTAGATCATTTTTTTTTCCTCATAATCTGTGTCAAGATGAATTTTTATGGAATGGGAATTCAATTAAAATGCTTTTTTAATATAAAAAAGCATTTAAAATTGTTTGAACATGAAGATCATGTCTACACTACCACTTATGTCAGCAAAACTTATGTCACTCAGAGATGTGAAAAGAACACCCCCTCCCCACCCCCGAGTGATATAAATTTCACTGGCATAAATGGTAGCGTGCACAGCATTATATCAGCGGGGGAACTCCTCCTGCCAACATAGCTACCGGCACTTTTTGAGGTGGTATTATCATGTCGACAGGAGAGCTCTCTCCTGTCGGCATAGAGCGGCTATATGGGTGATCGTACAGCAGTGCAGCTGCATTGGTACAGCTGTGCTGCTGTAAATTCGCTACCACAGACATGCCTTAGTTTAGCAAAACATTGAGGAGTCCGGTGGCGCCTTAAAGGCCTGGTTTTTCAACTCCTAGTCAATTTCTAAACTTGGAATGGGACCTGAAAGTAGTCTTTCACATTCCAGATGAGTGACCCAGCCACCAGGCTCTCTGGCTATTCTAGGGGGTGGTGGTCCGTTTCTCTTGTTCTATGGAGAAAAAAGTTCATAAGGTCTAGTTTTTGTTTCAGTGCAGAACAAAAACAAAAATAATGAAAGCTCAAATTTTTTTGTAAAATGGAATTCTTATGTTTTGCCGAGACCTGGCTAGAATACAATTAACATTTTCTGATACAGAGCAGGTAAAATACAATTAGGTTTTCTACTACTCACATCACAGCTTGCGACATGGATAAACTCCAAACAAGAATTTGGTGACCCATAAAATCTTTTGGGCAAGTAATCAGATGAGGAAGACAACTTTGCAAAGATGACCAAAGACTAAGAGAAAATCTCAATTTCTGGAGAACACTGACACAGCAGGATCCCTCTAACCAGGCATTAGCCTGACTTCCCTGAACTATTCAAGGTTATAAATCAGACATGCTTAAACAGTTTAGCATCTGGGACCCTACAGTGATTCCATCAAATTTTATCAAACCACACTTAGGAGAAAACATACTTTGTGGTTAGAGTACAAGGGTGGGAGTCGGGACACCTGGGTCTATTTTTGGCTATTTCACACACATCTTGTATGACCTTCAGTAAGTCAGATTTTCACTATGTCTTTGTCTCCAACCCCTCAGCCAGCAATATTTAGGATGTTTACCTACATTCACAGGGATATCATGTGACATAATTCATTTTAACTTCTAAAGCTCTTCTTGGAAGTTCAGATTGGAGGCAACAGAGTAATAAAAAGCAAAAGTGTTTTCCTTGCTTTCCATTCTCAAGGGAGAATAGGAAACACCAAGATAATCTCTTTTTCCTTCCGGAAAATTAAGTCTGCACAACTTTTTTTTTTTTTTTTTAAACCCAGTATACCTAGTCCTCACACACACAAATATGGATACTCTAGTACAGATTTTGGTTCAAAAACCATCTCTTCTTCCCACCAAACACCTTTGAAGACATCCCTGGAAAGGAGTCAATACTTTTCCACTTCGAGCTGGGGAGGGCAAACTACAGCCCACAGGCTGGATACAGCCCGTCAGGGCTTTCAATCTGGCCCATGTAATGGCCAGCCCCATGGCGCAGCGGGACGAAGGCAGGCTCCCTACCTGCCCTGGCACCAGGCCGCTCCCAGAAGCGGCCAGCATCACATTGCTGCAACCCTTGTGGGACAGCAGAGGTCTCCGTGCACCACCCTCATCTGCAGGCACCGCCCCCCTAGCTCCCACTGGCTGGGAACGGGGAACCGTGGCCAATGGGAACTTCGAGGGTGGTACTCACAGGCAAGGTCCACACGCTGAGGAGCCGCCTGCCCTATCGCACCCCCAGGAGCCACTGCCAGACATGCTGGCCACTTCCGGTAGCTGCACGGGGCAAGGGAGCCTACCTTAGTCCCGCTCAGCACTGCTGCCACCCTGGAGCTGCTCAAAGTCAGCGGCGCCAGGCCACAGCTTGCACCCCCACCCCTTGCCCTGAGCCCCTCCCTGCATACCCCACCTCTCCTACACCCCCACCCCTTACCCTGAGCCCCTTCCCGCACACCATGCCCCCCACACACACACACCCTGCACTCCCACACCCTAACCCCCTGCCCCAGCCCTACATTCATGCCTCTGTGTACAATTTCCCCACCCAGATGTGGCCCTCGGGACAAAAAGTTTGCCCACCCATGCCTCAGAGGAAGAAGCAAGTCTTCCCCTAGAAGCGAGAGATTAAAAAGCATTTTGAAAAAAGGAGGTCACACCAACATGGATTTTCTTGGGTGGGAATCTCAAGGAATCAGACCCAAAAGGATTTGTAACTACATAGATCGACAGCCACTGGGATACATCAAGTGTAAAAACTTCTATGTACTCCTGAGGGAATTTTGCACCAAAAAATTAAAAATTCCGCACACAATACTTTAAAATTCAGCAAAATTCTGAATATTTTGTCAAAATAATATAATCTAATCACACCAGTTTCAATTATTGTGGTAATTTATTTCAAAATACCTGACAGCATGTATGTAACAATGCAGACAACAAAAGACATGGAGGAATTTTTTTTTTGACAAATACATTCCTTAGTAGGAATACTAATACAGAACTTGGAGTAATAATTCATTTAAACTACAATACAGAAATGTATTTCCTGCACCCCTCAGAAGCGTTGCAAAGGCTTGGGGGAGTCAGGTATAATGGAGTGGCTGAGGGAGAGGAAAGTAATTGCTAAAAAGGAGCCTGGGAGTCAGGCTCATGCCAGGTTTGACATTACTCCACATTGTCTGGGTTTGTGGTATGCCCAATATTTATACAAATCTTATGTCCCCACTGTGAATACCATTTTCAGGTCTGATCAATCCACCTCAAAAACAATACAGCAAAAGTGGAAGGGGTTCACAGACAGGTAACAAGAACCAGAAAATGGAAAGCCTTCCATATGATTGAAAATGGGTACTGTCCACAACATTTTCGCTGCTGCTTTGGATATTCCTTTGAGATATGAAATATTCTATTCCACCTTGGGAAATAAAGGCAGAATAAGTCCTCAATGTTTTATCCTTATGTCGAGTACAATATTGTGGTTATGTAGATAGCGTTGAGTTTGGACAACCTAGATCAGTGGTGGGCAACCTGCAGCCCGCACACAGCCCGTCAGGGTAATCCTCTGGCGGGCGGGCAGTGAGATAGTTTGTTTACATTGACCGTCCACAGGCTCAACCGCCTGCAACTCCCAGTGGCTGTGGTTCACCAATCCCGGCCAAGGGGAGCTGCAGAAAGCGGACCGCCAATGTAAACAAACTGTCTCACAGCCCGCCCACAGAATACCCTGACGGGCCCCATGCAGCCTGCAGGTTGCCCACCACTGACCTACACACTGAAGAAATGGCCACAAGTTACGAGAGAAGCAGAAGGACAGCAACAGCCACCTGTGGAGTACAGTTCCTCAAGAGGCATGTCCAAACCTGTGTTGGAAACTACCACAGCCAGTTACCTCAGTATCAAAAAAGGGATTTCTAAAAGTCAGAGCCCGCACAAGACTAAACAATAGAGCCCAGCAAAACACTAAGATGTCAATAAGCCAAACAGCTGAAGTAAAAACAAACATCCTTTTGTTTTTGATTTCAGTTTCTGCTCTGCACAGGAAGAGTTTGGGCAAGTCTGCCTGAAGCTGAAAACTCAGGAAAAAAATGGTTGACATCTTCTGACCTAAGACCTTCCCTCTGCCCCCAGTCCTATTCCACCTGCATCCAGAACCTCCCAACGAGCCTCTGTGCACCCCGATCCGCCCTCCCTCACCTGGACCCCCCACCGTGCCACCCGCATTGCCCCACACAGAACCCTCTCACCCCACACCTGGATTGCCCCACGCTAAGCCCCTCCATACTTGGATCCTGCTAGGCTGAACCTACTTGCCCCACACCTGGATTGGGATGGGAGGGCAGGACTGGGTGTGCGTGCAACACTCTGTCCCTCTCACTCACTGTGGAGGTATATAAATAGTAAGGCATCTATTTGTCAAAAAACATTTCCTTAATCTTTTTTGTTGTCTGTACTGTTACAGGCACTTGCTGACAAGTATTTTGAAATAAACTACCAAAATAATTGAAAATGGTGTGACTATATTATGTTATTTTGACAAATAAAATATGCAGAATTTTAAAATGTGTGCAGAATTCTTAATTTTTTGGTGCAGAAGTCCTTCAGGAGTAACCTAGGAGTGGAGAACCTCTAGGGACACTACTCAAAGAAGAGCCCAGTTACTGTACAATAAACATGGTTCTTAGTTGTTTTTTCTACCTGTATTCAACTGTAGATGCAAATGTGCCCCATACACATGAGAACAGATTGTTTTGGTCAGTAGTATTCGTTGGGACCATGCATGCATCCTGTATGTCCTTGTGCCCCCATCACATAGGCCATTAAGTGGCAGAGCAGGCCCAATCTCCATTCAGGTCCTTCGTCAATACAGAATCCTATGTAAAAGACTCTCCAGTGGCAGGGAAAGGAAGGCTAGGTTGCAGGATCCACACGGACCAAATATCTTCCATATCTAAGAGCCACAGTTACTGTGATTGTTCTCTCAGTGCTTATCATGTGGATTCCACTGTAGATGCATGGCTAACTGGTAATTCTCTAAAGAGGTGGGCGTCAGGAGTCCGCCTTAAAAACTGTAGCACTGCTCAGCTAAACCAAGCACCATATCTCATGGCTAAAACTAGAAGCGCCAAGCGGCTGCCTTGTAAGTTTCTGATATAGGGACACTACAAAAACATGAGATGATTTTTGGAATGGCTGTGTTCTGTGGGCATGGGAAACTCCAGCTGTGAGCCCCATGCAGGCTCCGACACTGCCCCACTTAAATCAGTGCAAGTGCTCCAGGTGAGGACGCACATCCACTGGCAGAAGGAGGGTCATGGGGACATGAAAAACCACAGTAATTACCATGGTAGCTGTATGCTGATCCAACGTACATCGACTTAATGTTGTAGTATAAGACAAGGCCTGAAAGTAACCTAGACTTCATGAAATACTGTATATGATGATCCTGCTATTAACTCTTGAATCTCTCTCACCTTTCAAGCAGAGGCAATATCCATCAAAAGTAGAGCAGCAAACCAATCTAGGGAGGGAATTTCAGAAGATCAGCTGACCATCCTGAACCTGAAGTGATGACCTAATCTGTTGAGTTGCCTGAGGTCTAGAACAGGATGCATCCTGCTTTCTTCTTTGGGACAAAAAAGTGATAGGAATAAAACCTTCATCCCAGAACTCAAGAGGAAACTTCTCCAATGCACCTAGTTGTACAAGGGAGTCCCCACCTTTTGCTTTAGCAGTATCTCATGAGATGGGTCCCTGAAGGAAGACTGGGTTGAAGGGCAAAGGACTGAAACTGGACTGAACAGACCTTATGGACTACTTCTTGGACTCAGCAGTCCATAGTCATTCCAAGTCCAAAATGAAAGGAAAGCACCTGCCAAATGGTGAGGGAAAGTGTATAAATCCTTGTAGATCAGTCCAGGACTTCTGACCATGGAGTCAAACTTGTTTTCTTGAACCAGGTGTTGCATGAATTGTACAATTCTGATACAAAGGTCTCTTCTAGGGAGGATCCAAGGCCTTTTGCTGTTAAGAAAATTAGGAGGTTGGTCTTCAGAGAAGATCTGAAGCTTAACTTGCCTCCTCTTACGGACTGAAGTGTAGAGACCTTGGAACCAAAGTGCATCTCTAAAAACCTCTTTCAAAAGAGTGGAATGTTTCATCATTCTTGCAGCTAAACAGCTTCACTGATCTTCAAAAGGCAGATCTTCAACTTAACTTTTTAGTAGAGGACTCAAAGCTGGGAGCAGTTGCTAACATTTTGGAGGACAGGATTAGAATTCAAAACAACCCTGACAAACTGGACAATTGGTCTGAAAACAACAAGATGAAATTCAATAAAGACAAGGGGGAAAAAAAAAATCAAATGTACAACTACAAAATAAGGAATAACCAACTGACTAGGCATTAGCACAGAACAGTATCTGAGGGTTGTAATAGATTGCACATTGCATACAATTCAACAATGTGATGCAGTTGCAAAAACGGCTAATATACTGGGGTACATTAAAAAAAGCGGAAGGAACCATGAACACCACCATTCTACCCTCCCCAAATCTCACCCTCCTGGCAACCCACACTTTTCCCCTAATGTTCACCTAACACATGGCATTCAACCACCTTAACTGCTTCTCCAACTGATGCCAATCCCTCTGGAGAAGCTGGTGACTGGCCACAGGTAGTGGTGGCAGTTGGGGAAGACACAAAAATCCTAAAATGATCTTCACTTACCCTGTTCACATTTCTGAAGTTTTCCTCACAATCAAAAGGGCAATTGAGACTGAGACATCAATACCACATCAAATATATACAACATGGAACACTGATACAGATGTTATTTGTCAGGAATCAATAAATCAAAAATCATAAAAATTGAATACTATACTTTAGATGCTGCTAAAATTTGAGAGTGTGTTCAAGTCAAAAGTCAGGATTTTTGTTTTCTTTTGGCGGTGGTTTTTTTTTTTTTTTTTTGCTTTGCAAAGTAACAGATTTCCTTGCAATTTCCCAGAAAATTAATTCTGTATTCAAACAATAAAGACTATAAGTTATGGGCCAGTCATGGCCTGTCCTGCACAAGGGAGCAAAACAGACATGAGGTTTATTCTCTTGCACCAGTGTACCATACTACCAATTCCTGCAGACAGGGGAAATGATGATCCATAAAGCTAGTACGTCCTCCCTTACACATATGGGCAAGACGACATGATGGAGCCTCCACTCCAACTCCCTGGTCACTAAACACCCAGAAGTATAATTAATTACACTGGCATGTTGAGGAGCATGCACTTGCAACACATATACTGCTGTTGCAGTTTGCCCTCAGACCAGAAAGGAGATCTGATTCTCCCTCATGGGCTGCTCCAACGGCAACCCTACACACATTTCCCTTTGCCATGAGCTATAATCACAGACTGACAATCTAGCCCTTTGTGAGGATACACAAATTTCACCCCTGCTTGAAGTTCAAAACTGAATGCAATCTTAGCTACCATGCCTCTATGACAAAAAGATACAGAAACACATCTTTAGTGATTTAATACACATCTTTAACCACAAGTACATTCAGAGCAGACAAGGCTCTGTTGCTCAAAAACTGTATCTGAGGAACACAGCAACAATTCAGATTTGTAATGCACAGGAAAATCAGATGTACTGATGAGATAGTAGTCTTGTAGCCTTTCACACCTCTAAACAAGGTCCTCCTCACTGGACACTCAGAGTGCTGTGAAGAGATCCAGACATTAAATCCCAGCATGCTTTAAGTGTCTAGAGTCTGAACAGCATCCAGAGACCACCACTGTCACTGGATCCCTTGGCATACTGCTCCGTCTAGCATCCCTCCTGAGAGCTGCGACCAAGCAGCCCACTCTCCTGTACCTGGAATCAGCGGTGATTCCTCAGACCCCCCTCATAGCTTAAACACATCATCCCACAGAACTCTTAACATGAGGATGTTCTGAGTCCACAGTTTACCTACATAAGGGGCAGTGGTACATGGAGCATCATGCATGCACTTTGCATAGGATTCTAACACCATTGCCCTTTCCATTGCACAAGAAATCCAGAGAGTACAGATGATATAGAAAATAAAAACATCCTTAACACAACTTCTCACTCTAGCTGACCTTCCCTAGTGAATTCTTGGGGGGGGGGGGAGAGAAGAGATGCTTAAATTCAGAGTGAGAGGGTCCCCCCACCTCAGATTCCTGCAACAGCTTTCCTTTGCTTGAGCTGATGAAAATGACCAAACACCCCAAATAGACCAGCTCTTGCACTTTTATAACCTTCTAGCCCCAGACCCTTCCTAGGGGGAATTTGTTGCCAGGCACCCTCTCCCCTCACAAATCAGTTCCCAGTGGGAGTCAGTCTACTATAGGATGTTCCTATTTAAACAGAAGACCATCGTGATTTAAATAACTATCTACTGTCAGTTCTCTTTCACTGCCCTTGGAATTTCAGTTCAACATGGAGGTAAAAACCACAGAGAAGACAAAACTGCATCTTCAAAATGGAGTTAGCAGCTTGGTAAAACTGCAGAGAGTCCATAATCTCACATGGAATTCATCAACTGTACAGATTTCCCAAATTCTCATGCAGATTCCCCCGCCCCGCCCACCCATGTCATACATCCAGCAGAACAAGCCTAAAAGTCTTAAACGAGGTGCTTGAACTGCCGATTTATCTGCCTATAAAATGGGATCATTTTTAATCTGTCCAACAAAATAGGATTTGGAGGATAATGTAGCCCCTATCTAAGACTGCCAAACACCACAAGAAAAGCATTAAATTTCCTCCACAGATTAAAATGGTTTACATAAAACCCTGTTTTTCACGCCACTTCCTGAAAATGAAAATATATTTAAGTAGTCGCAAGGTTTTCTGACTGAAAAAGGGAAAAATAAATTGATGGCTTTAGGTGGAGCTCTGTATTAAATTGAGCACAATCCTGGGCTGGTATGCAGATCATCCTAGCGAAAGAGGAAATTTCAGATTATCTTGTAGATAAAATGCTTGGATTCAGGCTGAGCTGTCTACTGCCTTGATTGCAGAGAGGAATTTTGAGGGAACAAGCAGTAGCTCTTCCCTGGTTGAGTTTAGGCCATGGATAATGACTGATGTTCTAGAGGTACAGTAACTCCTCGCTTAACGTTGTAGTTATGGTTCTTGAAAAATGCAACTAAGCGAAACAATGTTCAGGGAATCCAATTTCCCCATAAGAATTAATGTAAATGGGGGGGGGGAAGGTTCCAGGGAAATTTTTGTCACCAAAGGTATTATATACATATACAGTATAAGCTAACAATTTTAAACAAGGTAATACAGGTATAAGATTTAAACAATTTTAAACAATTTAATACTATACTCCACAATGATGATTGTGAAGCTTGATTGAGGTAGTGGAGTCAGAGGGTAGATCGTCCGGCTGCTCCTCTTACTGTTCTTTCCAAAGTGCCAGGGGGTACTTAACCCCCCCCAGCTCTGGCCCAGGCCTAGGCCTGTCCCCACCCCACCCCTTCCCCCAAGGCCCCACCCGGCCTCTTCCCACCCCTGCTCCACCCAAGCAACCGCATCCTCACTCCTCCCCCCAGAGCCACATGAACACAGCAAAACAGCTGACTGCTGTGGGTGGGAGGAAGAATGGAGGGAGGCACTGATCTTTGGGGCCTGCTGGTGGGCAGTAGGTGCTGGGGGGGTGGAGGGGAACTGATGCGGTGCTGCCGGACAAACCTGGTTCCAAGCCCCCGCCTGCTAGCTCCAACAGGCTACTCTTCCAGAGAATCCAGCAAGTAGTGGACAAAGTACTATACTAGCAGGTGGCAGCCAAACGTGATAAGCAAACTTTGCACAACTTTAAACGAGTATATTCTCTAATAGATCAGGAACGCAAGAACGAAACATTAACCAGGACAACGTTAAGTGAGGAGTTACTGTATTGCATGCAACTTTATCCCACATCTCTCCTTTGGATCCAAGTCATTCAAGGATAATAAATGCCAGTGATCAAGAACTGGACCCAGAAAAGGTGGAGATTATCAATGCTTTCAATTAAGAAGGACCAGATGCCAGCATCTCTTAAACTGAGAACAGCACAAAACGTTTTTCAAAAACCAACACTTGATGATGACAACATGGCTGTCGACCAGTATCCAATTTGTAATTAAGTTCGTAACGAGAGCGGTCACAAAACAACTTGAGTGTCTAGTTGCCTCAGATCTCCTTGATACTTTTCAATCTGGTTACAGACCTGAACATGGAATTGAAATTGCACCAGTTGCATTGGTAGACAATCTCCTCCTAGCAATGGATGAAGATCGGGGTCCATGCAGATACCGTTAAATCTGTCAGCAACCTTCAGGATTGCTGATCACAAGATTTTGTTACCTCACCTGCACCCCTCAGCAATAGTGGGCAGTAAACTGCTCTTGGGTGGCTCCGTTCTTTCCTGGCAAAATGTTCCCAGAAAGCTCTCTCTTCCCTTAGGGCACTATCATGTGGACTTTTCTATCCTGAAGAGGAGACAATGTGTATATAGGGCTTTTAGGAGAGTGAGAGGATATGGACTTTGGTATTTTTAATATGCTGATGACATTCAGCTCAATATCCCTGTCTCCCCCGATCCAGCCAGGGCTGTTGATAGTCTTGCCCAAGTATCTGAGGGAGATTGCGTTTCAGACAGCTAGCTCTCATCTATGCCCCAATCTGAGTAAGATCAAGATCATGCCCGTAGATGAGGGGTAAGGCTGATATCTCCCCACAGAGGGTATATTTCTACCATGTTACCTGTGTTCACAATATAGGACTATATTCAATCTCCAACTGCTGCTGGAGGATCGTATGGCAGCTGTGCCCAGGAATGCCTGCTACCACCTGCACCCGGTCTAGAGACCACGACCATTTCTTTCACATAGGCATGGATCATGGTAGTGAGGTGCCTTTGTCACATTTCAAGACTGGATTATTGCAATGTATTCTAAATGAGGTTATATTCTAGATTAACTGAGAAATGTAAACTGATGCACAATGCAGCTGTCTTTCAAGCTTTGTTTCTCCTTGGCAGCATGTCATTGGTGCTCTATGATCGGTACCAATTTTGATCTATAAAGTCACAAATGGGTTGGTGACCTTGTCACTTGAAAAGCCACCTCTCAGAGTCATACTGCCACAATTGCAATCAGCAAAAGTATTCAGGCTGGTTTTCTCTTGATTCAGTGGGTTAGGGGTTGGCAGTAGAGCATCCTTTGTGATGTACCCTCAACTCTGAAAGGGGCTTTTTCAGCTTGGGAAAGCTTAAGTCTACTGACCTGCAGAGGCTACTACACGGGAAATCTATTCACGTGGGCTGCTGCAGAGGGCCTCGGTGAAATCAGATGTATGGGGGAGATGGGAATTTAGTGTTCAACAGGTGATCCTATTTTGATTTTGTAATTTATGCTGGGGCACCTAGCACCTTGGATAGGTGCATCTTTTTTGTATAAAAAAAACTAAAATTCAAGACAAGGTTCTACAAATAAAACAGAAGCAACAACGTTCATTTAACGTTCCTCTGAAGATGAAGTAATGAGAAAAAAATATCTAGAGTCAGAACAGAGAACATGGACTGTTTGAAAGTGGCTTTAATGAAATCTCTGGGTCCCTGGTTACCTTATGAGTAGACAACTATGAGCCATAATTACAAATTGAGAGATATCAGACTGTAGCAACCAGGGCAGGGTGAAGACCACAGTGCAATTTAAACCTTAGTAATTCCTTCACCGACCTTTTGAAAAATCCTTCTACAGAGAATTACAAGGTAAATTCCATGGAGAAAGAGGTATAATGTTTATTAGCCAGGAGCCTATGGAGACTAATGTCCAAATGGCTCAACAAAACCAAGAGCTTCTTCACACAAACAGTTTGCGGCAAGCTGGCGTGTGAAACTGCCTCACACTACCCTGCCACAGACTAATGGTCTGGGTACACCCTGCAGACACATTAGCAGTTCCTTAATGTATTTTGATCTAGTACTCTTTGAAACAGGACAAGATCAAAATGCATAAACAAACTGTTAATGCATTTCAGCAGAGTCAACCACGACAGTCCATGGCAAGCTAGTACAGGGTAGATTCATCAGGATTCCTTTTCTCCTCTCCAATTACTTCAGCTTTCGGTCTTTCATAAGCTCTCTCTTGCTGGGACCAGTCTACATGAACTATTAGTTTGTGACAACTGGGGGTGTGAATCGGGTTCATTGTATTTTAAGGTCTCATGAATCCAGAGAAATTGTGAAGGGTCATATCACCTTAAACTAACACAACATCCCTGATTCACCCATAATTAATCTTAATGTAGCAGGTAAAAATTATGTCCCTAATAGAAAGTTTTAAAACTCAAATCTGTGATTTTTCAGTTCAGTTACAAACTTGATAATCTGGGCATATGTTAATACAGTTCCCTTGAGAAATAATCATTGTAACTTTAAGCAAAGCAATAATAAAATACTAACAAGTCCCTGCCCCTCAGAACACAAAAAATAACTAAATGTACAACAGTTCAGGTTCTCTCTGGTATACTCTTACAACCTTTAACTACTAAAATTCTTAAGTTTCTAGCTCAAGATTTTGTAACACTTTTTAAATATGTACACAGCTTTTTAAAGAAAATACACTGCTATATAGAAAATAAAGTCTCATTCAAATTTCTAATTAGCCTCTGGGGACCATTACTTATGTATATGCTCACAAGATGTCTCCACCTTAGCAATATTTGGAACGACGCTTTTTAAAATAAATTTGTAATATAACAAGAGCAATGTCTTATTCAAATTCAACCATGGCTACATTTCTGTAACCTATTAACAGCATATGGGAGAGAGAATAAATTTAGATGACAACTCTCAGCCTACCGTGACCCCACCACATCTACCCAATCCACACTGTAAAATCAGAATCCAAGAGTGATTGCAGGACTTATTGATTCTCTCATTTGAGGAGCTATTAAAAACAATTTTTCTCCACCAAAACAAGTCCCCAAAGGATAGCACAAATTTTTTAGAGTCAATCACCTCAAAATAAATACCAGTTAATTTACTTCAAATGGAGACATATTATTTATGAGTCCCCCCAAAACAATTCACTAAATCCTCAAACACACAAACCCTGCTAATGCAAAGTAGTTATAAAAACAATTGCAGCCATTAACCATAAAACCAGATGTTGCCTCAAAATGAAGAAGTCATGATCTTCACTACCAAACTATTAAAAAAAACACAACCCCACCACAAATACAATTAGTCACAACAAACAGCTCTTTCTACCTGGTCATGGAACAAAAACAAAAATCAAATCAATCAATCAGCCAGGCGCTGGGGGTTGTCAAGTACTCACTTCTATTCTCTAACATCCAATGGGTTGGGACTAGTCATAGGAGCCCTCTGTAGCCCAGACAGGAGCCCTGTAGTCCAGCTGACATTTCACTAGAATGGATAAAATGTTTAACTACAGCAATGTAAGCTTTTAAAAAAAAAAAAAAAAAAAAGGCAAAGGCATCTTTGCTGCTAATGTGTTATTACTAAAAAAACCCCTATATCCGGTTTAGTTTGAAAATGTTATTGCAAGAACTGAACAATTTCAAGTCTACAATCTGCCAACGTTCTCCGGTATTTATATGCTTCATCTACTTTAACCTGCTCCAACTCTTTCTCCCCTCTGTTCTATCCAAAACATAAAAGTGAACTGTCAATTTAAATATGGTCCCAAATTTTTGTAAAAGCAAGTTAATACAAAAGATCAATAAAAATGTTTTCACAAATATCCTATGGAAAGTTGCCTTAAACATTTTCCCTCTGCAGCATTTAAAAACCTGACAGTGAAAACATAAAAACAAAGAAAATGTAATTGAACCAAGTGTGCAAGATGAGAGAAGCACAACACAAGAACACAACAATAAGCAAAATGGATTTGTAAAACTAATTTTTAATAATCGAAACTTATTAGTAACAAATTAAGCTGTTTGCAAATGCGTCCCTTTAAATATAGAAAGTTGATATAAAAGACTTTTAAAGAAATCTGAAAACCTCAAGCTATCAATTTTTAAAACATAAAACTAATTTCAGGTACTACCCTTCCAACTTCCACACAAATATTTATAATTTTACAATCGCATTCCTTATTTTCTAAAAGTAGCTTTCATGACCCTGTTCCTACATAAGAGACTTACAAAAAGGAATAAACTGATTATAGTGCAATTTACTATGTAGAAAGTAAGCTGCATAAAGTAAAATATATCGTCTAATTTTCCCATTATACTAACCTTGTGTGTTATTATTTTTCCTATTTTCAGGAGTAATTTCTAAATTGGTGTCATGGTCTCAAAAATCAGTAATTTGAAGGTTAAACTTAAAGCAATATTAAGTTGGCTATAATGTACATATGTATTTTAAGCATATTAAACATCAATAATTCTCGCAGTTAATATTGCTTTGTGAGGCTTCATTTTTTGTTTTAATTTTCTGACTTGGGGAATAAAGTAGTCTACCTTAATATTACATTAACCTTTCTTTTTACATTTAGTTTCCCTTTAAGAAAAATAAGTCTCACATAGGAAAAGTCGACCAGACTACTAGCCAGAGGACGAAATCTATAGACGCTTAGTGTAATCATCACTGGGCAAGAAACTGACAAAAAAAATACATGGGGACAGGACCGAGGAATGCATACCCTACATCCAGAACCAGCTGCTGATATTCCTACCAAAATGCTTTCTCCAGGAGTGGAGGTCCTCAACTTTCAGCACCTAGGGATTTCTAATAAATGTGAAATCCCCCATCCTGCCAATTCTGGTTCTGTTTAGGTGCTATACAAGCTACACTACTTTTGGATCATCCTCCATTAATATCTTCAATAGTTCCTTTTGCTGCAGTGCACTTTTTCCAAGCAGCAAGAAACTGCAATTTACATCATTCTTCACAAGTTTCCTACTCACCACTGTCAAATGCATTGTGTTCCAGTGTTTGAAAACTCACATTTAAAACCTCCAACCCCTTTCTAGTCAATGATAGAACATTACCTTGCTGCCCAGCTACACAAAACTTTCCACCTCCTGCTATGGTCATGTACCCTACCATACCAAAATCCACGAATCCATGTATTTAAACATGCTTGATCAGACAATGAAATATATACTCTTGCTTACATTTGCCATCTGCAAACATTTATATGTGTCTAATTAGAGGCCTTGCTCTGGAAGTGAGAGGTCAGGAGGGTTTCTGCAACTAGGAAGCTGATATGACAGATTTGTATTTTATTACTCTCGGATAGGAAAGGTTTGGCAGCAGAAAACAGTGTCACATTATATGTTACATGTTAAAATAAAGCCTAGGTTTCCCCCTAGGGTTTAGCACATGCGAAAATGGTTAAAGTATACACCGCCTTGCCTACACTAGACTAAGAATGTTATAACATTTTTAATTTCTAACCTAGAAAGGGAATGTTGTATTTTAATACCAGTTAGCTGGTTACAGTCAACCTTGGAGGGAGCCTAGGGTTCACCTTGACCAGCTAAAACAAATTAAAATACAATCTGCCCTGTCTATGCTATATATCAATATCTATATCAATGCTATATGTCACCATACTTTAGGTTTCTTCACCTCACTGCTTATAAAATATATATATATACACACACACTAATGGTGACAGGTAAAATACCTGAGGAGCGAACTGAAACTTCACATGACCAACCAAATACAAACTAGCTTTGACTACTGCAACGTTGAGTAGCTCACCAAAGCAACTTAACACATGAAAATACTTCCTCCTAAAGATGTTGAACAGAAGTTTTCATCTGACATTTCAAAATTCAGAAGCCATCTGCCAAAAATAGTGGAATGAGAAAATAAAAGTAGTAGTAGTAGTATTATTTACAGAGAGGCTGCTGGCCCTCACTTCATTTTCTGAGACACAAATCAAAGGTTTCTTTAAGATGTCAAATTTTAAGACTATGCAAAAATTCAGAGCTCCTCTTCAAAAAAATCAAAATTTTGTAATGGCCAATTTTATCTTTGTATTCTCTAACATACCAACAACAAATCTTTGTAAGAGGTATCCAGTGAAGATAATGAGTAACAGAAACACATGAGCCAAGCTTGATATTTGCGGGGATTGGAGTGGACAACTTACAAAAGGTAGGGAGCCACAGAGAACCATCAAAGCATAGCACAGAAATTGAGAACAGTGAACCCAGACCAGATCTAGTCTGGCAATAACAAATGCCTAAGATCTCTTATAACTAATGTATGTCCCTAACCATGGAATACTATGAACTGAGGGGTCTTTGTGGCTCTAGGAGATGATCAAATTATACTCTGAAGTACAAAGACTGATATCCTTTATCAATTTTATTTTAGCTAATATAACTGCAGTTACTGTTATTTTAAAATGAACTTCTAATCCTTTCTAAAAACTAAGCTACCAGCCTCAATTATCCTACAGCTGCAAATTCCATATTAAATATTCACTGTTATGCATTTATTTTGTTTCAAATTCCCGATTAGCTTTCTGCTACATTGCTAATTTAGATTACTTGCTTCTAACCGCTTCTTACTCTTCTTTGCAAAGTACATATAAACCCCAATTTTTAAAATGTCACAGGGAACACCATAAAATCAGTGTTGTAAAAAACAAAATGTTCCTATGTAAACATAATATTTTGGACCAAATATAAATTTTGGAAGATAGAGAATTAGATAACATATCATTTTAAATGTATATTACGAAAAATTCCAGTGACTGCTCCATAATATATACAAGAGCATGCTTCTACGTAAACTCAGCTCCCAGACTGGAATAAATCCCTCAGAGCTGGAGCAGACTTTATAGGTCCTTAGCTCCACCCCTAATAAATGTTGGCCCATCAGTCATCCCCCCGCCATCCCCTCCACACACACATTTAAATGGGGTAACTAGTAACAATGTGACCTCCATACATCTGACTCTGTAACAGACCACCTAGTCACATTATCTTAAAGTCCTGAAGATTTCTTAATTGTAGTTGGTACTAATGTACTATTAATGGTACTCCATGTACTTATTCACTACACCAGTACTGACTTGGACTCTGAATACATTCTATGGGTGGCATACCCGAGACCGCTTATCCAGTGATGTTTTAAAAACTCCTGCACCCCAATCTGGGTCTGTGCTGGTTATGTGCTATGTATGTATCTCGTGAACCTTGTAACCGATAACTTGTAATCCCTAATAACCCAAGCCTGACCCCATTACCTTGTGTAAATTTGACTTTAAACATTAACTTTAATAAAATTTTTAATACTTCCTCTCATTGTCACAGTTTGAACAACAGTCAAATGTTTTCACTTAATGTTCAAACAGAAGTTGTAGCTTCAAGGTTAGCACACCATGAAAAGGAATACGATTAACTTAAAGAAATTCACAGTAAACAAATATTTATGTTACAGGTAACATCTTAGACACGCAAGTGATGTGGCCTGAAGCTTTAAAGAGAAGGGAGTTCACTACTCTCACCTGTTGGTGAAATGGACGAAGAGCCACACAGTTACTTAAGAACTGGAGATGGGCAGGGCTCTGCTGACAGGGAACTTTCTGCCAGCATCTGTTGGAGAGTAAGGGAAACTGACAATGGGTGAGGCCTTAATCTGTGCTTCAGTTTTCTGTGATGTTTGGGCCATTTGGGTTAAATACAAGTAAGTTTTGATTTTAAAGGAAATACTATGCAATTAATCTTGCTGGGAGAAAGATGCAAGCACTCTACACCAGTTGTGGTTGGGGTCACCCTGACCAAGATTGCAGTCAAGTACAGTTGGGTAAGGGAGCCTGTACAGGGCTATGAGAGTGAAAAGAAGCCGGCAGAAGGTAGGACAAGTGCCTCCCTGGTGGTGAGGAGTCTGTTAGAGGTTCTAGATACCACTGATCCCTCTCTAAGAAATGAGCAGACTATTACAAATCAGTGGACATTGCAGAGTGGTAGCAGCTTTGAGGCAAGGAATAGTACAGAGCAGCAGCTTTGAGGTAAAGATAGGCAGCTTAGGCCAAAGCCACATAAAGAACAGCAGACTACCTAAGGAACTATGGTGTGAGCCTCCCTACTCTGCAATTTAAGCTGCAATCAAATAGTAGAGCCTCCAGAGCACCCCAGGCAGCAATGGACTGCAGGAATTCTCACCTTTCTCGAACCTAGGACAGCTAATTGTTAGAGCCCTGCAAAGATACAAAAACGTGGATCCGCACCCATGATCTGCTTAGCCATCTTTTACCGATAACCACATCCACACCTGCAGCAGCAAGCCGTCTCACAGGGCTAGTGACAGGGGGAGGGAAGGGAGGAAGGGGCAGGGGGTAAGGGGCAGCGCAAGGGTGGGTCTCGAGGAGGAGGGGCATCGCATCGCATCCTGCGCCCAGGGGCTCGCAAGCAATGGCACATGGCAGCAGCAATGTGTGTTGCATCACAGTGGAGCGGAGGGGCGGGATGCTGGGGCCTTGCCCGCTCCAATCCCTTTGGCCGAGTATGGGCCCTGCTGCCCTGGAGCCGGCGGGTCAGGCCCAGGACTGGGAGCACAGCCAGTGCTGCCAGGCCGGGCCATGGTGGGGATGCTAGTGCTGCCCTAGTGGCCCAAGCTGCTGGACAGGAAGCAATGCAGCGAGCAGGTGCTGGACAGCCCCAACTCTGACCTGCCACCCAGCCCCAACCATTGCTGCCCATGCCACCAGTGAGTAGAGCTCTGTGCAGTTGTATCTGCATCCGATCCACTATCCGTGGATATGAAGTGGACATCCGCCGATTTGCAGGGCTCTACTAATTGTGTATAGGAAGCTAGGAAGGAAGGAAGTTGTCAGAAAACATACGCTACTCACAACTGTTGGAGGATGGAGTTGTATCTACCGTTAAGACATCCAGGGGGAAGGGGGGGAGGACGACGAGCGGGTAAGGGGTAGTGCAAGGGGGGGGGCTGTCTTTCCTCATAGAAAGTTATTTTATTGTTGGTTATCCTAAATTCATTCTCTGTTGCCTCCCCCACACACACACACAAAATAAATTCTCTGTTTTAACCCCTGTACTCAGTGTTTGCAAGTGAGGAAGTATTAAGGCTTCAGAAAAAAGAAAAAAAAAAAAACTAGAAAATTGAACCCAGACTTTTTACTGCTGACAACACCTGCCAGAAAGGCTACAGACAATATTTAATTAAATTTTAAAAAACATGCTTGACACTTGTTTCATATCACTGCAGGGGGATGTTAATTTTAAAACTGTTTTCTTTAGAATTTAAATAAGTGAAGGAACATTTTTACTGGACTAATTTTTATAAATTTTGAGCCAAAAATCGTTTTAAGTTTTGTAAAAGATTAATTTTTAAAACAGTTTTACAAATTAAGAAACAGATCAAGAATGAATATGAAAATGCAGACAGCCATTCTGAAAAAAGAAAAGGAGTACTTGTGGCACCTTAGAGACTAACCAATTTATTTGAGCATAAACTTTCGTGAGCTACAGCTCACTTCATCGGATGCATACTGTGGAAACTGCAGAAGACATTATATACACAGAGACCATGAAACAATACCTCCTCCCACCCCACTCTCCTGCTGGTAATAGCTTATCTAAAGTGATCACTCTCCTTACAATGTGTATGATAATCAAGTTGGGCAATTTCCAGCACAAATCCAGGTTCTCTCACCCTAGCTATTACCAGCAGGAGAGTGAGTTTGTGTGTGTGGTTTTTGGGAAAAAAAAGGGGGGGGGGGTGAGAAAACCTGGATATTTGCTGGAAATGGCCCACCTTGATTATCATACACATTGTAAAGAGAGTGGTCACTTCGGATGGGCTATTACCAGCAGGAGAGTGAGTTTGTGGGGGGGGGGGGGGGGGGCAGAGGGTGAGAAAGCCTGGATTTGTGCTGGAAATGGCCCAACTTGATTATCATACACATTGTAAGGAGAGTGATCACTTTAGATAAGCTATTACCAGCAGGAGAGTGGGGTGGGAGGAGGTATTGTTTCATGGTCTCTGTGTATATAATGTCTTCTGCAGTTTCCACAGTATGCATCCGATGAAGTGAGCTATAGCTCACGAAAGTTTATGCTCAAATAAATTGGTTAGTCTCTAAGGTGCCACAAGTACTCCTTTTCTTTTTGCGAATACAGACTAACACGGCTGTTACTCTGAAACCAGCCTTCTGAAGTGCATGCAGGTGTGATGTAAATGAAAAACACTAAATGTTTACAGAATAATGAGAGAGTGTTTACAGGTTTCTGGTAAAACATTTTTGGAACATTGCAGGCATCTAAATAGGCCTGTATTTTAAAAAGGCAAAAAAACAATATTTCAATATTCAGTTGTCTTCATTAGGCCCTAGTGAAATATTTAATTGCCATATTAATAAATTCTCACTTGTGAAGGGAGGAGACTAAAAAGGCTAGCAATATTACAAACTACTGTTTGAAACCAATTTGTTCCTACATTTTCTTGCTCCTTTCCCTTCACTGCATTTGAGCCTATGACCCACAGCTCACGTGTGATGATTGCTTCATGAAAAACAGCCACAGTTAGGTATACAAATTAAAGGACCCTGCAATCCTAGCTCTGCTCAAGTGAAAGAATACTACAAGGAGAACGGATCAATGAACCTGGGGGTGAGGTTAGGATTCTAGCTTTACACTAATCTAGGGGAGTAAGAACCTACAGAACTCCTCACCTAATTGCTATTACCCAGCCACTCCAAAAGGAAGAGCATGAATAATATTAACTACACCACTTCAGATCAACCCTCACTTAGCAACTTTCATTACGGTACCGGGAGTGCAACCTCATACACTGCCACCTCCCACGGTCATGCAGCAAGGAGACGGCTTCCTTTTCTCCAAGACTCAACCATACTCCAGATCCCCCCATTTCAGCAACTGCTGAGTTGCAGAGAAGCATGGGAGCTACTTCTTCACCTACGGTAGCAAAATTTTGTAAGAGATTCAGTGTAAGGCAAAGGGGGGGTCTAATGGAAAAAGAGTGGTTAACCTCCAAATTACCAAAATATGAGAAACAGAAACTGCTTAGTTTTATTATGGTGATGAGGTATTTCAATTATTACAATACTTTGTCATCATTACATTGGGAACCAAAAGTGAAACCTAAATATTTAGGTTTCAGAGTAGCAGCCGTGTTAGTCTGTATTCGCAAAAAGAAAAGGAGTACTAGTGGCACCTTAGAGACTAACCAATTTATTTGAACATAAGCTTTCGTGAGCTACAGATGCATCTGATGAAGTGAGCTGTAGCTCACGAAAGCTTATGCTCAAATAAATTGGTTAGTCTCTAAAGGTGCCACTAGTACTCCTTTTCTTTTTACCTAAATATTTAGAAACCCTCACATTTAAAAAAATTAGTGTGTGTAGAAGGAGAGGTAACCTAAACACTGGAGCCTGACCTAATCTTGTAGTATCCATTTCTTTCCATAAACTGAATGTTAATTCACATTTTACTTTAAAGATGTATGTATTTAGTAAACAAAGGATAAAATTGCATAAATAACTGCTACATCATTTTTAAACTGTTATTTACTAACACTGAAAATGGAAAAATTGACCACATCATGCAGCTGATCCCATTCACACTGCAGGATTATACCAGGGCAGTTCATTTCCTAGTGCTTTTTCCAGTATAATTTAAAAATGGAAAAAAACATCAGCTTATAGTTAGTTAAAAACTGAGCAGGCACAGCACCAATATTTTAGAAAAGCATTTAAGAACTGTGAATTTTTGTAAAGCTCAAGCTCTAAAAAGCAGGAAATTAAAATTTAAGGTTAAATTACTTTTAAATTAAAAGAACTCCAAGTACTCTGAATTACAGCAAACTACAGATATGGTCAAACAACTAACTCTGGCCTTGTACTCCACCATACTTCTATATTGTGTTGTAATTTTTAGATATGAGAAGATACTGTATAGTTTTACAGGTGGAATTTTGTAGACTGTAGGATATATTTTAGAAAAGCTTCAAATGTAGTCTGTTAAGCATGATGCTTTATCAATACAGATTATTTTTCCCCTCAAGTAATTTTTCATGTCATGATCCTTTGATCTACGAATTTTAGATACGGTATCTCTAACACGTATATAATTGGTGACAGATAAGCCCTTTGTGAACGGTAGCAAATAATAGCACTCAATACACTACTTTCCTTAAAAGACATCATTTCAAGGATGTGCTTTTCTATGGAGAGTATTCGGTCATAACCACAGCTATATTCTGTGCAATCAATGCATAAGTAGGAGTTCAATATTATATAGTTTTTGTGGTCATTTGAGATGAATGAGTAATTGACAGATATAAGGCTGCCTTGGTTTCTGGATCACATTATGAGCCCAGATTTAAGGTTGTCTGGGTGAACTCACCAATGATTATGTGCATTTCAGAAAGCACGGAGGAGTTATTTGTGCTAAAAATCAAACCTTATAATTTGTATCACAATAGCAACTAGAGGCTACAGCAATGATCAAGGCCCCACTGTGCCAGGCACAGTACATACACAGAGGAAGCAGCAGTCACTATACAGAAGAATTTATAATCTAACAGCATATGACACATAAAGGTTAAAAAAAAAAAAGTACACCATTTTCCAAAGTGGAAATAAGAAACAAAGATTAAGTACATTGCCCAACACAACACTGGAGATCTGAGTCCCAATCCAATGCCTGAACTGCACTATAACATGCCTTCCTTGGGCACCTCAATTTAAATTTCCTTGATTTTTAAATGGGTTACATATTTTTAAAAATTCATTTAGGATTCTTCTTTTAAAAAGATAGGTGAAGTAGTATGTTGCATGTCTGATCAGCTTTATCTGTAAGTTAACCTACAGAAACTGCTTTGTAAAAGTTAGGATTTTCTTATAAATAAAAAAAATGAAGTAGGAGAGCAGTGTTTGGCAAAGGGGGTAACAGGACATAGGGAGTAGGGGAAACCGGCAACACGGAATGCTATGCTCTAGAGGGTATAGAAGCAAGGGGAAGTTATGAGCAATGTTCCCTCTGAAAAAATAACTTTCAGGTAGTAAACATGTCCACGTCCCCTGCTCGTTCCCTCTAATTTTTTACGTCTATGTGTGGAATGAATTTTGTTATGTGCACCAATATGGAGGTGATGTGTGACACATCACCTTCATATTGGTGCACATAACAAGATTCATGTGGTGGGGATGGGGACAAGGGGTTTGGAGTGTGAGATGGGGCTCAGTGCTGAGGCAGAGGATAGAGGTGCGGGGGGTGAGAGCTCTGGGGTGGGAGCTCAGGGCTAGGGCAGAGGGTTGGCGTGTGGGGGGATGAGGGTTCTGGCTAGGGGGTGCAGACTGGGGTGGGGAGGAGGGGTTCAGGGTGCGGGAGGGGGCTTGGGGCTGGGTGTAGGGGGTGAAGGCTCCTGCTATGGGTGAAGGCTCTGGGGTGGGGCCAGGGATGAGGGGCTTGGGAGGGGGCTCAGGACTGGGGCAGAGGGTTGAGGTGCGGGGGGGGAGGGGGAGGGAAGGGTGCAGGCTACCGCAGGGCTGCAGTAGGGAGAGAGGACACTTCCCTCCCCCGCCCAGCCCTTTCTTGCTGCAGCAGCTCAGGGCCAGGTGAGAGATGCCTTTCCCTGGTGCAAAAGAGGTTGTGATAGGGCAGTGGTTTTCAACCTGTGGTCCATGGATCCTGGAGGTCCATGGACTATGTCTAAGATTTCCAAAAGGGTCCATACTGCCATGTTTTATTGGTCCGCAAATGAAAAACAGGCTGAAAACCACTGCAATAGGGGAAGGGTATGTCCTCTCTCTTCCCAACTGGTTGAAGCTGGAAAGGCCTCCGGTAATTATTACCCAGTAGTCTGAATTGATGTGTTCTGGTTTTGAGTTGTTTTTAAGAAAAAAAAGCAAGCCCCGAGGAAAGGATGTGAAATGTCCTATAGGTGGGATTCTTCTTTCCCCAGCTGGCGAGTCTACACATTAGCTTACTCACACCCTACAAGAGCTGTGGTTTCTCAGTGCTGGAAAATTCCTACTCCTCTGTTATCGGGATTCCCCAACAGAAGTAAATCCCAGTGTATTGGGGGCAGGGTTTCTCTGGCTTTGCTATTAAAAAGATGAGGACAGAGTGAATTCCGCTCAGTCCATCACATCTGGGCTTTCCCTAGAAGATCTTGGTTGTCTGCACTGGAAGCAAGAAATGCAAAGTGTAAAAAGGGACAGTGTCAACTTAAACCAAAAAAAACGAGCAGGGGACGTGGACATGTTTACTACCTGAAAGTTATTTTTTAAGTGGCCCTTTTAAAGTTGAAGACATATCCTTACTTGTGCCTGCCACTTTTACTTATGGATACTGATAATCTAATTATGCAATCCAGTATCATTGTAGCCGTTACATCATGCATGTGTCAGAGCTTCCTGAAATGCCTCACAATCCCTATTACCCCTGAATAAGCAAAATAAGAATTCAAATTTTTACTATTAACCTCCTCTGCCAGGTCATCTCTGTAGTTAAGTTAGGGACTAGGTTTCCATTATGAGCCCAGTTTTGGTACACCTCTCCCTTTCCCCCCCAGACTAATGTCACCAGACCTATAACCATCTGACTAAAAATTGTGTACTCCTGTACCAAAGGTGCATTGTGGGGGTTCTGCTTAAGACCTCAGAGGAGGTCACTTTACACATAAATTTCCATACTGTCCAGTGTTTGAAGTTTGCATGTATACATAAAATTTCTCGGATTTCAGATTTTTAAAGCAATTCTTAAACAAAGAAGAGGTAACTTATTCCTGCTCTGACTTCTCAATCTGTTTTGAATTCATGGCAGGACAGTAACATGACATGAGTTGATTGAGTTCAGGATCCTGACACAGGGAAGAAAGGTAAGCAGCAGGATATGGATCCTGGACTTCAGGAAAGCAGACTTCGACTCCCTCAGGGAATGGATGGGTAGGATCCCCTGGGGGACTAACATTAAGGGGAAAGGAGTCCAGGAGAGCTGGCTGTATTTCAAGGAATCCCTGTTGAGGTTACAGGGACAAACCATCCCGATGTGTCGAAAGAATAGTAAATATGGCAGGCGACCAGCTTGGCTTAACGGTGAAATCCTAGCGGATCTTAAGCATAAAAAAGAAGCTTACAAGAAATGGAAGGTTGGACATATGACCAGGGAAGAGTATAAAAATATTGCTCAGGCATGTAGGAATGAAATCAGGAGGGCCAAATCGCACCTGGAGCTGCAGCTAGCGAGAGATGTCAAGAGTAACAAGAAGAGTTTCTTCAGGTATGTTGGCAACAAGAAGAAAGCCAAGGAAAGTGTGGGCCCCTTACTGAATGAGGGAGGCAACCTAGTGACAGAGGATGTAGAAAAAGCTAAATGTACTCAATGCTTTTTTTGCCTCTGTCTTCACTAACACGGTCAGCTCCTAGACTGCTGCGCTGGGCATCACAACATGGGGAATAGATGGCCAGCCCTCTGTGGAGAAAGAGGTGGTTAGGGACTATTTAGAAAAGCTGGACGTGCACAAGTCCATGGGGCCGGACGAGTTGCATCCGAGAGTGCTAAAGGAATTGGCGGCTGTGATTGCAGAGCCATTGGCCATTATCTTTGAAAACTCGTGGCGAACGGGGGAAGTCCCGGATGACTGGAAAAAGGCTAATGTAGTGCCAATCTTTAAAAAAGGGAAGAAGGAGGAGCCTGGGAACTACAGGCCAGTCAGCCTCACCTCAGTCCCCGGAAAAATCATGGAGCAGGTCCTCAAAGAATCAACCCTGAAGCACTTACATGAGAGGAAAGTGATCAGGAACAGTCAGCATGGATTCACCAAGGGAAGGTCATGCCTGACTAATCTAATCACCTTCTATGATGAGATTACTGGTTCTGTGGATGAAGGGAAAGCAGTGGATGTATTGTTTCTTGACTTTAGCAAAGCTTTTGACATGGTCTCCCACAGTATTCTTGTCAGCAAGTTAAAGAAGCATGGGCTGGATGAATGCACTATAAAAGGTGGGTAGAAAGTTGGCTAGATTGTCGGGCTCAACGGGTACTGATCAATGGCTCCATGTCTAGTTGGCAGCCGGTGTCAAGTGGAGTGCCCCAGGGGTCGGACCTGGGGCCAGTTTTGTTCAATATCTTCATAAATGATCTGGAGGATGGTGTGGATTGCACTCTCAGCAAATTTGCGGATGATACTAAACTGGGAGGAGTGGTAGATACGCTGGAGGGCAGGGATAGGATACAGAGGGACCTAGACAAATTGGAGGATTGGGCCAAAAGAAATCTGATGAGGTTCAGTAAGGATAAGTGCAGGGTCCTGCACTTAGGACGGAAGAACCCAATGCACAGCTACAGACTAGGGACCGAATGGCTAGGCAGCAGTTCTGCGGAAAAGGACCTAGGGGTGACAGTGGACGAGAAGCTGGATATGAGTCAGCAGTGTGCCCTTGTTGCCAAGAAGGCCAATAGCATTTTGGGATGTATAAGTAGGGGCACAGCGAGCAGATCGAGGGACGTGATCGTCCCCCTCTATTCGACATTGGTGAGGCCTCATCTGGAGTACTGTGTCCAGTTTTGGGCTCCACACTACAAGAAGGATGTGGATAAATTGGAGAGAGTCCAGCGAAGGGCAACAAAAATGATTAGGGGTCTGGAACACATGACTTATGAGGAGAGGCTGAAGGAACTGGAATTGTTTAGTCTGCGGAAGAGAAGAATGAGGGGGGATTTGATAGCTGCTTTGAACTACCTGAGAGGTGGTTCCAGAGAGGATGGTTCTAGACTATTCTCAGTGGTAGAAGAGGACAGGACAAGGAGTAATGGTGTCAAGTTGCAGTGGGGGAGGAGGTTTAGATTGGATATTAGGAAAAACTTTTTCACTAGGAGGGTGGTGAAACACTGGAATGCGTTACCTAGGGAGGTGGTAGAATCTACTTCCTTAGAAGTTTTTAAGGTCAGGCTTGACAAAGCCCTGGCTGGGATGATTTAATTGGGGATTGGTCCTGCTTTGAGCAGGGGTTGGACTAGATGACCTCCTGAGGTCCCTTCCAACCCTGGTATTCTATGATTCTAACCTTCACTCTGACAACCAAGTTTCAACATCAGCCGCTTATGCAGAAATTTTTCAGAAACTTGCAAGTGTAAAATTATATGCATTTTTTCATTTATTCGCTCTTGTAACTAAAAGACTTGAACTTCAATTATAAAAACAAGCAATTTTTTAAAAATGTCAGGCTTTCTTTGTGCATCCTAATGTAGCACAAAAGGACAGAAATCTAATTTTTTCTTCTCCTTTGCAAGTCATCTTTAAAACGTGAGTAGCTACTCTTTATCAATCATATATTCCCTTTCCTTTGGGAAATTCAACGTTCAAATATTAAGGTTTCAGAAATACAAAAAGTTTCATGCTTGAAATATTTCCAACCCTCATGAGTCTGAGGACAGCCTACTATATACAGATGAAAACTACCTAGATGACTCCCTTTCATACCAAAGCCCAAAACCATGAACCTGTTAAGAACAGAAGTTGCCTACTGTTTACTCTCTACTATATTTAATATATTCATTTAATTGCAGCACTTCTATTTAACAAACCTTCAACAAATGTAGCTAACTATTGTACTGTTACAATTTCTTCCCTGTTCTTTTCTGCCCTATTGCAGATCATGTGGCATCTTTCAGCATTGCTATGTGTCTGGTATTCCCGGTTTTCCATCTCTTCCCCCCACTTCTCCATTGTGATCTGTTTCCCACCTATTAATCTATTCCCTTGTATTTTCTGGCTCTCATTCCTTCTCCCCTACAAAAATCCCAACTGCACATTTAAAATCTTCTCAATCCTTTCCTCTTTCACCCACCTCCTATCATAACCACCTACAACCCCTATACTGACTTCCTCCCACCCTCCAATTTTAACAAAAGAGCCTGACCTTTTCTTTTCCTTGGCTTTCCCTTTCACCCTGAAGAAAAAGCAGCAACACCTGGGCTGCTCTGCTCCAACTTCACTCTTAAATAACAGCAGCACCATTTAGCCTGCTTTATTTTTGCCTCCATCCTTTCCTCTTAAGAGCAGTTGTCCCTCAGTTGCTCTGCTCTCAGGCTTGCTCTCTTGCCTCAGGGGCAGGAGAAAATGACATCAGCCATGCTATATTCAGGATTTATAGGGTTCGGACAAAATGAATGACTTCCCTCCCTCCCCCTTCGGGGTGTTCCACACACAACTTCACTATTTCCCATCCATCTTTTCTTCTACCCCTCCTAATCTTATTTATGTATACTTTGTTCTTATTCATCTTGCCAGTGCACCTACTGAGGTAGGGAACAACACTGCAGGCAAGTTAACTAGCTCAGACAGCAAGAAGGCAGGGGGCCAGCAACAGGTTTCAGGGAGCTGCTGGAAAGGTGTACAGCACCAATCTCTCCCATGCTTTCTTCCCCTCCCCATGACCCCACTCCTGACCCCCATCCACTCCGCAAAGTAACTCCATTTCAGCCTCTCTCGTCTGTTGAGACCTCTCATGGGGGGGATTTCTTCCTTTCCTCAGCAGGATCTTCTCCCCGGATTCCTTCCTGGGAGGCAGAGACTCTATCCACTCCCCTCTTCCTCTGCACAAAGCAGAGGGAGGCCTAGGTTCAGCTAACAGTGGCTCCAAATGCAGGCCATGCTGCATTCAGCTTAGGCACTTCCATGTGTATTCCTCCCCCTCTAGAGCCAGATCTTCTCCACAGCAGTATGGAACACGGGCACGTACACAAGACAGACACTGAGGAGTTTGTACTGAAAGTCATTTGCCACCTTTTGCTGTACACTTTTTTTTTTTTTTTTTAATAAACTTGTTCAAGCTCTGCATCTCTCCCATGCCTCCCAGGACAGCCCAAATACCCCAGTTCCCCCTTCTTGTCCTTAGAAAAGGGCAGTGGCACTCCTCTTCAACGTGCAGTAGCACCTGAACTGCTTGTGTTCCCAGGCACCTCCCCTTCCTTCAGAGGGGAGTGAACCAGAAGCTCTGCTCGTTAGTCCCAACTCACTAACCTGATCCAAATTCTTGAGCAAGTGAGCTTTTCAAGCCTGACAGACTATAAAATATAGAGCTTTTAGTAACCATCTTGACTAACTTTTTCAGTTTAAGAGATGCAGGTCTATGTGACTACAGAAAATGTACAGTGCTTCTATAATGGATGTCATTATGCATCTTTTGACCAATTTTAAACAATATTATAAAAAACCTAAAGAACACCTCAATTCCCAAAATACTATCTGAAATTCCATGAAAAATGTATTCACTGTTTAATCTGACCTAGAATGGAATATTAAACTTATTTTGGATAGTAATTCAGTCCTGCAAACAAAGTTCTTGGAGAAGGCATTTGGTCTTATACATAGAGCCACTTCAACAATAGTTCTTAACAATTGACCATAAAGAAAACCAAAACGCTGATACACATCATTCTAGACATATTAGTTCATAAAAACCAAGTCATTTTTCTTGCAACTACATACATTAGCTCTTAATTCCACATATCAAATGCACAAAATGTCCCCTATGATCTTGTTACAGATACAAGAATTATAGAGAAAAATATTTAGTCAAAACAGTTCTGTTATCCACTAATGCAAAAATGAGAACAGAGAATGTTATGCACTATTATCAGTGCAAGAATATTGTTTAACACCCCCAAGGTATGCTTAGGGGCTTTTCCTGTTCATTAATTCAGTAGCCTGTTTATAAAAGTGTAGACTTTCTCATATCATTCCTTCTAAAGAGAGAAAATAGTATCCAATATGAAAAACATCAGTCCACTATGGAGACAGAGGCATAAAACTTAAAGTCTCACATAAAAGTAACAATTGCTGATAGGGCCTTAAACAAATATTTGATATACTCACATCTTCAAGCAGAATGAGCCTTCAAAATTTTCTAGGTTAAGGCCTCTATTCAAAAACTGATTTTAAAATGACATTGTATTGTTCCTTGTTTATTGTGTCTAGTTCTAGATCATTTGTTCCTTTTATTGAAAAAATAAGAATTTATATACTTCCTCCCACCACCCCAAACGTCTGAGGCCTACAAAGTAAAACTGGGCTCAGAGTATAGCATCTCTCTCTTGCTCTCTCACGGTAACAGTAAAGATTCTGCAGGTCAATTTATGCACACAGTGACACCGATACAACCCCACCACCCTTCCTCGGGCTACACACATGTAATCAAGGACAGTATTTCAATTTTCTAAAAGATTCAAATACATATTCTGCTAAATAGGAGGGCACTATTAATCTACATTTATAGAAGTGTGTCCTTTGGACCATTTGACTAGCTGGCCTGAAAAACACCAGCAGCATTCTAAGGGTCATTGAGCAAGTGTCATTTAAATATTTAAAGAAAGAAATTACACGATAGTCCAATTTTCTAATCAAAACACCACAATTCCAGAACCTAAACAAAAGAAAGGGTAATATTTATTGTAGTTTAGGGAGGAAACACAATCGAAATTTGATAGGTGGGAGAGGACAGGAACCATGCACATACAATATATGGGGGATAAATACTGTGAGTATGAATCTATGTGATAATGGTAGGACCACTGACATATTTTGGAAAAAAAAAAAGAAAAAGGTGTCACCTGGTTCAACAACTTTAACACCTTTGATAGCCTCACCTGCCCTCATTCCACTAATTCATCTCCTCAGGACTTCGTGTAATGCCCCAAGTCTGTTAAAAATAAAATGGTTGTTTTAGAACTGTTCACAATTTCCTTTTCCCTTTTGCCTCAACTGCAGAATTTCCCAACAAAGTTGCATCTACTTGTTTCCTAGGACCAGTAACAATCAGCAATGAACCTATGATCAGTTTAAAGGTGGATACCTTGACACTCTTTAGGGCTGGAAATGGGCATTTAACCTTTTCCGTGATGTAAGATTCCTAAATTTCCAATGGGATACAGGCTGCCAGTGGATTACAGCACATGCTTATAGTCCTGGAAGGTCCTGAGATATCAGACCTTAAAAACATAACATGGTGGGGGGGGAGGGGGGGAAATCTATGTTTTTATGGCTTCCCCAAATCTTTGTACAATTGAACTGATTAAGTAAAGCAAATGGCTTTACAAGCAGAGGGATACAAAGGATAACCCCAACATGTCTAGAATATTTTTTATTTAATAAGTGCCATATTCTGAATATATGAATGAACTTTTCAGACCATACTATCAGCACTCATTTCAGAAGACATGCATAACACCTACATGTGGCCTTGCTACTGAAAAGTAATATGCCTAACAGATTCACATCAATAACAGGATCAGACAAAGGCTCACAAGAGTCTCAGGTCACCACATTTAGCCACAAATGGCAAAGACACAAGTGAATTAAAAACATCATCCAAGGTGAGACTGGACAGAAACTCTGCACCATTTGACTATTATATATATAGCATTTAAAGAATTTCAGAAATATTTTTGAGATTTCACTTGGACTATTTTGTATTTCTCCTCCTTTAAAGCCAGACTCCATTAGTATCATGAATACACCTATACACAGCTCAAAGGAAAGATGTCTTAGGGTTAGGATATTGGGCTGGAATTCGATATACCTGGGTTTTATTCCCATCTTTGCCACACATTTCCTGTGTGACCTCAGGAAAGTTACTTACTCTTGCTGTACTTTAACTCACCATCTGTTAAATGTGGATACTACTCCCATTTCTCCCCCCCCCCCCAATCCTTGCCTGGCATGTCCATTTTCACTGTAAAATTTTCCATAGATTTTAAGGCCAGAAGATACCAATATGATCTTCTAGTCCAGTGATTCTCAACCTATTTATCACTGTGGGCCACGTATGCAGCTCTCTCTGTGTTATATGGCCCACATCCACACAATACATGTACTACCTGTATGGCCCTGAAGATATCACATGGGACACAGCTACATGCTGATTGGGCCGCAAGCAGGCCGCAAGCAGTCCGCAGCTTGAGAACCACTGATCTAGGCTGATCTCCTGCGTAACAGGCTGTAGAACTTCCTCAAAATAATTCCTATTTGAACCAGAGCATCTCTTTTAGGAAAACATTTAAGGGTAAGTACTGCCTTGTTATGTATGTTACTCCTGGGGGAATTCTGCACCACTGCGCAATGCAGAATTTTGCAGAAATTAATGTTGTACGCACAGAATTTCCTTTCCCGCCCCCAGAAATGGGCTGCAGAAATGTTGCCCGCCACTAGGGGCCACTGGACCTGGCAGAGCCCAGCTCACAAATCAAAGACATGGGTCAGGAGCTGGAGGATTCCCAACACGGCCTGATGTAAGGAGGCAGCAGGGCACAGTAAACTCTGTGTAAGCCCGGGACCCAGCAGGCTGTTTCTCCCTCTGGATTCCTGGTCCCGGGGGTCAGAGGGTGTGAGTGTCTGGGGAGTGGTGGCCACAGCTGGCCTGTGCGGGGTACAGAGTGAGAGTGTCTGGGCCAGGGTGGGGCCCCCGCAACTGGCCTCTGGAGTGGGAGAGGGAGTAAATGTCTGGGGAGGGGGTGAGACAGTCTGGCACCCCGGTGGGGCTCTGAAGGATAGAAGAGGGCAGAGAAACAGGAACTGGGTTGTCCTAGGGCAGAAGTGGGCAAACTACAGCCCGGCCCCTGAGCTCCTGACCCAGGAGGCTAGCCCCCGGCCCCTCCCCCACAGCCTCAGTGCACCATGCTGCTGGTGTAGTGTATTAAACTGCTCCACATAGGAATGTGCTACTGGTAGCCGTTTCAGAGAGCAAATTTACTACACTACACCAGCGCAACTGTCTGGGCGGCCAGGCAACAGTCTGGGCGGTGCCACTGTTAATGCCTCCAGCCACCGGTGCTCTGTGCTGCGCAGTAAGAGGGCAGGGAGGGTTGATAGTGGGCAGGGGAGTTCGGGTGGTGGTCAGGGGGTGAGGGTGTGGATGGGGTCGGAGCAGTCAGAGGCAGGGGAACAGGAGGGGTTGAACGGGGCAGGGGTCCCAGGAGGGCAGTCACGAAGGAGGGGGTGGGGGGTTGGATGGGGCGGTAGGAGGTCCTAGGGGGGGCGGAGGCACAGCCTCCCTTAACTGGCCCTCCATACAAATTTCTGAACCTGATGTGGCCCTCAGGCCAAAAAGTTTGCCCGCCCCTGTCCTAGGGGTTTCTTTAACTCTACTCCTGGGAAAATTTTTGTAAGTGTCTGTATTGTTATAACATATTTGATGTCAAGTATTTTGAAATAAATTACCAAAATAATTGAATCTGGTGTGATTATGTAGTGCTATTTTGACAAATAAAATTTGCAGGATTTTAAAATATTGTGCACAGAATTTAATTTTTTGGTGCAGAATGCCTCCAAGGAGTAGTATATGCATATCAACTAGCACAATGCCCCCTCCCCACCCCCAAAATCTGTTGCAGCCTCTATGCACTACTGTAACAGCAATACTCATACCATATGACATTTGGAAAGCTACAAAAATGAGCTAGAGTATCTTACTGAAGCTATTCCATACTAATGTCCACAACGCCTCTCTCAATATATGACAACAAAGCTGGCTGAAATTCAAACACTAGTTACACTACAGCAAGTACTAAAACTTTTTTAACATGCACACAAACCTTGAGAGCAAACAACATTGATTTGTTGAAGTAAATATTTTGTAACACACATTTTAAAAGATATTTTAAAATAGAATACTGTACAACCAGGAATAATGGAATGTATTCAACCATTTCTTCCAGTGGGGCCTTTTTTTAAATTTATGCCTTTAAGCTCAAGCAGACATGGAATACAGAAAGACAACCAACCAGTCTGAAATCCATACACCAGCCTCCAATATCTAAGAAATTTTACTTCAAAACTGCTCCGCTTCAAGATACTTTAAAACAAGATCAGCAACTCAAGTTTCCAGGTATGGTACTGCTCGCAAAACTGAAACTTACTTCACCTTCCTCCACATTGACAACTGATTTTAATAAACATAAGACAAATTTGGAATTTATTAACATGGCTATGAAGCAACAGCTCAGTAATAATTTACAAAACGTGATTACACCACCCCCCTCTTTAGAGCACTTTTACACGAGTCTCATGGTACCAATACCCAAGTTCCCCAGCTCCCAGCACTACCATTATATTAGATAAGCAGTGTAATTATTTTAAAGCATTGTTTCTCTTCTATTCTGATGAAAACAAATTAATCCAAAAGATTTAAAAGGCTCAAAAATAAGTCACTGTACTACACTTAGATTTTTCTAAAATATTTTCCATAACTACTTTTCAAGCACTCTGATATAATTAAAAATAAGGATGCTGAATTATATGTTAACAGAAAATTGACAGCCAGCACTAAAGGGATACAGTCAACTTAATTCACACTGGCAGTAAAATATTTGTAAACACACTGCTACAAGTACTATAACACCTAACATAAGAATAATGGAAAGATCACAATATTCTTTCCTTGTGCTATTTTGTGAATTTGATAGCACTCCACATACCTAATTAATTATTTTTCCCTGTTTGTGTGGGGCGTCTTCCCAACAGGGGAGATGCACACTTTCATAATAGAAACTGTATAAAACTTGTGAGGGAGACTGAAGCACAGATGTAGTATATGAAACTACTTTTATTTTATTTTTTAAATAAATTAGACTTCAAGTTGCCTGTCTTTAAATAATAAAATGCTTTATTTTGAACAGTATATTCCAAACTGATTAGACTCAATGAATTGGGGAGTTAGTAACAGTCCTGAACCCAATATATTACATAAGCTGCAGCATTCTAACACAAAAACCAAAAAATTACATCTTATTAAATAAAGGTTTGTCACAAGGAATAAACGTCAACTTTGACTAAATACCACAAGAACATTAAAAAGGGCTTCCCTCGCAATCTAGTTCCAATATTGTAATTATTCCCCTCTCCAAGTATTTTTTTTAAGCCTTCACTGCCTGAGAAAAGCAGGAACAAGGGAAGGAAAGTATCAGATGTATTCAAACTCCAGGAGACATCAAGATACCATAGAGTGTCTTTTGCACCTTCAGGTATAACCTTCTAGTGAACATCTGAGAGAGATTTCCTATAAAAGTGGTTGCAGCGCACCAATAACGAGGATCTCAGCATTTCAATAAGGATATAAGAGCCTTCCAGCCTATCCCCAGGCTCTCCCCACCCCACAAAAAGCCATACTAATCGCAGAGATTGAAAGCACACCTTCCAAACTAATATTTTCAGGATTCATTGTTGCAAAATAAAGTTGAAAGTTTTGAGAACAGTAATTCTTCAGTTTTATATCACCACACAATAATGCCAACATACACAATTATGTAATACAAAGTTTCAATTCTGTCCAGCCTATAATGCATGCAATACATTGTTCAGTGACATAACATGCATCTACTCTAGACTTTCAATATGCCACAGAACACAAGGTGTGCCGGACCAATATTATACACACCATTCTGATGTGCTAAGTGTGAGGGCAGCACCCAATGAAATTCATTCTACAATGACATCCTACAGAGCATTACCACCTTACAAGACAGGAGCTCTAGGGTCAGACTATACTCCTTATTCTCAGCAAGTGCTCAGAAGGAGAAAGGAATAAACTCCCTCCTAGGTGGAGCACAGGACTGTCTTCTCCCTCCCCTTTGAGAATTTTTTAATCTCAGGGAGGCTATCAGAAATAAGCAGGACCATGACCCTACCTTCTTCGCAATCTAGCGAGTAGAGCTTGCCAGACATAGAAGGGGTAATCACATTGCAACCACCATCTATGAATGGGAACATCAGTAAGAATTCTGCCTCTAAGGGTATGTCTACACTGCAATTCGACACCCGCAGCCAGACTGTGCCAGGTGACTCGGGCTAAGGGGCTGTTTAATTGCAGTGTAAAGTTCAGGCTCAGCAGCCTGTGCTCTGGGAACCTCCTACCTCACAGGGGTCCTAGAACCCGGACTCCAGGGCAAGCCCGAACGTCTACACGACAATTAAACAGCCCCTTAGCCCAAGCTCGCGTTAGCTGGCAGAGGCCAGCTGTGGGTTTTTAAATGCAATGTAGACATACTCTAAGACAATTCCTCCTGCAACAGCATGACTCCACGCTTCTCCCAATGTGCAACTGTGAGTAAACAGCACAACAGAGTCCTTAATGTTTTACTAGTGAATTCCGAATTATGAAGATAGGATTTCATAACTAGAGAGTCCAGGAGTTTTGTTTGCTGTTGTTCTTTCATGCACAGACTTAATTAAAATTATTCTAACTCCAAGAACAGTACAGCAGAATTCGAGGTTACAACAAAATGATATATGGCTGTTGGGCAATTTTTTATTGCTAGAAGTGACGTATCAAATGCTGATGACCTGTTCCATCATCCAGCCTAAATCCCTCCCAGTGCAGGACTAGATCTAACAGTATATACGTAGGCGCGAGAAGTGACCAAAGCATAAGAGGTGCATTTTAAATTATATTAACTTTGAATCATGCTAGGACAGCAACTTAAACAAAAACAATCTTGAAGTAACACCAAGCTAAATTTGTACATAGAATGAAATTGTTTTTTGCATGGATTTCTTGCCAAATACTTTGTATCAAATAGTAACATTCTCATTATTTTACTCTCCAAATAATTCTCTTGATTTGTCATTTAGAAATGACATATTTTAGTCAGAAATCATTTCACAAGGTAACCCGCATCTTACGTATTTCCAATATGCAGAGCCAGAAAATGTTACAAGAAAAATTCAGTTAGAAGGTTAGGATATTTGCCTATTTATAATAATTTTACAGACTGCGTGTGTTCACATAATAAAAAGGTAACATTAATGCATCTGTAGAAGTCTGCTTCAAAAGTCACAAAATATACCACGTTATATAGCAATATGTCTGATACAATAAACACTAAACATTAAATTAATCTATTTAAATTAAAATACAAGTACATAGGATGGCAAGAATCAAAGCTTAGCATTTAGAACCGAATTTGCTTTACTACTTGATTTCACAAAACACAGACAAGGTAACGTACTGAAGTGGCAAGAGACCTGCAAGGAATAGCATAAAAAAAAAAAAAGTAGGATGTTTAAGTGTTCTCACGAACTCCACCTCAAAGTCAGTTTCTAGTGATTCTCAGTACTATTTAAATGTGCCTATTATAACATCTACATATTAGATGTCAATTAAAAATAATAAAAATATAAGTGATTTGATGTCATGGTCCCATCTTATAGATATATTGAAAAGTTTGTAAATAACTTTAAAACTCATAAGCAACAAGCAAAATCTTATTTTGTAAAACATAAGCCCAAAGAAAACTGTTTTTGAAAAAATTCTAATATTAAGCTTTGCCGTTATGCCAGAAAGAAATTAATCCCATATTCAGGCCTAAAAATACTGAATTCAACACATGTGGAGGTATGGTTTCAAAATCAGACAAGAGTAATGGAAAGGACACATTCATGTAAAAACATTCACATCCAGCATGGACACAATAGCATGAGAGAAGTGTCAAATGTAAAGCTACTAAATCCAAAGTAGAAACCAGAGGAATATCAAATAGCCCAGTTGCAGCAATAGATATTGAGCTATTAATGGGTTCGAATTATTTTGTACACAAATGTTTTCCTCCTGTTTTCAGTCTTAAGATACAAACTGACAGATACTCCAGCTGCACAGCCTTTGTCACTAGCTTGTGAATGGGAAGCTAAATGTGCTACAGGTTGATAAGGATTATGCTAGCTCGGCAAACGCTGTATTCTACGTTAGGAAAGCAACGAGAAAAATCTTGCAATGCGCAAGAGAGTTTGCCTGAACCACAGTGGGGGTCTACACATTTAAGCCGATGTGTATATTCATTCCTACTATTTATTTCCCTGTTTACCTCCCCCTCCCCTTTCTCTTTCTCCTCCCTGTCCGGCCATCTTGGGCCGACAGGAGCAGCCATTACTTAACTAAATGACAGGGCCAACAACTTTTCACAGAAACAAACGTGTGCGTATAAAGCCCAGGCAGGTTTCAGACTGTGCCATTCCCTGGGAGCAGCGCAGGAGCGGGGCGGCCGGGGCAGAAGGGGAGTCACTCCGCTAGAAGTTACACATTTGAGGCAGCTGGACCCAGCGAACAAACAAGTCACTTAACGACTGACTCCGAAGCGACACACAACTCCCACACTAGAGCGATCCCAACCCAAGAGGCCGCGTTTCCGCCGCTCCAGCCAGCAGCGGGGTGAGGGGCGCAGGCCGGGGGGGAGGAGGGGGGGCTGGGATTTGGCAGGGAGCGCGCAGCCTGAGCCCAATACAAACGGGGTTAAAATCACTAGGGAGGGTCCGAGGGAACCAGCGTCATTAGCGCTTCACACCCACCCCGTTGGGCCACCCCGCGCTCCTCGCCGCTTGCTCCAGAGCCGGAGACTCCGGCCTGACGCGCAGACACTTTCCGTCCCAGTTCTGAACAAACCCCAGAAAGTGCCTGAGAGAAGCCGCAGGCCGCGCTCCGTGCCCGCTCCCCGAGCTGTACGTGCGCTCGGGGGGCAGCTGCGGGCTGTATGTGCCCGCTGGGGCGGGGGAAGGCTCCTAACACACACGGAGCCCCAGCAGAGAGGCGAGGGGCGAGCCCGTACGCCTGGGGGGTGGGGGGGACCCAGTGCCCCGGCGCGTCTCTCCCCCTGGGCCGTGGCGGTGCCACCCCACGCGCGCGCGCGCACACACACACACACACACGGCGTGCAGGCTCGGGGGGGGAGGGGGGAAAGGTGGCGGGGCTGGGCTGGCTCCCTCCTCCCCCCATCCTCTTACCTTTAACAGCAAGGCCTTCGTTCTGGCGCCATCTTCATGAAGCCTCAGAAACCCGAAGACTCGGCTGGGGAGGGGGAGAGAAGCACAAGGCGCAGCGTTAGTCAGGGAGAAGCCCCCGCTCGGGCTCGCTGACAGAGCGGGGCCAGCCGGGAGCCCGCACAAGCCCCGCACGGAGACGGGCGCCCTGGCCCAGCCCGAGCGGGGCGCCGCGGCGGGGAGGGGAGAGTGGCGGGACGGGGAGGCGGGCGGGCGCGGGGGGGGGGCCGCGGGTACCTGTCGAGGCCGGAGAGGGCTGCTCTCTCCTCGGCTGTCAGGCTGGCGAAGTCCTCCTCGCTCTGGCCGTTCGCTTTCCCCGCCGCCATTTTCTTTTCCTCATCACCGAAAGGAGCAGCAGAGGCGGCGGCAGCGGCGGCGAGCGACACTCCGCACGATTTCATGGAAACGCAGCGTAATTAACTCACAATCACAACCGCCCCCCCGGCGCGCCCCCAACGCCCCCCAGTGCCGGGCGGGGCGGGGCGCCCTACGCACACACCACAACTTTTATTACAACAACAACAGCCGGCAGGGAGGGAGGGGGAGGGAGGCGGGGGGAAGCCCCGCGGCTCGGAGGAGGAGGAGGAGGAGGGAGGGGGAAGAGCGCCCCAGCGCTGGAGGCTCGGGGGGAGGAGGAAGAGGAGGAGGCGGCGGCGGCTGCAGGCGGCGATGGCGGCGGAGCCGTGTTTACATCGCTGCTGCGCTGCTGGCCCCGGCCGCGCGGGGTGAGTGGAGTCGGGGTGACAGGGTCCCCCCGCCTGCCCGCGCAGGGTGTATTTGTTGCCTGTACAAACTTCCCCAGCAGCTGCACAAAGTTGTTGTAATTGTGTCACACAGCGAACCCCACGCCGCCACCGTGACCCCCCTTGCCCCCCCGCCCGCCCGGGCCCGCCCAGCCAATCACCGCCGCCCCAGCGCTACACGTGACCTTTGTTGACTTACGTCAGTCATAGCGCTCTTCCACCGCTGCGCTCCAGCTTGGTTGGCGCTCTCTGTGCCCGCCCCATAGCTTCCATCACGTCATTGGTCAAGGGAATGTTCAGGGGGCGGGACTTGGTGGGGACTCTGCTCGCTATTGGTACAATGTCTCGTCAGTCGGAGCGCTTTGTCAGTTACTCAGGCACAGCACGTTTGTATGTACTCATTAAATAATAACGGAGGGGGCCTGCGGGGAGCGGCAGGTTGGGGGGCGGGGGGTTCCTTTGGAGCTGGGACCGTTTCTAGCTCGCGGGGTAGAGCGGCCACGGGGCCCCCTGGCGGGGGGCGGGATCAGTCCCCCTCCACCTCCCGCTAAGGTGCCTGGGCCCCGCTCCGGCGACTCTCCGCCTCCTTCCGGCAGCGATGCGGGGGCGGAGGGCAGCGGTTGGCGAAGAGCCGCCCCCCCCCTCCGGGGCTGGGCGCAGGGCGTGGCTGCCCCCCTGGCACCGCCGGATAATCATGGCTCCCTCCGCGGCAGCGGTGCGTCCCCCCCGGCCCCGCGCGCTGGCCGGCGCTTGCGAGGCGAGAAGTTCTCCCCGGCAGCAACCTCCGCCCGGCCCGCTCTCAGCCGCGGGAGCAGCAGCTGGGCTGCCCGAGGGAGACTCGCTATTGCCCCCACCCCCCTCCCCGCCGGGCCATGGGCGGTGAAAGCCGCGGGGCTGTGCCCGGGCGCCTCCCGCGTCACGGCAAGCGGGGGCCGGAGTCGGGCCGCGCGGCCCCGGCGCTGGGTTGCGATGAGTGACCCGGGACCCCCGCTCCCGGCCGCCCCTGCCAGGCGGGCTTGCCGGCGCCTCATGGAGGCGCTGGGGCTCCCGGGTGTAGCCACGTGGCTCTGCGCACACACCGGGTGGGGCAGGCCGCACAACTCCCCTCTAGAAAGCTCCTAGCCCGCGGGTGTCCCGGCAGGAGCGAGCAGTCTCCAGCCCACCTTGCTGAGCGATGGGAATGAGCCCAGCCCGTGGGGGTACAGAGAAAGCGCAAAAGATGAGAGAGAGAAAATCCCCGGGCGGCGGGAGTCACCCCCATCGACCTCACACGTTTATTTTTTCTTTAATCTGTGCGGTGGAGATAAGGAATAGGGAAATTTACTTTTTTTGAAGAAGTGTGGAGCAGCCTATTAATGTTTCACCTCAGCATTGAGCTTCCTGGAACCTGTGCAACTGGATTACCTGTGACAGAATTTTTTGGAAAGACACTACATGATTTAAAATATAAAATGGATAACTACTTGTGTTGTTTATTTGCTCTTGAAGAAGGCCTGGCCTGTACACAGTTTTTGCACTTGAGTATTTGCATTGGGGATTATTTAGTTCCTGCCTCCTCCCCAAGTTACCCAGAAATTCAAACACATCTATTTTATAATTCAGTTAATTTACACATATTTAAACTGATTGGGAGAGCCAGGAAATTTGAAGGTTTTCCATGTGATTAAATCATGCTAGCCTGTTAAATTTATTAGGGAGTGGACCCTCAGCTGTTGTACCTTTGCATAGCTCACTGCTTGCACCCTCCCTCTAAAAGGGGCGAAGGACAATATTCTCAAACTCCTGTCATACCACACCACTCTTCTTTCCGCCCTCCCAACCCCACTAGAGATTTGAGTGTCTGGAAAGGCTGCCTGTCTTCTCTCTCTGGCGGTCAGATTTCCTCTGCTCTGAGGGAGCATGACTTCAGACACGTATTGTGAAGTTTCAGAGTAGTAGCCGTGTTAGTCTGTATCCGCAAAAAGAAAAGGAGGACTTGTGGCACCTTAGAGACCAACAAATTTATTTGAGTATAAGCTTTTGTGATGCATGCATCCGATGAAGTGACCTGTAGCTCACGAAAGCTTATGTTCAAATAAATTTGTTAGTCTCTAAGGTGCCACAAGTACTCCTTTTTTTGCATATTCAGAAGTGGCAGTCGGGATGGTGACAGGATCAAAGGCCAACCCCTGCCTTGGACCAGCAGGGGGAGGCAAGGATGTTTTGGCAGAGCCCTACAGCTCCCTTTTAATCTCCAACCTCTTCTATACAAGGGTTTTTAAAGGGACATGCTGGAGATGTTCTATCTCAGACTGGCGTTCAGTCACTGATAGAGTCTCATTCTGCCCATACAGTGGGTAGTTACTTAGTCTGCAAATCTTCTCACTGATGTCAGTGGGGGTACTTGTGGGGTAAAGTACTGCTCAGTGTGAATAAGGGTGGCAGAAAGCATATCATCAGCAGAGATATTCAGGAGAGGAAAGACCTCTCTTGTTTCAGCAAAAAGAATGAGGAGTACTTGTGGCACCTTAGAGACTAAACAAATTTATTTGAGCATAAGCTTCTGTGGGCTAAAACCCACTTCACTGGATGTTTCAGTATCTCCATTAGCACCTGGGGCTTCCAGCTTAATACCTTTGTTCACCAGTTATCAATCCACCCTTTTCAGGCCACCTCTTACTGTTCTAGGCAATCTTCTGCTTAAAACTCATTCCCTCCCCTACATCCAGGCTGACATGCCATCTCATCCAGCTTTCCAGTTGTCTCTCCATCAACCACTTCATGCAACTATGCTCCCCTTCCTCCTACTTCACTCAACCCTCACCTTCCATCTTCACTTAGGGCAGTGATTCTCAAACTATTGTACTGGTAACGCCTTTCACATAGCAAGCCTCTGAGTGTGACCCCCCTTATAAATTAAAAACACTTGTTTCTATATTTAACACCACTATAAATGCTGGAGGCAAAGCAGGGCTTGGGGTGGAGGCTGACAGCTCGTGACCTCCCATGTTAAGCTCGCGACCCCCTGAGGGCTCCCAACCACCAGTTTGAGAACCCCTGACTTAGGGGGTCAAACTGAGGAAAAAAGAGAAATTCTTCCAAGCTCTATGCATGGCATAAGCATTGCTCCAGTTGCAATCCCTCGCTTTTAGGTTTTAAGGCATAGGAACTAGAGAGGCCTGTGCTTAGAGCCCCTGCTCCTGGAGTCATATGATTATATCAGAATCTTATCTTTCATTTCTAGCCCACATGATTGTGAAGAAAAGCTTGACAATGTGAAGTGAGTGTTACCAAGCAGCAGTGTCTGCCTGAGTCTGCAAACAGTCTGAAACAATTGCTCTGACAGGACGTTACCCCAACAGAGGACTCTGGAAAAAGAGTGTACCAGGCTTCCCCATACCTCCCAAGCAGATGCATCCTAGCCTAGTTGTCTCCTGGGAGATAGGACCTAAACCCATTCCCACCCCTACTTTCCTGAGGAAGAGAAGAGGGCCCTATGCCACTCCCCTACCTCTAAGAATCTGGCAGGGTAGGAAAATTCCCTGCCACTCCAAGCGGGGCCTGTGCTGGTCATAGTGCAGGGGCAGAGATTCAGGGAATCCTATGTCATGGTATATTTAGGACACTCAATTGCCTTAACCTCACCGTACTCACTGTAGATTACACAAATGTTCAAACTATAATAATGCATGCTCTCCTTGGCTTCTCAGTGAGGTTCTGGTGCCCTGCTGGGCTCTGCTAGCCTCCTTTGACTTTGCTCCTTATTTGCTAGTTTAAAAAAAAAAAAGTGGTATTCGCACAACTACTTTCAACAGCTGGATGGCAAAATCAAATGTCAAAATGTAGTAGATTTAGCAGATCTCCATAATGTTATCCTCCTTTTCTTTCATGCTTTCATCATCAGTGAAATAATTAATGTTGACATTTAAAGTATCGTTTAGCATCTCATTAACTCCTCACGGGAATGACAGGAGTCGTTCATAAATCCCAGAGATATACTTTCAAGTTTTCTGTGGTTAACATGGAATCTGTTCACATTCTGAAGATTTTCATTGCAAATATAAGGGCTAACACTTTTTTTTTTTTAATAAAAGCTGAGATCCTGAAGAACAAAGTGACAGCCTGAACCCAGTGTCCATATGCTCTACTGACCCAGCTCAAATCCTATCTCTGTGCTTCCCTCACCACCCAGCTCTGAGTAGACCTGCCTACAGAAGCCCCCCAAACACCAGAGGAAAAAAGAAAGTATATTTACATTCAGATACAAATTTGCATATAATCCCTCTCTTCTCCATCAATTCTCCAACACACACTCTTCCATCAGTTGTCTCCCCCAAGATACTCCTTTGTATCATGCATATTACCAGGGAATGCAGTTTGTAACAGGTGCTTATGTATTTTTGCAGGCACAGTTGTTGTTTACCCATATGAAAATGTCCCCTAATCTCTGTTCCCCAAATCTTTAGGTCACTGCTAATTTACTTTCAAAAGTTAGAGCAAAATCTCAAATTTTGTAACAGATTTATATTACAATATAATTATTTTACATACTACTTTCTCTATTTTCAGACTGTTTCATCTTCTCTCTTGGAAAATTACATGACCTAAGATCCTTTCCACCAGATAAACACATCAACCTGTCACCTGGAGGAAATGGATTTCTGTTGTAGCATCTGACTATGAAAAAGTGTACTTAACGAAATTAGGGGGGGGGGGGGAACCAAGATTTTTATTGTTGTGACTTAAATTTAGCCTCTAACTTTACAAGTAAGATCTTTGGGGGCTCATTTTCTTCTTCCACCTTTACCGTCAAATGGCTTAATATATATGTTATTTTAAATGAGTATTTGAATGGAAACAATTAGACTCAAACTTAGAGCCTGCTATCACACCCATGGAAGTCAATAACGAAACTCCCATCAATTTAAAGGAGTGCAAGATCATTGGATGTGTTAGGCCCATTCGTGAAAGGTAGCCATGATTTCAGAAACTTGAGATTTGTTCAAAAGTCTACTTTCTATGTGTATCAAATAAAATATAACCCAATGCTTAAACCACTAGACCACACTGCCAAAAATAAGACAGAGTAATAACTAGCACGTTAATAAGGAACCTTATGTAATAAGGATACTTCACCTCAGATAAGTTCTGTGATGCAATATTTGAAAAATTGTTGTTGTTTTTCTCTTAAGTGATTCTCAAACTTTTCATAGTGTGGACCACAACTTAATACAAAGATGATCTCATGGACACCTCTCTTCACACTCAGACCAGTCTTTCCTCCCATTTGGAATCACATGTCATCCCTGAAAATCTTTTTAATAAAAACTATCTAAATAGCTTTAAGCAGCACAATACAAGTATTAGCTAACAGAGGTTGGCACAAGCTGCAAAGTGTAGATCTAGATTAAAACTTTCCCACAGTTCAAAGTTGTTCAACATTTGGGTTTGGGCCCATCTCTTTTAACTGGAAGAGCAGACTACTTACATCACCTAGATCAATGGTGAATTAAGCATCAAAAACCAGATCTACTAGTTTTATTTAGCGTGAGAGTTTGGTAATAAAAGTTGAGTGTATCATCTTTGCAATCTAATACTGAAGCAACTTACAGTGAAATCCTGACCTTACTGAAATCAATAGGAGTTTTGTCATTGACTTCAGTGGGACCAGGATTTTACCCTTGAATTCCAGTACCTTCTGCTAACCTGGATGAATCCCTGGATCCCTTGCCATTATTCCGCCAAGAAATCAAGAAGTTAGAGACTTCAGCAGCAGCATCAAATATATATATTTTGACCAATGTACCTTGCATGTGAATAATCTGGAAGGATGTATGGACATAACTAACATGGCTGAAACTATGTGGCTAAAAATACAGAAAAGAAAGAACACCCAGCTGGAGTCCTCATTTTAAAGTGCAGGTATACTCTGAAAGGGGACTCTGTAAAAGTGGCATCATGGGGGGTTATGTTTTGGGGGGGTTTTGTCTCTTAAATAGCGTAGACCTAAATTTACTCTGTTTAAAATGTTTTTTTTACTAACTGCTCTGCAAACACCTTGAGATCTGAAAGTCAAACTGTACAGTACTTTTTTAGCTCGTACCTCAACACCATAATGGAAATTCTGCCATCAGAGCATAGTAAAAAATTCTGTTGTTGATGCATGAGAGAATAGAATACAACTCACTCTTCCATAATCATACTGATTCTGCAGTACTAAGTGGAGTAAAAAGTAGTAAAATTAAATTTGTCAGTAGAGAAAGCAAATGTTACCTGGAACATTTAAGCCCTGATTCAGCAAAGTACTTCTGTTCTCCATGGCCCGAATTCAGCAAAGCATTTAAGCACATGCTTAACCTTTAGCACATTAGTAGTCCCACTGAAGTCAATTAAAGGACATGTGCTTAAGGTTAAGCATGTTCTTAAGTGTTTAGCTGAATTGGGGCCAAAGAGCGCAGATCTGTTGAGTAAGAAGGTGCCATTTTTACATAGTCACTTTTCTGACCATATGCACACTTTCATAGTACAGGCTATTACAGTTGTTAAGTTGAAACACCAAAAATGAGCACAAATATGAGGCCTAGTCTTATGACCTCTTTCTATGTGAGTAGTTTCACTAGTCAGTAGAACTATTCATGTGAATAACAGCTGCAAAAGCAAGTTCTTAGAATCTTGCAGAGACTGATTCTCTTCTCATACTAGTTTTATATTGATGTAACTCCACTGACTTCAGTGAAATCACTTTTTTTTTTTTACACTGGAGTGAGATGATGTCAAGGTTCCTTCCCCACTCTGAACTCTAGGATACAGATATGGGGACCTGCATGAAAACCCCCCTAAGCTTATTTTTACCAGCTTAGGTTAAAACTTCCCAAGGTACAAACTATTTTACCTTTTGCCCTTGGACTTTATTGCTGCCACCACCAAGCGTCTAACAAATATATAACAGGGAAAGAGCCCGCCTGAAAACGTCTTTCCCCCCAAAATCCTCCCCAAACCCTACACCACCTTTCCTGGGGAAGGCTTGATAAAAATCCTCACCAATTTGCATAGGTGAACACAGACCCAAACCCTTGGATCTTAAGAACAATGAAAAAGCAATCAGGTTCTTAAAAGAAGAAAAAGTAAAAGAATCACCTCTGTAAAATCAGGATGGTAAATACCTGACAGGATAATCAGATGCAAAACCTAGAGAGTCCCTCTAGGCAAAACCTTAAGTTACAAAAAGACACAAAAACAGGAATCTACATTCCATTCAGCACATCTTATTTTCTCAGCCATTTAAACAAAACAGAATGTAACGCATATCTAACTAGATTGTTTACTAAGTTCTAAGACTCCATTCCTGTTCTGTTCCTGACAAAACAACACACAGACAGAGACCCCTTTGTTTCTCCCCCTCCACCAGCTTTGAAAGTATCTTGTCTCCTCATTGGTCATTTTGGTCAGGTGCCAGCGAGGTTATCCTAGCTTCTTAACCCTTTACAGGTGAAAGTGTTTTTCCTCTGGCCAGGAGGAATTTTAAAGGTGTTTACCCTTCCCTTTATATTTTGACAGACGATAATCAGGCACCTGGAGAAAAGTGGATCTGCGGTCTAGAAAATTGGACCCCAGATATGTTGGGACTTGACAGAGGATAGCTGTATCAGGGTAAAATGCGTTTTGTAGTTCCCAAGGAAAAATGTGGGACAACAAGATAACTGAACTATGGTTATCTTTAAAATGTTGGATTTGTGTAATGAGGAACAGATCTTGACAATAGCAAGGCAAAAAAAGACACAACTAAAAGAGCAAAAATTGGACTCTGTCAACTTGAGACCTGCTGTGGAGGGTAAAGATAAAGCTAGTTCCCTCAGTGAGGAAACAGAAGATGCCAGTTCATGCCTTGCAAAGCTCAAGGCAAAATTTAACTCTAAGTATTTTTTGGCAAGTGTTTCATGGGAAAATTTCTCCAGAAATGTGGACAAGGATTCTAATGGAGGAAAGAGGAGTCTTTTCTTTAGTTAGTCTGTTTTTTAAAATCATACTGTTTGTTTGGATTACCATAATCTTGATTTCTGAAAATAGTGAAAAGACACAATTGTCAGCTTGATTTAAAATATGTGGTCATCAGCTAAATGCCGAACTGGGTGCAAACTCTGTGATCTTTTACAAATATTGGGCTAACACTTAACTTCTTATGTTCCTGTATGTACACGCTTCAGCAGTCTACATGCCTAGAAAGCTGGGGGTGGGGGGTGGACATTAGAAAATGCTGATGATGTTATTGTGAGTTTGACTTTTACTTGTCTCATCCAATCATATGCCACATTTCTGCACATTCTTTTTCTAATAGACCTGATAAAGAATATTTTTCTTTTCCCCAGCCTCAAAACAGTGGACACCCAGAAGTTTGAAATAATAACCCAATAAAGTTCATGACTATACCTGGTATATTATAGTAATGGATTGTCAATACTTTAGTTTCAATATCCCAAATTAAGGATATATTTCTACAATATACTTTTTTCCGTAATTTGTTATAAAAGGGCAGAAAAGTACTTTGTATTACTTTCAGAGTAACAGCCATGTTAGTCTGTATTCACAAAAAGAAAAGGAGTACTTGTGGCATCTTAGAGACTAACCAATTTATTTGAGCATAAGCTTTCGTGAGCTACAGCTCACTTCATCGGATACATACTGTGGAAAATACAGAACATGTTCTTATACATACAAACCATGAAAAAATCGGTGTTTACCACTACAAAAGGTTTTCTCTCACCCCACCCCACTCTCCTGCTGGTAATAGCTTACCTAAAGTGATCACTCTCCTTACAATGTGTATGATAATCAAGGTGGACCATTTCCAGCACAAATCCAGGTTTTCTCCCCACCCCCCCTTTCCACACACACAAACCCACTCTCCTGTTGGTAATAGCTTATCTAGATAAGCTATTACCAACAGGAGAGTGGGTTTGTGTGTGTGGAAAAGGGGCAGGGGGGAGAATGGCCCACCTTGATTATCATACACATTGTAAGGAGAGTGATCACTATCCTTGCAACAAAGCCCGTTGCCAACTGTGCCCACATATCTATTCAGGGGACACCATCACAGGGCCTAATAACATCAGCCACACTATCAGAGGCTCGTTCACCTGCACATCCACCAATGTGATATATGCCATCATGTGCCAGCAATGCCCCTCTGCCATTTACATTGGTCAAACTGGACAGTCTCTACGTAAAAGAATAAATGGACACAAACCAGATGTCAAGAATTATAACATTCATAAACCAGTTGGAGAACACTTCAATCTCTCTGGTCACGCAATCACAGACATGAAGGTCGCTATCTTACAACAAAAAAACTTCAAATCCAGACTCCAGCGAGAAACTGCTGAATTGGAATTCATTTGCAAATTGGATACTATTAATTTAGGCTTGAATAGAGACTGGGAGTGGCTAAGTCATTATGCAAGGTAGCCTATTTCCCCTTGTTTTTTCCTACCCCCCCCCCCGATGTTCTGGTTTAACTTGGATTTAAACTTGGAGAGTGGTCAGTTTGGATGAGCTATTACCAGCAGGAGAGTGAGTTTGTGTGTGTATGGGGGTGGGGGGTGAGAAAACCTGGATTTGTGCTGGAAATGGCCCACCTTGATTACCATGCACATTGTGTAGAGAGTTGTCACTTTGGATGGGCTATCACCAGCAGGAGAGTGAATTTGTGTGTGGGGGGGGGGGGGGGGTGGAGGGTGAGAAAACCTGGATTTGTGCTGGAAATGGCCCAACTTGATGATCACTTTAGATAAGCTATTACCAGCAGGACAGTGGGGTGGGAGGAGGTATTGTTTCATATTCTCTGTGTGTATATAAAGTCTGCTGCAGTTTCCACGGTATGCATCCGATGAAGTGAGCTGTAGCTCACGAAAGCTCATGCTCAAATAAATTGGTTAGTCTCTAAGGTGCCACAAGTACTCCTTTTCACTTTAGATAAGCTATTACCAACAGGAGAGTGGGTTTGTGTGTGTGGAAAAAAGGTGGGGGGGAACCTGGATTTGTGCTGGAAATGGCCCACCTTGATTATCATACACATTGTAAGGAGAGTGATCACTTTAGATAAGCTATTACCAGCAGGAGAGTGGGGTGGGGAGAGAGAAAACCTTTTGTGGTGGTAAACACCCATTTTTTCATGGTTTGTATGTTTAAGAACATCTTCTGTATTTTCCACAGTATGCATCCGATGAAGTGAGCTGTAGCTCACGAAAGCTTATGCTCAAATTTATTGGTTAGTCTCTAAGGTGCCACAAGTACTCCTTTTTTTTGTATTACTTTGTAATGCTGTTTGAATTCCTGAAAAAAGAGTAAATACAATTAACTATATAGTTTCCCATATCTAGTGTGACTAATAGGACACTTAAAAGTGTGATGTGTAAATTAATACAACTGGAGAGCAGATTAGTTGGAAAAAAGGTTGTCTATCCACTTGTCTGGGAATTGATTCAGCATCTCTTTTCCTAGGTCATTGGTGACTTAAGTCAATCTAAGATGGAATGACATTTATGCTTAAAATTATAGAGTTACATTCTTCTTTTTCTCTCTCTCAAAATAAAACCCTACACAACATTCATTTCAGTAACTTACTGTACATCCAAGATTTTTGTTGTCCTTTCCAGAGCACTTTAAAAGAGTTCAAACAATATTCTGATTTGCTTATAGTAGAGGAAATATTTATAACAGATATGCAGAAGTAATTACAAAAAAACTGAAAGATGTTTGTCTGAAGTAAACTAATTCTTGCTTATCAACATAATGCTAATTTAGACCATCTGTGAAGGTTAGATTTTTCAGTCATCAGACTGAAACTATGTAGATAGTAGAGCTGGTCAGAAAATTGTCAAAACAGTATTTCGTTGGAAAGTGCTATTTTGACAAAATCAAAAATTTTCACAAAATTACATCAATGTTGATGAAATTTTGTTTTGGAAAAAAATGTTTGGAAAATGTCCAATCATCCCATTTAACATTTTTGGAACAATACATTTTGATTTTTCTATCCATAACAACTTTTTATTTAAAAATTTACTTTGTGTGTGTGCATGCGTGTGTGCGTTAAAAAAGGGTCAACATCAAAATAAAATATTTCAATTGACCCAAAACAAAATTTGTTTCAGAATTTTGTTTTGTGAAATATTGTAAACTTTTGGCTTTTCATCCTGATTTGGGATTTGTTTGTTTGTATGAATCTTGAATTTTTTTGTGGGACAGAAAATTTGTTTTCTGATCAGCTGTAATAGATAGTATGTCCTTTTTTATCCCATGAAATAATTAATAGGATCAGAATAAAAAACAACTTAAATCTTCCTGAAAGTAATATATTTATATTCTTTTAATTTATATCCTGAAAATATACTGAATGCTTCAATTATAGAATTAGAATAACAACTCAGTTATTTAGATTGCTAACAGAATCATATAGTCTATATGTTGTTATTTTTTTCTAGTCTGCTTGATTTAAAACTGGGTGGTATCTGAAATATTTTGTTTAGTGCTAAAGAAAGTCAGATATGAATTATGATCATTCTTAGTTTTGAAAATTGTGCACATATTATAAGTTAATCAATAGTTTCCATCATTATGCTACTTGTCAATAGAAATTATACAAAAGCTACTTAAGCAATAGACATTTCAAATAAAGTGGCCTTTTTTATGAAAAATATTGAAACCCATGCTCCTAATTCCAAGTAAGCATATAAAACCAAGGATTCTGGTACGGCAAATTATTCAGAATAGTTGTATCTTATGCATTTTGTGAAATTTCAGAGATAAAGAGTTTTATCAATTGTTTCTTAGACATGCTACCTACAGGAGGACTGATTTTTTTATTGGATAGGATGAAGAGACTTTCACCTGCCCAATTTGCTTGAGCAACATCTGTGTTGACCAAAAGTCTTTCTAGTCCTGATGTCTATTCAGTAACCTGTGTGAAATTAGTTGGTGATCTCAGTCCACTTCTTAGTGTAGGAGTTCTCAAACTGGGGATTGTGACCCCTCATAGGGTCACAAGGTTATTATGTGGGGGATCCTGAGCTGTCAGCCTCAACCCCCAAACCACGTTTTGCCTGCAGCATTTATAATAATGTTAAATATTTTAAAAGGGTTTTTAATTTATAAAGGGGGTCACACTCAGAGGCCTGCTGTGTGAAAGGGGTCATCAGTACACAAGTTTGAGAACTGCTGTCGTAGTGGATAGTTTTCTGCATTCCAAAGAACAGTGAAAGAACAATACTTGGCAGCAAAGAAGCCAAAAAGTGAATAAGAATGAAAATGGAAGAACCTTCTTGTCCCTAGAAGTGGCCCTTCCCAGCACTTCCACAGATTCATTTTTCCATCATGTTTTTGGCTGGCTAGACTGGCGAGCATACTCAGTGTGGGACCATTTTCAGTTAGATATAGGGAAGTTGATCCTGGGGGCCAGGCCCCACCCCCAACCCAGGAGGCACAGCTGAATGAAGCCATTAATCATAAATCGCTTTCTGAAAGAAGGCACCTATTTGGTGGGGAAAAACAGTGAACAAGTAATTATTCCTGCACAAGTATCTCTACAAAGTAGGCACAAACTAGTGTGGCTATGGTGTGCTTTGGTTTCACTTTTTTTTTCTGTTAAAAATATGGACATGATTTTTCAAAAATGGTTGCACCACAGATATTTCTGTATGTGATATATTTAAAGAGCTTTCTCACAGTGATCGGAGGGACATTATCTTAATCATCTTTGTGGTAAAAACTAGCTCTCTTACCCATCATTTTAGGAAACTTGCCAGGCCTTCTTCTAGGATAAAAAAGTTAGCACTGTGTGTATTTTGTTTAAACAAAATTAAAATAGTGCTGCAGCTTGCTATGTTTCCACATCACAGGTACAAAAGGGCAGCAACTGTTCAAGCTCCCCTATAACCCACACTGCTTCAGAAATGAATCGGCAACAGGCGTTTGGATCTATTTCTTTGAAATGTTTGAAAAGAGGAGTGTTATGTGGCACTCACAGATTATGTGCTGGGTAGCTCATTTATGTAATTTTTATAAGTGCAGGGCTATAATTGCAGTGTTATCTAGGGTACAGCATTATCTGTTGTTGTTGTTACATAGAACAAGTCTTTTAAATGCTATCTTTTTAAGCTCATGCCTAATTTAGTGCTCTAATGACATCTTTTCATGAAAATACCCTAGAAATGTGTTACTGTTCTTAAAAACTCCTACATAAACTTGTTGTGTGTGCTTCCTGTTTTGTTAGATAACTATCTTCACAGGCATATCAAACAACGGAATCTTCACTTTAAAAGTTGATCGGTTGAAGGGGCTAACAATTCAAATTCTAGAATGGAATAGCTAGATCTTTCTTTCCAGTTCCCTTTTAAATCTGTAAGTGATACAGCATTGAGTATGTTTTTATCATGTACAGAAGTAGGCATGTATAATCCTTCTAAAGGTTTTTAAGTTGGATAGTACAAAGGCAGTCCTATGTTGCTTGTATGGATTTTTTTGCCAAAGAGGTTGAGTCTTCTCTGTCCAGGTCTCAATACAGCTCAAGATTCCCTTACAGCAATCAATAAGATTGAGGGTATTTCAAATAGAATAAAACATGATGCTTAGAGTATATGCTTAGATTTTGAGATTATTGCTGCAGGGAATGTTGCTGTAATTAAAAGTAGTTACAATGTCTCCTCCTATATTTTAGCATCCTTCATTTCACAAATTTGCCAAAACAGGGTGGCATCCCATCAGTTATAAAGTGTGAGTCAAAATGAATAAGGATGGGGTCATACCAAAATGTGTGAGTTTGTTCATTGTATGTGAATGTCTGAAAGAGGAAAAGATTAATTAAGAAATGACATAAATCCTGTAAAAAGACTGAACCAGCATCTGGTTATTTCCTTCATAAGATTGCTACTATGAGAAGATGGATTCTACTATGGAACTCAACTGGCTGTACTCCACTGCCTCTCTTTTGACATTAATGAGAGCTGGATCAGCCCCTAATGGAACTGAATATATGCCAGTGTTGATATTTACTAGGAGAAATCTTTTCTCCCAACTAATTCCTGGGCTTGACAGGGATGATGCAATCGAACTCGTTCTTTTCTCCACTTTAATGTGTATGAAATAAACAATTTTTTCCTCTCCTATTTTGTCTCTTTTCTTTGAAGGCTGGCCAGCCACTTTTCAGTTAACAGTTGGGACTTTCACCAGGGGGAAACTAATTTGGGAGGGACTGGGAAAGCTTCCAGTGTTAAAACTTCTCTCCCTTATGTTTTCAAGGCCTCTGGGTATGATTTGTATTCTATTTGACTGTTTATGGGATTTAGTTTTGTTAATTTGTTTGAATATAAATTCACTAATACACAAAGTTAGTATGCAGATATTTCTTTTTTAGCAATTTCCTTCATTCAAAAGAGAAGCCCACATGGTTGAGGGAAGATCAAGTGTAATACTTCTGTGGAAATGTAGTCCCAAATTGAAGGCTATATGATGGCAAATTGGCACTAGGACTCTGAGAGAAAATTTTGGGAAGCTGCTTCCCAAGAAGTGGTCAGAATTTTCCAGAGCTCCCTCAGCCATGACCTAAATGTTGAAGGGAGCAGTTTCTTCACTGATTTCTTATATGAGTCAAGAGACCAGCAGGGTATGGTATTTGTAAAAGGGGTAGAGAGCTTTTCACTTCTCAGTCAGTAGTCTGAATCCACCTCAGGTCACTAGAACTAAAGTTTGTTATTAACTAATGGCTATTTGGTAGTATATAATGAAATGTGTTGAAGGTCCCAATCTGATGTTTTAACACCTGATCCAGGAAATCACTTATGCTAGTCCCATTGACTTCATGTGCTTAAAGTTAAGCATGTGCTTAGCTGCTTTGCTGGACTGGGGCCTTAATAGATAAGTATCGACATCACAAAAACCATGGGTACATCTGGCACCATTGTCAGTGGGGTAAGTAGAAACGTCTGAGATTTGAGTGGGTATGGATACTGAACTGTTCCTCCTTTCCTATAGTTGGTGCATCTACAAAAAGACCAAGGCATATTGGCAGTCAGCATGGAGAAGTTTACACTGCCACTGTTCATGTATGTGTTCTGTGGATAAACAGAGGACAAAGTACCAAACTCATTACAAAATCAAAAATATCACTGGAGTCAGTTGAGGATTTAATTCCTGTTTTTTAAATAGCTAGGTGATTGCCAGTGGCGGAATAGCCACTGGGCTGACAGGGCCTGCGCCCAGGGGCCAAGGCCAACTGGAGGGGCTCTGGAAAAAATCCACAGCTGGGGCAGAAGCCCAGAGCCCCCGTGCCCCAACGCCACTCCATGGTAGCAGCTGCTGGATGGGGTACCCGCCCCCAGCAGCTCTCCAACGGACCCCATCCCTGGCAGAAGCTGCCATGCCGGTTAAGCCCCAGCACACACACGCCCCATCCCCAGAAAAAGCCATGAGGCAGCAAGGGAAGTCCCCATGCCCGACCCTGCTCTCCAGCAGAAGCACCGGGTGAACAGGAGACGCTCCAGCACCCTGACCCTGGTCCACAGCAGAAGCGCGGGGGTTGGCGGGGGAAGCCCCAGTGCCCAGGCTCTGGCTGCAGCCCTGGGACTGGAGGACCTCAACCACTCTGTTGTAGCCCGGGGCTGTGGTGCAGACAGAGCTTCTCTGATCTTGGGGCCACAGTGGCAAGGGCAGAAAGGAGCAAAAGGAGTTGCAGGCCTGCAGTGGGGGCCACAGAATGGGGAGGACCCTGGGTGGAACAGGGGTGGGCCTGGGGAAGATGAATGTCCAAAGATGAAGCAATAGCTCAGAGAATTGCAAACTGTCCTATTCATCTTTGTTGTTTGTTTATCATGTCACAGTCATGCAGGAAGGGCATAATGAGTGGGGTCCTGCAGTGATCGGTTCTAGGTCTGGTTCTGTTCAATATCTTCATCAATGATTTAGATAATGGCATAGAGAGTACACTTATAAAGTTTGCGGACGATACCAAGATGGGAAGGGTTGCAAGTGCTTTGGAGGATAGGATTAAAATTCAAAATGATCTGGACAAACTGGAGAAATGGTCTGAAGTAAATAGGATGAAATTCAGTAAGGACAAATGCAAAGTATTCTACTTAGGAAGGAACAACCAGTTGCACATGTACAAAATGGGAAATGACTACCTAGGAAGAAGTACTGTGGAAAGGGATCTGGGGGTCACAGTGGATCACAAGCTAAATATGAGTCAACAGTGTAACGCTGTTGCAAAAAAAGCTATCATCATTCTGGGATGTATTAGCAGGAGTATTGTAAGCAAGACACAAGAAGTAATTCTTCTGCTCTACTCTGCGCTGATTAGGTCTCAACTGCAGTATTTTGTCTAGTTGTGGGCGCCACATTTCAGGAAAGATGTGGATAAATTGGAGAAAGTCCAGAGAAGAGCAACAAAAATGATTAAAGGTCTAGAAAACATGACCTATGAGGGAAGATTGAAAACATTGGATTTGTTTAGTCTGGAGAAGAGAAGACAGAGGGGACATGATAACAGTTTTCAAGTACATAAAAGGTTGTTACAAGGAGGAGGGAGAAAAATTGTTCTTCTTAACTTCTGAGGATAGGACAAGAAGCAATGGGCTTAAATTGCAGCAAGGGCGGTTTAGGTTGGACATTAGGAAAAACGTCCTCACTGTCAGGGGGTTAAGCACTAGAATAAATTGCCTAGGGAGGTTGTGGAATTTCCATCATTGGGGATTCTTAAGAGCAGGTTGGACAAACACCTGCCAGGATGATCTAGATAATAGTTAGTCCTGTCTTGAGTGCAGGGGACTGGACTAGATGACCTCTCACGCTCCCTTCCAGTTCTATGATTCTAACTTCAAAATGTAATACTGTAAACTTTATTGTCAACATTGTAACCCTTCTGCCAGGTGGAGTTGGCAACAAGGGCCAGATTCAACATCTAGGGGTTCCTTTTTGACAATACAACACAAAACCGGCTTAAGCCCCCACTCAGTAACCTTGGAAAATTACACCGCTGGGCGCATCTAAGAGGCAATACTTCCCCTCTCACAAGCCCTAAGTCTGGGTGTAGAAAATAAACTTTTAATAAAAAGGGGAAAGTAACCTGGCAGTAACTTGGGCAAATGACTCAAGCACAATTCATAATCGTAAGACCACGAGCAAAAGACCCATCCCAGAGTACTTTGGGCAGTGTCCTCTGCCTCAGATTCTCACCTTCTGATGAGAAAGTCCAACAACCAAAAGTTCCTATAACATACCCCTCCCCTCGCCCTCTCCCACACGCCACTCACAATTGTGGTCCTTGGTCAGTGAAGACTCAGAGTTCAGAGTTGCATTCATGTGAGTTCACCTCCCACCCTGAGAGCGGAAGGCACCTTGCTTGCTCCACTGGTTGGCTGCTCACCCAACCGGTCTGCCACTCGGCCTATCAGCCACTCGCTCCACTGTTGGCTGCTCGACCACCTGCTCACTCCTCTTTCATCCTCACCATTGCCTGCTCGCTTCACCAGCTGTTCTATTGGCCACTAACTCTGTCATCTGCAACTTGCCACACCAGTTGGCCACTCTGCAGTCAGACGCTCGTCCCACTGGTCGGCCACTCGCTCTACTGCAACCTCTGGTATGTCTTGAGGTCCCAGCACTTAATACAGGTTTCAGTGATTTCAGCTGCTAGTGGGAAAGCCCCACTGCTAGTGCAGGATGGACAGTCTCTTTCACCAGAGACATTGATGATATTAGCTGTATTGATCTGCAACAAAAGACTCTCATCTGGGTCTTAATCAGCTCTGTCATTACATAGTGGAGAGGAGGAGAAGGGTCAAATGGTGTCTAGGACCCTTAGGCAGAGCTCACACTAGCAGGTACAAACACCTGTCCCCACCCTCTTTCCTTTCCACTGGGCTTTGGCACCCCTGCCTAGTGAGTGCAGTTCAGTTGAGGATGAATCCCTCAATCAGGGTATACCAAGCACAGTTCTGTTGCCCTTTATTCACACAGCAAGTGTAACAATACTTTATTACTGCTGCCCCCCAATAACAAAGTGACTTGCAATCCAACACCACCCAAAAGTGATCATTTGGGCAAAGCAGCTCCAACATGCTGCACACCTAGGCATACTGGGGGATCTATGCAAATCAAGGGGGCAGTTCCTGACGTCTTCTCCCCCAGCTCATCACTAGATGTCAGGGGAGAGCTCATTCAGACCCTGCTTATACATTGTAAACTATTTCACTGCTGATTACTTTAACACCCAACTAATATGCTTCTTCCACAAACTCAAACTTCCTCCCCAACCTCCTCGGATGTCAAAAACCTCAACTGTCCCAATGCTCAAGTGCAAAAACCTGCATCTTCCTTGGGCAACTTCTCTAATAGTTATTCACTTCATTTTTCTGTCTCACAATTGCAAGTTTAGGGGTAGTGTAAAATAATTTGAATTTAACATAAAATTAAATAACACTAGAGATGTAGTACTGATTGTACTATTCATTAGCATATTTTATTCAGTATAAGCCTCCCTTTTTAAAATTGATCTGAAACTGCTGCAGAGTCACCACTGTGCTGCACTGGAAGAACACAGCATTGGGTGTCTACATTGCAGCTGGGAGGTGTGATTCCCAGCACAGGTAGAAAGACTGGCATTAGCTCTGCTGGAGCTAGTACACTAAAAATAGGAGTGTGGACATTGTGATACGGGCAGCAGTTCAGGCTAGCCACTCAACCTCAGACCCATGGGGTTGGATGGGATTGGACTCAGGTGGGCCGCCTGAGCCATTGCCCATGCTCATGCTGCAAGACCACACTGCTCTTTTGAGCATGCTAACTAGAGCAAAGCTAGCATGAGTATGTCTACCCAGACTGGAAATTACACCTCCGAGCTGCAGTGTAGAAATACCCCCAAATGTCAAGATCTTTTTGTAAGGTGTAAGTCAAGCTTCACTATAAAGAGTGCCTCCAGAGCTGAGGCACGGTTGCACAGAATAACATGAAGATCGCACCCTACATTGCTGCCAGATTGGGGGGGACTTCCTAGCACAAGATTTTTTTTTTCTTTTAAATAATGTTCTTATGGGAGCCTGAAGCCTTTGAAAGCACATGAACCCTGAGAATTAGCTATACCTGGCCCCCTACTCCCTGTTAAATAATTATCGTTGCTTTGTGCACCAATTACTCAGGATTCTGTGGTTAGATCATTAAAGTTGGCTGAGTTGCTATTGCTGTTTTATAATTAGCTCCAGCTTTTGTATACGTCTTTCTTTCTCTGGGGGAAATTTTGACATCTCTCTGAAGTGGACATTGTGCGACTCCAACTTAGTGTATGGCTTCAAGAGTACCGTGATCACACCCTTCCTCAAGGGAAACGATACTTCTAGCTTCTTTGTTTCCATCCAGACCTGAAGAAGAGTTCCGTGTTGCTCGCAAGCTAGTTTTGTTAACCAACAGAAGTCGGTCCAATAAAAAGATATTACATCATCCACCTTGTCTCTCTGATCCGGAAAAGCATTTAAGCACATGCTTCATTTTAAGCATATGATCTGTTTATAGTGAAACACATCGTTAAGTGCTTCACCGGTTCCAAGCAAGAGTGCTTAGCACTTTGCAGAATCAAGCTCCACGCTGAGGTTTTGCTCCCATCCTGATGCTGCAGTTGGTGCTAGGGTTCCAAACCCCTTAGCCATAGATGTGTAGGAGCACCATTTTCTTTTGTAAAATAAAATGTTGATATACTACATTATTCATATAAATGGCACTTTTTTGATGGAGAGTACTTAGAGCGGAATTAGGAAATGCCACTTAAAGTGTATACTTTTGTACTATTTAGAAGACTCACCTTCACGATATCTTTTAAAAAGTGCTTATACTACTCAGGTCTCGCCCTCACATTTAAATCCTGTTTATGCCCAAACAGTTGGCATCTAACAACTCTTCCAAAGAAAACTAGGGGAAAAGTCAGTCTTCCCTTCATTCTTGTGTTCAGAAGTACATGGACATTTCCATGTCTAACAAGCCATTCCCTCCTGAACACAACTGAAACACTTCCACTGTGCCTGTTCACAGTCCTGGGAACATACTGGTAAAGGTCCCAGCTCAGGAAAACACTTGCATATATACTTAAGTGCTTTCCTGAACTGGGGGCAAAGTGCTGAAAACTGCAAGTTTCCTGGAGGCCATCCCTTATCCGTCATTTTATGGTTTCCTTACTGCTCTCTTGAAGTGTGAGGTTACTTTTTTTTTGGCTTCACCCCCTAAAAACATTTTCATCTCGCTCAGAAGTCACCCAAATTAACAACTTTTCTGTATTATTTACTGTGTTCTAAAGGTCATTAGTTCAAATATTCAAAAGTGTACAGATAGTAACTATCAGGAGCTTAAAACCGTAAACTCTCATTACATAGATAACTTTCTATTTTCCTATACTACCATAGTAAGTAGATTGTGATTTCCACCCTACACTAAAGATGTGACAACAGTTCTAGGCCAGTTCTACACCAGCTACGTAACTCAAGAGTGTGAAAAATCTACACCCTCTGAGCGCTACAGTTAAACTGACCTAACCCCCAGTTTAGACAATGCTAGGCTGATGGAAGAAATGTTCTGTCAACCTTGCTACTACCTCTCAGGAAAGTGGACTAACTACAGTGATGGGAGAACCCCTCATGTCGCTATAGTGAGTATCTACACTGAAATGTTACCTGCAGAGGGGCAGCTGTGCTACTGTAATGGTTTAAGTGTAGACACAGCCTTATACTAGAGTAACTCAGTTCACATTAGCAATATTACTTCTGATTAACTCTGTTTGGGGATCAGAATCAGTCCCAACGATATATAAAATAAAAGGAGAATACAATCTAATGCCTCATAGGTAATCAGTGGAATTACATCTGGGAAAACATTTAAGGTTTCCTAGATTGGCCAAATTTAGATTGATATGAATAATATATTACTTAATATCTTGCAAGTCACTAAATAAAATGAAACTAAATAAGTTCAGGAAATAAAAAGATAACCCTTGTCCCAGGTGGAGTTGGCAGCAACAAGGGTCTGGGTTCAATATCTAGAGGTTCCTCTTAACAATACAAAACAGAACCACCTTGAGCCCACACCAATTTATCTGGGAAAATTTAACAACCACCTCTGGGCACTCCTAAGAGGCAGTACTTCCCCTCTCGCAAGCACTGAGTTTGTGTGTAACAAAAGAGAACTTTTAATACAAGGGAAAGGGAACCAAGCATTAGTTTGGGGAGATACCACAACCACATTCAAAAGCGTGCAACCATAAGCAAACCCAAACCCACAGTGTGTTGGGCAGTGTCCTTTGCCTGTTTCCCACCTTGCAGAGGGAAAGTCTGACGAATGAATGTCCCTTTAACACATCAGTCCCCTCTCCCTCTGCTGCACCCCACTCACAGTTGGCTAGCAGAGACCCAGAGTTCAGAGGTGCGCTCACAGGCCTTCATCTCCCACCCCAGAAAGAAAGGGAGGACAGGTGTCGAGCAATGTCTCTGTGGTCACTTTGCGCTTCTGAAACTGGCTGTTTGCCACGGCCTCCACTGGTTTTTTCTGCCCCCCACTGGTTGCGTACTGCTGCTGATTTTCTCTGCTGTTGCTGGCGATACGCTATTGCCACTATTAGACGCTCACTGCCACTTCTGCAATGTCATGTTCGGAGGTTCCACCACTTAACCCAGGTCTTCAGTAATTTCAGCTCTTAGTGATTTCATGGGGCAGCAGGGAACCTCACTGCCAGTACCGCCTCTGCTTTCTCTTTTTTTTTTTCCACTAGTGTCCTGACTCCAAGTCTAAGGCATAGCCCTTAGACCTGCTTATCAGCCATTCTGCTCTAGCAGTCCCTAAACAGAAACAATGACTCTTAACTGATTAATTAATTGTCTTTAAACACTGGAGAAAGGAAGGTCTTTGGACAGAATTCACAGCACCACGTAGGAACATCTTTCCCCACCCCTGCTTTCTTTTACTGGGATTTGGCATCCCTACCCCGTTTAGTGAGTAAGGTTCAGATTAGGGTGACCCCCTCAATCAGGGCAGAATAAATACAGTTCTTCTGCCCTGTACTCACACAGGAAGGATAACAATATTTCATTATCCCTGCACCCAACTAAAGAGATTTGTAACCCTACACCAGCCAAAAGTGATCATTATGGCAAAGCAGCTCCATCTTGCTGTGCACCTAGGCTGAGTAGGTGTGTCTATGCAAACACGGTCTGTTCTTGAAGTGGCAAAGAGTCCTGGACTCTTTGCTGCTTTTACAGATCCAGACTAAAACGTCTAGCCCTCTGAAGCTTGCTCTTGAAGTCTTTCCCCCTAGCTCATCACTAGAGGTCCGGGGAGAGCTCATTCACATCCTGCTTACAAAAATGGAAAGGGAAATCGGTTTCAAAGTTGTAGAGGTTGGTGAACTGTTTTTATTTGAGATTTTTTTAGCATGAACTAAGTTTTGTTTATAGAAACATCTGATCTTTTTTCGTAACATACTTTTTACCCCTTTTCACCTGAGTAACTAGCCTCAGGGGTCTTGTGCATTGTTTCCATTAGGAGACAAAAATTGATGGTGGAATCAGGGTTGTTTTTGTTTGGTTGGTTTTTTAAATGCAATCTTGTTTATTTACAAATATATCACAAAGTCTTGTTTCCCTGAACACAGCAGGAATCAAACAAGAGGCAATTTCTTTGCTCACAGTTCCATGCCTCCTTCCAAACAGCACACAACCTCAAAAGCTCACTCTCTTGGCTTTCTCTGAGAGGCATGCACTCTGTGCTTTTCTGGCTGTCTCTTTGGCTCCCTATGCTTTTCTGGCTGCCTTCTCTGCCTGCTTCTGCTCTCTCACACACACACACCTCCACCAAACAATACCCAGTTCCCTGCATTTGCATTCAGTCATCAGTGAACACCCCTCTACCCGTATAGCTCCTCTTCTGACCAACCTTGCATATGGCATGTGTTTTGAATGATCAATCCTAATGTTTCAGCTATTTTATTCCAAAAGGGGCTTAACTGCCTCTTACATTTATCCTGAGTGAAGGGCGCTAACATGCTCACCATCTTCAATAAGGTTTCACCCACTCTCCATCATGACAACATCATTGTTAAAATGAAGTCTTTATCTTAAAGGTGTGAAGTTTAGCATAAAGGATTTCAACATTTCATTGCAAAAAAATCAGAAAATTCCAGATCAACAGAAGATCAGAATTTTGTACGTTTTTCTGTGTGCGTGTGATCTCAGAAGGTTATAATACACTAGCTATAATTTATAGTAAAACTCTTGTGAATTGAAGAGATCTTCTAAAGAGGGTAAGTGAAAAGATTTAGAAACAAATGGAGCCCTGATGTACAGAGCCAAATGCAGCTCTCTTTTGAAATCAGGGGACGTGTGGTTGCTTACACAAGGGTTGAATTTGTTTCAAAGTTTTTTAGAAATAATTTGCATGTTATTTAGAGACTGTCAGTTGAAGATGTTTTTAACATTACTCCCTGTTGTAATCTGTCTTCAATGATGTGGACATTTTGATTGTATGTTTATATTAGCTATGACTTATTTGAATCAACACCATGGAAATAGCATGCTGAACAAACAACAAAAAGTAAACTTAATAACAATGTTAGCCATAGAACACCTGAAAGTCAACAGAGCAGAACAACATGTTTTAACCAAACAGCTCACAAAAACAATTCTCTAGCAAGTCAAAGCTAGTCAGGAGAGACTCCAACAATTACAAAAAAATGTTGAGTTGTGAAGAGACATCAGCGCTGTCAAGCTATGTTCAGTCCGTTTCTACAGTAGATCATTCAAGTGTTCTTGGTACATCTCTTGATAACTTCTGTTGTGGATACAGCAAAGTCTAGAACATACTCAAGACCCTGAACTGCAGACACAGCCAATATAGTCAATCAAAACTTTGGCTCCATGTAACACTGATGTTGAGTCCAATTCTCTGACGTTGCCTATGCCCACACTATCTATAAATTGGATACCTTACTGTTACGGGATATGCCAACGCACACACAGAGCCAGCAAGGGTTAATGAGCTGCTGTAGGCCCAGTCAGCTTCACCCAGCTATTCCTGCACTTGATATCATGTAATGAAGAGACAGCTGAAAAAGGAAGAAGACAGCTCAGTACCTGGCTAACCAGACTGCCTATCCCTTGCTTTGTGAGTAAAAGTCCAGCCTAGAACTTCTGCAAGGACTGCTGACTGCCATAGCTCCTCTGGAGGAAGGTTAGCCTGGCACAGGAGACTACTGATTTTGTTTTTGGGACTATTTCTTTGCTTTACTCCAAAAAGACTATTGGGCTGTTTGGGACAGGCCTATGGTGCCTAAAAACTATTGGTCTGTCTGAGCTGCCTGGGACAGGCCTGAGGGGCTTAATGAGACTGTTGGAGGGAACTCCTGACTGGGAGGGGGTATTGGATACGGGGAACTGCTTCAGTAAACTCTGTGGACCTTTGCACCCCACTTGAGTCTGCTCTGTAGTTTGTCTTGGACCCTGAAGAGCACAGTCACACCTACATACATTTGTGTGTACATCTGTGGCCCAACCGTTTTTGTGTAAGATTATTACACAAGAGTCCTCCCCTTCTGTGGTAAGCACAGTCCAAAACAAATGGTGCTTCCGCCCTCACTGGGCTAAGCGGGAGCTTCCTGCCACCCTCTCAAGAAATGTTCAGCCTGGGTCTTCTAAAAGAAGCACAGCTATAGACCAGGTCACAAGCCAACACCACTCCAGCTGTCCCAAGACAATGCCTTGTTGCTAACGAGTGCTAACTCTGCTCCTCACAGCTATAAATATTTAGCAAAATAATCCTTCACCTCCCAATGAAGAACTTGCTCCTTCTTGGTCCTGGTGCTCACAAGTAATTTCTGGGCTTCTTCCACAGCCCCCTGGTCGAGACCTTCAAATAGTTCTAGTTCTCCCTCCCAGCCTTTGGCTTTCCAGCCCAAATATCACTCCCTCCTTGGAGGGCATTTTCCAGCTCTTCAGCTGTCCCTCTGGACTTCCTTCCTGACCCACTCTGGGGAGTTTCCAAAGCACATCCTGCATCTCTCTTCTCTCTGAGCAGGAGGAACCTTATAAACTCCTTCTATCACATGAACCTCTCAGTCATGTGACCCCTCTAGGGATTACAACTTGCATAAAGAGTCAGAATTTGTAGCAGGGATAGGTTGGACGCAGGCTTGCCATTAAGGGGACAGCCTATTCTGTGACTGCTTGTTGGTATTTTTTAAAATAAAATATTGTTCAAAAGTCTTCCATGTAAAGAAGGGGTGCACAATATGTATGTAAACAGCCTTGCTTTTCCTTTGTTTCAGATTCAATTTTTGCTCAAAGATAACTGAATCTAATCATAAATGATCAATGATTTTTCAGAAATCAAGCAAACTTATTCCGAGCTCAAAATCTTGACTGTCAGCTGTAACATCTGCAAGTACACATTTAAGGAAAACATTTTGACATCTAGGCTGTCATATAATCTGTCAGTAAGTTATGCCATTCAGTGAGAGAAATGGTAACTTTCTAGAGTAATTTACTGGAAAAATCTTGCTGGATACTGGAGAAGTTTGCTTCCCAAACATCACTCCTGCTAGCAGCAGGAGTGTTAGGTTTAGTACCTGGCTCATTCTCTGGCAACAAAATCATAGAAAACAAGAGTGGGCCAGACAACATCAGAAAAATGTGTGTACTTACAAATAACGGTACATTCAAATGCATTTAAACAGCCTCACTATCACAACTCTGAAGGAAGTCAACATTAACTGAGTAGAAGCATAGAGAAAAGCAAAGGGGCATCTGGAATAGCACCACCTATCAAAAGAGGCCAATGAGGCATGAAGAAGGGGATATGCAACAAATGCCTCCTTGTTTTTTGCCTTGGATGAAATATTTCCACTTGTGAGGTTACAGAATTGGACAAGCTTTTTGGAGAATGCCATGGTGTTATGTCTGGAAGTACTGTACCACTTTCCGATGGAGGTGTACCCTGGAATGATGCCATTGCTCCACTTTTTAGAACCTCTGCTGCTGTCAGTTATGCAGGTGGTTTGCTTGTTACCCGTGGGCAGTAAATGATTTGATTCCCGTCCAATCTCTACTCTACCAAATATTTGATCTTAAGTATTTTTGCAATTACTTTTTCCTTAAAGAAATGCCTGAATAAAATATTCTTTTCGAGCACTAGGGTTAAACATAAATTTTATTTGTTTTCAGAACGTTCAAAGGGCAATGACCAGGGCCATGTCAGCTTGCAGATTTCTGTTACATCATGTCAGTCTGATGGCTCACAATGTGACAAATTTTAGTCCAGTGTAATACAGAATGCAACATGCTGACTCACATCAAAGTTTAATTTTATAATGATAGCTTCCAGAAATTAATGTTCAACTTTCTAAAATCTTCTTTAAGGACTTCTAAGCACTTCTAAGAAAAAAACGAGTTTAGCATGGGCACTCATTTCACACATTGTATCATGTAATTAGTAATGAAAAATCTGTTATTTGGTGTTTCCTGGAGCTGTCCCTCCCAAACTCAGCAGGATCAGGTCAGCAGCATCAGGTCACATCAGGACTTGGATCGGGGAATTCCAAGGACTATTCAGTGCTGCAGGAAATGGGGTTCCTGACACTGGCCTCAATTAAAAAAAACACCTCATCTACAAAGCCCCATTCACCCTGTTTACATAATCAACTAGACTCATCACATATACCTCCTCCTTCTTTGCATTATTAATTATTTCAACGTCAGTGTCATTTGTCTGCTTCTCCCCAAACCCTGTCTGGTTTTTTCCCAATGCTCCTCCCAATACATGGAATGCCTTTCCATTCTGCAATGCCAAGCCATTAGCCTCATTTTATTCACATCCCTCCTAAGGTTAACGTCTTCTGCATCCTCTACAAGAAGTGAAAGTATAAAAATTCTAGGGCCAGATCTTTTTTGTTTGAAAAATTACCTTTTTCTGAAACTGGAAATTATGGTAACAGCCTTTTTGTTTTTAATTTTCAGGGTTTTTGTAATGAAACTAGAAAATGAAAAAATATTTGTTTTAATTTTTGGTATACTGATTTTCTTCTTTTCCTTTTTGTCCCCTTCTAACTTTCCCCTTTCTCCTTTTTTTTGGGGGGGGGAAGAAGAAAAAAGTAAAAAGGAGGGAGAGAGAAGTGTTAAAGAAGGAAGGGGAGGGAAGGAAAACAAAAAGAAAACAAAGAAAAATTAAAAGAAAAATTTTTTAAAAGCAAAACACTTCTATATTGTCACACAAAAGTTTAAATAAACAAAAATTGATCCTTTTCAAAACCCATGGAATGAAAACAAGTTTAAAATTAAAAAAAAAAATCTACCTGTTCAAAAGTAAATCAATGTAACTCCATTGAAGTCAACTGAGGTCAATGAAGCTATGCAAATTTATCGCAGATGTGAATCTGGCCCATAATTGATATATTTAAAATACCTCAGCTGAACCATGCAGATGTTCAGACGCTGTCTGAGTCACCAAGTGCTCATGTGGCTGTAGCCCTGTCTTTCTTCACCTTATCTCTTCCCTAGTGCTTTTTAGCCACATTTATTGCATCACACCTACAATTAGACTGTAGGGTCTTTCTTTTTCTTCTGTAAAGCAACCAGCACATTTAATTTTTGTACAAATGATAAATAAGTGATGATTTTGTCCCATTTTAGCACCAAACAATCCACAACCAATTTCTAATTTGCAACAGAACTTTCAAAACTTATTTTTAATTTTGTTTGAATATTTTGCACAATTTTATTTGCAACCAAAGTGAATTTCCTATTTAATACAAAACAAACACAGGCCATTGTCTTCAGTCTTGCAAATCAAACTTCCTATATGCCGAATACATACTGGACACTACTGTCTCAATAATCTTTTTTTCCACATGAAAACTTGTAACAAAAATATAATGTTGATACTGCAATCTTCACATTTGATAGTGTGAAATGAGACACAGAGAACCATCTATTTATTATTTGGTTTTCATTCTATATACGTTTTCAAATAAAACCATCAAAATAAGTTTGTTTGCTAGATCACAAAACATATAGTCATTTCACATTTAGTGATATATACTAAGAATCGCCTAAGTTCCTACTCCAATATGGTATGCTTCAAAATAAATATGATGTGAGATTAAAATACTTTACTACAGACCAGTCTTCCCATCAAAGTGATTTTTAAAAACTGACATGGATGTTTTGTGTCTTTGACTTCCAACAAAATTGAAAGATATCTTTTCCATACCACATAGTTGTATTGTATAAGGGCCGAATCCTGATCCCACTGAAGTCAATGGAAATTTTGCCATTGATTTTAATTGAAGCATTGATTGGCTCCTCACCGAGAAACTAGCATTTTGTGAGAAATACCAGGGCAGATAGATGCTTTTTTTATTTTACTTGCGGAAAGTTTTGTTGTCTGCTGTTGTTCCAGTCCCTGTCATTCCTGTGGTGTGGATCCAAGGGGGTAAATCAGTATCCAAAAAATACTTACAATCAACATAGCAAGAAGAGGGATCTCAAAATGCAGTGGCACAAGGGTATCTGATTTAAAGCACATTTTGGAGAATCTTGTGGATAAGATGTAATGGCAGAAACCTTGAAAATCTAGGAAGGAAACTGGAAAATTCTAAAAGATGCCATAATTAGGTCACATCAGACAATGGGAAGTGGGGGTGGGGGAGGAGAAATGCAAAGAACAAGATGTGTTTTTGGGACGGAAGTCTGTTTAAACAAGCATTACACTACAAAGGGTCCAGCATAGAGCTGAGGATCTTGTCCACTATGTTAATGCAGCATAAATTGGATTTTATAACACGTTCTAAACCCCACAAACATTAGTATTTTGATTCTAAACAAAGCAGTAATTTCTGAAGATTTGTTTGGTAAGATTTCATGTCATCTTTATTTCCAGTCCTCTTAATAAAATAAAGTATTGTGTACACTTTAAAATTTTTCATTGTTCTACTATGACTGCTAATAGAATTTAACACTGTCACATTTCTAGGTCTTATATATCTAGGTTTTATAGATTCATGGATACTAAGGTCAGAAGGGACCATTATGATCATCTAGTCCGACCTCCTGCACAACGCAGGCCACAGAATCTTACTCACCCACTCCTGCAATAAACCTCTCAACTATGTCTTGAGCTATTGAAGTCCTCAAATCGTGGTTTAAAGACTTCAAGGAGCAGAGAATCCTCCAGCAAGTGACCCATGCCCCATGCTACAGAGGAAGGCGAAAAACCTCCAGGGACTCTTCCAATCTGCCCTGGAGGAAAATTCCTTCCCGACCCCAAATATAGTGATCAGCTAAACCCTGAGCATATGGGCAAGATTCACCAGACAGATACTACAGAAAATTTTTTCTTGGCTAACTCAGATCCCACCCCATCTAACATCCCATCACTCGTTACTGTGGAATCTGGTGCAGCACCATAAGACAAAGTCTTGAGCTGATTAATGACATTTCAAAAGATATGTGTAATGGGGTCCAACAGGCTTTCTCTGCCCCATGCTGCAGGCATCAGCATCCTGACACGCCGTCTGCTAAAGGCCAGGATACCAACAAGATTTAGTCCTCCAGAAGCCTAGAAGGGCCAGAAGGTGACAGGGACCAGTTTGGAGCCAGCAGGCCAGTTAAAAAGGCTTGCCTGCTTCTTCTCAGGGTCAGAGACCCTGACTGAGAGGGAGGAGGCAGAGCTCCGCAGTGCCAGTCCAGAACCCAGGGGCCAAGTGAGGGCCTTGCCTTCAAGCACTGCATCAAAGCATTTGCCTTTGCGGTTTTGTTTGTTTACTGAAAGGCACAAACAGTAAGATTCTGAGTTTGTTACTTTTATTTAACTGTATAGACTGCTGCTGAGTTTACGGAACAGGCCATCCTACTCCAAGCAGGAGGCCCACGCTTGTGGAGTAAGGCAGGAAGCACCTGCAGCCCTGTGCTTGGGAGTGGCATAGAGCTGCCCCACCTGTGTCAGTATGGCACTTCTCAGTTTTGTGATTAGAATAAAAGCTTGTTTTTTCCAGAAATTCCCTGAAAACCCACAACAGTCATACAAATGTATTAACGTGATCTTCTGAATTTGCTTTCTTGCATTTCCAGACCTCTGTGTTATTATTTCCAACCAAACACAGACTAACAAAGTATCCAAATTCATAGATCTCATTTAATTACAAGGTAAGTCTTTTTTGCTATCTCAGCTATGTGATAAAAAACAGACAACATCTAGGCTGAAGGCTAAAACTCAGATTCTGATATTTCCCAAATTTCTTTACTTCAAACATTTTTATAACAAATGCTGTACTGGTTTTCTCCTTTTCTGTTTTATACGCTCCTTGGTGTCTTCATTTTATATGCCAAGAAGCCCAACGTTTTATTTCGCTCAGAAATCTTTTGTTGTTGACACATTTGTTATGTTTTTATCTGGCTATCTCTTTGGCATCTTTTTATGGACTTCTCATAGAGATTTATTTTTTAATTGTTTAAATAGCTTTTTATGTAATTTAATAATCCCAGCTACTTATCTTTTGACTAATTTGTTTGTAATCATTTTGAAAGAATTTTAAAAAAAACCCTGGAAACCTTCAATAAACCTTGCTAGTCATGCGACTGTTTTTTATACAGATTTCAATTAGTAGCTAAAGGGAAGATGGCAGACATAAGACAATTGGATTTTAGTAAAGGATTTCGCACAGTTTTTCTATTTTATACTCAGAGCTAAGATGATCTGGAGTGCTGACATTGTCAGATGGAGAACCATAAACAAAAGGTTATGATAGATGATAATGTATTAGGGCTTGTCTACACAGCAAGTTAGTGCCTGGCAAGCCAGGGTGTGAATCTACAGCACACGAACCTGCCACACGCTAAGGCTACATCTATACTACATACCACTTTCGGCAGCATGTAGTGTACATGTAGCTACCCTCACAGTGGAAAGCATACGGCGTCCACGCTGCGATGTGTAGCTATACATGTCAGAGAAAGGCTCTGGCAGAGGTAAGGCAGCAGGGAAAAACTGCAGCAGCTCCCCACTGCCAGAGCCTTTCACTGCAGTGAGGAAAAGCTCTGGCAGGGGGGGAGGCAACCTTTCCCCACTGCCTCCCCACTGCCAGAGCCTTTCCTCACTGCTGGAGTCTTTCCCTGCAGTGGAAAAGGGCTCCATCTGCAAGGAAAGGCTCTGCCAGCTGGTCCATGCTGCCAGAGTCTTTCCGTGCAGCTGGGGAAGGGCTCGAGCAGTGGGGAAAGACTGAAGCTTTCCCTGCTGTTTGGAGTCTTTCACTGAGGTGGGAAGGGCTTCAGCAATGGAGCTTTTCCCCACTGCTTCACCCCTGTTAAACCTTTCCCCATTGCTGGGGTGTTTTCTAGGGAAAAACTCTGGCAGCGGGGAGGCAGCAGGACACTACACTGCTAAAAATATCAGTGTAGCTGGGGAGGCTCAGCTTGGGTAAGTAAAGAGTTGTATAAGGCACGTACTTGAGTACATACTCACCCTTCTGGCATGTCTTTACCCTACTCACCTAAGCCGTGCCCCACCCAGAGGCGGAGTAGGGTTTTGTGGGGCCCTGGGCCAGAGCAAGTGGGAACACCTCCCCACCTCTTCGACCTGCAGTCCCTCTGCTCTTCCCTGCCCCGTGCTCCAGCTATTGAGTAATTGGAGGAAGTTCAGAGAACAGCAGAAAAATGACAGAAGTTAAAGGTTCTGCCTTATGAAGCAAGATTTAAAAAACAGATAAGATAAAAAATTTAACCATATTGCCAGACCCTAATTTATTCAGTCTCTGTTATGTAATATGTTCCCTAAGGTTTCGGTCTCAAGGTTTGACTTCAGTACATGACGTATTTTATACAGAAAATGTATGTGCTGAAGTCTTTAAACTCTGAAGTCTCCAGAGCTTATTAATGCAACAAAAAAGGGGATGCAGAACTTGTAAGTTATGCAAGCTCCCTATCCTGGCTTCCCAAGTTATCAGAATGTTTAGGTGTCACCCCCCCCCAAGAATTTTGGATAATCAGAATTAATATACATTTGACTAAAGAACAATGTGAGGGAGCAGACAACATCAAGGAGGAAAGTAGGGTAGAACAAATAAGACTTGATAGGATGAATTTAAGTAATAGAAAATTTATGTTACATATCAGAAAACCTTCAGTCAGCAAGTTCTATTAGGCTGTGGAAATGGTGAAATCTAGTGGATGTCTGATTTCTTGGGACATTTAAAACTAGACTGGACAAGACATTAGCAAATGGAGTGTAGTGACCAATCCTGCATTGGTGAGTGGAGGGGAGAACAACTGAATGATCAAATAGGATTTTAACATCTCAACTTTCTACCTGAATTATGCCCTTAGGTATCCATACACAACTCCCAGGGAGGGCCGGGGGAAGAGTGGCAGAGAAGGGGAGAGAGTGAGCAGAATTGGGCCCTATGATGTTATGAACCCTTGATATAATCCAGTGCCTTCATTTTGGCAAAACAGTCACTAAAACGTTCTGCCTGAGTGCTGCTTGAGACTGGAAGGCTACAAACAAAAACTGTAGTTGACATGAATGGGAAAGAATAAACATTTTAGTAGCATCATACCCTGCTATATTACCTTACCCATCTCATCCATAATTATGTCATCTATTTGAGTTTAGCATTAAGGCTGTATTTATCCACATGTTGGCTCTAAGGATTTGATTCCCATAAAATCCAGGTTTACAGGAAAGAAAACAGTTCTCTCTGGAGACCAACCTTACTGCTCACACCTACAGCAAGCAATGGTAACACTATTAACTAGGTATTGCCCCACTCATGAATATATTCTGTTTATTATTTGATACCCCATGGGACATTGCCAGTTCTTTGTATAAAATGTTGCAGGCTCATTAGAGAGCAAGCAAGAAATTAGGGCCTATATGTGAGCATTTTGCCTTGTTTTGATGATGTAGGAAGGGGCTTGGTTTGGAGCTGCTAAATCCTCCGAAAAGGTACAGAAGTACATGAGTTTTGGCACTGAGAGTTAATATTCCCATCGACAAGAATTCTACGAGTGGATGGGGAGACAGAAGTATAATTTCAGATCTGAGGTGTGTTTTTTTAGGCAAAATATCCCTCTTTTGATGCTCCATTCTGCTCATTTCTCACACCAAAGCTATACCATATTGTAAGCTGCCTTCCTCTCACTGTGATTCATCCAACCACTTCACATCAGTTCCCAGGCAGACTGAATTAACTCTCCCAAATCAAGGCCTGAGGTGTTGCTTCCCTGTGATGAACTGTCCTCAAAGCACAGGCCTTTGCAGACAACATTTTCATTTGTAGTATTTTAAAGGCGGGGTTTAGCAAACTGTTGCCTCCTACAGAAGCCAGGTTTAGCCTACTCATCCTTACATCAAAGACAAAGTAGTTATTTAAATATGGGTGATGGGATTGGGACACTCAAGAGTATGGAAGGATATACATCTATTGGGAAATAGTAGATGCAAATCTTTCACCCTGTTAATAATATGCTATTCTTAAATATTGCCCTACAACAAATCTTGTTAATTTAAAATATACTGAGAAAGCATTATTAAATCTAGTTCAAAATAAATTGTGACTGTGGCCATAACATTACACAAAAAAAGCTATTTTTTCCTAAATGAAATTGTATGGAATTTACAGTACCAACAGCATGGAAAATATGCTGACTGAAGTCTTGAATATTAAAAAAACAGCAATGTGCTGTAACTTAGATCAAAACTGTCCTATAAAACATGGGATAAAGCTCTTTAAAACTGTACTAGATATTTTAACTATATACCGCTAAGCTACGGTGTAATCGGTAATTACTATTCATGTATTTTAGGAGGTCTATTTAAAGTTATTTCTTTGCTTCCATATATTATAAAATACCTCAAATTTATGTATGGTATAAATCTACTATCTCCTACAGGTTTCACTATAATAATTTATGCTGGTCTAATTTGTCACAGTGGACCAAATTCTGCCCTCGTTTACAGTCATGCAATCCCATTGACTTGATACAGCAATGATGTATTATCCACTACATCATAACAATTAATACAAAGCACAATGCCTTGAGAAAATGGGAGTAACAATACAGAGTGGGCCATAATTTGTCGTCAGTTATACCAGCACAACCTCATGTGCTTTGTAGCAATTTCTCTGGGATACTGTATTATATTATGAAAAATAAATACATATTTTTAAAATAACAAATAAGAAGTTGCTGGAATCTCCAGGCTTAACACAGCTGTTTACAGGTTTGGTTTTGCTGCTGACTCTTGTTTCATGCAAGTATACATAATGGACAAATCACCTTTCAACACATAACTTTCCTGAGTGCCTAGCTGAGCCTCTGAATGCACTTGCCTCCATCAATTACATCACACTTTACTTTACTCCCTTTCTCGCTTTCTTACTGTACTTTGCTGCCTACTTTAATTTTTTTCACCTGCAGAGCAGAAAGAATTTTGCTTTTTAATTTTATTACTGTGTAAACAATTTAGCATGCTTCAGTCTATGGTTGAGTAGCTCTAAATGTTGATTTGGAATCTGTCCTGAAGGTCTTTCCTCCTCCTCTAGAACTGTCTGCTGTGGGATCCCATGCTCTGATTCCAACCCAGCTCTATATAACTACTGGCACAGATAACCAGTGCTACACAGCATGATACGTAGTCCTATACTCCTAAATCAGGTGAACCTTCCATTGAAATAAATAGGAAGTTTGCTTAAATAAAGATTACAAGTTGAACCAAGAACAAATTGTTAGAAGAATCACCCTCTAACAAAGGATTTGCCAGTATTTAAGAGCTGCAGAAAGAACTGCTCATTCCACTTAAAGTTAGTAAATTTGGGATGGCCTTTAGTTACATGGTAAAGTAAAAACCTGTTATAACATTTAACATTTCTTGCTCTGCAAGGATTCCTGTGTTAGATATTCAATGTCAGAAATTCTATTTGATCAAGGAGTAAATCACATTTTTTGTATTTGCCAATTACATTAAGATAAACTAATTTTTCAGTAGGGATCTCAAAATATTATAGATGTGCTTTGTTTTTAGTTGACTTTGTGGTATATTAGAGGTAAAATATACAGAATCAGTTCTGGATGGCCTTTAATGCTATTGTTTAATCTTAAAAAGTGAGTGAATATATTAGACTACAAATGTATGTAAGAATGCTGAATACATATGGCCCATTGTGGGTATAAAAGAATATCTTTGGACTATCCAATTCAATCATGGGATCCTACCAATATTCCAAATCAATAAAATAGAATACCTGTGCCCTATTCAAATGTTGATGAATAACTCTAGTAACTAGCATGAATAATCCCCCCATCATAACTGTGTATACATTTTTTTTCCTTTCGATAACTTGGGTCCCAGGCTAGTGCCAAATACAGACGGCAAACAAAGCATGAATTAAGATGTGGACTGGAACAGTATTTTACAAAACATTATACAAATAATTTCAATGTGCAGCAATGTAAAAATACAGCAGAGGCGAATAAAACATGTTTCCATATGTTAGCAATAGTTTTGATCTGAGACTACCCCTTCAGAGAACATAAGGAAATCACAACAAATGAATCATCATAACACATGTAATGTGCCACAGGACATTTTTAAATGTTTAAGATGGAAACAAATAATCATTCCTATGTCATTTTTTATTCCAAGAAAAATGCCATTTGCTTTGTAAACATGGAAACAAGATGTACTGGACATTTCACATTAAAATAAAAACCCTCTTAAGCTGCTTTAAAAGCATTGCATTAACTAAGAACAGCTAATAAGTTCACAATGGGAGTACTAATGAATGAGTCAATTTTAATACACTTCACGTTTCACTGTAAGAACATCGTTATCATGTTTATTCCAGTTCAAAACTTAATTTCAGTCTCATTTCACATTCCCAACAGGCAGGCTAAAAGCAGACTGGGTTGTCTAGTGATACAGAACTCTGACGTCAGGTGGACTACAGAAGAGGGGATGGTGAAATGTTTGAGTCCCAAGTAGTGTAACACTGACAGACCCTGGGTGGGATCAAACCTGGGACCTCTGGAGCTTAGCGCATGAGCCTCTACCACATGAGCTAAAAGCCAACTGCCTTTTAACTAAGGCTATAGAGCAGACTCATCACTCTCTCTCACTAAGTGGTCTTGGTGCCGCTAAATGGGACACAACACCATACCCAGAAGGTGTGTGGGTTACAGTAGCACTCCCCAGTTGGCTAAGATGTAGCACAGCATTTCCTACCTTGTGTATTTTCTGCCATTTCAGGACCTGCTGCCATAATGCACATGGACAGGACAGAGACATCTGCATTGGAAATAAGTATGCTAATGGTTTTCAGGTTGAGAAAAATAATCTCCTGGGTTTAGTATGGTTTGTCTTCTAATATTTGAACTCTTGGATTTGGCAATCCTGTCACCTGCTAACTGGGGAAATCCCCTATGTGATGCCTCACTGCTCAGGTGCATTCCCAGCTAGCCTCTCAGCAAGTCTACACAGCCATGTAATGCTCCCTGACAGGCAGTCCCGCACCATGAAACCTTGGCATCCTCTCTCAGTCCCTGCCAGCTGGGTATTAAACACACTTCTTTGACCCCTCAAAAGAGGGAACAGCATTATAATTGTAGTTCAGCTGGCCAGCTAAACCCCAACATTTAGTTCTAAATTAATGGAATTCCACTGTGCGGCAATGACAGACCCTGCCAACAGAGGTCCAGTCTCCATGGTCTTGCATAGGCTTTGGATTTGGTAGCACTTAACATCCACTTTGCACAGGTGTAAATGGCTGCACAAGGTGCAAGGCCAAGGAAATATTTCAGGTTTTTAAAATCATTTGTCCTCTATCCTGCCCTGTGTGGATGCTAATGGCATTCTTCTGCCCCAGAGCCAGGGCGAATCTTACCCACCGCCTTCTTTTTTGTGTTCCGGCTGGTCACTGGTGCAGCCCCCTTTCCAGAAATGCAAAAACCTTGGCACACCTTCCTTCAGACACATCCTGTCCCCCCCTGTCCTGTCCTCTCTCTGCTAAGGTCTTGTCCAAAGACCACTGAGATCAATGAGAGCCTTTCCATTGACTTAAATGGGCTTTGGACCAATCTCCTAGTCTTCTGCCATGCTCCAGTCCTGCCCTAGCCCAAAAGCAACTGGTTATGTTCTTGGTCTCTCTCAGACTAGTGATATTTATTTGATTTTCTCTCTCTATGCGAGTGTCTGTCTCTCTCATGATGTCCTTGGGAGTCTGGGTTGTTTTGTTTTTTTTAAATCAATGTGGAGTGGGGTTCCTGAGTGCGGCGAGTGTATAGCAACCAGAGTGTCCAGACTGAATGGCTTAATCTGTACCTGTTAGCTTACTCATGCCCCTGACAGGCACCTGCCTGCTTTCATGGAGGCCTCTGAGTGCTTTTGAAAATCTAGACTGAGTGACCAGCACCTTAACCATAGCCAGGACCTACCCTGATGGGCATGGCTAAGAAGCTGTTCTGAAAATCCCCTGTGCACCTAATCATGTGCTAATTCCAAGTGGAATCTTGTACCACTTGTTCCTGTGCAAGGTTTTAAAAATTCTGGCAATAATGCTCCCACTGAAGTCAACAGGTAAGAACTCCCACTGACATTCATGAGAGCAGAAATGGATACAAAACCATCTACACCAAAAATTGTTAATCCATTTCCTTAATGACAACGTGGCCTCTTTCAATAAGCCAGTACATGAGTTTGGAAGGAAATATAACTTTATGTGAAAGTATTAACAAACTATGTTGGGGCAAAGGGAAATATTAGAGAAGTTAAAACTTCAAATCAAGGTAATTTTTCATATGTAACCTACAAAAAATGATGAATTTTCTTCTGACTTTGAAGAAACAATCTTCTTGGCCTTCAAAGTAAATATGGCAATTTTTCAGGCCAAACCACTTTTCCAGCTATTGGTTTTCCAGCTAACCTTTTTTTTTTTTTTTTTTGGGAGGGGGGACCCAAACAGAGATTTGTAAGAGAAGTTAGTTGCAACTTTCACTATGGAGAGGCTACTACCTCTTCATGGTTCAAAGAATAAGTTTCTTTCAGTGCTGCTAACAGCACCAGGTCCACCAAGCTGTAAAGAATCAGGAAAGCAAATAACGTAAGCTAAAATAGTTTCAAGATTGCTGTGGTGGCTGACATTACCCTAACAGTGCTTTTCAACCTTCTTTCATTTGCAGCCCCCTAAAATATTTCAAATGTAAGTGCGGATCCCTTTGGAAATCTTAGACATAGTCTGCGGATCCCCAGGGGTCTGCAGACCACAAGTTGAAAACCACTGACCTAAGATTATTGGAGTGCAGGAGAGTTAGGAAACCATCCCATGTAAAATAAAAACACTTCAGGCTGTTGTCAGCCAATAAGGTTGACTGTTGCTGACTCTTTGCACCTATTGGAGTAAGACAGCATTTTATTTTTACTAATACTAGACAATATAAGTTATAGTTATTGTCAAGGTTCCTTCCCCACTCTGAACCCTAGGATACAGATGTGGGGACCTGCATGAAAACCCCCTAAGCTTATTTTTACCAGCTTAGGTTAAAACTTCCCCAAGGTACAAACTATTTTACCTTTTGCCCTTGGACTTTATTGCTGCCACCACCAAGTGTCTAACAGGTATATAACAGGGAAAGAACCCACTTGGAAACGTCTTTCCCTCCCCAAACCCTACACCCCCTTTCCTGGGGAAGGCTTGATAAAAATCCTCACCAATTTGCATAGGTGAACACAGACCCAAACCCTTGGATCTTAAGAACAATGAAAAAAGCAATCAGGTTCTTAGAAGAAGAATTTTAATAGAAGAAAAAGTAAAAGAATCACCTCTGTAAAATCAGGATGGTAAATACCTTACAGAGTAATCAGATTCAAAACACAGAGAATCCCTCTAAGCAAAACCTTAAGTTACAAAAAGTCACAAAAACAGGAATATACATTCTATTCAGCACAGCTTATTTTATCAGCCATTTAAACAAAACAGAATCTAACGCATATCTAGCTAGAAGAAAAGGAGTACTTGTGGCACCTTAGAGACTAACCAATTTATCTGAGCATCCGATGAAGTGAGCTGTAGCTCACGAAAGCTTATGCTCAGATAAATTGGTTAGTCTCTAAGGTGCCACAAGTGCTCCTTTTCTTTTTGCGAATACAGACTAACACGGCTGTTACTTTGACACATATCTAGCTAGATTACTTACTAAGTTCTAAGACTCCATTACTGCTCTGTTCCTGCAAAAGCCTCACACAGACCGATAGAACCTTTGTTTCTCCCCCTCCTCCAGCTTTGAAAGTATCTTGTCTCCTCATTGGTCGTTTTGGTCAGGTGCCAGCGAGGTTATCCTAGCTTCTTAACCCTTTACAGGTGAAAGGGTTTGTCCTCTGGCCAGGAGGGATTTTAAAGGTGTTTACCCTTCCCTTTATATTTATGACAGTTATATAGCCCCTTTCATCCTGAAGAACACCACTGTGCTTGAAAAACTGATAATGTGTGAGACACTGTCAGATATACAGGGTCCTATAGTAAGTGGCGTTAGTGAGTGGCCCTTCCCCCGCCCCCCCATTCATAAATTGAAGTCCGTGGGCTACCTGTGGCATAAGATACTACTCAGCATGAGTGAGGGTGACAGAATCAGGCCTTATAATTCATTATTTAGGTCTAAATCGTGGCTTGGCTACAAGTCCCATGTACAGGGCAGTGCCGAGCTGTGCTGCCCCAAGAGCAGACCAGGAACCAGATTCTCTCCCTGAGTTACAGTCTGCCTCCCAGTTCCCCCTTGCACTAATAGGGAGGTGCCCTATCCGAGCCTTATACCTGGTGCACCGTATGTTCCTGGTGCATCAGCACTGCTGTGCTGGTCAGATCACTGAAAGACTCCACTCCTTCCCTGTCCCCTCCCACCCACATGAGCAGGGATAAGGGTGTAGTGGAGGCTGCTCTCCTCTCTATGCAGCTAACTGTGGTATACATCGTTGGTGCAGGGGAATAAAAGGGGGGACCTTACATTCCCTTGTTCCCCTGTGCAGACACGAAGAATAGGTCACCATCTGCCCTTTGTTAGACTCCACAGGCTCCAGTCAGGATCAGTAACCCATTTTGTTAGGTGCAGTGCAAAAACACAAGAAAAATTGGTGCCTGCTGTGGATAACTTGGAATCCACTAGTACAGAACACTATACCCACTCTTCAGAAATGCACACACTTTACATCTTAAAAAGTCTGGAAGACATGACAGATCAGCATATTTTACATTCAGGATTGTTATGCAAGATGAACAGTTAATCAGACTATATGCAATGTGCCAGAGTATTGTGCACCAGCGTGGCCAATTGCAGAGCACTTCCTTACAACTCATGACAGGGTATTGTGATGAAGGCCCAAAGTACTTCACTTCAATGGGAGTACTCAGAGGCTTAAATTTACATATGTGCTGAAGTGCTTTCCTGGATCCAGGTTTTAGTGTTCAATGACCCTCTTGCATGAAATACTCTATCCTAACCTACAGCAGAAACAACAGAAATACTTGTGGCCATCTTAAGTTGTTCCACATTATTTGTCATAGTTGAGCCATAAGTATCTTTGAACTTCCTGAAGCCTTGAACACTATTTCATAAAAAAACTTAAACTATCCTCCCAAGTGTGGGGACTGGTGTGTCCCCTTAGTTCTCCACCTGGAGTGCTTTTTACAGTGTGTGACAGGGTTGGGGAAAACCCTGTCCAGTGCAGGGCGAGTGCATCCTGTCGCACTCTTAACCCCAGTCTATATACTTGCCCTTCTTAGCAGGGGAGCGTGGCCCTGTCAAGGTTCCTTCCCCATTCTGAACTCTAGGATACAGATGTCGGGACCTGCATGAAAGACCCCCTAAGCTTATTCTTACCAGCTTAGGTTTAAAACTTCCTCAAGGTACAAACTTTGCCTTGTCCTTGAACCCTATGCTGCCACCACCAAGCGTGTTAAACAAAGAACAGGGAAAGAGCCCACTTGGAGACATCTTCTCCCTAAGCCCTACCCCCCCCTCCCTGGGGAAGCCTTGATAAAAATCCTCACCAACTTGCATAGGTGAACACAGACCCAAACCCTTGGACCTTAAGAACAATGAAAAAACAATCAGGATCTTAAAAGAAGAATTTTAATAGAAGAAAAAGTAAAAGAATCACCTCTGTAAAATCAGGATGGTAAATACCTGACAGGGTAATCAGATTCAAAACCTAGAGAATCCCTCTAGGCAAAACCTTAAGTTACAAAAAGACACAAAAACAGGAACATACATTCCATTCAGCACAACCTATTTTACCAGCCATTTAACAAAAGAAAATCTAACGCATTTCTAGCTCGATTGCTTACTAACTTTTTACAGGAGTTCTGAAGAGCATTCCTGATCTGTTCCCGGCAAAACCATCACACAGACAGACAGACCCTTTGTTCCCCACCCCCCCTCCAGCTTTGAAAGTATCTTGTCTCCTCATTGGTCATTTTGGTCAGGTGCCAGCGAGGTTATCTTAGCTTCTTAACCCTTTAGAGGTGAAGGGGTTTTGCCTCCGGCTAGGAGGGATTTTATAGTTCTGTATACAGAAAGGTAGTTACCCTTCCCTTTGTATTTATGACAGGCCCAATGGCCAGAGTCAATAAATTGGCCCCAGTCGGCAGTAAGTCCCAGCAGCTACAGTCAGTAACTTCGCCCTAATGAGACAGGGCAATGCGGCTCAATGGCCAAAGTCAATATGTTCGCCCCTCTTAGCAGGGCAGTAAGGCCCAGTAGCCACAATCAGTACATTCGCCCCAGGAAGACAGGGCAATAAGCCCTAGCAGTCAGAGTCTGTGGATTCACCCTTCTCTGCAGGGCGGTGAGGCTTAGTGGCCAAAATCAGTCAGGAAGGAGGCCGCCACACACAAGAAGAGGGGTGGTGGCCCTGGTAGAGGGGTCCAGGCACTCCCTCTCCACTGGACTCCAGCCCAGGGCCCTGGTAGTGGCAAGGGCGCATGCCACTGAGTCAATGGGGGTGGGGTTTCTGACCAAAACACACTGACTCAAAACTCCAGTTCACTAATTGGGCCTGTATCTAATTCCCCTGGGCTGCTTCCTACTGTAGTTCCCATTGCTATGGTCTGGGCATCTGTGCTGTCTCCGGGTTCCCTGGTTTGCGCTGTCCCCAGCAACTCCTGATACAGCAGGGTCTCTGTAGGTACCTTAGCATCTGCCTGAGTTACAGTGTCTCCGGCCTCCACGACCTCGGGTTTCGGCTGATCCTTGGCTGGCGCCAGCGGAGCACATCCTTCCTCCTTGGCAATCAGCCCCAACTGACCTGAGCTGCTCCCTTTTATACCAGTGCACCTGGAGCATGCCCAGTAGAGCAAAGGGGGCATGGTTTCCTCAACCCACAATGTAGGGTTAACCCTTCCCTGTCCAGTGCAGGGCGAGTGTGCCCCGTCACACACTGCTCTGCTGGTGAACAGCAAACCCTTCCAGGCTCTGCTCACACACAGCCCCTACCATGTAAAGTCACCCCCAGCTGAATATATGAATGCTATGCATAGTCATCCAGGAATTATACACAGGGGATACTTGCATATCCCCAGACTTGCATCCCTGAAATGTTCATCTTGTACTGTCCAGTGCACTGCTGAACAATGCAAGATCATAGATAGTCCATCATTTCAACAAAGGAAATAATTGTATGCACCAGCCTTGTTGTCTCAAGTGGAGGTTTCCCGAACACTTCAATCCAAACACACTGATTTAGATAAAACAATGACACAAGTTTATTAACTAGAGAAAGACAGATTTTAAGTGATTATAAGTAGTAAGACATGAAAGTCAGAATTGGTTGCAAAAGAAATAAAAGGATAAACATGCAAGCTAATTCCTAAACTTTATCAGGCTAATAGGCTTAAAAGTAAAAGGTTTGTCTCACCATGAGCTGCAATATACTTCACAGGCTGTGTCCCTTTCCAGTCCGTGACCTCTCCTTCCTTTGTTCTGTTCTTTGAGAGTTGTTGCTGCCATAAGCAGAGAGATAGAAGGAATAGAGAGGGGTCCTCTGGAGGTCATTGTCATTTATTTTTACACCCGCCACCTCTCTTTTTGGATTACGTCCCCTCACCCTGCTGCAGTATAGATAAACAGTCCCCTGTGTATGTGAGATTCACACCGTATCTAGGAGGAAATGTAAATTTTTTGTTTACACCTCCCCATTGCTGAAGAATATCCAATTATCTAGGTAATAGTCCCTGATGGTTTATTTGGTTATGCTGATACCTCAGTGAGTATTTACCTCTGAAAAACTAGTTTATGGGTGTTATCCAGAACTACAATATGTTTCACTAACAATCATATAAGAAAATCTCATATTTTTACATGCAGTGATGTGACACACATTTTAATAGGACAATGATGTTCAGAACATTATGAGTTTTCAAATGATACCTCACAAGGCACGCTTTGTACAAAACATATCATAACCATAGAAAAGTGGTGAACATGGGGTACAGAGTGTCACAGCACTAAGAAGGCAAATTCCCAGATAAAAAGGCATTATTACTTTGACTCCTACAGACTGCAACAACTGTCTCTTGTGCTGAGTAGGGCTAGTGGAAAGGAATTGAGAGGTCCTGAGTGGTTTTATGTTGGTTTTAGCATCACACAGTTTTGTTCCTAGAAATTCTTGTTACAGTGAATGGCTTTATACTCTCACCTCTTCAAGAAATTGTGCAGGTTAGCCAGCCACTCATTCAAGAGCCTTTCTCTGCCTGTTAAAATGTGAACACATTGGGAGTATTAGATGTGCTATTATTTCTGGAGTTATAAAAGTGTGCTAGCTAAAAGACAGTATTACTGTACATTACCCTGAATTGGAACAAAAGTGTTCCAAGAGAGACATTGCCTCAAACAACAACAACTGCTACCTCTTTCTTGTTTGTTTTTGTGGCTTATGCAAACCTTGGCAGAGTACAGAATGGCTCTCCCAAAAGGCCCTTACTGACTTTATGCTGAATTCAAATAATCTATTGCCCAGAGTTGTTCTACTTCCAAATGAAGATGAGGGCTCATCAAATCTTAAGGCATGGTTCTTTAATGCCTTTAAAAAAAACACAAAAGTTTATCATTCAGCCAAAAAAGCTCACACCTGTCTAATAGCTACTTCAAAATCGCCAATAATTGGCACTGTGTCAGATAGCAAGCTTTGTGATAGCCCAAAGCCAAGACAGTTGCAGTCCATGCTTTTCCACGTATCATGTTGGATGCACAGTCTGCAGCAAATACAACTTAGTTTTGACAAAGAATCCATCCATAACTCTCCACTACTTTAAACAAGTGAGCAGATGCTCTACCGTGCTTTCAAGCTGGTGCACTTGCTAGTACAGCACATAGGAAAATATTCATGAAAAGCTTAACATCAGTTTTTGCTTTGGCACAGACAGCTAGCAGAGAAATTTTCTGCTCTTACTGCTAGATTCATTACTATGGACACTGATCTTATAATCAGTTTAGAAATTTGGAGTTATGAGAGTGATGTCAATTAATTTATCCCACAGCATGCTGCCAATCAAGGAAGAGGTAATAAGTTTGCATGGGGAAAGCCTGAAGAAACTGCCTTAGTTGCTAATGTTGGGGAGAAGGCCCTCCTGCTGGGAATTGTAAAAGAACAAGGATAAAAGAGGGAGAGTAAAATCCTGGCCCCACTGATGTCAATGGCAAAATTCCCATTGACTTCAATAGGGCCAGGAACCTCACTCAGAATCTTTGGCTGGCCCTTCCCCATACAGTGGCACAGAACGACTCTGGTCACTGATTAGGAAAGGCCTTTGTTAAGCACTGAAACCAAAGACCAGGAAGGTTCAGTCCTGAAGATAAACCAAAAAGGGAAATTGTTTGTATTTATGGAGCCAGCCAAAACCAGAGCCCAGATTTACTTATTTTCTCTGATGGACTTGGAACAATAGTATTTATTCCCCTAAGTAAGGGGCTATATTGTTTAATACTGAGGGAAAACGGACTGACTAAAGCATATTTTCTGAAACAGAAAAGTTGTTTGTTTATTTTAAATTCTAAACCTGGGAAAATATGTTGGGACCAGTTTGGGAAGGGACTGGTGTATGACACTGTGAGAACAGAAAGTACCGTTGCCCTGGCCCTTCCTGGAAGTTCTGCTCATGTCACAACTTAGTGAGTCTGACACATTGGTACTCTTTCTATATTCTAAAATCTGAACACAAAGTGTCCTAATTGCCAAGTTCCATTCCCACATGACTGAAATGTTCCTTGATTAAGACCAATGCAAATTCAGAATATGATCTCCCAAACCCTTCATGGCAGTAGACCACCATTCTCAAGAGGGAAATTATTGACTCAGACTATTTTTCATGGTCATCTTTTTTTCGGATTGTTCTAATATTTTACAATAGTCTGAAAGTCACAGAGCAGCAATGCATAAATGCATTTTTGGAAGAGCTGGGAAGGGGGAATATGAGATCAGCTCTCTACATAAATAATTACAGGGCAGTTAAGCACTAGCACAAACTTATCTATGCTAAGTACTTATATGGCCCCTATCACTGTCGTATCTGACTGCCTTACAATCTTTAATGTATTTATTCTCACTACGCCCCTGTGAGGTAAGGAAGTGCTGTTGTCCCCATTCTGCAGATGGCAAACTGAGGCACAGAGAGACTAAGTGTCTTGCTTAAGGTCACACAGAAAGTCTGTGGCAAAGCAGTGAACTGAACCCAAGCCTTGAACCCTAACCATGTGACTAAACCATCCTTCCTCTTTAACCTTAGTAGAATCTGAAGGGAAAAAAATCTAATATCTCTCTAATAATAATTAACCTGTTAATATATAATTTCTGCTTCTGAAAGAGTTTTGATATGACACTATCATGTCTCCTCCCAGACTTCTCTTCTCTAAATGAAACATGCCCAGTTCTTTCAACCTTTCCTTATAGGTCATGTTTTCTAAACATTTCATCATTTTTGTTCTCCTCTGGACTTTCTCCAATTTGTTCACATCTTTCTTAAAGTGCTGTTTCAAAGAGGTTTAAACCAATCCATAACAATATTCAGTGCTTCATAGGGTAACCAATTTAAGGCCCAATTCTGCCACCATTACTCACGTTATGCATTCCTCACTCTGCACACAGTTCCATCAATTTCAATGGGTCTGTTACATTTATAGAGTAAATTGCTACTCTGTGTCAATGAGGGTGTCAAAGTCTGGCCCTTAGCAGCTATCTCCTGCCCACCTCCAGTACAAAAGCAGCAGTCTCTAAAGAGATTTTCATGAACGCTCACCAAGTACACATCAGTATCCATGGGCTGTTTGCTTGGTCACTGATACATTGCTGAGAGAGCAGTTCCTTCCATTTCAATAATCATGGAGAAGGTAACCATTTCCCAGCCAACTGGGAAATTCTGTTTTGTCTAGATTCCTATACTGTGCCTATCTCCATGCTATCGCAAAAAAGCACTGGTATTTGACTTGATCCTTTTCTTTTAACCAAATTCTGCAATATAGATGGTTCATCACGCTGAGAGCCAAAGGCCTATTCCAATTCCCAGTGAAGTCAATGGAAAGACCCAAGTGGGCCGCAAATAAGTTTTGTTACGCAGAGTTAAGTCCACTTCAAACCTCGCTAGCTGCATAATTCATAAACACTCAATGTACAATACAAAGCATGGTGTTGATCTTGCAACCAAGTACACACATTAAGAACTTTACTGAAGGGAGTAGTGCCATTTATCTCAATGGGACTACTCACCTGAGTTAGTTACTCATATACACAAGTGTTTGCAGGCTCCAGCCCCACCTTGATCCTGCAAACTCTGCTAGTCCATTCTTAATCATTCCATCATTGGATGAAAAGGCAATTCCATGATATTTGTACGTGTGCTGACTTGTAAATGAAAGTGTGTATTTTGCTTAGTCCCAGACACTTGACAGGATGCAGAGAACTTACGAGTGCATACTTTTCTTTGTGCATCAAGACATTTTAGAGGTGGAATCAAGACATTTTTTAAAAACAGATTTTAATGTTGGAAATAATTGGACTGAGCTGAACAGATTTTTGGCATTGCTTGCAGCCCAGCCATTGTTCAGCCTCTGTACTTGGATGAGCAGTTCAGACTCCTTTGGAGGCAACCTTACTTGAATGCTTAAAAAAATAAAAACACTTCCCCATAAGGCCACACTAACATATGGTTTTCTTAATGACAGCACAAACAAATCATCCTCTCATCTTAAACAGATTTAGGAAGAAGACACGAACAAACAATATACTTCTACAAATTATTAGGAGGTAGTGATAAATCAAAAGAGAAAAATAAAACAAAACAACCCAACAATCGTACAAGCTGCACTGAACACATTAAAATGTATAAAATAAAACTAATCTGCTGTATGATGACAAATCTGGATATTACTGAAGATTATAAAGCATAGCTTGTGGGCGTGCCTTGTAGTGAAGCAGTGTTTCAAAAGATTCAAGATACCGATACCCAACGTAATGATCTTTGGCTCTAGTTTCCCACTAATTTACCTTTGAACAGCTGCCTTTGGTGTTACTGGATACAATGAAAACCTTCCTCTGTAGCATGGGGCACGGGTCACTTGCTGGAAGATTCTCTGCTCCTTGAAGTCTTTAAACTACGATTTGAGGACTTCAATAGCACAGATATAGGTGTGAGGTTTTTTGCAGGAGTGGTGGGTGAAATTCTGGGGCCTGCGTTGTGCAGGTCAGACTAGATGATCATAATGGTCCCTTCTGACCTAAATATCTATGAATCTAGTTGGGCCGTGTCTACACTAGGAAATATTTCCAAATATTCTCTCTGAGCTACTACTGGTTCAGCTGAATTGGTGGAAGTACCTGTGGAATCCCGAGTATAGACAAGGCTCCAGACTGCTATTTTTATCATGTCAATTAAAATGGTTTAGTGCCACCAAGACTTTTCTACACAATAGCATCCACCAATACCAACACCGGTACAGCTGAATCAGTATCTTTTGGTAAGATTCCCTGGTATGGACAAGACCAGTGTGCTGAAAGTAGCACAGAGAGACTAAGGGTATGCCTGCACAGCAACTAGACAACTGGGGCTGGCCCATGCCAGCTGACTAGGGCTTTGCGGGGCTGTTTCATTGCTGTGTAGGACTTTGGGGCTTGGGCTGGAGCCTGGGGTCTAGGACCCTGCGGGGTGGGAGGGTCCCAGAGGTTTGAAAGGAAGCTGTTTTCTGACTATCAGAGTGAACACAGTGGTGTCCTAGGTGGGATTTCTGCAAATAGCATGTCTGTGTGCAGTTCTGGGGTTATTTTTTGCTATCTCTGTGGCAGGGAAAACAGGTCTTGTGTACATTCTGTGAGTCAAAAGAGACTAGAAGAAACTATGCTGGGCCTATGTGACTAATTTCTCTTCCATCTGGAAGATGACCCACTGCAAAGCCCCAAAATCTGCTGGCCTGCTCTGAGTAACTTGAAACCACAAAGTGGTTGAAACACTGGTGGCTGTCCAGACCCTGTATACACTACTGCTACTGCTGTCCAGACCCTGTATACACTACTGCTTCCACTGCAATAGCCAGGGGAGATGAACTGGTAACAGCAAGGGTGGAAAAGCCCAGTGTAGATACAGTGAGTTGCTCATGGTCACGCAGTGAGTCAGTGACAGTCAGGAAAACAAACAGTCCCTTGTTCTTATCACTGGTCATGCTACCTCCTGCTTTTATTGAACTGAACTTTTCTGTTGGTAAAAATTTTAAACTTTACATTTCTTCCAAAGTGGCTTGAGAAAGAGAAGAATAGCCTCTCTCTCTGTCCTCTTGGATGACAACCTGGTGTCCAGTCACGTTTACGCATGCAAACCTCTCACTGATTTCAATGCTCCAGTGAGGATAGATACATCAGGCTCTTGAAAACGTACTGAGAAGAGTTAAAGATTATTAATTTTGAGACTACAGTTGGCTGAAAAGTTCCCACTGAAGCAAAGTTTTGATGAAAAACAAAAGAAAAAAACATTTTCTGTTTCTCACCAGCTTTATTTAACCCTCAACCCCCCTCAAAAAAAAAAGTCAAAATGTGGTTTTTAATCAAAATGCTAAGAACATTTCATACAAAAATTAAAATCCGGAAAATTTATACCTATTCTACTTGAGACCATAAAGCGACAATACAATATACCTAATTATTAATCAGCTTTTAAAGCAAGATAACTGATTGCTCACAGATCAGATTCTTCTGGGAATATATTGTGAATTAAATCTGTCTTTTGAAGAACTTACTTTATATTATAGTCATATTAAATATTGCTACTTCGAAGTTAGATAAGCGTCTGGTTATTAAAGCACTCTTGCCCTGTAACAATGTGCAAGAAAATGGATTTCTGATTTGCTAAATGTCTCTGAAGCTACAGGGGGGCCTTAATCTCTGCAAGAACTTTGCCCTCAAAGAACAGATCCAATTGCACTAATCCAACGACTGTTTTGGTATGTAAGTCTTTTGGACAGAGAAAAGTTATTTTGAAATCTGCATATGGAAAGGAGAGACAACTACAGGGAATGGGGCTGTTGGCAGCAGTCCTAAATCCCGACAGTCTCAGGGTTGACTGTGTTGGCCATGTGTATGTTTTCAGATCCCTGGAGGAACTGTGTGGAGCTTTATTTCAGCCTATATAAAGGGAGCTACAGAAGAAGCTTTTCAGGAACTTTCCCATAAGCTAGAGATGACCTGAGAACAGCCAGGTGCTGCAGTGAATTTTCACGATGACTAAGTATTTGTAGCCATTGAAGGTTTTCCCTTTGCCAACTATGACTCAGATGAACAATTTCCCCTTTATATGCTGTTTAACAGTAGTGTGTTACTGATTAGAATTCTGCATTGTTTTTCTTTTCTTATGAGAAACTGAAATAACCTTATTATGAAGAATCCCTTTATTATACTGTAGTTCTTTAACATATCTCTGGTCCAGGGTATCAGGAATAAAAATGAGTGTCTGAGAGTGTAGAAAACTATAAGATATTGGCTCTTTGCTTCTCAAAGAGGCTTCTGGAGAACCTTCTGCTTATTTCCTGTAGACTGATTTAAATCTGCCCTACCAATTTGTTACATTATTACTGTTGTTTAAAAAGTTATTCAAAACTGTTCTTGTTTTCGATGAATAGTTTGAGTGCACTTATACTACATAAACTTAATGAGGACATCTGTTAACTGTATAAATAGTATGCGTGAGTGATTTATTATCATTGCTTCTCTACATAAGTAACTATCTACATTCTGTTTACAAGCGAGAGTGAGAGCGAGAGCGGTCTCCTCTTATACCCATGACTCTAGTACCTGAAAATTTCAGGGTCAGAGATAACTCCCACATACTTAAAGGCCAAACACACCAAGGGAATAGGATATTTGAGCTTCAGGGATAAAATTAAAGAGGACTGTAGTGCGGTGACAATTCACTGGTGTGGCGCCTCCTGCTGGTCATCTTGGGAATTAGCTCGATTCCAGCCCGGAGCGCCGTCTGCGGGCAGTCTCTTGCCTGCCTCAGACCCTGTGTCCCTCCCGCACCCCAGTGCCCCTTTGCCTCAGGGTTCTGCCCCAGCAGTACCTCCACAGTCTGGGTCTCCCCTCCCAGGGGAACCCCCAAACCTCTAAACCCACCTTGCCTCAGATGCTACTGTCAGTCATCATCTAGCCCCCGCTCACTGGGGCAGACTGCAGTCTGTACTAGCCACTCATCATTGGCAAGGGGTTAGGACCTGCTGCCTTTACCTATCCTCAGGCTGCCCCTCTGCAGCCCCAGTACCTTTTGTAACCTTCAACAAGGCCTGCAGTCTGGGGGTTTACCAGGCTGGAGCTCACCAGTTTCCTTTGCCCTTCCCCAGCACTGCTCCACTTCAGGTACCTCCCTCTCAAGCAGCTAGCCCTTCCCACTCCAGGGCTAGAGTGAGACTCCCCCAGCTTCTGGCTCACAGCCCTCTTATCAGGGCCAACTGGGCCCTAATTGAGCTGGCCACACCTGTGGTCAGCCACTCCCTCAGTTTCTCTCAATCCCTGTTCGCCAGGAGTGGGGCAGCCGCCCCATTACAAGGATATATACTGCCACAAAAATAATATTGTGTATGTTTCTTCAGGGCTAAGACTTCTCTCAGTGGCCCCTCTGTAATGATGTAGTACATTTACAATTACTTTTTAAGACCTATCCAATAGCCAATTATTAATCCATTTAATGTGTGCCATGTTAATTTTATATTTTTCCATTTTTTAATCAAGATGTCATGCGATGCCAAGTCAAATGCCTTACCAAAGTCTAACTATATTAAGTCTACACTACTACCTTTATCAACCAAACTTGTTACCTCATCAAAAAGAGCTAAAGTTAGTTTGATAAGATCTATTTTTCATAAATTCATGTTAATTTGCATTAATCACATTATCCTCTTTACTTCTATATGAATCAAGTCCCATCTCAGCCACTCCATTATCTTGCCCAGGATGAATGTCAGGCCTGTAATTACTCAGGTCATCTGTTTATCCTTTCTAAAAACTGGAAAAACAAATTGTTACCTGTTTCTTTGCTTTTACATTCTTCAGGGTAAGGACTGTGTCTTCCTCTATGTTTGGAACCCATTTAGAACATGATGAGTGTCAGCACAATCCAGCTAAAATAATAAAAATAAAGCAGACACCAGATCATGGGGGAAAAGATAAAACAAGTTTTATTTTTAAGTCAAACAAAAGCTACAAACTAAGTATGTAGCTGAAACACAAAGCATTACAAAATACATGATTAAAATAAAAGTAAAACCACATTGCACATAGAAGAGAACTCATTTTATTAACCACGAACAAACCTATTTCAACAAGAACACTCACCAACAGCCTCTTGTTTACTTAGATGTTCCCTCACTGTCTGTTTAGACTCTTTGGAGAATGTCCAATGCCTACTCCTTTATTTGTGTACAAAATCTCAGGAAGATTCAAATTGAGCTCAACACTCCAACTTTTACTAAGCTATTCAGTTGTCCAAGAGAATCAGAGAACTCGAGCAACTTTTCAGTCTGCTTCCAGCCCCGAATTATGGTGCAGTGATAGCTTTCACTTTCATCTCCAACTGTTACCCCAGAGCTATACATATTCCCAACTTCTTCAAACTTGCACTCCAACACACTTCTTAATAATGACCTCAGCAGTGTTAAGTCAAAATAATTTCCCAGATGCATGGAGCATGTGACAGTCAGGCATACTGATATAAAAGCACGAGGTCACTGTTAAAGTTTTGTATTAGAGTGCAAATTTGACAAAGATGGGGTATATTGCATTTGTATATCAATGGAGATGGAAGTAAAAGCTATCACTGCAGCGTAATCATCTTCCTGTTTACCCTTTGGATTGCATTATCAAGAGTGATGGAGGAAGCATGAAGGTGGAAAGGAACGCACAAGTCTTTCCCTTCACTTATTTACCTGCTTTTAAGGTTTTGGGTGGATGAGGTGTGTCCTGCAATAACACTACTGCCCCTAAAAGTAGCTTTGAAACTTGAAAGCAGTTAATGCCTAGATAAATGATGCATGGATGTGATGGGGTGTACAAACCCCACACAAGTCAAGAAAGGGTTAATGGGCTGCTGGGGAGCCCAATCAGCCATGTCCCATGGCACCTGCAGCAGATGTCAGACTTTGAGGGAGGAGCTAAAGAGGGAGAGTTGCTGGCTGGCTGGGAAGGAGAGCAGACCCTCAGCTCTGACTCTCCTTGTGAAGGCAGGCTGTAATACTTTGGTCTAATTCTGGTTGTTGGTGTGATGGACAATGTGTTTGTGACAAACTCCATTTAAGAACCAAACCTCTGCCTTCTGCACTAGCTTCAGATTCTGAACTGATTGAAGGTGTATCTGCATGTAGAGAGCTTTGCAGTAGTCTAATCTCAGTGTTAAAAAGGATGTGAATCATAGCAATTTTTCTGCCTCTGATGGAAATGGATGCAACCCTTTGGCCAGACAGATTCATAGATTCATATATACTAAGGTCAGAAGGGACCATTATGATCATCTAGTCTGACCTCCTGCACAACACAGGCCACAGAATCTCACCCACCCACTCCTGCAATAAACCTCTCACCTATGTCTGAGCTATTGAAGTCCTCAAATCGTGGTTTAAAAGGTTCAAGGGGCAGAGAATCCTCCAGCAAGTGACCCGTGCCCCATGCTACAGAGGAAGGTGAAAAACTTCCATGGCCTCTTCCAATCTGCCCTGGAGGAAAATTCCTTCCTGACTGCAAATATGGCGATCAGCTAAACCCTGAGCATATGGGCAAGATTCACCAGCCAGATACCCAGGAAAGAATTTTCTGTAGTAACTCAGATCCCACCCCATCTAACATCACATCACAGGCCATTGGACCTATTTACCACAAATATTTAAAGATCACTTAATTACCAAAATCATGTTATCCTATCATACCATCTCCTCCATAAACTTATCGAGTTTAATCTTGAAGCCAGATAGGTCTTTTGCCCCCACTGCTTCCCTTGGAAGGCTATTCCAAAACTTCACTCCTCTGATGGTTAGAAACTTTCGTCTAATTTCAAGTCTAAACTTCCCAAAGACCAGTTTATATCCATTTGTTCTTGTGTCCACATTGGTATTGAGCTTAAATAATTCCTCCCCCTCTCCGGTATTTATCCCTCTGATATATTTATAGAAAGCAATCGTATCTCCCCTCAACCTTCTTTTAGTTAGGTTAAACAAGCCAAGCTCCTTGAGTCTCCTTTCATAAGACAGGTTTTCCATTCCTCGGATCATCCTAGTAGCCCTTCTCTGTACCTGTTCCAGTTTGAATTCATCCTTCTTAAACATAGGAGACCAGAACTGCACACAGTATTCCAGGTGAGGTCTCACCAGTGCCTTGTATAACGGTACTAAAACCTCCTTATCTCTACTGGAAATACCTCGCCTGATGCATCCCAAGACCGCATTAGCTTTTTTCACAGCCATATCACATTGGTGGCTCACAGTCATCCTATGATCAACCAATACTCCGAGGTCCTTCTCCTCCTCCGTTACTTCTAATTGATGCATCCCCAGCTTACAACTAAAATTCTTGTTATTAATCCCTAAATGCATAACCTTACACTTCTCACTATTAAATTTCATCCTATTACTATTACTCCAGTTTACAAGGTCATCCAAATCTTCCTGTATGATTTCCCGGACAGGACACTGCAGCTGCATGCATCTAACAAAGTGGTTTTCAATCTTTTTTCATTTACAGACCCCTAAATATTTTCAAATGGAGATGTGGACCCCTTTGGAGTGGACCCCTATCTTAAACATAGTCTGATGACCCCCAGGGGTCCGCTGACCACAGGTTGAAAACCACTGATCTAACAGCATCCGGGATGTAACAGCATCCTCACATTTTGAACTTGATCAACAAAAAGGGGACACAACTTCTATTAAGGGGAAAATAGGGTAGAGACTATTTATTCTGGTTGACTTCCCCATCCTACGAGCATCATTTTTGTCTGATCCAGATCAAATTTCAGCCAGGAAGCCCTTATTCATGATCCAATCTCTACCAAACTCACCCGCAGAAGTTGGTCCAATAAAAGATATCTCACCCATCTTGTCTCGCTAATATTCTGGTACAGACATAGCTACATGCATGAAACACTGTGTAAGGCATTTGAAAGCATTGGTTGAGATAGATAAAACAGATAGAGTGGGACATCATCAGCATACTGAAAACACCATAGCCCTTGTCTGTTTACCAACTGTCCTAACAGCACCATACACACACACACACACACACAGAACAAGAAAGGAAGATAAGATGGAGTCCTGTGAAATCCTACATAAGAGCCCTTGAGACAGAAGAGCAAATACTAACAAAAAACTATCCTCTGGGATCTTTCTCTGAGATAGGAACAAAGCCAATGAAGGGCAGGTACACACATCTACTGCTGCTGGATTCTCAATGAAGTCAACATCTCTTGATCAATGATATTGAAGGCAGCCAATATACTTAACAATATTAGCACAGACACCTGATCTTTACCCAGGACTAGAAGATCACCTACCAAAGGAACCAAAGTCTCTGTGCTGTACGCAGCTCTGTACCTAGATTGACAAGAATCAAGGAGACCTGAGGCATCTACATCATCTGAGATTTCTTGCCACAATCTTCTGAACCACAAATGGAAGATCAGATACTGCATTATAGTTACCCAGATTGTCAGTGTCAAGTTGTAGTATATCAAGGTGATCTGCTTCTTTAAGGGCCAGAGGATCTGGGGTCAGCCAGCCTTATTCTGAGGCACAGCTCTGCTGGAGTTTGATAGTTTGCAAGGGGCTGGGTGAATGCCTGATGAATACCTGTTTCTCATAAAGTATGAAAGACCTCAGTTGAGGGACGGTAGCTCCTGTAGCAGGCCTTGGAATGGGAGGAAGAGTCCTAAGCAGATGTCCTGTATGAGGACTAAGGAGAAGCTGCCTAGAGCATGGACACTGATAAGGAAGCCACTGGGTCAGTATCTGTTGGATTTATGTTGAACTATTTATTTTGAGGTTTTTGCTGGGGATTGCTGGTGCCACCAATAAATAAAGTCTTGAGGAGAAAGGCCTGATCCAGACTCTGGGTGCGGTGTCCATCCTTCCTAGAGTGGGGAGACAGATCAGTAGCCTACAACTGGCTGCTTAGGAAAAGCCTGCACAGCAGCTTTCTCAAGAGCTGCTGGAACCCGCTGTTCCTTAAGAACACATCAGTTTAAAAACTAATCATAAGGATGGTAAACTCTTTCTTCCAACAACATGCTATGTATTAGAAAACAGCTTTTTCCTAATTTAAAATCTAATTTTTGATTACTGGAGGGCAAATACATTCCAAAAAGTCTCTATGTCTGAACAGAAAAAAAAAATCAAAAAGGTCCTGGGCTGTCATAAATAAATCCAATCTTTATCAGGGGGAGTTTTATGGGGCTTAGGTTGGAGTATTGATCAGACAAACCAAAAGCTATAAAGTATGTGATGAGTTAGGGGACCCATGACACGTGTTCACTCCTGCTCTTAGGTTCTTATGAACTTAAGAAAAGCTGCAGACATTTTGCTCAGTGTGGCATTCTGGATCCCGATTATCAGGTCTTCTGCACAAAGACATTTCTTACTGAAGTCAGTGTAAATTGCATACATACGTGATGCGATAATGAGACCTCTAAATGCTTACTTCATGGGCTAAAGTATTTCTCACTACATAAAAAACTGACATGAAATACAAAGTTGTTTTTAAATTAAAATTGCTATTTCTGAGAAGTGTCTTGTGTAACTGGCAGCACTGGAGACCAAAGTAGGAGTGTAAAAATAAAATAAATAAAAAAGTTGCTACTCTTCTTAATATTTAGATCTAATGTTTCAATTTTTTTGTTTAATCAATATTTAAAAGTTATCATATCTGAACTGTTTTGCTTTCCCAGTGTTTATTTTGCCACAATGCTCCTGATGTTATATTAAAGTCATGCCAACTACTTTCATGTTACCAATACAGAGACCGTCAAAACATGTAATAAAAAAGAAACTTAATGAAAATAATATCAGGTATATCAAGGGCATGCCTTAATTTACCAAATCAACACAAAAAGCTCCCTCTTTTGTGGTGCAGGGGGGAGATAGTTAAAGACAGAGTAATAAGCTTTGCCTCTGAATTTCCTTTTTCTGAATGTTTAAAGAATTGCTGCAGTGAATTTTGCAACGGTAGTGTAAGTATACAAGAATGCAATGTCTATGCTATGTATGGCAATCAACAACGTTATGTTGCCCATTATAAACAGTATTAATTTGTCACTCTCTGATCCATAATGATTCTTAGACCTTACAGGGCACTGTAACAAGGTGCTGGCCAGGAGGTCCTGAGCCAGGCCCCTGTTAGCCCAGCTCCAATTAAGAGGCATCCTAACCATCCCTGCTGGCTGGAGAAGCTAGCTGTCTCCCAGATTTTTGGTTTACAACTGTCTGTAAATAGAAGGTGGTGAGAGCTGACACTGTTAAAAAAAAAAAAAAAGCACTGGTGATTGCACTTGGAGGAGGTCTCTGACTGATTTGTGCGAGGGCAAGCAAAGGCCACGTTACAGGCACTTTTCATCTGTAGTTCTCAAAGAACTTTACAAAGACAGATAAATGTAGTTGTCACGGTTCTCAGGCTAACTGCATCTCTCTCATCTCCCTGGTCTGACTCAGTGGTGGGCAACCTGTGGCCTGCAAGCTGCATGCAGCCCGTCAGGGTAATCCGCTGGCGGGCCACAAGACGATTTGTTTATATTGACCATCCGCAGGCACAGCCTCCCGCAGCTCCCAGTGGCTGCAGTTCGCCGTTCCTGGCCAATGGGAGCTGCGGGAAGCAGTGTGTGCCTGCGGATGGTCAATGTAAACAAACTGTCTTGTGGCCTGACGGGATGCATGTGACTCGTGGGCTGCACTACTCTCACTGCACCCCCCAACACCTCTTGGATCCTCTAGGCATCACCTGTCTCAGAGTGGAAGCATGCAACTCTCCTGCTCTCAGATAAGGCCTTGGGCTGCAGTCCTCTGATACAAACCATGATTACCTCAGCAGGCTTGACTTTTGTTCAGTACCTGTACTTTGTTTCCATCGACAGCTATGAGATAGTTTGGTCACTGGTTACCTGCCTTTTAAAGTAAAGTATTATTTATTTATAACTAAAATATTTCACAGAAAACAGATGTTAAAACAATTAACAGTCCACATGCTTGCCTGTCTTTTCCTAACGCTTACCAATCCCTGGATCTGGGGGAAGGCCCACTTCTTTAGACCTCTTCTACAGTATCTCTCTGTATTAACCTGTCTCCCTGATGATAAATGACCCTCCTCCTGCCCTGAAAAGGGCTTTTAAACTATTTTGGGTTCTCTTGATCTCTTCCTCTCCAGCACTGGCAGAAAAGGTGTGTCACTTTGCTCTGGGGCCTGGAAGTAAGCCATCATTTTGGAATTGCCTCCCCAGTGTTTGTTCAGAGGTTGCTTATCTACAGTTATTATGTTGCTTCCTTGCTTGTTTTTCCCCACACTCTCTATTAAGCTAGAACAATATATTCATACAGGAGAGTCTTATAACCTAGTATACATTATGGAACCAAGTCACTGAAGTGAAAGTAAAGCTGTTCATAAAATTATTATATCTCAATATTGTTAGATGATTACATAGTAATTCCATGTCCATCATGCTAATTATTCTAATTTTATAGTTAGGAAATTGAGCTATTAAGTAGGGCTGTCAAGCAATTAAAATTAATCACAATTAATCAGGTGATTAAAAATTGTGATTAATCGCACTGTTAAACAATAATAGAATACCATTTATTTAAATATTTTGAATGTTTTCTACAATTTCAAATATATTGATTTCAATTACAACACAGAATACAAAGTGTGCAGCGCTCACTTTATATTTATTTTTGATTACAAGTGTTTGCACTGTAAAAAGACAAAAGAAATAGTATTTTTCAATTCACCTAATACAAGTACTGTAATGCAATCTCTTTATCATGAAAGTTGATATACAGAATTATGTACAAAAATACTGCATTCAAAAATAAAACAATGTAAAATTTTAGAGCTTGCAAGTCCACTCAGTCCTACTTCTTGTTCAGCCAATTGCTCAGACAAACAAGTTTGTTTACATTTGCAGGAGATAATGCTGCCCGCTTCTGTTTACAATGTCTCCTGAAAGTGAGAACAGATATTCTCATGGCACTGCTGTAGCCGGCATTGCAAGATATTTACATGCTAGATGTGCATGCTTCAACCACCATTCCAAGGTACATACATCCATGTTGATGACGGTTTCTGCTTGAAAACCATCCAAAGCAGCGTGGACCGATACATATTCATTTTCATTATCTGAGTCAGATGCCATCAGCAAAAGGTTGATTTTCTTTTTTAGTGGTTCAGGTTTTGTAGTTTCCACATCGGAGTGTTGCTCTTTTAAGACTTCTGAAAGCATGAGCCCTTCCTCATCCCTCTCAGGTTTTGGAAGGCACTTCAGATTCTTAAATCTTGGGTCGAGTTCTGTAGCTATCTTTACAAATCTCACATTGGTACCTTCTTTGCATTTTGTCAAATCTGCAGTGAAAGTGTTCTTAAAACGAACAACACGTGCTGGGTCATCATCCAAGACTGCCGACTGCCATAACATGAAATATATGGCAGAATGTGGGTAAAACAGAGCAGGGGACGTACAATTCTCCCCCAAGGAGTTCAGTCACAAATTTAATTAGCGCATTATTTTTTTTAACGAGCATCATCAGCATGTCCTCTGGAATGGTGGCCAAAGCACGAAGGGGCATATGAATGTTTAGCATATCTGGAACTTAAATACCTTGCAATGCTGGCTACAAAAGTGCCACACAAATGCCTGTTCTCACTTTCTGGTGCCATTATAAATAAGAAGAGGGCAGCATTATCTCCTATACATGGAAACAAACTTGTTTGTCTGAGCGATTGGCTGAACAAGAAGTAGGACTGAGTGGACTTGTAGCCTCTGAAGTGTTATATTGTTTTGAGTGCAGTTATGTAACAAAAAAACCCTCTACATTTGTAAGTTGCACTTTCAGGACAAAGAGATTGCACTACAGTGCTTGTATGAGGTGAAATGAACTATACTATTTCTTCTTTTTATCATTTTTACAGTGCAAATATTTGTAATAAAATATACACTTTGATTTTAATTACAACACAGAATACAAGATATATATGAAAATGTAGAAAAACATCCAAAATATTTAATACATTTCTACTGGTATTTTCTTGTTTAACAGTGTGATTAAAACTGTGGTTAATCGCGATTAATTTTTTTGAGTTAATTGCATGAGTTAACTGCGATTGACAGCCCTACTGTTAAGTGATTAGCCCAAGGTCATATAGTGAATCAGTCTCAGAGACATTATTAAAACCAGGGCTCCTGCTCTTAGTTCCAACTTTATCCCCTGGGCCACACTGCCTCCAGCATGAATCCTCCAAATCTAGTAACACCAGAAACAGATGAAAAGTTTGATTTTTGTCTTCCTAGGGTTATTTATCAAAACAGCAACTAACACAATTGTTTTGCTTCTGGAGCTGCTAAGATTGTGTCTGCATCTCTACCTCTTGCATGGACCATGGTGAGCCATTGCACTGTATCATAAAGGCAGTCACCAGCAAATTCATTGTCTCCACTCAAGGGGTATGGGTCTCTATGCCACAGGAGCCCAGACAACTGGGCATGGTACTATCCATAAGTATTGCCAACCTCAAAAGATTAAAAATCGTAAGTCAGATGCTAAAAAATGTTGCCACCCCCCAAAACCATGAGGTTTTTATCAAAAGATATTTTGGTCTGTCTTTTGAGTTTTGAATTTCCCCTGCCCATCCCCATTGTGCAAGTAAGGGTACAATTTAGTGTTTCCCATGCTCCCAAATGTATTGGGGAAAGTGATTTTGGCCCCTGCCACAGGAGCTTCCCCCCACCCGGCCCCATGTCAGTTCAGCCCATCTCCCACACCCCAACAGGCCAACACCACCAACACCCACCCCTTCAATTCAGCTTCACCTCTGTTTCTCCATTCCTAACTCCCAGGTTTGAGGGCTGCAGCAGGATCCCTTTTTCCCAGGCTGGGGTGGACCTCCAGGGGCTGTTCACCCTCCTCTGCCCCTTCCCAGGCTGGGTGCAGCAGAAGAGCTGTCTCATTGCTCATGGGAGGGGAGGGAGCAGAGCTACCCTCACCTACTGTAATCTTTCTGCTCCCTCCTCTCCAGTGAGAATGGCTTGCTTGGCCTTACAGAGGGGAGGCAGAGCACTCTGCCTGCAGCAGCTCTGATTGGTTGCTCTGCCCCAGGAGGCTGGCAGGCTGGACAACCAGCCAAGCAGATGGGTTTTCACCCAGGCAGGGCTCAAACTTGCTAAAGACTGTGCTGGAACTTCTGGCATCTTTGCCCCAGCCAAAATCCTGTCACCTGTGGAAAAAACTGGGAGAGTTGGCAATGCTGGGGAGTTTGATTGGGCCTTGTTGCTGCCAGAATCCAACTTTGGAAATTTTATCCTGGGCTCTGGTGATGAGGCAATTTCATCTTAATAAAAAAAAAAATTGTACGGTGTAAAGCTTGAAAGCGTGATCACGGTCACCTTAGATCAGCGAGTCCCAAACTATTTACTACCTTGATCCATCAACTGCATTTTGTCTTTTTTTTTAGATTACTCACCTCAATTTCATTCAGGGGAGAGGCCAAAATCATAGGCCCACCCTCTTTCTCCTCCGCTACCTCCTCCTTCTTGCCCTACCCAGGGGGCTGCCCGCCTGATCACCTAGGCAGGCACCCTCCAGCCTAGCCCTGCAAATCCCAACTTGGTGCCGGCTGATTCTTCACCACCAGGGCCCCCCCTCTGCTGTGAGCCCGTGACCCACCCTGCCTAGGGTGACCAGGTGCTGGTCAAAAGGCCGTTAAAAGTCCGGTCAGTGGTGCTGCTGGGCTAAGGCAGGGTAGTCGCTACCTGTTCTGGCAACGCGCTGCGCCGTGGAAGCGGCCAGCAGGGCCGGCTCCATGGCAGGGGGTCCACAGGGCTCCACGCGCTGCCCCCACCACAAGCATCGGCTCTGCCCTTCCATTGACCGAGAACCGGCCATTGGGGCATGGGAAGTGCCTGCGGCCAAAACAGCACACGGAGCTTCCTGCCCCCTCCCCACTGCCCCGGCCGAGGACCTGGACTTGCAGCTGGCCGTTTCCAGGGCTCAACGTGGTGCCAGGACAGGCATGGCGCCTGCCTTAGCCCCCACTCCCCGCTGCACTGCTGACAGGGAGCCACCCGAGATAAGCTCACGTCCCAACCCCCAGCCCTGATCCCCCTCATTTCCGGCCCCACCCCAGAGCCCACGCCCCCCACTTAGAGCCCTTGCCCCCACCCGCCCCCTCCCCCCTGAACCCTTTATCCCCAGCCCCACCCCGGTGAAAGCGAGGGAGGGCGGGGGAATGTCGTGAGCGGGGTCGGGGCCCCCGGAAAGGGGCGGGACAGGGCTGTTTGGTTTCGCCGGGTTAGAAAGTTAGCACCCCGCCCTGCCGCCTCCCTGTGGGACCGGCTGCCCCGAGGGAGCAAACGCCCGCGGGCGCGCCCGAGGCAGCCCGAGCGTGCCGCGGCGCGTGACATGGCTCGGGAGGGGGGGCCGGGCCCGCCCCCAGCGCTTGTGAGTGCCTGGGGCTGGCCGCGCGGGGACGTGGCGGCTGGGACGGACCCCCCGCAGCTGTTGCCATCCCTGCTGGGGGGGAAGGGCGCGAGAGGGCTCGTAACTGGGCGCAGCGCTGTCGGCCCCCGCGCAGGGCGGGGCTCGCAAGGCGCCCACAGCCGGGAACTCCCCTCACAGCCGCAGCGGCGCACAGGACCAGCCAGCAGAACTACAATCCCCACAACCCCCCGGGGCAGAGGTGGCGGTGACGCCACCCCGCACCCCTCCGGCCGGCGGCGAGGCCCGGCGCCGCTATTCGTGGAGCGGTCTGCGTTGGCCTCGCGCTCAGCCGAGCGGAGCGGCGGAAGCATAGAGCGCGGCGTCTGGCGGCGCAGAGCGGCGCCGCTCCGCTCCAGCCCCCAGTAAACAGTCGCTAACATGGCGGCTCGGAGGCCTCGCTCCGCCTCGGGTGAGTGAGTCTCCCGGGGGCGCGGCGCGGCCCGGTCCCCTCGCGGGGAGACTCGTTCCCGCCTCAGCCGGGCCCCCTAGTGGGAGCTTCTCTGCCCCGAGCGCCCCCGTGCCCCGGCCGGGGAGGGGCTTGGCGGGGGCGGCCCCTGGTGGCTGCAGGGCGGGGGCGGGTTGGGAGGAAGCGCCCGGCTCGGGGGATGCGCTGCTGCCGCCGCGTCCTGCCGGGAAGTGGCTGCCCCTGGGGTGGAAGCTGCCGGGCGGGGCTCGGGGCCGGGACTCCTGGGTTCCGTCCTTGCTGCGACAACGGAGTCGCTCGCGAGGTCCCTGGGGCTCAGTGTGCGGCCCCCGTCGCTTCCTCGTCTGTGGGATGGGATTCAGAGTAACAGCCGTGTTAGTCTGTATTCGCAAAAAGAAAAGAAAAGGAGTACTTTTGTGGCACCTTAGAGACTAACCAATTTATTAGAGCATAAGCTTTCGTGAGCTACAGCTCACTTCCTCAGATGGGATGGGAGCAGCCCTTAGGTCCCCTGCAGCCCGGCTGCTTGGGAGGATCAGGGCTGCAGGGCATGACGGTGTTTAATGCAAGGTCAGATCTTCAGATAAAGTGTGCCACCGAAATGTCAAGTATTCAACAAATGCCCCCGGAAATCCTAGCACAGTCAAGAAAGGGGAGGAATGAATAGACTTGCCATTTAGGGCCTTATTCAAAGCCATTAAAGACAAGAGGTTAAATTTACAAGGTACTTTGCAGTGTTGGGGCGAGGGTGAAATAATTTCCATAGCTTGCTTCCTTTCCCTTTAGGCTTGTCTAAACACAACTGTGGTACAACTTTTAGCTGATATAGTTCTCTCTAGTGTGGACACAGTTATACCGATGTAAAGGTGCTTTATATTGGTGAAGGTGTTCCTGAACAAGAAGGGAAGTAAACTATACACATTTATACAGGTACAGTTGTATCCACAGCAGGGGGTGTAAAACTATAGCTATTTGGGTTAAAAATGATCACACCCCTAACCATCATAATACTAGTACAAAAACTGTGTAGACCAGGCCTAAGACAAATAATCCTTATTTGATGTTTCTGTCCCCTCTGTAATAAACAAGTGGACAGTTTGTAGTTGCAGCTACTTACTACTAGTGACCTGGTAACAGGAAAGTTCAGTGCTAGCTTGTTGGGGCTGCTGTTTCTGTTGTTTGAGTCACTTGCCCTCCATTTTAAGTATTCAAGACCATTAAGTATTGATTGCAACTGATAATAATGTGATAATACCATAGTTTTATGTGTGTATCTTCTTAATTTACCAGCCTGTTGACCTGTATTTACCTCAAAATTTTAAAAAGATGGCTGAGACTTTTGTACTGAACTACTTACAGTTGAGAAGCTCAGAACTAATGCTTTTATAACTTGCTTTGAACACTCACTAAAAGGAGAATCACCTATGTTATTTTTTATTTTTATTTTTTTAAAGAGCACGACAGTGATGATGATTCGTATGAAGTATTGGATTTAACAGACTACGCAAGGCGTCACCATTGGTGGAATCGTGTGTTTGGCCGAAATTCTGGACCAATTGTAGAAAAGTATTCTGTAGCCACTCAGATTGTAATGGGCGGAGTGACTGGTTGGTGAGAGAGGATCACTTTTGATTATCGTGCCATGCATTTGACTGTTCTTAAATTCTTGACTGTTCTGTATCATTCGAAGTGATAAACTGTTTGAGCTTGCATGGTTTCCTAATTAATAACTGTAAATTCAAGAGATAAGGAAAGAACTTGCCAGTTATTGCAAAAGAGCTTTGAAGAAGTGACAGAACTCTTAAGATCATTTCTTTAACAAACAAATGGGAAATTACTGTATATAATGCTAGTGTTACTAATGAGTAGCATATTTTATTTGTTATAATACAGACATGAGGCCTGTTTGTTTTGTTACTGTGAATAAGACTTGCATGTAAAACAGGTCAGAAGAAATGTGGGGCAGACTTAGTCAAGGGCCCCAAATACATTTTTTTTTTTTAGGTGAAGATGTTTTTTTGTTTAAAACAAAAGCCACTTGAAATTGAACAACTTCTATGCAGTTTTTACAGATAGTGAAATGTGAAGTTGTGTTATATCACCTCAGCTAAAAAAGACATTTTATCTGAGTATTCTGTTTTAAAAAAAAGTTTACAACCATAAGTACAAAGTATTAACTTAAGTTCTAATGTTAAAACATTAATATTATATGACAACACTTTTTAAGTTAATGAAAACAGATATTTTTGGATTTAAACAATGCTATTATGTTTAAAATGCAAATACACGGGAACCTGAAAGTAAAATGGGCTAAATGAAAGTGAAATGAATCTCTATTGTACAAGCTGAGTGCAGTGTAAAAACAAACAAAAGAGCATAAATGGTGAAAAGACCATTATTATTTTAAAATTGTTTAAATAATATGAGGTGTTTAATAATAGAGTTGGGGAATTAGTAGTTTCAATATGATTTTTAACCTGTCTGTGTCTCCCTACAGTTTTTATAAATAATAGATAAATGTACAATAGCCTTTGGAGTTTTTAGAACAAAGTGTAATGGGAGTTTAGTGCCAAAATCATGAAAAGTGCCAAATTGAGGAATCTAGAAATGGAAGTATCTTTTCTATAAAACAGGTGCAGTTTGTGGAGTGACAGTGAAACCTGTTTATAACAGCCCTACAAAAATACCTCAGTCCCGGCACACACAGGCCAGCGCTAGAACTGACAAGGTGGTAGACTCATCTCAGAGTGTGCCAACAAGAATGTTAAATAGAAAGGAAGCTTTTCTCCACTCGAAAATAGACTAGGACCTTGTCCACATGCAATTTTTGTGCTGATTTAATTATTTTGTTGGGGTGTGTGTGTGGTGGTCTTGTTTTTTTACTGAAATAGTTAAATCGGTATAGCCCCTACTGTGGATGCAGTTATATTGGTACAAAAGTCCCTTTAACCAGTATAGCTTATTTCTCCTTCCCTACCAGAATAGATATATCTATAAAAGCACCTTTATTCTGATATAATTGTTGGCACTAAGGGGGTTGTAATGTTTTAACTGATTGTACCAGTTAAAGTGATGCAATTTAATTAAATTATTTTGTGTAGACAAGGCCTGAAGCTACCAACTCAATTTCCAGAGAACATCAAATAACCATTAGTTGATAACGCCCTTTCTGATCTAGACTTGTGCTTCATCTAAGTCACTGAAAAGTGTTTGTATTACATAAATCTATAATTTCTCATAAATTGCAGGCTACAGAGTAAGAAATAGGAAAGTGAAACTCTGTCATTTTAGCAATCCAAAATTTTAGTAGGGTTTAATATGAAAATTCTGAAAAGTGGCACTGTGGGCCAGACAAACTTAACTTTATTGGAATGTTGTTTTTTTGGGTCTTCTAAGGTGTGCAGGATTTTTGTTCCAGAAAGTTGGAAAACTTGCAGCAACTGCAGTAGGTGGTGGATTTCTTCTACTTCAGGTATATAGAATTTCATATTTTAATATTTAGGGAATGTTTTATATTTGAATTATATGGAAAAAACTCAGCAACTGGCTTATACTTGGGTTGGGAAGGGGAAGGTGAGTTCCATATCTATTTCTTATATTAGCCTTAGCACTTAATAGAAAAATACCAGCACAGCAGCAGTATATTTTTACTTAGTTTTACATTCAGTTTTTAAAAGCTATTGATCAGAAATGTTATAACAAAAAGGAATAATCAAATATTTTAAAATAAAAATAGTTTCAAGTGAGCTGAAAGAATGAAAACCGTAATGCAGAAATTGAAATACTATTTTTGAGTTGATCTTGCCAGACTTAGCAAATTGATTATAAAATTACCACTGCAGAGATCAAGGAATGTAAGCAATCTTTATTTTCTGTTAACGGGGATGGAATCTCAAAGGTACCTGAGTGAATTAGACTCCTTTGACAATCATAGTCTAGGTGTCTAGTTTATTATTATTGTAATGTTGAAGACGTAAAAAACTGATACAAATAATTGCATTAGGAGTTCTTAATATAAGAATAACTGTGGACAGGTTGCCTCCTCCAGCATTTATTTGAGACTCCTTCCACATTTTGTTTCCTTTTCTTCATCTGCTGCTAGCTCAGCTCTCTGGCCTACTTTTGAGAGTAGCCTTTCCCTTAGCACTAGTGTTGCTAGTTATATTACCTTTTCCTCAGCAGCAGCTTCCTCTGACCTCTCCCGGCTCCACAGCTTTCTCCCTGCCCAACTGTTCTCACCTCCTCAGCTCTACTGTAGGGCAGATTAATAGGTTTTTGAGGACAAAATAATAATTTTATCACCTAGTCTGACCTCCTGCATTATATCCAATGATTTGGGATTGAGCAAGAACATACATTTTAGAAAGACCTCAAATTTTGATTTAAAGACTTTGAGTGGTGGAAAATCTACCACATGCTTTGGAAAGCTGTTCCAGTGGTTAATTATGGTCACTGTCCCGCCCCATCTCAGAATGACATGTGGCCTAATCCATTTTCTCCAGGTCACTTCAGAGGAAGTGAACTGAGAGCCTAGTAATGAACCAGTAGGTTCATTCAAAATTTATACCCACCATTTTAAAGACTGGACAGTCTTCTCACTAACAGAGTCCTTGAAGTTTCTGAAAAACCTCTCCCACTTTTCTTTTATTTATTAGTATGGGACCTGTAAGTGCTGCTCCTTAATTAGCCAAAATGTTGTTGTGCTGTGAGGTCACTTCCATCCACTAGCAACTTTTACTTTTTACTTGATTCCCCTAGATCCTTGTTAAGTGTTGTGGTGTTCTCACACATAGGTACTTGTTAGTTTATATGTGTTCCAAAAATGGTGTGGGTTTTCAGCAGGTCTGAGAAATGTTTCTATCTGATCCATTTTAGCACCAGTGGGGACAACACTGAAATGGGTCAAACTGAAACGGTTCTGATAGTTTTCCCAAAAATGTCTCTCTCGCTACTGATGACCTTTTGAAATATCTAAGACTGACTGTTGCTGTGAGTTGTGCCCATGTATCCCAAGGGCGTTGCTTCCGAAATGGTTTAGAATAACCCAAATATGGAGATGGTGCACAGTCAATCTGACTAGCATGGATACACTGAATTCTTTGCCTTAAACCAGTGCCATACACCTCTGGATCAGTTGGGAATGATTCAATTCTTTGTGTAGGCACAACCTGTGGGGTTTAGGAGTGCTCATTGTACTTAAATATTTAAATTCCATTTATCCAGAAGAGCATGGGTTTGGGTTTCAGAACTGGCTTTTCCTGCTTAGCAGTACAACATTCTACCACTTGGCTAGCCTTATCAATTTGTGTCTCACAAATTTTGAATTAAAAAAAGAAACAAAAAGCTTGTAAATCACTAAAGAGCCTATATACAAATGGGGAAAACAGGTTTGCTGCACAGTAACTCCCCACTTAACGTCCTCTCGCCTAACGTTGTTTCAGTGTTATGTCCCTGCTCCATTACAGAACATGCCCATTTAAAGTTGTGCAGTGCTCTCCTATCATGTCGTTTGGCCTCTTGCTTTGTTCACAGCTGGCAACCCCCCTATTAGCTGCCCTACGCCCTCCCACCCACTGGCGGACCTCGCGGATCAGGGCCTTCCCCCTACTCCTCCTGCCCAAGGCAATCAGCTGTCTTGCAGCATTCAGGAGGCTGAGGGGAGGAGCAAGGACGCAGTGCGCAGCCTCCCCCATTCCTCCCCAGCCTCCTGAATGCCGCAAACCAGCTGATTGCTGCTGGGAGGAGGGGGGAGGAGCGAGGACACTGCTTGTGGAGTAAAGGGGGAGGAGGTGGAGAAGAGGCGGGTTAAGGGTGGAGGATTGGGCGAAGGGGTGGAGGTTAAGTGAGAGGACATTAAGTGGGGAGTTACTGTATTAAATTGCTTGTGTAAAATGTATATAATGCCTTTTGTCTGGCAAAAAAAAATTCCCTGGAACCTAATCCCCTTATTTACATTAATTCGTATGGGGAAATTGGATTCACTTAACATCGTTTCACTTAGTCGCATTTTTCAGGAACATAACTACAATGTTAAGTGAGGACTTATTGTATCCATTTATGTATATCTTGATTTTTGTGTGTGTGTTGGCCTTTCCTGTGGAAAATATCTGATAAGGAAATTTATGAGGGGAGGGTTGGACAGGGTAGAACTATTATACTTCAGTTGTACATTTAGGTTCAGTTGTCTCCATCTTTGATTCAGATCAGATTCTGCTAGAAGTAAATGTCTTAGTCATTTAATTCTAGGTACTTTGCATATTAAAGATTAGTCATAAATTGAATGGTGGTCTAATTACGTTTCTAGTCTTTAAAGTATTTTCATTTAAAAATCCTCTGTAAATACACAGTGTAAATTCACTTTAATTCAGGAATATATGCTGAATGCATTCATCGAACAGGTTCAAGGGTTTTCAGCAGGTGACTAGAAATTAACTTTTTTTTCAAGTTTCCTTGAAGTTTCAAGTTTTGTTAATGCAAAATGTTGAGAAGTTACAGGTATCAGTGGAATCCACTGGAACAAGAAGGGGTCCTGTTTTTTGGGTAGGGTACTCAAGTAGAGTCCTATTTGTTTAGTTTTTGAGATTCGAGAAAAACCTAACTTTTCTTTTAGTGTATATTAAATTGATTTCAAGGGATCTAGTTGGAAACGAAAAACAAAATATATTACGTGGTTTGTCGCAGGTAGCAGATAGTAAGTCAAATTCTGAAAACAGGCTAGTTCAATTAGCAACATTACAACTGATCCTATTAAAAAGTAGTCTTGTAGCGTGGGGGAGAGAGAAGGAAAAGAATCCGTTAAGGAATAGGCATGGCTTTTATAAGTAAAGACCTTATTATCCTCATCAAATATCATGGAAGTTGGATATTTTGAACAATTTAATATGATTAATTGTGTATTATTTTTTGTAGAAAGAGTAAATTCTCCTAATGTGCCTGATACAAGGCCAGTTCAAGTCCACTATAATATATAGGCACTGGAAAAATAAAAGCAACTAATAAAAAATTCATTTCTCATAACAAACAGTATCAAACTTAACATCTTTCCTTTTATAGCAGGGGTGGGCAAACTTTTTGGCCCGAGGGATACATCGGGGTTGCGAAATGGTATGGAGGCCAGTAGGGAAGGCTGTGCCTCCCCAAACAGCCTGGCCCCATCCCCTCCCACTTCCCGCCCCCTCCTGGGACCCCCCGCGCCCCTAACCGGCCCCCCCCGGGACCCCACACCCTATCCAAAACCCCCTGCCCCATGTCCCCTGACTGCCCCGACACCCTATCCACACCCCCACCCCCTGACAGCCCCACAGGGACCCCTGACCCATCCATCCCTCCCCCACTCCTTGTCCCCTGACCGCCCCCTTCCAGGACCCCCGTCCCTAACTGCCCCCCCCCCAGGACCCCATCCCCTATCCAACCCTCATGCTGCCTGTCCCCCCCCAGGACTCCTCCCATCCAACCTCCCCTGTTCCCTGTCTCCTGACCGTGCACCCCCCCCCCACCTCCATCCCATCCAACCGCGCCCCCCCCCTTACCCTTACCATGCCACTCAGAGCGGCAGGACAGGCTTATTTGAAAGCCTGGGAGGTGGGTGGGCACAAGCTGCGCAGCTCGCACAGTGGCATGGCTGCAGGGGTTGGGGGACAGCGGGTGAGAGGCTGGGGACTAGCCTCCCTGGCCAGGAGCTCAGGGGCTTGGCAGGACGGTCCCGTGGGCCGTAATTTGCCCACCCCTGTTTTATAGCCTTTAGATTAACTGGTTCCTTATAGTAGGGAGAACTATGGAGAAACATGCCAAATCCTTAAAATGTGGTTCCCCTCTGAAAAGTGACTTTGGGTTAGGTTTTTTTGTTTGTTTGTTTTTGGGGGTTTTTTTAAAGCACTTTGTCACTTGAAAGATCTGTTTCTTGAGACAGAGTGCTGGGAGCTAGTAAGTGAGCCAACACTCTGATCACTTAGGCATCAATCAGCTAATTGGCTGATCAGGCCAATTTGTCCACTAATAGAGGGGTGTAAGGAGGACATAGGAAGGAACTATAGAAAGGGAGTAACTAGGACTAGCTGAGCCCAATGTGTGCCAAGATCTCAAAGAAGGGAGACCTCTGATCAGCCAATTTGTCCACTAATAGAGGGGTGTAAGGAGGACATAGGAAGGAACTATAGAAAGGGAGTAACTAGGACTAGCTGAGCCCAATGTGTGCCAAGATCTCAAAGAAGGGAGACCTCTGTTTCTTCCTGGCCCTGCAGGAAAGGGCTAAAGGTAGAGAATCACTGTATATAAAATATTGCTACATGGGACTGTAGTGGTGATGGAAATGTAAATAAATCATGCAAAGTTGCCACCTAGCAGTGAGAGGTTCCTGGGGCATCTGAGGATGTTGATGGAGCATGCCCCTTTACTTCTGTATATTAGTCATATCTGTTCAGTTCAGTGGCAAAATGTTTTTACTGCTCTTTGCTCTTGTTAGACTAAGGTCTGTGTCTGAGTCAATCTTTTGTTAGCCGTTATTTAATCATAAGTTTTATCTGTAGTAATTTATTTATTATTTCTTTTCCATATTTGGACTCATTCCATTTAAAACACCATTGATGGGTTCATGTTTTCACTCAAATGATTCTGTAACAAATGGAACCTTTGAAAACCATACAAGGTGCAAAAATAACACTAGGATTTAGCTGGCCTACTCTGGTCTACGTACTTCACTGAGGTTCTGTGGTAGCTATGATATTGCGGCATGATGCATGCTGGGACATCTCAATGAAGTTAGGAGAGGGCAAAATGCTACGGGGGGATAAAAAGGTGAGGGTTTCTCAAATTCTTGTGTTGAATATCCGACTTCACAGTTTTGTGCACCGTTTGAGAGGGGCATTCAACAGAACTGCCAAAGCAAATAGAATTTTATATTGGAAATTTGCCTTTAAGCAAATGCATTAGGTCTGACAAGTTTTAGTAGAAATATTTTGGGTCAGATCCTTAGCGTGTGTAAACTAGTGATTTTTTTTAATGGCACTATCTGAGGATCTAATCCCTAGAGTTTAAGTCTTCAAAAGGAAGATTTACCTTCTCTGTTTCTTTTAGTTCATTTGTTAACTCCTGTATGATAAAAATTAGTGTTTTAAACACCTTGTTAAAGTATACACATGTGTGGTAGGTAATGCTGCCTGTTTAAGTATCAGATTTATGAATCTGGAACAGGGTAAACTTTAAGCATTTTCTGTTGTAAAACTAACTGAATGCTATTTAATGGTAACAAGCACTTCCTCATGTTGGTTGGTTTAATGTGAGTGAAACTTCCTGTTGGAGAAGCTGGTTCTTTAGTCCGCTCTTCCTATTCCATCTGCTTCTGCATTTTCTTTATTGTGTTCCATAACAAAGGTGTTCACAGCCCATGTGAGTAACTGCAGCAAGGTAATCTAGCTAAGAAGATTCTTTTGAGTTAATGACTTCAGCAGAACCCAGTGACTTCAAATTAAAATGTGGTGTTTAAGTTCAAGACATCATGGAGGAGTTATTCCTGGCCCCATACTTAAGATTGTGAACAGGGTTCCATCGTATGACTTTCTCACTAGATGAATCTCAGATTTTGAGTTCATATTAAAAACAAAACTTACCCATAAAGTTTATGGATAATATATATAATTAATGGATATATAGACTGATTTACCCAACGTTTAAAAGACAGTTGCAGATCTTTGTAGCCTTGATTTTCCTTTCTTGATTAATTGTGGTGTTTTCCAATTAAGAGGAATTATTTGTAGTAAGTCATTGTCCACAATGTGTTCTCCACTCTTACAAGAAAATGCAGTCTCTGCCCTAAAAATTTTGCAATCTATGGCCCTCATCCTACAGCCACTTAAATGTACATTACTTTACTCATGTGAGTAGTCCCATCGACTTCAGTGGGACTATTTGTGTGTGTCAAGTTACACAGCTGCGTAAGTGTTTACAGTTCAGTGCCTAATAACAAAAATATGGGGGAAAGGGATAAATCATTCATAGTAAAAAATGTGGGATTTTTTTTTTTGGCTGTTTGAGGATTGTTTTTTAAAGTTAGGGTGAACTTGTCTGCAACTGCTCCTCTATTTGCCCATAATTAGTTGCCTAATATCTTGTTGGCATTATGGTAGAAGTGGTTCATGTTATTCACTGATACTTGTACCATTTATTTGGGGCTTAGTGATGTGGAGAGGGCTAGAATCCTATAGTATTAGGTTCTTATTATGCTGAACAATTTATAACACTAAAGACAAGAGGATAGTTCTCTCTATTTCTGTGTGAGGTTTAGATAACAGATTCTCTGAGCGCCCTGTCCTAAATTAAAATTTCAACAGGGATGCTGAAAGAAACTAAAATGAAACAAAGCTGCCTTTTAGTCCTTTGATAAAAGTGCTTTCAGTTTCTGTTTTGCAGCAAGTAAAGCAGTAATAAATATTGAGTATATAAATTGACCTATATAAATTAACCTGTAAATTAATCTCAAGCATAGTATAAAATAAAAAGTAGAAAAGGAAGGAAAGAAATGAGAATCTATTGAACCTTGCCAGTTCTTTTTCAAAGTATATTTTTGATTTATTACAGAAATAATTTCTGGCATGTTAAAACACAATATCTGTAGCATCTGTAATTAAAGGACCTGAACTTCTATGGTTGTCTTTCTCTAGAAAAAGCAAACCCAAAACAGTTTTTAAAATTGGGTAGACACAAACATCGTGTGATTTGACTCTTTGGATGTTGGTTAGTGTAATTATTCTTACTTAATACTTTTTTAATTGCCCTAGATTGCCAGTCATAGTGGGTATGTGCAAGTTGACTGGAAGAGAGTTGAAAAAGATGTAAACAAAGCAAAAAGGCAGATAAAAAAACGTGCAAACAGGGCAGCACCTGAAATCAGCACCCTCATTGAAGAGGTAAGATGTTTTTAAAAAATAAATTGTTCTGAACTGTGTGCTGTTTCATTTCGGTTAAGATTACATTGATTGAGGTTTCTGGCCTTCCACTGATCATAGTTATGCCTGATAACTAAAATTCTAGGCAGCATTTGAAAACTTGTGCGAGCATAGTCCCGCTTCTTCAGGAAGACTTACACAATCTTATCAACAGAACATAGTTCTATGTTTTAATAAATGTTAGCAGTCCTGCAGGACAGCCCAGTACCTATTTGTTATATTAATGGTCACTTCCAGGTGAGATTTTTTGTTCTCATGCCAGACCATAACAATTACTTCTTGCCTTATGCTGATCAGGCTTCAGGGCTTGTCTTCATAAAATAGAGAGGTACAACAGCCATGTGCCAGTTCTGGGAATTTGCATCCTACTGTAAGGCCAATTAACATCCCAGTATATTGGTTGCTTATCACTTTACTTGAGTAAAATAAAGTTGCTTTTTGGTGGTGGTGTTGCAGCTCAAAATTATGATTTTGAAAAAAATTACCCTTTCCCCCTTTTTGAATGAAGTAAAAGCATTTTGGAGCTGGTATTGAATCCTTAGGTGTTTGTAATCTTTGAGCTTCTTGTCACATCTGGATAACGGACTGGTGGTGCAAACATCCATCTACAAGGCTTTACTGTCCCCTGCTATACTCTCAACCAAATAAATGCAGAGAATCTCTAATTGCTGGTGGAGTACTGTACTAAAAGTAATTAACCCCTAAGTGTTTTCATATTGACTTTAAAATGAGGAATAAGTTTGCCTATGTACAAGTAATGGGAATTATGCTTTAGATTGCATGAAGTTGTCCACCTCGTTCCTTGAACCAGTTTAGCGAGTGTCCCTCTCCAAAACGTGTCTGTGGTGTGCATAATATTGATGCACTCAAGAGGAATTACCAACATTTTTCTGATATAGCTGAGGCCCATTTAGTTTTAGGAATAGCTTCTCATTCGAGGACTTCCCTTTACCAACAGAATATTAGAAAAAGTGAGTCTTTTTTGCCTGGAGATGTATGGGCTTTTTCTGACTACTTGTCTTGAAGTCTGACGTTTGTTATGCTGCAGAGAATCATAGCAATGCCCACACTGGTGTCTCTGTAGTTAAAGATGTTGGTATCTCCAACATAACCTATATAAAATTATACCTTCATTTCCAAATTGTTTTTATAATTTTAATTCCAGTCTGAAACTTGGTATACAGCTCTCTAAATCAGATGTAATTTAATCAGTCTCTTTTGACAGGCTGAGGGGTGGACCCCGGAGGAATTGAAAATAGTGTTCAAATGACTTTGATTTTAAAATTGTACACTACTCTGTTGCCTGAAATATCTAATGTTGTTGGTTTACAAAATGCCGATTACATCATAGTAAAGATGTAAATCACATTTATTTTGCATACCTGTCATAACCCACAGATTATATTGTGTTACTACTTGTATCCAAACATCTGTTGATATAGTACGATGCTTTCCTCTGGTATATGATTTACAGCATTAAAGATTACAAAAGTGTGGATCAGAAAGAAGTGACCTTGAGATTATAATTAATCTAATTATAATTAATTCCCTGTGTCTGGTTAAAACAGAAATGAGTTTAGTGGTGTTACCCTAGCTCTCACATTTTTACAAAGGAAGTGTACAGTGCAGAGTTTCTGCACAGAAGAAGGCCAGTATTGGCATAAGAGCCATGCTACAAGTCAAGAATGAAGTGTGATGTTAAAGTCTGCAGAGTCAGCGTGCACTATACCTGACTCCAGCATGTGCTATATCTGCTAAACTAACAGGTTTTGAAAAATAGTAAAAACCTCTGTTCTTATTTAATCATAAAAATACTAAATGTTCCCATTAGGTGTAATGGTTTTACACAGATCACTAAAAACTATTTTCTTTTTCAGTCAACAGAATTTATCAAACAGAATATAGTAGTATCCAGTGGATTTGTTGGAGGCTTTTTGTTAGGACTTGCATCTTAAGGACCTGAATTTGTCTTCCTGATGGCATCAACCACAACAAAGAACAGTAGTAGTGATTAGTGCACTGTCTTAAAGCAAAGCAGTGTGGGTCACTGATCACTCCAGAGCAAGGAGAATGGACTAGCCAGACAAACTGGAAGCTTTTATGTTTTAGGCTTTTGCCTTCTGACGCTTGGCATAAGATTTGCTGAAAAACTGCAGTGTGCTCATAATAGCATTTTTTGGACAAAACTGGTTAATTTTCATCATGACTTTTTTATTCTGTGACCATTCAGAAAATAGCATTTTCAAAATGTAATTTGTGGGATATCGCTATGCTACGGTAATGTAAGAAGGAAAGCTCCATTTTCAATCTGAATGTTTTCCAGATAAATGTTGCTTTATCTTTATTTAAAAGGTATTGTCCTTCATGCTGTAGTAAATAGTGCCAATTACTAATAATGTATACAATATGTAGCTTCAGCTGGAGGGCTGACAATCTTCCTTAGAAATCACTGCAATAATCTATAAACCTGTAATAACTTTTTACAGAAGTATTAAGTAACAAAGAATCATGATCATATTAAAGGTGAAAATCAAACCTTGATGGGGGTCTTTTTGTACTTTATTCTATAAACTTCCCACATCTTTTAACATTCAGGGATATGGCGCAGGTATTTGCATACAAATTACTGTATTGTACAAACAGTACACACATTATTTCATCAAATGCATATCATTCATAAACTTGCAGATAGTTACAATTGAAATACACGTATTTATTATGTAAATATGTACTCTTTAAACCTTTGACACTTAAAATTACATTTTTATATTTTGTAATCTAGGGAGAACAGCTCATTTAATCCACCTGTTGGAAATCTCAAGTGTTGAGGTTTCCGTTTAACATTGAAAATGTTTAGTTGAACTTTAAAGCATGTCATACAGTGTAATTTGAGTAATCCAAAAGCACTTGCCACAGTCAGTTTCAGTAGGCAATAATTATTCACTTCACTTCCATGTTAACCCCTGGAACTAAACAAAGCTTATATTGCTGGTGTGTTCTATCTGAGGTTTTTAGTAGAAGGCGAGTCACTTACTTTGATTTGTAGAAATGTACTCATCCAATATTAAGTAATCAAAAACTATAAATTGGAGGAGGCGAATCCCTGTTTTGTTACCATCAGTCTATTGGCAACAAATTCCTACCTCATCCTGATCTCAAAAATCTGGGAAAGAAAATGAGTCTTACAGCATGCTCCATAAGTCAGCACACTTGAGGCTGTGTCAGACCAAAGCAGGAAGCAAGTTCTAAAGGGAGGGAGGTCTACATCTGACAGTGAATTTGCAACCTTCCACCCAAGCAGAGATTTAAAAAAAAGTATTTGTCTGCTGTTATCTCTTTATTCCTAACAGATCTACCAACTTCAGGACCTGCCCTGGCCCTCAAACTTGTGAACGTGTATCACAAAGAGCAGGCAGATCCCTTCAAGCAAAGGAGATGTCATATTTACCAATTCTCCTAGTTACTCTCTGCTTCCAACCATACCAATAAGCATTTTCTCACTTATTTCTTGGATTGAGTCTGTTTCATCCAGGTTCAGCCACAGTGTCTGGTTTATATCCGATGAACCAGCCCTGAACATGTAACCCATTTTCCTTTGCTAATATGTTGAATGGCCCAATATATTTTTAGAATACACAGTGGGGAGCCCCACATGTAAGACAGCATGTGTGATATGTGGGCTATGTATGCTTGCTTCTGAATACAAGGGAACAAGGAAAGTAGGAAGTAAACTATGACTACATGGCAAGCTTAGAAGGCTATCTGAGCCAGAGACTCTTCAAAATGCAGAAATCTAACCATAGAGAAACCAATCACTAGAAGCATAAATTAAAGCAGGTAATATGTAAGAGGGCCAAAATAGATTTTGAAGAGTAAATATCTAAAGAGAGAACACAATATATTAGCTTCCTGCTTCTATTAGAATGAAAAAATCTGTGGGTCCTTAGTATCACTAGAGGTTAAAGAGCAATTAAGGAGGATAAGGACCCTAAATGATTTATTTGTATTAACCTTCATGCCAGAGGACGTTAGAAAGATTCCTCTACTGGACCTCCTTTCTAGTAATAAAGATGAGGTGCTATCTGAGTCTGAGGTGTCAGAATACAAGATATTGGAACAAACTGATAATTTTAAAAAATAAGTCACAAGGCCTAGATGGTATACATCTGAGAGTTTTTTGTTTTTGTTTTTTTGTTAATCGCTACATTACAGAAAGATTTTGAGGATAGCAAATGTACATATATTTTTAAAGGGCTGGAGGGGCAAGCCATGAAAGTACATACCACATAGCTTTATGTTTTATATATGGTAATGTGGTTGAAATTATAATTAAAAATAGAACACCTGCCAGATAGTGATATGTTAGTGTCTAACCAGCACAGTTTCAGTATCTGACTAAGCTATTAAAATTATTTGGATATGTCAGTAAAGAAATGTCAAAAGGAGAGATGGTTGACATAAGTTATTTGGGCTTCCAAATTGACTTTGGCAAGGTTCCTTGCAAGAGGCTACTGCAGAAATTAATTAGCAATGGGATGAGAGGCAACATTTTCATGGATCAAAAGCTGGCTCATGCAGGAAACTGAGTAAGAATAAATTGTCATGGGAAAAGGTGAACAGTGGGCTACATCAAGAATTTGCACTAATGTATTAGTGATCTGAAAAGGGGAGTGATCAATCAGTTAGCAAAATTTGCAACCAACCAACCTAAAGTTAGTCAAGTCCAGAGACAACTGAGGAATTTGAGAGACTAACAAGCTAGGTGAATGGGCACCATGAGGTCAGATGGAGTTCAGTGTTGATGAGTACGAAGTACTGCACACTGAAGGCAAACATTTCAACTACTCATATATCACATAGGATTTTAAATTAACAGTAGCAGCCAAGGAAAGGGATCCGGATGTTACTGTAGACCACTGGTCACCAACCCATTGATCGCGATTGACTGGTCAATCCTGGAGATTCTCCCAGTCGATCATGATCTCCGACCACTAAAAGTCCAGTGGTGTAGCAGAGATGCCACTAAGGCAGGTTCCCTGCCTGTGCTGGCCCCATGCTGCTCCCATAAGCAGCCAGTGTGGCTCCGGGGAGGAAGGGGCATGTGGCTCTGCGAGCTGCCCCTCTCTGCAGGCACCTCCCCCGCAGCTTCCATTAGCCACAGTTCCCCATTCCTGGTAAATGGGAGCTGCAGGGGCAGTGCTTGCAGGCAGGAGCAGCGTGCAGAGAACCCTGCACTCCCCCCAAGGTCTGCTCCTTTCGGGAGTGGCGTGGGGCCGGGACAAGCAGGGTGCCTGTCTTAGCTATGCTGCACTGCCCCCCAGGAGCTGCCTGAGGTGAGTGCTGCCTGGCGGGAGTCCGCACCCCAGCCCTGAGCCCCTTCCTGGAGCCAGCATTCCATACCCCCTCCTGCATCCTGAACCCCCTCCTGCACCCTGAACTTCCTCCTAGAGCTTGCACCCCTCACCCCCTCCTGCCCTGCAACCCTCTGCCCCAGGCTCAGCCTGGCGCCCCCTCCCACACTCCAAACGCCTCAGCCCCAGCCCCGAGCCCACGCCCCCTCCCCAGCCCGGTGAAAATGAGTGAGAGGAGAGTGAATGACAGAAGGAGGGGGGGGATGGAGTGAGTGGGGCAAGGCTGTAGGGAAGGGGCTGGGTAGATCCTGGGTTGCACTTAAATTCAAAAAGTTATCTTGTGCGTCGAATGGTTGGAGACCACTGCTGTAGACAGCTCAGCTAAGTCCTCTCAATGTGCAATTGTGGTCAGAAAAAGCAAACAGGGTGTTAGGATGCTGCAGGAACAGGATGGAGAATAATGTAGAAATATATTGTCATTATACAAATCAGTAGTATACAACCATTTAGAATACAATGTGCATATATGTCACCCCATCTCAAAAAGGATGTTGCAGAACTAGAGGGGCTCCAGAGAAAGGTGACAATGTTAAGGGATGGGAAAACTCATATAAAGAGAGAGTGAAAAGATTTAGGATTGTTCACCTTAGAAAGGAAACAATAGCAGGGAACAGGATAAAAATATGTAACATAATGCATGGTTTAGAGAAGGTATTTCAGGATTTTCTGTTTTCCCTCATGTAATTTAACAACAAAGGGATATTCAAAGAAATTGAAATGTAAAAAATTCAGAACTGGAAAAGGGAAATACATTTTCATTCAGTGCATATTTGGATTGTGGAACTCATTGCTCTAGAAAGTCATTGAAGCCAAGAATTCAGTGATTATCAAGGAGGGTATCATAAATATAAAGGGAAGGGTAACCACCTTTCTGTATGCAGTGCTATAAAATCCCTCCTGGCCAGAGGCAAAATCCCTTCACCTGTAAAGGGTTAAGAAGCTAAGATAACCTCGCTGGCACCTGACCAAAATGACCAATGAGGAGACAAGATACTTTCAAAGCTGGAGGGTTAATTCATTCCAGAGAATTAAAGGTTTGTCAGTTTATAGCCCAGGGAGGAGATGACACTGAGTGGCTGGAAGGTGTCGACTACGAAGGGAAAAGTGCTGGTGGTGTGGAAGAGGTGAACCTCTCATGACCCTTGGGCATATGCAGAGACAGCAGATCAAGGAGCTGTGCACTAGCTACGTGCCAACGTTCTCAGCCACCCCAGGACTGACTGAACGGGCATACCACTCCATTGACACAGGTAATACTCACCCAATTAAAGCCCAACCTTACCGGTGTCTCCTCAAGCTAAAACTGCTATAGAACGGGAGATCCAGGATATGCTACAGATGGAGGTAATCCGCCCCTCTGGCAGTGCATGGGCATCTCCAGTGGTTCTAGTTCCCAAACCAGATGGGGAGATATGTTTTTGTGTGGACTACCATAAGCTAAATGCTGTAACTCGCCCAGACAACTATCCAATGCCACGCACAGATGAACTATTAGAGAAACTGGGACAGGCCCAGTTCATCTCTACCTTGGACTTAACCAAGGAGTACTGGCAGGTACCGCTAGATGAATTCGCCAAGGAAAGATCAGCCTTCACCACCCATGTCGGGCTGTATGAATTTAATATACTCCCTTTCGGGCTGCGAAATGCACCTACCACCTTCCAAAGACTTGTAGATGGTCTCCTAGTGGGATTAGGAGAATATGCAGTCGCCTACCTTGACAATGTGGCCTTATTTTCAGATTCGTGGGCAGAACACCTGGAACATCTACAAAAAGTCTTTGAGCGCATAAGGGAGGCAGGACTGACTGTTAAGGCTAAGAAGTGTCAAATAGGCCTAAACAGAGTGACTTACCTTGGACACCAGGTGGGTCAAGGAACTGTCAACCCCCTACAGGCCAAAGTGGATGCTATCCAAACGTGGCCTGTCCCAAAGTCAAAGAAACAGATTCAATCCTTCTTAGGCTTGGCTGCTTATTACAGGCGATTTGTACCACACTACAGCCAAATCGCCGCCCCACTGACAGACCTAACCAAAAAGAAACAGCCAAATGCCGTTCAGTGGACTGAAGAGTGTCAGAAGGCCTTTAACCAGCTTAAAGTGACACTCATGTCTGACCCTGTACTAAGGGCCCCAGAGTTTGACAAACCGTTCCTACTAACCACAGATGCGTCCAAGCGTGGTGTGGGAGCAGTTTTAATGCAGGAAGGACCAGATCAAGAATTTCACCCTGTAGTGTTTCTCAGCGAGAAGCTGTCTGAGAGGGAAAGCAACTGGTCAGTCAGTGAAAAAGAATGTTATGCCATTGTCTACGCTCTGGAAAAGCTACGCCCATATGTTTGGGGACGGCGTTTCCACCTGCAAACCGACCATGCTGTGCTACAATGGCTTCATACCACCAGGGGAAATAACAAAAAACTTCGGTGGAGTTTAGCTCTCCAAGATTTTGATTTCGACATCCAACACATCTCAGGAGCTTCTAACAAAGTGGCTGATGCACTCTCCCGTGAAAGTTTCCCAGAATCAACTGGTTAAAATCGTCCTTGAGATGTGGAAAATATTGTTAGTCTTTATATACTTGGTAGTATATTTAGAGGTGCATGTGTCTTATTAACTCTGTTTTCTCCTAGAGCTCCAGGAAGAAATCACAGCCAGTGTTTCACCCTATCTTTGATTTGGGGGGCATCATAAATATAAAGGGAAGGGTAACCACCTTTCTGTATACGGTGCTATAAAATCCCTCCTGCCCAGAGGCAAAACCCTTTCACCTGTAAAGCGTTAAGAAGCTAAGATAACCTCGCTGGCACCTGACCAAAATGACCAATGAGGAGACAAGATACTTTCAAAGCTGGAGGGGGGCGGAACAAAGGTTCTGTCTGTCTGTGTGATGCTTTTGCTGGGAACAGATCAGGAATGCAGCTCAGAACTCCTGTAAAAAGTTAGTAAGTAATCTAGCTAGAAAGGCATTAAATTTCCTCTTGTTTAATGGCTGGTAAAATAGGCTGTGCTTAATGGAATGTATATTCCTGTTTTTGTGTCTTTTTGTAACTTAAGGTTTTGCCTAGAGGGATTCTCTAGGTTTTGAATCTGATTACCCTCTCAGGTATTTACCATCCTGATTTTACAGAGGTGATTCTTTTTACCTTTTCTTTAATTAAAATTCTTCTTTTAAGAACCTGATTATTTTTTCATTGTTCTTAAGATCCAAGGGTTTGGTTCTGTGTTCACCTGTACATATTGGTGAGGATTTTTATCAAGCCTTCCCCAGGAAAGGGGATGTCGGGCTTTGGAGGATATTTTGCGGGAAGATGTCTCCAAGTGGGCTCTTTCCCTGTTCTTTGTTTAACATGCTTGGTGGTGGCAGCATAGGATTCAAGGACAAGGCAAAGTTTGTACCTTGAGAAAGTTTTTAACCTAAGCTAGTAATAATAAGCTTAGGGGGTCTTTTATGCAGGTCCCCACATCTGTACCCTAGAGTTCAGAGTGTGGAAGGAACCTTGACAGAGGGACTGGACATTTATATGAATAACAAGACTATCCCGAGTTATAATAGTTAATTCTAACACATTTTTTGGAAAAGTTCTAAAACTTCATGTTTAAAGACTTAAATTAATATTTGTCTATTAAGGATTAGGATGACACCTTAATGAGGAGCTGATTAAACCACATCTGCTTCCTGGTGGGTTTTGTGCATGTTCCTCTGTAGCATCTGATGCTGGCCACTGTTGGAGACTGCATACTGACCAGACAGACCACAGGGCTGATCCAGTATGGCAATTCCTATATCCCTATATATATATCCTATATAATGAACATAATTTAGTTTTCTGCATAGTGGGTTTTGAGAGAGCTCTTTAATAAGTTGTCTATTCAATTTGTATATGTATAACTTGGTAATCAACACTTCAACAGTTATTTCTAGGTAGCTAAACCAACGTCAAGCAATTGTTTGTCATTCATACTGACCCTAGTTCTCTTCCCAATGAAATCAATGGGAGTTTTGCTATTGAATTTTCAGGGATCAGAATTTGTCTCATTGTCTGTGGAGGCCATTTTCATGCAAACTGAAATGGCAGCACTGAAATTAAACATACAGCAGATATTCAACAGTGCAGCAGTTTTCAAGTGTCTTTGTCTTAAGACTAAAGGCATAAGCATGCAGTAGTCTTTAGAAATGGAGAAGCTACCAAAATTAAACACAGAAGGAGAAAATGTTGCTCTTTAAACAGTAGTACTTCAACATGTTTCATAAAGTCTGTAATTTCCAGTGCTGAGAAGGAAGCATCACAATATATCCTAGAGACCTTTATTCACATCTAAAGATGAGGGGGAACTAAGCAGAAGAGTGTTTTCACAGTTGAGTGCTGTTTTTATTTGCAATGCTCATGTATATTTCATAGAATCATAGAATATCAGGGTTGGAAGGGACCTCAGGAGGTCATCTAGTCCAACCCCCTGCTCAAAGCAGGACCAATCCCCAATTTTTGCCCCAGATCCCAAATGGCCCCCTCAAGGATTGAACTCACAACCCTGGATTTAGTAGGCCAATGCTCAAACCACTGAGCTATTCAATGGAAGTATCTGCAGCTGGCTGATTGTGACCCAAATGTTGTGGTGATAGAGGTACACTAGAACTCCTTTCTCCTTCCCAGAAATGAGCAGAATGGTCTTTAATACATGTGCAAACATTTCTGCGTACATGCAGTGTACATTTTTCAAATCCTTAATAGAAAATAGTATCAAGAAATCAGTGAATAAGTATTAAATCACAAATCCCATTTACAATAGATGCTTTGAAGAACTTCCATTTCAAGCAGAGGTTGTCTACATATGCTTGCCAGTATTGATTCAACAAAAGACAGAACCAGTGTGTCTTGTAATGATTGTTAATAAAACTTCATACTTTCTCAAACTATACATAAATTGGGATGGGAAGGTTACCCAATTTTCTCATATAGTTAAGGAACAACAAACTTTCAATGTAATAAAAAAAAAAAGTGAAGATGGTTTTATTTTGAGATTTTAAATTCACTGCAATGAGTCAGTCCAAATGTCTTGGTGGTTAAACACTGAATATTGAAGATGCCACACTTCATCTAACCAAATTTTTACAAGAAAAACCTACAGCTGATAAATCCAGACATTTTTTCAGTTTCCCTTTGAAATAAAAAGAATGAATCTTAAGTATTAATAATGTACTCCACCGTATGTTCCCACAGTTGCGTGTGATTGTCAAGGATAACAAATTTCTCTGGAAATTACAGCATTTTAAATTAAGGCTGTTGTTATTTATATAGCATCAAATGTGATTACTGGTTTATAAACATACAGTTTCCCCTGCCCCACAGAATGTACTATCTAAGGCCCTGATCCTGGAGACACTTATGTATGTGCTTGATTTTGAGCACGAGTAGTCTCACTGACTTCAATTTGACTGGTTATGTAAGTAAAGTAAAGCCCATGCTAAAGAGTCTGCATGATCGGGGCTTAAATGGATGAGATTTAAATGAAGGTTGATAACAGTAAAACTTTTAAGTTGGAAGAGGTAACTTGCCAGCTACACATTTTTTTCTCTTTCAACAATGAAGCTCATTTCTTCACAAACTGGTGTCGATGGCCTTCAAGTGGTCTGTAGAGCTTTCTTATGTGGATCACAAAACCAACAGAAATGATACCATCTATTGAGGAAAAATAGAAGAATTAAGGGGTTTGGAGTAATGAATGAGCCACACTCTTACAAAGTAAGGTTTAACCGACTTGACTATTGACTAGCTGGCCTTCTGTGTTTATCGAGCTGTTAAGTATTTCACATTTTCAATTGAAGTCAACACTACTAGTATATATTATCAAGTTGCAGGTGGCAGTGTTTTGGGGGCTTTTTTCAGTTCACTACCTCCAGTGATTCTTGAAATGAATTAACTCATCTTTCAGTAGTGGGAAAGGTTGATAACGTTGCAGTAGTACTGTAGAAGGCTGAGGTGCATTTTGGAATTGCCAATGTACAAAAATCTGAAAAAGTCCATATTATTCCCCTTTATTCTACCTTCCATTCTTGTGTGTTCCTGAAAAAAAAAAAAAAGCAATCAAGTCCATGGCTTAGTTCCCCCCACATGAAACATTGTATAGAGGATGATGTAGTTACATTTATTTTATGCATGTGTTTTTCATAGGTTACCTGCTTCCATGTATTTTCAGACAAAGTCTTTCCATTAACTTCAGTGGGTACAACATCAGGCCCTAAGTGCTTGTATTTCTGAGTGTATAGAATAAAAGATATTCTTATGGTTAGTATCCTCATACTCATGAGTCTCATACTGACCAGAATAAATAGGTACTGAGGGCATATTATGATATTATAACTAGTTTTAGGTCTTTTTTTTTAAAAAGGGGGAGTTCATTGTATAAAAGTTTAGAGTGTAAAATAAACTAATTCGCCTTGCCTGGCTTACCTATACTGGTTGCAATATTGGAGACTTGGATTAGGATGGGTTGGAAAAGATGGATTTCTGTCTGGCCTCTCTCAGTCCCAAGAGAGAACAACCACGTAAACAAAGAGCACAAACAAAAGCCTTCCCCTGCCCAAGATTTGAAAGTATCTTGTCCCCTTATTGGTCCTTTGGGTCAGGTGCCAGCGAGGTTATCTTAGCTTCTTAACCCTTTACAGGTGAAGGGGTTTTGCCTCTGACCAGGAGGGATTTTATAGCACTGTATACTGAAAGGTGGTTACCCTTCTCTTTATGACAACAGCACTGGTAAGTGTGATACTAGAGTACTGCATACAGGTCTGATGTCCACATTTTTAAAAGGATAGTGAAAAGCTGGAGAGAGTGCAGAAAAGAGCCACCAAAATTATTCAAAGGCTGGAAAAAATGCCTTACAGTGAAGGACTTAAAGAGGTCAATCTGATTAGTTTACCAAAAAGAAGACTGAGAGATGACTTGATTACAGGGAATAAGTACCATCTGGGGAGAAAATACAGGGTACCAAAGGGCTTTCTAATCTAGCAGAGAAAAGTAGAACAAGATCAAATGGCTGGAAGCTGAAGTCAGACAAACTCAACTTGAAAATAAGGCACAATTTTTTAAGTGAGTGTGATTAACAATTGGAGCAAACTGCCAAAGGAGAAGTGGTGGATTCTCTATTTCTTTATGTCTTCAAATAAAAACTGGAGGCCTTTCTGGAAACTATGATTTAGCCTAACACAAGTTGTGCTTTAGTCAAACACAAATTATTGGGCTCAATACAGGGGTATCTCGTTGAAATGTAATGACCTGCAGCATCCAGGAGGTCAGACTAGATGATCTAATGTCCCTTCTAGACTTAAACTCTATGAATGTATGTAATTCCTCAGCAATGTGGCAGTTTGGGGAGCAGGCGAGTATAGCAGGCATTGGTATGTACTTTGCAGGTCACCTTAGCAAATAGAAATCGAGACCACTGTCCATTACTGCCATACTTCAGAATTAATGTCCCCTTGCAAATTCATAGTCTTCACTCCCATCAAGTAGCAACAGTGCATGTGGCTTGCTATCCCCCAGGCAGTGTATCAGGATGTATAATTATTTACTTGTGCAATTGACACCACACAAGGACATGGTCCGGGCAGCATAGTGATCTCATCAGCTTACATGGGTTGAGGATGTCAGTGAGACCACACAGGTGTAGCCATGAACCATCCTACTGCACGGAAATGATAGGCATGCTTAACATTCCAACCATTCCCACTACACAGAAGGTATTTTGTACCACAATGGAAGTGTGATGTTATGTTAGTATAAGGAAGTGTGGGTACAGTCCAGTGTAATCAGGGGTGCATGGACATGTTGGTGTTAGCTATGGCACCAGGAAGAAAAGCAACTTGGATGGACAGGGCATTCTTCCAGCACAGGCATTTGAGGTGTCAGAACATGGGCTTAGCCTGGACATGCACATAGTTCCCTGGACCAATACCATCTGCCACACATTTTATGGATCTCACCTGGATAGCACTCACAGTGCACAGCTGTGTTGCTCCAGATGTTGTTGCTGAACACTGAAGTTCTACCCAGGATCATTTAGCATTGTCACTCCCACATAGCTGCCTCCTGCATAACCAAGGCATCAGTGGAAAGGTGTTTAGCCATAATAAAAGAGCGTGATGTGTGGAGCATGCAATGTATGCTCAAGTTCCCAGCCATCCCTTACTTGGTTCTCTTTATTATTGATTATTAAAGTAGTGACTATGAGCCCCAGTCACGGGCCAGGCCCCCATTGTGCTCCATGCTGTACAACCATTGTGCTGATCACTGTATTCTATGGGCATGTGTTTTATATTGCCACACCTTATTGCATAAATTTACTCCTACTATCCACACCAGGGATTGACTCTTCAGCTATTACATGCTGAGGACATTGGCTAGAGGAGCTACATACTCTTCTAGCCCCTCCCTTTGTTTCTCTGCTTCCCTAGTAATCTATGCAATTCCAGCTAGGTTCTGTTTGCAAAGCTACCAAAGGTAAACTGAATGCTGTCCATAGTTTCTGGCTGTCTTCCTACCCAGTATCTTTTCATAAATTCCTTTCCATCTAATAATACTTACACCTTTTGTAAAGCACTTTGAGATGTACCAAGTAAAAGTGCTGTGTAAGAGCTAAGGATTTTTATTTATTACTATTATCATAAATGATGCTTAAGTATAGGCACATTAGAAATGCATAAACTGTGATAGATTAGATCATCTTCTGTTGTTCTGAAGAAGTCCTTGGTATGTATTGCGGCAAGCCAAACCAAAAAACCAATCTATGTGGTTAGATATATGGCACAACAAATGGCATCAATACTCATTTTGCCACTCTGATTCCATGTGAAACAGCTGGCTCAGGAGTGGTTCCACATCCATGAAGCCAGATCTTCTTTCTCTTTGTTAGCTGGCAACATGAGCAGGGATTTAAGAAGTTGTGTAACAAAATAAAGAAAATGCTAGCGCTGTTCATTTCTAAATGGGTAAAAATTAGCTCACAAGAGAAATCATCTCAGATTCACTTGAATGAGGAGGAGGACTATACACCTCATCAAATCACAACCCAACCCACTTTTTGAGGATGCTGGCTGTTCTATACACCGCAGAGGTACAAGACAGGAGCTGGGTCAATCTAGCCACAGGTTAGAAGGAGAGTGCATTGGCAGAAATGGGTGGGATTCTTGGACAGCTCCAATCTAAGCTATGTTGGCTCTGACCAGCTCTCTGACTCTCTCAGGAGAATCAGCTTCACTTACCTTTTTTTTTTTAAAAAAGCCATACAAACAAAACACGAATCTCCTCTATTTAGATCAGAGCAAAACAATTAAAGTGCTGTTACAGAGGTACAGCTGGTAAGCAGAGATGAGTCATGGAAGCAGCTTACAGACTTTTATTCAAGTAGCTCAGGCACCTGAGAACATACTTGGCTGGGGTGAAGACAATGAGTTGAGAGAAGCAGAAATGGGAGAAAAAGCATATTCTACAATGAATGAGTTAGAGCAGTGGCTCTCCGCCCTTTCTATGATATGACCCCACATTATAACAGAAAAAGGTTTTGGGATGCCCCTGCCACTAATTTACACCTCTCTCTCTCTCTCAGCCATAAAGAAAGGGAGGGTATGAGCCCCAGGTTAAGAATTTTTGCTTATACTGGTTTGGCTTATTCCCATATGGAAAGAGGAATAAACTATACCAGTATAATGCTCTTTTATACTGGTTTAACTGCATCCACACTTGAATTTATACCCATTTAATTATTTCATAAAAAATCACACCTCTATCTGAAATAGGTATACTGTTAAAAAAAACACCTCTATATAGATTAGACCTAGAGAGTTGACTGGAGCGTATATCATCCAGAACATTCCATATTTTTGTCCAAAAATTGTAATTAAAAATGCTGATGATAAACTACAACTAGGATACTATACTGAAACAAATTATTTGTGGCAGAGTGGATTAATAGTTTTAGAGAGGACTAAAAAGTGTTACTTCAAACTTCACTATAAAATGTATAAACGTAGAAAACCATTTGAAATAAACTAAACGGTAGACATTATTGGAAGAGTAACAGTAAAGTTTAATATTGAAATTTGTTCTTGCATCAGTAGGAAGGGATTTGCATAGGTTACTCCCATTTATGTTAATAGGAATTATGCATGTAAATTCTTTGTACAACGATAGACTATACTCTATTTGCATCGTTTACATTTCCAGTGACACTTATGTTTAAATAATATATTCTGTTTATGTATCCATGCTGTCACTTACTAAATTATACAGTCATGACTCATCAACATTTCCAGTTTCTTCTGTAGAACCAAAGGCAATCTCACAGGTCTATAAATTCTTGGATTTGTATCCTCTCTCATTCATTTCGGAGTATAAACTACATTAACTACTCATCAGCATTTAATAACCCTGTTTTTAAGAAGCTATCAAAAATGTTGCATAAAAGCTTTCCAATTTCATCTGCTTTCTTTAGAATTCTAGGATGTGATTTATCATTCTGGGCCCAGTGCTTCATCAACTTTTAATAGTTCTTATTGCCTTATTATCCACTCTAGTGCAATAGTAAAACCTTTTGATATTTCACTTCCTTCCCCCCAGGAAAATGTATCCCAATTCCCAGGATATTACCTTCTGTTACTTCTGTGATTACTGGGGCGAAGAATTCCTTTAGGGCCTCTGTGTTATCAACCTCATCCATCTATTCCTGCATCCCAAAGGCCCCTAGCAACTTTGTACATTTGGTTATTTAATGTCATTTTTTTTTCCTTTTTTTATTTGCAATTTTAATCTTCTTTGTCAGTATTCTACCCTTTTATATATGTGCTTTCCATAGTCTTACTTTCCTCATAGTGGGTTTTGTGGTATATATCCCACTCCAATTTACTATTTTTAAATGTAGTTTAGGAATCCAAAGCCATAACCAGTGCGGGGCAAGTGAGGCAGCTGCTCAAGGCGCAGAGCTGCAGGGGTGGGGAAAAAAAGGTAGGGGGAGCAAATATGCTTGCTCGCCCCGGGTGATAAAATGCCTACTTACGATACTGTAGGAATCATGTGTGTTAAAAACCAAACAAACTGTGACCTATACACCAAGTGGCTCTGCTGCCCCATATTATAAACGTGTTTCTTACGTACAAATGCAAATCTTAAGTCAACTTTTTTGTGACTTTTTTTTAAGAAGTTTGGAGACAGATTATCTTTCTTTGCTCAGTATTTAACAGGAACTGCAACTGCTTTGTGGAGACAGAAAAAGTCATCTGGTTTTACTCTTACTTCTGTAGCTCTCTTCATCTTCTACAGAAATGGCATTTGACAAAAACTATAACATTAAGTCTAAGCAAACCACAGCGAATATTCCTACATGCCCTCTAGCAAAGGAATTTATTTTTCTCATGACAAAAATATACCAATATCACAGAAGAGTTTGGTAGATATCTTACACGCTTGGTGGTGGCAGCATACTGTTCAAGGACAAGGCAAAGTTTGTACCTTGGGGAAGTTTTTAACCTAAGCTGGTAAGAATAAGCTTAGTGGGTCTTCATGCAGGTCCCCACATCTGTACCCTAGAGTTCAGAGTGGGGAAGGAACCCTGACAGCTGTATACAGAGGTAAAATCACCTTCTTACTCACTACTCCTCTGTTCATACATCCAAGGATTGCATTAGCCCTTTTTTCCACAGCATCCCACTGGGAGCTCATTTTCAGTTGTTTGTCTACCATGACATTTAATCATAGAATCATAGAATATCAAGGTTGGAAGGGACCTCAAGAGGTCATCTAGTCCAACCCCTGCTCAAAGCAGGACCAACCCCCAATTTTTGCCCCAGATCCCTAAATGGCCCCCTCAAGGATTGAACTCACAACCCTGGGTTTAGCAGGCCAATGCTCAAACCACTGAGCTATCCCTCCCCGCGAAATCCTTTTCAGAGGAACTGCTTTCCAGGATACAGTCCTCCTTCTGTATCTATGGCCTGCATTCCTTGTTCCTAGATGTGTAACTTTGTATTTGACTGTATTAAAAGGCCTTTTGTTTGAATGGGCCCAGCTCAGATGTGGGAGTCCTAGTAGGACAGTGGGGGCTAATGTGCCCACAATAGAAATATTGTGGGAGCTATTTCCCCCCTCTCCCCACAATATTTCCTCTGTAGCTGGGGGTGTGTGAGATCCTGCTCCTTCTCCAGCCGAGGCCCCGCAGTGCCAGGGAAAGGGGGTGCTTGGAGGTGGGGCTGGAGGTGGACCGGGCAGGGAAGGAGCTGCACCTTTTGGGGACAGAGGGAGGGCTGTTTTCCCAGCAGGGCAGAACCCACTGACATTTATGTAAAAGCAGCAATCAGGGTAGGGAGCTGGGGTATCTGGAGGCCTGGAGCGGGATGCCGGGATACTATTCTGCCACAGATACCCTCACCACTCCACTTCCTCTTCCTGCCATGCCTCTCTGAGGCCAAGGTGAGTGCCTGCCCACCACTGCCAAAGCCCTGGCAGTGCCTGAGCTCCCTCTGCACCCTGGGCTCCTTGGCATACCCACCCCCGGCTCCAAATCCCAGCCCTCCCACTATCTCTGGCCCAGCTTACCAAGTGATCCAGATTGCTCTGTCCTCATCGTTATTTATCATTCAGCTGATCTTTCTGTCACCTGCAAATTTTATCAACTGTGATTTTATATTTACTCCCCGTTCATTGATGGAAGTGTTGGAAGAGTGTTGAGCCTAGTACTGATCCCTGCAGAACCCCCCTAGAAATACCCCCATTGCATAATGATTATCCATTGACAACTACTTTTTGAGATCCATCAGTTAGCCAGCTCTTAATCCATTTAATGTGTGCTCCATTGATGTTGTATAGTGCTAATAAATGTCATGTGGTACATACATTACAAAGTTGGTGTTTTCTGAGTGAAACTTGCACATGCATATTTCCATAAAGGGATTTGCCAAAGGCCCTGATGTGCAGTCTCTGTTATTCCAGCTCTTCTCCTGGAGTATCTTTCAGGACCCACCAGACCTGCTCCCCTGTGTACTTTGCAGGTAGAGCATGTGAAGCTGCAGTGCTGGGGGTTGGATATGTTGAGTCCAATCGGGCTACTTCATTTCTTGCTCAGGAATGCCTACCTAACTTCTAAAAGCTACTTCAGATCCATATCACATGGGGAGACCTCAACATTGATTCATCTGAACTGTTGGTTTGTCAGGCTGGGCATTCCCCCTGCACCTTTTTTTAAAAACTTTGGGACACCGACCTATCCATAATGGGGCAAAATCCCCGCTCTTGGACTTTTTTTTTTTTTTTTGGATGGGCTTCTCCCTGTAGCTTCCCCTCCAGAGGTCACAAGTTTTTCCTTATATCCAATCAGTTCATGCAGTGAGCAGTTACTGAGACTTTAAATTGAAGCAGTCCTGCTGTGGGCTCCTTACCTTAGGACACAAGTTAGGCTCTGGCCAGTTTGTTCAGTAAATTCTGTAATCAAAAGAAAATCCTGTATTTCTCCTGGCTACATCAAGGCCCAAAGAGGCCAGTGATAGAAAGGAAGGAGTGAATTTACCAATAAGCAGAGCAGGTCACAAAGGGTAGTAAGTTTCATCTGAGCCCTGTGGGGAAAACTTGTTTTCAGATATTTTCCTTGCAATTTCTTTTGTTGGAGGAAGAAAGGTTAAAGATTGAACCTGTGCTGATTCTGTTTGCATCATGAAACAACTACACTTTGGAAATCATCTGTATACTTTTTTGTATTAAGTATTAAATAAATTCAACCCTCCAAAAAAAAAATACTTTGGTACTGTGAACATAGGTCCTCAGCCATGATGTGAATATTGGCCAACTTAATGCCATTGAATGGAGCAAAAGGTAAATGAAAAATATGAATTATTTTGTTCAGACTCAGGAGATAAATAGTCACCTTTACTTCATATTCCTTTGCCAAACTAGTCCCTTTAATGGTAGCATCAATGGCATGAACTGATCTCCCTTATTCAATAAACCAAACACTAAAATGATAGAATTAAAAGTCTGCAATTTTTTGCTTCTTTTTGAAAGGTGACAAACATCTCTCACAAATCAATGAAAATAGTGCCAACTTAATTCTGGGCTTTAGCAAATCAGACAGATTTCAATTTCTGTGATAAACATGTCTTATTTTTCAAAACAGAAAAACACACCCAAGTGTTTTGCAGACGTGTTTTTGAAGAGAGAAGAAGAGACAATCTTGGGCATAGAAATGAGCAGCATGATCTACAAGAATAAGAAGAGTCCAAAAAGGTATGGCAGAAGCAACAACATTGGTTCCTGGTGGATGAGGTAATGCTGAGTAATGGAGTGACTGCTCAAGACTATATCTCAATGTGTTTTGATCTCCTTGATCATCCATTTTGCTTCTTCTAATCTCTAATTAACCTTATTGGAGATGGACAATCTATTGCCTTAATATCCAAGATTACCTAATGTCGCCTTCTTTGACTCAGCAACAAATCACACAGGCCTCTACAAGTCCAATAAGGGATCAGAGGCAAAAGTCAATTAAATGTTCCAAATATTTTTATTGGAACCAAACTGCAGACCTTTATCTCATTAGAAGGATTTACAGATTATACATGGCACTGATAAATGAAGTATCAATTTAATGTCTGACATGTCTCCTGTCAAAGGATTAAATGCTGCATTTGCAGAGGGATGGAGATGATAATCAATTAGGTATATTCCGTCTCTTCTTTTTATGAAAATAATCAAAGCGATCTTGTGTCCAACTAAAACAAAAGGAAAACAATATGGAAGAGTTCCCCTGAGGATAGAAAGACTGCGCAAGTGCTCTCAGAAGATTGATACAAATCCATTAATGCTATACATTTTCATTGACTACAATGTGATATTTAAAAACAAACAAAAATCCCACATTGCTTATCAAAATCTGGGAAAGTGTCGCAACTCAAATAATTTATATTAAATAAAATTTATTTTCAAAAAGCCTGACGCTGTACTACAATGCCCCCCTTTCATCCTTCAAAGTAACCACAGAAACATAAGATTAATATTTAAAATTAAAAGAAAAATTCTTAGGCTAAACACACTAATAGAATCTATCTATCATTACCGCTTTGGTCTGAGTGGTCAGGTTGTCTCTGTTAGGATATGAAATTCATGATATGAGTCACGTATATTTCTGGTGTAATCTTGTGTTTTTACAACAAAAATATAAACAGAGCCCTGTTTCCCTGAATGTGGTATAAACAAACAACACCAGGCAGTTTTCTTGTTCAGAAATCCCCAAGTCTGCTACTCCAATGAATTCTGCAATCAAAAAGCCATGTCTCTCTGCTTCCTCTCAGTGTCATGCTCATAAATCCTTCTTATGACTTTTTTCTCTCTCCAACACAAACTAGCCTGCCACTGATATCGCAGCCCTTGCATGTGCAACCAGGGAAACCTCTCAGTTCACATAGCTTAGCTCTGCCCTGCCATGCAGCCTATTGTCTTTGAACACAAGTGACACAATCCCGACCATGACTGATTGAGCACTATGGACAAGGACAAATTATGTTGAGAAGTGGTTTTCAGGAAACTGCTCAGTATTACACTGGTTTTCCATAACCGGTTGATACAATGTTGAACATGACTTATCCCTATGTTAAGATTGCACAATTTTCTTTAACATTGTGTTAGTTAACACAACTCCTCAAGGTCATGTTCTGACACAAGCTAATTTTCTAGTGGAGATAATCTTTCATGGTGCAATAGGAGAGCAGTAACCTTAAAAATAAATAGGAAAATATGATTGTGGAACTACAGAAATTGGCAGAGGGGCCCTTTGCAGGGTTGGTACCTGAAACTACTTTAAATTGAAATTTTTAAGCTTTGTTTTGGCTGACAGGGTCCCTTTAAAACTAAGCAGATCATGTAGCTAAACTAAGCAAGAGCTGGTCTTCTGTATGAATTGCTGTGAGTCATGTTTGTACTCACAGGGAATAGCGTAATGCGTTAATTGAATCTCTCTCACTGATTTAATTTTCAATTGACAAGTAAATAGGTCTGGTTTAAAAAAATTAACATAGAAAAAGAAGCTGTCACTTTGATGATAAATTTCTCAGGTGCACATTTTCCCTTTCTCAGACCAACAAAAATTGCAAGGGCTTAGAATTTGCAGCATTCTCTTTTCAATGAATTCTACCACATTTCATTGCATTAATTTGATGGCTCAGTGTTTTGGCACTTATTTCCAGAGAGATTTTCTTCACATCTTTATATAAAGCTGAGTGTTTCCAGGAAATTTTAACACTTAATAGAACTACTAGTCATTTTCATACCCCAAGAGGGTCAACCCTGACCCAAGCCCCAATACAGAACGTACAAGTAATGCAAACTTGATAGATAAGAAGCCCAGTTTGAGAGCAACATGACTACATTTTAGAGGTCAAATGCTCCCATCCACTTACAGGAGCAGAAGGAAACTGGAACCTCTTGATGTCTATCCAGGGGCGTGGAAGTGGAGTGCATGTTCTTCTAGTTCCCCAGACTACACAGGAACTCCTCTCTTCCTTCATGGGGTTTGGACTCCACTGCTCAGGTGGGGGAACACCAAAGGTAGGATGGGGTTGTGACTGTGGGCCTGTTGTACAATGACATCATTCCTCCACCCCATTTACATGGGGCCAAGTAGCACAAGCTCTCACTGACTGAGTCAGCATTAACATGTGCCAATTCCCGTTACATATTGGAAAACCTATTGCGAGGGGAAATTCCAGGGGCAGGGATGATAAGGTTTGAAATCTAGAAGCCTCTGTTCATTGGCTGAGCCTTAGTCAGGGATGGGGCTATCAAGAAGGCCAGGGCTTTATAAAGCAGTGAGCAAGCGACCAGGGAGCTTTGCAAACAGGGACCACTAACAGGGAGTTTCAAGAGGGAGTTGGGAAAGGGAGTGGAAAGGGGGTGAGGTACACTTGCCATTCTTTAAAACCTTTAAACTAAACTATAATCAAAACTTCATGATTTAAACAAAAACCCTATCATTAACCTAGGTAGCTGTAGGAGAAAATGCAGGCAGAAGCCCAGCAGCAGAGTGGGGGCTATCTTGTTTATTGCTCTCAGTGTAGCATGTATGATTACCTGCCCTGTGGGCGGGTGGCGTATGTGTGCATTCGGTGCAAGGAGCTCCTGGCCCTCAGAGACCGTTTATGGAACCAGAGGAGTTAAGGGAGGCAGAGAGGTATGTTGATGAGGCTTTCCGGGACACTGTAGATTTGTCCCACCTCCGGTCAGACAGCCCCTCCGCTGTTAAGGAGGATGAAAGGCCCAGAGAAGGAGAGCAGTCAACGGGAACAGACAGAAGTCTTCCTATAGTTGGGACCTTCCTTCTAGATGATGTTGGGGTATCCTCTTGCACGAGGTTACCTCTCTGGTGGAGGGAACTCCAGTCATTAGGAAAAGGCAGGTGTTAGTAATGGGAGATTCGATCATTAGAAACAGAGATAGCTGGGTTCGTGATGACCGGGAGAACCGTATGGTGACTCGCCTGCCTGTTGCGAAGGTTGCGGATCTCTGGAGGCATCTAGAGAGACTTATGTGAAGTGCTGGGGAGGAGCTGGTGGTCGTGATACATGTAGGTACCAGTGACGTAGGGAAGGGTAGGAGAGACGTCCTGGAGGCCAAATTTAGGCTGCTAGGAAAGAGACTGAAATCCAGGACCTCTATGGTGGCATTCTCAGAAATGCTTCCAGTTCCACGTGCAGGGCCAGGTAGGCAGGCAGAGCTTCAGAGTCTCCATGCGTGGATGAGACGATGGTGTAAAGAGGAGTGGTTTAGATTTATTAGGAACTGGGGAAACTTTTGGGATGGGGGAGCCTATACAGGAAGGATGGGCTCCACTTAAACCAAAGTGGATCCAAACTGCTGGCACTTAACATAAAAAAGATTGCAGAGCAGTTTTTAAATTAAGAGATGGGGGAAAGCTGATTGCTGCAGAGGTGCACGTGGATCGGACAGAGACTTCTCTTAGAGGAGAGTCTATTGATAGAGATTCTCTAGGTTTTAGTCAGGACGAGGGGATGGAAGAGGACAAAGTATGGGCCAGATCAGACAAGAAACATTCACATAAAGAATCTGACATCAGAAAAGGGCAGACAAATAAACAGTGACAAGTTTTTAAAGTGCTGATACACAAATGCTAGAAGTCTAAATAATAAGATGGGTGAACTAGAATGCCTCGTGTTAAAGGAGGATATTGATATAATAGGCATCACAGAAACCTGGTGGAGTGAGGACAATCAATGGGACACAATCATTCTGGGGTACAAAAAATATCGGAAGGACAGAACAGGTCGTGCGGGTGGGGGAGTGGCACTATATGTGAAAGAAAATGTAGAATCAAATGAAATAAAAATCTTAAATGAATCTGCATGTTCCATAGAATCTCTATGGATAGTAATTCCATGCTCTAATAAGAATATAACAGTAGGGATCTATTATCGACCACCTGACCAGGACAGTGATAGTGACGATGAAATGCTAAGGGAGATTAGAGAGGCATCAAAATAAAAAACTCAATAATAGTGGGGGATTTCAATTATCCCCATATTGACTGGGTACATGTTACCTCAGGACGAAATGCAGAGACAAAATGTCTTGATACTTTAAATCAGTGGTTCTCAAAGCCAGTCCGCCACTTGTTCAGGGAAAGCCCCTGGCGCGCTGGGCTGGTTTGTTTATCTGCCGCGTTCGCAGGTTCAGCCAATCGCGGCTCCCACTGGCCGCGGTTCGTCGCTCCAGGCCAATGGGGGCTGCGGGAAGTGGTGCGGGCCAAGGGACATGCTGGCTGCCCTTCCCGCAGCCCCCATTGGCCTGGAATGGCGAGCCGCGGCCAGTGGGAGCCGCAATCGACCAAACCTGCGGACGTGGCAGGTAAACAAACCGGTCCAGCGCACCAGAGGCTTTCCCTGAACAAGCGGCGGACCGGCTTTGAGAACCACTGTTTTAAATGACTGCTTCTTGGAGCAGCAGGTCCAGGAACCCACAAGGGGAGAGGCAACTCTCGATCTAGTCCTGAGTGGAGCGCAGGATCTGGTCCAAGAGGTAACTATAACAGGACCACTTGGAAATAGTGACCATAATATAATAACATTTAACATTCCTGTGGTGGGAAGAACACCTCAACAGCCCAACAGTGTGGCATTTAATTTCAGAAAAAGAAACTATGCAAAAATGAGGAGGTTAGTTAAACAGAAATTAAAAGGTAGAGTGACTAGAGTGAAATCCCTGCTAGCTTCATGGACACTTTTCAAAGACACCATAATAGAGGCTCAACTTAAATGTATACCTCAAATTAAAAAACACAGTAAAAGAACTAAAAAAGAGCCACCGTGGCTTAACAACCATGTAAAAGAAGCAGTTAGAGATAAAAAGGCATCTTTTAAAAAGTGGAAGTCAAATCCTAGTGGGTAAATAGGAAGGAGCATAAACACTGCAAATTAAGTGTAAAAAATGTAATAAGAAAAGCCAAAAAGGAGTTTGAAGAACAGCAAGCCAAAAACTCAAAAGGTAATAACAAAATGTTTTTTAGTACATCAGCAGCAGGAAGCCTGCTAAACAACCAGTGGGGCCCCTGGATGATGTAGATATAAAAGGAGCACTTAAAGACATTGCAGAGAAACTAAATGAATTCTTTGCTTCAGTCTTCATGGTTGAGGATGTTTGGGAGATTTCCAAACCTGAGCCGTCTTTTGTAGGTGACAAATCTGAGGAATTGTCACAGATTGAAGTGTCACTAGAGAAGGTTTTGGAATTAATTGAGAAACTTAACAAGTCACCGGGACCAGATGGCATTCACCCAAGAGTTCTGAAAGAACTCAAATGTGAAATTGCGGAACTATTAACTATGGTTTGTAACCTGTCCTTTAAATCAGCTATTGTACCCAATGACTGGAAGATAGCTAATGTAACGCCAATATTTAAGAAAGGCTCTAGAGGTGATCCTGGCAATTAGAGACCGGTAAGTCTAATGTCAGTACCAGGCAAATTATTTGAAACAATAATAAAGAATAGAATTGTCAGACACATAGAAGAACATAAATTGTTGCGCAAAAGTCAATATGGTGTCTGTAAAGGGAGATCATGTCTTACTAATCTATTAGAGTTCTTTGAAGGGATCAACAAACATGTGGACAAGGGGGATCCAGTGTACTTAGATTTCCAGAAAGCCTTTGACAAGGTCCCTTACCAAAGGCGCTTATGTAAATTAAGTTGTCATGGGATAAGAGGGAAGATCCTTTCCTGGATTGAGAACTGGTTAAAAGACAGGGAACAAAGGGTAGGAATAAATGGTAAATTTTCAGAATGGAGAGGGGTAACTAGTGGTGTTCTCCAAGGGTCAGTCCTAGGACCAATCCTATTCAACTTATTCATAAATGATCTGGAGGAAGCGGTAAAAAGTGAGGTGGCAAAATTTGCAGATGATACTAAACTGCTCAAGATAGAAGTTAAGACCAAAGTAGACTGTGAAGAACTTCAAAAAGATCTCATGATTGGGCAACAAAATGGCAAATGAAATGTAATGTGGATAAATGTAAAGTAAGGCACAGTGGAAAAAATAACCCCAACTATACATACAATATGATGGAAGCTAATTTAGCTACAACTAATCAGGAGAATGATCTTGGAGTCATCGTGGATAGTTCTCTGAAGACATCCATGCAGTGTGCAGTGGCAGTCAAAAAAGCAAATGGGATGTTAGGAATCATTAAAAAAGGGATAGAGAATAAGACAGAGAATATCTTATTGCCCTTATATAAATCCATGTACGCCCACATCTTGAATATTGCGTACAGATGTGGTCCCCTCATCTCAAAAAAGATATACCATTAAAAAGGTTCAGAAAAGAGCAACTAAAATGATTAAGGGTTTGGAACAGGTCCCATATGAGGAGAGATTAAAGAGGCTAGGACTTTTCAGCTTGGAAAAGAGGAGACTAAGGGGGGATATGATAGAGATATATAAAATCATGAGTGGTGTGGAGAAAGTGAATAAGAAAAAGTTATTTACTTGTTCCCATAATATAAGAGCTATGGGCCACCAAATGAAATTAATGGGTAGCAGGTTTAAAATAATAGGAATAAAAGGAAGTTCTTCTTCTCTCAGCACACAGTCAACCTGTGGAACTCCTTGCCTGAGGAGGTTGTAAAGACTAGCACTATAACAGCGTTTAAAAGAGAACTGGATAAATTCATGGAGGTTAAGTCCATTAATGGCTATTAGCCAGGCTGGGTAAGGAATGGTGTCCTTAGCCTCTGTTTGTCAGAGGGTGGACGGCAGGAGAGATGACTTGATCATTAGCTGTTAGGTTCACTCCCTCTGGGGCACCTGGCATTGGCCACTGTCCATAGACAGGATACTGGGATGGATGGACCTTTGGTTGGACCCAGTATGGCCATTCTTATGTTCTTATGGGGAGTTCCTGGACGCAGAGTTTCTTAGAAGCCCAACAGCTAAGGAGCCTCAGGAAGCAGGAGTCAGGGCAGAGGAACAGAGCATCTGTGCAGAGGGCCTTGGCTTCTGGTGGCACCTTGGAAACCTGTAGGCTGCTGAGCTATTGCCATTTCAAACCTTCTCCACCCCCTGCAATAGAAGTATTATGAGGAAACGCTGCACGTATCAGCTCATGGAGTTCCCAGTGCTCTACCTGAAATATTCCCAGGCAAGGAAGCACGATGTCCAATCTGGTTTTGTTTCAAAGAGGTTATTTTATTTCAGTGGGACACCCAATCTAAAAAACCCTCCCTTATTTAATCATAACCTCATTTGTGTCTATAATGTCCCCTTGGAAATTTGAGATGGAGGGCCCTGATTCTCCACTATAGTTGAACTGCACATGTATACAGGAGAGTGGTGGCGATAGGGAGCTCCTTGATCCTTAGCTGCCCAACTCCAGTGGAAGTTAGAGTAGCCCTCCCCAACTCTAACATCTGCTGCTGGTAATAGAACTTTCAACAGTGAAGGATCAGGCTTAATGGAGCTTTGCTCCACCGCACGTTCTTCTGTCTTGCTCTGTCTATAACCCATCCATGTAACATGCCTGACATACCCCATGAATAGAGGAGAGTGCATGAGGGGGAGAGAGACAGCTGGCATAGGAGGTGGCAGAGTGATCTCTGTTGTCTTTCCACAGAGAAAGTTCCCCTGTGCAAGGGAATTCTCCACTGGCTATCTTTAGCCATTTTAAGATGTTTTTTTGGTTTGTTGTTGCAAGGTTGCTTAGCAGTGTTGGCCTAGTAGTAATGCTTTTTATTTTATTTTAGAAAAAAGCATAGTCAGTCATTGGCTTGGGAAAAACACATATATAAAGAATGACACAGGCTTTGTAAGCAGATATAAGAGGATAAACTGGCACTGTAGGCCATCTCTTTAACTTTCCATAGAACAGTGTAAAATGAAAAATCTGTTAAAATTTGTCATTATAATACTGCTCCTTCTTCTCAGGTTCTATATGCCATTAGGGATGGAGCTCCCATGACTTTCATGGAGTTGATCTGAGGTGACTTTTCTATGTGTATGTAACCAAACTTCTGTTGTGTATTATTATTTCAAAAATCCCTTTAATTAGAAACATTAATAATTTACTTCATAATTGCAATGAATGGCCTCTGTGCCGTGTTTCTCTTTGTGTGGACATGTAACATTAATCTCTGGAATTAATTGTGATTGCACACCTCATTGTTTTCCTTTGAACAGCGGACATTCAAAACAAAAAGTTCATAGATGCATGAGGTAATAATAACAACACAATATTTTACTACACACAGCTGATATTTTTAATTTTTACTAATCTGTATGGGCTATGTTTTTGTAAATTATACAAGACAGACAAATGTAATGGTTGATTGTAATAGTTTACTGCTACAGCTACCAGGCATCCCACATCTCTATATTTCCTAATGTATTACTAGAACCAAGCATGCACAGAGCAAAATCAACACGCTTTTACCTTTCTCTTAAGGACGGCAGCTTCACTATTTATTTAAAAGAAAAGCCAGAATAAAAGGACTCATCTTGATGGCCTTTTTCCAATCCCACTTGTATAGATACAAAACTAAAGTAAATCTCTTCCATTGGAAACAGATTGGTACAAAGTACATGCTTTCATCATGTATAGAGAGGAAGGGCTAGACTGGGGTACACCTCAGGCAATCTAGGACTGTATTCCCAATAGAGCTTGAGCATGCATTTATTTGCAGGAACCATATGGCTTTATAATTTGTTAATAGGCATTCATATGAATAGCTTCTCATTGTTATCAGAAGAAGATAATCCCCAGGTGAATAGAACACTGACATTTGTGTAGTCATTGCAGTGGTTAATCACAGCATAAGCATGAGCAACAGACTTGGCTGGATAGACACACAAAAATGTCCTCTTCACTGATGACATTGAAAGGTGGTTTGTTGGCTTCTAGGTGCTAAACTGAGGAGGTAATATCAAACCAGTTTCTGAAAAATGCATTCCAACAATGGCAATTAGAATCAGCATTGACTAATGCAGGTTCCTCCTCCACACTTCTGAAAACCTCCCTACGGTGAGTTCTTGAGATACCTGGGAGCATGGCTTTGTGCCTGACCTACAAAATTTGGTTCTGGATTCAAACTTCCCCAAAGACCGGTGGTATTTAGATCTGGTGTTTTAGTATGCCTCATTATAAAGATGGGGCCATAAGTAAAGTCAGGGTCTGGATGTGAACTGACACCAAGTTTAGATGGTCTTTGGATCTGGAGCTTCAGTTTGAGCCCATTTGTACCAATTTTTGTTGAATTAGGAATACCTTATTGCAAAGGTTAGTCATTTCAGTTCAGCTCTTAATGATGTTATCTATCAAAAGGAATTTCATTTAATATGAATAAAATAGATGCAGAGGCTATGTAATAGGAAACATCCAACAAATACTTCATAGTTTACAGTTCTTTTACTCTGCCTCACTATAGAAAGCTGTCATTGTTAAATGAAAAACTAATTGCAGAAGTCACTAATTTTTTCCTGTATAATGCTCTGTCTGATCATCAAGCTAATTTACAATAGGAAGAAAAAAAGGAAAAATGTAAAGCCTTCAATTTTTCTAAAATTGAATTGTGGCTGGTGTATAGATTAAACCCCTGATGTGTTGCACCTTTAAACTATTTAAACTCTACAACCCCTCTCCTCTGTGAAGCCCACAGACAATAACCCAACTCAATAAAATTACTGTCACCTACCCATAAGACTAAATAGACCTGAAATTAAAACAAATATAATGCTTCTTTTAGGTCTCCCAGTGCAGTTTATGTTGACCATCTACTTAGATAATAAGTACATTGGGCTATTTCGTGGATCAGAAATATTGAATGGCTATCTATTCAGTAAAAAGAAAAGGAGTACGTGTGGCATCTTAGAGACTAACAAATTTATTTGAGCATAAGCTTTCGTGAGCTACAGCTCACTTCATTGGATGCATTCAGTGAGCACCATCTATCCAGTGCACTAAATGAGGCAGAAGTCCTGTGGAAAAACAGTATGTGATCATGTAATTAAAGTCTATTCATAATGCATACACACAAGAGGGCACAGGTAGCCTTAATTCTGGAATTTCCTAAATTTTGAGGGCTTGACTTTGCAACCTTAACATTCTTGTAATGTCATTTTTGGGGATGTAATATGAAAATGATAATACCATGAGGTATCACACTAGGACCAATGTTGTTTAACTGTCATTATTTGGAAAAAGGCGGGAGCAATGTGGTCGCAAAATTTGCAGATGACACCAAATTATTTAGGTTCCTCAAATCAAGAGAAGATTGAGCAATTCCAGAAAGCTCTAACCAATTTAGGTGAGTAGACAACACAATAGTAAAAGTATGTCAATGTTGATAAATGCCAAGTAATGTACATTGGAGGGAATAATCTGAACTGTCACAAACATTGCTAGTTCCTAAATTAACTGTAGGAAGTCAGGAAAACGACCTGAATATCTCTGTGGATAGCTCAGTGAAAACCACTGGTCAAAAAAAGCAAAGCAGCTGTTAGGATACATAAGGAATGTGATGGAAAATAACACTGTCATAATTTCATGTATGCAGTGTTGTAGCCGTGTTGGTCCTAGGCTATTAGGGAGACAAGGTAGGGTAATATCTTTTATTGGACCAACTTTTGTTGGTGAGACAAGCAAGCTTTCAAGCTTACACAGCTTCTCTTCAGGTCCAGAAGTTGGCCCAGTAAGAGATATTACCTCAACCACATTATAATTTCATGGTATAGTGTGTTCAGTTCTGGTCACCCTACCTTTACAAGGATATGATATGTAGAGGAGATTCACAAGCAGTAAATGAAAGTGACCATAGGTATGTAAGAACATTCAGAGATGGAATGTTTAATTAAGAGAGGAGATGAATACGAGGAGTATACAAAATAATTAATTGTCTACAGAAAGTAGGTCACATTTTTTTTTCTAATAATGCAAGAACAAAGGGACATTAAATGAAACTGAAAGGCAACACATTTCAAAATGACAGGAGGAAATACTTTTCCAAGCAATACACAATTAACCTATGGAGCTCATTGCCACAAGAGGCTAAGAGCTTAGCAGGATTCAAAGAAGGACTGGACATTTATATGGATGATGAGAACATCCAGATTTACATTAGTAAAGATTACATTTTAAAAATCCGAAAGATTTGAAGAGACAAAAACCCTCCTGCTTCAGAACCTAACCTAACTTTTAAATGAGTGGATTAGAAAGAAATGTTACCTACTCTTGCAAGACACCGTCTCTGCTGCCACAGGCTCAGGGCTGCCCCCTCTGGTGGTGGGGGCCTGGACTCTGATGGGAGGACAGTGTTGTGGAAGTGACTGAACCTTCTTCACTTGGGAGATGTGACAGACCTGCAGGGAGGGGCCCATTTGTGTGGAAAATCTATGAGGAAGATTTCTCCACTATCTCAAAAAACCCCAAACAGTAGTAAGTTAGCACTTTCCCTATCCTATCACCTATAATATCAATAACAGTTACCTTATTTTTTCCACTTCCTTCCCTCACATCCAAACAGTTTTAAATTCTGTATCAAGCATATTCAGCATCCCTAAGGTTAATCTGATTTGATCCTGTCTTACTCCTTATATTTAGATGTCTTTATCGGGCACTACAGCTTGAAACAGAGATGTCCCAGATACATTATATAACAACAAAATTACGTGTACATGTAAAAATTAACCGGTAGTAACTTGACTTATTGTTTGGGCTTGAGGATCAGCATGATCCTGGCCTCCTCATCCACATAAAAGTTATTCAGCCGCAAAAGGCCCTTGAGCATAACATGACATTTACAGCATCTATCTGTATTTCTTGTTTATTTCACATAAATTTCCTTTGGTAATAACTTGATAACTGAGAAACATTCTGCAGCATCCAAATACGGTACATGATTATCCCATATTTTATACAACACATGTTAAAGTAATTAATTTTCCCAGGCAAATGTCATACCATTTAGTTCATAGTTAAGAGCCAAATATTTGTGCACTCATTTGTTAGAAAGATATGCATAAGCACAGAACACTTTAGTTCCATTGTACTGAACAAGTGTAATTTAAAGGGACACTGTCATGGCTGTTAAGTTCTTAACTTTCACATTAGTTGTTGTTCCAGTTAATTGCAATTCCCTTAAGAATTCTGCTCAGTTTTATTTTTTTTTAAATATCCTTGCTACAGCATTTAACATGGAAAAAAAAAAAAAAAAGACTGGACCTACTGTGTTGTGGAGTGCACTGCAGGCAGTCTGATATTTGTGTCCTATGGTGCCAGAAGGACAAGTTTTATTTTAACCCTCTCTATCCTTTTTATTGACACGATCTTGAGCCTGTCCCATTTTTAGTTTGGAACCATAGCAATTGGGAGCCTGTAGGTGAACTTGAATAGAATTGCAAGTTGGAGAAAGAAACTTCTTTAATCTTTCCCCCCTCCCCATCGCAGCCCCCAAAACAATAACAACTCTGGAGCAGCAATTCACAAGACAATACCCTCCATCAATGAAATACAAGTTAGCAGCATTACATCATCAGAACAATCTCGCATTGGTGAATCATGCTCTGAGGGCATGAAACCATTTCTGGCAGTTTCTCATAGCTGTTTATTTCCAAATTAACCCTTTTACATATACTACACTCTATAATACAAAAGACCCTCACAGCACTATATTTAAATTGGAACTGAACAAACCAGTTCAGTGAACTGAAGAGTAGAAATACAGCTGAGCAACTACAAATTCTCCTCACACTTGACAAGATTGGATTTCCTGAGCGAAACCAGAAATTTCTACTGAAGCTTCCAGTTCAATAATTCTAACCTACACAGCCTCTCCTATTTCCTGCATGGCCACTTGTTCTTCAGCATGTTCAACATGCTTCCAACAGCTTTGGAAGCAGGGGGCCTGATTCTCTTCTCACTTACATTGGTTTTCCACCAGTGTAAGTCCACTAACTTCAGTGACATTAAGTGAGAGGAGTTTAGGCCCACACCTCTTGTCAGTCACTGAAAGGCAGGCAGTGCTGCTTCTGGAAGAACTGATTTAGAAATGGGAATGGGTGGCTTGGCAAAAAGTATGAGGAGGACTGACAGACATACAAGCAAAACATGCAGCAGATGAGAAGATATGGATGGTCAATGGGAAGAAATACAAAAGAGGCCGTGAGAATAAGGAGGATCAAGAAGAAGCCAGGAAAGGGATGTTGTGGGGAGGGAAGAAGGGAATGTAAGAAAGCCGACAAAAATACAAGACAAAGGGGGAAGAGGACAAAAAGAGACAGGAAGAAGTGCAAAAATAAGAAAACAAAAAGATGACAAAATGAAAGGCAGCGTGAAAAGAGATGGGGCTCTGAAACATCTGATTTTATTCGTTCACAGATTTTTGAATCCTTAGAGTTTCTCCCAGCACTGCTTCTAATGCAAAAATGTACCAGCTGTTTTAATATCTTACACTGTATTAACAGTCTGTATGGACAATATGCTATCCTATTCCAGGCAAAACAGATGATTCCTCAAAGCAGCTTTGATCAATACCAGATCCTCAAAGCAGCCTGCAAGGATAGCTTGAAAGCTTTTTATTTTAAAAATAAATGGCATTTCCTCCTCTATTTTCTTAATTGAAATAGATGCTGAATCTAGGACACAGTGTACCAGTAGCATGAGGGTGGAGTATAAGTACATCCTTAGAAAAGCCTTGATCAATATTAGAGTCTCAAGACTGACTGGAAAAAGGAAGCTTAAACATGGGCTTGGAAATTTTTTAAAATGTTTTTCTTTTTATCCATCAGCCTAAAAGATTAAGCTGGGAAATGCAGAATTTGGAGGAGAGAGGGAACTGGTAATTCCTTCATGCAGCTCCAACTGATGTCAAAGCTTCAAGGCAGCCTTCTTCCTAAGGGGAAACTTGGAGAAATGCCTGGGACATTGTCAAAGACAGTAGGCAGCAGGTTAACCACCCTTGATGAGCAGAGACAGCAACTGGGCTTTTAAGCAACTTGCTGTATTTCAGTTATTATATTTCATAGTGTTTACAATAGAGTATTCAGGCTGCAGACAAGTAACCAAGGGTGGAAACAAGAATAAATTTCTCTGGGCACTTCCTCTGGGCCAAATCTGTAAGTTTTGTTACTTGGGCACAGCACACAGACACTGCAGAAATTCACAAGATGCATGTGCTGTGTGTAGTTTTGTGTCCTATCACTGAAGGGACATGTTACCCAGTGATTAAAGTAAAAGGAAGTGTATATAAGCAAAGTACAGCTCCCCACTCCTCCTTGGTTGGTGCAGTGAGAGTTCCTCCTCCTCTTTCATTCTACTTTAAACTCTGACGTTGCCATTCTGTTTTTTAGGTACTGCACCTTTAAATATAGAGGCCTCTCCCTGGCAGCTGCAGGGTTGGCTGGGGGACAGATTGCCATTTTGCATTTCAGTTCAGTTGCAGAATGTCACAGAGGGAGTCACAGGGCTCTCCCGCCTTATGGTGACTTTATATTAGTTCTTTCTGTGCAGTTTCTAAATCTAAAATAAATGTCACCTAGATTGAGAAATGCATGCTTTGTGTATGAGAAAATATAACAGGGAGGCCTCAGTAAATGATGAAAAATGGTTATTGCTGCTGAGCAGTGTATTCATACTTCCCTTCGTTGCTTGTGTATGTCATGTCACAGGGGGCTAGAGCTTTCCTAGTCTTCCCAGCAGTTGCTGTGTGTTTTAGTAAAAGTGTGTCTACAGTTTTCCTGGAAAAACAGAGCATTCCAGCTCTGAGTTTAATCGGATGCTTTACTTTCACACGCATACTATTTCACGTGCTTTACTTTCACATGCATCTCGCGTTGGCCCATGATGTGGGGGTGAGTAGAAGCTGCACGCTTACAGCATATCCCAGGTCACACTGAATATATACAGTGGTTGCACTTTAAAAGTTTCTGTCAGTTGGAAAGTTTTTGCTGCTTTTACTGGTGATCCCCAGTATGGGTATGATTTTCAAATGCACTCCATGTAGGTCTAACTCTGCTTTTTTTAAAGTCAGTGATGAAATTCCCACTGATTTCAATGGCAGACATGCTGACTTCTTCTGATCACTTCTACCTACATGTACACAGTATGTATATCAAACTGGTAAGAACTTCAAAACCTGTAGAGACCCTTTAAAAGTACCACTGTACCTGATGTAACTTTACATCCTAGTCTATCTCATATTCATACTCATTATTATGAAACGGCAAGCTTTTACTATGAAGTATTTCACATACAAGCTCAGATTCTTCCCTGTATTAGGGCAGCTTAGCCAAAGTAACTAGCCACAGGAAGGTCACTTCAATGTAGGGGGATCTGCCAGTAGTTTAAAATTGGCATAGCTGCTCTTAAACCGTCCCTCTCTCTGAAGCTGGCATAGGCCGTATGGCTGGGAGAAGGGGATTATGGTCCATGTGCCATGGCTCTTTCCGACCGCTATATCGTAGATGCTCCAATTACGTGAAGATTTTGCAAACATGAAGGATATGTAGATGAAATGCATTCCTGGGACCGAGTTCTCTACTCATCTATACTGGTGTGAATCAAGTGTAACTTCATTGAAGGAAATGTAATTACTTCAGTGTAAAACCAATATAAATGAGAGGAAAATTAGGCCCTTTGTGACAAAACTGCCCAAGTGGTGAGTAGTTTTGTTCAAAGCAAATCAGGAGATCATAGTTTGAATATTGCTTGAAAAACAGTCCCAATACAGATTAGAATCACTACGTTTCTCTTTTCACCATGGTAATAATATATTGTATTTTTTTTAGCCCTTTGGCTTCCTTTCTGCCTTCTTCCTCCTTGTACTATAGAACCAATACAGTGTCTGATGTACGTTTGCCATTATAACTCTCTGTTGCTGTCAGGATGTACAACTCTGTCCACATCTCTATTCAGGGGACACCATCATAGGACCTAATCACATCAGCCACACCATCAGAGGCTCGTTCACCTGCACATCTACCAATGTGATATATGCCATCATGTGCCAGCAATGCCCCTCTGCCATGTACATTGGCCAAACCGGACAGTCTCTATGTAAAAGAATAAAGGGATACAAATCAGATGTCAAGAATTATAACATTCAAAAACCAGTTGGAGAACACTTCAATCTCCCTGGTCACTCTATTACAGACCTAAAAGCGGCAATTCTTCAACAAAAAACTTCAAAAACAGACTCCAAGGAGAGACTGCTGAATTGGAATTAATTTGCAAACTGGAGACCATTAAATTAGGCTTGAATAAAGACTGGGAGTAGATGGGTCATTACACAAAGTAAAACTATTTCCCCATGCTTATTTCCCCCCCTACTGTTACTCACACCTTTTTGTCAACTGTTGGAAATGGGCAATCCTGATTATCACTACAAAAGGTTTTTTTTCTCCTGCTGATAATAGCTCACCTTAACTGATCACTCTCGTTATAGTGTGTATGGCAACACCCATTTTTTCATGTTCTATGTGTATATATATCTTCCTACTGTATTTTTCACTGCATGCATCCGATGAAGTAGGTTTTAGCCCACAAAAGCTTATGCTCAGATAAATTTGTTAGTCTCTAAGGTGCTACAAGTACTCCTCGTTCTTTTTGCTGATACAGACTGACACGGCTACCACTCTGATATTAATTTAATATTACTGTCCTTTGTCATTAAAATCTTCATTTAATATAAAGATTTTATTAAAAAATATTTTCTTTTAACACTTTTTCAGTAATGGTACTAATGAATCTGGTTTTGTTTTGGCCATATTCTCAAATGAATATAAAAAGTGAGGAACAAAAGATAGCCATGATAAATCATTCTCAAAGAAAACTGGATGTTGTAACAGAATCAATGATTCTAGACAGGATATATTGCTCCTCCACTTCTGAAAGCAAAATGTGACTGAAGAGTAGATAGAAAATGTTTGCAATTGTGTGTTATGTTCTTACAGCAGTTCTCAAACTGTGGGTCAGGACCCCAAAGTGGGTTACAACCCCATTTTAATGGGGTTGTCAGGGCTGATATTAGACTAGCTGGGGTCTGTGGCCAAAGCCCAAGCCAAAGCTGAAACCCAAGACCCCACTCCCTGCCCAGGTCGTGTAGTAATTTTTGTCATCAGAAGGGGGTCACAGTGCAATGAAGTTTGAGAATCCCTGAAACAAAGCATATGCTTCTCTCACCTGTTACATCATGTAGGCCAAGAGTAAAGTCCTAACTGTGCTGAGTAATTGTGCAGGGTGAGGGATGATGTGGAGGGAAAGCAGCAATTCTGTATGTGTTCCCCTCCACAGCTGCCTCTGGCCCCTCCAAGGCCACTATGCAGGAGCTAATTTCCATGCAGCTAAGAAAAGCTTGGCCAGAATGTGAGGAAGAAGTCATGGGACTGTTCACTGTGGATGTTCCCTTGTTAGTGAATTGTACTTTGCAATGATGTCATCTGATACAATAGTAAGGGCTGAGGCATTTTTATCACCATGTTGTCTAATCTTGCTCTGTGTTGTGTTACATGACATGGTAGCAAAAAGGTCTGAATCCTGTCTACAATATGACTCCCACTCTTACTACCTCTGATGGAGCTACACTAAAGGTGAAATATGGCTGCCAGTTTTCCTAGTGAGATGCACGAAAGAAGTAGGAAGAAGTGTGAGCTCTTTTTGGGCTATAGCTGTGTGAGTCAGACTTCCATTGCTATCTGGAAGGCAAGAACAACACAAGTCTTGCCTATATTGGAAATTTAGATCAAGTTAAACCCAACGTTGTGGGTTCATGTTAACTAACGGGATGTTAAACACAATTTTGCAACTGGTGTAGATTTGTACAAGTTATGTTTAACAACATGTCAGCTGGTTGCGGTTAAATGTATAGTTCCATGACCATCTGACACAATATTAAACACAACAGTCCCTGCCGATATTGGTTGCAAAGTCTGTTTGACATCATGTTAGTTAACATGTCACCTCAAAGTCATGTTCTAACGTGACCTAAGTTTCTAGTGAAGACAAGCCCTCATATAAGGAAACCCTTATATAGCCTGAGATCTGAAGGGTGTTCCCTGGGTATCCCTGTAAATCTCTGGGTGAATGAAAAATTCTAGTTACATATTCGTCCTGGGCTCCTGCTCTATTCAGAAGTCAGGAGAGTGGCAGCTTTTTGAAAGTCCTGCAACTTTGAGGGCTGTGTTTACACTCTGTGCATTTTTACACAGGCAGAGAAGCATATGGCCCACAGTGAATAACATGTTTTTGCAGAGTGTTAATTGTGCTAAGTATGGCTTTCAAAACCTCACTTGGAATTTACTTATGATTTTTAATAGGATGCTGATAATACTGTAGTATAAAACCATCTCTTGTTGCTTGTGACAGATGAAAGCACACATTCCTTCAGCTACAGAGAGGAAACTGATTTTTGTACACTTTCAAAATATATTTACAATCCGATGTTACCTAGCAGCTCTGTGTTCTTGGGAAACCAGGGTACAGTACCCAGCCTGTCTGACTCACAAAAGACCTTTCACCCTCTTCCCCACCCCCCGCCCAGCCTCTGCTTGAACCAAAATCGATCAGAAGAAAGACTTACAAAAAGCAATGAAAGGGCAGTGAGATACACACCTAAACCACTGGGATAAGGGTGACAGGATTAAGGAAACTCCCCTAGCCTCATTTGCATCAAAGATGGGACAAGGAGGCATCTCCATTAACATACAGAATGGAGAACAGAGATTCCAAGGCAAGAACCTCAAGGAACTCTGGGACCAGAAAAGCAGAGTAGCACTGCATCATGGGGGATCTCTGCTCCAGATGTTAATGATCCAACCCAGGCCTGCATACACCCAGCTCAGTAGCTATTCAGACCAATTCTAGTAATAAATCCTTTATTGGTATCCAAAATAGTGAAGCTCCCTAATTGCATTGTGAGCTCCATCCAAGGAACACCACCCATTGCCAGGAATGATCAGCTCCGATTGTCTAACCTGAACAAAACAACTTTGGTATACTCCCATGAGCTATCAGTTTACACATAAACAAATCTAGTGTTCTCCCTTGAACCATTGTTGTTTCTCTACAAAAAACTGCTACCCATGCTCAGGTAAGTGTTCTGATACCTGGATCCAAAATCTGCAGCAGTTTCATTAGGACTTCATCTTCTCCTGACTGATCGTGTTGGAGGCTCTGCCTGTCTCCAGCACTCCGGACCCTCAGCTACCACCACTACCTGGCCCCCCCCGAGCGATTCAAGCTTCACGGAGTGGTGAGAACCCAGCTCTTTCTCTCTCTCTAGGTATAGCCTTCTGACCCTGACTTGTGTGGGCAGTTACAGTTTTCTAAACCTCACTTTTATAATCAAATTTAAGCTAGATTTAATATTATAACTGTTTTGTTTGTTTGGCTCCCCTATGGTTATTACCTGGCAATAAATAACTTTCATGACTGAGCTGGTTGCTTCTCTCTCTCTCTCCCCCACCCACCGTCCCCCAGGTGTTTTTTGGTTTCCTCATTCGCTCTGCAGCAACGCTTCTCGTACCTAAGCTAAAAGATCCCTGCAGCGCCCAAAAATCCTGTGGGGTTTGCTCATCAGGTAGGTTACTACCAGAACAATCGTAACGTGAAAGTGGGGATAGGGAAGTGCTGAACCTGGGACATAGGAGGGTGGCAGATTGAAAGTGCTGCTTGACCCAGCCTGCTCAGGCGCGCTCTATTCTGGAGTGGTGCCCATGGCATAGGAGGGGGACAGCTTGGAGGTGCTGTTTGATCCAGCCCGCTGAATCCAGGGACATATAAGGGGTCAGCTTGGGAGTGCTGATTAACCCAGTCCTCTCAGACACGCTCTGTTAATGTGTGTGTGTTCCTCTGATTCTGGGGCTGGAAGAATTCAGCCCTGGGGAACCTAGGTCCTGCAGGATAGCTCCATTGAGAGGGAACTTGCAGCAGGGAGAAGTAGAGCTCCATATGGGAACACAAGTGACACAAGCAGTACATGGGTAGAAGTACAGAAACCCTCCCACCCCCAGAAGAGTAACCCTAATAAATGAGCATACCGCAAAGTAATGGGCAAAGCTGGTAACACTGATGATTTGAGATGAGAAAGTTAAGGACATTATTTCAAAAGTAAAGTATGTAGGAGGAAAGTTTGCATTTTTGTTTATTTGTCTTGGATCCGATAGGGCTTTAATAACATTGTGCATCGACTACAAGAAAGGGACCAAGAGACTTTTTCCATTGGACCATATGAACTGGAACCATAAACTCACTGAATATTAAATCTCACCAAATGAGGGTCAATCCATCCTCATCATCGTATCCACTCATTATACTCCACACCTGAACATAGCCATTATATGAACAACGTAACCTCATATCTCAATGTTTGTACTTTGACCCGTCAACCTTTTACCCCCAAGCGAGGATATCGCAGATTATGTATTCCTCACACCATCCTATGTTAAACCAAACTTTTCACCCCTTGCTAATCTGTACGTTATTCCCTGATAACCAGAAACTTCTGTGCTTAAACTCTCTACCGTTCACTTTTTTAAAAATCATCTTAATAATGGCAGGAGTTCATGCTGATGGAAAAGCCATGCTCACTTCTGTATTTTCACATCTTTATAGAATTGTCCCGACCTAATTTAGGATAAACTCTGCAGTACTTTCTCAATTCTTTCTGAGTTGAAAACTGAGGTATTAAAAGGTATTTTACTAATGTAGTAATATCATTTCATCAGCCTATTGGTCAATACAAGAAGTGTCCATGAGTAGTTATTATGAAATTGCACTAGTCTATTTAAGCTTTCCCTGTGGTTAACTTATGTAGTATGGAATGGGGCTCATACCTGCAACAGAGACTGAACAGAAAACTCTATTTTGCTTAGAAATTTTAAAAAGTAGAAATAATTTCTCACCATGAATTAACAGTGAAATGTATATGAATGTAGACCTTTTAATTGGATTCTCTGAGCCTATTTTTGATAGTCCCCCTCTTGCTTTCAGATAGGATTTATGATGCTGGATCTATGGAAGTGAAAAGAAGCTTCTATGCTAGTTCAATAATCATGAAAAGAATAGGAGCATATTGGCATGTAAGCATTCCAAGATGCTTTGTGTCAATGTCCTCCAGACCCTCTCTTTCAAATGAAAGCTACTAACATTGAAAGTTTTGCTGCTTGAATATACACAGTGTTTCCTGAGGACTATACAGATAAATAAAAGGTAAAGACACATTGAAATAGATATAGAAGGTACCTGTATCATAGGGGTGTTCTTAGAACTTCAGTCAGCACAGAAAGGGGTTAGTCATATGCATGGTACTGGTGCTACATACACACAATGGCACCTTCAAAAGTTGTACAGCTTTTTGCAAAACTTCTTTGAAACCAGAGGTGGTAACAAAACAGGTTATTTCCCCCAAGGAAAATTTCAACTTTTCTGCAAAACGTCAAAAACTGAAATATTTCTACCAACAATCAAAGTAATTTGATCAGGAAATGCTGCTGTGGGGATTCTTTGAGTTGTTGTTTGGATGCCTCATATTCCCATTTTTCTCTACAGGCTGGGCTCCCTGATCAGACAATATAGCCTGTGATCCCCCCCCCCCCCGGTGAAGGGAGGCAGTGCATTATGGAAGTCTCATGATTATGGTGCACAAGGAGAACTGACACCTGCCTGCAGAGTCTGACCCATGGAGGATACAGATAGGAAGCAACTGAACTACAGTGCCGAGCAGGCACTGTGGTGGCAGATCAGAGTCAAAATATTTGTTTTTTTGGCTAAAATATTTCAGCTATTGGCCAAAAATCAAAATCTTTTTGGATCTAGGCAGTCCAGTTTTTTTTATAAAAAATTGAAATCTGCTGTGGAAAGCAGAACTTTCTGAATTTTTTTTTTTTGGCAAAAATCCAGTTTTCTGTGGAAAAACAGTTTTGATGAAACAGTGCTAGACCATCCATACGTGAAACACAAGGACAGGCAGGCCATTCAGCTGCTGCTTTTCTGGACTATGTTTTGGACGTGCACTGAGCATCCAGAATGCCCCGAAGAGGGTGTCCTATTTACGGGGAAAAATTAAACCTCCCTTGGGCACTATCAGCTTAAAGTTTGTGCTCAGAACCGTGCTCGCCACTACTTATAGTGAAGGTCTTGAGTAAAACATCATCATGATGTTTTTCTTTTTAATGTCAATGAAAACGGTTTAAAAATGTTTACATATTGCCACTTAATCCTGTAAATGCAAATAGTGGGCATGGGGCCAGTGCATGGGAAGCAGAAAATGAAATCCACTGAGCTAAATTTCATGGTCAGAACCAGGTTTCAGAGTAACAGCCGTGTTAGTCTGTATTTGCAAAAAGAAAAGGAGTACTTGTGGCACCTTAGACACTAACCAATTTATTTGAGCATGAGCTTTCGTGAGCTACAGCTCACTTCATCGGATGCATACCATGGAAACTGCAGCAGACTTTATATACACACAGAGAATATGAAACAATACCTCCTCCCACCCCACTGTCCTGCTGGTAATAGCTTATCTAAAGTGATCATCAGGTTGGGCCATTTCCAGCACAAATCCAGGTTTTCTCACCCTCCACCCCCCCCCACAAATTCACTCTCCTGCTGGTGATAGAACCGTGTAACGTGCAAGATCAAACAAAAAAGGTACGAGATTCTCTCTTTAGGGGGTGCGTTTTGCACCTTCCAGGGGGCCACGTTTCCAAGCTTTTCTCCACAGCCACCAGGGTTGGTCACTGAGCGCCCGTAAGCGGGGAAGACAGGCGGAAATGCCGCCCCGATCCCCTGACTCCCGGAGCTGGCGCTTTAAGGGAAGCACCCCGCCCCCCGCTACAAACCCCGAGGAGTCCCCGGCCCAGGGAAACCAGCAGCGGGAGCCCAGGCTGGGCGCTGGGTCCACAGGGGCGGGGCAGCCGGCAGGGGCACGTGCAGTGACCGCCCCAAAGCCGCAGGGGGCAGCCGAGAGCCGGCACTCCTCGGCCGGGCCCCGCCCCGATGCCATGACACCTCCCCCTGTGATGTCAGACGCAGGTCTCTAGGCAACAGAAGCCCAAACAGCGCGTTCACGTTTCCTCTCCGCCTGGCAGCGCGGGGGGCGCGAGCGGCCGGGGTCCGGGCAGCAACACCAGCCCCGGGGCGGCATCGGGCTCGAGACCGGCACGAGCATGGCGCTACCGCTCCTGCCCGGGAACTCCTTCAACCGCAGCGTGAGTGACAGCGGCAGCCCCGCCCCCGAGACCCCGCCCCCAGCCGCATCCTGTGCCCCCGCTCCTCGCCCTCCCCCCCCTCCCGGTCCTTTGCCATCCCGCCCAGCCCCCTGCCCCTGCCCACCCTGCAGAGCCCCCTCGGCACTCCCCCTTCCCCATCATCCTGCACCGCTACCCTCCTGTCCCCTTCCCACAGCAGCCCTGTGCATAGCCCCTGCCCCTAGCCCTCCCCCACCCACTCTGCCCCAGCCACCCCCGGTTTCCCCCCCAGTACCTCCCACCCTGCCCTCCTTGCATAGCTCTTTCCCCAGCAACCCTGCATAGCCCCTCCCCTGCACCTACCACCCTGCATCGCCCCTCTCCTGCACCACCTACCCCTTGTACTCCCTTGCACCTAGCAACGCCTGCACCAGAGCCCCTTGTATCTAGCAATCCCACTCGGCCCCTTCACCTGTACTCTTTACCCATCACACCTACCTTTCACAGAGTCCCTACCCCTGACCCAGCACTCCTGGCACCTAGCAACTGCACAAGCGCCTGGGTCTGCATCAGAGCCCCATCTGCACTGCTTCTACCTTCTGGTACCCTCACACACCTTGTAGCTCCTGCACCTAGCAACCTCCCCCTGCACCCCTCTCCTGGCACCTGCCCCATGAATGCAACAACCCCTAGATATTCTTTCTAATCAACCCCCACCTACCCACACACTCCCAACTCCCCCTTTGTTCCTCTCTATATGCTCCCTAGGTATCTCCCCAGCATACCATACTAATCTACCATGCAGGTGTTCAATGCCTTTGTTTTCTTATGTGTGGGGAAATAGGGACAATGATACTTGGCTCCCTTGATAAAAAGCTTTTGAGATCTACTGATGAAAAATGCTCTGAAAGAGCCAAGTGTTGTTGTTGCTCCCCTGCAACGTACTTCCCAAGTGCACCCTAATGAACTCCAGGCTCCCCCAATATTCTTCCACAACATACCCTTCAGCATTATCACTTCCAGTATGAAGAAAAGGAGGACTTGTGGCACCTTAGAGACTAACAAATTTATTTGAGCATAAACTTTCGGGACTACAGCTCGTTTCATTGGATGCATGCATAGCCCCAATGAAGGCATGCATCTGATGAAGTGAGCTGTAGCTCACGAAAGCTTATGCTCAAATAAGTTTGTTAGTCTCTAAGGTGCCACAAGTCCTCCTTTTCTTTTTGCGGATACAGACTAACACGGCTGCTACTCTGAAACTTCTAGTATTCTCTCAATATACACAAGTATAGCTCTTGATTGAACTCAAGATGTGATTGCTTCACACTGTCTCTCTTATACTTATCATGTTCCTAGAAACCCATACATTTGAAATGACTGTGCTTATCCCAGGGGAGAAGGGAGTGTAAGTCTAATTTTCAGAAGATTGTTAAAAAAATGTTTATTGCCAACATCAGGTGTTGGCAGCATTTGCACCTGAGGAAATATTGCTACAAATGTGTTCTAGCAGCAAGTGTAGATGAGGACAAACACAACTTGTCCTTGTCTATACTTGCTGGTAAACAATGTTTCAGCTGTACCCGTCGTCAGCAATAGGTATTTTTCTCTGTGTATATGAGGCTTTGCTTCCAATACACTTATCCTCTCTGGCCTGTCTGCACTGGAGAATTATATAGTGTGTGATTAAAATATTAGTCTGGGCCCAGCGTAAGTGGTATACTACTACAGTGTCCACACTATCAATTATATTTCACTTGCACTTATCTGTGCATCCACCCACAGCTGTAAAGTAAGCACATTGCCCTCAGGGGTCAGTGATGGGAGGACTAATTATCATTTACAAACTAGTTTTAGTGCTTCTCAATTTCATGAATACTGTAATACTGCAAGCTAGCATTGACTAAGAACAACTTTATTCAGACTTGCTTACAGTACGGCAAACAAAAAAAGATATAAAGTATGCCTTTAAAACATTTGTAGCAAATCTGGGACTTGGGGGAGAGAAGGGGGGGAACTGACCTCTAGTACATCAAAAAAAATTCCAACATAGGTATGTCATAGGTGCTTTCTTCTGCTTCCATTGAAGTCCATGGCAAGACTCCTGTTGACTTGTTTGGCAGTAGGATTGGGCTCCACAGTAGTTGTCACAAGCAGACTTAACTTAAATTCTGGAGTTTGCTACCTTCTCATTACACATTTATTGAGCAAAAGTAAAATAGTGTTACATTTATAACAATTCTTCTTTTTGAAGGCTAAAGTAAAAAATGAACGTATTTAGCAAGCAAGGAAGAACTGAGTAACCAACCAGTAGTTTTTAGGACAGTTTGAACTTTGCTTATTTATGTAACAAAGGAAAATGGAAAGACAAATACACTGTTTAAAAAAAAACACCAAAATCAAAACCAGGACACTTCAGGGATAAACAAAGTTAAGAACGATAATACATCATTCATAGCTGACAACAGCATTATTTATATAGTTCCATAAGTATTCATGGCTGTTTGTAAATATGTAGAAGGACAAGGTTCTTACCATGAACTCTAAAATAAAAGAAAATAGAGTTTAGACAGCCACCACTTTTTCAGATCTGTCCATTAAGGATGGGGAAATTTAAATAATAAATTTGCTGAATAGCACAAATATTATCAAATATTTTTGAACATCAGTAGGTAAATACTCGGAAGTGAGTGTGCCAAAATGAAGTTCAGGTTCAAAGGCTAGAGAGAGAGAGTTAAATCTTCATGAGAATATTCTACTTAGTCATGTGGCCTCATTTATCTATTTTGTAATCATTCTTCAGATATTTTAGCTGCTGGTTGTTATTGCTAGCTTTTGCTGTTCTCAGTGCCCTTTTCTCGGAGAAGACTAGGAGGTGGGATGTGGGGTGTAAATCTCACTCTAAAATTTTTGTCATGAGCCACTTTATCTCAACTACTACAGTTGGCCTACTGTGTTTTCATTTTGTAATGAACTGGCTGGTGTGTATATGATTCCTCAGATACTCTGGTGATGAGTGCATTCATAGGTGCTGGTGCACCCCCTGGCTTGAAGTGATTTCTATCATATACAGCAGGGCTGGCCAACCTGAGCCTGAGAAGGAGCCAGAATTTACCAATGTGCATTACCAAAGAGCCCCAGTATCAGGCTCCCCGTCAGCTCTCCCTCCCGCCTCCAGTGTCTCCCACCTGCCAGAAGCACCTAACCCTCCGTCCCTGTGCCTCCCACCTGCTGCAATCAGCTGTTTTGTGGTGTGCAGGAGGCTCAGGGGAAGGGTGGGGGGAGGAAGAGGAGCAAGGGTGTGGCAGACTCAGGAGAAGGGCTGGGGGTATTGGGGGAAGGAGTGGAGTGGGGCTGGGGCCTGGGGCAGAGCCAGGGGTTGAGCAGTGAGCACTTTGTAGCACATTGGAAAGTTGGCGCCTATAGCTCCAGTCCCGGAGTTGGTGCCTATGCAAGGAGCCGCATATTAACCTCTGAAGAGCCGCATATGGCTCCGGAGCCACAGGGTGGCTACCCCGATGTACAGGGGTTTACGGTTTGATTCAAAGGCTCTCAGCACCCCTATGATACAAATAGTTCCAGCAACCCTGGATGCATTAGAAATACCTACATAGATGTGTACCATCTCTATCCACTGGATGGAAGCAGAACTGCTCAATTGTGTACTATACCTTCTTTCTAATAGGGGAGCTCCTTTTAGCTTAATCGGTAAAGGTTTCTTTCTTGGTGGAGAAATGTTAGGAGTTGTCTCTATTGCTTCTGTGAAGTTTTGAACAGACTTTGAGAACCGTGAAGGTTCTACTTTATCACAGATTAGATACAGTACTTGGCTTTATATACTAAAGGTCTAGATAAGGAACATATATATATGGTGTGTGTATGAATATATATATATATATATATAGTTAGAACTCATTGAATTATATATACGTGTACACACACACACACACACACACATAGTCCAGAGAGATCTAATTATATGCATCGTTTTCAAAAATTAAGTCACAGTTAGTACAAGACAGTACAGAACACAACAGAGCTGGATGGTACCATGCTCACAGCACTAAGGTGGTCTTCCAAGGCTATGCTTGCTGTAGTGTAGCAGTGATGCTTAATTTTGCTGAGAGGCATGTTTTTGGAGGTTGCTGCTTTTATATACTTTTATATACTATATACAGACTAACAAAAAGGTTTGGACCATTCCTGCCACAGCTGCCTTCCCTTCTCTTATCTTCACCATGAGAACAACAGGTGCAGAGCAGCAACAGTAGCAGTGTTCTGGATGTTTTTGGGGGTTGCTGCTTCTATATACTGGAAAACATAAAAACCACATTGGTTACTACTAGGAGCACTACCACCAGTGCCTCATCTTTTGTGGAGAAATCTAGTTCCAGCAGTAGCACCTACAAAACAAGAAGGATTAGTGGCTTTGTCCTTGCTATTCCTGTTAGCTCTTGGCTTATTTTTTTTTCTGCTGTTAATTCCATCATTCCGCTTCCTGTTGCTGTTGTCAACACTACTACAATGACCATTCTCTTCTGTTCCCACTGCTACTGTTATGCCAGTTACTATGCCTATGTGAAGGGCAAGAAGAAGTGTGGATGGAGAGGTGAAAGTACCCATTTTATTTGATTTGTACATGCGTAATCAGCAAATTTGCCGAACTAGGATGTCTCTCAGGGGTACTGGTTGAGCTTTGTGATTTTTGGCAATTATTCTAGCTCAGTGGAGATGATGAATTTGTTAAAATTGGGGCTTGTAAAGTGATTTCATGATGCTTAGGTCTTTGTGTATGTCTCAGTCTCCTTCTGGTTCTATATTTGTCAAAATTTATCTATAAGCAGCATTCAGTCTCTCCTTAGCTATGACACATACAGAAAGGTTTCATCTCTGCTTGTTTCCTCTTTCCATATCAACTGTACACAATAGATTGCTAAGATGGACATCTCACAGCTGCCCCTGTTGCTGGCACTTGGTAGGTAGCATTCCCTGTCCCTGTCCTACTGTAAATAGTGCCTCCTTCCAACTTGGCAGCTTCCCAGAAAACAGTATTACTACTGAAATGGCTTATGCTGTTAGTGACCATTCTACTTAATCGAGACCAATGTCTAACCATTTGGGCACCCGAGTTAATTAGACTCAAGGATTATATATAAATCCTTATATATACACCTTATAAATACCTAAAGATAGATTTTTACAGTATCCACCCTAGTGCCCTCTTTTCACTGGATGAAACAGCAGAACTAACAGAAACCGTGCAACTTTTGATGTTTCATTTGCTGCAGAGGGTAGGATGATTTCTGGTAGAAATGGATCAGGAGGCAGCAGAAGCTTGAAACATTCACTGCTGGAAAAGGGAGGAACTCGCCTCCCTGCCCCCTCCTTCTTCTTTTTCTTTTAAGGCACTTATCATGCTCCATTGAAAAACAGGGGAAAATATATTGTGCAATTCCGTTTTCCTGATCCTGCTAGTGAGGCCAGGATTAATTAAGAACCAATGATGTCTTAGTAGTAGTTACAGCAACAGGACAAGCAAGCACAGCTTCAGGAGCAGGAAGTCTCAAAGGCCAACTAGCATTGCTATTGTTAATGTGGTGGTTGATTTTTAATCCATGTAGAATGGCAGCATTTTGAGCTTCATATAGTCAGTGCCACACAAGCTGTAGGCATACACTTTGGGAATGTTGTTTGCTGGGACAGAAACTTGTGAAGCCTGATAACTGTGATCCATCTGTTGAATCTTATGTGTAATGGATGTCCCAATTTAGTGCATGAGAGTATGCCCAAGTACAGCAAAAAGAATGCACAAGCTGTTTTGAGTCCAGAATGGGTAAGGAAAGTGGTGCAGTGGCATGCCTGGCACTATCTCCCTCTGTCATCCTACTCTCCTGCTGTTAGTACTGTCCCATCTGCCTCCATTCAAGGTAGCAGTACCATCACTTGTATTCTCTGTTCTCTTCTCCACTGGGGCTAAGGGCAAAAAAAAACCCCAACCTAAATTGGTGGTAGCAACATGAATGCCTATTATTGTTCCAATCATGCAGTGCTTTAATACCAAGATCAAGCACACCCCACCATGCAGCTGATCACACAGCTGAGATGATGACAGTGGGCATGCAGCCCTTTTAAATTAGTGGGGTGAAGGGGAGAAAGCTGGATTTTAGCTGACCAATGAATTTTTGTTCCAAAAGTTTGAGATCCTATTGAGATGCATCTTTTCTCAAACAGTTCTGCCTGGTACTTCTCAGAAGACCTGAAAGTGAGTTTACAGACCTGAGAAGAAGGGGGAAGGTGGGGGGGAAGGTCTCATCTTCTGTGCCACTAATGTTTGGAACAGCTCAAATTCCATGCATGCACCTCTGACTTCAACAGCTTACTGGAATTACCCTCAATGATGCTAATGTTGCTATTGTTACCATGACAATTGCTGCCTCATGCATTCTCTGCTACTTCTCCAATGTTGCCAACCTCAAGAGATCAAAAGTTGCCCCCCCCAAAATCATGAGATTTAAAAAAAAAAAAAAATTACATTGTGTATGGCAGTGGTTCTCAAAGCCGGTCCACTGCTTGTTCAGGGAAAGCCCCTGGCGGGCTGGACCGGTTTGTTTACCTGCCGCGTCCGCAGGTTCGGCCAATTGCGGCTCCCACTGGCTGTGGTTCGCCGCTCCAGGCCAATGGGGGCTGCGGGAAGGGTGGCCAGCACGTCCCTTGGCCCGTGCCGCTTCCCACAGCCCCCATTGGCCTGGAGCGGCGAATTGCGGCCAGTGGGAGCCGCCATCGGCTGAACCTGCGGACGCAGCCGGTAAACAAACCGGTCCGGCCCGCCAGGGGCTTTCCCTGAACAAGCGGTGGACTGGTTTTGAGCACCCCCTGCCCATCCCCAGTGTGTCTATGTGACAATTAGTGCTGCCCACTCTCCCAAATGTACTGGGTAAGAGGATTTTGGCCCCTGCTATAGGAGCTCTCACCCCCACATCTGCATATCCACTATGCAGCGATTAATCCTGTCCCTCCCAGCCTCACCTCTGGTCCTTAGAATCATAGAATCATAGAATATCAGGGTTGGAAGGGACCCCAGAAGGTCATCTAGTCCAACCCCCTGCTCAAAGCAGGACCAATTCCCAGTTAAATCATCCCAGCCAGGGCTTTGTCAAGCCTGACCTTAAAAACCTCTAAGGAAGGAGATTCTACCACCTCCCTAGGTAACGCATTCCAGTGTTTCACCACCCTCTTAGTGAAAAAGTTTTTCCTAATATCCAATCTAAACCTCCCCCACTGCAACTTGAGACCATTACTCCTCGTTCTGTCATCTGCTACCATTGAGAACAGTCTAGAGCCATCCTCTTTGGAACCCCCTTTCAGGTAGTTGAAAGCAGCTATCAAATCCCCCCTCATTCTTCTCTTCTGCAGACTAAACAATCCCAGCTCCCTCAGCCTCTCCTCATAACTCATGTGTTCCAGTCCCCTAATCATTTTTGTTGCCCTTCGCTGGACTCTCTCCAATTTATCCACATCCTTCCTGAAGTGTGGGGCCCAAAACTGGACACAGTACTCCAGATGAGGCCTCACCAATGTCGAATAGAGGGGAACGATCACGTCCCTCGATCTGCTCGCTATGCCCCTACTTATACATCCCAAAATGCCATTGGCCTTCTTGGCAACAAGGGCACACTGCTGACTCAATTCCTCTCTTCATTCCTCTTTTCCAGGCCAGTGGGGTGGGGGCCATCTCTCCCTTCCAGGCTGTTGAGGCAGGTCCATGGACTCTTCCCACCCCTCTACCCCTTCCCAGGCTGGGTGCTGCAGGGAGAGGGGGCGGATCAGAGGCACTGTCCTGTCCGTGTTTCTCACAGTGGGAGGAGGAAGTGGAGCTGCATTGAGCTGCTGGGCTTTTTGTTCCCTCCTTCCTTCACCCCTCCTGAGAGTCCAGCAAGCAGAGGAGTAAGACTCTGCTGGCTTCCTGCAGGGCTGAACTTCACAAGGGGGCTGCAGCTTCTCACGTCATCATGAGATGAGTGTTGGCAACACTGTACTCTCCAGTCAGTGCCACCAGAACTAGTGCATCACTATTTCTTCGTGTTATTCTCCTCAACAAATACCACACATCCCTAAACATATTGGATAATCTGCAGGAAGTCTTGGATGGTACATGGCTAGAAAATGGTCAGCTTAAATTTGCCTTCTTTGTTATAGCCGTAAGGTCTAACATGGTGAGAGAAATTGCCAATAGATATTGTGGCAACTTCTGTTGCTTTGCTTATCCCTCAGTTTCCTGGTCATCCATTATTTCCAGAGAGAACCTGAATGTCAGAGTGATGTCACTGCCACAGTGTATACCATATGTATTCACTTCCAGTGTTTGGTCAAAGCAACCAACAAAGTATATGTGTAAAGAGACCTTTGTGCTTTTCTTCCTTTCTTACTTAAAGGAATATGCTGGCACATACACACTGTTTGTTTGAAAAGTTTATTGTTCGCAGAACCTTTTAAGGTTAGTTTGCTTCTAATAATGATTCTGCATATAACCATTTTTAAGTGTTCTTTATGTAGAACCCTCTATGATTTTGCAGCAGACAGTGAAAGATTCATGATGGAATTTAATTATTCGGCCATTTGGTTTTCATATAAAAAGTTACATTTCCGGAAGAATTCCTATGGGAGCAAATCTTGATCACTTAACAATTTAAGACACAACTAACCAAAATAAAAAACAGACAGAACAACAGGAAGGCTGTCTCAGGACAGGCTCGAGATACACAACACCTAGTTTTGAGAGCTGTTTTCCTTTACCTAGATAAAATACTTCCCTCACTTATTGGCCATGGTTTTGACAACTGTGTTTTTCTCCCCAGCTATTGCTTCAGTAATAGAGGGGGAAAAAATAAGAAATATTAGATGTGCCCAAAGTGGTGCTATTCTGTAGAGCCCTTTGGTATAAATCAGCCATTTTTGCCTGCAAATTTATCTTTTTAAATTCAGCTTTATTATATTTATTTCCCATTTGAACTCAAATGTAGAAAGCTTTCTCCTGCTATGTCTCCTCCACACCACCTTTCCCAGTTTGGTGAGGAGCTACTAAGGTAAGAAAATAAGGACACAGAACAAGAGAGCCGTTGACCAGCATCAGAAAAAAAAGACGGAGAATAAAAGTAGCAACCCGCAAACCTTTTACAAAGAAATTGCCATACTGGATCAGACCTGTGGTCCACCCATGTCCCATTTCTGAAGGTAGCCAGCATCAGATGCTTCAGAGGAAGATGCACTGTGTTATAAAGGAGTACTTCTTTAGTTGCTTTCATTATGCTTCCTTGACCATGAACATGCTCCTTATACACTTAAACAATACTTCGCTTCTCACTGAACATATGGGTATACATTCCTATTGCCAGAAGCAGGGAAAGAATGGAAAGGAGAGATCTATTCACCCTTCTACAGGCATAGGGGCAACTGCACACAAGAAGATGAGGGAGGACCAGTGGAGTAATTTTTGTCCAACAGTTGGACCGAACAAGGAACTGTTTCCACAGATGAGCACAATTCCCCCTCTTCCCAAATCCCCTCACTAGTACTATGTCCTACGTTTATACTATAAAAGTTTGTGTGTGTGTGTGTGTGTGTTCATGCGTGCTCATCTACATATGATCAAATATATCAAGGATACAAATATCCCTATCTGTAAGATGGGTATTGAGAATTGACCAGCTGGATTGGTTCACTTGATTGGCAGTATTCTGGTTATGATATATTTTTAGAATTTCCATTTAAAATTAATTTGAGGGAAGTTTTTAAGCTGTTGATTTAAATACATCTTTTTACGATTATTTAGTAATGGCGTATTCTCTTTTTTCCAATCTGTTTACAGCTAGGGAAAGAAAAGTTTCATAAGTCTCAGCATTGGGGTTACTGCAATAAAATTGCTATGTTGGTGGGAGAAGATAAACCTGGAATAGGAGGTGAACCTTTGCGTGGACAAAAGCTGAAACCTAAATATACTGTGTTTCCCAGAGGTGTGGGAAGTGATGCTCCTTCATGGGTAGCATTTGATAAACAGGTATGTAGAAGTCGATCTCTGATATAAAAGTGTTTTTGCAAGTGGTTAATTTATGCTAAAAAAGTATAAAGTGGGTAGAACTTAAAAGAAAAAGAAAATATTTTCTGCACAGCAATGGTTGACATTTATTTTTCCACAGTATTAAGTGTAGCTACATTGATCGATATACTAACTGCAACTGTCTAAATAGTCCACCACAAAGTTCCTAACTGGGGATTGGAGGATACAGTGTGAATTTTGCAGGACATAAAGTATAAGGAAGGACAATGATATATTTCTTTTTAGTGAAATATATAGGGACCAAGAAATTATCTGGTTATCTTAAAAAACATCAGTGGAGCTCATATATGAAAAGTTACAAGATGTAATTGATAACTTCTATCCCTGTCCAGTGGTGAGCTATGTATGGTTCAGAGACCCACTGGAACAGAATTGAGGCTCTGCTTCTACAAAGCAATTCGCCTATCTAGACCTTTATACCTGTGCGAAACGCCATTGATTTCCCTGGAACTCCAGATGGGTGTAAGGGTTTGATTGGATTGATTCCTTTTGTGATAGATAGACTACCAAAATATTTTAAGATGTTTAATATCCAATAGAAAAAATGAGTTATTTGATTTGTCACCCTAAATTGTGTTTATTCTTAAAACATAACTAGTCATTTTTCAGTTTAAGGTAATCTCCTTTTCTCTTCCCCTCTGCCCCATCCTTTCTAAATGATTTTGCATTATTGAAATGGATGACTTAGCAATTACATATATTTCAGTCTTACAAAGCATAAGCATATTCATATACAAGGGTATAAAGAGAAACAATGTTTGTGGAGCAAAAAGCTTAATTGATCAAACTAGTATTACAAAGTGAAAAGCAATTGGGCATATGAGTACAGTAATGAATGGTTATTTAGGACCTGATCTTGCATAGAGGTCCTTGCATGTGGGCTCTTCCATCTAGACGGATTCTCATGGGGGTCAGTGAGATTCCATTTGGGCACAAGGGACCAGCTGCCTGGATTCCTGTGCGGATCAGGATATTGAAGTAGAGAGGTGTGTCAGCACATAATGCATCCCATTATTATGGGACCAATGGCTCTGCCCCAGAGGTAGGCTTGCAAACAGTCTTCTCATTATAAACCCTAATGTAACCTAATCACATCTGTTTAATCAAGAAGCTGAAAATGTGACATGCTTACTCTATGGCAAGAGGAGTTTATTTTGCCAAGTCTGAAGGATCTAGATAAAACTCATTTTCAGTAAGAAGCAAGTAAAAATTCCCCCTACTTTTGTAATATAACAAAAATAACTAATACTTTTTGGAGTGTATATAACGGAAATATTGACTTAGTTTTAAATTCTTCCTGAGCCACGGCAGCTTCTTCATGCTCCTCTCTGGGACAATGATGCTCCTGGGGGTTGGTGGTGGAATGTCTCCTTTGGGCACTTACAAGCTCTGAGAAGAAGGGTGCTCTGTGGAAATGTGCTGTCCAGATGTGGGGAGGGAGGGGAGATGAAATCTCTCTTCTGTTCTCAATGTTGATGTGTCTGATGCACCATGCCTCCAAAAGTCTTCTCCTTTCAGAAGCAACTTTGTCTCAACAGGACCCCTTCCCAAAAGGCAGATGATTCTTTATCTACACCACTCCTGCAGTGGATTCGGCAAGTAAAGGCAGAATCTTTCTTTGCCCTTTGCTGTTACCAACCTTTCCCTCTTTAGCCTTAGTTAATGGACCATTGTATGACTTACAGGAAAAAATAGAAAATGATGGAACCATGACTTCAGAGGGAACCATGACAGAAGTACTTTTCCACTAAATGTATGAGACAAGGGTTTTTCTGGCACACAGAACACACTACTATGTAAAGAACCGAATGGGGTTGGAGAACATACCAGCCACTGGCAGCCTCATGGTCCAGGTGCCCTGCACAATTAGCCTAGTTCCAGCTTTATTTAAGTGGAAGTACAAGCACTGGTTTGCTAGAAAAGCTTGAGTGGAGATGAGAATAACCAAGGCAGACAGGCTTGAAGGCTTGGAAAGGGATGGGTTCTGGAGGGCTGTCGGGAATGTCAGGAATGAAGCTGGGGAAGACACTTCCCACAGAGAGAGGAAAAAGAGGATGGGGGAATAGTATCAGCCCAAACCATTCTCTGGTTCTTACCTTACCCTTTTCCCTCCTTGGAGGAATTCTCATTCATCATTTAACATGCCTTCTTTGAGATGCTAGCTATACATATGTCAAGCTGCCCAGTCACCTCCCATGGTTATTCTTGCTGCCAGAGGTAAGATTTAAGCTTCTACAGAATTAAAAATAAGTAATAATAAAATTATGTTTATATAGCATTTGCATGAAAGCGCTTTACAAATGAGTGGGCATTAGTGTCCCCGTATGGGAAAACTGAGGCAGAGCGTTGAAGAAAGTTGTCTGTGGACATGCAGCCAGTCAGCAGCAGAGCCAGGAATGGAACAGGTCTCCTTGTCCATTGAATCACAATACATCCAGTTTTGTTAAGACATAAGTAATGTCATCTGAAATGGTTGATGGTTGAGGGGTATTGGGCAAAGTTAAGATTGTTTATGTTTACTTCACTGACCACCAAAAATTGTAGCTAGTATTTTCACATCTGGGTGCCTAAGGTGAGGCACTTAAATCCATGATTAGAAAACTGTATAAATGCCCAACTTAGGCACCAAGTGTGAGAATTTTGGCCTTATTTTTTAACTATATCAACTCAAAGTTGATCGGAGACTATATTGTACTATTTAGACAACCTTAACTGATAACTTACAGATTTGTTATGTTTTTAACTCCTAATGTTATTGTCCTGAAGCTTAAGTGTTAACTCATTTGTTAACTTGCAATCAAGGTTACTAAAGTTCTTAAGATTTTTTTGTTTTTTTGGGCCAGGGAAAGGGTGGAAGTCAGAAGGGCATTATCATGTACTGTTCAAGTGCTGCAAGCTGCCCAGGTCTTTGTTCCTTCAGGGTAAATTTTAACCCCTTTTCTGTAAAGAGAGATTCTCCACTCTTGCAGTTACATCCTTCTTCAGCAGAGCAGGAAGGACAGCCCAATTAAGAAACAGGACTGGGAGCCAGGAGATCTGCCACAGAACTTCCGGTGTGATCTTAGACAGTGCACTTGGCCCTTCTCTGCCTCAATTTCCCCAGCTGTAAAAATAGAGATTGATACCTGCCCAGGGATGTGCTCAAGTCTACTTAATTACTATTTGAAAAAGTACTTTGAGTGTCTCTGGTGGAAATGCTAAAGAAAGGCAAATTATTAGCAATTATGTGTTATGTTATGTAGAGAATTTTGACATCTTTAAAAAATTTCGAAGCCTACTTCAGTCAGACATCCATCAGTACCCGTATGGCATGAAGAATGGATAGATAGGGTCTTTCTTCCATTGGTCAATTTTATCAATGGATTCCAGATTAAAAATGCATTCTTTCATTACGTAAATCTTGAAAATATAATGCTTATGAAAGAGGTACTAGTTAGCACTGGTTTGAGCTGGACATGATAGGGAAAACTATGCAAGTTTCCTTCGTGTTTTCTTGCCTGTTTGTGCTGTGCTTACTTTCCTCTTGGTCCATATACAAACATTTTTTACAATTTTCCCCAAGCTTGACCTCACGAATAAAGACAATAAATGGTGCCAAGTTGTTGAGTAGTTTTGCTATGTGCACAAATGAGTAGTAATAGATGAGCAAAACTCACTAGTACATGTAACCATATGGAAGAGGTCAGGGTCTCCAGAGGTGAAAGCTGCTGTAGTAAACTACTGAGCAGTGCACTCACAAACATTATTTTAGGATTACTACTAGTGTAAGTTAAAGGAAGGGAGGATCTAGATTTGTGTTTGGCGAGGCCAGCCCCAGCCTTCCCTGAGGTTCACACACTCACTGAAACACAAAACCCGGTAAGTTTTGAAGTGATTGTTTTGTACAGCCCTAAATGGCACCCAGTTTTAGGAAGCTTATATGGGGTTTCTCTGTGACAGTAGTCTGCTGATAGCTTAATATTTGATTTTTTTCCCCTTCTCTACTCAGATTTGGTGATAAAAATGCCACCCAAAAGAATATAAAAATATGCGATTTCATGTGGATTCGTATTCTTATATTTCTGAAAAGTAAATCTACCTGCTGAAATGCACACATTTTGTTATCTTTATAATTAATTGTGCATCTGTACAACTTCCCTTTATTGACATCTTTTTTTATTGTAAACACACTGGGTAAAGACTTCGCTTCTTTATATTTATTTATTTATGCTTTTTTGTAGGTATTGTCTTTTGATGCCTATTTTGGTGAAGAAGTGCCTGAAAAAAATCAAGAGCTATATAGAATAAGACATTGTAAAATATACTTCTATCTTGAAGATGACACAATTCAAGTGGTTGAACCCCAAGTCAAAAATAGTGGAATACCACAAGGTACCTATTTATAATAACCTTCCTTTGTTTCTTCACCTCTAATCTTTTCCTTATTGAAGTCTTTGTCCGTCTAAAAGGATACCTAAAGTGTCTGCTTACATAGGCCTGTTCTACACTACAAAGTTTTGCTAGCATAGTTATGTCCACTAGGAGTGTGAAAAAAATCACACCTCCTACCTGACATAGCTCTCCTGGCAAAGCCCTCACTGCTCTGCTGACAGAGGGGCAGGTATTAGCTTCTGTCAGCATAGTTAATGTTTGTGGAGATGGTGCAACTATGCTGGGAAAAGAACTTATGCTGGCTTATGCCACTTCTATACTAGGGGGCTCTGCTGGCGTAGCTATGCTGGCCAAGTCTTTGTAATGTAGACAAGTCCATAGTGTAGCTAATTTTGAGTACAAATCTATGACGGACTATAGATAAAATTCCTTTTCTTGCTATGGCCATTAATGAGTACTTCCTCACAGGCTTCAGTTTAGAGCAGGGATGGGCAAACTTTTTGGCCTGAGGGCCACATCGGGGTTCCGAAACTGTTTGGAGGGCTGGGTAGGGAAGTCTGTGCCTCCCCAAACAGCCTGGCCCTGTTCCCTCCCACTTCCCGCCCCCTGACTGCCCCCCGCAGAAGCTCCGACCCATCCAACCTCACCTGTTCCTTGTCCCCTGACCACCCTCTCCGGGGACCCTGCACCCCTAAGTGCCCCCCCCAGGACCCTGTCCCTCGGCCTGACAGGCCCCCTGGGACTCCGACACCTATCCAACCCCCCGACCCCCGTTCCCCATTCTGGGACCGTCCCCGCCCAGAACCTCTGCCCCATCCACCCTCCCCTTGTCCCCTGACTGCCCCCCAGGACTTCCTGCCCCTTATCCAACCCCCCTGCTCCCCACCCACTTACCATGCTGCTCAGAGCAGCAGGACTGGCAGCCGCACTGCCCAGCTGGAGCCAGCCATGCCGCCGCGCTGCCCGGCAGGAGCTCACAGCCCCGCTGCCCAGAGTGCTGGCAGCACAGCGAGCTGAGGCTGCGGGGGAGGGGCCGTTGTCTAGCCTCCCCGTCTGGGAGCTCAAGGGCCGGGCAGGACGGTCCTGCAGGCCGTAGTTTGCCCACCTCTGGTTGAGAGGATCCAGGTCTAGTTGACGACCCTCCTGTTTTTGAAAGAACATTCTGTGACCAAGCTGCTGGACAAAGTCCCTATTTTTACACAGCTATGATTGAAATTACATGATTATGGGTCTGTCAGCATAGTTGCATAAACTCTTAGTTTTCCAAGGGGATCCAAATTTTTATATATGCACAGGGCTCTACTTATCAGTGTTAGGGGTGAAATAAAATCCAGGAGTCCCTTTTCCTTTAGACAGTGCTTTGTGTACTGAATGACACTGCCTCTCTTGGTGTTGAGTGGCCCCTCCTTGTGATCAGAGGTCTCACTGGCTGTTCAGCAGAGGAGCTGGCTCTGGTTTCAGTAGGCACTCCTAGTCCTACCTGGGCAAATGCTCTATCAGGCTCTGGATGAAGGCTTGTCAAATCTCTGATTCTTTTAACGTGGGAAAATATGAAGAATTTAAACCCTCCGTCTGTGATTGGAGATAGCAGCCTGGAAATCTGTTCCTTGGTTCATGTGATACAGAAATGTGAGAAGCTACTTCTGGGTTAGATGTTCACAGCCTTTCTTGGCTACTAGAATGATCTTCAACAGCTGGTGCACCTGAAGCTTGAGAGCCTGCAATACAACATAGGGTGCCACTATGAGGCTTGTTGCAGGCTTGTTTCACTAAAGAAAGATAGAGAAGACCACTCTCCATTCCATTGGAGTTAGGTGTTGGAGCAAATATGTATCCCTATTGCCCGTGTAGTGGTAGGGGTTGGAGAGGCTAGGCTGCTGGGCTTAGAGTCCCACGCTGTTTGCTCAGGTTCCAGTGGGGACTGGAGGACTCTGACTGATCTCTTACATACTTGATTGAAGCTAGTGCTAACTGCTATTGGAGTACTTTATTTTTTTTTCTTTTGGTTTTAGATACTGTAACTTACCTTGAACATTATTGTAGAGAAGCAAAAATATTTTCAATGCACTATACAGGTGTATCTGGAAGAACTTTTTGGCTTATACAACTCAGTCCTGATTCTTTACTACAGAATTAGCAACTATTCTTGAGAGACAAGGTGGGTGAGGTAATCTCTTTTATTGGGCCAACTTCTGTTAGTGAGAGAGACAAACTTTCGAAAGTTTGTCTCTCTCACCAATAGAAGTTGGCCCAATAAGAGAGAGTACCTCAGCCACCTTGTCTTTCTAATATTCTGGGGCTGATAAGGGCTGCATACAACAACTCTTGAAGCGTTAAAATTAATTCAAAAGGACTACTCTGAGATTTTTTTTAAAAACTGTCTAACTCTCTGTTGCCACTTGTGTTGGTGAAGAGGCTTTATGATTTCAGTGTGTCTATAGCAGAGTTTTTCAGACCGTGGGGCATGCCCCCAGAGGGGGCCATGGAGAAATATTCAGGGGGGCTCGGGTCAGCCATGCGTGGGTGTGTGTGGGGGGTGTTGGGCAGGGAGTGCCATCTCTACCCATGACTCACCTCAGCAGGCCACCCAGCCTATGGGTCAGTGTCAGCATATACATGCCCAGTGCTGGCTCTGCCCCTAGAGACCATCACATGCACCTTCCCCTACCCTGAAAACCCAAGGGAGGGAGGGGCAGGTATGGCGGGGGTCTGCAATCAAAAATTGTAACTCAAATGGGGGGGCTCAGCTCAAATAGTTTGAAAACCGCTGGTCTATAGAGAGATGATATGGATAGAAAACCTCTTCAGCCAACCAGATTACAGATTTCAGCCAAGTCATTTGAATAAAATAGTCCATAAAGACAAAATGAGGATTTTAAGTGTTCTAAATTTCATGGCGGCTGGTGAGCTTTCAGTTGCCTGATGTAGGTAAACTGCAAAATACAATGTGTCCATAAGGAATTTATATTTTGTGTTAAATATCCAGGAAAGGTAAGAAGCATGCATTAACTTGGCTTTTTGAAAAGGTGAGAAACTAGATTTTACAGAAGATTTTACAGAAGACTTCTATTACTGGTATATGTGAAAATGTCTATTACTGATGTATTGTTTAGCCTGAGCACATTAAAAGTACTTAAGCAAAGACAACATTTTAAAAACACTATTTAAAAAAAAAAATCCAAAATCACTAGTTGCCAAGTACATTCAGTTGTAGATACAACAGTGGTCTAATGTTGTTAATCATACTTATATGCTGGTAACCCTCAGAACCCGTTCAGGACTCGGGCCACACTGCATTAGGTTCAGTATAGATATGAGAAAACTCAGTCCTTACCTAGAAGAGCTTAATCTTGAAAAGGAGGAGGAAGGGAGAACAGACAAAGGGCGTGGGAAAGAATTACAGCAAATAAATGAACAGATCCTGGTAACAATGGCTCTATGTTAGTTGCATGTAGTTATTTTTATACACTTATTTTTGTTCATACTTACATATTCTCTTTTGAGTGACTGTGCACTTACACGTTACACTGCAGGTGTACGTGCACCCAGTGCACTCGAGTCAGAGACTTTTGCCAGTAGTACCACTAGGTGCTGCATGTGCCCTCTCCCATCTTGTACACCTAGCCAAGGGCATAAAAAGGGCTGATCCACTGCCTCCCTCTTAGTTCCTTCACGCAACCCGTGGCAAGAGCTGGAGCTCCCCATACCTTTAGCTTAGGTTTGCCAGCTTTCTAAATAATTGTTTTGTATATAGCTATGTATAGGTAGTTCTAGTGTAGCTATAAGTTAATGTAATTACTCAGTTCTAGTTTAGGAAAAAACTGTTCATTTGGAATGAAGAAAAATCATCAGGATTCAAGCAATGTACCACATGCAGAGCTGTTTTCCGTGTGACAGGCAGGCATAAGAGCTTCTTGATTTGCCTTGGTAAGGGACATGCGCTGTACTTGTACCTCCTTCCCTACCAGGACTAAGAGACTGAGGGATTTCCGCCTCAAAGCCCTGCTGAAGCAGGGTAATGCATCCCTTTTCCTAACTGGACCCCAACAACAAAATAATTAAATCAAGTCGACAAGAAGTACTCCTTTTGCTACCTGGGATCCCAAGCAGAAATTGATGGGAAAACGTCACTCTTCACCCTCCTCCCCAGCCTCCTCAGAGCACTCCCAGCATTCTGATCCTTCATCTCATAAGAAGGCTTCCAGTAAGCACTCCACTACTGGTTTGAGGTGTCATAAGCACTCACGGGCTCCATTTGTGGTGACAGTGTCAACTTCGGCTTCTTTGGGGCCATTGAGAGTAGTCTCTTCATCCTTACTTGGTACATGGTCAGTAAAGCTGATTCAGACCCTATTGGCACTGCTGGCTGTCCAACTATCCTAGCTGAAGTCTTACCTGTCTTGGTCCCACTGGCTCCTCAGGCATTCCTGTCTGCAAAGGAATCTGTGTCTCCCCTTACCAGACTTTCCATTGTTATACCCGGCTCCAGTTGGGGCAACTCAGTATCTTTGGCACAGTTGATACGATCAGCACCTTCAGCACAATCAGCACCACCAGCCTGCTCAGCAATGCCAGCGCCTTTGATGTAGTCTGGGCAGACAGCATGTCTCTCCACATTATTATGCCAGCACCATTGGTTCTGCCAGTACCAATCACCTTGTTGGTACTCCGGCCATCTTGTCCCTTGGTTTCTTTGGATCTGCTGGTGTCCTCCATACCCTGACCACTACAGACTCCAAGGGGGACTGCCCCTCCCTTTTCTGAAGAAACCTACATTTCTTCTTCAGACTTTGAAAGGGAGGAACTTGTATCACTTTGAAGGTCTTTTAGATCACCTTTATAGCCCTCTTACATGGGGGTTATGGGTCCTAAGAATCAGGACTGGTTTTCCACCCTGGGCTACTCAGACATTGCAGTATCCATCCTAGCTTTACTGATCTTGGGCTGCTCTGAGGGATTCGAGACCACAATCACAATCTGAGGGGAGGATTCCTCCCACTCCAGTACAGGAAACCTCTGGTCAGGCTCCTGCTACCATCCCTTAACTTACTGGATTCAACAAAATCTGGAAAGGAGAAATAATGAAGGAGCTCCTAGACGTTCTTCTCTTCTCCCCCCCATATCTCATCCTCTTCTCCTGATGAAGCAGTCAGTCCAGATTCCACGTCTTCCCCACAGAGGACTTCGGAGTTATTAACCTCAACATTTGTGAGGTGCTCAGATTCTGCCATGATGGGGGCGAAACAGTTACTTACCTGTAAGTTAATGGTTGTTCTGTGAAATGTGTTGTGCACATATGCATGCCACTGCGGTGTATGTGTGCCAAAAACATTCGAGTCAGAGACTTTTGCCAGCAGGACCATTAGGTGGCACATGAGCCCCTGCTCTCCTCATACACCCAGCTTAGGGCATAAAACAAGCTCGTCTGCTGCCTTCCTCTTCATTCCTTCTTGCTGCTATCTAATGCCCAAAGTAGTGGGGAAGGTGGGAGGATTGTGGAAAGTTCATGCATACAACGCATCTTGAAGTGCAACACTTACTGTACAAGTAAGTAACCTTTTTTTCCTTCAGGTGATTGTGCACATGTACATTCCACTGCAGGTGACTCATCAGCAGCTCCAATACAGATGGTACAAATTCAGATCACCTGAACAGAGACTGTAATGCTGACTTGCTAGAGTTAGCATTGTCACAAGAAGCTTGAGTAATGGTGTAATATCTGGAAAAGGTATGTACAGACAACCACATTGCTGCACATAGACGTCTGCTATCAGGATATTGCTCAGAAGGGCTGATGAAGTGGACTGAGCCCTGATGGAGTAAGCCGTTATTCTCGGTGGAGGACAGATGTTAGCAGGACTGTAGCAGTTCTTAATGCGGTCAGAAATCCAGTGAAAGATTCACTGAGCTGACATGAAAGGTATGTCTATACTGCAGTTAGACATCTATGGCTGGCCCATGCCAACTGACTTGGGCTTGTGGGCTCGGGCTAAGGGGCTGTTTAATTGCACTGTAAATATTTGGGCTCATGCTGCAGCCTGAGCTCTGGGACCCTCCCACCTCGCAGGGTCATAGAACTCGGCTCCAGCTCTACATCGCAATTAAACACCCCCTTACCCTAAGCCCAAGTTGGTGGGCAAGGGCCAGCCACGGGTTTTTAATTGCAGTGTAGACATACCCTAATTGGCCTTTAACTCTCACACCGTAGGCTACAAAAACCCTGGGAGAGGCTCAAAAAGATCTAATATGGTCCAGGTAGAACGCCAAAGCTCTACAAACATCAAAGGTGTGGAGTCTTTCTTCAGCTTTGGAGAAGAAGGGGGTTTCGGGAAGAACACCAGAAGATGAACAGTTTGGTTCAGGTGGAAAGTTGACACTACCTTTGGAGTAAACTTGGGGTGTGGCCTAAGAGAAACTTTGGCTTTATGAAAGACCATGAAAAGAGGGTCACCCAGAAGAGCTTGAAGTTCTGAAACTCTCCTTGCAGAAGTGATGGTAGCCAGAAATGCCATCTTCATAGACAGTAGAGGTAGTGAGGTTGTAGCCATAAGTTCGTAGGAGGATCCCATTAGTCTAGAGATCCCATTCAGGTAGGGGACTAGACACAGATGGGTAAACATTCAGCAGACCTTCTAGATATCTGGATACCAAAAGGGTGAGAGAAAACAGAAAATCTATCTATTGCTGGTTGTAGTGAGATATGGAAGCCAGGTGGACTTTCCCAGAACTAACTGAAAGCCACATGATTTCAGGTGCAACAGATAGAATTTAGACACGTACTGGACTGTTTGATGGGGCAATAAATGTTGTGATTATGCCCAAGTCATAAACCGAAACTTTGCTGCATACGTGGATCTTTGCTGCATCTCTGCTGGATTTTTCTGTTTAACAAGATGGTTTAACTATCCTGGGAGCACAATCTCTCATGAGTTTTCAACCAGGGATCATCCATGAAGTGGGGAGACTAGAGGCTGGGATGTAGAAGAGACTTGCCCTGCTTCTGAGAGCGGTGGTGAAGTGGATAACATATCCCTCCTTTACAGTGCTGAGCACCTACTTGTCTGATGTGAAGTCTTTCCAAGCACAGTGAAAGAGAGAGGTGTCTTCTGGAGGAAGAAGATATGGTCAGTGTGCTGTCCTTGATCAAGCAGTCAAAATGAATGCTTGGAAGTTGAAGATGTCTGGTGAGAAGGGCCAGCTGTAGACAAGGTTGACTGGCAAAATCAAGCTGTTCTAGACCTTCTCTTCATGGAATCTTGTAACATTCATGAATCCTATAGTACGGATGATGCTGAAATTGTTTCCTCTGTCATTGGGGTGTAAACTCTTAGCGTAGGAAGCATTACATGGGAGTCTTTCAGGCTGTGCATAGCACCATCTGTTTTTTGGGGGACATAGCTTAGACCCTATGAAGAGCAAGTCCTTGATTGTATTTTGCAGCTTCTTTGGAATGCCAGAAGCCTGCAGCTAGGAAAAGCACTCATGGAGATGGACGTGGCCATGCAAGGTCCCATCAACGTCATCGGTGGCTGCCTGGAAGGGTGTTCAGGGTGTGAGGTGTCCTTTTGAAACCAGAGTCAGGAACTGTTCCTTATATTCTTGCGGCAACTTGTCATCAAATTTAGAAATTTTGCAAAAAATAATAAAAGTATGCTTAGATAAGAGAGTTTGATAGTTGGCCACTCTGAGGGAGTAGTGGTAGAATAAGCCTTCTGGCCATATAAATCCAGTCTCTTGAACTGCTTGTCTTTGGGAGTGGCTTTAGGATGGGACTGTCAAGAGCAGCCATGACCACCAAGGAATTGGGAACTGGTTGGGTGAAAAAGTAATTTAAGTCCAGCTGAGGGACTTGACAACATTTGTCCATCCATTCGACTTGGTATAGAGGTGAGGTTCTGCCAGATGGTTTTTGCCAGCTCCAACAAGGCTTCATTGTTGAAGGCAGGGGTTTGTAAAATATCAAGGGGGCTGTGTGTATTTTCTTGCACAAGCTCAGCGTGCACTCCTAAGGAAATGGCCACTCTGTTCATCAGGTTCTCCCTTCGCCTCCAGAGACTTCCAGTGTTAATTGATTTAACCTCTCAATACCTCTGTTAAGAAGGGAAGTAAAATTATCCTCATTATACAATTGGGGAATGGAGGCACAGAGATTAAGTGTCTTGTGCATAGTCACACAAGAAGTCTGGCCGAACGAAGAAGTGAACCCGAGTCTCTAAATCCCACTCCAGTGTGTTAACTACAAAAACATCCTTCTGGTGATTTTAAAAAAAGGCATTTAATTATTACTGAAAATGTATGGATTTTTTTTGGGGGGGGCAGCGCTCAAGGTTGAATTGCAGGAGAAGGGATTGTTGGAGTAAGGGGAGTGGATTAAGTGAGAGGATAACGGAGTGGGGGGAAGTTGGAGGGGTGAGGGGAAAGAAAGCAGAGGGGGGTGTAAGAAAGATAACAGTCATGGAGAATCAAGCTGGGTAGCTAAAGGGCTGCAGTGATAGGAAAGGGGCAGAATGAGGGAGAAACAGCGAACAATGGCAATAGAGGTAAATGAGGCGAAAGAAGTCTCCAGGCCAAGTGTCAGGGTTGATAGAATGGTGGTAGAAGACTGAAAAGGCTCCTGCTGACTGATCCTGTTTTTCATTTGGAGAGGATATAGGAGGGTGATTCAGAGGGTCTTTCTGGGTGTAGTACTGCTAGGGTGGCTGGAGGGCCTTGACTTATCCCCTACGCTTTCAGCTGCAGATGGTTGCTTCAGTGAAGAGGCTTGGGTTTTCTATTGTCCATTCCCTGTGAGATCTCTCCAGCTTCTGCTGTATCCCATGTAGTGTAGATAGGGGGTGGTGTCCTGTGTGGGTCTCTCTGGGTATGGTGGGATCATGGAGGGTTGTGAGTTACCCACTGTGCTCTCTCTTGTGGCTAGTGCTGGCTGCTTTGGCAAAAGAGTATTATATAAACTCACATACCGAGAGAACATTTCAAGGTAGACACACTTGAAAAAGAGTTTTTCTGAAGCAAAAATTATGAGTTTACAAATGTAAAAGAATTAGCTCACAAACAAAACAGCAGAAAATGTGTGTTTACCAGTAGTCAAACCCCCCTAAGAGTAAAGGATTTCCAGAAATGATTTTCAGAGACTTGAAAAAAGTTTCTGTGAAATTGGCAACAATACAGGGATGTGAATATCTACAAAATATAAATAAGGTTGCTGTGACGGAACTAAAATTGTAAACTTGATTTAATGCTGGAAGATGAATTGCTAAAATTTGAACTTACAATACTAAAGGAGGAAAAAAACCTTCGGGTTTATTTTACACAGCAGGGTAATGTGCTCCATGGAGATGTGTTTCTAAAGCTCACCAACATGTTGCCCATTAAATGGTTCATATAGACCCTGCTGGTGCTCTTTAATGTAGTGCTGTTTGAAGCAGAACTGCATTAAAGCACATCAGGGAACCTTTAGTGCACACCAGCGGGGTCTACGTGGACCAATTAATACACAACACATTAGTGCTTTGTAGAAATCTCGTTCGTGTAGAGTGTTACCCCACTGTGTATACAAGCCCTTAGAAGCATTAGAAGAAAGCTATCCAAACAGAGAAACAAATACATTCATTCATGTTTTGCCAGGCCAATTTGAAACTGACTTTGGAGAAACTGGAACCAAAGCTAAAAAATACCAGGACAATCAAAATACACAAAACTAAGTAAGGCTATGGGGGCACAGAGTGAAGGAGAGATCAATAATTTTGAAAACACAAAAAAAAACTCTACCTAAATCTTTCCAGGGTCAGAGTTTTACTGCAGAGCAGTAACAAGAAATCCTCCATGTGCAGAGGAGACAAGTTAGGGTGATTCTAATATACATTTCATAATCCCCAGCTAACTTGAACCCTGGCTAGCTGACGCTCTCTGTTATGAAAGTCATTTATGTCCCATGGGGTTAACTGTAGTTTCCAGTGCAGCTTAGGTCCCACAATCTAGAGCACAGTTAAGCAGCTGGCTGGCTTCCCCAAGGTCAGCCAGCTGAAAAGGAGAGTGGAGCTGCCTGCTGGCTGGCTTCCCCAAGGCCAGCTGGCTGAAGAGGAAAGTGCAATCAGGCAAGCGAGGTTGCAGTTAGCTCCTCCAATTTAACTGAATCTGATTATCTAAAGTTATTTGATGTTTCCTGGAACGTTTAGATAATCAGGATTCTGTCATGTTTATTTTTTAAGGTCAGGCTTGACAAAGCCCTGGCTGGGATGATTTAATTGGGGATTGGTCCTGTTTTGAGCAGGGGGTTGGACTAGATGACCTCCTGAGGTCCCTTCCAACCCTGATATTCTATGATTCTATTCAGGGCCAGATCATGCCCTTGCTGCATGCTTACACAGGTGAGTGGATATAAGGAGCCCTCTTACTCCTCCATGCTTGCTTTTTCTATTGTGGGGTGAGTAGAGGCTCCTGGGGTGCTACTCCCCTGTTCTGTGAAGGTTGCTTTGAGTGAGTGGAGTGAAGGCTTCACTCATTTCTTTCTGCCTCCCTTTACTCGATGCATGGGCCAACACAGCTGAGCTAGTGTGTATGGGAGGTAAGATATACCAGGAAGAGTGCTGGTGCTGTTTACTTTCTCTGTGGAGTTAGGGAGGAAGTGGAGACTCAATTTTGACATAATTTGTTCCCTGCTCTGCTCAGCAAGATTACAATTGTAACCCTTCTGCCTGTCAGAGTTGGCAGCAACAAGGGCCAGGTTCAATATCTAGGGGTTCCATTCCAATAACACAATGCAAAACCGGCTCGAGCCCCCACCCAGTGACCTGGGACAAATATATACCACCCCTGCTGGGTGCCTCCAAGAGGCAATACTTCCCCTCTCGCAAGCACATAGTCTGAGTGTAGCAAAAAGCCTTTTAATAACAGAGAGAAGCAATATGGCATTATGTTGGGGAAACACCACCAACAGGATTCATAACACAACCCACAAGCGAAACCCACCCCAAGCAAATTGGGGCATGTCCTTTCCCTTTGGTTCTTGAATCCAGCAACCCAAAATCACTCAAAGTCCCAAAAGTCCAACGACCCAAAAGTCTCTGTCCCTGGTCAGGGCAGCCCCAGAGTTCAAACGTTTATCTGCAGAGTTTTTACCTCCCAACCTGGGTGGAGGATGGGGGGGGTGTTAAAGGGCACCTTATGTGGTCCAACACTGATGGCCCCACCTCTCCCTGGGGCTCCGCTCGCTGTCCCGCAAACTGCTCTGCTCCGCCAGCCACTCCACTTGCTGTCCTGCAAACTGCTCCGCCAGCCGCTCCACTCACCGTGCTGCAAACAGCTCTACCATATAGCTTCAGTCTCCCCCACTACTTAACACAACACTCAGTGATTTCAGCTCTTTTGTGATTTCAGCTTGTAGCAGGGGAGCCACAGTGCTGCTGCACCATTAGCCCAAAGTGAATTCAGCTCAGCATCCTGTAACTAGACTCCTAATGGAGTCAAAATCAGCTCTGATATTCCACAGTGGAGAGAGGAAGAAGTGCAATTAGCATGTAAGGCCCACACCAGGGGGCCCATGCCACCAGGTATTAATACCTGTTCCCAGCCTCTCTCAATTCACAGAGTTTTGGAACCCATGTCCCTTGCCTAGCAAGTGCTACTTAGCTGATGGCGTGTCCCTCCATCATAACAAAAGGCCAAGTACAGTTCCCTGTCCTTGATTCCCATAATCAGGGTAATAACAATTTATTCTTCCTGCCCCAATAACAGAGACGCTGGGGATCCCACAGCAGCCAAAGTGACCATTTGGGCAGCTATGGCCTCATTCTAGGTGGGGTGGGTGTGCCTATACAAATGAGATCAGCCCCTGAAGTTCTTTTCCACAACTTGCCACACCTCACCACCAGATGTCAGGGTGGAGCTCATCCTGACTCTGCTTACACAATCTAACCTCAAGGCTTCCTTGCATCCCTTTTTGGTATTAAAGATCTCTTGTAAGATGTCATTGGACGTGTCCAAATCAAAAATAAAAGCACACTTTAAAGAGACACAGGCATGGGTGCTCTATAAATATATCAATAACTTCCTGTCGCTCACACTCCAACTAGGATCGTGGAAAGTCAGTCCACCAGTCATGCCAGAAAAGATAATATGTTCTGGCTCCTGGAGTAAGCATATAGTGAAAATAAATGCCAGCACCATAGGCTGGTACAGAAGAGAAGCTATATTCCAGGTAGCAAAATGAGTATAATGAAGAAGAGGGTTGGCCCTACTGAACAGAAGGAGATTACAAAAAAAAAAAAATCAGTAATGCAGTAGAATAGTCTGGTGGATGCTGCACTGTATGAAGTAACATCTACTGAAAGAGGTGTCAGAATGTTCACTCATTCTGAGTGATCTGATTGGCTGAGCATGCATACACAGGTCCTCTTAAAATGGATTCTTATGGCAATTTTTTTTGATGCGGAAATGGTTTTCCCCCACCCCCCCCGATGAAAGTAGGATAATAAAAACCTAATCTGTGCTGAACAATGTCTATTAAACTTTAGACTGGTGAATTTGAGATTTATCCTCTACAGCAGTGGTTCTCAAAGCCGATCTGCCGCTTGTTCAGGGAAAGCCCCTAGTGGGCCGGACCGGTTTGTTTACCTGCTGCGTTCGCAGGTTCAGCCGATCGCGGCTCCCACTGGCCGTGGTTCACTGCTCTAGGCCAATGGGGGCTGCGGGAAGCGGCGTGGGGCAAGGGATGTGCTGGCCACCCTTCCCGCAGCCCCCATTGGCCTGGAGCAGCAAACCGCGGCCAGTGGGAGCCATGAATGGCCAAACCTGCAGACGCAGCATGTAAATAAACCGGTCCGGCCCACCAGGGGCTTTCCCTGAACAAGCGGCGGACCAGCTTTGAGAACCATTGATCTACAGTACATGTGAAGAAATGAACCTGATCAGGCATAACAATATCTAATTTTTTTAAAAGGGTGCTTTTGACACCCTCTGCACAAGACATTTTTCAGTGGCAAAGAAATTCTTACCTACATAGCACCAAGATGAAATGTGTATCCCAGTCAGACACAGTATCCATGAAAAACTAGTTGAAAACCGACTCTCGGAGTCTTTTGACTACACTGGGAAGATGTATCATGTTAGAAAACCATCAACTAATGCATTTTAACTAAAATGCTAATTAAACATGATTTTGCCCCTTATATGGGTAAAGATAGTTGTGTTTAAAAATATGTAGCAGGTCATGGTTAACCCAGGGGGAGACCTGTCAGGGTGGTCACTGGGTGACTCAGTGAAGCAGAGGTGGAGCTCATTTGGGCAGGTGCAGGTGGATGCTAGTGTAGGGCCAGCTGAAAGCCTGAGGCAGGAGCCATGCATGCTGGAAGCCAAAGCAGTCTGTAACACCACAAGGCAGAGGGAGAGTTCCCAGCCAAGTGGTGCGTTGCACAGACTGGCTGACTGCTCTTTCTGTGGGGTAAATAGCTGTCCACAGGGGTCATCTGACTTGGTCCTGGCTTGTGTGTTGGCTGTTGCAGCATGCCTGGGGGATGAGTCATTGCAGGCTCTGGCTGAGAGATTACCTCACAAGACCCAGGTGTTAACCATGACCAGTTAACATTTTTTAAACACAACCCGTGCCTGTGTACAGTTGGTACTAAGTAGTGTTTTACATAATGTTAATTAGAATATGTGTTATGATTTGTTGTCTTAGCGGAGACATGGTCTAAATGTGCACATGGGTAGTATATTGATACATCATAATCCCTGAGGAGTATCTTTGCAACTCATTGTATGGCTCCATAGAGCAGGCTTTGTCTATCGTGGGTATCCAAACCTGGTGTTGGACTAGCTAGATAGTAGCTCATAATTATTTTCCAATGAGAGGTCAGTGACACAGATATGATATATGTGTGACATAACTGGGTCTTAAATTGTAGAATGAAAGTAGGGGGAAAACACTGGGAAATTTATTTATTCGGTTAACTACCCTGAAAATTAGAAGAAATTGGCATCTTTTAAGAACAGGAGTGAATATTTGACAAATAACTCTGATAATACAGGGCTGGAATGTAACCCATCTAGAGCCAAACCCAGGGAAATAAGATATCCAATAAAGAGTTTCCATGGGCTAACTAAGAAACAGAGCAATTCACACACCAAACAGGAACACACAAGAAAAATCCCAGCCAAATTACCACTTCTCAACACTGGAGAAATATCAAAAAGGGATTCAGGTGGTAACAAGTAGAGTGCAAGATGCACAGCTGAAAGATATTGGGAAGAGACCTCCTACTTGCGCAAAGACTAGGGACAAGACCCCTGAGATATTGTATATGACACACACTTACACAGTACTCACTTAAGTACTAGAACTGTTTGAATATTGTTACATCTTTATTAGTATTGTAGTGCACATTGGGAACCAACAGTGGTAAAAGAACTATGTAGCTGTAAGTAGTGATTATAACAGTTTACAATTTTTGATTGAATGAGTTGGTGATATTATTCCAGTCCTAGCCAATAGATGTCCTCATTGCAAAATTATTGCCACAAAGTAGTACCTTTGTTGCTAGACTCCTCAGGGAGGCAAAGATTGAAAGGACATGAAGGCTTGGCTACCTTCTCATTCCCTAGAGATGGTTTCTCAGTAATGAGTTGAGAAACATTAGTGTGAGAGAGCTTTCCTTTTTACTATTGCCCATGCTGGTGTTCCTATGTGGATAAATCCTTGGACTAAAGTCATCTGTTGTCTTTTCACCACTTGTTATAAACACTAAATTCACTCAGAAGAGAAAAATAATCATTGTGGGTCCTAATGTATACATGCCTAACTGCAGCACATTACTTGAGCAGTAGGCTACAAACTGCTTCTTAAGTACTGTGAATAATATGTAATTTTAAGGCATTTATCACCACAATGCACAGTGCCCAATTCAGCAATGTACTTAAGCACGTCTAACTTAAACAGGAATAGTCCCATTGAAGACAATTTACGCCCACTTTAAGGTCCCTTTGCGCGCTGCTAACAGTGTAACAGTGCATTAGTGTAAATGAGACTTGTATACTACAGGACACCATCTGCTGTTCATTCCACTCTTCCCCTGAGAGTCTGGTTTTCCAGGCATAAATATCTAAAGGAAAAACCAATGTAAAACTTGCAGTGTGATGGATGTAAAGTTTGTCATTCTCAATGTTGGGAGTGCCTGTTGGGAATTACCAGCCCGAGAGGGACAAGTATCCAGACAAGGGATGGAAGAAGGGAACAATATTATCTGTGAGGGCTTGGAGGTGGCATTGTCTGTTATCAGTTGTATCCGTTTTTTGACTTCCATGATTCAGCATGGAGAGCAATGGTCTCACGGATAGATGCTTGCAGGCACCCATGGGTATAGCAAAAGGCTGAAATATGACAGAGTTTATTTTGAGGGGTTGGGTGGGGAAAGGAGGTTAGACTTGTAAAAGCAAAACTAAGGCTGCTGTGGATGGGCCAACTATGGTTAGGCAGCTGGTGTGCTGTGACCACTGCTTATTGTTCTGTATTTAATTTGTCTCATTGTTACCTGGTGCTTCCCCTACCTGGTGGTGGTTTGTGCTTGTTATCACTCATTTCATATTTAGATTGTAAGCTCACTGAGACAGGGACCATTTCTTTGTTATGTATTTGTACAGTGCCTAGCACAATTGGGTCCTGCTTCCTGATTAGGGCACCTATGTACTACATAATATAAATAATAATGGGTAATTGGGCAATCAGCTGATTATGGCTGGCTCTGTGTAACAAGAAATGGGGCAACAAGCAGTTTGAAGGTTACTAGGATTTAATCATGTTCAGAACCTCTGGAAAGAGATTCCGATAGTTAGTAACCCCAGTCCTCCTGGTGTTGTGTATATATAATCAATGAATGCCTTATCTTGTGGCTGCAGCACAGGAGGTGGAGTCAGGAGTTCTGGGTTCTTGTCACAGACTATCTGTGGCAAAACTGAGGCCTCAGGAAAGTAATTTAACCTTTGTTTCAGTTGATGGCTATCAGTTGATGGATTCTTCATGGATGGAGTGGTGTTTACAGATATTAGTGAACTAACCTAAAGTCTTTTGAGAACGCACAAAGTACTAGGATTGTGAATAATAGAAAATGTAAGATATATACTGGTCCCCCGGTGTTTGGCTGATAAAACAATAATGATTCCCTTTCTTAAGTGTGGATATTAGCAGTTACCTTGCTCCCAGGGAGGTGGTCCTTTGCTTAAGGTATTATAAAGAATAAAAGCAAGTCCCAAATTTGTCTAGGTTGTCAGATTGGTGAGCCCTGAGTCTGTTCTCCAAGTCAGTGGTCTGCATTTCCCTACTGGAAGCCAATCAGTTCAATATTGCCCCTGCTTTCAACTTACTTCTCAGTGACCTTAAGCTGAAGGCCCCTCCCTCCATGCTTGGAAGTTCAGGCTGTTTCTCCTGGGCAGGACAGTTGTCTTCTCTTATCACAGTGATGGATTACTGTTCTCACCCTGTAGAGTGTTGTATAGGGACATCCCATCTCTGCCATCCTTTGTTTCCCAGACTGTGTCATCCAGCTGTCCACCTCCATAGAGTTTTAGCCATTTGGTTTTTGAGTGACTTTTCACCTTTCTCTTTAGAAAATAACTGGTCATAAAAGGCAGTAGGGGCTGCCATAGCTTCTTAATAGAAGTGGCAAAGACCACCCCACCCTTTGGATGGTCATCCAGTTTAGAATGCTGCTAAGAAAATACCCGCCAGTCATGTCCTGAGATCTAAGGGCCACAAGCTGGGAATCTGTTCCAATAACATACTTGTAAATCTTGGTCTCAGAAGGTAATGATTTTCTTTACTTGCATCACAGAGGTGTGTTTGACCTCAGTATTTGGAGAATGATTTGTGACCTTCTGAAGGTGATGAATGCAAAGTATTATTATTAATTATTAGTATTAATATAATTATAAGAAGAAAAAAGATCCCCCTTTACATATAGTTATATGCACAATCTTTGTTGAACAAAGGAATAGTTGTCTCAGTTTCTCTGATTTTTTATTTTATGGGGGTTCTTCCATTTTTTTAAAAATCAAACAAGCCTACTAGGTTAATGTGAAATTGGATCCTTGGAGCAAAAGATACTTACCTTATCATTTTGCTACAGGAACTATTGTCCGGCGTCATCGAATTCCACTTCCACCTCCTAATGAAGATCAGTTTTATACTGTAGATTATTTCAACATCAATACAGAAGTAATCTTTTATGCCCAAAGGTATAAGATTGTAGATTGTGATCAATTCACAAAAAATTTTTTGAGGAAGCTGGGAGTTCGATTAAATCCTCCAGCATATCATCCAGAAGATCCATACACCAGAGCCCGGCAAAAGGTAAGGCAAGACAGTGATGGTGAAAATCTAATTTTACAAACACAAAAGCCTCTGTGAATTCATATGCAAAGAACATTTCCCCAGCAAATTAAAAATGCGTCCAAGTAACTATTTTAATATATGTTAATTAAATTTGGAATTAGTACCAAAAAATAAAGCAAAAAAGAAAACACCAATTTGGTATACTTTGACTCACTATCACAAGCAATAGCATGTAATATAGTCCCAGACAAGTCAATTTTCCTGTTGATGTGCCCATCTACTTTGAAGCAGAGGGGAAGCATTTGGGGAATAGCTAGCATGAGAAAGTCTTATGATAAAAGCAATATCTGTTGTGTGTATTTCCTTGATAAAACAGTTCTTATCTGTTACTAAAAATTGTAAGAACACAGGAGTGAAATTGTCTTCAATATTTGTGTGCATGTAACTGCACAATATTACATTTAATATCTGTATAAAATGAGTTGCTTCCAGCCCTATATGTAGTGAATCAGAATTATTAGAGACTTAGTATAAAGAACGAGATTGTCTCTTATAAATCTGATTCACCACGTGTAGGATTGGAAGTAACTCTTTTAATATAGATATTAACTGTAATACTGTGCTAGCTGTTTCCCAGATGCCTCCCCTCTGCTGAAAAGTAGCAAGAATTCCTCATGGTTATTTCCCACATAAGCGCTCAAATGGGGAGAATCTAGGAGATGATCGGGGAACTTCTCAAATAGCAAACAGGGGAGGAATCAGATGATCCAAGTAATGTGGGCCCTCAGCAATAAACTTTAACATCGTTTTCAGAGTCTGGTTGAATTCTTCAACCAGACCGTCCATTGGCGGATGATAGATAGACATATATAGAGTCTTTCATTTTAGTAGATCACACTTCAGTAGCCAAGGCATAAAGTTGGTGCCTTGATCAGTAAGACTCTCCTTAGGTACTCCTTACTCTGGCAAAGATTTTTAGCAGTTCTGCTGTAATAATCTTTGCATTGAGGGCATGCAGTGGGATTGCGTCAGGATAGCGGATTGCGTAATCCACTGTAACTAATACGTGTTTGCACCCAGCGGCACTTTTTTCTAAAGGCCCTATGAGTTCCATGCTGAGTCTTTCAAATGGGATGCTTACTATGGGGAGTCAGACCACAGGGGGCTTTTGTCACTCCTTTAGGTCCTACCTGCTGGCATGTGGGGCAGGAGCCTTTGACTTCTTGGTGAATTCTGAGCCCAAAAAATGTGATCCAGAATCCTGACAGGGTCTTCTCATGATTGAGGTAACCCGCAGAGAGGGTGTTGTGAGCCAGTCGCATAACCTCGCACCTATGAGGCCGGGGAATGAGGAGTTGCAACTGAACTTCACCTGTCAGTTGGTCTTTCTCCAGTTGGTACAGTTGCTCTGCCTGGAGCTCAAACTAGGGGTACTGCTCTGCTCAGAGGCGGATTTACAGTGAAACACAGGGTGCCCTGCCACGGGGCCCCCCAACAACAGGGCCCCCCAGAGCCGGGCAGTTGCGGGGACAGAAGCTTGGTCCTGCCAGCTCCTGGGGCTCCTGCTGCAGGCTCCGCACCCACCAAGGTGCGGTAAGGCAGCCAAGGTCCCCCCTCCCCCACCTTTCCCTCCAAGTGTGCTGCGTTCCTGCCCCTCCTCCTCCTCCTCCCCCTCCCCCTCCCTCTCCCTCCCAGCACTTCCCCCGCTGCCAAACAGCTGTTTGCAGGCGCTCAGGTTGCTCTGGGAGGGACGAGGAGGAGCAGGGCTGCAGCGCGCTCGGGGGAGGAGGCGGAGAAGAGGCGGGGGCAGGGCCTTTGGGAAGGGGGTGGAATCAGGGCAGGGTGGAGCAAAGGCAGGGCCCCCACACTCCCCCTACACCTACACCCTCCCCAGCCCCCTGCCATGAGCTGCTCAGGGCAGGGGGCTGGGAGCACTTCCATGACCCCAGCCCTGACTCCTGCACCCCCCCATCCACACCCCTACCCTGAGCACCAAATGGGAGCTCCTGCACCCCTTGCACCAAATGGGAGCTGCCCCAGGTAAGTGCTCCACACCCCAACCTCCTGCCCCAACCCTGAGCCCCCTCGTGCATCCTAACTCCTGGCCAGACCCTACACCCCCTGCCCACCCTGACTCCTGCACCCCCCACACCAAAGGGGAGCCGCCCCAGGTAAGCGCGCCACTCCCCTGCCCCAGCCCTGAGCCCCCTCCTGCACCCCAACTCCCAGCCTGCTCCTGCACCCTAACTCCCTCCCAGACCCTGCATCCCCAGCCCCGAGCCCCCTCCCGCACCCTAAGTCCTGGCTAGATCCCTCACCCCAATGTTTTTTTACATTTTTTTTTCATCGAGCGCTCTTATCCAAAGTGCTTTACAATCGTTAGCTAACGGTACAAACAATATTGGGAAAGATCATTAAGTGGTCTGCCAAGACCCTCAGTGATTTTCAAGTGGTCGGTGGAAAAATAAGTTAGACTACAAGAACAATCAAGGTACCTCACTTTATTTTCATTTACTTCCTATTACTTATAGGAGGAAGATGAAGAAAAAAAGAATGAAAAATGGGGGCAAGGGGGCAATAAGAGAGAATGTTCTTTTTCTTGGCTGCGTCCCAAGGAGGAGCCCCAAAAATGAAGCTGAGCACAGGGCCCCACTAACTCTAAATCTGCCACTGGCTGTGCTTGTTGAGGGTCTATCACCTACCTGTTCACCACTGGCAGTTGGCTGTAAATGGGGTCCTACCAAATTCACAGGCCATTTTTGGTCAATTTCATGATCACAGGATTTTAAAAATCTGAAATTTCATGATTTCAGATATTTAAATCTGAAATTTAATGGTGTTATAACTAAGGCGATGTTTTAGTCATGTGTATTTTTAGTAAAAGTCACGGACAGGTCATGGGCAGTAGACAGAAATTCATGACCTGTCCGTGAGTTTTACTAAAAATATCAGTGAATAAAATTTGGCGGGGGGGACTGCCCACATGAAAAGCAAACTCCCACTGCTGGCTGAGTGGGCACTGGCCCTAAGCCTAATATTTGAGGTCGCCTTTCCTTATGTGGCTTGTCTGCTCCCATACCTTGGCTTTCCTGCAGAGGAGTCTATGGGGCTCCCAGTGACCTTTGTTGAGCTGAGATGCTGTGGTTTCCCAACAGGGACAGCCCGGGGCCCCTTAGAGGCTGGTGCTTCTGAGACCATACCGCCTGATCGCAAATACCCCTGGTGAGTCGAGGGGCTCCCTCGGCGTCAGGCAGGTTCTTGTGTGATGCTGCCAGAGCCACTTCAGCAGCTAGATCATCTTCCATCAGCCAGACAGCCTCGGCTAGGGACTCTGGCTGGTGTTTGAGCACCTAGTGCCTACCCCGAGCTGGAAGCATGTGGGCAAACTGCTCCACCCATGATGAGCTCAGCCAGCTGAACTCCTGTCCAAATCTCTGGCTTTAAATACCTTCAGCATAGGTCCCAATTTCTGGGCAACCATGTAAGGTCAGGCTCCCTGGGGGTATTTCTCCCCATGGAACCTCTGTCAGAAGGTCTTCTCCATGATGTCAGGGTAGGTGAGTATAGCTGCTTTCACTTGTATGTAGTCTTGGGCACACACAAAGTCCAGCCCCTGATATGTAGCCTATGCCTGTCCTGTCAGCCTATGCCTGTCCTGTCAGGTCAGGTGGCTACTGGGCTGCTGTTGCTACTCACTCAAATATTGCCAGGAAACCCTCTGGGTCCATCCTCAGGTCTCATCTTAGTGAGTTTCACTGACTGGTGAGGCCTATGGGCTCTGGAGGGGAAACTCCTGGGAGACCCTGAGCTGCATCAGACCCTTAATTGTTGACCAGCCTTTGCTGCTGTTCCTGCGGTTGTGCCTCTAGGGCCCAGGCCAGCTGTTGCTGTTGGGCTGCCACTTGCTGCAGGAGTTGCGGCTTCTGCTGCCTGTTGCTGCTGCTGATTCTCTGTCATGCACTTGAGAAGATGCTTGAGATCCATGTTGTCTGACCTACCAACTCAGACCTGTAGAGGTGTAGGGTGTTTGACCATCTGGGTCAATCAGTCTTCATCCTCTCCAGGGGTGGGGAGGAGTCCTGCATTCTTCAGCAGTTGTGAAGGGGTTGACTCACTGATGGTGCCTACTTGTGGTGAGGCATGGCATAGCAGCTCTCTCCCCGCTGGGTATCTCCTGGCGATGGTTGCTTCTCTGTGGTGATCTCCTTCTTCCTGTGACTTGGTCCTCCAGCGAGGTCACTTCACAGTCCCTTCACTTCTGGGGTGGGGTGGTCCATGAGCAAAAAACTTAGGGAATTAATGCAAATAAACTGAATTAATAAGAGACAGAGGGGAATGACTCCATCTCAGAGTGTGTCAGAGTCTGGCCCTCACTTCCCTCAGGGAAGGCTTCAGGCAGTGGTTGTCGGGGAAGCTCCTGCCTTCAGTCAGCCCTTTCCTCAGGGGCTGAGCATTGACTGTCTGTCCTCTTTGCAGGTATGCCCACAAATGAGCTGCTGTTAAGCTTCTCCTTCAGCCTGTGAACGCTTTGCAAGTTTAGCAGGCGGAGCTGCCTGAGCCCAGAGTATGTCTTTAACCCTGTGTTGTTCAGCGTGGGGTTTGTATACCCAGTCACAACATCCTGCTTATGATATTGCTTAGGCTGAATGAATACTAATAAACCTATTAGTCCTCATCCTAAGAGGAAACCTGCACAACACTTTTTCAAAAGACGAGCCTGGAAACTTGCATTCAGAACTTTGGTAGACGCTAAAAAACATGGACTGAATAGAAACATTGGATTTATGGCTTATTACAACAATCTGTAACCCATTAATAACCCCCTCCCAGCTTCCTCCTCCCCCTGCCACTTCACCTTTAATAGTCCCTTGAAATATGGGTTAACTGCTTGTGCCAAACAATCTGTTCCACTTTATATTTAACTGTGACACTCAGAGTACATTTCCCAGACTTAAAAAAGAGCTCTGTGTAAGCTTGAAAGCTTGTCTCTCTCACCAATAGAAGTTGGTCCAATAAAAGATATTACCTCACCCACCTTGTCTCCCTAACATTTTTAAAGGTAGATTTAATTGGGATCATGGGGGTCTACCAATACGTTGGACAATAGAGCTATAATTCAGAGGTATGTTGATAAATTGGAGAACTGGGCTATAGACGACAAAATTAAATTCAACGAAGAGAAATGTAAGGTGCTACATTTAGGGAAGAAAAATCAAGTGCACAAATACAGAGTGGGGAATAACTGGCTTGGCAGCAGCACTGCTGAGAAGGATCTGGGAGTTTTGGTGGATCACAACCTCAGCATGAGTCAGCAGTGCGATACTGTTGGGGAAAAAAGAGAAAATGCAATTTTAGGTTGCATTAACAGAGGCATAGCATGCAAGTCATGAACGGTGATAGTACTACTGTACTCGGCGCTGGTTAGGTCTCAGCTGGAGTGCTGTGTCCAGTTTTGGTCACCAATGTATAGAAAGGATGTAGAGAAACTGTAAAGGATCCATAGGTGAGCAACAAAGATGATCCAAGGGATGGAATGCAAGCCATGTGAGCAAAAGCTAAAGGAACTGGGTATGTTTAATTTGGAAAAGAGGAGATTCAGAAGCGATGTGATAGTGGTCTTCAAATACTTGAAAGTTTACCATTAAAAAAGATGGAGAAAAGTTGTTCTCTCTTCCACAGAGGGCAGGACAAGAGACAGTGGGTTCAAACTACAGCATAGCAGATTTAGATTAAATTTCAGGAAAAATGTCCTAACTGTAAGAACTGTAGGACAATGGAACAGACTGCCTAGGGAGGTTGTGGAAGCTCCTTCACTGGAGGTTTTCAAAGGGATTCTGGATAGGGATAGTCACCTGTCTTGGATGGTTTAGACCCAACAAATCCTGCATCTTGGCAGAGGGTTAGACTAGATCACCCTTACGCTCCCTTCTAACCCTATGATTCTATGGTCCAAGCACAAGTGTGACTGTAGATTCATTTGTTTGGGCACTTGTTTTCTGCAGGGCTTGGGATCCGTCTCCCCACAAATCAGGGAAGAGCAGTGGGAGTAGCAACAAGAGATTTTTCCCTGGTCACTTTCTTGAGGGCCATGTCTCCTTTTCTTCCTCACCAGTATGAAGAAGAGGAGGCATTGTGCTTTTTTTCTGACCTGCCCCCTTGGGAGTTGTGGTCAGGGGTTTGCAGACAGTTGTCAGGGGTCCAGCGAGCATCCATGGAAGCAGCAATTAGTACAGACCCCACATGTCTGCCTCTCCCTTTCTGTTGTTGAGGCTCCTCTGTGACAGTGCTCAGCAGTGACAATGGGATTTAACACCCCATAAAGATATATGAGGCAGCCTGCACATCTTGGAAGCTGTGTCAGGCTGTCTGCAGCCTCAGGCAGACATCTGTGCATTAGTTGTCCTTTGATGTTTACAAGCTTTTCACCATAACTACAAGGGCTAGAAAGAAACTTCCTTTATTTTTTTGTCAAATGAAAACGGAATTTTTGAACTCATCACATGACTTCGGGTATTGGGCTTATCCCCTTGTCTTAATCTGACCCTGTAGAATACACCTTTGTGAAAACACACCCAAGATGTATTTTCCCAGTGTTGATGAGCTCTTAGTTGGTAGTGGGTGTCTTTGCCAGATAGCTCTCAGCTTTTATTGGTAAAGGTCAATCCTATTTCTTTTAAGACAATGCAAAATAAACTCACTCAAATGGGGAGAGAGAGAAGAATACCAAAGACAAAAAAATGCAGCTTCTCTCTTTTGATATTTGCAGTGCAGCTACTGGAAAATCATACACACAGTGGTAGTGCAAATTCCAGCTGACTTTGTGGCTCTTGTTTTTCTGTAACTAGTCCGTGGAAGACAAATATTTTATTTTACTATGATTGGGCTGCTCAGGACCACTTTGAACAAGGTGAAGCCTCTCTTGGTTAGCTAAACCAGGCTCTAAATAAGCAGATGGCAAAAAGAGAAAGATATGAAAGAAGCAGGAGGAATAAGGTGGGGATGGAAAATACTACACAAAAAAGGTGCAGTAGGAACGTTAGATTCACATCTCTGCAGTTGCTCAACGCAGCCATGGAAAAAGTAATGACAGGTTTCAGAGTAGCAGCCGTATTTAGTCTGTATCCGCAAAAAGAAAAGGAGTACTTGTGGCACCTTAGAGACTAACCAATTTGAGCATAAGCTTTCGTGAGCTACTGCTCGTGCATCCGATGAAGTGAACTGTAGCTCACGAAAGCTCATGCTCAAATAAATTTGTTAGTCTCTAAGGTGCCACAAGTACTCCTTTTTCTTTTTGCAGAAAAAGTAATGTTGCCTAGTTCCCTCCTCTTGTTTAGTCTGGTCACAGCACCTTGGAGGTCTAGGGAAAAGAATGCCAAATTGTGTGGTGGTAAATTCCTGCATTCCAACATTGGGGGATGGTGGTGGCTATGATGGAAGTGCTGGTGCTGGTTGGGTTTGACATGGATATGCAAAGCTTAGGGTCACGTTCTAGAAAGTTTTCAAGTTCCCCTTAAGGAGAAGAAAATATCCCAAAGTTGTTCCATCTAAATGATGTAAAGGTCAAAGGATGCGTCTACATGTAAGCCATCAAAAACTTGTCTTGATTCATCAAGTTTAGTCCTTTTCTAAAACAATCACGTAAGCTCCCCAGAAGCCTTGAAAATGCCAGATCAACAGCTTTTTCATTTCAAACACCATGGTTTACATCATCTCTTTGACTGCAACCTCTGCTTTTTTCAGCAACCATTTTACAGTAGTTAATTACTGATATAAAATATCTTTGAAAAAATCAAAGAGGGTGGTGATTATCATGAAACGTAGCCATATAGGTACCAATTGAAACTTCAACCAGTTGTTGAAACTTGTGTGGCACAGGTTATTAATATCTTATAGTTAAAAACGTGTTGACAATTTTCTGATTGGAAGGACTGTTTATAGCAGGAGAAACAAGGATTGAAAAGTCTAAAAATAATTGATCTTTTCAAAAATATACTGAGAGTATCCTCTTTTTTCAAATAGTGCTTTGGCTATGTGGTGTGTGATTTACCATAGCTAAATTACATAATTTGAAACCCTTGAAACTAATCTGATAACATGTCTTTACCCTGTGTTTTTTTCCTGCACTTGAGAACACGTCATTTTAAAAATGCTCTCTTTCATTTCTCCTTGATCTTCAGATTGCGGATAGTATAAAGCCCTTGCGCCCTTATGAGCGCTTTGACACTCTGAGACAGTTTCTGGAGTACGATGGACACGTTTTACGTTTTTACTGTATGTGGGATGATACAGAATCCATGTTTGGGGACCCACGAGAACTTATTCTGCACTATTTTTTGGCTGATGATACTATTGAAATAAAAGAAGTGATACCAGTAAACTCGGGCCGGGATGCTGTTCCACTTTTCCTCAATAGGAAGAAGCTACCAAAGGTGAAGAATAAAAAATGCAGCATACTTTGTTTTTTTGCCAACTAAAAGCGTAAATGCATTATTTTCAAATTCCTGTATTAGGAGTATAATGTTAATTACAGTATATTATCAAAATGACTGAGTATGACCACAATTACGAGATTTTTTTTCTTGCCCATGTATTTGATCACACAATAGGTACAAAAATTATAAAAAATAATTAGGCTTGGGAATGCTGTACTTAAATCAAGAAGAGAGAAAATTCAGATGGGCGAACTAATAGGTTTGTATTCTACAATTTCCTTTTCCTTATAATTTTATACTAATGGAGAAGTTTAAGTTTAATAGTTTAATACCCCAGCACACCCGTGTAAATCAGTGTAAGTCCATTGAAATCCGTGGAGTTACACCATCATAAAAATGATGTGCATTCAGAATTGGGCCATGATTTTTTCCTAAGTCCTTAGAAAAAGTCCAGTTTCAAGATTCAGCAATGTAAATTGTTGCTAGCAGCTACAGTATCATTGCTTTAACTTGAATTCTTAGAGTCGGGTCTAATCCAAAGCCAAATTGAAGTCAATGGGAGTCATTCCACTGACTTCAATCGATATTAGATCAGGCCCTTAGAGGGGGTCTACTAATTAGTTTAGTCCTCCATAACTTACTTACCATTTTAGAATTTAAACACAATGAGCATGAATCACCTTTGTGTCATTCCATTCTTATACTGGTGATAGACTTGCATCACTGTAGGTCTGGAGTAATTCAGTGTTGAATTATTTCCCCCCTCCTTTGCTTTTAATATTTGTTATAATATTTAATTCTGTAAGCCATAGGTGTTTATAGGCCATAGGTGTTTATAGGCCAATTTAAAAAAAAACAACCGATCCCTGCCTTGAAGAGCCAACAGTCTGGGACCCTGGTCTTGCAGTGAGTGCTGACTTAGCAGACCCTATACCCATGCACTGCTCATTGAAGGATTGGGATTCAAGTGTCTACTTCTCTCTGAAGTCAATGGAAGTTAGAGAAAGGGCAGCAAAAGATTACCCAAAATGGGGATGGTATACAGGAGGGACTGGGGTTACATTAAAAAATAATAAAATCTGTTTTAGTTATGTGCACATCTAGTTGATTCTTCATTTAAAAATGTTTTTTGGTTTTTTTTTTTTGGTTATAACTAGAATAAATTACTAGTATAAATTAAAAACCTACTATAGGAACATTTATTATAACATTCATCACAATAGAATAGGCTGATTAGCTCTCTTCTATATTTGTGCAGCACCCAGCACAATGGGGCCCCAATCCCGTTTGCAGCTTTTACATGCTACAATAATATAATAATAACTACCAGCAATAATAATAATCCTCAGAGCAGAATTTTATAGGTATACAATACTTTAGTTGTGCTAACCTTTGCTTTCCAGTTACTTCGGAGAAAGAGACTGTACCCTTAGGTGCACAATAGGACTCTGAATGTATAGTTTGAACAGCAGAGTGGCTTTGGAGGTCAGTAATATAAGCACGCCTCATTATGCTCACTAAAAATGTTCACACAAAAACAGTCATATAAAAATTATCTCATACAACCACTGGTTTTGTTTGGTAACTGAAGTCTCTGTTTTTTGCTTTATTAGATGCAGTTCTGAAGCATCTGTTCTCTTTCCTTGCAGTATGCTCCAGCAGGGCTGTATCAGCCTGGTGCAATCACAGATCGCACAGTTCTCAATGTGTTTGGAGGCTTAGTAGGAAACAAAGGCCGTTACATTCTGGACAATCGTAAGGTCAGATATTTTTGAATACCTCAGGCCATCTAACATAATTATAGTTGTTTTATCGTTTCTAAAATCCTGCTTATCTAAAACAAAGAAGGTTATTTGTAAGAATGGTGGTGTCACTGTAGAACTGCTTAAATGAGCAGTGTTGAAATTTAATATGCAGTGTTTGTGAAAATGTTTAGAAAAAGCTTTAGCTTGGAATGGGAGTAAAAACATCTAAAATGTGAAATATGGAGGGTTTTTTTTGTTAAAGATCAAATATTTATGTAAAATTCCAACAGTTTGGTTTTTTTAGAAAGTTCCATTTTATTCTGAGATTCATAGAGGTGCTTCTTAAATCTTTTTTCTTTTCTTTTCTTAGACAGGAACTGTGCATCAGGAATTTTACAAAGACTCTGACCTGACAATAGGGGCAGTGATCAATGTTTGGGGAAGGAGGGTAAAACTCTGTGACTGTGATGAATTTACTAAAGAATATTATACGACAAAGTATGGAATCAGTAAGTAGTTATATTTATCCTTTTCTGTGCCCGCTTTTAAACTTTGAATTTAAAAGAATCTATTAATAGCAACCCTTTTATTTTTTTTTTTAATTAGAAACCGGGAGCTATAACCTGCTTTAAGTAGCTAACAGCAAAATAGTAGTTTTGCAGGGGTCCCAGTGGAGTTGTTATAGAGTCAAGGCCAGAAAGGACCACCCGTCTGAATTCCTGCACATCACAGACCGCTAAACACCACCCAACCACATCCAGACCAAGCCCAACAACCAGCATTAGACCAAAGTGTTACAGTCTTCAGGAAACTGAACTATTGTGTGCCAAAGTCAGTGAACAGGACTGAGGTGCACCGATGCAATGGCAGGGAATTGATTTAGTAAGATATACCCAGATGATCCTAGCAAGTGACCTGTGATCCATTCTGCAGAAGAAGGCAAAAAATGCCCAATGTCTGTGCCCATTTGACTTGTGGGAATGTTGCTTCCCATCCTTGGATATGGTGGTCAGTTAGACCCTGAGCATATGAGTGAGACCCACCAGAAGCCCCTGAAGTGTGAGATTTTAGGAACATAAGGCATGAACTGTAAGAGATGTCCAGAGGTGCCTAGCCCAGTCCTCTCTCAGTGCAGGAAACCCTGTCATACAATCCTACTTCATAAATTATCTTAAACCTAATTAGGTTGTTTGCCCCCACAATTCCTGTTGGGAGGCTGTTCCAGATTCTCACCCTTCTGATGGTTAGAAACCTTCTTCAAATTTCCCGCCTAAATTTATTCATGGTCAATTTATACCCATTTATTCTTGTGCCAACATTGCCTCATAGCTTAAATAGCTCTTTGCTCTCCCTGTATTTAGAGAGAGCAATGATATTCCCTCCCAGCCTTTGTTTTGCTAATCTAAAAAAAACAAGCTCTTTTAGCCTCCCCTTGTAAGGTAGGGTCTCCATTTCCCTCATCATCCTAGTAACCCTTTTCTACACCTGTGCCAGTTTGAATTCATCTTTCTTGAATATGGGTTATCTTGTGTGATCTATTTAAAGCCAACCCAGATTTGCATGTTATGCCCTTGACTGTTTTTATTTCAAAACCAGAACAATAAAATGATCCTACATAAAGGCTATTGATTCTTCCACTTCCCTGTTCTGATATCCGTACCTTCAGTCAAAGTATGTAAAAGAATGTACATCTGAACATGTGTGTACACTGATTTCATATTCTTCCCCATCACACTGCATTTTGTAAAGATGTCAGATGATCTATTTTCTGAAAATGGTAGCTGAGTTTAGATGTTTGTCTCCCTTGAGATGATTCAGTGCATCCTCACAACAATTGTGTTTTCCTGCACAATGATGCTGGCAAATCTACATTTAATGCTCTCTACTATACAGAATCTGTGCAGTCTGGAACATCACAGCAGCTATCCCATAAAGCCTCAAGAATTGCAAACTGGGACACTGAATTTTGGAAAACAATCGGGGTTTGTCTCCAAGATGGGAAAACATTCTGGGAGTATGGGATTTAGTTTAGCAATCCCAGAATTCCCCATTCAGAATCAGAGCTGTTTTTAGTATGGGTGTCTCCTTGGAAGAGCAGTTTATCCTACCATCAATTTAGTTATCCAGTGAATAGATACTAACATGTATCTGGACTGCTCAAAAGTGGTGACAAAAGTGCTGCTACAACCCTTTCCTGACATGTGAAACCAGATATCAGGGTAGACTTGTTTGTGACCCAGACTCATGACCAGATGGAACACAGAGTTTGGACCAAAGTCCAATTAACTCCTTGGTGGAATGAGGTACTGTAGTGCTGTAGAATGACAGCAGCAAATGACTGAAAAACATCAGAAGGAGGAAGGCCACCTTTTTATTTCTCTGGAGCTTGGCCCACTATTACAGTAGAAGCCTTTATTGAAGCTAACTACACATATTGAATACTGCTGCTTGCCTCACTTGTTGGCATTAGAAAAAAAAAACAGTTGGAACAATACTGGTGCAAATATGCCAGACATTAAACAAGACCCTATCAGAACATGTTGTTAAAATGAAGAATGTCCATACCGTGATTGCTGGAATGGTGAATGGGGCTTCTGTAATTGGGGTGGTGTGGTAAATGAAACACACACAACTATTATCTGCCCACCAACTAATACAGCTAAATATTACGGCTGCAAAGGTTGTTTCTCTAGCGTAATAGTGGCTGGTTGACTGCTGGTACTAGTTTATGGATATTAACTTCAGCTAGTTGGGCAAGTTTATGAGAGGGCAGAATGGCACACTGTTTCCCATGCAAATATCAGAAAAATAAATAGTGTGTATTAGGGTGGTAGGATCTATGATTCTATGTAGAAATGCAGGCATCTCAATATGACCCACTTTGTTAGCAGGGGTTAGAACCTTGCATAAAGCTGCTAAGTTCTGCTGACTTACCGTGACGTGTTAACCCCCTGGATACCTTATCAGGATATAAAAAGGAGTGACCTTTTAGTCAGAGGGGACTAAGGGTAGAGACAAGGAGGTCCTGTGGGTAATTCTTGGAACAGGTAGGGTGGGGGAGAAAACTCAAGGTTGGGGTTTATGTTTTGTTGTTTGTGAGTTACCAATAAATTCAAACCCCAGGAAGAGGGTATGTTTGTCCTCCATGGAGCTTGTGCAGACTTTATTTGGAGCGGGCAGAAATACCTCTGTGGGCTTGATCATGCAATGTGCGCAGCACTCTGTTCCTGATCCAGAAAAGCATTTAAGCACATGCTTAGTTTTAACTTGTCTTCAGTAGGACTGTGCCCTTGGCAAAGGTTAAGCACTTGCTTAAGTGTTTTGTTAAATTGGGACCAGAGTGCTCAGCACCTTCTAGGACCAAGCTCACTGGTGCTGTTGCGACTTCGAGTTACCCATCTTACCTCTTGCTGTTCTTTGTTCAAGCATTTATTTGACTACATGGCTTCAGCAGGAGTTGTATGCTAATAGAATTGCCTTTTAGGAGGACAAGGAGATTTCTCTTGAAGTGCAGTTGTTATGATAATCAATATGTTTGCAATGTTTCTGCCTGTTTTGCTCTGCATAATATTTGTGAAAGCAAAGGGAAAGTTTTCAAAGGACAGCAGCTTTGTAAACGATAGCTCATGCCCTTCAGCGGGAAGCCTGACATTATTATGGATGCATGCAGCACTGGTCTGAATGCAAGAGAAAGACACCTTAATGTCGGATATAGTCTGCCTAAATTTTGCTAATGCAGCTGCATAGAAAGAGAAGGATGATCTGAATGCAGCAATGGCCACATATACATTATAGACAATGAATGCCCAAATGAAATGGGAAACATACTCTTGAGTGTGTCTCTGAGGAGAACTATATTTATGCTTTTTACTTACTGTCTCATCATAGCACAGAAGTAGAGTAAGAAGTGTCCTTTCATAAATAATATTTAATTAATAAATAATAGAAAAGTATGTGGAGGGGGAAGAGGGCCTCCTATTATTCTTGTGAGCCAAAATTAAATAGTGTCACATTTTTGGTTGCACTGCCAACCATGTGACAAATAGGTGCTCTTGTAATATTCCTTTTGGAAGGCAGGAGAAAAGGAGGCATTGCCTCTTTGTTTTACTTGGTAGGTGAACTGTGAAGCAGGATCTCATGTCACTAAAATAAAGTTGGAAACTAGGGGAGGCCTCTTCTATACCTGTTGGTTGTTGGCAAATGCATGAACCTAGCATTATGACCAGTACTAGTCATCTGTGTTTAGTCCAAGGGAATTGCAAGTACCCCTTCACTGGTACTTTTAAAACTCCATTGAAATTGGAAGCAAAAGATGAAATCTCAAATTTGAAAGCTGATTTCTTGCCAGCATAATGCTTTTGCTATGCCACCAAACTGGTCCTTATCACCAGTTTTGCTACTGAGAAGACTACATAATATTCAAGTTGTTTTTATTCTTAAGGGGGACTGGATGGCTCTGGGGATTAATAATGGGATATAAAGTTTTTTGCCTTGATGTTGCTGGTTCAGATCTTGTTTCGTGATTGAAAGTGGTTAGAATGTAGTGACTGGTATGTTATGTGAAATGAATTTGAGGGTGTCAGTGGGTAGGTGTTCTGGTCACCAAAACCAGCACCACAGTTAGGTTCCTTGAATTGCTCTGGAGACTGAACTGCTCTCTCACGCATCGAGTATGTCTTCACTACACAGATAACGCAGGCTTTTACCTGGGTTTTAGCCCGAGTTCCCTAATATCTAGATAGAAAATCCTCTGACTCAGATCTGAGGGTGCTTTAAGCCCAGGCTATCTTACATTGCTCAGCTGGAGGCATGGGTTAAAGCCCATTTTCACTTCGGCTAGAACCCACCCACTTGGCAGTGAAGATGTAGACAAAATCACTGATGTTCTGGTAGTCCTCTGATGCCCTTCCCACAGTCCCTCCAGACAGACAAGTTCTCCCTCAACTGACTGGGAATGAATCCTACAGCAAAGGAGTATGGGATATACCTCCCTCCCATCCCTCCAGATACGCATGGCCGAAGGCAGAAACAGTGATGACACATTAAGTAGGGTAGGGTAGGACTGTGCAGTGGGGGCACTCACACTTGGGCACCTAACCCAGGTGCTCAGACCCAGATGTCAATCATCCAGATTAACTGTGGAGTGAAGACATACCCATCGAGATGATCCTTCAGTTTCAAGATTGAGCTGCATTGATGCAGCAGGGTGGAGAAGACTGCCAGTGCCTATGGTGTACCTGTCCTGTCCATGAATAGGATTTCATTACCCAGGCTTTCAATACCACAGTAAATTCACATTAAAGTGTTACAAGGAATGGTACAAGGTCATCATAGTAGGGGACGACCAGTGAGGAGATGGATAGATGTTGTGCAGCAGATCACTGGAAGATCAACTGCTGTGTGTGCAAAGTTAGCTATGGATTGAGAAGGATTCTGAAAATATTGCTATGCTATCAAGAGTAGTCAGACTTGAATAAATGGACTTTACTTACTTTATTTTCTGTATTGGTCCCTAATGATTTGCAAGATTTCTTTTGTGAAGAACATATAAGAACATCGGGTTACTCTGCAGATTATTACAGCAAGCGACATATTTACAAATGTTCAAAAATACTTCTGCTAAACTGTTTTGTTACAGACTTTCAGGACTTTAATAGAGATAAAATATGAATTCAGGGATAACAAATCATTAAATTCTTAGGAATTGGTTCTGAGGGCCAAAGTTAAAGACCATACAGGAATATTACATAATTACACAGAGCCCAATCTAGACTGGCTTTATGTAACGGGACCTGGGAAGACAAAAAATGGACACCTAAATACAACAGCAATTGAATACTATAGTATTTTGTTGATATCGTGACTTATTAGTGCTACATTAAGCATGGTTGATTACAGGTATGACCGACACATTGAAACATGTGTACAATTGCTGAGTACCAAGAGAGTAAAACTAAATTGAGTAAATACACTAGGTGGCACTCTTGGAGTGCAAGAAAGATCTTAATCCGTGTTCCATTTGTTATGTAGGTCCCACAAATTAAAGCTACTGTAATTGAGAATAATAAACATTATAAATCTGATAGTTCTTTTTCAACTAGAGAATACATGTGTGATCACCTGTAATTCAACATACAAACTCACATAGGGGTTTTTCCCCCTCTCAATATGCAGAGACTTATGTACACAGTGTTTTGTTTTTTAACTAGAGTCGGACATGTAACTCCTCACACACTACACTGAAATTTTCTAGAGGGTCAATATTGCCAGAAATAATGTTTTTAGAAAATAATATTTTGTCATGTGTTTACTTATATGATTCTACTCTGTTACAGTGATGGCTTTTGGTGTAAAATTTGAAAATTTCCTAGCAGGAGACTTCTTTTTATGTATTGATTTAGGATTTGAGCCCCCCCAGACTAGTTGCGCTATATCTATATCTGTATATATAAAGGGCATGTGTAACTTCTGAGGGAAATACATTGGCAGCTTTGTTTTTATAGAAACTCCTCTTGACTGGTTCAAGAGGAGGCGTTAGATTTTCCATTAAGAACTTATTTTCAACAGGATATGTTGCAATAGAAGTAACTGCTGAAGGAAGCATGGAGAAGGTGCTTCTTGTGTTTAGGACTTATACTTAGGAGAAATTCTGACATCTGAATTCTTGCTCTACTTTTCAACAACAAACTTGTGTTAGATAAATCTGAATTTAAAAGAGTAGGTTGCTATGATCTTCCTTTATTAGCATGTTCTAAATCACCGGCGCTCAAACTCCATTGTGCTGCGACCCCATTCTGACAACAAAAAGTACTACATGACCCCAGAAGTGGGGACCACAGCCTGAGCCCACCAAAGCCTGAGCCCTGCTACCTGGGCAGAGGGCCTGTAACCTGATCTCCATCGCCCAGGACTGAAGCCCAAACATGAGCCCCACCACCCAGGGTGGAAGCCCTCTGGCTTTGACTTTGGCCCCAGCAAGTCTAACACCAGCCCTGGTGCTCCCATTAGAATGGGGTTGTGACCTACTTTGGGGCCCCGACATAGTTTGAGAACCCCTATTTTAAATAGATATGTAGACTGAAAAAGCACTTCAGGAAAAGTTTGAATTGGCCCAAATTTCACCCTTTTCCTCTACATGTGCCAAAACCAAACCTACAGTACAACAATGTTGGGGATGTTTCAGATAAAAAATTCATTCTTCATTCAATCAGTTTTTCTTCCTATAGAACTGTGTGTAAATTTCACCATTTTCACTGGATACTTTTGTTTTGGTAATGAAAAGGGAAAAAATAGTGAATTAAATCTCTCCCACTCCAGGTAGAAGAGACAAGGCTTGGGAAGAAAAAAAAACCCCATTCTTGTTTGTGGCCATTGTTGTACACGGCCTTTCTGAGGCCCTCAGTTCTTTCATGGACCATGGATGCTGTGACATCCTTCTGGCTGGTGATTTGCCTAGTGCGTTGTCCTTTTGTTTTCCAACATCTATCAGTGTTGCTTCAATGTTAATAAACTTTATTTTCAGGGAAAATAATAATCAAAACTGTATCTGTTTAGGTTCTTATGTCGGCTGTAAGCCTCAATAGCTGTTGCAAGTTGTAATACTGGGAAACACAGGTTCAGGGGAGCAACTATGGCACGCTAGAGCAGCAGCTGATACTGGGGCAGCAGGATCTTTGCTAGATATAGGGATCAGGGTGGACCTTATAACAGCTTGTTGAGCTGACAGGCATATGTGAAGAGAGGACAGATTGGTTATTGGTCATGTTCATATGGAGAAAGGGATCATAGTTGTGGAATAATGCTGATGAGTGAGTCTGGAGCTAAGGCAATATATAAGAGTAGGGTAGGGGAAGGACTATAAAAGTAAAGCTTCAGAAAGTTTGGATGTATTTGGGATAAGACTGAATTTATTGGCAACTTGCCAAGACTGACAAACATTTGAGTTCTTCCAATACAAACATAGAAATTGACAAAAAACAGAGAAAAATATCACAAGTAAGGAATTTAAATTGTGGAATGATCCCAAGGGGTAAGAGTTGAAAAGTGGTTTTAAAAATTTGGTTCTTCTGTTTAGGAATAATATTTCCCTTCCTATTGACTGATTTCTGCCAAACATTACTGGGCATGGATGAAATCCTGGCCCTGTCAAAATTATGATTGCAGTTTTGCCACTGATTTCAATAAGGCCTGCATTTCACCCTATAAATAGTGAAGCAAGCATGATTTAAAGAGAGAGGTTCTGCTCTGTTACTCGGATATATTAATAGACATCTATACTGAAAATGCAATATCTTTAATAAAATAGCATTATCTGAAGAAAAAATCTTGCTATCTTATTTTCTTATAGAGGATTTTACTCCAGTTCCATTCAAGGCTCCACCTCCTCCAAAAATAGAAAGGAAGTTTCCACCATACACTGGATTTGGCTCTGAAGAGGATTCTCTAGGCTCCTGCATGAGCCTTCTTCCCCAACCTCCCCAGAAAGATTTCAAGAAATTCTTGGAGAAAGACAGGTATTTTAGTGAAAGATAATCCCAGTTGTGGCAAGATGGCCGATGTTAGTATGGTGGGTCCTGTGCTTTTCTTGGCAGGGGGCTAAGATGCCACCTCTTGCCCCTGCTCTTGGGCCACTGAGGTCCCCAACAGTGGCCCGGGAAGGTGGTAGAGGACGGAAGCAGGGGAGGGGCCTGGGTTTGCTCCTCACTCTGAGCCCCAGCCCCTCTCAACTCCTGTGGGTTCTTACCCTCCTCCCCCTTGGGTGAGGAACCTTCGGTCCTTAGATGTTGGGGGAGGAAGTCTCCCTCCCCTGCGGGGGCGGGTCTCCCTTACTTCAGTTCTCTGTTTTTTCAAATCTTACAATACACCTCCAAGTTCCAGTCCTCTCTCCTTCTCCTCCTCCCCTGACTGCCTGAAGCAGGGGGTTTTATTAGATTCCCGACAGGGCTTAATTGACTACAGGTGCTCCAATTAACCTGTAGCAACCCTTCCTAGTCTACAGGGAACCACGCCTTAATTAGCCTAGGGTTTATATATTTCCCCTCTACCACTGCTTCCTGGCCCACCTGTATCACATAGTCAATATTTTTAATTCCTAGTTGCAGGGGAGAGTGGTGTTAAGTGAAATCTCAAGGTTACCTGACATAAGTTTTCAGGTGTATTAGGACTTGGTTAGCAACATTGCATTCGGCATTTCTGTGAACTAGGCAAATACGGTCTTCTATGAAGTTAGGGTCTAATCTGATTCCCATTAAAATAAATACAAAGACTCCTTTGACTTCATCTGGCATTGGATCAGGCTCTGAGGGTATGTCTACACTTGGAGTTAGGGTGTGATTCCCATCTCGAGTAGACATATTTGCACTAGTTCTCATTGAGCTATCGTACTAAAAAAAAGTTATGTAGCTGTGGTAGCACATGCAGTGGTGAGAGGTGGTTGGGGCTAGCTGCCCCAACTATGAGCCAACCAGGCCCCGTGGATACATACTCAGGGTGGCTAGCCCGGACTGCTGCTGCCACTCCCGGTGTCACCGTTGTTCCACTACTATTTGTAGCATGCTAGCTGGGTGAGAGTGTGAGTATATCTACTTGAGCTGGCAGTCACCTCCCCCAGCTCCAAGTGTAGACAACTAAAAAGAATTTCAGAAGATCCACAAATATGATATAACCCCCGTTTGTTTCTCTTGAGATTTCCTGAGAGTTCTTTTCTTTGTTGACTGGTTTTCATGCACAGTTGTACTATAGCAATATGAAAACATTAGCACCTTTTATTTCCGTTGTGGGTTATACAGACTGTGACATGATTTATGAGTCCTGAGTAAAAAACAAAGCTGCATTGCAGATCTGAGGTTCATTAACCCACGTGTAGAGCCTTCAGAAAAGGAGAATGCTATTAGAAGACTTGGTAAAATTTTAATAATTTATATAACCTCTGTATATTTTAAAATAGTAACGTCTAAATCAATAAATATACTATTGTTGAATTCATTTGGTTTTCACATTTAAAAAAATAGCCACATGGGAAAAGAATCTGATTGGCCAAATTTCCTGGAGAGGGTCCTGACATGTATTTTGATTTGTATTTAGGTTTGAAAATGAATACATCTAAAAAATGTTCCCCCCCCAATTAAATTTCTGGAAATAAACTTTGAGCCTTATTTGCAATTGAGATTGAATACAGATGCAATCAGAATCTGTAATCAGAGAACCAATTGTGCCCTGAAAAATAATTCCTTTCTATCTGGCTGACCCTGCTTAGCTTTGTTAACCCCAGCTGAAAATTATTTTTGAAAAAATAGGGAACTTCATTCCATTTCCTGTCCAGACCAAGAATAACACAGTTTATTTCACAAAATGCGTCTCCAAGTGATGAAAAGGTTCATCATTCTATATACTGAATTTCTTGCCACTTCTTCTGCCCTCATAGAAAAGGCCTCGAAAGTAACCTGCTGCGCTTTCTTGCAAAATTTATTACTGATAATCCCATTGACAAGGATCGGCAATTCATTATTTCTTATTTTCTGAGTGATGACACAATTTCAGTGTTTGAGACCCCACAGCGAAATACAGGTAAGAGATAATAATCCTCTGGAAGCAATTCCAAGAGCTCTGCTGCTTTGATTAAAATGTAGTGATCATTAAACCCTAATGCAGAACTCAGTTCTAATGGAAGCCTGTGCAAATCCTTTTGAATTCAGTCAGATCTACATTTGCTTCTTTTGGGCTTGACAGAGGTCTACTGTTTTACCTTAATAGTAGTTTGTTGTGCTAATTTATAATCTGTGATACTCAGAATGAAACCATTTGTTGTAAGACAGCACTTCACAACATTTAAAGTTATTGGCTCCTAAAGATGGTGGCACATATTCTATTTGCAAATCTTATCCAGGGGAGCTTGCTTTTGTTATAGGTAACTTATAGAAATTGTATTGTTGTCATTGATGGTAAATAGGGATAAACCCATAGAAAACATAACAGATTGGAAATCATACAGTAAGTTCTATGTTTTGCAGGATCAATATTATTATTCTAGCTATATGTTTTCCATTATATAAAGGCACGGTATAAAAACAAAATCATTGTAATTATTTTAATATATGTAACAATATCTTAAACAATATACAGTTTATTGGCATTTGAAGGGTAAATTTGGTCTTGTGCCAGTAGCTGTCCTAGTGACCTACTAGAGTGACATTGATTTGAATTCGAGGAGACAGCTCATCCAGCCTTTCTAGAGATGAACGCTTCAAGTTCTTGTCCATATATATTTCACTGTTGGTGAGCATGCATCCAATACAATTAAGTCCAGATACTTTGGGCCAGCAATGTTCTTTGGGGGTCATGCCTGCGCCCTGAGTATTCTGGTGCCTCTGAGGGCCAAAAGGGCAGGGCGACCCTACCCTTCATTTCCTTCTCCCTTCCTCTGGGTATGGGTTGGAACTTGCAGTGTCCAAGCTTCTTTGCTCATTATGTGGCCTATTCTTTGTCATGTAAATAATTCTGGATAGTGGGGTGCTTAGTAGTTAGTTAGTTAATAGTGTTATTGTTACAGATTTTTGGTAGTAATTCCTTTCTTCCTTTTAGAAGGAAATTCACTTTTTTTGTTTTCCTGTGAGTTAGCTCTGGTACTCAGATCAGTCATTATGGCTGAGCAGAAATCTCCAGCCTTCAAAAATTCCTCTTCCTGCAAGGCTGTAATGCCTTCCAATGATGGGCACACTAGATGCTTGCTGTGTCTGGGTGAAGTGCACATAATGAAGTGCACATGATGAGATTACTGGTTCTGTGTATGAAGGGAAAGCAGTGGATGTATTGTTTCTTGACTTTAGCAAAGCTTTTGACACGGTCTCCCACAGTATTCTTGTCAGCAAGTTAAGGAAATATGGGCTGGATGAATGCACTATAAGGTGGGTAGAAAGCTGGCTAAATTGTCGGGCTCAACGGGTAGTGATCAATGGCTCCATGTCTAGTTGGCAGCCGGTATCAAGTGGAGTGCCCCAAGGGTCGGTCCTGGGGCCGGTTTTATTCAATATCTTCATAAATGATCTGGAGGATGGTGTGGATTGCACTCTCAGCAAATTTGCGGATGATACTAAACTGGGAGGAGTGGTAGATACGCTGGAGGGGAGGGATAGGATACAGAAGGACCTAGACCAATTGGAAGATTGGGCCAAAAGGAATCTGATGAGGTTCAATAAGGATAAGTGCAGGGTCCTGCACTTAGGACGGAAGAACCCAATGCACAGCTACAGACTAGGGACCGAATGGCTAGGCAGCAGTTCTGCGGAAAAGGACCTAGGGGTGACAGTGGACGAGAAGCTGGATATGAGTCAGCAGTGTACCCTTGTTGCCAAGAAGGCCAATGGCATTTTGGGATGTATAAGTAGGGGCATAGCGAGCAGATCGAGGGACGTGATCGTTCCCCTCTATTTGACATTGGTGAGGCCTCATCTGGAGTACTGTGTCCAGTTTTGGGCCCCACACTTCAAGAAGGATGTGGATAAATTGGAGAGAGTCCAGCGAAGGGCAACAAAAATGATTAGGGGACTGGAACACATGAGTTATGAGGAGAGGCTGAGGGAGCTGGGATTGTTTAGCCTGCAGAAGAGAAGAATGAGGGGGGATTTGATAGCTGCTTTCAACTACCTGAAAGGGGGTTCCAAAGAGGATGGCTCTAGACTGTTCTCAATGGTAGCAGATGACAGAACGAAGAGTAATGGTCTCAAGTTGCAGTGGGGTAGGTTTAGATTGGATATTAGGAAAAACTTTTTCACTAAGAGGGTGGTGAAACACTGGAATGCGTTACCTAGGGAGGTGGTAGAATCTCCTTCCTTAGAGGTTTTTAAGGTCAGGCTTGACAAAGCCCTGGCTGGGATGATTTAACTGGGAATTGGTCCTGCTTTGAGCAGGGGGTTGGACTAGATGACCTTCTGGGGTCCCTTCCAACCCTGATATTCTATGATTCTATAATAGAATCACGTACCATCTGTAAATCATTTTCTATGAGAACCCAAAGAGCTAGGGAGTCTCCTCTGAAAATATTCTCTCTGGAGAGGTCAGTGCATCCCAGTCAAACTCCGAGACACCTGTAGCAGCAGTTTCTTAACACTCATCATCTCAAAGTGCTCTGGCTGCCTCCTTAACTCCTGGAGTCAAAGTGGGAGCAGAAGCAGCCAAACTAGGGAATGCTGCACTGGGTGTGGGGTAAAATGGGGCCTCATGGGGTGATCTCTGACTATAGCATCTCCTTGAACCGTGAACTATGCAGGGGAGACTTCCCGCTACTCTGGAGGCACTAGGATCCAGGTGGTGCCTCCCCTTTTCCCTTATAATGTGGCCTAGCTGACCAGAGTCTCCAGCCGGCTGGAGCAGAAATGACCAAAGTTTTAACTGGACTTTCTCTGCCCTGTGTTTGATTGGGTGTTCCAGCACACTCCTCTCTCTCCCTCCCTCCCTCCATCCCTCCCTCCCTCCCATTCTTTTCACCTCAGCTTCACACCACACCCGTCCCTCTTATCCTGTCTCCCTCATGCCCTGGCCTTCTGTGTCCCATCTCCTTTCCCTTTTCTTTCCATTTAACCAATCTCTTCCTAAATAAATCAACACCCTAACACCCCCACAAAAAAAAAAACTTGTGGAATTAGTTTAATGTTAGCTCCCATCACACTATTCACTCTGCCATTGTTAGCAACTCCTTCCTCCACTCTCTGTTTGTCTTGTCTATTTAGACTGTAAGCTATTTGGGGCAAGGACCACCTACACCTCTGGGTTTGTACAGTGTCTCGCAAAGAGGGGTCCATTCTTTGTTGGCCCTTAGACACTATGATATTATTTATTTATTACTGTAGCACCTAGAAACCTCCGTCATAGACCAAGATCTGATTGTGGTAGTCACTGTTCAAAATAAACATGATTAATAATTAATAACAATAGCTACTTGTAAAGATCCATATTTCTAGTTTGATAAAATCTCAGGGTACAGAGGAAGGAAAGAGCACGGGACCCACAAAGGAAAGAGATCTCTGTCTTCTTCCTCAAGGAACCATAAATCCTCTCCAACTTCAGAAGAAAAGGCACCCAGTCTGGCACTTGTCACTATGCCTCCCTTGGTAACGCTTAAATCTCTCAGTACAGACCTCTCAGCACCCAGGCCCTGATGTCTCTCACACTAATAACCCTGGCACCATGACCATCTACTCACCTGTCTTTGATACCAACATATTTGGTATCGAAATCCTATATAGCATTGAAAGACCTACTGGTCTCTTCAGTGCTGGACTATCCACTATTAGCAATAATGAAACTGCCTCCTCCAGCGCTGACTGCTGCTCTGACACTGGTACCAGGTACATTAGTGGTACCAACCAGAGCACAGACTAAAGGTGCTCCTAGCACACTAGCTGCTATAGCTCTTCCTCTCCAGGAGGACTATACATTCTCCTCCTCAGGTTCTGAAGGCAGTAGGGAGGTTGGACCAATTTGTTCCCCAGGGTCCAGATATTCAGGCAGCATACCATGGAGAGGGAGTCAAGGGTTGAGTTTTATTACCCTAGACATAGAAGCTCAAAGAGGGATAGAATTATCTGGTATCCTCTCCCTTGGCCACTTGTATCTTGTGCTTAACAGTACCTTTGTCTGTATTGGGCTCTGGGAGGAAATCATCAGGCTAGAAGGCCAGTGTCTGCCTCCCAATCCAGGATTAACTCCCCTTCTTCGCCTCAACCAACCCAATCTGCTCCACTCCAGCTGAACAGACATTAATGGTTCCAGTGAGGAATCCCAAGCAGAGGACATCTTAACCCACTTTCAAACGTCCTCATCATCCCTGCCTGAGATTGTAGTCCCTGAGTCCTCTACCTCAACCCCAGAGGGCTATAAGATGTTCCAGGAATAGCTGACCCGCTGGAGATTCCAGCTGAAGCAGTACAGGAAAAGTCACAGAAGCTTCTAGACATCCTACACAAGTCCATACTTGGATCTCTTGCATTGCCCATCAAAGGTGGACTGCTAGAGTCAGCTAAATTGCTTTGGCAGACACCTGTCTCTTTGGTATCAGCATCAAAGAGCTCAGATAATCATCTCCACCTATTGTCTTCCCAGGGTATTGAGCAATTTTATACACACTGGCTGGCATCATGGATGGTTCTTGTGGTGAATGAGAGGTCACATGGAAGGCAACACAAAGCAACATCAAAAGACAAGGAACCCCCCCAAAATAATTTTTTCTGGGTGGGGAAAATTACTCCACATCAAACCTCCAAATGAGAATTGTTAACTACCAAGCCTGGTTGGCAAAATACAATTATCTGAAGTGGGATTACATGGTTAAATTTGCAGACAGGCTTCTTTAAGACAGTAGGGAAGAATTTAAGTGGCTGAAGGTGAGGATGTGTTATGCATATCGCTCCAAGCAGCTTGTGAAGCTTCAGGTATAGCTTCTAGATCTGTGGTCACCTCATTCCTATAAGGGATCCTCATGTCTCCGCCAGGGTGGATAAAAATCAATGATTTTTTTTTATTTAAATCCGATTGTTTTGATAAAATGCTTTTTGAGGAAAAAACCTATGTAAAGATAGATACATTATAGCTCAAAGATATTTCATCATGAATTATAATCCCTATTCCTTTAGCATGAGACAATATATTCATGTAATGTTTAAGAAAAGTTTTGTAAATGAGTTCCAATAGTTCATGGACTAGGGACCCAATCTTATGGGGTTCCAGAGGCTTCTGTATAGATTATTTAGGTTAATCTTTCTATAGTGCTCAGTCTAGAAGGTACCATCAGAGATGCTTAGTTTTGCAGTTCTCAAACTGTGGATTTGTGTCTCCAGAGATAACATGCTTGTTAACAGCAAAAATGTTTTAAAATAAATAAATAAATAATATATAGAGGTGAGAAATAACAGACCTCAACCCTATTGTCTGCAAATTTGTGTACACAGAATCAATCGCTTACCTCTCTTTAAAAGTGCAAAGTTTCAAAAAGTTCAATGACTAGAAGATTGTTGGGGGTGGAATAGACCTGGACAAGGAGAAGAAGTCTGAAGATAAATGTGAGAAGGGAGGGACAGGCAGTAGAAACAAATGTGAAACTGTTTGAGCAGCATATTCCAGAAGTCTTGATGTCTCTCTGAGTGTAGCCTTCATTGATTTGAGATCTACCATAATATTCTCTCACTAGGCGGGAAAACCCATAATGGCAGCAGGTCGTAAAAGAGACCCAGTTTGGGAATATTGTGGGTAAGACAGGCATGCGTGCAAAATGCAAACAGTGCAAGAAAGAAATGCAAAGCCTGGTTGCCCGAATGAAACAACATCATGAGAAGTATTTTAAAGAATCCTTATTGAGGTTACAGGAACAAACCATCCCAATATGTAGAAAGAATAGTAAATATGGCAGGCAACCAGCTTGGCTTAACAGTGAAATCCTTGCTGATCTTAAACACAAAAAAGAAGCTTACAAGAAATGGAAGATTGGACAAATGACCAGGGAGGAGTATAAAAATATTGCTCGGGGATGCAGGAGTGAAATCAGGAAGGCCAAATCACACTTGGAGTTGCAGCTAGGAAGAGATGTTAAGAGTTAAGAGAAGGGTTTCTTCAGGTATGTTAGCAACAAGAAGAAAGTCAAGGAAAGCGTGGGTCCCTTCCTGAATGAGGGAGGCAACCTAGTGACAGAGGATGTGGAAAAAGCTAATGTGCTCAATGCTTTTTTTGCCTCTTTCTTCACGAACAGGGTCAGCTCCCAGACTACTGCACTGGGCAGCACAGCATGGGGAGGAGGTGACCAGCCCTCTGTGGAGAAAGAAGTGGTTTGGGACTATTTAGAAAACCTGGACGAGCACAAGTCCATGGGGCCAGATGCACTGCATCTGAGAGTGCTAAAGGAGTTGGCGGATGTGATTGCAGAGTCATTGGCCATTATTTTTGAAAACTCATGGCGATCAGGGGAGGTCCTGGACAATTGGAAAAAGGCTGATGTAGTGCCCATCTTTAAAAAAGGGAAGAAGGGGGATCCGGGGAACTACAGACCAGTCAGCCTCACCTCAGTCCCTGGAAAAATCATGGAGCAGGTCCTCAAGGAATTAATTCTGAAGCACTTAGAGGAGAGGAAAGTGATCAGGAACAGTCAGCATGGATTCACCAAGGGCAAGTCATGCCTGACTAATCTAATTGCCTTCTATGATAAGATAACTGACTCTGTGGATGAGGGGAAAGCAGTGGACGTGTTGTTCCTTGACTTTAGCAAAGCTTTTGACACGTTCTCTCACAGTATTCTTGCCAGCAAGTTAAAGAAGTATGGGCTGGATGAATGAACTTTTATGTGGATAGAAAGCTGGCTAGATCGTCGGGCTCAACAGGTAGTGATCAATGGCTCCATGTCTAGTAGGCAGCCGGTATCAAGCGGAGTGCCCCAAGGGTCGGTCCTCGGGCCGGTTTTGTTCAATATCTTCATTAATGATTTGGAGGATGGCGTGGACTGCACCCTCAGCAAGTTTGCAGATGACACTAAACCGGGAGGAGAGGTAGATACGCTGGAGGGTAGGGATAGGATACAGAGGGTCCTAGGCAAATTAGAGGATTGGGCCAAAAGAAATCTGATGAGGTTCAACAAGGACAAGTGCAGAGTGCTGCACTTAGGACGGAAGAATCCCATGCACCGCTACAGACTAGGGACCGAATAGCTAGGGAGCAGTTCTGCAGAAAAGGACCAACAGTGAACAAGAAGCTGGATATGAGTCCACAGTGTGCCCTTGTTGCAAGAAGGCTAATGGCATTTTGGGCTGTATAAGTAGGGACATTGCCAGCAGATTGAGGGACGTGATTGTTCCCCTCTATTCGACATTGGTGAGGCCTCATCTGCAGTACTGTGTCCAGTTTTGGGCCCCACACTACAAGAAGGATGTGAAAAAATTGGAAAGCGTCCAGTGGAGGGTAACAAAAATGATTAGGGGACTGGAACACATGAGTTACGAGGAGAGGCTGAGGGAACTGGGATTGGTTAGTCTGCGGAAAAGAAGAATGAGGGGGGATTTGATAGCTGCTTTCAACTATCTGAAAGGGGTTCCAAAGAGGATGGATCTAGACTGTTCTCAGTGGTAGCAGATGACAGAACAAGGAGTAATGGTCTGAAGTTGCAGTGGGGGAGGTTTAGTTTGGATATTAGGAAAAAACTTTTTCACCAGGAAGGTGGTGAAGCACTGGAATATGTTACCTAGGGAGGTGGTGGAATCTCCTTCCTTTGAGGTTTTTAAGGTCAGGCTTGACAAAGGCCTGGCTGGGATGATTTAATTGGGAATTGGTCCTGCTTTGAGCAGGGGGTTGGACTAGATGACCTCCTGAGGTCCCTTCCAGCCCTGATAGTCTATGATTCTATAAGTGTTCCTTCTCAGGAGGAAGCTGTGTTGAAGATGATGAAAGGAACATATCTGAACATGCAGGATCTTCAGGTTGGTAAACTTTTATTTCATAATCTTTCTTAAGGACTGCTTGTCTTCCTTCTGGACTATTCTTGAATTCTCATGTTTGAGCAAAAAATATAGTGGTATTATCATTTTAGATGCAGTTGTGATAAAAAAATAAGTAGCTGAAATAGACAGATCTTCCTTTTACAATTTCACCTTTAAAGTAGTACTGAGTGTCAGGGAATGCAATGAGTAATGCTAAATGAGCAGTATGGTAATAATTAAATAACTGCATTGACTTATTTTGTTTAGGAGACTCCATCCTCAACATACAGGATTCTGAAGACTATCCACCTTTAAGATCACCACCATTTTCTATAGTTTCAGAGTTTTCTGCCAGTGATAGTGTTTCACTCACATCATGTATGTCACATAGCCACAGTATATCACCTGTAGCAAAAAGAAAACAAAAATCTCCATCATCCAGAAACAGCCATAGATAAGTTTGTGATAAGAACCAGCAGATTACAGAAAGAGGTAATTGATGAAAAAATTGCCCCATTTTTTTATGCAACAAACTCTCATTTCCGTATGATTGAGAGCCCACACTTCATTAACATGGTTCAGTCAGTAAGACCAGGATACAGTCCACCAACAGAGCAGATGTTGCAGGCACATTGCTGGATAAAGTGTGTGAAAGAGAAATTGAGCAGTGTGTAAAAAGGTCTAGAGGATAAAATTGTTAACCTGAGCCTTGATGGGTTGAGCAATGTCCACAATGATCCTGTTGTATGTGCTTGTGTGACAACAGAAGAAGGGAATGTCTTCCTTACAGAAACACTTGATACATCAAGAAATGCACACACAGCAGAATACTTACAAGAAGTAGCAGTAAAAGCTATAACAAACTGAGAAAAAAATATAAATGTCTAGTATGCGGCTTGGTCACACAAAATGCTGCAAATGTGTCCAAGATGAGAAGAAATTATTTAGAAGAGTGTGAAGAGAGTCCCAAGCTAATAACATATGGTTGCAGAGCTCATTTGATGCACCTCCTAGCCAAAGACTTCAGTGTTCTGGAAATAGAGGCTAATATTGTTGAAATTGCAAAATACTTCCGTAACAACCGCTTTGCAGCAGCTGCTCTGAAAAAAGTGGGAAGAACCAAGCTAACTCTCCCACAAGACATGCGATGGAACTCAGTAGTGGACTGTTTTGAGCACTATATCAAGAAGTGGCCTAATCTGATGACAGTTTATAAACAAAATCATGAAAAAATAGATGGCACTGTCGCAGCCAAAGTTCTCAACGTTGATCTTAAGAGAAATGTTGAACACATGCTGAGTACCCTGAAGTCTATTTCTGTAGCCTGGAACAAAATGCAGGGAAATGGCTGTTTTATTGCTAACACTGTCGAAATTTGGAAGGAACTGAGTGAGATCTTAAAAAGAGAAATATGCAATGACAGAGTTAAATTACAAGTATTAAAAAAATAAATGGGACAAGCACTATCTCCAGCTCATTTTCTTGCAAGAATGAAAATTGAAATTGAATGAAAATGAAATATTCTCAATACTTGGTACCAGGGTCAAACCTTAACTGCTGAAGAAGAGGAACTGGCTATGACATGGACATCCAGCAATCATCCCTCCATAATGCCAACTATAATAAACTTCAGAGATAAGGGTGAACCATTCAAGAAATATATGTTTGCTGATGATGTTTTAAAGAAAGTCACACCAGTGAACTGGTAGAAGTCACTTAAGCACTTAGATTCAGAGACTGTTGAAGTGATAATTTCACTTTTAACAGCAGTAGCTTCTTCTGCCAGTGTAGAAAGAATATTTTCTTCCTTTGGACTAATTCATTCCAAACTGAGATATCATTTGGGACCTGAAAAAGCAGGAAAGCTTGTTTTTCTTTCCCAGATTATGAACAAACAGGAAAATGAAGGTGAAGACAACTGAGTGAGCTGCAGAAGCCAATATTTCAAGTTTCTCATGTTGCCTTGGCTGACCTAGTCAATTTAATTTTTGTTTTTTGTTTTTAAAAAAATGTTTCATTTAATTATTTTAGTTTAAAACAATTTTAACAAAAGCAAACCTGATTTTTAAAAAACTTGAATGTTTAACTAAATTCAAAAATTCATATGCTTGTTTTGTTAAATATTACATGTTGCTGTTCAAGAAAAAAATCCAGAATACATAACGTTGTTGTTGTTGTTTTAGTTAAATAAAACAATTTAAATGTCTGTCTGGTGATGTTCTCCTCCTAATACTGCATGGCAAGAAAATCCTCCAAATATTAATGATTAACCTGTTGAATAGTCTTCCTGAATCATGATTTAAATTAAATCCACCCTGGTCTTCGCTCTTTAGGGATCTCTAAAGTGATTCAAATAACAATTGAGGATCTCCCATTCAAGGAATGTGAACTCAGCGCTAAAGCAGATGAGGCCTTATGCTCTCTGAAGGACTGACATACCACACTGAGATCCTTAGCAGTTCTATACTCCTGCACCATTGCATTTATCCTGAGTGTTCTCAGAATGTTCAGGCAAGATGCAGCCAGGATGATCATAGCTTCAGCATGGCTAACACAGTTCTGGTACTTACACCTAAAGAATCTCTCCATCCAACCTCCAATACAATTGCCTCTCCAGCCAGTAATATCTCAGGCACTATCAGATTCTCCATCTGGATCCATGTTCCCTGCACCTTATGGCATGGGAGCTGGCTAGCTGACCTGAGTGGAAAGATCCTATTAATCTGAAGTACAAAACATCCTAATCCGCAGTAGAAAAGATTCTACAAGGCATACTTATGCTGCCAAATGGAAGAGATTCATAATCTGGGTGCAGCATCAGTTATCACCATCCCTGGAATAGATTCCAGACATACTGGACTACCTTCTATCTTTAAAGAACTCTGGACTGTCAGTGAGTTCCCAGAGGGTTCACCGAGCAGCCATCTCAGTTTTCCGCCCTCCACTTCAGTGATATTTTACACTTTCACACCCTCTGGTAGCTAGGTAATTATATCCCCCAGTCAGAGAACCTCCCCCTCCTCAGGAACTATAAATATTGGACTGATTAGGGCTAATGGGCCCACCTTTTGAGCCAATGGCAATAAGTTCTCTCTTTCCACTTTTTATTAAAACAGCTTTTCTGTGACAGCAACACTGGCCTGAGGGGTTGAGGAGATATAAGCACTTGATGGCATGCCCCCCCATAAAGACAGGGTGTCAGTAAGACCTCACCCTAAATTTTTACTGAAAGTGGTCTCTGTCTTTCACTTAAGTCAGGTCATCCCTCTACCTGTCTCTCACACTTCCCCTCCCATCCACATTCAAATAAAGGTTAGGTGAAATGGGACACCTTACAGAAGTTCTTAGAGTGCTCTCCTGCTGTGTAGATAGGACTAAGCCATTCAGGGTATTTCTAAGATTATTGACAGTTTATGCAGACAGGGTTAAAGGACAAGTCCTTTCAACACAGATGTTCTAACTGGATCTCTGCTTGCATCAAGTGATGTGATGAATTAGCAAACATACTCTCATAGGTGGGTCTAACATCTCAGTGTACCAGAGCAGAAACAACCTCTGTTGCTTCTTTGATAAATGTTCCCATACTTGGAGATACTAGGGTAGCTACTTTGGGCTCAATACACATATTCACCCAGCATTATTCCATCATGGAAGCATCAAGAGCCGATGCTAATTTTGGTAGGACTGTCCTACAATCGCTGGTTAGGTAGACTCCTAGCACCCACCTCCTTGTAACCTAGGTCATTGCTTGTGAGTTACCAACAGTGAAATGTTTATGGACAAGCTCTCAAAGAAGAAGAAATGGCTACGTGTAAGTTACAGTAACTGGTTCTTCGAGATGTGTTGTCCATATATGTTCCATGACCTGCCACCGCCCTTCCCCCTCCCCTCTTGGAGTAGAGGCAAAAATTCGGTGTAGAAAGGACCTGTGTTCCATAGCTTCTAGCTTTCACACTCTACTGTTCCATCCTACATATTGGATCCATAACTAGTTATAACAGAACTGTCTGTAGAAACAGTTGCTTCCATATATGTTATATCAATAGAGAGAGGATGCTGGTACAAATCCCACAGTGTGGAACAATATATCAGTGTCTTTCCATTGCTTTGGCTTTTGCTTATTTTAGATAGTATGCAATGCATATTGCATACACAAATCCTTTATCCACATTGATGCTTCCAGTTGCTGCTGCTGCTGTTTATTCCTTATTTTATTATGAAACATTTGTGTATAGTGCTATAGGCATGCATGGCAATTCACATAGCAAATAAAGATATGTTCACCTCGGGCAGCTAAATTGACACAAGAAGACACTGGAAAGAGAACAACAAGCAAGGGAAATGGAGGGATGCAGGGAAGAAGAAATACACAGAATAAAGTTAAGGGTTTGTTTGGGTACTACATTACCTATTGTAGTAGTTCCTAGGTGGTCTTTTTTGTTTTGTTAATTGCCTTTAAAAATTGTTTAAATGGAATTTGCGGATTGTTGTTTGAGGGATTGTGAAAAGCAGTGGGTTTTGAGAAGAAGTATTCTCAGGGAGATTGCTTGGCCTACCAGACCAGTGAGGCCACTTCAGGCTCGGAGGGCAGCACTTAGGAGAACACAGGCACTTGTGCGAGAAGGGAACAAAAGGGGATCAGTCATTGGCAGAGAGAGAGAGAGTCAGCATAAACATAAAAGGAGGGCTGGTGGCACCTTAGAGACTAACCAATGTGTTTGAGCAGAAGCTTTCGTGAGCTACAGCTCACTTCATCGGATGCATGCAGTGGAAAATACAGTGGGGAGATTTATATATACACAGAGAACATGAAACCAATGGGTGTTACCATACAGACTGTAACAAGAGTGATAAGGTAAGGTCAACAATTACCAGCAGGAGAGCGGGGGAGGGGGGAAAGGGAGGCGGTGGGGAGGGGGGAAACCTTTTGTAGTGATAATCAAGGCCCACCTTGATCATCACTACAAAAGGTCCCCCCCACCACCCGCTCTCCTGCTGGTAATAGCTCACCTTACCTGATTACTCTCACTACAGTGTATATGGTAACACCCACTGTTTCATGTTCTCTCTGTATATAAAATCTCCCCACTGTATGCATCCGATGAAGTGAGCTGTAGCTCACGAAAGCTTATGCTCAAATAAATTGGTTAGTCTCTAAGGTGCCACAAGTCCTCCTTTTCTTTTTGTGAATACAGACTAACATGGCTGCTACTCTGAAACCTAGCATAAAGATAATAGCTCAAATCGAGTGGATGAGGTTACCCAGGCATAAAGTGCAGAGTATGAAGAGGAGAGGGGCCAAAGACAGAATTCAGATGTAGAGAGGGGGTAAAGAAGAGGTGGTGCCTCCAGAGGAAATACTAGAGGGAGCACTCCAAATCAAGTATCTGAAAGTCAAATAAAAGTACATGAGTTCAGAAACACAAAGTAGAAGAGAGTTAGGAAGGATGATGTGGTCAACAGTGTTGAAGGTAGTAGAAAGGTCAAGCAGGGTGAGCCTGGAAAGGTCAAGGAGGATGAAACTGAAGAAGAGAGATTTGGACTTGGCCAAGAAAAGCTAATTGGAGATTGACTCAGTGAGAGAAGTCTCTGTGGAACAGAGGAGTGAAAGGAAGTACAAGCAACAGGAGGAGCTAGGATGTGGTTAGGGAGACGGGGTAGCAGTTGGAAAGGTGGGAGAAACTGAGGAAGATTTACTTCTCAAGATGCGGAGAAGTAGGTATGTTTGAAGGCCAAGAAAAAGAAGCTAGCTGAGAGAATCAAGATTAAGAATGAGAGAGGAGTGGTGGCGGAGGTCACAGATGGGCGAGGATAAGGGCAAAGGGACAGGGACTGAAGGAGGAGAATGGGAGGGACACTTTGGCATAGGGAGCAAGGTGGGGCTGAAATGGGGCTAAGTAGGGGGGAAATAATGATGACTTCAGACCAGATGGGAGTTAGGAAGTAACAGTAAATTGTTTTTTTTTTTAAATGAAAGCCTGATCATCCCCTCTTTTACTCAGATTCAATATGCTTATTATTCCTATTTTAATGTTAGAAATTGATGTTAATAGGCAAGTTAAACTATTTGGAGTTGCAAAGCTAACACTAAAACCTTAAAGTTGTTCTTATTTTTCTCATTACAGCATCCTGAAAATCACAGGGGGAGAAGCAACGCAATATTAATATTTTGCAAATTAGATTAGAAATTTAATTTAATTGGACATTTTGAAGCTTCTGTTGAAAAGGGGGGCAAAATCTGAGACCTATGGCTCCCCATACAGGAGACTATAACCCATTTTTCACCTTGTGTTAATACTAATCTAACAGCTGTACAAACAACTGCAAAGGCTGATCTGATCTCAGTGGAAGACTTTTTCCTTGGTGTTTATTTTGAGTCTGCTTCTTGTAGATTTCCATTTGGTCATCTGCAATCCAAATTGCTCATCTGATCTCAACCTAAGGTCCTTAACCTAATGGTGTTCCTTATTGTTATTTTCATTTTTCTTTGCACTACTAGAAAAGCACTACTTTTAAACATTTTTAAAAAACCCAGAAAAATACATTAAGGTAAATTTCTAATTTAAACACACAGAATGAGGGAAGTGCAGTCAGGGCTGAAATTCCAATCTCATGGTGGCCAGTTGTGCTTAAGTATTGCATACATCTTCTAAAACTGTATGTTAGTCTTTAAGGTGCCACAAGTACTCCTTTTCTTTTTGCGAATACAGACTAACATGGCTGCTACTCTGAAAGCTGTGTATGATCTAAAGTATCATATGTGTTGTAATACCTAGGTGAAAAGGAATGTGTTAAGTTGAGTTCCATTCTTAACTTTGAATTTTCATGCTTTATTGGGGTTTAAGCTAGACCCTGATCATTACCTTAATGTATTTTTTTCTGTCATTTTTATGATGTTAGTAAAGCAATTAAGTAAGATATCTGATCCAAACTCTTGTTTAATAAGTAGTTGGGTTTCACATTCACTTACAGTTTTGACTATAAATGGCACTTTATTACACTGTCCATCAGCCTTTTATTGGACTTACATCACTACAGAATATGTAAGACATCATAAAAAGTTACAAAAGTATGCTTTTTGGCTTTTGGTTTGAAAGGTTAGATATAAACAGGAAATGAAGCCCAGGCACTACGGAATTGGCATAGTGCACATTTAACATCGTAACATATCTTGATAAAACAGAACACTTTGACAGAGTGTATTCTAGAACTTGGTAAATGTGATGCAGATTTGCTGGGCATTGCAAAACTATAGTAAATCAATTCAAAAGAAAGCCTATTCCTTCTACTGTTTTACATGCTAGTCACTTTAGCTTTACAAACAACGGTACCCGTTCTGCCCTACTTGCACTTGTACTTGGCACTTAAATGTAATTTACATTTTAAAATCCCCCTATAGTATAAGTCACACAGTGCCCTTCAACCATGTGCTCAATTCCCATGACGTGAATAAAATAATTATATATGAAAACAAAATTACCATGAGGACATCAAGTTTACAAAGGAAAACAGATCAGAATTAAGTTGCATTGGAAGAGCTATTTGGGAAAGCTAGAGCTACCTCAGTGCTATGTTCTTCACATTCATAAGCTCTTAAAAAGAAGTTGAAATAATGGTAAACCAAAAATTCAGTATATATCACTAGGACGTTCTCCTTATCCAAAATTGTATTTGGCTTTCGCAGTTCAAGTGCAATTGCTTGTGTTGTATCCCTCCCAAGGATCCGAGTGTTGGTGTGTGGGTTGTGGAAACCATGAGAAGAGACAAACTTCTGTCACATTTTCATGAAAAAAGGAAGGTGTTTGGCAGCCATTAAAAGGAGTGTCATGGAAGGTGCACAGTGTAATTGTTGCTGTGGGCACTGATATAGATGGCCCTTTTCAGAAATGAGAGAGGGAGTATGGGAGATGAAACTTGAAGATGAAAACTAATATTTAAAAACAAAATAGCAAAGTACAGCTAATAATTTACAATTCTGTTCCTCCAGGGATACTTGGTGGGAAGTTCCTGGAAAGAAGTCGTATTAAGAAGCCTGGGCAGGAGCTCTTTAAGAGTGAGATATCTGAGTACTTCAAAGCTCAGGATCTGTTTGTTGGAGCCAAAGTTTGTTTCAATGGTCACAACTTTCTTTTGGTGGATGCTGATGAGTATGCATTCAACTATATGGAGAAGCATGCAGATGAGGTGAATTGGGCTTTTGCTACTTTATTTTGCCTTTCAGCACTATGCATTGAGTATCATATCTATATAATTTTCTCAGAACCAGGTTTACCATGTTTCTTCACACTACAATGTGTACTGAACTATCATTATGTAATTATTTATCTTAACAATTTGATCATTTCGTTCCCCTCTGCAAGGCCCCCCCCCCATGTGTATACAATCTCTGATCATTTGCTTTGTCACAAATATCACACATTCCCTTCACAGCTGGGGATTCAAGCTCTCAGTTGCATTGAGTTTCATGATCTGCTGACACTGGCATTGTTTTCAGAAAGGAAAGCAATAATTAGCAGAAGGAGGGGAAAAAGTGATGATACATACTTTTCCTGTGCCAGTTAATTTATATCTGGTCCTGGTAACAGAGTCAGTGTTAACCAAAGCCACAAAGTATCTCATAGTTGTTGTTCTGGCTGCATCTTCCAACAGCAGTGGTCATATGAGGCACTAGCAGAAATAGTAACTTGGAGGAGAAGATAAAAACAAACTGCTAAAAAGAATGGCAGGGTATTATGGGTGGACTACGGGGCTGGGTATGTTGTAGAGAAGCATACACTTACAAAGATTCTGATGAAATAACTATAACTGTGGGTGTACATATTTGGGAAGTCTGTTCTCTGAAGTGTTGAAAACATTATTCTGAAATTATTTAAAAATGTGTTTGAAGAATATGTGACGTCAGGAACTCCTGAGTTCCAACCTCTGCTCTGCCATACTCACCTTGAGCAACGCCCTGAGGGCCAGACGGTGCCCTGAGGCACAGCTCTATACAAAGCATGAATTGCATTGCTTGTGGTGGAGCACCAGAAAGAAATGTGTCTCCGCTTGGCCACACTGGCAACGTGGAAGCGCTGCCACGGCTAGAGCTAGAGCTCTCTCACAGCGCTACCATCTCCACGAGGGGCATAGATACCAGCTCTGGGAGCGCGGCTCCGAGCGCTGGCGCACCGTCTACGCTGGCATGTTACAGCGCTGAAACTTGCCGTGCTCAGGGGGGTGTTTTTTCACACCTTTGAGGGAGAAACTTGTAGTGCTGTAAAGTGCCAGTGTAGACAAGCCCTCAGACTCAGTGTGTCTGAGTCATCATTTCTCCAAAGCTGCCCTTTCCCACAGTGGCAGGTGAGGAGGGGCAAAGAATACATGGAATCAGTCCTTAATAAGAAAGGAGATTGCCCTCCAGCCTTGTGTCCTGCCATCTTGTGGGGGTGGGGGGGAGCACTGTCACTCTAGTCAGATCTTTACCTATTCCCTGCCCACCTGCTCACTGAAAGGGAAGGCAGGCAAGAAGCAGCCATTCAAGGACTCTGCTGTGCCGAAGTCCCAGATCCCAGGGGCGGGTAAGCCTAACACTGTTTCATGTGGGAGGGTGGAAATCCTTATTCCACTACCTAGTCGTGGTAGAGTAGACACAGTCTAGCCCTTAATGCCTTTGGGCCCCATGCACTACTCATTTGAGTGAGACAAACAGGTTTTCAGCCTCTGTTTCTTTGTAAAATAAGGATACTAACATTGTCTACCTCACTCGGTGAAGTAAGGATTATTTGTTGTAGAGTGCTTGTTGATATAAAGTGTTTTAACTGTTATGTATTAATAAAAAATAAAGCTATATATATACCTCTTATTCCCTGCAATTTGTTTGTACTCCTAGTATCATAACCAAACTTGCTCCAAAATATACAGTGCACCATTAAACTACAAATGTTCTTTGGAACTGCTGTTTGCATTTGATTAATCCCTAAGCAAATAAATGAGATCCTAGTTTTTCAGACTAAGTGAATGCATATATCAGCATTATAATCTGCAGAATGTGAACAAGAAACATTGAGAAAACAGCCCTTTAAAAATGAGTTTTGAAAACTATTATTCGTGCAGATAAGACTTTAAAACAGATGGTGAGAATAAGCTTTACTGTTGTATTGATGCCTAGGTGATTTATACATGGTATTTGAATACTGAATATTAGGATTAAGTATACTTGTTCGTCACAGTGGTCCAGGGAGAGTTCTTCATGCACCTCTTCAGGTGGAGTCATGTACTTCACATACCTGAGCAAATGTAAGGAACTCCAATAAAAGTTGGAGATAAATAGATAAAAAATAAATACATTCTAGAGGAAGAGAGTTTTAAGATTATTCTTAATCCTTTTATTTTTAAATTCAATATTTCTTTAAACTTTACTTCTCTGTTTCCTTCCTTTGCCTTGATCACTTTCCTCATCAGTATCTGTTTTTAGAGTTGGTCAAAAAAGTTCCGACTGACCATTTCTCCATTACAAAATTCCATTGTGCCAAAACAGAAGCTTTCTGCAGAAATTTGTTGATTTTTTGTTGCAATTTTGTTTAGATTTTTTTTAAAGGCATTTTGATAAAGTTCCATTTCTATATTTTTGAAACAGAGCATTTTGATTTTCATTTTGAAATTTAGTTTATTTTTATATTATAAAAAATAAAAAAATCTGAAAAGTTATAATCAAAGGAAACATTTTGATTGATCCAAAATGAATTATTTTCAAAAATGTCATTTTGTGGCAAATTGTGAAATTGTTTGGTTTTGTTTCGATTTGGAATGAAAACAAAATTAGACACTGAGGAATTTCCCACAAATTAGAAATTCCACTTCCCACACAGCTCTACATATTTTAGCCAGGTTGAAGAGACTAGAGGAAAGCACATTAAGGAGCTGGTAATGTGTGTCAACAAGGTACACACGGACAGATAGCCAGCCTGCCACGCACTCGTGTGCGGTAGAGTCACACTCCAGCTTGCTGCAAAGTAAGTATTCATGTAGACAAGCCCTAAGTCACAAAGCGTGCAGGTCCTGTCTAGCAAGTAGGTTAATTCAAACAGGTGATTATTAATTACACTAAGGCCCCTTTGCGCTGCTCAGGCAATGTTACTAGGGTCTTAAGGTACACCCACTTTTAGGGCCCTTAACACAACCAGAGTGACGTGAAGAGGACTAAGAGACGCTGGACCTGACTCTCGGTTATGCTAAGTGTAGCTGGGAGTTGGGCCCAACATCTCTTATGGTTAGATCCTTAATTGCCAGCCTTATCTAATTTCAGTATTTGCTACTCAAAATAACATCATGTATTGAATGGGAGAAAACAGTTTTCAGCTTGTTTCATTATACTGTATGTTCTGCAGCAGAGCATGTCTGACTTTGATTCAGCATTTGTTAAATGACTGTTTATTCCAAAAAATAAAAATCAAAGTTTTATTCTTGTTGACTGCACACTTTTAAGAGTAGCAAGCAAATTGTGTACAGGGTTTTAACATAGCAAAACTGAATGCTGGATTTGAAGCTCAAGTGCTCAAGTCTAATTGGAATGGCCTAATCGGGAAGAATGACACTTGTTGAAATAAATGTTCATCTTATGTTCTGGGAAAAATTGGTTCCTAATAATACAATCTGTGCTGAACTTAGTGTGAATGAAAAGTTTATATGACTGAGCATATACATTGGAACTGCAATGAACTGTTCACCAAAGCGAAGGACACAAAGATTTATTTTAAATTGATCATCTGTATTAAATGAGGATTAAGTGGGATGCAGCAGTGGACAGTGAGGGCAAAGGTACTGTTTAAACTTGTGCTTTAAAATGTACCTCTACCTGCTTTGATGTTGCATTGAAGCAAGAGTGGGCAGCGTTTCAGTCACTGAAATTTAAGCTTTCTGAAGGTGTAACAGATAAGTACATTTAGTGAGATTTTAACATTTTCAGTAAAAAGCAAATTTTCTCAGCAGTTGGCTTTGTCTCAGACTCACCTAGAAAATGCTGTGATATGTACTGCACGTTTGAGAGGAGACAATGAAGATGATAATGCTTAGCAATTACACAGTGCCGTACATCTCCATAACACTGTGCATACATTAACTAAGTAATGCCTTTCTGCATGTAATATATATTTTCTGTCCTCCGCCCTCCATTAAGTTCCCAATGGCCAATATCAGCCTCATCCTGAACAAACTGAAGGCTATAGGAGAACCTAGTTCCAGAGAGATCAAGCAGATTTTTGCAGCCACTGACCCTGAACACACCAAGGTGATGGAATATAACCCTTTCAGGTAAGAACGAGGGATTCTCAGTTTTAACGTTTACTGAGGACGATTTTTGAGAAATGCACAGAGCATTGCTGTTTCTTGAAGCTCTTTGCACAATTGTGTGTTAAATGTTAAGTGATAGATGACTTGTATTTGATTTCCACTAGTTTTAGGACTTTGTGTGAAATGCAATACAATGAAAGGTTTTTCAGGTGAAATGTAAAGAAAAGGAAGTGATTCTGGCTTAGACCGAGAGAATTTTTTGAATAGCTTGGACAGCACAAATGAATGTGGCTGTTCCCTGTGGAGTTAGCCATGTGGCCACAGGAGAATAAGATCAGGACTGCATAGGCAGGGGAGTAGGTGAATGTATGGGCAGACAGGTAGGGTCAGCCAAGTCAGCTGGAAGTTCTGAAAATCAGGAAGGCAACTTTGAGTTGAATTCAGAGATGGATAGGAAACAATAAGAGAGAATGGGGTTAATTCAATCCTGATTCTTTGAGCAAGATGATAGCCTGGTCACTGAATCCAGGCCCCTTGAAGTATAGGAAACAAACTGGGAAGATCTTAAAAGAGGGGAATGTAGTAGTTCACTCAGGCAGTGATTAAAGCGTGCATAAGTATTTGAGCAGAGGCTGGATTAATGGAAGTCTGGATTCTGGCAATGATCCATAGGTGGTAATGAACGAATTTATAGGCAAGTTATATATGGAAAGGGAAATTAAATTCAGGATCAAGGCTGGCTTCAAGATTTCTGGCTTTGGGGGTAAAGAAGGGGTCTGAGCTAAAGAGAGTGGTAGTAAAGTCAAAGCTGTGGGACAGGGAAGATTGTTTTACTTAGGACTTCAGTTTTTGAAACTTTGAGTAGTAGTATATGATGATATAATCAGGAACTTCAGAGGTAAGTTGGGTGGGTAAATGGGAAATAAAGAGATGTACCATGGGATGTCATCCATAGGGAAATGTTAGCTCAGATAGAAACTACTGATGAAATATATTAGAAGATATATAGGTGAGAAGAAAAGGGCCAAAGACAGGTCTTTGTAACACTTCATAGTAGAAGTATCAGCGAAAGAAAGAAAACCCATCTTCAGTAATGAAAAATGGGTATCTAGAGAGGTAAGAGTCATACCAGGAGAAGTCAGTGCCACTGGCACCTTCTTTTTGCTCGAGGTACTCAGGGATCAGTGTTAGAAGTTTTACTGAGATCAAATAGGTGTCAGTCCATGATCAAAGTCAAGATATTAGACCATTAAATGCATTGAGATGGTTAGTCTTACTACTACAGTAAGAAAGGGCAAAAAACCTAGTTGATGATGTATATGTTGAAAAACCATACTATTTGAGTAAGCAGTTTATTGCATATGCCCAGTAATCTGTTTAAAAACCAAATAACTTGATCATTAAATATTTGCTTTGGTCCCAATTCTGCACTAATGGTCTGAAATATTTTGTTGTTCTCTGCCATGCATTGGTAATGTGTCAAAGTCTCTAGCACTTGTATTACCAAACTGGAGGGGCAGATTTTAGAAGGACTGACTGCACTTACGTCTAGTGGGAAAAGGTTTTTATTTTGGGAGGTGTGTAGCTTTTGTTACATTTAAGCTTACTGTGTAGTCTTTGAAGCCCGAATTCTGCGCCGCTGTGAACCGCCTGAGTGCTAAGCGCAGGGCAGTGTGAGAGGGGCGCGGGATGAGATGCACTCTCTCCCCAAGGCTGTGGAGCCACTCCGTGGCCCTTCTTTAAGCAGCGAGGCTTCAGTATCCTCCTCCACAAATGTGAGAGGAGGGGAGGACGCACAAAGCAGTGGATCTTCTAGCCGCCTCTCTTACATGGTTCACCTCAGGCCTACCTCTTCATACCTCCTGTGTGCTGAGGTGCAGAGGGCTCCTGTGGGGATGAGCTGTACCTCATAAGGTGTGCCCATCACCTGCAACTGCTGGCCTTCTGAACCCCCTTGTGGGAGTGGAATCCCACCAATTCTGACTGGGGAGTATCCACAGATTTGAACTATCTTAACCAGTCGTCTTGTTCCATTTTGCAATATATGCATTACTATAGAACTGCCTGGAAATATATCCATCATTCGGAGGGAAAATATTTTTATGCCAAAGCAAACAGAAAACCTCTCTGCTTCTATAAAAAGTCAATTTTTTTGAGGGAACATATGTTTTTTATTTTATTTTTCTCTCATATGTTACTATTGCTTTTAATCTTTCACAGCATTTCACAATTAGAGGCCTTTACAAAATGCATATTTTTAGTACATGCACACACCTGCATGACAGTCTGAAGCTGTAAGGGACACTTAAGTTTATGCTCCAGTACTACAGTCTTCCTGGCTTGTCTTAGAATGAGACAAGAATTTTACTGTGCTCTGAAGTTTACAGTTCAAATATACTCCTGTCTGCCTAGTTAATGAGTCAAAATAGCTTTCTCCATAATGCACAGATCCTCTCTTGTGTACTTTTCCTCAAGCTACACTGAGAAGATACACCCTTAGATGTGATGCAGTGAAGCAGAATTCTAATTATAGCATTTATTTATTTTGTTTACAAACCCCAAATCATACAGAATAGAAAACAGGAAATAAATAAATGGAATATACAGAAAGTATCTGCAGAGGTATTGGTCATGCTATTGAGAAGCTTTGTTAAAGAGAGCAAAGAGCAGTCTGGAAAATTAAACACCCTGTCTCAGTCCTGTCCTGACCTCTGGTTTTCAGAAGGTGATATGCAGGGCCATTCGCTGTGAGAGACAAAGCAGAATCACATGGATTCTTAATGAAGATGCTTCTCTTTCATCCATCTTATGAAACAGTTTTCTTGAGCAGTTAATTATAATTTCTTCTCCGATCCTCCTAATCTCAACCTGCTTCATTCTTATAGAATAAAAAAATTAAAAGAAAAGAAAACTAAGTTACAGGGAAAATTCATGAGACACAGTGGCTGAGGTAACATCTTTTATTGGACCAACTTCTGTTTGGTGGGAGAGACAAGCTTTCGAGCCACGCACAGCTCCGTGTGGCTTGAAAGCTTGTTCCTCTCACCAATAGAAGCTGATCTAATAAAAGATCCTACTTCACCTACCTTGTCTCTCTAATTTCCTGGGACCCACACAACTACAACTATACTGTACAGGGAAGATTCAGGTTACTTGACATTGTTTCCTGGCAGAAGAAGTCAATAAAATTCTGAGTTGGAATTTTGGGTCTTCAGCACTGTTCAGATTATAGTAACCCTAGAAAGTCCCTTAAATTCCAAAAGAGAAAATAATGTCATCTGGGGAAATCTTTGGTGCTTTGATTGTCATTGTCTGAGTTGAGAAAACATATGGAGGGACTTATTTAGATCCTAATCCTGCAAAGATTTAAGTGTGGATGTTAAGTTGTGCATGTGAATAGACTCACTGAAGTCAAAGTGACTACTCATATGTGTAAGGTTATGCATATGCTTAAATCATTGAAGGATCCGAGTCTTAGTCGTAAGCCGTTTGGGGTAGGGATAGTCCTCTACGGTGGTAGTATAGTGCCCAGCACAAAAGGCTTCAATTTTGATTGGGGCCTCTGAGTATTACCATAAAACACATAATAACAAGGGAGGGACCAAGCTTTGGTATAGTGTTGAATTTCATGGTGGGCATTCAATTCAAATACAAATGCTCAGTTTGCCTGTGTCTGGAAATAAGATTTATCTGGAGCTCTGTATACCTTGTCCTCTCCTGATATTCATCTCCAGTCATTGTAAATAAAGAGTCTTTCTGTGTTACGTAGTACAAGTCCAGCTCACAGTGAACCAGCTGAATCAAAGCAGAGAGTACATTGTATTCAGTATCCTTCAGTGGATAGCTCTGAGAATTTAGACTTCATAGGCCCTGGATTGACACCTTTATTTGGGCAGGGCTCCCCAAAAAGCAAATCATTTAAACGAAACAAATAAAACAACCGTTAAATTTGTGGTAGAGTTGTGTGTGTGTGGGAGGGGGGCAGTATGTATTTGTGTTATGAATTAATTGTTGACTATTAAGGGCTACATTATCAGAGAATTGTGCAAGGTTTAGCCATGCACCATACTCCTGACATGTCTCTGCCCAGCTCCTTGTTTTTTCATCTGTCTGCCAATCAGAGCTTCTGGGGTGGGGCCAGCTTTCACAGCACTTCCTCTGTGCTGGGGAGTGGAACTTCACACCTCTCCCCCATTTGCATGCCTAGCTCTATCACTCTGTCCTTTTGGCACTATCCTCGCCTGTTTCCCTATTTTCTGTATTTTCTGTGTACGTGACATAAGTGCAGTTGCATTGCTAGCTCATAGTCTACAAATATCTGATCAAGTAGGGTGGAAGATGAAATAAGATCACATACAGTAGTTGGACATAGACAATCATACAATAAATACTGTCTTCAGTATGACTCCAATAGGACATTGCTGTGGAAAGGTACTTCAAAGATTACAAAGATTTGTATAGGACCAGCATTGTGTGAGGTATTTTACGGATCGGTAGGAAGAAATGGTCTCTTCCCTAAAGAGTTACAATTTAGGTAATTTCTAAAACAGTTTCTTGAGTAGTTTTGAGTTCATGTTAAACTATATGGACTTAATATCAGCACCACAAGTTGAGCATAGTTCATCACCTAATGTCACAGAACTCTTAATTACATTAAATACTCTGCTTTAAATTGACTGTTTTGCTTATTTTTGTCTATTTAATTTATTTGTTTCTTGCTAACAGAAATTTGATGGTGAATATCACTGGTGGAAAATTGTCAGAACATGAAATTATGACTATTGGACGTTATTACAGCGTGCAAAATGAGTTTGAAATGGACATCAACTTCCTTCTTGCAGTGGCTCAAGAACAGCTAAAGAAAAATAGCTTTGAGTATTTCGGACAACTGTCTGCTACCTTTGTATACAATGACCGTGAAAAGTAAGGTTTCTGTATTTAATGCAAGCTAATAATTGACTCCTTTTTTTTTTAAAGGTGGTTCACAATTTGATAAAACTCTATTTGGAGACCCAGGTTCTGTCTCTCTCTTGCCTAGCATATCATATGAATACATTCAAAGGATTTGGTTTCTGGTAGGAGCCACGTGAGGATGGATGAGAACTAGACTGCTTCTCTGTCCTCTTTTTTTTCCTTTCTGATTTGCTGATGGAGTCTCCATCATTTCAAATGTATTGAGTAGCCTGTGAAATAGTTATGTTCCTGGCCCTGTCACCATAGAAAAACTTTTTTTAAAAAAAGCTTGGAGGAAAAATAGACATTTATCAAAAATAAAAAACCTGGGCTTTTTAGTCATTTCAAAATAATCACTTAGATAAATTGTTTGTCCTTCGGGTTTTGTGGATCATAGATTTAGAATTAGAAATCTGTGACATGTGTCTTAAATACTTTGGGGGAAGAGGGCTTACAAATGTGTTGATGTTTTTCCTATTATGCAAAAGTGAAGTTTTGTGAAATGTGATTTTCACTTTTACCCTTAGATTTTCAACAAGTTTTATATTATTTCCTTACTCACAAAAACATGCATTCGAAATATACATTTTGCTTCCATATTGTTAAACCTGTGAAGATAGACAACATGAAGGACATTTTTTCATTTCATTTTATATTTGTGCAGATGTGGGTTGCTGCCCCATGAGAAATGCAGGACTATTTGCAAGTCCTTCAGATTGCCATTGGCTGATGATCTTCTGCACGCTTTACTGACCATGTAAGTCATAGACAGATAAAGTGCAGTGTGTGAGTACAAGTCACTTGCACTGTAATGTAATGTATGTTTAATGGCAGGTGAGTATTCAACATAAATTGTAGAAATATTTCCTAAGAATTTCAGCAGTTCACAGAATTGTGTATGTGCTATTGTGCTGATTCTTTCCATGCATTTCTTTGAGTCTTCATACTGGTAAACATTTGCAATTAACAAGGAAGAGAATTGCAGCATTTTTGTCATTTTTGGTTGGCAGAAAAAATCACCTAGGCTATGTATGAATACTATGATTGAATAAGCTTACAGGAATTAACCACTAATATTTACTGTCTTGGGATAAATGGGTGGAGAATTCCCATTTTTACATTCACTTTCTCGGTGTATTGGTTCGGGGAAAAAACATAGTATCTCAAGAAGGTACAATATATATTATCTGAGAAAGATGCCATGATGAATAACGTTGAAAAGTTCATGAATCAAATAGATGGTATCACTATATATACAACAGTCCTTCTTTGTTATTTCTATATTACTCTTGGTGTTGTTCTTACCTGAAATATATGTTTTAAGTTTTTTAGAAAAGGGAGAGAAATTATTGGCAAAAGCAGAATTTACATAATAGTTTCAGTATTTTTTCTTGGAGTGTTAATTTGGTTGTACATATATTCTTTGAAGTAGAATTCTTGATCAGCTACACTGATCAGAACAAGAACAGAAAAGCACAAATGTTCAGTGCCCTTGTGTCAAGACTCTAGAGGGCAGAGTTCACAATAAAAACAGGTTTACCAGTTGGTGATCTGAACACTCATCGCAGATTGCTAGGCCTCCACAGAATCATAGAAATGTTGGGCTGGAAGGGACCTCGAGAAGTTATCAAGTCCAGGCCCCATCTTTGAAGCAGGGCTAAGCCAACTGGCCAACAGTCTAGTCTGAGTTTTAGAATATAGTCTTTGGTCTCTTTTTTTTCCCCTACTAGAAATCATTAAGAAAATTATTTTGAGAATATGGAGACCGCTTAACATCATGTCAAAAGCAGGAGGAGGTCTTATTTCTTGTCAGGAATAGATGCTTTCATGCATGCAAGCTTCTAGCTTTTAGCGGAAGTTCAATATATGCTTCAGGGATTTACTATTGAATGACAGGATTCTGTTCAAACAGGAAGGTGAGGGAAAGTTTGACCACCTTTAAATCCTTAATGCCCAAATCTAGCCCTCTACACTTCACCAAGCTCACAGGACACTGCTTGGGGAGAAATCTTTTAAAGTCACTCTTTACCTGCAAGTCTGCCTTAAGAAACCTAAGGCACCATTGTTTTTAAGCCCAGTTTGTCTATGCACCAAAAGCATTCAGAGGAGTTTCCTGTGGTAGCCAGATGGATGCCTTCTACAAATTGCTGGCCATTCATCACTTCTGACGGTTGGGTCTCAAGCATTGGTCAAAAGACGTATAAAATTCATTTTTTTAGAACTCCCACAAAGCTGTCCAGCAGAAAAAGTGCATCGGGACAATTGGCATTTAGAGTTAGAATTCTCATAGTCTCAAAGACTGTGATTGAATAGATGCAACTAGAGGAGGAATGAAGTGGAGTTTTCCTTTATTTACTAACTAACACCGAAGAAGACCTGGCAGACCTGATACATCATAGGCTTCAAAAATAAATGTGTCTTGTTTGGCATGAGGGAAAGCTTTTGAAAGTTGACAGCCTCTCTTGTAAGGGAGGGCTGAATGGAGTCACTTCAGAACCAAAAATCCACCAAACCCCTTTCATTTAAAATTATTATTAAAATAATATGCAATCTTAGAGGACAAGGAGGATGCTTAATATCTATTGCAAGATCACTTTGTTCCAAAAGTTGCTTTATATGATAAAGGACTGCGAGTAATTTGAGTGATAAGATAAAGATTCGTTGCATTGAAAGATCTCAGTGTGTACAGCGAGTCCTTACATTACAGATAAGAGGAAAGTATTTAAATTCTTAAACAAAGGCTTGTGTAGTTGATACCACTTAAGTAAGGATGTGTATTTAATAGTGACTTTTGTTTATTTGGGTTTGTGGTCAGGAAAATGTTTCCTGTAACGGATTTAATTGGAATTAATTTCCATTTTATTGGGAGGCCTCAGACTCTACCTTGCAGGTAATAGGAGTGTTTGAAGGATATTTAGTATCTTGTCCCTCCATCCCCCCATTTATCATGAAGGTTGAACAGCCATGAAACATCTAACATAGTAGCATTGCTGCTGCTAAGCCAGTTTCACTTCTGGAAAGTCCACTGTTTAATCTAAAGCAGTGCCGCTTATCACTGATGTCCCTTCACCTGTTTTTATGGATGAGGAAAAATTTGATTTTTATTTCCCTGGGTATTTCTAATGAACATTTCTGAATTTATTAAATGTATTAAGGAGGAAAATAAGGCAAATCCCACAACACAGGCAACTTTAGCTACTGCATTAGCTGGGGGTATATATCCTACAGCTTGCAGTTTTTTTCTAAATAACTTATTGTTAACTTTTAATTTTCTATTCAAAAAGTAATACCCATAAATATCTATTATTTAACATTTGTATATAATGCCGCAGGTGTCGGTGGCTCTTATCAAACAGAGTAAGGATTTAGGCCACATTGAAGTAAATAGGAGTTTTGCTATTGGCTTCAGTGAGCCCAAGATTTCACCCATGATTTCTGTTCCAAGGAGCATCCCAATCTAAGCAAGTGAAGAGAGAATCCTGGCCAATAATGTCAAGTTACAGTGCATTGAAAGTACTAAGGCAATTCTTAGTGTCTCACTGGTATAAATATATTTTTTAAAATTACAGAGCAGGTGCAGATTTTTTACCATGATGTATTAAGATATGCAGAGGCTTCCTATTTGTTTCTACCAGTAAAATGCAACATTTATTATAGCATTTCTTTAAGTTTATGCAAACATACAAGGAACAATGAGCTTGTTTAATACACAAGCACAATTAAAATGCTTGAAAAATAAAATTTTGCATTTTGAAATAATTGGTATTTTCTTTTGATCCTATTTTTATTTATTCACTGTGCACCTAACAGTGCACTAATAGACAATTTAAAAGGGCTTACAAACTAAATAGGGACATGGTGAATGAGGAAAGATAAAATGGAGGAAAGGAAGCAGGGAGAGGGAATGTACGACAAAGGTTTCAAATATAAGATCATAGAATCATAGACTGTCAGGGTTGGAACGGACCTCAGGAGGTCATCTAGTCCAACCCCCTGCTCAAAGCAGGACCAATCCCCAATTTTTGCCCCAGATCCTTAAATGGTCCCCTCAAGGAGTGAACTCACAACCCTGGGTTTAGCAGGCCAATGCTCAAACCTCTGAGCTATCTTCATGAGTTAGTTTGTCCATACTGCACGCATCTTGTGGCTTTAAAAAAAAATGGTAAATTTTATGCTAAATAATCGCTGTGGAGGACACATCGGGGTGGTTTCTCTCAGCCCTGCTGCTGTGAGGTGGTTGTGGTGGGCTTCTAGGGCAGATGGAGGCTTGGCAGCTGTGACTCAGGAAAGCCTGTGGGGGCAGCTGCCAAGCTGGGGAGGGCTGGAGCGGGTGTGCCTCTGGAACCTAATATCCCAAGTGGTTGCTCCTTGTGCCAGGAGGCCCACACACTGTAACTCCAAAATTTACTGTAACCCCTATATGGGATGCAGTGATGAACATTCAGTAGAAGAGTGCATGCATCAAAGATTAACTTTATGCAAACTAGATGCATTTTGAGTAGAGCTGTGGAAAATGCAGCACCTTCAGGTTGCTGCTGTTTGCTGGCTGTTTTTTAGCTCCATTGTATAGCCCCCAAGTTTCCACATGTGTATGAGCCAACACACGACGAAACCGTTACGGTTTGCTTCAATTTTAATTTGAACAATGCAAAACTGTTAATTTCTTTTTACATGGTACCACCCCGAGGGTCACACATTCCTCTGAGCACCCCACCTCCCCAGGCTTAACAGAAAGAGGGAGAAGACAAACAGGCATCTTTGATCCTCAGAAGGGCCAGAGCAATGAGGTTTGGGCCAGAATAATTCTGTCCCTAGAACTTCCCTCCCACAACAGTCCAGGACCTCTCTGTTTTTTTGCTATCTCTTGGTGCGTGAGCCCTGGTGACTTTTACCCAGGAACCTATCCTCAAAACTCTGTACATTTTGGGAGTGCTATGCTCCCTCCAGGAGGGTAGGCATAATTTCCCATCCACACCAAAAAAGATCTTGAGGCAGACAGCAGGACTCAAAAGGCTCCCCTGGTCATCATAGAATCATAGAATATCAGGGTTGGAAGGGACCTCAGGAGGTCATCTAGTCCAACCCCCTGCTCAAAGCAGGACCAATCCCCAATTAAATCATCCTGCTATACTCTCTCTCCAGCCCAGTGTGTTTGGCACCTTAGACACACCTGTCTCTACTGTGGCCTTAAGGAACTCGCAGGTACCAATATTTAGAACTTAACTTTTTACAAACATTTTTTTGGTTTTTCTGTTCCCTATGACAGACAGGTAGTGTGGTATACATTTGTTAGGTACATGCTAATCAGTATATTTACCACAGGTTAGCCACCAACATTACTCAGCTCAGACTGACCAGTTGTACAAACCAGCTTGTGTTAGTCCTTTAATCTTTCCCTGTAACCAGCTTAAACACTTATTCATACCCAGAAAATACAGAAGCTATCAAACAAACTGAAGTAGCAGCACAGCCATACTCAACAAATATTCCGTTAAGTCAAAGTGACATAGCCCTTTCCACGGCTATCAGATTAACATTTTAATAAAGTGTTTTTCAAAACAAAGGAACTTAAGTTCTGTAAATATTGCTATCTAGAAAAAGAACACTTGGGTTGCAACTTTCCTGGCTGGAAAAAAAAAACATTTGTAAAAAGGTTGAGTCATTCAGCACTACATTCTTATAAATTGATAAAGCAGGCTTCTACACGTTGGGGTATTCCAAGGCGAACACATTCTGCAGAGGCCACAAACAAGAGCTATCTGTCTTCTGCCAAAGAAAGAAGAAAATTGTTCTCCAAGTGTTGTGGGGAGGAATGATTCTTAAACCATATTCTAACCTCAAATGCTTTGATGATGATCTAGAGCTAAACTAAAGGGGGACAAGGTGTCACATGATCTTAGTTGTCTCCTTTTGGAAGAGGCAAATCTAACTTCCTTTATTACTGAAAAGCATTATAGTATCTACTCATATTAACTCTGATCATTCAAATGTAGGGCATCTCTTTCCAGTCCATCTAGTACCTTTGACTCCAAACTCATAACTCAGAAATAGGGCATCTCCTTATTCAAATTCACTTGTGTAAGCAGGTGCAGTCCATGCGAGTCAAGGGCTTTGTAGCCACCTACTATATACCAGTATGAATTTGGAATATTTTCAAGCCACTTTTACATAGCTGCCTAAATATGGATTTAGGAGCCTAATTTTCATCACCCAGGCTTGAAAATTTTCACTCTAGTTAAGGGTACTAGTTCAGAGATGGCATTCCTAGCTGATCAGGGTGCTTTCACAGTCAGATCAAAGGACTTTGGCCCCAATCCAATGCTTGTGGAAGTCAGTGGGAGTCACTGGATTGCACCTATACAGTCTTAGATGAAAGTGGTCCAGTATAGGTTTAAGTAATTAAATACTTTCACTTTTCCTGTATATAAAAAAACTGCTCGGTTAACCTGTAGAACTCTGAGTCTGTGCTGTGGATTATATCTTGACTTTCCACAAACCAGCAAAAGGCTAACCTATACTGAGAACATACAACTTCAAAGGGTCTAATCAATGAAGTTTTAGGATGTCAACATAATGTAGTACTCTAACTTTTTCTTCAGAAGGTTAAAGCAATACTACAGGTTGGTAATAAAAACAAATCACATGTCGTAAGTCTTATGAAATTCAATGTGTGTGCACCATAGATCGTATTAAAATAATATGTGCAATCAAAGGTTAATGCCAGTCAACTTTTATGGCACATACTTCCTACTTTTTGATTAAGAAAGCAAGCATTTGTCCTGCTATACTCAGCACTGGTGATCACAAAATGGGTGCCCAGGGCATTTTGGATGGGTGCTTATTTTTATGAAAGGATTATAAATCAAAGTAGCAAAATAAACCAGATCAGCTGTATTTTTGTGTGTCTATAGCACCAGCAGGTTCTCTTCTAGACATAAAGACAGGATTTTACAGGGTGCCTCCAAGAACATTTTCACTCCTTATCCCAAAACTATAAGGCTGCCACTGATCATAACCTTCGTTTATTGAAGAAAAATTGGTTAATAGTAATGTTTAAAAAATTGAAATGAGTTGAACTCTCATACACTTTAAAGACCATGAAAAGTCTTATGTGACAGACAATAATGAAGAGTAAAGTTTTATATGAAGTGTAATATATAGAACAATAGAGAAACATATTCTGCAGAGTCTTCTCCTTAGCCAGTTGTCCATTTTCTATATTTTTTAAATTAATGATCAAATATGCAATTTGTTGTGTGATGTAAAATATGACAAAGTATATTAAAATAGGTAACAATTGAATCAAAATATATATAAATATTCTGCTTTTAGGTTTGAAGATGGCAAGGAACAAGTAGATTATAAGAAGTTTGTCAATGGGCTGAATTGGAGAGAGAATCCAGTTCTGACTTTCCAGACAATAAAGGTTCCTATAAAGGTAAAGTTAAGACGTTTAAAATAAAAAAGCAGTGCACAAAACTTGAAAGCTCCTTTCATGCTGCCGCTGCTGTCATTAAGTCAAAACATATTAACACCATTGATTTATCCAACAAAGAATATCTGGGACTTGATCTTTATGGATCTTGCCCAGGTTTTTTGAGCAGTTTGTTTCTGTGGTGAGGTATTGGGTGAAGCAGAGAACCAGTGTAAAGCAGGGGAACTCTGTAGCTCTTTTGTGCACAGTGGATGCCACATCTCTAATGGATTTCTAGGGAAATATAGGAAGGAAAATGGCTGTGCTCTCCTGTGAACAAGGGCATGACTATTAGGTGCTCACACTTTCTATTACACAAACCTTATGTTCAGAAGTCACAATTATCAGGAAAGTCTACAAATTCCACTGACTCTGCAAAATGTAACTACAATTTCCTATAACTCGGTGGAAATTTGCACAGAATACACCACTTCCTTGGTAGGTAGTGGGAGTAGCATGGAGAAATCAACTAATATGTCTCTCTCAGCCTAGTACTTAGAGTAAGTAAAAATGTCATTTCAGCAAACGGCAAAGATTAATCTGACCTGGCTGTCTTGTGTTTGGTGTGAGAATAGAATGGTTTAAAATAGAATTGTGCATAAGCTAGTCAAATTGACTTTTTTTAAAAATGTCACAGCAAAGAAATCCAAAGCATCTTAGTGCACATATAACTTTGCTTTTCTGACCCAGCCCTTGACTGCTGATATTGAATGTGTTTCATTTAGTCTCCTCTGCTTCTGCTGGTTTAGAAGCATAGGGTTCACTGCATTTTAAATTCAGCAGCTGCATATATTCACCAGTGATATACAAGTGCTGTGTTTTCATCCTGACAACATACTGGCTTCACTACTTGCTCAAGCTTCTGGAGCCTATAAAACTGTCTATAGGGGCTAGTGAGGGGACAGTGCTGCTGAGTTGCTAAGATTTCCTGGGTGTCATTTTCTTGGATTCCTTAATTCAGAAAAATTTTCTTGTATGCCTCTAAGCAAGATCCTGTATATATTTTTACAGCATCCACATTATACTGGATATGTGTTCAGATTTTAAAAGTGTGTGCTCCAGGTTTTGATGAGGGCACTTTTCAAACAGGGAGTTCAGAATTCTACTCAAAGATACTACTCAATGATTATGTTGTGATAGCATCCAGTGATGCTTGTCAGGATTAGGGCACTGTTGTACTAGGTGCTGTGCAAACAGATAGGTGCAGTTTCTGACCCAAAGCACTTACAAAACTACGAGGATGGGCACCATGTGAGGGGGGGATGTGTGTGTGAAAGAGGCAGAAAAATATACAAATATGTTGGCTCGTTATTTATTTCATATTTTTCTCCTAGCTGTATTGGCTGCCTGCCCAACTGCCTCAGGCTAGTCATTGAGCACTGATGGATTTCTTGTAGGTGGTGTGCCTGAAGTGAATCTTGAAGAGGGGATGGAGGACCTGAGTGGTAGTGAGGAGAGGCAATGTGCTGTTTGTAGTCATAATAAGCCAGTCAGTGGCTGTGATCACAGCTTGCCACTTTGCCTCACTGTTATCAGATGACAGTGTTTTGTAGGCGTCATGGCAGAGGTGATTTGAGGGAGGATTGGTTTTATGGATTTTGACAGGGAATTTCTTCAGTGTCTATGGGACAGCAAAGGAGAAAAGACAAAGGCACTTGTGAACCAAGAAGTCAGTTAGGATTGGCATCTTAAGTGGAACAAAGGCTGTGATCAATATAATAAAATATCAGGGATAATTTGGGCAGGGTTATACTGTAAAGGGTCGGGAAAAGACATTTGTGTTTGCAGTAGAGCCAGTGGAGGGGCTTACAGAAAGTGAGCTGACAGAGCTACAGGCTAGGAAGACCATCTTAGTGGCAGCAGAGTGAACGGACTTAAGGGGAGCAAGGTTGCAGACAAGACCAAAAAGATGGAAGTTGTTGGTTATATTCTTATTTTATTATTTGCATTACCGTAGTGCCTTGGAGCCTCAGTCCTGGAGCAGGACTCCATTGTGCTAGGCACTTTGCAAACACAGAACAAAAAAAACCTGCCCCAAGCCACAGAGTTGTATTCAGTTATCCACTAGATAGGAGAATCACTTCTGCATTCATTGTTTAAAAAAAAAAAAGCTGGAAATTACATAACATACTGATTTCAGAGTGCTAGCTGAGTTAGTCTGTATCCACAAAAAAGAACAGGAGTCCTTGTGGCACCTTAGAGACTAACCAATTTATTTGAGCATTAGCTTTCGTGAGCTACAGCTCACTTCATTGGAAGCATTCAGTGGAAAATACAGTGAGATTTTATATACACAGAGAACATGAAACAATGGGTGTTGCCATACACACTATAACGAGAGTGATCAGGTAAGGTGAGCTATTACCAGCAGGAGAGGAAAAAAACCCTTTTGTAGTGATAATCAAGATGGGCCATTTCCAGCAGTTGACAAGAACCTGTGAGGAACAGTAGGGGGGAATCACTTGATTATCACTACAAAAGGTTTTTTTTCTCTCCTGCTGGTAATAGGTCACCTTACCTGATCACTCTCATTATAGTGTACATGGTAACACTCATTGTTTCATGTTCTCTGTGTATATAAAATCTTCCTACTGTATTTTCCACTGCATGCATCTGATGAGGTTGACTATGAGCTGCCAATGTGATATGGCTGTGAAAAAAGCTAATGTCGTCTTGGGATGCATCAGGAGAGGTATTTCCAGTAGGGATAAGGAGGTTTTAGTACCGTTATATAAGGCACTGGTGAGACCTCACCTGGAATACTGTGTGCAGTTCTGGTCTCCCATGTTTAAGAAGGATGAATTCAAACTGGAACAGGTACAGAGAAGGGCTACTAGGATGATCCGAGGAATGGAAAATTTGTCTTATGAAAGGAGACTCAGGGAGCTTGGCTTGTTTAGCCTAACTAAAAGAAGGTTGAGGGGAGATATGATTGCTCTCTATAAATATATCAGAGGGATAAATACCAGAGAGGGAGAGGAATTATTTAAACTCAATACCAATGTGGACACAAGAACAAATGGATATAAACTGGCCACTAGGAAATTTAGATTAGAAATTAGACGAAGGTTTCTAACCATCAGAGGAGTGAAGTTTTGGAATAGCCTTCCGAGGGAAGTAGTGGGGGCAAAAGATCTATCTTGCTTTAAGATTAAACTCGATAAGTTTATGGAGGAGATGGTATGATGGGATAACATGGTTTTGGTAATTAAATATTCATGGTAAATAGGCCCAATGGCCTATGATGGGTTTTTAGATGGGGTAAGATCCAAGTTACCCGGGAAAGAATTTTCTGTAGTATCTGGCTGATGAATCTTGCCCATATGCTCAGGGTTTAGCTGATCGCCATATTTGGGGTCGGGAAGGAATTTTCCTCCAGGGCAGATTGGAAGGCCCTGGAGGTTTTTCGCCTTCCTCTGTAGCATGGGGCACGGGTCACTTGCTGGAGGATTCTCTGCTCCTTGAGGTCTTCAAACTACAATTTGAGGACTTCAATAGCACAGATATAGGTGTGAGGTCTTTTTTAGGAGTGGTGGGTGAAATTCTGTGGCCTGCATTGTGCAGGAGGTCAGACTAGATGATCATAATGGTCCCTTCTGACCTAAATATCTATGAATAAGTGGGTTTTAGTCCACAAAAGCTTATGCTCAAATAAATTTGTTAGTCTCTAAGGTGCCACAAGTACTCCTGTTTTTATAACATACTGAGATATCCTGCACTATAGTAAATGAACAAACAAGTTAGTAAATTATGTCCAGGCTGGCTGTGGTGGCATTATTTATCCAATTTATTATTTTGATGGTTAGCTGTAATATATAATAATGAATTTATTTTAGATGAGTACATTTTAATGAAAAAATGAGTGAGAAAAGAAGAAAGAGAAGATACCAAAGGGAATGTAAATCCTTTTATTGATTCTTTGACTTTCTCAGCTGAATCTTTATCCGAGCTGTGGTTTAATATGCACGACAGTAATTTTGTCTAGGTGTAAGATGATTATATTTGACAAACCAAAATTTCAGTTTGTATTCTTACTCAGTGATGTAGTCCTGAAGTTTTGATCTTCTAACTTACATTTCTTCTTTGTTTTGTCTACTCGTTTGAAAGCTGACAATTCCTACAAAATGTCTTGTTCTCTTAGCTGACCTCCATGTCTTTGAAGTATAGTTGTGTGACTGAACAAAACAGTACACACTAGTCTTTGATTTTTAAAAAAAAATTGTGCAGAAGTGGAGATGATGGGATATTTTTAATAAAACCTTCAGTAGCATTGATCAAAATCAACACCACCATATTCTTTAGGAAGATATGCTTTACACATTTGTTTTTTTCACAGGTGATTTGCATGTAGAAATGAAATAACTTGCTTAACATTATTTTGTGACATTTCTAGTTATTTCTGTTTTCAAAACGGAGTTCTAAGTTCATCCTCTTGTTTATCACTTTCAGTATGAAGATGACTGGAGTGGGCAGCCACCATCTCTTCCAGTGAAAAGGATCAAATATTTACCCCTAATAGAGGATGTTTTTGGCACTGAAGAATAATCTGGTCTATGCAGGTCACTTCTTTTGAATTACTGTTGCAACTTCACCAAGCGTGTCTGGACAGATACTGTAAACTTTCCTTAAAAAATAAAAGAATCACAGATATAGATTTTATTGAATTTAAATTTCTTACTCCAATGTAGAAATATAGTTCATGAATTTTTGTAATTCTTTCAAAATACAAAGTACTGTACTGTAAGTACATGAGCACAATTAAAAATATCCTTTAAACTGAACTTCATGTTTGCTTATATGTAGAATGCACAAATATTCAGAAATCTTACAGTGAGAATCAAATGTAGCAAAGTGTGACTGACCCTAAACCATTCTCATCTGCAAACAAACGAAAATTATCACTGACAACATTAAGTCAGACTATATCAGCACAATAATTTAATATTCTCTTCAATTTTTTTTTCATGCTGCTTAGTTTTATATTGATGTATCCCTGCTGAATCTTAAGTGTTGTTTATGTCAAAGCCAGTTAGTTTATGGAGGGGTTCTAGCACAGCATAACATTTCCTGGTATCAGAGATAATTACAGCCTACCAATATAGAAGTAAATATCTTGCAGTGTAACACAGAAACTCTGAGCTCTTGATTTTTGCTTTACATACATCCTAAATCGATAGACGTCAAAACTTATTTGGGGAATCTGTGTGAAATGAATTGGTGGTTTTAGTCCAGTCTTAGTGAACAGGTGTCCTCAGTGTAAAACTGCACTTTCCCAACTGAAACAAATTGATACCCTGCTTATCGTTCAAGATTGTGATGATTAAGTGGAGTTCCTGTCAGTACTTTGTACGTATATAGCACTGTACGAGTTCAAAGCCATGTTTAGACAGGAATTCCTTCATTATCACTACACCCCTGTGAACTGGTAAGTATTATTCCAGTTTAAGAAGGGTGGGGAAGCTGGGTCAGAGGTGTGGAGGGACTTGCCCAAGGCAATAGTGAGTCAGTAGAAAAACCGGGATTAGAACTCAAAAGATCCTGACTCTCAGCTCTGCACTAGTATTTTCTGGTTACTTTTGTGAAATTATTAAATTCTTTGATTGAGGATGACAGGTTTTTATCTCAAATTGCAATTCAAGGAGAAGGACAAGTGCTTAATTTAGAAAGACAAATACTTAGCTTATTTTATGATTCTGTATTACAAAGAAGTTTAATAGATCGTTTAAATCAGATTTGTTTTGTGGTCATACATTTTAAACACAGATTAGACTCCATAATGTCATAGATTCCAAGGCCAAAAGGGGCCATTGTGATCATCCAGTCCAATGTCCTACAGGCCACAGAGCTTCCCAGAATTAATTCCTGTTTGAACTAAAGCATATATTACAGAAAAAACATTCCATTTTGATTTAAAAATTGCCAGTGATGGAAAATCCACCACAACTCTTAGTAAATTGTTCCAAATCATTAAAAATGTGTACCTTATTTCCAGTCTGAATTTGTCTAACTTCAGCGTCCAGGGATTGGATCCTGTTATACCTTTATCTGATAGATTGAGGAGCCCTCTATTACCAAATTTTTGTTCCCTATGTAGGTACTTATAAACTGTGATCAAGTCACTCCTTAAGCTATTTTAGACTTGATAATGCCTTCTCACATGTCTGACAAGATCTATGTGTAGATAAGTAACAAGACTTGTTTTTCTTGGAAAGAAAGGTTGAGAACTACCATCTTTCTGTCTTTTGACTATTTTGTAATGCTGTTCTGTGTATTTTTAATAATACTCACTGAATTTTCTCCCTGCTTCTGTCTGTGCCTTCTTTTCTTTCTCATGCACTAGGCAACATGGATAACCACAGAAAAATCTACTAGGAATGGTGCATAGCAGGTTCATGTAAGGATTTTCATTCCTTGCCACCATGTTCACAATGCGCCTGGCAAAGTTGTGTGGAACTACATAGTACAAATAATTTTCACCAGATCTTCTGTTCACAAGTGGCAATGAAAAGGCCCCAGCCAATCATCAGCCAGCCTTATTGTTTGTATAATGTAACATAAAGCATACAACCCCCCTGACTATTTCAACCCCTTAATCCTGCCACCAGGTTCCTCTCTCTCTTCACATTGCTAATGAGATGCCTGAATGAAGACCATTTCATAACATTATGTTTCCAGATGGCATAAGGCCACAACTTTAAAGCACTTATCACATAAAGTGGGAGGCAGTCCTTACCGTTGATCTTAACGAACAGTCTCTGGAGAAGAGCCTCCCTCATATCGTAAATATATCTTCTGTCCACAGACACCCCAGCTCTGCATGACAGTAGCTAAGAGATGCACACTGAGGTACTGCCTCACCCCACTATGCTGACTGGAGCTTGAAAGGACCCAATGTTGACTTACTAGCTCAACCCAGTACCTGAGAATGTGTCAGGGGCCACAGTGGGGCAGCATCAGAAGCCAAACCACCCGTCAGGGCCAGGGTGGAGTCGGTAGCCATGCAAAGGAGTAAGCCAGAATCAGAGTCAGAACTCAGACCGAGGGTCAGGCCGGAGTCAGTCACTGGAATTCAGGTGAGGAAGCAGGAGCAGAACCAGCTGAGAAGGCAGGAGCTAGGGCCAAGGTATGGTAACGGACAAGGGTCAGGAGCTTGATATCAGGAGTCTGGTCAGCAGTGGACCTGGCAACTAGTTGCTCAGACAAAAGGTCAGACAGGAACGGGAAACTTTATGCTTGGTGGTGTCCAATCAGCAGTCTGCTGCTCGTCTCCTGACCTAGCTGAGTCAGTGACAGTAGTCTGTGGTGGTGAGGTGTTAGCGGCACTTTCCTCATGTAAGCTCGTGGCACAGAGACTAAGGTTCTTGCTTGACACGTCCCCCTTTTCCCCCTCCCCGCCCACAACCTGGGTTCGAGCGCCGCGGTACCTGACAGAAGGGGAATTCTACGTATTCCTCAAAAAAGCTGCTTCAGCGAAACAACTTGTCATATGACAGCCAGGGCTACCCGCCACCAGGTGCAGCTAATGCATTGCTAAGATGCTGTCTCCCCCAACACCTTCAATCCACGTCTGTGTGTCTCCAGTAAAGGTGTCTGGTACAGTCGCCATGTATAACAGGCACCCATAAACAGTGTCGTCATGAACCAGCATCAACTTACCACGAAATGTTCCTCATAACATTTTTCCATGCCCTGCTCAGTACACCAGCTCTCGTGGACAGCAGTGCCAACTGTACCACCTTCATGTACACCCAGATCAGTGCCAATGACTCCTTGTGCAATTCACTCTCCTTCATGCTACCGCGTCATTTTTGCCCAGATGTGTGAAGTTAGTGTTTAGCTCACTCGTCCTCATTATTACATCAGGTGTCACTCAAAGGAGCTGATTCCATGTCATGACAAGGAGCCCCCCCCCGCACCAAAACAAACTGATAGACCCTCTCTTTGGTCTGTCTTTTAGCTCAAAAGGCAATTCAGTATCCCCAGGTATAAACTTCCCATGGAGGATCTACAAAGATCTTAATACCATGATGTCTGAAGCTTCAGAAGGTTTAGTCACTCAACAACAATAGGAGAGAAACATCCCTCATTCACCAATAGCAACTTGCCAGCTTATTTCTGGTTAAACACCATCAGATGCTCCCACGGTTCCTGATAAGGAATTACGGAGCCATTAGAAAAACTTTTCTCATCTGGGTGATCCAACAGTTGGGAGAATAAAACTAGTATCTTGACGGGAAGGAAGAGAGAGGAAGAAATTCCATCCAGGTATAGCATATTAAGATTATATAGGCTGTTACTGTGTATAGCTGGATGGTCTGAAACATCTGCCAGGTTTTGTTTTGTTTTGGTACATGTTATCAGTAAATAAACTGGCTGTCCTCCACTACCCTTCAGCTGAGCCATCTGTCCACTTCCTCTCTCCCTTGTTTAGCTAATAGTTTTACATTGAGAATTAGCCATAGTAAAAAGTGGAGGAGCCAGTTCAGAGTCAGCCACTTCTCAGGATCATGGTGTAAGCCAATGGTAAGCAACTTGGTAGAAATACTCTTTAACAGTACAAGTTCATAGTGTTAACTACGGTAGTTTAGAAAATGTCCTCAATGAAAGGGAAGAATGACATTGTCTCGAAGGTTCAGTGGTACAAACTTGCCACTTGCATGTATTAGAGGAAACTCAGGGCTCCCATTATGGTCACCATGATCCATAAGCTCCCTGAAGTCAATAGAAATACACCCATTGTCTTCAGTGAGCTTTGAATCAGATCCCAGCTGTAGTAACCATAGATAAAATTCTTGCTTTATTGACGTCAACAGCAAAGCTCACATTGACTTCAGTGGAGTCAGGTTTTCTCCTTAACTGTGTTGCACTGCTAGACCCCAGATCATCAAAGCATTTAAGCATGACCTTAAGCCCATCTCTATTTAGTAAAGCCATTTAAGCATTTTTTAAAAAATCTCATTGAACACAGTGCAGCAGACACACATGCTTAAATGCTTTGTTGAACGGGGATGGACTGCTGAATAGAGGCCCTGGTGAATTTAGTCACTGTAATAAAAATACATTATATTAGAAGATAGGATAGAAAGGAGGTATTATAGAAGTGCGTGTGTGCCTGTGTGCACATTTGGGTCTGCACTCATGTGCATGTGCTATATGTCATAAGTTATTACTGTATTTTTTTCATAGTATAAGCCAACAATTAGCAATTAAATTCCCATTATGGGATCATGTTGGTAATTGTGATAAATTGAAACTATGTAACTGCTTTAAACTGTTCTCTTAACTAACCAAATACTGTAATACTTCTATAATATAGAGATAATATCCCCATTAGTACTGTTTATGACTCAATAAACAGCTCCCACAAGTTAATAAATGCCAAAGCTGTAAACACCAAGACTATTAATGCTGTAGAATTTCTGTGCCTCCCTCTTTTGTTGGTGGTCTAGATACAGCAAAGGGAAATGCTATCTCAGGAAAAACATTTATTCTGGCTATATAAATATAAATGAATTGTCTTAAAACCCATCTGGAAAGCTCCCATCCTCCCTATGTCCCAGGTGGTCTGGCAACAGTGATGAATTCTGAATTTGTCTGCAGGCAATAGAAAAATCTTCCTTTTTAAATAAAAGAAAGAGGCTTAGTTTTAAAAGCTCTGATGACGTCTTCACCTTGTCTTTCCCCTCTGTGGAAGGTGGGAACAAAAATCCCCTCCACTGCAGTTATTCAAGTATGTTCATTCAAAAAACAAACAAACAAACAAAACCAACCAACAATACCACCACCAGTAGTGTCTGGATTTTTACATCTCTTTAACCATTTTGCTGCCAGCATTCTTCAATTTTGATGGACAGATGGATTTGATGGAAGAGAGTCTGTGGGTGTCACTGGCAGCCTGAAGGTTAACGCGGGCAAAGCTTTTCTGTAGTAGGAACTCCTTTGGACTCAGAGCTGAGGGAGTGATTAATGAAGTCATTTGCAAACAACACCAACCCTTTGCTTTATCTAAAAAACAAACGCATTGAAATATGTTTTTCAAGATGCCAAGACTCCCATTTCATTAAGTAATCAGTTGTTCAATGAGCCAACTGTACCAGGGGAGTTTTTTTGCTGAAGTACGTTAATTTTGTGTATATGTTTGAATTCATCAAAATAGCTGAATGTTTTGGCCTCTGCAGCTGAGTTAATCCATTTCTGCATGAAAAGCCAGAGTGTATGCAATGGATCAATTTCTCTCCATCCCCCATCTCCCACATACATCTTGTCCTGGTTATGTAACCCCTGTTTTTATTTAATTCCCCCCCCCCCCCATCATTTCATAGCTTCTATTTTGTCACTTTTTGTGACAGTCTGTTTCAGAGCGGGATCGTATCTCAAATGGCTATTGAGATTTATTCTTTTGACCTTTGTGTTCTTGCATTTGTGACCTTTACACCTGTGGGGTGGGGTTGGCGTTGAAGGCTTCCAAAGAGCTAGTTATCACGCAAACAGAACCTCCACAAATATCTCCATCAAATATTTTTCTGTGCAAGTGCAATTAACAGGAAGCAAATGTATTCTCTGTTTGCTTTAGAGCTGTTTTAATTTAACTATCTTTTTTATTTTGCTCTTGGGTTATGTTTCAGGAATAATTGTAACTAACAGTGGTGTAATCCCTAAGCAAACATGCAAATGCATTTCAACACTTTCCATATGGCACACGCACTAATATTTTGTGGCCACTCAGCAGATCCAGAGATGCACCCATTGATTCCCTGTAGGAAAGAACAAAATGAAGAAAAGAAAACCCACTGAAGCAAAATCAGTTTTTTCTGATTAGAAAAACAAGAGACCCAGCACCCTAGTGGAGCAGAGGGCTTTGTCTGAAGAGGCAATCCCAATGGTCATTAAGTCAGTGGCAGTTTTATTATTGATTTCAGTGTGAACAGGATCTGACCTTAATTCAGCATAAATGGGTCTTCTTTTGCTGCCTCCCTTAACTCACAGCATCATACACTGTACATGATATAAAAATGGATTGTAACTCCAATGAAAGCCAGAGCTCACAACTGACAAGGTTCTTAAGTAACTTTAGCAAAACTATCCTGGGATATTAAAAGCAATAATTCCTATCCATCAGAGAACACTCTTAAAATGTTCTGCATATATATTGGTGAGTGGTACAGTGCATCACACACACCATCCTAAGAAAAGTCTGTAAATTTGGTCTGTAAAGCCTATTATACCTGCAGGTCTGCAATACCAGCACTGAAGTATAGGGAACTGGTAAAGTGACAGACAAATGTTTATATATAAAAACCTCCAGTGGGAGCAGAACTGAGGACTAGAATAGTTCCTTATTTCAAAATATTCCTTAATTTAAGCAGGCATGATGTTACATGAGTTACAGAGAAGAAGAATACAGGAATACTAAGGGTTATGTGTTTTAACAAAATATATACATTTAGGCACCGCTCCAATGCCCGCTGAAGTCATTGGAAAGATTTCTGTTGACTTAGCCAGCTTTGGATCAGGCCCTTCGCTCACATGGGTAATCATTCAGTGAGGTTTAAAATTAGGATTGTGGTGACCTCAATGCCCTATTCTTTAAGTATCTAGTGCTTTTTGGGAAGCCCAGAAAGCGCTCAGCTACCACTGGTTTCTTGGAGGGAGAGGTCCATGTTTTTCTGTATTTCTTTCCTTTCCTTTATCAGTAAGCACTTTTGCATGAAAACACACGTGAGGGGGTGCGTTCTCTGTTGTGAAGCAGGGTCACAAATCAAACGTAATTGTGTCTGTTACCTTCTATATTATCAGTAAAATGGTATCATGACATTTTTGGAATATTTACTCTCCTCTGGAAAGCCTCCTGGGTAAGCTTTTCCATGCTAGTGGAGAACATAGAGCTGTATATGGATTTATAGTGTCGATGTTAATGTCACACATGTAGCTGTCAAGTGAATGATACTCTCCTCTTGAGGGCCTTGCAGTTGGTGAATTCCATTTTGTTTTTATGTCATGTTTCTATTAAGGGGTGACTGGACCCTTTAAGGGAAACAGGTTCAGCTCCCCTGTGATGGAGTAGGTGGCCCTGATGAGGGACAATGATAATAATATCAGGAAGGGCAGCTAAGGGAGTGAGGAGGGGGAGCCCAAAGGGGCTAGAGGATGAAGATGTTGCAGATATGGAAAACTCTTCAGGTCCTCCCTGTGAACAAGGAGGAGGGGGTTGCCTAGAGTGGATGGCTTGGGCAGGGGTCCTAGGATGTGCTGGTGAAAGGAGACTGCAGGAAGCCCTTAGCCTCTAGCAGGGATCCCTGGATCTAGGCATAGAACATGAAAGGAAGGAACTCTTAAACATTCAGCAGAAAGCTATGGTGTGTGGACTAAGAAAAGCAACCTGTGGACCAGTGGGGTCCTGGCTGAATGCCTTGAACAAAAGGGAAATGACTCAAAAAGTCTGGACTTATTGAATAACTGTCTGGACTACAAGCCTTTGGTGAAGACCATGTAAAAGCCTATACAAAGCATTGGAGTTTTGTTTATTTAACTTTTTTGTTTGTTTGTTTTGTTCCAAGAAATAGCGATAGCCTGCGGAAAAGGCATCAAACTGGACTTGAGACTTGGTGTTGGTTCTTCCGGTTTGGTGTGACAGGACAAATCTGTGGGAAGAGGAGAACCTAAGGGATGATTCACTTGCATCATTGTGACCGGCCTGAAGTAAGCACTCCAGGATGGTGAGCTGGTGACAGTTGTATTGGTTAAACATTTAGGATTCCTCTGTCATCTGTTGTCAAAAGGCTTTCACATGCTCCGTTGTTGCATACACAGCAGAAGTTAGGGTACAATATAGAATTTCTTTTTATTTAATATTGCTGTTGCTCACATCAACTCTTTAACTGGTTCCACATTTGCTGCACTGAGTTGGTATCACTGAAGATAGCAAGCAGTCTGCCATCATTCTGGAAGCAGACTGTGTATTTTCATAACCAAAGCATGAAAACCAAACTTAAACAGTGTCTACAGTTTACAGTACAATGTAAGTCATTCTTGGATGTACCTTTTATAATGTTGCATTTATTTTTGTAGCACTGATAATAAGTTGAATACTACACCAACTCAAATGGATTTACATTTAAACATCGTAGCATCTAATCCTTGTGCATCGCAGAACATTCTGTCAGTATAGTGGTTTAAAAGTGCCATAGTGTTGCAACAGTGAGATTTCAAAAATGGAAAGTTGCCAGACATTAACAAAGTGAAATACAGGGGCTTAAAATACATTACAGTCCAGCGCTGAAGACAGGATCCCATTTGTTCACAATGAGTTTCATTAGACTATGGGCCAGATTTCACCAAGGACTTTGCCTGACTTCACAGCAAGGACATCGCCAGGTAAAACACTAGTTAATGCAAGCCGGGCACACATATGTAGCTATAGTTCTCATTTATAATTTACTTTATCGCATCTGGGAAGTGTGTAAATGAGGGGGAGTAAATGTCCCCCCACCTGCAAGATTTTTGAACTTGCGCAAAGTTCCATAGGTTGCAGAGCTGGAGTTGCAGGGTGGGGCGTGGCCCAACCATTTTGAAGCAATCATCCCATAGTAAATCAGTATGGCTGCTGCGGGAGTGGTCTTGAAGCATCACTCTGGCTGTGTGGTCTCAAAGCCACTGAAATTTGACCCAGTCACCCCTCCATACAGACGTAGTGGTATCTGGGCCAAATTTCAGTGAGTGGCATTGAGATCTGGCACATGGGGTCACAACACCACTCAAATTTGGCCCAGCTGCCCCACCTTCCAGACAGAGGGTGGGCTGGGCCAAATGATGGTGTGACTTGGTGCAGGGGGAGTTGTGCCCAAACAGCAGTATGCAGGGGAGTCTGCCAAGAGCTTGACTCCCTGGTGGCACGAGCTCATGCACGATGTGGGTAAGAGACGGGAAGACTTCCTGGCTGAGGGAGATCCAGGGTCCCTGTGGAAGGACAGGGATGAGTGGGGATGAGAACAAGGTCCTTGCTTGGGGGGCCTGGAACAGAATTTGCCCCCAAGAAATATCTGAATTGGCACCACTGCACCTGGGATTCCCCCATTATGGGGTAAGAGTATTTTCGAGTGAGTGAGATGCGGCAGCTGAGAGACTGCAAAGCAACAATGAGCAGCCCTGAAAGCCAAACCACAAATGAAAGTGTGCCTAAGCGGTGTCTGTGGTGATTCCTGTGAAAGCCCCAATTCTGCAAGGCAGAGAAGCAAGTGCCTAACTTAAAGCACAAGACTGGTTGCGTTGATTTCAACATTACTGCTCTGGTGCTTAAAGTTAGGCATGTGCTTAAGCACCTTGATAGAATGAGGCCTTTATTGTTAGCAGTAATTCCTGTTTTTTGCATTTCGTATTTTTTGAAATTGAAAACATTTTTACACGTGTTTACTGACTTATTTGTCTACCTGTCTAGTCTAGTCTAGTGTCTCTCTCTCTCTCTCTCTCTCTCTCTGTATTGTATATCAGGCCAAATTTTAAAAAGGGTCTGAATCTAGATACCAATTTTGTGACTGTAGATAATTAAAAGTGTGAACGGTTATGTTCAAGCAACATAAACTAAGCCCAAGAAAGGCCGCTGTCACTCTGAAAAAGAGAGCCCACTCAATGAGTTATAACTGCATCATTGTAGCATTATAATTCTACCAGCACAGTAATGCCGTACATTTCCCTGTGTAGACAAGTTCTTCATTGTGGGCTCAAACCACAGCATTTACTGCAGATGTCTAACTACGTGATAAATTCTGCAGATTTAGTCCAAATACTGTCATTTGCATCCACTGAGCTTTGCCCACAAGAGATCGCAAAAGCAAAATTCTGAGTGCAAAATTACAGACTGTTTAAATGTCCAATTAAAAATGCAAAGACCTAAGTTAATGGAAACATTAAGGGAGCAAAGGAAATGTAGGAAATGCAATTTCTAAATGTTTTAGGTGAATTGAATTTGGTTCACTTGATATAAGAAGTTATGCTTTCAACAGCAAAGTGAGTAATCAAAACTTTAACCCGTCCACAGTGCATACTTGTAGTCATTTTGATTACTAATTACATCTCAGATTTAAACCATATTTTTTCAAACATAGCAAGTTGAGTATTTTTCATTGAGAACTATGGCTGTACCATGCTGATAACTAAATACAATAAAACTGTCTAACTCTAAATAAACAAAATGTTCTCCTCGAACTAAAAAAACCAAAACCAAAAACAAAACCAAGATAATGCTGATACTGGGAAATGTGCATTTTTTCCCTCCTGGATAATTCAAAAACAGCTGTAGGGGTTTTGTTCAAACTTCCCCCCAAAAGTTCATATTTAGGCTGAGACAAAAGTTTTGCTCCAAAGAAGACATATTTTCATAAAGTTGTAAGTGGGAGAAGACGGGTTTATAATGAAAATTATCTTTTGCTGCTACCTTACCTAGCAATTTACAGTAATTTTTCTAACATTTGTTTGTCTTTAAGCAGAGCAGCCTTGATTTAATGAAATCTGTGTTCTGCTGGGGGATAAACAAAATTGTTATTGTCTACTCAGGATTTCCCAGTGTCCAGAAAGCTTCATGAGACAACAGGCTGGGTATGTCTCTACTGCCGCTGGGACTGTGTTTCCCAATGTGGATAGACAGATATGTGCTAACTCTGCATGAGCTATCATGTAGCCAGGGGTTGCTTGCCTGGCAGCTTGGGCTAACTACCAGAGTATGTACCCTGGGGTCTGGCCTGGGTGAGTTTATAATCAGGAGGCTAGCCCGAGCTGCCCCCCATGCTACCCCTGCCTCCACTGCTATTTTAGTGCAGACATAGCCCTAGAGTTAAATGTTGTCTAAATTTTTCCTCTTTAAAGAATTGCTCTTAGTTTCTGAATGCCTTTGGGGGACAAAAGTCCCCCACAACATAGTTGACGTAACTTTTTTCTCAATACTCAATGAAAGTGCTGCTTAAGGTGGCTTATAACTTTGTCATCTTTAACTGTTTGGGCTGAAATACTCCACTCTAGATATCTACTTCTGGCTGAATAATTTGGGAAAATGTCAGTGAAAAATGGTGAAGCCATTTCTGAGAATGCAGTAAGGAAAATAGGGATGGTTAAAATCTCCCTCCCCCACCTCCAATCATGTCTTCAAAGAACTCTGATATCTCCAGGGGTTAAAGCAGAGACTTGAAATGAGTCTGGGGGAGTAGTCCTGGCTCAGAGAAATGTATTTTGTTGTCACCATAAAAAATCCACCATCATTTGGCCAAGTTCTGAGCCTCTGAAAATCATAGAATCATAGAATATCAGGGTTGGAAGGGACCTCAGGAGGTCATCTAGTCCAAAATGGCCATTTGTGAATGCCCAGAGCTTGTTAGAGACATGATGCTATGTTACCGGAACATTCCCTCAGCACTAACCATGCTCCTGCTCAAGGGCTTCCTATGTGCCACTGTAACCCATACACCTCCTGGGTGTGGTGTTCTGTCCCCGCTAGTGGCATCAATACCACTTAGGGATTAATGAGTCTGCTACAGCCTTAGCGAACAGCTAGGGGACTTTTAGCTCACACTGTAGAGACTCATGCATTTAGCTCCAGAGGTCCCAGGTTCACTTCTGCCCACCAACAACCGGGGTCTGTTGGTGTTACACCATCAGCGCTGAGTGTGCTTCTAGCCCCCCATGAAAATGCCTATTTGGTACGCACAAAGCTGGAGTGCTAAATAAAGTGAATTATGGTGATTGATTGCTGCTCTTCCCACCACTACTTTCCTCCTCTGGCAGAAGGAAAGGGTACTGACTTTGGAGCCAGAGGCAATCATGAGTTCTAAGTTCAGCTCTTCCACTTCTTGTTGTTAATAAGGAGGACATTATATTAGATTACAAGAACATAAGAGTGACCATACTGGGTCAGACCAAAGGTCCACCTATCCCAGTATCCTGTCTTCTGACAGTGGCATTCAAGAATATTAGGAATGCAAAGTTAAGCATTCAAAAGTTAGGAAATACCAAAATTAAGATTGTCCATACAATGTTAATTTGGCTAGTCTTTAACTAAACAATTATGTAGTATTTGTTCTAGAGGGCCCCTGCCTCATTCAGGGCTTGACTCCTTAAAGTCAGTGGCAAAGCTCTCATTCACTTTAATGGTGCAGCTTCAGAGCCTCAGTGGACAAGATGGGCAGTGAATGAGGCAGAAGATTGCATGAAGGAAAAGGCTATTATGTGTTAAAGACTCTGTACTGGAACCCAGGACAGCTGAGATCTTCGAGTCCTGGCACTGCGCCAGACTCCCATTATGATGTTGGGCAAGACTTTCATAATGCATATGCATGCAAAAGGGGGTTAAATTAAGTTGTTTTTGTATGTAAACTATTCCAAGACTATTAAGGAAAAGAAGAACAGGAGAAACTCTTGCTACCCTTGAGAAGATTTGTGTGGTCTCTAACAAAAGTAGATCTTCACATCAGCACTAGCCCTATCTTTCTTGAAGGGTACTTTGAAGAGACCTAGGGCCTTTTGTACTTTGTGGATCTGCAGCTTACAACTTGCTTTGCATTGGCTTGACCTTTTTTATTATATAATATAACCTTGAAGAAAGAAAAGCAAGCCTGAATCCTATGATTTATAGCTGGATATTTAGTTATTCTATCTGGGAGCAAGACCTAGTCCAAGAAACAAAATGATATTGTGTGCCCAGAACAAAAGACACACACTTAAGCACTAAATGTGTTTTTCTTGGAGCTCTCTCCCCACTGGCTTTAATTGGAAAACTGACCGTTTGCTCACCCCGTGGGTGTTTCCAAGCTCACGTGCTTTTCCTTTTAAATTTCTCTCTTGGAAAGTTATTTCCACTTTTATCTCGTGGAGCTAACTCACTGTCCCTGCTGCTCTGTGCTAGTGAGAACCACACTGCTCCCATTTATGCTGAAGAAAAAAACACCTCTTCAATAAATTAAGACAGAACTATGTGATGCAGGAGCATCTGGTGTTCCCTGGTCTGATTTATTTCTGCAGCAACACACACAACCCCAAGTGATAAATGATTCAAGTTAGATGGGCCCTTGGAGAGTAGGGCCATGATGAATAGTCAGCAGTTGGCATCCTACATAACACTATCTCCCTGTGGGCTCCCTAGGGAGGCAATAGGGGGAAAAAAGGGGTAAAGCCTTTGAAGGAAACAGCTGGTTGGAATGTCTTCCTTTGAGTAAAAGATTATTTTGATTTTAATGCCTTATTTCAATAATGAGAAATTGGATGAGTAATCAGTTTGTGATAAATAGTGAATACGAAGCTCACTTTCACCTGCAGGCTAATCTGAGATGGGATGGCAACAAAGCAGAAAATTGACACATTTTTCACTAAAAAGGATGGTAGCTTCCTTATGGGATATCTGTGTTATCAGACCAATGTACTGTGGTTTCCAGGACGTGGACATTTACAATATGTCTTTCCCCAGAACATAAAATATAGAATATGCTTTGTTATTTTCCTTAAGAAAGTCAGAAGTCCTTTTGAAGTATTTTAAGAATTGATGTTTGATGACATTGGGAGCACAGCTCAGAAAGGGCAAATGTGAACACAGTCTCTCAATTATTCTGGCTACTTAGGATTTTCACTGCTCGTATTTTTGATGCCCAATAAATGAAGGGGAAAATATAGTGGTGACAAGCCACGCAAATGTAAGTTCTTTAATTGATTCTGAAGCTTGTAGCGATGGTGAAGATCTTGCACTTTAGTGAATCTGATCGTCATATTCATTACCGCTGGCATCCCAGTTCTGGGTATGGAATATAGGTCCATCAATGGTTATTAGCCAGGACTGGCAGGGATGCAACCCCATGTGCTGACTGAACCTAGCCTCTGTTTGCCAGAAGCTGGGAGTGGATAACAGGGGATGGATCACTCACTGATTGCCTGTTCTGTTCATTCCCTCTGAAGCACCTGGCACTGGCCACTGTCGGAAGACAGGCTACTGGGTTGGGGGAACATTGGTCTGACCCAGTATGGCCATTCTTATGTATTGAATTCTTAGTGCGATCACGACATATAATCTTACATTGTACATCTTCAAGTATGAAACAACTTGGGAGGAGGAGGGAAGTAAAGGATGCAAGATGTAGACTATGTGATGGATGTATGCTTTGAAATAGTAGTTTCACTGAGGGCTTAGAATGTCACAAAGTTTGCTGTAAATCAAACAAATTATTGTAGCAGTTTTTTCTAAGTCTGCATCTACAGTGAAATTTTCAACAGTAGCCTCTGAGGTGATGTATTCCTATATCCTGCGAACAGCAGTGTGGGAGCTAAAATGAGACCTGCGTCTCCAGAACTGACAAACTAGGCACAAGATGGATGCCCAAAGTTAGGCTCCTAAGTCTGTCCTTCTGCACACAAATATAAATTACCTGATTTTGAAAAGTCCACATGCAGGTGTTTTAATTTTTATTATAAATGGCTCAAGAAGCCACTTTTGGCCACTTTAGTTTGTTTTGAAAATAATGGTGGAGATAGCAAAACTCCATGTGTGAAATTGGACTGGCTGACTGCAGGGACTGGGAATAGCATATGGTGCCTGTCACCTCTATGTCACTGCTTCAGATCAAGCCCAGATCAGTATGACTTAAAGTTGTCACAAGGTGATGGCTGTTCAGTTGGCTGTATGAAATGGTCTCAACCGGGTTCCTGGGATATTCTCAGCAGCAAGGCCAAGGACTGGCTGAATCATCAAAACTGAACTATCTTCTTTGCCTTAGAGGTAAGTCTGCCTGCTTTACGGTATATTCATAGATTGGAAGGTGTCGTTATAGTCATCGAGTCTGACCGCCTTCATAACACAGGCCATAGAACCTCAGCCAATTACATGAGAACTTTGCCTGGTGGTTATTATGGCAGGGAGTGGGGAGAAGATGGCACAGCAATTGTACCTGCTCTAATGATGGAGGAGTTCAGTATTAAGGATGCCGAGCTAACATTTTCACTCCTGCAGTACATTTTAGCCCCATGCCACCCTCCCACATGTGATTTACAAACATCTAATTTCAGATAAATCTAATGCTGAGCCATATAAATATCAGTTTTATTGTATGGTGTGAATCAAACATTTGGTCTTTTTAATTGCATTTTATTCCCCCTCTTGATAAGAAGAGTGGCATATTATTGCCATTTCCACTCCTGACGTGCTTCATGTTCCCTGTGTGATTCCCAGTCAGGCCTCTAGTTTATTTAATCTCCTGTCCTGCTGGGGTCAGTTTAATGTATCAAAAATCGACCTGACTTACATCTGTTTTGCAAATCATCAGTGGCATACTTTTAAAATGGTTAAATGTCTATAACGACTTCTTCCTTGCCTCCCCCTTCACCCCCACCCCCCAATAATGGCAAGATTTATTGAATCTGAAAGTCCAACAATGACCTTGGCTCTCACTCACTAAATCTGAACCTCTTGGGTCTACAAATCTTTATGCATGGTTCAATTCATAGATGCAAACATCTGCTTATCATACAATATTTAGGTCGCAGGTGTATTCCGCTAGTAAAATAAACACATGAATTCACAACCATGTAGGCGCAGCACATTAGACAGATGTTAAAGAGAACACAATGGTATCATCAGTGAGAAAACACTTAAGATGTCTAGATGAACACACACCATCGACAAAGCTGATGTGCAGTGGTGGGAGAGAGGCATTGTGTGATGCACAGTACCAAGAAACAAAAGCAGCATAGCATTATCCCAAGGCCCCAGATTAACCATCTCACTGCGTGGAGATTGATTGCTCGTTGAGTGATACACAAACAATTTAAGTGAAAAATGCCATGCCCTCCTCCTCATACATCCTGAATTTGGTTTGGAAAACTCTTGTATGTGTGATGAATATTTACTACCTCCATATGAAGGTCAATAAGACGCACAAGCTTAAAACAACTTCAGCTATTTACTTACATGCTAAGAAATACAGCATGTGAGATAACTCTGATCACCCAGATGCAGAAGAGTTACTGCTCAGCAAAATGTGTGAAAGGCAATAAGGAAGAAATCAGCCAATGAAGGAGCTCAAGAGGAAGGCATTCCTGGGTGATTGACAGATTCAACTACAGCGTCTCTACTTGGACTGGTGAATGACTGAAAATGAGAGCTGGTTGGTGGGCTGTGTGTTTCTAGGGCAATGTATTTCCTGTTTGCGGGATGAGAAAGCAGCCAGAGGCTCTAAATGAGGAAGTTAGAATGTTATGGATTTCTGATATCAGTTACCAGGTGTGATTTGAACTCCACATAGAAAGGAATGGGTTTATGGAACAGAGTAGTAGAAAGATGACACTTCAGGAGGACAAGTGTCAGCAAATTAAGAAATATACTGTGATGAATGTGGTGCAGTGGGAAAGAGAGGGCATTCAGATACCGTGGTGATGGGCACAATATAAGAACCTAAATAGACAGTGAGAGATATATTACAATCCATGCATGAGGAAGGAGGCTGGAGAATCCTACCCCACAGCATAATTAATGTGCTACAGACTACAGTCTGACTCAAAAAGAAAAATGGAAGGAATGAAAAGCAGCTGATACCTTTACTGGGAAGCAAAAAAACGGGACATAACCAAAGAAGAATAGCCAGAGATAGTTCGGACTCACCAGGAAATATAAGGCAGCACAAAAGTAGCATGAGGTAATAAGCCAGAGGAGTTAATAGGAGCAAGAGAGCACTTACAATAAAACTAGGAAAGAAAAATCCAAGAGGTATAGCAATTTCATGACTAAATGAGGCAAGAGATTAAATGAATGACTCTAACATGGCAGAGATTTTGAACTACTTTTGAAAACCTACACTTTAGAAGAAAAATAAAGGAACTGTATTTGGATAATTAGGCCCGAATTCAGGATGGTACTTAAGTGAGTGAGTAGTCCCACTGGGGTCAATTGCTGATGTTAGTTCTTAGACAGAAACAAAGACATAAAAGAGTGGGAGGATGGTCTTGTGGACTGGGATGTGGGGAGCAAGTTTCAATTCCTGGCTCTCCTACATATATATTTTGTGACCTTGGGCAAATCCCTTAATTTCTCTGTCTCTTGATCCTCCGTCTGTAAAATGGTGATAATACTTCCTGTTTCCCACCTCTACTCTGTTTTGTCTATTTAGATAGTCCATGCTGTAAGGGCTTACAATCTCTTACTATGTGCAGTGCATAGCACAATGGGACATTGTTCTCAGCTGGGGCCTCTAACCACTACCAGAGTACATATAACAATAGTAAAAAAGCAGGCAAAGGAATACTTGGAAAATGTGAATATATTCTGATAAGTGTATCTAGGTACCTTGCATCTTCTGGTGTTGAGGGAACTAGATAATTATTGTTCAAAGCCAACAACCATTATTTTTTAAGAAGCCTAGAGAACTGGAGAGGTGCTAGAGGGGTAAGGAAGAGCAGTGATGACACTGATGTTCCAAAAAAAGAAAGGAGTGTGATACTGACAAATATTGTCAAATTGCAATCTCTAATGAAATAATGAAACAAATATTGAAAAACACCATACCTCTCCATCTCTGTCCACAGACGATCAAGGAATCATGGACAATAAACAGCCTAGGTTATTATACAACAGGCCAGGTGTCTGCTGTTTCTAGCTTCTACTGTAGTAAATATCGCCAGACAAACAATGCATTTTTCAACGAGAATTACAAAATTAGGCCCTAATCCTGCAAGCATTTATGCACAAGTGTTTAAAGGGTTGGGTTATATTTGACAAAAGGAAAGAAGTCAATGTCTTATAGCTGTACCTCAGACAAGGATTTGTCACTGTTAGAACTGGGTGAAAACTTTTGCCTGAAACTTTTTTTGGTGAAAAATGCAGATTTAGTGACTCCAAAATGTTTTGTGATTTAGCTCCAAATTGTTCATGTTGAAAACAAAGAAAGAAACAAACAAAATTCTGAAAAAGTCCCAATGTTTCATTCAGATATTTTCAAAACAAAATGTTTTGATTATTTGATTCAAAATGACTTTGTTTCAAAATGGCCTTAATATTTTTTAAAGTAAACAACATTAAATGTTCTAAATTGAAACAAAATATTTTGTTTTGGGTCAAACTAAATGAAACATTTGACCCAAAACAATTTGTTTTTTTACTTTTCAATTCACCAAAAATTTCAAAAATTTCATTTTCAGTTTAACCAAAAATAATTTTTTCTCAATTTTTCAGAATTGCCATTGAACCAAAAAAAGAGAAAAAAGAAAAAAAATCTTGTTATTCACAGTTATTCCCATTTCCATTGCATTCAGTAATTTATACTTCACATGTGTGGAAAATTGGTATCAGTATATCTAACCACATCATAAAAGATTGCCCCTCTGACAGAGCGGCTACATGAGAGGTGTGATCAGCTGGGGAATTTTTGCAACTGTGTCCAGATTTTAGCAACTGGGGACTGATGGCAAGGCCTTTGGCCTTGTCTACATTAGAAAGTTGCACCACTTTAACTATTCTGGTATAATTAAAGCAGTACACCTCTCCTAGTGTGAACGTAGTTGTATCAGTATAAAGGTGCTTTATATTGGTATAGCTATTTCTATACAGGAAGGTGGAATTTAGCTGTGTTAGGTCAATTTAAAAATGACTGCGTCCACACAACCAACCCTGTTCTGTTGACCTAAAGGGCTCTTAAAATCGACTTCTGTACTCCTCTCTGAAAAGGGGAGTAGCGCTACAATTGACCTTGCTGGGTTGAATTTGGGGTAGTGCGGCCGCAAATCAACGGTATAGGCCTCCGGGAGCTATCCCAGGGTGCTCCATTGTGACCGCTCTGGACAGCACTTTGAACTACGATGCACTAGCCAGGTACACAGGAAAAGCCCCGGGAACTTCTGAATTTCAATTCCTGTTTGGTCAGCGTGGCGAACTCAGCAGCACAGGTGACCATGCAGTCCCCCAAGAATCGCAAATGAACTCCAGCATGGACCAAAAGGGAGACACTGGATCTGATTGCTGTATGGGGAGAAGCATCTGTGCAGGCCGAACTCCGATCAAAAAGAAGAAATGCAAATATATAGGCCAAAATCTCACAGGGCATGGTGGAGAGAGGCTACAACAGGGACACACAGCAGTGTCACGTGAAAGTTAAGGGGCTCAGGCAAGCCTACCAAAAGACAAAGGAGGCAAATAGTTGCTCTGGGTCAGAGCCCCATACATGCTGCTTCTATGATCAGCTGCATGGCATTCTAGGGGGGGACCTACACTACCCCATCACTGTCTGTGGACACCTGCAAGGGGGGAGTCTCATGCAACAGGGAGGAGGATTTTGTGGAGGAGGAGGAGAATGCGCAGCAGGCAAGCAGTGAATCCATTCTCCCCGGCAGCCAGGACCTTTTAATCACCCTGGAGCTAATACCCTCCCAAGGCGGGATCCCTGACCCTGAAGCCGGAGAAGGCAGCTCTGGTGAGTGCACATTTGTAACTATAGTACAGGGTTTAAAAGCAATAGTGTTTAATGTTTGATTTGCCCTGAAGAATTGGGATGCATTTGCAGCCAGTACAGCTCCTGGAAAAGTCTGTTCACATGTCTGGGGATGGAGTGGGAATCCTCCAGGAACATCTCCATGAAGCTCTCCTGGAGGTGCTCTGAAAGCCTTTGCAGAAGGTTTCTGGGGAGGGCTGCCTTATTTTGTCCTCCACAGTAGGACACTTTACCACTCCAAGCCAGTAGCAAGTAGGCTGGAATCATTGCAGCACAAAGCATGGCAGCGAATGGTCCTGGGTTTTGGTCGCATTCAAGCAATGTTCAGTCTATATCTTTCTGTGTTAGCCTCAGTAGAGTGATATCATTCATGCTCATCTGGTTGAAATAGGGGAATTTTTGTATGGGAACAGTAAAAGGACCCTGTTCATGCTGGGCTGTTTGCGCTTGGCTAAAAGGGATCATCCCAGAGAATAGCCATGTGGCGGGAGGGGGGGGGGTTAAAGGGATCATCCTGGAGAATAGCCACGCGGTAGGGTGAGGGGAGGTGTGTGCTGCACATCCACCCAAAAACGCAACCCATTGCTTGCTCTGGGAAACCCAACCCATTGCTTGCTCTGGGAAAGGAGGGTGCTACAGTTTGAAACCATTCCCATGTTACAAAGACGTAAGAAGCCAACCCCATGTACCAATAGGCTTACCATGGCTGCCTGGAAACAGAATTCTGTTGCCCAGCCATGTGTGATGTGTCACCATACCAGCAGGCACTCAATATAAAAGGCAAAATGCGACCTTGTACCTAAAGCACATGTGCTGTCTGCTGTGAATTGCTTGATTCACTGTGAAAGAGTCTCCCTTTTGTTCTCAGAAATGTATCATCTTAAATTTTACTCTCCCTTTTTATCTCCCCCCAGGTGCAAATGTTTCTACGCTCCCCCTATCATCTCCATCCCTGAGGTCATCGCAGACTAGAAGGCGAAAAAAACGCACTCGTGATTACGTTTCCAAGCTCACTCAGTCTTCCTTCACTGATAGGGCACAGCTTAATGCATGGAGGCATTCTGTGGCAGAGGCCAGGAAAGAATTAAATAAGCGCGAAGAGAGGAGGCAGGACGCAATGCTGAGGCTAATGGGGGAGCAAACGGACATGATGAAGCATCTGTTGGAGCTGCAGGAAAGCCAACAAGAGCACAGACCCCTGCTGCATCCATTGTATAACTGCATGCCCTCCTCCCCAAGTTCCATATCCGCCTCACCCAGACACCCAAGAACGCGGGGGGCGAGGCTCCAGGCACCCAGCCACTCCACTCCAGAGGATAGCCCAAGCAACAGAAGTCTGTCATTCAAACAGTTTGATTTTTAGTGTGGCTACAATAAACAATGTGGCCCTGTCCTTCCCTCCTCCCCACCCCACCCGGGCTACCTAGTCGGTTATCTTATTTTTTTTAATTAATAAAGAAAGAATGCATGGTTTCAAAACAATAGTTACTTTATTTCGAATGGGGGAGGGTGACACAACTGTCATCAATCATGAAACTGGTTTTCAAAGCCTCTCTGATGCGCAGCGAGCCCTGCTGGGCTCTTCTAATCACCCTGGTTTCTGGCTGCTTAAAATCAGATGCCAGGTGATTTGCCTCAACCTCCCACCCCGCCATAAATGTCTCCCCCTTACTCTCACAGATAGTATAGAGCACACAGCAAGCAGCAATAACAATGGGAATGTTGGTTGCGCTGAGGTTTGACCTAGTCAGCAAACAGCACCAATGAGCTTTTAAACGTCCAAAGGCACATTCTACCACAATTCTGCACTTGCTCAGCCTATAGTTGAACTGCTCCATACTACTGTCCAGGCTGCCTGTGTATGGCTTCATGAGCCATGGCAGCAAGGGGTAGGCTGGGTCCCCAAGGATAACTATTGGCATTTCAACATCCCCAACAGTAATTTTCTGGTCTGGGAAGTAAGTCCCTTCTTGCAGCTGCTTGAATAGCCTGGAGTTCCAAAATATGCGAGCGTCATGCACCTTTCCCGGCCATCCCACGTTGATGTCAGTGAAATGTCCCCTGTGATTCACCAGTGCTTGCAGCACCATTGAGAAGTACCCCTTGCGGTTTATATACTGGTTGGCAAGGTGGTCCTGTGCCAAGATAGGGCTATGTGTTCTGTCTGTCGCCCCACCACATTTAGGGAATCCTATTGCAGCAAAGCCATCCAGTATGACCTGCACATATCCCAGAGTCACTACCCTTGACAACAGAACGTCAGTGATTGCATTGGCTACTTGGATCACAGCAGCCCCCACAGTAGACTTGCCCACTCCAAATTGATTACTGACTGACCGGTTGCAGTCAGGTGTTGCAAGCTTCCACATGGCTATCGCCACTTACTTCTCAACTGTCAGGGCAGCTTTCATCTTGATATTCCTGTGCTTCAGGGTGGGAGAAAGCAACTCACAGAGTTCCAGGAAAGTGGTCTTACGCATGCGAAAGTTTCGCAGCCACTGGGAATCATCCCATACTTGCAACACTATGCGGTCCCACCAGTCTGTGCTTGTTTGCCTGGCCCAGAATCGGCATTCCACTTTATCAACCAGCCCCACTGCCACCATGATGTCCCAATTGCCACAGCCCGTGCTTTCAGGAACGTCTGTGTCCATGTCCTCATCAAAATCCTCCTCGTGCTGGCGTCTCTTAGCCCGGTTCTGCACATACTCCAGGATAATGCACAAGGTGTTTACAATGCTCACAACAGCAGCGGTGACGGTGAGCTGAGCTGGCTCCATGCCCGTGGTATGGCGTCTGCACGGATAACCCAGGAAAAAAGGTGCGAAACAATTGTCTGCCGTTGCTTTTACGGGGGGGGGGGGGGGGCAACTGACGACATGTACCCAAAACCACCCGTGACAATGTTTTTGCCCCTATCAGGCACTGGGAGCTTAACCCAAAATTCCAATGGGCAGCGGAGACAGCAGGAACTGTGGGATAGCTACCCACAGTGCACTGCTCTGTAAGTTGATGCTAGCCACGGTAGTGAGGACGCACTCTGCCGACTTAATGCGCTTAGTGGGGACATATGCAATCGACTGTATAAAATTGATTTCTAAAAATCGACTTCTATAAAATCAACCTAATTTCATAGTGTAGACATACTCAAAGGGTAATAAATTATACCAGAATAAATCACCTTTACACTGGTATAACTATGTCTACACTAGTAGTTGAACCAGTATGACTCTATTGGTAACCCCTCCAACCCATCTAATTGAAATAGTTATACTGGTACAACTTTCAAACGGAGACCAGGCCTTAGTGATGGGGTTTTGGCATTGGAATTTGCTTCCCCTGTTGGTCTGACAGATGCCTTCTTTGTTGACTTCCATGTTGTGGTTTAATGTCCATTGCCTGTGGGTGTGATGTGGCTTCCACTGAAGGAGGGAAAGGTATTTGAGGTTGATGGTCAGTAAGCTGTGCATCTTGGTTTTAAATGAATGCCTATCTGCTTAGAGAATGTCCAGGAGGATAATTTTCTCAATGTAAAATTAAATGCTGAACAAATAAAAGAAAGTCTTTTAAAAATTGAATGGTGCAGTGCCAGTGCACTCCTGGTGAGAGACGGACACACAGGGATGTCCTGGACATTGCTCTCCTGGTGAGACTCGTGACCCAACTTGCCCAGTTAGACTTCAGCTGGGGCATGTGTCATTAGCAATAAGTGATGCTCCAGGCAGAGCTGTAGGAAGCCGAGCTTTATTAAATACGCTGAGAGGCCTCTGTTACATGCTTAGGCTCTAGAGTTTCGGAGGTAGCAGCCTGGATCTGGCTAGCATTGCTGAGCCCTCTGGTGCCACACCAAGCTATGTCCTTCTGCAACTGACCCTCTTATTGCAGTTCCACTCATCATACTACTGGGTTCTTTAATTTGCCCTAGCTCTACCCTTGCTGATTAACTAAATGAAAGTGCCTCTCAGCACTTCACAGTGTCTGAGACGCTGTTCTGTAAAGATCTACTGCTGCTGTGAAGCCCCCTACAGGAATGTGCTGATTGCTTATGGATGCTCCTCAGTGCTCTGCTGGAGCTGTTAGGATGCCCAGTTAGACCCAACAGCTCTTGATTCAATATCCCCGCCCCGCCCCGCTGGAGTGTGCACATGTTCACTGGGTAGCTAGTGACACCAGCATCGCTGCCCCCCAATCACTGCTTTGGGAGGGCAATTCTGGTCAGTGGAACAGCTGTGTATGCTGCAAAGCTTCTGGATGTGTAACAGGACACGGCTTCACTCCTATCGTCCTGCAGAAACTGCGCAGGCTCCACTAGTTGTGCATTCACAGGGCCATTTATTTTGAGTTCCCTCCACCCATACCGCTACGGTCTCCAGGCAGCAGTCTATTTACAATCTCTTTTATGCTTTTGGTCCTCTCATCAGAAGCTGAGGACCAACAGCGGTCTCCCTTCCCAGACGCCTCTGTGTGAGTGGGCTCAGCCAACCCTTTCCCTTTGTTTCTTTTTTTCTCTCTCTTCCCCAACCAGCACTTTCTTGCTGTGACTCTTTACCAGACGTGGGCTGTTGGGCTAACTGGCTCTTTATCCCACCCAACCCACTGGTCTGATTGTCTAATTACCTCAGGTGGTTTTCTCTGGGGAACTAATTGGCATCTAAGTGATCAGAGTGCAGGCTCATCTATCCACTCCCTGCACTCTGTGTCACAATGTGCATGTTATTTTACTTGAATTTTATTTTTACATTTGTCTGCATGGGGCAATGTCCATATGGTAAAGCTCTCTCCCCAGTATTTTGGAGGAAAGGTTACTGTACTCTCACACCAGTTCACAGATTGGGAAAGAATGGGGGAGCTTAATATATATAATCGGATGTGCCTGAAAAAAGGGGTGTGAGAGTTTATGGCTTTACTTAGTTTGTAACATCCATTAACTTCCATAGTTGCTTCTCCCTCTCCCTCCAGGTTAGCCACCCCCAGCCATGATTTAGCATGAGGCATGAACATCCTCACTTATTTTATCCATAAAAGAAGAAAATTGGGAATTTGTTCAGATTGCCAGGAATCTGGAATTTGTTGATGAATGGACATTTGGCTGAACACAGTGAATTCCCAGCTAATTGAAAGCAGATAACAAAAGTAATGCATTCACCTCGAAAAACATGACTTTCCTAATAAATAATTGAAAATGGCTATTTTCTGACATATGAACTAGGAAAAAAAACCTAAATAAATTCAGGACTAATTCCTGTCATATATATTATACTGTACTTAACAGTTGTAGTACATGAGAAGATTAAAAGCCATAAATCTTTTTGTAGCATAGTCTAGACACCACTGCAAATCCAGAAAGGGCAAAGAGCTGTAGTGGTGTCTGGCTTCAAAGATCTTCAGTCTGCTTTTATATCTGCACTTACTTTATTTATGCAAAGTAATATAGGCTTAAGGGGAAAATCCTAATTAAATAACATGAGTTGTAAATGAAGAATATAAATGGGTCTGAATTAAAACACTGATCCAAATAGTGTGAATTTTTTGTGCTTGGAATTTGAGGACACAGTAGGTCCTGACCTTAGCATCTGGTTCCTCCTGTCTTTATAGTGGGCCAAAATATAATTCCAGATCTGAGCCCCACTGAAGGTTAGAGTTTTCAGAACTGAGTTTTATGGCATGGGCCTATCTCTAATGAAACATTTCAGGCAAATTAATTCACTATTTGAGCCAAGCAAAATGTTCACAATGAGATTTGAAACCTCACAATTTTTTACTCTGTCTAAACCTCAAACTTGGCCATGTTCACTGGAAGGGTTGTCAATCCCGCTTAATTTCTGATCAAGCTTTGAATGAATTTGGAGCAAATTGTGATTTTGAGTAAACACCATGGGAGACTTGATAGTTTCACACAGTTTTAATGAGAAAACAGAAAATTCTTGGCTATTTTGAATGAGTTAGGATTTAAGCTTTTGGACTTGTTCAACCTCAAAGAGAATTCATGGGTTGCAAAGCCATGTGAACTACAATGGAAGAGTCACTGCAAACTGAAACTCTGCAAATGAAAGCTGCGAGATTGCATTAAGATATGTTCCAAATCAGTTCTGCATCCATTAAACCAGAAGAGGTATAATCCCCTTCTTCATAAAATCATCTTGCAAGAAATATACACAGGGCCACCAAAGGGAACTGAACAGTGAGAAGGGCCTTGATGAAAGGCTTGTTATGTGTGGCCCCTTTACTGTTAAACTCACATCAAAGCATAAAATCCATAACTGCCACTAGAGCTGAGGAATTGAGATGTGCTCAAAGCAGAGGTGAAATAAATGAATGGAAGAAGGTTTAATAATGATCGAAAAGACATAACACAGACATATATTGCATATTTGCATTCATCCTTCCTAGCAGTGTCAGTCTAGACCATGCAAACTAATGATAACATATGGGAATGTTACAGTGTCCTTTGTGTGCACAGATGTCCTGTTGAGCTTCTTGGATTGAGAGGCAAAGTTGTGCCTTATGTGAGACACAAATGGCTAAAACCTGGTTTGTCCCTGGTTATCTTTTACATAGATTTTAAGGTCAGAAGGCACAATTGTGATAATCTAGTCTGACCTCCTGCATAACACAGGCTATAGGACTTCCCTAAATTAATTCCTGTTTCAAGTCCAATAGCTATGGTTAATCAAGGATATCCTCTAGAAGAAACATCCAATCTTGATTTTAAAATTTCCAGTGACAGAGAATCCACCACAATCCGTGGTAAATTGTTGCAATAGTTAATTACCCTCCGTGTTCAAAAAATCTTCCTTATTTCTAGCCTGAATTTGTCTAACTTCAACTTCAAGACACTGGATCTTGTAGTACCTTTGTCTTCTAGATTGAAGAGCCCTCTATTACCAAAATTTTGTTTCCCATGTAGGTATTTATGGACTGTGATCAAGTCACTCCTTAACATTCTCTTTGATACAGAGCTCTTGAGCCTATCACTATAGGGCATGTTTTCAAATCTTTTAATCATTCTTGTGGCTCTTCTCTGATTTCCCACTTCAATTTCTCAACATCCTCTTGAACTGTGGACACCAGAACTGGAGACAGTATTCCAGTAGCAGTCACACCAGTGCCAAATACAACGATACTGTAATCTTCCTACTCCTACTCAATATTCCCATTTATGAATCTATGAATCTCATTAGCCTTTTAAGTCACAGAATTGTACCTGGAGCTCATGTTCAGCTGATTATCCACCATGATCCCCAAATCTTTTTCAGAGTTACTGCTTCCCAAGAAAGAGTCCCCCATCCCATAAGCATGCCCTACATTCTTTGTCCCTAAATGCATGACCTAAAGTTTGGTCATATTGAAATGGATATTGTTTGCTTGAGCCCAGCTTACCAAGTTATCCAATTTGCTTTTTATCGGCGACCTGTTTATCCCTCTCCCAATTTTTGTGTCATCTGCAAACATTATCAGTTGTGATTTTATGTTTTCTACCAGATCATTAATAAAAATAGCTTAGGGACAAGAAACAATCCTTGTGGGATCTCACTAGCTGCAAGCCACTCAATGATGATTCCCTGTTTTAAATTACATTTTGAGACCTAGAGACACAAGGTGGGTGAGGTAATATCTTTATTGGATCAACTTCTGGTGGTGAAAGAGACAAACTTTTGAGCTACACAGAGCTCTTCCTTAGCTCAGGGAAAGGTACTCAGAGTGTCACAGCTAATACAAGATTGAACAGATAGAAAAGCAAAAGTAATTAGCACATATTCTAAGGGACTGTTCAAGGTGCTTGTCTCTCTCACCAACAGAAGTTGGTCCAATAAAAGTTATTACTTCACCCACCTTGTCCCGCCAATATCCTGGGACCGACACAGCTACACCAACACTGCATACATTTTGAGACCTATCAGTTAGCTAGCTTTTAATCCATTTAATATGTGCCATATTGATTTTGTATCATTTTACCTTCTTGATCAAAATGGCCTGTGGTACCAAGTCAAATGCCTTATGTAAGTCTACCAGTACCTCTCTCAACACCAATACCTTTATTAACCAAAAGTGTAATCCCATAGAAAGAGGATATCAAGTTAGTTTGACAAGATCTATTTTCCATAAGCTCATGTTGATTGTCATGAATTATATTAACCTCTGTATCAGCAGTTCCATTCTTTTAACCAGGGTCTGTGTCAGCCTGACAGACATAATTATTTGGGTTGTTCTATCTATCCTTTTAAAAATTTGGCACAACATTAGCTTTCTTCTAGTCCTTTGGCACTTCCCCAGTTTTCCTAGACATTAAAACAGGTGCATAAGAAATTGGTCATTCTGTTCTCTGATGTTATCTGGTGGTCTGTAGCAGACACCCACTAATGCCCCATCCTATGCTGTATCTGTTAAGAACATTGGTCCATAACCATTCAAAACCATTTGCTTCCAAGTTGCCAATGACTTGGAAAGACGGAATGCCATTTTTGAGGTACACTGGCACTCTCCCACTTTTTTGCCCACTTGATTATTTCTAAAGAGGGTGTAACCAGTGATTTAACATTACAAACATGGAAATCTTCCCACCATTTTTCAGTAATTCCAACTAGGTCAAATTTATTTTTGTAAATGGGCAATTCCAATTCCTCTTATTTGTTACCCAGACTCCTACCATTGGTGCATAGGCAATTAAAGAATTTCTTCTCTTTGTGTCCCTTCATTAATTTTGTTCTTGACATCTTGATTTATTGCTAAGTGAATGCTCATTTGTCCCACCCTTTTACTCCACCTCACTCCTCTTTTTTTTTAAATTTAACACCCTCCTAACTAATCTAGTCAGCCTGTCCCTAGAAGATTGGTTTCCCCTACTGAGATGGAGGTCATGTTGTATACAGAACCCTCTCTCCATAGAAGGTGGCCAGTGTTCCACAATCTGTGGATTATTACATTTGACATTTTAAATAGTAAGTGGTAATGCTGCCAATAAGACAAAACATCTCTTTGCTTTCCATATTATAAATCAATTCATTAGCAAATTACTACAATACAGTGATCATTGTTTTACCACTTATAAAAATCAGTCCATAATATAAACTATATCAAATGATAAACATAGACATTTGCAAGTAAAACTAAGATACAACACCTTCTCCCTCAAAAGGCATTAAGGTCATGAGTCTTAACACAGCCATACGGAAATAGAGTGCTTTGAAAATGTATGATAAAATAGCCAAACATAAAGTCATTCCTACTTCTTTGAATGTCTAATTCATGCATTTGATTTATTGTGCTAGCCTGGCTGGTTTTCATGAGCATTTAATAGAAATATTTCCAGTGAAGTTCAGATTCTTACACCAAGATGGTGGAGCAATGCTTATATCCTTGTTGATATTTATTTCTATACAAAAAAGTGAACTAAATTACCCTCTATATCAGCTGCTCCATTATTTTACTCAGCATCTGTGTCAGACTGCTTTATCAGTTTCTTTATATTACCAAGTTTGAGAGAGATACTAAACCTCTGGCAGCTATTCCCCTCAAGCTGTCCTGATTGATTGAAATGTTCTCCAGCCCTATGCACTGTACACTAACAATGAGATCATTGAGAGAACCGGCCTACAGTCTATGCAGACTATGCTGGATGCTCACAGGATTCACTGGCTGGGACACGTGGAGCATTTGCCTGAAGATTGTCTGCCGAAGGCTGTGCTCTGTGGCCAATTCAAGGACTGCCTGTGATGCAGAGGAAGGCCAAAGCTCCGATACAGCAACAAGATCAAGCAAGGTCTCAAGAAATTCAGCATTCCCACTGACAACTGGGAGAATCCTGCCCACAACTGCTCAGTCTGGAGAAGCCGGGTTAAGGCTGGTGCAGTCACCACGGAGAGCCATCAGAGAGTCCAGGCTGAGGCCCGAAGGTAAGGTAGGAAGCAGAGTGTGCTCCAACCTCCATACAGTGAGTGGACCTGTAGCCACTGTGAGAAGGTTTGCCACTCACACATCGGGCTCTTTCCTCACACTACTGTCAAGCACCATTGACTGACTGACTTAGTCATGTTTCTTTTCATCTGTCACGATGTTGGATGGTCATAGACAAAAAAGTGCAGAAGAAATAAGTTAACTGAAAACTACATAGTGATCTAATGGATGAAGAGGGTGCTCTGTCCACAGTCTGTTAAAGGTGCTCATTCTGTCTACCAAAAGCCCCAACTGATGTGTTTATTAGGAGATAATTACAAGACCACACTGTGCCACTCATTTTTAAACAGACATCTCCATTGGAGATGTGAGTTCCAATTGAGAATGGTGGCATGATATAGCTTCTGTGTTGGAATCTTTTTCAACTAATCAGATCACAGCTTTCATCCACACCATTTGTATACTACACATATACTTGTTTGTCCAATTATAGAGTGGAATTCATCAGTATTTTCCTTATCTATAATGTGCCATCAATACTCCGCTGATTGCCAAGATCCTGATTCAGTGGCCTTGCAGAAGTGTATTCATACTGGGCCCAATCTTTAGCCCTTTGAAATCAGTGCTGAAACCCCCTTTCCATAACCAAAACCAGGACCAGGCTCATAATGTGCTTCTAGTTCCCATTTCCCCGGAGGCATGCTCAGCTCACTCAAGGGTTTGCATAACAAGAGGACATTGAAAATCAGATTGACCGAAGGCCAAGAGGAACTTAGCAGGCTCCAAGCCCTGGCTTATGCAGCACACTTGGTGTATTAACTCTTGTTGTTCCATTTTCTAGGTGGAACTGGTTGTGTGTGCAGTCTTCCAGGGGCTACCCATAAGACTAATGGCCTGATTCTGATCTCACTAATACCATTGTAAAACTGGTGTAACTCTATTAACTTCCATGGTCTTACTCCTAATTTACACCAGTGTCAGTGGGGTTAGGATCAGCCTATGAGGAGGGCTGGGTGCTGCTCCTTCCATAGTCTGTTAACACTGCTCATGCTGTCTCCCAAAAGGCGATTGCCAGAGAGTGGAAGGAAATGCTCCAACCCCTATTTACCTAGGGAATGAAGGACTAAAGAAGGCACACAAACTTGAATCCCTCATGTATGGTCATTAGACTATTCTGGTTTCACATAATCTTACTGTTTAGGGACCCATCCTTACTCATGTTGAGTAGTGCCATAATCGGTGAGTAGTGCCATCATTTTAATGAGACTGCTAATGGAATAAGGTCCTATTTGGGGTAGCAGACGGTAGCTGTAACCGGGCATATTTCAGAATGAGTGCAAGGTTGCTTTACCTGTTTCTTTATATTACCAAGTTTGAGAGAGAATACTAAAACTCTGCCAGCTGTTGCCCTCAAGCTGTCCTGATTGAATGGAATGTTCTTCAGCCATTTGGGAAACGGTTATTCTGAAATTAAAAGAATGATTACTTTGACTTTGGCATTCTGGTTAGGGCCCTCACTCAAAATCTGCATTATTATCACAGCTGGGTTTACCTTCCCTTAAATGTTGCTGATAAGTGAAGTGTTAGATGGGTCTTTTATAAAGCACATTCTCTTATTAAAACACATTTAAAGGGCCTTGTAAACCCTGGAGATTAACCCCAACATTTATAGAGAATTTGAGGATACTAATTCTTGCATACTTGTCATTCCAGAGCATGGCCTGGTGGTGAACAGTCCTTTTCTTCACAAGAGCATGTGCATCAGCAGGATCTGTCCATGCTCTGATGTCTTAGGGGAATGAAATGAGATGATGGGAGGGTGAGGAACATAGGAATTGCCTTTCTGGGTTGAACCAGTGGTCCATTTAGTCCAGTATCCTGTCTCTGACAGTGGCCAGGACCAGATGCTTTAAAGGAAGTATCAGGTAACCCCATAATGAACAGTTATGGAATAATCTTCCATATGGTAAATTTCTGGTTAAAACCTGTCAGAGGTTGGCTTATACCCAGAAGCAAGAGGGGTTTTATTCTTTCAAAACAATTTAAAAATATTATTTAATGTAATTGTGGATGTTCTTATCCATACATATTCATAGCTCGTCTTTACTCCCAATCCTACTAAGTACTTGACTTCAGTGATATCTGGTGGCAATGAGTTCCACATACCCTCAGCTTCCTCATCAACTAAACATCTATTACCTCACTGTATCTATTGCCAATTTTTTCTCCTCCAGGATTAGTAGATTGTATCATCTGTTAGAATACTTTTGTTCATACCTCAGAGAAATAGAAGTCTTGGCCAATGCACTTTGTAGGTCTCTGCAGAGTCAGTCCTCCCAATTTTCGGAAGAGGTGTGAGAAACGCCTCTGGGGGCAGCACTTCATTGGTAAAGGGCAGATACGCTAATTAAAATGCCCAACAAACATACACAAAATCCCCACCCTTCACTGTACACACCAGAGTCTTCCATCACCTCACATCACCCTCTCTACCATGCGTACCCCTCAGTCTCCTTCACTACACAGTTACATTCACACAAGCCACAGTTTTCGCTGCTTTTTCTTCTTCTTCCAGGTTGCTGGTGCTATTGCTGCCCAGGTCTCCTTTAGCTTCCTCCATGTGATGTTCCTCACTGCTGTGCCTTTCTTTCCTCAGGCGCCAGGTGATGGCTTGTGCTGCTCCTCACGGCCCACTCTGAGCCTCTTCTCTGCCAGTGGTTACCAGTCCGGGGATGTCCTTTTCTGTTTTCTCCTCACTTCTGTAAGTCTGGGTGCAGCAACAGCACCAGCGACTCCAGACCTCCCTGTGGCTCAAGTTGTGCTGTGCTGCTCTTGGTCTTCACTGTCCTGTCCTGTTCATGCTCACATTCCTGTCTTCTGGCTCTCCTTCAGAATCTGCACACAGCACGTGACCTCTGTGAAGCACCAAAAGCAGGACTGGCTCTGGGTCTATGACTTAAGATATTACTTCCTTGGTCAAGCTTTTGGGGAAAAACTTACAACTTCTGAGAGTACCTTTTAATTTTTTCCACAGCTAAGATTTATATGTCATCTTCTTCCTGCTCCTCCTAGAGGCAGTAAGTCATGTCCAGATCACGGTAGTGGGGAATGAAGTAGATGTCTCACAGCAGCATCTACAATGTGAAAGGCTGAAAGGCCATTGATTTACATGAAAAGCCAGCTAAACCTTCTACCCTGAGCTGAAACGGCAAGGCACTGTGGCCCAGTGGGATCTCTCTATTATATCTGGCTCCTGCTTCCTGGCTCCTCAGGTCTGGAAGCAACAGAGAGTCAGGAACAATCATGGTGCAGAGATGCTGAATGAGAGGGGATGCTAATAACACTTTGCTGACCTGAACTAGAGAATTTCGGTTGCAAGCAGTGCTGTTGTGTCTGATACAGGAAACGGGTTCAGAGGGTTGTGCTTTGCCAAGCTGCAGTGATCCCTGGTAGACGGGGATGAAAAAAGCATGGAAAAAAGCATAAAAAATTATGGACTGTCTGGAAGCTGCAAAGAGCCTTGGCCTGATCCCTGTTGTCTAGAGCCTGTCTTGGGATGGCTGATTGTTTTTATTGACACAACCATCCATTCTATTTGTTTATTATTAGGGCTGACTTTTTACTTGCTGTTCCTACTGAACAGTGGCGGCCACCACAGCTGTTTGCATTTGAAGTGGCTGTGCCGAATGTTACAAAGTGCCATGGCAAAGGGACAAGTTGGTCTTGGTGAATGTCAGAACAATAGCAAGCCGTGGATGAAATACACTGTAGTCTGACCAAAGGAAGACTGGCAGATGAGTGACATTTCATTAAACTGAATGGAGAAGCTTTCAAAAATAAGGGAATACATTTGCAGGACTGGGGCATTACAGCTGTGGAAAGTGGGTGTGAAAAACTGCCATTCTGATATGGCAATTTTTGCACTAACTCTGCACGGGTATAACAGACTGACTGAGATGACAGCCAGCGGAGACTTGGGCTCTCAGCATCCAGGGAAAATAATGAGGCTTCTAAATTTAATCAGAATAATAAAATAAGTCACATCAGGTTGTTAGGGACAGTATTTTCCAGCTGAAATCTTCACCCATCACCACTAAGAAGGGGAAAAGCACTCACTGTCCATATTTAAGGTCTGACTTATTTCCCTCCTAGTCAAAAAAATTAAAAGATAGTGATAACTCACTATAAAACATGTGGCCAGGGAAACTCACTGGTAGTACAGGTGGCTCATCATAATGTCATGGGAGACATTGAATTTTAGGGAACAATAGGCTCTCTCACTTCCATGGTTGGCCGCTCAGCCTCCTGGGAAGCATGAGGGAATGCAGCACCTGCTCACCAGTTACCAGTTTAGAGATTTACGCTGCCCTCAGTGCCGTACTGGGTCTCTTTTCAGATAAGTGAAGCAAGACAGCTGATTAAACCCCAAATCATATTTTCTTGTTTGGATGAATACTAGACAACAAGGGACGCGGATCATGAGAAAGCAGAGTGAGCCTCCCAGAATGAGCAAATTACTCTGATTTCTCTCTTTGATTGTGTAAGGTTCCTTCAAACTTCAATATATACTATTAGCAGCCTAATTTTAAGTCATATTGTGGGAAGCCTTCAAACATATCACTCTTTAGCTGTAGTTTCCCACTTATTTTCCTGCCATGTTTGACACTTGTTTTTAAGCAAGCACAACTCTCCCCCTTGGGCATTCTTCCAATGAAACATTAACGTGCAGTTCTGCTCTGAAAAGTGACTGTCTGCTCCCTGTGTTCATTCAAAGTCATGCTGGCTGAGATTAGTGACAAATATAAGTTTTTACCACTTTTTCCTCCTGTTAATTCTGAAATGCCAGCACAGCTCTGTGAGAGTGAGCTGGAGTCTATTCTGGTTTGTACATCATCCAAATAATTGTTAACAAAATTCCATTTGCAGAACCAGCTGTGCAACCCCATTGAAGATGATGGCTTTCCACAGGTGTAAGTGAGCACAATTCGGCTTATAGACTCTTGAGCTGTTGATGATGACTAAGCCAGAAAGAACCCAGCTTGATTTTCAAGAAAAGTTGCGTAGGAGGCAGTTTGGAAATACACACAGGGTGAAATCTTGGTACTACTAAAGTCAGTGGGAGATTTGCCATTTATGCTAATGGAACCAGGATTTCACCTGCCTTCTTTTATATATAAACCAAGCAAATTATGGGCCTGATCCAATTTCCAATGATTTCATTGGAAATTGGATTGGGCCCTTGATCTGTGAGACTATAAACACAGAACCCTCCCATGCCACTTTCAGAGAGTCACTTTTCAGAGTGGAATCACACTTACATCATTTCCATGGCAAAATTATCAAGACACAAATGCTGGATTCTTACTTCACTGTAGGATCAAATTGAAGGAGGAACTGGATTATGAAAGAACAAATTCTAGTGCTACTTACATCATCTGAAGCAATAGCAAAGGAAATGCAATTATTTGTATGCTGTGCATATACATTTTTAAAAGTTGGCAAGAAAATAGAAATCTTCCATGAAAACAAAAATTTGTGAAAAGATAAGAAAAAATGTGATATATAACCATTGCACACCCATCGCATTTTAAACCAGTCCTTTACTCTCCCTAAATTCAGTCTGTGTTACATAAGATGTGACTGGAATATCTGACGCACACAACTGCAAATATTTCTCATGTGATAATCACCATTTGTTTGATATGGTAATATTTTTCAGCACCATTAGCTGTGCGTAACAGTGAATTAGTTGAATGAGAGTCTACACTGAACAGAGACAGGCTTTGAAGAATTAGAAATAAATATACAATGAGCCTGACAAATTTCTCTTAGGATATATATGCCATAGATACCACTCTCCTTTAGGGGCATGCTAGCAAGCAACACTTTACAATTGTATATATTTAACCTTTCATCCCCAAGTTCTTTTTTTACCACATACAAAATGTGCTGCACACAATATACGGACCTGAGAGGTTATAGGTTAATTGAGGAACAATCATAGTCCCTATCTCTTTTAACCATCCCCTTCCACAAAAACCCTTCTGCTGCCCTCTTTTCTAAAGCATAGTGTCTGACTTTGCTTGTAAGGTATGACTTTCGATGTGGCATGTTTTACAGCTCTCAGGACTAAAAGGCTCAGTTGGTTTCCTCACTCCTCTTTGGGGCACTAAGCTAGGTGTGTGAAGGGGACAGTGGGAGGGGCTGCGAAAGGCGTGTGGAACTGCTCTGACCAAACATTTGTGTTCTGTGGCATTCTGACTGTATAGGGCAGGCAGGGGGAATATACCCCGCATTACATGCCTTTCAGCTGCATTTGAAAAGAGCAGGCTTAGCTTCCATTAGTGCCTTCTGCCCGCTGCTAGCAGGTGTGCAGGGAGTGGCCATCAAAACCTGGCCAGGCCTTCAATCTGGAGTGATATCCTCCCCACCCGCCCCATTGTCAGGTATAGGTAACAGCTCCACTGTGGTTGGGAAAGGAAGAAGCTTCCTATACTACTCTTCTCTCCAACCCCTCACCTGTATGACTGGAGATGTAGTGAAACGGTGACATCACAACAACCAAGAGAGTGACAGCTGAGGGACTGAGAGGGGAAAGGATGCCTCATTAGAATTCTTTGGGCCATATTTTCTGATGGTATAAATGGGTTCTACTCCATGAATTTACACTTTTCACCCACGGACACCAGCAGAGAATTTAGCTTTTTGTTTTTAGTTAACTTATATTGAACTTCAATGATTACTTAACATTTTGTACAAAAGTAGCCGCTGTAAAAGAGCCAAACCTTGCACCCTTTCCAATAAGGTGTTAGAGTTCACTAAAACCATCTTTATTCCCTAAGGCCTTGAGGGTCTTCCAACAAAACCAAGGAAGACCAAATCTAACATTTCTGATATTTCTAAGGTAAGAAATAAGCAGAAAAAAATCTTCAAACTCTTTCTGGCCTTTCTTATACATCAGAAGTTAAAAGGGATAAAAGCCCAATTTAAAAAATAATCCTGTGTAAGCAGAGCCGGCCCACAACATTTTGGCACCTGAGGCGGGGAGCTCAAATGACGCCCCCATGCCCCCTCACTTGGGCCAAAACTTTGAAAGGTCTCAATTCTGCCTTCTTCCTGGTCTACTCCTCTCATGGTACTGCTCTGCTACTTACCCCAATAAAGGAGAACTAACAACTTAAAATGCCTTGTTCAAAATTTTTAAGTAACGCTTAACTTTCAAACGCCTGAAGAGCAAATGTAACTTTTCTTGTCTGCATAGTAAACACTGACATTTTTAGCTGTTTGAATAATCAAAGTGGTGCTTTCCATGCCTTCTTGGTTGCAAAGATTTGAACTGCTTCCTGCTGAAGGTCCACAGTTTGGGCCAGCCCATGCTCTACTGAGATGGTTGCAAGACTGACCAGCCTCTCCTGTGTCATTGTGGAGCGTAGATGTGTTTTTATTAACGTCAGCTTGGAGAAGCTGTGTTCTCCACTGACAACTGTTACAGGAAGTGTTAGAAGTATACGCAGAGCAACAAAAGCATTTGAAAAGAGGGTGGTCATCTTATTTGTGCACATATATTCCAGAGCAGCCTTTGGAGTTGACCCTGCTGAAATGTATCTTGAAAGGGCTTTCAGTTCATCACCTAAATCACTCGTGTAGGTCTTCTTCAGGTATAGTGAGGAGTTTTGGAATATCCTACAACATCCCAGATATACTGCTGTGTTCCTTGAGCTGCATGAAACATTCTTCAACTGACTGTATTGCACAATCTAACACCTGGTTAAAGAATTCAACTTCAAATTGTTGTTTGGGGTCTCTTATGGGATTATCCCATGCCTCGTAATCAAAATGTCGTCTTCTTCAGTGATTCTTGTATTCTTGAATGGGTGGGAAAATAGCTTCAGTGTGAAGTTCCTCTGCCAACTTCTGTGCACTCTTCAGAATGTTTTGAAATCCCTCATCTGACCAGTAAGACTGTAGGGAAGACTTTGCTTTGTCCAGTTGTTCTACTGCTCCAGATATATCAAGGTCAACACCTTGGAGTCTCTTGTTTACAACATTTATTCCAAACAGTATGTCATGCCACAACAGTAAGCTACACAGAAATTTGAAACTATGTATTATTCTGGTGATTCCATTTCCCTTTGCCACTGTTCTCCCACAAACAGTTCCTGTCATAGCATTATCCTCCATAATGGCAACTATGGCATCATCTATCATCTCAATTTGGTGTTTGATAGGCTTTATCGCCACCACTCAACTTTCCCATCGTTTGGCACTCAGTGGTTTCAGTGTCAGAGAAGATGTTCCCAGATGTTGCTTCAAAATTTGCCATCAATGAGTTGATGCAGAGAAAAATACATAGAAGCTTTGAATTACATTAAAAAATTCAGCAGCCTCACTAGAAGCTGATGCTGCATCACTGACCACCAAGTTCAATGAATGAGAACTGCATGGGACAAAAAAAGCTTGAGGGTTTAACTCACGGATCCGTGTCTGCACGCCTCTCTTCTTTCCTCTCATGTTGGCACCATTATCGTAGCCCTGACCTCTCATGTCAGCTATCGCAATTCCCGTTATCTTCCAGCTTTTTAAGAAGCACATTTGTCATACCATCTCCTGTAGTATCATCAATGTCAATACATTCTAGAAAATGCTCTCTGACAGTCACCATTGCAGGGACATTTTCACTAGGTTCTGTTGTTGTTACAAAACGCACCGTTAAAGTCATTTTTTCCATATGGCTGATGTCAGGTGTGCAGTCCAGAATAACAGAGTAATATCTTGCTGACTTCAGATCTGCCACAATCTTCTGTTTTGACTTTTGTTGCCAGTAACTGTAATGGTCTCATTTCGAATTGTTTTTCCCAGGTAATGGTGTGTGTACATTTCTTGGGTGGTGACTCTTCTTAGATGCTCCTGGAGAACAGCATCAAACTCAGCCATCAGCTCCACAATTTTAAGAAAGCTTCCATTGTTTGGCACATACAGCTGATCTGAAGTGCCACGTAGTGCTAGGTTTTGGGTAGCAAGCATTCTCAGAATGGCAATGAGCCTTTTCAGAACATTTTGCCAATAAAGAGACTCTGATGCAATCTTCTCTTGATGCTGATCATCTATGGTGGCCTTTAACCTTAGTCTCATCTCAAGCTCTTTCCATCTATGGAATGCTCTGTGGTGACTTGCTGCCTTCTCATGGCATGCCAGATTTCTAGCCAGATTTTTCCAGTCCTTTGTTCCTGTAGAACCCAATGTGGCTGGAACATTAGACTGGAAGAGTTTGCAACAAAAACAGTATGCAGCATTTTGGGTTTTTGAGTACATAAGCCATGGACTCTCCACTTTGTCACCATTGGGGATGTCACGCCAGCAATGTGTTGGATGGAAACTTCTATTTTCACTGTCTTTGGGGAACATGAAGTTTTTCACTTGCTGTGGCCCATGCAGTACAAGGAAGTCCCTCAGGCTACTGCTCAAGTTGTCCCACAGTCCTGGATCATCTAGACTTAAGGAACTAAACTTAGCAGCAGCTGTTTCTTGCACCTCCACCACATTCCTCTCTTATCTACACTTTTCTTCAGGAATGTGCATGGTTACATCCATTTGAGAAGCAGATATGGATGCTGCAGTAGCTACCAGGTCACCTGCACTCTGACTAACTGGAAGATCAGGTATCTCCTCACTACTCACATCCTCACTGTGGCTAGAAGGCTCACTGTGAACATTCGTGTCTATGTATCTCAGGAGAACTCCTTCCTGCTTAGATAGAAAAGCTTCCTTTGCTTTCTTTCTTTTTCTGAATTGTTATGAATTATACCTCACTGGTCACGCACACAAACTGCTGCGAATTATACCTCACAGGTCACTCACACAAACTGCTGCGAATTACACCTGATAGGTCATGCACAAGAACTGCTGCGAATTATACCCGATAGGTCACGCACAGTTCGAGTCTAGGCTGAGGCACATGAACAAAGTCCACAACTGCAGAGTTCCCAAAGATACTAAGTTTATTACTCTCGAGCATGGTGCCCCCCTGCTAATCAGGAGGGGACCCCGAATGCAGGTTATACAGAGATTATATACCTTTTAGCAAAGCATGTTGGCCTCGTGCATCGGAAACCTTAGCCAATAGACAAACGCTTTCCTTATCTACCACCTATCCCTGCTAAGTGCATCCCCCGTGCTAAACCATTACTTCAACTACACAACATGGTCCTAAAGCAATGCACCAGTAGCCTTTCTTATCAGGATGGGAGGCTTGCATCAAGGCCAGGAGGCAGGGAGTTAGGAACAGACAAAGAACAGAAACTGGGAGTTGAGACAGGCTGGAAACAAGGGGGGGTGGGTTTTCACAGGAATGCAGTATCTAAAGAACACTCCTCCTGGTGCATGATGTGTTTGCTTTTAGACAATGGTGGGCCCCAAACCAAAATGAAGTCACATATGCACATATGCTAACTTTTCCTTAACAGAATGCTGCCCCAGAGGGGTGTTTTCTTCTTTCACTTATGACTGCTGTTCTGTGCCAGCTATAGTGGCTCTCAACACTCAATTGAAGGGGACAAATAAGCAGGCTGGTAGCAGGGCCTGAGTGAGGGAAGATATCCGCATCTTAAGGGCCTAACTGGCTCCTACTACTTCAGTTGACTGCCTGTTCTTCTCAAGTGGGTTCAGGGAAGCAGCAGGAAACAGGAAGCTCTCTGAGAAGCTGGTGTTAATCAGTCCAGGTTCCTGGGGTGCTAGAGAGGTACATAAAAGGCTCCTCCTCCTCTCTCTCCCTGCAGCTCCTGCTGCTTTCTGTTATTCCCTCTCACCTTTTCTCCTGCCTGCCTGTTATGTCTCTTGTGCCCTCCTTCCTCCAGCACAGCGCTCCACCATCTCTGTGCATCTAGAGCAGAGAGAATACATATGCGCCAGCACCAGACACAATTTTCTACACTGTGGGTCCTAGTGGCACCCCCCACCACAATCTGGGACCTGAGGCAGCTGCCTCCATTCGCCTTATGGTAAGGCCAGCTCTGTTTACAGGTCACCTTGAATTTAGTCATAACTGTATTTCAGTCAGGTCCTAGAGAAGAAGAAGAAGAAAAAAAAAAAAAGAATACACCCATGACTATGCCTTTATATGAAATGTGATATGCAATGGAAAGTTACCATACAGTTATGGGATTTTAATGAAAATTAATCAATTGGTTATTAAAAATGTATAATGCATATTGTTTTACACAATACATATTTTATTGTATAATGCATATTATACTGTAATATTTTATATATATTGTCGGGAAAAGAGCTGTGGTAGAAGGAGAAGGAAAAGATGACCTAATAGGATTTTTTTATCTGCAATTTATATTATTTTTTGATTAAAAACTAATGGCCTGACTTACAGTTTTCACAAAGATATCTGTGACACCATTTGATTTAAGCCTTTTCCTCAGACATGTAATATGGAGACAGAAGGATACCTACACTGGAGGATTAACTTATCTGTCAGCTTCATATTTCCTTTTGGTACATCAGTACATTGCACAAGCTCAGACCCTCAGCTGGTGTACATCAATGCTGCTCCACTGACTTCAGTGGAATGACTCCGGTATACAGTGAGGATCTGCCTCAGTGTGTTCTCTCTGTGCACCATTAAATGAAGCACAAGAGGAGCATAATACCACAACAAAACAAGCTCACAAAAAGGAGAGCAAGGAACAGTTGTTACATAATCCTGAATATTTAATCCACCACTTGAGTGCAGAGATGTTGCCAGGAATGTAAAAGGAATTCTGCCATACCCCAAAGGGAGTTTTATATAGCACCTTAATCAACTGGATGAAAGGACTTTATTAGAAACAGCATCTGTGTTAATTGTGACTCCTGAGCTGTTTGGCTAACCTTACTGATCTATGTCATCCCTGTTTGCTTTTGCTCAATCCAGGGTGTATCCATGGACTGTGAGGTCCACAATGCTCTCTGTTTATTGGTTCTGTCCTGTGGTAGTAGTACCCACACACAGTGGAACAGGATTCTGAGAATGCTAATCAAATCTTTGGCTTGGTCTGAAATGGTGGACAGCTATAAGAAACAAACACATAAGATGGGAGGTAGAATAAACAGATACTGTGCAATATCACATACCTCTTTTCTGTTTTGAAAAATCCTGGTAATATTTTTTATTTGGGCCTCATCTGCAGGGGCTGTTTTGTTCCTGAGGAAGAAAAAAGTGGAGGGTATTTCGATTAATTGAGGATATTTTTGCTACTTATGAGTAGAAACCTTTTAAAGGCATCCAAAGAGATGCACAACCCCAGAATTGTGTATTAGTGGTAATACATGATGCTTTATGTAACCCTTCTGCCTGTCAGAGTTGGCAGCAACAAGGGCCAGGTTCAATATCTAGGGGATCCATTCCAATAACACAATGCAAACTGGCTCGAGCCACCACCCAGTGACCTGGGACAAATATATACCACCCCCACTGGGCGCCTCCAAGAGGCAATACTTCCCCTCTCACAAGCACATAGTCTGAGTGTAGCAAAAAGCCTTTTAATAACAGAGAGAAATAATGTGGCATTACGTTGGGGAAACACCACCAACAGGATTCATAACACAACCCATGAGCAAAAAACCCACCCCAAGCAAATTGGGGCGTGTCCTTTCCCTTTGGCTCTTGAGTCCAGCAACCCAAAATCACCCAAAGTCCCAAAAGTCCAACGACCCAAAAGTCTCTGTCCCTGGCCAGGGCAGCCCCAGAGTTCAAAAGTTCATCTGCAGAGCTTTACCTCCCAACCTCGGTGGAGATGGGGGGAGGGGAGAGAGAGAGGTAAGGGGCACCTTACATGATCTGAAGCTGACCACCCCACAGCTCCATAGGACTTTGCTACGCTCCGCCAGCCGCCCCACGAACTGCTTCGCTCGGCTCCGCTCCGCGGCCCACAAGCAGCTCCTGCCATCCCACAAACTGCTCCGCGTCCCACAATATATCTTCAGCCTCCCCCACTACTTAACACAACACTCAGCAATTTCAGCTCTTAGGTGAATTCAGCTTATAGTAGGGGAGCCCCAGTGCTGGTGCACCATTAGCCCAAAGTGAGCTCAGCAGCCTGTAACTAGACTCCTAATAGAATCAAAATTAGCTCTGATATTCCACAGTGGAGAGAGGGGGAAGTGCAATTAGCGTGTAAGGCCCTCACCAAGGGGCCCATGCCACCAACTATTAATACTTGTCCCCAGCCTCTCTCAATTCACAGAGTTTTGGAACCCATGACCCTTGCCTAGCGAGTGCTACTAAGTTGATGGTGAGTCCCTCCATAATAACAAAAGGCCAAGTACAGTTCCCTGTCCTTGATTCCCATAATCAGGGTAATAACAATTTATTCTTCCTGCCCCAATAACAGAGACACTGGGGATCCCACAGCAGCCAAAGTGACCATTTGGGCAGCTATGGCCTCATTCTAGGCGGGGTGGGAGTGCCTAGGCAAATGAGATTGGCCCCTGAAGTTCTTTTCCACAACTTGCCACACCTCACCACCAGATGTCAGGGTGGAGCCCATCCTGACACTGCTTACATTTACATAGCTTAGAAGTGCAGATGATCTGTGGAGCCAGTCATTTCCTTTGATGGGAATGACATGTTCATCCAATGTAGGATCACATCTTTGGCCATACAGATTTACAGCAGAATCCTGGTGGTTTCTAGGAAAAACCGAGCTTGGCTACATGTGAAACAGTACAGTGGGACAACTACAGTAGTGCTTCAATGTAGACACTACCTACATTGATGGGAGAGGTTCTTCTGTCGGCAGAGGTAATCCACCTCCCTGAGAGCTGGTTGCTAGTTCGATGGAAGAATTTTTCCATTAACCAAGCGCTGTCTACTCCAGGGGTTGGGTCAGCTTTTTTTCACACCTGTGAGTGATGTAGCTGGGTCGACCTAACTTTTTAGTGTAGACCAGTCCTGAGAATTCTGAGAAGGTCTGCACTTGCCTCGGGCTATAGCAATATCTGAGTGAGATGATATTCTGCAGTCTGACTCCATTCTAGAATAAAGAATAGAGCTGCCCAGAAAATGGCAATGAAAACAACATTTTGATATAAATCAGAAACAAAACAAATGCCATTTCTTTTCCATTTTCAGACCAACTGTTCTGAGTGCCTTCTGAAGCTCAGTCCTTCTACATTATTATTTCTATGACGGCAGCATCTAGACACCCCACTCTGGGATCAGAGGTCCATTGTACGAGGCAAATATAATGAAAAGACAGTTCCTGCCCCCCAAATCTTACAGTCTAAACAAGACAAGAGACGACAGAAGGATGCATCAAAGAGATGCAGAGAGCACATGGTATCTGTAAGACAGTTATGATTAATCAGCTGCAGTCCCAGTTATATTAAGTTCCTACTATCCCATCGTAAAATAGAACTTTAGTTCATGGTATATAGCTGTAGTGCTTGCCTCAAGTCTGGAGACTGGATAAGGAAGAGAAATATTCTCACAACATGGCATAGGAAAACTGTTTACCCTTTCATGGATACCTTTTATGCAAAATAAGGTCCTGATCCTGGACCCTTGTTCCTGGACACTACCACACTGAAATCAATCAGGCTCCACAGTCCACCTGCATGAAGCTCTTTGTAGGATCAGGACCTGAGTGAGGACTCAGAAATGGCTGAAATATTGAACTTTTAAAAATCTGTCTTCCTCCAGAATAACAGAGACAAGAAATTTAGCTATTTAGTCAGTGTGAAAGACTTTATAAAATAGCAAATGATAAAGTATATAAATTTTTGAACATGTACAATATGTCCAGTCCAGATACTATACATCCTAGATTAACAGATGTAGCAAACAAATTCATTGTGTGGTTGAAAATTATTTTTGCAAAGTCATGGAAAACTGAAAAAGTAATGGAAGGCTGGAGCTAAGCAGATGAAATACCAATCTTCAAAAATAAAATAAAGAGGGAAGTGTGATCCTGGCAATTACCATAATATAAATTGAATTTCTATCCCAGTAAATTAATGGATCAAACATTAACAGAAAAAATAATTTAAAATCTAGAGAATAATAGTACCTTGAACAATAAGGATCATGGGTTTATAAAGAACATACTTTAACAGACTAATCTGATTACTTAATTACAGAGTTAATATGGTTCCCTCCCTGCTTGCTTTCAGAGAGAGGTAATCAGCTCCTGCCCTTTACCAGTAAGCAGACTACTTGTCCCCCTGCACCAGCTCAGCTGTGCTGGTTGGTACTTTGAGGGGCAAAATCAAGTCTCTATCTTATCTGTGTGCCTATCCGCCTATGCTCTCTCCACCTGAATGGGGGATGGAATGGTTCTCCTGAACTTGTTGTGCCCCCTCTGAGTGGTGAACTTGGGAAGCCACATTGGGGGAGTGTAGAGGATGTGTCTTAGTCTCTCCCACACTCTTAGAAAGCTATATAATAAACCCAGGCCATCGTCTTTGCTCTAAAAGAGTGGATGAAGGGAAAGCAACAAATATAAAGTATTTGGATTTCAATTTTAAAACTGCATGAAATCTCACTCTCAAAATTAATTCACATCTGTCTAGATATGTGCACTGTCCTGTCAACTGGAAACCTGCTAAAGGACAATAAGCAATACCTAATGAATAAGTACAGGATCCTTTCTTGTGGGCAGACCTCAGGCAACTGTGTGTTCCTAAACCGGACTATGTTTCCCTTCAACACACAGCAGATAGGCTCTCTTAGAAAGGAGGACTGCTCTGAATCTTATTCTTTCTTCCTCTCCTACACCCCCAGATTCTGCTATTTATTTCAGTCTTGTGTTTGGATGTTCAGACTTTGAGAGTCATGTTGATGGATTTGGCTTCTTTCTCTATTGTTCTACATAAAGTTTCTCTAGGTTTTCTCTTTCCAAGTGGTGTCCATATTACCACTTGCCACAGAAGTCATGTTGGCAGCAACCTTAAAGCGTATCCTAAATATGTTATTCATCATCGTCTTACCATATTTAATATTTTAGATTGGTTTGCTCTGCTTAGAATTTCTGATGTTGCAAGAAACTCTTTCCAATGGACTCTGAAGATCTTCCAAAGGCATTTACTTTGGAATGAGTTGATCTTCTTACCAATTTCCATTCTAGTTTTTCATTACTCTGCTCCATAAATAGAATAGACATGATGCTGGGTTAAACATTCATATTTTTATGTCAGGGCCAATCATGCTGCTTTTCCAAATCTTTTCACGTTTATGAAAGTTGTTTGCTGCTTTTGATATTAATTGCTTGACATCTAGCCTGGTGTCACCATTGTTGCACATCTCACTCTCTAAACAGGTAAAATGATTGACTTCTATTAATGTTTCTCTGTCCACGCTAATGGTTACTTTGCGGCTATTGATAGCCATATAGTTTGTCTTCCTCTTGTTGATGAAAAAACCAGAATATTGCTACAGAATATTGGAGTCAAGTTCCAGTACATAAATCTGAGTGCTGAATTTTTCTAATTAGGGCTGGATCAGTACAGGATAAAGTGTAATGCTTTGATATTGGAATAATTTCCATGCTGATCAGTCAAACTGCAGGAGAACGCTACACTTTGTCGAAAAATGTCACAGGGACTTGACTCTCCTAAAACGTTTATGCAATATCCTTCCCTTCACCACTGGTGGAATTAGCCTGGTTCACTTGAAACTTATTTCTGAATTTGAGAGAGTGTAATTTACTTGATGTTATCCTGGTTCCCTCAGCTTCCTAATCCATCACCCACCTTACTGTAGTTTTATGTGCTATATCTATACAACTGCTATTTTAAAAGACAAACATATGTTATAATAATAATAATAAAACACCACATTACTCTCAAAGGCATTCACACTCATTAACACTCATCTGGATCTAGGCAAACTCATTTTATACCTAGGATTTGATTTCCAAAAATGCTAAATTTTTACCTGTGCTCTGGAATTTACCCAGAGGTAAAGTTTTTCTATATGAATTGGACCATTGGTAAACTTACCATAGTGCATAATACAAGGTGCAACAGAAACATTTTTTGTCAGGGCTCTATGCTAAAAATATACAGTACTGACATAATGCCCCTTGTCCTATGCAATGACACAATTGACATACTAATATTAGATCACAGAATAAATATTGACTATTGGTTGTGCCCATTTCTTTGGTAATTGGAAATTTTATTCTATTAATTACTTTTTTTAAAAAGTGATTAAATGACATTGTAATGTAATAAGAAACAGACTAACACGGCTGTTACTCTGAAATTGTAATGTAATGTGAATTTGACACTTCTAAAATTTGCTGCATTGGCAGTACTAAAATTGATTCCTCTGTCTTTCTTAAGAGAAAGTTGAGTATGGACATCTATGGTGCAAGGCTCTCTGCATAGGCTTCTGTCATAATTTATTTGTTCAGCATTAATAAAGAAGAATGATCATTTCCTGTCTTAGTTTATTAATGTCTGTATTTATTTAGCCCAAAATCACTGTTATTGCCAGATAACATTTGTTATTATTATCAGTTCATAGCTTTAGGAAAGGTAAGTGCTCAGTAGACAATCACAGAGGGGCAAGTGGACAATGGAGAAAGAACACTCCCTCAGAAGAGTGAGTTTTCAGGAGCTTTTAAAGTGCAGTGAAGGAGGATGCTTTTCACCCATTAATGGGAAGATTGTTCTCGGGGCAGGCCTGTGCCAGCGTGACAGAAATTGTGAAATTATGAGGGGGTGAAAATGATGAAGGTGAGAGGTTGGGGCAGGCATGTCAAAGCAGGGAAAGGCATGGGATGAGACAAGAGCCAAGTCTAGCCTGATTTTTAATATCTGTGGCAATAATCCTGGGGTCACTTCCCTTAATGCTACCCAGCTGAACGTTCAGAGAAGAACATTTTCATAGCTTCTTATCTAGGTTTCCTTTCTTAACCATTGTGTCTTGTTGTGCCACCTTCAGAGACGGAAGCATTCCTTTTCTGTGTGTATGTTTCCTGAAGGTATGTATAGATTCAGCTCAAGTCCCCATTGCGCCTTACCTTTCCTAGATTATAGACATTTAGTTCCCTCAGGCTCTTATTGTCTGTCTTACATTCTAATCACCGTATCATTTTGTAATTTCTTTGTAATTTCTCAACGTTTTTCTATACCCTTATTAAACTGTAGGGACCAGAAACTGTGTATGGTATTGTCTGTGCTGTTGCACAAGAGCTATGTAGAGTGATGCTATTAAAATGTTTATCTATATTCAAATAGCATTGTTTGCCATGACATTGTACTGCACGTTCATACACTGATGGCTATCTTCTATCACGTCCCAATCTGTCTTGAACTCACTGCATGAGGGCAGGACTGAAAAAAGTCCAGCATTGTCAGCTCCTTAAAGAGAGAAACTGCATCTTTAGTGAATTTTAGTATTCACCTAGGGCATGCTCATCTTCTCTGTGGGTCTCTATCAGCACCCCAAAGGGTTAAATCTCTCATTGTCTGGTCCGGGCCCATACTTCTTGGTCTCGTCTCTCTCAGAGAAGCAGCCTTTAACCATTCTCTGGGTTTAGAGACTTGAAAGCTGGCTCACTGCCCACAGCTTTTTGTTAGAAACCGGAATCTTTTCTCCTTTCTGAAAGCATCAGTAGAAGAGCTGCAAGTGTGCCTTGCCTGACAATGTACCAGCTGGATGGTGGTATATCTGTTGTTCAGAAATGTTTCTGGTCTGGTGATTTGCTGCTTATCTGGTGAAAGCACTCAAGATCCAAGATATGACATTTTTTATTGGAGTCCAAGCAGATACAAATCTTTTACTAGTGGCTCATTAAGTAAAATGTGTTCTTAACTAAGAAGTGATTCCCCACAGATCTACTTACACGGGATACAGAGTCTGAGAGCATGTAATCTATCTCCAAGTGGTTTGTATATCTAAAACAGCCCTTTTGATTCTGATTTATAAACCAGTGCACTTTCTGGGCCAAATTCTCTGCTGGCATAATTCTATTATCTACCATAGACCTAGTAAAGTTCAAAATAGCTGTAAGCTTGCAAACGAGAGCAACACCTAGCAGACTAGTCAGACCACTTGTCCCATGGAGATTAGGCACAAGGGTGGGGGGACGACACACTGAGCCAACAGAGAATTTGGCCATCTCTGTCCGCCCCCTTTTTCCCATTCTCCACAGGGGAACGTGAAAATGAGTCCTTCAAGCTTACAGATTTGCTTTGGACTTGGCAGGTCTAGTATTGGCATACGGACAGGTTAGAGGCAGGCATGCCTATGCAAACATTAATACAGATGCAAATTCAGATTACTTTTTCTTTTTTTGCTTCATCCGGGATAGAGGCTCATTCCTAAGAGTAACTGGAGCACCACATTCTCCATACATTTCAATCAATCTACTGCAATCAAGACTGAGTGGATGCAAAAATGTCATCTCTCTAGAGGGAATGTGCCCCAAAATACTGATTATTATTAATATGTTATTGTGTTCCTTATATAATGTCGAGGTGTGCCTGATGCTTTCAGTATAGATTATAGACCTTATTCATCACGGCATTACTCCATCTTTCAGCCAGGGGAACTCTATTGACATCAACACCGTGGTGAATCAGGCCCAATTTTTGGTGCAGCTCCCATATATTAATGATTCACATGTCTAGACTTGCCAACATTGTTTTTTTTATGGACAGGCCTGTGGACCCTTCTATGAAAACTGCAGTGTTCTTGGCTAATGTACTTAGAAAACAGATCTGTTGATAAAAATTAGGCAATTGACTTGTTTTCCGATCCCTTACGTGCGAGCGAATTGTTGAGAGCTGGTATTTCACTGACCACAATACTAAATCAGGGGACAGTGAGGATTGTTGCTATTTGCATTTCCTCCATTCTTCCACAGTCAGAATAGGCTTTTTTGTTGTTGTTTTTTTACAGGTCATGAGCCACGTAAGGCACCAGCGCAGGGTTGTTCAGAGGCCCCATCATCACACAGTGCATGGAGTTGGCCGGGAGAGCAGCCACTGCTGGCAAGCTCCTTTCCTTCCTGTGCAAGAGGGAAGGCAAATGTGGGGAATGGGTGGAATTTTGGGTCTGTCCCCATCTGCACCAGCCAGTCTTGCTTGGCTAGCAGGAGCAGGGGAGAATGCAGTGTCAGCAAAGGGCTGGGCCAAGTTCTTCCCCCTGGAGCCAGGGCTGGAAGCAGGGACCAGATTCACAATTTGGTCCCTGTTCTGCTCTGGGAGGAGTGTAACTATTTTTTTTTTTTGCAAGGTGCCCATCCATCCCTATAAGATTAAATCACACCTGCCTTTTCTACAGAACATAACACTGTTTATCCACAGCTGCTCAGTTTGACACTGGGCCTCGTAGCAAAGCTCATGTGTGGCTGAGTTTTTCAGCAACAGGCCAAGATGAGCTGTCATGGTATGAAGGGTATATACACAAAGGGTGTGAAGTACAGTATTCCAAATGCATTACTGTATTGGTATTTTTTTCTGTCAGGGGAAACCTCATTGACTATGTGGCTTCCATAACCCCGTGCAATTGAGCAGCTGGCTGACATCCTTCAGGAACCAAAATCCAAGAACTAAACAGCGTGTGTGTGTGTGCACGTGCACAGAACCGGGTGTCGGGTCTTTGGCCTCGCAGCTTCATTTGACATGCTGCATTTCTCCTTCTTTACGCTCATCCTCCACCCCCTCTAGAGAAAGTCTACTGAGGGCTCCCTGCCCAGAAGTGGTGCTGAAACAATGTCCTTCAGCTGAAAGGAGGAACCATTTTGAGCACAGCTTCCTACTAACTTGGTTAGGATATGTCATCATGGTAGTGGACAAAGGTCTCTCCCCCACCCCCCACCTGGCAGAGAGGGTAACCTTTGCCGTGTTCAAATCCACATGGCACCGGAAGTAAAAACGACGTGCTACCATCAACTGAACATTATTACGCTCTCTATGCCTGCGGCAGTGAGACGTGCAAATGAACCCCTGATTTGCACCAGGCAATCTAGAACTTACTTGAAAGGGCAGCACTTGTTCTCATTTATTTAAGAGCAACCAAAGAAAGCTTCAGTGCGTTAAGTGTCTTGGCACAATGAAGCTGTGACTAGTGCTCCTGGGCCTCCCTTGCAGCAGAGCAGATCTGTGCCATAGGCCTGATGGGGGAGATATTTCCAATGATCAGACTCCAAGGTGTGGATGAGTCTGTTTATCACAGAATATATGCAATGGTTTTGCAAACACCCTAGAGTTACTCTCAGAAACTCTAGGAAGAAGCTGCAGCTGGGTACTATTGATTACTGAATACTGTGGCGTTTCTGTCTGTGTGCCCCTTTACTCCCCTAAAACAGAGTGTATTCCTTTATAATCCAGTGACTGAGGAGTGAGCACTGACACACAGACAGAGGACGTTATGCTTGAATCTGCTATTTAAAATCCCATTTAGTTAATTGTTGCTGTAAACAAGGAATGCATCTGTTAGTTAATGAGACCCAAGGGTAAGACAGTAAAACACTGTATCAGCCATCATACACAACTAACCAATCTGCCCTGGCTCATTCAGTCACCTCCACCCATTGCTGACTTCTTGTTTGTTTTCCTTTTGTCCAGCATTTGTATCCGCCCAGGGAGGGGCTGCAGTCATCTTTCCTGTAGCATCTGGACAAACTGAAGAAATGGTCTGAAGGAAATAGGATGAAATTCAATAAGGACAAATGCAAAGTACTCCACTTAGGAAGGAACAATCAGTTGCACACGTACAAAATGGGAAATGACTGCCTAGGAAGGAGGACTGCAGAAAGGGATCTGGGGGTTAGACTGGATCACAAGCTGAATATGAGACAACAGTGTAACACTTGCAAAAAAAGGGAACATCATTCTGGGATGTATTCGCAGGAGTGTTGTAAGCAAGACAAAAGAAATAATTCTTCCGCTGTACTCTGCGCTGAATAGGCCTCAACTAATCCAGTTCTGGGCACCACATTTCAGGAAAGATGTGGGCAAATTGGAGAAAGTCTAGAGAGGAGCAACAAAAATGATTAAAGGTCTAGGAAACATGACTTATGAGGGAAGACTGAAAAAAATGGGTTTGTTTCGTCTGGAAAAGAGAAGACTGAGTGGGGACATGATAACAGTTTTCAAGTACATAAAAGGTTGTTACAAGGAAGAGGGTGAAAAATTGTTTTTCTTAACCTGTGAGGATAGGACAAGAAGCAATGGGCTTACATTGCAGCGAGGGTGGTTTAGGCTGGACATTAGGAAAAACTTCCTCACTGTCAAGGTGGTTAAGCAGTGGAATAAATTCTCTAGGGAGGTTGTGGAATCTCCATCATTGGAGATTTTTAAGAGCAGGTTAGACAAACACTTGTCAGGGATGGTCTAGATAATACTTAATTCTGCCATGAGTGCAGGGGACTGGACTAGATGACCTCTCGAGGTCCCTTCCAGTCCTATGATGAATGGAACTAGAGAAAGAGAGCAAGGTGTCAGGAGGGATCTACTGTGGTGTGGAACCAGAGGACTCAAGTGTGCAGAGGCCTGACTGCCTGCTCTCAAACTCTATTACATGAGCATATGATATTGGCCACTCAGCATGCCTAGTAAAGAACTTTTTCCAACAGCTCTGCCTGTCACATCACTTGTTGCTTATGAATAGTCTTGGAAGGACTGGATTTTTGTTAGCGTTTGATTCAAGGATATTTATCTTATATATATTTGACATGTGGTATTTACAGCCATTAAAGCACCAGTTGTCAAGCTTTAACTTTTTAAATCTCAGTGGATGCTGTCATTAAATAATTATTGTCTGACCAGCCTCCCAGGATTCTGTACAACCATGAAAATTGAAATGGATAAAAATAGAGAAAAATGCTTAAAAATAAACATCAATGTCTGTCAAAATGATAAAAATAATAATTTTCCAATTTTATGAAACTCTTCTGCCCATGCACAGAAGATGCTCCTCTACACTGTATGCCTCGATTCTAATATGCCTGCCTCCTGGGATCTCTAGTTCAGCTGTAGACTAATGGGTTGCTTTCCTGTGTCTTGTCCTTGGTACTTACAGAATGTGTTCCTCATCTCCACAGCTTTACTATCTATGCTGTTGTGCCAGGGTTTCTGGCAATCTGATGGGGGAGAGAACATGATACAGGGAGTTGCGTGTTCCTTGCAGCCTTTAGGTTTGCACCTTTCTGCTGTGCCTGCTGCTGCATTACCAGGTGGGCCAGTGTCTTTACGTTCAAACATCTTTAAACCCCTCTGCTCCATTTTAGATCCTGGTGCAGAGGACTCCGCTAATTTCCCATGACTATAATAGAAAAATATGATGAAAGACCAAAATATATTTTAAAATAGACCATGAGGAGTAGAAAGCAGGAACAGTGTACGTTCCTAATTCGTGCCAAGGGAGGGAGAATGCAATGGAGTAGTTGATAATCTGCCTACACCTGATTTTTCCCTTGGCTACCGCTAAATTTTCTGAGTGCTGAAGTGAAGCTCTGTGCAATTACCATGCTGGTGACTCTTCAGGGTATACAGAAGATGCATAACAACACTCCTATGTAGTGTTCAGGCACCTTGCCTATCTTTACTTAAAACATGGTGCAAGGCGCCCCTCAGTAGACACTTGTGCAGAATATATGGCCAAGGTGAATAAAGAGCCAACCTTTGGCAGTGCTACAGCCAATACCCTGATCTCCCAGCAGGTATGATCACATATAGATTGTAATAGTACTGATGTTCTTTTTCTTACTTGGTTCCCAGCATCTTTTTTAGTGCATTTAGTATTGCACCACTCGCGTCTTAGAAACATCCGATATGCTATTTCTCTCTCATTTGTCTTGCATTTTACAACATAAGACTTAAGAGAGAGGTAATAATAGTAAGGAATAGTAATCAACCTCTCTCTCTCCCCACTCTTTGTTCCTGCATCCCAGCTCTGGGAGTTCCCTCCAAAAAAGCCATCTGGTAGCAAATCCAAAATCAAACACCTGTATGCCAGATGTAAACCGCTGTCAGTGTAGCATTCATGATCTAGCCACAGTAAAAGCTACATGTTGGTGGTTCTGCTTAGGATAGAAATGGTTAAGAATGGACCCATTAAAGAGACAAAGTCAACTGCAAGTTAAGTGCATTTTCTACCCCTCTCCTTTCCTGTTTATTGTCAGAAGGAAGCGTGTATGTGATTGGGCGAATAGGAGCTGGGTGTTGTTAACCTGGCCCCAGTTCATTAAAGCACTTATGCCTATGCTTAACTTAAACACATGTTGAAATGGTTTCTTGAGGAGGGATGCTTTCCTGACTAAGGGCCCTGTTACTTGTCTTTAGTAATACTAGTGGGTAGCCTGCCAGGTTGGATATTTCCGACATGCCCCCGCACTTATGTTTATCCAGTCATGTATAATATTACATACTATGAGAGTTTTTGATAGGGAATTAGGCTAATCAGCTGCAATTTGCAGGCACCACAGGTTTCGTAAGGGCATTGCCTTCCGGCAATATTACCTGTGTAGGCTCTACTGTCTGTAGATTGAGATGTGTTAAAGGCAAAAGGTACCAAAGTATAACAGACCAAATCTGCCTTTCGTTATCCTTATAGATTAACTGACTTTTTGATGTTTGTTTCCCTTAACATTTTGCATATTCAGAATATTGCGGATTCATATAATAAGTTTTGGTGGTGGTGTTTTGTTTTTATTTTTAGCCTGCAACTTCTTGTCCTGTCCAAAGGGCACCACATGGAATGCCCTTTCCAATAGTCTGTGTTTACATGCCTCTTCTTGATTTAATCAACAACCCCCGACCCTTTGCTGACAAATTCAACAAATATATGAATTTCAATATGGATCATGGGTTTTTTATATAATTCTCGCATTCCACTAGACAGTTTACAGTTTGACAATACTGCTATCATTGCTTTCTATTTGTATTTTTAGCAAGCTACTAAACAGTTTAAGCTATATCAGATCACCGTGGTCTCTCTGTAGTTCTCTTATTATAAGCCCCCAAGGCTTGGCTCAGGTTTGATGTTAAATCTAGGTTATAATAAAAACAACCTGTGCTTTTTTAAAAAATTAAAGTGTGACATATATTTGTTCTTATTTGTCATGTACTATAGGAATTTTGAGTTAAAAGAAAGCTGCAAAGATGTTTTCATGCAGGTAATGTATAGTCTAATCAGTTTGCTGCAATGCATTCATAGCCACAGGCAGCAGGATAAAAATGTAAATGAATAAATAGAAGTAAACAGTCATCTGTTGCTTTTGCAAGTGAAAATTGAGTGAATCTCAGAGACAGTTGTAGAGTGAAATATTTTTTGTTTTTTTTTTCCAGTAAATTTTTTTGTTTTTTTTTTCCAGTAAAGCTGCAGCTGAGTATTATGGGTCAGATTCCTCAAAAGGGTGGATCTAATTGTTGCCTTTTAATTTTTTAAACAAATAAATGGCATCTGTAATTGTATCCCTGTTAAAATGTGAGAGTAAACAAAATCATAAATAGTTCCAAGAATAATGGTTAAATGTCTATTTTATCCATCCCATACACATAGAAACCTAATACAAATACAAAACAATAATAATTAAGCAACTACACATGGGCCCCATTAAATCAGTTGCTCACTTGAAATAGTCTTCTTATATTGACTGAGAATATTTTGAGTCTCTTGCTTAAAACAGGAGATTACCTAATAACTGTAGTCTCTTGTACATATGTATATTCCATGCCATATTTCCAATATATTGCTATGGTTTTGCTTATAGTGACAAGTCCTAAGAAGGGGTGGATTGGCTGGTGTCTGGTGTCTCTTGGTCCCGTCTAATTTAAATATCACTTACTTAATCTTCAAATGTCAAAAGAAAATGTCAAGCTGGGCTGGTAATGACAATTTGACATTGGATGCTTGAGAATTAGGGATCCAATAAATAAAATTCTGTGTTTTTTTCCCCCTGCAAAACAGTTCATTCTCAGAACCCCAGGAACAAGATAAACCATTCTGAGGTTGCCCGAAGGCATTCTCACAGCAAATTTCAAACTTGAACGTCAGAAATCGGAAATCTGAGAAAAGTGGACAAATGAAATATATTAGCTTGGAATTTTGTCTTGTGAAGAAATCTGGATTTGGATAATGTAATTTACAAGAAAAATCAGAGAAACAGAAGATGACATTTAAGCATGTTAGTGCCTGGACAATTTCCTAACATGCAAAAATGACTCTGATTTCAGATGAAATCTGCTGCATCAACTCTGGAGCCCAGCACCAGAAAAAATAAACAACAATAGGTAGGTTGGGCTTCCCAGCAGAAAGGACTAAAAAAAGCAATATCTACTGGAAAAAGCAGCTGACTTGGCACGGTTGAGTAATCTCCATTAATGGTTACTGACACTGTGCTTTAGTGTAATTTAGAAGTGTCTGATGTATTGTTCTGTGTGAAAATATCACAGCATGCAGGAAGGGAGGGAAGGAGAAGTTAGCCTCTCTTTTTATTTGATCTAGGGGGCAGCTTGAATGGAAACAGAAGTGAAGTGGTTGAACACAGACCAAGTTTTTCAAAAATAGATGTCCAAAACTGGTCTCCTAAATACATATTTAGATAACTAAATAAGTGACCTAATTTTCAGAAGCACTGAGAGACTTACTAGCTTTCACTGAAGTGACTGGGAGTACTGAATGCTCAGCACCTCTGCTCAATGGGGTGTTTGGACCTCCATTGGAAGGGATGGTCACTGAAGTCATTCCATTGGAAATGTTAAAACATGAAGTAATTCCATTTACTCACCCTTTCCTGGATGGCAGGAAGAGCAATCATTTGAACAGGCCATACAGGTCACATCACAAGTGGGAGCCTATCTGATTAATTTTTAAAACTGCATATTCTTTTCAGTTAGTGGATCTGGACATCAGAATCGCATTCACTATTTTGTTGGTGATAACAGTCCTGATGAACGGCCTGGGGGAGAGCAGTTGAAGCTGTTTTTTTACTGGTACGTTCAATCATGGGGGAGAGAGCAGTTGGCTGATACACCTGGTTAACAGTGCCAGATTTTCATCAACTTGTACTGGTCTAACATTGTGGGGCCCTGATCAGATTTTTCAGCATGATGGCTGGATCAGTCCTGAGAAGACTTTTTTTCCCCTTGTACAAAGCAGAGGAGAGGAGATAACTCTGGAGAGACTTTAAATTAGATTCACAAGCTGTTGCCATGTCTCCTACTACTGCTACTACTAGAGGAGATCTGGAACCAAGCATGGGCCTGCTATTTGAAGACAGGACGTCATGTCATAAGCCCAGATATAAAAGCACAGACCGTGCAGCACAGAACAGGAATGAAGAGAAGCCCAGAACATACAGACTACTACTATTTCTGCAGTTACTAAGATTACCTCTGAGGTTCTCTACAGCAAAACCCCACCTCATAAAGAACGGCATGGTGCCTGCACCAGTTGGAACCAAACAGGTACTGCTGGGCAGCATTGAAGGACACTCCCCTCTCGTGCACTACACACCAAGACAAGTTACAGCATTACAGCGCGAAGTTTGGAAGGGCATGAGGACACCAGGTGTTGCAGTGGAACCTGAATGTTATGAGTTGCCCCCGACTAAATCCTAATATGACAGCTGCTTCTTCCATTGTGAAGAGAAGTTGAAAACTCCCTCGTGATTCAGATTTGGGGAGGAAGTGAGAAAAGTGCTCTAAACCTACAAGAAGATCCATGTTCTAGCGTGGCAGCTTGCCTTGCTTGTGCAGAGATCTGCAGGGAGTTAGGAGGTCTGAGGTCAGATTTCTCTGAGAGGAAGATTTAGCCCTCCAGGGCAAATCCTGTTTGCACTCCCCACATCAGGTGTAGAGGATCCTGACAGCAGCAGACCATCTGACTGCAGCAAAGTTGAGCTGAGGTCAACAATGCCTGCGCACCAAGTTAAAAAGCTGCTATTTGCAGGGTTGCTCAGAAGCTGTGCAATGGCTATCCTTCTCACTCCCATCGCCTCTCCACTGCAGCCTATGCAAGTCCCAGAGATGGAGGGTGCTGAGCTCATAACATTTGGCTTCCCCTTCCCCAGCACCAGCCACTGCTTTTCCTACTTCCTGTCTAATCTGGCCCCTGCCTGTCTTGACATTGGTGAAGGAAAACAGGTTTTATCTTTTAGAACTTATTACTAATTGAGTGGCAACTGTAACTGAGGAGTTAGAGAGAGAGACTGTTATGAGCTGTGCATATGAATGAGCGCTGCAGCTTGCTTTCTGTTGTTTCTGATGTTTCTCCTGCCTGTTCTCTTGTGTTTGGAGAGATTGTGCTGGCTGTGTTTGAAGACCTGTGTCTTTTGTACATGAACAAATTGCTAGCTTTATTTGCTTTATTTTTCACTCTCTGATTTCTAGTCTTAGGTGGATCTTATAGCTGTTTATCAGAGTTTGTAATCTTTCTTTTCCTACCATTTTAACTGTCATCCTGGCTTGTCAACCTCAACAAGTCCTTGTCTTTTGAGCTTTAGAAATAAAGGCACTCTCGAGGTCCTGGGAACAACAGTTGTTATGGAAGAAGTAATTTCTCCTTGTTAAATCCCCTTCATAACTGAGATTTTTTTTATGCCTCCTATGAAAATATTCTCTGATTCCACTCCTGTGATACTCTGATTGGCTCTCTTTTCTTTTAGAAAATATCTGCATAAAGAAAACTTCAGATGATCTTCACAACATCAAAGCTAGTGGCACGACTTCCCACCAGCCCTTGTTGATGGAATACTTTTTGATTCAGAAATCCATAGGTTTGAAGGCCAGAAGGGACTTGTCTGACCTCCTGTATAACACAAGCCATGAAACTTCCCAAAATAATTCCTAGAGAACATCTTTTTAAAAAACATCCAATCTTGATTTTAAAATTGTCAGTGATGGAGAATCTACCATGACCCTTGGAAAGTTGTTCCAATGGTAAATTACTCTCACCATTAACAATTTACACCTTATTTCCAGACTGAATTTGTCTAGTTCCAATTTCCAATCATTTCTCTGCTAGATTGAAGAGCCCATTATTAAATATTTGTTCCCTCCCTGTGTAGGTACTTATAGACTGTAGCCAAGTTAGCTCTTAACCTTCTCTTTAGTAAGATAAACCGATTGAGCTCCTGCAATCGATCACTATATAGCATGTTTTCTAATCCTGTAATTATTCTCGTGGCTCTTCTCTGAATCCTCTCCAGGTTATCAACAACCTTCTTGATCAGTGTGCATCTCCTTGTGCAAGGAATTATGCTTCAACAGGTTTATAGTCGCTTACATTGGGCCGTCATAATGCCGGCATCACAAATGACATACATATTTTAGCAAGGTGGCTGCCTTTGCTGGAAATCAGAACTGGCAATTTTAATTAATGCAATTGTTTTTAGAGATGTGTTAATGCTCATGCATGGTAAGGAGTTTGAGGCTGCTATGCTTAATGAAAATAGGACAGCTTTTCTTTAATATGTAAACAATTGACATGGAAATGTGATTTGGATACGCCTGTGAATATGGAGCCAGATTCTCAGCTGCTGTAAACTGGCCCATTGAAGTAAATGGAACTGTGCTGATTTGCATCAGCTGGAGATCTGACTTGTAGTTTTGTTATCACAAAACATTAGAGTTGGTCAATACTTTTTATGTGAACAGTTTTCCATCAGAAAATGCAGTTTTATTGAAATCGAAACATTTTGCAGGAATGTGTCAATTTCAAAGAAATTTTTGATAGGAAAGAGTTGCAATGATTTGGAATTTCTTATTTTGTTTTGGCAATGCTGAAATATTTTGTTTCAATAAGATAAAATGTTAGCTTTAGCTTTTTGTCATTGTAATTAATTACATCTTGACTTTTATATTATATTAAAATATCCTATTTCATGTTTAATATTATAATGTTTCAACATTATTGAAACAAAGCATTTTTCATGGTCAATAGAAACTTTTCAGAATATGAACCTCACAGGAATTTTGAAACTTTGGCTTTTTGCTCTGATTTGGAAAGTACTTTTTTTTTTTCCCCCAAAATATCGGAATGTAACCATGGAACAAAATTTCATTTTCCAACCAGCTGTACGAAACATGTGAATGAGTTTCCATATCTATTATTAGGATGCCCATGGCTTCTGAACTTTTTGAAGAAACCTAGATCTTGCTATGATTTCCTCTCAAATCTGCCATGATAAACCTCATCTTACATGGTAAATCTGGGTCTGTCTTACCCAAAGAGTATAACTGCTCCTTTCCTTTCATTCTGATTTATTAGGCAAATTTATATTGAAAATACCATCATTCAGTGGATCTGTGTATAGACAAAGGGTCAGATTCTCAGCTGGTGTATTTGGCAAAGTTCCACTGACTTGTGTAGCCCCACTCATAAAGTGTGGCTCAAACCTCCTGCCTGGTCCTTGCTCTTTGGAGTGACTTCTCCCCTCTCCTCACAAGGGATGGGTCCTGGGTTCGTTTTTGTGCAGCCTGATGCCTCCTCTCAAGGTGACTCCTCACGGTGCCCGAGGGTGCATGAACAATGCTATCACTGCTGGCAAGAAGTATAAAACCCAGTACCCGGGAAACAACAAAGTACTTCAACACAAACCCTAGCAAAGAAATGACACACCCAAAATAACAGCATAACAAAGCGGGGACTTTAGTGGGAGCAGGAAAATAGGGTCTGGGAAAGGTTTAGGTTAACTAATAAATACTAAACCATCAACAAATCAACCAATTCCTCTTCTCCCACCACTCACACCTCTCCCCAACCCCCAGCTCCCTCCTTTCTACCTTCCCAGGTCGGTGCTACACTGAGGATGATTCCGGAGATGAATGCTGCAGCCCTGTGAATGTTGGCCGGCTTAAACAAAAAAGGGTCCTCTGACAGAGTCTTCACCCTGGGACGGGCAGGGTCCTCTCCTGTATCTCTGGTCTGGAGTCCTGTGGCAGTCTCAACCGGTTCTCAGTAGCTGGTGCCAGGTCAGATCTCTGCTACTGTGGCCGCTGGTCTCCACAGGGCTGGAACTGCCTGACCCATGCACTAGATCCCACAGCCATTCAAAGTCACCTTTTGTGGGGAGGGGAGTTAATCAGAGACTCCCTGAGCTGTTCTGCTTCCCCCTCAGCTCCCAAACTCAAAGCTGAAACTAACATTAGTGGCTTTGTCTCTGAGTCTGGCTGTTTCCTGCCACTGAAGGGCTGAGTAGCCCTGGCTCATCTCTGGCCCAGCAAACTGCTTGTCCGTATCACACCAGGCAGAAACATCCCCATTGGCCTCAGCAGGAGTTTCATAGACTCATAGACTTTAAGGCCAGAAGGGATCATCATGATCATCTAGTCTGACCTCCTGCGCGTTGCAGGCCACAGAACCTCACCCACCCAGCCCTGTAATAGACCCTCTAGCCTCTGGGTGAGTTACTGAAGTCCTCAAATCATGTTTAAAGACTTCAAGTTACAAAACTCCCCCCACTATTTACACTAGTTTAAACCAGCAAGTGCCCCGTTCCCCGTGCTGTAGAGGCACGTGAAAAAGAAACCTGGGTTGCTGACCTGAGGGAAAATTCCTTCCCGACCCCAAATATGGCGATCAGTTAGACCCTGAGCGCCAGCCCGACACCTGGGAAAGAATTCGCTGTAGAGAGCCCTCCCCATGTAGGGTCCCATCACCGGCTGTTGGGGCTATTGGTACGAGCAGCCGCAGATGAGCCTCACGCCATGATAGGCAGTCTCATCATACCATCCCTCGAGAAACTTATCAAACTCATTCTTGAAGCCAGTTAAGTTTTTGCCCCCACGGCTCCCCTAGGAAGGTTGTTTCACTTCACTGCTCTGATGGTTAGAAACCTTCATCTAATTTCAAGCCTAAACTTGTTGATGACCAGATTATATTCATTTGTTCTTGTGCCAACACTGGCACTTAACTTAAATAACTCCTCTCCCTCCCTGGTATTTATCCCTCTGATGTATTTATAGAGAGCGATCATATCTCCCCTCAGCCTTTGTTTTGTTAGGCTAAATAAGCCTTCTTAAGTCTCCTCTTGTAAGGTAGGTTCTCCATTCCTCTGGTCATCCTTCTTTGCACCTGTTCCAGTTTGAATTCAACTTTCTTAAACATGGGAGACTGGAATTGCACACAGTATTCCAGGTGAGGGCTCACCAGTGCCTTGTACAATGGTACTAACACTTCCCTGTCCCTACTGGAAATACCTCGCCTGATGCATCCCAGGATGCCATTAGCCTTTTTTTCATATTTGCATCACATCAGCAGCTCAGAGTTAGCCTGTGATCGACCAATACACCTAGTCTTTCTACTCCTTTTTTGCTTCCAACTGATATGTCCCCAGCTTGTAGCAAAAATTCTTGTTGTTAGTCCCTACATGCATGGCCTTGCCCTTTGCACATTTACATTTCACTCCATTTCTACTACTCCAGTTTTCAAGGTCATCCAGCTATCTTGTATGATAGTCCAGTCCTCCACCGTACTGGCAATACCTCTCATCTTTGTGTCATCTGCAGATTTTATTAGCACACTCCAACTTTTTGTGCCAAGGTCATTAATGAAAATGTTAAATAAGATTGGTCCCAAGACCCATCCCTAGTCCATTCTGCCCCCACCCATGACTACAAGCCTGCTGGGAAATGGTGTCAAACAGCTGTGGTAGCCATTATTTTTTGTAGTCAGTAGGGTAGGGACTCCACTCAGTCCAGAGTTCCAAGAACTGGCAAATCTCAAGTGGGTATTACACTTCAACAGAGGTAAACTGATTTACACCAGATGTATATCTAGTCCTAACTGTTTTTCAGCCTTAAGGCCAAAACCTGCTCACCTTATCCTCTAGATTTCCCATTGAATAAGGAGAGCAAAATGTGGCACTTCAAAAACATTTTTTTTATATTCATCAAACTATTTGTGTTGGATGTGTAACACTTTATTCCAAGCTTTAGTCTGGTGCGAATTTTAAGATCAAGTTATAAAACTCTGAAAAATGTCATTTACTATGAAAATGCTGCTGATCTAATCTCAGACGAGGGGGTATCCGATACGTTTTTAGATACACTGGGCCAGTTTCTCAGCTGAGCCCGAGGAACAATGGGCAAATCTGAGAAGGAGCGGAGGATAACATGTGCTTTTTGCACTCCCTTTGATCTTTGGACCGGATCTGTTCTTATCCAGTCCAGGGTACAGAGCTGCTCAAAACTATGTTTAAATTAAACAGCACCCACCGGACACTGTTCAGTATCCTGGGATCACTGAGCTGCAAGGATGCCCCTGCTCTGCCCCATTTTCCCTGCACATGCCCACTACACCAGAGGCAGGAATGAGGGCTGGTGAAGGAGCTACTACGGTGGCTCCGTGCCACCAGAGGAGTCTCCTGCATTAGGTGAATCCTCCACTGAATAGCTACACTAGCTTTAGGGCAGCTTTTACCTCAACATCTCCTCTCTGGGATACTGAAAGTGTATGTATTTAGTTGTCCTTAACGGAACACTTGAAATGGGTTGTTTTCTTATGAGATTTGCGGTGCACCTCACGGAGAGAGGGATTTAGAGCTAGCTCCAGCACAGTGGTCAGCACCTTGTGGGAGATACCGAGGAGTCCTAATGTTAACTGTCATGGGGCTTGAGGGCCCCTAGAACCTCTCAAGACATGCACAGCTCCTCACAGGATTGGCCCCTTAGGAAGCCAAAAAGGATGGAAACCCACTAATTTCTTAAAGTCACAACACGTTGGTTTTTTTTAAAGCAACCATGTGGCCTTGTTTTAAAGTGCTTTTTTTTTTTTTTTTTTGAAGTTCAAAGATACCTACATTTATAGTCACGTGAGTCTTTATTCTGGTTCTCTTCCTAAAGCCTGTCTCTGATTTATGGCTGCAGTTTGAGAGGTACTCTGTGTCAAAAGGAAAGATATTCTTCCTTTTCTTTGAAAATTGAAAATTTCTCATAAAAATTGGACAAGCTGCCAAAAAAGGTCACTCACTCGAAATGAAACTCAGAACAGCTTCTACATTGTTCTAGGCTTATATTATGATGTAGTAATTAAGTTCACATTTTTATTTTGACTGAATAAATTGAAATACTCCAAAAGAGTTCAATGATTTTCACCTCTATAGGTATAAGAGTATCCAGCAGTCACAGAGAAAACAATGGCCATTGTCTTCAGTTGGTGTAAAATTCCACGATTCTGTTGAAATCAATGAAGCTTTGCTGAGTCACAATGTCATCTTCTATAGTCTGAATCACTAAGGGACAGATTTGCAAGCTTGCCATTATGTGCAAATATTTGAGCATATCAAGCTCATGTGTGCAAAGGCAAGATGTACACAAATTGAGGCCCTGATCCTGCAAACAGTTATGCATGTGTTTAGTCCATTTGACCTCAGTGTTCTTCTCCCTGCATAAAGTTAATCTCTTGCATGATCATCTGCAAGATCGGAACTTTGTGAATTTGCACACATGCATAGCCAATAAGGGGTGAGTGAAAACCTGGCTGTATTAAAGTCAATGGGAATTTTGCTGTTGACTTCAGTGGGGCCAAGATTTCTCTCAGTGTGCCTTACTGGCCATATGTGTGTGTACAAGTACCTGAAGGGCAAAGGCTCAGTGTGTATTCACATGCACAGGTCACACACATATATGCCTAGTGTGATTTTGGAAGTCTGACAATTTAATTTCAATTATTTTTAATAGTCTAAATAATATTAATAAATACACTATAATATCAACTCACTTAAAGGATAGACATTTCCTTTCCTCTAATTATTTTACATTAAGTACAAGTGTGCACACTTGATATCAGCTGACAATAAAGATGTTCCCATTTAATGTCAATTAAGAATCACTGACTTCCTGCTCCAATAGCACTTCATGTCAATGATTGTAGGCAGTGCAAATGGGCTATCAATTTTAACCTGAATTATTTAACTGAGGCTGATTTTAGTTTTCTGTTGAATTGTATGGTTTTGTATGTGCAGCAACCATGTGAAACAGAGTCCTGGACAGATTGGAATGGTGATTTTACTTTCTGATACTAATGCCTCCACCATTTTGATTATTTCATGGTAACTTCAGGAAGGCGACATCAGTTGAATAGTGGAAGGGAAAACGTGGCATAGTGAGGTTGTAGAAGTCTCAGTCCCCTATTCATAGACATGCAGTACCTTTTTCTTTCCCCCATTAAATGAATAACACAACAATGATCAATGTGGGAATCGTAATCATTATATAACAGAAATATTGGCCAACATTTGAAATCTGTGTGCCTAAGATTAGGCTCCTGAATATGGCTTTAGGAACTTAACTTTAGGACCCAAGTCTTGAATTTGCAGTTGAAGAAGACTGGGAGCCAGTCAAAGATGCAGAGCCACAGGGGTGATGTGCTCATGGTGGCTAGTCCCACTGAGGAGGCAGACTGCTGCATTGAGTTCAAGCTAAAGACACTTGCTTCACCTTCAGCCCCAAATAAAGAACCTGACTTTAACAAATGGGGGACAGAGGCCTTTGATGGGAAGGGAGGTCAGCAACTTGGCTTGTTTTCCAAGACATTTTCCCCTTCTGATTAGCATGACCTCCATCTTGCCTGGTTCAGTTTGAGCCAGCAGTTCAACCTAGAAAGGCTAGGGAAGCCAGGAGCTGAGAGGAGTCTCCCTCTAGCCAAGGAGGGAGATGGGCCTAGCTGCCGGGGAAGCCTAAGGGTACCTAGAGTGAGGCGGGGCTGGGGAAAGGCCAGAGGGGTTGGTGAGCTCCAGGCCAGCAACTCCCCAGTGTGCAGGGCCTTGTTCAAGGCCCCACAGAGGTACTGGGTTCCAGAGGAAGGCAGCCGGTCCAAACCTCCCTTGCCTATGATGACTGGCTTGTACAGACTGCAGTTGGCCCCAGAGAAAGGGGGCTAGATGGTGACTGGCAGTAGCCCATAGGCTGAGGCCCAGTGGGCATAGAGGATGTGGGAGGATCCCCAGGGAGGGGAGACCCAGGAAGCGTGTGGGGGTATTGCAAGGGGGCAACACCCCAAGTAAAAGGGCACTGGGGTCCGGAAGGGACACGTGGGCCAGCGATGGCAGGACACCAGCAGAGGGTGCTCCGGGGCTGGAAAGAGCTAATTCCCTGGACGACCGGCAGGCGGTGCCACAGGGTGAGTCCCGCCCCATCACATAGACATTATGGGCCTAGTGAGGAGGGTGCTCCATCTGTCTTTACACACCAACACCCAGATCTTCATTTGTATCCTTTGGCCAGCATGTCCCATGCAAGGTGTGAATAACTGACTCCCTTGTTCCTGTCTGAAACAGCAAATGAAAAGCCTCTTTCTGGAAGTGATGGAGCCTCCTTTTCAAAGGGAATCTCAGTTAGGAGATTAGTGAAAGTGGGTCTGAATTATAAGTGAGAAACAGGTGGAGTTTCCAGGTATCTGGAAAAGGTAATAGGTATTCTTGACTTTTGTAGCAATACAGGCCCCTGTACTAAGAAAGCAGTAGTAAGAACAGACCCAACTTTCACACCAGTGTCATCCAGGGCAATCTTATTCCTTGAATAATAGGAGATGTATAGACAGCTAAATAAATTCTTCAAAACACTTTCTTCTACCGAAGTTTTGAAAAGTAGACGTCTCCCCTCGGAAACTCATAGACGTTCAATGCATACCTGTGGGCCTGTACAAATAACTGAGGCCTAATTGGATACACAAAAATTCATGTGCAGTTGGGGATCTGAATATACATGCAACTATACTGCAATTTAAATGAGAGTGCAAACTGAATGATACAACTTTTACATGATTATCTAGGTTCCTAACTAGATATTTACACCTGCCAACATCTGACTTGTATACATGGTCGTAGCAGTTGCATGTACAAGTGCAGATGTGGAATGTTATTGTATTTATTTATTTGGATCTATAACAATAATAGAAAAGAGCCCATCCAAGAGCACTGCGTGCCCTGCCATTATTTAGATATACAAATTAAACAAACCTCAGAACCCTAACCCAATCCACCCTTTATCAATTCAATAACAAACCAGTATTTCACTCCACTACATGTCTTACCCGTCTATATCCTGCCATCTTCAAATGCTTGCACCAATTGTACACACATTATTTTCTGGGCATGCATTTTTTTTCTTGGCATAAGTGAATTTCTGCATTTTAAAAAACGGCTCTGTATATCTGTCCAATTCTTGGCCTTTCTACTGATGCAACCAATAAGTGTATGGATTAACAACAGTTATGATGGTGCTTTGGATGCTGTAGAGATCTGCTGTTCTCTAACGAAAGAAAACACCAACAATATACTGATTCCATATATTCCACCTTGGGAAAAACTTTGAGTCAGTATTGACCTAGGATGGATTTGAATTAGTGATTTAGAGTTGAAAGGCTCCTCAACTGATAACTAGTTATCTGAATCCTTCCATTCTCTGGGCTCTAAAACCTATGGCTGTAGACTAGTCATCAATTGCTATAGAGAATTGTTTGCCTCCCCCCACCCCGCATCCTCCACAGTCTGATTTTGATCCTTCCATAATGGCATGAAGGTTACAGTCTAATATGATGGTGATCAATCTGACAACTTTGAAATCCACAGTGGTGTCAAACAGGCATGTCTATCAACACTCTTCATTCTTTTCTCCGCTGCTTCACCTAGCATTGAGGGTGTACATTGACATACAACATCAGGTGGAAAACTGTTCAAAATTGTACTTATCGGAGAAAAAAGCAAAGTCAAACACCTGCTGATAAGAAAGTTGGTTTTTGGTGACAATGCAGTGCTTATCGCACACAGTGAAGAGGAGTTTCAGCAACTTTGCAATAGCTTTGTGGTACTTTGTGATGAATTTGGACTTAAGCAGCAGTCTAAAGAAGACAATGATGATGGCACAAGGTGTGTTGACTGCTGCAGTGATTTCAATAGCTAACCCCATGATAGAAGTTGTGCACAAGTTCTGCTATCTATGATCAACTGTATTGGATCCCTTATCTCTAGATGACTAGCTTAATTCTCACATCAGAAAGGCAGCGACCACGTTCGGCTAACTGACCAAGTGTGTACGTGGGATAACATTGAAAACCAAGAAACAGGTCTACCAGATGTGCATTTTGAGCATTCTTCTGTATGGTGGCAAGACCTGGACTACCTGCAGCAGGCATGAGAGAAGGCTAAACACCTTCCACCTTTTTATGTTGGCTGTATTCTAAATATCAAGTAGGAAACAAAACAAAGTCCATGAGAAAGTAAAATTGCCAAGTCTAGTCCCTACTCTCAAATACAGATGTCTCTTTTGGCTTTGTCATTGGATGGACATTGGACAGATTCGAAAGGATCTCCTGTGTGGAGAACTTGCAGATGTTCCAAAGCCACTGGGTTGACCTAGCCTCAGGTTCAGGGGCATTTGCAAGAAGAAATTGAAAACTTTCAGCGTCAACACCTCAAGCTGAGAAGATGCAGCTTTGCTAGCTGGAGTGTTGCACTGTGCCAGGGAGTCAAAGAGCCTACAAGAGGAAAGCAAAGAGAGGAGAGTACAGTAGGCCTCAAACTAGTAGCATGCAGGTTTCATCCTCTGGCCTTGCGCCTTGTGCCTGAGCTATTTGTGGCAAGAACGGTTGCTCAAGAACTGGACTTTTTAGCCACTCGTGATGCTGCAGCATGACAGAGTAACTGAATTGCTCCGGCGCTTACACCAGCGTCTTTCAAGATGAATGGTTGCCATCTGAGCACACCTGGTATTAGTTCTGAGAAATAATTCCATAACTAAAAAGAGATGTTACAGCTGAGAGAGGAAAATTGCCACAGGAAAGGGTTTGGAATGGCAACGTAGGAGACTACTTGACATTAAAAACAAATTGATTTGTCTGTAGAAGTCTGAATGCATACCACAATAAATCTGTGGCACAGAAGGTGAAATCCTGGCCCTGTTGATATCAGTGGGGACCAGGATTTCACCCTACTGTACTATAGGCAATTCTGAAATAATGACTTTCTATAGGTTAATATGAGTTGTTTATTACAAGTACAAGAATATGCCACAGAAGAATGTACCGGAACAGAAAATAAGGCCCTGATCCTGCAAGAAACTCCGGGTAGACAGAATCCTTTCAGTCAGTGGGACTGCGTATGGATGCAGCGTCCACCACCAGAATGTTTATTGCAGGATCAGGACTTAAATTGCCAATTTTTTCAGATAGATTTCAATGGGCATTAGGCATTTAACCTACTTAAGTGCTTTTGAAAATCTTACTAGCCATCCATCTGCATCTTAGGTGCCTAAATACCCTTAGAAATGCATCCCCAAGTCCTTGAGGCTTCCTTTTTAATTTGTTTCCTCCTCATTTCCTTTTTTATATGGTAGGACTAGCACCAATGATTGATGGTCATGAAGAGCTAGGAGTTGTAAACAAATATGGACCATATTTTTAAAGGGGATTCTAATTTTGTGCTACTAATTTTGTCCCTGCAATCATCTAGAAATGCAATTCTGGGATGGCAAATTATCATATACTGAGTCTTAACCACATGATTTTCAAGGTCAGGTAGGTAGGTAAATGTCAATATGTTCTCATTTGCGCCCAGAAATAGATGCTAAATTGGAGGTGAAAAATTAGAAACTTTTTTTAAAAATTAGGTGAAAAATGTCAGCAATACTGACACCCCTATTATTATTTACTTAATACCATAAGTGTGCATGGCACTTAATAGACAACTATCAGTCAATGTAGATAGGCTCTGCTATAGGATACATGAAGGTTCCATACCAAGATAACATCAATCTAGGAAACAAGAATCTAGGAAAAGTTATTTTTAGTAATGATTGTCTCATGAGTTTCTGATGTCTCATGAAAGATTTCATTCTTATAATATTTAAATAGTTTCTCATCTTCCATATTGCAATTCCTTTGTGGCAAGCAGCCAGAGCATGGAAACTTGTACCACTCTCTTTCCATTGGAAAACTGAAGAGACCTGAATTTGTATTATAGATCTGACAACAATAACAAGAAAAATCTTTGAGTACATTTAGTTTTACAAGTTTATAAGAACTATATTAAATAAAAATGGTAGGTTTAGAAAACAACATAATCTATTCTAGTCAGGTTAATTGAGGTACCTGAGCATCACTGAAGTACCAGCACTCATATAAAACGAGAGGTGCTCTAGATAGAGATTCTAGGGTATGTTTTCCATCTTCCCATACTGAGGTAATCAATGGAACTATATTGGCGACAGCTGGGAGGGAGTCACAGAGTTTGTTCACACATGTTAATTGTCAAGAAGGCATCAGAGAGAAATGATGGGCTGATGTAGAGAAAGGAACAAATAAGAAACAAAAAGCAGGCTGAAATTCAAATTCTGAGGATATAAAGCTAAAGTCATTTGTTGTTTAACCTCCAGCCAAATCTGACTCCAAGGAAAATCAAGCCAAATACTGTTTATTGTTGCCATGATGCTTATTCATACATCAATCATCCCCCTTTTAGATTATTCTATTTTTAAGGCATAACTTCCATCTGCTGTTTGATCTTCTACAGCATAAGACATTTAGCTAATAACAACATCCATCAAATCCCAACTTTCCTTTAGTGTTTAAACACTATCAACTCAGGACTCCATCCATCTTATCGTCATTGATTCTGATCAGGTACATCTTGTGAATGGTTAGGTGTGCTCCGGAACCATAGCCAAAGTTATCAATTTATTTTTAATTAGCAAGATAGCTTTGTTGTTATTGTGCATTGTTGTACTTCTGTAATGTCATAGGATTAATAATAGGGAACCTAACATTCTGTGGCAGTGGAATGAAACATATATTTTACCTTAGGGGAAGGCAAGACAATGATTTCACAACTACTGAAATGAGTGTAACTAGACAAATTTATGATGCGTTTGTTATTTGTGTCATTTTTTCAGTAGTTTGGATCTGTCTTCAGTCTCTCAGGGAATGAATGGTTATGTTTGCATGTCTCAGACAGAATGCCTAAACAAAACAGACTGAAGAATCACCATTTAACAAAGGTTTCAGAGTAGCAGCCATATTAGTCTGTATCCACAAAAAGAAAAGGAGTACTTGTGGCACCTTAGAGACTAACCAATTTATTTGAGCATAGCTGTAGCTCACGAAAGCTTATGCTCAAATAAATGTGTTAGTCTCTAAGGTGCCACAAGTACTCCTTTTCATTTAACAAAGGTTACACTCTTCAGAAGAGGGTGAATAATGGAAAATTTTAAAAAATGAAAATATTTGTTTGCAATTTTAAATAAATTCACTTTGGCAATGCTTATGTCCTTTATGCAAGCATTTGAGGGCAAATTTCAAAATTGCAGGGAAGATTATTTGCAGAAACTGAATTTTAGATTGGTACACACATGTATTTATTTTGGAAATACTTGCCTGCTCATTCAATCAGAGAACACAGTGTGACTTATCTGGCCAATTGCAGTAAAAACACACAGCTTGAATTTAGAATATCTGGAGTCAGTCCATAGAATAAAAAATTCCAAAAAAAATATTTTTGGCCAAAAAAAAAAAAAAAGGATAATGAATAAACCCAGGGAAATTCAATTGTCTTGTGGATGTTTTCCAAACACAAACAGAGGCTTAAGTTGTCAAATTATGTATTGCAAAGCTCTAATTATCTTACACCTCATGCTCATTGTATTACCTCAGCTACTGTACGTTCATTTAGGAGGGAAGTAAATTCAGGACATTTACTGCACTCCCTTTTATGCCACAACAAGATAGCGCTTGAATTTAAATGAGAAAAAGTGCATTTACTTTTCTTTCCTGGCTCTCCAATAAGAAGTCCCTGAAGAGGCGAGCTTGGCTGGTGGTGTTCAGTGATTTCTCAGATAACAAGAGCTTCACATTTCTGTGGAATTCCCATTTGCCAGTGAGCTGCTGCTGCCGCTCGCCTGATTGATATATGACTGCAATGGCACTTTTCCATTTGACATTCTCTCTCCCTCTCTCGCTCCCTCGCTCTCGCTCAAACAACAGCCCTAACTTTTGTGTGTTGCAAATATAAAAGGCAAGCCATGTGACAGAGGGACAGAAGAACAAAAGCATTTGGAAGTAACAGGACCTCTCTTTCGCTCTCAGAAGAGTGTGAGGGAAGGAAGGAGAGGCACATTTTCCAAAGGTAAGCACACAAATAAGCACTTACTCATATTTTGGGTATTACTAAACTGAGCATTTAATTTATTTATCTGACAAATACATGTTCTCCAAATAGCATGTTTGAAATAAAGTGTATTCATTTAAAAAATGACTTCAGTTTTACTACCTACATCATCTTATTATTATTTCCTTAATTACATGTCTGTCTGAGGATGCCTATGTGAAATCTCTGGGAAGAAAAACAGGCAGTGTACTGTGGTTTTGGATAAAATGATCAAATACGTTTCTTTCTGTAACTTTGCATTGATTCTCATTTGTATGAATTTGGGAGGAAGGGAGGCACTCGATTCTGTCCTGAATTCATAGAAAGAACTATAGTATCTCCAGGACTGTCTTTGTCCCATTACAATAGAGCTCTATGGACACAGGCAAGCCTGCTAGTTTCAAATGGAACTGTTTACTTTTATTACTACTTATATATGCTGCTCTCTTGCCAGTCATCTGCCAGAGTGCTTAGAATAATTTGAAACAATAGGCAATATTTATTTCTAGCTTTGTGTGTCATGCTTTGCAGGGGCAATTTTAATTTGCACATTATTATTTAACCAAACTTCTGGGAAGCTTTGCCATGGATTGCATAGCACTGGTTATGGATTAGGATGGATTTAATGTACATATTTGATTGGCTAAAAGCGACGAGGAAATCCACAGTGTTTGTCTTGGCTGGAGCACAGAGGGGTATATTTAGTAGTCAGCTTACCCCTTCAGCACAACAAATAATGCAGTGTGGATGTGTGTTCAGTAGCTCCAATTGGAGGATGCTAAGGCAGGGCACTGCTTTCAGTGACAATCTACAAGACCTCAAAACGCTTGCCAGGAGGTATAAAGGATCTTTCAGTACACTGAAATCATTGCTTTGCAGGGTAAAATTTCTCTTTAAGAAGAGTGTCACTGTAAGAAGCATGAACATAACTGTTGTCTATGTGCTTGGGACAAAAGAAGACTATAGCTGTGAACCGAATAATATATCAGAATACAGTATAACTGGCGTCCATTGTAATGGATAAAGTCCAATTAGAACTTGATTAAAGAAAAAAATCCCACGTAGCGACGGAGATTCAGGTGAGCGCAAGAATTCTGGGAAGGTTGAAATCAGCAGATTAAATAGCAATAATCACACTAACAGAGATGTACAGCTGAAAATGTGGAATTCCATTTTCACCTTAATTATATTAATGAAATTACCTGCAATTCATGAAGCAGCCCTGCAAAGAAAGCTTGGGTGAGAAAAGTGTTTTACATGGGTTGACTATTCATTTTTGAGAGAAAGAGAGAGAGAGAGAGAGAGAGAGAGAGAGAGAGAGGTGGTTTGGCAATTAGGGCATGGGACATGGGGCCAGAATTCTAATCTCGTTCTGAAGCTGATTTAAACTCTCTACTTCAATTTCCTGGTCTGTAAAAAAAAGGGCATAATAGTACAGCTCTACGGTACCTACCTCATCGGGGTGTTGGGAAGGTTCATTTGTTAATATCTGTACTGCTTTTTAAAGAAGAAGAGTGTCATATGGCTGCCAAGTATTATTAGCAATTTGTAGTAACTTCCAATGCAACCTGTCATAACTGGTGCATGCAAGGGACAGTGTGTACTGGAACTAAAGAGCACATTTCAAGTGATAAATTAAAACAACAGGTTTCAGAGTAGTAAGTACAAATTCACTTCATACCAGTGCTGCATCATGTAATGATTTCCTAATGGAAGCAGCCCAGATGCCTGTTAGGGTCACTACATGTGGGTATAACAGATACTGTTCTGGCATTTGTCCTTATTTATAAGAAAAACTTGTTTTCGTGGACTCTACTTTTTTCATTGCTAGTACTACTCACTTTGCTCAGATTGTGACTCATGCTAATGAGCAGCTATGCACATGAATAGCTCCATGGACCTCAATGAAACTACTTTGGTGAGTAGCTGCTTACCAGCTTGAATTAGAGATTCACAATCTGGCCCATATGACATATAAAATGACATTCTCTTGCTGGAATAATGAAATCTTAGTTCTAGGATAAATATCTTATTGAGTATCTTTCAGATAAAACATAAAGGGGATTAAATAGATTTTGTTGCTACAAGTTTACATAATGAAAATGGAATTTTATTATTATGAAGCCAATTAACTATGGATGTCAGCCAGCTACTGTGCCACTCTTTTATGAGATCATTATTCAGATCATCGCCTGCCAGTGCTGCTTCTTAGAATTCAGTTTTTTCACACACCACTTATTTTTAAACAGATGCATGTATGTAAATTACCCTTGCTTGGATAGCATAGCAATATCACCATTCATTATATCCAGTACTGTTTACTGTTTATAGTAGTAGTTTTCCATTCAGCCATCTAAGCATGGGTAATCTGCACAGTAGCAGTCGGTCTAACCCACATAGGTTCAGATGTGCCTTAGGGGTCAATGAAATCACCAGGTTATCCTTGCCTTCTACTTTGATTGGTGGGATTGCAACACCATTCCTTTAGGTGGGAGGGATGTAAGGCACGCTCAATGACTCATTCAACAAGAAGTGCTCATGTAGTCAACTCCATTCATTGTATCCCCTGAGGTCTGATCACATCACCTCTCTGATTTATCTGCTCTGAAAAGAACGAGGAAGTGACAAGCTTGAGATTGTTCCTGAACCTGGATGTCTCTGACACGAGCTTGCAGTGCAGTGCTGTTGTTAAGTCATCAGGCCATTTATCTTTACAAATGTTATAGTAGATTTAAAAAAACAAACATATTTTTCAAATTGAATTGAATTGAAAGTCCCTGTGCCTCTAATACCTTGCACTTTGGCCATTTTCGGGAGATAATTGGCACTCTTGGTTTTAGTACCATAGGAATGATCATTCTGGATTGGACCACTGGCCCAGTTTATTGGGTATTCTGTCTCTGGCAGAAGCTAGAGCCATCTACTTCAAAGGAAGGTATCAAAAACTCCGTAGTGAGCAGCTATGTAATAACCTGCCGACAGGGAAAGTTTCTTCCTAACTTCATCAGTTAAAGGTTGGTTTATGCCCTGAAGCATGAGGGTTTGTAATCCTTCCAAAAAGTCTTTAAAAATCTTTATTATTATAATGCTGGATGCTCACATTAGCTGTATAAATGGCCAAAACTTTCTTGAACCCTTCTTAGTTCTTGGCCTCAATGATACCTTGGGGACTCGAGTTCCACAGGCTGGTTGTATGTTGTTTGTATGCTGTAAGCGTGTTTCCTTTTCATCAGTTTTAAATTTGCTGCCTTTCAATTTCATGGAATGTCCTCCTGTTCTTGGCTCATGTGAGAGTGAATAGTAGTGCCCAATTCAAATTCTCTCTACCCTTTGTTATTTTGTTTACTGTTGTCTGACTTTTCCACTGGATGCTTATTGCATTCTAACTCATGTTAATTCCTGGATAAAAGTTTGGATGCAATCAGATTAATTCATTCACATGTCTCTCTGCGGATGACCGGATTGTCCTAATTTCCCACAATTCTGTACACGCATGTTGAGAGGTGCTGTCTCCTGCTCTGACTCTGATCAGCTGTTATTTCCTTTTTATCTGTGTCAGTGTGGAACATATTAACATTTCTCAGTAATGGTATGTTTGGAATCCCTCTGATGCCCCATCTCTAACTTAGCAGAACAATAAAAGCAAGGTTGTAGTAAGCCTTTGAGCAGCTGGCAGTCTATATATTCCTTCTTTTTTCACATAATCCAATTCAAATAGAACTCGGGTAGCACTGGTACTACCACTTCTAAACACCATCAGCTCTCATCCTATTTACTGGATTTATACGGCGTGGTATATCTGACTAGAGTCCCCGTCTATTGTAGGCAACATAGTCTGTCTTCCGGTATCACACCATTTGTCTGCAAGAGTACTTAGACCAGCTGATATAAGGGAAACACAGCTATGAGAAATTCCACAAGACCAATATTATTCTAGTAACGTGTTTTTTTACATCAATCATTGTTAAGGTTTCTGCTGCTGAGATCTGCATGCGTATTATAACGGAGCTGTAAACCACTTTAGAGTGGCAATGTAGAGGCGGTGTGGGTTATGCTGCCCTTTAAGACATGGGAGTTTAGGATTGGAGTTAATGCTCCAGCTTTGGTTTGGCAAAGGTTAAACATACCAGGACAGTGATACTTGCATCACTGTCATAGCAGTGGGATTCAAATTGAGTGGGAACTAGATGGTCCTCTTATTACAATGCATGAATTGCTATCCTGAGCCAAATCCTGCAGTTCTTAATCAGTTTTTTATTCACTTGGTCAAATTCTTATGGACACTAATGGGAATTTTTCCTGAATAAGGACTGAGAGTATTAAGGAGTACAGGATTTGGACCCGAACATGTTAGGGAGAGGATAGAAGAAAAGGTGTTTCTGATGGCTGCTAATAACTAAAGATCGGAATCTAAAAATAAATAAATAAAATCACATCTTTCTGAACAGGCATCTAGCCTAATAAATACCATAGAATCAGAAATTCCCATCTCTTTGTAACACTCCAAAATAAACCATACACATGTTTGAATGCCGTCAAGCAGTGCTAGGCCTCAGGGCAACTTTTAACTCTGTCAACAGTATTTTTTCATGACATTATTATTACTATTTATTAATTGTATTACCATCACACCCAGGACCCTCGGGGCACCAGGACCCCATTGTGAGAGGCACTGTACAAATATTATGTTGAGCTGTTAGACTAAAGTAGAGGCAATTATAGAAACTAAAGCCAAAGTAAAAGTTTGGATGTGAATATTTTCACTAGGAGAACAGACACTTGTCTGAGTTATTGTAAAGAAGTGTATTCAATGCAGGGCTAGAATTCCCTATTAAAAAAAAAATCAATCCTATGCACCGAGCTTCACCCATAAATGATGCTGTTCATTTCCTCTGTACTAAAAAGTGTGAAAATGTATTCTTCCCTTTACTTTTCCTCATTGTGGGAGCTGGATCACCCTTTACTAAACTGCCCCAAATTCATTCAAAATTAGAATAATACAAGTATACAAGTTTAGTGCATCTCTATCAAAATTAGCACTTGCCTGAGGCTTTGCCACAAAGCTCGACCAGCTCCTGGGCTGTAATGGGAGTTATTGTATACAAGTCACTAGGGGAATCTATTTAAAGACTCCTGGCATCATGAAGGGAAAGGGTAAAAATACAACCCCTCTTTTGTCCACCAATGGTTTTCTTTGGGAGTATATTAAAACCCTTTCTACATTTCTGTCTGGCTCTGTCCACTGGCAGTGTGCCAGCTCATAGTACCCACTTCTGGTCACCATTTCAAGACTGCAGTCACGAAGGACTGTATCTGTTTCCCACAGCAACTAAAGGATGGGCAATACCCCTGCAAACTTAAAAAGAATGCTATTCAGCTGGTTCCAGAGCTATTCACCTTAGTTTGGCCCACTTCAGGCACTAGGCCCCAAACCTGTAAACACTTATACTTTGTCTTTGGTAGTAGTATTGTTAAATTCAATGGCACAACTCATGTTCATACAGTTATGTGTATGTGTGTTTGCAGCACGGGGATCCCTGTGCTATATTTGCTGCAAATACTGTTCACTTTTCCCTCACTCCTCTCAGTGTAATATGACAGTGTCGTTAATGTTTCTAGTCCACGTGTATGCACTGGTATTTTGAACTGCAATATTAGAATAGCAGATAAGCCTTGAATCAGAAAATGAAATCTGTGAGGTTTCTTTCAATTACTGTCATAACATTCAAGTTTCTGAATCTTCAGCATTAGAGTCCATCATTTCTTCCCATTTTTAAAAGCCCAGCATTCTACATTTACTGTTTGGTACGATGAAAATTATGGTACCGTCGCAGTACTGCTAGAAGATGTATTTCCTTTGCTAGAGGAGACGATCCTTTAGCCCATTTACCTTTCTCCTGTCTTTATTTGTCTTTCAAGCTCTTATTTTCTCTGCTCTGGCTTTTCAATTAGTGGTCTTTTCCTTATTGAGCCTTTGTGCCTTTTTCACTATTCCATTACACTGGTTTTCTGCTGGTGGCATTGAACTCAAACTGGTACAAGAGGATGGAGACTGAGGCTCTCGGTATCCCTCACTAGATTCCTAATGATACCGAGACGGACTTTCAAAAATCACAGTGCTCAAAAGGCTTTAATGTGTCTAACATTTTCATCATTCCATAGCAGGGGGCTTTAAAAAGTATTTTAAAATGAGTAGCCTCTTTTTCTACAGTTGCTGGACCTGATTCTCAGTTACGCTAAGGCCATTTTGTATTACAGGGCGTTAAAATGGAAGTAAATTATTTATACCCAACATACGGCCCTTTACATGGCTAGGGCATTGTCAGTTGTCAAGTGGCCTTAGTGCAAATGAGAATCAGGCCCACCAACTTCAATATATTAAAAACAAAATCATGGTAGGAATGTTGAAAAGCAGACTACCGAGGAAAATGAAATCTGTTTATTAAAACCGGAGCAGGGGTAGTCACAGAGAGCAGAGTGGGCAGAAATCAGCAGATATGACCTTCACATTTGGACTGTCTAAACAAATGTGCATTATTAAAAGCAGTGATACTCAGACTGAGTCTTGCAAGCTGCAAGTGCCTCTTTAATGTGTGTCCTGCCGCTCTTTGCAGCCCATGATATTAAAGCAATGTGATTTCATTATTAACCAACTGTAGTTAATAGATACTCGGTCAGCTATTCTGCGGCGAGAATTATATATATATATAGTAAATAAAACTATGAATTCACACTACTGTGGTTCTTTTGGGTAACATTGATCACTAATTTGGTTCCTGAACCACTGAGGGCTGAGTATTGCTGATTGAAATGTTGTATACAATAGGTAAAATCCTTGCTCCATGCAATAAATGGCAAAACTCCCATTGACTTCAATGAGGCAGGGATTTCAACCAAAATTTATCCTGGATTGCCATTTGTCAGTGTGGGGCCAGTATCTCAACTGATGTAAATGAGTATAGGCCTCGTGACATCAATGAAGAGATGCTGGTTTACACCAGCAAGGATCTGGCCTCAGATGTTTAATTTGGTATTTGCATACATTTCAGGTAGGGGCGAAAAACTATCTAAGTTGTGAATGGAAATCTTTTTTATACCATGTCAGTTCTATATATTCACCTGTTTCATGCTGAGTGTAGCACAGCTGATTTAAGATGACCTCATTGGGCATTTTAAAATTTGACTCCAACACAGGACAGGGGTTTTGACTGCACTGCTAGGATCACATCCCTGACCATATAGAGACTTGTAGGGCATAACAATTTGAAATGCAAAAATAAATAAATGGAAGGACAGCATCATCTATTTATAAAACTAAAAAAAACTCTCTGGGTCCATAGAAGTCAATGGGCATTTTGCCATCAATTTAAGGGAGGGCAGGATTGAGTACAATATTTTAAAATATAAATGCATATTCACGGAAGCAGACATATGCAATGACTCCCACCTTAAGTGGATAACTACTGAAAGAATAAATCTGGTAAGGGGGAAATTCTGCTGCTGCTGCCCCCTTGTGGTGATAGAAGGACCAAGTGCAGCAGTACAGTGGTGGGAGTAAGGCTATAGAGATGCTGCAGCTGGGGACTCTGCAGCCATCACAAAGCTGAGTCCCAGTAGCTCACTGTGGGAGCATACAGGGCAGGTTGGAGTGCAGAGTTGTGGAGGGCCTTCTATAAGTCTATCAGCCGCATAGATCAACTAGCCACAAATCCAGTTTATGGGGGCTCAACGGGCTATGCCACTACTGGGGGCTAATTGACTGTAACAGCAACTGTGGAAAGGGGTATGGTTATCCCATGTCCTGCTTCTATCTATCTCAACGTCTGTATAATTTCACTCTCCCTCCAATCCCAAGCCCATTTAATTGCTCTTTGCATGGGAACTGAGAATTGCACCCTAAAAGAATGAATTATGATGCAACTTGATAATGCCTATTTAACTGGCCTCGCTCTTGAAATAATTATAGCTATATAAACTATATATTATATAATTTAGACAGCCTAACTAGTTCCATTCTCACCCAGATTTGGGGAGTTTATAACTTTCCAAAACTTTAATCTTTTTGATGTAAGCTTTTCCAGGCTTAATAAAATTGCCCGTAAGTCATTAAAAAAAAAAAAAAAAAAAGTCTGACCAAAATCAGTGCATCATTTCTGAGTATAAGAACAGTGAAAAATATATTTTTTATATAATAACGAAAATGTTGTGACATTTTTTGTTTCTGTACAGCTGTAGTGTTGACACAACTCTGAGTAGTGTCTTGTCTTTTGCTGTGTACACAACAAACTCAAAATGAAAGAACCACATGGCATGATGGGATCCAAATAACTGTGTCTACTAAATATACCCAATATGCAAGGCCTCAATATGAATACAAACTGCTGCTCTGGCTGCGTTCTGCCAGCTTCTAAAACCTAGAACACACTGAGTGCCACTAGAAGGCTCACAAACTCTTAAAAGGAATAATACCAAAGTCCTGTAATACTACAAGCAGGGAATTTAAATTTGGCAGGGAACTAGCCTTTATTGAGAAGTGCTTTTGACTGCTCCATTGAAAACTAGTTTTAATCAGATATTTTTCAGGTATGAGTTCATAGCTTTAGTTTGTTTTTTAAAATATGTACTTCTACATACATCCAAATTAAAATGTAACTTCTTGTTCCAGTGTAGCTGTGTCTCCAGGATTTCCTAAGATAGTTGCTCCCCTTTTATCACTTTATTAGAGCTATATTAATACAAACTGAGAGCTATATTACCATTTTGCATGGATAGTGTACTATGTTGGTACAAATAATGTGTAGGCCTCTTCTTCCTGTCCCCTGCCTATCCTGTCCCAGGACAGAAAGGTATGCAGGGGCCCCAAAAAGGTGGGGGTAGGGAACAGTTCCATGCAGGCTGCTGAATTTGGACACAGGAGGGCCTAGGTCTGTGTATACTGATGACTACAGGAGACTTCAGTTACAGGTAAGTGATCTCTGTGTGGACAATGTGGAGGGAGATTCTAAAATATCCTTTTATTAACAGATTTTCTCCTTTCCTGTTTTTCCCCCTTCATTCCAATCTATTACTTTCCATGATACTGGCTTACATGAGTCGTGTTTTTCTAGTTAGTCTCTGTGTCCTCCAAGCATCTCTTAAAAAACAGGGAGATGGGCCTTCACAAATCAAGTCTGGACTTTGAGTCTTAGCCATAGTTATTAACTTCAACAGTCATACCACTCTACATGCAAAGCAATGTGAAGACATGGAAGGCAGCTCGTAGGTGGGAAATGTGTTGGGACCCATATAGTGGAAATTGAGGCCCTCTGGGCATATATTTACTGGGGGTGCAAATGGGGGTGTGGGGTTAGAGGTAAATGTATTTGGGTGGAGAGGGAATTTCTGGGTGAGTAATACAAGTTAATTATTTTGGAGAGAGACCTTTCCAAGAACAATATATTGGCCAGCTTGGTTATGTTAGGTAAGCAGAGGGAGCTAAGAAGAAGAGTAAAAGACTGCGTGCTCTATTCTTTATGATAAATAATGCTCAGGGATCATCTTAATGACAAACAATGGCACATTCCTATTCTATGCAGGGATCAGCTCAATGTCTTGGATTTCGTTCATATCTTGCTAAATTCTCGGCAAATGTTTCATTGACATCAGTAGGACAGTTCACAAACAAATCTGAGTTCCTAAAGACTTTAGGGTTTTAAATTTTTTCTTTGCTTGTACAATATCTCTTTTTCAATGTCAGTTCTCGTCAGCTGAAAACCATTTGCTTGGGAAATATCTCAAGGCAAGGGAAAGAGTTGGTGTCTGTAACATATGCAAGTTTACATTAAAGTTATCCTTCCTTTTCTTTATCAGCAAGTGAACATTGCCGTGAAAGCAAAAAAGCATTTTTTCCCTTACATCTAATACAAGAATAGCCCGACTAATATTTTTCACATTTTAGAATTACATTTCTTTGTAGGTAGAGACTTCATGTGTCCAGGTTTAGCCTGAAGAACATTGGCTGCAAACTTATATAAACTCTGGAACAGCTTACCACAGCTATGCATTCGCCTTTCTTTACAAAAGTGTAAAAGCAGCCTCTAAGACTACACACAAACACTTAGTTCTGCAGTTCTTCGATGCCTTTCAATTTCATTTCATATTGAAATCTTTTTAACAACATCCTTTAAACAAAATAGTCAGCAAAGCAGAAAGGCAATAAAAACCCACGTTATATTATCAAATGGGCAACAAGCTCTGTGAGAAATACTTTTTTTATCACATCAACTATATCTGTTCAGAAAGTCCACCTATTTTAATGCTGCTTACCAGCTTCCTTTGCTATCTAAAGTTATGTTTAGTCCATCAGGTTATATCTCTAATAAATATAAAATTAAATGGCCAGCTCAAGACTATTGGCTCCATAACAGATCTTTCAAGGGATTGTGATGGAGAAGTTTAGGGAAGTGTCATACTTACCTTGTAAGGACATTGTTCCAGACAGTTTTGGTGGGGGTGCTATGTTCTCTTGTCCAGGGGATTTCTCCTATTTTCCAACATGGACCAGAAATCCAGATGACCATGTGGCTATCTGTGTGACTTCATCTGCAGATATGTATTCCCAAAGCATCACTGGGATGTACTTGGAGGTTATGCAGTTCAATGTATTTTTCAGATCTTGTTCCTTAAGTAATGGCAGGGAGAGAGTAAAGCTCAGGAAGCGCAACCAGATGAGCAAACAAGTAAAAAAAATTAAACCTTTCTGTGGGTGAATTTGGTGCTCATGAAAGTGAAGATCTAAGACCACTAACCAGAACCAGATATGTGGGTAGGTGCTCTGCAACCTTCCCTGTTGGGTATCTCTACACTGCAATTAAAAACCCCTGACTGGCCCATGCCAACTGGCTCAGGCTAAGGGGCTGTTTAATTGTGGGGTAGATGCTTGGGCTCAGGCTGGAGTTTGGGCTCTGGGACCCACACCTCCAAGAACCCTCAGCAGGGGAGGGTCCCAGGGCCTGGGATCCAGCCTGAGCCTGAACATCTACCCCACAATTAAACAGCTTCTTAGCCCAAGCCCTGTGAGCCCGAGTCAGCTGGCATGGGCCAGCCAGGGGTTTTTAACTGCCGTGTAGACATACCCTGAGAGCACACTGCTAATGTAACCTCAGCTTTGACCTGCAACATCCCTCCATTCCAGTCACAGGCCTCTCTTGAATAGAGACTGACGCTTATTCCAAATTGTGTGATGGCTTGTTGATGTGGATGTCTGACCACTAGAGACGGGGATGAGACCACCAAATACATTTTCACATGCTACCTGAGCCAGAATTTCCATCTTTTAATGCAGAAGATAGATTATTTTAGTCCCTTGAAATATGCCCTTCAGCATTTTAAGTGAAGGCAGGCTCTTTCATTCGCAGAAATCCTAAATTGTGTTACAAACCATCAGTATTGAAATGAACCCACTGGAGACACTATAAAGTAAAAAGCGTTGGTATTACTTGTGATAATGAAAGTTAATATCATCATTATTAAAATGATAGAGCAGTGCTTAAAGTAACAGGGCCTTGAACTTCTCCGTCATCATCTCGTATACTGTACCTACAGTGAAAATGATGTTCATGCAGTGAAAAATATTTTGGCTAGCAGAAATCCTGTGAGCCTTATTTATGTTTGTTTTTATCTTGCAGGCTTTTGGGGGGGTCAGGACTGTAATTTATGTTGTTTTTGTTCCAGCCACATAGAAGATTCTTTGATGGATTACAACCCCAACAAAACTCCAACTTAAAAAGAACAATGACAACCAAGAGACTTAAACCAGGTTTTTCATCTGCCTTGAAAGGAACTGAGTCCCAGCATTTAGAGTTCTTTTAATACTCTACCTCCCTCTGCTGTTATTATTGAGAAGTTCTTCAGCAATGGGAAATCATGTACTAGCGGCTTCAATTTCCATGCTCTCTCTTCTTGCAATAATGGGAGACACAGACAGTAAAACGGACAGTTCATTCATGACTGACTCAGACCCAGGTCGTTGTATGAGGCATCATTATGTTGATTCCATCAGTCATCCATTGTACAAGTGTAACTCAAAGGTAAGTACCTGTTTAAAATATGATACCAGGACTTCGTTATCAAGAATATTTCTGAAACCAACTAATAATAATTATTATTCTGATGTGAAATATTAGTACCAAAAAACGTAGAGCAGGAACCTGAATGCTTAGATCAGAAGTTTTGTGCTTTCTCAACAGCATAGTATGTGAACTTGTGCAAAATAGTTATCAGATTCACTTTTAAAAGGAGCAAGATTGAAGCTGAGTTGCTTGTACAGTGCTCCTAAGGTTGGAATCTCAGATCACCTTTCAACTTTCCACTCAGAGGGAATATTTGATTCTGAAGAAATGAGAAGAAATGGTGATATGTAGACAGATACCTGAGCCACAGAATTCACATCCAGATCTGAACTGTCCTTTGGTGTTGGGACTGTACCAGGAAACTTCCTTGGGAGATCTCAAAGTACTTTATCATGGAGGGCAGCATCAATATCCCCATTTTACAGATGGGGAAACTGAGACACAGAGCAGTGAAGTGACTTGCCCAAGGTCACCCAGCAGGCTGCTGGCAGACCCACGAATAGAATCCAGGTCTCCTGAGTCCAAGTCCAGTGCTCTGACCACTAGCTAACACTGCTCAGGATTTTGACACAGCCCATTACAGGGAGGGGTCTAGCTGTGAAGGTCATATCATCACTGTCCAAACTTCCTACAGACTCTGATCCAGTTTTGGTTTGGGTCAAGCTCAGTTAATATGGATTGCATAAAGACATGCATTTTGACAGGCTGTGCTTGAGGTAAAGAATTAAGCTATATAAAAGTAATGAAAAAGATTCTGAAAAACTTTACTCAAATTTTTTTAATATTTAGTTTCTCGTGATTTTTGCACCTCTCAATTTTGCTTTTCCACCAAATTTCAGAGGGATCACTACTTTTGGCTTAGGCTGTTTTGCATTCACTCATGTTTCTGTCTTTCATTTGAAATTTCAAGCTTGGAAAACTTTGAGCCAAAGTGTTATATTAGCCTCTGTATATAGTCTACATTAGCTTCTGACATGAATTATAAGTGAGGCACGAAGAAAGACATAGAGTGAGAGAACCATTACTGATCCCTTTCTCCCTGTCCTAATTTCCTTCGAAAAAGTTAGCACAGCGCGCATTCAAACATGGGGCCAATGGTCTGACCATTAGAACTGCGTGACTAACTGATTTTTTTGATTCACTGACTGAACCAAAAAATTGGGGGGACGGGGAACGGGAATAATTGTGTCAAAAGAAATGTTCCATTGTGTTTTTGAGGCTTTTTTAAACCTTTTTTTGAAAAATAAAATTGCCAAAAAATTCAAAACAAGAAGTCATTTTGAATAAAACAACAGAAACGTCATGTTGAAAATGTCAGTGTTTAATTTTTTTCAGAATTGTTGTTCGTTTTTCAACTGAAACAAGTTAGCGAATTCCACACAAACTCACAAAATGTTTAGATTGACCCAGATCTGCATTTTTTGGCAAAAATTTTGTCCAAAAATTTTCACCCAGCTCTGCTGACCACCCCGCTCTCTGTTGGCTGCTTGAATGGCCTCCTCCGCTCCCTGGATCAACAAAAGAGAAGAGGCCCTTCAAGCTCTCCCCTCAGTGAGTTTCCATAAATGCCCACAGTTGCTAATGAATAAGAAAGGGTTGCTTTATTAGGGCTGCCAGAAATACAAAGTGCAGTTCAAGTTACAAACAAAAGATGAGGAGTACTTGTGGCACCTTAGAGACTAACCAATTTATTAGAGCATAAGCTTTCGTGAGCTACAGCTCACTTCCTCAGATGAACACAACAGGTTCCCAACTCAGCCTGTAGGGCAATTCAGCACAGGAGTATAAAGGTGAGGCTCCGCAGGTCTCGGGCTGGGGATATTCCGATCAGGCTGTCCCTCTCCTGGAGGCAATCACATACTGGCCTGCAGATCGCCTGGAAAGAGTCTAGTCCTTTCATTCAGGCCTGTCCCCGGGTCCCCTAACCATCAGCCACAGCTTCTACTTGTCCCTCCTAGCCAGGCTGTCAGCCCTTCAACACCTAAAATGCCCAGCCTCAGCCACAGCTCCTAGGCTGCTGCTCCTGCCTACTAGTCCTGCTCATTCACAGCCTTTAATTCCCTCCTGAGCCATGTCCCCTCTGGCAGTCCTTCCCTTTCCTGTGCTGCAGGGATTTTGGAGCCCACCAGGATTAATTCCATTGCCAGTAAGGAGCCAGCAGTTTTCATTATATTATTGCTTGGGTGTCTCTTTCTGCTATGCCCTTACCCTGTGGGCATCCTGGATTGGAATGTATGAGTTTCATAATGTTGCCAGCTTTTGCAATTTTATTGTGACGTTTTTCTTAATCCCCAATGTTGGAGATGAGAGACCACACGAAAATCTCTGCTTTCACTTGAAAGCAAAAATTTCTAGTCCTCCAGGTGGCAGAGAAAAGCCAATGTGGAGTGAGTATACTGTAAAGACTCAGAAATCAAAAGGCAAATTTAGAAAAATTCATTATTTTTAAGCCAATGGCATGATTTTTTGTAGGGAGGCAGGGCTGTGACTCATGATTTTTCAATTTTTGAGGTTGACAATACTGGTTTCAGTCCAAGATCTTGCAAAGTTTATCTGATTTCTCTGATTGTAAATGGAATGTGTTCACACTAAATCCTTAGGGATACCAGCCCTTTTAATTGGATAATGCATTTACGGTCACTGGGATGATGTAGTGCTGCTTTCTTCTGGCCTCATTAATAGATTTATTATTTAACTATTAATAGAGTTGGGGGGACTATTTTGGCACAAAAAGGTTTTCTGATGAAAAATGAGTCTTCAAAAACAGAACTTCTTGCGGAACAATTGGTGACATCTTTGAAAGTTTTCATTTCGCAAAAGCTTCTATGACATCTTCATCTATTTTTTAATCAAAATTTTGTTTGCAATCGTTAAGTTCCATAATAATTTTGAAAATGGTTTTGTTAAACATTTGAATTTAAAAGTTTCTATAAAAATCTTGTGGGAACTTTCACGTAAGCTGGAAAATGGGTCCATTTCAAACCCTGCAAAATGGAATAAAAAAGAAAATTTCCTATGAAACTGGTTTTCAACCAGCTCATATTGTTAAGATATTGTAGATCCAGGACATTGCTACTGTGAGAGTGACTATTCTGAAGCTACCATACACTACTAGCACAGTATTAGATTCCCTTATGCAGATTGGCCTCAGAATCTGTCTTAAAATATGGTCTGATAAAATAGTAGTTTGAAATATATAGGTATGGTATGTTCTTTATATTTAGTGTAGAAACACTGAGTTTCTGTTGGATTAGCTGTGTGTTTTGTGTGTGTTTTTTACCCCTTGTACTGTTTCTTTGTAGAACACAGACGGATAATCTATTTCAACCATAGATTTGTGTCCTTTTTTCTGTGATGGCTTTGTTCCACTGCACACCTCCTTTTCTGCATAGTTCTGCTAATGGGCCTATATCCTGATCTGTGTTACCCTGCTACTGCATCATACAATCATCAAAATTAGAGATGGAAAATCCCTGTTAGGTTTTCTTCTCCATTCTGGGCTAATGCAGGATTATGTCCTAAAATATATCAAGTGCTTTGTTTTCACCTTCGAGGCTGCCAGTTGGGTCCATTTGGAAGGTGTTTCTGTGACACTTAATATGTCCATTGAATGCAATTCAGTTGATCAAATCCCATTTACTTGTGACCTCAACCAGATGTTGAACACAGGCCTCGGGACTGAGAAACTAACATAGTAATATGCTAAATACAGTATGTAGAAGAGACACCAAGAAGAGACACTAGAACAGGGGTGGCCAATCTGTGGCTCCAGAGCCACAAGCGGCTCTTCAGAAGTTAATATGTGGCTCGTTGTATAGGCACCGACTTCAGGGCTGGAGCTACACGTGCCAACTTTCCAATGTGCTGGGGGTTGCTCACTGCTCAACCCCTGGCTCTGCCACAGGCCCTGCCCCCACTCCACCCCTTCCCACCTCCTCCCTTGAGCCTGCTGTGCCCTCGCTCCCCCCCACCCCCCGAGCCTCCTGCATGCTACTACTAAATAGCTGATCAGGAGGTGCAGGGAGGGAGGAGGAGGCGCTGATCAGCGGGGCTGCCGGTGGCAGGAGGCTCTGGGAGAAGAGCCGGGGGGAGCTGATGCGGGGCTGCTGACATATTACGGTGGCTCTTTGGCACTGTAAGTTGGTAAATTCTGGCTCCTTCTCAGGCTCAGGTTGGCCACCCCTGCACTAGAAGGTTATTCAACCCTAAAAGACAAGGTTCTTCTATTTTGACCTAAAGCAAAGCATTTGTTTCAGCTCATAATGAATTGAATTCCCTGACCAGTCTTAGCTTCCATCTTACCTCTGCCACCAAGACTTATTGGACCCTAAGGCACGGAATCCCCAATGACTCTTAAATCAGTACCTCCTGAATTACTTTACTGTCATAAGGCACTCTTTCTGGATGTGCCAAAAGAGTGCTGCAAGTGACATCTGGGAATAATGAGGCCAGGCTGGATACAGACATACTGTAAGAAGAGTTTTTAGTGTATGGTTAAGATAATAGTGGTAGTGGAAAAAGATCCCATGAGATTTGCAGTAATCCCAGCTCGATGCCAGGCCAGAAGTACTATGGACGTAAAATTAGGACACATATTTCAGCATGTCCACCATCAGGCCCAGCCAGTCACGGGAAATGTGCAAATGAGAAATACTACCACTAATAAAAGCTTGAATTCCAAAAAGGATATGGTTTGCGTTAGGGAAAAGCTCTAGGCCCCTTTGTAATTATCTCTGAACTTGTTATAAGAACTACTCCCGCTCCTTGCAACCAACCTTCAGAATAGTTGAGTTCTGCTGACTGTAAGTTAGGATGGGGTTTTTGCTTAGCTCATCCAATCCCAGTACAGAGGGGCAATCATGATCCTCCCCGTCATTCCTATATTGCATTAGAAAAGTGGTACTGTACTTCCTAGGGTGACCAGACGTCCTGTTTTTAAAGGGCCAGTCCTGTATTTAAGCCCTCCTGCAGGTGTCCTGAGTTGTTCTTAAAAACGGGCAAATTGTCCCATATTTTCTGTCTCCCCCCCGCCCATCAGTACTACTGGCCAGATCCAGTTGTCCAGTGGGCAACGATGGGGGTGGGTATGCAAGGCTGGTGGCGGGGCAAAGCTGCAGCGCGAGGGGATGGCCACTCCCCCTGCTCGTCCTTCAGCACAGTCCCTCTGCGTGCCAGCTCTTGGCCAGCTGGGCTCCCCCTCATCCCATTTCTGGCCAGCGCTGGCTGCACGCTGCAGTGGCTGTTGTGTGTGGGCAGGCGCCAGGCAGCAGCCAGTTACGTGTCGCCTTGGCTGCCTACCCATCGGCCCTTTATGTGCTTCCCCTCTTGCTGTCCTCTCCCTGCTTTGCCCCTTCACCCCCGCCCCCGCTCTGCTGCTCCTCCATATTTCCCACCCCCCCAGCGGGGCGCGTCCCATTCCCAGTGCTGTGTGGGGAACCAGCCCCCGTTTAGAGCGCTGAGCTCACCAACAGCCTGGCCAGCAGGCTCCTTCCTTCCCCCACTGCCTCTGGCTGGGCCGGCACCCCAGGAAAACCCAAGACCCTCTGGCCCAGGGCACTGGCCAGGAGGAGTCGAGCCCTGTGTGTGCCAAAGCCCCGCACAGCGCTGGCACGGGGAAGCCTCTCCGCCCCTCAGCTAAGCTCTGGAGTGGCGGGGGTGGGTGGGGGGAGCAATTTCAGGCTCCACAGCAGCCACTGGGGCAGGGGTTTAGCACTTCAGCCCCCACCCTGGGTCCTGCCTCCATGGAACATGGGGCCGCACCATCCCCTAGGCACCCTCCCCTGCTGAGCCACCTTTCTGGCCGGGTTCACTGAAGCCCCTTCAGTCAGGTTCCCTGGGCCCTGGTGCACAGTGCAGCCTTCCTGCCCACACTGTAGTTGGATTAAGCTAGGTTATGTCGGTGGCCAGCAGCAGCCTGGAGGTATTAGCTGCCTTTCGACACTGTGAGGGCAGGAAGGGACAAGCTGCTTCCAGCCACACAGAGGGTGGGGGGAGGGAAGAGATGAGCTCTGCAAAGATACATACTAGGTTATCCCTTCCCCCTGTCCTCCTCCCCTGCGGCAGGAAGCAGCTCCAGTCCCTTCCATCCCACACAGTGCTGAAAGGCTGCTGCTGGCCACATTCTGGTGTGAACCTTGCAGAAATCCGGGGGCAGGGGGCATGTGACCCTGTGTGCCCCCTCCCCCCCACGTGTTGCCTCAGGAAGACATGGCACCAGGCACCAGGAGAAACGGGTCCGTCCAGGGGGCCCAGCCAGGTGTGGACGGCAGGAAGCACCAGGCAGGGAGGTTTGGGTTGGTCGATCACCCCCTTCCCCCCATGTGAGAGAGGTGTACAGGAGTGTGTGTATGTCTCCTCTCCTCATGTGTGTGTGGGGCATTTAAGGGGTGTATGTCACTCCTCCTCGTGTGAACCCTAAAGCCTTAAAGATAAGAAGGTAAATAAAAAGAATCCAACTACACAGTATTTCTTTTTAACAGGGGCTCAGTCAACTTGATTTTAATTTGAATGTTTGTACTGTGTAGTTCTGATTGATTGCCACTGAACTCACTTGAATACGAGTCATTTTTATTTATTTATTTATTTATTTACAGGTGTCCCATATTCAGCATAGGGAAATATGGTCACCCCAGTACTTCCGGAATAGCATTAAAATATGACATGTACATGGTTATGTAGGGGAGGAGGAGAACTCACACCTGGATATTGGGTTATAAAACACCCATATATTTCTACTAAATATATACTTACTCTATTAGTGTGCTGTGCCATCATATCATTACTAATTATTTAATGGAGTAATAATCTCTATTTCACTATAGTATACAGTGCAATAAACAGCTGCTGCAATTGATTAAATGGCAAAGCAAAGCTTCTGAAGTACATGCTATTTCCAGCTCATTTGCACACCTGCCAAAATATACTGGTGCTGTTTGGGAATTTAAGAGGAGTCGGTTAAGTTACAGGTTAGTCCAAGAGTTTAAAAGGCCATCTAAATGTGAATTCTGATTACTTTTTTTTCCAGCAAAGTTTATGATTCCCATGATGCAGTGCCACTCTTAAAATGTACACTGTAATCTATAAATAGGGGCTGTAAGGAAAAACATAGTTTTAAAAATTACCATGCACTAGGAAGTCTATCTTTCCATTGATACCTGAGCAAAATTTTGCAATGGTAAGATCTGCAAAGTGTGATGTGATGCTTTGTTTTAAAATCACTATGTTAAATGTATTAAGCTAACTAAACAATTACAATGCAGTTTTATTGAAAAAAAGTGTCTTTTTTGTGGAAGACTAGTATTAGTGTCAGCTCTGAATAGATTTCTTGCGAGCACATGAAAAATTCTGATTTGCAGTTATGTTGTGTAATCTTTATCCTGTCCCCAGTTCCGTTCCCCAGTTCCATTGTTTTCTGGTGCTTCTGGTGACACCGGCAGGATTAGGCAGAGAGAGGTGAGATTAAAGATTTTGTTTTTTAGGACAGTGGAGCCAAAAATGTATAAACATTCCCATGCTAAGAACACCATCATTTGCAGCTATTCTTCACCACATGGTAATGTATCCCATGATGGATCATGTAACATTTCAGTTGAAATGCTTTTGTATTAATCATTGAAAAAGAATTCTTGCAATCAGATAAAAGATATAGTGGCACAATTAGGCATTCTCAGGATTCTGGGGAAAAAATTAAACTTAAAATGTTAATTGGAGAGGGTTCAGAAAAAGAGCAACAAGAATGAATAAAGAATTGGAAAACGTGCCTCAGGGAGCTCAATCTGTTTCGAATCAAAGAGAATGTTAGGGAGTGATTTTATCGCAGTCTATAAATACCTACGTGGGAAACAAACATTTGATAACAGAAGGCTCTTCAGTCTAGTAGAGAAAGGTATAACACAGTCTGGTGGCTGGAAGTTGGAGCTAGACAAAGTTAGGAATTTTTGGGAAGTTCAATGGCTTGTGTTAGACTAGATGACCACGATGGTCCCTTCTGGCCTTGGAATCTATGAATCTGTCTTGGCTAACTGAAGTTTGCTGATCTAGTTTGAAACACCTCGTGTAAGCATAGCAATTACCAGCTGTAAAATCATGCTGGTTGGCCATGGTATAGGTTTAAAGTTGTTAAATACTGACTGTGTCTACACAAACTGTTAACTACTGTACTGTGGTTTGAAATAACCCTTAACTCGAGTTAGCTAACATGCTTTTAAAAAGCACCCTTTTTTTGTCCTTTAGACAGGGCCTAACACAGTTTCTACTCTTCTCCACAGCTGGACAGCAGATTGTTTGGAAGGGAAATAAATGGGTAATCACCATGGAAGCTCTTTAGTTCTTTCCAGGTCTGTAACATGTCTTCGTCTATTCACAGTTCATCCAGTGGAAGAAGAGAAAGACCAGTGGGCCTTTAATATTGTTAGGAAAAGTCAGTGATAAGCTTTCAAACCCAGCAAAGAGTTCATATTGGTTTATATTTTCATTACATTATATCTTCATTACATTATATTGATTTACCTCTTTAAGGAGATCTTTGCAAAGAAAAGGTCTGGAAACTTACTTTAAAAAATAAGAAAGTTGAAATTCTTCTTTATTTTTCTAAGGGATGCACAGACCATAAAAGCTAGCTGTGGTGACCACCTGTTTTATTAACTAGAAATGCTAAATATTAGCCAACTAAGAGTCACGACCTGATTGGTCAGTTATGATTTCAGGGCTTGATTTTCAGAGAGCTCAGGCCAAGGCACAGTTGCAGTAATTGCACATACAACTGTATTTGAAACACAAGCCCTGGCTTTCTGAAGACCAGGCCCCAAATCCCCAATGGATGATGATGTCCAGAACTCAAGGACGCTGATGATGCTTTCTTCTAAACGACTGTACATAAAATACAACTTAACATTGAACAATCTGGACTGGACATAGTCCATTATTACTGTTCTGCATCATACTAGGTAGTCAAGAGCCACCACCAGGTGTTTCCCAGTTAATCCTGAGACACTTCAATTCAATTACATTTGATTGAACTCCATGTCTGTATTCCCTGGCCACACACTAACACAGTGTGTACGTTTCCTAACTCTTCTCTGTTCTAACTTGCAGATGGTGCTGCTGGCTCGCTGCGAGGGACGCTGCAGTCAGACATCACGCTCTGAGCCGATGGTCTCCTTCAGCACAGTCCTAAAACAACCATTCCATTCTACCTGCCACTGTTGCCGGCCCCAGACCTCCAAGCTGAAAGCAATGAGGTTGCGCTGCTCAGGTGGCATGAGGCTCACTGCTACGTACCGTTACATCCTATCCTGCCATTGTGAAGAGTGCAACTCCTAGGGGGACACCAGTTGCAATGAGGAGAGGGGGGGACACTGCTCCCAGAAAGCAATCGCAGCCACTGAGAGCTCACCAGCACACTATTAAAGTATTCCTACAACCAGGACTCATCAAGCTGGGTTGGATTTGAGAAGTAGAAAATGAAAGACACCAGGGCCCTGGATTGTGCTGATTGTGAAAACAAAGACATCCATCTGCTGGTCTGTGCTGAAGACAAAACCCTGGAGACATGAACCCTTTTTTCCCCCTGAAAGGATACTTTGGGGGGTATATTTTCAGGCTCAGCCTTTCTTCTGCTCTGGGAGTTTTGAATAAGGACTGATGGGAGTTTTTTTTTTTTTTGCCAGTGAACAATAAAGACACAGAGAGAGAACAACGGGGGTCCATCTGCTGGAGGTACTATATTCTACAAAAGTTGACATTTGGAAGCAGAATCGCTCCATTCCTGCATATGACTGCTTATTGTGTCATTTTATTCTCCGTCTCTTAGTTATATTGCCCTTTAAAATGAACTGCGTTGATGGTAAGGGATATATGTTACTTGATCTGGCAGACAAGTTCTGGACAATTTTAACTGTGGTTTAGCTGAAATTATGAATAAATAATTGAAAAGTAAACTGGATAGCGAATGAGGCATGGGAATTGTCCATCTCTAGACGGTTCAAATGATTATTTGTAGTGGATTGCCTCACAACTTGGTGGCTGAGTGACGTTTAGGAAGAAAAAGGTCATGCAGTTCATTCTTTCTCCTCTAATATCGCAGGGGTGATCATTATAGCCAGACTGTAGCTGTCACAAAATGCACTAATTAAAAACTAGAAACTAAGTACTGGTTTACAATTTAAAAATGGAGCCTCTTAAACAGAATCTCTTCTTAAACTGGGCTGGCCTCAGGAGGAACAGATCCCAGAGCTGCCAGAATAATAACAATATGTAGGAATAATTTGTATCCATAGATCTCAAAGTACTTCATCCAAAGTGAGTAAGTATCACTATCCCTGTTTTAAAGATAAAGAATCTGAGGCACAGGGGAGTTAACTGATCTGCCTACAACAAGGCCTTGGCAGAGCCTGAATCCCAGCTGTGTACTAATTACTGGATCATGCTGCTTCTCTGCAAGGGAGGATCCGACCACCAGTTGCCTTCCCCTCTAGGACCACTGTTGGACAAGGAAATAGGCCTAGCCCATGAGTTAGGAGGTTGCCTGGCATGTAAAAAGAGATGATGTGTGTGTGTGTGGGGGGGTCACATGGCCCCCCAATTTGCTGCTTGGCTTGTACTGAGCAAATGAGCATGCTTACATGGACTGAGCATGCTCAGTAACATCTGCTGAAGCCACTGCCCTCACTGTACCTCCCTCCCCCCGCATCGGAAGGCATGGGTCATCTCTGCAAAGTTTCAAAAACGGTGCCCCTAAGGTACAGATTACTTTATTTGTAGTTAAAGCTGGCCCTGCTCTTAAACATTTAGCTTTTGGGAGGGTCAGTTGAACAATAAATACCCATAGCCTTCCACAACATGGAAACTACATAAATTTATTTGGATCTTGGCTCCTTTTAATGGCGATATACTGAGTAGGATAGTCAACCTGCTACAGAATCTCTTCCCTGAACCCAGATCAACCTAAACAGGTGTTCCATGTGAGATAGTCAAACCAAAGAAGTAGAGAGCTCATGGCTCATAATGCCATGATTCAGTCCAGCTTCAAATCCACACTGACACCCACATGGAATATGCATAAAGTCCAGTGTTACTCCAGCAGTAATCTGAACGTCATTGCACAATAATGAATAGGAGGGGCAGAGGTTGGGAGTGGGTAGACAAGTCCAGAATACAGCCCATCTGTTGTATACCATCTAATCTGTCTTGAACAATTGCCATATATAGCAACCAGGCTTTTGGCAATTACATCACAGGAATTCCATTGAGCATGCTCAAGGACTCCCCAAGGTCTTTCTCTAATATAAAGAAACAGATTAAGTGGCCTGAAATTGGGAAGTGAGCATTTCCATGGATTACATATGCATTATTGTGGTTGACCAGGCAGATCCAATGTCCTTGACCATTACCGTCCCAGGAGCACTATGGGAAGTAGAGACAAATGGCAGGCATATACTCAGCTGAATTCTGGAGCAGGATGTAATTCAGTAAAAATAGAAAATGATTGGGGCCAAATGTACACAGACACTTATAGATATTAGTGATAGATAGATGGTATAGACTGAAAAGAGTATCCCCTGTCTGCTGGAGAGTATCTTGTCATTGATGGCCAGTTTAAAATAAGAACTCTTAGAGCTGTGGATGAAGCGTGAATCAAATTGTTACGAGCTGTGTAGCTCATAGTCAAATGCCAGGACCATGCCTGAAGGACCACAATGAGATCATTAGATGTGATTCATTATTTCATTCTGATGGTGATTCTTTTCATATCTGATGAATAGTTTGAACATGACAGATAGGAGTGTGTACGGAGTATTATCACTTAACTAGTTTGTACAAGACCCCCCCTCCTCCTTCAGGAACATTTTTGTGTGTCCAAGCTTCATTACCTAAAATGCTTCATTATCCAAAACAGGACCATGTCTCCATATTAATTATGTAGAAAATCCCCTTGATTATCTGAACCATTAATAATCTAAAACTATAGTGGTTGCCCTAATACATTTTCAGTTTTGTCTTTGATAACTACATACTATTACCTCAAAATATACAAAGTATCCCTGTACTTAAGATAGAGAATTCTGCATGAGCTGAAGTCATGTTATTTAGTTATCAAAGGTATTGGAAAAATTTTAAGGGCAGCTGCTGGTATTCAGTGTCTCTCCCCTTTCCCCCACCACATGACATCAAGGGGCAGATCCTTAGCTCCACTGAAGACACTAGAGCTCTGACAATTTACACAGGCTGAGGATCTGCTGCTTGGAGCTTTTACTGTACAGTAGCCAATGTCTCAAGCTAGACAGGACTGGATTGATGAATAATACCTCATTGAAAAAGTCATTGGTTGTGCTGTTGCTCTCTCTCTCTTTGGTAAGAAGGGGGCAGGGGGAAGGATTTAAAGAAAGACTTTCACACCAGAGCCAACTTAGAAAAAAGAGAATATTTATAGTGAGAGAAAAAATTGGGATATATTTAGTCCTGTGTCCCTTTTCCATCACAATGCAAGAGCTATTATTGCGACAGTTGGTCTCAGAAGATATTTGTGGTTTAACAAAAGCTTTCTCTCACACCCAAAATTCCTTCCCCTTCTCCTGATCCTATAGTGAAGTCATCTCCTTGTGACCTCAAAATCTGTTGCCAGGCAAATAATTGTGAGTCAATTCAAGTTTTTTTTACTTAATTACAGAGTCAGATAAATATAACAGAGTTGGGACTTGAAGGCGCCAACCCTATTTGCAAGCAAGTTGAATTGGTAAATAACAAACTCTGAGCAAAATCTTTAAGTTCTTACTCAGTTTTTGCTTAGCCCTTCCTCAGGTAAAACTCGTATTGACTTCAGAAGATAAGGGCCGAAGGCCCAGTTTTCATGTAGCATGGGAATTGTCCAGTCCTAGACAATTGAAATGATTATTAATAGTGGACTTCATGACAACTCAGTGGCTGAATGATGTTTAGAAAGAAAAAGGTCATACAGTTCATTCTTCCTCCTCTAACATCCCTGGGGGTTATCATTACAGCCAGACTGTAGCTGTCACTAAATGAGTGCCTAAAATTTAGCACCTAAATCCATATTTTGACACCTATATATCCATTTTAGGCAACTAAACAAAGTACACAAATCATCAGTTATGTGCAACAATATGGATTCAAGTGCCCCATATAGAGCAACCATCTTTGAACATGAAGGACCACAGGATTTGACTCGTGTGAGAAAATATGAAAATTAAATGACTTTTCCTTAGCATGAGATTGTACTTGATACATCTCTGATATGTTCTGAAGGTTTGACTACACTCTAAGTACCTCTATAATAATGTTGTTCCTTGAGAACAGAAAGGGAAAGGGACAATTGTCTAGATAATGCTGAGGGGCAGGAGGAGGGGCAGGTTCTTTGCAATAGTGTCCTCTCCTCAGCATCTGAATGTGTGTGTCTGTGTGGTTTTTCTTTTTCCACTGAGGTTGACCCTTACTGAAGAAGGATCCACCAGACTTGCAGGATGGGCAGCTTCCTCCAAGAACATTCTGTGGTTTGCCCAACAAGTGATGCTCCTACAACCAAAGGCCATCATCACCTCTCTCTGCTTTCCTGTCTCATCCTCCCCTTTCTTCCTTTCTCTTCATCATGTTCCTAATGTGTGGGCCACAAAATCAGACCCCCAACAATCTCTTCTGTATCCACATCTACCATGGTGCAGTACACAGCATCATGCTAGTTTACTTTTTAAAACCATATACTACTGTATCAGCAGTGCTATAGTTCAATTTGAATTGGGCTAATTGCATTAAAATGAGTTACTAATGGAGCCCAGACAGAGAAAGACACAAACTTGAAGCATGGAAGAGAACTATAGTAAACAGCTTCATCAGGATTTTTTATGTGTAAGAAGTGCATTATAAGCCAATGTTGTATATCAGAGACCCCGTTAAAAAGAAGTTGTAACGTGTCAGAATAAAAATACCATAATCTAGCATATGTTGAGTACTATGGCCCCACTTCAATGGGACCACTCGTTTGCTTAAAGTAACATGCATGTTTAAGTGCTTTGGATGGGTCAGTCCCTATAAAAATAATAACAATTAACTTAAGAGCTCACTGTTTTCCTGAAGATGTCCACAGGGACATTAATTACACTTTTCCTTGGCTTGTGAGCATGGAGAACTTTTACAAATAAGAGCCCTTGAGCCTGTCTGTCTCTGCTTGGCATAATCAAGTGCCTGTGTCTGCTGTTTGTCCAATGCTAAGTACAATAAAGGGGCCTGATATGAAGTTCATTGACATTAAGGGGCTTCAGATCAGGACCTAAATGAGCACTTCTTACTATCCATCAAATAACAAATTAAAACATTTTATAATCTCAGAGACAGGTGTGCGACAGGGCAACTCTAGCAGATTTGCACTGACACACAGACGGAGGTGTATAATTTTCAGTTAAATGTGTTTTTGTGAACAGGCAAGAAGAATAAAAAATAGAAGTTACCGCAGCAATGGAATATTCCAGTCTCCTGCTCTTGTGTGTGTCTTTCGTCAGTACTACTTCTGCTTTTTAGAATCTGATTTGGGAAGAAGAGCTACTTAGAATGCTGGTGTGTCCTTTTCTGGTGTATTTCAGTGCCGTTTTCCTATGCTACTAAAGTCAATGGAAGGTTTGCAATGCAGTTTGAGAGGAATGGGATTAGGCCCTAAAGAAAAGAGAGCTCTGCGTAGCAGGGAACTTGCCCTCTAGCTCTGTGCATAGGTATTTTTCAGAAAATCCAAACAGCTTAAAAAATTCAGAGTACCAGCAGGAGACTGAAACAGATCACCATGAGCATATTGAGCTCCTGTATTTTTCTTACCTTTTTTGACTCGATAGATGTTTGAAACACAAAGGTTGAAACAAAAAACTTAGTGCAGCACAAGTGATTGACAACTTTACTAGAGATATTACACTACTACAGATGTAACAGGTGCCCTTACAAATATGCTATACAGAGTGTTTTAAACTAGCTGTAGGTCAGCTTCTTATATGGTGCAAGTGCAAAAAGGGGTGGTCGGAAATGTGAATAATGAGTCTATCCCTGGTATTCTGTGAGGAATGGGTCAAAATCTTTACATGTGGCTCAAAGAAATTCTGGACAGGTAATCAACAGCCTCCAAATTACTTAGCCAGGCAGGGTGTTGTACAGATATGGGCCCTTCAGTGATTTGTGCTAGGAGAAAGCTGCTTTACATAAATCAGAAGACAGTACTCCAGCATTCAAGGGTCTTATTGGTAGGAATAAGCATTCCTATTGGGGCGTCACAGAGAAATGCATCTTCCAGAAATACCAATGTTGATAACAGACCATTTTGGAACATTGTGAGGAATTTAAAAGGGATTTCAAAGAAACACCATAAATCTTTTACCTGTGACAAAAATCAACCCTTCCTTTAGCCAGCTGACCAAAATTAACCAATAACAACATGGCTCATTTAAAAAACAAAATTTAAAAAAAATATAAAACTCCCTGAGTAATTTACTAACCAGAGCATCATTTGCTAGGGGACTCAGGGGCAGTTGCCCCCTCAACTTTCATAGGTCTATTTGCTTCATTATGTTTTCCATTTCCCACCCCCCCCCCAGCCCCAGCTTTGCAGGGTATAACATAATCACATAGAATGCCTCCCACCAGAATTTTGCTGAAATGATGCCCCTGTTTACAAATATTCTTCTTCTAGGAAGAGTTAAAGAGCTAGTCTATAGATAGATCAGTTTGCCTTTATCTGTAACCATGAGCGCTACATGGATTTTATGATTTTCTAATTTTCCATCAGGACTAGGCTCTTTTGTCTGCACTCTACTTTCAAATAGAAAAAGCATCTGAAAACATAAAAGCATCCATTCCTTTAATATGAAATCAATATGTGGTTTTCAATATTGTAATTTTGCAGCAGTAGTAAGATTCTTAAGAACAATCAGCCTCAGTTCACTGTTTTATGTAGAAGCAATTTGGTAACATTAAAAATGAGACTTGCTATATGTAATACTGAATTTTTTAGATGGTTGAGTCTGTTCTTTCGAGGCGTCTCTCGGCAGCTCCCTCTTAGCTCTATCAATGCTTTGCTTCAATGACCAGCGGGTGTCACTGTTGAGCAACATGAGGCTCAGATTCTCATGATCTGGGAGCAATACAACCTCAGGCAGCTCAAACCCTTTTGGTTTAGGGAGCAAGAGGTTAATGTTGATGCTCATTCGTAAAATACTTAGATCCATATAAACACAATGCTCTAAATGCTTTGGAAAGAGGGATGTTTACATACGCCAATAAGGTTAATGGATCTATGTGCATAACACATTTACATGTATATACTGTATTGCTATCTGCCAGATATGTTGCAAAGCTATAACAACATGTGACAATTAAGGAGCTTTTGCAAAAAGAATAATTACACTTTTGTGAGTTATAAATGCTGCATGAGCAAAATGACTTGCCACGACCAAAACCACCTGCCAGATTGGGTCACCTGGAGGTGGCTTTGTGCATAATACTATCCTGTCAGGAGCATCACTGTTTGGCACTGAGGTTTCAAATATGGGAAATCTCGCAGGCTATAAAGTTTGAATTTCACAGTTGCCATAGCAAGATGGCTGCAGCATAATGTACATGTAGCAGGGTACAGGAGGGCAGGCCTGAGCACGCAGTCACTGAGATGATAGTATTTATTTCAATAGACCAGTAAATGTTTTGTGTGCTCTGTTGACAATTTGTAAAAGTAGAAAACCTGTTTTGTGATTTTTTTTGTGATGGAAGGTGTTTGTATGTTAAACTATTATAGATAAAGGAAGGCCTCCAACTATTTTTCAAATATGTTGTTATTTTAGTTTCTTACCGTCTCCTGTGGCTACACAAGAGCTGCCGCTGCAGGTTTTTTTTGGCGGCTCACTGGGTCTGGATTCTGGTCTCACTCATACTGCTTTTAAACCGCATAACTCCACTGATTTTAATCCAGTTACTTCTGATGTTTGAGAGGAGACGCAGGCTCTTTGTGTGCCCATCAGTGTAGAAGCCATTCTTCTGATCCATCGAATTTCAGTATGGGCCAAATCCGGGCAACCTTGCTCCCATTCTCTAGTACCTAACTTATTGAACGGTCTCAATGAAAGCAGGTGAGTTGTTCAAGAAGTAAGGCACTACTTACTGTGAGAAAAGGAGTTAGACTCTTACCCTGTAGGAAGTCTCATGTCCCTAGTGGGTACACTCACAATCTATATTTTCTCTAGTCCACTTCCTTATAGTCAATTCACAGATATTTTTGTTTTAATAACTTCAGGATGTTTGCATGGTTTATTGCTTCTGTAATAAAATTATTGCTCTGGGCATTTGGAAACCGTGCCTCATCTAAACTCCTGTGTGATATTAAAAAGTGCAGCTCTTTCCCCATTGACTATAACCATAGGAAGGCAAAGATGGCACAGGAGGAACAGTGATCTCTAATTCCTTTAGTTTATTATTAATGGCTGTGTATTTGGGGACAATAAGAGTGTGTTCTGTGTTCTATTGAACATGGAGTATGGGACTTGTCCCAAGAAGATTCCTTAATTAACACTAAGGGCTTTTCTAGAGGAACAGTTCATGTGTGGCAGACTGGGGTGTAAATCTACCTTACACTAGTGTGCTGCATACTAACTGCCCACGTGGATGTTGCTGCCCCGTACTAACAGTACCCTAGTGTGCTTTGATCTACTCCCATTTCAAAGCAGGGTAGATCAAAGTGCACTAGGAAACTTTTACTCTGGAGCAGTCGGTTCCACATGGATAGTCATTGCGTGGTGTAAATTTATACCCCAGTCTGTCCTGCACTAACTGTAAACCTAGACAAGCCCTAACTGAATTAACGTTAAGGGCCTGGCTACATGGAGGCATTCAGGAAAGCTAATCTGAATTAACTTTCAAAGTGGATTAGTTAAACTATATTAAACCCCTTTATGGAAGATCCTATTTAGGATTAAAGTGCTCTTAATTCACTTTCGCTTAATTCACTTTGGACCCCTGTGTGGACACTCTTATTTAGAATTAAAGTGGCTTTAACTCAGTTTGTATGTCTCAATGTATGTCTACACTGTCAGAGTTACATCACTGAAAGTTACAGTGCCGCTCAGAGAGTGCAGAAGGGAAACCGCTGTTGTGTGTTCACACTGTCAGCTGTCTACACAATAGCATGGCACTTGTGGCACTTGCAGTGGTATTTGGAGCGGTGCACTCTGGGCAGCTACCCCACAGAGCATCTCTTCCTCTTCCACCGCTAAGAGTTGTGGGAAGGTGGAGGGGGTCGCGGGGCATCCTGGGTCCTGTCCCAATACCCCATGATGCATTGCTTCGTGTCCCAGCAATCTCTGTGCTTCCATCTGCATTTGGTGACATCTTTCAACGGTTTGTGTACTGCGTGCTCTGCCTCTTCGGTCTGCAGGAATGGATCCCGCACTGTTGACCAGTATGCTGCTCGCTCTGACTAACATGTCATGAGAGGCAGTGGAGTTATTCCTTAAACTACAGAAGCAAGAGGAGTTTGACATTGATCTCACCACTCGTAGTAGCTACCATAGGCACTGACTCCGTGGGTGCTCCGGGGCTGGAGCACCCACGGGAAAAAATTTGTGGATGCTCTGCACCCACTGGAAGCCAAGCTCCCCTCACCCCCCCTCCTCCTCATCCTCTGAGCGTGCCGCGTCCCTGCTCTTCCGCCTACCTCCTAGTGCTTCCCACCCGGCTGCTGCCAACAGCATCTCTGGGGGGGGCGGAGGGGAGGAGTAGGAACGTGGCATGCTCAGAGGACGAGGAGGAGGGGAAGAGGCAGGGCGAGAGTGGGGATTTGGGGAAGGAGTTGGAATAGGGGCAGGGAGGGGGCGGAGTTGGGGCAGGGACTTTGGGAAAGGGGTTGGAATGGGGGTGGGGAATGGGTGGGGAGAGGTGGGCAGGGGCATGGCTTCATGGAAGGGGTGGAGTGGGGGTGGGACCCGGGGCGGGGGGGGGGTCGAGCACCCAGGGGAAAGTGGTGAAGTTGGCGCCTATGGTAGCTACGACACAAGATTGCTTGTGGCATTCACGGAGGTGCTGACCACAGTAGAACACCGCTTTTGGGCTTGGGAAACAAGCACTGAGTGGTGGGATCACAGCATCATGCATGTGTGGGATGATGAGCAGTGGCTGCAGAACTTTCGCATGAGGAAAGCCACATTCATGGGTCCTTGTGATGAGCTCGCCCCAGCCCTGCGACACAAGGACATGAAAATGAGAGCTGCCCTGCCATTGGAGAAGTGTGTGGCAATTGTACTGTGGAAGCTGGCTACTCCAGACTGCTACCAATCAGTCGCTAACCAGTTCAGAGTGGGAAAGTCTACTGTTGGATGCGTGTTCAAGGAAGTGTGTAGGGCCATTAATTGCATCCTACTCCGAAAGACCATGACTCTGGGCAACGTGTGTGACATTGTGGATGGTGTTGTCAGTTGCCACAGGTGTGGTGTGCTCTTGCTCGATATTGATATCAGTTAGCTGCATGCGTATGGTCCCTCTGTGTGCTGCCCCGGCTCTGCAGATTGCTATCACAGCAGACTCTGACAGAGCCCCCAATGACCACAAACTCTAGTAAGGTACAAAGGCACGTTGGCCAGGTTTATTATCGAAGAGAAACACAATCTCTAACTCCCCGATTCATATAACTTATATACAGTTTGTTGCTTGTCCCTATGTGCTCCCTGACAATGGACACAGCTTAGTCAGTGGCAGGATTTTCCACTGCCCCCTAGGCCGGACAAAAGACACTGCCCCAGGGATGTATTCTTATACACAGGTAGAACCAAGTTACATAACACTCCTGACGTATTGAGGTGCAACCCCTTTATGTAACAATGCACCACCCTTCTACGCAGTAAGGTGCTGCCTCTCACCTTGTACATGGTGGGTCGAACAAAACAACTCTATCCATCATACTAGCCTTTTGTCCCTGTCCTTGTTATCTATGTGGACGGTAGAAGAATGTTCTTGTACCATTTGTGTACGGCTCTGATATCTAATCCACTTTAGGCATTTGTTTGTGCAATAGCATATGTTTATGGAACATCAGCCCTTTCCTTGCCAGCTTCCGTGAGCAGGGCCTGCCTCTGGCTCACAGCTTAACTTTGCTTTATGTTAGCAACGTCTTGACCATTACTTTAGCTCAGGCCTTAGGTCCCATAGCGGGGCTTTGATATCAAGGGTTTATGTTTCAGGGCCTCATCTTACTACAGATGGCTTTGCACAAATGGGCTTCCCTAACTGCAGAGGGGCGATAGATGGCACGCATATTCCAATTCTGGCACCAGACCACATAGCCACCAAGTACATTAATTGGAAGGGGTATTTCTCTATGGTTCTCCAGGTGCTTGTGGATCACTGTGGGTGTTTCACTGACATTAACGCAGACTGGCCAGGAAAGATGCATGACGCATGCATCTTTCGGAACACTGGCCTGTTCAAGAAGCTGCAAGCTGGGACTTTCTTCCTGGACCAGAAGATCACTATAGGGGAAGTTGAAATGCCCATTGTGATCGCGGGAGACCCTGCCTACCCCTTAATGTTGTGGCTTATGAAGCCACACACAAGGCACCTTGACAGCAGCAAAGAGCTGTTCAACAACAGGCTGAGCAAGTGCAGAATGGCTGTTGAGTGTGCTTTTGGCTGTTTAAAGGCCCACAGGTACTGCCTATATAGGAGGTGGGACCTGGCCCATGACAATACTCCTATACTTACAGCCACATGCTGTACGCTCCATGATATTTGTGAAGGGAAGGGTGAAAGCTTCACTCAGGGCTGGACCGCTGAGGCTCAGCACCTGGAGGTTGAATTTGAACAGTCGGAGACCAGGGCTATTCAAGGGGTGCAACGTGGGGCCATAAGGATCAGGGATGCCTTGAGGCAGCAATTTGAAGCTGAAAGCCACTAATATTTGTGGCTATGCTTGGGAGTGCAGTGCTTGTAATGCTGGGAGGTGATTGTGATTGGTGCAGACGATGCACTGTGAAGGTTTAAGAAAATTGCCTGTTGCTTTGCTGGGCTCTGTTTGCTTTCAGTTAATGGAATAGAGTGCTTTAGAACCAACACAATTCTTTTGTTAAAAAACAACAACCAGAGGAGCGAGACAAACAAAAAACACACCAGCACTGAGAGGGATGGGGGAAGGTTGGGTCCCATGAAGAGGGAAGGTCCCGGGATGATTAAAAATTTCTGTATGTCCAGGTATCATATCCAGCTTTCTCCTTTGGAGTACAGGGCAGCGGGTACTGTACTTCAGCAGGGCTAAACTGCAGAGGGACGGGTGTTGAGTGCAGTGGCTACTGGGAGTCTATGGTGGGGGAGGAGCGGAATGCAGCGGGTACAGACTGGAGCCAGGAGGTTGTTAAGAGTGTGTTGGCGGGGTCTGGGGGGCACATGGGAAAGAGGTTTGCAACAGCAGCTGCAGAGAAAGGCTTAACTTTCCTTGCTTGGTTTCAGTGCTAGTAGCTAGTAGTAGTACCTGGAATGTGACCTCTTGGAGCTCCATAAAGTTTAAAAGCTGCTCTGTGACTTCGTTCTGGCATGCCCCGTTCTCCTTTCGGTCCCTCTTCTCGCTGTCCCGCCACTCCTTCAATTCCTGTTTCTCGGCGGCGGCGTGCATCATGACCTCACACAGAAAGTCCTCGTTAGTTCTTCACGGCCATTTTCTAATTCTGTGCAGCCGTTCAGCCGGCGATAACGAAGAGGGAGGCTGGGCTCCCAAGGTCACATCTGTGAAGCCAAAATGCAACATTTTACAGAAGCAGTATTGTTTGCAACACACAGACCACTGATTCAGTGATTTAACACACAGCCACTCTTCACATACCTGTCACTAACTGGCTGACCCCAGGCAAGCACACATGAGCCACAAGACTCCCAAAATGGTGAGTAGCCGCAGGAGATGGGGAAATCAGTGTTCCAGGACCCGACTGTACGCTGGGCACATGGCTCTTGGGGAGAGCCAGTACTGTAGGAGGGGGCCTTATAATCATTCCTGTCCCCACATTTTCCACAGGCTGTGTTCATTATGGAAGATATCTCACTGCTGAGGGTGAGCAGAGAATCAAGGGAGGGTCTTCTCCAAGACCTCAGCTTCCACCTTGGCCCTTATGCGGCTCACCTGTGTGCAACAATGATTCCCCCCTCCCCCCGCAGTGATGGCAGAGTGGCATGGGAAAGTTACCCTTAATGAGGCAAGAATCTGCACCAGCGGATTGCCCAATATCTCCATGAGAGTTTCCTGGAGATCTCTGAGGCAGATTCCCATTAAATGAGGGAGTCAATCAACACCCTGTTCTGCTGCTCAGATAGGCATGTGGTGTAATGACCACATATCATACAGACACAAGCCTGCTTTCTGCAACCCTCCTGCCCTCAACAACTCGCTTCAGCGATTCCCAAAATCAAAGCCACTTACCAGGGGCCTCCTCTCCTGTTTGTGCTTTGCCAAGCTCTGACCGCTGTTATTTTATTAATAAAGCTTTAAAATTTAGTCACTTGGTGTGTTCCTTCGTCTCCTCCCCTAACGATCCTGCTGCCTCAGCCTGATCACCTGACACCTCAGGCAGATTGGTAACAGCAATCTGTCACACTCTCCGAGCTTTTGAAAATCCCTCTCTTGGGGCCCAATCCTGAGATGGGTCTAGTCCAGGGGTGGGTCAGCCCTCAAGTTCCCACCGGGGAGCAGGGTTGGGAGCTTTCCGTGCTTCAGCTGGGGAGCGGGGTCAGAGGCTTGCCTTGCTTTGCTCTGCTCTGTGCATGCAGCAGCTCTGCATGGCTCCTGGAAGCAGGGGCAGCCCAGAGGCTCCGCACACTGCCCCTGCCCCAAGCACTTGCTCTGCAGCTCCCATTGGCCAGGAACCACCAGGAGATGCTTCAGGTAAACGCCACCTGGATCCTGCACCCCTGAGCCCCCCTGCGCCCCCCAACCCCAGCCCTGATTGCCCTCCACACCCTTTGATCCCAGCCTGGAGCACCCTCCTGTACCCCAAACCCCTCATCCCCAGCCCCACCCCAGAGTCTGCACCTCCAGCTGGAGCCCTCATCCCCCCCATGTGCCCCAATCCCCTGCCCCAGCTGGCCCTCCATACAATTTCCATACTGACATGTGGCCCTCAGGCCAAAAAGTGTGCCCACCCCGGTCTAGTCATATTAATAATGGTTATTCAAAGGGGTAGATGGCTGTAGTCCTCAGCATTTTAAGTTCAAAATTCAGTTAACATTAATTTAGGTAAGTTCAGACTTTAGTTCATTCAGCTTTTCTTCCTCTCTGTTTTTCTGCCCCCTCACTCCTACCACATCAGCCCTATTCAGGTTTTGAGAGAGAGTTGCTAATACTTCACACATCTGGGGGCCTTCACATATAAAACTGTGGCTGAAAATGCAGTTTGGGAAATGAGGGGGGTCCTGTAAGATGTTGCCGCAAACATATGAGGACTGAAATTTGACTCTAGTTTTGCATTAAATCTTTGAGCTCAAATATTAAATATCCATGAATAATGCCAGTGCTGGCTTCACACATTTAGGACTGGTCTACACTAAAGCTGTAACTCGACCGAAGTTACTCTTCTTCAGTTATGTAAGTGAAGTCGACGAAACGTAGGTTGACTTACTGTGGTGTCTACACCATGCTATGTCAATGGAAGATGCTCTCCTGCCAACTTACCTTATGCTTCTTGGGGAGCTGGAGTACAGACATTGATGGGAGAGCACTCTGCCATCGACTTAGCGGGTCTTCACCAGGCCCATTAAATCGACATTGCTGCATCGATCGCAGCAGTGCCGATTTAGCCATAAACGTAGACAAGCTGTTAGTTCCCTTTGAAGAAATACAGTGAGATTCTCCACAATGGGCAGGGGATATTAAATCCCAGTGAGCTGCCATCTAAGCACATCAGTATTGCAACCATGCTGTTTTTTTGTTTGAGTTTCCCTTGTTTCTTTCTCTCCTGTCCTGTGCTGGGGAGATTGCTGCCCAGCCTTCCGCTTATAAAATGTGCAGATGACATCAAGCTGGGAGGAGCTGCAAGCACTTCAGAGGACAGGATTAAAATTCAAAAGGATTTTGAGAAAGCAGAGAATTAGTCTGAAATTGACAAGATGAAATTCAATAAAGACAAGTGCAAAGTATGTCACTTAAGAAGGAAAAAAAATCAATGCATAGCTACAAAATGGGGAATAACTGGCTAGGCAGTAATTCTGCAGAAAAGGATATGGGGGTTGTAGTGGATCATAAATTGAATATGAGGCCAACAATGTAATGCAGTTGTAATATCATTTTGGGACGTATTAACAGGACTGTCATTTGTAAGGCAAGGGAGGTAATTGTCCCACTCCACTCAGCACTTGTGAGAACTCAGCTGGAGTACTTGGCTCAGTTTTGGGTGAGAAAAATGTGAACAAATTAGACAGTGTCCAAGGGAGAGAAACAAAAATGACAGAAAATTTAGAAAAAAGTGGGTATATTTTGGCTTGAGAAAAAGATGACTCAAAAAGGGGGCCCTAATAATAGTCTCCAAATACATTAAGGGCTGTTAAAAAGAGGACAGTGATCAATTGTTCTCCCTGACTGTTGAAGTTAGGACAAGAAGTTATTGGAGATTTAGATTAGATATCAGGAACAACTTTCTAGCTGTAAAGATAGGTAAGTACTGGAATAGGTCACCAAGGGATGTTATAGAATTCCCATCACTGGATATTTTTACGAGCAGATTAGACAAACACCTGTCAGGGATGGCATAGGTATGTTTGGTCCTGCCCCAGCACAGGGGGCCATAGGTACTGGAACTAGGGGTGCTGTGGGTGCGACAGCAACCCCTGGCTTGAAGTGGTTTCCATCGTATACAAGATTTACAGTTTGGCTCAATGGCTCCCAGCACCCCCCCTACACAAATTGTTCCAGTGGCCCTGCAGGCGGCTGGACTAAATGATCACTTGAGGTCCCTTCCAGCCCTATATTTTTATGATTCTGTGATTCATTATAACCCTGTCAGTTTTAAGATAGATACAAGAGAAAAAAAGACTTGTATATCCTCTTAATTTATTCTTGACAATACTTTCAAGCACTGAATAATAATGCTGTAATTCAGACTTTATATTCACAGGTATTACAGAGTTTTGGATCCTCTGGATAATCTGGCTTCTGCTGAAACATTTAGAAAACACTGTCTGTTTTTTCCCTCTTACGGTTAGGCTTGCATTTTAAATTTAGAGCAACAGAAAAATATCCTGTTTATTGTCAAATGCTGGTTTCCAGCCATGACTTGAGTAACAGCAGCTTGAAGGAAATGGTTTGCAACCTTTCAGCAAGAGGTTAAAAATTTACAGAGGGGTTTTAAACTTTATTATTACTACTATTGCTTACAGATAAAATAGCTGCATGAATGATAGCCTGACCTTGAGCAATTCAGAGTTTAAAAAAAGAAAGCAGTAAGGCAAACACAAAAATCCTTTTGATCTGAGATGCTTTCTGGGATGACGGAGTACAGAAATTCCACATCTGCTTATTTCTGTCTGCATGTAATATGCCCTTCTCCAGGGAATCGGCACATAATCGCAGCCACAGACAATGACATTCCTACTGTTTGTTCATCCATTTCTGATGAGAACTGAAGAGAACTGGAGTTAAGTATGTAGCCTGTAGGTGGTGCTCCTATATCAGTGTACTCTGGGAATAGCAGTGCTTCAGTCCTGCTGGACACAGCTCACTTTCTTATCCTCTGCACACAGAGACATCTGGGAATATAGAACCACTGTCCTTATTTTCACACTTTGCGTTAACTGGAGCACTCCTCATAAACTGAAATATTGTCTCTGTGGAAGACAATGTTAATGAGACTTTTGTTCTGAGTTGTAGCATTGACTGTGTGGGGCTTGTGGCATAAATTTGCTTGTGAATTCATCCTGATTAGGCTTTACTGCCCCTAGAGCAGGGGTCAGCAACCTATGGCATGCGTGCCAAAGACGGCACGGGAGCCGATTTTTAATGGCATGCTGCTGCCTGCCGGGTCCCAGCTGCCAGCCCCGCTCAGCCTGCTGCCGAACCCAGGCCTCTGCCCTGATCCCTGCACCCCTCCCACACACCCCAGCCCCCTGCCCTGATCCCTGCACCCCTCCCACACACCCCAGCCCCCTGCCCTGACTCCTGCACCCTCCTCACACTCCCCCAGCCCCCTGCCCTGACTCCTGCACCCTCCTCACACTCCCCCAGCCCCCTGCCCTGACTCCTGCACCCTCCTCACACTCCCCCAGCCCCCTGCCCTGACTCCTGCACCCTCCTCACACACCCCCAGCCCCCCCACACCCCTGCACCCCCCACACATACCCAGCCCCCCCATACCCCATGTCCTGACTTTTGCACCCCCCACATTCCCATCCCCACCCCTTGCACCAAATGGGAGCTGCCCAGGTAAGCACTCCACCCCCAAACCTCCTGCCCCAACCCTGAGCCCCCTCCCTCATTCTAGCTCCTGGCCAGACCTTACACCCCAACCCCCAGCCTGCTCCTTCACCCCCAGCCCTGTGTTCAGTGCATTCCCACCCTCAGCTCAGTGCAGAGAGAGAGAGAGAGAGAGGAAGAGAATGGGCTAGAACCAGGCAGAAGGTAGGTACCCACTCTATGTGGGCAGGGCTGGGATCCCAGACCGGCAGCGGGCTGAGTGGGGCCAACAGCTGGGATCCTGGCTGGCAGGAGCCGGCGGATGGAATCCCAGACCGGCAGCGGGCTGAGCCGCTCAGCTCACTGCTGGTCTGGGGTTCTGGCTGCCAGACTCTTGCCAGCCGGGGTCCCAGCCGCAGGCCCTGCTCAGCCCACTGCCGGCCTAGGTAACACTGGAATGCGTTACCTAGGAAGGTGGTAGAATCTCCTTCCTTAGAAGTTTTTAAGGTCAGGCTTGACAAAGCCCTGGCTGGGATGATTTAATTGGGGGTTGGTCCTGCTTTGAGCAGGGGGTTGGACTAGATGACCTTCTGGGGTCCCTTCCAACCCGATATTCTATGATTCTATGATTCTAACGGAACCCCAGGCTGGCAGCAGGCTGAACGGGCCGGCGACATAAGTTCAGCATTTTAATTTAATTTTAAATGAAGCTTCTTAAACATTTTGAAAACCTTGTTTACTTTACATATGACAATAGTTTAGTTATATAATATATAGACTTCTAGAGAGAGACCTTCTAAAACATGTTAAAATGTATTACTGGTACGCGAAACCTTAAATTAAAGTGAATAAATGGAGACTCGGCACACCACTTCTGAAAGGTTGCTGACCCCTGCCCTAGAGGGTGATACATACTTTGTAGCTTCTATAGGCAGAGCTCATAGGACATACCCAGAACTCCTTGTGTCCCTCCATTCCTCCCACACGCTCCCTGCGTGCTACCCTCCCATCCCCCTCTATTTCAGGGACTCCCGGCAAGCCCCTCACCTTCTCCCTCCTTTGCCAAGGGCTCTGTGTGCTCCCTATTTCCTCCTTCTACTTCATACCAGAGGTGCTCCATACCCACTACCACCCATAGCAGGCTGTCCCTTCTCCCTCTAGGCCAGGGGCTCTTTGTGCCCTCCCATTCTCACGTCACACACCCCACCAGAGTCTCCCACTCTTCCCCTCAGGGGCTATGTGTTTCCCCCTCTTTTTCCCTCTGTACCAGGGGTGCCTATTGCCTCCATGCCAGGGTCCCCCATTTTTCTCCTCATGCCAGGGGCTCTGTATGCCCCCCGTCCCACTTTACCCACCATTTTAAATTCTATTGGGAGGATAAACTCAACTGGGCAGGAAATGCTCTGCAGGGCACAGGGGTCAGAGGACAGGGGACTACAGTATACAAGTAGAAACTCACTGTTCAAACCCTGGCATGTTGTTATTACTAAATAAAACACCCAGTAAAAAAAATACCAGGCTAAGTCAGCACTGATCTCTTTGAGACTGGATTCCCAATAGGTTTGGACAAGAATGAAGAATGTTATTGGGCTTTTTTATTCCTAGATAGCACCTATAATGAGAAGTAGCCAAGAGTTGTACTACGGTATTCAAACCTATAGAATCCAACTGTCAATGAGCAAAATCAATAGTGTCCCACCCTCTTATGCCAACTGATTTAAAACAGCCAACAACAATTCAGCAGTGTCCAGGGAAAAGCTTGAGCATGGTCTGACACTTGTCATTCTCTGGCTCAGCTGAACAGTCAGGAGAGCAAGTTTCAAAAGCAGGAGCCTTACACTGAAAATATCATGCTGCCAGCCATGGACAGTTGAGACGCATGAAATGACAGCAGAGAAGCCTCAGCAGATGTCACACAGCATGGCAGGACGCATGTGAGGCTTTAGTGATTGTCACTAGCACCTTGACCTGTACCTGAACTGAGAAGCCAGTCATGCGAGACACCATAGCACCAAAGTTATTTTCTGGAATACCCCATGTAACGGAGGCACCAGGGCGATGCTCTGGAACTACTCCATATGAAGCCAGTCAGGACTCTGGGGGAGCCTCCTCTCTTTGAGCATACTGTCTCCAGGGTAAGAAGCTTACACAGCTTCAACCTTCCTGGGTCTGACCTCAGAGCATTCAGCATCCCCTTCCACACCGTGCGTTCCTGGGGAAGCCAGAGGGCCCTGCACCCCAACTCTGCAGTCAGCAGTGACTCTCAGCCAGCCGGTAAAACAGAAGGTTTATTAGTTGACAGGAACACAGCATAGAACAGAACTTGTTAGCACAGAAATCAGTGACTTTCAGCCAAGTCCATCTTGGGGGGAGGGGAGCCCAGAGCCAGAGCTCTGGTCGTCCCCCTGCAGCCCAAGCCAGAGGAGATTGACTCACTTCCAGCTGCCTGGCCCCTGCCCTACCCGTTGCTCCTCCTCCAGCCTTTGTCTCGCTTCCCGGGCCAAAAGTCACCTGGTCGTATCCCTCTCCTGGGTCTCAGGTTACGAGGGGGCAGCCATAGCATCCGTGCAGGCAGCTAGAGCAGCCCCAAAAAAGTCACACATCCTTATTCCCACCACCTAGACATTGGTGCAATACTCAGGGAAACTGAGGCACACACAGCATTCATGCAAAACCGTAAGACTCACATGCCACAAAACAAAGGAAAATACCCACTTTGTCACACTTCACTACAATCTGCTTCCATAGCGGTGAAACGTGTCAATGAAGTGATTGTCATAATGCTGTTGTTATAATTTAATATAATGAATATATAAATTATCATGTCTTTAAGCTATTGCACTTACTGTAACCTGATATGAAATCTTGTTCTGGGCCAAATGACACTGTGATTGTGACAGCTGTCAGTCAAGGAGACTTCTATTCACAACAGCCTTATTTACATGACTGGACAACTCTAGTGGGGAGCAGAGTTCAAATAAGCAATTGGCAGCAAATATTTATAAAGAACAAATCTCGCCGGACAGATTTGATTGTTTTTTACGATAGAATTAGAAAATGAGTGACAGAAGGCAATGGAACAGATGTAATAGACCCGGTTTGTAGTCAAGTATTTGACAGAGTGTCTCATGAAGTCTGACTTGGGAAAATAACTCAAAATGGCTTGGAAATGAACGCTGCCTTCTGAACTGATAATGGGTGGAAAGACCAAAGATAAAGAGTTACAATATAGAGCAATGCATTGACTTTTTTGCAGGGGGTGGGAATTTGTTCAGTGTAATATCTCCATGACTGACCTGGAAAAGGACTAAATGTTCACAAATGACTGTAAACAAGGTGTGTACCCCACTGAGGACAGAGAAATAATAAAAAGACACCAAAGGAGAGCAGAATAATAGCAGGGATTCTGAACCACCAGCTGTTTCCATAAGGGGGAAGAAGGGGACTGGAAAAGGGCTTACAGTATCAATACAGTGCTCAAGTGAAAGTCTTCACTTACAGATGTGGTAGCCTAAAGAAGGAATTACAACAGCATTATGTAGTTCCTAGACACTGTTTAGCTGTGAATATCCATGCATAAAGTAAACAGTTGCTTCTGAGGGAGAGAGCTGCCATTTTACAAAATACTGTCCTAGCCCTTTAAAATTCCTTCTGACGTGATGGAAGTGTGTTTTTTTTTTCCAAACAGGAACTCAGCATTGTTCCATGAAGTTCATACAACAGCCCAGGGCAGGAAATGCTTTGCAGGGCAGGAGGAATTTTAAAGAGCTAAGACAGGACTACATTATATAACTAGAAACATGCTATTCAGACCCTACACATTTATTATTACTAATTAAAAAATAAAATAAAAAAAATTAGAAGTCTAATTCAACATTGACCACTTTGGGAATGGAATGAGTTTCCTCTGTTGCGGAAACTCATATGAGCTTCCTGAAAATTAGCCATGACTCACAGAACGTTGGAATGGTACACCACCCACACCTGTAAAGTAAGGGGCATGCATAGGAATTGACATTCCACAGCTTTTGGAGGGGCATGTTTTGTGGCCCCGGGACGGAGCTGACTCTCCCCATAGCAGCCCTAGGCTGGAGGAGTTCTGTGCCCCTGCCGATTATTTGGGGGGACGTGCCCCTACTTGCCCCACCTTTCGCATGCCCCTGTGTAAAGTAAAAACTTTCTCTGCCACAAGACACCATAAGAATGGTTTGCTTATTCATATTATTCTTTCTTAGACAAACATCAGGGTTAATTGTGCTCATCTCAGTGCTGCATGGCTCCCAGACTATGAATTCTATTTTTTTCATATGTAAAATGTATCCTCTTAGGTTACCCAGGATGGATTTTCTTTATGATGCATTTTGCCTGTTCCTTTCCAGAACAGTCATGATGTAACACAGTTTCTACAACATATATATATATATATATATATATATATATATATATATGGTGAAAGCACACATATCTTTGTGCAATTTAGATGGGATGTTTTATTCACAGAACTATGCATATGGAGCCAAGGGTAGCATTTTCAAAGGTGCCTAAGGCATTGTCTACACTGGGTGTGGCGTGTAGGGTAGATGTAGCTACACACCACAGGCTGCCTCAATGCTGTGCGGTGTAGCTAAAAGCGTTAGCGAAAGGCTCTGAGAGCTCCCCTCTGCCAGAGCCTTTTCCCACTGCTGTAGTCTTTCCCTGTGGCGGGGAAAGGCTACAGCAGTAGGGAGCTAAGATGTCCTAATATTCTGGCATGTCTTTCCTCAACTCACCTAAGCAATGCCTCACCACCTACACGGCTATTTATACCCATGCTAAGAAGGGCGTGTGCAGTGCATGTACTCACACCCCGCCATCAGTGAATGTGCGGTATAGACACCAAAAGGGGGATTTGGGAGATTGTTGCTTTTGAAAATGACCTTAGGCTTCTAAATCTTAAGGGCTTGTCAACATGGTACCGTAGTGTTCTCTACAGGGGTGTTAACTGTATGTGTTGCACTCTAACTGCCCTGTGGAGACCCTGCTGGCATGACCCTAAAGGTACCCAGTTTGCGCTGATGTCGTCCCTTTTCAAGCAGGACTACATTAACATGCACCAGGTGCCTCTTGGTTTGTGCCAGCAGAGTCTAAACGGGGCAGTTAGAGTGCAACATGTTAGAGCACTCTACGCCCCTGTAGAGTTACCTGCAGTGCTGTGTAGACAAGCCCTAAGGTGCTTTGGAAATGGTACCAAAAGATTCTTTGCAAGTTTCTATATCAGACAGAACCCTCCTCCCAATGGCTTCTATTTTAAACCATCATGGTAGAACTTATTTCCTCAGAAAGTCTACATAGGCCTCCGAAGGAAGGACCTGGGTTTGTCCCCTGGCTCCCTAGCCCACTTTATCCATAGCTACTTGGTCCCTCTGGGCCCCACACTTCCCCCGTACGTAAGAGAGATCCAAGCCTTTAACTCTACCCTGACACTGTTCTTATCATCCCACTATTTTCCATATGCCCCAACACAGCTCTAGTTTTGTTGCTCTTCTCCCCTATTTGAGAAAGCTCTGGGCCCCCCGCATCCCTTCCAACCCCCCTCCCCCAGCTCCACTTTTTTTAAATCTCCCAAACACAAGTGAATTTATCTATACAATAACTCTGAGAAATAAGGAACTAGAGTTATCACCATTTTATAGAGAGGAGATTGAGACACAGAGGTGAAAGCCAAAGATAGCGACCACATCAAAAGTTCTAGTTAAAGTGACATACCCAAGATCACACAGGAGAGCTGCAGCAAAGCCAAGGATAGAACCCAGTTCTCCTTGCTCCTAGTCCTTTATATTAATCATGTGACTATTCTTTGTTTTCCCCTTATAGTGACTTCCTCATTCAACTATTTTCAGGGGGATCCTGGACCTTGCTTTTTCTCTGCCTGTAGGCAAAAAAGCATTGTAAGAATATTGATTTTTTAAAATTAGGACATACTTTGAAGAGTCATATCTCAAATAAACCTTGATCAAATAGAATAAAATATGCACCACAAATTCTACTCCAATCCCTGAACTGACACACCAATTTCCAAGCCTACCTGACCACACAGATTGATTTTAAAGAGGGTGCAAAATTCATATTTAAATAAAAACCATCCTGCAAACTTAACTGTGGTACATCTGTTGCTGGCCAATAATTAAAGACCATGCTTTTTCATGCCATTTTTTCTTATTATTTTCCTTTCCACATTTTCCCCTTAATTTGAGTAAAACTCAGTAATTATACAAATAAGGAGCAATATTAAATAAAGATGTCACAGGAATGTTAGCAAAAAGCTAAACTTCATTTTCTGGTACCACTCATCATACATGAGTCAGGACTACAACAGTTAATGCCCTTTCACATGAGAGGGGTCACTGACAGTATTTATCATTACAGTAAATAATGACAGATTCTGTTGTTACCATATTATTCCTATTTGCATTAAATCATATTTATTGCTTTCAGCTGCTCTCTCCCAATCTCTAAAAACATGTGTCAAGCATGAATAAAATAGTGAACACAGCACATTAACCTTGCCATTGGCTTGTGATCTGTTACTATACATTGAGTATAATGAGATATTACATTAGTGATTATTATTTGTATTGCAGTAGCACCTAGCACCCCCAGTCATGGACCAGGACCCCATTGTGCTAGGCGCTGTAGAGAAACAGGCTGAAAAGGCAGTGTCCGCCCCAAAGAGCTTACAATCATAATATAACATGACCCAGATCTTCTGAGGTATGTAGGTGCTTAAGTCCCATGAGAGTTAGCAGCTTCAATTCTTTCAGGGCCTGGGGTCATATGCATAACACCACATCATGATAGTTTCTTAATCTGTATCACAAGTAGTGCAGGCTGAGCAGTGAAAGGGTCAGATAAACATTCAGACAGAAGCATGCTTTGTTATAGGGTGTATAGACCATGGCTCAGCTTTGATGAGGAGAGGGTCAGAGAAACCAGTCCTTGAGCACAAGGGAGTTACAGGTGTCTTGCTTCACTGCAGGGATTGCAGAAAAACTACTACTGAATGGGGATGAGCCCAGGTGATGATGATTCCTGTATCAGGAAGCAGGAATCTGTATAAGAAGGGAGATCCAGTAATGAATCAGTTTCTGATTAAGCTGAGCTAAAAGGATGGTAGAGACTTGCTTTGTAGATACCTTGCACCTTTTGCTTGTTTGCTTTGCTAGTAAATGGACACTGAGAAGCTGTCTATTTGGAATTATATTTTGGCCACAGGAGGCCTGATTTGAGCCTGCAGCTTCTGGGCAGTGAGCATGAGCCCTCCGTTTCTGCTGTAGCTAGACAGCGGGTTGCCTAGCCTATAATATGCTTAATGCATACTCTTTCAGGATCTTTAATCATGTCTTCTTGCACCTGCTCTTACTTGATTTTCCTTCTATCTTCTGACAGATGCTTGATTCTGTTCCAACTGACCTACATTTCCTTCTTCAGGCCTTTGGCTGTGTCCTGCACATTTTTCAAAGGTCTACAACACTCCCATCACATGCTGAGCAGGCTTAGGAGTCTCTGAAGGCTTGACATAAGGGTTTCCAATTGCCCCAGAAGTTCTTGCTGCAATCAGTCACAATGATAGCACGTTTTTACAACAGGGCCTAAGTATAACATAGGCCATCTGTTTACTACGGTAACAATGCAGGAGGGAAAAAATAAGACTGGTAACTGTGTTCCTGAAGAAAGGTATCCATGCTAATAGCTGAATAATAGCTGAAAATACTTTGCACCCTCAGAAACAGAATAAATAATGTTTTGAGGTTGTAAGGCACAGGCCAGGCCTGTGACTCGTAACCACACAATTCAAAGAAGAGGGAATGCTGGTTCAGTGGAGGATAGATAAATGGAATTACATGCAAAGTCAGGTTGCTTGTTTTCTGGGGGTCTAGTGAAAAAGAGTCTTGGATAAATAAAGCAGTATTATGGAGCATTACCTCCTTCAAGACTGGCCCCTTAGTGGAATTTTGGTCGAAGTACATGTTTACAAAAATATTATAGCTATGAGATTGTGGTTGCATAATCCTCTGAGGAACACAAATACCATCCTAAGGGCTTGTCTACATGTACACAGGTGTAGCTTCACCGCTGTAGTGCTTTAGTGCAGACGCTACTACACCGATGGGAGAGCTTCTCCTGTGAGCATAGTTAATCCACCTCTGCAAGAGGCGGCAGCTATGTCAACGGGAGAAGTGTTTTTACAATTATTAATACGATATTGGGATCTGAACAAATCATGACAAAGGGTTAGGATGAGATCACAAAGTCACTTTCACTTACAACCTAATTTAGGATTTGAACCTGCCAACTTTGTTTTTTATGCAGTTTTTTTTAAAAAGATGCACCAGGCAATGAAATACATTTGCCTTATTTCTTTTAATTCCTATGTTGTACCTTTTAAATCCTATACTGAAGATTACTGTGTACTGAGACCTAACTGTTGGACACCTATATAAACACTGTAGCTTCCTGGGCCTGCAATTACAATCTGAGCTTCAGTTTTGATTACAGTCTTAGGTGTCTGATTTCACTCAGGTGAAAATTATTGTTGAATAATATTACCAGACAACACTACTACCACTAGAATTGTGCGGAAAAAATATCTCTCTTTGGGCAAAGCTGCTGAGATTTACCCTATTGTTTCTTTTTGAAGTACGGTGAACAATTCACTTAATCCAGCTGGTTGCATCAGTTTAATTATAAGTAATAATCAGTCTGTCAGCAATTATAACATGTGTGCATCTCACCAGGGGAATTTTACTTCAATGGAAGAAGGATTAGACATTGGCAGAGGAACAGAAGTCTTGATTACCTATAACTAAAGTCAAGAGAATATAATAGAAGACTGGCCCAGTCAGAATGAGGAAAAGGAGCAGGTGTTAATACAGATGAGATTAATCCACTTTTTACTATTCTGCCAGAAAACAAAATGAAAATACTATGTCTCACAATGAATGCAGATTAAAATAATTTGATAACACAATAAGATAACCAGATCAGGCAATCAAATAATAAAAGCTATCATAAAATATTTTGCAGTGTTTCTAAATCTTTTAAAATTCTAGTTAATGTTAATTTTTCAACTGTTAGGTAATTCTAAATTGAAAAATCCATTTTATAGCCCTAATGCTATTAATTAAAGCATAACTAAATAATACCATTAATTAGTAATAAATACTGTTAGTAATATTACACAATTTTATGTAGGTATATGCATAATTACATCTGTGACCCTTTGAAATAGACCCATTAACATGGTGTGAGGGCACGTGGGTAAAGATCTGTGGAAAGACAATGAAAGCAAGCTCCCATCCAGATGTGCTGATAAGATCTCATGGCAAGATATGCAAGCTAAGCTCCTCATTAAAATCAGCGGAAGCAGGGCCAGCTCTAGGTTTTTTGCCGCCCCAAGCAAAAAAATTTTTGGCTCCCACCTTCCCCCCTTTTTTTTTTGGCTTTTACACACGTTTTCACTTTGCAATGTTTTTTTTTTTTTTGACTGTTTAAAATAAAAAAAAAATGAAAACAGAGAATTTGTAGTTAGTGAAATAAAACAAATTTCCTACTAGTGTACTCATTTAATTTTAACAAAATCACAATTACAATTTGGGTTCAACTACACACTGTAATGAAAAACGTTAGTGTCTTCCAGTGCACCCAGTTTCTCATAAATTAAAAGAACTATAATTGAGTAATATTTGACATGTTTCAAATCCGATAAAATTTCATTACGCACTCCATTAGAAATTAATTGTATTATCATGTTTTGATAATGAGATTTTTACCCAAATAATGGGTGTAAATCTCTCCATCTTTCACACTTTATACATGCTTAGCCATAACACTATCAAATTTTGCCAATAACTCAACCAATTTCAAGAAATTTCCATTGTTATTCTCATATAAAATATCCGAGGATCCACAGAATGCGAGGCACTGTTCAGCTAGGAAATTAATGATTGCCAGTAAACGTTCCAACACAGCTTGACAATGTAGAATTTCTGAATTTAGTAGACATTGCTGTACTGCATTGATTGTTGTACTGGAACATAATCTGTATGACAGCTCAATCCAATTTGTCAACAAGCGTAAATGATTTTTTGACGTTTCGTGTTCTTTCAAATGCTGATGCAAATTTCGCCAGTCATTAAAACCTGCAGTTGCCAGAAGAATGTCCGAGTTACAGAACAGTTTGCAACAAAACCAAAAACTACATCTTTGGTCTGTGAATACACTAACTACGATCTATTAATTTGTTCCCCATTTTTCATTTTTTCTTCATACTGGATGGCATAAATCGACAATTCGACTCATTAAGTAGATATTCAAATGTAGGATCTAGTTTTGAAGGACCTTTTTTCACAATAATCATTAGCATTGCATCAGTAATGATTGTCGGCCATGTACTTGGATCCGATCCTATGTCAGTCTCTCCACCTTCCAATAATTGTTCTTCAGTTTTAGATTTGGATAACAGTTCTTCATTTCTGGACTCTTCAGCTGAAGAAGTAAATCTTTGGATGGATTGTGATTGTCCGTCTTTATCAGTTAGCGAAGATAATCTTTGGTCGGATTGTTGTTCATCTTTATCAGTTGATAAAGATAATCTTTGGTTCGATTGGTCTTCATCAGTTGATGAATAATCACTTTCAATGCATTGCTTAGAGCTTTCTCCTTGAGTGTCCACTTTTTAAAAATACTTATTTGAAGTATGAGATAGTTTTTCTAATTCTTTTTGCCGTTTCTCTCTTTGTTGCCGGTAGGCAGCACCGGAAAGTCATTTTCATTTTTGTCCCAGCATTTTAGCCCTATAACCACTGGCACTGACGTGACACAGAAATTGGCATGAATGGTGCCGATAGGGCGGCACAAGTAATCGTGATTCCTGATTTAATTAATCAATAACTGTTAACGTTTACACATTTATGCACATTCACATTATGAGTGACCGTGTCACAACATGACATGATATTTTTCACTTCATGCTCCTATCGCACTACTGGAGATTGTTTTGATCTTCATGTATTATTTTTTTTTGTACATTGGTGGATTTTTCCGAAAAAAAAAGGATGGCCGGAATGCCGCCCCTGGAAATGGGCCACCCCAAGCATGTGCTTGCTTTGCTGGTGCCTAGAGCCAGTCCTGAGTGGGAGTGATGCACCTAAATAGGGTTAAGGGTCTGAGGCACAAACCTTGTGCTGTCTCTGTACTGAGATAAAACTGAAAAATGCTGAGATAAAACATTCGTGGCCAGAAAATCCTCTCTCACCTGTAAACATGTCTGACCATATCACAGGGTGGCACTGGCCTGTTAAGAGGGCAGAGGCTAGTGAACTTGTGACTCATCATCTCACTTAGTCCAAGTGGTCTTAAAAGAGGGCACCCGAGCCCTAGAAGGGAGGGAGCTCTGGTGCCCAATCAGGAAAAGAGCAGGTGAGAGCTGCCTGAGTGAGACAAGATTTTGGCAGGTGAGTGCTGCCAGAGATCAGAGGACTGTGGGAGGTCCCTGCTGGAAGCTGTAGGCGGTTCCTGGGAGAAGGCTAAAGGCAAGAGCGCACCAAGAGAAGTTTGCTGCTCCCCAAGCTTAACCTTCCCCAGCAGAGAGCCAGGGCTGGAGAGGGTTGAAGGCTCAGAGCAGTAAAGGAAGATGTCTGCTGGCTCTCTGAGCAGGAGGCAGAGGGCTGGAGAGGCTAACAGAGAGATGGCTGCTCCCCTGGTGGTGATGCCCTCCCAGCAGAGGAACTGTAGGGATTCCTGCTAGAAAGAGGGGGTTACACTCCAGCTGTCCTGGCAATAGGGCAGGAGAGGAATGAAGAACTACCCAGGTGTGGAAGAAGTTGCTGGAGTGTGGCATATGCTATGTCAATCGGCTAGACGAGGGAGGGTTTTAAGGACATTATATGTGAGAAATGGGCTCTGACTGGGACTTCTGTTATGGATTATTTGAACTATATTATGGTAATAAATTGGCCCCCAAGGAGGGTTTAGAGAGTCAAGAACACATGTGTGGAATTAGGGGGATACTGAAGGAGGACCTGATCCATTACGGCTGTCTTATGACAGCCCATAATCAAAACAATCAGCCTAATAAAGAATGTTACTCTGAGCCCTAAAAATTATGGCATCACATAGAAGGATAATTGTACCATCTACCATGATACATTACACAAACACAAATATTAATCCTTACTCTCCAAACCCTACAAAAGGACATAATATGATCCCATGTGTCCTTTGGCACTCCAAACATTTACAAGACACTCAGGGACATTTTTCTACTCAAAATGATGTTAATGGGTGTTTAATAAGTACCTACAATGACCATGGTACAGGTGCTTGTTTAGGATGTACTTCATAATAGTGTCTCCCGACATAGCCAGGCAGATGGTGAAAGCGGCATGGCTGTACTGCAGTTGGGAGAGACCTCTCAGTCTGGTTAGATGTCAGAGTAGCAGTCGCGTTAGTCTGTATTCGCAAAAAGAAAAGGAGGACTTGTGGCACCTTAGAGACTAACCAATTTATCTAAGCATGAGCTTTCGTGAGCTACAGCTCACTTCATCGGATGCATCGGATGCTTATGCTCAAATAAATTTGGCAGTCTGGTTAGAAAGACTCATCTGGCAGGGCTTGAGCTAGCACATGAAAAATAGTGGTGTAGACGTTGCAGCTCTGGCAGAGACTCGGGCTAGCTGCCCCAGCTCAGATGCAGAGAGTCAGGTGAGCTTGAGAGCCCGAGCTGCCACTCTAACTGCAACATCCACACTGCTATTTTTAGTGCGCTAGCTTGAGATGAGCAAGTGAGAGTCTGTTTGACTGGACAGGGAGGCACCCTCACAGTTGCAGTGTAGACATTATTTTACAAAGATTATTACGTTGCTTCCCATAGGGCCTTACCACCCAACTTTCATTTCTAGAGGCAGAGATGATTCCAATGAACTGTGCACAGAGTTGCACACTTTTCCTTGTCAGGATCTTCCCGAATAGTATGCTATACTGGCCAGCAAATGGGGTAGCATAACCTGATTTATAACCTGTTTCTATGGTTATAAGTCAACCCTAGTTTGTTTGCAGCTCAGGAGATCCCTATATGGGCCACTGACCATTAATACTTATTAGAAGTGGGTATAGTCATGAACATGACTGAGAACACATTCATCATACAACATACAGCTACCACAACAACATGCTACATCCAGATCAATGTAATATTCTTCCACTAGCTCTCCTCAGACATCACAGATCCTCATCTCCCATATGTCTAGGTCTTCTCTTCCACCTCACTGTGTGGGGTTTTATTGATATTATCTCTTGTAACAGTAAGCCAGTAGTTACTTTTAGACATAGCAAGCCACGACATTATTAGAGATTACAACAATGACAGGAGACTGGAGTAGCAGGAGATGATACACCAGGACAGCAGGTCACTACATTGTATGATTTCGCCAATTTATCATATGAGATTTACTTTTCTTTACCTACAGTACATTACTTTTACTGGGCAATCAATCCCAGATATATTAGAGGCAAACAATAATTACTGTTCTAATGAGTTCAGGGTATTTGAAATCACTAGATAATATTCAAAAGGCCATTTCTTCCTGCCATGGTCTCTAATTTAAATAAGTTTACAGAGCTACTTTTGAGCACAAAACTTCACATATCATAAGGGAAAAATAAAAGCTTCCAAAACATGAAACGGCACAAACATAGTGTTTTTTTTAAATACTGTAAAAACTTAGATAAATGCTAAGGCTTGTATAGCTGTGAATTCAGAAGACTCGACTGCTCATGTGAAATGTATATAATGGAAATATAGCAAGAGTTACAACATTTCTTTGCTAGAAACCCAGATGGTTCAGATTAGTCACGCGCATGTTTATTCTACCTTGTAGTACTTAACTACCCATCCAGTTCTGGACTCCTGCAGTTTTTTGCCCAAAAGAAAATGTAAGTGTCTATTCCAGTAAATTCTTCCACTGCATTACACCTGTTGTGACCTAACAAATCAGCTTATCAAAACAGTGATTTCAAAACAACAGTTAAGAACACACAGTCTGAACCTGACAACCAAAATTACACTGCACAGTATGAGCAGAATTACTGGACTTATCAATGAGCGATGTGACAAAATCAGTCCACTGAATACTCCGCCTTCTAAGGGTAACTTCTGACACGTTGGTTGTATGACTCCCATTGAAGTCCATGAGAGATGTTTTATTCCAGAGAACCTCAGACATCTAGCTGAAATCTCACTGTAATGGGAGACTAAAGGGACAACAGCAAAACCACCACACTTAGACAGTGAGGGTCCATAGCGCCGAATGTCCTTGGCACGTTGTACAGCTGTACTCACGGTATCATTGTAAGGAGAGTGATCACTTTACATAAGCTATTACCAGCAGGAGAGTGGGGTGGGGGGAGAAAAACCTTTTGTAGTGATAATCACCCATTTTTTCATGGTTTGTGTGTATAAAAACATCTTCTGTACTTTCCACAGTATGCATCCGATGAAGTGAGCTGTAGCTCACGAAAGCTTATGCTCAAATAAATTGGTTAGTCTCTAAGGTGCCACAAGTACTCCTTTTCTTTTTGCAAATACAGACTAACATGGCTGTTACTCTGACACCTGTCACGGTATCAGAGGCTCCACAGGTTTATTACAGGTCAGGTGCAACTAGATTAATCATGCATGATTGTGTTGCTGTTGCCAGTCCGTAGCTGGGCAATGTCCCCTCCTGACAACAAGTCCAATCTTCAGGGCTCCACATGCAAGGACTTTGTCTCCAAGGTGGGCTATCTGACCAAAAAGTGCCAGCCCAAGGTGACCAGTGATTTGATTTCAATCTTCTCAAGGCCAGTTCTCAATAATACACAGAGGTGAAAGTAAGCCGGGCAAGAGCCCGTGAGCTGTACCTGGGTGGATCGGCTTCCCCAGGTGGCAATTTAAAGGGCCTGGGGCTCCCAGGAGCACCCCGAACCCTTTAAATTGCCGTCCGAAGCCTGGGGAAGCGGCGGCGGGGCTCAGGTGGTGATTTAAAGGGCCCGGGGCTCCTGCTGCAGCTACCGACCCGGGCTCTTTCAATAGCCGCCAGAGTGGCAGCAGGGCTCCGGGGACAATTTAAAGAGTCTGGGGCTCTGGAAGCTGCTACCATCCTGGGTCCTTTAAATCGTTCCCGAAGAGCTCCAGAGTACCGGTAAGTCCTTTAAGTAACTTTCACCCCTGATAATATATCTGTATTACTGATAAAATCAAACCAATTTATGCCCAGTAGTCACTATGACCAATGCATATGAAATGCCTCCAGTCTTCTGATGTCTTGTTCAAGCAACATTCATATTTCAGATCCATATAAGAGGATTCGAAGTACACAGGTTTGATAAATCCATACTTTTATATATCATTTCCTTTTTTTTTTCTCTCCGGACACTATGCAGATCCTTCATAGCTGATGTTGCTAAATGATTCTCCTTAGGATGTCTGTCTGGCTGTACCTATTGGATAGATGAAATCACCCACTACTCCCACCATTTGTCTGGCAGCATAGATGTCTTCTATCACAACTTTTGTGCCAACATTCTGGATCTTTGTTCTTGCCCAAGAAACCCTTAGCCCAAGGGCAGCTGCCATGTGCTTCTAGTGTGTCTTCAAGGTTGTTTGTCTCATCACTGAAGAGGACAACATCATCCACATAATGCAGGTCAAGTAAATGAAATTGAACTGATACTTACACCAGTATTTGTGGAAATATGTTCAAGAAGCCAATCCTTTCCAGGGCAGAATAAGACTGGGGGAAGGACGCAAACCTACTTTACTCTGGATCTAGTGTAAAACCTGCCAGACCTGTGTCCCCTCCCCACAATTGCACCCATGCCCCTGACATCTTGAATTAATCTTATGAGGGATGTCGGAAACAGAACATACTTTCACTTGAGTCTTATTGGTCAATGTCTGTATGCAATGGCAAGTGGTGCTTTAGCAATACCTAAGTTAAATATGTTGATTTTTATTGAAGATAGGGAGAAGATCTGATTTAAGATCTGATTTTAAATGTAAACTCTGCAACATAATTTTGCAGTAAGCAAGGAGACAGATGGCTGATCCTGCCTGCACTGTAGAAAAATGTTAAGAAAAAAACAACAAAAACACGTTGCAAGTTAGGGTTATATTGTTTCAAGAAAAGCAGGATTTAAAAATTAAGGACAGTAATGTGAAGGCAAAATTATATGTTTGGAAAGAGCAGATCTCATCATAAAGGTAAGACAAAGAAAAGGCCCTAATGGACTTTGAAATCCGGGTCCTGAATTTTTAAGCTACAGTACAGCCAGTAAATAAAAACATGCTTATTTGGTTTCAGCTTTATTTTTTTCAGATGAGGGTTCTCTTTATTACAGCTCAGTTTAAGGGAGGGTACAAAGAAAAGTCAACAAGAAGACTAATTTGTGAGTGTAGAGGGTAATTAAAGACTATAAAGAAAGACTAGCTCTTAAAAGGAAGGTAAACAGAGTATTCAATGGAAAGAAGTCGCCCCACCCCTCCCCGCTCTTTAGAGGTTGGAGCCCCGGCGGTGGCGGCGGCTCGCGGGCGAAGCGGTGCGGGGTCTGCGGGCGGGCGCGCGCTCACCTGCCCTTTGCAGCCTGACTCAGCTCCCCAGCCCCGTCGCGCCCCCGCGCTGCCATCGGCGGGCGGGGCCGGGAGCGCCGCGGTCAGACTCCGGCCGGCAGCGAGGCAGGCGCGAGCGGCAGCTGCTCCGGGAGCCGAGGCTGAGCCATGAGCGAGAAATGCGACGTGATCGTTGTTGGGGGCGGCATCTCAGGTCAGTGCGGCCCCCCGCTCCGGACACGCACCGCGGGGGGGTCCCAGCCTGCCCCCTTTGCGCGCCTGGGGTAGCTGGGGAGCAGGGCGGCTAAACCCGTCCCTGTCTGCCCTGGCCGCGGGGGAGGCAGGTGCCGTTTGCAGCAGCCTGTGGCTGGGAGTCTGCTCTCCCCGGGGCCAGCCCTGCAGGGAGAGCTGGGGCAGGGGGCAGGAAACTCTGCTTCCGTCGGTGTCTGGACACTGCCTCTTCCAGCCGCTCCTCTCGGTCGAGCTGACATTTGTCAGCTGGAGGAGCCGCTGCCTTCATCCCCACGGCTCTGGCCTAGCGCCGCTCCACAAGTGCGGGGGGTGGGGTGGGTTTTCAATGCTTGGTAGTAGGACCCCTTGTTTAATGGCCCAACACACCCCTTAGTACACACAAGCTCATTACCCAAACGAATGCTCTCCAACTTAGCTGGTTATATGCACATCATCTGAGCACCCAAACCAGCGACAAGCCCTTTCTTCATAGCTCAGCTCTTTCCATGGACTAAATAGTGCCCTTTGCACAGAAACAAACCCCACTGTGTAGGAATTGCATTTCTGACACTGGAAAGGCTTATTATTCAGGTAGGCTAGGAAAAAAAACAAGCAGGGAAATCTGTCACCAAATGTTTTCTTGTCACAGGTGCATGCTGCAGCAGTGCATTCTGTCAGCAAACCGAGAATACTTCTTACAGTTTATCACTGATTATTAGCTCACTAGAGCTGAGTTAATGGAAATAATACTTTTTGCAAGAACTAATACCGGTGTAACTAAGAGTATGCTCACTTTCTTCATGAAAGAAGTAGAAGATTCACTGCCCCTGAAATGTGGCTTGGGTTGAGGGTGAAGCATGGGTGAAGGGAGGGGATTGCTTCTAGGTTTGCTCTGTTTCAGAGTAACAGCTGTGTTAGTCTGTATTCGCAAAAAGAAAAGGAGTACTTGTGACACCTTAGAGACTAACCAATTTATTTGAGCATAAGGTTTGCTCTGTTACTGAATTTCAGTTAATACTGCATTAAAAAGGAAATGAAGCATCCATGAGTGAGATGATGATGATGTCTAATATAGGGGCTAATCTGGTATTTATGCAGCTTTTAGTCAAGCACACTCTCACTGCAGTTGATGTAAGAGTAAAGTCCTAGCAAGGCCAGAAGGATTGAGAGATCTGCTCTGCCACCGGTTTCATAATCAAATTGTTTCTTAACCCTATTATCAAGTTCTGGTTACATTTTGAATCAAAATAGCACTCTCCTGTGGTCGCACTCTGTAGAACTCAATAAATACTTGAGAGCTGCCCTGAAAACCACATAACACTTATTTCTACAAGCTGTCTAGGGATGGTGACCATCAACTATTCTACCCTCTACCTTCCCACCCCTTCCAGGACTGCATGCTAGTGCTTCCTCATGGATCTCTAATGTGCTACATACATTTTATTTCAGACATTACCTATGCATTTTTCTAAAAGCAGCTGATGGATGCCCCTATTATCAAGTTGATTGAAGAGGATTGGAGAGCTGTAGGCATGGATCTTATGGATTAATGAAAAATCCATGAAAAAAAACTGAAGTTGAAAGTAGAGATGGACAAACTAGCTCTTATGAAATACAGAGCTGGCTCAAAGCTTCTCGTGTTTTCTGAGTCAGACACTTCAGACGTTAATATGTGGCTCGTTGTATAGGCACCAGCTACAGGCGCCAACTTTCCAGTGTGCCGGGGGTTGCTCACTGCTCAACCCCTGGCTCTGCCACAGGCCCTGCCCCCAGTCCACCCCTTCCCGCCCCCTCCCCTGAGCCGGCCCTGCCCTCGCTTACCTTCCCCTGAGCCTCCTGCATGCCACGAAACAACTGATCAGGTGCGGGGAGGGAGGAGGAGGCACTGATCTGTGGGGCTGCTGGTGGGCGGGAGATGCGGGGCGGGGGGAGCTGATGGGGGGACTGCTGACATATTACTGTGGCTCTTTGGCAATGTACATTGGTAAATTCTGGCTCCTTCTCAGGTTCAGGTTGACCACCCCTGACATACGCTATTGCTGCCTTCTTTGTTTGTTTTACTACCCAATCATGCTTTTGTTGCACATGCAAAACTCCCATGTTGTCCATGGAAGTTTTACCTACACAAGGAACGCAGGATTTGTCTCTCATCCACTGATTTCAGTATTGTTGTGAGGGAGCGCAAGTCAGACAGTGCTAATTTTGAAACTTCTGGGATTTTACCTGTTTGGAGGAGGAAGAGGGGTGGGAGGAGTGAAAGGGAAAGTGAAAATGTGAATTGAAAGCGCTGAAAATGGGCTAAATTATTTTAAGATATTCTAAGCATTTGTCCAGAAAAGCCACTCATAGTCCCATTAAAATCAATCGGCTTCCTCGTGCTGAAAGTTAAGCCCATGCTTAAGTCCTCAAATCAACCAGGAACTTATTCCATAACTAGGAACAAATAAATAAATCCATGCACTTTTCACAAAACAAATGACAAAATCTAACTTTTTGCATGACATTTTTATTTCTACTATTTGCTTTTTATATTTTACCCACTTAGGATTTTTTTAACCATCATATTTAAGGGGTGTAATTTACAAATTGGGCTTCTTCCATATGCAGTGTCAGTTTCAGAGGCCTTCCTAAGTAGTGTTCAATTAACTTAAAAGTATCTATTTGTGCAGACTAGTTTTTTATGGCACTTGATACTAGATTCACTGACAAAATTATCCAAAACCAGTTCTGTGATGACTAAATTTTATTAATTATTAAAAGTTCCAAATACTTGATATGTCTGCAGTTTTGTTAGTTGATTTTTTTAAACTGTCAGCAAAAAAGAAACCACTAGTATTTTGTAAACTAAGAATGATTCTGAGAATTTGGCTAATTTTTAACTCATACATTATTTCACACTGAAAGGCTATTATAGTAAATGTTACTGTAGTTTCCGATCATGTCTTCTAAATGAAACAGATTTCAGTTGCATGTTTTTAGACAGCATCAGTACTATGGGTCCCTTCTGCTTAATGAGTGGAGTCAGAGAGTCCGGCACGACATAAATAGGTATTTTTTGTATAACCTTGTTTTTTCATTGTTGCCATGGGAACATTTGTGTGGAATTCCTGTACAGCTTCTGTAATAAATTCTGAAAAAATGGCCAAAACCCAGGCAGAGACGAGGTGGTTTATGCTGTTCAAGCAATGGCTTCATTCTTTGCTACCTGCAGATGGAAGTGAATAACGGGGGTTGCAAGGAATCACTTTGCTTTGTCATTGTAAGGATTAAGTCAGCACCTGTCCAAAACACTTTACCTTCTGTTGGCCTAGTAATGCTAGTCCTGTGCTCCAAGAGATGTTAGCAAAATAACACATCCACAAAGAAAGTGGAACCAAGCAAGATATTAAACACCTCCACTTGCTCATTTATCTTCAGTTATTTCCTACCAGCCATCCTCCACCTGGGAGTTGTCTGTCTAGTTTTTAAAATCCTTGGGGCAGTGACCTTGTATTTATACTTGTTTGGGAAGCACCGACCGTACGTTTGAATGATAAAATAATAGTTACGTCTCCATGCTCCTGGTGAGAACACCAAGTAGAGTGTAGGTGACAGTTGCTGTGTGGTTGTGTTGGTTCCACTGGGAAACGGAACAGATCAACTTTAATGCAACTCATATTACTGAGTCCAGATTTGTCCCCAGTCCAGACTGGATGGGTCATTCCTCCACAAAGCGTCATGCCTTCACGCTACAGGAATATCAGTCAAGTCTCTTGTGCTTCAGTTTTTTCATGTCTTCTGGCATAGGGCGACCAGATAGCAACTGTGAAAAATCGGGACGGGGGTGGGGAGTAATAGGAGTCTATATAAGAAAAAGACCCCAAAATTGGGATTATCCCTATAAAATCAGGACATCTGGTCACCCTATTCTGTGAGACAGGCATCGTTAGACCCCCTGAGGCAAAATGCTCAGGAAATGGTCAGTAAAAGTTTGAACTATCCTTGATTTAGCAGTTACAGAAACCAGCAAAAAAGAAGGCAAAATACAGGTGGAAATGCATCATTTGCAGTGCTAATCTAGCAATATGAGCAAACATACAAAACAGATTCCTTCCAACGATGTTTGTTATTTAGATGCATACAAATGCTTTAAAAGTATGCCTATCCATAGTGCTCTGGCCACCCTTGACAAGCAGCTCCATCCATTGTAGCCTCTTTACATCCAGATTTAGATAGGAGATTTTCAACCTTTAGGGATGGAAAGGATCTATTAGATCTTTGCCAGTTTCTTTGCCAGTTTCTTATCATTCAGAGCCATCACAGTCAGTGTCCTCTTAGTAAGGTGAGGAGACTCCAACCCAAGCTGCTACTCCCCCAGTTTAATCATTTTTAGGCTCTTTTAGTATAGAAGTTTGTTGAAAAACAAAGAATAAAATTTAACAGTTTGATTCAGCTCCTAACTCAGTAATGAAAATCTGCTCTTCTCCATATCCTTCAGGTATAAGTACAGTGCAGTGGGGAGCAACCCTCCCAGCCAGGGTAGACAGACTTGCACTAGCTCTGCCTGAGCTACTGCATTACAAAGAACAGCACGATGTGGTGGCACAGGTGGTGGCTTGGGCTAGCCACCCAAGTCCAAGCCTGCCTGACACCCTGGGTCTGAGTTTGGGTGGCTAGCCTGGGCCACCGCCTGTGCCACAATGTCCACGCTGCTATTTTTAGTGTGCTAGTTTGAGCGAAACTAGCCTGAGTCTGTCTTCCTGAGCTGGGAGGCTCGTTCCCAACTGTAGTGTGGACATACCCTTAGAGGCTAAAGAACCTATTGTTGTGGCTTGTTTGAAGATTTCAGGTCATCTCTTAATGCAATTATTAAGCCAACTAAGGAAGCAGAGGAACAGGAAGCATTAGCTCTCTTCCTGTGGGAAGAAGTAACAACCAAAATGCTATGGTTGTTCATCTTGTAGTTTTTAAGGGTCAGATTCTATTCTGAGGGTAGAACTTCTGCCGAAGTCACTGGAGTTTCTGTGCATGGAGTGACTGAAGAAATGGGCTCTATTCAGGAAGAAACTCTCCTGATTTAAAAATGTCCTTGTGAAAGCACCAGGCCGTACATTATATAATGCCATTTGATGCTAAACAAAAATTTAGCACGGGATGTGTAAGAAAGCTTAAAATCTCTTGGTGATAGATTTGTCTTTTACTTTAGAATCAGCTGTTTGCTCCTGAAGAGATTCCTAGACAGAAAGATGGAGACAACTATGAAAAAAGAGGGGGAGGGATAGCTCAGTGGTTTAAGCATTGGCCTGCTAAATCCAGGCTTGTGAGTTCAATCCTTGAGGGGGCCATTTGGGATCTGGGGCAAAAATTGGGGATTGGTCCTGCTTTGAGCAGGGGGTTGGACTAGATGACCTCCTGAGGTCCCTTCCAACCCTGATATTCTATGAAAAGCAATGGGGCTCCCACCATACCAGCTGAGAGCCTTAATTTATGTGATACCAGTGGCAATAGCTACTTTACATGGATTTTTTGGAATCCCTTCAGAGTGTAACAGTTTCTCTAAATTTCCCAGTTGTGTTTTCAGAACAGCCTGCCTTTGCCATCTCTTGCTGTTCAGATTGGCTTTAAGAATGAAATGTAGGTGATTTCTTGGCTTTAAAAGAGGCTGTGTTAAAAGAGACAATAAATCTTTAAGCTAACGTCATGGCAGAGGCATCTTTTCTTTCTCAGCATGAGAAACCTGACATGTCCACTTTGTTTAAACCAAAATCTACTGGAAGAAAAAAAAAATCCAACCGAAATTTTGGCTCTATAAAATAATTCTAGATATTTAGAGCATGATGATACCATGAGACTATCCTCCTCTTTCTCCTAAGATTTGTTTACTGTTTATATGATGCTTGAATGCACTGCATACTTGCTATAGCTCTCACTATATCTATGAGCCAATAAAAATATACTTTATGAAAGCAGGTCAGATGTAGTAGAGGTAATATATGATGATGTTCATCCCATTTCTCAGAAGACCTCAGTAGAGGACAACCTGTCACTGTTCAAGGATAAACTGGTGTATGTTGCAGTGGGACTATAGGTGATCAAAGCTTATTTACCTCTTTTGTCCTGGAAGTAATTTAGACTTTCCTGATATCCCAGTTAGCGGGGGGCGGGACGATGACAATTTTTGTCATAATTAAATATCTTTGAGAGCAGTATTAACGTAAGTATCTCCAAAGTTTTTTAAATTATACGATATTTATGCCAGATATTTCACTGTTTAAAAATATTAGGGTGGATGAAACAACCTTAAATGGGTGAAGCAGTCCCTGTGAGTGTAGTCCTTCAGAATGTCAATTAGTCCCTCAGAATGCCAATTATGTCTGCTCTAATACCCATTGATCCAGGGAGTTTCTAGCATCATTAGATTTAATGGTCCTCTACATTCACATTCCCGCTGCTCTCTTTCATCAAAGGTGTTTTTTTTTTGTCCCCAATTACCTTCATTTTCACTATAAAGTAAAATGAGACTAAATATCTGGAACCTGACATTTGGCCTCTCGATGGTTCCTTGTATATTCACAAATATGATGATAGTAACCAGCAATAAACCTTGTATGGCAAACAGGTCTATTATGGTTTCAGAGTAACAGCCGTGTTAGTCTGTCTTTGCAAAAAGAAAAGGAGTACTTGTGGCACCTTAGAGACTAACCAATTTATTTGAGCATGAGCTTTCGTGAGCTACAGCTCACTTCATTGGATGCATGAAGTGAACTGTATGTTGTATCAGGATGGTTTGGTAACCAATGCACATGTCAAACAGGCAAAATGTCTGGGCCTGTTTTAATCAATGGGCCTGACAGTGGATTTTGAAAAAGTCTTCCACTATAATTGCAAAAGATGTAATGTCTGGAGGCTCAGATAGATGCATCAGCAGGAAAAGCTTTTACATTATCATGATCATGAGAAAGCATTCACAATATACAACATTATTAGCAAACAATGTTCATTGACTCTGCACATAGAAATAACTTCATTTATGATATATTTGGCTTCTATGTACTATGGTGATTGTCACTTTAAAAAAAAAAAGATAGAAGACCTACTCTTTGTATGAAGAATTCACTGGTGACTCTTTTGGATACACATACTGGAAGAATCCACATCTTTTGTCTATAGTGACTGATGCCAGTGTTATGGACTGCAAAAGTGCATAAAGGTAGAGAGATTACACATGTGAATTTCCCAAGAAGGCTTCACATCATCAGCCTGCCTAGGCTAAAAGCTATTAATCAGTCTCACTTCACTTTCAAGGATCAGATAATAGAACATTTTATTAAGAATGGACAGCTCATCAGTGGTGTCTAACATTTTATGAAATAGTGGATGAAGCACTATGTGGAATAATCATTCACTGACAGTGGGATAGATTAGATGACATAATAATTTTTAAATCTCTGTGGTTTTATGCTACTGTGTGGCAGAAAGACCTTGCATTTATCAGGTTTAAAGCACCTGTCTGCATTTTTACGTATGCTTGACTAGCCAAGTCAACATTACTAATCTGATCCAGATTTGCTAACAGAGCAGGATGGATGGATTTAAATCAATCACCAATTTTAATTGTGATTTAAATAAGCAAGCAGGAAACATTGATATCAACAGTTGCTTTTAATGTTGTTTTGCATCTGCACTTTTTACTAATGTTCCTAAAGAAAGGTTCATTCTCTTTGGTTGGTATAATCATTAAAACATGTTTAATTGCAACTCAATTTAGCCTTTACACTATATTTGGCACTTCTTTTTACTTACCAAGAAGTTACATTATATCTATACACATTTATTTAAGGAATTATATTGTCTAATATACATTTTATTCAGAGTCAGAATTTTTACATTTCTTACTAAGTTAGAAAATGGTGACTGTTACATTTCTTATTCATTAGATTTTTTTTAATTACTTTGGATTTTTGTCAAGCTGCATTTGGATGGAAATTGGTATTCAACTAAAAATGGAGAAAAACAGCATTTTAAAATTGTTTTCTATTAGTTAAATAAAGCTAGCTTAAATGTGTTGGATCATTGAGAAAAATGTTTATCATAATAGATTTTGCATTTAAAATTAATTGATTTATTAAACAAAGGAAGTATTAATTGTAGTTGGTGAATCGATGGATTGTTTCTGGTCACCATGGGCCAGATTTTTCAGAGGTTTTTGGGTGCCTAAAGATGTAGATGCCTAGTGGGATTTTTAAAAACACCTAGGCAGGGTAGGTGCCTAATTCTCATTGATTTCAGTGGGAGTAACTGATTTTTATCCACATTGAACAGAGGTCATGTGGGTTCAGTAAGACCTCTGGTGGGCCATGTGGTCTTTATATCCAATTTCTCCCTTTCCTTCATCCCAATATCTACTCACCACTACAAAGTTAGTATCTCAGTGTACCTATGGTTTTTATACCATATACTCAACTTGTTACCCTTTGGACAACAGTCTCATTCAAATCCAGTCAAGAACTAACCAGTAATATTTATTCACGAGGTTATAAGGACACTGATCACTAGACAGAGTTTAGTTTTAATATTTTCTGAAAGGACATTTTCCTTACGCAGCAAGATAGCTTGCAACATGGTACTCTAATATAATATTAAAGACACAGGGTGAAATCCTTACCATATTGAAGTCAATGAGAGCTTTGCCATTAGCTTCAATGGAAGAGGATTTCACCCACGGTGTTGAACAGTGGTCTCCAAACTTTTTTGATCGCGCACCCCTATCAGTAAAAATTTTTTAAGCATGCACCCCCAATATATGTATTTATGTATAAATTATAAACATGTACTACTGTACTACTATATTATGTACATTATAAAGCATACACAAAAAATAGAAATTAAAAAATGATGAGATAAAGATGAAATAAACAATATTTTAAAAAAATATTAACAGTACAAAAAACCTTTTTGCTCTCACTAAATATTATTGTTAATAATAGTATTTTTAGTGAGAGCAGTGTGATTGACTATGGTTTATTATTTTTGAAAATCTTGGTTGAACACTCTGTGATACAGCCGGCGCTCAGGGTGGGGTGCGGGGTCTGGGAGGGTGCTCAGGGCTGGGGCAGGCAGGAGGTGCAGAGCACTTACCTGGGGCAGCTCCTGTTTGGTGCAGGGGGTGTGCAGGGGGCTCTGCTCAGCGCAGCACCACCCCGATGGCCACGATTCTGGGATCTGCCCCCCCCCCCCCCCGCAGGCAGGGCCACCCGGAATGCAGGGGCTTGAGGGACTTCAGGGCCCCGGCCTGCAGCTCTAAAGCCCTGCGAGCCCGGGCCGGAGGACTCAGGGGGAGCCGCGCAGCCAGCGGCCGGAGAGAAGCGGCTTTGAAGGGAAAGCGCCGCTTCTTTCCGGCCGCTGGCTGCGCGGCTGCCCCTGCTCCTCCGCGGGCTGGAGGACTCAGGGCCACCCCTCTTTCTCGTCCCCCCGCGTCCCTCCGGCGGTGCTCCTCCTGCCGCGCCGCCCAATCCATCGTCTTGTGCGCCCCCCACTTTGGAGACCACTGGTGTAGAAGCATAAACGTCTGCATCTTTCTAATGACCTACACTGTTTTAAATAACACTTTTAACTGGGTCTCTGCTCTGCAGTAGGCAACTATGTATTAAAAATGTGTATGTATACATACACTGAGCATGTGCTGCAAAACTGGGGAAAGCTAAAACCCACTTATTGGGAAAGTTATCAGTTAGCCTTCAGACTATAAAAGGGCAAAGGTAAGCAAGATGCTTTCCAAATTCTAGAGCTGAGTTTTCTTAGGGTATGTCTACACTACGGAATAAGGTCGAATTTATAGAAGTCGGTTTTTTAGAAATCGGTTTTATATATTCGAGTGTGTGTCCCCACAGAAAATGCTCTAAGTGCATTAACTCGGCAGAGTGCTTCCACAGTACCGAGGCTAGAGTCGACTTCCGGAGCGTTGCACTGTGGGTAGCTATCCCACAGTTCCCGCAGTCTCCGCTGCCCATTGGAATTCTGGGTTGAGATCCCAATGCCTGATGGGGCTAAAACATTGTCGCGGGTGGTTCTGGGTACATATCGTCAGGCCCCCGTTCCCTCCCTCCCTCCGTGAAAGCAAAAGCAGATTTCGCGCCTTTTTTCCTGAGTTACCTGTGCAGACGCCATACCACGGCAAGCATGGAGCCCGCTCAGGTAACTGTCACCCTATGTCTCCTGGGTGCTGGCAGACGCAGTACGGCATTGCTGCACAGTAGCAGCAACCCATTGCCTTCTGGCAGCAGATGGTGCAATACGACTGGTAGTCGTCCTCGTCGTGTCCGAGGTGCTCCTGGCCACGTCGGCTGGGAGCGCCTGGGCAGACATGGGCGCAGGGACTAAATTTGGAGTGACTTGATCAGGTCATTCTCTTTAGTCCTGCAGTCAGTCCTATTGAACCGTCTTATGGTGAGCGGGCAGGCGATACGGACTGCTAGTAGTCGTATTGTACCATCTTCTGCCAGGCAGGCAAGAGATGAGGATGGCTAGCAGTCGTACTGTACCATCTTCTGCCAGGCAGGCAAGAGATGAGGATGGCTAGCAGTCGTACTGTACCATCTGCTGCCAGCCAAAGATGTAAAAGATAGATGGAGTGGGTCAAAACAAGAAATAGACCAGATTTGTTTTGTACTCATTTGCCTCCTCCCCTGTCTAGGGGACTCATTCCTCTAGGTCACACTGCAGTCACTCACAGAGAAGGTGCAGTGAGGTAAATATAGCCATGTATCAATCAGAGGCCAGGCTAACCTCCTTGTTCCAATGAGAACGATAACTTAGGTGCACCATTTCTTATTGGAACCCTCCGTGAAGTCCTGCCTGAAATACTCCTTGATGTACAGGCACCCCCTTTGTTGATTTTAGCTCCCTGAAGCCAACCCTGTAAGCCGTGTCGTCAGTCGCCCCTCCCTCCGTCAGAGCAACGGCAGACAATCGTTCCGCGCCTTTTTTCTGTGCGGACGCCATACCAAGGCAAGCATGGAGGCCGCTCAGCTCACTTTGGCAATTAGGAGCACATTAACCACCACACGCATTATCCAGCAGTATATGCAGCACCAGAACCTGGCAAAGCGATACCGGGCGAGGAGGCGACGTCAGCGCGGTCCCGTGAGTGATCAGGACATGGACACAGATTTCTCTGAAAGCATGGGCCCTGCCAATGCATGCATCATGGTGCTAATGGGGCAGGTTCATGCTGTGGAACGCCGATTCTGGGCTCGGGAAACAAGCACAGACTGGTGGGACCGCATAGTGTTGCAGGTCTGGGACGTTCCGCAGCCACTGGGAATCTTTCGCATGCGTAAGGGCACTTTCATGGAACTTTGTGACTTGCTTTCCCCTGCCCTGAGGCGCATGAATACCAAGATGAGAGCAGCCCTCACAGTTGAGAAGCGAGTGACGATAGCCCTGTGGAAGCTTGCAATGCCAGACAGCTACCGGTCAGTTGGGAATCAATTTGGAGTGGGCAAATCTACTGTGGGGGCTGCTGTGATGCAAGTAGCCCACGCAATCAAAGATCTGCTGATATCAAGGGTAGTGACCCTGGGAAATGTGCAGGTCATAGTGGATGGCTTTGCTGCAATGGGATTCCCTAACTGTGGTGGGGCTATAGACGGAACCCATATCCCTATCTTGGCACCGGAGCACCAAGCCACCGAGTACATAAACCGCAAGGGGTACTTTTCGATAGTGCTGCAAGCTCTGGTGGATCACAAGGGACGTTTCACCAACATCAACGTGGGATGGCCGGGAAAGGTGCATGATGCTCGCATCTTCAGGAACTCTGCTCTGTTTCAAAAGCTGCAGGAAGGGACTTTATTCCCAGACCAGAAAATAACTGTTGGGGATGTTGAAATGCCTATATGTATCCTTGGGGACCCAGCCTACCCCTTAATGCCATGGCTCATGAAGCCGTACACAGGCAGCCTGGACAGTAGTCAGGAGCTGTTCAACTACAGGCTGAGCAAGTGCGGAATGGTGGTAGAATGTGCATTTGGACGTTTAAAGGCGCGCTGGCGCAGTTTACTGACTCGCTTAGACCTCAGCGAAACCAATATTCCCACTGTTATTACTGCTTGCTGTGTGCTCCACAATATCTGTGAGAGTAAGGGGGAGACGTTTATGGCGGGGTGGGAGGTTGAGGCAAATCGCCTGGCTGCTGGTTACGCGCAGCCAGACACCAGGACGGTTAGAAGAGCACAGGAGGGCGTGGTACGCATCAGAGAAGCTTTGAAAACCAGTTTCATGACTGGCCAGGCTATGGTGTGAAAGTTCTGTTTGTTTCTCCTTGATGAAACCCCCTGCCCCTTGGTTCACTCTACTTCCCTGTAAACTAACCACCCGCCCCTCCTCCCTTCAATCACCGCTTGCAGAGGCAATAAAGTCATTGTTGCTTCACATTCATGCATTCTTTATTCATTCATCACACAAATAGGGGGATGACTACCAAGGTAGCCCAGGAGGGGTGGTGGAGGAGGGAAGGAAAATGCCACACAGCACTTTAAGCACAGCACTTTAAAAGTTTACAACTTTAAAATTTATTGAATGACAGCCTTCTTTTTTTTGGGCAATCCTCTGTGGTGGAGTGGCTGGTTGGCCAGAGGCCCCCCCACCGCGTTCTTGGGCGTCTGGGTGTGGAGGCTATGGAACTTGGGGAGGAGGGCGGTTGGTTACAGAGGGGCTGCAGTGGCAGTCTGTGCTCCAGCTGCCTTTGCTGCAGCTCAACCATACACTGGAGCATACTGGCTTGGTCCTGCAGCAGCCTCAGCATTGAATCCTGCCTCCTCTCATCACGCTGCCGCCACATTTGAGCTTCAGCCCTGTCTTCAGCCCGCCACCTCTCCTCCCGGTCATTTTGTGCTTTCCTGCACTCTGACATTATTTGCCTCCACGCATTCGTCTGTGCTCTGTCAGTGTGGGAGGACAGCATGAGCTCGGAGAACATTTCATCGCGAGTGCGTTTTTTTTTCTTTCTAAGCTTCACTAGCCTCTGGGAAGGAGAAGATCCTGTGATCATTGAAACACATGCAGCTGGTGGAGAAAAAAAAAGGGACAGCGGTATTTAAAAAGACACATTTTATAAAACAGTGGCTACACTCTTTCAGGGTAAACCTTGCTGTTAACATTACATACATAGCACATGTGCTTTCGTTACAAGGTCGCATTTTGCCTCCTCCCACCGCGTGACTACCCCCTCAACCTTCCCCCCTCCCTGTGGCTAACAGCGGGGAACATTTCTGTTTAGCCACAGGCAAACAGCCCAGCAGGAATGGGCTCCTCTGAGTGTCCCCTGAAGAAAAGCACTGTATTTCAACCAGGTGACCATGAATTATATCTCACTCTCCTGAGGATAACACAGAGAGATAAAGAACGGATGTTGTTTGAATGCCAGCAAACATACACTGCAATGCTTTGTTCTACAATGATTCCCGAGTACGTGTTACTGGCCTGGAGTGGTAAAGTGTCCTACCATGAAGGACACAATAAGGCTGCCCTCCCCAGAAACCTTTTGCAAAGGCTTTAGGACTACATCTAGGAGAACCGCAAATGCCAGGGCAAAGTAATCCTTTCACATGCTTGCTTTTAAACCATGTATAGTATTTTAAAAGGTACACTCACCAGAGGTCCCTTCTCCGCCTGCTGGGTCCAGGAGGCAGCCTTGGGTGGGTTCGGGGGGTACTGGCTCCAGGTCTAGGGTGAGAAACAGTTCCTGGCTGTCGGGAAAACCGGTTTCTCCGCTCGCTTGCTGTGAGCTATCTACAACCTCCTCCTCATCATCATCATCTTCGTCCCCAAAACCTGCTTCCGTATTGCCTCCATCTCCATTGAAGGAGTCAAACAACACGGCTGGGGTAGTGGTGGCTGAACCCCCTAAAATGGCATGCAGCTCATCATAGAAGCTGCATGTTTGGGGCTCTGACCCAGAGCGGCTGTTCGCCTCTCTGGTTTTCTGGTAGGCTTGCCTCAGCTCCTTCAGTTTCACGTGGCACTGCTTCGGGTCCCTGTTATGGCCTCTGTCCTTCATGCCCTGGGAGATTTTGACAAAGGTTTTGGCATTTCGAAAACTGGAACGGAGTTCTGATAGCACGGATTCCTCTCCCCAAACAGCGATCAGATCCCGTACCTCCCGTTCGGTCCATGCTGGAGCTCTTTTGCGATTCTGGGACTCCATCATGGTCACCTGTGCTGATGAGCTCTGCATGGTCACCTGCAGCTTGCCACGCTGGCCAAACAGGAAATGAGATTCAAAAGTTCGCGGTTCTTTTCCTGTCTACCTGGCCAGTGCGTCTGAGTTGAGAGTGCTGTCCAGAGCGGTCATAATGGAGCACTCTGGGATAGCTCCCGGAGGCCAATACCATCGAATTGTGTCCACAGTACCCCAAATTCGAGCCGGCAACGTCGATTTAAGCGCTAATCCACTTGTCAGGGGTGGAGTAAGGAAATCGATTTTAAGAGCCCTTTAAGTCGAAATAAAGGGCTTCATTGTGTGGACGGGTGCAGGTTTACATCGATTTAACGCTGCTAAATTCGACCTAAAGTCCTAGTGTAGACCAGGGCTTAGAAAGTCAGGTTGGGCAGAGGAAAGGCTGTCTCAACTTTGTCTTAAAGTTCAGCTCGTTATTTATTTAAGACACAAATTGCAAACCTAATTTTATTTCAGTAGATTTTTCAGACTCTCTGATTCAGCTCTAATTCTGGGATTTGATATTGAAGGTCTCCATTTGATCAAATGGTCAGCAAGTTTGGATTCTCAGTAAAACTGCCTTTATTATGGCATGTCTGTGCACAAACATCTTGCATATTTGCAGCTAGTCATTCGAAATTCTAATTGTATCAGAGCTGACACTATTCTAAACGTTTTGGGGATTTTTTTGGGGGGGGTTTTTCAGAGATAGAGGTAAATAGTAACAAATCTGAATGCTATGTTTCCAGTGAGGTACATGTAAAGGCAGTTTACTTTGCCATCTTGGGCACAATTGAGTTGCAACATGGTCCTGTTTCCCTTTCAACTTTCTTTCTCCTCTCTGTTTTCTCTTTTTCTCTTCTCTTAGTTATTATCAAAACTGCAAAAGTCAAGAGGTCACCAACAGATCCAATTCTGTGCCTCTGGGAACACTGATCTCTCTTTAATTTCTGGTTACAGCAAAAGCAACAATAATGCTAGGGACATACTTTTCCCTGTGCAGCTATCAACCCCACTCTTAGCTCCCAGCCACTTAAGCACTGTGGTTCTTTATGATGTCTTCTCGTTGCGTACAGTTTTAAGGGATTGCCTTGTTGTTATGACAGCTGCAGACACCAAGTGCCATATTTTATGATTATTATTTATATCTGGATTGTAGTAAAGTCTAGAGTTCCTAGTCGAGGTAAGGGCTCCATTTTGCTAGGCACTGTACAAACACATAGTAAAAGGTTCTATTCTACCCTTGCTAGGATTGCCAAAACAGATCTTGTTAGTTTGATAGTCCCCAAGATACAGCTGGTAAGTGGATAGGATGCAGTCCAAAGAGTGGAATTGTGGCCAGAAGCTGAAATGGCTTGTTTGTTGTGCACATATAGAAAAGAAAACCTGAGCACTGCAGGTTCATACTGCAATGATGTCGCAGCAGAAATAAGCTGACAATACTTTTGGTACAATAAACCATTCAGGAGTTAGCTAAGGATGTGTTTGCATAATTTCAAGCATGAGGTAATGATGGACTTGTCACATCTTCAGGGTAACTGCACCTCTCCCTTGCTCCATGATACCCACTTAGGTCTCAGGCCTCCAGCCATCATCACCTCTCTATAGGCAGAGTCCTGTGACTCTTCTTCCAAGTGGGAGGTTTGCAGCCTCCCTTTTATTCACTCTGATTATCCCAACAGATCTGAACTAGCTCAGCACTTGCAGTATCATTCTCTCTCTCAAAGGTTAAGACAGTGGTTTACCAGAGACCAAATATCCTTACACAGGGCACAGTAGATTTATTTTGGGACAAAAGCATTATGCAGAAAAACATACGATAAAACAATAAAACGTCTAACTGCATGCTAAGCTTACCAAAGGTCCTCCCCTCTTCCGCATGGAAACACTAGCAAATTCAGTCCTTCACACCCCTCAGCAGGGTTTGCTTCCTCTCCCCTTTGGTCAAAGGGGAATGTCAGTTGGATGAAAATGAGGGCCTCTTGGTGAGTTTAAGCTGATACTTTATACCAAAAATCTTTCTGTGGTCCCTGTGTCTCTTGAACCAGTCTGAAGTAGCATATGCAGTTCATCCCAGGGGCTAGTATTTCTTTGGAGTTGGCTACCTGTCCTATGGTCTGCAGTAATTACCCCTCTCCTCCACTGATTTTAGTTCCTGGAAGGAGCTTGGTAACCTTCCCCAAGCAGACAGCATACAACACCTGGCAAACAGAGATACAGATAATATTTACAAAATTTTTATATTAGTCCCAAAGCTAAGCCTGTGTTCATCATATCTGGCTTAGGATTTGCGAGTGGTTTCATCATAAGGTCAAAGTTTCTTCTTATAAAACTGTCAGAGTTTAGTTAAGCTGGGTGGTATTGGTCAAATTCCCATTGTCTGTTGTAGTAAAGCTGATAGCTGTAATTTAATATCTCTATTACTTAAAGATAAGGTAGTGGTATTGTTCTTGTTGCCGGTTCTCTGTGTTATAAGAATACATTTGTCCTAGTATTTCATCATAGTTTTATAGTAGTTACTGTACTGAACTTTGATTTTAATGGCAAAATTCCATGTTGTGTACAAAACCATTACTCAGTAACGTTACAGAACTTAAAAGTGGGCTTGACAGATGTGAGACATTGGAAGCATGGAAATTTCAAAGACTATTATTTTGAGATGTGCCAGACACTAGGGGCACATGCAATATTCATGGACTCTTGTATCAGTAAGTATTATACATGTCTTTGTTTTCCCGGCTCATCAGGTGGGTTTCCCGTGGAATCTGGAATAAATAGGGGGTGACTAATGAAAAGTCCCATTGCTGATTATGCAGCTACCCAGCCTTTGAAGTTTTATCCCTGGGGAAAGGGGCATTGACTGGTTTTACCTGTTTTAAGAGCCTGGGGATCAAAGGCCCAAAAGTTTATAAAAGTCCAAGATGGGTCTTCATTTGATCCACAAATTGACACGAAACTTTAACAAAGAGGGTAAAACCCTGTTGGAGGGGGTTAAAGGATTTCAGAAACTTGCCAGGGTCTCCCTGTGGAAGATGGGTGACACCTGATAGGCTTAGCATTTGTGTAGACTGTTTATTTTATTATTGTAATGTTTTTGTCCAAAAAGCTAGCTGGTCGCTGGTAACCCTGTCATAGCCCCTGGGTGTTGGAGGTGGGGGCAGAACTGCAGGCACTGGACTCAGGTCCGATCTCAGTGGGATACGCACAGTGAATCGCACAGGGACTGCAACCCTAAAATTCTGGTATGGAGCGGGAGGGAGAGGAATGCAGGTACCTGCCCACAGAAAGGTGAAGTCTGGAGGCCTGAGGCCTAAAGGGGCACCTTTGAGCAGACCATGGAAGGGGCAGAGGTGTAGTTAACTCCAGAACTGTTGACAGTATGTGAAAAGTTTCCTTCAAATTTACGTTGCACAGAATGTATCCTGGTGCACTCACAAGCACACAGTTAAGTTATTTGTATTGTCAGTGAGGATGTGCAGTGTGTGCTGATAATGATCTAGCTGTGCTGCTAAACTGATAATACAGTGTATTGTGCTTCCTTTGGAGTAAAGTGGATTTTCATGTGGTGTAGACTTTTGTGCAAAACCAATAAAAAGCCAAATAGCCCTGAGGCCAGTGGGATTGTTGAGTAAGGACTGAAGGATTTAGACCTTTGTGATTTAAACTGTGAACATAAAGGATTCTTTTAAATAAATTGTCCAAATTTTTGTACTTCAGTGGTCACAGACCATGTTGCCCCAGATCTGAATCATTTGTGTGGAAATTCTGCATGTGGCTCAGTGGAATGTAGCAGATTTAGCTGGGCCACTTGTAAAGACATCCTAATGTCTAGAAGTTATGGTTGAGATTTTAAAAGAGCCTAAGGGAGTTAGGGCCCAAATCTTATTCACTGGAATTTTGGTGCCTTAATCTCTTAGCCCATGTCTCGATTAGGAGTGCTTTACTGGTATAAGAATGCTATTATACGATACCTGCAGAGCGCTCCTAGTGTGCATGCAGGTACACTGGCAAAGCTGTGCTTTGTAATGCTTTAGTAAAACTACCCCCCACAAGAGAGACAAAGTACACTGGTAAAAGAACAGCATTGCTAATTTAACTGTGTGTGCCCTAGGGGCCTCTGCTGGCACAACTATATCAGTTGGGGATCACATCTCTTCCCATCCCTGACTAAGGTAGCTATGCTTGCAGGTGGCTGCAGTGTAGACATAGGATGTGGTTCTTTTGACAAATTGAAAACATTTAGCAAGACAGCTCAGGTAGTCCCATATATCTTCACAAAGGCAGTACAAGCCTTTTTTGTGCTGTCCGTTCAGACAGCTTGCTTGATAATAACGTTAGTGTGTAGTCCCTGCAAAAATTGTGTTTGCTCAACAAAATTGTATCATGACTGTTTGGCACAGAATGCATTGAAGGGCAGGAAAAAAAAGACATGGCCTCAATAGTACTTGGTTGTCCAGAACCTGAAATCTAGCTGAGTAACCAGAAAAGGAACTTCTGAAGCCATGAAGGACCATTGTAAAGAAACAGACATGTTATCACTGGTGAAATAGAGGCAAAGAATGACAAACCACTTCATCATTATCCAGTTACTATTTGTAACTGTTGCATGTGGCTACCCACACCTTTGATGTTCTGACCTTCAACTTTGGCATGTATAAGGATGTTGCTTCTCAGGGTATGTCTACGCTGCAGGTAAAGGTGTGACTGTAGCATGGTGTTAGCTTTGATCTAGAAAGCACAGGTAACTGTAGCAGTGATGACATGGTGGTGCGAGTCAGCAACTTGAGTACATTCCCAAGGTACCCAATGGGCTTGTATTCAGGCAGCTAGCCTGTGTTGAAACCCATGCCGCCATGTCTTCACTATTGTTGTTACCCATGCTTGTAAGATTAAAGCTAGCATAAGTATGTCTACCCATGCGAGAATTGCATCTCCACTTGGACTGTAGATCATAGAAATCATAGAATCATAGAGTTGGAAGGGACCTCGAGAGTCCAGTCCCCTGCACTCAAGGCAGGACTAAGTATTATCTGGACCATCCCTGACAAATGTTTGTCCAACCTGCTCTTCAAAATTCCCAATGATGGAGATTCCACAACCTCCCTAGACAATTTGATCCAGTGCTTAACCACCCTCACAGTTAGGACGTTTTTCCTAATGTCCAACCTAAACTGCCGTTGCTGCAATTTAAGCCCATTGCTTCTTGTCCTATCCTCAGAGGTTAAGAAGAACAATTTTTCTCCCTCCTCCTTGTAACAACCTTTTATGTACTTGACATGTACCCATAGAGGCTGCAGTAGAGGCCAGCAGCAAAGGGCTTAAGAAACCTGCAGTGCATTTGACCCCCAGCTCTCTTCTTGAGAGAAGGGGAGTGATCTAGTAGTTTGAGCTCAGAAATGGGGGACAGCAATTCCTGATTTTCTAATCATAGCTGGACACTGCTTGCCTCTGTGGCTTTGGGCAACTTATTGATCCTGTCTACCTCAGCCACCTGATTTGAAAAACAGACATGAGATGGAGCTTGAGCCAGCACTCTGGTCACTTTTAGCACCAATTAGGTCCTGTCCAGTTCATTCCCCTCCCACCCCCCGCACCTCACAGAAAAGGCCTAAGCAATCAGGGGTGTGCCTGATTACTAGGACAGCCTTGGGTTAGGAAGTTAATGTGCTAATTATCCCATTAACAGGCAAGTGATTTTAAAAGAGCACTGGAAGGAAGGGCTCAGGGAGGGAAAGAAGGAGTGAGAAAGGCTAGGGTAAAGGAAGATCTTTGTACGGAGGGCTCTCTTTCCACTCTTCTTTCTGGCAAAAGGGGATGATGATTGTATGAGACTGTAATAGAATTGCTGCATGGGAGTGTAAGAGAGTCGTGGTTGGTAATAACACTAATACACACCAGTGGTTACAAACCGGAGGCATCAGAGCCATTTGTTCAGGATGTCAGGAGTGGAGGGCCAACACCCTGTCACAAGGTATAACTTTGGTGAATATTTTTGATGTCTGATTCTCCCCTGCCTTTTGCCACGTGTGATATTTAATACTTGGGCAAAGTGGCTGGAAAAATCAAACATTCTGATGAGGGAATACTTTGCACCCACTTTGCACAGTATAACAATGATTATGAATGATTGATTGCTATTTGATGATTCATGTTCTTATAATTGGGCAAAAAGTTCTGATAAGTTTTAACCAACTCGAACCCTTCTGCTCATAATACAAATAATGTATTTCTTCCTCTGCTAGACAAACTTCTTCCGTTATGTTGTTTAGCTCCTACCTTGTAATTCAGTTGGGAGAGAGAAAAAAGATGTCTTTGTAACCTCCTTGTCAGCCGGATGCTCTTTATATGCTGTTTAGACCATTGAGATCAAACATTGAATGCAGTCTGTTTAGTCCACCACACACTGTGACAGCTGATCAAACAGGTAGTTCATGCTGTACATTCTGACTACATAGCTTGCATATAAACCATATGTTATGTTTGGTTTGGGGTAGGTAGTTGGTTGGAACACATTAAATATTGAAGCAAGATACCTCTTTTGTACATTGGACTCATTTTGTAAAGCAGAATAAACTAACAATTTAACTGGTGACTTAATCAGTGGGGTATGGTACATATTGGATGTAAATGAAGCGGGAAAGGTGTATAAATAGTGTTGGTTTACACGTTTCTGTTAGTTGCTTCTCCTGCTACATCCTATCTACTCCCTTGCTTTTGCACACCAATACCAAATTGATGCAAACTATGCTGTAACAGGTTTGATTCCATCTTTTATCCGGGGGCTCCACCTGAGCTTTGCTGGCTGACAGGTCTGTTTTTGGAATGATCAGTTTTAAGACACAAAGCCCTATCTCAGCTAGGGAGCAACTCATCCCCACTTCTACATCAAAAACCTCTCCTCTTCTGAAGTAAACACTGTTTAATTGTGTAAATGCATTCCCCACCCAAAACACCTCTATGTTTTTCCCCATGATCCTGTGTGAGAGTGGGAAAAACTCACCAACAAAATTAATCAAACCGTAACTTTATCTACCTTTAAATCCCTCTTTAAAATTAATCTCATAGGTGATGCTTTCAGAAAACTACTCTCTGACAATGACATGGCAGGTGGCAAGCTACAACTAATGCTAGCACATGCCTGTGGAACTCCTTGGCAGAGGATGTTGTGAAGGCGAAGACCATAACAGGGTTCAAAAAAGAACTAGATAAATTAATGGAGGACAGGTGCATCAATGGCTATTAGCCAGGATGGGCAGGGATGGTGTCCGTAGCCTCTGTTTGCCAGAAGCTGGGAATGGGCGACAGGGGATGGATCACTTGATAATTACCTGTTCTGTTCATTCCCTTTAGGGCACCTGGCATTGGCCGGTGTCGGAAGACAGGATACTGGGCTAGATGGACCTTTGGTCTGACCCAGTATGGCTGTTCTTATGTAATGCTCATTGTGCTAAAATATGCTTGTTTTACTGACACCTCATCTGCCACTTCTCTTCCCTCCACCCTCTCATTTGTTTGTTTCATCCACCTGTTCTGTTCTGATGCATCCTAGATTGTGAGCTATTAGGAGGAGGGATTGTCTCTCTTTTTTAAATAGGTGCTTGTAGGGTTCCTAGCAAAACAGGGTCCTGGTTGGAGCCCTCAGGCAGTACTACTGCTAGTACAAATGCATCTTGTTTTCCCAATAGATCCTTGGGGCTCTGTTCATGAGATCTAAATAGAGAGCATTCAAACCCCATTGGTGTTGTGTTTTTTTTTTTTTTTTTTACCCCAGTAGAACCTACAACCGATTGTGTTTGAAAAAACTGAAAATAAAAATATTCTCCTGACGCCTTGAAGGCCCAGTTTTAGCCATTGAAAATTTGCACCTGAAAATAGAAAACACAGTGGAACCAATAGGAAGCCTTTACTTCACTATGGGGCACTCCCAGAGTAACTAGATGGTCCAGTTCTGCCCTCAGCTACCACCGCCTTGATTTTGAGGGGAATTGTACCCATGTAACTGGAATGAAACTGTACCCTAAGCCCTGATCTGGACATGTGTGCATGGTTGCATCATGTAGAGACTCACTGAAGTTAATGGAGCTCCTCACAGGTGTAGTGAACTGCTTGCACACCACAATTTGCAGGATTAGGGCCTAAGATACTATAGCTGTACTTAAAACTGTCCAGGTTCCATATAACCTAGCAGATATCGTGCTTGGAACAAATTCAACTGGAATAAGTTCAATGACAGCTCTTATCTTTTCTTTTCAATACTGCAGTCTGTGCAGTATATGAATTGCATAAAAAGTATTGCACTAGGAGAAAGGTCATTGATAACTATGGGCCAGATTCTATAACCCTGTCTCATGTTAAGCAATATTAACTCATAGAAGTACTCCCATTGAGGTCAATGGAAGGGTTATAGGATCAGGTCTGCTCTGGAGCAGACTCAGTATATGCACTAGTCTGAAATGTCAGGAAAAAACAAATTGCGCTTGCATATCCCAAGAAGAAATTCTTTATCCCTGTACAAATATTTTAAACAAACAAGCATATTGACAGTCTACGCACCTTAGAGTTTCTGAAATTGTCACTTCTTGGAAGCGTTCATGTTGTTACACAGTGATATTCATCTTAATGGCATTCAAAACTGCATCCAGTGCATGCACCATAGCGATCAAAAGTATTGCTCTACTTCTACAAAGCTATTTCCTGCAGAGAAGTTTGTCTGCCCTAACATTTTCTCGGGTGACTTTGACTGTAGTAACCGCCTGCTAAAGCCATTGCACTGCGCCTGCGGGAGGTTGCCGTGAACTGCGCCATCCCCAGTACTGACAGCCAGTTGCGACCTGATGTGGTAGTCCCCAACGAGGCCCAGAAAAAGATCACCTTGTCGATGTCACGGTCTCCTTTGAGAACAGGACCCTGGCCTTCCGTGAAGCCCAAGCTTGTAAGCTGGAAAAATATGCCCCCCCTGGCCGACACCCTGAGAGTGAAGGGCTACGAGGTGCAGATGGATGCCCTGATTGTCGGAGCCCTGGGCGCCTGGGACCCTTGCAACGAGTGTGTGCTGTGGACCTGAGGGATCGGTCGATGCTATGCACGGCTCATACGGCACCTCATGGTCTCGGACACCATCTGATGGTCCAGGGACATCTACATCGAACATATCACCGGCCACCGACAGTACCAGGAGGTGTCAGCGGAATGACATTGTGCATCAACTATGAGAAAGGGACCGAGAGACTTTTTCCATTGGACCATATGAACTGGAACCATAAACTCAGTGAACATTAAATCTCCCCAAATGAGCGTAAATCCATCCTCATCATCGTATCCACTCATTATACTCCACACCTGAACATAGCCATTATATGAACAACATACCCTCATATCTCAATGTCTGTTCTTTGACCCGTTAACCTTTTACCCCCAATCGGGGATATTGCAGATTATGTATTCCTTACACCACCTGATCCTAAACTGAACTTTGCACCCCTTGATAATCTATATGTTATTCCCTGATAACAGGAAACTTCTATGCTTAAACTCTGTACTGTTTTCTTTTTATTTTATCATCTTAATAAAATTATTAAATCTAACCGCTAACCTCTAAGGTATTTAATATAATGCAGATTTCCTGAAGAATTAAGGCTAACAAGCTAGCTAACATGGACCTCTTCTATTTAATTGAACCATCATATAAAATGCCATGGTGAAAGGACTATCCTCTTCCTGAAAGCTTATGTATTATGTATGTGTTAGTTCAATAAATGGCATCAGATAGTTCATGGCTTCTCAGCCTCATAAGTATCCAGGCCATGCTGTAGCACATCATAGAAGTTCTCAATAGCATCCTGGCTGAGAGCGTACCTCCATGATTGCACTTTTGAGCAATACTGTCACCTAGAAATGCAGGAGCAACTTGGATGTTGAAACGTCCCCAAGATGCAAGCCTCTCTCTTCAGGGGTAAAAGGTGGGACTATCTATTATGTCCTCATTTGCCTTAGCCACATCACTGTCGTGTGAACCGATTTTCAGCCAGTTAACTCTCCTCCATCACTGTTGCTTGTGTACAGATCACAGTGTGTCTACTGAAAACATAATGCACACTTGTCATCTTCTTTGAAAGAGCAAAAAACCTCAACCTTTCAGTAAAGTCAATAAAAATTAAAAAATGCCTGCATAACCCACCTCTCCCATCAAATTGAAACTGGGCCAAGGTTAGGGCTTTAAAAACGAATATATGATCTTGCCAGTGATGGTGTCACAAGCCATTATTTCCATGAAAACATTTCTGTTGACTAACAGCGAGCAAGCACAGAGGTAAAGGTGGTCAGTGCCAGGTTCAATCTCTCAGTTGCTGAGTGGTAATCAGGTTGTGTTCATTAGAGCAGTCAGCAACATAAAAACAATGTTATTAAATACCAGTTTCTAGCACAGTAATGCAATAAAGACCATCTGGGGCATTGCAAAGAAAAACAAAACATGGGAAATTGCTGCTTAGCTGTGAACAAAAGATGAGTGTCCTCTCCACTTCTCTGCCCTAAGGTCTGTTGCTTTCAGTCTTGTAGTCAGCTGCACCATATATCATGCTTCTGAGATTAAACTTGGAGGGTGTTTTAAAAAAAATGCTAAAAAGTAGGTCAGGGAGCCAAAAGTGTAACCAGACAGGCTTTGTATTTTAATTTTAGAGTAATGAGGTCTGAAAAAAAGCTAACATATTGTCCATTAACAGAGCTAGTTTTTGTAGCCTGTGAAATTGGCACAGGGGGTTGGTTCCCCTGATTCATGGAGCCATGACTGTTTTTCCCACCACCCCCACTTCGCCTCTTTGGGGTATGTTCTTCTTTCTTTCCCTCTGTGCTTTCCATAGAACCTTGTAATTGTCTCAACCAAAAATACATGGATTCTCCTTGGAAGTTCTTCTGAAGTGTTAAGATAGCTGTATTGCATTATGCTCTGCAACTTCAATTTTAATCAAATTAATGTATTCATATTGCATTTATTGACTCTGTTGTCTGCTGTTAGCTCCAGACTGAGAAGTAGAGCATCAGAGATTATAGATAGTGACTATTGTGGTGAAGAAGTGTAGTCCTCATTGCAGTTTATTTCCCCGCGTGCTCTCCTCCCTCTCCCCAGCAGTGTTGACAACCCCAAATATGAGATTTACCATAAAATTAGGATTTTTTTCTGAAAGCTTCAGCTCTTGAAGTCGGTTGATTTTGTGGGAATGTCAGCTTTCATTTGAAAAAAGAAAGTAAATTTCTAGCCCTCTTGACTATAGAAAATAACATGAAAATGTGACTGCTACAGCTCAGAAACCACAAGGCGAACAAAAAGAGCCCCAAATGTATTATTTTAAAATCTCATGCTTTTAAGTGAGTCTCGTGGTTTAGTGGGGCTTGACTTGTGATTTTTTTTTAATACTTGGGGTAGGCAATGCCTCTCTACTTTTCTTAGCCATCTCAGTTAATCTCCCTGGATTTAACCAGTAATTGTATGAAGGAGATGCATTCATTATGCCATTTCTCCGCTCTTCCTCCCCCAAGTTTTGTGAAGCTTTCAGTTACATTACTCAAATTCTCTCCTACTCTTGAAAGGATGTACAGGTCCAATAGACTGAGTTTGTCATGCCACTTTCTAAGTGTGTTTTGTGCTAAAGGCTCATACTAAGTTTGTTTCATGGCATGGAGCGCACCTGAAATTCTGAGCCTCAAAGTATTTGTTTTTTTCAGTACTGATTTAATTCTGGCTACTCTGTCAGCAGCCTCCAAAGTAAGTGAGAATCTGTTATCTCACATCCTAGCATATAGTAGATTAGAAATAGTTTGAGAATGAAGGAAGAATCCACAGGTAACATGGCAGATGTTTCTTGGTTTCAAGTAGACTGATGTTATTCCTCTCTCCTTCTCCAACAAGTGGTAATGGTTCTAACATAATCAAACTTGTTTTTCCTTGTGTAGTTGCCTGGCAAATGCATTGCATAACAAAATAAAGAGAAGTGAAATGATGCGGGTAAAATTGAACATAATAAAGCAGGCATTACCTGTAGTTTTCCATTTTAAAGTTTAAGAGAATTATGAAACAGAATTCTCACAGGTGTGTTGCCTGAGATTGTAGCAATAATCCTCTGATTATTGTAGTTCTTTATAATGACTGGATTAAGCAGCAGATATTCAATTCTTGTAATTATATTTGTTTTACTTGAAAATACTTCAGTGAAAGGCTTCTCTAGTCTTGGACCCTAAGATATGTCCAGATCAACTATTTTCCTCTCACAACAGAGAGAGGGGAGAGGGAAAGAGAAAGCCAGACCTCCTCACTTTTTATTGTACGATACGTTGAACTGTTTTTTACTTGTTTTAAGGTATACTGAGGTAGATCATGGAGATTAGTTATAGGCTCCTTGGGGTAGCTCAGGGAAGACATGTCATGTAGGGAGCTGTAATTTTCTTTAGCCAGCTTTGTTGTATTCTTGGGGGCAGCAGCTTTAGGAAGAAATCACTTGAGACACAGAGAGCTGTGAGCCATGAAAGCAGCCATTTATTTTCCACACACTGAACTAACCAACCAGCCAAAACTGGCTGGGCTATCCCCTAATAATCGAACTCAGTTGCCATAGCAACAAGGTGCTATTACCATGACAACCAATTACACAACATATTCCTCCCCCTTTAATAAGAACATCCCCTAAATAAAACAAACACTAAACTAGAGAAGGATGGTAGACTGCCTCCATTCCTGGATAACCCCTGGGGACTATGTTGCCCCATAATCATGGGTTTGCCTTAGCTAAAGATCCAGCCATTGAGGAGGTCTTCTGTCTCTAGGTGGATTATGGCGAACTTCTGGTGTTGCTGCACCCGAAAGTACCTTGGGCGCAGGCCTGACAACGGGCTCAGGGTTCATAGCGCAAACAGGTGAGGAGGTGGTATCAGCTTGTTCCGGGCAAGGGCGTATCTCAGCTGCCGGCAGTAATGGAGGAGAACAGTCAGGAACAGGCGATTCTTGATTCAATGTCTCACCAGAAGAGGTGAAGTCAGACAACTCAACTGAAGACGTGTCCTGAGGACTGGCGTGACCTGGCAACAGCTGATCTACGTGTCGCTGCCAGATGACATTCTCTGCAGTCTGGACTGTGTAGGAAACAGGTCTTGTTTGAGCGATGATCGTGGCAGGGACCCATTTAGTTCCAGAAGTATAATTCCGAGCCAAAACTGGCTGTCCCGAGCTAAAGGTTTGGTCTTTTGCTCTGGGTGCACGTCTGATGACTTGCTATTGCTGCTGACATTGCACAGTTTGTCTGCATTCAGAAGGTTTCAGCAGATCAAAGCAAGTGCGCAGCTGTCATCCCATCATTAGAAAGGCCAGGGATGCCTTGGTTGTTGCATGAGGTGTGTTTCTGTAGGAAAATAAGAAGGTGTCCAGACGCTTTTGAATGAAGTGGTGTTCCCTTGCTGATTTCAAAGCTTGTTTCATTGTCTGTACAAATCTTTCAGCTAATCCATTGGTGGATGGATGATATGGTGCTGAAGTGATTTGGTGTATCCCATTTGCCTTCATAAAATTTTGAAACTCCTGAGAGATGAACTGCAGTCCGTTGTCGCTCACAGGTTGTTCTGGCAGACCGAAACGACTAAAGAGTCCCCGTAGTTGTTGGATAGTACTCTCTGCAGTAGTGGACTGCATTATAGAGACTTCTGGCCATTTAGAATGGGCATCCACCACCACCAAGAACATGCTTCCTTCAAGGGGGCCAGCAAAGTCAACATGAATACGTTGCCACGGGTTTTCAGGCCAGTCCCATGGGTGTAGGGGCACGCACGGGGGTGCATTCCTGACACCCTGACATGACATACAAGCTCTTGCTTTCTCTTCAATAGCACTGTCCAATCCAGGCCACCAAAAATAGCTTCATGCAATTTCCTTCATGCGCACTATTCCACAGTGACCAGAATGTAGCTGTTCTAACATCTGTGATCTCAGTGGTGGTGGGATAATGACATATCTCCCCCACAACAAACAACCAGATCGGATCAATAACTCCGTCCTCCTGGACATGTAGGTAACAAGGTCGGGTGAGACTGGAGAAGTTCATCGAGATTTTCCATGCATCACCAGGTCCATGACTTGGGACAATACTGGGTCAACGTGAGTTGCCTTCTTTATCTGAGTAGCAGTGATGGGTGTATTCTCTGTGTTCAAAGTAGAAGATTTCCTTTTGGGCAGTATCTTGATGTTTGACTGGCAAAGGCAACCTTGAGAGACCATCTGCATTGCCGTGCAGAGTGGATTTCCGATATTTGATTTCATATGTGTGCACTGAAAGTAACAATGCCCAACATTGCATACAACTAGCAGCTAATGGGGGAATGCCTGCGTAGGGTCCAAAAATTGACGTCAGAGGTCGATGGTCTGTAAGAAGAGTAAACTTCCGCCCAAACAGGTACTGATGAAACTTCCGAATTCCAAAAATGATTCCCAATGCCTCACGTTTGATTTGGGCATAGTTAGTTTCTGCTTTGCTTAGAGTGTGTGAAGCAAAAGCAATAGGTCTCTCTTCTCCCGAAGGCATAATGTGTGATACGACTGCACCCACTCCATAAGGGGAGGCATCACAGGCCAATTGTAAGGGTAAGGATGGATCAAAGTGCGTTAGAACTTCAGAATTTAGCAATGCATCTTTAGCTTTGTTAAATGCAACATTACAGGCTTCAGTCCACTTCCAGGTCTTGTTCTACTCAAGGAGTTCGTGAAGTGGTTTTAGCAGTGCGGCTAACTGTGAGATGAACTTTCCATGGAGACTGCAATATCAACAGCCTTCTGTAAGGTAAGCTGAGCCTCTGTCAATAGGCGCTTCCGTATAGCTTCACTGTACAGGCCACACACTAACCTGTCACACAGGGCATCATTTAACATCTCCTTAAATTCACAGTGTTCTGCTAGCCTTTATAAAGTTGCTACAAATTGTACAACTGTTTCATCATCTTTTCGGTCTCTTTTGTGGAACCTATATCTTTCAGCAATTACCAGTGGTCTTGGGGGGAAATGGGACCCCAGGATTTCCACAATGTCACTGTAAGATTTGGTCTCTGGCTTAACAGGGTGTAGTAAGGTGCGTAGCAGGGAGTAGGTTTTAGCCCCCACAACAGTTAGGAATATTGGCACCTTCTTCTCTGCTGTAATGTCATTTGCAATAACAAAAAGCTCAAAATGCTCAGTATACACATGCCATTGCACTATTTTCTCTTCAAAAGGTTCCAGTGGCCCTGTAAGTGTAGCCATGGTTTTAGTTTCAGGTTTCACAGTCAGTGCCAACAAGCCAGTTCTCACCCCCCTTCCAACAGCTAAAAGATTTTGGTAGGTTTTTTTTTTTTTTCTACCTTGACTTCTACTTCCTTCTGTTGCTGGGGCAGCACAGGGATCCCACCCTCGTCGCCACTTTGTTGTATCCTTGGGGGCAGCAGTTTAGGAAGAAATCACTTGAGACACAGAGAGCTCTGAGCCATGAAAGCAGTCATTTATTTTCCACACACTGAACTGACCAAACCAGCCAAAACTGGCTGGGCTATCCCCTAATAATCGAACTCAGTTGCCATAGCAACAACAAGGTGCTATTACTATGACAACCAAATACACAACCAGCTTGTTCCCCTGCCCAGAGATCAGCGGTAAATAGAGTAGCTCTGCTGCACGGGTTTTACCATCTTCACCAGTAGAACCCTAGCCTGTGCATCAGTGGGAGTGATATCTGGGGTGAGGTCTTTGAAAGCACTAGCTCCTTTGAGAGGATTTCCTCAATTTACCTTTACAAACATTATGATGGGTTTTTGGTTTTACTGTTATCAATACCTGTTGTGTGTACAGTACCGGGACTAGCCCTTGGAAGCAGTGTGAAAACTGTCAGGGTTTTCCTTGCTGGATTCCTAGATTTTTTTTCTTTTTCCCAATTGTAATCTTTGCTGTTTATTCATTAAAATCCATACTTCTTTTTTATTTAGGGGAGGAAAAGATCTAGGGAGATCCAACTGCAGAGATCTATGCATCTATGTATGATGAGCTTCCGGTGATTTCAGGGAATAGTACAGGACAAGTATGACCAGTGCATTTTCCTCACTCTCAACATGCCATTTTAGATTGGCCTGGGAAGTTGTTAAAGATGCATTTGATGTTTATTACCTTTGGCTGGTATTTATGAGGCAATAAGAACATCTGATTGACTGGCATTTATTCTTTCTCCTGTTATTGTGGTTCTTATTTATTAATCATAAAGAAGTACGGGCTGGATGAATGCACTATAAGGTGGGTAGAAAGTTGGCTAGATTGTCGGGCTCAACGGCTAGTGATCAATGGCTCCATGTCTAGTTGGCAGCCGGTGTCAAGTGGAGTGCCCCAGGGGTCGGTCCTGGGGCCGGTTTTGTTCAATATCTTCATAAATGATCTGGAGGATGGTTTGGATTGCACTCTCAGCAAATTTGCGGATGATACTAAATTGGGAGGAGTGGTAGATACGCTGGAGGGCAGGGATAGAATACAGAGGGACCTAGACAAATTGGAGGATTGGGCCAAAAGAAATCTGATGAGGTTCAATAAGGATAAGTGCAGGGTCCTGCACTTAGGACGGAAGAACCCAATGCACAACTACAGACTAGGGACCGAATGGCTAGGCAACAGTTCTGCGGAAAAGGACCTAGGGGTGACAGTGGACGAGAAGCTGGATATGGGTCAGCAGTGTGCCCTTGTTGCCAAGAAGGCCAATGGCATTTTGGGATGTATAAGTAGGGGCATAGTGAGCAGATCGAGGGACGTGATCGTCCCCCTCTATTCGACATTGGTGAGGCCTCATCTGGAGTACTGTGTCCAGTTTTGGTCCCCACACTACAAGAAGGATGTGGATAAATTGGAAAGAGTCCAGCGAAGGGCAACAAAAATGATTAGGGGTCTGGAGCACATGACTTATGAGGAGAGGCTGAGGGAACTGGGATTGTTTAGTCTGCAGAAGAGAAGAATGAGGGGGGATTTGATAGCTGCTTTCAACTACCTGAGAGGTGGTTCCAGAGAGGATGGTTCTAGACTATTCTCAGTGGTAGAAGAGGACAGGACAAGGAGTAATGGTCTCAAGTTGCAGTGGGGGAGGTTTAGGTTGGATATTAGGAAAACCTTTTTCACTAGAAGGGTGGTGAAACACTGGAATGCATTGCCTAGGGAGGTGGTGGAATCTCCTTCCTTAGAAGTTTTTAAGGTCAGGCTTGACAAAGGCCTGGCTGGGATGATTTAATTGGGGATTGGTCCTGCTTTTGAGCAGGGGGTTGGACTAGATGACCTCCTGAGGTCCCTTCCAGCCCTGATATTCTATGATTCATGTTTATTACAGTTGTGCTTGAGGGTCAACCAAGAACAGGATCTCATTGTGCGAGGCACTGTACAAACTCAGAGTAGCAGACAGTTCCTGCCCCAAAGAGCTTCAAATCTAAATAGACAAGACAGAACACAAGGTGGGGGAAGGGGTAGAACATACAAGCAGAGTAAACTCTGTGGTGGCAGCAAATGACATGCTAGTTCCTCTTTTGGGCGGCGGGGTTACTTAAGGCTGGGTCAGCTAAAGGGAAGGAAGAGGGGACATTCAAGGGAAAGGAGTGAGGGGACAAGAAGGAAGAGAGGCATGTGTGGAGTGAAGCTGAATTGAAGAGACTTTGGGGGAGGGTTGAAGTAAGGACAGAGAAAGTCCAATCATAACTGTAGAAAGTTCTCCAAATGTCCAGAGTTCCAGAGAGTCCTCCTTTGGCTGCTTCTGCTCCTACTGGCTGGAATCTCTGGCTGGCTTCTTGCTGCAGATTTCCCCCCAGCACCTATGGCAGGAAGCAGGGGCAGCACTACTTAGGTCCCAGAAGAATTAAAACTGAGGAATTTGTTGATAATTTTCAAGTTACAGACATTAGAGATTGTTTACCTTAGAAAGGAGACTGATGATAGGACATGATAAAATAAAGAAAGGTATAAAGAAGATAGATCAGGAACGCTAAATATTAGAGATCAGGGTGAGACCTAATGTGGGAGCCAGATTATCCTACATTCTCTGAAGCATCTTGTACTGGCCACAGCCAGAGACAGAACAGTGGATTAGATGGACCACTGGTATGATCCAGTCTTGCAGTTCCTGTGTTCCTATTAATTAACAACCATGAAAATGCTAAATCTTTAGAAGACTGTGTGAGAGACAGAAGGGAAAGATGATCTTGTGGCTAAGGTATTGGACTGGAATTTGAGAAATGTGGCTTCTGTTGCCACCTCTAATAGGCACACTTTGCATGGTGAACGGCAAATCACTTAATCTTTCTTTGCCTTACTTCCCCATCTATGACATGGGGATGATAATCCGTCATCATTTTGTCTGTTTAGATTGTAAAATCTTCAAGGGAGGGCCTGTCTCTGTGTAGTGCCTAGCACAACGGGGCCCTGATCTTGGGTGTGGCCTCTAGGTGTTACTGTTTGTGTGTGTGTGTGTGTGTGTGTGTGTGTGTGTGTGTGTGTGTGGCCTTCACGCCATGAAAAGATTACTGATTCCAGAAAACACACTTACCTGGAAGAATTGACTGTTGAAAAAACAACTCTCACATTAAAAACTTGTGGTATGGATATTACTGGAAGGAATGGAAGGAGATTATCATATTCCTGAAATCCTTGTGCTGTTGGAAGAAGAGGAGAGCCAAGGGAAGGACTGTGGGGTTGATGTCCCAAACCTCAAAGGTCTGTCAAGTATCAGAGAAGAAGGATGGGCAAGTGGTTAAGGCAGTAGTCTGGGACTCTGGAGACAGGGGTTCAAGTTTCTGCTCTGTGACTGTGGGCTAGTCACTTAGGCTCTGTGTGCTTTAGTTCCCCATCTTACAGATAGAGATACTAACACTTCCTTACCTCGCAAGGGATTTGTGAGGATAAATACCTTACAGCTTGTGCCATGCTCAGGTAATATGACAATGGGGGCCATCAAAGAGCTTAAAATAGAATCCATGGTCCTCCTCCATGTTTCAGAACTCCCCCATCTTGTGGGCTGCTATGGCAAATGAAATCTTGGTAGCCGAAGAGCTGATGTTGATGGACACAAGGGCTTCATGCAGGTGGCCTTGTTTTCCTGTGGATTCCCTGATAATCCTCAGGATCTGAAGAGATAATCCACTGTTTGGTTTGTGGGGGAAGAATGTGTGCATGTTGACCCCTCTTCAAATTATTTGTCAAAGTGTCCCTGTAGGAAGATATTTTTGCTTCCCCCAGGAACCCATTTCCATGTGATTTTCTGCAGAAAGAGATAAATGAACCTGAAGAGAGATTTTAAAAAATGATCCATTTACTCCTTCATAGACAATGGTAGTATTGGAGACTTAGTATGCTGCAGAGTTGTTGAGCTTAGTTTGAGGAAGAAGGAAAGTCATGACTGACCTGTTGTATGCAGCTTTAACAATCCAAGGAACAACAATAGGCTTTCCTCAATACACAGAAACTATACGGAAATGCCGTAAATATCATTTAGAAAGTACTGGAGGTTCAACTTATCCTGTGTTTTGCAATACAATTCTCATAGGAGTACTAAGGTTTAAAATTGAAAGAGTTTTACAATCCTAATGAAATGTATACTGGCTCTGGATAGAGTTGGATCTGAGCTCTAAAATTTGGATCCACTTTAGAACACCCCAAAGTTCAGGTGTGCTTGTCTCTGGGGCTTCTTTTTATCTCAGACAGAGTGGGGGGCAGTGGAAAAATTTGAATCAGATCTGAGTTTGGATTCTGCATTGGACAAAGTTTGAACCTATCTCTATGCTTTGAACAACTGACAAAAGATCACCACTTTTGTTGTCTCACTTGTCAGTCTTATTTGTCTTATTTTAAGGAAGCTGGTAGGAGGAGTCTGAGGCTTCAGATAAGACCTGTCCTCTTTGCTTCTTTATTGTGTGTATTAATTTTCTAGGTATTGATCCTCATGGAGGAATCAGAGTTAAGGCTACTGCATTACCATGGCAGCACTCAGTATGTCTTTTTCATTATGTGAATTGGATGTAGAAAAACTTTTCTTTTGAACTAAGCAAGTCTGTAATGGAAGCTGCACTAAATTATTGTCCTCTGAATTGGTGAAAAAAGATAGCTGGTGCTTTTTTTCTTAGGTGAAATCTGCACTATTCCTTACATAACAATGAGTGTGTAGAAATCTCTCTGGAAAAAATACCATTTTAATATAAAATATCCTGCAGAAGAAATCTGAACAATAAGGGCATTAGTCATATTTTTAGACACGTTCCTTTATGTTGATCTGTTTGTCTAACCTCTAAAATCTTAGGTAAAGTTAAAGGGATGGCGTTTTGTTTGCACTCCAAGAAAAAATGACAGGTAAACCAGCAGCTGTGCTGAAATGTGTATAGTTCTGAACAGCTAACAAGATTTCACACCACATAAGAGATTTTTTCCTGGACTTTGCTTTATGGAGTCAATACTTGCTCACTCTGTTCATAGGAGTTTAAAAAATAACCCCTGAGTCCACACAAAAGGTAAAATTCTGAATTTGGTCCAGAAACAGGGTTACCGTTTGTATGTTTTCCCCATTGCAACTCTTATTGCATTTTAAAACAGCTTTCTCACATCTCAAAAAAAAAATGTAGCTAACTAAATGATGTCATGTTAATTTATTTCGAAGTTATATCATTGTCCCCAACCCTTTGGCTGTATGTGTATCGTTTAGGTTCTAAGTTCTCTGGGCAAAAGATTGTCTCTTCATTCAGCATTATCATTATTAATAAAATCTGGGTAATTATATTTACCTTCTTTTGTAAAGTGCTTTGAAATCTATTAATGAAAAGTGATATATAAGAGCTAGGTATAATTATTATTTATTACAGTGGCATCTAGTGGCTCCCATCATGGATTTGGGTCGTGTTGTGCTAGGTGCTGTACAGACACATGACAAAAAGATGATTCCTGCCCCAAAGAACTTAGAATCTATGTATGAGATGAGAGACAACAGGGTGGATGCAACAAGTAGCTGGGGAGAGAGCAGAAGACAACAACAGACAATACTGACACTACATCAGCATGATAAGCAGATTAAGCCCCATTCCTAATTGGAGCCTTTGGATGCTATTGTAATATAAATGATTAATAATATCATTGATTCTTGTTTTGGCAGATTTAATAATGGTCTGTTATGATGAACACTGCATTTTTCAGAGCTCCAATCTGTTTGTTTCCAGAAGGATCTTTAGACCGTAAAAACAACGAGGTGTCTGGTGGCACCAGACCCACCGCGTTGTTTTTGTGGATACAGACTAACCCGTCTGCCCCTCTGATACTAGGCCTGTATAAACTTGACTCCGTCCATTTTACCTGGCGGGTTTAAAAAAAAAGACAACACTTTCAGAAATTAAAGAACAGAATTAGAGAATAAAATGCTTTCCCCCCCTGCAGAGAACTGCACATGTATGTGTGTTCCGTGTACAACAAAATGACTGTTTCTCTCATTTTCACCCAGCTAGAGCTGCCTTTCAGAGGGGCTAAGCTCACTCTGCCCCAGTTGAAGCCACTGGGAGCTGAAGGTGCTTGGAACATGTGAAAATGTGACCACTATCTTATTTTATATACACCTTTAGTTGCCTTTTGGGATTTTTCCCCCCCTTACAAGCTCTTTATAGTCAAAATTCATGACACCTCTTACTAAATGGCTGGGGGTGCTGACTACTGACTGTCTAGAAGCCATGCAGGCTACAGAATCCACTGTGCGGAGTTGTTCAGTGTTGTTTCTCATTTGTCCTTTAGGTCTGTCAGCAGCCAAGTTGCTGACTGAGTCAGGGCTGAGTGTTGTGGTGTTGGAAGCCCGTGACAGAGTTGGAGGAAGAACTTTCACTGCAAGGGTAATTATCCCCACACATATTATCTAAATTATTGCACTGATTATTTGAGCAGAGCCTCCTGCATACTGAAGAACCCCTCATGAGGGTAGAATTACAGGGCAGTGGCAGGTAGGAAAGTCCTTGACAGTGCAGAACCAGGGGCGAGAAAAAGTATGGGGTTTCTGTGGCGACAGAATTTTCCAGGATATTTGCAGGTTCTGGGGTTATCACACCTCCCCTCCCACCTGTTCTGCATGGAAGGAAAAGATGACTATGTATGTAGCAAAATATCCCCTTGGAGAGATGCTCTGGAGAAATGTCTCTGAAGAGAACCAATGCAGAGTTTTCACCTCTGTGGCTTCCTCTTGCAGGTTTTTTCCTGGTCAGGGGCAGAGGGCAGGGAATCTGGCCTCAAATACTCAATTAACATAAATAGTTCCTCTGGATTACATTGTTTATCTCATGATTGATTGCAAAGGGCTTATCTTCCTTCTTTTGTTTTTTTTGGGAAACCAGAATAAGCAAGTCCAGTATGTGGACCTTGGAGGAGCATACGTGGGGCCAACACAAAATCGCATCCTGCGGTTGTCTAAGGAGCTAGGAATAGAGACATATAAAGTGAATGAAGTAGAACATCTTATTCACCATGTCAAGGTAAGATAGAATGCATCTCTAAACCACACCAACGTTGATTGGTGTAGATTGTTGTAAGTTGCTTTTTTTTTATTTCTGTGGGGATGTCACCAGTTTAGAAGTAGGTTTCAGAGTAACAGCCGTGTTAGTCTGTATTCGCAAAAAGAAAAGGAGTACTTGTGGCATCTTAGAGACTAACCAATTTATTTGAGCATAAGCTTTCGTGAGCTACAGCTCACTTCATCGGATGCATACTGTGGAAACTGCAGAAGACATTATATACACAGAGACCATGAAACAATACCTCCTCCCACCCCACTCTCCTGCTGGTAATATCTTATCTAAAGTGATCACTCTCCTTACAATGTGTATGATAACCAAGTTGGGCCATTTCCAGCACAAATCCAGGTTTTCTCACCCTCCGCGCCCCCCCCCCCACACAAACTCACTCTCCTGCTGGTAATAGCCCATCCAAAGTGACCACTCTCCCTACAATGTGCATGATAATCAAGGTGGGCCATTTCCAGCATAAATCCAAGTTTAACCAGAACGTCTGGGGAGGGGGGGGGTAGGAAAAAACAAGGGGAAATAGGCTACCTTGCGTAATGACTTAGCCACTCCCAGTCTCTATTTAAGCCTAAATTAATAGTATCCAATTTGCAAATGAATTCCAATTCAGCAGTTTCTCGCTGGAGTCTGGATTTGAAGTTTTTTTTGTTGTAAGATAGTGACCTTCATGTCTGTAATTGTGTGACCAGAGAGATTGAAGCGTTCTCCAACTGGTTTATGAATGTTATAATTCTTGACATCTGATTTTTGTCCATTTATTCTTTTACGTAGAGACTGTACAGTTTGACCAATGTACATGGCAGAGGGGCATTGCTGGCACATGATGGCATATATCACATTGGTGGATGTGCAGGTGAACGAGCCTCTGATAGTGTGGCTGATGTTATTAGGCCCTGTGATGGTGTCCCCTGAATAGATATGTGGGCACAGTTGGCAACGGGCTTTGTTGCAAGGATAGGTTCCTGAGTTAGTGGTTCTGTTGTGTGGTATGTGATTGTTGGTGAGTATTTGCTTCAGGTTGGGGGGCTGTCTGTAGGCAAGGACTGACCTGTCTCCCAAGATTTGTGAGAGTGTTGGGTCATCCTTCAGAATAGGTTGTAGATCTTTAATAATGCGTTGGAGGGGTTTTAGTTGGGGGCTGAAGGTGACGGCTAGTGGCATTCTGTTATTTTCTTTGTTAGGCCTGTCCTGTAGTAGGTGACTTCTGGGAACTCTTCTGGCTCTATCAATCTGTTTCTTCACTTCCGCAGGTGGGTATTGTAGTTGTAAGAATGCTTGATAGAGATCTTGTAGGTGTTTGTCTCTGTCTGAGGGGTTGGAGCAAATGCGGTTGTATTGCAGAGCTTGGCTGTAGACGATGGATCGTGTGGTGTGGTCAGGGTGAAAGCTGGAGGCATGTAGGTAGGAATAGCGGTCAGTAGGTTTCCGGTATAGGGTGGTGGTTATGTGACCATTGTTTATTAGCACTGTAGTGTCCAGGAAGTGGATCTCTTGTGTGGACTGGACCAGGCTGAGGTTGATGGTGGGATGGAAATTGTTGAAATCATGGTGGAATTCCTCAAGGGCTTCTTTTCCATAGGTCCAGATGATGAAGATGTCATCAATATAGTGCAAGTAGAGTAGGGGCGTTAGGGGACGGTAGCTGAGGAAGCGTTGTTCTAAATCAGCCATAAAAATGTTGGCATACTGTGGGGCCATGCGGGTACCCATAGCAGTGCCGCTGATTTGAAGGTATACATTGTCCCCAAATGTAAAATAGTTATGGGTAAGGACAAACTCACAAAGTTCAGCCACCAGGTTAGCTGTGACATTATCGGGGATATTGTTCTTGACGGCTTGTAGTCCATCTTTGTGTGGAATGTTGGTGTAGAGGGCTTCTACATCCATAGTGGCCAGTATGGTGTTATCAGGAAGATCACCGATGGATTGTAGTTTCCTCAGGAAGTCAGTGGTGTCTCGAAGGTAGCTGGGAGTGCTGGTAGCGTAGGGCCTGAGGAGGGAGTCTACATAGCCAGACGATCCTGCTGTCAGGGTGCCAATGCCTGAGATGATGGGGCGCCCAGGATTTCCAGGTTTATGGATCTTGGGTAGTAGATAGAATATCCCAGGTCGGGGTTCCAGGGGTGTGTCTGTGCGGATTTGATCTTGTGCTTTTTCAGGAAGTTTGTTGAGCAAATGCTGTAGTTGCTTTTGGTAACTCTCAGTGGGATCATAGGGTAATGGCTTGTAGAAAGTGGTGTTGGAGAGCTGCCGAGCAGCCTCTTGTTCATATTCCTACCTATTCATGATGACAACAGCACCTCCTTTGTCAGCCTTTTTGATTATGATGTCAGAGTTGTTTCTGAGGCTGTGGATGGCATTGTGTTCTCCACGGCTGAGCTTATGGGGCAAGTGATGCTGCTTTTCCACAATTTCAGCCCGTGCACATTGGCGGACGCACTCTATGTAGAAGTCCAGTCTGCTGTTTTGACCTTCAGGAGGAGTCCACCTAGAATCCTTCTTTTTGTAATGTTGGAAGGGAGGCCTCTGTGGATTAGTATGTTGTTCAGAGGTATTTTGGAAATATTCTTTGAGTCGGAGACGTCGAAAATAGGATTCTAGGTCACCACAGAACTGTATCATGTTCGTGGGGGTGGAGGGGCAGAAGGAGAGGCCCCGAGATAGGACAGCTGCTTCTGCTGGGCTGAGAGTATAGTTGGACAGGTAAACAATATTGCTGGGTGGGTTGAGGGAACCATTGCTGTGGCCCCTTGTAGCATGTAGTAGTTTAGAAGTACTATCTCCTGTATTGCCTCTTAAAAAAAAAAAAAAATTGGTAGCAAAGTACTATAAACATGTCCTGCTAATTAACCCACTTACGAAGTTTTAAGTAACGATTTGTGCTTACATATCGTGCCTTCAATTAAAAGATCTCAAAATGGGTCAAACTCTAAAGTCAACTTTTTTGACAGTGATCACTGACTCCAGGTGACTTTTTTTTTTTTTTTTTTTTTGGTGCACTGCTTGAGCTGCCTGGGGCCTGACTTTCAGAAGTGCTGAACACTCACAACTGCCGCTGAAGTTAAGAGAAGCTGTGGATGCTCAGCACTCATGAAAATCAGGCCCAAGGTGTCTCAAGTTGGGCACAACTAAGACAGTGGCCACTTCAGAAAATTTTGGACTAAGAATTAAACTTTACGAGTCAAATATTAGGCCAGTTTTACCAATGGGGGAACTATAATACAGAGTAGGTAATGCTCTGATCTCACGAGGTGCTGAGTGCCCTGGGACTTGAGGGTGCTCAAAAGCTTGTGCAACCAGGTTCCAAATGACTTGTCCAAGATCTGAAACAAGACATCTGTGTGGCAGATCTGGTAAAAGCACAGATTTTCTGAGTCCTTGTCCTATGCTCTGACCCAAAAGAGCATCCTTCCACCTGTTAAACATGGAACCATGGTGCATCTTCCCAGAGGAGAGACTTTCCAAGTTTTGCAGCTGCTCCTGTGGAAATGAGCTTCAAATTTAATGTTACGCACATGAGTAAAACACTGTGAAAAGCTATTGTTATATGCTCTTGTGAACAGGTGAAATGTGTCAGCCAGTCAAGTTTCAGGATTTCTGATGCTAATCAAAGTTTAAACAAAAATTCAAGGGACTTAAGCAGTAACTGCAACAAAAGATCTGCACTCATAGATTTTTCTCAACTGTTTTTCCTCCTTGATACTTATGAAAAATAAGCCTGTTCTCAAAGCCAGTGATGCAGCTTTTTATGCTGACGCTGAACAGTTGTTACTGCTGAATTAGCATCCATGAGACCATAGGACAGAATGTACATAATGAATCTTTTATATTATAAGAAGAATAAAATTGATGAGATATCAAATGCTGTATTGGGTTAAATAATTTTTTCTTTAAAAGTAAATGTTTTTATTTCACCATGATTATTTTTTTCCATTCACCTCTACATTTATCCAGCAATGGGAAAATATTGTTATAATATTATTGTCACAGAGCCACAGGGCTGCACCTGCCGCTGGTCTTTAAACAGTTTTTCTGGAAGTGTCTCTCTCTTGGTGATAGGCCCCGGGCTTCCACTTTTCTCAAGGAAGGGCCCTGTGATTCTGCTACTTTGAGATTGGGTCTGTGGCTTCAGCACCTCTGTGTCTCACTGGCTTTTTCAGCAGATCTAAAGTAGCTTGGAACCCTGTGGGAGACTTTCCCTCCCTTGGAGGTATGCAACCAGCAGATATTTTCGGTGACACAGGACGACCTTTTCAAAACAAGCCATTATTAATTAGAAAACAGGAGTATGATATTTAGGTGCGTTGGATCAAGAAAGTAAATCAAAGCCAAAATGACAGGTTTCAGAGTAACAGCCATGTTAGTCTATATTCGCAAAAAGAAAAGGAGTACTTGTGGCACCTTAGAGACTAACCAATTTATTTGACACAAGTACTCCTTTTCTTTTTGCAAAGCCAAAATGTATAAGTGTTGCCTGACTTGGTGGTTGATCGTTGTTTAGTGTGGAGGTCCCTCTTTGCCCTTGCAGCTAACCTCCCTCTGTCTCTGTGATTGCCAACCTGTCATCTTTTCACTGACACCCTGGGAAGTCCCTTGCAGCTCACCCAGACCCCCTCCTTTTTCTAAGGTCTTTGAGGTTTTCTAGTGTTATAGTGTTCCTTTTGATTTTTCTGTTCTCAGCTTTGGCATAACAGCTATGTTTCCAGGATTCAGCAGAGGAGTTGCCTCTTCAAAGCTTTGAACCTGGCTGTTGTGTTTGAATTTTTGCTGGGATGTTACTTATTTAGACCATTGTTGTACATCTTCTGCTCAGTTTCTGTAACAACTCCTCTTGATCTGACTCCATAGCAAGTAACCCAGCATAAACACACACAGAGGCATGCATCATACTCATAAAAATAAAACCGTTTGTCACAGTGTATTATAAATAAACACCTTATTACAATTAAATAGGTTGGATCTTGTACGTGAGACAGAAAGCACATGCACTGGCCAGTAGCTTCTCTGGTGCAGCTAAATCTATTTCATAATCTTGGCTTCCTGCAATTGGATTTCTTGGTTCTTATTTATACAGTGCCTAAGTATACTTCTCACAGATCTCTTGTCTTTTACCATACAACCTCCCAAAGCTTTTTCCCGCATTATTCCAGAAGCAATGCAAGCATTGGAGGCCAGTCTAGATGGTGACAAATGGAAAATATACTCGTCTGCACCCTGGAATCTAGGTGATACTGAAACTTTTTTGATTGAAGTTCTGTCCTGTAAGCTGAACTCCAAAAGTTCAAAATGTCCAAAAGTCTGTCAGCTCTAAGTGGGTTCAGATCCAAATACTAACCCAAACTTTGTAGTGCAAGCCAAACCTACTCAAATTCTGGAAGATTTGAGAAATGGAAGAAATCTAATTTTTTCCATTCCCTTTCCAGTATTCTAGCAAGGATCCCTGTGCATGTTTTAAAATCAGCTACTGCCTTTACATGTGCCCAAGAGCAAAATCAAGCCTTTTAAAGTCAATTTAATTCATTTCAGAGGCTTTTTAAATTCGAATAATGTATGGGTCTTCCTTTGTACTTCAAAACTAAAAGACTAGGTTTTGTTTATCTCTGAGTGAGTCCCTCCTCATTAGGCTTTGCCATCTAGATTGGGTTCTGTGTTTATTTCTCTTTAATCTTTTTTAAGTGCCCAGTTCTACCGCAGGATTTTTTTTTCCACCTTACTTTTGCATTGCTTATGATACCTTCATAGAAGTTTGAAAATAATAATTCTTTCCCTGCATGTTTTGTTTTGGTGACAAGTGACCTCTCTCTTCGCTAGTCTTCTAAAGGACATTATATCAACATACTGAGAAAAATAATTACAGCTCTGGGACTAGTTTTTGTTAGTTTAACTGCTGCAAAAAGCCAGCAAAAGCAATGTGTACTTGTAGGCCAAAATTTTCAAACATGCATGCCTAATATTAGGCTCCTAAATACATGCTTTTTATTTAGTTGTTTAAATAACTGAATTTTCAAAGGTTCTAAGTGCATGCAGATCCCATTGACTTGAGTTGTGGGTGTTAAGCACTTCTTAAAATCAAACCATTTTTATTTAGGAGCCTAAATATGAATTCAAGAAAATTTTGTCCAAAGGTTTTACTTGCCTTACCAAAATGTTGGCTGTTGTGTTCTACTGGTGGTCAGTTGTTGGGTTTTTTTTAAACAAACAGAAAAGATATTTAAAATCCAGGTAATATTTGCCACCTGATTACATCACTGTTAATTTATATCAAATATGGGACCTAAACCATTTAAGTGTCCCTTTAAACAAATGTATTGAAATATGGGTGTGGGTTTACCATTTGTCAGGATCAAATTATCAACAGATCTGCCTATTTATTTAACTAATATTGTATCTCAAACTTGGTCTAATCCCATTATCGATGCCCATATGATCAGGAAGATTTGATGTTTAAAACACAGATCTGCAATTTTTTATCATGTACAAAATAGAAATTGTTTTGCCAAGTGTAATGACTGGAATTAGGAGGCTGGGCTACATAAAATCTGTGTATAGAAAAGTTTTGTGTGTTTGAAAGTAATGATCCTCCAACTTTGAATTTAAAAATGTGCTTCTTTCCTGTAGGAAGAGAACAGTCTACCCTTGCACCAACACATTTCACACCAGCTGCACTTGGTCATGTCTGTGGCCTTGTCTTTCCCATTCTCACCTGCAGTGAATTTCCAGATGTACTCACCAACAATCACAACATTCCATTTACACCCGGGTTTCAGCAGCCTGACAGAGCTCACTTCTCTAAGTCCATCCATGATACTGGGGTGGACTCACTAGTGCTATTTTTATGGTACATTTCTTCATTATATCTCAAACTCCTACTCCTTGCCACCATCAGAACTTTTCATAATATCGTGTTTCTCATGTTGCCCCAGACCAGGACATCATCAATATAAGTGGAACAACACATCTATTCCTTTTAAACTCCCTACTGTCTTATTTTGGTGCACTGAAAACAGCAAGCAGTAACCACTGAAAATGATATGTCTCTCTGTTCTGAAATATACTGTACCTGGAACTTTCCTCATGGAGTGACAATTGCCAAAATCCCACTAGATGTTTGCAAAACACTAAAGGCCAGACTGGCCAGGTCCTACACAGGTTCATGGAAGGCCATCAATGGAACAAGGAGCATCCCCATCACAGGGTTGGGACAGATTCTTGACAGCAAGTACAGTTCCTGTTCCCCCCTTAGTACCCTCACAGGAGCTATGTGCCTGACAGAGGAAGGTGGAGCTCTGTCCCCACCTATGTATTAGCCAACAGTGCTGTCCGGTTGTGGGTGAGGTTGTGTGTTGCACCCTATTCAAGACTGAGCCAGCAATAACACTAGTGTGCACAGCCTGGGAACTCCTAAGAGGAATTCCAGGTGAGCCAAATTATCTGGCATGTCACTGAAATTACTTTCTGTTGATAGATGTTGATAGAATCTTTACTCCTGTCTACATAAAATCTTTCACTGAAACTACCAATCTGCATTAATGAGAATGCTCTCTGTATCTGTGTAGAAAATCTTTGCAGTCCTCCTGGCTGTCCTTCATTTTTGATATTACCGTGGAACTGACAGTGTTATTAAAATGCAGTTTGCTATGGTCTTGTTTATGAATTATAGACATGATACCACTGTTGTATTGGGATTTAATTGGCAATGGGATAAGTGATTACTGTATCTCTAGCACATAGGTCAGTGGTGTTTGTGTATTTCTGTGGTATCCGTGAAATGTACGTACGTTAGAGTTGAGCAATATGATTTATTTAAGTCTGTGACCTGCTTTACAACAATTAATGGCAGGTTCTGGTAGCATAGCTTAGCATGTAATGGCTTAAATGGGTTTTAAATGACTAGATGAAATTGAAGCACTTTTCCTCAGTGCATATCTTCTTCCTCTGAATGCCACTGTCATCAACGTGTGTGAGACTCTTAGTTGCCGTCCATGATAGGTGACTCAAAATGTCGTCATCCCTCCTTTCCCCTTGCCTTAGTTACTGGGGATTATTTAATTGAAAACCTTATAGCTGTGTGCAAGTAGGAATTAGGCCACTGCGTAGAATCAATTTGCATCTTTTCAGAAGTTGAGCGTCTCGTGGTGCGAAAATGAAACCAAATAAATTTAAAGTCACTTTTCTAATTACATGATCACAGGGGGACGTGGAGGTTGAACGTGTTGGTAATGGGGTATGGAACTTTTTGACTTCTAGGTCATCAGCTCACATTTTCCCCAGCTATAAAATAACCTCAAGAGTGGGGAGAGGTAGCAGTCCACATCACGAAAAACATCCTTGTACAGTCCGCCTCATTGACACTCTCAAAAGAGAGGCCAAAGACTGCATGAGGAGAGAGATGAAAATATGGTCTGACCCCCAAGCTTGATTCTCTCCATGTTGTAGTTGAGGTAGCAATCATTGATGGGAATCAGAGTAGCAGCCGTGTTAGTCTGTATCCGCAAAAAGAAAAGGAGTACTTTTGGCACCTTAGAGACTAACCAATTTATTTGAGCATAAGCTTTCGTGAGCTACAGCTCACTTCATCGGATGCACTGAATGCATCCGATGAAGTGAGCTGTAGCTCACGAAAGCTTATGCTCAAATAAATTGGTTAGTCTCTAAGGTGCCAAAAGTACTCCTTTTCTTATTGATGGAAATGTGTAGGAAGCTTGCTCTTGTGCTGTCTGCTTTGGCCCTGCCCTGTGGATAAATGGACATCTTCACTTTCGAGTGCCGGCCATCTGGCAACGATTGCAAAGAGTGAATTTACAGTTAGATTTTTTTTTAACAAATAAAAGTATTATAGCAGGGGTAAAAGATGCTACATGATGTACAGACAAAATTGCAAAAGCAAAGTTGTAGCGTACGTGGTCGCTTCTCTCAGCGCTGTCTGTAGAGCAGGTCTGGTCAGAGATGCTAAATATCAGTGAAGTTCACTTGAACTCTGGCAACTGTGCCCTTATGGTTTGTGTGTGGCTGGAAGGAATAAGAAAAAATTACATGATCAAACAAGGCTTTTTGATTAATTAGAATTGGCAGATGAATGGAAGGAACCTTTCTGAGTCCTTTCCTTCTGTTTCCTAGGAGATCAGGATAAGCAGCCATAGTACCCACTCAGCTTGTTTAATCTAGGCTGCTTGGAGCAAAGCCTAAATTGCACTTTATTGTAATAACTGGTTTTTTCCTTATATTGCTGATTGAGCATCATCATAAAAACGGAGACGAGACAAATGCTTATTTCAAACAGGAGCTGCTGCTTGATTCCTGGGGGTTTCACACATGCCTGTTGGAGCCGATCTGGTGTCATGCATCGCTTTTAACCAACAAATTTCAGAGCCTGGAGCATCATAAGAATTTGACTGATCCCAACATTCTCTTCTGTTTTTAATAAACTGTATTATCTGGTTTTGCACAGGGGCCCTGTCTCTTTACCAGCAAGTCAACCGAGGGTGATATTTTTCCCAAACTGAAACTCCTCTCCCCCACATTTTTTTCTTTAAAAGAAAAGGAAAGAGAAAAAAAAATCCAGAAACACCCACAAAAGGGTTTTATGGAATGAAATAGGAAACATTTTCAATGGGTTTAATTTTGTAAGCATTTTTATTCAAGCATAGAAAGGTTTGCGATTCCAGATGCAGTGATTTCTAGTAACACTTCTTCCACTGATTGGTATTAATTCTGTGCACTTCAAAAAGCTTATTATAAAGCAAGGCCCCATAATCCTACTGTAGGAGGCAGGCAAGTATCCTTTCCCCTACTCTACCTTTTGTAGATGAGATAACCAAGGATCTGAGAGCTTGTACAAGGTCATTTGTTGGCAGAACAGGGAATGGAACTCAGGTCTATAATATGACAGACCCCAGTTTTAGCCACTTAGCTCCACTGCCTTTCAGAATGATTGTTCCAAGTGTATGTGCTTGGTTATGTTGCATGTAAAATGGAGATACTCCTGCATATCACCATTTACAAAACACTGACAATCATAGTGGACTAGAATTAATATCATTTGATCAAGTAATTAAAAGCTGTTCTAATGCATATGTGCAAGAGGGCCAAGTTAAGGTTGCATAGACAACCATATTTCCAAACTGAATTCTTGACTTTGCAACTTCAGTGGTCTTTTTGGTTCATATTTTTATATGGAATTAATATATATATAATAGATTGATTACTCCAGCTGTATATTTATAGCATACAGATGACTATGGTAACTAATTATCTCAACATATGGAGTCCTGAACAACAAGAAGAGATAGAGAATGGAGCTTGTAGGTCAAACTGGCCTTTTTCTAATTAGAAATAAAATTCTTTGACAACTCTAATACAATTTTATGTGTAGGTCTAGTTGTTCATCACAGCGGCAGGAGTGTTGCTTGGCTTGGTTTGCTAGCCAGCATGCTTTAATAAGAGTTATGTTTGCACAGGAATTAAGTGACAAATTCTGCACAGTTTTAGGTGTCTTACTCACTGTGTGAGTGAAAATTTCCAGATATATTCTGTAGAGCTGCAGCTGAGAAACAGTGTGGTTTCTACATAGATTGAATTTCGTACTGACCTGGCTCTTTACCATGTCTCTGTAGTATCTTGTTCCTTGCTGTATCAGACATCACTCATGGTATCACTCATTTTTAAGCAGGGAAGAAAACTGGTATGATTATGCACATGCTGTAAATCAGTACAGGGCACCACATACTTACAAACATACATAGCAATGAATCAATTTATAGGGTGACATTTGTGGTGGGATTAGCACCTATGTCTCCAGGGTTGAGACAGTTTAGCTAAAGGAATAACTATGGTAGCATGATGCAGAGAATGCTTTGCGCATTACATGCAATTTCTTAGAGCAGTGGTTTTCAACCTTTTTTCATTTGTGAACCCCTAAAAAATTCAAATGGAGGAACAGACCCCTTTGGAAATCTTAGAGATAGTCTGTGGACCCCCCAGGGTCCTCAGACCACAGGTTGAAAGCCACTGTCTTGAAATAAGAACAGATTATTTTTATTTAGGATAAATGGGTATGGTGTTTTACAGACAAATGGGACACAGTGCTTCCACGTCTAATATTTTACAGACAAAGGGCTGCTTCATCATTCTTCAACACTCTATTAATGGTAGGGGGTGGTGCATAAGCATCAGGAGGCATTGTGCCTCAGCGATGCATAGTTTCATTTGGGCTCCCCTAGGTGCTGGAAGGGAACAGTAATAGGCAACACCGCTTTGTGGAGGGCAGCAGAGAACCCTCCCATTACTCTCCCTTGTAACCAGCAAGCTCTACTGTGGGGGAAAGGGCAGAATTATGGCTTCCTTCTTCCTACTCCATGCTCACTCTCTGTCTGTTTGCTCCCCAAAGAAAGTACCTGGAGCACAACCTCCATCCCCAGTTCAGGCAATCCCTATTGTGGCTGTGCTACATTTCTATGATTCTCTCATGACTACACTTTTCTCTTTTTGTGCCACAGCACTGGCTTAATATAATCTAAGAATGGGTGTGCACAGGAGACTGGCACCCATAGCCCTTATATTAGCTAAGCAAGGCATTATTTGTAATGCTGTTTTCCAAAGCAGATGAATGGAATAATTTCCTTTTAGAGCCCCGGTTGGGGGTGTAATAGCCGGTGAGACTTTACCTTAAGTTCTTTGGTTCTCTTTTTGTTTGTGTCTAAGTTTGATGGTTTGCCTGGTTTTGTTACATTCGCCCTTTGTACTGTCAGCCTCTTCAACATCCTCTGTTACAGTATAACATGGCATCAACCTTTCAAAGCAGCTGAGAGTCCTATACTGAAGCAGGTCCAGCTTCCGCTGTTCTCACCGAGGCTCTATTTTTGGCAAAATCACAAGTTTATGAATAAAATGCCTTTGAAAATCCATGCCTTTGGGCATTGGGTACTGATGTTGAGAAGTGAAATTAAATATGCAGTTGGAGTAACATTTATAGTTATATTTCCGAGGCCAGTCTGACTTGATCACATGGTTATATATAAAGAAATGAAAAGAGGTAAAAAGTTTGCACATCCTGGCACATTATTTTCATCTGTGGGCCTGGCCTTTCTTTGGAAAGCTTTTGGCATCAGTAGTCATGGCCCTACATGGTAAGCTAAAACTAGAATGATTATAGCAGTGCATATGTAATGCTGACACCCCTGGGTGAGTTGTTGGCAGCAGGAGTCAAACCTAGGACCTCTTGATATGAATGCATAAGCCTCTACTGCCAGAGTAAAAGATGCATTTCTCTTAGCCAGGGCTGTAACGGGCTCATCAGTTCCTCTAGCTGGCCTCGCCACTACTAGATGGGGACAGAGTGCCACACTGAGCAGGCATGGCTTACACATACTTGTACATAGCTTGCATCCAAGGCATCTTTAGTTCTAGAATTGTTGTTCTTTATCCAGACTGAAATACCCTTGTGCTATATGAGAAATCAGGCATCACAGTTTTCTGCACAGGAGACACGTCTGAGTTCTCCCTTTCTGCAGTTCAAATGCCATAAAAGAGTAAGAAGAATACCAAAACAAGAATATTTTAAGTGTAGTGTTAGTCAGCAGAAGCATAGGGAACTCATGAGACTTGAGTTAATTCAGAGGGGATAACTCAGACAGAAGTGCCTCAGGTGGAGAAGGAAGCGCAGAACAAAATCAATAATTAGAATAAAGAGAATGCTGTCTGCTTCTGTCTTGGTTTTTCTTGAGCACAGCATGCATGTGTGTTTCATGCTTGTAGGCCTGGAAAATGTAAGGTACTTGAAACAGAACAGTTTTACACTTTCTTAGGGAAGACTGGTACAAGATTTACACTTCTGAAATGTAGTTCCACCATTCCAAAATCGTTTAGGCTCACAGTCAAGTTTGTCTTCACTGCTGTAAAAATTATTTATTAATAGCCATAATGCTTGGCATTAGCCTTTCCTGAGAGGCTAAAAGAAATTGCCAACATGTTTCAAATGCAGCTTCTTTGGATGAAAAGTGTTATTTAGTGTCACTGGGCACCCCTCCTGGAACGCCCTCCTGCTGCAGGCTGCGGCATAAATGCACCTGCCTCAGTTTCTCTCCTTCAGATTCCCCAGAAATAATACAAAGCATCTTCCCAAGTATAAATATAGTCCTTGTTGCAAGTTCATTTGTTACAAGAGTCCTGTGCACACAAGTCGTAACAAAAGTCCCACAGTCCAGAATTCCCCCAGCATAAGCCAAACAATACATGCAACATATCGCCTTGGCATCTCTCACCATGCCCTGGCTCTTCAGTACACTCCTCTCCTGTCCTTGTCCCATAACAACTACCCCAGCCATCCAGCTGGAGTGCAGCCCTGCTCTTTCCAGCAGGAACTTGCCAGGGGAGCATCCCTTACTCCCCCAGATCCTCTTACGGTTCCTATGGGTCCCGCTCTCCAAACCTGGCGATATCAGCGGGTGAGCGCCTCTGCTGCTCCCCTGCCTTCAGAACTCTCTGGCCCTTGGCTCTGGGTTAGAGCCAGCGGGCAGTTCCCGTCCCTCTTCCTGCCTTCATTCCTCTGGCCCTGGCTCAGGGATGCCAGCCAGCAAACCCCTCTTGCTGCCTTCAGCCTTCTCCCAGCAACCGCCTTCTGCTTCTTTCTGGGACTCCTCCAGTCCCCTACTCTCTGGCAACTCTCACCTGCCCCTGACTGAACCAGTCTGTTCTGAGTCACTGGGATGTCCTCTTGTTGCATCTCTTCCTCATCCTTCATAGCCCACAGCGGCTGCCCCACCCTCTCAATTGGCCAAACGGGGAATACTTGTTCTGGCACAAGGGAGCTGGACCTACTTCATTTACAGGGGCCAGCCACCCTGTGACACCTAGTCTATGTAATAGTGCAACTTTCTTGTAGTTATGCTAATTTTCCGGCAAAACTTGGAGATATATCCCACCTCAGAGGAACAGTTAACAATTGTAGCAATTTAGACTAAAGGTCCATCTAATCCAGGATCTTGTGTCTGGCCAATGTTGGATTTTTTAAAGAAATGCAGAAACTTACTGTGATGCTCTGTACAAGGGCGGGGAACACCCTACACCCCCATGTTCATCTTTATAAAATGATTGTGTGGTATCCAATGCAAAGTTTGTCATGTTGGGTGTCTTCAGAAGGCTCATAATGCACTGAGCATGGTTGTTTTAGTAATGTTATAGTAATTGTTACGGTAATGTTATAGTAAGGTTATAGATTATAATTTCAGGTATATAGTTAGGAGGCTGAAAATGTATCCTCGTGGCTTAAAGCAAGCCCATGCAAAAAAACCCAAAACAACACTTTCTGGAGAACATACTTCTCAGCAGTCTCCTCTGTTAAATTTGCAGGAGGACTGATTGCAACTGCAACATTTTACAATGGGATAGGAGCCTCCCTAAATCATGGAAAGATTTGATAATCTAAGGGCAGACTCCTTCAATGAAGGGCAAGGTGATAGTAGGAGTTAGATCTTCCAAGTGTTTCCCTCTTGAGCATCATCTCACTCTTGCCCAGGTTCATCTTCAGCCAATTACAGTGCAGAAAGAAAACAAATGTTGAAACCTCAAAGGTTTCCACACAATGGAATTGTTGTTCTCCAGTCACCATCAAAAATTTGTATTTTGTTCCCCTTTGGAATAAAATCAAAACCTTTCAAATGTTTTCATGAAACAAAACGGTGTTGAAACAGCAGTTTTCAGGTTGAAAAGATCAAGTTTTCCATCAGAGTCTCTCTCTTTCTCTCTGGAAGTGACTGGACAGTCCACCCTGGAGCTCGGAAAACTTTTTAACAAAAAATTCATCAAAATTGACATGTCTTTGCAAAAGGCTTTGGCTTTGATGAAACACCATATTTTGACGACAAATTCCCCACATGGCAAGTTACTGTGAAAGGACATGTTGTTCTCAGGCATCCCTAGTAATAACTGTTATGTCTGTATGTAAAATAAAATAAAAAAACCCCAAACTCCTTCCACTGTTTTCCTCCTATTTGTACTGCTTTGGTTTTACTTACAGGCCTTCCCAGCTGCCTTCCACTAGGCTCCCTGTGTCCTTACAAACAGTGTACCGAAAACAGTCTTTCTTTCATTTTGTCCAAAATGGCATTGTATGTTTTGTTGGTCTATCTCATTACAAATTGATTTGCAATTTGCTATTACTATCATCCTTCAGTTTGTTTTTGACATTACTGCTTTCTAAGTAGTTCCCTCCCTTTGAATTAGATTTCCTCAAATGTTGTTAGCTTGGGTTTTTCAAGGTTGTATTTCACTTTATTTCTGTCCCACTTTTCTAATCTCTCAGGGTCCCGTTGTGTAGTGTTGCTGCACTCTCTGGTGTCTGCAACACCTGCAGATTTAACTAATGTTCACCTTATCCCCTCTTCTGGATTGCTGATAAAGAGGTTAAATAAAACCAGGCCTAACATTGCTGCATACAACAGTCCAATAGACACTTCTCAACATGATATATTGTTGTTTATTGTTATCCATTTCTTAACATTTTAATTGTGTTATAATGCTTATATACAAGTCCATTTGAATTTGTTTCCAGTCATCATTTTGTGGGACACTGTATGAAATGTTTATTAAAATTTAATATTATATCCATTGTATTCCTATTGCTGCAATACCATCTTAAATGCATGTGTGATTTTTTTTTCACCAAGGCTGTGTATTCCTTGCAACATTAAATAACCTGTAGTGTTCTTACCAGAGAATATTCTCAGTAGGCCCTGGAATGTGTTTTTTGGGAAAGGGATAACTAAGGTCAGTGACTTTTAGTAGCGTCACAAAACTATCCAGTCAGCCATCCACAAAAACAACTAGGTAAATCCCCTACAAACAAAATAGTATCTACAAATTAGCCATCTTCCCACTCCTTCCATGAAGCCAGACTTCCTTAATTCATAGTAATAACTATATGTAAAATCTAATTATTAAATATTTATGCAGCCAATGTAATAATGACTTCCATACTTGTTACCGTATCTCAATGAAACTTATATACCAACTGTGGCAAATAATGAATGGCTAATAAAGATTAATGATTCACAAACGCTAACTTTTTATTTAGTCTTTTTGAAACTATAAATTTTCAAATAAATAGATGTTTGTTTCAGGAAAACCCCTGGGCTATGGCCAAGATAGTCTTCGTATCACAGTCACTCTGCTTTGATTTTGAAGGAAACTAATATTGTACCTTTAAAATGAATAACATAATATTTTTCAATCTCATTTAGGAAAGAAAATGTAATCAAACATAAATATACAGTACAAAACTGATCACCCCAAATAAATGCCAACACTCCAAAGCTGCCTGCTTTTTGTGCTGGGCTTAACAACCTTACTTTTTGTCTTGGTTGGAGGGGTCAGTCTAAAACCTACTGACTCAGCCTTTAAAGATACAAGGTTAGAGCATTCTTATCGTTTGTTCTTCCTGTTAATTCTACTCTGATGTGCAGCAGATTAACTAACCTGTCAAATGATTACTACTATGTATACTGGTTGGAGCTGTTTGGTGACTGTTTAAGTCTTCGGTACTAACTTATGTACATTGAGGTTGTGGTCATTCAAGTGAATTAAAAATTGTATTCTGATTATGCTTTTTTTTTTCTTTTAGGGTAAAAGTTATCCCTTTAAGGGTGCATTTCCTACTATGTGGAACCCTTTTGTCATCTTAGATTTCAACAATCTGTGGAGGACGATGGATGAAATGGGAAAGGAGGTGTGTAGAGGCTCAGCTATCCAATGCAGTTAGCCCTTGTATGGGATTCAAAGATGTGATGTTAGCACATGTTAAATGACACATACTAACTAGCATGTCCTGATAGCCTAGTGTAGGCAAGGCACACTGCCTTTAACATATGCTAAACTCCTTCCTCAGAGTCTTTATCCTAACTTGATCAGCTAAGTACATATTAAAGGTGATGTACACTGGTTCTCACTATACTGTTGAGCTAGGAGTGTTTAAAAAGGAAAGCGCAGGTGCTTTGAAACATAAACAGGGGAGCTATAGAATTGCATACTTCTCTCCAGCACAGCATTTTACCTCACTAGGCAACATTTTAGTCTATTTTTTTTTTAAATCTTCTGCTAAGTCCACTTTATTTCTGTTTAGAACTTGTGCAAATTTCCAGCAAGAACATTTAACAGAATTCTGTAGTGCAGGTGAGCTTGTGACTGTGGTCTTGCATTGTTATGATTGAAACTGAATTAGTGCGCCCAAAATAATACATTTTCTATTACTCAGCTTCTGATACTGACTCTCTTCTCAGATATTTTTCTATCCATAAGAGTTGCTCTCTTGCCTTTGAAAACCGCCTCAATTTTTATAGAATAAATAATACTAAAAATAATAGCAAAAATATATACTGATCAGAGAAAACTATTCAACTATGTCTTTTCTTTAAAGAGTTTGTTTGAAAAAAAAAAGTCTTAAATCACAGTCTGTATCTTCTAATTTAAATGTGAAATCAATTGACTCAGTTAAAAATTAGTCTGTGTTAAGAGACAAGTTTACTATTGTAAAAGGGAGAAAGGCTGGTGTTTTTCAGAAAAGCAGAATTTTGTGCTAAGTGTTTTCACTGAAAATGTACCTAAGAATTCTGCCTATAAAGTAAAAATAGAAAGAGTCTTATCTGGAATAGAAAGCTAAGGTAAATGCTGAGAAAAAACCTTTTGTCCCCCAAAAAAATGATTGGTATAAATCTGGGAAAGCATAATTTCTGGATCACTTTTCTAGTCCCATCCTTTATACCATTAAGCCAATTCCTGAAAACAAATTAGAGTGTGTTGATGGAAGAATGCTTCCGTTGACCTAGCTAACTAGGTTCAGGAAGGTGGTGTTCCTGCACAAACAGAAAAATCCTTTCTGTCTGTGTATGCTGTGTCTACCCTATCGGGTTGTGCCAGCATAGCTGCACAATGTAGCTGTGCCAGTCCACTGTATGTAGTGAAGACAGATCCACAGTGTGCAATGTTGTTACTGAACATTCGCTGTTCTTCTGTTGTCCTAGATTCCTAATGAAGCCCCATGGAAGGCACCACATGCAGAAGAATGGGACAAAATGTCTATGCAAGATTTCATAGACAAAGTTTGTTGGACAAAGTAAGAATCACTTTAATTTTAAAATGTATAACAGGTTATAGTTGGATAGTGCTGCAGGCCAACTGTGAAGAGCAACATCTAAGCACAGGAAGTGAGGAGTACAATGTCCCATTGAAAGTGCCCGGAGTAATTGGAGTGGGCAGATTCTAATTATCCTCACTGAAATTTGATCACAGCTAACACTACTTTTGCTGAAATACGCTAAGAGGTTTAATGACCACAAATGAACAGGATATTGGTTTTACATCTTAATCTGAAAGACAAAACTTCCAGACATACAGTGTTCACTGACATTATGATGGGGCACTGAATCACCTACCAAATCACCAACAGCACTTCTTGCAGCACTTGATTTTTTTCTCTGGAGGCGTCCCATCCAAATACTGCCTTGGCTTGACGCTGATGCTTGAACATCCATGGCTCATCCTCATTAATATGACCTTCACTTCAGAAGGTCATATTAATGACCTTCTGAAGAGCAGAGGGTTCTAAATGGAGATCAGGTTTGATAACTATAATAACTGAGCAAATACACAGGGCATCCCGTTATTTTCCATGTTATTTTAACTCAAATAAAGATCAGACGAAAATGTCATGTTTGCTAGCATTGAAACCATGGGTAACATCTCTGCTTGTTATACACTCTTTTATTTCATTTGCTGATGATCTGCTTATAACTGGATTTAGCTGGCTCTGTATCAGGCCTGTTTGGATGAACTGAAAAATATCTGCTTGCCTCATGCACTAAACTTGGAAATTTATGTTGTATGTATCTTGGGCATTCCAGAAATCAGAGAGAGTTAAGTTTTCAGATACGTAGTTTTTAGACATCTGTTGATAGCTAGCAGCACCCTTAAATCCTGGAATTTAATCTGACAGCATAGCATTAAGGGATACTGTAGTTTTAAGAGCAAACAAACAGCACAAAGCAATTACAGACTTGAATCTTCATAGTGGTATTGCTTCATGGTGGCAAATTTGCAGCTTTTCTGTTTTTGTAAATATTTTTTATGCACAAAAAGATTATTTTCTTTTGCTTTTTGGTTAGTCTAGTGTAATGCTTCCAGGTCAGATGACAGGAGATTTAACAAGACTCCGATTTTGTAATTAGTTTAATCAGAAGTTCTGAATGTTTGGCAATAAAAGAGAGTTGCTCTGGTGTAGCCAGGTTCCTGTATAGAACTTTGGATGAGATATTGCTTTCAATTATTTAGTGTTAGGAGAGCTGATTTTCTACAATCGCTGTAAGAATTCAGTATACAGTCCTGAGACTGAATTACCTTAACACCCAAGTGTCCCCTTTTGTTACCACTGTACAGCACTGTATAGCACGGAGATACTGACAGTACTGCTTGTTGTTATGCAAACATCACATTAATTTTTATTTCACCTGTAACTCAAGAACAGTTTGACTAGACTTTGTCATACATAAGAAAATTATAGCATGGTGTTGCTCTAAAGCAGACCCATTTCTAGAAGTACACTATCAGAATTACTAAATAAACTACACCCAGGAGCTAGAACCAGGATAAGCCTACAGCTCTAGAAACACAGACCTGTGCCTGCTTAAGCTAAAGGAAGTTATTTGCTATCTTTCAGCTAGAAAATGCACACTTACTATTATTTCTAAGCTTCAACCAGCCACTAGTGGCCACATGCTCACTGTGAATGGGTGTCCTCCACACAATACAGTTGCAACAGGCATTTGTCCAAAACCTTCCTATGGTTTTTGCCTTTATTTGTGCCTTTGGAAATGTAACATAAATAACAAAATCCTAAGGCATCTAATTGTACTGCAATCAGTTATCCATAGACCTTGCCGAAGGAAGTCCCGAAGGGGAAGATCCCTGGGAATAAACCATTTTAGACAAATTCTCAGGAGAACAAGTTTGAGCAACAATAGTAAATGCTATTGACTTAAGTAAGTGTATGTACTGTCTGTAAGAAAACCATTCAGGTATCCACTAGAGTATACTATGACATAAAGGCCTTCAGAGAGTTTCTCATTGGTATCATTATCCATGACAACTGAAACAGAATAAGAATGAATGAAATGTTTCTTGAATTGGGCAATGTGCATTTTCAAAATCTTTGGTAGGTAACTTCAGCATAGTGTTTGTTAATGCATGGTGTAGCTCAGCCATCTTTCATATACATGGTTACAGGTGATCCAGCCTCTTAAATTGGAAAAGAGGCCCTGTACAATCTTGCACAATATCGTACAGCACCAGGCAAGGAGAGTCACATCTTTCTAATCTGTGATGGACTATGACTTGACATTTTACCTGAATTTTGACGTAATTGTCCGCCTGTTTTAATTCCAAGATGCTTTTCAGATTTTATATGTACATCTAAACTTGATCTGCCATGTGCAATCAAAAGTTAGGTTACATGCCATAGCAGTTTTTCTATCCCTAGAATGCAATCGTCCAGAAGGGTAATCCTCCATTCTTTCCTTTTGTCTGACAGATTATGCAGATTTGCTTCAGTTTGACATTTCATGCTGAAATAGCATTGTGTGCTAATGATTGAAACCAAACAGCCACTTCCATGTGAAATAATAGATGAAATTGTGGAGCTAAAATACCAAAAATAATGGGAAAGTGGCAAAATATTATGGAAAAATTAGATCATTGTCTAAAAGTATTATATGTCTGTAAAATATTAATACATGTATTTATTCCTCCACTAAATATAATAAAACATCTTTCAGAGCTGATCATATTTACAATATATGTAAATAAGAACTAAATAAATGCCTGTTTAATCATAACCTTTTTATGGTGCTAAAGGAAGAGAGGTAGAATCTTTATAGACACAGATTGCATGCAATTTCTCAGTGACTAACAGAGAGGAAATAGCATGAAGCCACTAAACATGCACACATGTGGAAGTATCACATTAGCATTGGTGATCAATCACTACTTCAAAGAGCTTCAGAGCCCAGCACTCCCAGTTTACACCTAATCTTCTCAAAGGTATATAGTTACTGATTATAATAAAGGATTATAAGAAAACTGGCACAAGGAATCTTTCTACTAAACTGAAATGCTGGGTTTCATCTTTGTTGAATTGCTGCCTCCAGAAATGCTTTTCTTCTCAATGACATGGATATATCATGGACAAGTATCTAATCACTACCTTAAAATATCACCTAGCACTAAAAAAAATCCCCCACTAGTCCCTACAGGATTACTTCTTTTATTGCTTATTTTATTGGTGAGCGCTGGGCATCTAGTTAAGATGCTGATGAATAGCTGAAATATGGTGGTCAAAACATGCAAACGATCCTGCTTATCAAATTGTAGTGTTGCTATTGCGGTTGCCCATAGACAAATATTCCCGGGCTGTCAAGGACATTCATAAAAGCAGATCAAAGGTCAAGCCTTCTTGGAGGGCAACTCCGCTCTTGGCCTTTTGCTTCAGTGGAAATGTCTGTTCATTAAGCAGACAAAGAAGATGCTGTTACTGTGAAGAATTGAATTTAAACGTGCTTAAATGCATTAATTTTTTTTAAAAGCCTTTTTGCTTTAAAAAATGTTTGACTAAACAAAAGACAAAATAGTTTAAAACCAGGATTTTTGACTGGCTTTGGAGGTTATTTGCTGGGTTGCAGTTGACAAAGGCAGTAACTGCAGAGCCCCATGTGGTGTTACACGGCTGAAATGAGCATCTTCTGCTCAGAAGACATAGGACTTCCTTCACATGGCTTTAATACACCTATACAAATGTGCAATGTGAGGAGAGAGCAAGTAACTGAAGTTCAGTGAAAGAATGTTTACTCCTGCCTGTATTCACACATCTTTTAACCCATCCTGAAAACTTGTACAGATCTTTCATCTGTAATAATTCTCAGTAGATTTGTCATCTCTTAAATCAAAGCACAAACAGTAAGAGAGAAAACAAAGATCAAATTTCACAGCCCACTTTTTTCTACATGTATGGTCATCGGCAGAGGCCATTGCACATGCCCAGGGTCCAATGCACAACATAGTTACATGGCTGTGCAAATAGCATCACGATTTCTCCTTTATTGTCAGTCTGCCTCATAAATCTGTAACGATTCCACTCAAGGCCTACTCGCCATTCTGCTTTTTTCCTGACTCCCCCAAGGCTGTTTCTTTGTTCTGTGTGTCCCCACAAAGGGGAATTCTGACTGATTACCTGCACGCTACTACTCTTAAAAGGACAGAGGAGGAGGCAGCTGGATGGCAATCCATCCAAAATGTGGACAGAACAAGGATGAGAATGATCACTACCCACCTGGAGCTTCTCTCAGTCTCTGCTGAGCTTTACTGTCCTCGTAGACTCCCATATTCCTGAAGGGTTCAGGAGGTTATACAGCGGAGGAGACTGTGGCTGGCTGAAGGAGTGGGGAGACAGGTACAATCAGCAGCAGAAAGGACTGCAGGTCTCATGGGTGACATGGGGGGATTGGAGGGGTAGGTAGCTGACGTGCAGAGCTTCAAAGCCCATTAGAGCTGTCTGGCCTTGCTTCATTGTTCCCTGAATCTTGAATGACTGACAATTGTCTCCAGATGTAGGCAGAAGACAATATAATCTCCCACGGAGTGTGTCACCCAGTAAAGGTCACTTAGCCACTTTAAAACAGGGATAATACTTACTAACCTCACTGGAATGTTGTAGGGCTTAATTAATTTTTGGCAAGCTCTTTTGAAATTCTCCTGTGTAAAGCACTATATAAGAACAATTATTTTAATTACCACGGGCCATTCCTGGTCCCATTGACGTTGAGGGCAAAATACCTGTTAACATCACTGGCAGAGGAGGGTTGCGAGGCTCCTTTCTTTCATTGTTGCTAGAGAATAGGACTAGGCGATGGATATCATCTTACTGCTTTTATAGTAACATACCAACTTTACTTTGATTCCATGTGCAGTGCTAGCAAGAGGTTTGCAACGCTGTTTGTGAATGTGGATGTCACCTCTGAGCCTCATGAGGTCTCTGCTCTCTGGTTCCTGTGGTACGTGAAGCAGTGCGGGGGGACAGGCAGGATATTCTCAACCACCAATGGTGGGCAGGTACAGTAAACCGTCCACTCTTATCTTTGGAAGAACACCGCATGCCTCTTGGCAGAAGCCCTTTAAACTTGTTTGTTTTGTTTGTTTTTAAAAGGAAGGACAAGAATGACGAAGACTGTTCACTGCTGCATTAGCAGGGCAGCCAAACTCCCATAGTTTTTACTTTACATAGAGACAATAGCTGCCATTGATTTCAGTATTAATAGGGTTCAGGTTGTATCAATGTGGAAGGCCATTCTTGTGGTTCAGGCACTGGACTGGGGATCAGGAGATTTGGGTTCAATTCCTGATTCCAACTTTGGGCAGATCACCCGCTTTCTCTTGGCTCATCCTCTTTGAAAAATGAGAATATTAGTAATACTTCCTGTCCTCACAGGCTAAATATATGAGAGGTACTTAAGTAGTGTAAGGTGATGGGAACTGCAAAAGTGCCTAGATAGATACAGACTAATATTTGAATCACAACCACCAATAGCTAGGTAACTAAAATCAAATCTTTCCAATGTTCATAGTTCATAAGACTGTCAGACCAATCTGATGAAGATAAATGCCTGTATTTATGTATTATATAACCCTAAAATGTGTGCGAAGCGGTGTATTTAATGCAAGTAACACACATGAAGAAAGGGAAGAATCGGCTAATGTTCTTGCACGAAATGAATGTATGTTTAATTGCACTCTACTATATTGAAATGAACCTATTTGGCTCACCTCTGATATATGTGAGAGAAGGTTTTTAAAAAAATTCTAGTTATAATTAATACTACTGGACAGATTTTGGGAGCATGCTACTTGCTTTTTGTAGCCTGTTTATGTATAATTATGGCAATCATTGTTACTATTACTGATGGGCAGACCTCCAACAAGGATGACTGACTTCAGCTGAGCATTCACAAGTTTGAATGCTTATCCAAACCTTAGCTGGACCTCTGGGATCTCCAGAATTGGTTCGGAAGTCACATGAGAACAGCTTTGTCATGAGATTTCTGGCACTTTCAGTCCCATTGGTGAACAGACCCAGCAAGCTCAGAGGTGTACACAAAAGGGTAAAATAATAGCCATAAGCTTTCCAAACTAAGTCACCTGACTTTCCAAAAGGTCAAAAAGGAGTTGGGTTTATTTTGAGGGTTGAGAACAAATGTTCTGTATGATTCTTATTTTATCCAAATCGGTTTGTCCATCTCACATTATTGTTGAACTGTCTCTTTTTCTCTTCCAGGAGAGGAAGTTTGTTGGTGGCTCTGGTCAGATTAGTGAGAAGCTAATGGAACGCCTGGGAGGCCGAGTGAAGCTAGAGAAACCTGTAGTCCGCATTGATCAGTCAGGTGAAAATGTCATTGTGGAGACCTTAGACCATGAATTATACGAGGTAATTCATTACCTTACATTAGAGCAAATATTTGTAGGGATTTAAAATCTTTCATTGCTCCACTTGTCTTCTCAATAAGCCTGTAACACAGGGGCACAGTGTAGCAAAGAAGAAAGTCACAATAACCAGGAGTCACATTTTCTGGTATTCCCTAAGAAATACCAATAACACAGCTTGGGATGGGCACCGGAGAAGCAGAGAATTCTAGAATGTGTGTTTGTGCCATTCCTTTACTATTTCTACTCCTTTGCATTCAGTTAGCTTCAGAATAAAAGAATATCTCCAGGATGATAATAGCAATGCAGTGCAAGAGAAACATTCTCCAGAAACATTTCAGAGTTAGCTTCCAAGCCAGAAAATGAAAGGTCAATTGAAAAGGACCCAGTGAACCTTTTGTAAGAGGAATAGTCTTTCAACCAGTTAGAAAGGAATAGCTGCCCAATTGGATAGTCATTTGTACAGTACTTGTTATCATTTTAGAGTTTCTATAACCAAGACATCCTGAGTGGTCTATTTTATAACTTGCATGCTGTGGGGCAAACTTTCTTTTGCTTTGGAAGATATTACCGTCAACAAACATACTGTAAAGCTTCCCCAGCTGTAATAGAGAGAGGCTCAAACATTGGATAATGTGTTTCGTTTACTTACTATTTCTTTTCCAGGCCAAGTATGTTATTAGTGCCATTCCCCCAATTCTTGATTTGAAGATTCATTTCAACCCACCATTACCACCAATGAGAAACCAGCTGATCAGCCGGGTTCCCATGGGCTCAGTCATCAAGTGCATGATATACTACAAAGAACCTTTCTGGAGGAAACAGGGTATTACATTTTAATCAGGGGGTTTCTTTTGTATTATATTATGCTAATACAAGAGTCCACATTAGAAGGGGATTTCATCTCTCTTCAGCTACTTCTCTGAGTCCTAAAAAGAGACGGGGGGAGAGAGTATAAAGGACATGAGGGAAGAAGTTGGGATAACTAACTCTTGTTCCTTGTTGTTCTCCTTACCCCCATCCCACATTTTTCTTCAGTGACATCTTGGAGTGAGACATCTCTCTGCCATTAGTTACCTAAACATAATCGTGCAGTTGGGGCATAATGGAGAGCGATTTCATGCCATATACTGCATGACTGCGACAATTTTGTCTTGAGAATAGTTTGTAGCTAAAAACGTATAGCCATATGTCTTGGCCAGCTAGAGATCCTAAGAGTGTGGAAGTTGAAATATTGCCCAAACCATTTAAAGTGACAGCGCTGAGCACAATGCCTCTTTAATTCTTGTAGGAATACACCATACAGTCTTCGTTTGCCTTTAAGCTTTTGGGTAGATTTACAATAGGTGTCTGTAAAGATGTCCATAGTGCTCTGGAAAACTGGTGCTTTGAGAGCCATGTTTTTAATAACAATTATATTCTGTATTTCCAGAACATTTAGTACAAGCATCCTGAAATCTCTTGTATCTGGCATATGCCAGTCAGAAAAACCTAGTGTGCTAGCCAAATTGTTGGACACAAACACCGGCAATGCTCGAGAACAGTGTGTTTCTGTGCAATTAATTGGTACCCCAGTCATGTTGGTTATAACACCATCTTTTTGGTCATAAATTCAGTTATATGAATATCCTTATGTTGTCCCTGCTTTTTAAAGATGTCCGGAACTGGTTCCTAAGAGTCTCAGGATCCCATATCTAAAATATCTCACCTAGGTAGAAAATAGTACTTCTCAGAGCCCCAGGAACAGCACACAATCTCTGGCAGAACAATCCTGTGGAGCCAGACATATTCTTTGTCACACCACACTGGTGGTTTCACCTCCTTCTCTGTCATAGTTCTCCAGATTACCTGGATTAATAAAATCCGTTTTTTTCTCCTCTCTGGTTTCTAGACTACTGTGGCACCATGCTCATTGAAGATGAGGAAGCTGTGATTGGAATGACACTTGATGATACCAAACCCAATTGCAGTGTTCCTGCCATAATGGGGTAAAAGAGAAGAGGGCCATTACCTGTTAATTTTTGTGGGCCTGGGGTTTGAGGAGACGTGGAAACCTACCATTGGAGGAAAATATCTGAAAATATTAACAAAAAAGTAGAGCTGGTTGAAAAGTGGTGAATTATTTTATTTCACAAAATATATTCAGTATTTTGCTCCCAAAATTTTGTCTTTAAAAATTTTTCACTTTTTTTTTTTTTAATTTTCAATTTTTTTGGTGGGGAAAAAACTGGAAAAAGATGTTTGTTTTATTTCTGTTTCCCTCCCTGCCCCTGTTCCTTTTGCCTCTGGCCTCCCCACTATCAAAATGGAAAAAGGATAAGGAGAGAGAAAGGAGGCAAAAAAGTAAAGCGAGTTGGTGGTGGCAGGGGGAAAACCTCCAAAATCAAACATTAAAAAAAAAAAACAGCCCTAAAATTTTCTACAATCCTTTCCCCCCCCCACCCCGTTTTTTTATGAAAATTTTCAGCCAACCCTATTAAAAGGGATTTCTTTCCAATAAATGTGGTTTTCCTCCCTGACCCCAATAATCAAAAATGAAATGGAACATTTCCTTATATAAGGCTATTGAACTATACCACCTAATTCTACTCTAGCCTTCGTAATTTGCCATTACCATATCAAAATCCTACAGCTGTCATGAGTGGGTTTACTATGCCATGAAACCGCTCCTATGGATCGTCTGACCCTGACCAGAGTGTGGTTCCCTGCAGGCAGGGGCCAAAGCAAGAGGTCTGTACATCGCCAATGCCGTGGCACACACCTGTGGAGGAGGTGTTTGGGGCTGAGCCTGGAGTTGTGCTTAATTTATAATGAAAGAGGTGCTGGGGCTCAACCAAATAGATGCTGGGGGCTAAAGCAATTTTTTTACATTCATAACTGATATAGAAAGCCCAGAGGTGCTGGGGCTATGAACTGCCAAGCTAGAGGTGCCAGGGCTCAGCCCTGGCAAGCCCCAGCACAAATTAAGCCTTGGCCTGGAGAAATATGACTTCATAGATCCACCAGCCAGTCTGTCCCCCATGTCCTCCCCACAGGAGGAAGAGTGCACCAGATGCACTGGCTACTGTTGCCCTGTGGTTACTTTCTCCTCTGCTGCCTGGGGAAGGACGTTTCCTCTCTTCCCATTACTGTAGCCCTAGTAAATTTCTCCAGCAGACAGCCTGAGATAAAGATTTGACCTTTAGAAACTTTCTGAAAGCTGAGCTTAAATCCTGCAGAACTGAAGAAAAGTTTATAGCCACATTTCTCAGTAAGAATTGAAAGGGTTGGGAAGTGGCCACCAGGTAAAGACTAAAGACCTAAAGATAAAAGACAAATGTTGGAAGCCTGCATCATCAAGCCACCAGCTGATAGCATTTTAAAGGGCACTGTGTAGATAATGGATGCCATCATTCCTTTTTTGTGTGTGTGGTTTTCTTTTTTTAGTTTTATTCTCGCTCGAAAGTGTAGAAGATTGGCACATCTCACAAAGGAAGAAAGGTAAGAACAAAGTGCCATAGTTTTACACAGGATCTGATTTAAGTTTTTGTTTTAAATTTTCAGAGTCTCTCTCCTCCCCACACCCCTATAGCAGACAAAACATTTTCTGCATGCAATAATTACAGGGATGTTGGCTATTAACTAAGCACAGTTCGCAGTGCTGTCACTTCAAAAGTGCAACACTTAAATTTTGTTCCCTTAGGAGCCATGTGAAGTCTTTATCCAAAATGGCAGTAAGCATGGCAGCGTCTACCTGTCCTTTGTTAAAGCCAAGTCTTCAGGCTCCCATTTGACTGCTTTGAGCTGTTTGGGCAGTGGAAAGAGGCCAGAAAGCTTCACTTAGTGGCCAACTGGGGATTCCTCTTGTATTCGGGAGTGCCTGGGTAGCATAAAGCCAGAATAGCCAGCTCCATGCCCCCACTGCTGCTCTTCTGTCCCCACACAGAGGAGTGGGTGTGCCAGGAGTGGGAAGGGCTGAGCCAGAGTGCTCAGCGCTCTAGTGATCTTGGATCAGACTCTAGAGGGCCATTTCAGCCTTTGTAAGTTAGCGCAGCCTTGAGGCTGCTCCAGTTTGTCATGGGATGAACCAGCTCTAAGGATTAGGGGGTAGAAAGGTGACAGAAAGCTACCGTTGACCCTCTGTCTTCAGGTGTGCCAGGCAGAGCTCAACACACTTGAAGATCTAGTCCACTGTCTTGTTACAGCAGTCTCCTCCCTGCTATTGTTTAAAAATAAATAAAAATAGGTTTTAAAGGGTAGCAGTTTTTTGCCCTCAAAAATATCCCTAGCATTTCACTGGACTAATCAACAAAGCTAAAGTTATATGGCAGGGTTGCGGGGGAGACCTTTATTTAAGCGTGGACAGGGTATGTTCAAACTTAAAAACGTGGGATGTTCTGTGTCCAAGTACACATTTTAACAGTAAAGGTCAGCCCAATTAGAGACAATATTGGTGTCCTCAAATCAGCAATATGTGAACTCTCGCAGCTTTTGTAAAGTGGGATCATGTGGAGCATTATTCCACCAGCTCTTAGAGCAATAGCACTGTTCCACTGAGCCTCGTTCATTTTTTCAGGAATAGACCAGATATTCTCCATCTACATTTCAGCTTTGGGCTGGAACTACAATAGGTGATTGTCAGAACAAAAGCTGGGCAAGCACCTTGAAATCCATTGTGTTCAGCATTTCAGGCTATCATTAACACCAAATGCCTGTTTCACCATGTGTCAGTATATTAAGTGCAATCGAACATATGCAGTACTTGATAACAGTTTACATTTCTATGCAATAAAAGGACACTTTTGTGATTTATAAGAGTGCCATGAAAGACAGACCAATTTATCAATTGGCGTCAAAAGAGTTCACATGTTTATCTGACTCTGAGATTAATTTTTAAACAATGGGACTTTGAATATTTACTGAGTGAACATTAAACTATTGATGACTCTCAGTGGTAAAGAATGGTTCTAACGTACACTGTGCTTAATGTAGTATATTACTTACAATGAGAAATCCATCCCATGCACACAATTTAAGCCTCACTTTAGTTCTACACAGGGAAAAGAGGCAGACTGAGTGGCTGGCCAGGAGGCATCTCCACACCCACCTGTAAACTATGTAGTGGGGCTCCCCCAAATGGAGTCACTGAAGTTGGGACTGGGTTTCCAAGGATCCAGAAACCATGTGTTCCAGGGGTTGCATGTAGGCTATGGCCACTACACTAGCCCATTGGCTGGAACAGGAGTCAGTGCAACAGTGCTGCAGCCTGCCCACCTGTTGTGGGAGTGAAACCCCTCTCCACCTACTACCCCGAGACTCCCCTAGACAAAGACCAGTCACTAATGACAGTGGGCTAGATTGTGGCCCAGCTTGCAGAGCCGCTCAAGAGGGCATCTGGTGCTCCCTTGTGCCAGCTGCCCAGACTGTGAGTATTAGTGCAGGGAGGAGAATAGCCGCCATTGGCTGCAACAGTGCCACCCCCATCTCCTGCGCAGTGCAACAGGGACAATACAATATCTGCTGGCTAGCAGAGCTACACAGGGCACTGGGGAAGTACCCTGCCCCAGGTACTTCCTCCACAGAGCAGAGGGAATCCAGGAGGTAGATTTCGATGCTTAGAGTCACCATATGCTTCCTCGGCTGCTTCTGGAGCAACGCAGTGACATGTTCCCTTTGCTCAAGGCTTGTGGGAAGCCGTGATTGAGCCCAGGGCCTGGAGATGAGGATTTTGCCCACAGCGCATGTAGATGTATGGTACGCTCTGGACAGAGTGTTAGCAATAGGCCATTTAAATAAAATACTAAACCATTCCAGGGGAAAAGGCACAGCTGTGTGAGCAGCAGGCACATCTGCAAAGATTCGCCCTCGCTGTGGGGACCACTCAGATAAGTCTCTTCGATAAAATGTTGTCACCGACCCCATTCAACCCTTTTGAAACACCTATTTGTTATTGAGAATTAAAGCTATATAATGCCCTCCTATGCATTTGTTTGCTTGGCTGTCTGAAAATGCCGTTTTCAGGTTAATATTTACTTTTGCTTTTGCAAAGTCATTTTGTCTTTGCAATTTAGTTGGCAAATAGCAGTGGAGCTTACAGCTTCTTGGAGCCTAGTTGCTCTCTTCCCACAAGGACCTCCATCTGCCCGCAGGAAAGTTGGTTACCTCTGCTATGCAGTTCACCTTCCTAGGACCCTGCAATGGGATCTTCTGGAGGTTCTGTGATCCACATCGGGGAAGAGGGCAGACCAGGGCTGGGTTTGGAGGGAGGCTAATTATTCCTGCCACAGCTCTGTGAGGAGGAGTCAGGACAGTTAATACAGCCTGAGATTGTATTAACTTTTCGGTGGCACTCCTGTGTGTGATGGAGCCACCCAGGATGACTCCAGGAACATCTGTAGGATGGGCTGTCAATGGCCATATGGCTCCAATGGACTGTGGTGTTAGAGAGCTGGGTGGGTGGCGGTGGGGGGAGAAGCAGAGTGTCCTAGGCGTGGTCCAGTGGCTGTGGCTTTGGGGGATTCCTGAGAACCCCGGGCTTTCAGGGCTGATCCCCTGCTGTTTTTGCAAGGTTGGAAACCCGGCCTCCAGTGGAAGAATGCAGAGTCCCCTGGCACTTTTCTGTTAATTGCCTTGCTAGAGCACCCAAGCTGGGCCTTTGTCTGAGATGGATAGAAGGGACTTCCTTTAGGGAGGATAAAGAAAGAGCTAGTGAAGAGGTCTTCTTCTAATCATTATCACTGGCTCCCTTTCCTTGCTGACTGCAGTGTGACTCCCTCATTGAGGTATTGCAGCTCTCTGAGCTCCCCCTAGTGTTACTTAGGGCTGCTCGGTATGTCTGTGGAATTGAATTGACAAGGGTTTGGAAGAGCTTGTGTTTTGGCTCATGGCAGGTGACAGCACGCTATTAAACTGTATCAGCACAGTCAGTGTGTCTGTGTCACACACACACACACACACACAGTGTAATGGGCACAGATCCAGCAAGTCTCCAGAAGCCCCATGCACTTACCTGAACCCATTGGCTCTGAAAATCCTGTGAGAACAGTGAATCTCGCAGTCTGTCACATTAAGCATTTCTGCTTCCAGAACAGGTGATTCCTCAAAGGGCAGAAAGGAGAGGAAATATAACAAAGGACCAAATCTTTCCTCCCTGTCAGAAGCCCTGGTAGCTGGGCTTGGCATGGGTCCTGCGAAGGTGGAGCGGGAAAGAAGTCCTCCTCTGGGCGCAGACCAATGGCCCAGTCACTCCATGGCTGCTACTGTAACTCTGAATGTGTAGTAGCCTCCACTCTTACTGTCTCCACATTATGCAGCGTGGAATAGGCTTTGGAGCTGCATAGTGGGGCATCCTCTATCTCCACTTTTCCCCAGCCCATTGCTGCACCACCCCTGAAACCTGCTGCACTGGGAAGTAGCTGAACCGCCACAAAGCTGGGCTCCCTAATACATGGGGGATGCGGATCCCACTTGTGTAGATTCCCTATATACTCTGCCCTCCTGTATTTGTGCTGTGTCTGGCAGCCTACATTTCTTCTATGAATGGGACAGGATTTGCATCAAAAATGGATTGAGCATGGGTCTGTTTTTCTTTTTTGGTTCTTAACTGGTGTACTTGTCTCATTTTGATCTTTTTCCTTTTGGGAAACGGTGGGCTATGTCTAGTACCAGACAACAAGGGCCAGAAAATGACTGGGAAGTGGGAACAGACTCCATTGCTATTGCTTTGTTACAGAAGGAAGTACAGCCCTATACAAATAAAGAAGTGAAAAAGGAAGAGGGATTTTTAAATTTCAAACTGGTTCCCTGAGATCACAAGCCAGCAGTGTCTTGTTTCCCTTATCAAAATTCAGCACAGGCTGTCAGCCAGGAGACAAAAGTACAAACCCTCACTTCTCTCTTTCTCTGGCAGATTAAATGACTTTTGGATAATATATAAATTTGAAAAAAGAAAAGGAGTACTTGTGGCACCTTAGAGACTAACCAATTTATTAGAGCAAAAGCTTTCCGAAAGCTTATGCTCTAATAAATTGGTTAGTCTCTAAGGTGCCACAAGTACTCCTTTTCTTTTTGCGAATACAGACTAACACGGCTGTTACTCTGAAACATATAAATTTGAGATGATTGGGATCAGGGTCTTAGGGAGTGATTTGCAAAACTGCTTGTTAAGTTGACTCATATAAAACAGAATGTCAGTACATCAGTCAACTTTATTGACTCATTTCTGAAGTACAACTCCCAGCCTCCAAACTCTCAGTAATCAGAATAAAACCAAAAGAATTGAAACCTCCAATTTAGACGCAGAATAATCTTTGTTCTCTCAAAGTAAGAACGTGTCAGCAGTGGATTATTTTCTTCCTTGTGTTTAAATCTTTGTTGCATTTCTCCCATAGGAAGAGGAGGATCTGCGAGCTCTATGCAAAGGTTTTGGGATCAGAGGAAGCCTTACATGTAAGAACAAAACACATCCTGTCGATCTCATTATTGTAGTTGGAAGGCACAGGGTGAAGTTGGAAAGTAGCAATAAAATCAGTATTCTTGGCACTGTATCCTACGTTTAATCAGGATTAGTGTTCTTCACCATGCTTATTAGTTTGTACAGAAGAGATGGAAAATACTGACAAACTTTACATCCCATTTGAGAGTGATTAACGTGTTCATGTGAAGCAGTTAAAAATACAGGAGCTCATTTTAAAATGAGCCACTAACGCCTCAGTGCGGAGTGTTAACTTCATTATTATTATTATATGCTAAATCTCAGCCGTTTTCAGCTGCTGCACCACGGCTTGCCTCCTCATCCAGCCCGTGCCCTGCATAGTGTTCCTTTTTGTCTCATGATTGCTCCCTCCCATAGCAACATCTGCTTTTGTTTCTTTCTGTTTTTCCCTTCCTAGTAAGGGAAACTAACTGTTAGGGTTTGTATGCTCTCCCAGTTTCTGAAAACTCATTTGCTTTATATTATAAACATCCTTTATTTTATTGAAGGCAATTTTAGGTGGTTGAAATGTTTAGATATGAATCACAATAGCATGCCATTTTACACATAACTCCCATATACTGTATTGCTACAAAAGTGGCACACTTTGCATAATCACTGTATAAGCGCATAAGAACGGCCATACGGGGTCAGACCAAAGGTCCATCTAGCCCAGGATCCTGTCTTCTGACAGTGGCCAATGCCAGGTGCCCCAGAGGGAATGAACAGAACAGAGCAATTATTGAGTAATGTATATAAGTAAGGATAGCTTACGGGGATCCTTTCCAGTCCTAAGAAATCTGTGATTTTGGGGCCTTAGGCAACCTGAGAGTAAGCAGGTGCAATTATACTGAATACAATGGGAATTACACCTGCTTACACCCAGGCTGAATTTGACTCCATGTTGCCTCTGCTGCTTGAAGCACAAGTCTACATAAACAAGAGAATTAGGAGGATCCAATTCTACAATGTCCAATTTAACCAGTAAAAAAGGCCTGCAGTGTCTGAAGTTAAGGCGTATGTCTCATCCACATTGCATTAAGAGACTTGTTAAATGGGCTCATCTCTAGTCAGGCATTGTAAGGTGATACAACAAATCATAAGCTATTCTTCACTGCTGCCTTCTCAGTTCTTGTAACAGCTTTGTCCTTACGGGTTTTTCCCCCTTCTGAGGTTTCATTAACTCTGTTTTACAGCCAGTGCATTATGAAGAGAAGAACTGGTGTGAGGAGCAGTATTCTGGCGGGTGCTACACCGCTTACTTCCCACCAGGGATAATGACACAGTTTGGAAGGTACAATGTCTCACTAAGGGACTCAAGAACAGAAAGATAAAAATGAACAGCTAAATATCCTCTGTAAGGCCCTTAAGTCCTCTGTGAACAAATTTTCTTTGTACCTGGAGTATTGCTTAGGGAATACTTCAAACAGCCTTGTAAAATTTTACTTCCCCACTTGCCTGGATTAGGTTTTTTTGATGGACGAGTCTCATTATTAGTATTTTCATGTTTATCATTGACTACAGGGAAGAGTAGATGAGTAGATTGTTGGAGGTGGGGGGGATTGGTTTTTGTGTGTGTGTGCACGTGCCCAAATTGGTAAATTTTCATGACAGTTTTGCTTTTCAGATTTGGGATTGGCTTTACCATTTCCTTTGTGTTTTTAATATATTTTATTGGTATTTTAAAAATAAAGTAAAAAGGCCTGGATCCTGTAAATATTTATGAACATGAGTGACTTCAGTGGACTGTTCCTATTAGCAGACAGAGTCTATTGCAGTAACTACTGTGCCACCATGTATTTTGTCCTCCCTGATTCAGGTTTTTGAATAAAAACAGGAGTGACCCCAAAAAGCAGCAGTGGCCAACCTGGCTGTTGCCATTCAGTTGTGCAGTTATGTTCAGTTAAGTGCTCTGGATCCTTTTTGAAATGTAAATTTCTGCAATTCTAAAGTAACTAAGAGCACTAAAGAAATCCTGATTTATGACCATATAGTGCCTTCAATTTTTAAAGTAGACTGAACTTAAAGTGCCTTAAAGTAGATGATTGCAGATCCCAGCAAAGCTATGTGACCCAGGAAAAACAAACCACTGTCTCTTTCTTCTTAAGTGTTATGGGGGCTACAGTATGCTATTCAGAGTGCTAGCAACTCCATCTTTCATCTCTAGAGTCTTGGCTATGATAACAAGTGACAACAAGCCTTGTCTCAGTCTAGTTCTCTTTTGGACTTCCATGAGCCCCAGAATCACACTCAAAAATAGCATTAGGAGGATTGCAGTAATACTTTCTGAGCCTTTAGAAAACATAAGGAGCACCAGGAAGCGTCTAATGTAAGAAATGAAATGAAAGGCTGACTAGCCAAATAGCGTGCTGCATTGCTAACTCTTAAGTGTTGATTGATATTTAAAGCACCCTTCTCCTGTTTTTTACCCAAGGAATTTTGTCATGCTTTCCTGATCTGGCTGATACAACCTATTTTTGTCCATTTTAAAGGATCATTCGCCAGCCAGTTGGTAGGATCTACTTTGCTGGCACAGAGACGGCTACAGAATGGAGTGGGTACATGGACGGGGCTGTGCAGGCTGGAGAGAGAGCAGCTAGAGAGGTACAGCTCCATACTTATGGCATGCTGCATGGGGAGAACTTTTAAGTGTGTTTTGCAAAATCAAGGCTGAGATTTTCAAAGCCATGTAAGGGATTGAGATGCCCAGTGGGAATTAATTTTAAGGAAAATTCAGCATTACCAGTCTCAAGCATTTAAAAATCATGAGATTGGATTAAAAATGAGATTTGAAAAAAAATTAAAATTGGGTTCTTTTTGTTTGCAAGTCCATTTCTGAGCCTTTCGGGGGCACCCACATCATACTTTCCTCTGCAACCATGAGGGCTAGACATTTAATTTTTTAAAGCTGAGATTCTTACCTAATCATGTGTCTCTAGGAACTGAAGCTGTAAGCTAGACATCAGATACTGTCAGACTTGCAATAAAAGGACAGGAATGGGCAACGATGGTGTCCAAATCCCATAGGCAGCTTTGAAAAGCTCAGCCCCAAAGTTTATTTTCAAGAACGATAGTTGTGCTGCAGTCCTGTAGAAGAAGTTTGGCCCTGTGCTTGGTTGATCCTGAATGATGATGATTTATAGGAACATACACACTTCATTGTATGTAAAAATGACATCTTCCCAGCTATTTTTGTAAACGTTGTGGTTTATGGGCAGATCCACTTCAACAAAAGAAATCTCCTATTTGTTTCATAAGAGGTTAAGGGGTCAGCTTTGGGATCTCATATGAGGGAGGTAATCAATAAAGTATCGTCATGTGTCGTGATGAAAGCATTAAAGCAGAACCTCTAAAGGCTCCTGCTCAGGATAAAGCTGAAGAGCTTAGATGTTGGGCAACAGGAAAGAACTGTATCCTGGGAGTGATGTATACTTAAGAACTAATCCCCATAACACTGTTAATTGTGCAAAACGATAGACCTGCCAATCATCTGATGTGTGTCTGAAATGGGACCACATCTCAGGAGACGTCAGATGTTGTTAACTCTGCAAAGGACTGGGATAGAATATCAAGAAATTAAGATATCCACATTATATTTTGGAAATGTGCGCATTAAAAAAATAATGTTCACCTTCCTGTCATACTCTCCTCCTTGTTTCATGTAATCCTAGCACTTTTTCATGCCCACCAATAGATACCAACTATTTTTTTTTTTTTTTTTTTTGGGAATAAATTTTGCTTTTCTGGCACTGAACCCTAGGCTCTCCCTCCCTCACATGACCTCAATCCTATTCCTGTGTTGGGTCAACGTTTTTCAAAATTAGCTTCCGATACATTTTGCATGTACCTGTTTTGCATCTACATGTCTTGCGTGCACTACTTCGATGTCAGTTTGATAGAATATGGGCCACAGATTTGTGGTTAATATGAGGCCCTAGTTCAACAAGATTTTTAAGCATGTGCTTAATTTTCAGCTTGGCTGACTTCAGCGGGACTACTCACATACTAAATTAGAGATGTGCTGCTGAAGTACCTTGCTGAATGAGGATCTGGATGAGTTAAGGAGGCTTCTTCTACTCCTTCATCCTGAACCAATATCTTTCTTTCCCAGAAAAACCACCACCACTCTCACTGGAGTGATTACACAGCTAGGAAAGAGGTGCTTCTCTGGGAGTATGTCAGTAAATAACAGCCCCTCCCAGCAATCTGATGTGCAAATATCAGATTTTCTGTTAAATCTGAATACATACAATCTTATTTGCTAAACCCTTATCTTGATTATAGCAGCATCAGCTTAGAGCAAAAACTGAAAGCCAAATGTTTTGCCCTTTAAAAGAACGAATGGAACTGATCAGTTCTTTATTTTCAGATACTGTGTTCGATGGGGAAAATCTCAGAAGGTGAAATTTGGAAGTCAGAACCAGAATCAGTTGTAAGTTTTCCTTCAGTTCCTGTGAACTTTCCTTTGATATTAATGATGAGATAAAATATGTTTCAGAGTAGCAGCCATGTTACTCTTTATTCGCAAAAAGAAGGAGTACTAGTGGCACCTTAGAGACTAACCAATACCTTCATAGGCTAGAGCTACAATTACTATTCTGCTGGCTGCCAAAACTGTCCCTGGATAACTGGGAACATGACAGGTACCCAGCAAGGGGTGGAGGTGTCTAAATACTCTGTAAACATGGTACAGGAAAGAGTATTCAACTTTTAATAAGGCAAAAAATCCATACAGGTATCTTTTACAATGCTTACCTTAAATTGACGAGAATGCTTTGGGCCTCATATTTCTTCACAACCTATTGTTGTCGTTTCGGAAGCTTTTCAAGCTCAGACATATTCATTGCTCACAGCCACCTTTAATACCGCTGGTTGATTTTTTTTTTTTTAAATTTGGATAAAACATTTTGCTAAGAAAAGCAAGGAACAATTTTGAGTAAATTTTGGCAAAAAATGTTTCCTGCCTTTTAAACAGCTCTTCTTTTTATTGAAGTGAGTACAAGGGAATGCAAATGGCCAGTCTTGGGCTCTTTCTTTAAAATATGTTAATTTCAGATTTTAGGGGCCCTCAACAAACATGTTGTGTTTAATTCCTTTTCTCAAGTAGATGCTATCTACCCTGTTCTGGTTGTTTCCTGATTCATCAGCAGGGCATGGGATAAGCATTAATAGCAACAGAGTGCCAGATCTTGCCTGAATATAATATACTTCTGTTTAAAAGAGAAAGTACACCTAAACAGATCCAACCTATCTCTGTTTCTGCTGTGATATACTTGATATTTATACTCTCCCTTTCATAGCAGAGGTGATCCTGCACTAATACTGAATGTTCTCCCATGCAGGATGTCCCAGCCCGGCCAATCACTACTACTTTTTGGGAGAGAAACTTGCCGTCTGTACCAGGACTGCTGAGGCTGGTTGGATTTTCCACTTTCTTCACTTCAGTGGCTGCTGTTGGGCTATTTGCCTACAAAAAGGGGCTGCTAGTTCGAAACTGAGAAAGGTGCCAGCACAAAGCTGCATACTTGCTGTGTTCTTTGTCCAAAGGTTTTTTTGACGTGCACTTATCTGTCTTCAAAAGCAGATCAGGACTGGTAAGGGGAGTGGGGGGAAGTAGAGATGCAACTTTAGAGTGAGGATGAGTGAAGGAGTTCAGATAAAGTAAGGACCCCTTGAACAGTGACCTATTTTTTAGCACCATCATTTGAGGTTCTGAGACAGTGGTGGGCAACCTGTGACACGCGGCCCATCAGGGTAATCCGCTGGTGGGCCGCCAGACAGTTTGTTTACATTTGCACAGCTGCCCACAGCTCCTAGTGGCTGCAGTTCACCATTCCCGGCCAATGGGAGCTGTGGGAAGCAGTGGCCAGTACGTCCCTGCAGCCCACGCCACTTCCTGCAGCTCCCATTGGCCGGGAACGGCGAACCGCGGCCACTGGAGCTGCAGGTGGCTGTGCAAATGTAAACAAACTGTCTGGCGGCCCACCAGCGGATTACCCTGATGGGCCCACGTGTGGCCCACAGTCTGCAGGTTGTCCACCACTATTCTGAGATGTTCCACTATGTGGAACTTTGAATTTCTATTCAGGTCTGCAAATGAAAATGCCAAGATACCGTGAGAAGGCTGTTCTTATATTTTCAGCCTTTTGCACACTTGTATCTGACCCAACCTGAACTCTGAACATTTAAAGGCCACGCCCATCCCTAGTTATAGGGGGAGTATTGCCACACTCGTGTTCCGGAGATCTAGAAGACTTCAGTTGTAGCTTAAAATAACTTTTGAATACATGCAAATTGCAGGTGAGGGTCTTTTAATGTATTTTTTCCCAAAACACCTTGAGCCCAAACAGCACTTACAAAAAAATGTAAGGCTAAATTTTGAAATTGTTGTTCCAAACTATGCAAGTGCTCATGAGTTTGTCAAGGGTATAATTCCTCACTTTACGTTTTCAATCGCATGTTATGGACTATGGACCCAGTGGCACAAAAGAGGCTATAAAGCTGGCTTAAGTGGCCTCCTGAGCATTCCCCCAGTCTAGTGGCTCTACAGCACTCCTATCCTATCTGGGTTCCATGGGGCTGCTAGAGGTAGTGCCAGGGGTCAGATTAACCCCCCCTGTTCACCCCACGGAGCCATGAAGTAACTTTTACAGTACTTACTTTTCTGCACCCTTGTCTAAGCTTTTTGGGGTAGGGACTCTCTCTCACCTTGTGTTTTTAGAGTACAGTGGGCCCTAGATCTCAGCTGGAGCCTACAGGCACTGCCGTAATAAGTAATAACTTTGTCTAGTGTTGAACACAGCTTATCTGGGCCAGAGAATCTGAGCTAACATCTACACATTTTTCCAACAATTAGTCCTTGAAATATAAATGGAAATCTCTAAACAACATTTCCATTTGTATTTCTTAGAATTTATGTTGTGTTGAGGGGTGCACCTGGAATTGCGAGGGTGATTTCTCTTATGTTCTTCTGCTCTACAAAAATAAAAAAAATTCCCTGCTCAGCTTTGCTTCTTGATTCATATCACTCTAAATTGGACTCTTTTATATACACAGTTAATAGTTTTCTCCATCACACATATAGTCATCCAAGATGTGACCTGCTTTCCAGTCCTCTGTATTTCACTTAGGAGGAAAGGTTATTGCGGTTCTGCTCTTTCTAATATAATTTCCAGAAGAAAGGAATCTTACTACTTTACCTTAGTATCCTCAGACTTCATTATTTTTTGTAAAAAAGCAAGACCAGGCAAGAGAAGAGCTTGAAAATCCTTCCAAAACACTATAAAGCTCTGTATTAGTGAAAAGTACCCAATCTTTGTATGTACCAAAGGCCCAGGACAATGGAATTCAGTGTGAGTGACAGCAGCATGGTTTGCAGGGCTGAGATCATCATCTTCTCCCTCAGTTCATTTCTGGACTGTAATTGCTTCCAAGGAGAAGTAGTTTCTACTTCCTGAGAGTGAGAGCAGCCAAACTGTGCTTGTTAGTCACCATTCTTTGACGAGATCTTGTCTTAAGCTTTCGGGTCTGTGATTCCCTGAGTTTCAGCCTGCTAGCAAAATGGAGTGCAATTGTTTTTCCAGCACATCTCTAGTCAGATCTAGTTTTCACCTTCTGTGTACTTTTGAAAACTATATTATTAAGAAACGTACAGTCCTGTAGTGGGAGTTTTGGAAATCCTATGAGCAAATTCTCTGCTGGTGTAAACGGACACAGCACTACTGACATAAGTGAAACACTGAGCTACCAACATTGCAATATTTTCAATTGTCCTTTTCTATTCAACCTTCAGTTAAAGGCTTTCTGGCATTACATTAATTAATATGAAGCTATTATTCCATGCTACATTGAATGCCATTCTAACTACGCTCCATAAAATCTTCTCTTGATGACATTTCACACTGCTTGGCTCGCAGTTTTATGAGAAGGTGTGAATGATTAAGCACAAGATCATTGCTTGCCCTACATGCTTGCACAAGGGAATGAGGGGGCATAAAATGTCTTGCACAGCTACCTGCATCGCAGCTCTCAGTGCAGAAAGGAGAGCAGCCTCTGAGGAGTCACTCCTTCTCCTCCCGCTCAGATGTGCAGCATGGGGTTGCAAAAGGTGGAGCCTTGACTAAGCCCCACAGCAAACCAGTCAGCATAGCTGAGGCAACATGAAGAGAGGGAAGAAATCTGTGTGTGGTAAAGGACTGGGGACCTTCCCACTGGAGTAAGGGAGAGCAGGGGCCTGAATTGTGACTTTCAACGTCTGCTCCTGGGGCAGTGCAGCTATGCTCTGCTCCTGGGGCAGTGCAGCTATGCACTGCCCCTTGCGCAGGGTAGACTGCTAAGCAACTACCTAGTCCTGTGGTATCGGCTCCAAATCCATATGTCTGGTGGGAGACTTCATGATCTAGATAGTCAAGATTTTGTAGGATCTTTAAAACAACCCCCCTGAAATCAAGATTAGGAGGACAGTTCATCAGCAGGGTGTTAACTGTAAAAGGATCAATTGCTAAACTATGCAAAATGCAATAAGCACTTCCACATCAGTAGTTAGAAATGCAGTACAAGTCCGACTGACGTTCCCAAGCTCTTAGTAACTATTCAGGGGGTTGAATCCTGAAGAGATCAAATGGAGCCCTGGAAAGCTTAAGCATGTACCGGTGTTTCTGTCCTCCCTGCATGGGGGCCTTTGAAACAACGTACACAAGAATAAAAAAATTAGCTGTCCACTATATGCGGAGTGTCACAGTTTGGGTCCGCTGCACCTCTGTTTCCTCTTATTGGTTCAGTAAGTCAACCCACTCTTAGCAATGGCTAGGGGGAAGGAAGCTATGTCTCTCTCCATCCTGACTGGGGTATTTCCAGGTTGAACTGTTCCCTGCCTTCACTGATATTCCCAGCAAAAGGCAGTCTGCCCAAATAGGCCTGCTTGCTTTCTCTTCAGAGACTAATAATAGAGTGATTGCCAACAGCTATAAGTAACTACACAGAACGTCCTATGCAAGCCTCTTTTACTCTTAAGGTAAAAGCACTTCAGAAAAAACACATTAAAACAATACTAATCTCCATGCATGCTACATGATCTTACCAGAGATCCCCTCCTCCAGTTGTCTCCAGCATGTTTTCTGGCAAGTGAATCCTTCAAACCCCTCAAAGGAGTCTCTTCTGTGGGCACAAATTCACAACAGCCTCAGCTCAGAACTAGCACACTCATGAAAAGTTTAGTCCCTCCTTTATGCAGGTTGGAGGTCTTTGAACTGGAGTTTTCAGAAGCAGGTAATCAGTATACAATTGGTTTCTCTCCCCAGGGCATAGTTTCAAAAGGATGGATTTGAGGTGGATCATTTGCATTCCCCTCGCCCCCCAAGTATTTCCTAGGAAATCCACTTCACACGTATTGTCCCCAAAATCATTTGAAGTTCCTCCTGATATCTCCAAGAGATTACATTAATCACGTTTTCCTGCTAAAGAAGTTCCATACAACTCACAATAGTACACAAACATTTTCATTTTTAATAGAATGAACTCCAGAAGTGTTGAATTTAATTCAGTAGGGTTTAGCTTAATTCAGTTAAGTTTGTCCAGGACATCGCCAAAAGTGTCCCACAGAGTACACTGCACCAAATTCTTCTCTCCTTCTACACTGGGGCAACCTCAATAGAAAGTTGTAGGTGTAATTGAGAGCACAATTTAGTCCAGCGCACATAGAATTCGAAGAGATCTAAACTGGTCAGCCAGCTGGAACTATTTTGAGCCTATTTGCACTTTTTGCTCCAGTTGACGATGTTTTAAACTAACTGCAATTGCACTGCAGTAAAACATGGAGTGAGGCAAGAAAACAATGACTCCAATCAGCAGCTGGGGCATACATAAGGCAGAGAAATTGTATAGTCCGCTTCATATAGATCTTCAAGGCCAGAGTCTGATGCTCCGGGCTCACGCTTAGTAGTACTTTATTCTGCTCATGGTCCCATTGAATTACTCGTGGAGTTGTTGTCATTGTGAATAAGGGTGTCAGAATCTGGCTCTTAGATTTCATTCTGTGTCTTTGAATTGGATGCACCAGATAGTAAGCCTCTTGTGATAAAATCCAAGCAGCTGCTACAAGTGTGTGTTCTCACATCAGCCTTTAAACTAAATAGAAGAATTCTTCAGATGTCAAGATCTTGAAGTCAGAGGAACAGGGTACAGTGTAGTAGATGTGACCTTTCTCACCTTGTCACACAGAGAAGCAGTTAGACAGGGTACTTCTAAGACCTATTCTTGATTGATTTGTAATCTATCCCATGACTCCCATTCTTTGACCACTTCGTGTCTCTGGGAATTGATGGGGGTATCATCTACCAAAATGAAATGATGTTGATTGGCCTTTGGCTTGATAGCTTTTTCTGGCTCCTCCTGCTTTAGTTTCTAATCTGCTTTACCTGGGCACCCTGGCCTGGTTTTTCATTCTTGACAGTCAGACTCCCTGGAAAGCACAGCAGAGAGCAAGATTGTTTTTGTTTTTTCTTCTTGGCTTTTAACATCTATCTAGTCACAAGTCTGTCCTGGCAACCAGTGACCTTTCAATACCTCTTACGCGTTTACTCATATCACAGTCTCTCTCTTTCTCCCCACCCTAAAGTTGGCAGTCCTCTCAGGCTCACAGGCAGCTCACTGGAAGATTTTTTTCCCTAAAAAGGACAGGACTGTAAGAGGAGCTGAGCAATGTGAGCCTTGCAGACACAGCAAGCAGAAGAGAAAATTACATCAATGAGAGCAGTTTGCTGTAAATAGCTTCTCTTCCGTGTTATACAATGTGAATGAGGCTCAACCCAGTTGTACTTTGTTTACTAAACTTTTTAGTAACTGATGGCTTAGATTTGTTTTTCCAAAGGGAGTAGTGGGATGCTCAGCACTTGTGAAAATCAGACTTCTTATGTAGGAGCCTAAATACAGACAGACAAGCTTTACTTTAGGCACCCAGTTTTAAAAATCTTGGCCTGATACTTATAAGTTTGACAGTGAAAACATATTTAACACACAGTGTACTGCTACATTTGTGGAATAATAACAACAGTGCCCCATTCTTTCCATCAGTAGATCTCAAAGTGCTTTACAAAGGTCAGTAATCAGTAGGTCTGAATGATTTTGTTGACAAAGGTGTTTGGGTTATGAGTGTTGGTGCTGTCCTAGAAACATTTGGAAGGCCTGGATAGGGGAACTACTGGTGAGGCTCATAAAGGCAAATAGCTTTTCTTCATGTCCAAAAGTTATCCAGCTTTTTCTCATGTGCCAGCTAGAAATTTTCCAGTCAAACCAGCATGTGTTGTGTGTCTCATAGAACCATAGCAGTCAAGTGAGGGAGAACTGACTTGGATAAAATTAGAACTGGTCTGAACCATCACCAACACTTCAACCCAGTTCTGACTTTTCATGAGCGTGATTAACTTTTTATAAAGAATTCTTTTTCACTGCTCTTAAATTCTGGGTTTCAATGGTGAGTAGAAAGTGAAATACTAGAAGAAAGGCAACTCTCCTGATCCTTCTGGCCCAATCAGAAATGGGAAGCACTTGATATCTCATGATAAAACTGGATCTCATGAGATTTCCTCCCCCATTTTGCAGACTTATGATGTTTAAAAAGAAATGTTTGTATAAACACTTGAAGTTTTTGAGTGGTTTTTTTTCATACTCAAACCTCTCAGGCTTTTGAAATATACTAATTGCTGCTCCAAATTATTCTTGTTGTAAATAAGTTGTGAATCCTAAGAACACAATGTGATTTAAGATAAGTGCAGTCAGTTGTTCTTTTGTTTATTAAATATTTTATGAAAAAACTTAGAAGTGACATTGTGTATGTATGTACATCATGATGTTGTCAATAAATTGATCAGATGTGGTTACAGAATCCATCCCCCTTTGCACACATGGAAGGAACTTAGCACTAATTTACCTCTTTACACTCATTCTAACTGATTGGTAAAGGAAAGAAGTTTGAAAATCAGGTTTCAAATGTGATTTCAGTATAGTATTCTTAACTGATTGATTGAAGTCTAATGGGAAATATGCCCCCATGAGAAATCCTTCACTGTACTGATCTAGTCAAATGTATTGTGTAAACTGTGATGGTCATAATTTGTATTCTCACATATATTTTTGATGATCTGAGGGTCTGTTTTTAAAGACAGTGTACTTGTTTGTATACTGTATCTATAACTATGTATTAATGTGACTGATGTCAAAACATGATATGTAAATTTGTTCATGGCAACAATAGTATTTGGTAGTGATAAAATTAAAAGCCAATCATACATGTTGTTCAACAGTACAGTAAAGTGAACAGTGAGAGAAAGCACAAGATGTCAGTTCTTTAACTGATTCATTACTTCTCAACACAGACCCCGATTCAAGAAAGCACCCTATTCAGGATAGCACTTAAGGTTAAGGAAGTGTTTTCCTGATTTACAGCCTAAAAGCTGGAGGATAAGCTAATTACTTTTATTACACTAATCATGGTATTTCCTAAATGGGACAGTGATGTTAATTAAGGCAGAAATTATAAAGGTCCAAAATTCTTACCATTTTGTTTTCTCAGATGAAAGTAAATATTTACATCTGATTTATGCTCAAAAGGGAATTGGAAAGAAATCGCAGCAGAAGTGCCAGTACCTCTAGGCAACAATCAACAATGCAGTTAAAATGTAGAGTACAATGCCCACAAAATAGACTGGGCCTGTGGCTAAACAGAATAGCATTCCCTCTAGCATCTCCACCTCAAGACCATCTTGATTCTGCAACCCTCTCTCCAATGAAGCTAAAAGTGAAATAGCCAAAGTAATTTTGTTTTGAGAGTATCCTCACAGTCAAATAGTTTGTCTCCCGTGGTCACATGCAGGACAGCATTAGTCGTGTCTGTCTCTGGTTTGAAAATAAAAATGACTTCTTTTTATAAGAATATGGATTCAGTGCGTGTGATTCATTTGTGCCTTAACTAATGGTAGCATTTTCTAAAGTGACTCTGTGTTGGCTAGCTCACTTGGTTCCCTTCTTAAGTTCCCTTTTCAGTAGGCTCTTCAGATATTTTTATCTATCAGCTGTGAACCTTTTTTTTAAACATAATCTAGAATCAATAAAGATTGTTCATGTCAAACTTGTGTGTGTGCGTTTCTTTTGTGAATCCAGAAACCTGCTTTTGATCTCTGTGTTATCTTGATTATTATTTTGTGATAACACAATATTTCATACTAATTTCATCTATGAGAACTTTGACATTTGAGAACTTTGTAACGCTTGGCAAAAAAAAGCAAACATCTGTCTGGGATGTATTAGCAGGAGTGCTGTAAGCAAGACACGAGAAGTAATTCTTCTGCTCTACTCAATGCTGATTAGGCCTCCACTGGAGTATTGTGTCCAATTCTGGGTGCCACATTTCAGGAGCAACAAAAATGATTAAAGGTCTCGAAAACATGACCTGTGAGGGACGATTGAAAAAAATTGGGTTTGTTTAGTTTGGAGGAGAGAAGACTGAGGGGACATAACCGTTTTCAGGTACATAAACGGTTCTTACAAGGAGGAGGGAGAAAAATTGTTCTTAACCTCCGATGATAGGACAAGAAGCAATGGCCTTAAATTGCAGCAAGGGCAGTTTAGGATGGACATTAGGAAAAAACTTCCCAACTGTCAGGGTGGTTAAGCTCTGGAATAAATTGCCTAGGGAGGTTGTAGAATCTCCGTCATTGGGGATTTTTAAGAGCAGGTTGGACAAACACCTGTCAAGGATGGTCTAGATCAGTCTCTCTTACCATGTGCAAAACAGAGTCCTGATATCAGTAGGCCCCTCTAAACACAGCCATAATAAAAATAAATAAATATTAATAATACTAAAATAATGAATACAAATATTTGAAATATTCCTAGGAATTTTGACCATTTCTTAATTTTTTAAAAATAGGTCACCTCCTTTTTCAGAGCAAGTCTTCCCACATGCTATTTTCTGCCCTACACTGCTGCATTTTGTTAGAAATCATAGAATCATAGAATGGGAAGGGATCTCGAGAGGTCATCTAGTCCAGTCCCCTGCACTCAAGGCAGGACTAAGTTTTATGTAGACCAGGGATTGGCAACCTTTGGCACGCGGCCTGTCAAGGAAATCTGCTGGAGGGCCGGGATGGTTTGTTTACCTGCAGCGTCCGCAAGTTCAGCCAATCGCAGCTCCCACTGGCTGCGGTTCACCATTCCAGGTCAATGGGGGCTGCAGGAAGTGGCGCAGGCTGAGGGATGTGTTGGCTGCCACTTCCTGCGGCTCCCATTGGCCTGAAACAGCGAACCGCGGCCAGTGGGAGTTGCGATTGGCAGTCAGTAAATATATAATGAATTCAGACACAATTTTTACCAAATAATAAAACAAATCTTGCTTTAACCATGTAAAAATACTTCAACTTGTCATAATAGACATCAATTCTCTTTCTATCCCCTGCTTTAATTTAAGTATTAAAAACTTTATTTATAAAAAAAGAAACATTTGCTTTATCTTGCTGAAATTCCATTTATGACAAACTGACGAGAGCTTTAGTGTTTTCTCTCAAATTACTGCACTCTGGTTTTTTTGCCCTATCCCATCTGTAACAAAATACATTTTACCGGCTCTTGCTATCATGGCAGAGGGTCCTGTGGGTTCCCTGGGATCCCAGTCCTGCTGCAGGGCTTTACAGTAGAACTCTATTTTGTATAGTGTCAGTAGAAGGATAACTAATTAATAACAATCCATTTCCTGAGAAACCAATTAACGAGCCTTTGCAAGGTTGAGGGGGGGCTGGAACATCTGCATGTTTTGTAAAATATGCTAGTAAAGACCCCTATAAACCTATCTGGAGAGTGAGAATGAAGGTCATTCTCCACCTTGTTGGTCATACTTATCCCAAGTTTCCAAAGTTACACCTTTTAAGCAAATTCCTAAAACGTGTAGGGGGCTGATTCTGTTCTTAGGATTGATTCCCCTGAAGCAAGTGGAGTTAGACCAGTATAAAAGCTGGGTAAATGAGAAGGGAAATTGGCCCATAGTTTTAGAGAAAGCAGTGTAAACCAAAACGTTGGACAGAGACAGAACAAAGGCATAAGCAAAAGTCAATTGAAGTCAATGGGTGACTTTCCATGCATTTCAATTGCTTTTGAATCAACCACTTAGAGAGAGAGCCTAGTAAGAACATGGCGCCCAATCCTACAAACCCTTATTCGTCTGCTTAATGTTAATTATATGAGAAGTCCAGTTTTGAACTGGGACAAGAAGGAGAACTAGGCTCCTTTGGACCCCTAACAATTACTCAGTAGACCATGGTTTGAGAACAGTTGATTTAAGGAGGCATGGTCTTATTTTAAATTTATGATTTTTTACTTGATAGTGGCCCTTTAAAAAAATACCCCCAAATGCTTCTATAAGTGCCACAAAATTAATAGTAGAATAATTTCAGTAATTGACCTTCAAGTTGTGTTATGTAGTGTGCCTTCCATGAGGATATGCTAGTGTTGTACAGTGCATCTTCTCTGATGGAAGACATTTCTGTGCTATACATCGGGCCCTACCAAATTCACAGTCCATTTTGGTCAATTTCATGGTCATAGGATTTTTAAAATCATAAATTTCATGATTTCAGCTATTTAAACCTGAAATGTCACAGTGTTGTAACTGTAGGAGTTGTTGGGGGGGGGTGTCGCAAGTTTATTGTAGGGGGGTCGCGGTGCTGCTACCCTCATTTCTGCGCTGCTGCTGGCGGCGGTGCTGCCTTCAGAACTGGGCAGCCGGAGGGCGATGACTGCTGGCCAGGAGCCCAGCTCTAAAGGCAGAGCCCTGCCAGCAGCAACACAGAAGCAAGGATGGCATGGTATGGTATTGCCACCCTTGCTTCCATGCTGCTGCCTGCAGAGCCAGGCCATCAGGCAGCAGCCGCCACTCTTCAGCCACCCAGCTCTGAAGGCAGCACAGAAGTAAGGGGGACAATACCACAACCCCCCTAAAATAAATTTGCAACATCCCCACAACTCCCTTTTCGGTCAGGACCCCCAACTTGAGAAACACTGGTCTCCCCCGGTGAAATCTGGGTAAAAGCACACAAAAGACCAGATTTCACGGGGGAAGGCCAGATTTTATGGTCCATGAAGTGTTTTTTTATGGCTGGGAATTTGGTAGGGCCTTAGCTATATAGTGTATCTGCTCTGTGGGAGGATATCTCTGGACTATATACCATACCTGCTCTGAGGGAGGGCACGTCAGTGCTATATAAAATACTTGTTCTGATGGAGGATATGTCTGTGCTGCATAGCGTAACCGTGGGAGGCGGTGTCGGTGCTATTTAGTACATTTGCTGTGAGGATAAGTAGCTGTCTGTGAGCCCTTCAGTCTCCAGAGCTGTCATGCTGGAAGTTTTAGCCACTCTTAAAATCTTTCATTCTTTCTTTCGTTATTTTGTAAAGACCATGGGAAGATTTTCACACACTGTGTTTTATTAACTTCTTGTCCTCAAATATTTTAATAACAACTGGGATTTTCAAAGGGACCTGAGGAAGATAGCTACCCAATTCCCAGTGAATTTCACTGAGATTTAGCCCCTAAATCCCTTTGGTCATCAATGTCATTTCATTTTAGATGAGTAGACCCTTGTTTTTACAAAGAGTGACGCATTTGTCTGACCTATGCCAAGAAACAGTTTGAGTGAATAAATGTCAACTTCATTTGCTTAGAAACTTTATTTCATTGAACTTTAATATTAACTCTGTGTGTGGGCTGGTAAACACAATTTCCACACAGCAAATGAAAAGCTGTTAAAGAAATAATGGAGCCAGGGAATGGCTATGCAGCAGGATACACAACTTCCAGGTGATTAGGTGTGTCAAGTGGATCTGCAAGTCCCGTGTTCTGATACCATTAGGTGCTGCACCTTGGATGTAGTTTAATGGTAAGAGGGGAAAAAATCTAAGCATATTAATAATGCACTAAGACAATCCTGTCAGCTGTCATGCTGTTGGCTTTCAATTTTCATGGCTCTAATTTGTAAAGAAAACACTTTTCACAGCAGTGGTGCACTTAGCAGAAATGACATTATAATTTTAGATGTGGAAGCTAACATTGCAAAGCTGAAGCATTCAAATGTCCCAATGGATTGTACAGTCATTATTCTAAACACTTGAAATGCATGCTCATGCTTAAACAAAATCAAGTGTGACAGCTATTCTAGCTTATGCTTCCCAGTTCAGTCCAGAAGATAATGAAAATATTAAACCAAAATAGAAAGCATGTTATTTCCTACACATTTCTTTAATAAGTAGCACAGAGCGGAAGCTGGGAGAATCCCAGTTTTGTAAGAGGTGGTGTATTCAAGCAGAAACGTCTTTCTGTTCCTGTAACTCAAACATGACAGCAGAAGATTTTCCCCCTCTCCCCCCAAGGGTGCACTTAATACATATGAAGGGCCTGATGCTCACTTCCATTCTGGTTGTTTTACATTGCTCCAGTGGCCTAAAGCAGTTAGAGAACTAGCTTAATGTCTACAGGTGGATTCCTCTGATGTAAGGGGAATCCTTGAGTGGCATAGAGATGGCACAGCAGCCTTTGAGCTGCTCTAACTTGCACCAGAGACCAGCTGGTCCCAGAACTCAAAGGTTGCAAAAGTGGTGTACAGCTACCCTTTTCCTCCTCGATTTACCCAGGCTGTACTGAGTGCACCTTGGACACAGCTCTGATTTAGGGCCTGAGATGCCAGTCCAGCTCTCCTGCTTCCACCAATTTGCTGCTTTGCACTTACAGTTTCTGTTTGTTCTAATTTTATAGGTAGATATTTTAGGCACGCAGGAAGGCTGTGAGAACGAGCTTCCAAGAAGTCAGTGGGGGGGTCACTGTTCTGGTCATCTGAGCTCTCAGCCTTGCCGGGTTTTTGTGTGTGAGCTGGTGAGATGATATTGTCAATTAGCCAGGACATGGTACTTTTATTTCTGTGTTAGACTCAGCTGTGCTGTGTTTTTATAAAGAAGTGGGTCTGCAAGAACTGTTTAGTCACAGCTGCTGTAACTGTGACTAGCATATAAAGAACAGGCTCTTTTGAAGTTTAGGCGCTGCCTTTTATTATTCAGCTGGACAGCACAGGTTTAATCAATATTTGTGACCAGGCTGACTATGCCTGAGCTATCATCCAAGGAAATAGGCCCCAAGGTGAGGGTCTGACCGTCCAGGTCCAAGCCCAAGCAACAGCAATAATTAAATCCATTGCTCCACTTTCAATACTATTCTGAATGGAAGCCACAGTAACACATTATGAGTGAATCAGCTGGGGTCACCGTCTGTATTTTAAGAAAATAAAGGACAGCGGTGTGAAAACTACAGGCCAAAGCTTATATTTATGGGAGAGCATCCCACATGCTTTATGCTTGATAAAAATAATATAAAATGCAAAATTATACATCTGCATGCCAGTGTAGTCTCATTTGCACGCTTACTGCTGGAATACTAGACAGAGTGCATCCCATAGCACCAAATAAGGGAATCCCATTAAATCAGAGGATGGGTGGTCATTTTAAGACATGGATGACCTTGTCAATGACTCAGTAAGTTGGAGGTTGACCCTGCTTGAAGCTACCTGCCAGTATCATCATGTTCTCTTACTCATTAATAAAAAACTCCAGCTTTTGATGACCTTTCTCTCTTACTCTGCCTGTGTTAGATGTGGGTAGGAAAACATGAAGTAGAACAGAAACTAGAAGAGAGAAGTGCTATGAATAACAGAGCAGAATGGCGGATACAACCAAAGGCAGGAAAGCCAAGATAAATTGTGTAAAGTTGAGGAGCTGTGTGCAAAAAAACCCACCCACCCACACATCAACCAACCAACCAAAAAATCACAGGGGATCACATTCACGCGCCCTTCTTATTTTCCACTAAATTGAAACTTGGCTTTTGCAGGCAGAAGACAATCATTTTTGCATCAAGTATTTACAAAGTCAAAGCTCGTAATTCTGTACAGCTGAACAGAGGAGAAACAGGGGGGAAAAATGTCACCACAAAACCAAAGTTGATTCCTGTTGCCCTCACTTGTATATTTTTGCTGCTGTTATATAGCTTTATTTATTTTGTCTTCTCCTCCAGGATCCAGGTAATGGAAAATGACAGCAGCAATAGAAATACTCCAGGCCACACACGCTTTATTCTTGGCATGGTTTCCTGGCTGCTACTACTTACATGGTAGTGGCTCGAGCATAGGAATCAGGAGCCTTGAGTTCTAGCCTTAGGTCTGTCACTGACCTGCTGGGTGACTTAGGTCAAGTCCCTCCATCCTTGTTTCTTCTTTCCAAACGTGGGAACATCTCCACTGTGGCCAGAGGTGTGATTGCAGCTTGTGTGGCCCTGTGTGAGCTAGCGGTGATCTAGCTAGCGCAAGTACCAATAGCAGTGAAGCTGGAGTAGCATGGACTTCAGTGTGGGATAGCCACCCATGTAAGTATCCAGGGTCCTGGGTGGGTTTGTCTGAAGTGGAACAGAAACTAGAAGAGAGAAGTGCTATGAATAACAGAGCAGAATGGCAGATACAACCAAAGGCAGGAAAGCCAAGAAGCCCATGCTGAAGCAGCTTCTCTGCTATTGGTACTCATGCTACCTAGATTAAATTTAGTTCACATCTGGGCAACCCACACATCTGCATGTGTTGCAATCATGCCTCTGATGTACAGATATGCTCACTGGCATTTTTGAAAGCTCTCCAGGGCAGGGACTGTTTCTCTCAATGTATTCACACAGTGCCTAGCTCAATGGGGCTCTGAAGTAAATGGGTTTATGATAAGGATGAATTTGACCCTTTGGGAAGTGTCATCCACCCATCCCAGTTGTTATTATTAAAATATATCAAATAGTAAAGTGAAATTAAAAATTAGAGAGCATAACCTGGAAAACATTAATAAAGTTTGGAAAAAATAATAGATAAAAATACTTAAACACAAATAGTTAACAAGATGCTAATAAACAATTCAATATGTTTGTGTTAATCAGCCTATAGTATTTGGGGTGAACTTGGCCATATGTCTATATTGCGCAATGGAAATTAAACAATATAAGATGGATGTGATGATTTGGGGAAGCTATGTACAGTTTATGACGTCTGTTTGAGATTATGAACGCTCTGTATATGTCTTTATGAAGCTGCAAACTCCAATTTGATTGTAAGGCTGGTCTTTGTTTTCCTGCATCCTTTATCTCCATCTTGGACTAAAAATGCCAAGGTTTGGTGGCACAGGGCTAACAATGGAATGTCATTCAACTTTGATGATCATCCATTTAAATGGAGTACCTTGGACAAAAAGAGCTGGCTGCCATGCAGGGAAAAGCAATTTTTCAAGTCTCAAGTTGGCCAGGGGTGGTGACTAAGCAACAGGTCCCCTATTAGGGGATTTTGATCACCTGTCGAGGCTGATCAGGGAGTCAGCTGACAAGGGGGATGGTGGTTATAAAATTATGGGGCTCTCACCAGCCATTTTACTTTTTACAAAAAGCTTGAACAGGCAAGAGATGGAGAAAAGACCAGAGCGATGCCGTGTGCTGAAGGAGGAGCCATGTGCAGGAGAGCCAGAAGGATCCTGAACTCTTTAGAGGACTCAAACTGAAGTCCAAAGAATACGTCAGAATGGTGAGGAAACTGAGGCAGGGAAATGCATGTAGGTGTTTTTATGATGTTTTTCTGGCTACTTGTAGCTACTGTGCTATCTGAGAAAAGAGCAATGTGTTTAGAAACCTTTGTAAAGCCTACAGGTGTGTCTGCTTGCGTCACATATTATGTGTCCCTGAAGAGCTAAACTGTAAACCTAGATTATCCATAAAGTTGGAGCTGTGGAAAAGGGTGTGCTTAAGCCACTGGGCAATCTGAGGGGTCAGCACAGGTCCAGGGGATTGTGGGGCTCTGCTTCTGTGAAGGGGTTACAGACAGTCCCTGCTTAGGAAATGTGGCAGAGAGATCAAGGAGAGAGAGACAATACTGCAGCCTACTCAGACCTAGGGAAGCTTATGAGCACATGGGGCTAGTGAATTGGTACCCAAACACAACAGCCTGGTGAGTGTCAAGGAGAGGGCTGTGTGTGACAGGTGGCTATCCCTTGTACAGGGGTGCTGTTTGCCCCTCCAGGCTTTAATTAGGGCTGAATTTTAATTAATGTCTGGGCTCTGTCAGGTGCAACCCAACAGCCAGAGGTTCAAACCTCTGAGCAGAGGCTAATCTCTGAACCCTTTATGCCAAATAAAAGTGAAGGTTACAGCAATAGCTTGGAAGCCATAGGCCCCCTGGTGTGCCACAGACTGCCTGTGAGACTTCAGGAAAGTCACTTCGCCTCTTGGGCCCTCAATGCCCCACCTATAAAATGGGGCTAATAGCCCTTTCCTACCCCGCAGGGGTGTTGTGAGGATAAAACCATTAAAGGTTGTGAGGGTCTCAGGTCCTGTGGGTGTGGTCTCTGAGACAGACAATAAAATAGATGTTAGAGGGCTGCAGCACATATTCTTCTCTTTGTATTGTCTGGATATTTTGACAACTTTTCTTTGTTGTTTGTTTTATGTCATTGATAATATGTAGCTTTTTCTTCTCGCATTTGTTCCCTCAATCCGTGCTTCCTCTGATCTCTGTTTTACTTCAACACATCAGATATCAGTCTTTCCCCTTGAGTTCCCTCCCCCATACTTTTAAATGGGATTTTAACCCTAACTGTTCCCTCTTTGGAGATTTTATTTCCCCTTTTTCTCTCCTTCACTAGCCCTTATTTTCCTGTGGCGAGCCCATAGCATTCCCCACCTTTACAAGAGTCCGGGGGCTTGTTCCATCATCTGCCACAGGTGGCTGGACCGGGTGGTATGTGGTCCGAGCTAAGCGATGATGCAGAGGGACACTTGGCCTTTGCGACTGAGCCAGCTCAGTCTTCTACAAAGACAAACCTCACGCCAGCCATTCTGAGGGGCCTAGTGTAGGGCGTAGTGTAGTCACTCCATGCTGGTAACTTGATACTGTACATCTCCTTACCGACAGCACACCAGGGGACCATCTGTGAGGATAATTGTTCAGTGTGTCCTTGGGCTTTCCCAGTGGGCTAGAACATCGTCTCCTTTCTTTTAATCAGGAGATGATGTCCCTGGAGAACTGCAGGTCACTCCTGTTACCCATGCATCCCCCGAGTCAGGACAATAACAACCGCTTTCCACCCCCTCCTTGTTGCAGTGCTTCCTGGGCCAGGGAGTGTTCTGGGGTGGCCTGAGGGAAAGGCATTGGAGGGAGTGTGGCTGTTCCGAGGCCCTGCATTAGACCTGGGATGCAAAGTCGGGCAGCTCTAAGGCTGCTGTAGTCTTTGCTGTGGGACCAGCTAGCACCTGGCAGTCCCTGACTAGAGGAGGCACAATCCATTTCCCTCCTGTTGTAGTACTGATGCTTGCGTTAGAGCAGGGATGAATCTGGCTCAGTCTGTCCAGGGGTTTGGGCCTGCAAGATGCTGAGCACTCCAGCTAAATCCAGTGCAGACCTTAAGCACATGCTTAACTTTAAGCATCCATTGACTTCCTAGCCTTAAAGTCAAGCACGTGCTTAAGTACATTACTGAAATGGGCCAGGATGCTCAGCAAGAGCCTCCGGTGAGCAGAGAGTTGCACAGGTGGGGCAGTGCAAGGACGCCGGCGTTGCTACTGCTTGCCTGTGCTTATCTACTCCTCTTGGCAAACTGACAGCCCTGAAGAGTGAGGGCCTCTTTTGACACATCTTTCATGAGTGCTAAAGTCATGTGTCAAAATAGCAACAAGACATAACTTAATAGGCCCGGCCAACTTCTGCTAAAAGGCTCTCAGTGGAAGGAAGTGCTTCTACTTTTGTTTTAACAGCAGCACTTTGACGATGGGAATGGCTCCATTTGAGCCCAGGCAGAGATGATGATAAACTCCACCCTGTTTTATCTTCAAATTGGTTTCAGAAAGAACTTGGCTGTTTAATAGTAAAACCAAATGTTTAAACAGTAAAGTTGTTCTGATTGTCAAAAGGGTATTTTACCAGTTTCCCTTCTGCTTTATAATCTCTGCCAGAATCACAACTGCTGTCCTTTTTCTGCAGCAGCATGGTGCCTTCAAGGCAGCAAGAGATTCTAAAATGCCAATTTTAATCAAACACTTTTATTTCAAATACCATTTACAGTCTCCACAGTAGTGAGGAGCACTTGTCACTGTGCTGTTTAGGAGCACTCGCTGGGCGATGTTAAATTATTCAGGACAGGTTCAGCTGAATTATTCCATCACTGTAGCACTGAAGTACGTTGCAAGCATTGCCTGTGTTTAACCGGAAAAACTAGAAAAGAAAAATGTCCACCACTAATAATACTGGTGTCTCTTTGCTTTAGTCCCACTTTAGCTATGGATATTGTTGGGTTATTTCCTTTCACTTCCAATACGTGCATAAAAGCTGTCTTAGAAGCAAAACGTAGAAATCAATTTCAAATGAACACAGACAGATGTCCTATATACACAAACCGGTGAATGTATTTGAGTGGCTAGATATGTAATGTATTAAGTTAGTGAAATATTCAAGCCCTGGTGCAACTTAGAGCAGCTCAGAGGTGCTTTAAGTTATGCCTGTCTGCAGTGGCCCATAGGGCCATTCCTGCAGCCAGGGATTGCCAAAGTGTGGCACCACTCAGGCCATCTTCCCTTCCCCTGGCCGTGCCCCTGACATGTTGCCCTGTGAGGCGTGGTGGCATAGGATTTCTTCACTGCGTCTGTACTAACTCTGCATTGCTGGAGGATTCCCCAGTGCATGGGAATCCTCAGCTGGCCACTGCTGGAGTGGTGTAAAGAAGACTTAAAGGGGTGGCCATTTGTCTGGCAAATAACATGGGTAGCTGCTGTTCTTCCTTTGTCAAACTAAGCAGAACTGAATTCCCAAATGCTCCATTTTAAACTACTTTCTGCAGGGAGTCTGCCACAAACTCTCTTTCAATAAAGTTTGGCGCTGCCACTGAGAACATAAGAAGGGCCATACTGGGTCAGACCAAACGTCCATCTAACCCAGTATCCGGTCTTCCGACAGTGCCAGGTGCCCCAGAGGGAATGAACAGGTGATCATCAAGTGATCCATCTCCTGTTGCTCATTCCCAGCTTCTGGCAAACAGACGCTAGGGACACCATCCCTGCCCATCCTGGCTAATAGCCACTGATGGACCTATCCACCATGAACTTCTCCAGTTCTTTTTTGAGTATATTAAAAATCCAACATTTCCAAGGGGCTTCCCTGCTGGTATTATTATGTCCTTTCCCAACAATTAAATTCAAGAGAGAATGTGTGCACGTACCAAATGGGTAAGGAAGTTGAAAACTCTCCAGATTATCTTATAAATAATGGTGCAGCCTGGATGATTCTCATGCAGTGGCTTTGAGTGAAGATGTAAATAGTTTGGAGCTCTCTACTGGTTGAAGTACAGTAACTCCTCACTTAAAGTTATAGTTATGGTCCTGAAAAATGCGACTTTAAGTGAAACCATGTTAAGCGAATCCAATTTCCCCATAAGAAGTAATGTAAAAGGGGGGTGGGGAGGTTAAGTTCCAAGGAAATTTTTCACAAACACGCACTCTCTCTCTCTCCTTTTTTAAACAAACAATTTAATACTGGTACACAGTGACGATGTTTGTGAGGCTTGGTTGAGGTGGTGAAGTCAGAGGGTGGGATATTTCCCAGGGGATGCCCAACTGCTAAATGATGAACTAGCAATCATCTGAGCCCTCAAGGGTTAACACGTTGTTAACGTAGCCTCACACTCTACAAGGCAGCACGAATGGAGGGAGGGGAGACAACATGGCAGAGAGACACAGAGTGCGTGTGTGAGAGAGAGAGAGACGCGCATTGCCCCTTTCAGTACGCTGACCCCACTCTAAGTACACTCTAAGTAGATCAGCAAGTTGAGACAGAAGCTGCTGCCAGAAGCTCCCTCTGTCCTGAGCCCTGTCCTGTCCATTTCCCCACCCCCCCCGCACTCAATGGAAATGGGGTAAGTGGGGTGCAGGAGTAGGGGGATACTCTGACATTAGCCTCCTCCCTCCCGCCCATGCACAGCAAGCAGGAGGCTCCCGGGAGCAGCTCCAAGGCAGAGGGCAGGAGCAGCACACGGCAGTGGGGGGAGGGACACCTGAACTGCCCAGCAATTGATAGTCTGCTGGGCGGCTGCTGCACAGGGAACTTAGGGGAGCTGATGGGGGGCCGCGGGCCCACCCTGGTTCCAAGCCCCCACCAGCTGGCTCCACCGGGCTGCTCTTCCTGCAAGCCGTGGACAAAGCAGGTGGCTGCCAAACGACATTATAAGGGAGCATTGCACAACTTTAAACGAGCATGTTCCCTAATTGATCAGCAGCATAACAATGAAACAATATTAACTGGGATGACTTTAAGTGAGCAGTTACTGTACCTTTCTGCCTGTGGTAGTTGTGATCATCTGAGTGCTGGCACTAACTGTGCCCAGTTTTTATTGGAAGCGGACTGGTGACAAGCTGTCTCAGTGAAAAGTCCTTTGCTTTGGAAGTAGCATCCTGTCTTGGTTCACCAGAGCCTACAGAGTTTACTCCAGAAGGACCTGCATTCATGTGTTCTCTAAGGCACAGAGGGTGAGTAAAGGGAGGGGTTAGGAGAGAGGTCACATGGGTTGAGAAGACTTCTCTTTCTGTGTCTGGTGATTAAGATCCATTGGATGTGTTTCGGTTTTATTGTATGTGATGTATCACGAGCTTTAACACAGGTGCAGATGGCAAAGTCTAAAATAAGTAGAACACTGGGCAAACTCACAAAAAAGATGCAAGTGAAAGAATCTGAAGAAAGCTTTACAAAATGGATCCTTTTATCAAGATTTGAGGACTATTGAAAGGCACATTTCACAACTGTTGAATTACAATGGAATTCCTGGACTTACATACAATATCCACATTCTTAAAAGCAGTTCATAACAATGGCACATTTTGAAATGTATATATTCCATTTCAGTTAATAACAGTGATTATTTGGTTAATACTTTTGGAGAACATACCACACCAACTATAGCCCAGCACCTGCAGAAAACAAGTTGTAAACACCACATTAATTTAATCGGTAGACACACTCTGGCTTCTCTGAGCTCATCGTTTAGCATAAGAGAACTGCAGAAAGCAGTAGAGTGGTTTTAGGCATCCTAGTGTAGAAGACGACAGCCTTGATTCAGTTTTTCCAAGAGGTGCAGATTAATGTTCATTCAGGGCCTGCATCTGCTCCCCTGGATATAAGTGGCTTCCGTGATGTCAGGATCAGGCCTTAAGCACTATTAAATCATTCTGTTTGTACTCTAAATTAACACGCTGAAAAGTGTTTATTTGGAAAACAAAACACTCTAAAGTTCCAAGTGCATGAAGCATTGTTGGAATGTAGCAATAAATGTCTCCTGTACAACAGTGGGATGGCCAGAAGCATCCAATTACTGGCATTTACAAGGCAGTAATTCCAGCCCCACATATATTTCCCCTGAAAGTAAGAAGGCAGTACAGATTATATGTGAAGGGAAACAGCAAATTAATAGGGAGCCAGGAAACTGCTGACACTGTGAAAATAATGTCTTTAGTATCCTAGGTCAGTTGGTCTATAACTTCGCTAATTCACTTCTGTCAATTTTAATAGTAGGCCAAGCAGCATTACAGGTGTATAGGACAGAAGGTAACAGATCCATAATGTGTCCACATAATCCATAGCAAATGGACAACTGAGATACAGATCTCCACTGTTAGACAAGTGTGGCCATTTGTTCAATAACATACAGTCAAAAAGTTCATCTGTATTCTTTTTCTGGCTGTATTGAACTGGGGGGTGGGAGTAGAATGCTAATTATCTTCATTCAGCTCATGGCTAAGTTCTATATCTCTATGTAATAATTACTCAAATATGTTTTTAATTAATTGTTGCTATTGTAAGTCAATTGGCTTGTCAGTCTTATGTGCAGCAGGGATTTTACAGAAGAGCCCTCTAACCTACTCAACCTCTGCACAGAGATGGATTTAGAAACAAAAAGATATATATTAATTTTACTTTAAAAAAAACAAACACAACAGCAAATGGAAGAAAATATATCATCCAAGGGCATCTTGCCCTTTGCAAAGTTTCTGCTCTGGATTGTCCCCTCCAGATATTAGGAAATATATGCAATTGATTTTATGCTGTCAATCAAGCCAAATTAATGTAGAAGGAAACTAGAAATGCCACTTCTTTCACCACAATAGATCTTTTTGTTGTTGAACTGACACTGATCTGAATGGTTTTGGTGTGTTAATGTAGACGTTCTTTTGAACACCTAAAAAAGGTCTCTTGCCCTTTCCAGCCTTCCGTGTGACTCCTCTCCAAAGATAACCCTTGGATTGGGAAGGGGAAAACAGCAAGTGTGCAATTTCCCATGGACACTCTTTAGTTTTGAGCTTGCAGCCCCTTTTTGTAGGCAAACAGCCCAATGGCAGCCACTGAAGTGAAGAAAGTGGAAAATCCAACGAGCTTCAGCAGTCCTGGTACAGATGGCAAGTTTCTCTCCCAAAAGGTAGTAGTGATTGGCCGGGCTGGGACATCCTGGAGGAGGAAACATTCAGTATTAGTGCAGGGTCACCTCTGCCATGAGAGGGAGAGTACAGAGCTCACGAATGTATTATATAAATCATAGGCTTCTCTTTCTTTTTAACTAAATGGGGGGCAGGAAGGGGTCCCAAAACACCTCCTGTTGTAACTTGGTCACAATATGGAAAAGGCCGAGAACCACGGATATAAATCAGACAACAGGTTAGGCAAGAAGGGTGGCCTTGTGGTTAAGGACCTAGACTGGGAGTCAGCAGAATCAGGTTCATTTCCTGGCTATTCCAAGACTCCCAGGAGTACCCTGAGCAATGAAATCATTCTCTCTGGGCCTTAGTTCCCCATCTGCAAAATAACAAACAATATTTCCCTCCCTCACAGGGGTGCTGGGAAGATGAATTCATTCATAATGTTAGGTGATCAGAAGCACTCAATTGGCCCCATCGCTATAAGAACTTAGCTAGGGCTAGCAACCAGAACACTGGGTTTAGCTATTGCTCTATCAATGCATAGGATATAAAGCTTGCCTCTGACTCTGGTTCAGGCATCCAGATTTCACCCTTTGAGATCTTTCCCATATTGAACAATATCTGGAAGAAAAATAATGACACCACATGAACATTCATGTTTTATTTAATAATCATAGGCTGGTAATATATTAAGTAATGAAGAAAATGAAAAACTTTTTTCATAAGCTAAAAGTCAGAGCAACTTGTGCAGCTTTCCCACTTGAGACCGTTGTCATAGGTTTCATCCCACCAGGCACAGGCGAAAAGGTTACCTGACAGTCTATTACCCAACCTGAGAAATATTAAAGTAAGTTTAACCTTGTGTCACTCATGAGATTGAACATCTACTGGCAGTGATGCTGGTTGGATTGCCAATCACAGGGACAGGGGTGTAAATTTGTGCCTCTGAAGGTTCAATTGTGGAGTTATCCCTTGGCTTTTTGGGGAGTATAAAAATCAGTGTTTCTAAAACAACAAAAAACCATAGTGCTGTAACAAGGGCAGAGGTTTGCAAGGGCATAAAATGTCTTCAGCACAAATAGGTAAATGTCTCTGTAGCTACCACTGTTGTGGTGTGTAGAGGGAAAGAGAAGGAGGGGTGATCTGAAACACTTATGATTATTAAAATAATATACTATCGTATCAAATGGAAGCCCTGGACCCGATTCTCAGTCCCACTAAGCCTCCTTTACACTGCTCTGCCAGAGTAAAGGAACAGTGGCGGGGGTAAAATATAGTCTGTGCCCACTTGCAGGTCCTTTTATCCTGGGTACATCCACACTGCTGCTGAAAGCCAGCCTTCCAGTCTGGGGAGACAGACTCATGCTAGCTCTGCTCTAGCTATCACACTAAAAAAGCAGTGAGGACAGTGCGACAGGGATGGTGGCCTGGGCTCTCTAGCTGAGCCCAGACCCAGGAGGTCAGGCGGACTGGGGACTCGAATGGCTAGTTTGTGCTGCCACCCATGCTGCAGTGTCCACACTGCTACTGTTAGCATGCCAGCTCAAGCGGCGTGAGCACGAGTCCGTCTGTCTGGGCTTGGAGCAAGCCTCCCAGCTGCTGTGCAGACATCCCCAGTCTGACTGAGAAGCAAGCCCTGTATGTGCTATTTGTTTGCTCTTTTTTTTTGAAACAGACTCTTCGTTGCCTATGATGGATCGACAGACCTCAGCTACATGCTCTCTGTCAGAGAGAAGCAGAAGGGAGTGACCACTTGTCGTAGAAAGGTCAGATTTTAAGGGTCTAACTGGAAATAAAAGCTAGTGCAAGAAATACATAATGAGCTAAAACAAATAATGGACTCTGAGGGAAGTTGCATGGGTAGATCTGAGGGCAGAACTGGATTTGAGGTGTTTATTTTTAGGCACAGGATACATTGCACTGGCTTGGATTTAATATTTCAGTGATGAATTTGATAACATTCAGATTTGTCTGAGACTTTAACTTGTAATGCCTCAAAGGGTTTAATAATATACAGAATATAGTTAAACTTTGGCTCGTGGTGTTTTGGAATCTTGCCACTGTTCATTCTAGGAGCCCTCTTTCATTAGTACAGTTACAGTAGCTAATGAACCCAGAGTATGTCTACACTTTGAGCGGGGCATATGATTCCCAACTCAAGGAGACCCACTTGTGGTAGCTCTCAGTGAGGGAGTAGGCTAAAAATCAAATGTAGCTGCAACAATGGGAGTGGTGGGAGGGGCTGCTAGCCCTGAGTACGTACCTAGAGTCTCTGACCGGCACCTACTTGGGGTGGCCCCGTCACTCATGCGAGGACAGCTACATTCTAGTTTTAGTGATTAGCCCCATGACGGCTAGTATGGATATGTCTCCTCTGGCTGGGAATCACAGCCCCAGCTCCAAATGCAGACATACTCCATGTCAGAAACAAAGATCAAAATCTCCATGAAACATCTGGCCTCTTTTGGTCTTCAATAGCCATGATCAAGGAAAAGTGGCTATCCGTACCTCTCTTGCTGCTCTCTCTCCTGCCTGCACAGCCCCCTCCATGTACCCACTCCATTGGGTAGCAGTCTCTGTGCCCGCAAAGTAGATCTTGCCAACGGGCTGGCGAATGATCCTTTAAAACAAATGTAAAATGTCAAAGACCACTAACAGAAGGCTGACGATCATTTTAAAAGCAATTATTGCCCTTGACACTAGAGCCTGTTAAGTTTCTCAAGAATTCCTAAAGAGCTGGTATGGAAAGGGAAAGAAATACATTAGGTTTTCCCTTCGGTTAGCATCTTACCTGCTCCTATTTACAACATGTTAACTTTAGTCAAGACACAGAAAATCAGAGAAAATCCAAGACACAAACTGATCTCTCAGAAGATGTCTCATTTTAGTGCTTGGATAGGGAACAATCCTAAGAGGCACCAGAAATGCACTGTGGTTAAATGGATTTATTTCCCCTGTATGGCCGCTTTGCTTTTATTCTTCCATTACAACTGGATACGAAGGATGCCTTTGCAGGGATGGGTTGCTCTTATATTTTGAGATTCAGCAGAACTTGCCCATTTGTATGGCTGCATGCTAAAGGGGAAGAGAGAGAGATGCTTCTGTGTGCAGAAGAGAAAGCTGCATCTCCCCCTTTAGGACCCTGCGCTGCTCTAGTTCAGATGCTAGCTGCACAAACTCCATAAGCTTCCTGGTCCACACAGCCACAGGAATTTCACTTCCTTTTCATAGAGGGAGAGTCTCTACTGGTCACAGAGAAAACACTGGGTTAGACTTTAAACAGCTGCCAGAAACTAGCTCGGCCTCTGGGCAAAGCCATAAACCTCACCCATCAATCCATGGCACTCAGGCTAATAAAATATAGCACCCACATGTTCAGGGAATCCCCAGCATCCTGAAACATGGACAGGATATTCCCCAGCTGACTGGCAGCCAGCTTGAGAAAAATCTTAAAAGGGCCATAGTGTGCCCCTGCCAAGGACGTATGGGTTGAGTTGTTCCCATTGTGTGCAGGAAGGAGTATCATGTTCACCGCAAGTACTTCAGTACTAGAACTAGACTTCTGATCACTAGTAGCTGAAGTGGGCCATATGAACAAAGCAATTTTCCTATGCTCCTAGTTAGATGTAAGAACTGTATGTCATTGTTTGTGGGTTTGGGTTTATGTTATAAGAATTTTACTTATTTGTTCCTTCCCTGTGACTAAATGAATTAGCTCTGCCTGAGCCTGACCTTGCCGGTATTGAGTTAATGACAACTCTCCCATTGACTTCAGTGGTCACAACATCACTCTTCTAGAAAGCACTGAAGGAACATATTAAACATTTTAAGCAGCAAAAATGGTCAGTGACCTAGTGGGAAGAGGTCTTGTATTGCTGACATAGGTCCATTAGCCAGTGTGTTCTGTTTCACTGAAGATTATGGGTGAAATCCTGGTTCCACTGTAGTCAACAGCAAAACTCACGTTGACTTCAGTGGGGCCAGGATTTCACCCTATGCTGTATGTTCAATGTGTTTTGTATAGAAAGAATATTGTAACAATTACAAAGAAGTTACTTAAAAAAAAAAGCACAATGTTATCTTGTTTACCTTCCATATTGAGACATGATGCCTGGTGGGAAGTAGGCTGTATAACATCCCCCTGAATACTGTTCTTCACTCCAGTTCTTTTCTTCATAATGCACTGGCTGTAACAGTTAACAAGATGTGAAAGAAAGAACAAGCCCTTGGCTAGGATATTGGAAATAAAATAAGTAAATGTTCGGCTTTTAGGAAACAAAACTAGAATTTTTTTTTTACAATGCTGATGCAGGACTCACACTGCATGCTGTTAATACTATCCAACAGCACAAAATGAGCAGGTTTGTACTTCTATGGAGAAGTAATCTCCCATATAATATAGACGACTTTGACAATTCTTATCCTCTTTTCTGGTATAGAGTCAGAGTTCTTGACTCCTGCTAGTGTTTGGGGTACACCAGCAGCTGGGGAAGCGGGTATCATATGGCGTAACCTGCATTGCTTTTGAGAACTAAAATGTAAATGTTGTCCTTGCTTCACCATTCAGAAGAAACAAGTAGCACTACTACAATGTAAATGAAAGAACAGGCCATGGTTTCTCACATGTAAAGCCTCTTCTGAGCCCATCACTTTGGCATACAGCTCACAGATTTTTCTCTTCCTAAACACAAATATAAACAGCGATCAGAAAACAAGTGAAAGAACCTCATTCTTTGCTGCTGTTCTTAACATTAAAATCTGTTTCAATACACGGTAAAGTTATTTTTGCACGTGCAACAGATTCCAAGTTCATACTCTTAGGCCAAATTTTCAAACGCTGATGCCTAAGTGCTAAATCCTGATATCACATTTGGGAGGCTCATGTTGGACTGAGTGCCAATAAATGAATGTTTGTACAGTTATCTGAGGATGCAGGGTCAAATTATACTCAGATTCACTGGTATAAGTCTGGAATAGCTCCAATGAAGTCAATGGAATCACTCCAGATTTACAACAGGGTAGCTGAGAGCAAATTTCGACCTGTAAAATGCTCAATGGTATTTTATTTATTATGAATAACAAAATAAGCTTCAAACTGGACTCTTTTTTCATACATGGTTGTGGAAATAGTACTGTTGTAGACACGGATGTTTATACATGTATGTAAATAATAATAAATGTCAGAATATTTTTGTCTGGCCCTTAGGGGAAGGACACCGAAGGTTATGTACCTCAGCACTCCCTTCATGTCATTAATGGACCAACTATGTGAAAATGGTCAGGAAGGAAGCAAGCATTTTGGAATCTTTGCAATAACCAGCAGTTGTCGCAGACCAAAAGAGTGCCCCAGGACTATCTATGAAAGACAATGTGCTAGTGATAACATGAAAAAGCAGATAGCATGTGGACCCTTTAAAATATCCTTAAAATGGATTCCCTGGGTGCTGTGCCTGCTTACGCAAGCTGAGTTTGGCCCTTGGCGTTTAGGAAATACTATTATCTGTAGTTGCTCTATGGGTATATAAAATTACTTGGTGAAGCATCCTAAAGAACAACTCTTTGAAATTTGTAAGTTCTTACCTCTCTTCTTTGCTGACCCGTGCAAGTCTATAGGCCTTTCTTGTAAGGATAAAACTAAAGACAAGAGGACATAAGTATTGTGCAGTGTCAATACACAGGCTGATTTACAAAGCACACGTATAAAGTCTTTGGTTTAAAAGACTTTACAATGAGTGAGGCAAACATACTCCTGGTAAGTCTCATTCTTTTACCAGATAAATAGCTTAATCATCACAGAATACATTTATCCATATTCAATAGCTTCTTGCATTATATCCAGAAATGATCAGCTTGTACAGAGATCACAGAGCACAGGAGTAAAGTGCTACTTGCAGGAAGCTAACAAAACTGATTACCACGTGCTGTGCTAGCTGAAGCTTCCTAATGGGTTGAAGGTGTAGCCCCAGGTACAGCATAGTACAGCAATTCAAGGTGAAGGTGACGGAGGCATGGACTACTGACAAGGGAGAGTCTGGGGGAGATCTCAGAAAGGGGCCGAGTCCTTTGAAAGCAACTCCATCTACTCCTGCTAGGATCTGCACAGGGGTCAATAGTACCCTGTGGTAACTGGTATCAAAGAGAGCTCACAGTTCTGGAAGAATCAATAGACACCCCTATGGTGGAATGTTCAAAATTGCTCAGCATTGGCCTAATTCTCCTCTCACTGAAGTGAGCGGTGCAATGCCCATTGACTTCAGTGGGAACGGAATTAGGCAACACCCTGATCTTCCTCCAGTGTGAGGAGATAATCAACCAATACAAGACGTGCAGCCTCTCTTTCCATATCGAGATCTAAATTCGAATTGGCTAAGATCAAGACCTGAGTTTCCTTGAACTGGGCTCTAGTTTTCTTGTCCCTCTAAATTCCCAGGTAGCTGCCCCTCCTACAAGGCCAATAACACTTTTATTAAAAGATCCATGATTAGGTCAGCTGCAGGGCAATTGCAGGAGAGTGAGGCTACAGTATACACAACATATATTTTATGACAAGCAGTTTAGAAGGCTAGTCACATTCCTAACAGTAATTGCTCTAAGATGTTTTCAGCTAGAGTCAAATTGATTCCTGGAATAATTCCATTGACCTCAGATGAATTTGGCTCCTGGAATCCTTCATAAAGTTGTGCATATTAGCAAAGAGATGATTCCGACATTGATTTTAGTAGCAAGAAAAAATATTTACATTCCTGTTGTTGACAGTAACTTGAGAGGAATGTTAGGGGGTTTCATGGAGTTCAGAACAAGGACATTTTAAAACTGTGTGTCCATAACGTTACACAATTCAATAGGAGTGTTAGGCTCTCTCTGTATGGTACTGTACATGCAATTATTTGGTATATATACACAAGTGTTTTTTCAGTTTGTTTGGAAGGTTCGCCTTGGATTTAAAATGGAAACATTTAGTAAACTTTTCTTTAATTTATATTCACTTAATTCACTCTTTTCAAAAGCCACTAAGTGCTGTTACACATTTTCCAGCTCTCCTTCCAAAATAAAATGCTAAATACTTGGCAGTTTCTCCAGAATTCCAAATCTGTCACTGAGCAGCTGTGCTTCAACCGAATTACAAGATGCTGTGAGGAACAGTCCTTCATCTCTCTTCAATGCATTGCAGATTCAAGACAAACAATGGCTTCTGTCAACTGCATTTTCAGTATTCAGCATGGCCAAAAGAGAAGGCCCAGTATAGCCAGAGCAAGATGCTTGGTAAATTTGAGTAAGAGAGGTTTAATTTCTATGGACCCAATTCAGCAAAACCCTTAAATGTGTGCTTAACTTCAACCATAGGAATAGGCACATTGGACAATGTACCTCCCTTCCCACCAGCCTCCTCACAGCTGGTGAAAAGCCTCTCTCCAAGGAATCCAGAGGCTTGAAGGGGCTGCATAACTACTTTATCCCACACAAGAGGATGCCCAAAGACTGCAGCTGGCCCAGTGTGCCTTCCATGCATCCTTACAATGTATGAATATCACCTATAGTGATTTGCATGCTTTCCAATCCCCTCCGTAAGTCCTTTAAAAAGCATCTAAAAATCTAGGAATATGGACTAGGGGCTCCTTACCCTATAATGGCAGGCACAGATCCATCAGGTTTGGAATCATCTAAGGTTATTGAAATTGGAGCTTCTTCGTCCTCAATAAGCATGCAGCCACAGTAATCTGACAGGAGAAAGGAAACATATAATAACTGCTGGGTGTTATTCACTGGTAGTAATGAAAAAAATTCCATAAAAAGTAAATGTAGAGCTGTTCTTCATTCACTGATAATACCAAGAAATCTGGAACCTCCTTCTAGCATTCTCTCTCTCCCTGTCAGTACAGTTTCCCAAACTGCGTGTACATACACATCCTAATTTGTTTTTAAATGGGGATTTTGTTGCTTTGCATGAATTTATTTGTGACTCACAGAAAGTTATGGAGACTTACTCTTATCAAATAACAGAAACTGAAAAAAAAAATATTCAGACTTAGTAGAAATATATTTTATTTGTTCCTCAAGTAGCTTGCCCAAAACAACACCAGAACCCTATTCTTGGCAAGCCTCCTCAGTGGAAACTCAATCTTGTACTCCTTGTGGAACTCTCAAAGGGGATTACACAGAAGTAGGGTAGAAACAGCAGGGGTAGGACATAACATAGGAATTGCCATAGTGGATCGGACCCCTGGTCCTCCCAGTCTAGTATCTCGCCTCTGATAGTAATCAGATGCTTCAGAGGCAGGTGCAAGAAACCCTGTAGTGGACAACAGTGGAATGACTTGGTGGCTGGTTGAAGAGATATAAATCCTCATAACATAAAAAAAATCCACCTGTTTAATGCAACGGTGGCTGTTCTGATATTGGAAATGAAGCATCCTCACACACAGTTCTGGAAACTTTTTTTTTTGCCCATTCTCCAACACTTAAAGATGATAAAACCGTGGCTTTAAAATTAGTGTAACACTAAACTCCCAAGTTCTTCATTTTTCCCTGGAGTTGATACCCACATACCCATCTTCTTCCAGAAGGCCTCTTTATAGTACACCATGCATTTAATGACAGAACCCATAGGAAGACGCTGAATTAACTGGTTTCTCTCTGACGGTAGTTCTGGGTTGAAATGGATCTTTGTAGTCAGGCCTGGGGGGATGGCACTAATCACATAACTGCCCTGAAACACAAGGAATTGATATATCACACACACACCTTCAATCTTAGATATGAACCTAAATATTATTTTCCTTTATTTAAGATGACCTTTGTGGCACTATAATATAAAATGACACAATACAACAAAGCAGATAGAAGGTAGACTAATGTCAGGAGCCAACTAACAATACATTAATATGAGACCCAGTCATAAATAAATCAGTAAAGCAGATTTCAAAGACTTTCAGGGGAGTCTGAGAAGCAGAGACACACAAATGTGTGGTGCTGATTACATTTGGCTAAGAGCTGCAGTGGACATTTCCCCTCACACACACACACTCTAAATGCAAATTACTATTATTTTTATTGAATTACCTCATATATCTCATGGTTTAGAGTCTCCACGATGACACTATCACCTGACTGATCAATGCAAACTACAGGCCTCTCCAGTTTAACTCTGCCTTTGAGGAGTTCCATTATCTTTTCTGTAATCTGACCAGAACCCCCAACAAACTTCCGCTCCTGGAAAAAAAAAAACCCACCAAGAAATCATCTTCAGAGTAGAGTCTATCATAAATTCTGTTAACACATGAGAAGATCAGGGTGAGATTTTCAAGTACACAGAGCGCACAAACAAGGCCAGATTTTCAAGAGTTGTTTTGAGTTAACTAATCAAGTTATCCAAGTACACTTTTTACTACACTTGTATTTAGTTTGAACTACACTTGCTTTGTATGCTTGAAGGACACTCATACATTCAATAATAAGTGGCCATGGAAACCAAAATGGCAGCTATTACAACAGCAGCAAAAAAACCTATGTTGAAGGGATGTGGGGAGGGAAGTTAAATAAATTGTCCTGCTTTAACTTGAGGCCTAGATTGATTAGATGCCACATTGTACAGAGCTCCCATAGATGATAATTTGACACTTTCAAACACATATTGAACTCTTGCACTGTGTAAATTATTGATTGATTATTCATCTTTTCATTAACTGCAGAGAACTTAAGTTTGTGCAATGGAAAAGGACCACCACACTTGTTCATTATGATCTCAAGAAAGGAAACATTTATGACATTCTGTACCTGCCCCCCATTGGTTACGGAAAATATCCTGGTTGTCCCCCCACACAGCTTCACGTACCACAGGAACCAGAGAGCAGAGACCTCATGTGGCTCAGAGGTGACATTGATATTCACAAAGAGAGTAGCAAACTCTCTGGCAGTTCTGTATGCAAAACAAAAGCAAAGACAACGGGGTTAGGAAGTAGATATTAGAGCTGGGTAAAAGTTTTTGGATAATTAGTACATTCACCAAAAATGCATTTTTCAGGGCCCTGAAACAAAATCACAAATTCAGGTTGAACTTAAATAGTTTCAGCTGAAAAAAACTGGGGAAGTTTTATTTTTTTTTTTGGCAATATCAAAATGTTTTGGTTTTGACATTTTGTTTTGAAACTACACTTTCAAAATGAAATATGATTTCAAAACAATATTTAAAATATTTCACTGCACCTGAACAAAATGTTTGTTTTGGTGAGAAAAACCATAACAATTCTGTTTTGGTTCAAAACAGGTTTTTGTTGTTGTTAACCATTGAACTTAAATTCAATTAGTCACTAAGCAATAATAAATATTACTTTGCTGTTGGCTATTATTAGTTTTTCTTTATTATCTTTGAACAAGGTTATTTCCCGAAAGCGCACAGATCATTTTTGCTCAATTCAATTTTTTTGGCCTGTAGAAAGGGCTATTTGAATATGTTTATAAGAAGCTCCCTATCATTTACCCATTCTTATTTACCCTGCTTCTTAACTAGTTTCCCAGTTGCCACTACTGCCACAAAACAAATATTTTCTCAACAGGAGATGCATTTGATAGCCAGTTAGTGGAGGTCTTCTGCCTTTCTCCTCCATGGGGAGCTCATCAAGTAGACCACTCCCACGGTTTGATACATCCCTGGTAGCTTAAGGAGTACATTTCCAAGGCCACTTCTTACTCTCCCACATGTCACTGCAATAAATTTTATTGCCTCATCAAATTTAAGTACTACAATGTACAGCAATGACAGCAATCATAGTAAATATATATACAGAGGGCCAAATTCCCTGCTGGTGTAACTCCACTCAACACAACAGTGTTACACCACCAGAGAATTAGGCCCAGAGTATTCACCTATATTTCACTTGTGATTTGTTAATTAGCATACTAAGTTAGATCATTTATGAAAGACAGTCAAAGTGCTTCCAGATAAAGTTTCATTAACAGAGAGAATCTCTATTCATCTGCTGAGGTAACCAACTTAGCAGGCTATCTCTGATGGAATATGTAACTTGTGAACTTTTACAGCCCTTTCTTACTTTGGCTCTGAGGGTAGATTTAATTTACTTAGGCATGCGCTTTACTTGCCTTTGCAAGTTATTGGTGTGGCTCTGAAAGTACCCAGCATGCAGAAAGATGAGTTTCCTACTTATAATACTACCATTCTGAGCAGTGGCTCAGAAACTTTGATTGGTTTGAAGGGAATAAAGCAGAGAGAGTTTTGAGTTTTTGAACATATCTCAGCTCAACATCCTCATTAAAATTACAAGAATCAGCAATAGAATCAGTTTTGTTCACAATGCACAGAAGCACTGTAGCATACAGCTTATTATAAATCTAGTACTGCTTATACATCTGTGAGTTACTGACTTAGAAGAAAGTCCATTGGGTGTAGAAAGGACTGCTCACAATTACTTTTATAGACTACAACAGTGATTCTCAACCTATTACCATCGTGGGCTACATAAGCAGCTCTCTATGTGTTATGTGGGCCGCATCCACACCTGTATATATGCTACCTGTATGGCCCTGAGCATGTTACATGGGCCACAGCTGTGTGCTGACTGGGCTCCAGGTTGATAACCACTGGACTACAGGCATGGGCAGACAAGTGGCTTATAAAATTAATTGTATGGAAAATATCATGCAATAACGATCAGGACAGAAACCTAGTGGCCATATTCTGTAAGCCTCAGAGCAGGAGAAGGATTCAGAGAAGCACAATACCTTGAGGGAGAAAGTAGTCTGAAATCTTTGATATAGTGCTAAAAACTAGTAAGAAAGAAAAGGCAAACAGTGCTGACCTGCCTAAATAAAAGGTATTGTACTAAGTATAGAGGTGGAAGCTATTCTAGTACAGTGTAAGGGAATGGCACAGCAAAGTGGGATAGGTTTAATACAGTCTACCTGGTTCTGTTTGCCTCCTTATAGGGCGGATGCTATGAAATGAGGAAGGAAGAGCAGACCACAACTGGAGCTGCTGACTCCACATCCAGGCAGTGGTGTTTTATTCAGATAGCACCTGGAAGTGCATGGCACTTTACAGACAAGGAAAAGACAATGCCCATTCCCACAAAAGCTTACAATCTAAGACCCTGGTGCTGCCAGGTGCCGAACACTGGGAGTTGAGGCGCTCAGCTCCTTGCATGTTCAACTCTCTTTACCTGCCCTCATAGACCAACTGCTGTAAAACCCATATATCATTTTTATTTATTTATGATGTTTGGGCTTGCTCTAATTAGTCAATTTTTTATACACTGCACCACCAAAAACTACTCTAGTTGTGGCCTCACTAATGCTGAGCAAAAAGAAACAATCACTTAACTCGTTTTACATGGGTACTTCTGTTGAGACAATCTAGTATCACATTTGCTGCCTTTGTGACAGCACAGTACTGTTAATGCATTCAATTTATCATCCACTATACCTTTACAACCTTCCCTCTTCCTACTGTCTACCCAATTATCTTCTATTCTTTGCTGGAGCATTCAATTATTCTTCATACATTAGCCACCTTGCCTCTGTCCTTATTGAATCTCATTTCAGTGATTTCAGAAACATCTAATTTGTCAGGCTCATTCTATATTTTTAACTCTCTCCTCCTAAGTCATTACAATCCCTTTTCCCTTTGCATCATCTGCAAAATTGAAGTCTGACCTGACCCACTTGAAGTCAATAAGAGTGTGATGAAGACCTCAGTAAGTGCACTTTACACCCCATCATATAACGTGCCAAGGAAGCTAGAGGATTTTAAAGTGAATAAAATGTTATCTACTTGGTCCAGCAAATTTTGTCGGTGAGCTCTTTCATTGTCATTTTGTCCCATTCTGCAGCATGCGGGGCCGCCCAGGGTGCATCAGCAGGGATCTACAAATGAAGGCAAAATATTAAACTTAGTGCATAGTATATTACTACCTAGTCATATTTGGTTGGCAGCCCCAGGCCTGCTAATATAGTGGGTCAAATTTGCTCCCACCTACTGGTACACTGGTGTAAATCTGGACTCTCTCTGTTTCATCAATAGATACACTCATGCAAACCCAGAGTAAAACTGAGGGCAGAATCTGGCCTTTTATTCACACTGTAAAACTGAACTACACATTTAATGCTGATCTGCTGCCTACAAGTCTCAACACAGGAATGCACTACTGTTTGAGTCTTGTCGAAAGAAAGGTATTATCAGAGATTTCTGGGAGAAAGCATGTAGTGTAGGTACATCATAATGCAAAACCTTACACATATGAGTGACTTGTCCTTGTGTGAGTGAAGTTATTGAGGTGTGTGAGTCTTTGCCAGATTGGCCTTCAGTTCAGTAGAAAGGTTATGGAACAGTTGACAGATACCTGAAAGTTTGGAATCCTCTGCAGGGATTTTTTTGCACAGTGGATGGTCAAGAATGTTAAAAGTTCCATTTCTGAAGCATTTACAAATTTTGGTTTTAAAAATAATGGCACTCTGAACTAGCCTCTAGTCCATCTTACGGAGCTGCCCACAATCATCATCATCATCATCATAACAGTAAGCACCCCCGCAACTCCTATGCTGTCCTTTCTGGACCTACAGCAGGGGTAAGCAAGTGCTAAGCACATCCGCTGCTTTGCCCCATCCTTGAGCACGTTGGCAGAATCTTGACTTTGCCTCTTTCCCAATACACTGGGCAGCACAGCTGCACCACCACAGGAGGTAATACTCCCCTACTGGTCTGGATTAGTAACGTATTGCTATTCTCCCCAAGCAAGGCAGGAATCTTACCTCTGTGACGTACAGTGCTTTTCCTGGGGCCCTGCAGCTATATCCTTTATAAAGGGTAGACTGTCTAAACACAGTCTAGTCTTCCATGGTCCAGGGTTTGACATTTTTAAAAGTCCTTTAGTAAAATAGCACATTTTAGCCTCCAATCTTTAGCCATAAAAATCACTTCTACCCTTTCAGTGCATGTGCCCTGATATCGTTCAGTGTTTGTGGTTGTTGTCTGACACTCCATATTGGAATTCTGAAAGGGTTTTTCTGAACCTTCATATAAAAAAGCCTATTCCCTGTGACACCAAGACTGATGGTATAATCTCATGATAGATTTATATGCAGTCCGCATTTACATCATACCTCTTTCCCCATTTCATTCATTGTCCTCCACAGATTGTTATAATCCAGGTAAATTATGGGATTCCATATGGGAGGGAATGCACCCTGGAATGGGTAGGACTTCCCCTGAAATGCACAAATAAAGGTAACCAACTGAGATACAACAGAAAACAGATCAAGGCTTCACGGCAGCACAAATTAAACAGAAATTGCAGTTACCAAAGCAATATTATAATTAACTTTCAATCCAAAAAGTCTTTGTAAATGAACCCTGGGTAAATTTCTGCTGTGAGAAATGCTGATCAACAAGTAGGCCAGGTGACAAACTGTTAAGAAAACCAAGTTGTCTTAATAGGATCCAAAAATTCAGTTTTTGTAGCATCTGGTTTTAGATAATAGATTTCAGACATGTCTGAGGGCTTGTATACACATAAAAATAATCTGGAATAAAGTGGGGTGTGACTTTAAAATAGATTAGTGATTTCTGATTAACTCCATGTACGGATGCTCTTATTCCAGAATAAGAATGTCTTAATGCACAAAATATTCACACACAGGAAATAGCTATTCTGGAATAACTCCTCAGGAAGACAAGTTCTAAATGTTAAGTATTCCTTGCTGCTAAGCCTGTTACTGATGGCTGAAACTGAGACAATTTGGTGGCTCACACTGAATAAGCAACGAAAAATTTGGATAAACTCTCAATAAGCATCAAAACGACCTGAATATCTTTGACTGCAGTCACTGATCATCAGTCACTAGGCTTAGAAATTTGGCCACATTCCTTTGTGATATGACGCATCCTGAGACAACACTAGCATCTAAAAAATTCTATACTAAAAACAAACCAATTAAAAAAACCCTCCAGATGTTTTTGGCTTCAGAAAATAATTCTCGTTATGAATACATACAAAAATGGATCTGCCAGGAAACTGCTGCAGCTATACAGGCTACTTCCGATGACCTTGGGAAATCATTAAAAGGAAAGCAATCCAACGACACACATTTGAGCAACTGGTTCTCTTGACAGCTCTTATCTGAAGGAGGAGCTGGATCAACAGTCACCATATTTTCCTCACCAAATCATTCTGAACCTGCTCCTCTTGAAATCAATGTCAAAATTCCCATTGACTTTGTGCTGTGTGTGCGCGTGCGCGCCCTATTGATTCTCTTCTGACTGGCTTTCTACAGAGATCCTAACACCAAAACCCTACACCAGGGCATTTCACCACCCGAGTTGGTGAGACTAGTAAAGAAGGCAAACCTCAAGATTTAGGGTCAAATTATGGATGTTCTAGAGCAGAGGTGCGGAGATGAGAGGACACAGGAGGCAGGTATAGTACTGCAGCGGGAGGGTAGGTGGCGTCACCTGGCATAGCCAGTAGTATTTGATCCCTCAGCAAGATGTAGCCATGATCCTTCTATCTCCACACAATGACCTGAGGCCAAAGGGCTGCTCTGGGATGGGATGGGGAATGTGGGCTAGACCTTTGTCCCAACTGTAGCAAGAGCTGGTAGCGAACGGGCTCTCACAGCAGATCTAGGAGGTACAGTGCCAGCTTGTGGCCCAGCTAGGTATAATGCCGTGAGCCACTGTCACCTCCTCCCACTCTCAGTGCTGCTTAGGCTCCCAAAGTCCTTACGGGTTGTTTTTTTTTTTTCAAATTATGTTGAGCACTTGAAACAGGGTACTCCCTCTGGGTACTGGGTACTTGTTTAGCTCAGAGTTCTTTTGTAGCCACTCTCAACCATCGGGGCCACAGTTTCTCCCCCATCTTTTTTAGGAGAGGGTGGGGTGGGAATTGCTGCCCATAAGCTCTTCTCCATATCCCTCCAACGTGGCTGCAGTACGTGCACTTGCTGCTACTAGAACAGAACGAACGCTCCCATGAACCAGCTGCAAGGTAGTTATTCAGATCAAGACAAACTGCTTCCTCCTTCGCTTTGGGCAGCAGCTCTGAAGTGGAATTTGGAAGAGAACAAACTGTGCTGTAGGGTGGAGCAGATACGACTGGATGGATGCTGAATCATGATGTACTGGCTAGTACAGCAGAAGTCCTAGCTTGGTAAACCGATACTATTCATAAGGGATAAATGCTATAGGAAGGAGCAAATTATTTGGTTTTTAAAAATCTTTCTTACTGCTTTGTTTAAAAAAATCATATTCTGTATTTGTGGAGCTTAACTATTATTAATCAGGACTCTAGATGCATCTGAAATATCAGCACACACTCTCTCATCATAAAACAAAGCGAATGCCACTGAAAGGCAAAGGGCAAGGTCTAAGTTCACCATCTCATTGCCTTAAAGATTAATTATTACTGAGGCTACAAAGCCAGGTGTTGCAATGCACAGGTGACATTGAGGGAATGGGCAGAAATAAACTCTCCCTTCAGAATGAATGACAATATGAAAACTTCCCACATCTCTATCTCCTGCATGAATAGAAGATGGAACAAGCCTCACCCAACTCTTAGCTACAGAAAGCCAAGATGGATACAAGGAGGTACTTTCTCTTTCAAAGAAGCTCAGTTTCTTTTTACTGTGTAATAAAGACCCTTCTTCACACAAACTGGCAATAGGGATACTGAACTTCCATTGGGAATGGAATAGCTAACACACACCACCTCACATTTTAAGCCTATTTTACTCAATCCCAGAAAGTGTATATTTTTTTTTAAAAAAGTGGTAGAGTCACTTTTGTGACTGTAGGTTCAAAATAAATCCCTCCCATCCCTCCCCTCCCTTATTCAAACCAAGGCACTCCTTTATCAGTGCCCACAGCAAGAGCCAGATAATAACAGCTGACAGTAACTCTGTAGGCCTTCTTCCAAAGCAGCTCTGCCAATGTTAGCTATTGATTAAACTGATTTAGGCAGCAAAATGCTCAGATACTCCAAAAACTCTTCTCTGATTTACTGCAGTTGGAACTCCGAATGTGACAGACAGAATCTGCACGCTCTCTAGCCATACTGGCTGCGTCTACACTAGTGTTCTCCTGCACATTTCCCACTGCTGCACTAGCCCCAGTTCAGCTCCACTGCTAGTGCAGACTGGCTGCCAATATTTTAACCACCATGTAATCTAAGCCTACTCGGAGCAAGTTTAGAAACATTTAGCATTACTTCTGACACTCATTTCTTCTTTTATTATTTACTATTATTGGTATTGCAGTATAGCGCCTAGGAGCCCCAGTCTCAGACCAGGACCCCATTGTGCTAGTTACTATATAAACACAGAACAAAAGAGCTTACAATCCAAACACTGAAATTATTGTGCTTTTATTTATTTTCTTTTGCTAAACTGAGGCAATAGCACTGGCTTGGTACGTAACAGCTTTCAGTAACTGACTGGAATTTTAATGGTATTTGGAGGGCCAAATCCTGGGCCCTAAAAAGTCAGTGACAAAATTTCTATTGACATTGGTGGACTGAGAATTAGGCCTTGGATGAGGTGTTCGATCCGCGGCTCTGAAGACTAAATTTCTTCTGCTGACCTTCAGCACTGAAAGCCTGAGCAGGGAGGACCAGCTGCATCAGCACAACTAACACCTAGCCAGAGCTCTGGCACAGAAGGAATGCTTCCAGGCCCTTTCATGCCCCACCCTGGATGTGACAAACTGGCTCTCTAAAGAAAGTAGCAGAAAGGATCACTGGGGTCCCTTTATTTCATAGAATCATAAAATATGAGGGTTGAAGGGACCTCAGGAGGTCATCTAGTCCAACCCCCTGCTCAAAGCAGGACCAATCCCCAACTAAATCATCCCAGCCAGGCCTTTGTCAAGCCTGACCTTAAAAACTTCTAAGGAAGGAGATTCCACCACCTCCCTAGGTAACCCATTCCAGTGCTTCACCACCCTCTTAGTGAAAAAGTTTTTCCTAATATCCAACCTAAACCTCCCCCACTGCAACTTGAGACCATTACTCCTTGTTCTGTCACCTGCTACCACTGAGAACAGTCTAGATCCATTCTCTTTGGAACCCCCTTTCAGGTAGTTGAAAGCAGCTATCAAATCCCCCCTCATTCTTCTCTTCTGCAGACTAAACAATCCCAGTTCCCTCAGCCTCTCCTCATAAGTCAGGTGCTCCAGCCCCCTAATCATTTTTGTTGCTCTCTGCTGGACTCTTTCCAGTTTTTCCACATCCTTCTCGTAGTTTGGGGCCCAAAACTGGACACAGTACTCCAGATGAGGCCTCACCAATCTCAAATAGAGTGGAACGATCACGTCCCTCGATCTGCTGGCAATGCCCCTATTTATACAGCCCAAAATGCCATTGGCCTTCTTGGCAACAAGGGCACACTGTTGACTCATATCCAGCTTCTCGCCCACTGTAACCCCCAGGTCCTTTTCTGCAGAACTGCTGCCTAGCCATTCGATCCCTAGTCTGTAGTGGTGAATGGGATTCTTCCGTCCTAAGTGCAGGACTCTGCACTTGTCCTTCTTGAACCTTATCAGATTTCTTTTGGCCCAATCCTCTAATTTGTCTAGGGCCCTCTGTATCCTATCCCTATCTGCCACCGTATCTACCTCTCCTCCCAGTTTAGTGTCATCTGCAAACTTGCTGAGGGTGCAATCCACACCATCCTCCAGATCATTTATGAAGATACTGAACAAAACCGTACCGAGGACCGATCCCTGATTTACTTCCTTTCACCTGCTAAACTCTAGCGATTCTAACCACAGGGGCTGAATCTTTCCCTCAGAATTACTCCCTTGTCCCCCACAAGGGAAGGTAGAGGTATGGTGGGGTATGTGTGGTGCTAGTGACTTCTACAACAATAACCTTCCTGGCCGGCCTGGACCCTGTGGAGAGACCTCAGTGAAGTCTGGGATCTGTAGATGGCGAAATGATGCGCTGCATACAGAAGGGGGAAGAGTCAAGCGGGATGCACCTTTTACTCCCCTCAAACCAGTGAATTAGAACAGTGGACAATTAATACAGCGTGAGGCTGTGTTAACTTCTGTGTAGTTCTTCTGTGCCAGGGAAGGCAACTTCAGGAGGAGTGGGATCCTGGAGGAAGCAGCAACTGGGGAAGTCCTTGACTACATGGCTCCAATGGAGCCACACTGCCAGGGAGATGATGGGGCTGAGATTAGAGGTCCCCAAATCTAGCATGTAGACACAGGACCTCCATGCAGATAGCCTGGGCCTGCTGGAGACCTCAGGAGATCTGTGGAGCATGCGGGGCAGGGAAGCTGCTACTTCAACCCAAAGGACTGATACAAGGAAAGCTTCAAGGGGGAAATCATTGATCTATCTATGCAGATGCTTATCCTGGTGCCCATCACTGTAGTTTTTGACCATCTTCCATCCCCATGCCACCTTCTTGCATGGGTGTTTCCAGGGGAGGGGGAAATCCAGGCCAAGTGGTTATTGGCCCAAAAGTTTATATAACTGCTTTTAAAAGTTGCCACATCCCAAGCAGGGCATCAGTGGCGTCTTTGTTCTTTACAGAGGGGTTCATTGCGGTGAGCAAGGGTTGAAATTATCTCATTTTTATGCTAGTTGTAACGTTCTGGGTGGATTACCTTGAACTACTGTTTCCTTAACTGAAAAGCAAATAACCTCCTGGCTTGGTTCCCATGCTAATAGCCAGGCTGCCTGACTAACCCACAGAGTTTATTTAATTTTTCTTTCCCTAGGGTGTTGAGTACTTTCCTACAGACTTTAATCCTGCTGCCTGCCTGACTTAGTTACCTCACACCAAACAAAAGAAAACAATCTGATGCTCCACAGCTCAGTGCTTAGCAAAAGCAATTTGGAGAGAAGGCTTCTGTTAGAGCTGCACTGTGCACACACAGGGCTAAACGGTGGCATTTAGTCCATGGTAGGATGCACTTCGGAGCCATCCCACCCCAAGCAAAGTTCAGGGAGATGCAATCCCACCCTAAGCTTCAAGATGTGCAAGGGAAGTGCACAGCTGCACCCACCTTGAGGATGGCACAGCCTACTCCTCTCTGCTGATCTGGGGGCTGGGGGAGGGAGGGCAGAGGTGTGTGTTTTGAAACCTGTCTCTTCTCCCACGCCTCCTTTGGGGCAATGTGCACCACGGTGGTTCCTAGAAGAAGCAGCCCCTGTGTTCCGCTGAATGCAGGACTGAGACTGCCCTTGGGCCTTGCACAATGCACACAGGTTGGGCTGGAGCGGTGGCTCCTTATGCCATCATGCCCTTCTTCCCAAGTGCTCGTGCATAAGGAACAAGAACATTCAGGTTCAGAATGTCTGTCGTTCCCCTTATTGGATCTGATTCTGCAGTTCACAAATCTCTACACAGACTTGCTCACACCTTCGCCAGCTGCACCTTCATCCCCGTGTATGTAGACGGACGTGCTAATTCTGCTTGAGCTACTGTACTAAAAGGTACCTAGGGGCAGTTTGGGCCGCGGTTTAGGCTAGCTACCGAAGTATATACCCAAAAGGTCTGGGAGGGTTTGTATTCAGGCAGTTAGCCTGAGCTGCCACCCATGTTACCCCCAGCTACAACGCTATTTTTCATGTGCTAGCTTGAGCAGAGCTAGTGTGTGTCTGCGTACCTGAGCTGGAAAGCATGCTCCCAGCTGCAGTATAGATGTACCCTTTGCGTGGAAGAAATCATTCTATATAAGACACCATGCTTTACATGCAAACGACTGCCATTTGCCAGAAGTTCATATGCTTTGAAAATGCTGAGTGAATGCAGCACAACCAAAATTAAAAAAAAAAAAAAAAAAAATCCCTTATCTACCCATTGATTTTGTGTATCAGTGTGAATGCTGCAGACAGACACCAATAGGCTGCACATTTTGTAAGAGGAGCTTCATTTAACACCACAGCAAGGTACCAACAGCTATGGTTTCTAGAAGCTTCTATTCAACTGACATGAAAGTGAAAATGGAGGGACTTTCAATGAAAGTAACATATCAGACAGAAAAAACAACAACCCCCGCACTGTCAACCAGATCTGTGAAGGAAGAAGTCCTCCCTTTCCCCCTCATTCCTAACACACTCTTACTGGGCTGGGGGGGGGGGCAATAAATAAAGAACAGTCTTGCTGGAGAGATAGCCTAATAGCTAAGCAAAATCTACATGCCAAAACCAAATATATTTAGTGTTTCAGAATATGAACTAGCTTTTGATTCATGTTGGTTGACATGGTAACAAGTGGAGTTCTTTCTATAGAAAAAGGGAGAACAAAAAATGCGAAAAGACAGATAGTAGGTTTGGGTTTGGGTTTGGATTTTTTAGATACACAGTGGCTGCAAAGGAAATCTACCTACCAGTGAAAGCTCATGGTTCTTTAAAAGCAGAGCTTTGGAGCTGTGCTCTGGCTCCGCTCCAGCTCCAGGCAAAAACCTGCAGCTCCACTGCTCCGGAGCTGCTCCGCGCTCCAGCTCCGGGCTCCACTCCAAAGCCCCGTTTAAAAGTGCAATTAGTATAATACACTTTAAAAATTCCTTCCCCAGATAGAAGTTCACAGAATGTCTTGGAGTACTCTAAATCTCTTTAGTTGCTTCCTAGCTAAATTTCCTTGCTTCTAAATTAAATGTTTCTAAGCAGTATCCTAGAGCAAAGCCTCCTGACTCATGTGGGAAACTGCCGAACAAAAAATCTCTGTGAATCTGTGGTGGGGCATGAATGGTTGAAACTGTCATAGCAAAGTCTAAAGCTGGCTTGGGCTTCCTGAACAATCTGTCCATTCACCTCTCTGACCTCAGCACAGTTGGAATGTGAACCTCAGAGACAAGCACTTGGGAATGGAGCTCCCTGTTTAACCACAGCTAAACAAACTATGACAAGCCTTAGCTGAGAGAGATACTGTATTATAGTTAAATAGAAATGTTTTAAATCTTGCCCCTGAGTGCTTTCCGTTCAAATGTGGAACTTGGTAGCAAATCCACAACTTACAATTAATTAACCTGGTAATTTAAATAGCAAATATTTTCCAGATCAATAAAGGAATTTCATGCCCATAATTCCACGTATCAAATAGTCTGCTGACTAACTCTACATTTTCTGGGAAGTACTATTGTTGTTGTTTAGATTCCAGTAGCATCTAGAATGTACTAGGCATGCTTCCACCCATGAAGACACAACCCCTACCCTAAAGGGTTTATAATTTAAGAAGCCAAGAAACATATGAACGGGAGGGAAAGGGATAAAACATACAAGCAATTATATATATATAGCCTTGAATGCCCCTTAATATACTCAGTATTAAGTAGCTAACTTCTTGTACGCATCACAGTAGAAATGGATCTTGAGAATGGATTAAAAGGGAGATAGTGTAGTTGCCATCTGAGAATGTGATATAACACAACATCTCAAGGGAAAGAAGAAAGAGTAATGGAGATCCGAGGGGAAGAAAGCAAGTAGTTTAGGGCTGGAATTCGTGGGAGGGAGAGAGAAATAGACCATGCTGTCAGGTTCTGTCCTAGTGTTTATGTGCCTCCCACAAAGGGGGATATCTGAGATTGATGTGTCTACTCTTGCAGCTTGGGGTACAAGGAGGAGACATACCTGCACTAGCAGTCATTGAGCTTGTGCACTAAAAATAGAATGTAATCACCACAGTGCAAGTGGCAGGAGGGGCTAGCCACCCCGATTACATACCTGTCAGAGACCCCTAGTATGTACTCGCGGTAACTAGTCCATCTTGCTGCTCTCACAGCCACTGCTACGTTCTATAGCTAGCATGCTAGTTTGATCAGAGCTAGTGCAAGTACGTCTCCTTGAGCTGGGAATCGCACTCCCAGCTCCAAGTGTAGATGAACCCAATGTTACATTAGACAACCAGTGATGGGTGGGATCTTTGTGCTATAGTGCAACACAGAACGATGATACACTGAAGAAGGAAGAGGAGGAAGGGGAACAGCTGACAGAGAAAGAAGGCAGCTTCTGATCATTTTGCCTTCCAGCCCCTGGAATAGCAGGCCTACTGGAGAAAGGGAGGCATTATTTAGCACCTACGGCAGTCAGCATGTTAAGAACTTAATCTGCTTTCTGTTGCTCTGATCTGAGATTTCAGAAGCCCTACACATAGAAGAAAGGTAGCTCAGCAGGATTGCAAGGCCAAATCCAGGACTAGCCCATGGCATGTAGGATAGTTGACAAGCTTGTAATTCTGCTTCTTATTCAGGAACACACTTCTACACCAAAGAAAGCTTATGGGAGAAGCACGGTCATTACCTAAAGCACACATAATGAAACCTGGGACAAAGAAACGTGGATCTACAGTGTCAAAATGGATTTAGGGTATGAATTCATGTATCCTATTAGAGGCTTCTAGCACACAGGACAGGCAGAGTCATTAAGAAGGAAAGGGGCCCACATTTGAGTTTAAATTAAATACAGTAGGCTAGATGTTCAAATAGTGCAAACCAGCATAGCTTGATTGAAGTCACTGGAGCTATAACAATTTACAGAGACTGAAAACCTGGTCCAATTTATTTTGTAAGCATTGTAACAGAAGTAGAGCTGCTAAGTAATAACCTAAGAATATTGAGATGTAATACTGCTATAAATACTGTAGGAACTGATACCTAATAATCTAAGAATGTTGAGATGACAATTTTAGGAACATGGTATGTGATCTGTTCAGTGAGGGGAAGTAATTGTGTAATTGGGTTAAGACTTTCCTGTATGAACGTACTGATCTAGCTTAAGTGGGGACTGGGGGAAAAAACAAATAGGAAGATGACAATGGACTAGATATGGACACCTCAGCACACATTTGCAAGGCAATGGGCAAAGCTATCTACTTCAAGGATTTTTAATCCTGTATCCAACAAAGTTGTAAGCCTTTTTCTGCCATGACTAGGAACGAATAAAACAAAGGGCTACAAATTGTTGGGGATTGGTCCTGCTTTGAGCAGGGGACTGGACTAGATGACCTCCGAGGTCCCTTCCAACCCTGATATTCTATGAAACAGTTAAAAGATGACTAGTCTCTGGGACACAGGGTGATCACAAAGACTAAGCAGCTTTTAAAAGGAGACTCCTTGTGAAGCAGGGGGAAAGAAATGGTTTGTGAGTTAAGAGAACAAATTATGCAAACCCTAGAGGTCTCAGGGGGGCCTTTAGGAAGCTTAGAACCACTAGCGTCCCCATGTGAAAAATGGTAAATGCCTAATAGGCTAGACATACATGTAGTATGTTTTCTAGTTTTTAAGATCTGTTTTCTCTTAAATGCTTTGGTTCTAAATAAGTAATATTTTGCTTTAAGGAAGCTGCCTGGTCATTGTTTACTACTGTCACTGCTCCTGGAGGGAACAGAACTGCAAGGTCTGAGCCTAAGTCAGGCCTGCTGAATAAATCATGGTGCATCACTGGGGACTGCAGCTAAGGCCTGGCCTGAGAATGAAGGAATCACATGATTCCACCCCAAGAGAGAGGTGATGGCTAAAGGCTTGAGACCTGAGAGGAGGTGAGCGCACAGAGATCAGAAGGGGTCAGAGGTGTAGTTAGCCTTGTTACTGTGAAAAGTATGTCATATCTGGTATTATCCTACATGTTCTTTATAGGATTTTATTTATAAAACAATGTTAGGCAAATCATTTACATGTAAATATTTTCATAAATGGCATATTTTGAGTGTTAGAAAAAATAAAACGTGTTTTAAAAATAGTTTAAACTACAAAACTGTTTTTTTGCTTCTATGACTGGGTCTTCCTGGTATTTCATATCAGAAACTGTTTCTCAAGGCCCACTTCCAATTTTCAGCTGTTCATTGTTTTTCTTCAGCGAGGAAAAAATAACATTCCATGGAACTGCTGTTTGTTCAATGAAAATGGCCACTTGCCCAAGCAGCAGGCAACTTGCAGAACTGATCAGCTATTATCTTGATGTCACTTCATTTAAAGGGAAGAATGTATGGAGAATTTTAAGGAAATAAAAAAGCAAGTAGTGTGGCCAAGCAGGCATGGGAACTGTCATTTTATTTAGATGTGGTCATAGCTAAAAATGTAAATTGTTGCCAGAGAAGTAGCTCTTTGTTTGGCATTTACTCCTTGTGGGGCTCAAAACCTATATGGGTGTTTCCCCCCCCTCATTTTACAAGGTTATATTAGAAAATAAAAAAATTAAAGAGCAAAGAACTTTCACACAGAGCTGCTTACAGCTTCTATAAATGCTTCTGATTAAAGTCATATGAGTTTTCGAAAGCAGGATGCAAAAGACTGGACAGCCATCCAGAAATATTGAAGCTCTACAAAGCATATTTTCAAAAATAATTAGGTACCAAATTTGTCCTGTCTTAAAATTGTAACAGTCTAACTGAATCATGGGTGCTGGAAGGACTGCAAAAGTGGGGAGGAAACACGGGGTCACAACGCCACTCAAATTTGTCCTGCCCACCCCACTATCATGACAACAGAGGAGGGGTGCTGCCGTTACTACACCCATCTTCAGTCAGGAGCCAAAAGGGGTTGGTGGAGCCCCTGAGCCCTTTCTGAGTTCCGGTTCTCAAAAGTGTGTGGTGGCGGGGGGGTGGGGTGGGGGGCTGGTTCCCCCTTGTTTAAAGGGGGAGGGTGGAATGACCATTTGCTCCCCCCAGCACCTGTGGACTGAATATATTTTACACACTTTAAAAAAGAAAATCTTTGTTTCAATTGCCAATAAATCAAAATGGAAAAGCAGTATCTACTACAGATAAATGCATAAGGAGGCACTTTACACAGGACTCTTTTCACAAATGCCAGTACTTTTCAACATTCAACAGTCTCATTAGCTGTCTGTGCAGAAAAGAAGATTTAAATCTTACCTTCACGTAATGGATAAGACGCTCTTTTATATTGACTTTATAGGTCTCTATACCCAGTTCCTTGGCCAATCGGAGGATTCGGTTTTGAGTAGGTCCTATATATGCTCCACCTACATCTACATAATTAACTTTCTTGTTCTGTCAAAAGAAAAATTGCAAGAATCAGAAAGGCTAGAGGATGGCCTGCAGCAGAAAGCTCTAGGAACTGGAAGGTGGTCTTAGATATTGCAGAATCTCTACAATGACCTCTGTCCTACACCCATTGTGGTCAATGACAAAACTCTCATTGACTCAAGCAGGTATAGGGTTGAGTCCTTTAACTACAGAATTCAAGAAGCTCTATTGTCTCACTGTTCATTTCCTGATAGAGCAAAGAAAGTTAGCGCTGGATTCTCCACTGAGGTCTAAGTTATGTAGTTATTTACACTTGTGCAAAACTGGTGCAAAGTGAGTGTCAAACACTGCTAGATGCATCCGACGAAGTGAGCTGTACCTCATGAAAGCTTATGCTCAAATAAATTTGTGCCACAAGTACTCCTTTTCTTTTTGCGGATACAGACTAACACGGCTGCTACTTTGAAAACTGCTAGATTAGAATTCTCCACGCCTTAATGCAGTCATGCCCACATGTCAATGAGCAGATGAGGTGCAAAGCAGTGGAGAACCAAGCACACAGTTCTGATAAGGAGGGTTATGAGAGACATGGAGGACTATTACACATGGTAATGCTATCATGACAGTTTGATAATTATTTTCAGTATTTCAATATAGTTTCCCCTATTGTCTTTTTAATCATTTGAGGTCCTTAGCATACAAGATGCAATGTTAAAATCTAAATAAATGGCCGTTAAAAAAAAAACAAAAAAAACTATCCCTACCTTTTCAGAATCCATATTGTACTGTGTTTCTGTACTGAAAGAGAGGCCCCCCCACAATCCTTGCAGAAGGTTTCCTTTATTAATATTTACAAACTGAAAATAGATCTGATATTAAAGCTTGCCGTTTCTATCTAGGTACTTACATGGCCCCTAGCTCTGCTGTGTCTGAGCACCTGTATTTGAAAACAATAATCCTGTGTCTGAGCACCTCTAGTCTGAGCAAGAGTATTTGAAAACAATAATCCCCTCTCCAGCACCACGGGACTGGGATGTAATACAGTGTGAACATGTAACACTGCTGCATTAGTGCCTGGCAGTGAAGGAGCTCCATGCAGAACTTTGAACAGCATCAGATACACTTGGGAAGACACACATACTATTGTTAGCAGGCTGATTTCCCAAGACAATAATTCTGTTCGATTTTGTTTATAGCAAGAGTTTTAAATCAAGTATTTTTAATGTCATAGAAGGATGTTGTTTATGTGCTGGGATTTGAAGTACAATGGTTGCTATTGAATATTAATATTTATCCCCAGTTACCACACAGTGGTGTCTGACATAATTAAGCATCTCTCTATATTTAGATTCAGAAATAGCTGCAATATTTGTACATCACAGTGTGGTATCTCAGGTAAATGCTTATTTTGTTAATGACAACCAATGTAGTTGGGAAACAAAGTAAGTGAGCTGTAGTTCACGAAAGCTTATGCTCAAATAAATTTGTTAGTCTCTAAGGTGCCACAAGCACTCCTTTTCTTTTTGCTGAGACAGACTAACACGGCTGCTACTCTGAAAAAAGTACAGTACATTTTTGTAATAGTTTTGTTACAGACAGCCTTATAGGGAAATGGCATTAAAAGAAACCTCTGAGCTGTAATGACAGAGCCTTATGTCATATTAATATTCAAGAGCCTTGATTGCTTCTTATCACAGATCTGTGAAAGTTTTCAGTCTTCTACTGGATTGTACCCATGTAGAAAGAGTGGCCATTTGCCCTAAAACACCACCTTTGGTCCTTCCAAACATACATCTTTCTACAATATGATCCTGGCTGTATACGGCATCTACAGTGACCCTGTATTTTCTGACATCATAACAATACCCAAAGAGAACTAGCTATTATCATATTGGTCTGGCAACTTCCTTCCACCGGCACATGTATATAAAGTAATAATGATTTGGACTCTCCTCTGCAATGGACAGAAGTCTAACTTGTATCTGAAGGAGGAAGGGAATAGTTTCAAATTCAGTGTCTGATATACATTAAGCGCACTGGCAACCACTGTACATGCCACGTAATCCAAATGAGATGTAGTTTTTAATAAGCAACCTTTACATTTATACCCATTTTAAAGGTCCGCATCATTCAGAACCTCTTCCCATCCTTAGCCCTATGCGCCCACAAAATCAAGTGTTACTGCTGTCAAAAAGCACTTACCTTAACCGTGAAAGTCCTTCCTCCAACTCTGTCACGGGCCTCTAAAACCACAACACTAAGCCCAGATTCAGCCAGCAGCTTGGCTGCTGACATACCTACAGGAAAAAGAGAAAGTATCATTTTAAAGTATAAGACCTATAAGTAGTATAAGACCTATTCAGAGCAAGAAGAGCTTTTTAAAAACAACAAAACCGTGTGGTCAGAACTTTCCATGCTGTCTCCAGAAGCCGTGAAAAGCTTTAGCACCCTATTAAATGTGAAATGCAATTTCACTACAGAACCATCTGGTTAACATTAACTTTGAGTTCTCTGTGTAAAAAACACTGGGACAGATAAAATCCCAAAGACTCAAGCTTCAATCTCCAAGGTTTTAAAAACGTATTAAGATTTTAGACAACAAAATATCTGCTATTCAGTGCAGGGACTGTTTCTTTCTATGTGTTTGTACAATGCCTGAAGAGATAGGCCCCCCATGTTGATTGTAGCCACTAGGTGCTACAAATAATATATGATGATATATAGAATGACATCTCCGGAAAGCAACCTTTCCTAGTTGTTCTCTCTCCCATCAACTCCCTGTCTCACTCCCTGCCACTATCCCTGTCCACAGTCAGAAGTACAGTACATTTGATATAGGGATTTATTTTAATACAGCAGGGTTTGGCCCTGGCAATCAAATTGGCTGAATGTGGATGCTTTGCAAGATAAATGATTTTCTCTTCCAGATGATCTAATTATGAGAGCATATGATGGAGATCAGAGACACCGAAAAACCATTAGGATAGCAATCCTCTTTATTTTTATGAATGTGAACCAAGATTGTGAAAAACAATCACAAGTTTGTCATTAACCCATTGTTCCTTAGGCCAATTTGGCATAGAGCAGCTTCTTTGTTTTGTTTTGAAGTATCGGAAAGACAGTCTTAGGTTTCCAATAAGATACCCTGCAGTAAGGAACAATAATTTAATATTCATGCTGATCATACTCCTTAGAAATGTGATTTAAAAACCACTGCTTTTACACACACACACCTCAAAAGGCCAGATCATATATCATTCTAATGCTATGGACAGTGTAACTGTGTGTTTGCATTTGTTCTGAAGACAAAAATGGAGTAATCCCTATAGCCCTTGTCCAGATGGTACTTTATTTCATAGGTAGGAAAAACATTCATAAGAAAAAAAAATCATTCTCAGAAACCGAGAAAGTTAAAATGCCCTGTTGTTGCACAAATGAAATACGTGATTATGTGCAGCTGTGCTGGTAGAAGTTTGAAATACTGTACTGAAAAAAATAATTGCTAGTGAGAAGCTTGCGAAAGTGTCTAACTTGGGTGTCTCCAGTTTTTCCCTTTACATTCCACTTTCACCACACAGTTTCTCATTACTGCTTATAATTTGGTGCATTTTAGAAAATGATGAGAAATGCTAGCCCATTAAAGAGGATACATTTGAGCAACAACAACATTTATTGTAAAAAGAAAAGGAGTACTTGTGGCACAAGTACTCCTTTTCTTTTTGGGAATACAGACTAACACGGCTGTTACTCTGAAACATTTATTGTATCAGGAAAGTGGTGATATCTGAGTTAAGGAGGAGAAAGAATATTCCCATCTGGTGCTTCCATTGTATGGTCTCTAAATGTCAGCTGTGCTGTGAGGTTCATTGACCCATAAGGTTCCTTTCTCCCAGTCAGTGTCAGAATTATGCAGGTTTAGCTCAGTATAAAGGGAAAGAAAAAGGGGAGACCCTACATAGGTGACAGCTGAATAAAAGGTATCATAGAGCTAAACTATACCTTTAACGCGTAGCTCTGCAACAGGGGCAGCACAGAGACTCTGCCTCACAGGGAGCACTAAGAGAGGGATCTCAGAGATACAGATGTCTCCTTGAGCAGCTTGGAGTATGCCTACTGCTAACACCCTTAAACTGGCACAGCACACTCTGCACTAGTTCTACCCTATCAGCAGGGGAGGGAGGGGGAAGACCTTTGGGGTGCTGTGCTTGGCCCTGTATGTAAATGGTGTATAATCTAGCCCATAATGACATTCCAACAAGACAGGGTAAAGAACAGGGAAATGGGGCACACTGTTTCAGAGTCTGATTCTCCAAGCCTTAATCACGCTGGGTAGCACCTTCCTCGCACACAAACAGCCTCGTAGACTTCAGTGGAAGCACTCCCGTGACTAAGGTACTAGGCTTCCTTCCTTTTGCGCCCTGTAGTAGCTGGTGGCCAGTACTGTGGGGAACACATGCTGTACCTTTTCCAGGAGGATAGTAGTTACTGCATCAGGGTGTTCTCCCAACACCCTTGCAGGGATTCTCTCTGCTTCTCTCCGCCACAAAGAGAATGCCTCCAGCAGCTGGTGCTGGAGCAGTGCACCACTGCATTCTCTATCCCCACTAAACATAGCTGAGACTATAAAAGCCACAACAGAGACCATAATTTGGACCATGTTTTCCTATATACCACTTTTTGGGGGGTGCCAAGTTTAGAAATTAGCGGTGCATTAGCTGGTCTAGTGAGCCTGCCAAGAACGTGCCTTGTTTATGCTCAAGCTGTAGAAGTCCACTTGTTATTAAATCAGGATAAACAAGGCAAGACAATTTGTACAGCCTCCATAGGGGTTTCCATGGCAACCTGAAATCAAGCTCCATCCATTTGAAGACACTACAAGAAAACTGTATTCCAGTTAATTTTTGTCATGCTACTGGAGGCCCTAAATGACTCCTGTCACTGCCTTCATTTCAGAAGAAATAGCAATAATATCAACCAAAGCAGTCATCAGACGTAAAACACAAGATGTACAGTGTGCACTAAACAGTAAAATTAGATAAGAGGAAGATAAATTAATGTCAGCCTGCAGAACACAAACCAAGTCTAACTGGTGAAAAATACAGCTGCTTAGAAAGTATACAGCTGTCAAGTAACACTATTTGGCTTGCAGATAGAAGTCCAGAAAAAGCTATTTGCAAGCACAATAAAATTAACCAGGCCTTTTAGCTCATAGGGTAGGAAGAATGATCTCGTAGATAGGGTACAAGACTCAGACTCAAGAGATCTGAGTTCAATCCTGGCTTAGCCACAGACTCCCTGTGTGAGTTTGGGCAAGTTGCTTAGTTTAGTGCACTTTGTGCTTCCACTCTCTGTCTGTAAAATGGAGGTAATATTTTCCTACCTCACAGGATTGTTGTGATGATAAAAATTCATTAATGACTGCAAACTGCTCAGATGCTGTTCTGATGAGGTCCATGTAAGTAGACTATTCAGTGTAGCTCTCTAAGGAAGTATTCATTTTATCTGAAATTTGTATTAGACTGCCAAAATCAGTATATATTGTGGACATTCCTTTAATACCTGACCTTCAGAGTTGCTGGTGCAGCGAAGAGTCTAGAGTTATGCCATAACCAGAAGGTTAGAGTTATGCCATAACCAGAGTAATTATTGTTTTACTTACAGATAGCACTTTCCATCCCGAGAGACCCAAAGCATATCCCAAATGATATACACAGAAGATCACAAGAATGCAGCCACAGCGAGACCAGAAAGCAGCACCTTGGTGGACTATTAGCACACAGCACACTGCAAAAGTTTGAGGAACAGTGCGGTGCAGAGGTAACTATATTTCTATCTCTGATATCACAGCACCAGGCAAAGAATATGTCTGAAACCACACTATCAGATCCAGAATTACTGGATGAAATCCTGACCCTACTGAAATCAATAGGAGTTTTACCATTGACATGAATGGGGCCAGAATTTCACCCCGTGTTTTCAAAGTTACTTACATCAGGAACAACCGTAAGCCTGGAGACCAGCTATTTGACGTTAAAGACCTTTAACCTGAAAGAGCAGGCGTTGCAAGTGCCTAGCCTCATGCAATGGGTAGCCAAACTTACTGGCCTTTCAAGACACATATGACAACCTTCAGAAGTTCAAGAGACAGAAGCCAGGGCTCAGGGCTTCAGCCCCACTCCTCCCGAAGCCCCAAGCCCCAGCAGGTGCGCCCTGCAGGGCTGAAGCCCCAAGCCCCCCTCCCTGCTGGAAAGAAGCCCCTATCCCACCACCTCACTGCAAGGTAGAGGTCCTGAGCTCTCCCCCACCCCAAGTCTGGTAGGTCAAGAAGAGGGGGCTGCGTGGGAGGCTTGCAAGCTGCACTTTAATGGTGAAAGAGCCGCATGTGGCTTGCGAGTCAGTTTGGCCACCCCGTAATAGGCTGAGAAGCAAAGTCTTGTCTCAGTCATGAATCTCTTTCTTTCCAATGGCAGCGCAATGGCCTATTGCTATACATCCCTGTGTCAGACTATTTGCAGCCTAGCTTCTCTGCAACCTCTATGACTGTGAGATTACATCTTGGGAAATCTTTTTAAAAACATTACGGCAACGCAAGAAGTTAAACTACTGTATTGGGCGGGGAGGGGCATATGGTTATGGATGTAAATTTTCAAATAATACTCATGACTTTAGGTGCCAGGCTTGAGGAACTTTAAACAAGAGTGGTTTTCAGAAAATGCTGAGCATCCAACCCTCCCAAATCAGGTCACTTTAAGGCTTCCCAAGCTGGGAACCTAAAAATTAAGACACCCAAAATAAATTTTTTCTACTGCGTGCATCCGACGAAGTGAGCTGTAGCTCACGAAAGCTTATGCTCAGATAAATTTCCTAGTCTCTAAGGTGCCACAAGTCCTCCTCGTTCTTTTTGCGGATACAGACTAACATGGCTCTTACTCTGAAACCAAAATCAATAGTCACTTTTCAAAATTAAGGCTATCTTTTTGTTTTTTAAATACACAGAGATAAATATCTTTCACCTGTCAACCTCTTTCTCTGTTCATTTGTTTACTATAGGCAACAAAGAGACCAGCTTTAAAAAAAACACTGTAGGCTATTATTTCTTAAAGTATTATGGCAATTCACATATTCCACATAAAATTAGCTACTAACCCATTGTAGCAGTAAGTTTGGCTGAGTCTGAATGAGCAATAAAAGGAAAAAAAACTCTTTAGGGGGTTGTCTGCAATTTTTCCTGACCTTAAGGTGTGAATATTTTTCTTTTTTATTCTCCTAAGATTTATCAGTTAGCAGTAAAGTAAGGCAATTATCAATAAATCTTTATTACATTAAAGTTCTACTATAACAACATGCTAGTGCTGTGATTACTTTTACTGCTTCAATGATGGCAAATCTAATTATTTCCACACACAATTGAGAAATTAAATCTGGCAATGGTCACCTTAAACTCAGCTCTCATTAGTCTAACAGAAATCTTTGCCAAGCAAATGTGGATGTGCCAATCTGAGCTACAACACATTTCCACCATATCCTGAGGGAGAAACTCTCTCCTCTCTTCCCACTCCCATTTCCCTTTTAATGGAGATTGGTTAGGTACCACAAATACACGTTTAAGTGAGTTGTGCCTGATTTTCTTCTCCGTTACACTGGTGTAATTTGAGAGTTACTTCACTGACATCAGCGTGGTTACACCTGGTATAAAAGATTGCAAATGAGAGGAGAATCAGGCCCATTTTTTCTTTTCAGACTGTAAAAGGATCCATCTGAGATCACTGAAGAAAAACAACAAACAAGAATGAAATGAATAAATACATTAATTTCAACCACTATCTTTTTTCACAAGACAGCAAAGCCATTTAGGAGCTGAAAAAAAATGCTAACTACCATAACTAGGCTAAGTTCATTTCCTCTTTTCAATCTCCCTTCACCCAGAGTGCTACTAGCTTTCTATTTGTCTGAAACTTTACTTGTTCTTCCTTATATCCACTGACAGTTTAGGCAATATTAAGTATGAGGGTTCATTTAGTTTGTGATTTTAAGATCACTGGTTTCTGTGTTTGTCAGTGTTAGTTTTCTTGATCAACTCATTTCTCTCAATCAAAAAACCCACCCTCTAATTGATTCATGGCATAGTTTTCAGAACAATGCAGAATAAGTGATCTCCATTTCAGGATACGCTTTAACTGGAAAAAAGAAAAGGAGTAATTGTGGCACCTTAGAGACTAACAAAGGTGCCACAAGTACTCCTTCCCTCGGCCCCCCCCCCCCACTCTCCTACTGGTAATAGCTCACCTAACCTGATCACTCTCCTTATAGTGTGTATGGTAACACCCATTGTTTCATGTTCTCTGTGTATATAAATCTCCCCATGGTATTTTCCACTGCATGCATTCGATGAAGTGGGCTGTAGCTCACAAAAGCTTATGCTCAAATAAATTTGTTAGTCTCTAAGGTGCCACCAAGTTCTCCTTTTCCTTTTACAGTGTATGTGGAAATCTTTGTTAGTGGTTTGAGGAAAGAGGTCATTTTCAGTGCAGCAACTCAGTGAGTCAGTTATCAACTGTGCCAACAGGCTGACCACAACCATCGGTTGATTTTAAGTGGGGAACCCTTTTCATAGAATTGTAAAGTTACAGCAGTGTCAATATTAGTAAATAATGTAGCACCCTAGTTAGGTACAATGTAATGAAATGGCGTGTAAACCCCACTGTACAATGAAACTGAATGGAGCCAGGAGATAAAAGTTTTGGCTTGGTATTCTTGCTTTTGAAACAGACTAGAATCGTAGGCATGGGGAGAGTTTGTCTTTCACTTCTGAGAAGTTACAAGAGAAGTAGAAAGTGCCCTTATTGTCATTTCAGATGTTTCTTAATGCATAGCTCGTTCTTGCACTTTGTTACTGCTGTTTTGCCAGTAAGAAAACGGTGTGTGTGTGAACTAGATTGCTCTTGTTTAATGTTATTGTTTTCACATGTGTAGGCCAAGGTTTAGGATAGGTTCAATTCAATCTGTCATTCAACTGTGACAGAAACACTATTTTTAAATGATTGCAGCACAGATGTAGTTTATATTTTCTTGATTAACATTGATCTTTCCAAATTACAGTGCGACAGTTAAAACGGGGTTTTTTTCTTTGAGAAAAGATGTCCTTGCTAGAAGCCTGGGTCCCTCAGAAATTCTGGGCTTTTCACATTTCACCTGCTACAATATTCTGACCACATACTTTTTTATACGATAAAGAAAATTCTTGCTCCATGTACCTGTGAATGACTCCCATTTACTTTAGTGAGAGCTGCACAGGAATGCCAGAGAACAGAATTAAACACTGTTTTAGAATGTTTGGGTTTACTTTGCATAAATCCTTTAAGCCTGGCTAATATGCCTAATAAAGTACTCCCCTCCCCGTTCCTCAGACATTCTTGTTAACTGCTGGAAATGGCCCACCTTGATTATCACTACAAAAGGTCTCCCCCCCCCGCTGGTAATAGCTCACCTTACCTGATCACTCTCCTTACAGTGTGTATGGTAACACCCACTGTTTCATGTTCTCTGTGTATATAAATCTCCCCACTGTATTTTCCACTACATACATCCGATGAAGTGAGCTGTAGCTCACGAAAGTTTATGCTCAAATAAATTGGTTAGTCTCTAAGCTGCCACAAGTCCTCCTTTTCTTTTTGCAGATACAGACTAACACAGCTGCTACTCTGAAACCTGTCACATGCACTGGGGCAATCTTCCAAACAGCAGCGTGACAGTGCCAAGGGAGACTGTTCCGCTTCTGAGGAAAGGGGACAACAGGGTTATTGCTGCTGAGAGGGGAATGGTTGAGACCCTAAAGAAGGAAATATGAGCCCAAAATGAGAACTGTAGAGAAAATGAATAAAGCATCCTGCTCAGACAATCTATTATCAGAGATACTTATTCAAAATAGGTCACAAGAGTGCTTTACCCTACACTTCTTATAAGATCAGTTAAGTAAAGGGAAGCCTAACCTGGGCTGATTATTGCAACGGACACCTATGCAACACATCAGTATCAATAGAGTTCAGCCGGGGAAAACATAACTCCTGACATTGCAACAGTTATAGCTGTTGCAGCATGATAGAGGCAGTTACAGTTTCCTTGCCACCCGGCTCACCGGACTGCGATGGGGTAAGGCTTTCACCCATTGCCTTGGGGGGGGGGGGGCGCATCACATTTCAGCTTGCATACAAAACTCAAGACCACCCGCAGTGCAGCTGCACCTTTTGCTTCTCCGCTGTGCCAGGTCTGAATCAGGGTCAAGGGGCCTGTGACGATTTTGCCTCGGGTTTGCACTTTCGCGGGGGCTAAACAAGGGCACCCATCAGGCACACAACCCGTTGCCATCCCCAGGGTGTGGAGCTCAGAGGCGGAGGGGGGTGTAAATTACAGCCCCCTCCTCTGTAAAGGATGAGTTACAAAGGCAGCGAGCCCCCAGCCGTGACACGCCAGGGGCCGCACTGACCTGAGATGCCGCCCCCAACAACGATCACGTCGCATTTCTCGCTCATGGCTCTGCCTCGGCTCCCGGAGCAGCTGCCGCTCGCGCCTGCCTCGCTGCCGGCCGGAGTCTGACCGCGGCGCTCCCGGCCCCGCCCGCCGCCCCGCCAATCAGGGCCCCCGCTGGGGAGCGGCCGGCTGGAGGCGGGGAGCCGGCCGCGGGGGTGCGGGGAGGGAGCGCGCAGCGCCGCGTGTCAATCAGGTCCTGGGAAAAGCGGGGAGAGCCCCCCCCCCTCCGAAGCGCCCCCTCCCGGACTGTCGTGGGAAGGGAAGACACAGGCGGCCGGTCTCGCGTCCTCTTCTTCCCTGTGGGGCGCGGCTCGGGTCTCCTGGGGATGAAAAGTTCCTTCTTGCATGGGCCAGGGGAGCGCGCCCCCAGGACAGCGCCCTCAGAGCAGCAGTGCTTGTGAACTCCTCAGCCCCTCAGGCAGGGCTGGATTACCCAGGAGGCAGACCAAGCACCTGCTTAGGGCACCAGCAAAGTAGCAGGCACCAAAAAAAAAAGAGTTTTTTTTTTTAAATTTGATATTTCCAAAAAAGCACCAAAGTAGTCATCATGGGAAAAATCAGAACTTTGTTAGACTTCCTTACACTCCACTATACACTCTTCCCCCCTTTTTCTGTCCTCTTTTTATTACTTATCCCCACCTAAACGGGGGGGGGGGGGCACGACATCCTACTGAGGTAGATCGGAATAATGCAGGGAAATCAGATCCTGTCATGTATTGCAATAAAGTTATGTTTTATTATTGATATATTCTTCCAAGTATAGCTGAAGACCAATCACAAAAGGGAGAAACTATACAAGAGGCAGAAAACATTGCAAACAAGATGCAAGGACTAGAGTCTGTATTCATGTTGACCGTGTGGAATGAAATTTTACAACACTTTTACCACACAAGTTAAGCTCTCCAAGAAAAAGAATTGGATTTGAAAACATGTGCAGACCTCTGTCAATCATTAGCAGACCATTTACACACTTTGAGGAATGATTTCGAAAGATTTGAAGACATATCAAAAGATATGTTGCCTGATACTAACTACAAAGAAGCCCAGTCCTGCAAGCGAATCAGGAAAAAACAAGCAAATGATAGCAGTGCAACAGAAACAGCATTGAATCCTAGAGACAAATTTCACGTATCTACTTACTATACTATAATTGATACACTTGAAGCTCATATGAAGAGGAGAGGTGAAGTGTACAAAGAAGTATCAAGGAGATTTTATTTCTAAACGATATGGATTTATCTGACGAACAATATTCACATGGTTCCCAAAAGCTAGTTGACTCATACCCTCTTGACTTGAACATGAATCTCTGAGGATAAGCACGGCAGTTCCACTGTTATATGTGCAAAAAGTTTAACGAAACAGGAAAAATGAAATTCAGTCACATTGATCTTCATGACACAATATTGAAAGACGGAATACAATGTGTATTTCCAAACGTAGAGATCGTGCTACGTATTTTTCTATCATTGATGGTTACTAACTGCTCCGCAGAACGCTCTTTTTCTCAGCTGAAAAGAATAAAAAACCCTCAGAGAACAACATTGTGTCAGGACAGTCTTGATTCACTTTCCCTATTGTGTATGGAAGCAGACATGCTTTGTCGAGTCAGCTTCGATGAACTTATCCAGAATTTTGCAATCAGAAAATCTAGAAAGAAGCTATTTTAATTTCAGCATGTACATGTAAGTAAGTTTTGTGTCATTTCAAAAAAGAAAATTTTATTTTACGGTATAGTATTGTTTTTATTTTGAATTATGTAATGGGGGGGGGCACCATAATCTTTTCAGTGCTTAGGGCCCCTAAAGGTCTTAATCCAGCCCTGCCCTCAGGTGATCCCCAGTCACTGTACAGCCCAAGGACCTAGATCGGGGTGGCCAAATTTACTGACTCTCCCAACCACATATGACAATCTTCAGAAGTTCCAGAGCCGGGAGGCACCTGCCAGGACTCTGGGCTTACGTGCCGCCGCCCCAGATTTTTGCCAGGGTTTGCTGGCCCTGCTTGGTTACATGGTTACATGGCAGCTGCTGGAGCCCACAAGCTGGGAGCTACAGCCATGGGGAGAGGCAGCAGCAAACAGCTGGGAGCTGCAGGGAGAGCTGCTGCTTTTGCTGCTGCCTCTCCCCAGGGAGCTAAGGCAGCAGCAGCAACTCCCTGCAGCTTGCCACTACCCCGCCCTGCGGTGCTAACACCTGGGAGCTGGAGGGAGGGGCTGCTGAGGGCAACGGGGGCATGTCTGGAGGGGTGGTGCAAGTTGTTGTGGGGCAGCAAACCTTTAAATTGTGCCACCCACCTCTCAGTGGGTACCAGTTGTCTCTGGCAGAAGCGCATAGTCGCACCACAGGATAGAAGCCCAGAGCTTCCCCTCTACCCGCAATTTGCTAAGGGGCGGAGGGGAGCGGGGAGGTGTTCTGCGAGCCGCACTTTAACTCTACAAGAGCCACATGTGGCTCACGAGCTGCAGTTTAGCCATCCCTGACTAAGAGGCACAGATACTTTGATGTCTTTTCCCTGATAGGTAACTGGGACTGTGCTGCTAATAATCTACTGTTTGGGGGGAAAGATGGTTCTACCTGGATCCTGCTCACTCTTTCCTTCCCCTCTCCCCCCACCTGCTCAAAAAAAATCTCTGTAATTTGAATGGCCTATCAAAATAGTCCAGTTTTTTTTAAAAAAATAGTTCCTGATGTCCTCCTACAGCATCACAAACATCTAGATCCAGTACTGGGAACCTACCCACATCCAGACAAATTCTGGCTCTGATCCTCCAAATTCCACTGTCTAAAGGGAGAACCAATACGGCTACTTTGAGTCCAACAACAGAAACAAAAAATCAAGATTCCAGTGTAAAAACACCAGAAAAACCTGGATTATCTCATGGTGTAAGAGGGAAGGTCCTCTCATGGATTGGTAACTGGTTAAAAGATAGGAAACAAAGTGTAGGAATAAATGGTCAGTTTTCAGAATGGAGAGAGGTAAATAGTGGTGTCCCCCAGGGGTCTGTACTTGGACCAGTCCTATTCAACATATTCATAAATGATCTGGAAAAAGGGGTAAACAGTGAGGTGGCAAAATTTGCAGATGATACAAAACTATTCAAGATAGTTAAGTCCCAAGCAGACTGCAAAGAGCTACAAAAGGATCTCACAAAACGGAGTGACTGGGCAACTAAATGGCAGATGAAATTCAATGTTGATTATTGCAAAGTAATGGACATTGGAAAACATAATCTCAATTATACCTATAAAATGATGGGGTCTAAATTAGCTGTTACCACTCAAGAAAGAGATCTTGGAGTCATTGTGGATAGTTCTCTGAAATCATCCACTGAATGTGCAGTGGCAGTCAAAAATGTGAACTGAATGTTGGGAATCATTAAGAAAGGGATAGATAATAAGACAGAAAATATCATGTTGCCTCTATATAAATCCATGGTACGCCCACATCTTGAATACTGCATGCAGATGTGGTCGCCCCCTCTCAAAAAAGATATGTTGGCATTGGAAAAGGTTCAGAAAAGGGCAACAAAAATTATTAGGGGTATGGAGTGGCTTTCATATGATGAAAGATTAATAAAACTGGGACTTTTCAGCTTGGAAAAGAGACTAAGGGGGGATATGATAGAGGTTTATAAAATCATGACTGATGCGGAGAAAGTAAATAAGGAAATATTATTTACTACTTCTCATAACACACAAACTAGGGGTCATCAAATGAAATTAAGAGGCTGCAGGTTTAAAACAAACAATAGGAAGTATTTTTTCATACAACGCACAGTTAACCTGTGAAACTCCTTGCCAGAGGATGTTGTGAAGGCCAAGACTATAACAGGGCTCAACAAAGAAATAGATAAATTCATGGAGGATAGGTCCATTAATGGCTATTAGCCAGGATGGGCAGGGCTGTTGTTCCTAGCCTCTGTTTGCCAGAAGCTGGGAGTGTGCAACCGGGGATGGATCACTTGATGATTACCTGTTCTGTTCATTCCCTCTGGGGCACCTGGCATTGGCCACTGCTGGAAGACAGGATACTGGGCTAGATGGACCTTTGGTCTGACCCAGTATGGCCGTTCTCATGTTCTTATGATTCTGCATCTGTTTTTGTTAAAAATAACTGGTTGTTTGTTTTTGTTAGTTTGTTTTTGGAATACACTGTAACGCAGATTTAGGGCAGAAAAAGGATTTATGCCTTAATTTGAAAAAAAAAAAACCTTAATTGTATTGACATTTGCAGTGTTGCATAGTAACTTTGTGCATCATGGTCTCTGTGGTAGTAAAATTACAGACCAAGCTTTATTAGCCTTTTTATTTAGCTAACTTTTGTTTTCTGTAAGATGTTATATAAACCAGTTGGTTAGCCTGACCTTTCTAGTGATATAAGTGCATATGAAAAGGACTCAGCTGGGACTGGGTGAACCAGTGACACACAGATACTGCTCACATCCCCATCAACGTTCCTCCACACCCACCTAGGGAGCTGGGCTGGGGTGGGGGGAGCGAGGAGCAACATGAAGTGCTCCGTGCATCCAGGTCATTTTCCCCACCTGTGCTGTGCTGTGAGGGGAGCAGCAGCTCCTGATGCCGAATGCAGGGAGCCCTGAGGTTGCTCTTCACTCTCTCCCTCACAGCCTCCTGGGTGGCGGGGGAAAGGGGGAGGGAGAAATGCCAATGTGCATCCAGGTCAGTTTCCCCACATGGGTGCAGGAGAGGGGTGGGGGTGCAGGGGTTATAGATGGGTTTGACGGGACTTATATCTTCAGCAGCTGAACCTGCTGGGTCTTGGAGTTTTGAAGTTCAGACCTAGAAAGCAGCACTTCATTCTCTTCTTCACTCCACTTCTAAAGGGAAACAAAGGGTCTCCCCTGCCAGCTGCCAAAACGACCTCAGAACACAGATTGCACCTCCCATAACCTCTCTATGCCTTTTAAAACAAATTTCAGTGTGGACTACAACATTTTATCAGATCAGCAAATCTAGTTGGTTGGATTTCAGCATTCAAATCTAACTGGCAAATTCCGAAATCTGACCCTCATTCACACTTACGCTGGTCTGGCTTCCTACAAGGGCAACCAGATAAACCATGTGATGGCACTGATTGCTACGAACTCTGACTACTCACAGTTCCATCCCCAATGTGAGACAACACACACAATGGCAAGAACTGCACACTTATTGTATGTAACAGGACTGGGGGCCAGCAGCCAGGAAAATGGTCACAGATGGCAAATATCTGTACAGTGCAGTACCACAGCCGCTTGATTAACACTCATACAGGGAGCCCTGGCAATGCCATATCTCATCCACACACACACAGCCAGAATCTATGGAAGGCAGGCAGATGTTTAGAAGGGGTTTGTACGATATAGCCAGATCAAGATAATTAAGTTCAGTCCACAGAATTAGGGAAACAGAGGGTAAGGCCTGGAACATTGCTGTAAAGTGTGAAATTCTGTTTGTCTCTCTCTGGTGCTTTTTAACCTAAGAGCCACAGTGCCATGCCCAGAACTAAACATAATGTACAGCAGGAAGAGGCAGTTTTCTTGGGCCTTTTGAGCACAAAGGAATGTGGTCTATGTGCCCTTTCAGTGTGGCTATGCGGTCCAGCCTTGGCTCTTTCAGTGGGGCTATGCCCCTTTTGGCATTTCTGCATGACCAAAGCATGCAGCTGGTGTGCAACAATGCCCTGCTGCTTTGGAAATAAGAAGCAAAGCAGCACAGGGTTTGGCAGGTTAACTTGTACCTGTTTGTCCCTAAAAGAGAGCATTGTACACGGTTTCTTCTGCTTTATGCAGCATGCAAGAAATGGGACAATCTCAGTTTGTATACTGTGATTTTGAAATTATTCTTAAAAATTATTTCAGCACTCACACTCTGTATTATGACATAAAACCCTTAATTACCCTAATGAAATCCCATGCAGATTATGTAAGGAGGATTAGAAGAAAACTACCATGACAACGTAAATTCACTTTTGCTTGCAACTGTAAACAAAAATCTCATAAATCTAGTCTGTGGGACAGCAATAGGAATGGTTTGACCGGCTATAGCAGCTGGCTGTAGTTCTGGAGGAAAGGGCTATGTATGTTTTTTCTTACAGGTAGAATTCTCTGCCCATAAAATTAAATCAAAAACTGTTAATATGAGAGTCAGTGTGGATAGGACACTGTACTGGGTGTCTGAAGATCTGGGCTCTAGTCCTTGCTCTGCCACTTGGACAATCATTTCATTTCTCTGTGCCTTTTCCCTCTTTACCCTGCTTCTAACCACAAGTTGATAGTGTGCTTAGTACAATGGTACCCTAATCTCAGCTGGGGCCTTAAGGTGTTACCATTATAAATCATCATGTGATTGTACTTTTTCCTCTTATTGTCTAAAATACCTTATTAAAGTAGAGTGTATAGCATGGATAAAAACAGGAATTTGTCACAATAAATAACTGTGTGTGTGGTTTAATATGTAGTTCTGTTCTCAGAACCCTGGGAACCCCCACGAATGTGAGATATTACACCTAACTGGGGCTCTTTTACCTGAAAACCTAGTTCTTGTGCTCAAGAGGTTACAAGACGGGCAGCTTTAAATCATCCATTCTATTCAAAAAGGAGAATTTTCTCTAAAATACAAAGGAACAGGTTTGCAAAGGTCTATAGGAAGCTAGTATCCAGTTATAAAATGATTCCTGGAAAAACATTTCTCTGATGGAGGCAGCTGTCTGTCCTCCAGAAGAGAGTAAGTAAATTGGATTACATGAAAGCACTAAAGATAAAGGCAGATACAGTACTCCTAACTTGCATTTATGGTTAATATCTTTGTCTTTGACTACTCACAGTCAGAGCTATGGGCTTTTCCATGTACCTTTCTGAGAATATTTAGTCATCACTATGCCTGAATGTTTTTATGCCAGCTGCAATGTTGTTATGGAAGCAAGTTTGGTTTCACCTTAGTAAACACTCTTCTCTAGCTCATGTTTGTGTCTCCAGAGACCTTTTGTCTCTCTGGGGTGTGTAGTTCATATTCTGATCCCTTAGTGAGTAATCTGATTAGAAATAATCCCATTTACTGTATATCCTTCCAACAGAACTCTCCTAGCAATACCCTTTTCCCTCTCTCCCATCCACCTTCCTAAGGAATAATTTTTTTAAACAAAAATCTCAATTTTCTGTATTGGACCCAATTAATTATTGTGGTGATTTGCGGAGCTTATGTACAATTTATGAATTCTGGCTGATATTAAGGAGCTGTTACTATGAAAATACTTTATTTTGAATACCTGTTGATGTGTATATTCACCATAAGTGGGCAGGGCTGTGTCATGTCTCTGCCAGACTAGGGACAAGAACAGGTCCTTAGAACTCAATGACCATTGATTCAAGGTAAAGTGCCAGTGGCCAATGGGTTTGCTTGAGCTGACAGAAGATATTTCCTCCTCCTGGCTGAAGGGACAGGGGGAAGTGGAGAGAGGTAGAAAGTTACCAAGCAAGATAAAGTGACAGGTGTCCAAAGTAAAAAGTTATAAAAGGACTCACATTGGAAGATGCATGGAGATACACAAAAGGAGTTTTGGAAGGAGAGATTCCATGTCCATGTTTCAGAAGAGCAGTTATGCAGCTGTGCTGGAAGTATCCTGGATCCCACAGAGCACTCTGATGCAAGCCCAAAGAATGCTCTGGAGTGGTGAAGAAACTGAGGCAGGGAAATGCTTGTTAGTTAGCTTAGTTAGTACACATTACACCTCTGGCATTTAGGGCAGCGACGAAGCCAGCTGTGCCCCAGATTTTTCAGCTCAGCTTCCACAGCTCTTCATCATGTTGTTTTCGGGCAGTCTCGTTTTTGCTTACCTTCAGGTGTCCATCTTATTGCTACTCTGGTGATGGAATAATTTTCCATCCAAACCACATGGCCAATCCATCTCCAATGCCTCCTGGCAATGATGGTGCTCGTATTTTCTGGGCTACACTGTGCGAATAAGTCTTGGTTTGAGATTGTTCTGGGCCAAAAGATACAGAGGATTTTTCTGAGGCAGGTTATCTGGAATGAAGACAGTTTGGACATGTCATACTTTGTCATTCCACAGCATTCTGCACTATAAAGTAGTAGTGAAAGTACGCAGCTCTGATAAATCTTGAGTTTGGTTTTGGTGTTGAATTTTGATGATTTCCAGACTGTATTGGCAAGTCTTCTCTTGTATGCCACATTACCCAGTCGATGGCAATGCTGAAGAGGATTGCAGACATGATACACCCCTGACATACTCCTGTTTTGACTTCAAAACTCAGCTCACTGTGGTCAACTTCTGAAGTCTCTGTCACAGCTAACTGCTGCAGGTTTCTGTATTAAGAGGTACCATAGATGTTAATAAAAATTCAGAAATCAGTGACTTCTGAAAAATAAAATCACCTTTTAATGGAATGCTGAGCAGTTGCTCAAATTTTTTTATGTCTTGTACTTTATATTTTTTTAACACCACCATTGCTGCAATCTCAGACAAGAGAAAAAATTCCTCTTTTATATATATAAATATTAAAGGTACTACAAGGATTCTGCTGCTTTATATTACATATCTTTGCTAGGTACTCAGAAAATACACTTGTTATTTGGGTGACAATTTTCCCCTTGATGAACTAGTTTATTTTTAATAGATTTTCTCCTCCTTTCCCATTAGAAGTATACACTGGAAAAGGCTTCCAAGGTTCAGGTTTGGGGCATGGCAAATGAATTCTTGGCACGTGGGATTTTGGTTAAATAGATTCTATTGAATCTGTACAGTTTTTTTTAATGTGGGGTTGAAAACTTGTGTGTGTGTGTGTGTGTAGGTAAGTGTGTGTGTTTTTATGTGCATGTAGTTCCTCTGCTGCAAAGCAACCTGGAAAGTAACAAGATTGCTCTGAAGAGGTTTGGGAGCAGACATCATCACTGTTAAGAGTCTTATAGGACTGATACCTTATCTGAAACGCTGTGCTGAGGCAGCTGTGCTGAGGCAGCTATATATCTTTGATGGGTGACAGTGTAAAAGTGCAGGTCAGGTAAGTACCCAAAAGTCTGGATGGTTATCTGAACCATCCAAATCTCTCAGGTCTGCAAAACTAGACTCTGATCCTGTAGTCCTTTCTCAGACGAGTATTGGGTTCAGTGGGAATGTGTCCTGAGTAAGGACAGTAAGATCAGGAAATCTTGCTGAAAATATCACAATAACAGACTTTCTCCTCCTGGTATCTTGGCATTTTCTCATGCAACTTACAATACTCAGTGCATATTATGGGGTTATGTTTACAGTATAAATGTAAACCAAGGCCCAGATCCTGAAGTGGGATCTTCTAGCTCCTTATACCACATTGTAGCTGTGCGGAGTTATAAGGATCCGTTCTAACAGATACTATGCTGGAGTCATATTAAAACAGTATTACAAGGGGTTGCAGCAGCCCCTCGCTCTCAGGATCCCCGTGCCATGGCCTCATCAGCCCTGCTTAGAACTCAGGGACAGACTCCCACAGCAGTGGGGTTCCCTGTATCATTGTGCTCTTGTGGTTTGGAGGTAGGCCAGGGAAGGGGAAACAGGAGAAATGCCTTTAGGAAAGAAGGCCAGGAGATGGGATGCTTGAAGCTGCCAAGATGCTCTGGATCATCAAGGTGGAACCCTAACAACACAATTTCTGAACTTTTGGTTTGTGAGTGGCAGAGTATGACTGCTTACTGCAGTTATTGGGCCATTCCTCTGACTCCTTACTCATAATGACATTCTTAATCTACTCCAGCTTGTTGGTTACACTGGGCATCATACTAGGTAACTCATGAGGGTGGAAGGCCACGAGTGCCGAGGAAGCCCCCCCGCGCTAGGCCCAGACAAACCAAAGCCTCTCAATTCTGTGAACTTTCTGTAATCCTGCCAGACTATGAGGAAGCTAGTATAAAAACAGAGATAGAAAGCTGCAAAAACAGTTTAGAGCGGACAGCCTGCTCTCAGAGGCAGCCTTCAGACAGCTCTGGCCAGGGTAAGCGTATAGATAAGAAAGGAATGTTTTGCACTAGCTTTCTGCAACACAGGAACGGATACAACCAAATAAGGCAGGGCTTACATAATGCTAATGAGGAAACATCTAATTGGCCGCTTTGGCTGTATTATTGTACAGGGCAATAGGTAATTGGTTGTATATGCTTCTGTAGCTAAATTGGGAAAAAGGGTACAAATTATATGATGTAATCTGCAGTCGGGGCTGCAGGATTTGAGACAGCTGTGTCTCCCTGGGCCTGTTTGCAGCTGCAAATAAACTGTCTGCTTCTCCACCCTGTTGTGATTATTGGGTGATGCATACCGGGCAAGGAACCCCTACTGTTGCTTGCCTTGGACACTCTGTGCCGGCAACAAGCTCAATGGTGTATAATTGAAACTTTTTGAAAACAGGGGGATGAACAAGAATATGGCACACTGAGTCCTCAAATATGCTGGAAAGTGATAGTCATTACAGAGATTTAAAGAAGACACAGCCGTTGCTCTGAAGAACTGACAACCTATATGACACAAGCACAAAACATAAAGAGAGACAAAGGAACATGTGTTTATGTGACAGCAACAGCTGGGAGCTATAACAACTCATATCTTCTGTGGATTGGCACAGCGGGGGGACATGTAGCACACTCCCATTAGTGGGTTATACTTATTTCTCACAAACTAATAAAAATACTGTTTTCAAGATAGTCTAAGTAAACATTTGTTGCTTCCTATGTCCCTAGGAAATAGTGAAAACCTCAGTAATAGTTAGTAACTAAAAGCAGGTAAAGGGATAGCTGAGGCAAAATTGAATATGTACAAACCAACAGGTCCTGGCAATAATGCATTCAATAAATTTTAAGGGAATTTATTAATAAACCTACCAGTAATCATTTTTTAAAATTCAAGGAGACACAGGGGACTCCTCAAGGACAAAAAGAAAAGAAAAAAATAGGTCACAAATTTTTACAAAGGGGAGCATCTGCATCCGGGTAGAACCATGTCCATATGTTGCTCCCTTTATACAAATACAGATATATAATATCCTCAAAGGCATCTTAAGTTTGGTCCCTGAGGCTGGCACACTGAGGACAGACTGTGCCTCCCCTACTTAGGCTGAATAGTAGTTTACTCTGCAAGTAGCCCCTTTGAATTCAATGGGATTATTAGAGTAAGGTATCACTCATGTGAGCAAAGATGGCACAATCTGATCCTTAAAGAGAAAGGCAGCTTCCATGATGTTCTGTAGGTTCTGACTACATGCTGAATGGAGTGGCCTTTTTGCAGAAAAAGTAAAGATTCAGCATTTTAGCTAGCTTCTATAGAGCAGAATGCAACTAAGCTCAGTTCTACTATTGACTAGTGCTACTAGCCAAGGGCAAGAATGGAGATGTTTGCTTTCCAGATGAATCACTTCTCAGCTGTAAACGGTTCATTCTGGCATTAGAGTACACAGCACCTTGATAAAGAAAAAGTCTTCATAGTAAGACATTTAAAGAGCCTATCACTCACGGTTGCCAGCACACTCTTAGCTACATAAAGTCTTACTTTAAGTTTCCAGGAGATAAAAAACTCTGATCTGCCAAAAGCTTCTGATGTGGTTCATAAAAGAGTTACCGTGTCTTTTTGTGGTTGAATGACGGCCAGAAAAGCAGGACTTTACAATTGTTCAGGATCTTTAACGATAGTGATTATCTTGATTCTCTGAGTGATATTTTTATCATTAGCAAGCATAAAATAAAAATAATTCTTTTAATTTCTTCCTTGGGTCATTTTTTAATGATATCCTCTGTTAATTCACTGACACGTCTTCATTGCCTACAGAGGTTCTCCCATCCACCACACCAGAGCCACAAAGAGAAACACAAAAGATCAACAGATCTTTGGAAAACAACACTAACATCCAAAGACTGAAATACTTTCCTCATGGCACAAGTCTCCAGGAACCTACAGTGTGTAGCTCCTATAGAATATAGTCCCACGTCAAAATAGTCAAGACTGCAAAAGACATTATCTACTAGCATGGGGTAGTATAGTTTCCCACTTGGATTGTGGCTTAACTTGCAGCATCACTAGTAATAATTTGGCTGCAAAGAATCAACTTCTGTAGCCCTTAATGCATGGACTCAACTGTACTTCATACTAATCAAATCTTTCTTTTCAGTAGAAAAAATGTTTTTGTACACTAGGCATTATTTTGGATGTGTGCATAGTGTTATGTTGATGTGTTTTAAGAATATACAGTCAAAGCATGTTTAACACTAGTCTGAAAAGTGTCCTCTGTGTTTACACACTCAGAATATACACTCCAGTCAAACTGCATTGTTTTTCCAAGAGCTGCTGTTGTAGCAGAGGAGAATCAATAACAGACATTCAGTTGGCATGTGGTTTACCATTGTTTCCAAATACTTGTCTGCACCTGGGCATTGTGGGATATTAATGGCTACTCCAGGAGGGAGGACAGAAGTCTTTTACAGGTTCCTATATTTAGGGAGGAGGTAGGGCCTTTTATTCAGTGAAGATTAGATTTAATGAAAAGGGTTTTAAGGGAATAGGAGCCTCCTGTTTTATTTTATACGAAGCATTGGAAATGCTTGCTCTTCCAATCTTGCAAGTTCTTATTTCACATACAGTAACTCCTCGCTTAATGTTGTAGTTCTGTTCCTGAAAAATGCTACTTTAGGCGAAACGATGTTAAGCGAATCCAACTTCCCCATAAGTCTTAATGTAAATGCGGCGGGTGGGGTTAGGTTCCAGGGAAATTTTTTTCACCAGACAAAAGACTATATTTTATACACACACACATATACACAGTATAAGTTTTAAACAAACAATTAAATACTGCACACAATGGTGATTGTGAAGCTTGGTTGAGGTGGTGGAATCAGAGGGTGGGATATTTCCCAGGGAATGCTTTACTGCTTAATGATGAACTAGCACTTGGCTGAGCCCTTAAGGGTTAATGCATTGTTGTTTATGTAGCCTCACACTCTACAAGGCAGCACAAATGGAGGGAGGGGAGACAACATGGCAGAGAGAGACAGGGACACACACCATATGTCAGAGAGAGAGAGATACACATTGCCCCTTTAAGTACGCTGACCACACTCTAAATACATTGCCTTTTTTAAATAGATCAGCAATTTGAGACAGCAGCTGCTGCCAGCTAGCTCCCTCAGTCCTGAGTCCTGTTGTGTCCTCCTCCGCTCTGTGGAGATGGGGTAAAGGAGCAGGGGGCAGGAGTGGGGGTGGGACACGACTGACATTAGAACCCCTCTCCCCCGCCACCCCCGCAGAGCAAGCAGGAGGCTCCCGGGAGCAGCTCCAAGGCAGAGGGCAGGAGCAGCACATGGCAATGGGGGAGGAACAGCTGAACTGCCTGGCAATCGATAGCTTGCTGGGCAGATGCCACACAGGGACCTGAGGGGAGTGGAGTGCTGATGGGGGGCTGCTGGCCCACGCTGGTTCCACCAGCTAGCTCCAACGCCCGCTCTTCCTGCAAGCAGTGGACAAAGCAGGTGGCTGACAAGCAATGTTATAAGGGAGCATTGCGCAACTTCAAACAAGCATGTTCCCTAATTGATCATCAACGAAACAACATTAACTGGGACGACATTAAGTGAGGAGTTACTGTAACTGTGAAGCAGCTGAATGAAACAGAAGTGTGACTATCCCTGTGGGTACTCCTGACCCTGCCATCTTTGCATTACATGGTGATCAGCAGGGCATGCCAGGTTATTGTTCTTCAGTACAATTGGTAACGGAGGAGAAGTAAAGTTTGATGCTAGGGCTTTGACTGAGAGAGGTACCAAAGCATAGTGACCTGCTTGGATCTTGGAGGGAGAAGCGCAGGTTGCAGAAGGAAGTGTTTGCTGAAGGCAGCGGAAATTAGTCTGTGTACACCTAGCTGGCATGCTAGGGGCAGTTGGAGCAGCTCTATAAAATAGTTATTTTAATAAAGAACCAGTTTAAATAAGAACATAGTTCTCTCATGTTATTACCCAGCAAGTGGTGCATGAAACAATGTGCCTAACTTTAAGCGTGTGTGCAGTCCCTTGGGGAGTGTAGGTGGACTCAGTCCTTTGCACTGACCAGCAACACAGTAAGTTTCCAATGTTTTTTACTTAAAAGTCCACAGTGTAGCGAAGGTGGAGTATGAGCAAGTCTCAGATGACCTGGATTAAATACAATCTGCATCAAGGAGTAACATGACACTGGCTGAGTAATGTCCTTATTAATGTGGGATCAGGTTTGTCTTGAATTTTTTGCCCCGCTCAGCACTTTTACTTTGTGCTTATATATGAGCTTATATACACCCCACACCTGTGCTCCGCAGAATAAAACCCTGACAGAATTCATTTTACCACCTCCACAAGAAGTTAACTGATTGCTTTAATGAAGAATACCTAATGTACCTTGTGCTATATCCTAACTGCAGCTAACAAACTGCACAACTAAAAAAGGTTTAAGTCCACAAATTGGCTCGATGGAACTTTTAATTAATCAGTGGACATCGTTGATGATTGGAAGCTTCATTAGGTATGAAATTGCACTGCTAACCCTTATTTCTCATGCATGTCTTCGACTGCAAAAGAAGGGAGTAGTGAAGAGTGGGCACCATCTCTCATTGAAAAGCTCAAGAATCCTTGTGATAAATTAATGCAGAGAACAATGAGATTTCCAAACCCAGATAATAGTTTTTACCTTAATGGTCCTTATTTAAGTTTGCCTTCATGACCTATTGTCAAGGTTACTCCCCCACTCTGAACTCTACGGTACAGATGTGGGGATGTGCATGAAAACCACCTAAGCTTACTTTTACCAGCTTAGATTAAAACTTCCCCAAGGTACAAAATTATTTTACCCTTGGATTTCCCCTGCCACCACCAAACTTTATCTGGGTTTACTGGGAAACGTAGTTTGGACATGTCTTTCCCCCAAAAATCCTCCCAACCCTTGCACCCCACTTCCTGGGGAAGGTTTGGTAAAAATCCTCACCAATTTGCATAGGTGACCACAGAAGCAAACCCTTGGATCTTAGAACAATGAAAAAGCATTCAGTTTTCTTACAAGAAGACTTTTAATAGAAGTAAAGGAATCACCTCTGTAAAATCAGGATGGTAGATACCTTACAGGGTAATTCGATTCAAAACAGAGGATCCCTCTAGGCAAAACCTTAAGTTACAAAAAAGACACACAGACAGGAATAGTCATTCTATTCAGCACAATTCTTTTCTCAGCCATTTAAAGAAATCATGATCTAACACATACCTAGCTAGATTACTTACTAAAAGTTCTAAGACTCCATTCCTGTTCTGTCCCCAGCAAAAGCATCATACAGACAGACACAGACCCTTTGTTTTTCTCCCTCCTACCAGCTTTTGAAAGTATCTTGTCTCCTCATTGGTCATTTTGGTCAGGTGCCAGCGAGGTTACCTTTAGCTTCTTAACCCTTTACAGGTGAGAGGATTTTTCCTCTGGCCAGGAGGGATTTTAAAGGGGTTTACCCTTCCCTTTATATTTATGACACCTTGTCATAAATATAAAAAGGGTCTGAACCAAGCTGAAGAGGGTACATTTTGGATGAGATATAAAACCAAGCTTCTAGATGTTTGTGGCCATTAAAAAAACCCATGGCCTTTTTATTTTTACAAGTGTAGGCATATTAGCTCTAGCGTCCTAGGCAACGTCCAATGTGGGTAAATCTGCAAACCTATTCTACATTTCCCCTGCAACTTCACTGCTGTGTGTATTTACACAGTTCCTGCATTTCACCCTATGGGCAGCCATGATTTGTAGTGGGTGAATTGATTCCTCTGTATGCTAGTTTGTCAAGCACTTTGGTATACATTGGGGATGAAAAGCAGGATCTAATTATTATTCACAGCTTTTTTATTTTCTGGATGACTGAGGGAGCGGCAGGCTACTAACTAACAATTTCTTATTTGAATCCTTATATTCTACTTGCCCTGTGTCAGCCCCTTCTGCTATGTGCTTTCTTTCCCTTTCTGCTGTTGCTCGATATACTGAATAAGCACTAAACACTCTTGCAGGCCCCAGTTCAGCAAATCGCTTTAACACAGTGTAACTTTAAGTACATCAGTAGTCCAATTGACTTCAAAGCCATAGGGAAGACATTCCAGAGGCTAATAGAAGACATGATGAAGACAAAGAAGTTCCCAAAGAATGACTGTTTCCTAAGTAAAAAGAAAAGGAGTACTAGTGGCACCTTAGAGACTAACCAATTTATTTGAGCATAAGCTTTCGTGAGCTACAGCTCACTTCATCGGATGCATTTAGTGGAAAATACAGTGGGGAGATTTATATACACACAGAACATGAAAAAATGGGTGTTATCATACACACTGTAAGGAGAGTGATCACTTAAGATGAGCTATTACCAGCAGGAGAGTGGTGGGGCGGGGGGGGGGGGGAATCTTTTGTAGTGGTAATCAAGGTGGGCCATTTCCAGCAGTTAACAGGAAGGTCCGAGGAGCAGTGGGGGGGGGGGGTGGAAATAAACATGGGGAAATAGTTTTACTTTGTGTAATGACACATCCATTCCCAGTCTCTATTCAAGCCTAAGTTAATTGTATCCAGTTTGCAAATTAATTCCAATTCAGCAGTCTCTCGTTGGAGTCTGTTTTTGAAGTCTTTTTGTTTTAATATTGCGACCTTTAGGTCTGAGATCGAGTGACCAGAGAGACTGAAGTGTTCTCCGACTGGTTTATGAATGTTATAATTCTTGACATCTGATTTGTGTCCATTTATGTAGAGATTGTCCAGTTTGACCAATGTACATGGCAGAGGGGCATTGCTGGCATATGATGGTGTAACCCTTCTGCCCGTCAGAGTTGGCAGCAATAAGGGCTGGGTTCAATATCTAGGGGATCCATTCCAATAACACAATGCAAACCTGCTCGAGCCCCCACCCAGTGACCTGGGACAGATATATACCACTCCCGCTGGGCGCCTCCAAGAGGCAATACTTCCCCTCTCGCAAGCACATAGTCTGAGTGTAGCAAAAAGCCTTTTAATAACAGAGAGAAACAATGTGGCATTATGTTGGGGAAACACCACCAACAGGATTCATAACACAACCCATGAGCAAAAAAAACCCACCCCAAGCAAATTGGGGCATGCCCCTTTCCCTTTGGTTCTTGAGTCCAGCAACCCCAAATCACCCAAAGTCCCAAAAGTCCAATGACCCCAAAGTCTCTGTCCCTGGTCAGGGCAGCCCCAGAGTTCGAAAGTTTATCTGCGGAGCTTTACCTCCCAACCTGGGTGGAGATGGGACGGGGTAAGAGGCACCTTACATGATCTGAAGCTGACCGCCCCACAGCTCCATAGGCCTTCGCTTCACTCCGCCAACCGCCCCACGAACTCCTTCGCTCAGCTCCGCTCCGTGGCCCACAAGCAGCTCCCGCTGTCCTACGAACTGCTCCACCAGCCTGTCCACAAGGCACTCCAGCCGTCCTACAAACTGCTCCACAATATATCTTCAGGCTCCCCCACTACTTAACACAACACTCAGTGATTTCAGCTCTTAGGTGAATTCAGCTTGTAGTAGGGGAGCCTCAGTGCTGGTGCACTATTAGCCCAAAGTGAGCTCAGCAGCCTGTAACTAGACTCCTAATGGAATCAAAATTAGCTCTGATATTCCACAGGGGAGAGAGGGGGAAGTGCAATTAGCATGTAAGGCCCTCACCAAGGGGCCCATGCCACCAAGTATTAATACTTGTTCCTAGCCTCTCTCAATTCACAGAGTTTTGGAACCCATGACCCTTGCCTAGTGAGTGCTACTAAGTTGATGGTGAGTCCCTCCATAATAACAAAAGGCCAAGTACAGTTCCCTGTCCTTGATTCCCATAATCAGGGTAATAACAATTTATTCTTCCTGCCCCAATAACAGAGACACTGGGGATCCTACAGCAGCCAAAGTGACCATTTGGGCAGCTATGGCCTCATTCTAGGCGGGGTGGGTGTGCCTATGCAAATGAGATCAGCCCCTGAAGTTCTTTTCCACAGCTTGCCACACCTCACCACCAGATGTCAGGGTGGAGCTCATCCTGACACTGCTTACATCGGCATATATCATATTGGTAGATGTGCAGGTGAACAAGCCTCTGATAGTGTGGCTGATGTGATTAGGCCCTATGATGGTGTCCCCTGAATAGATATGTGGACACAGTTGGCAACGGGCTTTGTTGCAAGGATAGGTTCCTGGGTTAGTGGTTCTGTTGTGTGGTGTGTGGTTGCTGGTGAGTATTTGCTTCAGGTTGGGGGGCTGTCTGTAGGCAAGGACTGACCTGCCTCCCAAGATTTGTGAGAGTGATGGGTCATCCTTCAGGATAGGTTGTAGATCCTTGATGATGTGTTGGAGAGGTTTTAGTTGGGGGCTGAAGGTGATGGCTAGTGGCATTCTGTTATTATCTTTGTTGGGCCTGTCCTGTAGTAGGTGACTTCTGGGTACTCTTCTGGCTCTGTCAATTTGTTTCTTCACTTCAGAAGGTGGGTATTGTAGTTGTAAGAATGCTTGATAGAGATCTTGTAGGTGTTTGTCTCTGTCGGAGGGGTTGGAGCAAATGTGGTTGTATCGCAGAGCTTGGCTGTAGACGATGGACCGTGTGGTGTGGTCTGGGTGAAAGCTGGAGGCATGTAGATAGTAATAGCGGTCAGTAGGTTTCCGGTATAGGGTGGTGTTTATGTGACCATCGCTTATTAGCACCGTAGTGTCCAGGAAGTGGATCTCTTGTGTGGACTGGTCCAGGCTGAGGTTGATGTTGGGATGGAAATTGCTCATCTTAAGTGATCACTCTCCTTACAGTGTGTATGATAACACCCATCTTTTCATGTTCTGTGTGTATATAAATCTCCTCATTGTATTTTCCACTAAATGCATCCGATGAAGTGAGCTGTAGCTCACGAAAGCTTATGCTCAAATAAATTGGTTAGTCTCTAAGGTGCCACTAGTACTCCCTTTCTTTTTAGTTAGGAAACAGTCATTCTCTGGGAACTTCTTTGTCTTCATCATGTCTTCTATTAGCCTCTGGAATGTCTTCCTGATGGCTTTGAAGTCAATTGGACTACTGATGTGCTTAAAGTTGCACTGTATTAAGGTGATTTGCTGAACTGGGGCCTGCAAGAGTGTTTAGTGCTTATTCAGTATATCGAGCAACAGCAGAAAGGGAAAGAAAGCACATAGCAGAAGGGGCTGACACAGGGCAAGTAGAATATAAGGATTCAAATAAGAAATTGTTAGTTAGTAGCCTGCCGCTTCCTCAGTCATCCAGAAAATAAAAAAGCTGTGAATAATAATTAGATCCTGCTTTTCATCCCCAATGTATACCAAAGTGCTTGACAAACTAGCATACAGAGGAATCAGTTCACCCACTACAAATCATGGCTGCCCATAGGGTGAAATGCAGGAACTGTGTAAATACACACAGCAGTGAAGTTGCAGGGGAAATGTAGAATAGGTTTGCAGATTTACCCACATTGGACATTGCCTAGGACGCTAGAGCTAATATACCTACACTTGTAAAAATAAAAAGGCCATGGGTTTTTTTAATGGCCACAAACATCTAGAAGCTTGGTTTTATATCTCATCCAAAATGTACCCTCTTCAGCTTGGTTCAGACCCTTTTTATATTTATGACAAGGTGTCATAAATATAAAGGGAAGGGTAAACCCCTTTAAAATCCCTCCTGGCCAGAGGAAAAATCCTCTCACCTGTAAAGGGTTAAGAAGCTAAAGGTAACCTCGCTGGCACCTGACCAAAATGACCAATGAGGAGACAAGATACTTTCTTGGGAGGAGGGAGAAAAATAAAGGGTCTGTGTCTGTTTGTATGATGCTTTTGCTGGAGACAGAACAGGAATGGAGTCTTAGAACTTAGTAAGTAATCTAGCTAGGTATGTGTTAGATCATGATTTCTTTAAATGGCTGAGAAAGTAGCTGTGCTGAATAGAATGAATATTCCTGTCGGTGTGTCTTTTTTGTAACTTAAGGTTTTGCCTAGAGGGATTCTCTATGTTTTGAATCGAATTATCCTGTAAGGTATCTACCATCCTGATTTTACAGAGGTGATTCCTTTACTTCTATTAAAAGTCTTCTTGTAAGAAAACTGAATGCTTTTTCATTGTTCTAAGATCCAAGGGTTTGCGTCTGTGGTCACCTATGCAAATTGGTGAGGATTTTTACCAAACCTTCCCCAGGAAGTGGCTTGCAAGGGTTGGGAGGATTTTTGGGGGAAAGACATGTCCAAACTACGTTTCCCAGTAAACCCAGATAAAGTTTGGTGGTGGCAGGGGAAATCCAAGGGTAAAATAATTTTGTACCTTGGGGAAGTTTTAACCTAAGCTGGTAAAAGTAAGCTTAGGAGGTTTTCATGCACGTCCCCACATCTGTACCGCAGAGTTCAGAGTGGGGAAGGAACCATGACAGGGCCCTATTCACTTTTTATTATGTGTTGTATGTGGGGGCCCCCAAAGGGGTAGCACAGCCTTAAGGGCACGTGCACTGCTGCCCCACTCTAGGGATCCAGATGCCTGTCTCCCACATAAGCCTCAGAGCAATTCACGAACTGGGTGAAGATAGGCGTTTGACCTCCTAAGTTGTGGGAGGGGCCTGGTATAGTAACCCCTGAGCATGCCTACCAGACTGGGTCCCATTCAAAATGCAGCCAGAGGAGGAGGTTGTGGTACCCGCCTTATGTGCCTATCATGCTTGCTTTTGTGGATCACATTCTGAAGTGCCCATCTCTGCCTGTTCATTGTACCGGAAGCTTGGGGCCTAAGTCAACTTTGTGGATCGCAGTATAATTCCTATGATTGTCTAGGCACCCAAAAGTTAGGCAGTGCTATGCTCAGCATTGCAAAACCTAAGTCCCTTTGTGGATCCCACCCTATGTGTTTTTAGTTCCCTGTGGCATTTGTTGGACTGAGCAAAATAAAGGTATAAAGATTTCCAACCCTATGAAAAAGTGAAATTACTGATGTTGTCAAGGATCTTAAAATTTGAGACGCAACAGTTCTAGGCCCTGGCAGAGCTGTTGGATAAGCCACATGAAAACACTGCTAAACTTCAACACTGTAAATGATCTATTTATGGAAATGCACAGTTTATAGCAGCACTGATGATTCATTCTTCAGTGGGGGCTGGTTATATAAAGACTAGAAAAAGCATGAAGCTTCAACCTCAGTGTCAAGTGGGGTCTTGATTGCTTCTATTTGGTTGTTGTGCATAATGGTAAAAACACTGTAATGAGTCATTATTATTGCTAATAGTAAATAATAAACTGTTTGAAAACCACCAACTGAATACATTGATATTTGTGGGGAGTTTTCAGCATTGGCAAGTGAGCTTGTTTGTACCCAGAAAGGGGCTGTGTGAAAGACCTGTGGACAGGCTGAGGCAGCAGGGAGCCCTGAATAGGCAGACTTGGTCTGCTTACTACATAATTCCTGGGCTGGAACCCAGAGAAGGAGGGCCTGGGTTCCTCTGCCAGCCACTGGAAAAAAATGGTGCAAAGATCCTGGAGAGCAGGGGTGGAAGGACTAGTGAGTCAGGACTTGAGTCAGAGTCTTGGCTTGAGGCCACAGGACTATTATTTGTTGGCCTTCTGGTTACTCTGGAAGGGGTTTGACTCTAAAGTGATCCAGCCAGAGGGCTGAGTCATGGGAGAAACAGACCACCCCAAGGCTGGTTTGGTGGTTGGTAGAGGGCTCTGCATGAAGAGAGCTTTCCATGCCATGTACAGCCATGAAGGCCAGTGGTGAGTCTATTCCTCTACCAATGTATAATTAAATCTCTTTACCCTAATAGTATAGATGTGGCTGGCCATGCTATGGTATGAGACTTTATTAAATGTGACCTGTGTGCTGGAGGGCACCTATGTGGCTTTTAAGAATCTCAAACTTCTTTACAGTGGGGTCCGATTCTCTACTTATTTAAACCAGTTGGACACCAGAGTTGCTCTGTTGATGCCAATGGACTTACTCCTGCGTTATTCCAGGGTGAGTGGAAAATCAGGTGCTTGTGTTTTCTTGGAGTCCAGGACTTACAGAATACGTCTCTTGGGCAAGTCTAAATGATGATATTTCTAGGGATGGGCTGGGGAGCCGCAGGGAAGAACTTTGACAGACTGGTAGTTTTGGGATCAGTGGCTCAGCCGAAATGATTGTGCACACTTTCTGTAGATGTGACTGCAGGATCGGACTGAAAATGGCAATCAAGAGAGCGAGCGATATTGCTGCCCAAGATGTTTCACAAACATGGAGATAATTGTACATGCTCATGTATTTCTTGTCAATGCTCAGGTTGCTTTCCTAGTGTCTATCAGCTGAGGATATAAATGGAAGTGAAGTTGCTGAGAAAGGGGGTAAGGTGGAAGCACAGGAAGGAAAGGGCAGAAGCTGTGTCTGCTGTAATTTTTTTTTTTTTTTAATTTATGTCCATCTCAGGCAAAATAGTCAGCAGTCCAGGATATCATACTCAGTCTGCAATCCCAGACAATGGTAATGGTTCTTGTGTCACAGTCCGTTTAAGGCTGACCAGGAAAATGGAAACCCCCCCCCCACACACACACACACTCTCTGGGGCAGACCTGGCCACAATGATCTATGCCTCTTGATGCAAACTGACAGAGAGGATGCATGGAGATTTATGGGGATCCCCTGGGTCGGGTATACGCATGATAATTCACCAAAGGGTGGCAAAGTAAGATCTCTACAAGAACCAGTAGCCCACTGGTCATCATAATCATTACAAAGTGTATGTACAGGTAATATTTAAGGAGTTATGTATCTATACTGAAATTGTTCTTAAAGCCTTGAAGTTAAAGGCAGGTCACTAGGCGGTGACATGCTTTGGAGAGGTTTCGTCCAGGCAGAGGGTATCAGACATTTCTCTCCTTCTATCTGATCATGTGTATATTGTATGTATCACAGTGGAGGCCTGTTTGCATTACTGAGCCTGATGCTAATTGAGAGATTGCAAAAATTACAAGAGAGGAGTGTTGCAGGAAAAAAAAAACAGCGGGGAGGGAGAGGATCCTGTTTACAAGTAAAGACATAGATTTTGGGGGTATTACTGAGGGACCTGAAGTACACCCTGGATCTTTCACCAAGGAGATGAATTGTTAGCTTGTTCTGCCTTATGAAACAAGGATCACAGACAACCTGTCTGGAAAATGCTGCAAAAGCTTTGGGTGAGCTAAACTTCATTAGATAAGAAAGTATCTTGTTAGTTAAGGCTAGGGTCTAGTATGTGTGCTATGATTTTATTTTACATGTAACCATTTGTTTCCAATACTATTACTTAAGAACATAAGAATGGCCACATTGGATCAGGCCAATAGTCTGTCTAGCCCAGTATCCTGTCTTCCGACAGTAACTGGTACCAGATGCTTCCGAGAGAATGAACAGAACAGGGCAATTATCAAGTGCTCCATCCCCTGTCATCCAGTCCCAGCTTCTGGCAGTCACAGGCTTATCGACCCCTATGTCATGGGGTTGCATCCCTTACTATCTTGGCTAATAACCCTTGATGGACCTATCCTCCAGGAACTTATCTAATTCTTTTTTTGAACTCAGCTACACTTTTGGCCTTCACAACACCCCTTTGCAACAAGTTCCACAGGTTGACTACACATTATGTGAAGAAGTACTTGCTTGTTTTAGTTTTAAACTAGCTGCCTGTTAATTTCATTGTGTGCCCCCATTTTCTTGGACTATGTGAAGGGGTACATAACACTTCCCTGTTCACTTTCTCCACACTAGTCATGATTTTATAGACCTCTCTCATATCCCCCCTTAGTCACCTCTTTTCCAAGCTGAAGAGTCCCAGTCTTTGTAATCTCTCTTCAGATGGAAGCTATTTCATACCCCCAATCACTTTTGTTGCTCTTCTCTGTACCTTTTCTCATTCAAATATATCTGTTTTGAGATGGGGCTGACCAGACCTGCACTCAGTCTTCAAGGTGTAGTCATACCATGAACTTAATATAGTGGCATCAAGATATCTCCTGTCCTATCTATCCCTTTCCTAATGGTTCCTAACATTCTGTTTCCTTTTTTTGACTGCCCCTGGACATTGAAATATTTTCAGAGAACTATCCACAATGACTTCACAATCTCTTCAGGAGTGCTGTCACAGGATAAGTACACCCCGTCACGGGGTGTCAAGATGACATCAAGGTGGCTACCCTCTGATTCAGGGCAGCATTGTCTAGTGTCCAGAGCCAATAGGGTGGCCCTTTGGTGTCTGGACCATGCAGCCTGGTGGCCACAGCCAATAGGGTGGGGCAGGCAGCCCTCGCTGTCTAGGGTCCCACAGCTTCCTGGGAGAGTCAGCAATAAGCTTGGGCCTTGTGTCCAGAGGGGATCAGGCCGCCACCCACTGGTGGGGCCCTCCTTATTCCACTGGGTCCCAGCCCAAGGCCCTATCAGTGGCAAGTGGTCTCATCACTGGGTCCGCAGGGATCCCACTGAAACACACTGACTCTGTTCCCGGTACCACAACTGGATCAATGTCTGGTTCCCTGTGGCTACTTCCTATCCTGTCTCTGCATTCTGTAGTCTGCAGGTCCTCCATCTCCTTGGGGCACTTGGCAGGTGAGGTTTCCAGGGACTCCTTCCCCCTGTGGTCCTCACTGGACATCTGGGTACTCACCGGGGTCTTGGCATGGTGCTCTGTCAGCTTCTGGGCAGGCGCCTGCAACTCACATCTGCTCTCCTCCACAGTCAGCCCAGAATGAGCTGGGCTACCCTCTTTTATAATCTGCCTCCAGTTGGAGCATTCCCAGCAAGTTCAAGGGGCGTGGCCTCTTTGGCCTATGGGTGTGGTTAACCCCTGCAGGACTAGTGTGCGGTAAGTACACCCTATCACAAGTGCTAAGAGCTAAATTTAGGCCCCATAGTTTTGTATGTGTTGTTGGGATCATGTTTTCCAATGTGCATTATTTTGCATTTATCAACATCAAATTTTATATGCTATTTTGTTGTCCAGTCATTCAGTTTTGTGAGATCCCTTTATAACTCTTTGCAGTCAGCTTTGGACTTACCTATCATGAGTAATGTAATATCTTTAGCAAACTTTGCCATCTCACTGTTCATCCCCTTTTCCAGATGACTTATGAATATGTTGTACAGTATAGGTCCCAGTACAGGTCCTTGGGGGACCCTGTTGTTTACCTCTTTCCCTTGTGAAAGCTAAACTTTTGTTCTTACCTTTTGTTTCTTGTCTTTTAACCAGTTACTGAAACATGAGAAGACGTTCCCTCTTATCCCATGACTGCTTATTTTGCTTAAGAGCCTTTGGTGTGGGACCTTGTCAAAGGCCTTCTGAAAGTCAAAATATACAAGATTAACTGGATCACCCTTGTCGGACACACTTGAAGAATTCTAGTAGATTGGTGAGGCATGATTTCCCATAACAAAAGTTTTGTTCATCTATCTGTGTGATAATTCTATTTTTTAGTATAGTTTCAACCAATTTGCCTGATACTGAAGATAGGCTTACTGGCCTCTAATTGCCAGGGTCACCTCTGGAGCCTTTTTAAGAAATCGTCATTCCATTAGCTACCCTCAGTCATCTGCTACAGAGGCTAATTTAAGCAATCCTTGCTACTTCTTGATTCTGTTCTCTTTGTTAGGGTTTTACTTATTTTCACTATAAAATATCTAAGTTCTGTTTAAGGGCAGCTGTGATCTAAGGTATAACCAGTAAGCTGGGGGGTACTGTTCCTTTGGGAGCAGTGAATCTGAAAAATTGTAAGTGTCCAATGGACCAGGGACTGGACACTCCTGAGGGATGTTCAAGGGTTGGAGCATGCCTTTTGCTAAGCTGCAGAGGGACAGCAGAGCCTGTGTAGGCTAGGAGGGGAATGCTTGTGGTGCCTGTGACTGGTGGAGTCAGGGAGCTCATACACTACAGGCATAGACAAGGCTTCCTCATGCTAAGGCAGGTGGCAATGAGATGCTTCATAAGCCTGGGTGCTCCTGGGAAGTGTCATAGTCACATCGAAGCTGTAGTATTGAAAGGGGCCATGAAGAAGACCCTTAAGTTACAGCTAGTGCTGAAAACAGTGAATTACCCCCCAAATGGGATGAATAATTGTGAGTACCATCAGGGCTCTCCACAAGCTGTGTATTTGTTTCTGGATTCAATTGAAGGTGCTGTTTGTGACCTTTAAAGATCTATCTATTGTTAACATCGATATAGCCCCCATTACATGGTATCTGAACACCTCACAATCTTTAACGTAATGCAATGCCCCCGGGAGGTAGGGAAGTGCTATTATTCTCATTTTACAGATGGGCAACTGAGGAATGCAAAAATAAATGGACTTGCTTGGGGTCATATAAAAAGTCTGTGGTAGAGCAAAGAATGCATCCAGGTCTCCCAAGTTCCAGACAAGTCCCCTTACCATTGGGCTGTCCTTCTTCTAGGGCTGAGCCGCCTGAGAGATCCCCTCAGTCTATCATGACTGCTAAGGTTTGTTGCGTTGCTCTTGCTGACGCTTCTTGAGGTAGCAAAGCCTTCTCATTGGAATGCTCCCATAGGCGGACCTCCCTCTCACTCAGTCAGTTTCACACAGCCTGTGCTTGGTAAACATTTGGTGGCAATGGAAAAGGTGTTTGTTCATGCAGGCCTTTAATTAAACTTCATGGCAAAGTAAATGAAAAAACAACCAAACACCTGTACACTGCTTGTGTCTGACAGAGACTTTTTAATCTCCTGTAAGAGTGGTTCTGACACTCCAGGTCAGGGGAGGTGCATACAAATATGCTTGTAAATATATGAATAAGTGCATAAAAAGGAAGGGAGTAAGATTACACCAAATCCTCAAGCACTAGCCCTTAATATTTTGTTCAGTAAGTGTAGTGCATGCCAGGCTGTTGCTCTTTGGTAAAGATAGACAATGGTACAAAGTAAATATAAGCGTGTCTTCAGCAACCTATTTGTACATTGGGAAATTAATTATTAATGCATGCTTTGCAGATGTGCATACAGTAAATTCCACCAGAGGGCAGTAAAGGTTTATAAAAGATTGACTGCAGCTTCTCACACAATGAAAGTTCAACGGGGGTGGGGGTGGGGGGGGAGAGAGAGTTAGCATTTTTAAACTAGCTATAATGGAGATCTACAGAATTTCTAATTCCACATGGCACATGCCCAGTGATCACACTGACAGATTTTTTTTTAAGTCTGTCACTAGCAAACATGAATAAACAATTATGTAAAAAGCAAATGATTGTATAAGGAATGTATTAAAATGACAAATGAGCCATATTGATCTAATTTACACAGAACACTGAAGGTTTCTGTAGAAAGAAATAATTTCAGGACTAAAGGGTCTAATCTCCTCACGACATGCATGCAGAACTCCTATTAATGTCTATAAGAGTTCCACACTTTTTTGGAGAGAAGGTCATACTGCTAAGTGCAACATTAGAGTTAAGACTGTAAACCTACCAAAGCAACCTCAATTTTCTTATTGAGATATACCGTAAAGTCTCTTATTGCATAATCACAATGTGTAAAGCAATATGATATATGCTTTTATGCAAATACCCATATTCTGGTTTGTAAGAGGCTGCAGCTGAGAGCTGGCCCGACCCAGCAGGCCCTTTAAAGCGTCTTCACCCAGCTGCATCCCAGGCTAGTGATGAAGTCTAATCGAAACAAAACTTGCACTAAAACTGAATAAACTCAAACGTCTCTTTGCTGGAACCCCTTCACCTAAGGACTCCCTGCTGGGTGGGTGTGTTTTGACTTTCCTTTGTGGCAGGGAAGTAGCATCCAAAGAAGTCCATTCTCTCTTTCTCATTCTCATTCTCATTCTCATTCTCTCTTTCCCTGGAAGAGAAAAACAGCCAGTCCTCTTCCTACAATCATCTCGCTAGCCTTCACTAGGAAAAAAGGTGTGCTCTTAGCTTGAATTCCCTAATAACTTGAGTTAAAATCCTAGTGAAGACAAGGCAATTTGTAGTTTTCACGAGCTATTAGTGTGAGTTAAGGTCTGTGGGGGAGCCCAGTCTGCAACCCAAACTGCCTTGTCCTTATTACGATTTTAACTCAAGTTAGTTAATGCTAGTAAAGATCACCCTCTTTCCTCCACACCAGCTGAAGACCAGTGGGGAAGGAGGCAGATTATTAGCTGCCCTCCTTCCCAGTGCCACCACTAGTTGGCTGGCAGAGAGGGGAACCCTGCCCCAATTTACTCTACAAGGCTCCTGATCTTGAGCTCTATACAGAACAATAGGCTGGAGTTTTTCCAGACACCAGCTGCTGCCCTTTGACCACTTCATCTCTGTCATTCTGTGGGCCCCAAACTCCTGGAACAAGGTAACCTGGCTTCCGAAACCTTCTCCTCTGACAAATATGAGTCAATGCTGAGGTGCTCTGTAAAGTCTGTAAAGTCCATAAAGCCCTGTTTTTTTCCTTCCGTTCTGCTTTTGGCCCAAACCATGTCCCAACCAAATATAAAAATAATTCACTTCTAGGGTCAGACAAAAAACATGTGTGATCCTGCTGCAAGGTGTTGCTGTCTCCTTTACATACCTGATATTGTGCTCTGTGCATCATGAGCTTGGAGGGAAGCATTGCAGGTGATCCAAACACTGGGCTCTGTAGGCTTTCCAGGTTGTTCTTAGGACTTGTTACATTAGGCATTGACTTGGAGGTATGTGTATTGTAGAAGAACTTGGATGGCTCCACCATAGCTAAAGTGTCAACATTAAAAAGTGTCACAAGTGGGAAGATTAATAGATTCCAAGGCCAGAAGGGACCATTGTGACCATCTAGTTTGTATAACACAGGCCACAAGACTTCCCCCAAATAAAACTAGAACATGTCTTTTTTTTTTAAAAAAAATGCAATTTTGCTTTAAAAATTGTCAGCAGCATAGTTATACTGATATAGTCTGTAGCGCATACCTGGCCTGATTGTGTGGTGTTGGAATCAGATCCTTCAGTGGAATAACTGAGTTCATGTGAAGCATGCTGGATTGTCCTTTGAAGGAAGATCAAAAAGCAGGACACGCTTGTTGGATGTTGTATTTTATATGAGTGATATTAAGCATGCTGTGCATTGGGAAAACTGTTTGTTTCAGAGGCCATTATGAGAATTTCAGGCCATCTCCATGGTCACCATCTTTTAAATGTCCCACCATCATGCTCTCTGATCAACAGGTGACTTAGCTTTTGCTGTGGGGAGCTCTAGGATAGAACTCACTCCTCCTGGATACTTGTCTCAGGCCAAGCATCCCCACTTAAAAAAAAAAAATCTAAAATAATTTACTCTTCCAGAGGTGTTTTCAGTTTAAAACCCTGACAGCCGTATGTAAGATCCCCACACATTTTTAATGTTACCAATGAATTGGGATTTTTGATGCTTTTTCAATGTTTATATCTTTATTATTTAAATAGTATTCTATTTTAAATATGCATGCAGTGCCCTGAATATCTTGGAAGGCACAATTGGGTCTCAATATGCTTTTTCCACTAGATTAAAAGAGCCATCTACTACCAAAAAATCTCTTCCCCATGCAAGCACTTGTAGACAGTGATCAATTCACTTGTTAATTTATTCAAGAGAAAGCTGAGCTCCTCAGTCTTTCACTGTAAGGCATGTTTTCCAGACCTCTAATCATTCTTTGAGTTCTTTTCTAAATCCTTTCAATTTTTCAACATCCTTTGTTTAGTGTAGTCAACAGAAGTAGATACAGTGTTCTAATGCTGCATACAGAAGTAATATTACTCCTGCTTGGTATTTCCCTTCATGTATATTAAAAAATCGTGTTCACCCTTTTTAGCTGCAGCATTGCACTGGAAACTTATATTCAATTGTCTATCAGCCATGATCCCTAATTTTTTTTTTTAGAGTCACTGCTTTCCATAATATAACCATCCATCTTATAAGTGTGACATTCTTTATCCCTACATGTATGTCCTTGCCTTTGGTTTTATTAAAACACATGTTCAAATTAGCCTAGTTTATCAAGTGATCCAAATGAGTCTTTATCAAGTCCAGTGATGGCTTTATATTTAATAACGATGGACCCCATTGGAGGATGAGTCCCCATTTACAATTACTTTTTCTAATCTACCAGTTAACCAGTTTTTAATTCATTTAATTTGGGCTCCATTGATTTTTCTATAATGTAATTACTAATGGTTTTTTATCGGAATGTCATGCAAACTAGGTCAAATGCCTGACAACCAAACTTAAGTTAGCACAAAAAAAAAGATTTGACCAGACCTATTGTCTGTAAACCACATTGATTGGCATTATTTATGCTACCATCTTTTAAACTTTACTGATTGCATCACCACACTAGTTTTTTCCATTATCTTGCTCAGGATTGATGTCAGGCCAACTAGCTTATAGCTTTGCAGCTCATCCCAGAGATGCACTCTTTAAATACTGGCACAACATTAGTACACTAGCTTTTTTGTAGTCCTAAACTTCCTCAATGTTTCAACATTTATTACAAATCAACATGAATGGTTCAGAATGCTCCTTGGTCACTTCTTTTAATACTCCTGAGTGCAAGTTATCTGCTGCTGAGGGCTTAAAAATGTTTTACTTCCTCTCTAGCTACTGATGAAATAGAAAGTATTTCATTATAATTGTGAGATATGAATACATCATCTTGTTGCTTTCAAAATGCAGAACAAATATATCTATTGAATATATTTCTGCCTTTTCTGCATTATGATTGATAACTTCACCATTCTTGTTGGTGGCATGGATCAGTGTTCATATCACACTCCCCATCAGTACCTGGCCCAAGCTGGGGAAGCTAAAGATCCAACCAGTGGACCAAATTCCATGATGAATCCTGGTCACATGCTGCCTGAGGCATGTTGCACATATGCTAAGAAAAATCATTCTTGTCTAGTATCAGGCCAATAACAGGCTGGAAATTAAGGTTTCTAACAACCTCCTAACAGGAGGTATGGTAGCAAACAATGTAATTAGTTTTAAGAGAGAGCTGAACAAACTTATGAGTGCAGTTGTATGACAGGGTTGCTTGTGATGGTGGGGGGCAGGACTCAACAACTCTGGGGCTCACTTATGGTTTGTCTTGTGTTCCTAAATCTCAAACTTCAGGGTTTCAGCTGCCCACCTGCAGGGGTCAAGAAAGGATCTTTTTTCTTCCTAGTGTATTCTGGGAGGTTTATTTTTTAATTTCCATCCTCTGAAGTTATCAGGGATGGCCACATCTGGAAATGGGGCACTAGGTGGGGTAGGCCAGAGATCTGAGGTGGCATTGAACTTTCTCTCTCTCTCAGGTGCTTGGCTGGGTGGTTCTTGCTCACATGCTCAGGGGTCTCAAACATGCAGCCCGCGGAGTTATTTCCTGTGGCCTGCCATAGGCGCCGACTCCACCGGCAATCAAGCTCCCCTCCCGCCCCACACCACCTCCTCCCCCGCCGAGCACACTGGGTCCCCACTCCTCCAGCCACCTCCCAGTGCTTCCCGCCACCAAACAGCTGTTTGGCAGTGCTTAGGACTTTCCAGGAGGGAGGGGGGAGAAGCGGGGACATGGTCCACTCAGGGGAGGAGGTGGGGAAGAGGCGGGGTCGGGGCGGGGATTTGGGGAAGGGGTTGGAATAGGGGCAGGGAGGGGGCGGAGTTGTGGCAGGGACTTTGGGGAAAGGGTTGGAATGGGGGCGGGGAAGGGGTGGGAACAGGTGGGGCAGGGGCAGGGCCAGGGGCAGAGTGGGGGGCTTTAACCGAAATAATTCTAAAAGTAAATGCGTGTTTTGTCATCTGAGTGAGGTGCATTACTGAGTGTTTATATTTTATTAAACACCCTCTTCACATTATAGTTTTTAAAAAGTTAATACACTGACTTTTAATAGCATACTATATTACTCTTCATTTTTTACTACACTTTGGTATCATTGTATGAAAAGGTTTCAGTGATATGGCCCTTGGGCCAATGTACTAGTCCTCATGTGGCCCTTGCATTGATTTGAGTGTGAAATCCCTGGTCTAACTGATCATCTAATGTGGGGTTGGGAAGGAATTTTCCTCCCCACCGGGCAGATTGGTAGTGACCGTGGGGGTTTTTCATCCTCTGAGCATTGGCTGTGGGTTGCTTGCCAGGGTTATCTGGGCATATCCCGTTTAACTTCCCTGCCATAACAGGGGCCTCAAGCACTGGTACAACTCGGTCCCGCCTAGTCTGTGCCTGTGACACACAATAGTTTAGTCTTCTGTGGGCTGTAATACTTAGGTCTAATTTTGGTTGCTGGTTTTAGGTGCTGGGTGGGGCAGGTGGCCTGTGGCATATAGGAGGTCAGACTGGATGATCTAGAGTGGTCCCTTCTGGCCTTAACCTCTGAGTCTAATCTTCCAATAGTTCTGCACTTGATATATCATGTGCCAGAATGTATGTGTGTGTATGTATATGTGTGTGTATATATATATATATATATACACACACACATACAGAGAGAGAGAGAGAGCGCATCTGCCAGAGTAAGAGGACCTATCTTTTTTACAGACCAATGGTGTTTGCCATTGGCCCAGTTTGCTAATCCACAGATCACATAATTTTGTACTGTCTGAATTATCAAGTGACGTTTCATCAGCAAGGTTTTGTCTGCTCCTGGGTGCCACTGCAAGGCAGAGGCGTCTGTCTCCTCCGCTGGCTCCAGCCCAAATGAGCTGCAGAGCCTTCCTTTTATACGTTGGGCAGGGTGGGTTTGGCTCCACCCACCAAGAGGAGTGTAGTGCTTCCTCGCTTTCCTGTCCAGAGGGAGGCCACTCTGCCTCACTACAGACTGCTTTAAATTTCTATTTCATCTGAACATTTTCAAGTGTAAAAGCAACTAAAGCCCTGATCTTGCTCCCATGGTAGCGAGTGGTAAAATTCTCATTGAATTTAATGGATTGGGGCCAAAACAGCCCTTTGAGTGGTTTACATTTCTCTTATCTCCAAACTGTATCACACAGATGATAATGAGGGAGAAGTGCAGTTGCACCAAAACATTGCCATGCTGAAATGCCTGCAATGAAATGTACTGAAATTACATAGATAATTGCTAGGACTGATATTGATTTTAATTGAACTAATTCTGCACTGCAATGAAAGTTGTAGTGTAAACCGTCTATCCAAATCTTTTGGGATACCACCAAACAGAGATCATTAAACTCTTGTATTTTTGAGGTCATCTGAATTCCTACATCGTTTTTGTAATTTTTAGTGAAGTTTATCACATTTAGTTATGCTCAAGAAAAAATATAAAGCTAACACCACCAATGCAGAACCGGCATACAGTGCCAGACTCTGGTCTTGGGTATGCTAGTGTAACCCAGTGTAATTCCTCAGGAGTCAATAAAATTAATTCAGACTTGTGCTAGTGTAACTGAGAGCAGTGAATATATACAGGTAAGATTAAAGAATCTCTGACATTTTTAAATGATGTTATATTGCTACATATCCCATATTTGGTGCTGGTATCTGTGTAATAAACTGCCAGGGGGCATCAAGAGAATTTACAGTGCACCTTTAATCACCTCACACGCACGCTACCTTCCAATTCATTCTTGTGGAGACAACTTCTAGCATGTCCAACCTCTAAGCAGCTTCTCAGTGACATTTAAACAACCTGGCAGAAAAAAATGTTTTCTTCTTTCTCCTCAAAGTTTGGATATTCTCCACTAAACTTGCACTGACTGGTTCAAGGCTCAGAATTGGCAATATTTAGTCCCATGCAAATGACAAGTTTAAATTGTGATATCTCAGGACCCATTGAAAGCTCTCTAGCATTAGAAAGCCAGGAGTCCCCCTCTTCTTCAGCATTTTTTACTAACCAAAATAGATCATGAGATATCAGACGTTTAAAATATGATATTGGATATGGAAAAGCCATTTTATGTCATCTTTTAGACATATTTAAAATGCAATAGTTGTTTTTCTTCTCCCTCTGAGTCCTGTGCAGCTGGATCATAATACTAAGCTAGGCTGGCAATACAGATGAAGAGATAGAGAGAAAAATGATACATACATAACTTAAAACATTGTGTCTCAGTTAAACAGGTTCTCTAACGCCAAATCTATTTCTAAGCACACAAATCATTTTGTTGGGCTATTCAGTCATTCACTACCAATTTCAAATTCTTATTATAAAATACTTTGGGATCACTGAATAACATAACTCCAGTATGAAAGCCATTATAAATAACCAAATTATAATTTGAACATATACAAGCTTCTATCTGGATACAATTCTCTAAATGTTTCTTGTCCTCCCTCTCCCTTTTGTGGAGGTGAGATTATAAATTTCTGCACCTACTTCACTAGCTGTGGAGGGAAGACACAATCCTGTAAGTAAACTTAGGGGGAAAAGGGCCTAAACTCTGTTTTATAGAAACTAATAGACTATTTAGATAAAGAAATAATGGAAACCACTTTACCCAGGTGCTACAGCGATATTTCCTTTCATCTCTGAATATTTGCTTTCCTTTGTGCATGCCCGTAATTCCCATCTTGTTGTGAATTTTGGTCAGTTTGGCAACTGCTTTTAACATAAAAGAACCTACATTCTGCAGATATGTGTTAAACCGAATGGTCTTACAGAGAGCTTTCATTTCCCTGCAAATTTGTGCTTCTCACTGTCTTCAGATCTCAATGCTTCAAATGATGGATTATACAAATGAGTTGAATGATGCTGGTATGAAAATCAAAGATGGCTTGTGTTTGTGTACTTTTAAGTGATTCTCTCATTCTTGAAGTATTCAAGTATTTCATGGATTTCTGGTGGCGATTTCATTTGCCAATCACTGTGGTCTAGATTGAGCCTCTCGGCTCAGCACTTACTATGGGCTGGTGTGTGGCTGCATTGCTCCAGGATGGAATTGTGACTTCCCTCTCATGCTTTTCACAAGTAGTAACGGGTGGAACTTGCTTCCCATCTTGTGCCTGACATGGGATCTGTGAAGCCATGGCTCTGTTCTCTCCCACTGTTCGGTCACTTGGGAGGTGGGGAGCACGCTGCTGATGTAGCCCCTGCTTTCTCCCTACTGAACCCAAGCAACCTTTAATGAACCTGTACAGATAGGAGTGAGGTTTTACTCCCCCTTACTCACTGCATAGTCACACTATGGCTAATCAGTCTGGCCCTGTGTCAATTATAAAAATCACATTCAAATTAAATTTCTTGACCACAGGTCAAGTCCTTTTCTTGAACCACCTTAAGTTGTCTTTCACGTTAAAGTAAATTGTAACACTGGCAAAATGTCTTGCATTGCTTGTACTATAGCCTGAATGCCTCCATTTATTCACACTGCAAGCAGCGCTTCCTCATGCTGCCCTGCCAAGTAGACTCAACTATTGTCCATAAGAACCAGGGCCTGGGAAACAAATTTTTCACTGCGGCCCTGCCTCCAAATGTAACTGATTGCCATCCACCATGATCACGCCACTATGCACAGGGCAGAAGCAAGGAGTTTAGGGTGGGTCCCTGAGATGAATCTTTAGGATACAGTCCATGCTATCTGACTCATTTTGCTTAAATATAATTGGTGGGGGGAGGTGAATCTTGAGGTCCTCCTGTGGCATAACTGGTTCCCAGCTGGTTAAGCCCTAGATACCTGCTTATATGAGTTTATATTGGTTTATATTTCAAGGTTATTTTTGCAATGTAAAGAGCTAGAAAATTAGGACTGGATGCTGCCATCTGTGCTCACGCTGAGAAGTACCTGCTGCCTTGAGTAGTTCCATCCCTCTCGGTGACACTACACAAGGAGTAAGATACTACATAATGTGAATGAAAGAGACAGAGGGCTTGTCTTCACTACCAGGGAGATAGACGCTGCTGAAATCGACGCAGTGGGTGTCGATTTAGTAGGCCTAATGAAGACCTGCTAAATCGACAGCAGAGCGCTCTCCGGTCGACTCTGATACTCCAGTTCCCCGAGAAGAGTAAGGTAAGTCAACGGGAGAATATCTCCCGTCGACGCAGCACAGTGAAGACACCGGGGTAAGTCGACCTAGACTACGTTGACTCCAGCTATGTGAATAACATAGCTGGAGTTGACGTAGCTTAGGTCGATTTACCCCAGTAGTGAAGACAAGCCCAGAGTCTGGCCCTTTTGTGTGTTAAACAGGGAAAGTGCGACTGCCCTCCAAGTGTGTAGTTCCCTCAAATGAGGAAGGCTCAGAACCCGGGCTCAAAGACTGATTCTATGAGGGACTATCTCTAGGATTGGGAGCACAGTCAAGTCTGTTTTTCCATCTCAAGAAAAATTACTTGGATCAACTTATTAATGGTGAAGAATGCTTTTTTTCACCCTAGCTGGTAAGCTTTCTTCTCTCAACTCTGCTGTCCTAATATATAAAACAGATAGATGGAAGTTCAAATGCCAACGTTAACAGTGAATAGCAATGATGTGTACAGCAGACTCGGATTTCATTACCTTGACCTTATCAGGCAGAGGAGAGCAAGTGAGTATGTATGTGCCTCTCAACTGTAGGAAAATAGGAGATACACAGAATAAGTAACACCAGCATGTCACTTTCACAAACTTTTTTCTTTAAGATTTTATAAAAGAAATGTATCTAAACGAACGAAAAGTCAGATTTTCAAACAGATGCCTCATCTGGGAAACATAACATTTTGTGAATGCAAATACTTGCATACTTTTCAAGAATTCTGTCACTTCTACAGGAATGTTATTTTCATATGCAAAACCAATTTGGATAAATCAGGTTGGCCTCTGACTGTTAGCTGTACACAGGGGTGTTAGTGGTCAAAGAGTGCATACACAAATATGGGGTCTGGAGAGCTCTGCCACACTCAGACTTTTAATGCCAGTGGCAGAGTATTCATTCACAACTGACACCCATTTCAACTCCACAATCTGAGAGCCATTTAGACTAAAGCAACATTATTTCCAAAATAAACTACTGTCTCCCCTGCCAGCTTGGACCCTATTCACTTCTTGAAAACATTACTGCCAAGGCCAAGAGTTGGATCATTAACTGGAACACTGGGGCTTCATAAGTGCTGCTTTATCAGAAGTTCCCATTTCTCTTCAGTGCACAAGGAATGTACATTATTTGTTTATTTGCATGGGGGAAAGATGATGTGGTGAAGAAACTTGACTGGGTATCAGGAGACCTAGGTTCTATTCCTGGCTCTGCCACATCTTCTAATATGTGACCTTAGCCAAGTCATTTACAGTGATCGTTCTGCCTTAGTTTTCCTGTCTGTAAACTGGACAGAAGTATTATCTCCCTACTGAAACAAAGACATGAATGTTTATGTTGCACATTCAGATCCCGAGATGAAAGATGCTATACGAATTAGAATGTATTACATTTTTTTGAGCTAATGCATTCAAATGAATCAGCACATAATTCAGCAAAATGTACTCATGCTGGACACTGTGGAACTACTGTGGGCAGGATGTTACAGTCTGAGGAAGGGTTGCAGAATTTGTCCTAAATTTAAAAATAATAATAATAAAAAATTGCCATCAGACAGGGATAGGGAACCTCAGCCCAAATGGCAAACTTCTGAACACAAGGGCTTTGTGGCATCAGAGCATGAGTCTAAAGCATTTTTTGCACTTCAATGATTTAGTTTATTCTTATATTTCATGTTTTAAAATAGGTGTAGGATTTTTTATGTATTGTGACTATAATCATAGAAAGACAAGGCTGCAAGGGACCTCAAGAGGTCACCTAGTCTGTCCCTCATGTACTGGCAGGGTTAGAGTGGATATAATCTTGCAGAAAATAAAAGCTATGAGATCTTTCCAACAAAAATACCTTATGTCATATACTATTTTTTTATATTGTATTACTCTAAAATATACCTTCTGTGTAAACATCCTTATATGAAATGGTGCTTCACACTGATAAGGCTACACAGGCCCTGAAAAGAGCGATGGTTTTAGGCATGTGTCTAATGTTACTTCTGCACTTAAGTGCTCTGCTGAGTTGGGGCCTAAGGGAAGAGGCCTACTCTGGGCTAAATTTAGACCAGGTGGAACACAGTACAACTCGTTTGACTTAAATGGTATCTTATGCATTTATACCAAGTCTAAGCTTGGCCTCCAGTGTTCATTTTAATTGCAAATACTTCAGGCTGTAATTTGATGGCAAATCCTAGCTGGTGAGCATTTCAGCAAATAATGCTAATTCCCTGAAAACCTGTCAAATATGTGGGCTTGAGTTAAGTGGCTTTTGTCAGTGTGTGCATATAATCTGGGCGAGAGCTAGTGAGGTGCCGAGTGCCCCTCACACTCTACAAGCAATGGGAGCTGTGGGTGCTCAGCATCATGTGGGGGTACCCAGTGCCTCATTGGACAGGGCCTCTTGTTTACTATTTTCTAAGCTAAGCCTCACAAAAGAGGACAGGGGTACAAGTTATTTCATTTAGAGTTAACAGATAGTAAAATCTCCCTCCCACAGCATTTCTATAGTTTGCTTTTGGTGGGGGCAGGGATGCACAGATCTGTTTATATTTGAACTAATGCTCTAACCCAGTGTACGGCTGAGGTCGGTGGTCCTTGTGGGGATACTCCTTTCGTAATTTGTAGCATTTGAACATTTTCTCTCGCCCCGCTAGAAAAAATACACAATAATAGTCCAACTTGCCAATAAAGGGCTTATAGCTCCTGCTAGGCTCATTATATCTTAAACCTCTTTGCTAAACAGTGTTCCACATAAATACTGATTTATTTATTTTTGAATTTGGGGAATTGGGAGACTTTGTTTTGTTGCAAAATCCTTCCTGTAACCATCTGCCTACAAATCTATACAAATGAAATGAGTGTTGGCTGTTGAGCAGTTGGGTCAAGGGCTCGTAGCATTTTAATCGTTCACAACTTGTCGACTGAACTGGTCACATAGAATATTGCAACTAGGGAAAGCTCTGAAATCCTTTTTTTTTTTTAAATGATAATGCAGTGAAACAGTCCTTCCAGTCTACTGACTCCATGGCTGGTTTGCAGGTGATGCTTCTGAGCCTTCTAGATCAAGGGAACATTCAGTTGCAATGAATGACTCAACCCGTTTTTCCTTCTGTGTTGGCACAGTATTTTGGTTTGCCAGTTGGGAAGGGAATTGAACAAATTTACCTCTAAGGCATTGAGCATCAGTGTCCAGACCCTCAGCTGGTGTAAATAAGAAAAGTCCTAGTGACTTTAATGGAGAGCCATCAATTTATATCCATTCAAAATCTGGCCAAGAAATTCAGATTTACTATATTTCAAGTGTTGGGATCACCTCAACAATAATAGGCACTGGCATGGAGGTCTTTCAAGCAGTAACCTTATTGACGAAGAGCTGAGTAATAGAAAATTAAATCCCAAAGAAAATATTTTGTAATCTGTCAGTAATCAATGCTTTAATGAATATCAGTTGAGCTTCACTCTGTCTTCAGTAAAAGGGGAGAAAAGGCTGTATTTTCTTTTAACTGATCCTTCTTGTTCAAATCTTCTCTGCTGTTTCAGCATAGGTAGCTTACAACCCGAGTATATAAAGAAGTCTTGTTCATGAAACAGCCTGCACCCTTTATGTTTTCCTCTCTGTCCAGCTCCTAGGCTTGCTGTCTCAATTTTACCCCCCCAGGTAGTAAACTGCAACTTATTATCACCAAGTTTCCCTTGATTTCTTTAGTTTGTTCTATTTTCCAATGATATTAAAATTAAACCAGTTGCTGGAATAATTTTCCTCTGTTAGCACCTATCTCTGTTTTCTCTTTGCCTTTCCTATATAGTCCTGAACTGTATATTCTTGTTTAATGGCTCTTAGGACTTTGGTCAACTGTAACAGTTCAGCCAGACCAAAGCCCAAATCTAGCAATGCACTCAGGATAGGCGCAGCGTAACCATAGGTAGATTCATTGAAGTCATGGGATTACTCAGGGGTGTAAAGCAACACATGTGCTTACTTGCTTTTCTGGACCTGGGGTCACATAACAGGACTGATGAGAGAGTTTGCAGGATCTACAACAAAGCCTCCCAAAAAGGAAAGTGAGAGGACTTGGCTGAATGGCATAGTAGAAATTGAAGGTGCTTAATAATGTTCTACAAACACTGTCACATTGAAAGTCAGGTTGCTCCTGGTCCTTACATGATAGTATATATAGGGGAGATTGCAGGTACTCTTCCCCTACTGTGTATGGCCTGCATAAATGCCAGCCACAATTGCAGTTTTTGGGCTCAGGGAAGGGAAGCAATTGCTTCCTCCTAGCTCTCGCTGGGATACAAAAAAACCCCAAAAGTGTGGGGGTCATGGTCCTCCCTGCTACACTGCCACATTGTCCCACAGAATGAGACCAGTGCACAGTTAGGGATACTCTGTGCCCCACAAAAGGGTGTAGTAGCCTGTGATGCACCTCGAAGCAGCACCCTGGAACCCCCAAATTCACCACTGCTGTATAATTATGATATGTTTTGTTCAACATATGCCTTGTGAGGTATCATTTCAAAAGTCTTGATCTGCTGAACCCTAATATCCTGTTGGATTGTATGTGCTGTCATTGTATGGGAAGTTTTGCTATACGTGTTACTGAAATATGTCGTGAGGTTGGGAACCCCCCCAACCAGCCATCAATAGCCAGATGGCATTAATGGCTCATCAATGCCCATTCCACTATCCCGGAGACTTCTCGGAGAAGGCACATACACCATGGGGGCAAAGTAACCCATGTCACAGCAAAGATATTCCCAGGAAGCTGGAAGGAAATATAAAAGAGAGACTGGCATCATCACTTGGCCTCTCCCCCGTGCTCCCCACCCCATCTCAATACCTGGAAGAAGGTCTGGAAGACAAAGACTTTCAAATGGGGAGCGTGTGGGAAAGGTCCAGTCTATGTACTGAGGAACTGTAAACTGCTTGTAACATCTGTCAGGGGGAGAAAAGCTGTTAGTTTCAACATTTGCTTAGACTAAAAGTTTAGTATTTCGAATGCATGTTTAAATTTCTTAAGGTAACTAGCTCTGACCTTTATGTCTACTGCTTATAACCACTTAAAATTTATCTTTCTGTAATGAATATAGCTGTTTTATATTTTACCTAAAATGGTATCTTTTGGTGGAAGTGCTTGGGAAATCTCAGCTTAAATTACACAGGTTGGTGCATGTCCACTTTCCTATGAAGAAATGCCAAACTAGGTAATGAGCTTACACTGGTATAGTTCTGGGTTGCAAGATTGGGGAGCTGTGGGGAATTGGCTGGAGCCTCCCTATTTATGGTTCATGAATGGCTAGGAGATCGTTCGTGTAACTCAGTTGGGTGTGTTGCTGCCTGTGGATGGCTGTGAGAGTGCAGTGCCTGTCAGAGGCTTGGAGCTTGACATCAGCACCATGCTGTGAGAGGCAGATCCGGTTGGTGGGTTTGGAGGGCTCGGTGGTCCCACAGTCCACGTTATGTCCCGGGAACCGTGTCATATAGGCTACTGGATCTCCCCACAAGGCAGTGTAGTTTTGCATCACACCTAATATAGGGGCTGTTCCTCAACTGCTGAACTGAGCCCTGAATCTCAGGACTCAACATCATTTAAATAAAGACTCAGTGGGAATTAGGCTTTGGCCCACTGCTCTAGCAGCCTCATGGGTCCTGAGGGGTTGCTGACCTAAGTCAAACTGATTTGTGTGTGGATAATTGGGGGCTTGGGCTAAAACCCGAGTCAGATCCTGGGCTTAGTATATAGTGTAGACATACCCTGTGAGGGAGAACAAGGAGGTGGGAGTTGGGGGAATGGTACAAACAGTTGGGAAGAAAGCATGTGGTCATCTGTTCTGACCTGCCATACAATGAAGGCAACAGAAGTTCCTTTTGGGTCAAGACCTTTTGTTTTCCCCAGTAAGTATGCCACAGATACAGGTAAAAGTATTTGCAATTGATCGTGATCAAACTGAGTGGAGAGGCTCAAGTATGGTTAACCAAAGGAGATCCAAAAGCTGCAATGGCAGGTACTCTGGATGTTAAGAATAAGAGATTTGCTGAGTGCTGAGCTAGCTGCTGAGAGAGAATCTGAGATCTGACATACCAGAGCAGAGCAAGTCACAATGGGAAGATTGACACTGGACAGATAAAGGAAGCAAGAGCCTGGAATCCTGTTTTGAAAATGATGTACAAGTAGAACTTGTGGGGCTAACTTTCTTACCCCAGTTCAGGAACTAAAATCTTTTCATCAGCTCTTTGATCTATACTACCAATATATTAATTTCAAACTACTATGTCTTGCCAAATTATATCCAGCCACTAGACACAAGATGTCTCTCTCATTCACATATGGGCTGTCAAACAGAAAGGTTGTTAGGTCAACCAAGAAGTACTTTTGTGGTCAGTTTTTGTGTGAAAAACGTACTGTCAAACACATCAGACTAATTATAGAGGTGTGCATTACTACCAAGATAAATAACAGTTTATTTCTATTTTTTTCAACTGTAAAAATTCACTTTGATGTAAAACTTGGCAAGAAAGATCTATGACTAGGAGTGAGACTTTTAAAATAGCTTTTTGAAAGCTGGTTTGGATATTTGTACATTAAAAGAGCTTGTTATTCCATAGGGATCCAACTATAATTAGATGTGGACATTAAAAAAAAAACCCTTCTATGAAAGCATCTAGGTGTGGGACACATATGCAAAAGCAAGTCAGATCTGTGTAGGCAAAATCACAGGACTAAATCAGGTTTCAGAGTAGCAGCCGTGTTAGTCCGTATCTGCAAAAGAACAGGAGTACTTGTGGCACCTTAGAGACTAACAAATTTTTTTGATCAAATTCAATAAAATACTAAGTAGAAAGAAGACAGACTTCAACTATGTTGTAACTCCTATTGTTCTCATCTTAATTTAGGTTGGAAGCTATTAACTATGTGTTTATACAGCACTTAGCATAATGGGGATATCTGATCCTGCAGCACAACAAGTAAATAAGAATACAAAAAAGTAGACCTTGAGTTGGCAGGGTTTTTGCTTTTCTTCCTAGAAAGAAGCATGCTCAATTGGCAGAAAAATTCCAATCTGCCTGCCTTGACATTCTTACATACTAACATGGCATGACAATAAAAGGCTACTTGGGCCGTCCAGGCTCACCCCTACATTTTGGAGCATTATAATTTGCCAGTCTAATTTTTTTGAGCACTCTTTTCCCCTTTTCATCTTCTGCTCAAGCTTTTCAATCCAAAAATATAAGTGCTCTCTCCCCTCAGCCTAGCCTACAGTAACTACAGGTTGAGGGCAATTTCCTTCCAATTTACAAGCAGACAGAGAGACTTGCATTGTTGACCAGAAGGCCATTTACAAGTCAGAACCAATCCTTCAGAGCCATTTACAAGAAGATAAACTCAGATATTTTGCTCCCTACCTGGAGAACTGAATAAGTTAAAGAGTATGAGTTTCATTTGTATTAATCATCCCCTGCTATCAAGTTTGGCAGTGTAACCTGCTTTTATATAATTGAACTAATAACTATGGTTTATTAACATCATTAAATCAATGTTGTCGTGTAAACTCTGCTTTTATCTCAGCACATAATCCTGCCTGCCCTGAAGGGGAAAAAGTTGTTTCCTGAAAGTGGGGAAGAATGCATGCACAAATCAGGCTATCTGCATCAACACAATCCCATTTGTGGCCAAATACTGTTCTTAATGGTGATTGAGAAACACAGATCATTTCTGTAACTTTACCATAATAATAATAATTGCTTGCAGCTGTTGCTAACCAAACACAAAGCAGTGTAGCAATATGGCAATCTCCCACTTGGACACAAATCTCAAATCACAGTAATGCTTATTAATCTTGCAGAGAGGGGACAACAGTGATAACTGAGGAACAGATCCGCTTGATCTGCCTTGCCATAGGATGTCTCATGGAAATGAAGATTTTCTACTTACTGACTTGTTTTTAGGTAAAGGATTACAAGGGGAATATACTTAGTTGTATTCTGCAACTGCCACTCTGATGCATCTGCCATTTGTGAGGCTGCAGTTTGTTCGACTGGGTTATTAAGGGAAATGCTACATTGGGAAAGAATGCTGTATGTAAGTGGAAGCATCACAAGACAAGCAAGAGGTAAACAAGCAAAGAAAAAAGCTAAGAAAACACAACCTGAACTGTGCTGTTCCAGTTCCATTTGTTTTGGGTTTGGTGAATTCCCCCCTCCCCCCCACACAACTCCCCAATCTCTGTAATCACCTTGTGATGGGTTGGACCCCACCTGATGTGCTGGGGTCCCACTCAGCCCTCCCAAGTTTTCCTTACACTGAGTTGCTGTGCTAGGCTCTCAAGCCCCTTTCCAGCACGCAGCCAGGCAAGACCACACCCAGCTGCAGACACAGACTCCATGTAGTCAGATCTGTGTGAGAGGATTCACCCAGCACTCACGTGCACACCCACAATGGAGAGATAAACCCCAGATAATATTGTCTTGCACTGCACAGAAAGACCTACACAGCACAAGTTCATAAAAAATCACCATCTCCCTCAATGTGAAGAGAGATATGGACAGCTTCTTGACCCTCCAGTTATAAATTGAACAATCTGGGTTATGTTATAAACAAGAAATAAGTTTATTAACTATAAAAGGTAAATTTTAAGTGATCATAGGGGATAGCAAACAAAACAAAGCAGATCACTAAGTAAATGAAACAAAACACGCAAACTAAGCTTGATTAACTAAAGGAAAAGGTTACAAAATGTAATTTCTCACCCTAAATGTTGTTTTAGGCAAGTTGCAGAGTTTCTGTGTCTTAGAGTTCCAGTTATTTCTCTTTACAGACTAGACTCCTCTGTTTTAGTTGGGACTCAGCCCTTGCTTTTCCCACAGCTCAGTTCCTTTGTCTCTTCAGGTATTTTCAGCACTCTTTCTTCTTGGGCAGGAAGGCAATGCAGAAGAGTCTTGTTTGCCTTACTCCCCTGCCTTAAATAGAATTTACATAAGGCAGGAAGCCTTTGTTTCCAGTGGAAAAGTACCAGCAGTGTACAAGATGGCACTTTGCATCAGGTGATATCACCTGACCTTTCAGTGTTGTAGCAACCATGAAACCAGGTTTATTTACAATGTCCACAGGAAGGAACTCCAGCAAGATGGGAAATCCACATCTTTAAAGACTCATTGTCTTTTTCTAACAACCCATCAAGGCAGATTGTTTATTGTCTGAAGGGCGTCTCCAAGTATTACCACAGCTATAATTGTTAAATAGTCAATACTCCTATCTTCAGATACAGAAATGATACATGCATACAAATTGGATAATCACATTCAGTAAATCATAACCTTTCCAATGATACCTTACAAGACCCATCTTGCATAAAATATATGTTAGTTAGGCCATATTCATATCATAACCATATTTCTATGAAGAATATGGGGTGTAACGTCACACACCTGTATTTATTTCCAAAGCAGCAGTAGATAGAGAGAATTCTCCAGTACCAACTTGATACACATTCCTCCACTGCTACCTGCAGTGCTCATCCAAGGAGACTGTGGTGCCTAGATATTCTCTTCCATGCACACCATGGCTAACATGAGTTCCACTTCCAAAGCGTCCCTTCTAACTAACTGGAAGCAGCAATATCCTTGTGAAATTCCCAGGGAGAGGATGGAAGCTGAAAAGTTTGTTGTACTGACAAATAAAAGAATATGACAATGAATAAAATGGTTACACAAACCATAAAATTTGGATAGGAAACTGAGGAAATACATTTCTTGACTTGAAAGTCTTGAGGTCCAAATTAAAATGAGGCCCAAAGGCTGGGAGCTAGATTCTCATCTGCTCAGACACAGTTGGTGAGTTTTTTTGTGGGTGGGGGAAGGCGCTAGAGAGGGACGCATTAGGGAGAAACTAGTTGTGCCCTCCTGATTCTGCACCACCCAATGCCAGTATAAGATAGAACTGCTGATGAACATCTCTAATGCCACTGGCATAATGTCCATCCATGACATTCCATCAGTGGAGGAATAGGCAGAGTGGAGCTCTGCTCTACCATACCCCAAGCTAACTCCTGGCATGGCTCTTCACTCCCTGAAACCTTCCCTTCATTAGGGAGTGGAAGGGGTGGCTGGTGCAGGAGGCAGCTATGTGCTTCCACTAGCTTTGCAATGGTGGGATCTCCTGTACATGAGTGGAATTATCTACTGGCCATTTCTGGTCAGTTAGTGGTGCAAACTAGACTTGAATTGGAGAATCCCAGTGTGTAGTAATGTACCTTGATAACTGAGCGTGTAATTAGTTGTGCCCACAACTGCAGTCACTCCACACACTGTGAATCAGTTGGGCACACATTTTCATATATGAACCTAGGTCCTCCCCGCACTGAAATGTTGCCTGTTCGAAATGTTCAGAATTGTGGAACCGTTAGCACTGTGGTGTGGTTCTCAGCTGGAAGGATTTCCCTGGATTCCCCCTTATGAACAGATCATTGAACAGATGTGATTTACCGGTATTTTGTTGTGACATTTGTTTTTCCCCAACTAAACTAGGGACATTAGGGATCAATAAATACCTCTGTATTAGACCCTGAGTATATGCACATTACAGATCGGTAACGTAATATAAAAAGAATTTGTGAAAGGTTGGTGTGTTAAAGCTTCTTGTTGCAGGTGATTGCATTACTCATGAACATTGAATCTATGAGCGACTTATGCAGCTCATCCCAAAGAAAGGGTCATGTATGTCACATCTTGATGTATTATGTCATCTATTTGGATTAAAATATTTTATTGGGACTCTTCATAACTCTTATTCTGTAAAGCCAGGGGAGCGTTAAGATATCTAAAACCTTTTCTATAAATTGGGTTGGTGTGATGTTAAGGTCTAATGCATGGGTGGCTAATCAGTGGCTCGTGAGCCACATGCGGCTCTTTTACGGTGAAAGTGTGGCTCGCGAAAGACCCCATGCCTGCCCCTTGCCCCTCACCCCATTCTCCATCTTCCAGACTGCAGGGAGGGAGCTCAGGGCTTCTGCCCTGCAGCAGGATGGTGGGGCTAAAGGCTACTGTCAGAGTCAACTGGTGACTGCTGAGAATAGGGGGAAGGTTCAGATGTCTCTCCACAGCTTGAGTCACCCACTCCCAGGCAGACCCCACCTCTTACCCTCAGCAGCCCCTCCCTGCAGCACCCAGCTGTTTGCTGCTGCCTCACCCCACAGCCACATCTGGCTCCAGTAGTTGCTGTGCAGGGAAGGGCGTCCGGCTGCATCATGTGACTAAGCGGAGCCCCCAAATCCTGGCAAAAATCTGGAGGGCACTTTACCCCCCCACCCTGAGCCCCAGCAGGCACATGCTGTGCAACTGAAGCCCTAAGCCCTGGCAGGAGCGCCCCGGCTCTCAAATTTCTGAAGATTGTCATAAGCAGCTCGGAGGGTCGATAAATTTGGCCACCCCTCGTCTAATGAGGGCTGGAAATGAATGGTGGTCATCCTTGGAATGATTAGACTTACAGCTGTCAAACGAGAAGAACCTCTCCGCTTCTGCCCCTAATGATTCACAAAGCATCAGGACATAAATCACTCATTAGGACTACTCACATGTTTAAGGCCCTGATTCAGGAACGTATTTGATTTCTAAATTTACACCACACTTTATATTTGTGTCAATGCCAGGATTTCACAGATTCTAAGGCCAGAGGGGACTATTGTGATTCTGATCTCATGTGTAACAAAAGGCCACAGAACTGGGCCTACTGGTTCTCCTAGGCATTACGCACTTGATGCTTACACCAATTAGCTATTCCCTCCTACTGACTTATCTTGGTTTCATATGGATAGATATCATAACCCTTCATTCTCTCAACCCAGGAATATTTCCTTGAAATATTTGATTTTCACCCACAGAAGGCTGAAAAATATAAACAAAATGTCCTCACCTACCAAATTATTAGATATGAAAATACCCCAAATCATCAACTATTACATTTGTCTCTCCATCATGTATGTTTTCTTCTTTAATAACTTTTGCAATGATTTTTATTGATTGTTTTTCTATGCTATGGAAGCAGATGCCTGCTTTAGACTATCTCTTTGCCCATTTGTTTTTCTATTCGTGTTCCAATTTTATATGAATGTATCAATTATGGCAAAAGCTTTGTGTGCATGTGTCTAGACCAGGGGTGGGCAAACTTTTTGGCCCAAAGGCCACATCAGGGTTCCAAAACTGTATGGAAGGCCAGGTAGGGAAGGCTGTGCCTCCCCAAACAGCCTGGCCCCCCGCCCCCTATCTGCCCCCTCCCACTTCCTGCCCCCTGACTGCCCCCCTCAGAACCCCTCACCGATCCAACCCCCCCCCTCCCGACTTCTTGTCCCCGACCGTCCCCTCCCAGGACCTCCCACCCCAACCGCCCCCTGGGACCCCACCCCCTATCCAACCCCCCAACTCCCTGTCCCCTGACCGCCCCGCCCCCAATCCACACCCCCGCCCCTAACCGCTCCCCAGGACCCCACACCCTATCCAACCTCCCCTGCTCCCGTCCCCTGACTGCCTGGACCCTTGACAGGCCCCCTAGAACTCCCATGTCCTATCCAACACCCCTGTTCCCCGTCCTCTGCCCCCCCCAACCTCTGCCCCATCCAGCCACCCCCTGCTCCATGTCCCCTGACTGCCCCACAGGACCCCCTGCCCCTTATCCAATCCCCAAGCCCTGGCCCCGGCCCCCTTACCATGCCGCTCAGAGCAGGATGTCTGGGAGCCGCGCCACCCGGCCGGAGCCAGACACGCTGTCACGCTGCCCTGCATGAGTGCACAACCCTGCCGCCCAGAGAGCTGCCCGCACGGCGGTGTGGCTGCAGGGGAGGGGCTGGGGTCTATCTTCCCCGGCTGGGAGCTCAGGGGCCAGGCAGGACGGTCCCGCAGGCTGGATGTGGCCTGCGGGCAGTAGTTTGCCCACCTCTGGTCTAGACAACTGGTCGCTTGTTGTTACATACATGTATTTTATTAATAAAGCTGTGGTGAACAGGTAACCAATTTAGGAAAGTGTCTTTATTAACCAGGGAGTCCCAGCCCCAGTGTTTTTGGTTGTTTTTTAGTACTCCTTTCTCATTGTGCTCTTAACGTGCCAGCAGCAGAGTGAATATGATTGATCTCTACTTATTATTTGTATTATTCTAGCACCATGGAGGCCTAGTCATGGACCAGAATGCCATCTCTAACACACAAGCACTGTCACAGGCCTTGTCTAAAGACACAAGTTGCACAGGTTTAACATTTTTAAAAGCCATTTAGTTAAACCAGTGTACATTACTCTCTCATTTCAGCTCAAGTCAATTTCTAATCAACTTAAAGTAAATGGAAAGAAGCCACTTTTAAGCTGAAATAAGAGTGGAGACACAAGGGTTTGCAGTGGTTTAACTAAATCAGTTTAAAATGACAGGTTTCAGAGTAACAGCCGTGTTAGTCTGTATTCGCAAAAAGAAAAGGAGTACTTGTGGCACCTTAGAGACTAACCAATTTATTAGAGCATAAGCTTTCGTGAGCTACAGCTCACTTCCTCAGATGCATATCGCGGAAACTGCAGTAGGCTTTATATATACACAGAGAATATGAAACAATACCTCCTCCCACCCCACTGTCCTGCTGGTAATAGCTTATCTAAAGTGGTCATCAGGTGGGCCATTTCCAGCACAAATCCAGGTTTTCTCACCCTCCACCCCCCCACACAAATTCACTCTCCTGCTGGTGATAGCCCATCCAAAGTGACAACTCTTTACACAATGTGCATGACAATCAAGTTGAGCTATTTCCTGCACAAATCCAGGTTTTCCTCACATCCCCCCACCCCCATACACACACAAACTCACTCTCCTGCTGGTAATAGCTCATCCAAACTGACCACTCTTCAAGTTTAAATCCAAGTTAAACCAGAACATCTGGGGGGGGGGGTAGGAAAAAACAAGAGGAAACAGGCTACCTTGCATAATGACTTAGCCACTCCCAGTCTCTATTTAAGCCTAAATTAATAGTATCCAATTTGCAAATGAATTCCAATTCAGCAGTTTCTCGCTGGAGTCTGGATTTGAAGTTTTTTTGTTTTAAGATAGCGACCTTCATGTCTGTGATTGCGTGACCAGAGAGATTGAAGTGTTCTCCGACTGGTTTATGAATGTTATAATTCTTGACATCTGATTTGTGTCCATTTATTCTTTTACGTAGACACTGTCCAGTTTGACCAATGTATATGGCAGAGGGGCATTGCTGGCACATGATGGCATATATCACATTGGTGGATGTGCAGGTGAATGAGCCTCTGATAGTGTGGCTGATGTTATTAGGCCCTGTGATGGTGTCCCCTGAATAGATATGTGGGCACAATTGGCAACGGGCTTTGTTGCAAGGATAAGTTCCTGGGTTAGTGGTTCTGTTGTGTGGTATGTGGTTGTTGGTGAGTATTTGCTTCAGGTTGCGGGGCTGTCTGTAGGCAAGGACTGGCCTGTCTCCCAATATTTGTGAGAGTGTTGGGTCATCCTTTAGGATAGGTTGTAGATCCTTAATAATGCGTTGGAGGTGTTTTAGTTGGGGGCTGAAGGTGACGGCTAGTGCCATTCTGTTATTTTCTTTGTTAGGCCTGTCCTGTAGTAGGTAACTTCTGGGAACTCTTCTGGCTCTATCAATCTGTTTCTTTACTTCTGCAGGTGGGTATTGTAGTTGTAAGAAAGCTTGACAGAGATCTTGTAGGTGTTTGTCTCTGTCTGAGGGGTTGGAGCAAATGTGGTTGTATCGCAGAGCTTGGCTGTAGACGATGGATCGTGTGGTGTGGTCAGGGTGAAAGCTGGAGGCATGCAGGTAGGAATAGCGGTCAGTAGGTTTCCGGTATAGGGTGGTGTTTATGTGACCATTGTTTATTAGCACTGTAGTGTCCAGGAAGTGGATCTCTTGTGTGGACTGGACCAGGCTGAGGTTGGTGGTGGGATGGAAATTGTTGAAATCATGGTGGAATTCCTCAAGGGCTTCTTTTCCATGGGTCCAGATGATGAAGATGTCATCAATATAGCGCAAGTAGAGTAGGGGCTTTAGGGGACGAGAGCTGAGGAAGCGTTGTTCTAAATCAGTCATAAAAATGTTGGCATACTGTGGGGCCATGCGGGTACCCATAGCAGTGCCGCTGATCTGAAGGTATACATTGTCCCCAAATGTAAAATAGTTATGGGTAAGGACAAAGTCACAAAGTTCAGCTACCAGGTTAGCCGTGACATTATCGGGGATAGTGTTCTTGACGGCTTGTAGTCCATCTTTGTGTGGAATGTTGGTGTAGAGGGCTTCTACATCCATAGTGGCCAGGATGGTGTTATCAGGAAGATCACCGATGGATTGAAGTTTCCTCAGGAAGTCAGTGGTGTCTCGAAGGTAGCTGGGAGTGCTGGTAGCGTAGGGCCTGAGGAGGGAGTCTACATAGCCAGACAATCCTGCTGTCAGGGTGCCAATGCCTGAGATGATGGGGCGCCCAGGATTTCCAGGTTTATGGATCTTGGGTAGTAGATAGAATATCCCAGGTCGGGGTTCCAGGGGTGTGTCTGTGCGGATTTGATCTTGTGCTTTTTCAGGAAGTTTCTTGAGCAAATGCTGTAGTTGCTTTTGGTAACTCTCAGTGGGATCAGAGGGTAGTGGCTTGTAGAAACTCGTGTTGGAGAGCTGCCGAGCAGCCTCTTGTTCATATTCCGACCTATTCATGATGACAACAGCACCTCCTTTATCAGCCTTTTTGATTATGATGTCAGAGTTGTTTCTGAGGCTGTGGATGGCATTGCGTTCCGCATGGCTGAGGTTATGGGGCAAGTGATGCTGCTTTTCCACAATTTCAGCCCGTGCACGTGGGCGGAAGCACTCTATGTAGAAGTCCAGTCTGCATTACCAGCAGGAGAGTGAGTTTGTGTGTGTATGGGGGTGGGGGGGATGTGAGGAAAACCTGGATTTGTGCAGGAAATAGCTCAACTTGATTGTCATGCACATTGTGTAAAGAGTTGTCACTTTGGATGGGCTATCACCAGCAGGAGAGTGAATTTGTGTGGGGGGGTGGAGGGTGAGAAAACCTGGATTTGTGCTGGAAATGGCCCACCTGATGATCACTTTAGGTAAGCTATTACCAGCAGGACAGTGGGGTGGGAGGAGGTATTGTTTCATATTCTCTGTGTATATATAAAGCCTACTGCAGTTTCCACGATATGCATCTGAGGAAGTGAGCTGTAGCTCACGAAAGCTTATGCTCTAATAAATTGGTTAGTCTCTAAGGTGCCACAAGTACTCCTTTTCAGTTTAAAATAACACCTTTATTTGAACTAGTGTAGTTTTCCTATGTAGACAAGCCCACCATGCACTTTTGTTAGTAGGGCCCAGATCTTCAAAAGGTATTTAGGAGCTTAAATACCTTTTGACAATCTGGGCCTTACATGTATCGAACCACTTTCTCTTGGCTGTTATAATATTCTAGGGGAGCAGAGTCTCAGGTAGTCCCAGACTTTGATCTTGTCTACACTAGGAGTTGCACTGATTTAAATTACAGCATAATTTTAAATTGATTTAGTCAAACCAATTTAGTTCCGTTATTTTGGCTTAAACCAAACTTATTTCAGTTTCACTTAAGTCAATTAGGAAAAGTTTTAAGAAAAAGTAAAATAAATTACGCTTAATCCACTTGCATAAACCATGGAAACAAAAGTGTCTATGCAACCACTTGTACCAGTTTAAAAAAAAGTGGTTTAATTAAACCAGAGCTATTAGTCTCGACAAGGTCTTAGAGCTGAATGTATTCTGTGTTTGGTTCATTTTTTTTTTCTGTAGCAGAATCAATTGGAGTGGAATTTCAGGCCCTCAATTTCAAATTAGGCTCCAGACTGAATGAATCTGGTTTTGCCATAGTCAGATATCATTGCAAAATTTAGGCAAGATTCAGGTTCACGTTCTGTGTGTATTTGCAAGGCTTTGTTGGTTTATCAGCAAGGGATGGGAGTCGAGTAGCCATATGGGAAAATTACTATGGGCTAGATCCACAAAGGGACTTAGCATTGCAACAATGAGTCTAACGTTAGCTGCCAATAAGCATGATGCAGGAGGGCAGCAGAGAAACACAGTGATTTAATTGCCAAGTCCACACAGGAAAGTAGGCTGTGGGAGGAGAAGGACGTGTCCCTGGATACTTTGGGAGCTCTCCTCCTTATTTTAAACTACAATGCCACCATGATCTGAATAGCATGGGTGACAAAGGTGAATGAGTCAAGGGAATTTGCAATATGATGTACATTGAGGGACATGACCTCAGTAATAGAGAGCTGAATAATAATAATAATACATTAACATTCAACTTTATTTGATTATCAGAACAGAAAGTCTTGTTTGCGAATGCACTTGTTGCCATCCGTTATATGAAAAACTCATTGTGGTAGCTAAAGTCATTGCAGACTAGAGAGAGATGTTATCTCTTGAGTGGGCAATAGGCATTGACAGTACATATTCTTTAACTCTGTCAGCCAGTCAGTTTGCTACAGTGAGCTGCTGCATAGGCAACACATTCTTTAATGCTGTCAGACAGATAAGGTATTGCAAAACAAAGGTGAATTTCAGTTTAACTTGTTCTAACCATTTTACCGTCATGTAACAAAAGTCAAGCATTCAGCATTAACTTTTGGCTTAAGTGTTTACAGTTATCTTCTCAGGGATGTGTAAACTATGAATGTATGTTTCTTTTCCAGGTTACATATTTAACTATAATTGGTCTGCCTGCAACTAGATCTGCCTGTTAAGGAAGCAAAGACATATGTGACCCTAAATGGATGACCAAGGGACTCAAACTGCTGGAAATAATAACACCTGACAGTTCTAGGTTAGGGCATAACTTAAACTAGGCAAAGTCAGTCATAATATGCCTTGACTGTCCTAGCATTTGACGTACTTTTCATTGTTTCACCAGCACCTTGAAGGATCTCTGTTAGAAAAGTACTTTTCCATGGCTTTCATTTCTCTTGAGCTCTTGCAGTCATATCTCTGATGCCTCAGAATTGTCCTTTTTCTAGTGTCATCACTACGAATTACATAAGTACTCTAGCATGACGGGGTTATAAGATAGCCCCCATGATGAGTACTTGAACTGAAGTCCAGTGGCATAACAAGTCACCAGAGGGCCCTGGTGCAAGAATAGGCTAGGGGCCCCAGTCCCAATTCAGAGAAATCTAAATTTTTGCTTAGCTTTATCCTCTTGGAAAATCAGAACATATCCACCAATACACAAACACAATATACAGGCTATCTACACACAGAAAAGCTATTTATTCAAAATTTCACTTTTCTTGCTCATATATTTTCTACTGAGAGAATGGTTAGCTCTAGCTGTTCTTGTTTCCTTGTTGAATTAATAAAGTTTTAAATTAATTTTAGAAAAGATCATTCACTAATGGACAGAATAACAGGAATTGTTAGAAACAGCATGCATGCAGTGCAAACATCAGGAAAACTAGATAAGAATGTTTTTTGTTGGTGTGTTTTTCTGACTCTCAGCATTGGTGTTGGCTCTTTCACTGCTGGCAATTTCTTTCTTTTTTTTTTGGATTTCAAGAACAATCTGAGTGATAAATTGAGCTGTGAAATATGGAGGTAGTTCTGCAAGCCGCCTCAAAGCCAAAGCCACTTCAGCTGCATGGACATCGTCTTCAGAAGATTTGAAACAAAAAACGGGCTGAATAGAGTGAAAGTCATGCACAATTAATTTCAGGCTTTGGAAGTAATGGTTGAGCTGTGCTATTACAATGTCTATACTTTAGTAAAAAAACATTTACACCTCTACCCCGATATAACGCAAAACGATATAATACGGATTTGGATATAACGCAGTAAAGCAGTGCTCTGGGAGGCAGGGCTGTACGCTCTGGTGGATCAGCGCGTCAGCGTGTCTGGCTCTGACATGCTGCTCTGAGCGGCGTGTTAAGGGTGCCAGGCTAGGGCTGAGGGGTTGGATAAGGGGCAGAGGGTCTTGGGGGGCGGTCAGGGGACAGGGAGCGGGGGGCGTTGGATTGTTCGGAGGTTCTGGGGGAGGGGCGGCGGGGGACAGGGAATGGGGGTGTTGGACAGAGAGTGGGAGTCCCGGGGGGCCTGTCAGGGAGCAAGGGTGTGGACAGGGGTCGGGGCAGTCAGGAGACAGGGAGCAGGTGGGTTAGGTAGGGGGTGGGGTCCTGGGGATGATTAGGGACGGGGTCGGTCTCTGGATGGGGTGGACAGGGGACAAGGAGCAGGGGGGTCTCTGGAGGGGGTAGTCAGGGGACAAGGAGCTGGCGGGGTTGGATGGGTCAGCGGTTCTGAGGGGTCAGTCAGGGTGCGGGAAGTGACTGTTAATAACGGAAATGCTCAAAGCCAAAGCAAGTTCAATATAACGTGGTTTCACCTGTAATGCAGTAAGATTTTTTTGGCTCCCAAGGACAGCATTATATCGGGGTAGAGGTGTACTTTGAACTGACTTTCTGGATCTGTTAATCTCCAGTTAGCTGATAGTTCATCAAAATGATGCTTAGCTTTTTGTGCATGCTTAGATTTGAAGTTATTTTGTACTCCTCATGTATGTGCAAGTTTGATGGCTGATTGTCTGATATAAGAAAAACTATTTCTAAGACCTTCCATTACATTGTATGCATTTTATAGCATTTCTGCAGCTTTGCCCAGTTCTTGAGTTTCTGACTGCAACATCTTGCACACAACATTTATTGCTTCCAGAACTTCAGTCTGAAAAACAGTGATAAGTGTCTTAACAATAACTTGAGATAAGGGGACTTTAAGTATATCTCTGTATCAATATCTCAAAGAAACCAAAGAATCATAACGAGAAGACCAATGTGTAGGCCAAAGTCTGTTCAGAGTTAGGTCAGATTTGCTTATAAAAGAAGAGAGCAAAGCCCCTTGGTTAAAATTAAAGTAAAAAATGTATCTAATGGCACAACTAAATCATAAAAGTTTGAAGTTCTGTGATTGTCCATAATGGATTGTTTAACACCAGATTCAAATTGTGTGCAGCACAGTGCACATACCTTGCATTTGGTTCTTTCGCAGCAATTCTTTTTTATGCACCAGAATAGATTCCACTCGTATTCTCAGCACCATCATATCCCCATCCTTGTAATTTCGATAGTTCTAGACTTGTTGTCTTCAATATGTTTGATGATATCACTTTCAAGATTAGCACCTGATTGACCACTTACTTCATGAAACCCTAGAAAACTCTCATTCATATTTATTTTGGCAGGATTGCATTTTCATCTTTTTCTATAGTAACATACTGAGAAACTGACATAGCTGGTCAATTTTAGATAAGTTCTGTCTCTTATCCCTGAGTAAAACAGAGCATTCATGGGTGTCACTAACAACACTTTCTATAACCTGATCTGACATCAACTATATGACCTCTTTTTGAATTTCTGGGCTGAGATACATTAGCGAGCCATTTGGCTTCCTTTTGAGTTCTTCAAGAACAGGATCATGTTTGGCCAATAGTTCTATAATAGACAAGAAGCTGCCACTGTTTCCTTCACCAATAATCTCTCTAGAACCTGCAAATGGAAGATTAGACATAGCTAAAGTAAGGGTGATACTAACGATACGATCAAGGACCTGCCGTCAATAAATGGCCAGTTTCTTTATTTTTAATTTGAGATCTTTGTCAATGCTACTATGCAAGCATAACTAATGCAACCTTTGACATGACTAGCAGATGTTTTGTGTATTGCTCTATTTCGAGATAAATGTTGCCAGTTTCTCACTCCACTTATCCATGCTGAGTCATCTGAGTTTTTTTCCAACCCCCAAAAAGCCAACAGCATTGGCGGTAACTTTTGTCCAGCACAGGAGAATAGCATAACCAGGTTAGTTTAAGTTTGATTTCAGCCTTTGACATAGTTTCATAATAAGATGCTGAAAAGCATCAATCTGTCTTAGCGTGACAAGGGAATGCTCCTCAGCCTGACACAGGCCATGTTTTACAATAAAACATTTCTGTTCCGAACTGCACTAAATTTTGACTTGTCAATGGAATTTTCTCTAAATAACTCAGTTTGAACTTCACTGGAGTCAGTTATTAATATATCACTAGTTGCTGTGGGGTTATTAATATTTTCATGCTGCACTCTTTGAGCACTATCGAGTTTGAATGTCTTGGGGCTATCAGGATTAAAATAATTTTCAACACAGTCACTGCCAAAATACTTGGTGACTTTGTCACTGGTGACTGACAGTGTTGTGAGCACATCAGTGTAGTGACAGGTGTTTTTTTAAATCAATTTTTGGCAACTTGGCAATTTTCTCACTAGTCTCCTTTTATTTCCATGTTTAGCAGCTCTGGCATCAACATTTTAAAACAGTACATACATTTCTAGCAATACAAACAAATACATTTCTCAATGGCAATAATGTGGTGCTTAATTTTATAGTGCAAGAGCCCTGCAGAAATTATCTCAAGTTGCTAATTTTGTCACACACAACAAGAGATAGTCTAAAACAAACAAACGTGTGTGTGATATCACCATAAGACAGAGCACCCATATTCAAAATCAACTAACAATTTACCAGTAAATTTTTTCTAACTGAAAATCTGTGCAACAACAATGACAAGACTTCACACAGAAGTAATAAATACACCTATTATATCCACTTGAAACACACACAACGCGGCTTTTATATGCCTAACTTTAAACTTAACAGCAAGGCACATCCAAAGCACGCATTTAGTTAGTCAAAAAGCCCATGGGTTACTCCAGTTTCAAGTTGGTATAACTCTATTGGAACTAAATGAATGGAGTTGCACCCCTGCAAAAGGGTGTAATGTAATGGGCAGTCCAACCCCCCAAATCTTTATAGCTGAACCCAAAATTTTGCCCATAAAAACACCTTGCAATCTGAACACAAACTTCATTTGTTTTGCATTCACCAATCATGTGGCTGGGCACCAAATGCACACAAGTGTTGACAAAAATATACAGAGCATTCCTGAAAATGTGGTCTCTGTTAAAAAGATCCATACTGCTATACAATAGAAACAAATAAACAAATCTTTTAAAGCAACTACATCCTCAGCAATTTTCAAAGATCACAATACTTCGCCTATTTTACATTACTAAGTCAGGCACTTATGGTAGGTCTGCTTCCATGTCATAGAACTTTTGCTCGATCTAGATAAAAAGCCAGGCCTCACCATCATCTGTAATATCTTCTAAGTACCTCTGAGATACACAAACTATTTGGATAGGATTTGATGCTACCCCATATGGGGCAAGACTGACTGGTATGCTCCAGCTACTTCTGAGCCACTTCATAAATCTAGTTTAACTAGCTGATCAGATCAGGTTGACAATGGCTTTCCATTGTCAAAACATTGCACAGAACCCAGAGTGTGCCAGTCCATCTAGCCTAGTTAGGGGAATCACAGTCTACCAGAGTAAAGAGCCTCATTCTCACCAGGGGCCACTGATCCAAGTGCCCCCACCCCATACATATCCCTCTCCACACCTCCCCCATCCCACGAACAGACCCCCAAATGGCCCTTGCACCCCACATATACACCAACAACCATACACCAGCTGCCACTTCTCCTGACAGCCCCCACATATGTCCTGTTCACAGCAGCCTCCAACACCTCAAGCCCACCTACCACAGCCCCCAACATCCTCCACTTGCCCATAACATCCTGGCACCCAACCTACCCCACTAGCTCCCAATTCCCCCCATTCCCTTCACAGCCCCACAACTCACCCCCAACATCTCCCTCTTACCTCCAACTCCTCACCCCACAGGCTCCCAACACTCCGTGACATTGCACCCCATATTCTTCATAGTTGTATGATTATAATATAATTAGGATATTATGATGCATTTTGTACAAGATGGGGCATGGAAGATGTCATTGGAAAAGTTATGATTTGCTGAATATGATTATCCTATTTATATGCATGTATCATTTTTGTATCTGAAGTTATGAATATTGACTAGGGATCTGTATTTCAAGTGGGCTTACTCTGGAAAACACCCACAGCCAGCCTTTCAGGTACAACAATGAAGAAGCCAGACTGGGCTGATGGCCCATAAGCAAAGACAATGGACTGTGGAATAGAATCATAGAATATCAGGGTTGGAAGGGACCTCAGGAGGTCATCTAGTCCAACCCCCTGCTCAAAGCAGGACCAATCCCCAATTAAATCATCCCAGCCAGGGCTTTGTCAAGCCTGACCTTAAAAACTTCTAAGGAAGGAGATTCTACCACCTCCCTAAGTAACGCATTCCAGTGTTTCACCACCCTCCTAGTGAAAACGTTTTTCCTAATATCCAACCTAAACGTCCTCCCCCACTGCAACTTGAGACCATTACTCCTTGTCCTGTCCTCTTCTACCACTGAGAATAGTCTAGAACCATCCTCTCTGGAACCACCTCTCAGGTAGTTGAAAGCAGCTATCAAATCCCCCCTCATTCTTCTCTTCTGCAAACTAAACAATCCCAGTTCCCTCAGCCTCTCCTCATAAGTCATGTGTTCCAGTCCCCTAATCATTTTTGTTGCCCCTCGCTGGACTCTCTCCAATTTATCCACATCCTTCTCGTAGTGTGGGGCCCAAAACTGGACACAGTACTCCAGATGAGGCCTCACCAATGTTGAATAGAGGGGGACGATCACATCCCTCGATCTGCTCACTATGCCCCTACTTATACATCCCAAAATGCCATTGGCCTTCTTGGCAACAAGGGCACACTGCTGACTCATATCCAGCTTCTCGTCCACTGTCACCCGTAGGTCCTTTTCTGCAGAACTGCTGCCTAGCCATTCGGTCCCTAGTCTGTAGCGGTGCATTGGGTTCTTCCGTCCTAAGTGCAGGACCCTGCACTTATCCTTATTGAACCTCATCAGATTTCTTTTGGCCCAATCCTCCAATTTGTCTAAGTCCCTCTGTGTCCTATCCCTGCCCTCCAGCATATCTACCACTCCTCCTAGTTTAGTATCATCTGCAAATTTGCTGAGAGTGCAATCCACACCATCCTCCAGATCATTTATGAAGATATTGAACAAAACCGGCCCCAGGACCGACCCCAGGGGCAGTCCACTTGACACAGGCTGCCAACTAGACATGGAGCCATTGATCACTACCCGTTGAGCCCGACAATCTAGCCAACTTTCTACCCACCTTATAGTGCATTCATCCAGCCCATACTTCTTTAACTTGCTGACAAGAATACTGTGGGAGACCATGTCAAAAGCTTTGCTAGAGTCAAGAAATAATACATCCACTGCTTTCCCTTCATCCACAGAACCAGTAATCTCATCATAGAAGGCGATTAGATTAGTCAGGCATAACCTTCCCTTGGTGAATCCATGCTGACTATTCCTGATCACTTTCCTCTCATGTAAGTGCTTCAGGATTGATTCTTTGAGGACCTGCTCCATGATTTTTCCGGGGACTGAGGTGAGGCTGACCGGCCTGTAGTTCCCAGGATCCTCCTTCTTCCCTTTTTTAAAGATTGGCACTACATTAGCCTTTTCCCAGTCATCTGGGACTTCCCCCGTTCACCACGAGTTTTCAAAGATAGTAGCCAATGGCTCTGCAATCACAGCCGCCAATTCCTTTAGCACTCTCGGATGCAATGTGTCCGGCCCCATGGACTTGTGCATGTCCAGCTTTTCTAAATAGTCCCTAACCACCTCTTTCTCCACAGAGGGCTGGCCATCTACTCCCCATGCTGTGATGCCCAGCGCATCAGTCTGGGAGCTGACCTTGTTAGTGAAGACAGAGGCAAAAAAAGCATTGAGTACATTAGCTTTTTCCACATCCTGTGTCACTAGGTTGCCTCCCTCATTCAGTAAGGGGCCCACACTTTCCTTGGTTTTCTTCTTGTTGCCAACATACCTGAAGAAACCCTTCTTGTTACTCTTGACATCTCTCGCTACCTGCAGCTCCAGGTGCGATTTGGCCCTCCTGATTTCATTCCTACATGCCCGAGCAATATTTTTATACTCTTCCCTGGTCATATGTCCAACCTTCCACTTCTTGGAAGCTTCTTTTTTATGTTTAAGATCCGCTAGGATTTCACCGTTAAGCCAAGCTGGTCGCCTGCCATATTTACTATTCTTTCGACACATCAGGATGGTTTGTCCCTGTAACCCCAACAGGGATTCCTTGAAATACAGCCAGCTCTCCTGGACTCCTTTCCCCTTCATGTTAGTCCCCCAGGGGATCCTACCCATCCGTTCCCTGAGGGAGTCAAAGTCTGCTTTCCTGAAGTCCAGGGTCCGTATCCTGCTGCTTACCTTTCTTCCCTGTGTCGGATCCTGAACTCAACCAACTCATGGTCACTGCCTCCCAGATTCCCATCCACTTTTGCTTCCCCCACTAATTCTTCCTGGTTTGTGAGCAGCAGGTCAAGAAAAGCTCCCCCCCTAGTTGGCTCCTCTAGCACTTGCACCAGGAAATTGTCCCCTACGCTTTCCAAAAACTTCCTGGATTGTCTATGCACTGCTGTAGTGCTCTCCCAGCAGATATCAGGAAAATTAAAGTCACCCATGAGAACCAGAGCGTGCGATCAAGTAGCTTCTGCGAGCTGCTGGAAGAAAGCCTCATCCACCTCATCCCCCTGGTCCAGTGGTCTATAGCAGACTCCCACCTCTACATCACTCTTGTTGCTCACATTTCTAAACTTAATCCAGAGACACTCAGGTTTTTCTGCAGTTTCATAACGGAGCTCTGAGCAGCCATACTGCTCCCTTACATACAGTGCTACTCCCCCACCTTTTCTGCTCTGCATGTCCTTCCTGAACAGTTTATAACCATCCATGACAGTACTCCAGTCATGTGAGTTATCCCACCAAGTCTGTGTTATTCCAATCACGTCATAATTCCTTGACATCACCAGGACCTCCAGTTCTCCCTGCTTGTTTCCAAGGCTTTGTGCATTTGTATATAGGCACTTGAGATAACCTGCTGATCGCCCCTCATTCTCAGTATGAGGCAGGAGTCCTCCCCTCACAGACGTTCCTGCCTGTGCTTCCTCCCGGTATCCCGCTTTCTCACTTACCTCAGGGCTTTGGTCTCCTTCCCCCGGTGAACCTAGTTTAAAGCCCTCCTCACTAGGTTAGCCAGCCTGCTCGCAAAGATGCTCTTCCCTCTCTTCGTAAGGTGGAGCCCATCTCTGCCCAGCACTCCTCCTTCATGGAACACCATCCCATGGTCAAAGAATCCAAAGCCTTCTCTCCAACACCACCTGCATAGCCATTCGTTGACTTCCACAATTTGACAGTCCCTACCCAGGCCTTTGCCTTCCACAGGGAGGATGGACGAGAACACCACTTGTGCCTCAAACTCCTTTATCCTTCTTCCCAGAGCCACGTAGCTTAACCTTCCTGTGGCATCTGTTTGCTATCACTTATAATCACTTAACATTTATCTTTTGAAATTAATAAATTTGTTTTTGCTTTATCTAAACCAACGAGTTGGAGTGAAGGTCATGGGACATTGAAGCTAAAGGGGCAAAGGCTACTGTGTATTCCTTTCCACATTGACTGGGGTGGGAGGTGAACTCTATGAGCTTACATTTTACGGTTCCCTGTGCAGTGCAAGATGGCATAACTTTGGGTTTATGCTCCAGAGGGGTGCCTGCCTGGGAAGCTGATGGTTACCTTGGCTTTAGCCTTTCTACTGTTGGTTCATGCAGTGGCTAGTCATAAAGCTGGGCGAGTCCCTACCTGCATGAATGCTGGTGAAGGTGGAGGACTGGGAGAATGTTTGCAGCTTGCCACAGCAGCACAGTGAGAGAGGGAGCCCAGGCTGGTATGTCAGAGGGCTCAGTGGTACCCCGGGGGGAATCCCTCCCACTTATCCTATAGTTAAACAACTTGCCCCCAGCTCCTCACCCACCCCATGACCCGAGACCTTTCTGGCCATTTACAGGTGCGTTTCCCCAGCTCATGTCATGATTGAGAGGTGACTGGGCCAAACCGGTTTCAGGGGAGCAGCCATGTTAGTCTGTATTCGCAAAAAGAAAAGGAGTACTTGTGGCATCTTAGAGACTAACAAATTTATTTGAGCATAAGCTTTCGTGAGCTACAGCTCACTTCATCGGATGCATTTAGTGGAGAATTACTGCAAGCACCGCATGCCTGGTCGTGATGCCACTCAAATTTGGCCTGGCTGCTCCTCCTTCTGATGCAGGGTTTGTGGGGCCAATTTTAAGTGAATGGCATTTCACCTCCTGTGCCAGGTGAAGTGCTGGAATGCCACTCTGTCTTGTTGAGCCCCCATAATGTCATGGGCCCTGGCATGACTGCATCCCTTGCGGCATAGTAGTTACACCACTGCTGAAATCTCTTTCAGCTGGACTGAAATCTCCGTGCCTCTCCTGTGGGCTATGGAGAGCATGTCCTTTTGTGAAGGTTAAGATAATAGAATTAGCTTAGTACAGCTGTGCAAAAATGTCACAATGAAACCCCATCCCAGGAAAAAATTGCCTGTTTTCAGGTCTGGGTACAAACTAGAAAATAGGGTAAATGTTGCCAAAGTTTGTGAGCCTTCAGTTTGAACATAGCTGTGGTGATGCATTGGCTTTAATTAGTCCTGCGACCATACAAAACTGGACGGAAGGATACAATAAAACTGGAGAAAGAGAGTTCATATGAAACACCTGAAAAACTTGGCATCTGTGTCATGAGACACACAAACACACTGAGCTCAATCTTCCATGTGCTGGGTGCAGCATCGCTGAGAACAAAGTGGCCACTGCCTGAGACCAGAATTCTTAGAATTTAAAGTTGCAGTACGCACACTGACAGTATCCCAGCTGCGTACTTTACGGGAGGTTATGGAAGTAGATCTGGATCTGAACTTCTTGGCTTGGGTTCGTCTCTGGGTTGATTCAGCGTGACAAAAATGCTGACTGAGATTCTTCTTTTTTAATTTGAAATTAAAAGGTTAAAAGAAGTAAAACTTGAAATTTGAAAAAGAGGTAGATGAAAGAAGGATGGAAGGAGAACAATTAGACTTACTGGATCCATTCTGCAGCACTCACTAACAAATCCCTAGTGCACTGCTCTGAGCTGCACTGCAGCATTGGATGAATTCACCCGCTAAGTTCCCCACCCCTTCACTGAGCACTGCAGGTTCCAGAGTATTAGGGTACCACTTACCTCTTGGGGGTCATACAACGTGGGTGGGTGCTGAATTGGTAGATACCTGATTTATATATTTAAAAAAAAAAAAAAGCCAATCCCTCCATTACCTGTTAGAAATTAGGCGCTGCTTCCAGACAGGCTTTGTAAAGCCACAATCCCACCAGGGAGCTACAGGTAGAAGAGCCTCGGAAGTGTTGCTGACCTGATTGCAAAATATTACATTGACAAAACAAGACTCCCCCCTCTCCCTCCCGCCCCCCCCGTGCTCAGCTCGTCAGCAGGGTTTCTGAAACTGCTTGTGTATGGGGGGGGGGGCGGGGCGGAGAAAGATTCAGCCCCTGCTGAATCACACACTGGCCTGATTAAAGAGATCACTAAGCATTTTGATGTGTCCATCAACAAAATTCTGTCCAAAAACCAATGAAAAAATTAAACAGAAAGCCATTTCTTCCTCTGATATACAAACACACACACACATGTAATCAATCAATATTCCAAGCCACATTCTGATATTATAGCAGTTACTCTAAATTTATTGCAGTGTAAAGAGGCCAGAATTGGGCCCTGTGTATCATAGGGGAAAACGGGTTTTAGTTTACTGATACATAATTTTTCCTTGGGTTTTCAGGAAGAATTCTTTGATGGACACATCAACCCTGCTAGAAGACTGTTAGCTTGACAGTAACACACATACCAAACCTAATGAGGCTTGAAGGTATTATTTCAGGCTTTATTCTTTTTCTCCCTCCTTCATTTAGATAAAATATAATTGTTGTGTTTATTCATGGCCTGTTTTATTAACTTATAATCCTTGATGCCTGAGCATTAAAAAATGTCAGCTCACATATACACAGTTATCTTTAATACAAAAGAAGCATTATGTGCTCTCAATAGATGCTTGTTTTATTGGCTTTAATCGGTTTGAATTAAGCAATAACACATGACAGGCAATGCATTTCTCAGCGATTATATCGTGCCTGGGGCAAAAGGATTTTTAACCACGTGAGAAGCACAGTTATCACCCTCAAGTGCACTCACTCAGTGTCATATCTTACCGATACTACACAATGGAATTCAGAAAAATAAGAATTGCTCAGCAATGGGCACCATTATGGACTTTGGGAATGACATCACTGGCAGTTTCAGTTGTGTCCAGACTCAAAATTCAGAAGCCCTTTGATAACACTTCCTATTAAGGGGCGAGGAGCCACCTGAATTGGCAACAAAAGAACAAGAGACTCACAGACCAGAGCTCATTAGTGGCCATATAGCAAGCTCCCCGGATCAATGCCAAACTAATTAATAAGATCTGGTGTCATGAGGATCAGACCTAGCTATAAGTCTCCTGTCTTTAAAGTATCCATGGCTGAGGGTGAAGTAGCTCTTGGCAGAGAGAACAGGAGTTTAAAAGAGACATTCCAAAACTGTGTGGTCTGTGGAGCCCTTCCTGGCTAGCTGAGGAGAGTGGGGAAGCCACATGCTGCTGCTAGATTTTTTCCCTTGTGTGCAGCTCTGGTCAGGATGCTTGAAAACACTTAGTTGCTTTCTTCACCTCCCCTGAACCCAGAACTGCTCGACAGAGTAGAACCAGGGAATACAGTAGAATACAGGGGAACCACCATGCAGGGAGCAAACAAGAGCCACGGAGGAACCTGATCCCACGGGAAGACAGTTTTTTTCTGGACCTGCCCCCACTGTGGAGAGCCACCCAGGAACCACTATCAAGTGAATGTGGGATTACCTAGTCTGTCCCTTTAAGGGGAGTGAGACCTAGGGGTCAGTCCACTCTCATCATGTGGCATGGACCTTTAAGATTTTGGGAGGTTTGATATGTATAATAATGTAGGAGATAGTGGTAGAGAGGAAGCAGTCCTGGGAATAGATAGGATTTCCTCCCAAACACTGTCACCTTCTGTTTAAGGACCAGGACCAAGAGCCTGCAGAGTGCGTGAGGAAAGCTCCCCTCTCTCCCAGCCAATTGGGATGAGCTTTAGGGGGGACACCAGCATATATGCTGCCTCATCCCTCACAGCAGTGGCAATAGCAGTAGGGGGATGTTTGTGTGGTGAACCTCAGAACTAATTGGAGGAAAGGCTTCAGCTGAAGCTGGCTCAGGCCCTCCAGCTGGCAGGAGTTATAAACCAGGCTCCAAGGAGAAGGGCTGTGGGGACTTCTGCCTTCAGGAGTGAGAGTAGCTGTCTGACGCATACCCTAACTGCTGTCAGTGAGGCTGGGACCACCCTTGAAGGAACTCCTTAGCAGTGGGCTGGAAAGAAGCTGCATGAGGAGACAGAACTTCAGAGCCGGAGTAGTGGAGGCTGTTGCCCTGTGAGAGATGTGCACAAACAGGGAAATGGCAGAACACCAATATGGGATTGTGAGGAGCAGTCCTTAGCTGCCTAGCACAGCGTCCTTGGGCTGGAACCCAGAGGAAAGGGTAGGCCTAGGTTCCCCTACCACTCCCACAACAAGAGGGGAGGTACAAGCCTTGGGGCTGAAAGAGGCAAAGACGTATGAGTACAAAATGGGGGCTGACAGCCTGGCATAAAGGCCGACTTTGGGTTTTCTGTTTGGACTCTTGTTACCTCTGGAAAGGGACTGAACTGAAAGATGACCTAGCCAGAGGGCTAGGCCACATAATCTGCAGAAGCAGAATGACAGACAAAGAGGCCCTTGAGTACAGTTTAGAAGCAGTGTTCACACAAAGAAGGAAACCAGAGACCTGTTGCACTCATCTCAAAAAGTCTTTCAGAAACTGAGCAGCAATACACTCAAGTGGAAAATTAAGTTCTAGCAGCCACTTGTAGTGTAGACCTGTTTGGCTTGGATTTTAACAGACCACAAGCCCGTAAGTGATATTATTGGGTTCAAAACCACTGGATGACCTTCCACCATGGATTAAAAGATTCTGACTATGACTAATGTGAATTTTTTTTCCCTTCAACGTTGCACACATACCAGGGAAAGCAGTCTCATAGCAGCAGACGCTCTATCTAGTGCCCCAGTTGAGCAGCCACCAACGGAAGAAAAGGCTTTGAAGAAAGATGTCAAAGTCCACTTGATTTTGTTCTGGCAGCGATTCCAGCATCTGCCAGCCAACTTCAGCAAATTTGAGATGAACAACAAAAGGATGAGACTGCCAGAAATTCACTCAACTTTGCCAAAGAGGGTGGGGTTGAAGGAGTCAATTTCTAACAGACCTGCTGTCATATTGGCAGGGCCTAAATGACCTTCATGTGGCTGATGACCTGCTTCTGAACAGACAGTGATGCTTATTCCTATCGTACTTCAGAAAGCGATGCTCTTCGGAATCCATGAGGGACACCAGGGTATAAATGAGTGTTTTGCTAGTGCCCTGAGATCTGTATGGTGGCCCGGTCTGAGAAGGCAACTTCAGACCTTAGTAGAGGGCTGTGAGACATGTAATAAGGGAAACAAAATGTGGTTCTGGTGATTGTTACTCTCTACAAAGCTACCTGACAGATATTGGCAGGGGATAGCCACAGATTCCTTTTAGGACACACATACATAAATACATTATTGCAGTCAACTATGTCTCCAGATATACTGACATGGCTATTCTTACACAGACTTACAGTCACAGAAACTAGTCAACATTTGCGAGATATGGAGTTCTTGAAATCCTCAGACCTGATAATACCTCTGAAACATTCCTAGCATTTGCAGAGGACTTTGAATTTGAACATCATGTTAGTAGTCCATGTTACCCCCTTCTCCCCCGAAAAATGGGGAGATAGATAGAAAGCAGGGCAGACTTTAAAAAGACTTCTGCAAAAATCAGTGGACCCATATAAGTCACTTGTGGCATATAAGTCAACACTGCTCGCATCTGGATTATCTTCAGCAGAATTTCTGATGGGAAAGATGACTAAGGACACCTTTACCTGTGGCACTCATACAGCTTAAACCCAAGTGGCCTGGCCTGAAGGAATTTCAGAAACGGGATGCTGAAATAAAAACTTGGCAACAACAAAACCTTCAGTGTTTGGCACAGAATAAAAGTGCCACCTAATTGAGACCAGGGAACAAAGTTTGGATCAGAAGCTTTTAGCACTGTTTGGAACCCTAACTAGTGGAGATTCCAAGAGGCCTTCTCCAGAGGTATTGAGGTCATTTTAAAGATTTCCAAATGCAACGAAGAGAGGATTTGAGACCTACAGGTACTCTGTCAGGAAGTGAGCCCCTTCCACAGGGCACTCCATGCGCAAACTCAACAGAAGTGAGAACATGGTCTGGAAGACTGATCTGACCCCCTCAATGACTTGATGTTTAGAATATGGCCCAGCACTATAAGTGCAATTGATAATGTAAATAGTTTTTAAGGAATTTGACATTTATTTTGAAGTGTGTGTGTATTGATTTATAACTTAAGTTTTAATTTCTTATTTTAAAGAAAGGGAGAACTGGAATGATCAGAGTTCCTGGTCCTCCATATTTACCAAAGAGGACAAGGATGTGTTGCAGCAGGGAGCTTTATTGACGTAGGAACTTCCTGGTTAGGGATTGCTGCTGCTTCAAGCATGTCTTTTATGTCCTCATGCTGTCTTCCACACTACCATCCCTGTAATAGTAGGGGATTACACATAACCAGTTAGGGATTTAAAACAAGAATAGTGAAAAGGAATAGTAAAGATTTTAGACTCAGTCACAGAGCCATTTATAAGTTAAATTCTGCTGTTTAAAAGCAGAACAAAGGTGCGGGGGGGAGACCTCAAACAAAAACCAGCAGATAGGAATATACACAGCCAGACATGCAATAAAATAAAGAACCTCATACTTTAGTGATTAAAATGAATAATGCTTGAGCAATGGAAACAATCAGGAGTGGAGGGGGGAGGGATTCTACACTGTTTTCATAATCTGTTTTTATTCCATTCTACCACATTTGACCCTAAGTATATGGCACAGTCAGCCATAAACGAAAGGATAACCATAGAAACCAGAGCACAGTAAAGAAAACAGAAGTTAGAATTTAAAATGTGGAGGTTATGAAAGAGCTGCTTCATCAGCTTCTTCTAAGATCTGTCCGTTTTTTGTAATTACATAAGGAGTTAATGAGGCCTATTAATGTAAAACCAAAAATCAACATTCGTTGTGTTAAACCTGCAATATTTTATATACAAATCATGGCTACAGATTTTATGCATAATTAGGTTTTGAAGCGTTCCAATTACTGGCCATCTTGGCATGTTAACCACATCATCGAGCAACCAGTGTTTTAGAGAGAATCTCCGAGAGCCAGGTCCATATACAGCCAAGGATTCTGGGCGCCCCTTTTGGACATAATTACTCACAGGCATCTTTCTTTTGCTGTCTTGGGGAAGACTTATCGTAGAGTGCTTAGAGGGCAAGTAATAATGCCCAGCTCTTATGTGGCTCTTTTCAGCAGTAGATCTCAAGGTGCTTTACCAAGGAGGTGAGTCTCATAGTCCTTATTTTACAGATAGGGAAACCGAGGCACAGATAGGGGATGTGACTTGCTCAGGGTCATCCAGCAGGCCAGTGGCAGAGCTGGGAATGGAATCCAAGTCTCCTGAGTTCCTGTCCAGTGATCTGTCCACTAGGCAACACTGTCTCAAGGCAATGGGCCTACACATATTAGTAAAGTTTTCTCACATAAGTTAGGACCACAGGATCTGGCCCTAGTTGAATAGTATTCTGATATTGGTGATCAGCTCTGGAGGGCTGATAAATAATAAAGGGTCTAGTTCAAAGTCCACTGAAATCAACAGAAGTCTTTCCATTGACTTCAGTGGGCTTTGGGCCAGGTTAAAACAGCAATTTGGTGTATGTACTTTGATAAGTCTCTGTAAATCTTTGTACTTTTATTTGATGCTTTTTTAAATAATTTCCTGAAAAACTTAAAATGTATATTTGTCACCTTCTCTGGTTAGCTCGCTCTTTCCCTCCCTCTCCTTAACAGAGAGCAGCTGTTCCAGGGCCAGCTCTGGCTCATGCTGAAGTCAGTGGGAGTTTAACTTTGATGGGAGCAGAGATGGGCCCACAGTTCTATGGCTGGTTTCAGAGCAGAGCCAGAAACTGACTAGAAGGGCACAAGCAGGCTGTCCATATTCAGAATCATTCATCACTACTTTTGAAATAAAGCTCCGGGGGAGGGGAAGAGAAAAGAGATTCCTATGCAATTTTGTTCTGTTGCTTAAGGCAAATAAATATGTAATGAATAATTAATAATCTGTAATACTATCCTGTAAAAACAGCAGCTGACATCTGAGCTTCCTCAGAGCATTGTTCTGCAGTGTAATGAGCTGCTCATTTAGTCCCAGATTCTCAAAAGTTATTTAGGCACTCCAGGGGAGTTAGGCACCTAAATACCATTTGGGGATCTGGGCCTTACTCTCTGAATTGTGACATTCACCTTTCTCCGTGCAATGCTCATAACTGTTTCTTCAGTTCTAATCAGAATCCTCCCAATGGAATAATTAACACTAGGGGATTAGTATTAAAAAAGGAGTCAGGAATATTATGAATGTTGGACTTTTGCTGTTTCTTTAGGTTTCTACATCTGCATCCTCAGTTAATAAAGCTAGAGGTGAAATTGCCTCCTTCGATGAGGAAGGAGGTAGCAGTGTTACTTATCAGCTTTGTAAAAAATCATTCAGGGGAAAAAAAAAGTGTTCTCCTGTAGAAGTATGTCAAAGCAATTTCATATACATATCCTCATCAGTGCCATTAACAATGTTTTCCAGAATCAGGCTCTTCCTTTGAGATATCCCAGCAATGACAGTGCCAATATCCTTCCAAGAAGGATGGATGTTACATTACACTTACCCATGGCAGAGAGGTGTTGTAGGAATAGTTTCATAAGGGGGGTTGTGGGGTTTAATATTGTAATGTTTGTAAAGTAATCGGCCTTCCCCATTTGAAAGATTCCACCAGAGTACAAAGTGTGAGTTGCCTCCTGCTGCCCTTCTCTGTTGAGTAATACAGAAGATAAAGTTCTAAAATTTATTACATCCAATTTCTATGTTTTATCTGTCACAAAAAGTGTGTATTTAATCCCTTCTGGAAAAAAAGGTTTGTTGACTTGAAAACAGCTGTGAGAAACAGAGCATTTACTGTTCTCTATGTTGATGTTTCATGCCTGGGTAGGGAAGTGATGATAAAACTGCCACAAGGTTAAATTTTACATACTGGATAAAAAGGACTAGAAAGGTTTCATTATTACTGTTCTTTAGAAGCTCTCCCTGGTGCCACCTCAGTTTGCATCAAATCATCTAAAAATAAGAGTTGTATTATTTGACAGATGGGATATGGCTACAGACCAGGAAATTATTAAAATAAGAGACTACACAAACACCTCTTTATTGGAGACGGCTACTCCATTCAATAGTTAAACTACCACAAACTGGTAGTGTTGCAGAAGTTGGGGCCTGTTTGTACCAACTAGATCTGCACAGAGGGGACTCAGCAATTGGACCTTCCCTTTCTTGAGCTGAAAGAGGTCGGAGCTATTTGCACAGTACCATCCATGGAACTCCAGAGACTTGTACATGGGGTGTGAGCAGGTCAGAATTAAAGATGGGCCTGAGGTCACATCCCCCTCCAACTAAAGTGAACATTCAGGCCATGTCTACACTTAACAAGGATCGATGCTGCTGCGATCGATACACCGGGGGTCAATTTAGCAGGTCTAGTGAAGACCCGCTAAATCGACCACAGAGTTCTCTGGTCGACTCCGGTACTCCACCAGAACAAGAACATTAAGGTAGGTCAACTGGAGAGCATCTCCCATTGATGCAGCATGGTGTAGACACCACAGTAAGTCAACCTAAACTACGTCAACTCCAGCTACGTTATTCACGTAGCTGGAGTAGCGTAACTTAGATCAACTTACCCCAGTGCCTCAGATACACAGCCAAGACATATTGTCAACCCTTTGCTGAGCAGTAGTAGATTTCAGTGCCTGGCAGGTTGATTGACTCTAGTTAGAGAGAAGGCAGAGAGTAAACTCTACTGCTGCTCGAAACAGCTCCCCGCAAAGGCCAGTGCATCAGAAGATAAAGAACAATGCAGCATTTCTTCAAAGATTAAATTGTGCTCGCACCCTAAGAAGCAGAACTTATGAGACTGTGTAACAGCCCCATCTTGCCATAACAATATATTAACTTTCCTGGAGAAACTTACTGCCATAGGACTTCTTCCCTCACTTACCTTAGGATTCCAGAGGGAGCTGCAGGTTGTGGAGTCCTGACAGCATGGCTATGATGGAGCCAATCTTTCAAAAAGATGGGGTGAGCAGTAGGGAGCCTCAGGACCAATATAGAAGCACCAGGTCTCTTATGTGGACAGACTTGTGCCTCCAGCAGATCTTGAGGAATCCATGGAGTTTGGGGCTAACTCCCCTGATTCGTCCACAGAGGTTCCTCCCACCCCCAGTTATAATCCACAGAAGACTTGTAACCTTTACATTTTCCTCTCCTTCAGGATCCCACCTTTCATGAGAGTCTGCGGTCTGACTCTTTACAATTATTATTCCTGGAGCAGTGAGTTACCTAACACAGCTGTCAGAACTACGTTACTGGTGCTGAAGCTCTATAGATCCGAGTTTAAAGAGGGACACAGCCTACTGCTGCATTATAAGCAAGATTAAGTGAGGGAGTTCAATAGTTTCACACCTGTGATTGAGGCTGCCCTGACCCTGGTCACAGCCCTGGGCAGCTCAAGATAATATAACACAGAAGCTGTTAAAACCTCTGTGCGCTTTTAAAAACAAAAAACACCCCCCCCCCAAACATTTGCTATTTTTGCTACTGTGTTTAGAATCAAGGGGCAAATGGATGCATTGAAAGAAAAGCCTCAAGCTAATGTAGAACAACAGTTAGGCAAATCAGAGCACAGGCAATTTTAGAAAGATATTAGATTTGATTAAATGGATTGATAGTACTCTTGTTTGGAATGAATTCTGTGCTGTACAGTGCTATGTATTTCTACAGAATTACTAAAGAGGGTGCATGCAGTCCAGAACACAGTGTATTACTGATGCACAATAAATGAAGCAAAGCCAAATACGTATTTTGCTGTTTTGGTGGATGACTCTGGAGACATTTCTTGTTGGAATGAATGATTATTTGTGTTGAATGCATCTTGTTGCATGTTTGAATTTAATAACAACAACATGAGATTGTCAAAATGACAAGCTTGGATGGAATTATTTAATTAAAGATTATCAATCAAAGACAAATACAGCACTATTCAGAATAAAGAAAAACATACTATACCCCTCTGTGTAATGCAGAGCTGGCCCCCACTTCCTCTCTCTATAACTGATGGAGTGATGGCAGGAATCATTCCCAATGACAAAAATTCTTTTTTGAAGGGAAAAATTCCTTTCCCAGGATGTTCACCATTTGTAATGTCTCATTTCATTTATGGAACTTCTTTTAAGGTTATTTCAATTTATTTGAGTGATAACTAAAGAGGATTTCTAATCCAGTTTTTATTATTGCCATCTGTGATAACAGGCAGTTACTAATGAGTTAAAAACATCTTTCAGTAGGTCACTATTTCATTCATTACAGAAAACATGTGCAAGAACAGATACCTCTTATCAATCACTGAACGTATACCACTGAATAATTGGAACGTAAGCACCTCTTATCAATTACCCAATCTTGTTTATTATAACATACTTCTATTGGCCTCTTTCATTAGTTTCAAGGGGACTTTTTCCTGGACATGTGAACTCCCGCAGACTGAGAGGGGCTGAGGATAATTAGGTACACCCAATATTTAAATATATACATTCTTGAACTCTGGACCCATACTACGTTCAGACTAAGAACGAATACTCTGAGGCCTTAGAATTCAGACACACTTTTTGCTAATATCGCAAGGATTCTGGGAGAAGAACTAATATGCAAAGAATTATGAGAGTTTAACATATAAAATATTAATATTTACTACCAATTTTTAAAAAATGCACACCAGGAGAAAAAGGTGTTTCTGTGTTCTGGGTGTCAATAGTTTTCACCTGGATGCCAAGGGTATAGGTATTGCCTGGGGGTCAAATTTATAAGTATGACATTTATAAACCCCAGGTGGCTTTTGTTCCTCAGCCTGTACCAGAGATAGAACACTGAGTAGCCATTTCTAAAACTTTTTCAGATATGTTTCTTCCATTCTCCCATTAGCAATGAATCCTCATTGCAGTGCATGTAAGTTAAATCTTCTACTTTCAGACTATTGTCAGTGCATTTTCAAAGTAGGATTTATTGGTGCTTTTGTGGAGAGTGTACGTACATTCAATGTTTATATTACCTGGTAAAAGACTGAATGCAATAACAAAAAGAGAAAGCTATAGAAAACATACAAAACCACCACCTTGAGGGAGACTAGATGAAAAATCAAAAAGGAATCATACAAAAAGTAGAAAAGTGGAAAAATGGCTAAGGGTGAGTATAAAAGAGTAGCACAAGCATGTATGGATGAAATCAGAAAACATGAGCCACAAAATGAATTACACCTAGCAAGGAATAGAAAAGGTTCTATAAATGCATTAGGAGCAAGAGAAAGATGAAGGAAAGTGTAGGTCCTCTACTTAGCGGGGAAGGAGACCTGATAATGGAAGGCATCTAGAAAGCTAAGGTGATTAATACCTACTGTGCCTAAGTCTTCACTAAAAAGGTAAATTCTGACCAGATACTTAACATAATATTAACAACCAGGGGGAAAGAATGGAAAAATAAGGAAAGGACAGGTTAAAGACTATTTGGATAAGATAGATGTATTCCAGGACCTGATGAAATTCATCCTAGGATACTTAAGGAATCATTCCTGGAACCATTAGCAATTATCTTTGAGAACTCATGGAGGATGGGTGAGGTCCCAGAGGACTGGAGAAAGGCAAACATAGTACCTATCTATAAAAAGGGGAACAAAGAGGACCCCAAGAATTATAAAGCAGTCAGCCTAACTTTGATAGCTGGAGACATACTGGAACAAATTATTAAACAATCAATTTGTAAGCACCTAGATACTTCTGGGGGGATTCTGCGTGACTGCGCATCTGCAGAAAATGCCCCCCTCCTCCTGAATTTCTGTGTTTCTCTGCAGAAAACGGCAGGGAAGCCATGTGGGATAGGGGGGTGGGGGGGCAACCTGGGGTGCAGTTTTGGGGGGGATTGCCCCCTCCAAACAGAGGCAAGGCATAGGGGGGCACATGGGGTTACGTGCCACTGCACCCCCCATCATTTCTGCAAGCGCAGAGCTGCCCAGCTGAAGGAGGCTGCATCTTGGCCCCGCAGACTCTGCAGCTGAATACCATCTCCTGGTTCTTGAGGCCAGTCATGCTCCCCTTCTGTGTGCTGGGAACCTTCCTGTTTTCTGTGCAACAGTGAGTGCCCGCAGTGGGGCTAAGTAAGGGGGAGTGGGGAAATGAGGGAAGGGGGTGAGGGGATGAGGGGGGAAGAGGCAGTAGGGAAGGAAGGGGGGTGGAATAGGGCAGAGGGAGTGGACTGTGGGAATTAAGGAGCGGAATGGAGAAGAAAAGGTGATAGGGGAATCACAGTGGGAAGTGGGAGACCAGCATGCAGTGTCCCCTCAGCAGTAGTTGGGGCTCCCCTGTTAAGCAGGCCCATTGAACCCTCACTCTGACGTGCTCTACCCTCCTACATCTGGACCCCTCCGATGAGCCCCCACACACCTGGACTGCCACCCCATTGATCCTCAACCAGCTGCACCTGGACCCCCACCCCATCAAGCTCCATTTCTGTAGCACCCAGACCCCCCCACTTAGCCCCATGTCCCCACACCCAGACCCCCCTGCTGAGCCCCAACCACCTTCACCTGGATCCCCTGCAGAGTCCCATTTCTCCTGCACCCAGAATCCCCCCAATGAGCCCTTGTGCATCCAGATCTCCCACTGAGCTGCCTGCACCCAGATTGCCCCACTCAGAAACATCTCACCCCACACCTGGATCCCCCCACACTAAGTCCCTCCACACCTGTATCCTGCTGGGCTGAGCCTGCCCACCCATACCTAATGCACCTGGCGCAGAGGGGCCAGGACCCGGGCTGTTTCTGGGGCAGGCCCAGCCCTCGCACTGTGTCAGGGTCAGATGCAGCCTCACTGCCGAGTCCCTGTACCATGTGAGGGCTTCAGGGTGATCTCCCACCTCAATGCAGCCAATAACCTGTGGTCCCTGCTGCCATGCTGGAGCCACATTTATTTATTAACAAATAACATTTGCAGAATTTTAAAATATTGTGCACAGAATTTTTAATTTTTTGGCACAGAATTTCCTCAGGAGTAACCTAGAGGATAATACGGTTATATGTAACAGCCAGCATAGATTTGTCCAGAACAAAATTATGCCAAACCATCCTACTTTCCTTCTTTGACAGGATTACTGTCTTAGTGGATGGGGGGAAGCTGTAGACATGATATATCTTGATTTTAGTAGGGCTTTTGAAACAGTATCACATAACATTCTCATATGCAAATTAGGGAAATATTTAGGGTAGAGATGAAATTCCTATGAAGTGGGTGCAAATTGGTTGAAGGACAGTACTAAAAGAATTGTTAACAATGGTTCACTGTCAAACAGGGAGGATGAATCTAGTGGAGTCCCCAGAGGTTTGTTCCGCATACTGTACTATTCAATATTTTCATTAATGACTTCAATAATGGAATGGGGAGTATACCTATAAGACATATGGATGACACCCAGCTTGAAGGGGTGGCTAGTACTATGGAGAACAGGATTAGGATTCAAAATGATCTCAACAAATTGGAGCATTGGTCCGGGATCAACAAGATGAAATTCAATAAAGACAAGTGCAAAGGACTACACTAAGGAAAAAAAAATCAAACACGCAACTACAGAACAGGGAATAACTGGCTAGGTGGTAGTACTACTGAACAGGATCTGAGAGTTATAGTGGATCACAATTTGAATACAAGTCAACAATGTGATGCAGTTGTGAAAAAGACTAATATTATTCTCAGCTGTATTAACAGGAGTGTGCATGTAAGATATAGGAGGCAACTGTCCCACTCTAGTTGGCAGTGGTGAGGCCTCAGCTGGTGTACTGTGTCCACTTCTGGGCACCACACTTTAAGATATTGACATATTGGAGAACATCCAGAGGAGAGCAACAAAAATGATAAAAGTTTTAGAAAATTTGACCTGTGAGGAATGGTTAAAAAAACTGGGCAAGTTTATTCTTCAGAAAGAAGACTGCTGGCAGACCTGATAAGTAAGGCTAGGATTTGGTCACGGAGGTCATGGAATCTGTGACTTCTGCAAACCTCCACGACATCACGCCACAGTGGCTGGGAGCTGCGGGGTACCCCTGCTGCCTCGGAGCTCCCCAGTTCCTGCGGAAAGTAGGGGAACCTCCTAGATCTCCCCAATCCCCGTGGGCGGAGGAGGAGAATCCCCCACAGCTTCCCAGCACCCAGAGGTGCAGAGGTCTCCTGCAGCTCCCCAGTCCCCACAGGTGATGGGGGAATCCCCCAGAGTTCCCCAGCCACTGTGGGTGGAAGGGGGGGGGAATCCCCCACGCTCCTTGTGGGAAGGGAGGGGTATCCCCTAGAGCTCCCCAGTCCCCCTACGTTTCTATGATTCTATAAACAGAAGTCCTTTTTTGTATTTGTAAATCGTTCGAGACTAGTCATAATTACTTGAATCTATTCCATGAAAAGAAGTAAAAAGAGGGTTGTGACAAAGCAGAGAAACTGCTGTCTGGCACCGCAGGGGTTAAAGAAAACCTTTGGGTTCCACTAGCCCCCTCCCACTGTATCTGCAGCAAATGCCAGGCCTGGAGGGGGTAGAAAAGAAGGGAGCCTGGCTCAGTTGGGGGCTGACTGGCAAGGAGGCAGGAGCTCTCTGTCTGCCTGAAGGGACAGATCAGTGACCGGCCAGCCCGTGCAGCCACTTGAGGCAAGGGACCCCTTTCAAGGGGAGGCTGCAAATAAGCCCCAGCACTTGGGGTAACTGAACTAGCAGGGCCAAGCCCCAAAGTGAAGAGAAGTGTAGGAAGTAGCCCCCGGAAGTGGGTCTTAACTCCCCCTTAGAAGGGAGATCCCATCTCCCTTGTTTAGGGGTTGATCTACACAGGGCCCTTAGCTGGGACCCATTAGACAAGGAGGGCCCTGTGGCCTTACAGGCTGAAAGACCAGTGATCTAGCCCCTAGGCAGCTCAGCCATGGAAGACCCTATCAGAAGGGTAGAGATGCTGAAAAACTTGAGTCAAGGGTGAGCCACCTACAGCCACCTCCTGGCCCCTGTAAGGCCCTCCCTGTTGTGAGGACATTGAACTTTATATATTTCTTTGGACTCTGTTATCCCAGAAGAGGGTGAACTAAATTTGTTACCTGACCGGTGGGCCAAGTCACTGCCTACCAAGAGGAGGCCCTCACAGCATTGGAGTGGTTGCTGGTTAGAGGCATGGAAGATAGAGGAAAGTGGAGACACAGCAACCTAATCACTGGGCATCACCACCAGTAAGCCCAGCCCCCACCACAGAAAAATTGATTCAGCGTATTCGCAATTTTTTTTTTTGCTGCATTTACCCAGCTTTAGCAGAGGATGAGTGCATAATAAGCAATGCAGCCATCTAGTGTTGAAATTGTAACTTAACATTTTTACAAGCTGAATACACCACCATAAATAATTTCATAGTTCCATTTTAAGGACAAATAGCCCTGGCTGTAGTTGCAGAGCCTGCAAATATTCACAGGAAAGTAGGGTCTGGCTCTTAACTTTTATTGTTGCCTTTATGCAAGCCCAGAGGAAGGTGGACAAATTAGAGGATCCTTTCAGATCTGATGAAAGCTCCTTGAGATTTAATAGTATTCTGCTTGAAACTTCAACTCCTCTCTTCTCCAGTTCATTTCTTCTCTGGCTGAGGTTGTAAAATTCATTCTCTGGTTTTAGTTTGGCAATGTAGCATCAAGAGGATGCTTTTAACTCAAGTAAAATCAGTCTCTCTTGTAAAAATCCAGATCTCCACCCCCTAAACTTACAGTTCTATATCCCGCAGTAATGTACTAGCAAAGGTTTCAAATAATTCAATGTCTGATTGTGAGTGGAAGCACTTGTTCTTCTATAGATTATAGTTCAGCTGGTGGTTCTTGTATTACACAGAAGAGTCCTTATATTTCTTCCATGAAAAGTCTTAACTCTAGATTTTTTTTGCTCTGTTTTTACGTATTATCTAGACCCCGAGCTGGTCTATAAAAACTGTACATTACTAATGTGTGTGCGCACACACACGCGTGTGAGTGTTTAAAATTCAATTTATATGGCTCTCACCCCCCTTCAGAGGAGTGGAATTAATTGATTTAAGAAGTTAGGATTCTCATCCCACTGACTGGTTAAAGAAGAACTATACTTCAAAGGGGTTTCTAAAATGAACCCTTTCTCTACCCAGTGTCCATTGGTGCATACCTGGAGCTCCTCAGTGCTATTACAATACAAACAATACATAAAACAATATAAGACACTCCTCTGAAAGGATTCCCCACAGAGCGCCTCCTATTGGGACCAAGCTAGCATAAAACAATCACCCTCTGTCTTCCTAAATGGATATTTATTTCAAAAGAAGTTTATTGCTGATCTTGCTAAAGCCATGCTCAGTGCTGCCTTGCACCACTTTCTCCTATTTCTCCCCTCTTATGTTGCCATTGAATGAAACAGAACTGGAGGGCATATTTTGGTGTAGCATACCACCTGTCTGATAGTGCTGGGTACCACACTGCTTTTAGCAGTCGGGGGCAAACCAGATAGCAGAGTGCCACTGTGATGGAGCAAGACTCACAACCTTGGTGCCTCCTGCTGGCTGTTCTGGAATTAGCTCAACTCCCTCTGCAGGGCACCCTCCTCCAGTGGTGTCTCACTGGCCGCTACTCCCACTTCACTGTCTCCACCACTTTGTAACCTACCTTGCTCCCCAGACCGCAGCATCCTCTTCTGGGCCCCACTCCACTGTCTCCCCCACTTTCAGGGGAATCAGCAGTCTATAGTCCAGCCACTTGCCTCAGTAGCCCACTGCAGTCACTAGTCTAGTCCCTTGTCCCAGGAGCAAACTGCAGTCTGTGTTGGCCACCTCTCTAAGGCCAGTGGGGGCAGCCCTAGCACCTTTTCTGCCCTTCCTCCAGGGCCTCAGTCTGGCAGTAGTCAGCCAGAAACTCCTTCTGCTTTGCTACCCTGCCCAGCACTGCTCTAGCCATGGCACACCTAGGCAGCTAGTCCTTCTCTCTAGCAGGCCAGGGAAAGACTGCCCTCTGTGCTCTTGAGTAGCCCTTTATATATGGCCCCTGCTGGCCCTGATTGGCTGCTGCAACAAGCCACCTCCCGATTGGCTCACTGAGTAAGCCCTCTTCTAACTGGAGGGTTCTGTGCAGGCTTCCTCTGACCTGCTTTAACCCTTCCTCCCCCTGGAGTGGGGCAATTGCCCCACTACAGCCACCACCACAACTCTATGCCTGTACTGGTGGTATGGTATATGCAGGACACGTTACTGCATCTGAGATTCATATGAGAAGCTCATGGTACAAAGGTAGCAGTTCTGCTAGGTGAGTTGCAAGGCAGCTTCTGCAGACTAGGCGATTTGGAGCGGTCTTAAGCTTGTCTCCGCTAATAGTTGGTCTTGCGGGCAATATGGGATGTGACAGTTGCTTAAATTGGGTAGGGTATAATTCTTCAGTAAGTGAACACTCAGGGCCGATTTCTACCCTGGGCTGAGCATGCTCACACCACTCACTGAAGAGAACTGAATATCCTACACATCTGAAGGCACAATTTCACCTATCATATAACTTACAAATCCATCAGTGATGCCATAGGGCACTTGCTCTCATTTGTTTTCCTCTCTTCTCCTGCCCCATTTTATTAACATTTTGTGAAGGTTTAAGATTTCCCCCTAGGAATGCTTGCATGAGAGGAGTAAATGCGTGTGTTGCCACTTTTCATCTATTTATTTGGCTCTTTGTTTTGCCCTTTTTTTTTTTTAGGAGTTACTGTGATGGGTAAACAAGCTATGATCTATCACCCTGGAGGGAGGAAGAGAGAGACAAAGTGCAAGGAATCTGTTCTCTGCTTTTTCTTGCTGTAATTTCTATAACAACATCACTTCAAATGATTGGGCTTTTCCAGAAATAGTGCTATGTATTTTTCTTTTAATCATCCAAGGTCTGATGTGCTTATGTCCTCACATTGAACTGGAAAACAATTCTTAATATATATTTTAAATTCGTCAAGATCCATACCATACCCCATTTAAACAACCAATTAAGTTGTAAGTTCACTGTGGCTTTCAGATACAAGGCAATCACTGCCTCTTGCAGAGCTGATAAGGACTAGGGCAACAAAAGTTCACACTCAAAGTAGTAATTTAAAGAGAGAGAAAGCAGGTGAAAGTAAAAGATTTTTTCCCCTTGAAAACTGAACAATTACAAACCTACAGCTGCTGTTACCTGCTGTGACAACTATTGATTTAAAAACATAGATGGGAGATTTATTTAATCGCTGGGTTGGTTTTTTTTTTGTTTTGTTTTGATTTTTGGAGTAAATGGTTTTTAGGGTTTTTTGTTTTGTTTTTTGTGCTCACTCATGTTAAGGGAGGAACAGTACCAGCAGGGACAGAAGATCCACACGCAGTAGATGCTTTCCTGCTTTCTGCCCTGTGGATTATCTTAGCACTGACCTCTAAGCACTCTCCTCTCTAGGGAAGGACGCAATTCAGACTATATTAACTTATCCTTGAGCTTCTCCACAACAGAGGCTCTGCTATCAGGCTTCTAACACATGTGGTTAAGTGGAGTGTATGGTGTACGACGGCTTCATGACTCGTATTGCTATCAGTGAGAAGCTAAGCTGAAAATTATGTATTTCACAGAGGATGGGGAATGGGGCAGAGGTAGAGATGAAGTTAATCATCAGAGGTAATTCAATAAATTCAAGTGGCAGCAACTCCATTAACTTCAACAGAGTTACATCTGATTATAGCAAAGGCTAAATTTGGACCTAACTTCCCATACCAAGTAGAATGATCACTCTCTGTGGGTGTAAGATCAGTGCTGTAGTCTCTAATCTCCTCTCTTCTTGGGTGATTTAATTAATTAGATATGGGTCAAATTCTGCCTTCAGTTACACCAGTGTAAATTTGTTCTTTTCAGTAGTGTAACTCCAGATTACTCCACACCTGCCACTGAGTGCATGGAGATCTACACAAGGAGAACTTCTGGAAGACTTTAAGAGATCAGTCTTTATTCCTCTATCAAATGTTAATAATGCTAGAGAATGTGAACATCACCAACCTATAAGCCAGATAAGCCACCCACTTAAACATCAAAATCTTGAGACAAGAATGAGAAGAAGTCAGTTCGGTTGCTGTCCAGGAATATGCCCAAGGGAGGCAATCTTTTCCCTGATGATGTTAGGTGAGTGTGAGATAGAAGAACAAAGAAAAATTTAAATGTGCTCTATGGATTATGAGAAGGGATTTGATAAAATCCAACAGGACAAAATGGTACATATTCTTGAAAAATATTGACTCTCAAGATATGCAATTAATTAAAAGCCTGTATTGGAGACAGAAAGCAGCAATCTGAATGAACTATGAACTATCTGAGTATTACATCATCAAAAAGGTGTGTACATCAAGGTTGCATTCTATCTCCACAACTATCCAATAAATATGTAGAAGGTATGATAAGGCAAAGTTTAGAAGACACCAACCAGGGCATACAGGTCAAGGGCATATACATCAATAACATAAGATACACCGATGACCTAGTTTGCATCACTTCAACTAGGGAAGAACTTCAGAACATGATTATTGTTGTGAACAATGCCTGCAAGAAATATGGAAAGACAATCAACATTAGGAAGACAAAAAGTATAATTAAGCTCAGTGACGAACAAGGTAAGCGACATCAATACCTTGATGGTTGAATGGTGGAACAAGTGAATGGGTTCCCTGATTTAGGGAGTCTAATAACATGAGCTGGACGATGTGATGAAGAAATCAAGAGAAGAATACGCTTGCAAAAAATGTATTCGACAGCTTCCAAAGACTTCCAACAACTTGTCAAAAGTTAAAACTGCATATCCATGCTAGATTGCTGAACTGCTACACATCATGGACTCTCCTGTATAGATGTGAGAGCTGGACTCTGAGAGCAGGCTCAGCGCATTCGAGTTTTGGTGTTACAGAAGAATGTTGAAAATTAGCTGGATCACAAAACCTACAAATAAAGAGGTGATGAGAAGAATGAATTTAAAAAGAGCACAATTACTTGAGACCCCAGATAAAAGAATAACATATTCTTGTGGACACGTAGCTCAACAATCGCAGAGTGACTTGCTTCCAGCACTCTTACTATCAGGCAAGATTGCCAGCAAACCAGGAAGAGGAAGAAAGAGAGACAGTTACATCAGAAATATCATCAGAGGGACTGATATCCAAAAGAGAGTGGAAGTTTTACAACTTTGTCGCATTTGTAAAAGATGGAATTTGGCCGTTGACAACCTCCGCATCAGAGACATCACTTGCAGAAGAAGAAACTCCAGACTGATGTGTGTAACTGAAAAGCTGGAGTTACAACACTGAAAATAATAAATTTACACTGGTGCACCGGAAAGTAGAAGTTGGCCCATTATAGTGCTCAAGTGTATATTTTATATAAATATTTTAGAGAGAGAGCACTTCATAGGTCACTGAGCTGCAAGGCTATAAACACACTTCTGGAGCTACTGCCGACATCCTGGTAAACTGAAAAACAAAGCTTGTGATCTCTTAAAGGAACGCTATCAACTTCAACACAAGCCAATTTTTTAAAACAAGTTAAAAGTTTTAGGTATTATACCCACCCCTGAATCCCCTCGGAAGAAGTGTGTGGTTTTACTATCACATTTTTCAGTTTCAAAACATTCTTCTTTCTTTTGTTGTTGTGTGAAAGACTCAAATGAACGGGGCCAATGGTCTAATAAATGGACCATAGGGGAAGCAGTGAAACTGACTGTACATAATGTGCCTGTTAAATGCACAAAGTAAACTAACTGAGAAACTAACTGAGAAGAACAGAGAAAAGGATCTTCCCTCTCTAATCTTATCCAGTTCTAGCAGATTGTAACTGTTGTTTGTAATAGGATCAAAAACATTTTCCATCACAAACATCATTTAAATTAATAGTGTCACTTTAATATGTGGTTTGTGGATGACCGCGTTCACAGTTTGTGTTTTATATACTAGAAGAGAGGCACAAGCTGGGGGTGGGGGAAACCCAAACTCCCCATTTTTTATCCTATATAAAAGTATTACTCTGACCTCCTATGTGTTATTTTTGGAAAGGAAAAACAAAACAAAACAAAACTGAGATTTGCATCCTGGGACAGGCTTTAGTTCTATGGCACAGGCTTTAGTTACACTGGCCAGATCCTGCTGTCTTTACTTACTTGGACCTTGATCCTGCAAAGATTTACCCATAGGTTTTACCCATATGAGTAGTTCCATTGAAGTCAATGGGACTATTTCCATTTAAGCATGTCATTAAAGGATCTGGGCCTTGTTGGAATATTGCCTTATTTCAAAGGTAATCCCTCTCACTTCAGTGGGATTACTCACATAGTAAGGCACTACTCAGTGTGAGTAAGGCTGACAGAATCCATCCCAATGTGAACAAATGATGAATAATGCTCTTATGGCTTACAAATATAACAAGAGGGTTATATAATGTTAAATCCATGATGAAATATCAACTAGCAACAATTTAAGTCAGAGGCCTTCTTCAGGATTCATCGGTAAGGGGGAAGAAAAGCAAGCTTATGTATTACCTATAGCATTACCCAAAGGGAAGTTACTGGGTGTGTTTCAGAAAATAAGGTATAATAACTGATACAGGGCCAGGTTGTATTATCCTTATTTAGGAGAACTATCTGTGAAATGTACATGGCCCTCCCCACTGTAATATCTGAGCACCTCACAATCATTAATTGATTTTTATCCTTACAACACCTGAGGTAGGAAGTATAACTATCCCTGTTTGGGGGTTGGGCACTTCAGTAACTTGCTCCAGGTCACTAACCACAAGCTCTTCCTTCTTTCCAAGTTGGGTGGTGTCTAGGCTGAGTGGTACCTTGCTTCTGAAGTCATCTCATTGACTCCATTAAGTAAAGCACTACTCAACCTGAGGAAGGGTGACAGAATCAGCCCTCAAGGCTGAGGAAGACAAAAAATGGGGAGGAATAAGAAAAAAAGAAAAGAAAAATAATTTATTTAGTTGGTGTAATTGGAGATTACCTCCTCTCCCCCCTTAGAATTCAATTCTGGCTCAGCTCTAAACACATTAAAACCTAACACTAATTATCCTGTTGTGTGTTTGCCTGTGATGAGTATCGGTGCAGATATAGATCAGAGACAACGTTTTCAAGAGTGGCCATTGAGATTGGGTGCCCCAATTTTTGGGTGCCCATCTGTTGACAGGTTGGGCCTGAACTTCACAAGTGATGAGCACCAGCAGTTTCCAGTGACCCCCCAACTAGGGATCTGGGTGTTTATCAGCTCTATGAATTCAGACTGGAAGGCTATCAGGTTGCGTACCCAAAAAGGGGGGCACCAACAATGAGTTGGAAATGTGGGCCATATTTTGTCCTAAGGAACACTCACACAGCCTCAGTGAAATCAGTGTGATAGTAAAAGAGTAACTCAAGGCAGAAGTTGACCATTATATATAAATGAAGGGAGATCTTAGATCAGAATCTAGTGTCTGGTGGTTGTTCTAAGAGATTAATACAAATTGGGCCCAGCGCCAGATTAAGCCATCACTTGGCCCTAGACAAACATACACTTCTGGGCCTCTCTACTGGCCAGGTAACTAGATGCTCCCATGGTACGGCTGCATTTATATTGATCCTGTCCTGGCCAGCATAATTGCACTAGTCATCTATTCACCCAAGCAGATCTGGCTCCTGCTGCATGGATGTTGCTTAGTTAACCCTCTCCTATCCAGCTCAGTCAGTGACTGGTTCCTGCTGCATAGACGCTGAACTAGTAGCCCTCTCATGTCCGCTCTCAGCTGGGCTGTCCACCATCGCTCTTCTGACCGATTCCTCCATGCAGGCACTCACTCCAGCTCCACATACTTATAGCAGGTCTTGAGGCTGTCACTGAGTGAGTCCTGATGGCAGAGCAGAGCAGACATGGGCTGCTGGAAGTGGAGCGAGGCTGGCCAGGCCCCTGCAGGGCTGAGGAGTGCTGGTAAAGAACCTGGTCCCCAGCAGTGGTGAGGAGGAGCTCTGCTGGCTGCTGCACTGCCCCCTCTAGTTTGGCCCAGCTGCCCCTCCCTCCGTTGTGATGGAGGAGGTGGCCAGGCCAAATCTGAGGGAGTGACATTGTGACCTGGCACATGGGATTGCTGTGCCAATCAGGTTGGGCCCCACACTAATTTGGGAACTAGGTATGTGCCTAGTTTGCTGGTACATTAATCCGGCTCTGGGTTGGGTCTTCTGCAAGACATTATAGCTTGGAATTTAACACAAGTAGACCACACATTGTTTCTGCCCTCACATCCCATGCAAGTTCATTGACTGCAGTGGGGATGGGGGCAGAATTTTGTCCAAACTGAACTGCCATGACTCTCCAGATCTAAATCCAGACAGATGACAGCCTTACCTTGGTGGCAACAGGCAATTCATTAATAGAAGGAAATAAGGGGGGAGGGGCAACCATTGTGCTTAGCCCTGCCATTTCAAACTAAGGCTGATTTTAAAAATGTTGTTGTTTAGACTAAAAGCTAATGAATGCATTAAGCTGTAAGTGGCAGCCCACTAAAAGTATATTTCTGTATAAAAATATAGTATTGTGAAAAAAAAATCCTCTAGTTTCTTCAGCCTGGAAAATCCAAAAGGACCCTGCATAAACAATCACAAATCTGCCTGAACACTTTCTGGAGAAGCCTCTTGCCCCAGCCCAACTCATCACAGACAAATGCTTAACAGTTTGTGGCTGGAAAATCCCAGGGAGAGCTAGCGATTTTTATGGGATGAGCACTGATTGTACAGGAGCCTGCAGCTGTTGCTGACCTGTCTCTTCCAGAGAAGGAGGATTATTATATAAGAGACAATGCTTGAGACATTGTATGAAAAGTTGTATTTTAATTTCTTTCCCTGTAAAAGAAAAAGATTTGCAAGAGAAATGACATGGGTAATTTGCAGTTGGCTCCTTCTGCAGCTTGTTTGGGAGCAATTCATTTTTATTATTCTCAAAATATTGTATATAGGGTCTTTACATATATGCCCTACACCCACACATGTATGTATGGTTGCAATCCCCACTCAGTTCCTCTCCTCCTATCCCACCCTTCTTGTCCTTAAAATGGACTGTCCTAACTGAGACAAAGAGACTATTTATCTTCTAAATGTTTCCTGCATGTGTCAGCAGAGGGTCTTCTCTTGTTAATTGTCTACGCTTTTTGTTTCTTTAATATCCAGGGGTAGCATCCCTTCAGAGCGTGTGTAGAAGAGTGTGAATGTGATACCATAATCCCTTAACGCCTTTGTTTGCTAAGTATTGCTTTTCCTCTCACTCCCCTGGTGATGTCAGCTGCTTCTGCTCTCTATTTTTGTCTGATTTCTCCATAAAATCCCCCCTATAGCTGATGCTGCACACTGAGCAGCTTGTTCGTCGGTAACCATGACAACCAGAATGATGTCAGCGAGAGGATTCAACATCACAGCAAGGACTCCAATCTAATTAAATGCTACTAATGTCTTTTTAAGTGTAGTTAAAATATTTCTGATACAAAAAAGGGGGGGAGGGGCTGTGGTGGGGGGAGTGAGGTGGAGGGAAAGTTAGCCTTTCATTTTGACTGTCTATGCAGTGATAATACCAGGTTTTTCCCAGGCTCCCTAGGAGTGTCAGTTTCTGTCCGAAAGCATTATCTCCTAGCCCTAAAGCATTCATCTGGACCTGCCTCTCTGCTAGAACCAGCTGCAGATGTCTGGGTGGTCACTTGCAGTTGTGGGATAATAGTGGAACTTACCTATCCCAATTCAGTCTCACAAGGAAGCACAGCTCGCTTTTATATGTCATCACTGAATCCAGATTCACCTCTCCATGTCCTTTCATCCCTCATGCATGGAGCAGGGTTGCTCTGCTCCGGGTCACTAGGAATGTCGGAATGTCACATTTCATTTCACTTCCAAAATGCGCTAATAGGGGAGTAAAGGTGAGAGGAAGCAGAGTGGGAAAATGGGAAGAGGTACACGAGCATTCCCTGGCTCCTGGTAAATAAGAGGTTAATGTGCTCAGCTTCCCCTGTTCCCTTGCACAGGTACTCAGGGGAAAGGCTATATACTGCTTTGAGAAAGTGGGGCTTGTGGAACCAGGCTGAATTGCCAGTTGGGGAATAGTCTGATGGTGTGAAATTATTGGATTCACTCTTTGTAAATCTTTCCCTCCCCCTGCTGCGTCATTCCACCAATTTACAGGGAACTATTGCCAATTCCCAAGTAGCATTGCTCCCATATAGAGGGGCAAAAAATGAATTAAATTTACTCTTCAGTCCATCCCGAGCTCCTGCCAAGCCATAACCTTTCCCTTGTGCCAGGTGGAACTGATCCACTGCTAGGCTTCAGCAAAAGAGGGGCACCTTTCTTTATCTCTTCCTTCCATTGTTGCTGGGAATCAAGCAGAAGAAGGGAGTGTTGCTTTGATTGGGTTCTCCTTTCTCTGCCTCAGCCCATGCAGAATGAGCAAGACACCAGTCAGCATGCTCAGACCTCGTGATGTGGCAGCTCTGGTACCATGGGGAAGGTCAGGTTAATAATAAAGTGGTAAACAACTGGACTGGACTTTAAAATCTGGATCTGGCAGATGATAACCTTCCCTACCAGAACAGAGGCAATTCACTCGCTAAGAAAGAAAAACAGGCAGTGCCTACCAACCAGGCTTGCATAGTACCAGCCCCTCTTCCCCACATACCAATTCATGTCTTTGACACAATAAACAAATTATCAGTTATCCCAAACGCTGGTGGGACCTCCCAAACATGCATATTAAGCCTCCCCCGAGGCTGGCCAGCTCAGCCACCCTTTAGTGCACTGGTCTTTGGGCGCTGCAGGTAGACGTCAGTGCATAAAGACCAATGCACTGCTGCGCCGCTGAGCCAGCTGGCCTAGGGGAAGCCAGCCAGCTCTCTGTAATGGAAGGAACCCTGCAGCGAAGAAGACACTCTTTCTGCTGGAAGCAGCTGGCTGGGATGACTTTGAGGATGAATGGGTGCTGCCACAATTATCTGAACTCACTTATCTGTAGCCCTCAGGGAACACGGCCCTTTTATGGATAACAGGAATTTTCAGCTAAAGGATGTTACACTGCCTATAATACTCTGAAATGAACTGGAGTTGACAGTAGGATGAAGTGAGTGGTGGGGGTAGAGTTGATATCCTTTAGTCATATTACTAAGTTTTGGGTTCCTTTCTTAGCTGTCTGTGAAAGATCAGTCAGCACTTGCAGCATTCCGTTTCCTCACGAGCACCAGTCATTCCTCATGAGCACCAGTCACTAGGGTGCCATGCTAGCATAGGTGCTGGAACTGGGGGTGCTGTAGCACCCCCTGGCTTGAAGTGGTTTCCATCATATACAGGGTTTACAATTTGGTTCAATGGCTCTCAGCGCCCCCACTATACAAATTGTTCCAGCACCCTTGCATGCTGGCTCCCCACATTTTACCGGGTCAAGTTCCAAGTTGCTGTCCTGGTTTTCAAGTCCCTTCATGGAACTGGCCCTCAAGCTCCCACCAGGAAGCGGGGTCTGGGTTTTGCCCCGCTCTGGCACGCCTATGCATAGGGGCAGCCAGGGGATGTTGCATACTGCCCCTGCCCCAAGCACTGCCCCTGCAGCTCCCATTGGCCAGAAACCACATCCAATGGCAGCTGTGGGGTGGCGCCTGCGAACAGGGCAGCACGCAGAGCTGGCTGTGCCTCTGTGTAGGAGCCAGAGTAGAGACATGCCGCTGCTTCTGGGAGCTGCTTGAGGTAAGCGTCGCCCAGAGCCTGCATCCCTGACCCCCTCCCACGTCCCAACCCCCTGCCTCAGCCCTGATCTCCATTCCTCCCTCCAAACCCCTCAGTCCCAGCCTGGAGCACCCTCCTGCACCCCCAGCCTCACCCCAGAGCCCACATCGCCAGTCAGAGCCCTCACCCCGTCCTGCACCCCAACCCCCAATTTTGTGAACATTCATGGCCCGCCATACAATTTCCATACCCAGATGTGACCCTTGGGCCAAAAAGTTTGCCCACCTCTGTCTTACAGGATACTTCCCTTTCTGTGGTAATGACGTCCCTTGGCAGCTATGTTTTTCAAAAACTATATGAAGTAGTCAGTCTCAAGGGTGAAGTGCATGAAAGCAAGCAACAAGGCTTTCTCAGAAGTAAGGCCAAGACTCATTACCGAAGGAGATCAGATACACCACAAATCTCACAGCTCTCAGCATGAAGTGAAAACCCACATCTCTGACATGGCTTTCCTCCAGCCCCACCTACAAGTGTCAAAAGAGGGATAGATGAAGAGAAGGGAAAAAAGAACTGAAGGGAGAGAAAATAGAAGGAAAAACAGGATAAGGAAAGGCAAAAATATCACCCAATTGCCCTCGGGAAAAGAAGGGAGGAAAATTAGATCTTGGGCCACTGCTGAATTTGGTTTTCAATTCTTTCAGGAGGCACTCAAATCTACAAGAATGGATACTTTTATAAAAAACATAGATTGCTCTGATCATCCATTCTATCTTTATATCTCTTCCGCAAATTTACCAGGGTCAAACATTTCTAGAGATGCTGCTGGAAACCTATTCCATGGTTTGATGTAGTTATTATCTTTCATCTTTCTAAGTAAGATGTCTAGCCATTTATCACTAACATCACTTGTTATAGTTCACAGTTAGATTTCTGACAGGAGCTGGGATATTAAACCACTCACTCATAATATAATGGAGGTAAGTTTTTTTAGCCTACTGGGAAAGTAGCAAATTTATTTTACAATCCTTAATGCTAATTTACAAGGATTTAGCTTGCTCAGCTCCATCTTATTTGTATGAACTCTTGTTTCTTATTATGAGGGTGTCTGCACCTCGTGGCTTACAATGGGCTTTTATCTGCTCCATGAAATAATTTTAAATGAGTACTTAAACTTGTTGCCCGCTTGTGTTAGTGGGCCAATTACAGAAAAAATGAGTGTGTAGAACTCCTTTGCTGATTTGTTTCTTCCCTTTGTAATCATTCTTCCATCAGATGATCTATTCAGGTGCTTTCATCTGTGGCTATATTATTGGTAGGTTTTTGTGTGTGTGCTAAACTACAATAAAACCCATCCAGTATTCTGGGTGTCCCTGAAAATCTTTTAAAACATACTAATAAATAGAGAGCTGTTTGGAAGCTGGTCAGGAAAATTTTTCCCCCTGAAAAATTTAGATGAAAAGGAGGTGGGGGAGGGAATTGCTTTCTTTGACTCTTTTCTTGGAATTTTTTCAGGTTTGCATTGAAAAACCAAGAACTGAAAACTTAAACATTTCCGTTTTCCAAAAAAGCCATTTTGGGGGGTAATTCATTGTTTGATACAACATTTCCAACTAGCTCTATCCATCAGTTACCCAAGATCAAATTAAATAACCCAATGATAACATAACAAATATAACAAAAATTAATCAGCCTCCTCACACAATCTTCACAAGATTCCCACAGCATTGCTATGCAGCCTGTACCCAGGACCTGACTCCTCACAGTCAAGGGAGAAAAGATACACCTTGCAATCCTTTCTCAAGCCTAACAAACTCAGGCTGTTATGGATCAGGCTGGGAGAAGGGAGTTTCATAGGCCCACTTTATAAGTTCATATGTTATGAGTGGGTTCTACAAGTCTACGATTCTATGACTCACCCTAACACTCAGAAACTCTGGGCAGTTTTAAAAAAAAATCAACCTGTTTGATAAATGTTTTCTTTTTTACCCCAAAGGTAGTAATCATGCCAACAATTGCTCTAGCCAGAGGTGCAGTAGGGTCAGTTTTCAGTCCTGAACCAGTGACAGGTTTAAAGGCTAATATCTCACAATCCTGCAGAACTGGATATGGGAGGTCCATGCCCTTGGGAAGAGGAGGTTCATAGCTCTTACTTCTTGACATGGAATGTCCCAAGATGTTGAACTTTAAAGCCATAACATTTTTATGCATAGAAAAGATATATTAGGGCTCTGACTTAGAGATGTTTTAAATGCATTAGTTATAATTTCTTTCCTTCTGAGCTCTGTACATTTGGACTCTTGGTGACCAAGATACTTGGCTTTGATAGTACCACCATACAAAAACAGTCCCAAAATATTATTTAAAAAAACTCTTTATTATATTCCTAAAATAACACTATACAGGAAAGATTACCTGTATCGCCTCCGTGCCATTTGGGTGCTTGAGAAAAACAGCTTCCAGCAGTTCCCACAGACAGCAGCACAGAGGCTGGGAGAACTGAACATGAAACTACCTTTTGTAACAACCAGGCAAGATACTAACAAACTTCAACAGGACTTTATTCTTAAAGTGGAAACCTCTTTACCAAGCTGCTGCTGCACCCTCAGTAGCTCTCACTCAGCCTCCTCAACTCCTCCCCAGTCCTTTCTGTTTCCTGTCCTTTCAGATTCCCAATGATTCTAATAATTACAAGCAGCATCTAAACACCACATTCCCTCCTCTCTTAAGGAACTCTCCCAATTAAAATAAACATTGTTGTTCTAACCACATGAACAAATATGAAACAAGACACTATACTGTTGGCAGAAATATTACACTGAAACCACTGTAGATACTACATAACATAGTCTCTAGTCCAGACAGGTAGTCGTCTGGGTCTGACAGGCCATCTCTCAAGCCGCAGTTCCAGTGCAATGTCTTGTTGTGTTGATACTATGGTGAAGTCATCCAATGCAGACTGGGTGTTGGCATAATCTCCTCTTGGTGCAAAGGCAGGTGCAAGATAAGAAGCTTTCCATACCCACCCATCAGAAAGTCGATAGGTGTAAGATCCCTTCTTCTCTATGATTTTAAGAGGAGCTGTGAATTTATGGTCCCCTTTTTGTAAAATTCCAGGTTTTCGTATTCTAACAAAGGAACCACACTCAAACTTTGGTTCCTTAGCACCCCACCGCTTGTCTGTGAAATACTTATACTTTGCTTATTTCTGTTCAACTGTTTTTCGCACATCATCCTTAGTTGGGGCATCAGGTCGTGCCTGTAACAATCCAGCGATGTTCAGTTTAGTATTCACCTGTTTCCCATGCAGTAACTCTGCGAGTGATCTTTGCGTTGTGGCATATCGTGTAGCCTGGTATGCCTGCAAGAAATCAGTAGTGAAGGTTATTCACAATCGCCCTTCCAGTTTAGCTGTTTGCAAACTCTCTTTCAAATGTCTGTTAAACTGTTTGATTTCCCCACTGGCTTGAGTGTAATATAGGGATGACCTTCTGTGTAAAATGTTCCTCTCTGCTAGAAAAGTTTCAAACTCCAGGGAAGTAAATTGACTACCATTATCTGAAACCAGTTCTTTGGGGTTACCTTCCCTGCTAAAACTGAAGAGAGGAACTTAATTACTGAGATTTGTGATGTAAACGCTACCTCAGGCCATTTACTGAAATAGTCTATTAAAGTGATGGCATAATGGCAGTCACTTGGAGCAGTATCAAAGGGTCCTACAATGTCAATCGCCACTTCTTCCCATGCAGATTCAGGAAGAGGAACAGGCTGTAATGGAGGGGTACATGTCACGGCTGTCTTAGCATGTATTTGGCAAGTGACAGAGGATTTTATGAGTGCTTCAGTTTGAGAGTCCATCCCTGGCCACCAATATAGGTCCCATAGTCGTTCTTTGGTTCTGACAATTCCTTGATGAGTATCGTGTGCCAGGTGTATGTGTTTTGACTGTAATTCTTCTGGCACAAGTAGCTGGTGTGTACCTCGTAGCACAGAGCCATCAAGCAAAGAAAGTTCATTCCAACTCTAAAATAAGACAGCAAAACTGGGTCAAGGTTTTTATGGTTACTGGACCATCTTTGTCAGAAATTCCCGTAGTTTTTGTTGAATTGGACACACTGAACAAGCAGCTTGAAATTGTTCTCTTGTAACTGCAGTAAGAGTTATAATAAGCACAACTACTCATCCTCATCCTCCGGTGGACCATCTGGTGAAGGCAAAGGCAGGCAAGAAAGGCAATCAGCCAGCACATTTTGGTTTCCAGGCTTATATTCCAGTTCATAATTGAAAGAGAGTAGTCTTGCAGACCATCTAGCAGTACGATATCCTGCTCTTCCCAGTCCTTTTGTGGTGAGCAACGTCATCAAAGGGCTGTGCTCTGTGTGCAACTTGAATGTGCGGCCCCACAGGTAAGTTCTCCATTCTTCAGTAGCCCAGACACAAGCAAGTGCTTCTTTTTCAACTGTAAAATATTTTCTCTCAGCATTACTTAGTGTCCTTGAAGCAAATGCAACAGTCCTCTCTGTGTTGTCCTCATGAAAGTGTGTGAGGACAGCCCCAAGTCCATAATCAGAAGCATCATTAGTTACAATTGTGGGCAATGCAGAACTGAATAGTGCAAGTACTGGATTATGTACAATCAAGTCTTTCACCATTTCAAAACAAGCTTGTGCATCCATTGTCCACACTAAGGTTGAACTTCTCCATAGTAATTCTCATAACGGTTCAATGACAGAATCATAATTGGGAATTAATTTTGCATACCAGGAGATAAGACCCAAGAAGGAACGTAAGGTTTGCAAATCTGTTGGAGGAGGAGCATTTGAAATTGCCAGGATATGATCTGGATTAGGTTTTAGTCCAGCCTGTGAAATTGTATGCCCCAGAAAGGAGAGTTCAGTTTGTCTAAATTTGCATTTGGACCTATTGAGCTTGAGGCCTGCTTTGCTGATGCAGTTTAGTACAGATTGCAGGTTATTGTCATGCTCCTCAGAAGTATTTCCAAACATGATAATATCATCCAGATAGCACTGACCTCCATGTTGATTCTTCAGAATCAATGACATCATTTTTTGGAAGGCGCTTGGGGCAGATGCAAGACCGTATGGAACACGTTTAAAACGAAATAGTCCCTCATGTGTAATAAATGCTGTAAGGTCTCTGCTATCTTCATGCAACATAACCTGGTAGTATGCGCTCTGCAGATCAAGAGTAGAAAACATATTTACTCCACGGAGTTCTGCAAATTCTTATTCTATGTGAGGAAGAGGATGGCTGTCAATCACAATAGCTTTATCTGGCTCCCTTAAGTCCACACAAAGGTGAATGCCTCCACCCTTCTTCTGCATCACTACTATAGGTGAAACCCATTCCGAGGAGTCGATCTCCTCAATAATGTCCTTTTGAACAAGTTTTCTAAGTTCCTCTGAAACAGCTTCCCTGACTGAAAATGGTAAGCGCTGTAACTTCTGTCATACAGGCATCACATTATTCCACATTTTAACTTTATGCAGAAATCCATAATCACAGCCGAGTTTCTCCTCAACCTGGTTTTGGGTCCCAGCTGAAACTGGTATGTGTACCGCAGAAGTGCTTTGCTGAGGAAGATCAATTCATCCATTAACTACCCTGAGATTTAAAGTAGCCAATAAATCTCTGTCAAGGATAGGAGTGCCTTTGTGGACAATGTAGAACTCTGCAGTTACACAGCAATCACCAAAAGTAACTATTGCTGGCAGGCAGCCATGTATTGGAATATGGTTTTTCAAATAGCACACCAAGTGAAGTTTGGGTTCAGTAAGAGGCACATCTTTAAAGTAATGCAGATAGATGGAATCAGGTAGTATAGATACTGCTGAGCCAGAGTCCAACATTAGCTGAATGGAGTGTGATTTGCCTGAGGGTATGGCGGAAATGTTTACAATGCACTTTATTTGGTCTGGAATGTGTGCAGTAGTAATTTTGTCCATGCTCAGCACAGTAACATCTGGTATTGTAACTGCATGCACCTGTTGATTGAACTGGCAGCTGCGACATACTTTAGCAAAATGCCCAATCTTTTTGCAATGATTGCACTGAGCTACTTTTGCTGGACATCCTGTGTAGTTTGCAAGGTGTTGTGTGGATCCATAGTGAAAGCATGCTTTTACTGTATTTTGAATTTGCTGATTCTGTGGTTTTTCATTAATTTTCCTCTGGGAGTCATTTGTCTGCAGCGATAGTGAACTTTTCTGCAAAGGAGTCACAGCCTGGACTGTGCCTCCTCTATCCATGCTCATTACTTTGGCTTCAGCTGTAGCTGACTCAATCTGAGAAGCAATTGTTATTGCTTTTTCTAGTGTAAGTTGTGGTTCTAGAAGTAACTGTTCTTTTACCCGAAGCATGGTGGTTTTCTCAATGAGCTGGTCTCTAATGATCTCATCTGCCATATTTCCAAGTCACAAGTTACAATCAGACTCCTCAGGGAAGCAATATACTGCATTATAGTCTCCCCTGTTTTCTGCTCACGCTGGCGAAATCTGTAGCGATTAGCTACATTTACTTTTGGCACAAAAAAGTTCTTTAATGCAGTGAGTGCAGTCTTATATTTATCATCTGCAAGGGGAAAAGTGTAAAATATACACTGCCCTTCTGCTCCAAGGCAGTGGATTAGCAGAGCACGCTTTCTTACTTCAGAAATCTCTATAGCAGTGATTGCAAGCAAATAAGTCTCAAATATATGGATCCAGGCAGTAAAAGCAATGGGAGGCTCACCTGGGCTTTGCAGAAAGGGTGCAGGTGGGTTCAGAGGCAGAAGATCCATCCTCCTTGCCAAAATGTTCTAACAACCAGGCAAGATACTAACAAACTTCAACAGGACTTTATTCTTAAAGTGGAAACCTCTTTACCAAGCTGCTGCTGCACCCTCGGTAGCTCTCACTCAGCCCTCTTAACCCCTCCCCCCTCCTCCCTGTTTCCTGTCCTTTCAGACTCCCAACAGCCAGTGCTCCCAGTTCTAATAATTACAAGCAGCAAATAAACACCACATTCCCTCCCTAGTCTTTGCTTGAGCCAGAAAAACTGCCTGAGGGGCCTGAAGAAAGAGCTCATCTGACAAGCAGGAAAACCAACTGCAGGCCCCAGAGAGCCTCAGTTTTGTCAACTCTTGTGTATTTTACCGTGAGTCTTCCAATTTTTGGTGTTTTTCTTAAAACACCAGCTGCTGGAATGAAGGGATTGCATGAGAAAGCAAATTTCTAGCCCTCATGATTGCAGTTAAAAGCTTGAAACTGGGAGGCGAGTTTACCCTAAAGGCTCAGAAACCAGATGTGTATGTGTGTGGGGGGGGCGAAATCCACAAAAGTATTCATTTTTTAAATAAAATCATGATTGTTAAGCCAATCTCATGGTTTTTTGGGGCCTGACTCATGGTTTATGAATGCTTGAAGTTCACATGGCAGACACCACCCGAACCCGTGAGCTGAGTCTGGACAGGACCTATATTTGGGAGGAAGAGAAGGAGTTACCAAGCCAGAGCACGACCAATAGGCCAGAGTGATCGGTGGAAGGGACAGGTGTTTGGAGAGAGAGAGTGCTGGCTGCAAGGAGTTAGATTACAGCAGCAGGTGAGGACACAGCTGCTGAGTTGCTGTCTGCCACAGAGAACTAGACGTTCCATTTTGTTTTTCTTGACCTGAAAGGGCTGCCTGTCAGCTGAGTCCAGGAAGTTTCTCCTGCACTGGGATCAAGGGTTCAGCTCAGGCTTGAGACAACAGGGGACCCACTCAGCCTAGACGGAGAGTTATTGGCTTCCTGGTGAAGTGCACTACGCCTCTCATCAACCTGCCACTCTACCCACCAGCTAATGCCTGTGGAGGGCCATTCTTGTTATTATTACCTCGTTGTTGGCTTTTTGAGTATTTAAAGGAGGGAGTGTTTGATTATAGCTATGTGACTGGATTGTCACTCGTTTCTTATCGCTAACTCTGCTACCTTTTCCTTTTGTCCCTAGTTCCTGCCCTTCCCCTTTATTTTACCCTTTTCTTTTCCTGGAATAAATATTTGTTTGTCTGTAAAATCTGTTAGTTCCCTGTCTCCTTTCATTCTGATCTGTAATGTCCTGTAACTCATAGGAGTTGTTATGCGCTAGGTGGAGGCACTGAGCGCCAAGAACCCAGGGCCCATTTTTCCTAAGACGGGACACTGAGTTCCTGAGGAGGGAGGAATACAAGGCTCTAATCATTCTAGGGGATCATGGCTACCCCAGGAAGGGGCTACTCACACAAAGCTTTAAGTGAAATAAAGGGTCCCCTGGCTGCTAGGCTCCCCAGCTGTCCACCTGGCAGGCTCCTCAGATTCCCAACTGCCCACTAAGGTTTTTTGCAATTTTTTCTGCAGAATGGAAGTTCCAGTTCCAGCATACATCTAAGAGATCAGTTAAATTCAAAATTAACATCCCTTCCACTTAACTCCTAAAAAGAAGCACAGAGTGAAGGATGAATTAGCCTGGGTAATGGCAGTTCCTGTAGGGCTAGACTGATGTGAATCAGCTCATTGTTCTGGGTCTGGGTTAAAAACATCTAGTCTCCAGCTTTACCAGTTTATCATTTTCCTGAACTGCATTTACAGCTTGTGTTTGAACTTCAGTCACACATTTCCTCCCTCCTCCATTCCCCCACTGCCCAGTATTTATTAGCAAGTGCTTGGAATAAACCATATTGTTCTGACAAGCATTTTTATCAGGGTAAATTGGCACACACTAACTGCTTTAATTGAATAGAGGAGTACAGGTTAATATACAGATGTCTCTAATGGTTTACAAACACACGCATTTCCCTGCTAAAGGGTGAAAATATTTCCCAGTGTTAAAGAGGGGACTTACTGTTTCACAATGTAAAAAGGAGAATAATGAGCTGTCCCCACTACTCCCACAGGACATTCTTGAAAACCAGATGGTTGCGTTTTGCAGACGCTTTTAAAGAAAACTTTAAAGAAATATGCAAATCATGCCATTGCTTTTTAGCTTGCATATTTCCTTCTCATTCTCCCTCTCTATCACACGATTGCAAATCTGTTTCCACCTATAAACAGAATATTTATTGTGAGTTTGTTTATCTGTAAATCTGTGAGCTTGTCTTTGTAATACCAAGATGCACATTTCACAGATTGAGTACTGTTATTTATCATTTATATAGTGCCAGAAGGTGTTCACAATGCTTTACATTAGGTGAATGTGTCAGACAAAGAACATAATTCCTGTCCTGAGTTTACAGATTGAAAGGAACACCATCAACCTGAAAACCACATTTCTGTCTCAAAAGGTTTAGCTACTGTTGTCAAAAGTAACACCCATATCTGAAAAAAGATACCATATATATGTATATAGGGTGTGTGTATAAAGGAGACCCCCTCCTAATTCCATGTTGAGCAACAGCAGCAGCAATCCTGTTGCTCTGTTATTGGTAAACACCCTCTTGCAGGGTCTGAGGAACACCATGTATATAAGTTTCAGAGTAACAGCCGTGTTAGTCTGTATTCGCAAAAAGAAAAGGAGTACTTGTGGCACCTTAGAGACTAACCAATTTATTTGAGCATGAGCTTTCGTGAGCTACAGCTCACTTCATCGGATGCATACCGTGGAAACTGCAGCAGACTTTATATATACACAGAGAATATGCAACAATACCTCCTCCCACCCCACTGTCCTGCTGGTAATAGCTTATCTAAAGTGATCATCAGGTGGGCCATTTCCAGCAGAAATCCAGGTTTTCTCACCCTCCACCCCCCCCCACAAATTGACTCTCCTGCTGGTGATAGCCCATCCAAAGTGACAACTCTTTACACAATGTGCATGATAATCAGGTTGGGCTATTTCCTGCACAAATCCAGGTTTTCTCACATCCTCCCACCCCCATACACACACAAACTCACTCTCCTGCTGGTAATAGCTCATCCAAACTGACCACTCTCCAAGTTTAAATCCAAGTTAAACCAGAACATCTGGGGGGGGGGTAGGAAAAAACAAGAGGAAACAGGCTACCTTGCATAATGACTTAGCCACTCCCAAGAGGCTGCTCGGCAGCTCTCCAACACAAGTTTCTACAAGCCATTACCCTATGATCCCACTGAGAGTTACCAAAAGTAACTACAGCATTTGCTCAAGAAACTTCCTGAAAAAGCACAAGATCAAATCCGCACAGACACACCCCTGGAACCCCGACCTGGGATATTCTATCTACTACCCAAGATCCATAAACCTGGAAATCCTGGGCACCCCATCATCTCAGGCATTGGCACCCTGACAGCAGGATTGTCTGGCTATGTAGACTCCCTCCTCAGGCCCTACGCTACCAGCACTCCCAGCTACCTTCGAGACACCACTGACTTCCTGAGGAAACTTCAATCCATCGGTGATCTTCCTGATAACACCATCCTGGCCACTATGGATGTAGAAGCCCTCTACACCAACATTCCACACAAAGATGGACTACAAGCCGTCAAGAACACTATCCCCGATAATGTCACGGCTAACCTGGTGGCTGAACTTTGTGACTTTGTCCTTACCCATAACTATTTTACATTTGGGGACAATGTATACCTTCAGATCAGCGGCACTGCTATGGGTACCCGCATGGCCCCACAGTATGCCAACATTTTTATGGCTGATTTAGAACAACACTTCCTCAGCTCTCGTCCCCTAAAGCCCCTACTCTACTTGCGCTATATTGATGACATCTTCATCATCTGGACCCATGGAAAAGAAGCCCTTGAGGAATTCCACCATGATTTCAACAATTTCCATCCCACCACCAACCTCAGCCTGGTCCAGTCCACACAAGAAATCCACTTCCTGGACACTACAGTGCTAATAAACAATGGTCACATAAACACCACCCTATACCGGAAACCTACTGACCGCTATTCCTACCTGCATGCCTCCAGCTTTCACCCTGACCACACCACACGATCCATCGTCTACAGCCAAGCTCTGCGATACAACCGCATTTGCTCCAACCCCTCAGACAGAGACAAACACCTACAAGATCTCTGTCAAGCTTTCTTACAACTACAATACCCACCTGCAGAAGTAAAGAAACAGATTGATAGAGCCAGAAGAGTTCCCAGAAGTTACCTACTACAGGACAGGCCTAACAAAGAAAATAACAGAATGCCACTAGCCGTCACCTTCAGCCCCCAACTAAAACTCCTCCAACGCATTATTAAGGATCTACAACCTATCCTAAAGGATGACCCAACACTCTCACAAATCTTGGGAGACAGGCCAGTCCTTGCATACAGACAGCCCCGCAACCTGAAGCAAATACTCACCAACAACCACATACCACACAACAGAACCACTAACCCAGGAACTTATCCTTGCAACAAAGCCCGTTGCCAATTGTGCCCACATATCTATTCAGGGGACACCATCACAGGGCCTAATAACATCAGCCACACTATCAGAGGCTCGTTCACCTGCACATCCACCAATGTGATATATGCCATCATGTGCCAGCAATGCCCCTCTGCCATGTACATTGGTCAAACTGGACAGTCTCTACATAAAAGAATAAATGGACACAAATCAGATGTCAAGAATTATAACATTCATAAACCAGTCAGAGAACACTTCAATCTCTCTGGTCACGCAATCACAGACATGAAGGTCGCTATCTTAAAACAAAAAAACTTCAAATCCAGACTCCAGCGAGAAACTGCTGAATTGGAATTCATTTGCAAATTGGATACTATTAATTTAGGCTTAAATAGAGACTGGGAGTGGCTAAGTCATTATGCAAGGTAGCCTGTTTCCTCTTGTTTTTTCCTCCCCCTCCCCCCCAAGATGTTCTGGTTTAACTTGGATTTAAACTTGGAGAGTGGTCAGTTTGGATGAGCTATTACCAGCAGGAGAGTGAGTTTGTGTGTGTATGGGGGTGGGGGGGATGTGAGAAAACCTGGATTTGTGCAGGAAATAGCCCAACCTGATTATCATGCACATTGTGTAAAGAGTTGTCACTTTGGATGGGCTATCACCAGCAGGAGAGTGAATTTGTGTGGGGGGTGGAGGGTGAGAAAACCTGGATTTGTGCTGGAAATGGCCCACCTGATGATCACTTTAGATAAGCTATTACCAGCAGGACAGTGGGGTGGGAGGAGGTATTGTTTCATATTCTCTGTGTATATATAAAGTCTGCTGCAGTTTCCACGGTATGCATCCGATGAAGTGAGCTGTAGCTCACGAAAGCTCATGCTCAAATAAATTGGTTAGTCTCTAAGGTGCCACAAGTACTCCTTTTCTTTTCATGTATATAAACTTACTCCAGGGCAGCATATGAAGGTGCATGGAACAGGAAGTGCAAATGACCATCAATAATATTGTAAACTTTACAATGCACAGAGTGCTGCAAATGCATAAAGACATTGAAAAAAAGAAAAATCTATATATGTATTTATATTCTCTCTCTCTCTCTCTCTCTGGCTGTTGCTGAGCATGGGCTAGGAAGTTGTCTCCTTTTCCTGCATAGAACAACAGGAGCTGAAGGGCGGTGGCCGGAGGAACTTCTCCATCTTCACTCCCCAGATCCAATCATTGTGCTGAGGAGCAATGGGAGCCACAGAGCCCCCTTCACTCTCCAGACCTCTGTACAGGTGCAAGCATAGGTGCTGGAACTAGGGGTGCTGGGGGTGCTGCAGCTGCCAGAACAGTAAGTCACAAATAGGAATATCCATTTCAGGTGATGTTTTGACATTCCAAAATCTGTTTTTGATCCAATTCCAAAGTGAAAACAAATATTTTCCAAATTTCCCATGAAACAAAATTTCCAAAATATTTTGTTTTGGAAAAATTAACAGTTTAAGAGATTTTCAACATTTTATTTCAATTTTGATTTTTCGCCTCCCCCTCCCCAATTTCTATACTACTTTTATTTTTTCTACATCATTACATGATGTATGAGTCGTGCACACCAGGACATGATATAGTTGAAATATTCTATTGTAATTTAATTTAATTTAATTTAATTTTTAAAATTACTAAGAACAGCTGCTTCTTAAACTAGATTGAAACATATCTTCTTTTTGAGATCAAAGAAAAATAAAAATGTCCTGATGCCATGAAATAATATAAAAATAATACACATTTTTACAATGCCATACAATCAAATTGAAATTCTGAAATTTTTCCAAAATGATTTTTTTCCAGACTGAAAAATGTTTCACTTCAAAAAATTTTCGTAGGAAATTTTCTCAAAATCAATATAACTTCATGAAAAATTATGATTTTCTTGAAACAGCTTTTTGTGATGAAAAACTATTTCAACAAAAGATTTCTGACTGGCTTTTAAGTCCCAGGGAGAAGTTTGAAAGTTAGGAGGCCGCAAGCAGGAATATTCATGGAGGGGGCTAGGGCTGAGCAGAAGGCAGGTGTGGTAGTACTGGTCTCAGGCCTGCCCACTCTCCCATGCCAACCACCCTCCTCATTTCTCCCTCAACGCTTATAAATGTCAGGAAGAAGCAGAAATTCCCTCAACACTTACATTTAATGCAATCTAATATTAGGACATACTGTTTCATACTTTCAGAAACAAAGTTTTTGAAAATAGTCACTTTCAGAATGTTCAGGTAGAACAGGGCCCCTTAAAAGAATGGGTGTAGTACAATGCAATAAAAACAAGTGCCTTGTAGGCAAATGCAGGGGAGTTTGAACTATGGTAAGAGAATATGGGAAACATTTTTGGAGTTCCATTCCATTGGTGTCTGACCATTGTATAAGGCAGAGGTGGGCAAACTTTTTGGCATGAGGGCCACATCTGGGTATGGAAATTGTATGGTGGGCCAGGAATGCTCACAAAATTGGGGGTTGCGGTGTCGGAGGGGGTGAGGGCTCTGGCTGGGGGTGCGGGCTCTGGGGTGGAGCTGAGGATGAGGGGTTGGGGGTGCAGGAGGGTGCTCCAGGTAGGAACTGAGGGATTGGAGATGCAGGAGGGTGTTCCAGGCTGGGACTAAGGGTTCAGAGGGCAGGAGGGGGATCAGGGCTAGGGCAAGGGGTTGGGGTGTGGGAGGGGGTCAGGGATGAATGCTCCGGGTGGTGCTTACCTCAAGCAGCTCCCAGAAACAGTGACATGTCCCCACTCTGGCTCCTACGTGGAGGTGCAGCCAGGCGGCTCTGTGTGCTGCCCTGTCCAGAGGCAACATGCCACAGCTCCCATTGGCTGTGGTTCCTGGCCAGTAGGAGCTGTGGGGGCAGTACTTGGGGCAGTGGCAGTGTGCAGAGCCCGCTGTCTGCCCCTACACGTAGGAGCGCCAGAGCGGGGCAAAATCCAGACCCCGCTCTGTGGCCGGAGCTTGAGGGCTGTTTTAAAATGTTTGGAGGGCTGGATGCAGCTCCCAGGCCGTAGTTTGCCCACCCCTGGTATAGGGTCTAGCATTCTGCTGATGTGCAGCTCTTCTCCAAACATTTGTGAGAAGCCAGTTATATGAATGTTCATGGAAAAGCAAATAATAACAACAACAAAAAGGAACATATATAGTTAGATCTAATCACAAATTGGATGTAGTGAACATGTGTGTAAAAAGTTTCTTACCAGATGCACAGCTTGGATCTTAAACTACTCCTGGGGTGTTATTAATTTGCAATCAGTAAATGTCTCCCAGTCACTATGCAATATTTGAGACAAAGAATACATTGGTATGGGCACACACATAGAGAAATCTACTGTGTGTCAAAAACATGCCTTGGTGCAAAAGATATCAGTGAAAACAAATCCTGATATAACTAGCAAAAGGGAATCGAGATTAAAATATCATGTGAATTAAACAGAGAACATGAAGAGGTGTACACCGCCCTACTGATATGTATGATAAATCCAGGTAGGCACTCTTGCAACTGTGTCCTCAGAGTCTCTTCCTCAGCATCAGGTTGACTAGTCATAACTTAGCAAGTCTGGCAATCAGGAAATAGTTAGCCATAATATAATTTTTAAATTGTTTAAACCCCTTGGTGGAAAACTTAATTTAAGAAAACATAGAAGAATCATCTCAGTTTTAACCCTCTAAAATTCATGTTTTCAGTGATGTAGTGGTCACACTTTGTATTAAGGTTCCATTTATAAATGGTTCATAAGGGGTTAAACATGTTTTAATAGATAGTTTGTCAATTGTTATAGAGACCAAAAGATCAACAGGCAGTTTAGATCCCTGTCTTAGAGCCATTTGAAACACCTTCTACTGACGAGTTTATGTCCATACATATCATATGCTGCTCATGTCTGTAACGTGCTTATAACAGCTATTAATAATTTATTAACCCTTTATAAATAGAATCTTAATATGAAATGTGAGCAACATGTGTTAGGTCTCCGGTACTACTATGTTGCTTGTAGAATTGTGTGAATAATTTGTAATGAATACATTGTTCAGTGAATTTTGTCTTTTTTTCTAGTCATAAATTGATGACAAATGGAATGTGATTTATCAAATATATTTGTTATTGGACAGTATTTGCTGAATAGGTGTTGGGTTCCTCTTTTCTTAACTTCTTTATTAAGGATCTGAGAAGACATTCTACTGAGATAAATGAAGTTATGCTAGCAGAGAATTTGACCGTGAACTTGCAGATTATACTCAACTGGGAGGTACTGCAAACACCAGTGAGAGTGGAGATCAAGACCAAGGGACCTAGTTAGACCAGAAATAGTTCCAAAAATGCAAACTTTCAACCTGGAAAAATTCTAATTGATTCAGGGCCAGATCCTGCTCTCACTTACACCAATTTAAATTAGGAGTAGTTCCCCCGAAATGAATGGAGTCAAATGAATAGGTAATGATGTACAATCAGAATTAGGCCCACAGATTGCAAGAGTGGAAGAATTAATCCAAATTGAAAAGATTCATTGATCTGAAGCTATCTGGAAAGCAGTAATAATGAGAGAGGGCTGGCATCCATATTTATATATAAATCTAAATTTATCTGTAAGTGGCCTGACTTAAGAGTTACTGAGCACACACAGCCATCCCTCAAGTCAATGGAGATGGCAGGAAGTCAGCACATCTAAAAAACAGAACACTTTCTTAGATGCCTAAATTTGGAGTTAGGTGCCTCAATCTAGGCCTCCAAATTTGAAAATGGTGGTCTGTACTTACAGCTTAGCTAAACAGTGGCAAAGATGGGAAATTATAATTAGAGATGAGCAGGAGTTGCAAAGCTCAGATCTGGATTATGATCCGAATCAGAACTTCTCCAAAGAATGGAGTTTTCAGATTCAGTGTTCTGATCTAATTCTGTTGTGCCCTGGGGATATTCCCTCCGGATTCATAATCAGAACCAAAGAAGTGCCTGCTCCAGAGAATTCATCCAAGGTTTTATACTGAGCCCAGTGCATGCTAAAACAGGTGAAATGGTTTGGACCCCCATTCTGGGATGCCACCTGATGTACTTGGATTTCACTGAGCCTCTCCTGCTCCACCAGCTTGGGTTCCCACTCCCTGTTTTGCTGAATTAGGCTCTCTGGCCTCTTGCAGCACACGCACACACACAGGTAGGGCCATACCTAGCTGCAGCCATAGACTGAAGTCAGCTCTGTGTGAGAGGAATCCCCCAGCACTCATTTGCACACCCCTTTTGGGAGACAAACCCAAAATAATACTATCTTGCACAGTATAGAAAAATCTGGAAAGCGCAAGCTCATAATAATCTGCCCTCTTCCTCAGTGTGAAGAGAGATGTGTATGACTTCTTGCTGCCCCCGTTTAGAAATTACATAAACTGAGTTTAATAATAAACAAAATAAGTTTATTAATTACAAAAGGTAGATTTTAAGTGGTTAAAGGGATAGCAAACAGAACAAAGCAGATTAACTTAGTAAATAAACAAAAGCCACAAACTGAGCTTGACACACTAGATAGGTAGGATACAAATTAGCAAATTCTCATCCTGACTGATAAACAGGCTGGCAGATTTTTAAGGCACAGGTTCCCTTGGCCTTCCCGGGTTTTCATACACAGGCTATTAGCCTGGGACCACCACTTCTCACAGTTCAGTCTTTGTTCCTCAGGTGTTTTCAGGTGTGTTGTTGTAGGGAGAATGAGGACCCTTCATGTTGCCATTGTCCCTCTTTTATATCTTTCCCCCACTTGTTGGAAAGCTTTTTTGCTGTGACCAGGGTCAAACAGTTCCCATTGTGTAGTGTTATCTCTGAGAGGTTTCTATTGCACACAGTTCCTGGGGTAATCCCTATACTTGTGTGCATTCCTTCAATAAGCCACTCACATTGTTTGGCCCCATCCAACGTAGCACATCTGAAATACAGAGAAATGGCCAATATTCCCAGCTTCAGATACAAAAATGGTACATGCATACAAATTGGATAAACACATAACCTTTCCAATGATGTCTTACATGAGTCATCTTGCATAAAATACATCTCAGTTATGTCATATCCATATCATAAGCATATTTCCATAAAGGATATGGAGCATAATGTCACAACAGGATTTTGCGGGTCAGATCCACAGCTAGTATAAATTGGCATAGCTCCACTGAAGTAATTAGAGCTACATGGATTTACACCAGTTAAAAATCTGGCCCTGTGAGTTTACGCATAAGAACATAAGAACAGCCATACTGGGTCACACCAATGGCCCATCTCGCCCAATATCCTGTCTTCTGACAGTGGCCAATGGCAGGTGCTTCAGAGGGAATGAACAGAACAGGTAATCACCAAGTGATCCATCCCCTGTCATCCAGTCCCAGCATCTGGGAGCCAGAGGCTTCGGGAAAGCCAGAGCACAGGGTTGCATCCCTGACCATTTTGGCTAATAGACATTGATAGACTTATCCTCCATGAATTTCTCTACATCTTTTTTTGAACCCAGTTATTCATTTGGCCTTCACAACAGCCCCGGCAATGAGTTCCTCAGGCTGATTGTGCGTTGTGTGAAGCAGTATTTCCTTTTCCTTTTGTTTGTTTTAAACCTGCTACCTATTAATTTCATTGGACACCCACTGGTTCTTGTGTTATGTGAAAAGGGAGATAATATTTCCACATATATTTTCTCCACACATTCATGATTTTATAGACCTCTATCATATCCTCACTTAGTTGTCTCTTTTCCAAGCAAAACATCCTCAATCTTTTTAATCTCTCTTACATATCCCATATCATTTTTGTTGCCCTTCTCTGTACCTCTTCCAATTCTAATATGTCTTTTTTGAGCTGGGGCCACCAGAACTGCGTGCAGTATTCAAGGCATGGGCATACCCTGGATTTATGTAGTGGCATTATGATATTTTCTGTCTTATTATTTATCCCTTTTCTAATGGTTCCTAACATTGTTCATTTTTTTGACTGCCGCTGCACATTGAGTTGATGTTCTCAGGGAACTATCCACAGTGTCTCCAAGATCTCTTTCTTGAGTGGTAACAGCTAATTTAGATCCCATTATTTTGTGTATATAGTTGGAATTATGTTTTCCAATGTGCATTACTTTGCACTTATCAACATTGAATTTAATCTGCCATTTTGCTGCCCAGTTTTGTGAGATCCCTTTGCACCTCTTTGCATCCCGCTTTGGACTTAACTATCTTGGTGTCTAGAAAATTTGCATCTTTAACCCGTCCTGAGGTGACATGTTCCCAATCAACATGGGGATATTTTAAATCCCCCATTATTATTGAGTTTTCTATTTTTATACCCTCTCTAATCTCCCTGAACATTTCATAATCACCATCACAATCCTTGTAAAGTGGTCGGTAGTATACTCCTACTGCTTTACTGTTATTATTCAAGCATGGAATTTCTATGCATAGAGATTCTATGGTACACTTTGATTCATTTAAGATTTTTACTATACTTGACTCTATGCTTTCTTTCACGTATAGTGCCACTGTCCCACCAACACAACATACTTTATCATTCCTATATATTTTGTACCGTGGTATTACCATGTCCCACTGATTATAATTGTTCCACCAAGTTTCTGTGATGCCTATTATAGCAATATCCTCATTTAATACCAGGCACTCAAGCTGACCCATCTTACAGAGTAACAGCCGTGTTAGTCTGTATTCGCAAAAAGAAAAGGAGTACTTGTGGCACCTTAGAGACTAACCAATTTATCTGAGCATCAGCTTTCGTGAGCTACAGCTCCGATGAAGTGAGCTGTAGCTGTAGCTCACGAAAGCTCATGCTCAAATAAATTGGTTAGTCTCTAAGTTGACCCATCTTAGTATTTACACTTCTAGCATTTGTATAGAAGCACTTATATAATTTGTATTTAGTTGTCTGCCTTCATGTGATGTAATTGAATGAGAGTCTTTTTCATTTGACTGTTTCTCTTCAGCTCCTACCAGTATTTTATCAACTTCTATCCTCTCCTCTTTACTAGAATATAGAAAATCCCCATTAATAGATCCTCTCCTCAGGGCTGTCTCTATCTGAACCATGTGCTCCTCTGTACCTGTCGGGTTTCCTCCAGCCCTTAATTTAAAAACTCCTCTCTGACCTTTTAAATTTTACATTCCAGCAATCCATTTCCCTTTTAGGTTTAGGTGCAGCCCATCATTCCTATATAGACGCCTCCTTTCCCAAAAGGTTCCCCAGTTCCTATTAAACGTAAATCCCTCCTCCTTAGACCATTGTCTCATTCACACATTGAGACCCTGAAATTCTGCCTGTCTACCTTGCCCTACATGTAGAATTGGAAGCATTTCAGAGAGTGCTAAAATGGAGGTTCTGGACTTTAATCTCTTTCCTGGCCACCTAAATTTGGCCTCCAGGACCTCTCTTCTATCTCATTGATAATAGACACCCACGGCTGGAGCGTGCCAACTGATTTGGGCTAGTGGGGTAGGGTTGACAGGCATCTGGTTTTTGACCAGAATGCTCAGTTGAAAAGGGACCCTTGTGGCTCCAGTCAGCACTGCTGACTGGGCCGTTAAAAGTCCAGTTGGCAGAGCAATGGGGCTAAGGCAGGCTCCCTGCCTACCCTGGCTCCCCATAGCTCCTAGAAGTGGCTGGCATGTCCCTGTGGTCCGTAGGTGCAGGTGCGATCAGGGAAGCTTTGCGTGCTGCCCCCACCTTGAGTGCCGACTCTGCAGCTCCCATTGGCTGGGAACCGTGGCCTGCACAGAGCCACCTGCCGTGCCTCCACCTAGGGGCCGGACATGCTGGCTGCTTCTAGGAGCATTGCAGAGCCAGGACAGGCAGGGACCTGCCTTAGTCCCACTGTGCCACCAACCAGGAGCTGCCTGAGGTAAGCACCACCTAGCTGGAGCCTGCACCCCCATCTGCACCCCAACCCCTGCCCCAGGTCAGAACCCCTTCCCGCACCCAAACTCCCTCCCAGAGTCTGCACCCAACACTCTTTCCTGCACTCCAACCCCCTACCCCAGCCCTGAGTCCCCTCCCACACCCAAACCCCCTTCTGGAGCCCACACTCCCTCCCACATAAGACATCTCTGTCTCCCTTAGCTCTTCCAGTTCAGCAACTCTGGTCTGAGGAGCCCATACTTGCTCTCTGAGGATCATGAGCTGCTTACACTGAATGCACACATATGTTACCTGCTCACAAGGCAGGTAATCATACATGCTGCATTCAGCAGAATAAACCGAATAGCCCCCACTCTGCTGCTGGACTTCTGCCTGCATTCTTTTTACTCTTGTAGCTTTTTTGTTTTTGTTTTGCAGGGGGGTGTTTGTTGGCCAAAGTTGAGAGAATGTTAGGTATATCTGACTCTCTCGCTCCCTTCAAAAACTCTCCTGTTTGCTGCTCCTGTTTGCTAGCTCCTGTGGTCACTTAGGAGCTGGCTTTTTAAATCCCTGTTCTCCCTGAATAGCCCCACCCTCTGGCTAAGGGCTGCTAAAAGGATTAGGGATCAAAGCCTCATTAAGAAGGTCTCAGTCTTGCCTAGGAGGCTGCTAGGCTCAGCACATTTCCCCACAAACAGATCACTCCACAAACTTCTGTCAAGCCGGTACACAGTAAGCACAAAACAAACAAACAGACAACAAACTCATCCCAAGGGTCACATACTCACTCCTCTTTCGCCCAGAGAACTCCCTTGCAAAACTCCTGTTTGGTGCACCTGTTTGCTAGCTCCTCTATGGTGCTGGTGACCACTCAGTACCTGTAGACATGAGCACAAAAGCTCACAGGTATGTACTTCAGTTTGGAGTGTCAGTGATAGTGTTTTGATTTGAGGCACTTCCATAAACCTGGGACACCACAAAGCCCATTTCCAAAGAGAACTTTTTACAGGTGTTTGAAGGCTGAAAATATCAAAGGAACCTTCATTGCCTGAGTCATTTTGAACTAGATTACACTAAGCATCTGAGATTACAGTGTAGAGAACAATCCTGCACTGACAGGATGGGGAGAAAAGGTGACTTAAGAGGCCTTCCTATTTTAGGCCCAGGGTACTACAAATATGACATCTTTCCAAGATGGTGGCCTGCTATTCAAGAGTAGGTTATGAAATCATACATCTGAATCTTCATACAGTTCCCTATGCTTCTTCTAATGTCCACAGAGGTCATCAATACCTGCAGGGCTTTGCTTATTGACATCAAGGTAGGGTTGAGGGTGAGAGTGACTGAAGTTTCAATAGGAAATGATTAGATGAGTGGCTGCTAACAGTGTACAGGAAAAATTCATTTTTGGCTTGGAACTGAACAGATGTTCTTGACAGACCTGGTAAAATAATACAAGTGTAGCTAGAGATAAATTGGTATGGTAGGACATGTATGAAAAGCCATTTGGAGTTCTCTTAAGTCAAGAATTGATAGGTCTTGTAGAGGGCTAAGCAACTTGCCTAAGGTCACAGGAGGACTTAATGCTAGAGTCATGGTTTAAATTCTGCAGGTCTTTGCTCTCAGCTTGGTATTCAGGCCATTAGATGATACCTCTCCTGCCAATGGATAAGTCAATAATTAATGAATGTCCCTGCTATAGGATTACTTAAGGTCCAGAGCTAGAGCACAAGAGGATTAACTAGCATTTACAATGAAAAATACAGATAAAGCCATACCTTACCTGCATAACTTAACCCCCGGTCCAATTTCAATAGTGACTATACATTTTAACTTTGACCTACAAAACTGTGCCCCATTCCATCTATAACAGATTTACACTACTTGCTTCTTCTGCAGCCTGTGGTACTTTGTTCCAAAGTTAAAGGACTTCTTTTAAAAAAGAGGCTCAGTCCACATGAATTGCTTAGAGGCCATAAACAAATCCTCTCCCTTATTGCCAAGCCATGACTGCTCATTTTTGTTTTAAGATGTTAGCCTTTTTTTTCTTTTTGCTGCGATCTGGAATCCTTCTGGGCCCAGTGCCTTTTCAACCTGTAATAGTCCTTATTGCCTAATTATCTGTTCTAGCATAATCATAAAGCCTTTTAACATTTTACTTTTTCCCTCAGGAAAATATATCTCAATCTCTGCAATAGCTCAGTCTCTGCGATATGACCTTCAGCTTCCATTGTGAACACAGACAAAAAGCATATTCAGGCTCTTAACAATATCAGCTTCATCTGTACTTTCCAACTATCATCACTTAATGACTCACTACTTGCTTGTGGCTTCTTATGTATTTAAAGAACTGCTTGCTGTTTATCTTTATTTCTTTGGCTATTTCTATTCTGCTTATTAATTTAACAGCTCTTATCAACCTAATTTTTTCATTATCTTTTATCCTCCTCCACTGTTTTTAATAGTCCCGGCAAGCCCTGTTCCTGTAATAAATAATCCTAATACTCTTTATTCATTTACATTAATTCCTTCAGTTCCCACTGTTTAAACAGTCACTGGCACGTGCAGACTTTGCACATACATACATTCGTGGAGGGGACACTTCATTTATCTTCCTGTGACACGGTATAAAGGCATTCCTTAGCCCTAGCATGTAAAGGGTTACGAGGAGAACCCAGGTTCCCTGCTTATCGCATGGGTGATCTGGTGTGAGGTTATACCAATACACAGAAAGATGCGGCTGGGGCAGCCACTTAGGGGAAAGGTGTGTCTTCTTGCTGAAAGTGGTAAAGGCCTCTGGTGGCTGTAACCAAGTGTTCTGAGCTGCTTGGCTCTTGATTTGGATCATTTTGTGTTAATAAAGCCACACCTGAGATAAGGGCCTTAGAGCCAACTGTAGTTTAGGGCTTTATTTTACCTTCCCCAGCTGGGGTATCTGTCCACCAGTTTATACTCCCTCTTCCCAATGCTGATCGTCGAGGGGACTTGCATTTTCCCTTATCCTATCTACCTTGACTAAAGTAGATTTGAAGGGATTTCTCCCTTCAAGTTAGAGACAGGATATTTTATCAGTCTGAGTGAGAATCACATGCATTCTAGACCCACCTTTTTGCCTATATTCTGCATCCTCCCTCATAAGACAACTCTGAGTGCTGTTTCTCAGAGACCCCAACAGCTGGAAATACAATACCCTGCACCAAGACTGCACATTACCTTTACCACCCATTAACAGGTGAAAAACTGCTGTGCAGGCTCCGCCACTTTGTAACAATCTGTGTCCTTGTCCGCCTAAAGACAAAGACAGTGAGGTAACTTGGAAGCCAGGGTGTCTCAAATGGCTGCTTATTGTTCTGTCCCTTGAGCCATTTCCATCTCCGTTAATCTGATCAAAGTGACCCTTCAAATTCAATTGTTTTGACTTTTCCCTTTGCTTTTCATTTTTATTTAATTTCCAAACTTAATAAAATTGTAATTATGGCTCCCCGGCCATTTTCTCCTTTACCTCTCTTTCCTCTCTTTTAACAGCTTCCTAATCCTCAGCAGTTAAAAGACTTCCATGTTTATGTTCCTGATTGTCACTTCTATAGTTATTTTTGTACTTCACAGTCACTGTATTAAATTAATTGTTTGGTGAAATGATCATTTCATTTAGCATTTGGAGAATAAACAATTAAGACTTCGAGGCATTTGATAAAGTATGATCATGATTCTAGACAGATTCCTGAGCAATTTCTATAAAATAATCAAAGCGAAGCACAAATTCACTTTCAACGTAACTTACACTTCGTTGGCTGCGGTCTTCATTTCATCCTTTCCCAATAATTTTGTTTTATATTCACTTGGGACACGTAAATTAATGTCCATTTAAATAGAAAGCTCAAATCTGAAGAGCTCATAGAATTCTAGAAGAGTTCCTTTTGAAAAATAGTTGAATTCATTCCTGAGCATCCTTTAAGATCAAACTTATAGAAAGGAAAATCGGAACCAATATAATGGTTACAATGATATATCCTTTATCACCCTTGCGCTAAATCTCTTTACCCCAGTTTACCAGTATAGATTTACTTTTATATTATTCCAACCTCATTGTGATTCTGGGTGACAAAAACTGGAGTCTTGAGGCATCTTGACTATAGAATTTTGTAAAAGAAAGAATATAAAATAATGTTTTCTTTAAGTATTTTATGTTCTTTTAACCTAGCACCTTTCAGGAGCTCCCAGGATGACACTCTGTTAAAAATGTTTTCTTTAAATATTGGAGTTTCATATAACCAGGCACGATCCTACACATATGGAGTTTGTTAGAGAATCAATTACCATTGGCTAATATAGACTTATATGCAAATTACAGCAGCATCCTCTACCACAAAATGGTGATCAATTATATCATTTGCATTCATGGACAGGTAGCACTCACAGTTCTCATAAATATAGGATTTCAGTGAGTTTTCAGTATTCATAACATAATTTTAGAGGAGGATCTATAAATGGAGATTCCCTATGTCCTAATAAGGAGAAGAAGCTGGAAGATGATAAAATACAGGTAGGATCTGATGAGAAACAGTCAGATGAAAAAAAGTCTCTTTCAATTACATCATTTAATGGCAGACAGCTAAAACGTGACAAGTTTTTAAAGTGCTTATAGACCAATGCTAGAAGTCTAAATAATAAGATGGGTGAACTAGAATGCCTCGTATTAAATGAGGATTAAATGAGGACATTGATATCATATATTATCTCTATGGATAATAATTCCATGTTTGAATAATAATAAGATAACAGTAAGGATATATTCCCAACCACCTGACCAGGATGGTGATAGTGACTGTGAAATGCTCAGGAAGATTAGAGAGGCTATTAAAATAATAATGGGGAATTTCAACTACACCCATATTGACTGGGTACATGTCACCTCAGGACGGGATGCAGAGATAAAGTTTCTTGACACCTTAAATGACTGCTTCTTGGAGCAGCTAGTCCTAGAACCCACCAGAGGAGAGGCAATTCTTGATTTAGTCCTAAGTAGAGCACAGGATCAGGTCCAAGAGGTGAATATAGCTGTACCACTTGGTAATAGTAACCATAATATAATTAAATTTAACATTCCTGTGGTGGGGAAAATATCACAGCAGCCCAACACTGTAGCATTTAATTTCAGAAAGAAGAACTACACAAAAATGAGGAGGTTAGTTAAATAGAAATTAAAAGGTACAGCACCAAAAGTAAAATCTCTGCAAGCTGCATGGAAACTTTTTAAAGACACCATAATAGATGAATACCCCAACTTAAATGTATACCCCAAATTAAAAAGGTTTCAGAGTAACAGCCGTGTTAGTCTGTATTCGCAAAAAGAAAAGGAGTACTTGTGGCACCTTAGAGACTAACCAATTTATTAGAGCTGTAGCTCACGAAAGCTTATGCTCTAATAAATTGGTTAGTCTCTAAGGTGCCACAAGTACTCCTTTTCTTTTTCCCAAATTAAAAAAAACATAGTAAGAGAACCAAAAAAGAGCCACCATGGCTAAATAACAAAGTAAAAGAAGCAGTGAGAGGCAAAAAGGCATCCTTTAATAAGTGGAAGTTAAATCTGAGTGAGGAAAATAGAAAGGAGCATAAACTCTGGCAAATGAAGAGTAAAATATAATTAGGAAGGCCAAAAAAGAATCTGAAGAACACCTGGCTGAAAGACTCAAAAAGTAATAGCAATTTTTTTTAAGTACATCGGAAGCAGGAAGGCTGCTCAGCAACCAGTGGGGCCACTGGACAATTGAGATGCTAAAGGAGCACTCAAGGATGATAAGGCCATTGTGGAGAAACTAAACAAATTCTTTGCATCGGTCTTTACGGTTGAGGATGTGAGGGAGATTCCCAAACCTGAGCTGTCCTTTTTAGGTGACAGATCTGAGGAACTGTCCCAGATTGAGGTGTCATTAGAGGAACGTTTGGAACAAATTGATAAACTAAAGAGTAATAAGTCACCAGGACCAGATGGTATTCACCCAAGAGTTCTGAAGGAACTCAAATGTGAAATTGCAGATCTACTAACTGTAGTCTGTAACCTATCATTTACATCAGCTTCTGTACCAAATAACTGGAGGATAGCTAATGTGTTGCCAGTTTTTAAAAAGGGCTCCAGAGGTGATCCTGGCAAGTACAGGCCAGTAAGCTTGATTTCAGTACCGAGCAAACTGGTTGAAACTATAATAAAGAACAAAATTGTCATACACATAGATGAACATAACTTGTTGTGCAAGAGTCAACATGGTTTTAGTAATGGGAAATCATGCCTCACCACTCTACTAGAACTCTTTGCGGGAGTCAACGAGCATGTGGACCAAGGGGATCCAGTGAATACAGTGTACTTAGATTTTCAGAAAGCCTTTGACAAGGTCCCTCACCAAAGGCTCTTAAGCAAAGTAAACTGTCATGGGATAAGAGGGAAGGCCCTCTCATGGATTGGTAACTGGTTAAAAGATAGGAAACAAAGCGTAGGAATAAATGGTCAGTTTTCACAATGGAGAGAGGTAAATAGTGGTGTCCCCCAGGGGTCTGTACAGGGACCAGTCCTATTCAACATATTCATAAATGATCTGGAAAAACGGGTAAACAGTGAGGTGGCAAAATTTGCAGATAATACAAAACTACTCAAGATAGTTAAATCCCAGGCAGACTGCGAAGAGCTACAAAAGGATCTCTCAAAACTGGGTGACTGGGCAACTGTGGCGGTTCAATACAAGACAGGACACGACTTTAGGCAAGCAAGCAGGCTGGTCTGCTGACGGGATTGCCCCTGTCAGCTTTTCCACCTCTCTTTTATTTCTCTCCCCCCTGCGCATTACATATTCCAACCGCAAAAGGCATCAACAAAGGAAATAATATGACTTTGATTAATATTCTTATTTACCAGCCTCTATCTACTACAATCCTTGTTCTCAGGCCTTGAGCCCAGTCCAAGGAAGTTTCCCACGGTTCATGTCCTTTAGTTGACTTTCCATGGTCCATGTCCTTGGACGGAGCAGTGTGTGCATCGCTCCTACACAACAGTCAGGGTGTGCCCTGAATGTTTTCAGGTGCATGAACGCTACATGAACCCTTCATCCCCCCCTTTTTTGTTTATTTGTGCTCAGCCATCTCATGGTAGCCATCAATTTGCTTTTGCAAGCTATTTAACTCCCGGACAGACAAGGACATAACTCGGGGAGCCTGCCAGGGCGGGTCTCTACAAAGCCTTAGCAAAGAGGGAATACATTGTAAACAGCAGCAGCAAAAAATAAGCCCAACAATCACAAACACAGCATAACCGAAAAGTTGTCGCAGCCATCCTAGAGAGGACAGCCAACCTGTAAGCCAATTCCAAAAGCCCTCAAACCCCAGATCTCGGCGTATGTGTGCCATAAGATTGGCCAATTCGGCCAGTCTAGTTTCTATGGAACGTCTATTATCAGTTAAATTAAAACAACACATATGCCGAAACGTGGAACAGCCTAGATGATGTTTCAAGAGCAGAAAATCAATGGCTGCTCTGTTATCCAAAATTGCATCCCTTAACTCGTGTTGCTCTGTGTTAAGTAGGGCAATTGCTTGGGATGTTGTATTAATTGCCTTTGCCGCAAAACACGCCAGGGCATTCAAAGTTCTGGCTGTATAAGTGACAAGCCCGGGGACCCCAACAATAGAGGCCGCTAAGGCGGTATATTCAGAGTGGCTAAAAAGATCGACATCTGCAACACAATCTTCTGAAAGGGGTATACTTCTTTTACTGCGCTTTTGGCCGGCAAAAGGGAAAATGAGTGTCATTCTACTGAGGCAACAAAGGGTGCCATCACTTAAATTTGTGGGAATATAACTAAAGGTGCGTGAGCCGCAGGTAAAAAACCACCCTGATGGTAGGATGATATGGCCATAATTGTACGAAACATTCACGGCGTGGGAACAATTTAAAAGGGGTTGAGAAATTTGCCGACAGCCCAAGGGCACCTTTGTACTAGTGCAGTTAACCACACGCGCACAGGTGACATTGTTGGCCCCGGCCGGGTACGGTGTGTGGAGGGATATGGCCGTGTGAGGTAAAGTATAGTTGCCCGGGCCCCAATTAGCCATGCCAGAGTACTGGGAAGAGAGATTCACGTAAGCAGCGAGCATCGTCTCATTCCCTATTTCCTCAGGGTGATGACATACTGGAATGAGGCATGTACCTAACAGTTCTCTGGCTGCTACAGAATCAGATAAACAAAAGTGGGTAACATTTGCTATTGAAGCCAACCTTTCCCATAGGTTATATGTCATTCGGGCCCGTAACGGAGGAAGCGCTTCCGAGCCAACCCCTACAGGAAATATCAAGCACAAAAGGCATACAATCAATACAGAATTAGCAGTAATTTGGGCGAGAATTGCCACAAACAAGGTCTCAGGAGTCTCTGGCTGTTGGTTTGCTGCCAGTCTTTGCTGAGCCGCGGCGACCAATGCTTTTACCACTCCCCATGTCACGGGCTGGCTTGGGACGCTACGCCTCCTCCGTTTCTGTCCCGTCATTGTCGACCTGGGAGGCCCCATGCTCTCCTCCAGGGTCAGCTGAAACTCCAGTATGCGGGTCGATAGTCCCTGGAGCCACGCCATGCTGCTTCAGTGCCGGTCGCACACACCAGGCTGGAACCCACAATGGTCCTGCAGGGAGAGACACAGCAGCATATCCCCGACCCCAAGTGATTAGAGGTACTGGGCCCAGTCATTGCGGGTCGGGCAGCTGACGGTAATAGACACGCAGTCTTTCCAGTACCTCGGATTTATGAAAATGCCGATCTGCGGGGGTCTGCTGATCTGCATTCAGCGTTAAATTATTTAAAGTGAACAAAAGGATATGCAATTGCTGCTGAATGTCTCCTAAGGTTCGGAGACGCAGCTCTCCTTGTTTTAATTGTTTATCAAGCAAGGTTTTCAGCGTGCAATTTGCACATTCAACAATAGCTTGGCCCGTGGAATTATAAGGGATCCCGTGTTTTAGACGGATGTCCCATCAGGCACAAAAAGTGGAGAGGGCTGTGGAGCAATAGGCTGGGGCATTATCCGTTTTTATCTGGCTCGGGCGACCCATAACAGCAAAACAGGCTAGCAAATGGTGAATAACTTTGGGAGTGGCTTCTCCACGCTGTGGGGTCGCCCAGAGGAATCCCGAATAGGTATCAACGGAAACATGTAAAAACGAATAGGGGCGGAATTGTGGCATGTGAGTGACATCCATTTGCCAGAACTGATTCGCTGCGGTACCTCTGGGGTTAACGGCATAAGAAAAGGTAGGGGCAGCAGCGGCACAGTGGGGGCAGGAATGAACAATAGAACGTGCATGATCAGCAGGAATGTGAAACTGCCGGGCCAAAACAGAGGCAGACTGATGAAAAAGGCATGGCTTTCAATGGGGTCAGAAAAAAGGGAATTTACCTGACCACGTAACGCATGATCAGTGCGCGCATTGCCCTCAGTGAGTAGCCCAGGCAGAGGGGTATGACTGCGAATATGAGCAACAAAATAAGGGAAATTACGAGTGGTGATGAGATACTGTAAAGACAAAAACAGGCGAAGGAGGTCTGCATCGACCTGAGGGGTAATGAGGGCTAGGGGTAAATGATCAATTACCTGATAAACATAATGGGTGTCCACAATCAAATTAAAGGGACAATCAGCAAAAAGTTGAAAGGCCAAAACAACAGCAGCCAGTTCTGAGTGCTGCGCGGAATGCTGAGGCAGCGTAAAACGAGAATGCCAACGAGAGGGGTCACCTAATTGATAGGTGACAACACCTCGACATGGAGCGCCATCAGTAAAAAGAGTGACAGCTGAAACAATGGGTTGAGAGTGGCTAAGACAATGTACGATTAGGGGTACCTTTTGGGTAATCACCAATCGGGGATCTTTTGGGGGATTATAAGAGATCTCTCCCACATAATCACAAAGAGCAACCTGCCAGGCCAAGGAGGTGTGGCACAAGGAATCAAATTCACTACAGGACAAGGGGAATACAATGGCAACTAGATCAGTGCCCGTGAGTTGTACTGCACGGTGGCGGGCTTTACAAACAAGATCGGACAGGGCGTCTAAATAAGGATAAATATTCTGAGGAGTGGATGACAAATATATCCACTCTATGATAGAGACGGCTGTGTCCGTACGAGGTACAAACAGAGCCGCAGTAGGCGTATGAGGGGTGGCAAGGAGAACCAACCACAGGGGACGGACCTCAGTGAGTCTATCCACAAACTGCTGACTCAACACTGCATTGATCTGTCGAATGCAGGCAATGTGCTCCTCAGTGATGGTAATAACTGCGCCCGGTGCCCGAGCTTCACGTAGGAGCTCGAACAACGGCCGCAGCATTGATGTGGGGAGACGGAAGTAGGGTCGAATCCAATTTAAATGACCCAAAATCTGTTGTAATTTAACAAGGGTTAGGGGTTGAGGTAGAACCAATTCTGGGTGAACAGGGGAGGCATAGGTTTGTAAAACCTTATGCCCGAGGTAGTGGTAGGGATAAGAGCGTTGGATTTTTTCTGGTGCCACCAATAGGCCATTTTGGCCGAGAATCTGGGACAAAGATTCAAGCTGTTCTGCTGTGACCTGGGGACCACTAAGCAAAATGTCATCCATATAATGGTAAACCTTTAGTGTGGGGTATCGGGCACGAAAAGGGGCAAGGGCCCGATCCACAAAAAGTTGACATAAGGTTGGACTATTTTGCATTCCCTGGGGCAAGACCTTCCACTGATACCTATGAGAGGGTTGCTGATTATAATATTGTGGCACCGTAAACGCGAATTTTTCGCGATCTTGTGGGCAAAGGGGGATGGTGAAGAAACAATCTTTTAAATCTAACACACAAAGCTGATCGGTTTGAGGAATTAAATTTGGGTTCGGTAAGCCAAATTGTAAGGGGCCCATGGGTTGTATGCGTTTATTTATTTCCCTTAAATCATGTAATAGCCGCCATGCACCAGATCTTTTCTTAATAACGAACACCGGGGTGTTCCAAGGACTAGTGGAATGTTCCAAGCGCTGTGCATGCAAATGCTGTTGCACAAGCGAATGAAGTGCTTTCAGCTTTTCTAGGGGGAGGGGCCACTGGTCAATCCATACGGGTTTTAAGGATTGCCATACCAAGGGTAATGCGGAGGGCAAGGTGGGTGCGGGAGGGTTTTGGGCCATTATGTATTAATATCGAGGGTGGTGTCCAGCTTTGTAAGTAAGTCACGGCCCCAAATATTGAGGTGGACAGGGAGCACAAAAGGGTGGATTGTAGCAAGGGCACGGCCTTCCGGTTTAGAGACCGTGACCCAAGACAAACTGTGGCGCCCGGGTTTACTACCCCCGATCCCCCACAACTCTTTAGAAGGAACTGTTGGCCAACTGACCGGCCACTCCAGATCACGAATCACCGTAACATCAGCACCAGTGTCCACCAGCCCTGTAAAAGGAACATTATTTAAGAGAAGTGTTAACTGAGGTTTCGAGGGGCGGACCGACATTGTTAGAGCAACAAGTGGAGAGGACGTGTTGTGAGATGGCGACTGAGCCAGTGTCGATCCAAAGCCGCCTCCGCCCCGGGCTCGATCCTCTGCAGCTGGCACCTGACAGGGGACTAAAATCAATTGCACAATTGACCGTCCTCGTGGGAGCGACTGTGGAAGATGGGTCCATACCTGAACCTTAATAACGCCGGTGTAGTCGGCGTCAATGACCCCTGGGATGACAAAAAAACCCTGTTTCCCAGCGTGTGAGTGAGGGAGAACCAGACCCTCAAATCTGGCAGGGAGAGGTCCCGTCACCTGGGTAGGTATGGCGCAAACCTCCCCCGGCAACCGAAAGTCAGCGTCCTCCTGCATAATCAAATCAAGCCCCGCACTTCCGGCAGTCGCCGCCTTCATGGAGTCTATGGGTATTAAAGCAGAGGAACAGTTGTCTGAGTGGGAAACACCCCCGTTTGGCCCTGGGTTCGGGGGGAACCCGTTGTGCGGTTTCCCGACCCGCTACGACACTGATTAGCCCAGTGATAGCCCTTCCGACACTTGGGGCACTTCTTTGAGGGGCGAGCGGGCGCCGTTGATGAGCGGCACTCCCGCTGAAAATGACCCTTCTTACCACAGCAGTAACAACGCTTCCCCTCCTTCCCACTTTTCCGCAGGGCAGCGGCCAGAACTCCAGCTTTATGGGCTTGGGTTCCGATGTTTTGGCACGCCCGCAGCATGTCCGACAGCTCTAGAATGCCAGTGGCTTGTGCCGCCTGGAGAGCACGGCAGCAATCCTCGTTCGCATTTTCAACCGCCATTTTTAACAGGATCTCCTGAGCTGCTGCAGGGCTATCCACCTGTTGGAGGATAGCCTCCTGCAATCTGTTGGTAAAATCCATAAAGGATTCTGACGCACCCTGACGGATACTGGCAAAACTTTTGGTAGGCTTGCCTGAATCCGGGACCTTCTGGAAAGCATGCTGGGTGCAGGTGGAAATAATAGGGAAGACGGCCTGAGGGAGTTGAGACTGCAGCTGAACAGTAGCAAACTGGCCCTCCCCTGCCAAGTGCTCATAAATGATACCTTGCTCTCTATATACCTGGGCTTGGCGTTCCGCCATCTGCCGATACTCACTAAGCCAAATAACATACTGACTGGGCGTCAGCATCATGCGCAACAGCGCCTTCCAGTCTTCAGGGACCAGGGAGTACCCAGAACCTAGCCCTTCAATGAGACCACGCACATACGTGCTGGTCAGGCCGAACTCGCGAATCGCTTTCTTTACCTCTCTGATCACCTAGTAAGGCAAACTGACCCAGTTTGCAACCTGGTTGCCCTGGCCATCATCCTGCCAGGTCACCGGACAGACTGAGACCAGATCAGCCAGCTCCTCTGCTGTAATATCTGAGCGAGTCTTCGCTGCGTGAACCATTTGTTGCACCAGCGAAAGCCCCTGAGCAGACGCGGACGACCCTCCGGGGGACCCCGGAGCATGGGACCCCACGGGGGGAGGGTGATTACACACCGGCTCCGGTGGGGAAGGCCAGGGAGGTGGTGATAATAGAGGCACTGGGGGCGAAGCAGGGGGAGGAATAGTTGCAGGAGCGGACGGGGGTGGCGAAATCAGCAGCCCCTCTGTTGGCACGGGAGAGGGTCTTTCTGAGGCGACACGCTGTATCGCGTCGCGGCAGAGGTGCCAGGCATGTAAAGCCTGCACGGGCGCCCGAGGCTCCTTGTGCAATGTCTGGCCCAACCGCTCCCAGTCTGCTAGCTTAAGGGTTCCAGCTTCAGGGTACCACGGGCATTGGGCACTCACCTCCTGTAGCAGGAGAGTGAGTTCTCGAGTGGGGCAGTCGTGCTGAGCCTTATGCAGCAAATACTGTAGCTCACTGCAGTGTTGCACTTGCAAGGCAGAGAGGGAGCTTCCCATACTTACCACAATGAAAAATACTCACCGGGATCCGCGAAGCGGATGAGTGACGCGTCTGAAACCCTTGCTGGGCGAGGTGAGTTCTGAGGGCCCCACGTTTGGGCGCCAGTTGTGGCGGTTCAATACAAGACAGGACACGACTTTAGGCAAGCAAGCAGGCTGGTCTGCTGATGGGATTGCCCCTGTCAGCTTTTCCACCTCTCTTTTATTTCTCTCCCCCCTGCGCATTACATACTCCGACCGCAAAAGGCATCAACAAAGGAAATAATATGACTTTGATTAATATTCTTATTTACCAGCCTCTATCTACTACAATCCTTGTTCTCAGGCCTTGAGCCCAGTCCAAGGAAGCTTCCCACGGTTCATGTCCTTTAGTTGACTTCCCATGGTCCATTGAAGGGTTAATGTCTAGCTATTCCACCTGGAAGCAGGCGGGGCACACCCTGACTGTTTCCTAGAAGCAATGCACACATTGCTCTATCCAAGGACAAGGGCTAGATATGAACCCTGAGAACTTGATTGTTTGGACAGCAACTGTGGGAGGTTTCTTTAGCCTGGGCTCAAGGCCTGAGAACCAGGATTGTAGTAGATAGAGGATGGTAACTAAGCCTATGAATCAACGTCATACATTCCTTTGTGTAGCAGTGTGTAATGCTTAGGGGGAGAAATATAATAAAAGGAGAAGGTGGAAGGCAGGGGGGGCAGAACAGCCCATCTCCGCTGACCAGCCTGTTTGCTTGCATAAAGCTGTGTTCTGTCTCATCACTGAACCGCAACAGTCCATGTCCTTGGACGGAGCAGTGTGTGCATCGCTCCTACACAACAGTCAGGGTGTGCCCTGAATGTTTCCAGGTGCATGAACGCTACATGAACCCTTCAGGCAACAAAATGGCAGATGAAATTAAGTGTTGAAAAATGCAAAGTAATGCACATTGGAAAGCATAATCCCAACTATACAAATAAAAATGATGGGGTCTCAATTAGCTGTTACCACTCAAGAAAGAGATCTTGGAGTCATTGTGGATAGTTCTCTGAAAACATCCACTCAGTGTGCAGTGGCAGTCAAAAATGCGAACAGAATGTTGGGAATCATTAAGAAAGGGGTAGATAATAAGACAGAAAATATCATATTGTCTCTATGTAAATCCATGGTTCGCCCACATGTTGAATACTGCCTGTAGATGTGGTCGCCCCATCTCAAAAAAGATATATTGGAATTGGAAAAGGTTCATAAAAGGGCAACAGAAAATATTAGGGGTATGGAACAGCTTCCATATGAGGAGAGATTAATAAGACTGGGACTTTTCAGGTTGGAAAAGAGACAACTAAGGGGGGATATGATAGAGGTCTATAATATCATGACTGGTGTGGAGAAAGTAAATAGGGAAGTGTTATTTACTCCTTCTCATAACACAAGAACGAGGGGTCACTAAATGAAATTAATAGGCATCAGGTTTAAAAAGAAACAAAAGGAAATATTTCTTCACACAATGCACAATCTGTGGAACTCTTTGCCATAGGGTGGTGTGAAGGCCAAGATTATAACATGGTTAAAAAAAGAACTAAATAAATTCATGGAGGACAGGTCCATCAGTGACTACTAGCCAGGATGGGCAGGGATGGTGTCCCTAGCCTCTGTTTGACAAAAGCTGGGAATGGGCGACGGGGGATGGATCACTTGATTACCTGTTCTGTTCATTCCCTCTGGGGTACCTGGCATTGGCCACTGTCGGAAGACAGGCTACTGGGATGGATGGACCTTTGGTCTGATCCAGTATGGCTGTTCTTATGTTTTAATTGTCCGTCAAAGGGTTAACTATTCTGGATGGATTGAATGATCAGAAATTCATTTCTTTTCTACTTGCTAATATTCAAAATTAGAAAATTAAGAATAATTATATGATAATAATTAGTAATCACCTTTTAGAATTTATAGAAAATTGGATAATCTGTAACAGCACAATTCCATATTTGTTATGTGCCAGTTATCTGTAAAAGAAGAATTTCTGAAATGGACAGCAATATTTCGTGGGAAAGCTTTGGAAATAACCACCACAGTCTGGCTTGGTGGTGTAGCAGCAGGATAACATGTTACCCCTTAGGAGTTCAGTTCTTGATCCTTGGGATCGCTGCAAAAATAGTATGTTCCGCTCTGGGGACAAGGGTTGGAAGACCAGCACATCACACCTACCCCATCTGGAGTAGCACAGATGAGGCCTAAGGGGCTCTGTCCAAACTTCTTCATCAGAAGGGATAGCCATGAAAGAGCAGAGTAAAAAAGACAAGAGAGAGAAATATGAAGATTCCACAGTATGTCTGGGAGAAAAGAAGCAGTAACTCTTTATGGCGACTGCTGCAGCCACCATGCATATCAAGGGCAGCTTTTCCCATGGAGTCACAGATCCTCAAAGGTATTTAGGCACCTAACTTCCATTGAAATCAATAGGAGTTACACAAAATAAAATGATATTTTTAGTTTAATAGAAAAGTGAATGTATAAATAAAAAGATCCAGAATGCAGTATATTTACATATAGGGGCATTGTATTTATATCACTATTCATGCTCCTTCTTTCTCCAGTTTCAAATCAAAGTAGTCAAAGCAAGTAAAGGGAATAACTAATACCTCAAAAGTCCTGCTTTGTCAAAACAGTTACAAGTAAATGTGCATTGATGCGTTGTTGGGAAACAAATGCTATTCATTAATTGGTTTAAAAAGTAAGAAACCAGAGATTTGAGATCACTTATTGGTTAAAGGAAATGAGGGATGAATATAAGACCATAATAAATAGCTGTGACTTGGTCACAGCAAAGTCATGGAGGCAGCTGATATCCTCTAGCACAGTGTTTCCCCAACTTGGGACGCCGCTTGTTCAGGGAAAGCCCCTGGCGGGCCCGGCCGGTTTATTTACCTGCCGCGTCCGCGGGTTCGGCCGATCACGGCTCCCACTGGCCACAGTTCGCCGCTGCAGGCCAATGGGGGCTGCGGGAAGCAGTGGCCGGTATGTCCCTCGGCCCGCACCGCTTCCTGCAGCCCCCATTGGCCATGCACAGCGAACCGTGGCCAATGGGAGCCGCGATCGGCCGAACCCGCGGACGCAGCAGGTAAACAAACCGGCCCGGCCCGCCAGGGGCTTTCCCTGAACTAGCGGCGTCCCAAGTTGGGGAAACACTGCGCTAGCAATACAGCTCATCTGGTGCTCCAGCTGTAATTGGGAATAAAACCGACTCACATTTTAAAGCAGTACTGTGCCTTTGGAGGTTTATTGTAGGATCTCTTTCAAGAGGCATTTTAAAAAATCCCTTTATACCCTTCCCAAAAGCATCTTAATAATTTTTGACTTTGTCTATTTCTTTGAACCCAGATTTGCGTTGGAACACTGGCTGACCTTTCACTTCCAGTCACAATACAATTATGATAAGGAGGAGCTAAATGATATCTAGCAACATTAGACAAATCTGGGGACACAGCACACAAAATTAGCACCTAGACAAAGATCACCTTTCAAATTAGTTTTTGAGCTCTCCTTGTTCATACTTGTTCAATCATGCCTATTTGGCACTGGTCCATATTAGGGTGGTGTGGAGCTCTACCACCCCTGGGGGTTCCCAGAATTCTCTGGCACACAAGGGAACCATAATTCCTACCATACATCTCCCATGTGATGGTCCCACACCCCAGCCCAATGGGCAAAGGGAGGAGGCCTATGACCCTGCCCTTCTGCATTTGCTATGGGTTGTGCTGCTTCCCAGAGGCACATGATGGGGCCTTAAGAAGAAATAAAAATGCCAGACAAGTTACTCTAAGGTCTTTAAATATTTTATGCTGTTCAGTTGTCCTGCGAGTAGCTGGTCTGGCATTTGTAGTTCCTCATAAGGCCTTTTATTAACACACTGCTAGGAGCCTAATGTCTAATGGTACTACCACTGCATATTAGTGATCATATCGTGTGTCATGTCCTCCTGGGTTATACTGCAATCAAGAGGGTAACAGATGGTCCCACTTCTACTCTGGTTTCTTCCATTTCCTCCTTTCTCCATAACAGTCCTATTGCCACTGCTATTTTTAGGTAAAAGCTGGGCAAAGCTTTCTTTGAAACACTTTTCTTTAATTAGCTTGTAGAGGTCACTACAGGGTGATATGATGTTCACCTCCCGTCCCTTACTCTTAAGACTAGGGTTGGCTGAATACTGCCTAAGGTAGTAGTCACAAATCTTTGCTAGAATAAGAGCACCTGCAACCTCTTCACTTTCCTGGAGCAGTCACACGAAAATGTTTGTGTGAAGAGAAAAAGTTGTACTAATGAAAATGTGATGACTATTCAACCCAGGAGGCTTTGCCTGGCTGTGTTGAAAGTATCTGTGCACTTGGGAGTCATCCAATCAGGAAACAGGAAAAAATACTTAATTGAAAAAAATACATAGGTTCATAGAGAATTGTGACTAGCAAATACTCAAGTTCTGTGGCAGGTAGATCAGGAGTGATCCATAGCCTGAAACAGGTTCACATAAACCATTCATTGAATAGTTCTGAACAACGGACATTTTTCTAAGTGTTCTCACTGATGATTTGTAAAGATAAAAAGGAGGTAAATCAAACAAATAGTTTACCAAGCTCTTCCCAGAATCCTCCACTATTCACATATTACTCCCTATTTTTAAAGAATTATGTTCCTTTTCCTCAGGGATTATTTCTCATCTTTTACTGTGTCTGTTTGTCTGTAAATATTTCATTTCCAGCACAGAAGTTGCTTACAGCTGATTATCACTTTGGAATGGTTCCCAAGATGTAAAAGATTGACAAATTTCCGCTTTTTAAATCTTCTCCAGTTTCACAGAAGACCAAGGAAGATGAAAATGGATAAACAGTCAGTCTGATTTTTGCTGAGAGGGCAACCTTCTTTCTTAGTCAATGAATAGATCCCTGACATCCTTTCCTGACAGCCTTGGGATTGGGCCTTTAGTATTAATGCCAATGCTGAGATTTAAAGCTTTAGGATAAAATTCTCCTCTTGCTTGCAAGGATGTAAATCTTTAATTTCAAGGAAGAAATTAGACTGACTTCAGTGGAGTTTCCTGGGATTTACTGTGGTGCAAATGAGATCAGAATATGGCCCCTGGTCCTTGAAGCTCTAACACCATGGCTCACTGAATCACGGCCCCACTTTTTTCATGATTATGGTTATACCCTTTTCAGACAGAATGTCGCTCTCATATAAAGAAAAACTCCACCCATCTGCCTGGAAATCTAGAAGTTCAAATCATCAGGAAGCACTGTGGAGTCTTAGTAATAAACTGTGTTGTGTATTTGAATATAAAGGAGTTGTTTTTAATTATAATTGGCATTTCCGCCTGGTGAGGGCATTCATCTGGCTGAAAAGTGGTATAATTTTACCATTGCCAAAACGGGAGCTCAGTGGGAGAGATTGTAAGCAAACCCGTCAGTGGATTTCAAACTTGTTGGACCATTAGATTGCAAAATTGAATGCTTAGGAGCTAGATTGTGTCTGGCCCATTCAAGGGTGTCCAAAGGAGAGAGAGAGAAAGTGAGTACCAGGAACTCTTTCCCACCAGGAACTTCTGGCCCAGGGCATGGGCACAATAGGAATCCTTGCTCTGAAAGAGCATGCCTCCAAGAGTGCTCTTTAGGATACTATATTTCTGCAGTGCCCCCAGTACAGAGCTGACGATCTAGCAGAACAATGAATCTGCCCCTAAGTCCACTTCACAGCAGTCCCTGAGGGAATGCAGTGCTCTTCAGCAGCTCTAATGTATTCTGGGACTGGGTTATACAGGATCAGGGAGCCACAACCAGCTCCTTGTGTCCTCCTCACCCCCCTCTCCCCCCGCCATGCCAGAGCATCCGTATGTGCTTGGGAAAGGTGGAGAATCTAGCCTAGCCCTTAACATTTAAACAAATGTTAGATTTTTTTAAACACATAATTTTGTAATAGAAAATAATTATACACTGAAATGAAAAGAGAGAAATGGCACCATCAGTTATCAGAAACAGAGTTCTGTATTGATTGTTTTGTCTGGTTTACCAATGTAAAAGCTGACGGTGTAAGTACGAATTAGCTGAAGTGATGGTTTCTCATATTAAAGCATGGTGTCATAATATTAGCATTATAATTTGGGAAACACAGTATGAATATTGGAAAGCAAGCAGATGATTCATGTGTATTAGTCACCGTCTCTTGTCATAACAATTTCTGGTCCATAGAGGTGCTCGTCATGTTCTAACTCTCAGTAGCTACTATGGTAACTTGTCACAGCTTTACCTTGCCGGGGGAACCTGTAGGTTGTAAGAGAACATCATATTCCAGTTCAGCAAGAGAATCAGGGCTGAGAATCTGCTGATGCAAACTGCATATCATCTCCTTGCAGATCATGCATGCCTCAAACGACCTTTCTCTTACATAATCTGAGCTACATCACTAACATTAAAAAACTGTTGTTTGTGGTATTTTAGACAGTTGTCAAGCTATATAAAAGTCTTCACATCCAAGGCAATTTGAAATAATTTGTCAAGTGAAATTTTGTAAGACACAGATATCCGATGCTTTATTGAAACCCAAATATAGTGCATCTAGCATGATCCCTTCATCCATCTACTAATTTTGTAATTCTCTCAGAAGACGCATGTTTGTCCGGTAACATTAGAGGGTGGATTTGTTACAAGCCTATTCTGCTCTTCACTTGTGGCTCCCTCACTTCTTCCTCCACCTTTTAGTTTATGCATAAATACAGTAATGGTGCCTCTGTACTCAACTAATCTGCTACGTCTGAGTCTTCAGGGTAATATCTACTGACTTTATTGTCTGAAATACATTTTTCTTACACCTTACTCCTGTTTGCTCTTCTGGGCTAACACAAACACGAAAGAATGAGCTGCTATTCTTGCTGCAGATCATCGGTTAAGTGCTGATGGCAGGATATTTATTGTGGTGGTGACTGAGACAGAAAGAAATCAGTTTGCTCTTCAGGTGCCAGGTTGAGTTTTTGGATTAAAACCCTCATCCTGTTCCATGTAAACTGTGCAGAACTGATCTGGAGAGAGAATAAGTATGGAACTCCATGATGCCATTTTTACAGTCGCTTTTTGCAGGAGAAATTTCTTTTAACTCCTTGTAGGTCTGGAAGACTAAAATGGTCAGTTCTAAGGACCAGAGTGTGGGCTTCAGTTTTCAGTGGGAGTTGAGCACCTAACTCCCTTAGGCTCTTTTGAAAATTCAGCCATACTGTACAGTAGAGAACACTTCACACACACGACTGTCATGCATAACTAGTAGAGCTGCCCAGAAAACAAGGATTCCATTTTGTAAAAAATGTTGAGGTTTCAGCATCCTGTTTCACTCTGCATCTGAGGGAGAGGAAGGGTATGTCTACACTGCCATTGGACACCCATAGCTGGCCTGTGCCAGCTGACTCAGACTCACAGGGTTCAGGCTAAGGGACTGTTTAATTTCAGAATAGACGTTTGGGCTCGGGCTGGAGGCTCGGCTCTAGGACCTGCAAGGTGGGAGGGTCTCAGAGCTTAGGTTCCAGTCTAAGCCCAAACATCTACACCGCAATTAAACAGCTCCTTAGCCTGAGCCCCGTGAGCCTGAGACAGCTGGCATGGGCCAGCCACAGGTATCTAATTGCAATGTACACATACCAGAAGAGAGACTTACCCCAGAATAGCCAATAACCTAGCATTTAGAGCATTCACCTGGGATGTGGGAGGTGACCCAAGTTCATGACCCTGATCTGCCTGATTCAGAGCAGAGCCTGAGTTTCCCACATACCAGGTGAGAGCACAAAAAAACCCGTTTGTGTTTTGGCTATTCTAAGGTGGCTGGAGCTGTATCTCTCTGATCTGGCAAGAAATGCCATCCTGGACCCAAGAAACCTTCCTGATGAACGTTTCAACAAAACTGAATCATTTCTGCAAAAAGTTCGGTTTCAATGAATTGTCATTTCTCGACAAAAAAAACTTTGCTGAAAAATTCCCATCCAGCTTTACTAACTAGTACTTCAGGGCAGCCAAGCACAGAAATTTCTTCCTTCTAGTAAGTCATCAAACACAGCTTCGGAGTTGTAAGCTGTGTGATTAGGAAACATTTTAGGTAAATGGATTCATGCAGAATTTATACAGCTAAACCAGTAGACAGCATCAGTTCAGGGGGAGTGTGATTGTTCTCTAGAGATGTAAATGTCAACACAGCAAAGCAGTTTATGAGGAGGTTAAGCTACAAAAAATAGTGGCCATAACTTTGAATAGAAATTTGAGGAACGAGAAAGTTTGCATTATTGAAAAATCAATTCCAGTACTTTGCCTTCTCCTGAGTCTTTCCCTGGGAGTTGGCACAACCTTTCTCTAGCCTTTATACTGTCCACTTAAGCAATACAACAACGAGCACCAGCTACAACCACAGCAGCACTACATTTCTCCTTTACTCTCCAAATTAACAATAAACCTTCCTAACAAGAATAGCACTTTGCAGAAAAAATGCCCTCCAGCATCAGATCTGTCAAGAATCAGTAACTATCTGTCCCATAGCAGGCCGTGCAACTGATACAGAATGACTCCAAGCATTATTTTGCTGAGACTACTTGTATCATACAAAGATCTGCTGGAGGCTTCAATTGCCTTAGCTTACCATAGTAAGAGATGATCTGGCTGGGTTTTCTGTGGAACAGCCAGAAAACCCTGAGGAGGAATAGAAACAAGAAGGATGTGGAAGTCATAGTCTGAATGTACATAATGCAATATTCAGAGCCTTCTGGCTAAAGACATTCCAATGGCTTGAGGGGAGCACTATCATATTATTAAGAAAGGATTTGGGATGGACTATATTGATGGACAAAACCAGCTATTTTCCAAGACAGAAACCTCTGAAGACACACTGCACATTTCTAGTGTGGTAATGGTTAAATAAAAGCTTTTCTGGCACCATAAAGTCCATAGCAATTTAAGCTGCAGACTGCCACACAAATAGCAATGAGATAAATGTAATAACTGGTACAGTGGAATTGGGGTCAGATGCATAGCTTATGGGCATGGTATCTTATCATTTCAGAAACCCACACTCTGGAGTTGGAAAGTAAATATCCTATATCCAGTTTCAAAGCAGAAAATAATCTTTTCAACTACTACAGGACAAAGTCAGGATTTTTATGTGCGGGATAAAAATTATGTCCTAGTATGGCAAAAAAGACAGATTGTTCCTTCGTGGAGAAATCAATTTTGAAGTTATACCTATTTTAGCTGTTCCCAGGAGAAAGGGGGTAAAAGGAGCAAGACATTCTAGAAAGTCCAAGCTAGGGGGTAAGGCTGGACGAGATGTTTCCAGAAAATATATAGTGCATCAAAAGCAGCCAGTCAAACAGATTTGGGTCATAGCCAGATTAAGGGAGAGGTTCCCCCTTTTATGTAATTGTGGGAATTACCTTCTTTCAAAGGTCTTTCAAAACACAAGGGAAGAGAAACAGAAAGCTAGACACAGAACTGACCAAGTTTTACAGACTATTTTTTGGGAGCAGGGTGAAGAAATGTTTTGTGTTGAAAGAACATAGAAAAAGGCACATTTTAAGCATCCACAAGCAGCAAAGGGCAGTTAGAAGTTTCAGTTTGGATTATAACTCAGCAGTATGAATGTTTATTTGTACACCATACAAACTATCCAAAGCTACTGAGTCTATCAAATTCTGCTGGAAATCTCACAGGACCACTTTCTCTCAGGAGATGTTTGGTTCACTCTATGATAGTATTTTGTCTCTTGTGCCTCCAGTCCTAGCTGGAACCTGAAAGCAGAGAGATGGAAATTGAAAAACAAAGCGGAAAAGGTACAGATACGTATATAACTAGCTGAAGCAAGCATCCAACAAGATACAGTTTAGAGATATTCAGATAAAGGTCCAGGTTAGTTTTATTTTATTTGGACATGTTCGGTCACCCCTTATCTCAAAAGCAAATGGGTATTTATTGATTACTTCCATCCACACCACTGGATTCAATGTTTCTGCTGTACCATTGCACCGATCTCTTCTGCCTAAACCACTGTATTGATTTCTTCTGTTTGTGTTACATGCTTTCTCTGCTTCTCTTGTCCACACACTTCATTTAGTCAGGAAGTTATAGGATTATGCCCTGATCCTGCTAACACTTATGCACACAATGAATTTACACACATGAGTACTCCTGTGACTGCAATTCTGTCATATGATTGCTCACATGTAAGGTTACATGTATAATTGTTTGCAGGCTAGGGGCCTAATGCTAGGATTACTCACATGTGTAAAGTTTTTCATACATAATCTCTTCCAATGTCAAGGCCGTAATAGGCTTCATCAAGGCAGTCACAGACAATTCAAAACCTGTGATGGGCTTTCAGTCATTTGGTCAAAATGATATTCGGTAGCAATCTATAGTTATCAATGATGGTAACTGGACTTTCTCTCCCTTCAGTTTCAAAAGAAGTCAGAACTCACAATCATGGCCTGCTTTTCAAAAGAGCTCATGCTAGATGCATGTTGGGTACTGAGGTTTTTTGAAACTCTGACTCTTAATTATTGCCTAACCAGGAGCTGGGCTCTTTGGAAAATCTTACCCTGGTTAAGGGTGCTGAACTCTTGAAAATCTGCCACTGTGAAAAGAATATTCATTGCAGCTGTTTCATATATATTTGGTCAAAAATCTTCCATCTAAACTTCTTACTATGGAAAATTGGGCCTTCAATTAAACAAGCACTTGATTTCTTCAGATTTTTCAATGGCAAATGAAACACTTGTGGCTGAAAATAATTTTTTACTTTTTCTGGCAGTTTTTAGTTTCTGACTTTTGTTTTTTTAATGTTAAAGTGACAGTTTCCATGGAGAAAAAAATTCCAGCTGTAATGTTTAATAAAATTTCACCAAAAATAAATGTCCTCATGTTGTTCCAGACATGGAGTTTTAAATAAAAACCGCCAAGTGTCATACCAGTAAATTCCAAATATTTTCAAATAATAGTCTGAATATATTTTTGAAACACATCATTAATGTTGGGACCATATAGATTAGTTTTTTATATGGGGCTGACATCTTTACAGATAAAATCCTATGATATATTAAAAATTTTATATGATAATAGCTTGGTCTGTTTCCATCTTAAAGGGGGAATACAGAGAGCTATAATAACCATACCAACACAGAAAAAGAAAATTTTTATGCATGGGGAACCTGTGCTGCCTGATTATTATCACTGTGCTGTTTCATGTGTCCTCTGGGTGTTATTTCCACTCACCTTTATGGCTCTTTCATCCAAAAAACCCAAGAATTTGTAAGAAAATTCTCTAACCACAGGAGATAGATTTTCTTTTTCATATAGAAACACTCACGGCCCCGTGGTCACACTGAAATAATGGTATTGTTTCAGTAGGGTTATGTGCTGATGTGCATTTGACACACATGATCAGAGCAACTCTGTTCATGCGTATTGCTTTTTTAAAGAGATGAGTGTAAGAGTCACAGGGAAGTTGTGTCTTTTTAACAGGGGATCCATTGGCACTGACAAATAACCAGAAATGTGGTGAATTCAGCATGTTTTATGCTCACAGAATGTATTAAAGCAGATAGCAATTTTTCTTAAGCATATTTATCACTCACATATATGATATAAACAGAGCCTATGGTTTGGTCCTGGACAGTTCACAGCAAGTGCCTGGGTCCTGATTCTGCAAATACTTTTATGCACATGCTTAACTATAATGCATATTAATAGTCCCACTGAAGCCCATGGCACAACTCACATGAATAAAGTTGAGAGTGTGTGTGTATGTGTTTCCAGGACTGGGCCCTTAGGTGGCAAGCTCTTTGGGACAGGTATTGTCTTTTTGTTATATATTTGTGCAGCACCTCACCTAGTGGGGCTGGGACCTGTAGGTGCTGCCATAATACAAATAAATAAAACGATAATAAGTATTACATATTCAAAACTTGAGCAGCGTGATTGGTCACCTATTTCTCATTGAATTGTTTCTGCTCCCTGTTTGGAGGCCATAGCTGTTCACGGGCGACAGGCCTGAGTAAACCCTGGGGCTTTGCTTTTCTCATGATGAAAGTGGGAGCTGGAGATAAGCAGGCTGAGGGAAATTTAGGATATTTAAAACTTTTTCCTTTCTTTACCATCGTAGCCTTGGCCTAAAGCATCACTCTTAGGAAAATAAGGCCTGTGTAAATTGACGGGTCCCATACCATATAAAATATGCAACATTAATTCTATGGAGGGGTCCATCATTTTCTGCCTATAGAAACAGTCCCACCACAGTGATTGGCATATAGTTATTGTGTGTGTGAAGCCACAGGGTCAGAGTTAGATTCAGACCCCTCTAATAAACTCTCTATCCAAGGCTCTGGCCAGGGCTTTTAAAAGCATTACAGCTATGTCCACTACTGGATATAGTTAGCCTAGATCCATTCAATATAAGTGCACTGTGAAGCAGGGTGGATCCTGAAGGTAGATTGCTGGGAGAAACTATGCTGTAGCTGAAGCAGCTACTCCTTGCCAGTATTTGGGGGAGGGAGAGCTCAATGGTTTGAGCATTGGCCTGCTAAACTCAGGGTTTTGAGTTCAATCCTTGAGGGGGCCATTTAGGGAGCTGGGGCAAAAATTGGGGCTTGGTCCTTCTTTGAGCAGAGGGTTGGACTAGATGACCTCCTGAGGTCCCTTCCAACCCTGATATTCTATGTAGGGAGAGCAAAGATGATAAGCAGTGCTGTTCTGTCCAAGTCTTTCCCTGTTAGTGCTGGTGACGCAGCAGGAGGACATACTTTTGTCATAGATGCAGGAATGACCATGGCTTTTCTCTTTTTGTACTCTGGTCAGTATTGACCAACACACCTCCATGGTTCTCTTTCATTTCCCACATTGGTAGTTCATTTGGGAACCATGTCCACAGGGGGGACAAAGATGAAGACAAGTGAGGGTTATAGCAATGTGCTCTCAGGAGAAATAGCGCCCATTAGACAGTGGCTGAGTAGTGCAGGGATAATCTGCCAGGAAAGAAAAAGACACAAAGGGGTGGCTATGTTAAAACCAACCCTTTTATACATTAAGGAGATTACCACCATCACCTGAAAAGTCAGAGCCGGTGGTCTGCTGGGTGCACAAGAAAGCAGAAGCCACCAAGAAGGAGAAAAATCACATGCGGCTGGCTAAATAAAGCTGCCTGGCCGGGCAAGGTATTGAAACCCTACTCTGCTCAGTTATTTTGGAGGAACCGATTCCTACGGGTGGCAAAAAGAGCTGGTGGGAGGTCAGTAAGCTGCAACATGAAACAGCTAAGCCGATCCAAAACAGAACAAGTCCCTGTACCTCTCAGCAGCTTGTCTGTTGCTTGTCACCCATCAGCCAACCAATGATGGCAACGCTGAGTGACAGCTCAGAAGAGATTGGAATGTTTTTAATGTATTTATTCAGACTGAGATTTTCCAAGCTGCTTAAAGAATTTGGACTAGAATTAATAGGAATTGGGCGTCCATTTCTTCCAGGCAGTTGTGACAGTCAAACCCTTAATTTATAAAAGCGAGAAAAAACGAAGGATAACATTTTCAAAAGCTCCTAAATCCCATAAAAAGTCACTGGGCCTTAGGCTCCTTAGCGACTTAGGTGGTTGTGAAAACAAGATTTAGGGGGCAGATTTTTAAAAGCGTTCACGTGCCTAAACATGCAGGTAGGCACCTACTGGGATTTTCAAAATCAATTAGGCAACTGGGCACTTTTGAAACTCCCACTAGGTGCCAATCTGCATTTTGAGGTCCCTAAATAACTAAAAATGTGACCCTAGGTTCCTAAGTCACTTAGTCATTTTGAACATTTTACCTTAAATGATCAGGAAAACCATCAAGCTGTGCTCATAGGTTAGCTGTGCAGCTGCATGATATTATCTGTATCCTTTCTCTCCTTCCCCCTTGCCTGCCAGCTGTTTGTTACCCTCGCTTACTGCACTTTTTTCAAAATTAAAGTGCAAATATTGATGCTGCAGCACCCCAGAGAAGGAAGGAGGAGCGGTCATGGATGCCAATTCATAATATGTGTTGGTATAGGTGTACGTGAAATGGTTTGGGGTTTTTTTCACCCAGTCTATTTACTTAATGAACCTGTACTTCAATTCTTTTTACACTGCTGACCCTAGAAAGGTGTTGAAAGAGGAAGGGGTGAGAATGGTTGTATAAGTGTGTATTTATACTAGAAATGACTTCATTCTGTTCTTTTCCCCCCAAAAGAAAATAGACCAGGATCCCATTAATGGTGAAGCATGCTGGAAACCCTGTCTGGAGAATAAAAAACAGCCATTCCAGAGCCCATTTACTTTGATGTGTGCTCAGGTAGTGTAAGTATCTGAAAGAGTGAAATGCCATAAAACAAGAATTCAATTGAAACATTAGGTCAGCTGTGTAGTACATGGTAATAGTTGCTGGGGTTTTTTGGTTTTGGTGTGGGGAGGAGGGAAGAATTAAGGGGAAATGGAAGGTGGGTTTGATATTATTATCTTTAATAAATCAAAAGTATTCCCTGGCAGGATTCCATGTTGCAGACTGGAAATGGGAAAACAACTGTACCTATCTTGAGAACGATCCCACAGGTCTATGCACTGGCAAATGCACACTGCACGCATATATACACAAAGTGGGTCAAATTCAGCTAAGTTAATGGAGTTTCACCCATTCACAGAGGGCTGAATTTGACTCCATCCATGAATGTATACACTTCTCATTCTGTGTGTGAGAGAGAAAGAAGGGAGAGTACTAGATACTGCTTTATTTTTTGCTGGGGAGATGGCAAGAAAGGACAGTATAATGTAAACAGAGCAGCCAACATTCACAAATATGGTCTAATATATAATATATGTGCTGCAGTTAGGAAATCTCCCCTCACTCAGGACTTCAAAATGCTCTAGGTAATATATGTGGCACTTCAGCTGAGATGAACTACATATCTCCAAAGGCAAAAACAGTCTCTATACGCGCGCACTGATTCTTTTTTTTTTTTCTTTTTCTGTTCTGGGTTTGCAGTTTGAAAATAGCTTTCACGTGGAAAATTTTTCAATAAGCTCCATCCAGCCAAGAGAATTCTGGGTCTGTTAACAGGATATTTACTTTGAGGTAAATGCCAACTTTGGTCAAGGTTTATTGCAGTTAGTTACCTTTGGCTATGTATTAAACATGTACCATGTGGAAAGAGAGAGTGAAATGATGGCTATTTTCTGCATGCTCACTCTCCCCAGGAAAGCTCTGTCTTTGGAGGCCCTCTGCACCAGGAAACCCAGTGGAATACCGGAGGGGAAATTTAGCTCTCTCTTCATCTTTTCACTCTATTACTCCCTCCCAACAGCTGTGAGTATGCCTGTCAATTGTCTGGTTTCAGAGTAACAGCTGTGTTAGTCCGTATTCGCAAAAAGAAAAGGAGTACTTGTGGCATCTTCACTTGTGGCTACAGCTCACTTCATCGGATGTGATGAAGTGAGCTGTAGCTCACGAAAGCTTATGCTCAAATAAATTGGTTAGTCTCTAAGGTGCCACAAGTACTCCTTTTCTTTTTGTCAATTGTCTGTCATTTTAAGGAATGTCACTCATTTTAGTCCCAAAGTTAACTACATTCCACATAGATTGCATACTCCCTTCACTTTTATTGTTGAGATTTATTGATGTTATCAGTAGCCGTGCAACCAAGTTTACATTCAAGGGGCAAATTCCACAGAAAGTTTCCTCCATGAATGTTTTGTGCCCCTTATTTTGTGTCTTTGACACATGTTGTCTCCAAGTTGGGCCTTGCCAGGTTGAAGGGTACACCTGTGAGGGTTAAGGTAAGATACATTGCTGGTGTTCAAGAAATGATCTGGAGGATGGTGTGGATTGCACTCTCAGCAAATTTGCGGATGATACTAAACTGGGAGGAGTGGTAGATACGCTGGAGGGGAGGGATAGGATACAGAAGGACCTAGACCAATTGGAAGATTGGGCCAAAAGGAATCTGATGAGGTTCAATAAGGATAAGTGCAGGGTCCTGCACTTAGGACGGAAGAACCCAATGCACAGCTACAGACTAGGGACCGAATGGCTAGGCAGCAGTTCTGCGGAAAAGGACCTAGGGGTGACAGTGGATGAGAAGCTGGATATGAGTCAGCAGTGTGCCCTTGTTGCCAAGAAGGCCAATGGCATTTTGGGATGTATAAGTAGGGGCATAGCGAGCAGATCGAGGGACGTGATCGTTCCCCTCTATTCGACATTGGTGAGGCCTCATCTGGAGTACTGTGTCCAGTTTTGGGCCCCACACTTCAAGAAGGATGTGGATAAATTGGAGAGAGTCCAGCGAAGGGCAACAAAAATGATTAGGGGACTGGAACACATGAGTTATGAGGAGAGGCTGAGGGAGCTGGGATTGTTTAGTCTGCAGAAGAGAAGAATGAGGGGGGATTTGATAGCTGCTTTCAACTTCCTGAAAGGGGGTTCCAAAGAGGATGGCTCTAGACTGTTCTCAATGGTAGCAGATGACAGAACGAGGAGTAATGGTCTCAAGTTGCAGTGGGGGAGGTTTAGATTGGATATTAGGAAAAACTTTTTCACTAAGAGGGTGGTGAAACACTGGAATGCGTTACCTAGGGAGGTGGTAGAATCTCCTTCCTTAGAGGTTTTTAAGGTCAGGCTTGACAAAGCCCTGGCTGGGATGATTTAACTGGGAATTGGTCCTGCTTTGAGCAGGGGGTTGGACTAGATGACCTTCTGGGGTCCCTTCCAACCCTGATATTCTATGATTCTATGATTCTATGAAAGCTGTCACAGCCACTCACCATTCAGTGCTCTAGAGATGTGCACATCCTCAAATGACTGAAGACCTGTAGTGCTGTCATTGAGGAAAAAGAGTAGAATAGGGTGAAGCAGTGAGTTAATATGCTTGTCTTTCACCTCTAGAGGCCTTGACCTGTTTCAGGCTTGGATTAGAGTTCACAAGTGAAAGGAGTATCATAGGCTTGACTTAGTCTCTGGTTGACATAAGTCCCCATCAAAAACTGACACACAATTTGTTTCCAATAGAACTGCTGCCCCTGGAAAGTTGTCAAATGCCAAAGAGGTGCCGAATGTGTTTCAGTTTAGTAGTAAAAGAAGCTGACAGATTGGGTGACAGGATTCACATTGCAACTGCCTGGGCTATATGTTACTGTGGTCCATGACAAGAACTTCCCTGTCTCTGCAAAATTCAAGGCCATGTGGTAATGGATTGCCATGCAGAAGACTTAGGCTCAGTACCGCCTTCTGGTCTCTTGATCCCTAGCCTATCCAGGAAGGCTGCAGAGGCAATGGCCCAGATCCTCAAAGGTATTTAGCACCTAATTTTGACTGAGTTCATGATTATCCCCCCAAGTGGAAGGGAGTATGGTGCATCATGTACTAGCAATTTTTTTGACTCATAAGCAGCGGTGTTTTGGGAATGCTGTCCAGTTGTTTTTGGGCAGAAGGATATTGCTGTGATGTGGGCTTAAAGGAGGAAAAGCATAAAAGTAAGAAAGTGGAAGACTCCTCAGTGGAATGGAAGACTCCCCTTGCCCCATTCCCAAGAAAGAAAAACAAAGCAGTGCTTACAAACTATAAACATGATTACAAATTATCAAACCACCCAGTCATGTCAAGTGCTTTATAGTGCAAAGCCTCTTCCTAATAACAGATGGGTTAAGCCATGTTCTGTGTTCGGAATACTGCTCCTAACCAACAACAAACAGGTAATTGTCCAAACAGACAGTCACAACAAGGAATCCTCCACTGGTTTTTAGCAATATCATTTCTCAGCTAGTTAGGGGCTAGAATGTTGTAACCTTGCAAACTACGCTGCCCCAAAAGCATGCTAGTGACTGCCTCTGACAGTCACAATTTGTTCTCCCCTTGTTCCTGGGAAAAGTAACTCACTATTGCCCACGGCCAACAGCAGATTACTTCTCCCTCAAAGGTGACTTAACTCTGCTGGCCATTGCATTGGGTAAGAAGAGGGAGTGAAACTTCAAGTAGTTCACATAGGGGAACAATCCAACACTCTACTTCCCTGCGCAGGCTCAATGAACAATTAACAGTACTGACCTATGTAGTTAAAATATATCACAGAGCAAAACTTCTCTTCTGGAGACAAAATGGAGAAAGGGCACTGACCAAACTTACACTCTCTGTGTGAAATCTGGAGACTCATACAGTGCTTAGGTATTGTGCCTTTAAGGAATCAACGGATCCTGGATACAGATCTGAGGGCACCAGCATACCTCTATCTGAAGTACTGTAACAGAGTGGAATCCACCATTTAAACAAAGACCTGCTAGAAGAATAGCATTTTGGTGGAGCAAAGGTTATCTGCCTAGCAGGTTTGTGCTGGTTCTCTGTGACTCCATTGTTTATGGATATAGCCATCAGTGGCTTTGTCAGGCTTGGGGAGCTCACTCACCCAAACAGCTTGTAAACCACCTTTGCCTGCTCCCTTATTCCCCAGCAAAATGAATTTCAGTGCATGTATCATGCAATGTGCTGTCTCTCAAATGGCAGAGGTCAACAAGTCTCTCCTTCTCCACAAGCTGATTTCTAGCTGAATCTCAGATATCCATTTGTAACGCACATCTACAACTAGCATAACACAGAGCAGTGCTGAAGCCAAACTCACCCCCAGCATACTTTGAAGGTATCACGGAAGTGCCAAGTGTCTCAAAGACACTTCCGTTCCCCACTCTATGGCTGCATTGTACAGACCTGATGTAGCTCAGGACTGGGGCATCTTTTTTACTAAAATGCCTGTGTTATCACTAGAGATGGGTGTAGCTGAACCTAGCACTCCTTCAGTCTCCCTGCCTATGTGAGCTTCATTTGGGGAGAGGAGTCACAGTTCCCTTGCTTTTGGCTCCTGTTGCTTTCTGTCTGTCTAGAGTCTGCACTACGTCTGTTAGTAGCCACCTAGGCAGGGAAGCAGCAAGCTGAGAAATTCCATTTTTGGTTCTCCCCCAAATTCTTAGGAATTCCTTTCTGGGGGGGGGAACCTTGCGTTTCCTATTTTTTGTCCTGCTTTAGGATGAACTCTTTACAAAAATGGGATTTGTGTGTGTGGGTAGGGACTCCAATTTTCTGTTCAGCTCTACTAACCAGCACCCTCCCCCATCTGCTTCTCCAACTCATGTCAATGGACCTTGTTTCATACAAACTCTTATACCTGAAACCCCTTTCTGACTGTCAGGCATTTTTCCACTCTCTCTTCATTAAAACCTCTCTTAGTTGTAGAATTTAAGGCCAGAAGGGACCACCAAATCATCTAGTTTGACCTGTATGTCACAAGCCACCAACATCACCCATCAGTACCCATATAGCCTCTTAATCTCAAAGTAGCTGTTGCTTTAAGAACAGGAGGATGGAAATGAGTGTGTACACATGTGCTGTTAACTGCACCATGTTGCTAGAACTCTTGTCCTTCATGCTCACTAACCACTCAGTACTTGTCACTATCATTTATGTCCAGTCCTGGCTAAGGGTTCAGTTCTACAAACCTTTACTTACATTAGTAGCTCTCATGCAAGTATTCCATTGAAACCATGTGACTGAGTAAGGACCACTCCAATGAACAAGGGTTTTCAGGAATGGGCCCTTATGTTGTTGTCATGATCTTTGTCAGGAAAGCATCTTGCATACTAATGGCACTGTATAATAAGAAATAATTAGTAGCAGAAATAATTAACTATCTAGTTAAACACTTATCGTATTAATCCATCACAACTGGCTCAAATCATTCTGAAACTTTGGGAGTGTTTTTGATCCAGATCTGAATTTTTGACAAATTGTCCATTATTAACAGACCTGGCTCCAAACACCTTTTATCTCTAGTGTTTCTAAATCTAGATGAGGATCCAAATGCTGCAACTTGAGCTTATTAGTCATGGCTACATTGACAACTATGTTGCTGTCCTTTTGTGTTTAGTTTAAAAAAAATAATAAAAAAGTTCAGTGGTATTTTTTCAAAAAATAAAACTAGCTGACTCTAATGTTAGGTGAGGTACTTGTTGTCTTTGAGGTAAGCTGACTTTTGTGGGACAGCCAGAGAAACCAAGCTGCACTGAAACGCTGTCACTTTAGACCTGTATCTGTTTCTATCGTTGAGACTGTCTTGAAGATGACAATGAATAAATTCACTGTTAAGTCTTCTACAGCAAGAATCATGTTTCTTATCCCAGAAAACCATGTCAGCGGAAGTGAGCCTTACCATGTACAACCACATTTAATAAAATCAGCAGAAAGTTGATAGCATGCCTGGGAACGCAGCCAAGGAGGGACCTATTTTCAAGTGCGTTGTCAAAAACAGGCTTGAGGTGTCCCAATATGTGAAGGCTTTAGAGTAGAACCTCAAAGTTACAAATATCCCGGGAATGGAATTTGTTCATAACTCTGAACAAAACGTTATAGTGGTTCTTTCAAAAGTTGCAACTGAACATTGACTTAATACAGCTTTGAAACTTTACTATGCAGAAGAAAAATGCTGCTTTCCCTTTATTTTTTAGTAGTTTACATTTAACACCATACTGTGCTGTATACTTTTATTTTTATTTTTTTGTCATCTTTGCTGCTGCCTGATAGCATACTTTCAGTTCCAGATGAGATGTGTGGTTGACTGGTCAGTTCGCAACTCTGGTGTTCACAACTCTGAGGGTCTATTGTAGTTTCCTGAGTGAGAGAGGCATTTATTGTATTGTAAAGATATGGGCACCATACCATTGGGGTGACATGGCCTCCCTAAAGTTATATGTACAGAACTAATCTCCAAGTTAAAATGTCTGGTCCAGATGACCTTATCACAATGTAATCAGTCACACTTTATTCAGAGATTGTTGGGTTGTTTTTTTTTAAATCCCATTCCTGATTTCTTTCTGAATTAGTCCAGAGAAACTTTCTTGGACATGACTAAGGTTGCAGAGTGGCCAAAACGGTATTTATAGAATAAAAGAAAGTTTTGAGGCCTCTTCGGGTTAAGAAATAAGTAAGCATGGTTAACCCAGATCCTCAAAGGCATTTAGGCACCTATCCACCTTTTGAGGACCTGGGGCATTGGGTCGTCTTCTTTCTCACACACCAACGTAAGCAAATGGAGAGGTCAGTGGAGCAGTGTACAGATAGCGTTCTTCTACTAATTCTACTACACCAGTGTACAGATAGCGTTCATGAGGGCAGAATCCAGGTCCGTGTGCCGGATCCATTAGTGCATTCTGGCTGAATGCCTCCAGTGAGGCAAAGTAGCCGTAACGCTGATTAAGCTAGATGAGCTGTTAAGCTAGATGCCTGGATCCTGCACATCACTGGAGCAGCAGAAAGCAGCTGGAGCATTGTAGTGGCTCTATCCCTGAGGCCTGGTCTACAAGCAGTTATTTCTACCCACACACTTGTGGTGGTTAGGGGTGTGATTTTCTTTTTTAAACCAAAATAGTTATACTGGTAAAATCCATGCTGTGGACTCTGTAAAAGGCACTTTTATGATACTGGCATAGAGGTGCCACTTACCAGTATAGCTTATTCACCTTCCTATATGGGAATGGCTATACTGGTATAACTGGCCCCAACCAGGGGAGCTGTATTGCTCGAACTATACCGGTATAGTTCAAGTGGTGCAACTCTTTCATATATACAAAGCCTTTGTTGTGGACAGATATAGGGATGGCTTCACGCTGTTTTGCTGAATGAAAAAAAAATATTGTGACTCTGGAAGGAGAAAAAGAGGAAAATAAGAGAGTTAACCCCTTCTTGATCTGTTTTTAGTAGGTCAGACAAAACTCTGGATTTCTGGAACTAGCATTCAGTACTCTGATAGCAGCTTTATCTCTGGCTTCAGCTTTTGAAAACATTTCCCTTTTCCATCTTTGCTTGCTGCAAAAACATTGTCTTCCTACTGCTCAAAGAGCTTATGGAACTGATTACCGTCTGAGACGGAGAGGAAGATAATAGTAGGTAAGCTGATAAAAGCTACAGGAACATCGATAAACAATCATGAATTAATTATATTTTCAACAAATGGAATTAGAGTGACTCAGAAAACACAGATGGGTTTGAGTTTTACAGTTTTTATTTCTTTTTCTTTACGGTGTCTTGGATCCCTTTCAAGTGTCCCTGATTTTGCATGGAAAATTCTCCTTCTCCCCTTACCGTATGTGGCGGTGGTTGTCAATAACTAAGCAGGGAGATCAGCAGAAAAAATCAATTCAGGTGGAGCAGGCTGCTCCAGCCTTACCCCATGGACTGGTGTCCAGCAGAGGATGAGGACATGTCATAAATATAAAGGGAAGGGTAAACCCCTTTGAAATCCCTCCTGGCCAGGGGAAAGCTCCTCTCACCTGTAAAGGGTTAAGAAGCTAAAGGTAACCTCGCTGACACCTGACCAAAATGACCAATGAGGAGACAAGATACTTTCAAAAGCTGGGAGGAGGGAGAAAAACAAAGGGTCTGTGTGTCTGTCTATATTCTGTCTTTGCCGGGGATAGACCAGGAATGGAGTCTTAGAACTTTTAGTAAGTAATCTAGCTAGGTACGTGTTAGATTATGATTTCTTTAAATGGCTGAGAAAAGAACTGTGCTGAATAGAATAACTATTTCTGTCTGTGTATCTTTTTTGTAACTTAAGGTTTTGCCTAGAGGGGTTCTCTATGTTTTGAATCTAATTACCCTGTAAGGTATCTACCATCCTGATTTTACAGAGGGGATTTCTTTATTTCTATTTACTTCTATTTTTATTAAAAGTCTTCTTGTAAGAAAACTGAATGCTTTTTCATTGTTCTCAGATCCAAGGGTTTGGGTCTGTGGTCACCTATGCAAATTGGTGAGGCTTTTTATCCAACATTTCCCAGGAAAGGGGGGGTGCAAGTGTTGGGAGGATTGTTCATTGTTCTTAAGATCCAAGGGTCTGGGTCTGTATTCACCTAGGCAAATTGGTGAGGCTTTTTACCAAACCTTGTCCAGGAAGTGGGGTGCAAGGTTTTGGGAAGTATTTTGGGGGGAAAGACACGTCCAAACAGCTCTTCCCCAGTAACCAGTATTAGTTTGGTGGTGGTAGCGACCAATCCAAGGACAAAGGGTGGAATATTTTGTACCTTGGGGAAGTTCTGACCTAAGCTGGTAAAGATAAGCTTAGGAGGTTTTTCATGCAGGTCCCCACATCTGTACCCTAGCGTTCAGAGTGGGGGAGGAATATTGACAGGCCATGACCCCGCTGCCTTTCCATACTAATATTCAGAGTCCTGCTCCATCACACGCAGCCCTAGGACATCCCAGAACATAGGGAGCACAGCAGGGAGCAGCTATGCAAGGGGGGGGGGAGAAACTTCTCTTACCCCAAATCTCTGAGTCTCTGGCTTGCCCACACAGTCGGAATTCATCAGACAACTACAAACCAATGGATACGTTCATAAAAATCAAAGCTATTTCTGGATAACTTGCACAGAGAAAAAAAGATTAAAATTCAGCAGATAACATTTTTCATTACAGCTCTCCCTGAGGAAGTCAATAAGGATTAGGTTTAAAAAGATCACATGGCACGCTGAGCATGATGAAGAATGTACGGCTATTATTTTGTTTAAGTTTTGCACCCATCAGGAAATGACCTCAGAGGTGAAAATCATTATTTCTGAGAGAGTCTTGAGGGAAAGCAGTCAGGACTAGACCCAGCCGCTAATGTTTGCATGCAGTGTTGTATCTAAAACTACACATGAAGCACAGACTACGAGATCATTGTGACATACATGTATGACTGCTGATATGTGAAGGCTGAAAAGGTTAACTTCTCATTACACCAATTAATCAGAAAGGTTGTTACAAGCAGTGGAAGCTGAATCTTTGAAAGCTTTTTGGTCTGTATTTCTGCTCTAGCGGAGCTGTAACAATGTTGTCTTGATCAACCGTCATAACTGTTAACAGCTCATGCTAGCAAATTTGAGAGCCAATTTGGAATTTGTTATTAGATAGTGATACATACTATACACCTACATTCTTCCATTTTTCTAATGGCAACGTCATTAGCTCGTTTGCTATTTAGTATAATATGCATTAAAGGAGCATCTAGCGTCCCCAACTGAGAGATGAGCCCCTTGGTGCTTTGCCTTGTACAAACACACAGCAAGACATTCTCCACCCCAAAGAGCTGACAGTTGAAATAGACAAAGCACATAAACCTTGCCCTAGGTTACACTCTATTGTTCGTTAGCAGTTATTGCCACTTTCAGGAATGGTACTCCCTGCGGTAACATTGGTAGTGCCTTGTCTAAACTCAGACCAAGTGCTAGTGATTCTGCATTCTTCAATTTTTGGGTGCCCAACTTGAGACTGCTTAAAGGAACCCGAGTTTGAGAAAGTTCTAAGTTCTTGACTCTCCATCAATCAGGCCTCTTTAAGGTGTGTCAAGTTAAGCACCCAAAAATGGAGGCAACCTAAAATCATCAGTACCTTTTTTAAAAAACCTTGGCCTTGGTTTTAACCCGTCAGGGGGCCAAGGCCATTTAAAAGCAATGTATAAAAATAGTTTCTATAGTTTCCAAGAACACAAGCTGACCAAACCATATTAGACACCTGTTTAGAACTATGTTTAAATTCAGTTTCAATGCAATCTCCTAACATCGTTTAAACATCCCATCAGTGTAGATGGGACTTAAAGATGCATTCAAGAGGCACTAAGGAAGAGTAGCAAAACAAAACACAAACCTGACCTACTTACTGACTTTTAAACCCCCCTCTGTACTGAAGGGGCCTTTCTGAATTATGTTGGCTCCCATCAAGGGCAATGGACTCTGCTCAATATGTGTCTGCAGCTTGCTGGTCTACCTGTGAGAGCTATAACACTTTCGCTTGCATTTTGTTTTTGTAAATTGAAGCTTATTTGGGGCCTGATCCTGTACCATTGACATCAAAGGGAGTTTAGATACTGATTTCACTGAGAGCAGGATTAAGCCCTTTCTGAGCAAAGAGACATAGAAAGAGTGGGACTTTAATTATTTAGCTGATTAATTCAGAAGAAGAAACAGTAGGAACCTGCGTGGTGCCATTAACCTTACAGTAGTTCAGTTTGCCTAACAGCATTAGCTGGCAATCTCTTTCAGTCGCCTAGCTCTTACTTGTCATGAGGACATCCATTTCCTGCTGGGACATGAACTCTTGATCTAAGATTCAAAACAACCTGAATTAAAGGAAACTTTCCATTATCAAACTGGAGGAGTGCTGCAAAAATGTCAGTAAATATTTGTTTGCATATTGAAGAGATTTACTGTCTGCATCACCTCCTGTTTGCTTTCTGTGACTATTCTGCCAGAGGAGTTCACTCACGGGAATATTGGTACAAATCATAAAATGTAAGCAATACTGGAGAATATTAGCAGAAAACAACCAATCAGGGGTTAGAAACATACCAGGTAACCAATAGCCAAATGTTTCAAACCTGAGTGCCTAAAGTTAGGCAGCAATATCTTTACAGAGGCACCTCTGGTTGATAATTGGCCTGTTTTTTCAGGGAAGCTCTTACATGAGGTATCATTCAGTCACATGCCTAAGTGTGGATCTTGCTACCTAATTCTAGGCACTGAAGTTGGAACTCTGGTGAGTGTGTTCACAACACAACTCAAACTGGACCAAAATACTTGTAACAAACTGGCCACAAACAAACTATAGACCATGAGGTGTTTGAGGAATTTATTCAACAAATAATTCTGAATGATAAATACAGCTAAGAAAATAGCGATCTCCTCCCCAATGACTTGTAAACAGAAATAGATTAAATTCATCCAGTAACTTATTCATTACAAATTGTTTACCAAGGCTGATGCTCACCTTGTGCAGAGAACAGCACAAGGCTTATGCACCACTTAAGCCGCACCTAAATCCTGGGAGCTGAAAAATATGACTAACATAATTTAAGTGATGCATAGGCCTTTTGCTGACCTGTTGTACAAGGCTGTGTATCACCCTCAGGTCTACTGTCCAATAGCTTTGAAGTCACTTGTCACTAGCAGAAATTATATACTTTTTTAAAACAAATCTCTCACCCAGGGGTCTGATTCAAACATAGTTGAACGGACTATTGAAGTCAGTTGAATTCAGTGAGCTTTACATCAGTTTTCAGGTGCACAAACAAATGTTTCTTGCCTTCTTTTTCAAAGTTGGCCCCTGCTGGAATTTGAGTCAAGAATTTTCTGTCACCTTTTCTTTACACAAGGAGGACAACATTCCACTCAATTCCACAAGAAAGGTGGCACTGGCCCTTCAAGAGAGGCCAGAGCACCTGTGACTCATCAGCTGCCTCCCAGTATGGGAGAGATGGAGACAGAGGGGTCAGTCAGGAAAAGGACATGTAAGAGCCTATACAGGAGTGAGATCAGGAGACTGTAGGAGGTGTCTGAAGGAAGATGCAGGTGTTTCCTGGGGAAGACTGAAGGAAGGACCAGGGTAGAGAGGTTGGCTGGCTGACCTCCCTGAGCCAAGGCTGGAGAGAGCTGATGGCAGAAGAGCAGCAGAAGGAGTTGCTTGCTGACTTCTAAGCTAAAGCTGAGGGCTGATGTCAAGGAAGCTTACCTGCTGAGGTATCTATGTAGGAGAGTTGGAAAAGGCTAACAGGACATGGGGAAAGATGGCTGCTCCTCTGGTGAGGATGCACTCCCAGAACAGAGGCTGGGGGTTTCCAACTAGGAAGAGCTGGGTTGTACTCTAGCTGGAAGGGCTGGGGTGACTGTCCTGGCAATAAGGCAGGAGAGGACTGAAAATGTGAGGTAGAAAATGCCAGAGAGTGATATGTGGGGTATTGAGAGATGAGATGTCTTTGGATTTTAAGGACTACAGACTCATAAAAGGAATAAATGGACTATCTTGAGGTAGTTATTACAAAAATCATAATTCAAGTAGTCCATAATAAATTGGTCCCAAGGAGGGGTATTTGTGAGTCAAGAAACCTGGTGTAGAGTTACTGGAGACTCTGAAGAATGGACACTGAGACAGGCATTCCTGCTGTGTGCTGGAGTGAGCACCAGGTGTAGAATGCTGTCCTCTGCCAGAGGACAGCCCTTGTCAATTGTGAGCCCTTCTTCCTTGAAATAATCCTTCTGTGCTTGAGAAGACGAGCACAACGCAATGTGCAGACACCAAGAAGTACCTCTCAAAGAGTTTTATGAAGATGTAGCTGCCCAACTCACAGTCATGTTAATAGGACTAAATCCTCATACTATATACAACTTAAATAATTTAAGGACATGTCTTCCTTTATCCTGTTATCCTCTGATCATTTTGTCTATCGCATGGTGTTTCCTCATAGGAAAAGAATTTGTTTTGCACTAATCTTTGTTAGTCATACTGCCGCCCTTATCACTAACTGCCTCCCTGATCTTACAGATAGGATGCTGGTTTTAAACTGTTCTCGCAGACTGTCCAGCTGTGATTCCAGACACATAGGAACATAATTAGTGGGGCAGTGCTGGCACAAGGCCATAACGTTTTCTCTTGTAGAGAAATTGCCTTGAGTTACTTGCACGACAGCCAGCCTCTTCTTAGCTTTGTCTGGCTGTAGTAGTGTAACCCATTGCCACAACCGCTGCTGCTCTGCTGGCCAAAAGCTCAGTGGATAGCATAGTGTGGGGAACTCAGTCTGAAAGTAATCTCTGGCCCTAGGAGGGACCAAACTATCACAAGTAGGGTGATTCTAGCTTCCACTGATGTGGTAGGGAAAGGATGCCTCACTCATGTATGTGCCTAGCACATCGTCTGGGGAAGTGTTAATCAATGATGGGTCCTTTTGTCTGTGAACCTAGGTGCTGAGATTCAGCCATAGTGATGGCCTGCATATGGGGAGATGGCAAATATCATGTCAGTGTCCCAGAACAAAGGGGTGGCCTTATTGAAGTCAAAGAGAGTCTTGCCATTGGGCTAGAATGTCACCCCATGACACTTATTTGGACTGGCTACAATCCTGAAATAGAATCATAGAATATCAGGGTTGGAAGGGACCTCAGGAGGTCATCTAGTCCAACCCCCTGCTCAAAGCAGGACCAATCCCCAAGTAAATCATCCCAGCCATGACTTTGTCAAGCCTGACCTTAAAAATTTCTAAGGAAGGAGATTCTACCACCTCCCTAGGTAACGCATTCCAGTGTTTCACCACCCTCCTAGTGAAAAAGTTTTTCCTAATATCCAACCTAAACCTCCCCCACTGCAACTTGAGACCATTACTCCTTGTCCTGTCTTCTTCTACCACTGAGAATAGTCTAGAACCATCCTCTCTGGAACCACCTCTCAGGTAGTTGAAAGCAGCTATCAAATCCCCCCTCATTCTTCTCTTCTGCAGACTAAACAATCCCAGTTCCCTCAGCCTTTCCTCATAAGTCATGTGTTCCAGATCCCTAAACATTTTTGTTGCCCTTCGCTGGACTCTCTCCAATTTATCCACATCCTTCTTGTAGTGTGGGACCCAAAACTGGACACAGTACTCCAGATGAGGCCTCACCAATGTCGAATAGAGGGGAACGATCACATCCCTCGATCTGCTCGCTATGCCCCTACTTATACATCCCAAAATGCCATTGGCCTTCTTGGCAACAAGGGCACACTGCTGACTCATATCCAGCTTCTTGTCCACTGTCACCCGTAGGTCCTTTTCCGCAGAACTGCTGCCTAGCCATTCGGTCCCTAGTCTGTAGCGGTGCATTGGATTCTTCAGTCCTAAGTGCAGAACCCTGCACTTATCCTTGTTGAACCTCATCAGATTTCTTTTGGCCCAATCCTCCAATTTGTCTAAGTCCCTCTGTATCCTATCCCTACCTGCCACTGTATCTACCACTGCTCCTAGTTTAGTATCATCCGCAAATTTGCTGAGAGTGCAATCCACACCATCCTCCAGATCATTTATGAAGATATTGAACAAAACCGGCCCCAGGACTGACCCCTGGGGCACTCCACTTGACACCGGCTGCCAGCTAGACATGGAGCCATTGATCACTACCCGTTGAGCCCGACAATCTAGCCAACTTTCTACCCACCTTATAGTGCATTCATCCAGCCCATGCTTCTTTAACTTGCTGACAAGAATACTGTGGGAGACCGTGTCAAAAGCTTTGCTAAAGTCAAGATACAATACATCCACTGCTTTCCCTTCATCCACAGAACCAGTAATCTCATCATAGAAGGCGATTAGATTAGTCAGGCATGACCTTCCCTTGGTGAATCCATGCTGACTGTTCCTGATCACTTTCCTCTCGTGTAAGTGCTTCAGGATAGATTCCTTGAGGCCCTGCTCCATGATTTTTCCGGGGACTGAGGTGAGGCTGACCGGCCTGTAGTTCCCAGGATCCTCCTTCTTCCCTTTTTTAAAGATTGGCACTACATTAGCCTTTTTCCAGTCATCCAGGACTTCCCCCGTTCGCCACAAGTTTTCAAAGATAATGGCCAATGGCTCTGCAATCACAGCCGCCAATTCCTTTAGCACTCTCGGATGCAACGCATCCGGCCCCATGGACTTGTGCACGTCCAGCTTTTCTAAATAGTCCCTAACCACCTCTTTCTCCACAGATGGCTAGCCACCTACTCCCCATGCTGTGTTGCCCAGTGCAGCAGTCTGGGAGTTGACCTTGTTCGTGAAGACAGAGGCAAAGAAAGCACTGAGTACATTAGCTTTTTCCACATCCTCTGTCACTAGGTTGCCTCCCTCATTCAGTAAGGGGCCCACACTTTCCTTGGTTTTCTTCTTGTTGCCAACATACCTGAAGAAACCCTTCTTGTTACTCTTAACATCTCTTGCTAGCTGCAGCTCCAGGTGTGATTTGGCCCTCCTGATTTCATTCCTACATGCCCGAGCAATATTTTTATACTCTTCCCTGGTCATTTGTCCAATCTTCCACTTCTTGTAAGCTTCTTTTTTATGTTTAAGATCTGCAAGGATTTCACCATTAAGCCAAGCTGGTCGCCTGCCATATTTACTATTCTTTCGACACATCGGGATGGTTTGTCCCTGTATCCTGAATAGGGATTCCTTGAAATACAGCCAGCTCTCCTGGATTCCTTTCCCCCTCATGTTATTCCCCCAGGGGATCCTACCCATCAGTTCCCTGAGGGAGTCGAAGTCTGCTTTCCTGAAGTCCAGGGTCTGTATTCTGCTGCTTACCTTTCTTCCCTGTGTCAGGATCCTGAACTTGACCAACTGATAGTCACTGCCTCCCAGATTCCCATCCACTTTTGCTTCCCCTACTAATTCTTCCCGGTTTGTGAGCAGCAGGTCAAGAAAAGCTCTCCCCCTAGTTGGCTCCTCCAGCACTTGCACCAGGAAATTGTCCCCTACATTTTCCAAAAACTTCCTGGATTGTCTATGCACCGCTGTAGTGCTCTCCCAGCAGATATCAGGATGATTAAAGTCGCCCATGAGAACCAGGGCGTGCGGTCTAGTAGCTTCTGCGAGTTGCCGGAAGAAACCATCCACCTCATCCCCCTGGTCCGGTGATCTATAGCAGACTCCCAGCACTACATCACTCTTGTTGCTCACACTTCTAAACTTAATCCAGAGACACTCAGGTTTTTCTGCAGTTTCATAACGGAGGTCTGAGCAGCCATACTGCTCCCTTACATACAGTGCTACTCCCCCACCTTTTCTGTTCTGCCTGTCCTTCCTGAATAGTTTATAACCATCCATGACAGTACTCCAGTCATGTGAGTTATCCCACCAAGTCTCTGTTATTCCAATCACATCATAATTCCTTGACATCACCAGGACCTCCAGTTCTCCCTGCTTGTTTCCAAGGCTTTGTGCATTTGTATATAGGCACTTGAGATAACCTGCTGATCGCCCCTCATTCTCAATATGAGGTAGGAGCCCTCCCCTCACAGACATTCCTGCCTGTGCTTCCTCCCGGTATCCCACTTTCTCACTTACCTCAGGGTTTTTGGTTTCCTTCCCCCGGTGAACCTAGTTTAAAGCCCTCCTCACTAGGTTAGCCAGCCTGCTCGCAAAGATGCTCTTCCCTCTCTTCGTTAGGTGGAGCCCGTCTCTGCCTAGCACTCCTCCTTCATGGAACACCATCCCATGGTTAAAGAATCCAAAGCCTTCTCTCCAACACCACCTGCGTAGCCATTCGTTGACTTCCACGATTCGACGGTCCCTACCCCGGCCTTTTCCTTCCACGGGGAGGATGGATGAGAACACCACTTGCGCCTCAAACTCCTTTATCCTTCTTCCCACGTAGTCCGCAGTGATCCGCTCAAGGTCATTCTTGGCATAGAGATATGGCATAGAGAAATACCTCGCATAGAGAAGGGAGAACCCTTTGGTGTACTTCATGGCCAGGCTCAGGTGGACTGAGGGACTGCTTATATCCAGATTTCTGGGAGCCGTTGGCTGTGAGTATGATAAAGCTGCTCTAATCATTATGAAAATCAAGAGCCTGGATGTCGGCATAAACATCCTAAGTTGTAGCTGAAGGAAAAAAGACAGGATTTTCTCTCCACATGGACAGCCATTACCAGGAGATGCAGCTTGTAGATTTTCAAAGAGATGGCTGAAAATTGCCATTCTCTGGACCCCACCCCAATAAAAGAAAAAGATTAACAGGAAATCTTCCATGGCTGCTCTGCAGGTACTGCCATCTCATCTACAGGCTGCAAGTAGCTTCTTCGGTGGGTGGCCAATTCAAAAGGGCTAGTTACTTGTGGGCAGGGAGTGGGAGTAGAAGAAATTGGTGATAGGTATTTGTTTATTTACAGAGAATGTCACCAAAGTCCCGTTTCCCTGAACAACATAAGAAACAAACAGCAGGAGAAAGTGCCTGTGTTCACTGTTCCAAGCATTTTGCCAGCCAGCACTCTGTACCCCAAAAGCTTTTTCTCTTAGCTTTTCCTCGGGTCCCTGTTACCAGCCTTCTGTGACTGTCTGTGTGGTTTTCTCTTGCTGCTTCTGTCCCTGTGGTGCATCAGTGTGGGTTCTTGCTCTCAAACACACCTAGACAAAATCAGTTCTACCAATCCAAATCCTCCATTTGAAACCCCTTAGGTTTCAGCTTCAACTCAAGTTTTTTCATGGGCTGTGTTTTGGGTGCTGCTGCTGTGTTTCAACCACTTATGTACAGTGAGTTCTTTAGGTTTATCCTGAAAGGAAGCCAGCAACTATTTCTGACCCATAATGTTTAGTCCAACCCACAATGCTCATATTCAGTGAAGAAATTTAACTATTATATCTCTAAAGCAATGAGATTTTATAATGGAGAATTTATGACCTATTTACCCCCCAACACTAATTATAAAAGAAAAGATCCCAGAAGCTCCAGGCTGTAGAATTCTAACACAACTTAATAGAAACACTTTACATTTTTTCCCCAAAGCCTTTTTTTGGTGTGTAGGATAAATTATTTTTATGGCCCCAGAAGAATTATCCGCAATAACTTATCCTGCATTCAATACCGCCTCTTGGTGAGGACAGGTCTAATCAACTGTGCTGAATCCCTTGCCACTGAATCCAACCAACTAACCTCTTGACTCCAAGAGAGAGTTTATATTGTCTAAACAAAAGGCACAGCCTTGAGGGGCAAGTGCTTCCTTCTTTCTAATAAATGGAGACTAACAGATCTGTAAATGTTTTCTGCTATTCTGCATCAAAATGAAATATTAAATTCAACATATAGCACCGGCACTATTAACACAATCATCAACAGCAAAAACGTACCTTCAGTGTAGCAGCTGTAGCTACTTTAATGAGAAATCTACATAGAGAAAATAGGCAATCAAATTTCTACAAAGCGTGAAATTTTCCATTTAAACTCTCTTCCTTTTATATAATACAGCTGCAACAGTTCTCTGTGGCTTTTCCTACAAATGCCTCCGCTCAGATGACTCTTGGTAGCAGAATATCTTCGAAACAACTCATTTGAGATTCAGAAGATTTCCTCTGAAAGAGACTGGACCTGACCCCAAAACTTTTAGCAAGCAAAAACCTGCATTATTTACCGTAATAAGTCAGCAACTAGTTATCCAGAGAATGTTGTAAATGAAGAACATTTCTGATAAGTGAAAATGGCTCTAGATGTAATAAATTTCTGTCCTTTGCTTCCAAACAAATATCTGGTAATTTTAGTCAAAGTATTAATCTTCAAAAGGCCTTTGATGTTGTGATCTATTTGTCTGCTGAACTTTATAATTTGGATTTTAATGAGGAAGGGATTCTGTGGTTTTCATCATATAAAGTCATTATTGGTGGGTTCAATTGCTTAGAATTTACTGTGAATTGCAATGTTTGCCTATTACTGCAGCTCCTAAAATACTGGACTTGATGTGCTATTTTTTTCATATATTCTCTTTCTGAGACTTATATGCTCTGTATACATGGGTTTGCCACGACTCTGAAAGAAATAGTACAGCACGATTTGAATAATTAATGCATTTGTCTTCTGTCTTTCGTTACTGAATGAATAAAAAAACTCACAGAATTTTTATATCAAGTGTTTAACAGAAAATACTGTGACTGCTGGCTGTGAAAGAAAATTTTGTTGGCTTTTTAAAATTACTGTGATATCCAGTGAAGAAGTGGTGGATTTTGTTAAAATTGGGTCAAAACTTCCATTGATTTTCACCATTCCCCTTCATGCAGAGGGGCAGCACAAGGCCTATGCTACACTTACGTCCCAATTAAGCTCTACTCTGAAGATTTCAGTGGAACTTAAGCAGTGCATAGGCCCCTCTATACAGAAGGGTGAATTTCACCCTTTATGAACCCAGGAACCTATCCTTGCGACAAAGCCCATTGCCAACTGTGCCCACATATCTATTCAGGGGACACCATCAAAGGGCCTAATAACATCAGCCACACTATCAGAGGCTCATTCACCTGCACATCCACCAATGTGATATATGCCATCATGTGCCAGCAATGCCCCTCTGCCATTTACATTGGTCAAACTGTACAGTCTCTACGTAAAAGAATAAATGGACACAAATCAGATGTCAAGAATTATAACATTCATAAACCAGTCGGAGAACACTTCAATGTCTCTGGTCACGCAATCACAGACATGAAGGTCGCTATCTTACAACAAAAAAACTTCAAATCCAGACTCCAGCGAGAAACTGCTGAATTGGAATTCATTTGCAAATTGGATACTATTAATTTAGGCTTAAATAGAGACTGGGAGTGGCTAAGTCATTATACAAGGTAGCCTATTTCCCCTTGTTTTTTTCTACCCCGTCCCCCCTGATGTTCTGGTTAAACTTGGATTTATGCTGGAAATGGCCCACCTTGATTATCATGCACATTGTAAGGAGAGTTGTCAGTTTGGATGAGCTATTGCCAGCAGGAGAGGGAGTTTGTGTGTGGGGGGGGGGGGTGAGAAAACCTGGATTTGTGCTGGAAATGGCCCACCTTGATTATCATGCACATTATAGGGAGAGTGGTCACTTTGGATGAGCTATTACCAGCAGGAGAGTGAGTTTGTGTGTGTATGGGGGTGGGGTGGTGAGAAAACCTGGATTTGTGCTGGAAATGGCCCACCTTGATTATCATCCACATTGTAGGGAGAGTGATCGCTTTGGATAAGCTATTACCAGCAGGAGAGTGAGTTTTTGTGTGTGTGTTTTTTTGAAAAAAGGGGGTGGGGGGTGAGAAAACCTGGATTTGTGCTGGAAATGGCCCACCTTGATTTTCATACACATTGTGAGGAGAGTGGTCACTTTGGATAAGCTATTACCAGCAGGAGAGTGAGTTTGTGTGTGTGGTTTTTGGAGGGGGGTGGGGGGGTGATAAAACCTGGATTTGTGCTGGAAATGGCCCACCTTGATTATCATACACATTTTAAAGAGAGTGGTCACTTTGGATGGGCTATTACCAGCAGTAGAGTGAGTTTGTGTGTGTGGGGGGGTGGAGGGTGAGAAAACCTGGATTTGTGCTGGAAATGGCCCAACTTGACGATCACTTTAGATAAGCTATTACCAGCAGGAGAGTGGGGTGGGAGGAGGTATTGTTTCATGGTCTCTGTGTATATAATGTCTTCTGCAGTTTCCACAGTATGCATCCGATGAAGTGAGCTGTAGCTCACGAAAGCTCATGCTCAAATAAATTGGTTAGTCTCTAAGGTGCCACAAGTACTCCTTTTCTTTTTGTGTATACGAGTAGGTAGTTCAAGGTATAAACAAGTCATTATCTGTATGAAATTTTAGTTTGTACTGACTTCACTAGTGCTTTTTATGTTTTGTGTTGTAAAACTAAGCAAATATCTAGATGACTTGATGTACCCCTGGAAGAACCACAGGGGTACATGTACCCCTGGTTGAGAACCATTGCAATAGATGACAGCAAAGTGGCATCTCTCAAAACTGGGCCATTGTTTTATTAGTAAAGTGAAGAATAACAATATATGCAGTAACCATTTTAGTTCACCATGTCCCTGACATTGAGGGCTGTGTCCTGGAATTATGCATAAAATTAAGAAAATAATTTATCAAGCATTTTTAATGGAAGAGTATACACCAATTTGGCTTTAAATTATTTGCCAGTGTTTTCCCTCTAAATGTGGTATATTTTGCATCTCATCTTGCTTGCTAGAATGATGAAGGTAGGTGCTGAAACCTCATAGTAATATTGTTCATATGAAATGAGGCCTAATGGATAAAGCATTAAAGTGGGATTCAGGAGACTGGAATGCAAGCCAAAATAGGAAAAAACAGATTAAAGAATATTTAGATAAATGAGATGTATTGAAGTTGACAGGGCCTGCTGAAATTGATCCTAGCATACTTAGGGAACTAGCTGAAGCAATCTCAGAACAGTTAGAAAATTGTCTTCAAGAACTCATGGAGGATGGGTGCAGTCCCAAGGACTGGAAAAGGGCAAACATTGTTCCCCTTTTTCAAGAAGGGTACTAAGAGGACAGTCAGCTTAACTTCAGTGGCTGAAAAGTGCAAGAACAAATTATTAAGCTATCAATTCGTAATCATCTAGATGACAGGTGATATAGTCATCGTGGGCTTGTCATCATGGATTTGTCAAGAACAAAATAATCATGCCAAACCAACCTAATTTCTTTCTTTGGCAGAGTTAATGATGGGGGTAGGGGGGGAGGGAATCTGTAGTCATGATACCTTGATTTTTAGTAAGGATTTTTGACACAGTATCACATGACATTCTCATAAGCAAACTAGAAGAATGCAGGCTAGATGAAATTGCTATAAGATTGGTGCACAACTGGTTGAAAGGCTGTATTCAGAGTAGTTATCACTGTCAAATTGGGAGGGCATACCTAGTAGGGTCCTGTAGGGGTTAGTCCTGGGTCCCATACTCATCCATATTTTTATTAATTACTTAAATAATGAAGTGGAGAGCATACTCACAAAAATTTGCAGATGACACTAAAATGGGAGGGGTTGTAAGTACTTTGGAGGACAGGATTAGAATTCAAAATGACCTGGACAAATTGGAGAATTGTTCTGATTCAATAAGATGAAATGCAATAAAGACAAATGTAATGTACTTCACTTAAGAAGAAAAAATCAAATGCACAATTACAAAATGGGCCATAACTCACTAAGCATTGGTACTGCTGAAAAAGTTCTGTGGGTTATAGCGGATCACAAATTGAGAAAATCAACAATGTGGTGTAGTTGCAAAAGTGGCTAATATCATTCTGGGGTGTATTAACAGGAGTTTGATACGTAAGAATGGGAGTGCTGTGTCCAATTCTAGGTGCCATACTTTAGGGAAGATGTGGACAAATTGGAAAGAATCCAGAGGAGAGCAACAGAAATGATAAAAGGTTTAGAAAACCTGACCTATGAGGAAAGGTTTAAAAAAACCAAACCCTGTGCTTGTGTAGCCTTGAGAAAAGACTGAAGGGGGACTTGGTAAATCTTCAAATATGTTAAGGACTATTACAAGGAGGACAGTGATCAGTTCTTCACCATGTCCACTGAAGGTAGATCATGAAGAAATTAGCTTAATCTTCAGCAAGGGAGATTTAGGTTAGATATTAGGTGTAACTTTCCAACTATCATAGTAGTTAAGCTCTGCAATAGGCTTCCAAAGAAGATTGTGGAATCCCCATTGTTGGTGGTTCTTGAGAACAGGCTGGACAACACCTGTCAGGGATGGCCTCGGTTTAATTAGTCCTGTCTCAGTGTGGGGGCTGGACTTGATGATTTCTCAAGGTCCCTTCCGGCCCTACATTTCTAAGATTCCTAGATCTGTCACTGGCCTGCTGGGTGATCTTTGGCACATCACTTAAGTCCAGCTCCTCAAAAGTATTTAAGCTCCTAAATCCCATTGATTTAAATGGGAATTAAACACCTAAATACGTTGAGGATCTGTGCCTCAGTTTCTACTTCTGTACAGTGGGGAGTGTAGACCTTGTTAGTTATGCTTAGGGTTCCTGCAATGTGAACCAAAGTCGCTGAGCCAAAATAGGCCTGGCCTTGGCAAAATAGCCACACACTGGGTATTAACTAACCAAGTAAGCACCTTCCTGAGCTGAGAGGATGGTACAAGAATACCCAGAGTTCTCAAGTAACTACATAAACAAATTCCCAAGAGATTGCACAGTAACACACCAACCCCTCATAAGACAAGGGTGGGATGACAGGATAATGGATGAGGATGTTTTGTTCAAACTAGCAGGTATAAGGGTGGTAGCCTAACAACATCTGGAGAGTATTACGGAATTGTTTGTATCAATGTATGCAAGGAGAAGTCAAAAGAGGGGCATCTGTGTACTGGTCTAGAGGACAGCTTCCTGGTACGTTGATGGAACCAGTACCTTTTCACGGGCACACATATTAGTGTACCTGTAGCTCCTATGGGGCACTCGTACTGTGCTTTGTTGACAATAAACCTGGTCAAATGTCTTCGCCACTGAACCGAGCCTGTCATCGTTCTGTACGAACAACATCAAGGTCTGCAGAGTCACAAGCTGCACTCTCTGCTAGTGCCACTAACGCCCGAACTCCAAGACCAGCAGCACTAGCAACGTGAACAACAGGAATACTTATACTGACCTCCTTTATAAAGCACTCTGAGATCCACGGATGAAAAATGTTATATGGGCTAGATAGTTAATCATTTTTCTTTTCTTACAAATGTGTATTTATATACCAGTGTCACATATATTTCTAAGCTATCAATATGGCCTAAGTGTCTACACTAGAGAGTAGGAGGATTGTGTGAGAGCAGTGCAGAACGCCTGAGCCTTCAAAAATAGAGTCCTCAGCATACAACAGGAGAAACTGGGAGCGATCCCTTCTTAAGGGCTGCTGGAGTATTGCTTGAGACAATGTGAATGAGGCAATATCTTGCTTTTGGGCCAACTTCTATTGGTGGAGAGGACAAGCTTTTGCGCATTACAGATATTACTTTCACCCCTGGTTAGTAGGCAGCAGGCTGTGTTACAGATTGTTGTAATAAGCGATAAAACCAGTGTCTCTAAGTCCATGATTTTAAATGTCTAGCAGAGTTATGAGTTTAAGTTCCCAGGCAAGTCTTTTGAAAGTGTTGTGAAGGTTCCTTTGAGGATGAGGACTGAAATCAGATATGGAGTGATGACTCTGCAAAGTGTTTGCCCACAGGTGATAGGGTGCGTTGTCTTTTATCATTTTTTCTTTGAGTTTATTTGAGAGTATTGTGATTGGTTTCACCCACATAGTTGTTGGGGCATTTAGTGCCCTGGATGAGGTACCCCACATTGTGATAGGCATGTGTGGAACCCATGGATCTTGAAAAGTGTTGTTGGAGTGGGGCTTGATTGTCATACCAGTGGAAATATGTCTGCAGGTTTTGCATCTGTACGGTAGGGTCTGGTGTTGCTTTGCATTGGTGGGTCCTGGTCTCTGGAGAGCTTGCTTCTGTTGATGAGCTTGGTGAGGTTGGGGACTTCTAAGAAGACCAAGAAAGGAGATTCAGGAAAGATTTTTCTTACTCCATAGTTGAACCCATAAGGGGTACCAAAATTCCACAAAAGTTGAAGTCTGTCTGTTTGTGGATAATAGATTGCAATGCCATTATAACTGTCCATTTCCTTTCTTTGGTTAGGTTTTGAAACTAAATCTGGCAAACTATTCACAGTGAACAATTTGATTAATTTAGCCACTTTTTTCCTGTTGGTGAATCATTCATAAAAATTATTTTTTGGTGAATTTGTTTGTTCATAATTATTTAATTAATATTTTGTGCAAACAGATTTCAGCCTCTGGATGGCTCATAAATTACTTTCTGCTTTTTCCTTATTTTTGCTGACTTAAGTTACATTATTTTAGGCTGGAATAGTCAAAAGATGCTAAGTGACACTGTTTTAAATAGTCCCTATTTGTCAGATGTGATCTGTGCTGTGTGATTGTTCATCTAAATGGCAAGGTATTCTTCTACTCCTTTTATAGACTTACTGAAACTTGAATGAGGAAGAAGACTTAAAAATGTCACATATGGTGTGAAAACTCATTTAAATTAGGGCTGTCAATCACAGTTAACTCACACTATAACTCAAAGTTAATCGATGAAACCGATTAATGGTGATTAATTTTTTTAAATTGCGCTGTTAAGCAATAGAATGCCAAGTGAAATTTAATATTTTTGGATGTTTTTCTAAATTTTCAAATATTAGTTTCAATTACAACACAGAATACAAAGTGTACTGTGCTCACTTTATATTTTTATTACAAATATTTGCACTCTAAAAATGATGAACAAAAGAAATAGTATTTTTCAATTCACCTCATACAATTTCTGCAGTGCAATCTCTTTGTTGTGAAAGTGCAACTTACAAATGTAGATTTGTTACATAACTGCACTCAAAAACAATATAAAACTTCAGCGCCTGCAAGTCCACTCAGTCCTACTTCTTGTTCAGCCAATCACTAAGATAAACAAGTTTGTTTACATTTACAGGAGATAAAGCTGCCGACTTCTTAATTACAGCGTCACCTGAAAGTGAGAACAGGCATTCTCATGGCACTGTTGTAGCCGGCATCACAAGATATTTACATGCCAGATGTGCTAAAGATTCATATGCCTATTCATGCTTCGGCCACCATTCCAGAGGACATGCTTCCATGCTGATGATGTTCGTTTAAAAAAAAAAAAAGTTTCATTAAATTTCTGACTGAACTCCTTGGGAGAGAATTGTATGTCTCCTGTTCTGTTACCCACATTCTGCCATATATTTCATGGTATGGCAGTCTCAGATGATGACCCAGCACATTGGTTGCTTTAAGAACACTTTCACTGCACACTTGACAAAATGCAAAAGAAGATATAATGTGAAATTTCTAAAGATAGCTGAAGCACACGACCCAAGTGTGACAGGGTTGGGATTCACCACCTCAGCACCTCCTGTTGGTACCTCTGGGAATTAGCTCAGTCCATGTGGAGCACCCTCCGCTTGTGGTGTCCCATCCATCTCTCACCCTCTGTTGGCATCTGGACCCGCGTTGCTCCCTTCTCGCAGCGTCCTCTTCAGGACACTGCCCTCCGGCAGTGCCCCCAGTCCACTTTCACCCCCTTTGGGGGGGCTTAACAGCAGTCTTTCTGCTTTGCCCCATTAGCCAACCACACCCCCAAAGTCTAAGCCCTTCTGTCAGGGGTCAGGTGCAGTCTGCTATGGCCACTTCTAACAGCCAGGTGTAATACAATGGGGGGGAACCCAGGCCCGCCCTCTACTCTGGGTCCCGGCCCAGGGACCCTCTGGCGGCAGCCTCCCTGCCCTCCTTCACTCCTCTTGTCTGCCTCTCCTCCCTGGGCTGCTTCCCCTTTGGCCCCTTTGCACCTTGTGGGCCCTTCTATCAGGGCCTACAGTCTGGCAGGTACCGGGCTGGAGTTCCTTTCAGCTCCCTCGAGCCTGACCAGAACTGTGCTGTCCCAGGTGCTGGTCTCCTCACTCAGGAGATAGACCTTCCCCTTTGAAGGTCTGAGAGAGACTGACTGCCTCTTGCCTGGGCAGCCTTTATATAGGGCTGAGCCCGGCCCTGATTGGCCGCCTTCTGCTCAGCCCTGATTGGCTCTCTAACAGGCCCTCCCTGATTGGCTGCCGCCTTCCACAGCCGCTCTGACCTGCTGTAGCCCCATCTGGCATGGAAGTGGGGCAGCCGCCCCATTACACCAAGGTTTAAGGATCTGAAGTGCTTTCCAAAATCTGAGAGCGATGAGGTGTGGAGCAAACTTTCAGAAGTTTTAAAAGAGCAACACTCTGATGTGAAATCTACATGACCTGAACCACCAAAAAAGAAAATCTACTTTCTGCTGGTGGCATCTGACTCAGTAATGAAAATGAACATACGTCGGTCCATGCTGCTTTGGATCGTTATCGAGCAGAACCCGTCGTCAGCATGGACACATCCTCTGGAATGGTGGCTGAAGCATGTAGGGGCGTATGAATCTTTAGTGCAACTGGCACATAAATATCTTGCTACGCCAGCTGCAACAGTGCCATGAGAATGCCTATTCTCACTTTCAGGTGACATTGTAATTAAGAAGTAAGCAGCTTTATCTCCCATAAAGGTAAACAAACTTGTTTCTCTTAGCGTTTGGCTGAACAAAAAGTAGGACTGAGTGGTCGTGTAGGCTTTAAAGTTTTACACTGTTTTATTTTGGAATGCAGGATTTTTTTACATAATTCTACATTTGTAAAATCAACTTTCATGATAAAGACATTGCACTACAGGACTTGCAACAGGGGAATTGAAAAGTACTATTTTTTACAGTGCAAATATTTGTAATAAAAATACATATAAACTCAGCACTGTACACTTTGTATTCTGTGTTGTAATTGAGATCAATATATTTGAAAATGTAGAAAATCTCCAAAAATATTTAAATAAATGGCATTCTATTGTTTAACAGTAATTAATTTTTTAAATCACTTGATAGCCTTAATTTAAATATTTGCACAAATATTTATGGTACTTCCAACTAGTGTTTTAAGTGAATAATTGATATTTTGGTTCAGGGGCCAAACCAAAAAATTTGGGTCAGGGTGGGGACAGACTCAATTCAGTACAAACCAAAATAGACTTCCCCCGCTTGCTCCCCCAAATTCTTCATCATATTGGAAAACTTCTAAAACTTTTGTTTTGAATTGACCAAAAAGTTGTACTTGGGGGAAACACCCACCAGACAACAGGCCATCAGCCTTGATGGGCCATTAGAGAGAAACAATAAGACTTTCAAGATACTAATCTGTCTCCTTCCTGAGAGGTGCCCTGGGATGTTGCTGTGACACTACTAGTCACGTGGTCATGTCACATAGTACTAAACACTATATTGAACTTCTAGTAATTTTCTACTAAAAGGAGTGGGAGGTCAAGACTGGAAAGCAAAAGATCCCCCCCGCCTTATGTAAATCTCATTTAAGGCTTGGGAGTAAGTTGATCTTGGTTCACCCTTCACTGAATCCCCACCCAGGATGACTGCTGGAAACACCTAAGGGAAAGGGGGAGGAGTACTGAATCCAGGCTGGAAAAGGGATCTAGACTGCGAATAAGATGCCTGAAGATTTAAACTGCACGCAGGGTAGCTAACCTTCAGGAATTTCTGCAGCCTGCCCCAAAAGCAACATTTAGAGTGAGAAATTACTTCTTGAAACAAGTCTCTTTAAGCTCTTAAGTTTAGTATGCATGTTTTATTTTATTTGCTTGGTAATCTGCTTTGTTCTGTTTGGTATCCCTTATAATCACTTAAAATTTGCCTTTTATAGTTATAAAATTATTCCTTGTTTATAACACAACCCAGTTTGTGTAATTCATATCTCGGGGGGCAAGAAGGTGTGCATATCTGTCTTCACATTGAGAAAGAGGGTGAATTTTTGAGCTTCTGCTGTGCAGATCTTTCTATACAGCGCAAGAACATATCATTTTGAGTTTACTCCCCAAAGGGGGTGTGCACTTGAGTGCTGGGAAATTTTCTAGCTGAATCTTCCCATAAAGAGTTGCTTGCAGACTCTGTGATTCTACAGCTGGTGCATCTCTACCTATCTGTGTGCGTACGTGCTGCCAGAGAGCCTGATTCAGCAAAACAGGGAGAGGGGTCCCAGGCTAGTGGAATAGGTGGTCTCAGTGAAATCCCAGCACATCACCTGGCATCCCGGACAGGGGAGGGGTCCAACCTGTCACAGCTCCAATACAGGCGCTACCATTGACAGCAGTTGCAGCAGTGTCAGACACGGAGTCAGGAGGGAATCACACATAGGCAAATCACAAGCCATTGTGGGCTCTGTGCTTCAAAACCAACCCTTACGCTCCTTGCAGAAACTGATAGGCAGCCAGTGGGCAACTGAAGGATGTTCAGGTGACAGTACTGTAACTCCTGTGCTTACTGAGCATAGTGCAGAGTGCTCAGAGAGCAAGTACACAGCATTGGCCTGCATCTTTGTTCAAAATATAACACAAGGACCAAACATTGGTTTATACCCTTGCAGCTGTAAATGTTCAAATCTTTACTTTCTCGTTCATCTTCTTTTATTTCCTTGAAGAGGCAGCCAGAACTGGTAGGAGAGATGATGACCCAGCTAGTTTACTAAGGTCTTGACAACTGAAGTGGATAACTGGGGTCCAGGGAAACCAGCAAGGAGAGAATTGTCTCAGAGAATAGACACGCTCTCCCTCAAGCCTACATTTCCTTGTTCACAACAGCAAATGTATGTGTGACAAAGTTCCTCCTCTACCTTGGTGGGTCTTGCGCTTATTGGTGGATTTGCTTGGCTTGGAGCTTCACAGCAGCCCTCAGTTTGGCCGTTTTCATGAACCCACAGTCCAGGTCAACTCCTCCTGTGTCTGACCAGGAGTTGGGAGGTTTGGGGGGAACCCGGGCCCGCCCTCTACTCCCGGTTCCAGCCCAGGGCCCTGTGGAATGCAGCTGTTTAGAGTGCCCCCTGGAATAGCTGTGTAACAGCAACAACTCCCTGGGCTACTTCCCCAGGGCCTCCTCCCAACACCTTCTTTATCCTCACCATAGGACCTTCCTCCTGGTGTCTGATAATGCTTGTACTACTCAGTCCTCCAACAGTATGTGTTCTCACTCTCAGCTCCTAGCGCCTCTTGCTCCCAGTTCCTTACATGTACAACACAAACTGAAGTGAGCTCCTTTTTAAACCTGAGTGCCCTGATTAGCCTGCCTTAATTGATTCTAGCAGCTTCTTGATTGGCTGCAGGTGTTCTAATCAGCCTGTCTGTCTTAATTGTCTCCAGAAGGTTCCTGATTGTTCTGGAACCCTCCCTGTTACCTTATCCAGGGAAAAGGGACCTACTTAACCTGGGGCTAATATATCTGCCTTCGATTACTCTCCTGTAGCCATCTGGCCCGATCCTGTCACAGTATGGTTAAAACTCATTCTATTGTCCAATTCTGAATGATAGCTTTGTGCCCCAATCCTATAACTTCCTTCACATGAGTGGCCCAGCAGTAGGGCCTTGATTTTTTTTGGGGGGGGGGGTGAATAAACTCTATTTCTATGTATGACAATAGAGCCTTTTCCTATGATGTGCTCAGTTGAGACCCTTTTTTGTGCTAATAGTAGGAAGACTTTTCCCACAAACATTCGCTTGGATTTCCTACTTGGTTATCTCAGGAGATTCTTATTTGGGTGTGATTTGATTATTATAAAAACAATAAATACAAAAAGGTAAATGACTTACAGTTTGTATATGTTTCCAAATACTGCACGCTTCACGGGATCACCAATAGAACTATGTAACTCTTCAAAACTGCAAAACCAGAGAATACAAAACCCAACAAAACACATCATTAGGTGCGGGTTTACTGAGGTAAAATAGACACATGTATATAGGGGAAGGAGATGACTAGGGATGGGAGAGAAAAGGAGGTGGGGTTAGGTGGAACAGAGGTCGGACATTCTTTGAGAAGTCTCAGCATCTTTTATTCAAATTTATCTAAAAAGGGCTCCAAATTTCTTAAAACTCATTTAATCAGTCTCCACATGTATAAGCTATTCTTTCTTTGGGTGCTGACTCAGGCAGGTCTGAATACCATTCCTTTAATATGGGCATAACCCTACTCTGCCACTTTTGTAAAATCATGCACTTGATGATCACTGCAGTCCTCAAGAACCAAAGTCTTTGTGGCAGAAATAAACCCAGCTTAGCAGGTAAATATACTGGGATACAACTTTCAGCAAAAGTTTGGCTGTTGAAGTTGATCACTGTTTTAACTTTTGTGTCCACCTCTTTCCATGTCTGCCTATCTGTTGGACAGTCCCATAGCATATGCATCAGGGAAACTTTATTTTGAAAATGGCAGAAAACCACAAAACACTGGTCAAAGTCCTCAGCAGAACTGGGCAATGCTATCTTTGAATAACAGGATAATGATTTTTTAAAAATATATTTTGATACATGTAGCTACTTATGCACAAACAGAACACAGTATAAACTAATCTCGTATCACTTCCTTCTAGGGTGAGAATAATTTTTGTCTTCCAAAATTACCTGCAAAAACAAATTTTGGCCTTCATGAATCAAACCATTGAAATGTTCCTCTCTCCATGACATTTTGCCATATAAGCAAGAGATACAGGTTTCTCCATCTTGACTGTTTGAGTTATTTAAGCATCTGTTTAGCTAAAATGTGGGAGATCATTTTGCAGTTTCAATAGATTTCTGTAGAGAAGGAGGAAATCTGTTACTTGAGCCAAAAAACACTGTAGACTGGTAATAAGGACTGTATTTAAGTCATTCAGAAAATCTTATTCTCTCAATTGTCAGAGTTGCATGACTCCAGTTGATTTTTATTGGAAGTAATACAGTTAAAATCCCACATACTGCTTTCCAAATGTTGGAATAAAGATCTGACTTAAGACCATAACAACACAACAATCAGAGTTAGGTTCCCCTTGTGGTGCTGATATGCAGTCTGTATACCATAGAAAGTCACTAAGCATATAGAGACATCTGCAAATTTGAGCATACATGGGTGAGAGAAAAAATTGCGACCATAACTCGTAAATTGTCTCACTTCTCTGGAATGCAGTGTCACCATTGTTATAATTTGACATTAGATTTGGTTTGGTTTGCAGAGCAAAAAGAAAGAACTGAAGAGAAGAGAAATGCTCTTGTGATTAAAACATTGGGCAGGGACTCTGGCAGAGCTGGGAAATGAACCTTAGACTTCCTGTGACCTTGGGCAAGCCACTTAATCTGTCTCAGTTCTCCATCTGTAAAATGGTTAACACTTCCTTTCTCAGTCGATTTAGATTTTAATCTTTTTGGAGCAGGGGATATTACTGTGTATGCACAGCACCTAACACAATGGGGGCCACAATTTGAGTTGGTTGGAACACTTTTCTAACTAAATGTATTTCGTTGAAACATGTTGTTTCATTGAATCCAAATGGTTTCACCAATATGGTGTCAATGAAGTTTTTCTCCAGAAGGACTAGCTGGTTACTTCTGATGAAAGACAGCAGAATCAAAAACCTGAGCATTATGAGTAGAAAACCATTTTTTTGACACAACTGTTTCATAAAATGGTCAAAGGTTTTGTTTTTATTCTAACGTGAAACAAAAACAAATTTCAAACCCCAAAAGTTGTTGTGAAATGTTGTCCTATCACCAGCCCTAGGCAGAATCTTTCTCTATTTCTACTTGTAGACTTTTTTTTTTGTTTTATGATAAAGTGCATGAGACTGTTTGTTTGTTTTTGCCACCACTGAAATTATAGGGGACTCCTTAGGAGTCCCTTCATTCTCAGTGAAAGTGACAGATGCACAGACAACCTGTCAAAGAATACTCAGCTGACAAATTTGACTGTAATAAAGCAGTCAAGGTCCATTGTCTCAGAGCTCAGTTGGGAAATCTTTAATCTGAAGATTTCTGACTCATTAGCATGCAGATTATTGATATTATGGCCTCTAATGGCTCCATGTGAGCAGTTATGGTCCACTGGACCAGTAAATCTGCATTATGGTACCTCATTTGATCAAACACTAAATTCTATGTAGGTTCTTATACCACGCTCATCACTGTGGTACCCAAGCTCAGTAGTGCATTAGTCCTATTGCTAAGCATTTGTCACATGTTGGCTATTCTCTTTTTTTCTCTCCAGGGGAGAAGTGTGTTTTTGGTAGGGTTTTGTTTTTTGATATTCTGTTTTTGATAATCTTACACCATTTTTGGTGTAAAACAAAATTCTATACATGTGGGCTTTATTTGATTTTTTTTCCTTCAGAATATTCAAATGCACTTTTCCGTGGACAAATGAAACAAACCCTAATCCTTTCTTTTTTAAATCATAGGAGCACAATAGATTTCTGAAGCTATTAACATACTTTTTTCCTTCCTGTAGTTGAAAGGAACACACTAAGATTCCATATATTTAATCTACTTTATCTTTATGGGTAGATTTTCAAAGACACAAATGGGAGTTAGGTTCCCAATTCTCACACACTTATGCCTTTGAAAATCTCCCCCTTAAACAGTAATAACAATTTTTGCTTAGTGTTTAAAAGGTACTTTACAGGACATATAGACACACATTCTGCCCTGAAAAATTTACAATCGAACTTTAGGTTTGATGTAACAAATAGTAGAGGGGTAGGGTGAAAAAAGACTTGCTTTTCAGCACTAAGATAATATGGCTATTCAATTTACTTCTACTTGATTTCTAAACAATTCAACTGAAACTTAAAAAAATGTGGGGATGGTGGGGATGATGATGATTAGAAATGTTTTTCAACCTTCCAAGTTGTAAATAGTGAAAAAGTGAATATATAGTATTTGGAATTTTTGTCACTATTTTTACAGGACCTACAAAAATGCAATAAAAATGTTTTTGCTGACTTTGTAGCAACAGTGAAATTGGGCCAGTTTCTTAGCTGTTGACTGATATAAGCAACACCGACTTCAGTAGAACTGCACTGATTCACATGAGCTACACCCAGTTAAAACAAGGATTATGTGGATGACAGTTACACGACTGAAGCAAAGATTTTTTTCCAGCTCATGAGATTCTCTTAAATTGCAAGATTGCTGTGAGTTCCTCCCATCCTAAACAAAAGAATCAAGGGCCATCTTGCACCATTGATTATTAATAAAGCTACGCCCACCCTGCGGGGTGCAAGAGGAGGCATTTTCCTACTGGAGGAGACAACCTCCACTGGACCTTTTGAGTGGGAATGTGACCTTGCTATATGATAGGCTGGTGCAGAGAGAGGCAGGGCACAATGACATGGTGGGGGCGGGGGGAAAAGGAAGGATGATCCAGTAGCTAGGGCACTAGCCTAAAGCTTGGGATGCCCAGATTCAGTTCCCTGCTTTGCCGTAGCCTTGTAAGCTTGGGCAAGTCACCTAGCCTCTGTGACATACAAGGATACAATCCAGTTTACAGACCAGCTGTGTTACCCTGCCCAACAAATTTGGGTGCCTTACCATGCCTGCCAGCCACACTTGGGTTACACTCTGCTCTCACCAGCCATGGTTATACCACAGGGTGAGCCCAGCACACCCCCAGTCTCACATTTCTTTGGGGGAAAATCTATGTCCTGTACTGCCCAACCCTCTCCTGGACAATATAAGTTATATAAAGTCTGTTTCCGTTGATATAAATAATATACACGCAACTTGCCACCCCAAATGAGTTTCCTAGCCACTTCAATTTAAACCCACTGGATTAGATAAAACAAGTTTAACTACAAAGAGATTTAAAGTGAATACAAGTAATGAGACATGTCAGAAATGGTGACAAGAAAAATAAAGATAAAATGTTCCTGGTGCCTAACTTAACTTTGCTTTGAATTTAACATAGTTTTTCTCACCATGTGCTTTCCACAGTCTTACTGACAAAACCTCTTAGGTCAGGACTCCTTCTCCCAGAGTCAAATGAAGGCTTCCTTTGTTGCTTTTGGAACAGAGAATGTGATGGGCAGTGAGAGAGAGAGAGAGAGAGAGAGAGAGAGAGAGAGAGATGGATCCATTGGGGTGTTTGTCCCTCCTTTTTGTAGTTTCAGTCCCCATTTTGGAAAAAAAATATTTCCAGCTTGGTAGCAGGAGACAAATGCTATGGGGAAGGAAGTTCCCTGCTGCTTTTTTCTCACCTGTTTGAGTACCCTATGTTTCCCTTCCTGCTTGATTACTCTATTTACTGCTTGAATGCAAATTAAGCAGAACTCACATTCCTTTGAGACAGACCTGCTTGACAACCTCAGTTTGGAATGGTGTGAACACCACACTGTGGAATCTTATAACTTCACATACAATGTCTCCATACACATTTTATCAGGACAATACTGATCAGTAAATCATTTGAAAACTAATAATACCTTACAATGTGTACTTTGTACAAAGATTATTACAATAGTGTGTAAGGAGTGAATACAGGGATACAGCCTGTCAGTCTCTTTGTGCCTCAGTTCCCAATCTGTAAAATGGGGATGGTGATATTTCCGTACCCCACAGAGGTGGTGTGAGGATAATACATGCAAGAGTGTGAGGGGCTCAGATACTACAATGCTGCGGGCCATGTGTCACCTTAGGACCAGGGTCACTGATTTCAGCAGAGCTATTCTGGATTTACAGCATTCCAAGTGAGAGCAGGATTTGGCCCTACGACTTTGAAAACAGCATTAGGACTGGAAGTAGGTTAAGCACAGAGTGCCTACTTCTCTTTTCTCTTCCAACAGTTTTACACTGATGTAACTCCATTGACTACGGTGGATTTTTTCCTGATTTTACATCAGTGCAAGTGAGAAGAGAATTAGGCCCCAGACCTTTTGCTAGAGTACACCAGTATTGCCATTGTCTTTGGGGTATGGTTCGGTTTTATTTTGCTTTGTTTTAAATCACGCATCTCCTAATATTTGGTGGCTTTCTTAACGCACCGTTTGGAGCCATGTTCTTTTGTGGGAAGCTCAGTATTCATTTATTTTAAAGGCGTTTTTAGTCCTCAGGGTGCTGAGAAGTTTGAAAACGTGACCCTTAATGGTCCAAAAGGAACCTCATCTTTTATTTTTAAATCTCCTGATTTTTCAGCAGGCCCTACTCCTGGGTTTTGAACACTTAAACATACAGTACTGCTAACGCCATTTTTATCCTCGCTGACATCTATAATGTAGGGCCAAATTCTGCCTGGCACCTATGTGTGTGCACAGTGGGGTGGAGGGTGTGAGGAACTCTCCCTCCCCTTGTTGAGGTTCTGTAATGGCCGCATAAAATTGCAGTCCCTATACACAAGGAAACAGAGAAGCTGATCCTTCCCTATTCTCTCTCTCTCCCTCCCTCCACACACACATGCATCCCTTGGAAAACAAGGTGACACAAAGGGGTGGAGTCATGTCTCTGAATCCACCCCCCTTGCACCGTCCAGCCTTGTGTGTGGGAATAAGGTGCACTCTCTAAAGCAATGTCGATGCTGGCAAGCATAGGGAAGTAGTATACGTCCCTCAGACTGAATCACCTTTGGGACCACCCTGAAGCAGGATTGCTCCACATCAGTCCACAGAGTGTTGTTCCTACAAAGTGCAGCTGAGCCCTGAGCTTTTACACTCCTTTTCTCTGTTTAATCAGTCTTTGCCTCGTATTCTCTTTATCTCTTTGCCTTAGGGTGGGTGTATTAATTTATGTCCTTTCTCAATCAAAGGATTTCTATTTAAAATGTCAGCTAATTATACTAAAGGAATTGCATTCAGTCTGAAATATTTCCCCCCCTGGTTTGGACTGTGCCTTTTCAAGAATGTGTACATGCCAACATACAAGTGTTTGCACAAGCTGCAATTAATCAGCTAGGCACCTAGAGACATTTACAACCTTCGAGGAGGTTTACTGCACTACAGTACAGGTCAGACTTCTCTTCTGAATTCACCTGGAGTCCTTTCCAGCTCCCATTGAAATCAGTGCAAACTTCCTCATTGACTTCATTGTGAGCTGGATCAGACCCTGGATGGACATAGTAGACTTATTATTTGTATTACTGTACCACCAAGGAGCCCTAGTCATGAAGCAGGGCCCCACTGTGCTAGGCACTGGACAAACACGGAACAAAAAGACAGAGTAAGTATAAGGCCAGAGAAAATGGATGGATACAGGCAGAGTTTTATGTATGGCTAAGGAGGGGGAGCTGAAGTTTAAAAGTTAACTGCCATAAATGATGCCGTAGTGTCAGTGTTACTGTCACCCCACTGATCTGCAGCGCTCCCATTCTCCAGCCTTGGGGAAGGAGGACAGGCCTTGGAGCATAACTGGCATGATGCTAAATACTTTCTCTTCTGGTTAATATAATAAATTTTATTTCCTAGTTTTCATTTAGGGCCTGCTCCTATAGAGGGGTAAGGACTTCTTGTTGGAGTACTTCCAGAGCATAGATGGGAGTGGACAGTTCTCAACACCTTGCAGGATTAGGTCCTGGTGTGTTTTACTCAAAAGTGGGGGAAGGGTTTTGAATGGGGCCTGGGTTTGGTTTTCACTAGGATAGGGAGATAGCTGGGGTGGGAGCAAAGTAAGCAGAAGCATTACAGAAAACAAGTAAATAGTCAATGCAGACAGGAGGAGGAGGAAAAAGGAGTGGTGGAAGAGTTTTTAAGGGAGGAAAATCTCAGAACAGCTTTGTTTTTAGTTTTGTGCCTCCCTCAGCACTAAATAGAAACAGACAGCCTTTTATGAAACACACCCATGAAAAATGTCTAAAAGAAAAATCATAAAATCATGAAAGTCAGAAACAAGTTACTATCCCTGGCAGCGTTCTCAAGAGTTCCTTCCTTCTCCCACATTTGCAGCACATTATTAATCCTCTCTTAGACGCCCTCAGCAGTACTGGGTATTTGAATAAGAGCACAGTTATGTCCAGCAGCTGAACAAAGGGCCAAAATAGCATTCCCAGCCTTCCTTGAGAGCAACATTTTAAAATCGCACGTTTTGTTCACTCCCACCCAAAAGGTAATTTGAATGCTGGACAAACTATTTCCATGTTTGGAAACAAGTACCCATACCAAAGAGAGAACATCTTTCTGGTAGCTCTGCCAGAAGAGAATAGTAAAGGAGTAAACTATACCAAACTATCTGATGGGAGAGAAAAGTGAAAATACTCACCCCACCTCAATTCCAGAAAGCAGCCTAGAAAGGCAAATAGCACAGTGTCTATTTCGCCTCCCCCCCCCACCTTCCCTTAAAGACCCAGTGTAACTGTGGCAGGAATGCATAAACGTGGCAGAGAGTCTACAGAATCCTGCTTAGACAGAATACTTCAAACATATTATTTACTTAACATGTCCTTAAGTCACACTGACTTCACTGGGACTTAAACACATGCAAATCAACAGAAGCTATATCAGGCCCTAAACAAGGGATCCCGCTTGAAATACAGGACAGATGCTCACCCTATCACTGGATGCTCTCAGTCAGTGAGAAATGAGAGCATAGATGCCGTGCAGCACCCCCAGGTTTTATGTGGGGTCGCAGCAGCCGGCCCCAGGCCTGGGGTCCCAGCTGCAGGCCCCGCAGCTGTGGCCCCAGCCTGGACCCCTTTGTCTGTGTGAGTCCCCCACTCCCGGAGACACGGCCCTGCTCCCAGCACCAGTTCTGGGGGTGCGGGGATGGATGGGGTAAAGGGGCTGGCTTTCAGCACCTCCCCTATTCAAAGTGCACCAGCACCACTGGATGAGAGCGCCACTTTACCATGGTGAGTTATTTGGCTTGTAGCATTCCCACAAAGAGCAGTCTTGATAGAATGATCTTTGTCCTCAGCATTACATCACCATGATAGATATCCACTTTTGTGGCTATGATTGAAAATTGATTGCAAGTCACCGGTCACTTTCTATTTTCATTATAATGATAGAGTAGAATCATTTACCCAGACAGATGTTTATGTGCTATGGGTCAGTGCTCCAATCTCCTCCTTCCTAGGGCATGAACGTCAATCAGCATTCATGGTGCGGCTGGTGGTGTTAGGGTCTCTATCCTGTAGGGTCTCTAAGAACAAAGCCATCTTGTAACCTCACACGCTTTTCCTGTTTGTCATTGCAGAGATGCTTTCCTGGTGGGTTGGTGATTTACTGTCCAAGAGCAATGGCAACATATGATACAGGGTTGTAAACCGTTATGCTGTATGTAAGGTCATGTTAATCTTTTGACTATCACCCTCTATTTTGTGGGGGTTAATAAATTGGCTATAAACATGCAGCCAAAGTGAAACTTGGCATAAAACAAATGTCTGACTTAAAGGATTTTGGGGAAAAAAAACAAGTAGCTGATTTCAGATTTTGTTTTTCTCCTTTCACTTATATGACTCAAATCCAAATTTGATTTAAAAGATTAATGATTTAATAATTTCTGGGTAACTATTTGTTTCACAACACAATGAAAATATATCTGTGATTGTCTTAGTGTGTCTGAGTGCTAGGAGCACAACATCAGTCTTTTTGTTAAATGTGTATGATACAACTTTGGATGTAAAACGAAATACGATTTTTAAACCCGGAGGGAAAAGTTCAGTTTCCTCAGAAAATCACTTTAAAGCTTATCTACGGGTTACAGATTGTATAGGTGCCACTTCAAGTGGATTTACAAAGAGCTCCTGGAATCTAATGAAATCATCAATGAGATACCAAAGGTGTAACTGATATGTAACTTTTGAGTATTCATTGCTTAGGGCTGCACCCCTTATGTATGCTGACAGATCCAGTGTTTTTCAGCTATTCAACTTTCCATGGTGCATTTTAACAGGTAACACCACTGTCAAGGTTCCTCCCCCACTCTGAACTCTAGGGTACAGATGTGGGGACCTGCATGAAAAACCTCCTAAGCTTATCTTTACCAGCTTAGGTCAAAACTTCCCCAAGGTACAAAATATTACCCCCGTTATCCTTGGAATGGCCGCTACCACCACCAAACTAATACTGGTTACTGGGGAAGAGCTGTTTGGACGCGTCCTTCCCCCCAAAATACTTCCCAAAACCTTGCACCCCACTTCCTGGACAAGGTTTGGTAAAAAGCCTCACCAATTTGCCTAGGTGACTACAGACCCAGACCCTTGGATCTTAAGAACAATGAACAATCCTCCCAACACTTGCACCCCCCCTTTCCTGGGAAATGTTGGATAAAAAGCCTCACCAATTTGCATAGGTGACCACAGACCCAAACCCTTGGATCTGAGAACAATGAAAAAGCATTCAGTGTTTTACAAGAAGACTTTTAATAAAAAATAGAAGTAAATAGAAATAAAGAAATCCCCCCTGTAAAATCAGGATGGTATATATCTTACAGGGTAATTAGATTCAAAAACATAGAGAACCCCTCTAGGCAAAACCTTAAGTTACAAAAAAGATACACAGACAGAAATAGTTATTCTATTCAGCACAATTCTTTTCTCAGCCATTTAAAGAAATCATAATCTAACACATACCTAGCTAGATTACTTACTAAAAGTTCTAAGACTCCATTCCTGTTCTGTCCCCGGCCAAGACGACTACAGACAGACACACAAACCCTTTGTTTCTCTCCCTCCTCCCAGCTTTTGAAAGTATCTTGTCTCCTCATTGGTCATTTTGGTCAGGTGCCAGCGAGGTTACCTTTAGCTTCTTAACCCTTTACAGGTGAGAGGAGCTTTCCCCTGGCCAGGAGGGATTTCAAAGGGGTTTACCCTTCCCTTTATATTTATGACACGCCCCCCAAATCTCAGCTAGGGTGAAACACTGGCTGGGATTTCTTCCTGGAGCTCTAGGAAAACAGAGTTAATAAGACACATGCATCTCTAAATATACTACCAAGTACATAAAGACTAACAATATTTTCCACATCCCAAGGACGATTTTAACCAGTTGATTCTGGGAAACTTTCACGGGAGAGTGCATCAGCCACTTTGTTAGAAGCTCCTGAGATGTGTTGGATGTCGAAATCAAAATCTTGGAGAGCTAAACTCCACCGAAGAAGTTTTTTGTTAGTTTCTTTGACGGTGTGAAGCCACTTTAGTGCAGCATGGTCGGTTTGCAGGTGGAAACGCCGTCCCCAAACATATGGGCGTAGCTTTTCCAGAGCGTAGACAATGGCATAACATTCTTTTTCAGTGACTGACCAGTTGCTTTCCCTCTCAGACAGTTTTTTGCTGAGAAACACTACAGGGTGGAATTCTTGATCAGGTCCTTTCTGCATTAAACTTGCTCCCACACCACGCTCGGATGCATCTGTGGTTACTAGGAACGGTTTGTCAAAGTCTGGGGCCCTTAGTACAGGGTCAGACATGAGTGTCGCTTTAAGCTTGTTAAAGGCCTTCTGACACTTTCCGGTCCACTGAACAGCATTTGGCTGTTTCTTTTTGGTTAGGTCTGTCAGTGGGGCAGCGATTTGGCTGTAGTGCGGTACAAATCGTCTGTAATAACCGGCCAAGCCTAAGAAGGATTGAACCTGTTTCTTTGACTTTGGGACAGGCCACTTTTGGATAGCATCCACTTTGGCCTGTAGGGGGCTGATAGTTCCTTGACCCACCTGGTGTCCAAGGTAAGTCACTCTGTTTAGGCCTATTTGACACTTCTTAGCCTTAACAGTTAGTCCTGCCTCCCTTATGCGCTCAAGGACTTTTTGTAGATGTTCCAGGTGGTTTGCCCAGGAATCCGAAAATATGGCCACATCGTCAAGGTAGGCGACTGCATATTCTCCTAATCCCGCTAGGAGACCATCTACAAGTCTTTGGAAAGTGGCGGGTGCATTTCGCAGCCCGAAAGGGAGTACATTAAATTCATACAGCCCGAGATGTGTGATGAAGGCTGACCTTTCCTTGGCAGATTCATCTAGCGGTACCTGCCAGTACCCCTTGGTTAAGTCCAAGGTAGAGATGAACTGGGCCCTTCCCAGTTTCTCTAATAGTTCATCTGTGCGTGGCATGGGATAGTTGTCTGGGCGAGTTACAGCATTTAGCTTACGGTAGTCCACGCAAAAACGTATTTCCCCATCTGGTTTGGGAACTAGAACCACTGGAGATGCCCATGCACTTTCAGAGGGGCGGATTACACCCATCTGTAACATATCCTGGATCTCCCGTTCTATAGCAGTTTTAGCTTGAGGAGACACCCGGTAAGGTTGGACCCTAATTGGGTGAGCATTACCTGTGTCAATGGAGTGGTATGCCCGTTCAGTCAGTCCTGGGGTGGCTGAGAACGTTGGCGCGTAGCTAGTGCACAGCTCCTGGATCTGCTGTCGCTGCATACGCCCAAGGGTCATGGAGAGGTTCACCTCTTCCACACCACCAGCACATTTCCCTTCGTAATAGACACCTTCAGGCCACTCAGCGTCGTCTCCTCCCTGGGCTGTAAACTGACAAACCTTTAATTCTCTGGAATAAAAGGGCTTTAGAGAATTAATATGATACACCTTAGGCTTTCGGTTGGAGGTGGGGAATGCTATGAGATAATTAACAGCTCCCAGGCGCTCCTGGACCACGAATGGCCCTTCCCACGATGCTTCCATTTTATGGGCCTGGAGCGCCTTTAAGACCATGACCTGGTCTCCTACTTTGAAAGAACGCTCTCTGGCATGTTTATCATACCAGGCTTTTTGCTCTTTTTGAGCATCCTGTAAGTTTTCTCTAGCAAGGGCTAAAGAGGTTCGGAGGGTGTTTTGTAGGTTGGTTACAAAGTCCAGAATGTTAGTTCCTGGAGAAGGTGAAAATCCCTCCCATTGCTGCTTCACCAACTGCAATGGCCCCTTAACCTCACGGCCATATACAAGTTCAAATGGAGAAAACCCTAACCTGGGATGTGGTACAGCTCTGTAGGCAAAGAGCAACTGCTGCAATACTAGGTCCCAATCATTGGAGTGCTCATTTACGAATTTACGTATCATGGCCCCCAAAGTTCCATTAAACTTCTCCACCATGCCATTTGTTTGATGATGGTAAGGAGTGGCAACCAAGTGATTTACCCCATGAGCTTCCCAAAGGTTTTTCATAGTTCCTGCCAGGAAATTAGTCCCTGCATCTGTGAGGATGTCGGAGGGCCAACCTACCCTGGCAAAAATGTCTGCTAGTGCCTGGCACACACTTTTAGCCCTGGTGTTGCTTAGAGCTACTGCTTCCGGCCATCGGGTGGCAAAATCCATGAAAGTCAGTATGTACTGCTTTCCTCTGGGTGTCTTTTTCGGAAAAGGACCCAGAATATCCACAGCTACTCGCTGAAATGGAACTTCAATGATGGGGAGTGGCTGGAGAGGCGCTTTGACCTGGTCTTGGGGTTTTCCCACTCTTTGGCACACCTCACAAGACTGGACATAGGTAGAAACATCCTTGCCCATTCCCTCCCAGTGGAATGACCCCCCCAAACGGTCTTTGGTCCTGTTCACCCCAGCATGGCCACTAGGGTGATCATGGGCTAAGCTCAAGAGCTTGGCCCGGTATTTAGTTGGAACTACCAACTGTCTCTGAGGATGCCAGTCTTCCTGGTGTCCCCCAGAAAGAGTTTCCTTGTATAAAAGTCCTCTTTCTACAACAAACCTGGATCGATTAGAAGAGCTGAGAGGCGGTGGGTTGCTCCGTGCCGCCGTCCAAGCTCTCTGGAGGTTTTCATCTGCTTCCTGTTCGGTCTGGAACTGTTCCCTTGATGCTGGAGACATCAGTTCCTCATGGGATTGTGGACCTAGGCTTGGTCCCTCTGGAAGCGATATAGGGGATGGAGCTGTTTCTGTTGACTGTGAACCGCTCTCCGCTGGTGTACTATGTTGGGATTCAGGCTCCGGCTGAGCCTCTTGTGTAGGGTTATCGGCTGCTGCCAGTTCAGGTTCGGTGGGGCCCTCTGGTGTTGAGGTTGCAAGTACTGGATTCAGTGCTGACACGGGGTCTGGTGTTGGTTGTTCGGCTGGTTCCGGTTCTGGGACTGGTTCCGTCTGGGTCTCTGGGACTGGATCCACTACTGCTGTTGCAGACATTGGCCTGGGGTCCAGGTCCATCACCTCTGACTGGGTCCTGATAGAAGTTTCCGGAACAGAGCTAGGCCTCACGGCTTGTTTAGCCTGGTTGCGGGTGACCATTCCCACCCTCTTGGCCTGCTTCACATGATTGGCCAAGTCTTCCCCCAACAGCATGGGGATGGGATAATCATCATAGACTGCAAAAGTCCACATTCCTGACCAGCCCTTGTACTGGACAGGCAACTTGGCTGTAGGCAAATTGAAAGAGTTGGACTTGAAGGGTTGAATCGTCACTTGGATCTCTGGGTTGATTAAATTGGGGTCCACTAAGGAAGCATGGATAGCTGACACTTGTGCTCCGGTGTCCCTCCACGCGGTGACCTTCTTCCCGCCCACACTCACAGTTTCCCTCCGCTCCAAGGGTATCTGGGAGGTATCTGGGCCTGTGGACCTCTGGTGTGATTCCGGTGCAATGAACTGTAACCTGTTGGGGTTCTTGGGGCAGTTGGCCTTTACATGCCCCAGCTCGTTACATTTAAAACATCGTCCAGCTGACGGGTCACCGGGGCGAGGTGGGTTGCTGGAGAACGGGGTGGTGGGACGATAAGGGGTCTGGAGGGTTCTTTGGGAGGTAGGTGGGGCTTTGGGCGGCCCCCGGTAATAGGGTGTGGTCTGGGGTGGTCCCTTCTGGTCTCCGCTCCAACTGCGACCAGTTTTCTTCTTCTCTGCCACCTCCACCCATCTGGCTCCAATCTCTCCTGCCTCAATTACAGTTTTGGGTTTCCCATCTAGGATGTATCTTTCTATTTCCTCAGGAACACCCTCTAAGAATTGTTCCATTTGCATTAGGAAGGGCAAATTTACTGGAGATTCAACACTTGCTCCTGATATCCAGGCATCCCAATGTTTTACAATGTGGTAGGCATGTCGGGTAAATGACATGTCTGGTTTCCACCTTAGGGCTCTGAACCTCCGACGAGACTGCTCGGGTGTTATCCCCATTCTGACTCTCGCCTTGGATTTAAACAGTTCATACTTGTTCATGTGTTCTTTAGGCATTTCAGCTGCCACCTCAGCTAAGGGTCCACTGAGCTGCGGCCTCAGCTCTACCATGTATTGGTCAGTAGAGATGTTGTACCCAAGGCAGGCCCTTTCGAAGTTTTCTAAGAAGGCCTCAGTATCATCACCTGCCTTGTAGGTGGGGAACTTTCTGGGATGGGAAGTGGTACCTGGAGAAGGATTGCTAGGGTTTGTTGGTATATTCTGCTGGGCCTTTATCCTCTCCATCTCCTCCACATGCTTCCTCTCTTTTTCCTTCTCCTCCTTCTTCAGCCGCATGAGTTCTATCTGTCTTTCATGTTCCCTTTGTTTTTCCTCAGCCTGAAATTTGGCTAATTCCAGCTGTAGTCGAGCTGAGGATTTGGCCATTCTAACCTCTCTGTTTTTAACTAACTTTACACCCGAGGTTTAGAAATAAACAAACAAAACTTGGCTGTAAAATTTTGCTGTGCTGGAATAGAATACCTATTCTCTGATAGTGATTGTCAGCCTACAGAAAAAGACAATTCCCTTGTCTCTGCTGTGGGCCCAAATTAAAGCAAAAAACCTCCAACTACTTGGAAACCTGCTTACCTAGCCCAAAGAAGAAAAAAAATTTCTTTTCAAACCTGTGCTCCTTGTAAAACAAAAAAAAAAATCAAAATCCTAAAAAAAAAACCCTGCCACTTTTGTCTCCAGGCAAATGGGTAGAGCACACACCCCCTATTTACTTTTAGGAAGAAAAGAAAAAAAAAAAAACCTCTGGGTTGGAAGACTGTGAATTTCCCTGCAGGAGTTAAGTACCCTGCCTCCAGGCAAGAAAACCTGCAATTCACAAGATAATCCCCTTTTGTCTCTGCTTGGCCACAAAGCAGAGAGAAACCAAGCTGCTTTCAGTTTCAAAGCTGCCTTCTGGACTTCCTAAAAATTCCTTTTTAAAATCTGTATTTCTAGTTCAAAAAATCTCAACTGGATCTCAAAATGATTTCAGGTTAATCCCACCACTGTGCCACCATGTCAAGGTTCCTCCCCCACTCTGAACTCTAGGGTACAGATGTGGGGACCTGCATGAAAAACCTCCTAAGCTTATCTTTACCAGCTTAGGTCAAAACTTCCCCAAGGTACAAAATATTACCCCCGTTATCCTTGGAATGGCCGCTACCACCACCAAACTAATACTGGTTACTGGGGAAGAGCTGTTTGGACGCGTCCTTCCCCCCAAAATACTTCCCAAAACCTTGCACCCCACTTCCTGGACAAGGTTTGGTAAAAAGCCTCACCAATTTGCCTAGGTGACTACAGACCCAGACCCTTGGATCTTAAGAACAATGAACAATCCTCCCAACACTTGCACCCCCCCTTTCCTGGGAAATGTTGGATAAAAAGCCTCACCAATTTGCATAGGTGACCACAGACCCAAACCCTTGGATCTGAGAACAATGAAAAAGCATTCAGTGTTTTACAAGAAGACTTTTAATAAAAAATAGAAGTAAATAGAAATAAAGAAATCCCCCCTGTAAAATCAGGATGGTATATATCTTACAGGGTAATTAGATTCAAAAACATAGAGAACCCCTCTAGGCAAAACCTTAAGTTACAAAAAAGATACACAGACAGAAATAGTTATTCTATTCAGCACAATTCTTTTCTCAGCCATTTAAAGAAATCATAATCTAACACATACCTAGCTAGATTACTTACTAAAAGTTCTAAGACTCCATTCCTGTTCTGTCCCCGGCCAAGACGACTACAGACAGACACACAAACCCTTTGTTTCTCTCCCTCCTCCCAGCTTTTGAAAGTATCTTGTCTCCTCATTGGTCATTTTGGTCAGGTGCCAGCGAGGTTACCTTTAGCTTCTTAACCCTTTACAGGTGAGAGGAGCTTTCCCCTGGCCAGGAGGGATTTCAAAGGGGTTTACCCTTCCCTTTATATTTATGACAACCACTATCATGGAATACACACACCACTGCCAAGCATCCACACCCTTCTGCTTCTGAGAGATAGGAGATTAGCCTTTCACTCAGGTCAGCGTCGTCCCAGTGGCCAATATTTAATAAGAAGGACTTCTCTTCCCTTCCCTTCCTCTTCCCTTCCCTTAATTGTTTATTTTTAACCCTGTGGGACACTGGAAATGCTCTAGCTGAAGTAATACTGGGTTGTCAGATTTTGAAATCACAACAGATCCATACACTCTCATTTTTTTGAAATCTATCTATGTATGGAGATTTGTGCCTTCTACATAAACAGCCCTCATCCTAGGCTCTAGGCACCCTTCACAAACTTTAAATACCAGGTATATATAATAGATGCTAACAACTAATGTCTTTTGTCCTCTTTAACATCCCACAATAGTCTGTCTGGTGTCAATAGACCAGTGCTGTTGGGTAGGACATAAAACCTTCTGTTGGAAATCAGCACTTCACACTAGATCATGTCTCTCTTCTCTCTGGTTATTTACAGAGGCTCACTATACAACCGCTCAAATATTACTTTACAATGTGGGGTACAGATATTGTAAGTGACAATGATAGCAGTAACTCACAAGCATTCAATAAAATCTACATACGTTCTTATAATCCTAATAGCTATTTTACTAACACAGATGGAAACAGACTGATTCCAGCTATATACTTGTCAGTAGTCAGTTGAGACATGGGGATTTTGGCATGAGTTGGAAACTGGTCTGCTAGCATCATAACCTACCTATGGAGAGCAGGCCATGCCTAATTAAAAATGAAGCCCAGGTTGGGGAGGAGCTGGGTGGTGAGCATAAGGAGAGGATGTCCCAGATGAGAAGGAGGCTGCAGGGAGAGAGGGAAGAAACTTTATAGTCCCTCTCTGGTTGTTAGAGAGGGGAAGAAAGGCATGGACTCTAGATTCCAAAGAGATGTAGATGTACTGTAATCCCAGGGAAGGGCTATGGGAAAAGGCCTGAAGGAAAGCTATTAGATAGAAGTCCATGAAGAGTCTGATGGAGCAGACTTTGGATGCTTTCTACAGGGTCTTTGGAGTGGAACGTAGAAGAGAGGGAAGGTCTGTGTTCCCCTACCTTTCACCAGAAAAGGTGGTGAAGAAACACCCTGACACAAAGGGAAGAAGAACTGGGCCTCCAGAGAGAGAGCCCTGGGAGGCATTGCTCCCCACAAGAGCAGAAGGACAACCCTGCGGAGCCTGGAAAAGGGTGAAGAGTCTACAGAGGTGCAAGCCTGGCTAAGGCCAATGAGTTATGATTATTTGAGTTTTGTTTACTGGACTCCTTGCTTACCCTGGAAAGGGTGGGACTACATTTGACCTTGCCAGAAGGCTGAGTCACAAGAAGAGGCAGGGCTGGAATAGGTGTTGACAGGGGGGAACTACGGGAAAGAGCTGTGACACCCAGCACCAGCAATGAGTCAACCCTTGTTGATGTTAAATGGTTCCTATGACTCTGTTACTTACAGTATTAATAAATAAATATAGAGTAGCCCCATGTCTGTCAGAGCATAGACTTGGTTTTCCCCTGTGGTGTTACTCTGGGAGTGGTGCTGTGACCCTTGCTATTACAGGGAGGAACGGGAAACTATTGATTATTCTGGAAGGGGTGGACTTTTTGGACTTCGCAGGAGGTCTAGGTCACTGCAGCGACTTCACAGTGCTGGTAGTGCTAGGCGCCAGTGAACAGCTGAAACAGGAGAAATTGAGACACAGGCAGCATCTGACACCAGGTACAGGGGAACTTTGCTACTATATTTATAGTGTGACAGAACTTACTGTATTACATACTAACAGTAAGTAGCTGGTATAGTTTAAAAATCTATTTGTACACATGATAAATTGGCTGAAGTTATCAGAGTAATTAAACGGATTCCTAAACTAGGAAGACAGTTATCTGATTGAAAAGACATCTGATGTCTCTTGAAGTCCTAGTCCTAAGAGCTCAGATATTACTGTGATACGGGACAGTACAAACCACTAAACTTTTAATATAAAATGGCACTATATTGTGCTTCTTTTCTCAGTTACTGAGCTTCTAGAGAGGAATGTGACTGCATCAATATAGGGAGGTACAGACACTCACAAAGAGAGCAGATGGTGTTCAGGAGGTGTTTGCAATGCTCAGGCTTGGTTCTAAGGAAGAATCTGCAGAACCTTTGGGATTACTATACGACAAAACAAAAATAGTTGACAGGAAAATAGTAGTTAGTGAAGGGGGAAAGTTTTACATACTGCCAAAGCAGAGTGGAATTTGCCTTTTAATTCTGTTGTGGAAATATTCCACAAGGAAATGGTCTCATTCTCTAGTAGCCAGAGATGTACAAAGAGGATCCAATTCTACAGCTGTAGCTATCCTATAGCTCAAGTAGCAAGGCTGGTGCTTATTAACGTCCTTGGTTTAATAACTAGTAGAGTGAAGTGACTAATACCACCATTAAGGAGACCCAGGAAAGAGGAGATGGCCGAAATCAGTATTGTTGACACTCTCTAGCAATAGGAAGCAAAGTCTAGGAATAACTGATGTGAATTAACACAAGATCCTAAAGGTAATTTTATGTAGGCTTCTCCTCAAACCTTAGTGCCTCTGCACAATTCAGGAAAAATTTCATCACTCAAAAAACATTTTACTTCTGACTGACAGCTACAAGGGTATTTTTATTGGAGCTGACCAGTAAACATGAATTCAATTTTGCAAAAATGGAATTTGTTTTGGTCTGCATTTGGAATGGAACTGAGACCTTTTAATTTTTGCAGGGTGGAAGGGGAATGAGATCCACTTCTCCCAGAATAACCAATTATCTGGGCACTCACGAAGAATATGGGAGACACAAATGGTCTCTGCTCTCCTTGATTTGGAGCAGGTACTTGAACCCCCCTAACCACCAGGCTGTTAAGTCAGTCTCTCTCTCTCTCTCTCTCTGGCCCAATGAATATTTAAATATTTATACAGAGTGGAACAGCTCCAACAGGAGGGAGTGAGAAATGACCTATACCCAATGGCCAAGGCGCTTGCCTGGTATGTAGAGACCCAGAATCTGCCTACTTTGGAGGAACATGAACCTGAGTCACCCACATCCCAGGTGAGTGTCCTAACCACTGGGCTACTACCTATTTTGGGTCTCTCCCAACCAGAAGTTCCATCCTGGACCAATGAGTTTCTGTGGAAAAATGTCAATGAATCAGCATTTCTTTGATGTAAAAATAACTTTTTTTTTAAAAATAGGCAGATTCATTAATTATCTGCTTACAAAAATAATGTATGACTTAAATATCTACACGTCAATAGGAAACTGTCCTTAAAACATACTGAGATCTCATTTGTTCAATATATGGCTGAATTCACTAAAACCCTAAAAGACACTAAAATGAAACTCAACATAGGATTTGTGTTCCATCTTAGCTGGAAAAATTCAGTACTATGTTATCTTGGTGATTCTCTTATTCAGTGGAACTCCAAACATATGTTTCAGAGATGCTTGATGGTACAAAAAATATATGGAATCTATACCACAGAATATTGGTCAGATTGACATAAGTGTTATGACTGCAAAAACACAATGTTGACACTGGAAATCATATTCAAAACTTGGCACAAATGAATGGCTGAGTATCTGTAACAGCTTTGTATGAAACACTAATAGTAAACACAGGAATGTGTACATTTCAAAGTGACAAAACAATTTGATTGTACAGTGTATATAGTAGGGACATTGTTAACAGATACTGCCCATGATCCTCCTCCTCTTGGGACTAGGTCATCTTTCTTCTTGGCCCTTTTTCCTTTGCCCTCTTGGTATTACAGAGAGACACATGATCATTCTGCTAGTTAGGGTGAAATGGACACACTATACTGGCTCTGTAAGAATTTTCACGTTCACATTTGTTTTCAACTCCTTACATTCCATAAAGGTGAAATACACTCTCCTCCTCCTCCTCCTCCTCCCCACAATCCTTCACAAAGCCTGGCTAAATGGGATTTGTGGAAGGAACTACATGGAGGCTGAGGGGACTGAATTTATCTACTAACCCATGGGCAGGGTGGTGGACGCTTCTGCAGCTGCTTGGCTATCCATGAACTCAGCTCAACCCTATGTGGAGTCTGTGGTTACAGAATCTCTAATTGCAGGCCCAGGGTGGTGTTTGCAGCATAAACACAGGGAAGTTCGATAAAGACATACTCTTGCGGGAAGTTTGCAACATAACCCTATTTATTTCTCGTATTACAGAACAGTACCATGCAAGAATCCAAAAACGGGGGTGGGGGAAGGGGGAGGCAGAAGCAAACACGCTGCCTTCTTAAGGCAGCAAGGCACAAGTTGCCCACCCCCACCCCCTTGCTTTAAATTGGCTCCTTTGAGCCTTGTAGCCTGTAAGCAGGACCAGAAACCCCCATCCACTGCTCTAAAGGTAATAGCTTGCACTTTGAACACAGTCCTCAATAAACGACATAGGGTAAACCTTTTCAAAAGTGACTGAGTGATTTAGAAGCCTTACCCTCACTGAAAGTCCATGGGACTTGGGCTCCTAAGACGTGCAGTACCATTGAAATTTTTAACCCACCCACCCACAGAGTGCTCAAAAGCAGAGATATGGCCTCTACTGCAATCAGAGGCTAAGATGTCACCCTTTGAGTCTGATCCACCACAAAGGGCAGTTACTGCAGTGGAGCAGTTACTGTTCTATTGAGACTAAAGCTCTTTGTGGGTCCTTATGCTTTCCAAAGCAGCTGTCACTGTTTATGGATGTGGGGTGTGGCTTGCAGAGACCAAAGGTCCACAGCTGTTATGGCAGGCGGTGCTCCGGACTAGAGGGGGCAGAACAGTCTCTGTTTGCTGAAGTTTATAGCAGGATCTCATGTTTAAACAAAATAGCTTTGTTAAATACAAGTTCCCTGACTTGAAGAGAAGAAGACCACATTTATATAAATGAGAGAGAGAGAGAACTGTCACCCTGAGTTGGTAATATAGGAAATAATTCTCACAAACTGAGCAATGTCAGGCTTCCTTTATTTTAGCATTGTATGTTGGACCACAACCAACATGAGCATATTTCACCACAGTGATAATGGACATTATAGACAACATTTCAGTCCTACTTATTTGGGTGATTTTGATGTAATTGTGAACTGTGCTCTGTTTTTCTTTCCGCAACCAGCACCTTGGTGATGGACACAAACATCAGTTACATTATTTCCCTTTAATACTGAAATGTTTTTATGGCTATATTTGTCTGAAGTAGCAGCAGGGCTAGATTTGAAAACACTTCCAGAATACTGTCACTTGAGCAGTTGTGGTATGTAGTTTGTTCTTCCTCTGGCTGAATTGTTTATATATACATTTTTTAAAAATAAAGAATTTAGCTGTATCTCAAAAGCTTTTCACTTTCCCTGGCTAGTGTCAGATAAATATGTATTTTTTTAAAGTTAATCTTCAAGTCAGGGAAGACTCTGGATGCTGTTCAGGATATTAAAAAGTGAGGTTTGGGTTCTCCATCTGTAGTACTTGTCCCCCTCTCCACTTTAATGTGTAATAAATGTGGGAAGCACAATCCAAGTTTCATTTATGGCTTAATCCACTACCCCTCCCATCCCCCACACACTTTATTTTTCTTTCTCGCTGACATACCTCAGACTCAGAGTATACACAGAGCAAAATACATGAATGCTATAAAATGTCTAGCATTTGTATATGTCTTAATACTAAGATGGGTGAACTAGTCTGCCTGGCATTAAATGAGGATATTGATATAATAGGCATCATGGAAACTTGATGGAATGAGGATAATTGATGAGACACAGTAATATCAGGGTACAAAATATATAGCAATGATAGAGTAGTTCATGCTGGTGGGGGAATGGCATTATATGTGAAAGAAAGCAGAGTCAAAGGAAAAATACTGAATGAATCAAACTGCACTACAGAATCTTTATGGATAGAAATTCCATGTTTGAACAATAGGAGTATAGCAGTAGGAATATACTATTGACCACCTGACCAGGATGGTGAGGGTGACTGTGAAATGCTCAGAGTTTAGAGAGGCTACAAAGTCAGAAAAAAACAATAATAGTTGAAATTCCCCATTATTAATTATCCTCCCAATGCCTGGGTACATAGCAGCTCAGGATAGGATGGAGAGAGAAAATTTCTAGACATCATAAATGACTGCTTCTTGGAGCAGCTTAATAAACACAATACGTTGGGGGAAGAGTCAACATGGCTTTTCTAATGGGAAATCATCCCTCACTAATCTATTAGACTTCTTTGAGTGTGTCAATAAGTATGTAGACAAGGGTGATCCAGTTGGTATAGTACATGGACTTTTAGAAAACCTTTGACAAGGTCCTTCACCAGATGCTCTTAAGCAAACTAAGCATTCCTGGGCCAAGAGTGAAGATCCTCTCATTCATCCGTAACTGGTTAAAAGATAGGAAACAGTGAATAAATGATCCGTTTTCACACTAGAGAGAGAAAATAGCAGGGTCCCCCCAATGATCTGTACTGGCACCTGTGCTGTTCAACATATTCATAAATTATCTGGAAACAGGGGTCAACAGTGAGGTGGCAACATTTGGAGACGATACAAAATTACTGAAGATAGTGAAGTCCAAAGCTGACTGTAAAGAGTTACAAAGGGATCTCACTAAACTGGGTCAGTGGGTGACAAAATGGCAGATGCTATTCAGTCTTGATAAGTGTAAAATAATGCACACTAGAAAAAATAATCCAAATTATACATACAAAATGATGGTCTAAATTAGCTGTTATCTCTCAAGAAACATCTTGGAGTCATTGTGGATAGTTCTCTGAAAACATCTGCTCAATATGCAGTGGCAGTCAAAAAAGCTAACAATGGTTGGAACCATTAGGAAAGGGATATCTAATAAAATAGAAAATATCATAATTGCACTATTATAAATCCATGGTACCCTACACCTTGAATACTGCATGCAGTTCTGGTTGTCCTATCTCAAAATATATATATATATCTTAGAATTTTATAAAAGGTTCAGAGAAAGACATCAAATTATTATGGAACAGCTTCCACATAACGAGAAATCAAAAAGTCTGGGACTGGTCAGCTTAGAGAAAAGGTGACTAAGAGGGAATATGTTTGAGGACTATAAAATCATGAATGGTGTGGAGATCATGAATAGGGAAGTGTTGTTTATCCCTTCAAAAAACACAAGAAACAGGGTCAACCAATGAAATTAATAGGCAGAAGGTTTAAAACAAACAAAAGGAAGTACTTCTTTATACAATGCCCAGTCAACTTGTGGAACTTGTTGCCAGGGGGTGTTGTGAAGGCCAAAGGTATAGCTGGGTTCAAAAAAGAATTAGATACGTTCGTGGAGGATAGGTCCATCAATGGCTATTAGCCAAGATGGTCAGGAATGCTCCATAGAATCATAGACGATTAGGTTTGGAAGAGACCTCAGGAGGTCATCTAGTCCAACCCCCAGGTCAAGTCAGGACCAACCCCAACTAAATCATCCCAGCCAGGGCTTTGTCAAGCCAGGACTTAAAAACCTCTAAGGAAGGAGATTCCACCACCTCTCTAGGTAACCCATTCCAGTGCTTCACCACCCTCCTAGTGAAATAGTGTTTCCTAATATCCAACCTAAACCTCCCCCACTGAAACTTGAGACCATTGCTCCTTGTTCTGTCATCTGCCACTACTGAGAACAGCCAAGCTGCATCCTCTTTGGAACCCCCCTTCAGGTAGTTGAAGGCTGCTATCAAATCCTCCCTCACTCTTCTCTTCTGCAGACTAAACAAGCCCAATTCCCTCATCGTCTCCCTGTAAGTCATGTGCCCCATCCCCCTAATAATTTTCGCTGCCTTCCGCTGGACTCTATCCAATATGTCCACATCCTTTCTGTAGTGGGGGGCCTAAAACTGGACGCAGTACTCCAGATGTGGCCTCACCAGTGCCAAATAGAGGGGAATAATCACTTCCCTTGATCTGCTGGCAATGCTCCTACTAATGCAGCCCAATATGCCATTAGTCTTCTTGGCAAGAAGGGCACACTGCTGACTCATATCCAGCTTCTCGTCCACTGTAATCCCCAGGTCCTATTCTGCAGAACTGCTGCTTAGCCAGTCGGTCCCCAGCCTGTAGCGGTGCATGGGATTCTTCCGTCCTAGGTGCAGGACTCTGCACTTGTCCTTGTTGAACCTCATCAGATTTCTTTTGGCCCAATCCTCCAATTTGTCTAGGTCACTCTGGACCCTATTCCTACCCTCCAGCGTATCTACCTCTCCCCCAAGCTTAGTCTCATCTGCGAACTTGCTGAGGGTGCAATCCATCCCATCATCCAGATCATTAATAAAGATGTTGAACAAAACCGGCCCCAGAACTGACCCCTGGGGTACTCCGCTTGATACCGACTGTCAACTAGACATCAAGCTGTTGATCACTACCCGTTGAGCCCAACAATCTAGCCAGCTTTCTATCCACCTGATAGTCCATTCATCCAATCTATACTTTTTAAACTTGCTCGCAAGAATATTGTGGGAGACCGTAACAAAAGCTTTGCTAAAGTCAAGATATATCATGTCCACTGTCTTCCCCATATCCACAAAGCCAGTTATCTCATCATAGAAAGCAATCAGGTTGGTCAGCCATGACTTTCCCTTGGTGAATCCATGTTGACTGTTCCTGATCACCTTCCTCTCCTCCAAGTGCTTCAAAATGGTCTCCTTGAGGACCTGCTCCACGATTTTTCCAGGGACTGAGGTGAGGCTGACCGGACTGTAGTTCCTCGTGTTCTCCTTCTATGCTCTGGGGGTCCCTAAACCTCCAACAGTCAGAAGCTGGGCCTGGATAAGAGCGGATGGATCACCTGAAATTTCCATGTTCTGTTCATTTCCCCTGAAGCATCTGGTGATGGTCACTATCAGCAACAGGATACCGGGCTAGATGGGCATTGATCTGACCCAGTTTGGCTGTTCTCATGGTCTTAAAATAACAAAGCTTTAAAAAAAATCAAAACTCAACAGAGCTAATGACACAGGCTTATTCATAACGTTCACTTACATTCCACTATCCCTATGCCCCTCCCACACTGCACTTGAAGAAGTGCAGGTTTTCCACTTCATTCTAGTATGTTGATTTCAATGGAATTTTTTCCCCTTCTCTCTTTTTATACATAGAGGAAACAGACATTCAGGGTGTGTGTATTTTCCCCAAAACTTAAAAAAGGAATCTACAGTTTAAAGTTTCTGGGTTGACAACACTTCAATCTGCAATGCCCTGTTTATTTAGAGGACAGGTAGAGCATGAGAGCGGCAGTGTCACTTTCTCCATGCCCGTCTGCCATGTACACCAGTCCTGACATGGAGGGAACTACTTGGAGAGATGAGAAGCCTTTTCAGCTCCCTTGTTCATGTTCAAGAATGCTAGTTAACATAATTTGAGGGGTTGTTGTTTTGTTTTGTTTTTTACATGGACACCTGCCCATTGGCAACTCGGTTGAAGCCTTACAAAAGAGAGCAAAGTATAATTGTGTACTCACCCAGCTGGATTCAGAACAGTGACCCGAAGATGAAAGGCACTCACCATTTTAAAACCTGTGAGCTGCTTGGCCACAATAAGTGTGGAAACTTGTTAAAAGTTACTTTTCTCTCCCTTTTTCAGACTTTTTTCTTCATTACTTTCTATTCATAGCATAGTATTAGGGACTGCATCTGCCAAACAGCAGCCAGGCACTGGGAAGAAGGGTGTTACGTTGTATAAAATGGACTGAGATAACACACCTTAGAAGTGACCAGTCTATTTCTAACCCATCCACAATTAAACAACCTCATTAAAATTTGCAGATGACACTGGGGGAGTGGTAAATAATGAACATGACATGTCACTGATTTGGAACAATCTGGGTCACAAGCAAACAATATGTGTTTTAATGCAGCTAAATATATACATCTAGGAACAAAGAATATAGGCCATACTTAAAGGATGGGGGATTCTATTCCAGGAAGCAGTGAGTCTGAAAAATATTTGAGGGTCTTAGTCAGCTCCCTGTGTGATGGCATGGCCAAAAGGGCTAATGAAATCACTGGATTCATAAAAACAGTCTAGCAGGAGAGAGATTATATTAGTTTTATATTTGGCACTGGTGCGACTGCTGCTGGAATAGTGTGTCCAGTTCTGGTGTCCACAGTTCAAGAAGGATGTTGATAAAATGGAGAGGGTTCAAAGAAAAGTCATGAGAATAATACGAAGATTGGAAAACATGCCTTGGAGAGAAAGTTTAACATGATCCAAGGGCTGGAAATTGAATCTAGACAAAGTTGGACTGGAAATAAGGTGTATATTTTTAACAATGAGGGTAGCTAACCCTTTGGACAATTTAACAAGGGTCCTAGTAGATTCTTCATCACTAGCCATTTTTAAATCAAGATTGGATGGCTTTCTAAAAGATACACTCTAGGAGTAATTTTGGGGAAGTTCTATGGCCTGTGTTTTGCAGGAGGTCAGAGTAGATGATCACAACAGTCCCTTCTAGCCTTGGAATCTATGAAATCTGATATCTGTGAATTACACAAGATCTAAGGCTGGAAATGTGTTTCTTTGGAATCCAGCTAGCACTCCAAATACGAGTATATGCTTTATGCACATTCTAGACCTTTTGTTTTTTTGTTTTGGGTTTTTTTTTAAACTCATCTGTTACAAAGTCTACAAATGAACAGCTAAGGTATCCAGTCTGTCATATAATCTTTCATCACTCATTAATATCACCCCAGATGATTTAAACCTCCCCTTTGATTTTGCAAACATATATGCAAAGGCCATAATGACATTATTAGGGGATTATTGGAGCATGATCCCTTGAATAATTCATTATACTGACCTTTGCATGAACTTTCTGCAAACTTTAAGAGGAACAGTTAAGTTTAGGTGTGTCATCTAAATCTGATGGTGTGAGAATAGGTGGTGATTTATGAGGTTAAATATAGAATAGAGTAAACTAATGTACAAGGGCCATTGTACTCAACTACTAACTTTTTTTAAAACATATCCAGGTTTATGATCTCTTACAACAAACCACATTAGAGCTTTGTATCCTTCGATTAAGCCATAGCTCCAAATAACACATAGTTGTATCTTATTTGTAAAGACAGTTTCTTTTACAGCCAAATCAAACATCCTGAGTTTCTGTTGTAGGAGGGTAACACCTCTTCTGAGTTTTATTATATGGGCAAACGTATGTGTATACAATCTGTCACAGTAAAGATGGAAGATAAATATCGAGGATCATTCTGTGTAGGTATGAAAGAGACATATCAATTAGCAACAGGTAGGTAGATATAAGCCAATAAAGAGTACAGTCCAAGAACTGCTAGTTTTCACAGTGTTGACCTTTCCAGGTAAATAACAAGTGTCATGCCTCAACCATCTATCAAAGAAACTAAGCACAGAGATCGCTTGTTTTAAGTCATCAAATATAGGTTGGGTTCTGAAAGCACTGTAGTCTGAAAACATTGCGTGTGAGTAGATGCAGGCAGAACTTTCACAGCTGAGCCAGTATCTAGCATCAGTTGAGTGGAGTGTGGCTGAACTCCAACGACCTGCACTCAAGGGACTTACATCAAGGATAGTGACTTCACTTAACTGGTCTGGGGGAGAGGATTCTGTCATACTTTCAAAAAAATACCCAGTGTCGTCATGGTGGAAATGGGCAATCTTTTGCGGGACACCTTGTGTAGCTAGCTATGTGCAGCAGTGCAGTACTCAGCTGAATGTAATGGGAGGGTGCTGAAATACATGATGGTTACTAGGCATATGAACTATACTCATATACTACTATATTTTTGTACCAGTGCTATTTTAATCAAGAGATTCAACTGATAATAAATTAATTATATTATTTCTAGTCCCTATAAAATTATTTTAGCCTCTCCCATAACAGGCTCAATCTGACTCACAATAACAGTAGCTTTTGGTAAAGTTAGTCCTGGGTCAAGCAATAATCAGTCTCATATACATACATAGTATGGCTGTTATCTCCATGACCTGGTCTTGAATCATCTCCGACAAATCCCCATATTGTTCCTGTATAGTGACAATGTTCATCAATATATTCACTCACTTTCTGTGCACTCTGGTGAAATGTATGTCTTTCTACTACTGTCACATTAATTTTGGGCCTGAAGAAGTTATTGAAAGCTAAAATTGATGTAGCAATCAGGTTATCAGGAAGAGGACATGGATGATAAAATAAATGCTGGCTATCAGTCCCTAACACAGGGTAATATTGAAGCTTGCTTGCTTCATGGGATGGGAAATATCTATTAATAGAAAGAATACAATTCTGACATAAACCATGTCTGGTTGCTGCCATGAGGGGAGGGAGCAAAAACCAAAAGGAAAGCTAAACACTTTATTAAAGGAGCATTATAAGAACATAAGAATGGCCATACTGGGTCAGACCAAAAGTCCATCCAGCCCAGTATCCTGTCTACTGACAGTGGCCAATGCCAGGTACTCCAGAGGGAGTGAACCTAACAGGTGATCTCTCTCCTGCCATCCATCTCCACCCTCTGACAAACAGAGGCTAGGGACACCATTCCTTACCCATCGTGGCTAATAGCAATTAATGGGCTTAACCTCCATTAATTTATCCAGTTCTCTTTTAAACCCTGTTATAGCCCTAGCCTTCACAACCTCCTCAGGCAAGGAGTTCCACAGATTTACTGTGTGCTGAGTGAAGAAGAACTTCCTTTTATTTGTTTTAAACCTGCTACCCATTAATTTCATTTGGTGGCCCCTAATTCTTATATTATGGACATTATATCTTATATTATCCTGCATTAACACTCCACTGTGTGATGAAAATGTCCAGAGAATTGGGCAATTCTACTACAATCATAGTCACTCTTTATGTAGGCTTCCATCCCAATCATCTTACTCAAGGCGAGGCACCAAAACAAATTTTCAGGTAAAAGTTTCCATTACAGTCCACTCACAAGGCTAAATTCTCCTCTCACACACACCAATTTTACACAGCTGTAACCCCATCCAGTTCCATGTAGTTACTCCTGATTTTCACCAGTATAAGTGAGAGGAGACTCAAACTCTCCAGTCATGATATTGCCATACCCAGTTCCTAGCTGTGATTAAAAATATTATAAATGTCTGGATTATAGCTGATAGGACTCGGCTTGCTGTAGGATGCAGTTTCCCCATTTTTCAGGGATGGTTTTTGTCAAGCACAGACTGTGCTTTTGTTGGGTAGGGCTTGTTAGTGGTTACAGAATGGTTTTTAAAAGTCACATTTTTGTTCAATCTATAAGACTAATACCACTGTTTACTTTCAGATTTTTCTTCCTCCTCTCCCCTATATCTAGCAGTAAATTTGAATGGTCTTTGTCTAATGCGGCGTCAATCAGCTCTTGCAAAGGTTAGTGTATCCTTGGATTTACTTGATTGAGATCTGCAGGTTCATATTTACATAATTAATATACAAATCCATATTTAATCCATGCAGTTGAGGACAAAGTCATGACTGCGTAAATACTGAAGAGTCTGGCAAGCAATATTGACAAACTGCTGTAATCTGATGCTTTCCTAAGGCTGGTGTAGGAAGGGGCTACTTAGACACTGCTAGTGCACTTCTGCTGGTCCTCTGTGCTTTTGAAGATGGAGATGGGGAGACAGTAGTTAAACTAGCATCAGAGGCTCTGTTTTACTCACCCCACCCTGGGTACTGTATATATACTGAAGAGGCTTTCACTTGCCATCTCCTCTCACCTTCATGCTCATTGGGGCAGAAACAAATGTATTTGATGAATAGCACTGCAGGTCAGTGTCAGGTATCATAAATGTCTGTTTATGGTTACATGTTGTTGATTTGTGTTGGTGAATCATGAAATACTAGGGAGGACAAAGAGAAGACAAACACCACCTGCACTATCAAGGGGACGCTCTTTTGATACCACAACAATAGCTATGAAAAACTAGGTTCCAGCTACGTAGAAATCTTCACTGTGGTACATTGCCACCAGTTTTAAACATTACGCTGGGAGTAAGCACGAGGAAAAGATAACAAAATGATGACAATGCAGTCTTTAAGTACCCAGAGGAAAATTACTGCATTCCCTGGTCCAGTGGCTCTCAACCTTTCCAGACTGCTGTACCCCTTTCAGAAGTTTGATTTGTCTTGCGTACCCCAAGTTTCATCTCACTTAAAAACTACTTGCTTTCAAAATCAGACCTAAAAACACAAAAGTGTCACAGCATGCTCTGACTGAAAAATTGCTTACTTTCTCCTTTTTTACCGTATAATTATAAAATAAATCAATCTGAATAAAAATATTGTACTTACATTTTAGTGTATCGTATATAGCGCAGTATAAACATTTCATTGTATGAAATTTTAGTTTGTACTGACTTCACCAGTGCTTTTTATGTAGCCTGTTGTAAAACTAGGCAAATATCTAGCTACGTTGATGTATCCCCTGGACGACCTCTGTGTACCTCCAGGGGTACCCATACCCCTGGTTGAGAACCACTGCCCTGATCTATTCTCTGGGGCATGGGATGAAGACAGAGGAGAAAGGGAGGATTGGCTGAGTCATTTTGGGTGACTTTGTTATGCAACAGTCCCTTCAGAGGGGGCTAGGTACTTTACCTCCCATAAATGTCAGGTAAACTATGAAGGTACCAGATGACTCTGTACTTCAAAGTCTTAATTAGTTCTCTCTCCTCTCACTGTCTCCCCCTCCCTCCAGGCTGCCATGCGTCCGGTTTTCAACCAGAATGCCAGGTTGAAATGGGACTCTTTAGTGGCACTGCTGACTGGGCCACTAAAAGTCCAGTCGGAGGTGCAGCGGGGCTAAGGCAGGCTCCCTGTCTGCCCTCGCTCTGTGTGGCTCCCAGAAGTGGCCAGCATCTCCCTGCACTTCCTAGGCACGGGATCTCCATGCGTTGCCCCACCCCAAGTGCCAACTCCACAGCTCCCATTGGCCGAGAACCACGTCCAAGGAGAGCTGTGGAGGCGGCGCCTGTGGGTGTGGGCACTGCACGGAGCTCCCTAGCCCCTCCCCCTAGGAGCCAGCGGGACATACCGACTGCTTCTGGGAGCCACCTGAGGTAAATGTTGCCTGAAGCCTGCACCCTGAGCCCCCTCCTGCACCCCAAACTCCGCATCCCTGGCCCCAGTCTGGAGGCCCTCCCATACTCCGAACCCCTCAGCCCCAGCCCGGAGCCCCCTCCTGTACCCCAAACCCCTCAGCCCTGACCCCGACCCAGAGCCCACACCCCCAGCTGGAGCCCTCACCCCCTCCCGCACCCCAACCCCCTGTCTCAGCCCAGTGAAAGTGAGATGCCTGGATAGCAGTTGAAAAACCATACTGTCTGTTCTGCTGAATGAATAAGCCAATTATGATGAGTAAGTGATGTCCTTCAATTTGGCTGCTTGAAGCCTAGTCTGAGGAGGCCTTGGTGCTGCAAAGCAAAATCATTCTAAATCTTCTTTCAGGAGAAGTTCAGCAGATGAATGAAACGGCACTGACAGACTTGAGCAGTTTGATCAATTTAAATCAAGCGGTTCGATGCAAAAAGGTAGGCTGCTCCCCTGCCCAGCAGCAAGTAGCTCTGGCACTAGCATGTTCAACAGAATAAGCTTGCTCCCACTGGGCAAATTTAATAATAGTAATAAAAAACAGAGCTTCCTTTCTTAGGGAAAGTTAAGTTTAGGGCTTTAATTTCAGCTCTAATTATCTCCCTCTTAAAAGAAATAATTCTATTTTTAATGGATCTGCACAGGAACCCAAGTAGCAGTGTGTTCCAGCAATTGAGAATCAATCAAGCGGTTAACGTGGACAGCATTATTTTCTCTCCTAAAGGCAGTGTCTGCACCAGCATCAGAGCTGGATGTTCTTCTTCCCCAGGAAAAGGCAGGAAGGGTTGGTACTGGGGAGGGGGGACATATTGGGATAGGGAGGGCCCTGCTGTGCTTCTTAGAAAAGACAAAATATTTTGCCATTCATGGATAAGCGCGCAGAAGGAATCAGGAGGAAGTTGGTCTCTGGTTTCTGACAGATGTAGTAAAACCACAAATATCTTTCCTGGGAAATATTTCTAATGTTTTGATTCACTTATATATATATATACATCTACTTGATTCATGAGCACTGTGGAAGAGAAAATTGTAGTTGGTTCTTTGACAATTTTTTGGAACCAAACAAGAAAAGGCTTCTGGGTATTTTTTTTAAGTAAATCCAATGTCAATCTAACATTTCCCTTCGTTTTCTCTCAAATCCAGACTGTTAGACTTACAGCTCATCCATAATCTATTCTGTTCAGGATCCTCCACGGTTCCCAGCACTGTGGAATCTGGGTGTCACATATGTGACACTTAGTAATAAGGTTGCTTTCCTCAGAAACCCCTTTATTCAAAAGAAAGACAATTTTAATGGATGGATGTAGGCAATTAGGTGGCACAGTGAGTTAATTCACCACTTCTGACAATTCACAGTGTGGATTAAAATCTCATTTCCAGTTGGCTGGGAGCCTGGGGATGTGATCTCATCAGATCTCTCAAGTTAAATTGGGTAAAGTCTAGTCAGCAGCTGGATTAAAAGAAGATTTAAAAGGAAAACAGAGGTAGTAGCAATTTGATAGGTGATTCTTTTTTCTTTAACTCAGTACTGAATATCTAATACTAACTTTTCTTTTTCTTTTTGCAGATACAGACTAACACGGCTGCTACTCTGAAACCTACTACTAACTCAGTACTGCACAGTGAGATTAGGGGACATACCCCTCATATGCAGGTAGGTGTGGGCCCCTTGTATGATGGGGTTTTATTCAATAAATCAAGTGCCAGATGTGGTGCTAGTACATCAATTAGATTACATGCCTTGTCCTAAAGATCTTATGTTTTGTGTTCTCTAAAGCAGCAGGTAAATGCATGGTGCCATCTAAATGTCTCCTTATGATAATATGGAGTCAGATTTCCACATTTCAGTATTTGAAGTGTTATCAATAATGAAGAGCTGTTGGTTTTAATGGGAGTTGAGGATCAGGTCCTCCAAAGGCACATGGTCCCAAAACTTAGCTCTACCATGACCTCTTCAAGCTGCAGGCAAATGCAGCTTCTTTCAGTGCTACCCTCTCATCACCTGACCTCCCCTTGTGAGCTTAAATTGAAAAATGACATTGACAAGTGATATAACTCTGAAAAATGACATTGCAAAAATCACATCTTGGGATTTCATACTAACTGTCTCAATGACTTCCATACCAGATTTACTCAGTACACAAGTAAAAAGTGATCTCCCTAATTGCCATCCCTGCAAACTCACTTTAGAGTCTGAGGACCTGTTCCATCATTGTTAGTCCAGTTTCATGCCAGTCTCACTCAACTGAAATCAAGGGATAAAATTGGACTAATGCAGAAGTGAACATACATGGCCCTGAATGTTAAGTTGGGTTCTTTCTGGCTTCTGCAGTTAGGTCTTAGTTAACGTTTTTGTTGATGTGAGCCTGAAAAGAATCAGCTCAGTTTTCCAGCGTTCTATTCTCTCTGCAGTGCAAACAGCACTAAAACACAGTAAAAACTTTTTAGTTTGCAAAATCAGCCGGTGTGACTCTGAATACACTCAGGGAGCAGTTCCACTGACTAAGAGGGTGCTGTTTTTACAAAGTCGGTTTTCAGAGTTATATGGTAACTTCACTGTGAACTCCACAGTGAACTCCACAGTATCCAATCCCAAGGGCTGGTTCAGACAATTCTACCAAACCTGTGCGTGCAGGAGGCCCTATGCACATTGGGACCCTCACTCCACCAAAAGCAGGCTAAAAGGTTAGTGTGATGTTTACTATCCACACTGTGTGGCACTGTAGTATGAAGTATAAGCTGCTTATGGTTATTGAAAATTCTAGGAGTCTAGGAAAATTCTAACCCCCAGGGCCTGGCTGGGGAATGCTGCATGTTTCTTCCCTCTTGTGTTTAATAGGAAATATCTATCCATTCTTCCTGAGAGCACTTCAGAAATACATGGACGTATTATTCTCCCCAACCCCACCTGAGCAGAATTCCCTGCCCCCACCAGCTGGCATGGCATAGTTTGGGACAGTGGGAGGGTGACAACAAGGTCACATACTGGTCCCTGGATCTTGTAGCTTAGGAACCCAGTCAAATAGTGTTTTGTTGCAACCCCCGGCCACCCCCCCACCCCCCCCCCCACACACACAGTGTGATCTAGGTTTGCTTGAACTAACCTTGAGAATGCCAGAGCTGCATCCTCATGGATTACCTTGACAATCCCATAGTGTCATCTTTTAGAATGTCCTAGGCCTGTAGATCTTCAGTTAGGACCTGATCCAAAGCTCACTGAAGTGAGTCCATCTTTCCATTTGAAAAACTGGACTATGGATCAGGCCTTTGATCACAGTGAGACTTAACTAAACTCTCTGACAATCCTCAGGATAATAGAAATACTGCCTTCAGCCTCCTCTAACCCATCCATATGGGGACTCTGTTTGTGACAATCAAGTGTCAATCACAAAACTGTAGCAGATTATGATACAGTAATTAAAGTCTCTGGTCTAGATAAGTAATGTCAAATGATCATTTAACTCAGCTCCACTTCTGCTATTTTACTGCCTAATGATTGCATAGCTCACCACAGAAGAGTCATCAGCTAGTCACACAGCTGACATGGAAACTTACCAGAATATCAGAAAATGAATCCATAAGCGTAAAATCTGTAAAGTGGTCCCTGTTGTTCACTTTCAATTGTAATTGTTCACGTATTTATTTGTATCGTGCCCATTATTAAAATGAACAAGTGCTGCGAACAATTGACACAGATCAAACCCACCAGTACATCTAACAATGCCATTCATTTGTGATGGCTCTACTAAGCCAGGAACTACAAATCCCATCAGCCTCTTCCCCAGTGCACATCTCCTTTCCCTAGTCGGGTAAAGGGAAAGGTCTTGCATCAGGAACTAACCAGGCTCTGTTTGGGTAGTTATGGCTGCATGGCCAGCTGGAAGTTGGAGGGAAGCTGCAGGAAGTCTAAGCAGAGCTGGCTATGGAACAGGCTGTGAGTGCCCCACATTACAGCTGGGTGCAGGTCTGTGTGGGACTTATGGGGGAGCAGCAGCAGCAGCTGGGCAGGGAGCCAGTGCAGAGGGACCCCAATGAGAGACTCTAAATGAGCCCGGCTTGGAAATTCACAAACTCTTATTTGCTTTGAATAGAGACTAGACGGAGGAGAGCACCCCAGACACTAGACCTGAAGAACCCTAGCTCTTGGTTGGACTGTCCCAGTGACTCAAAAATTTACTGCTATTTCTTATTTTGAACTGAAACTGCCTAGCGTATCTGCAGCCTTTCCCTTTCTTGTCAGCCCTGGTAATATACCCTTTCCCTTAATCATGTGCCTGAGCGGTTATTAGGACCCACCAGGGCTAGTGCCTACAAGGTCTAGCTGTTGAAGCACTGACAGTACTTACTTCCAAACTGCAGTACACCTGGCACCCTACTGGCACCCTGAGGGCTTGGTGTACTCTGGCGCTGGGCAACAGCAATAATTGCACACTGCTAAAGTAAAAACTTTCTTGCTTGAGGCCCATATTAAGGGTTAGATTGTGCCCTTGTCTTACGTGGCCATGCTGGGGCACGAGGGAGAGAAAGGGCCACCTGTACTCCCAGTATGACTATGTAAAACCTACCTATGAGCAACAAGATGAGGAGGGGTGGCTCCATCCCCAGTGCACCAGCCAGTGGAGATAGGCAGACACAAAAGGGGAGTGTTATAACTTACTTCCCTTCTGCAGCATGAGGGGACCAGGGAATGAACTGTGGCTTCTCAGTTACCTCCTAGGGCAGCACAGCCCCGTAATCAGAGCTGAGTTGTACAGCTCAGTCTAGCCCTATGACAATGCCAGAGGGATGAATAGAGGCTTGGTTTATTCTGTAAATGCCTCTTGTTTGTTTTTAATAAGATTTCTGAAAATAGGGCCCTGCCTACCCTGGCAGAGGCATGTGGGGTGCATGAAGCTACTCACCTCAGTAAAAAGCGGGCTGTGTCCATACTGGGGTGCATAGGAAAAGGTGTGTGGCCACTTTTGGGGCTAGATAGCCAGAAAGTGACTTGCTGTGGCAAATTCAGAGCAGGTCAGTGTGGGGATGCTGACCTGACCCTCTCCCACTTTGGGTGACCGGAAGAGAAGGGCTCCACTTAGGTCCACACTGGTACAGGAAAAGCCCTCTCACCTGGAGCAGCTGGTGCTGCTCCCACCCTGTCACCCATGGAAGTGGTGCAATACAGGCTTTGTCATGATCCACTGCAGTCATTACACTAGTCGCTCCTTTCTCAGGGCACTTGGATGGAATTTTTTCCCTCACTGCCAGATTGGCCAATGTGAGGTGAGGTTTTTTTCAGCTTTGCCACAGCAGGTTGGGGGCTTATTAGGGGCAAACATGAACCAGGATTAGGGTATGATATCTCAGTGCAGGATCTAATCTGATTGAGTTGTTTTTTCTTATAGTGCCAATCACTCTAGTAGTAAGCAATGATCTGTGTTAATTCTTATGTCCTTAGATGCTGCTAATAATCTAAGGATTTCCTCCAACATGTTATGTGTATGGTAAAACCTTTAATCCTTACCTCCCTGGGAGAGCCTTAAAATGTCACCTGTTCTGCAGGGTGAATTTCACTGAAAAGCATTCCGTTCCTCATAACAAGATTCCTGCTGGAAAAGTAGAATTTTAACACTCCAAGACTATATTTTGCATAACAATGTGTAAATAGCAGTCCCAGAATGATTACGATGCATTGGTTTTTTTATCTGCCATAATATTTATAAAGTTTTAGAATGAAATCTAGGCCCTGCTGGTTAGTGGGAGTTTTGTCATTTACTTCAATAGTGCAAGATTTCATCCTTCATGTTCCATTACTGTTGCTGCCACTTCTGACGTATCTGAAGTATCATGCTAAGATTTGCTGTTGTTTCCTATCAATGCAAAACAGAGATGAGGATTGAAAATGAACACGAGTAAATGCAATACTTTCCCCTCCCCCCCGCCGCATCCCCAATTTCCAAAATGATGGTGTCATACTTATCTCTCCTACATGTTGCTGGACCATATCTTCCCTTCAATCTCTCTTCACTGGTGCCACGTTGCTCTCCATATTCAGTTAAAACTTCTTGTTCTAGCATTAAAGGCCCTTTGCAGCTCTGTCCTGGCCTATGTCTCAAAACTTGTCTCCTGTGTGTTCCCTCAATCACAATGAGGCAAGTCTTAACCCCTCTTACCCACAGCTTGTTCCTTCTTCCTCTCTTTTTCCATACTGCCCTGTAAGCCAGGGGTGCTGGAACAATTTGTATAGTGGGGGCGCTGAGAGCCATTGAACCAAACTGTAAACCCTGTATATGATGGAAACCACTGCAAGCCTGGGTGTACAGCAGTCCCCCCCCCAACACCCCTAGTTCCAGCACTTATGCTCTAAGCATCAATTATCCTCAGTCATTGTTTGCCAAGCCCACACCATCTCCTCATTCAAATCTCTTCTAAAACCCCACTTCTGTCACCCACAAGAATGGAGTTATCCTACTCCAAATATAATTGAACCAGTAAGATGTGCACAGACCAAAACCGAGTAACAACTAGATCTAAAACCATTGTACTCTCACTTACTATATAGCTACAATTAGAGCATAAGATCTTTGGAGCAAGGACCATGTCCTGTTTTTTTTGTTTGTTTCCCACGCACCCCCACCCCCCACATTCTGTGAAGCAGCTGGCACATTCTGGATAGTGTCTAACCATCCAAGTTAAAGCTACAGAATTATAGATTTCCCCCACACACACCAAAAAAACCATAGCTGCTATAAAAGGGAGCTACTCTTTTTCAATCAGTTCTGAGCCTGAAATAACTTAATCCAGCCTGGGTTTTATGTGTCTAATTTTTTTCTTGAGGTTTTACTTTTAACTTTTTAGCATGAAAATAATACCACAGCCTGCTAATGGGAAGTTCAGTGTACGGGATTAGGCAATAATATTAAATCCAAATTGGATTTGTGGACTCATGGTACTCCTATTTGATTCCATTTTAGACTGCATGTGTTTACTTTCATTATTTGCTGCCAGAAAACAAGCCACCCTCTTAACAGTGAGCATCAGAAGTACAGAATTAATGCACAACCAGTGAAAAAACAAAGGGACCGGGGCATAGGCAGTCCACACATTAGGCACCGTAGACAGTGAGCCGGGGTCAGAGAAATCGCTAGAGCTCAGCTCAATAAGCAAGAGTTGGGCTCAAAGTCAGGCCAGGATTGGAGATGGGAGATCAGAGGTGGTACCAGGCTGGAATCTAGGGTTGCCTGGTGTCCAGTTTTCGACCAGAATGCCGGGGCCATAAAAAGTCCAGTTGACGGTACTGCAGGGCTAAAGCAGGCTAGTCCCCACCTGTCCTGGCACTGTGCTGCACCCCCGAAGCGGCCAGCAGATCCGGCTCCTAGGTGGTGGGGAGGGTTGGGCATGGGGCTCCATGCGCTGTCCTCGCTCTGAGCACCAGCTTCAGGCTCCCATTGGCTGGGAACTGCGGCCAGTGGGGGCTGGGAGGCGGAGGGTGGTGACTGTGGGAGAGAGCAGGGCGCAGAGCCTCCTGCCCCTCCCTTTACCCCCTGCCTAAGAGCCGGACCTGCCACCTGCTTCCAGGGTGCAGTGCGGAGCCAGGACAGGCAGGGAGCCTGCCTTAGATGTGCAGCACCGCTGACCGGGAGCCAACCGAGCTAAGCCCACACCTCAACCCCCTGCCCCAGCCCAGAGTTCCCCCCAACCTGGAACCCCCTCCTGCACCCCAAATCCCTCAACCCTGGCCCCAGCCCAGAGCCCATATCCCCTCCTGCACCCAACCCCCCTGTCTCAACTCGCAGCCTCCTCCCACACTCCAAATCCCTCAGCCCCACCCCCCAGCCTAGAGCCCCCTCCTAAACCCCAACCCCCTTGTCCCCACACCCCCAGCTGGAGCCCTCACCCCCTCCTGCACCCCAACTCCTTGTCCCAGCCCAGAGCTCCCTCCCGCACCCTGAAGCCGTCATTTCTGGCCCCACCGCAGAGCCCACATCCCCAGTTAGAGTACTCACCCCCTCCTGTACCCCAACCCCCTTCTCCAGCCCAGTGAAAGTGAGTGAGGGTGGGAGAGAGCGAGCCACTGAGGGAGGGGGAATGTAATGATTAGGGGTGGGGCCTCGGGGGAAAGGGAGTGGCCTTGGGGCAGGAGCAGGGCGAGGGTGCTTGGTTTTGTGTGATTAGAAAGTTGGCAACCCTACTGGAATCAGGAGGCAGGAATCAGGGTCAGAGTCAGGCTGGGATCAGAGGCCAGAGATCAGAAGACAAGATGATATCTGGAGTCACAGCAGGCCCACAGTCTGTGTTGTTGCTCAGACAGCTTCCTAGGGCACCCTCCAGGGTTAAATAGGGTGGTTGGCCAATCAGAGGTCTGTAGGGTACTCTCACTCTGGCTCCCTTGGGCGGTACTTCCTGTGGTGCCTATTCTCCACAGTGCTCCTGACTGTGGCTCTGCATGGCCTCCTGGTGGCACTGTGGGAATGTCAGCCATCCCAGGCTCCACAAACTCAGATTCCTGACCCCACATCTTTACACTAAGTTACTCAAACTTTAGATTCTTGTGAAAATAAAAACCGTGTCAATAGATCATTTAAAAATACTTGCCTATGAGGTATAGGTTCTGAGCCAGTATACTTAGAAAAGCAATTCATATAAAAAAAATCTAGATCAATTCTATAGCCAAAGTTTTAGATTATATTTTTAATTTGGTGAAGTCAGTTTCTGCTTCACATTTCTTTAAGGAGACAGGCAAAAGGCTAAAGCAATTGATGGAACATATTTTCTCTATAATGCTATTCAGGCGTGTATTAGAAAGTTTTAGAAATATCTATAATTCATGTGAGATGTATTAATTCTTACATCTGCTTTTAGCGCCTCATTTATTCCAGAAATCAATACACAGAATGAAAAATATTTTCAATATTCTTCAAATCATTCCCACAGCTTTCCAATTGCTGTACAAACCCTCAAGAAATATTTTAATTTATGTTGTAAAAAAATTTCCATATAACCAATAAATGTAGATCAACATGCCATATGGTATAAAATGTGAAATCTTTATTATTAAGCCAAATGTGAAATCCACGCTAAAGCCTTGATCCAGCTGCCACCCAAGTCAATGAAAAAACTTCCTTTGATTTAGAGGGAGCTAGATCAGGTCCTAAATTTAAAAAAAAAAAACATTTTGCTTAACAACCCTTTAGAGCTACTGTATAGGAATATAAGAACTATCATACCAGAGCAGACCAATCAGCAATTTAGTCCAGTATCCCATGTCTCTCAGTGAACATTACCTGAAGCCTCATAACAAGGAATAAACTCCCAGTTATGTGCCAAATTATGTAATACTACAGTAGTTCATGGTAGAGATGGGATTTCTTCCTGGTGCGTGGTGGTGATTAAATTATTAGTCCTGTAAATGTTAACGCTGTATTTGAATTGTTCAGTGATTTGGTGAGGCAGTAGATGCCACAGATTCTCAGTCACTCTGATGTGGAAGGTGCACAGTTCAGTTTTCATTGAATATTTTTGTCACACACAATTTCAAACTTGAAGGTATGTTCATTGGATAGGTCGAGCTGAGCTGGAAAAAGAAAAATTATGGTTGAGACACTTTTCTATTCATGTCTTCTCAATATGGTCTTTTTATTTAAAAAGTATATATATATATATAGCCAGATTAAGTAGTTAACACTGAGGGCTGATCACTTTTTCCATTGTGAGAATACAATTACCTTTAGGGGTATGTTTACGCTGCAGGGTAAGCCCAGGAGTCAAACTTATACACAAGCCTAACCCCCCATCCATCTACATACAAATCTTGCTACCCAGGGCTAAGACCCAGCATCCCAGGACCCTATGGGGGGTAGAGGATCCAAGCCTGAGTCAAGATTGGACCCTCGGTTCAAGCCCTATTGTTTTGCAGTGTAGATGCAAACCCACTGATCTCATGCTCTGGGAATCCACCAAAAGTATCCCCCAGGCTGACTTTCTTCCTCTCCAAGAGCAGAGATGCCTCTGCAGCACCCCCAGACCCCGTTAACCCAAGGAGGTTAACCTTAAGTCCTTGATGTTCCAGGTGAAGAAACCTCTTCCTCTCCATTTCTTTCCTATATGCTAGGGAATCCTAGCTCTTCTTCCTGGGTCATTCCTATCCTTCGTCCTAGCCTGCCAATCTGACTTCATCTCTCCCTCTCTGGAGTGGAGGACTTGCCTTCTAGTCAGCTGGCTTCCTTTTATAGCCTGTATTTTGTTGATGAGTTCTTGCAGCAGGAGTACAGATGGGTGAAAAAGGGGTAGGAAGAGGATTCTTGTGAAAATAACTTAGCTGAACCTAGCTTTGGTACCCTCTGAAAGATGACACGAGCCAGTTGCCAATCTTGTTTGTCTAAAGCTACCCCTGTGCCCCAGGAAGCGACAAAATGACTGATCTGTGACCTGGCAGTGCACAGAACTACAACTTAAAGGCCTGTAAATGTAAGATTTTGTTCCCAATGGAGTTTGTAAACAATGTTATAGTTTGGTTTCCAAGGGCTGGAAGGGATTCCACTGTCTGAGGTTCAGAGTTGCAAAATTTGATTCCCCAAGTGGAATCACACCTCCCATTCTTCTCCCTTTAGCATAACACACTTGCTGCACTTTTTCGGAGGACAACACTAAATTTGGAGATAAGGATGAAAGACTGTAATACTGTATAAGCAACATGTCCTATAAGGTAAGGGGCTTGACACTGTATCACACACTAGCGATTTATGAAGTTAGACATCAGGTAAAGATGGAGAGGAACTGAAACGGATTAAAATATAGAGTAGTCACACAAATAAAGAGCATCTTCAGGGGACAAGGGGGGGAGGTCAGTCAGTGGAGGAAGTTAGCAAGTGGGATGCCACATGGTTCAGAATTAAGGACACATCATCTTAAGAAGACTATAAATGTCTGGGAGGAGGGTCTAAATTCAAAAGCACTCTGCATTTGTTGATAGAAAGTAAAATCAAAGCAGCTTGGAAGAATTACTGTTGGAAAGGCCTTGCACACTGCAGTGCTGGACTGTGTGCAGCAATAAAAGCAGACTAGCGCCCGTTAGGAAACCTGGTGCAGATTCAGACCCAACAAAAAGGCCTCAGGTGACAGGCCACTTCACAAGACTTGGGGTGAGTGTAGATGGTCCCCAGAAATACAAACTAGAGTACACACTACACCTACAGTATTTAGCAGAGAAGAAAAAGCTCTTGGTATCAACCACAACCTGTCAAATTCACAACAATGGGTTTCTTAGCAACTAGCTGTTGCAAATAAATGCTATAGTTTCTTTATTTTTATTTTTCAGTAGCGCTGATACCATCTCACAATTGCATATAAGTGTATCTAAATAAAAAGTAATAGGGTAGTGTGCCTTCTGTTAGTAGTCAGTCATTCAGAATATCATCATCCCAGACTCTCAGTAGCCTATGAGAAAGAGAGAACCTAATTGCATTGTTCCTGAAAGAACATAGGCAACCAACTGGCTAACAAATAAACAGGGGCTAGAAGGCCCCCCAGAAAGAGAGCAACCATAGCAGAAGAGGGATAGCAAACTAGATGAATGAGAGAAATACTCAGAGAGAATGAAAAAGGGCAATAAAAATACCCCTGCATTTTGGAGATCATGGAGAGAAAAAAATATTTAGTTTTGTTTTCTGTGGAGCACCTTCTACTATATTAAATGGATACTGGGCAATTCTGTTGTGTCTTATTTTATCAGTGCTGGTGACTCATTTAACTTATGAATGCTGCTGAGCCATTAGTGATTTTCTTTGAAAAGTCATGGAAGAGGGGAGAAATTCCAGAAGACTGGAAAAGGGCAAATATAGTGCCCATCTATAAAAAGGAAAATAAGCACAACCCAGGAAATTACAGACCAGTCAGCTTAACTTCTGTACCTGGAAAGATAATGGCGCAAATAATTAAGCAATCAATTTGTAAACATCTAGAAGATAGAAAGGTGATAAGTAACAGTCAACATGGATTTCTCAATAACAAATTTTGTCAGACCAACCTGATAGCTTTCTTTGACAGGGAAACAAGCCTTGTGCATGGGGGGAAGTGGTAGACGTGGTATATCTTGACTTTAGTAAAGCTTTTGATATTGTCTTGCATGACCTTCTCATAAGCAAACTAGAAAAATGCCACCTAGATGGAGCTACTATAAGGTGGGTGAATAACTGGTTGGAAAACCATTCCCAGAGAGTAGTTATCAGTGGTTCACAGTCATGCTGGAAGGGCATAACAAGTGGGGTCCCGCAGGTAGAGCTGTCCCTAGGGTACTGTAAATTGGGGCAGTCACCTTGGGCCCCACGCTTTGGGGGGCCCTGCAGCAGCTGCCCCGAATCACCATACCCTAGGGATGGCTCTGTGTGCATGTCGTGCAGGGGGCCAGGCTGGCCCGGGAGGTTAGTGAGGGTCCTGGCACCAGCAGCAGGGGTTGGACCCGCACTCACTGGCAGGAAGTGGCAGAACAGACCCCAGCCCACCACTCTCCACCACGCCAGCTCCCAGCGTCGCTCGGGGGAGGGGGCGGAAACCAGAAAAAGGTGGAGCAGGGACGGGAAGGGACAGGGGCTTGGGGACAGGGGTGAAGTGGGGGCAGGTCCTGGAGCGGAGGGATGGCCTTGCCCGCAGGGATCAGTTCTGGGTCCAGGTCTGTTCAATATCTTCATCAATGATTTAGATAATGGCAGAGAGAGTACACTTATAAAGATTGAGGATGATACCAAGCTGGGAGGGGTTGCAAGTGCTTTGTAGGATAGGATGATAATTCAAAATTATTTGGATAAACTGGAGAAATGGTCTGAAGTAAATAGGATGAAATTCAATAAGGACAAATGCAAAGTATTCCACTTAGGAAGGAACAATCAGTTGCGCACATACAAAATGAGAAATGACTGCCTAGGAAGGAGCACTGTGGAAAGGGATCTGGGGATCATAGTGGACCACAAGCTAAATATGAGTCAACAGTGTAACACTGTTGCAAAAAAAAGGCGAACATCGTTTTGGGATGCATTAGCAAGTGTGCTGTAAGTAAGACCCGAGAAGTAATTCTTCCGCTGTACTCCGCACTGATTAGGCCTCAACTGGAGTATTGTGTCCAATTCTGGGCGCCACATTTCAGGAAAGATGTGAACAAACTGGAGAAACTCCAGAGAAGATCAACAAAAATGATTAAAGGTCTAGAAAACATGACCTAGGAAGGAAGATTGAAAAAATGGGTTTGTTTAGTCTGGAAAAGAGAAAACTGAGAGGACATGATAACAGTTTTCAAGTACATAAAAGGTTGTTACAAGGAGGAGGGAGAAAATTTGTTCTTCTTAACCTCTGAGGATATGACAAGAAGCAATGGGCTTAAATTGCAGCAAGGGAGGTTTAGGTTGGACGTTAGGAAAAGCTTCCTAACTGTCAGGGTGGTTAAGCACTGGAATAAATTGCCTAGGGAGATTGTGGAATCTCCATCATTGGAGATTTTTAAGAGCAGGTTAAACAAACAAATGTTAAGGATGGTCTAGATAATACTTAGTGCTGCCATGAATGCAGGGGACCAGACTAGATAACCTCTCAAGATCCCTTCCAGTCCTATGATTCTATTATAAATGGGCAGCACTAGCAAAACCTGAAGGAGCGGCCAGGAGCAGAGGAAAACTCTTCAAGGTTGTCTCTGTATATTTTCCCACCGTGTCGGTCTATCCTGGGAAACAATGTTTGTTTTCGCACTTGCATGCACATGCACACACGCAGAATAACAAAATTTTAGACCCACAGAATCCCCATTTTTCACTGGGGACCAAGGCCATCCACATTAGTTCTAGGACCCTCTGCCCCACCCTAGTATCCTGCCTATACAGTTCCAGCTATAAAGTCCAAAGCAGCCATGCTGTGAGGAACTTCCCTTCCCAGTGCTGTTCCTGGAATGCCCCTCCCTCACTCTTTAAGGAGGATTCCCAAGGGCATAGGGTGACCCCGAAAAGTTCACACAGCCTTATATCTTAGCAACCACGGAATTGGTGGGAGGTGGAAGGGAATAGTGTGAAGAGTACATCTCTCTTCACATGCGGTCTTCCCCAGCCCACCTCTGACTTTCCCCTGGGTTGGCTGGCAGGCAGACAGACAGTGCCGAGGAATTCTCCTTCCTCACTCAGGGGAAGATCTGTGTATAGTCCCTTTGCCTGTGAATCCTGCACACATGGTCAGAGATGGAGCTGGGCAAAATGTGTTCGTCAACACTTGTTTGAATAAGCACCATACATTTGCTTCAATGCCCCATTTTATACCCTGTTGCTTTGACCAGGTCACCCCTCTCTTTGCATCTCTCCGCTGGCCCTCTCTTCTCCATTGCATCAAGCCTTCACTTTCAAGGCTCTTCACAGCTTACCCCCACCCTGCTTATCTCTCAATCGGTATTGAAAGGTTGAGCCCCACCGCTGATTGGCCCACGATTCCAGCTGCCATTGCCCACTTATCAGATTTTCAGACAAGCACCTACTGCTTCTTCTCAAGTACAAGGGGCAGTCTGGAAGAAAATCCCACAAAATAGCCTCAAAGCTATTTCACTGTTATCCTTCAAATCCCTCCTTAAAACTCTCCTTTGCCATGGTGCCTACAAAAAACTTGACAAGGGTTAGATTGCTGGAGATCCCTGCCTATCATGCTGACCAATATTTTAATTGTTTCACTGTACTCCCCTGTTGGTCTGTATCCATCTGTTGTTTCTTGTCTTACATTCTAAGTATAAGTTCTTTGGGGCAGGGAATATTTCTTGTTCTGTGTTTGTACAGTGCCTAACACAGTGGGGGCTTGGTCCAGGACTAAGGATCCCAGGGCTATGACAATAAAACTTCATCCAAATTTTTGTCTACAAAAATGTTGGCAGAAAGAGAAAGTGTTATGAATCCTTATGTTTTCAAACCATAATTCTTTCTGCAAGGATTCATGTGGCTGTCTTTGTAGATTTGGAAATCATCCAATCAGGGAACAGAAACAATAGCATGTCATTAAGGTGACCTGTCACACAGCACACATAGCAAATTAGGAATAGTGAAAACTCCAAGCAATAATCACAGCAGTAGTCTGAATAATCTGTCATGTGAAAAACTCGTACATGAACCATTTGTCAAATAATTTCACAGAACAAATCCATTAATAAAAAATCAGTCTTCTCACAGATAAATCACGAAGGGTGAAATTTACCCCTAGGCAGAGGGCCAGCACAGGGCCAACGCACCTCTTTAATCTTCCTTCAGCCCTCAAAACAGGGCTTCACTGGAAATTAAATGATATGTAGCCTTTGGACTGGCCCTCTGCCCATGGCTGAAGTTTACCTGTGAGAAGACTTTGATTTTTCACCTAAACAGAAGAAGGGACTGAGCAGAATGAATTATTAATTTACAATAGTTCACATAGTTGCAATCAGTGCTTTACTGTCTTTGGCGTTTTGCAAAGGCTGCAGCAGACATGCCTGGATAGGCTATGAAAGAACTATAATGTAATCTATTGTGGGGGGAAGGAGGGCTAAAAGGTTTTACAGTTAAATATTTTTTGCCATTGTAATGTAAATAAATAGGTCCATTGTTGAACTATAACCTAGCATAGGGACAGCTGTGTGTTTTCTGAATGGGGTTATGAAAATGGGGTTAAGAAGGAAACCCACCCTCAAACTTCATGGCCAGTGCTACTCTGGATGTATATATGTAAGTGTATTAAAGCCGATAAACAGGCAAAAGTTACTCCAGTATGATGTAATTGGCAACTAAAGCATTATTAAGATTATGTGTTATTGTGGCCACTGGTAACATTGCTTAGTGTTCTGACATTGAAAAGCTGCTATAAAAGAAACTCCTAAATAATCTAGATGTTTGGACTGTGTATGATGAGGAAGGATTAGCCTGTGCTGGCCTCTGAGGCTTGGCTGGGTGAGGGGAGAGGCAAAATGGGAGATTGTCAGAGAGGTAAACAAGATCCTGACTACTGCTGTGATTGAAGCCAGTAGCTTTTTAAGATAGCAACTAATTTTAAAACAAGAGGCTGTGGCCTGAAATTGGGATGGGTGAGTGCAAAAGCAATTCAGACAAAACTACTTCACAGAAAATAGCTTATAATTTGGCATAGATTGGAAAAGTCAGCAACTGAAATATGGAGCAGAGTGTAAACCAACTGTAGAGGAGAATGAACATGGTTTTTGGACATGGATAGAAATCAGGGTTGTAGCCACTAATTGGATTTTTAGGGATGTAATGAGATTGGCTGGTATTTTCTGGGTTTTTGAGGATAGGCTTTAACAGAGCATATTGTTTTTTCCTGGCTGTTAATATTCCTGTGGCTCTGGCTCATTTTGGACATGATCCAGCCTTCCCTGAACTCAATGGGAGTAGTTCCTTGACTGCAGTGGGCTTTGGATCAGGCCGATAAATAAGTCTGTATGTAAGGATGAAAAACTAGTAGAGCTTTAAGATTTTTCTTGGCACTGTTGGATTATCTTCTTCTACAATTACCAAAAAACCAAAACACCCTTTTAAAATTAATTACAGTTATCAAAGAATTGCACTGCTTTAATCCTTGTCTCCCTCCAGAGCTGTGTGCCCTTGAAGTCTTCCTTCCACGGTGATTGGTTAAGGAGTCCCTGATTCTTAATTCATTCTGCTCTCGCTCATACTAGCTGGTATTGAGTTTTAGTTTGAGGCATAAAGTTTATTATTCATATCTTCAGAAGTCAAAGTCTGTAGTTTTTACAATATTTAGAGTCCAACATAAATAAGTTTAAGTGCCTTCCTCAACTTAGTTTTGTACAGTAGCTAATTTTAAGCATAAATATTTTGAGGTCCTTTACACACAGATAGTATTGATGTGTGGTCACATATCCTATGTACATATACATCACTGTTGTCGGCCAGCCGTAAGGAAGAGAAATGAAGATCTTTGGTTCCAGAAACATAGATCCTCGGCCTTATACCTTTATAAGCTGAAGCAACAATTTCATTAGTTTGGTGGTGGAGGGAATTGCTAATATACATGAGCAGGCCTGATCTATTTCATGCAGAAAAATGTGATGGTAAGCGTACACCCATGGCCATGTATCACTAGGTGATTCCTTGGTTTTATTTTCCAGCTTACAGATATAACAGGAAGTAGTGCTGCAACTGCAGTTTTTGAAGATGATGCCTGAATTTAATGTGCATAGTAACAAACGTATGCATTTTTGCCTGCTCTGTCCTTACGGAAAAGAATTACAAAGGTAGATGCTCTAGTACAGTGGTGGGCAGCCTGCAGGCCGCACGCGTCCTGTCAGGGTAATCTGCTGGCAGGCCACGAGACGGTTTGTTTACACTGACTGTCCGCAGGCATGGTTGCCCGCAGCTCCTAGTGGCCGTGGTTCACCGTTCCTGGCCAATGGGAGCTGTGGGAAGCGGCAGCTCTTCCAGTTGTTTTGTGTCACTTTTGAGCTGATTATGTAAAGAAGCCATAAATTCAGATTAACTAGCCAGTTAGACTGGGTTCACAGCTACTTTATCTCAGTCCCATCGATTCTTGCTCTATAAGCCTTTTCTATAAGGAATAAGTGAACAAAAATGATGCCATACAGTAGTGATGTGTTTAATACTAAGTCACTTTGTGTTCCTAGATTATATGATAAATTAGGCTTGTTCATATTTTTCTCCATAGTGCACCCAGGGCAGATAAAAGGTTGTCTGGCTGTCTTAACTGGTCATTTCCATACCTTAAAAGAAATCCAAACCAGTTAAGTTTAACCTGTATTCTGAGCAGACACACTGAGTTCTGGAATAATTATAACATACCTGTGATGTATTTTACCCCAAATTACTGATATGTACTCTTCTTTACCTTCAGTTTAACACAATTTTTATTTCCAGATCAAAAACAAAGGGCTCAATTCTGCCACCCTTGCTTATGTTGGGTAGTCTTGTAAAATGGGACTACTTGCGTGGTAAAATGCTCCCCAACATGAAGTGGTGGAATCTGATTGAATTAGGATTTTAGAACAGTATCTCTATAAATGCAAAGAACACGTTCTGATATTCTTATTCACGTAGAATAGTAGCTTGACTTCAATAGGACCACTTATAGAATAAAGTAATTCTCAAAGTTATTAGTATCAGAATCTGGCCCAATGGAATTTAATAGAACATGGTATCTCTTCTACAAAATTTTTAAACCTTCCTATAGGATAGAATTTAAACCAGAATTATAGCTCTGTTATAAACCTCTGTAAATGAGGTTGTTCCTCTGAATGTTTTAAACAAAATCCAATGAGCCATGCAACTGTGATCTCGACCTTTTTTTTTTTCATTGATAGCTTTCATGCGTTGAAGCATGAAAGCACATGTGTCCAATGGCTGCCTTGAATTGCCTTGTGCAGTATTAAATGACTGCAGTGTCTGACAGACAAATCCACACTTGAAAGATCTGGAAGCATGTTCTGCACAAACACAACTGCTATAACCCAGAATTATTTTAAGCTTGACTTTTTTTATGTATATGAAGGATTTTTTCTCACAGAAATCAATAGAGCTATATTTTATAATACTCTTAAGATCAATATTAAATAACCAAAACCAAGCTTTTGGAGAAAAAAATAAATCCCATAACTGTAAATTTTCCCTAAACCTGAGCTCTATCAAATTGATCGTATCCAGTATTCAGTAGTCTGCCCCAATACATTTTATGGCCACTTAAACTGTTGCTCTTATATTTAACACTATATTTTGTGCTAGGAAAAGTTAATAAGTGCCTCTAACACTGAGAAAATCCAACTAGAGGGTGGTGGTTTGAAGTACATCCTCTTGAAGCAGTTTTCATTATACTGCTGAAAGAGCTACGTTTTGGGGGGAAATATGCACAAAGAGCTAGTTATCCATCATGGCGTCATAGATTCCAATAACACTGTAGGTAATTGTTTTACAACATGAAAGTCCAATAGAACATGCACTGAGGGACAAAGCTCTGCTGAAAACAATCAGATATATTGTACTTTGAGTTTAAAGCAGTTACACTTGTACAGTAAAATGGCACAGCAAAATAAGGGAGGTGACCTCTATGAAGTACTGAAGGGAAACTGAACATGTTGGAATCTGGTTAAATAAGCAATAGTGCCAATAGTTGCAGTTCCTACAAGTCAATATGTGATTACAATAGCAGAGCCACACCATGAGCCAAAGAAGACAGTTGCATAACAGACTTCAAGGCCATGCATTGTGCAGCTGGCAACAAAGGTGAATGTTGCTGGTAAGAGAACATAAAGATTTATCCAGAGACTTTGTTATAAGGCATCAGAAGTAAAAGTAATAATACATTCTTACCAGTATGGGGGCCGGCTCCAGCCCCCAGAAGTGGTGGGGCTTTGGGTGGAAGGGGCGGGGCTAGGGGGGGTCAGCCTCCCCCAGCCAGCCCAGCCGCGCTGCTTGGCCCCTGACGGCCGGGGCTCCAGTGGCGATTTAAAAGGGCCCAGGGCTCTGGCAGCCACCGCCACCACTACCGCAGCAGCGGCCGGAGCGCCGGGCCCTTTTAAATTGCCGGCCCCGGGGCAGCTGCCCTTTTGCCCCCACCTTTTGCCCGGGGGGGGGGAAAGGGGCAATGACGTTAAAGCGCTGTGGCAGCGCTTTAACATTGTTGCCCCTTTTTCCTCCCCTGTCAGCAGCACTGACAGGGGGGGAGAGGGGGGTTGGGGTTGGGGGACGGACGGGGACGGGGACATGGGGCAGCAACGTTGTCGTGGGCTGCCATGTTTAACATGGGCTGCATACGGGCCGGTATCGCCTTCTTACCGGTATGCTGTATCGGCCCATACCAGCTTACTTTCACCCCTGTAAGGCATGTTATAATAAGTAAAAATAGTTTATAAAAGGAATACAAAACACTTTTTGAGCAGTGGGCAGAAATCTGATGGAAAATTAAAGCAACCTGCTGCACTGAGATTTTCTATGGATTTCTGGCAGTTTATACCTGTGGAAAACTGAATCATGTGAAAATGATGACCTAACATGATTCCCCTCTTGAATCTTCTAAGGCTTTACAGGCTGTATCACATCCTTGTGGCAGATGGAAACTTTATTTTTAGACCCTCTTGTTTCCCTACAGGAGGGCCCAAACAGTAACAGTCCTTGATCCTAGGTGGTAAATCCTCAGCAGAGTTGTGTACACACAATTGAGGAATGGGGAGGCAAAGGTAGCTCTAAGACACCCTGTGATCCTGGGACTGGCCGAGTACTAAACATGAATGTGTGCTTCTCTAATGCTGCTCGCTCGCTCGCTCGCTCGCTCGCTCGCTCTCTCTCTCTCTGGTCCCACTACTTTTCAAAGGTCTACTTCTCTACTACCTATGGCCCTTGCGATAAGCTTGTTGCTCATCCCTGCACAGCCATCCAGGAGCCACATACACTCCAGCCTTAGGTTATTTAGACAGTTATATGCTAAGTAAGAGAGTGCAGAAAGGGAAATGGTGGAAGTCCTTTCACTTGGGACATTTAAAACTAGACTGGACAAAGCACTAGAAAATACATATATAGGAGCTATTCCATACCAACAGTGGGATGGAGTAGATGACCTAAGAGAGGCTTTCTCCATTTCTGAGTTTTATGCTTTTGGAAATAGCAACAGAACACATTTTTTAAAAAAAATCCTTTTCACTCCCAGTTCATGGGTGTTACCACTTACCCTCATTCTGGAAAGCTGAGCCTCTTTGTTCAGTTAGTTTCACCAGAGTGTAACTGTGGAGCTTAGCTTTGTCCTTCAGCACCAAGATCTTCCTCTATATCTAGGACAGATATAGTTTTTCATTCTGCCCCTTCCAACTTGTTGGTATTGTCTGGTCTCGGCCCTGTTTCAGTACTAAGACTAGATAGGAAAGAGCTCACTTGTATTTCCCCACAGTGGTTCAGCAAGGCACCCACTGCCAGGCTTGCTGTGTGGACCATTGGGGCTGGTTCTGTGGATGGGGGACAGCATTGCCACCTGGACCTGCTGCGGGCTACCACTAGCCCTGGATCTCCCTGGAACCAAGCAATGTGTCAAATTATGTCTTGTGGCAGTAAAAACACATCACTCCTCAAGTTCCTTTTTGGGCCTTTGAGGGTTCACCTCCCACCCAGGTCTGGGTTTAGCCCATTCTCCTTTTTGGGAAGGTCCGCCCTATCTGGGGGAGGGGTCAACTCTGTGCCAATCTCCCTTGAACTTCCTCTCAAACCCAAGCTGGCTAGCTGCATATTGATCGGCCCATTTCCCAGCTATGGTTACATCTCTAGGACTCTTATCTATTAACCATATTTCAGGTCGGGGGTGGGGAGGGGCAGGCAGAGTTCATAGAAGTGTTCGATACACATTAACTCATAGGCTTCATTGAACAGGGTAACTCCCCAACCAGTTCCCCATTTCTTTACATAATCCCTAATCTGGGTTGAAACCTCACCATAGGTCATGTCACCTTTTTCTGAACTCCCTGAAACCTTCTCCTGTGTGCTGCAGGGGTCAGGTTAAACTTTTGTGAGAAAGCTTGTTTATAACAATATATTTATAGTCCTCCCTTCCCACAAGGGTAAAAATGTCCAAGGCCTTTGTCCCAGACACTAGTGGAGCCAGGTACCCTACCATGTCCCCATTTCCCACCTTATTCAATTCATGCCCCATTTCAAAAGCATATAGGAACACATCCATGTCACCCCCTCTCCAAAGCAATGAAGTAATTTGGATTCTATGCCACTCACCAGGCCAGGTACCTGGGGACTGGCTTCACCTACCGGACTACAATTCTGCTGCTGCAGTCTATCCATCTCAAGCTGATAATACCGCTCCTTGTCTCTCTCATACTGACACTGCTGCTGTGAATCTGCTTTTTCTTGCTTCCAGTCCACAAGCTGCTGGGTTTCCAGATTTATTGTTCGCCTCCAGCTGCAGCTTCTCCTGCTCTAGCAGTTGAGCAGGGCCGACCCACAACATTTTGGCACTTGAGGTGGGGAGCTCAAATGACACCCCCATACCCCTTCGCTTGGGCCAAAACTTTGAAAGGTCTCAATTCTGCCATCTTCCTGTTCTATTCCTCTCATGGTACTGCTCTGCTACCTTCCCCTAAAAGGAGAGCTAACAACTTAAAATGCCTTGTTCAAAAATTTTTAGTAACACTCAACTTTCTAAAAGAACAGAAGCACTTATGGCACCTTAGAAACTCACTGGAATGTTGGTGTAGAGGGCGTCTACATCCATAGTGGCCCTCTATACCAACATTTCACACAAAGATGGACTACAAGCTATCAGGAACAGTATCCCCGATAATGTCATGGCAAACCTGGTGGCTGACCTTTGTGACTTTGTCCTCACCCACAACTATTTCACATTTGGGAACAATGTATACCTTCAAATCAGCGGCACTGCTATGGGTACCCGCATGGCCCCACAGTATGCCAACATTTTTATAGCTGATTTAGAACTACGCTTCCTTAGCTCTCGTCCCCTAACATCCCTACTCTACTTGCGCTATATTGATGACATCTTCATCATCTGGACCCATGGAAAAGAAGCCCTGGAGGAATTCCACCATGATTTCAACAATGTCCATCCCACCATCAACCTCAGCCTAGACCAATCCACACAAGCAGTCCATTTCCTGGACACTACTGTGCTAATAAGCGATGGTCACATAAACACCACCCTATACCGGAAACCTACTGACCGCTGTACTTACTTACATGCCTCCAGCGTCCATCCAGGACACACCACAAAATCCATTGTTTACAGCCAAGCTCTAAAATACAACCGCATTTGCTCTAATCCCTCAGACAGAGACAAACACCTACAAGATCTCTACCAAGCATTATTAAAACTACAATACCCACCTGCTGAAGTGAAGAAAGAGATTGACAGAGCCAGAAGAGTACCCAGAAGTCACCTACTACAGGACAGGCCCAACGAAGAAAATAACAGAACACCACTAGCCATCACCTTCAGCCCCCAATTAAAACCTCTCCAGCGCATCATCAAAGATTTACAACCTATCCTGAAAAATGATCCCTCACTCTCACAGATCTTGGGAGACAGGCCAGTCCTTGCTTACAGACAGCCCCCCAACCTGAAGCAAATATTCTCCAGCAACCACACGCCACACAACAAAAACACTATCCCAGGAACCTATCCTTGAAACAAAGCCCGATGCCAACTCTGTCCACATATTTATTCAAGTGACACCATCGTAGGACCTAATCACATTAGCCACGCCATCAGGGGCTCGTTCACCTGCACATCTATCAATGCGATATATGCCATCATGTGCCAGCAATGCCCCTCTGCCATGTACACTGGCCAAACTGGACAGTCTCTACGTAAAAGAATAAATGGACACAAATCTGACATCAAGAATCATAACATTCAAAAACCAGTAGGAGAACACTTTAACCTCTCTGGCCACTCAGTAAAAGATTTAAGGGTGGCAATTTTGCAACAGAAAATCTTCAAAAACAGACTCCAACAAGAAACTGCTGAGCTTGAATTAATATGCAAACTAGATACCATTAACTTGGGTTTGAGTAGAGATTTGGAGGGGCTGGGTCATTACACATATTGAATCTATTTCCCTAAGTTAAGTATCCTCACACCTTCTTGTCAACTGTCTAAATGGGCCATCTTGATTATCACTCCAAAAGTTTTTTTCCCCTGCTGATAATCGCTCATCTTAACTAATTGGCCTCTCACAGTTTGTATGGCAACTTCCAACTTATTTGTATGTATATATATCTCTTCTAACTATATGATCCATTCTATGCATCTGTAGGGAGCCAGGGTGGCTCCCCTCCGAATCAGAGGGTAAAGAGCCACCCTCTCAGCCTAAGTGGGCGGGGCCAGACCAAGTTTACGCCAATCCCCGGAAGGGGAGGGGTGGGACAGGAAGTACAAAGGGCAGGGCCCTTTGCCCAGTGAGGAGAGCACCAGGCAGGGAGACAGACACAGGCTGCTGGGTGCTCCCTCGCGATCCTGCTGCCGACCCAGTGCAGGCCCTGGGCCAGGAGGAACCGGACCGGGAGGAAGGCCTGTGGCAACCAGGACTGCCAGCCGCTGAGTACCCAGAGGACTTGGAGGGGCCCGGCTGTAGCCCAGGCCAGCGTGAGTCCGACACGGAGAGGGAGCTGGAGCTGCCAGCAGCAGAATACCCGGACGAGCTGGAGGGACCGGAGAGACCCACTTGAGAGACCGGGTAGGAAGTAGCCCAGGGGCAGAACTGCACCGTGTGGGGGGGGGGGTTTGGTCAGTGGGCGCGGATGGCCCCCCGCTGACCGAGCGGCGGGACCTTCGGCTCCCGCCACTGTCAGGGCCCTGGGCTGGAATGCAGTGGAGTCGAGTGGGCCTGCGTTCCCCTACCCCAGCCAACCTGCCTGGGTGGCAAAACTGTGCGCTACCAACATGTATTGGCGCTCCCCTGCCTGAGGGGCGCGCTGCAGACTCGTGCCAACGCTCCCCTGCCTGAGGGGCGCGCTGCAGACTCATCCTTATCTATATATCTAGAATAGCTTATCTAGAATAGCTTATCTAAAATGATCACTGTCCTTACAATGTGTATGGTAATCAAGGTGGGCCATTTCCAGCACAAATCCAGGTTTTCTCCCCGCCACCCCACTTTCCTGCTGGTAATAGTTTATCTAAAGTGATCACTCTCCTTACAATGTGTATGATAATCAAGGTGGGCCATTTCCAGCACAAATCCAGGGTTTAACAAGAACGTCTGAGGAACAGTGGGGGGGGAACGAATAAACAAGGGGAAATAGGTTACTTTTTATAATGACTCAACCATTCCCAGTCTCTATTCAAGCCTAAATTAATTGTATCCAATTTGCAAATTAATTCCAATTCAACAATCTCTCATTGGAGTCTGTTTCTGAAGTTTTTCTGTTGTAATATCGCAACTTTCGTGTCTGTAATCGCGTGACCAGAGAGATTGAAGTGTTCTCCGACTGTCGTCCTTCAGGATAGGTTGTAGATCCTTGATAATGCATTGGAGGGGTTTTAGTTGGGGCTGAAGGTGATGGCTAGTGGCATTCTGTTATTTTCTTTGTTAGGCCTGTCCTGTAGTAGGTGACTTCTGGGTACTCTTCTGGCTCTATCAATCTGTTTCTTCACTTCAGCAGGTGGGTATTGTAGTTGTAAGAGTGCTTGATAGAGATCTTGTAGGTGTTTGTCTCTGTCTGAGGGGTTGGAGCAAATGTGGTTATATCGTAGAGACGACCCAACACTCTCACAAATCTTGGGAGACAGGCCAGTGCTTGCCTATAGACAGCCCCCCAACCTGAAGCGAATACTCACCAGCAACCACATACCACACAACAGAACCACTAACCCAGGAACCTATCCTTGCAACAAAGCCCGTTGCCAACTGTGCCCACATATCTATTCAGGGGACACCATCACAGGGCTTAATAACATCAGCCACACTATCAGAGGCTCGTTCACCTGCACATCTGCCAATGTGATATATGCCATCATGTACCAGCAATGCCCCTTTGCCATGTATATTGGTCAAACTGGACAGTCTCTATGTAAAAGAATAAATGGACACAAATCAGATGTCAAGAATTATAACATTCATAAACCAGTCGGAGAACACTTCAATCTCTCTGGTCACGCGATTACAGACATGAAAGTTGCGATATTACAACAGAAAAACTTCAGAAACAGACTCCAACAAGAGATTGCTGAATTGGAATTCATTTGCAAATTGGATACAATTAACTTAGGCTTGAATAGAGACTGGGAATGGTTGAGTCATTATAAAAAGTAACCTATTTCCCCTTGTTTATCTCCCCCCCCCACTGTTCCTCAGACGTTCTTGTTAAACCCTGGATTTGTGCTGGAAATGGCCCACCTTGATTACCATACACATTGTAAGGACAGTGATCACTTTAGCTAAGCTATTACCAGCAGGAAAGTGGGGTTGGGGGAGAGAAAACCTTTTGTAGTGATAAACACTCATTTTTTCATGGTCTGTGTGTATAAAAATATCCTCTGTATTTTCCACTGTATGCATCCGATGAAGTGAGCTGTAGCTCACGAAAGCTTATGCTCAAATAAATTGGTTAGTCTCTAAGGTGCCACAAGTACTCCTTTTCTTTTTGCGAATACAGACTAACACGGCTGTTACTCTGAAATCAGTGGTTTCAGTGTCAGAGAGGATGTTCCCAGATGTTGCTTCAAAATTTGCCATCAATGAGTTGATGCAGTGAAAAATACATAGATGCTTTGAATCACATTAAAAAATTCAGCCTCACTAGAAGCTGCTGCTGCATCACTGACCACCAAGTTCAATGAATGAGAACTGCATGAGACAAAAAACGCTCAAGGGTTTAACTCTTGGACCTGTGTCTGTGCTCCTCTGTTCTTTCCTCTCATGTTGGCACCATTATCGTAGCCCTGACCTCTCATGTCAGCTATCGTAATTCCCATATCTTCCAGCTTTTTAAGAAGCACATTTGTCATACCAGCTCCTGTAGTATCATCAATGTCAATAAATTCTAGAAAATGCTCTCTGACAGTCACCTTTGCAGGGACATTTTCACTAGGTTCTGTTGTTGTTACAAAACGCACCATTAAAGTCATTTGTTCCGTATGGCTGGTGTCAGGTGTACAGTCCAGAATAACAGAGTAATATCTTGCTGACTTCAGATCTGCCACAATCTTCTGTTTGACCTTTGTTGCCAGTAACTGCATGATCTCATTTCAAATTGTTTTTCCAAGGTAGTGGTGTGTGTACATTTCTTGGGTGGTGACTCTTCTTAGATGCTCCTGGAGTACAGCATCAAACTCAGCCATCAGCTCCACAATTTTAAGGAAGTTTCCATTGTTTGGCACAAACAGCTGATCTGAAGTCGTCATGCAGTGCTAGGTTTTGGGTAGCAAGCACTCTCACAATGGCAACGAGGCTTTTCAGAACATTTTGCCAATAAAGAGACTGATGCAATCTTCTCTTGATGCTGATTATCTATGGTGGCCTTTAACCTTAGTCTCATCTCAAGCTCTTTCCACCAATGGAATGCTATCTGGTGATTTGCTGCCTTCTCATGGCATGCCAGATTTCTAGCCAGATTTTTCCAGTCCTTTGTTCCTCTAGAACCCAATGTGGCTGGAACATTAGACTGGAAGAGTTTGCAATAAAAACAGTGTGCAGCATTCTGGGTTTTTGAGTACATAAGCCATGGCCTCTCCACTTTGTCACCATTGGGGATTTCAGTAATGTATTGGATGGAAACTTCTATTTTCATTGTCTTTGGGGAACATGAAGTTTTTCACTTGCTGTGGCCCATGCAGTACAAGGAAGTCCCTCAGGCTACTGCTCAAGTGGGTCCAGAGTCCTGAATCATCTAGACTTAAGGAACTAAACTCAGCAGCAGCTGTTTCTTGCGCCTCCACCACACTCTTCTCTGACCTACACTTTTCTTCAGGAATGTGCATGGTTACATCCATCTGAGATGGAGATGTTGATGCTGCAGTAGCTGCCAGGTCACCTGCACTCTGACTAACTGGAAGATCAGGCATCTCCTCACCACTCACATCCTCACTGCGGCCAGAAGGCTCACTGTGAACATTTGTGTCTATGTATCTCAGGAGAGCTGCTTCCTGCTTAGATAGAAAACCTTCCTTTGCTTTCTTTTTCTGAATGCTGCCCCAAAGGGGCGTTTTCTTCTTTCACTCATGACTGCTGTTCTATGCCAGCTCTAGTGGCTCTCAACACTCAATTGAAGAGGACAAATAAGCAGGCTGGTAGCAGGGCCTGAGTCAGGGAAGATATCAGCATCTTAAGGGCCTAACTGGCTCCTACTACTTGAGTTGACTGCCTGTTCTCCTCAGGTGGGTTCAGGGAAGCAGCAGAAAACAGGAAGCTCCCTGAGAAGCTGGTGTTAATCAGTCCAGGTTCCTGGGGGTGCTAGAAAGGTACATAAGAGGCTTCTCCTCCTCTCTCTCCCTGTAGCTCCTGCTGCTTTCTGTTGTTCCCTCTCACCTTTTCTCCTGCCTGCCTGTTATGTCTCTTGTGCTCTCCTTCCTCCAGCACAGCACTCCACCATCTCTGTGCATCTAGAGCAGAGAGAATACATATGCCCCAGCAGCAGACACAATCTTCTACACTCTGGGTCCTAGCGGTGCCCCCCTCTCCCAAGTCTGGCACCTGAGGTAGCCGCCTCACTTTGCCTCATGGTAAAGCCAGTCCTGCAGTTGAGCTATCCACCACTGCTTCGTCTGCACAGAACATAATTGCTGCCTCTGTCACCCTCCTCCCTGTTTCTCTCCAGGGTGTTTGTTGACTCCAAGATTCTCTCCATCAGCTGGACACTCCACGAATATAGGCCATCACTCCTTAATTTGATTATTGGAACACAGCAATCTTACTAGCTGGGATTTTTGTTCTGTGCTCAGGGCTGATCCCCAGTCAGCTGATCTTTTTTTCTTCAGCTGTTCATAATTAAATTACCCCCATCTCTCTTTTTGCTATTTCTGTTCCTGAAAAGATGACTAAGCCTTTTTTTCGTCTGTGTTTTTCCTTCTATAGTATGTGCTCTTACTGCTGTTGGCACCTATGCAATTCACACTGTCACAGATCCCACACGGGCTGCCACTGTATATGTCACAGTTCAGGGCAACTGCACTGATAGTTCCCTTTAATGATTCAACAATGCCACTTGCTTTTGGCTTCCAGCACCCCAGGCATTGCCTTTGTGGGTGGAGACCCATGTCTCCCTCCCTTCTGACTAGGGTATTCCCAGGCTACACAGTTCACTGCCTTCACAATGTATTTCCCAGCACAGACAGGTTGCCCAAGGACACCTGCTTGCTTTCTCTCCAGAGACTGGTAACAGAGGGATTATCAACAGGTAAGTACCACACAGCTCTCTAAACAAGCTTACTTTACTCTTAAGGTAAAAGGTACTACAGAGAAAACCTATCAGAAACAATAAAAGAACCCAGGCTAATAAGCTTACCAGGCATCCCCAATCCTAAAATGGGCTCTGGCAGGAGCAGTCCTTCAAACCCCCACCCTGGGAACATCCTTATAGTTACAAGTTCATCACAGCTTCAGTTCAGCACAAACACCCCTATACTATGTTCAATGTGCTCTTTATACAGATCAGTGTCTTTGATCTGCAGTTTCCAGAAGCAGATAATTAGTACACAAGGAGTCTCTCCCCAGGACATATCTTCAAAAGGCTGGCTTCAGAGAGGAGAATTTTCATCCCCTTCACCCCAAGGTACTCCCTAGAAATCCACTTCACGCATGTTCCCAAAAGACCTTTGAACTTCCCAGTACCTTCCAGAACTTGCATTAATCTTGTCTTCCTGCCAAATAAGTCCCATACAATCTTGCAATAGTACATAAGCACTTTGCATTTCTAATATGAGGTAGCCCAAAGGTATTAAACGCAATTCAATAAAGTTAATTCAGGATATTGTCAATGTTTCACACTCATAGAATGCTGTGATATGATGTGGGTAAACTAAGAACAGAAATTGGAAAAAAGGGGTTGTGGAATAGAGTGGCCAACAGGATATTTGGGAGACCACCTCTTTCTCTCCTACAGTGGGTGGAGGGGTTGGAAGGGAAAGAATATAACCATTATCAGAGTCTGTCTGAAAAAGGAAGATATAGGCAGAAGTCTGCCGGCTAGCATTCTTACTCACCCCTCTGCACTTGCAGGAGTTACTGACATTTGTAAAGTGCTGAAATTTTGTCGACTGGTGCAAGCCTAGTTCCCACCCCTTCAGTGCTTATAGCAGTGGCTATGATGCTATGGGTTCTTGGTATCTCTGCATTCAGCTTTTCTCTTGGCTTGCAGGTAAGCATTGCCTGTTGAGCTGGGAGTTGCACAATTAACTGTGGCAATTTAAGACAAGTGAAATGTGCAGACCCACTTGTGGGTGGCAGTGATAGCAACCAGCTTATCGAAACTGATAACAGACTAGGAATTCCAGCTCTCTCATTGAGACCTAAATAACAGTGTTCATATTTATCAACTAGCTGGAAGGTAAAAAGAATTTTGGGAGTGGAGGACATGCCAAAAAACAAACAAATCCCAAGACCTCACTGGTTCTTCCAAAATCCTACAGTTCGTACTGTAGAAAGTACCCAGCCCACAACTGCCTTTTCCACTCACCCTCCCAAAACGGAACTAGATTGATTGTTCTCTTAACAGCGGTGTTCACCTTTATTGCCAGCTGCTCAGTTGCACAATGCATGGCCTTTAAATCTGGTAGGTCACATGAGGGGCTCAGTAGTAAGGGGTATAACTTCTTGTCCTCCTGGCCCATGTCATATAACCAAAGACAGGATATTACATTCAGTCTCTTAATGATTCTCTTCTGCCTCTCACCTTTTAAAGACCAATAGCAGGGTTGGGACAGTTTCTATAACGCAGAAGCTACCAACATTTGGAAACTACAGCTAGGAATCTGCTTATTCCTGAGCACTTACGCCCCCTAAACTTTAAAAATGTTTTAACATAGATAACTCTGCTAGTTGTCCCAAGCATGTTACAGGTCCTTGTGGGACCCTGCTGTTTAGCTCTCTCCATTGTGAAAACTGACCATTTATTCCTACCCTTTGTTTCCTATCTTTTAACCAATTACTGATCCAAGAGCGGACCTTCCCTGTTATGGCATGACTACCCAAGAGCTTTTGGTGAAGGACCTTGTTAATGGATTTCTGAAAATCCATGTACACTGTATCAACAGGATCCCTCTTATCCACATGCTTGTAGACCCCCTCAGAGAATTCTAATAGATTGGTGAGGCATAACTTCCCTTTACAAAAGCCATGTTGACTCTTCCTCAACAAATCATGTTCATCATGTAACTGATCATTCTGTTTTTACTACAGTTTCAACCAATTTGCCTGGTATTGAGGTTAGGCTTACCAGCCTGTAACTGCAAGGATTGTCTCTGGTGCCTTTTTTTTTTATAATCAGCATTACATTAGCTATCTTCCAGTCATCTGATATAGAGACTTTTTTCATCAATAGGTTACATACAAGAGTTAGTTATTCTGCAATTTCATATCTGAGTTCCTTCAGAACTCTTGGGTGAATACCATCTGGTCCTGGTGACTGATTACTGGACTGGGATTGTAATATGGTAATTTACCAGTTAAGATCCAGAAGGCCATTTCTCCTTTCTCCTATGCGATTTTTTTTTTTTAGGTCTACCAGACACTTTTATTTTATTTGAAATTACCTGCCTGAAACACATTGATTGTACTCTCCCTTTCCCTCCTCCCTCAGTATTCTTCTCTTTGTTTTGCCAAAGGCTTTCATAGGAGGCACTAATCATATTTTGTTATGGAATTCTGCAATAACTCATATGTTTGTGTTGCACAAGGAAGAAAAGAATAATGGAAAATTACTATCTAGGGGCCATATCTCTCCCTCTATTGTATGGTGAGGAGAGAATGATATGAAAGCAAATAAATTACTGTCTGATTCTAGCCAGTCACCCACTCATTTAACACTGCACGGAGGGTGCTCCATTCCATTTGTTTCAGCATGTACGGATGGTGGGAGGCAGGGCACAGAGACAGGTGCTCCAGGCAACACTGAGCCCTGGCAAACCACCAGAAATATTGCTGCATAAATTCCAGGTTTGCTCGTGTTCTGCGCAGCATTTCATTCTGTAGCATTAACTCTTTCCTTCCAGAAAGGGGAATACTCCAACACAGCTACATGACTTCAGTCCTGCGTGACCTGTGCACTCCAGCTAGTGGGAAGGGGAAGCTCAGGAGCAGCATGAAAAAGCTGGCTCCCTATGCAGGTACCACAAGGTCCGTAGAGATGGGACTGGATTTCTCCTCCAGCCTTGTGCATCTGAGCAGTTTCAGGCCCACCCCATCCACACACTGCTCCCTCAGAGGATGATGCCTTATATTACAAAAGCTGAAACTCTCATAGTTGTCTGTGTACCTTTTTTCTCCCTTTAGTGGCTTTTTAGTCCTAAAGTGCTGAAAGTGACAATGATTCATGGTTTTTAATGTAGAAATCAGTTACTGTAAAAATGTAATGTCATGTTTTCCTGAGACCCTTCCCTACAGGAAAACCGGGATGGGAGCTTTTAGCCCTAATAACTCGTAAATATCTCCTTTTGAATTAATTAGTAGGGGATGAAATTGGTTGGACTACTTGTGAGTGTACAGAAACTGTCTGGAAAGCTTACAGGATGCATATCAAAACCACACTGTGAAGTGAATAATTGTGATGTTTGTCTGGGGCCAAAAGATAAGACCCATATCAGGGGACTAACTTAATTAATGGGTAGTAATACTAATCAAATTAATAATAATTATTAATGGTTTTAAGTTTTATCAGACATGCATGCCAAAGGCCACTGAGTGCCTAAAGGAAACAAACTGAAATAAAGTAAGAAAGGCAATATAGTCCAATACATTTTACAGCTGGCAGAAAAATCCACAGTAGTACCTCTCCATTCATTTCATAATTTTTTTTTAAAAAAAGCCAGATCTATGAAACTAAAAGAAAACAAAAGGGCTTGAGCATCAATGGAAAAAATGCCACAGATGTACGTGACCATACATTGATGGGGAGTGCCTTCCAGAGTAGCATGTCTTTAGTGAACAAGACTCTGTTGCCCACATTCTCACAATATACTATACCATGGGATGGTGAGCTGCTCCACCCCTACTTATCTCAGTAGCCGTGTTGGGACAGATGGCAACAAATGGTCTCTGTGGTAGTCTAGTCCTGTACTATTTAGGACTTCGAATGCTAGCAATAAAATTTTCAAGTGCATTCACTAGACAACAGGAAGCCCGTATAGCTCAAAGAGCAAAGGTCAAAGAAAGACTGTGTAAATTCAACTGACAATTTACCAGAGCAAAATTGGAGTTTACAAAAGATAAGGGGCTAGATTCACCTTTGGGGTGAGTGAGATACAAAATATACCTCTCCCAGTCACCAGGGACCCAAGGCAGACACATGATGGGGAAGCAGGCAGTATGCCAATCACTTAAGTGTTTTGGGAATTCACTTGATTCTGTGTAACTCCAGACTCCATTCCAGGGTATTACCTTCAAATAACACTTCAGGCGCTGATTTTCAGAGAGGTTGACTGAGCGTTTCCAGCTCCACTTTACATCAATGGGAGCTGAAGGGGCTCAACACCTCTGAAAATCAGATCCTTATTCAGCAAAAACAAAACAGATTCCTTAGATGTAGTGAAGATATCTTGATTGTGGTTTTTGGTTGTTGTGAGCCAAGGAGTCCATTCTCTCCTGCAGTTTGTTCATGCTCATAGATTCAATTTTTCTACCAAGCAAAGCTATTGCCAGCTGCATTTTGTCTTGCTGCGAAAGTATTTGCTCAAACATGCTACCTACTGACAAATTGTCCTACCCTGAGCCTCCTTCCGTACTCCCTTCCAAGACCACTGTCAGAGTTGACACTGCTGGCTTGAGGGTTGTGGTTTGAAGTCCTTTTTGAGGCTGGTTAGCTCTGTATTTTAACACTTTTAAGTTGCAGCTTCAAGATAAACATAGGAGAATTGCTATCTCCTCCCCTTCACATTGCTGGCTGGAGCAGAGAGCTGGGTGCTGCCCCTACTGTCCCTTTTGTCACCGTCTCAGTACACACGGAGGGGACTGAGTTTGCTGCTGCCTCCCTTTCTCTTCTTCTCTTCACTTCAGGGCCAATCAGGAAGCAAGATGGCTGCTAAGATAAAAAGGTTATTGAATACAATTGTGGATATTCCTATTGTCCACATAAAAGTCCAGTTTCTTTTAAATCGTACTTAATTTTTGTCCCTTGATATCTTGTGGCAATGAGTACTATAGGTTAATTATGCATTGTGGTAAAAAATTGTTTCTTTTTATCAATTTTAACTTTGTTGCCTTTCAATTTTATTTTATGACCTCTTGTTTTAGGAGCATCAGATTTATCTTCTCTACACCAGTCATTATTTTATCTCTATCACATCTCTTCATCGTTGTCTTCTCTCTAAACTGAACAATCCTGATCTCTTCAGTCTGTGCTCAGACAGCAATCTCCCCATTTCCATTTACCTGTCATTTCCTGTCTCTTGCGCCCTCTGTCTCTCCTCCAGCTAGAGCCCTCCGATCTACTTCTGTATGCCAGCAGCAGAGATAGAAATGTTTAGGCTGTGGCCCAAGCAGCACACCACTTTAAAGAGATACCCAAGCCCACTGGATAACAGAGCTCGGTCTCATCAGGCCTTTCGGAATTCAATTCTTATACTCCCTCACTAGTCTGTAAAAGGAGACTATGATGTTTCTGGTCAATACGAACTAAAATAAACTAATGGCACTAAAATATAATGGGGGAGGGGTAGATATGATTAATTACAGTAACTCTCAGGGGTCTATACTGCCCTTTGATTGAACTCATTATCTGAGGAGCAATCGGCCAGGTTACCAAGAAATCAGAATGCAGATTTTTACATCTACAATACATGTTAAAGATCAAAGTCAGAAAAGCAGCCTGTAAACTACTTTGGGCCAGTTTCCTGAATTAATTAGCTAATAAGAAGTGCAAACCTAACGGTGGGTCTGGTCCAATCCCCACCGAAGTCATTGGGTGCATTTCCATTGGACTGGACACTAAAGCAGCAAATGTTCTTCCTGTTCAGCTAAGCGATGGATAAAAAGCCACGCTCCCTTTCACTTTTACTCTGACTGGGGAGAAAAGACTCGAAGTGTCTTGACAGTTATGACTGAACCAAAGCAGATATGCCCCAGCCTCTGGGCTAAAAGTTATAAGGTGGGCACTACAGCCACCCTCACCCCACTTTGTGTGGAGTGATCAGGCGCCTTTCTCATTCTGCAAGGGGTTCCTAAACCATCTAACTCCAGGCAACTGGTTCCTGTTTGTGGATCCCGAAGCAGAGATAGTACCAGTCACACCCTTGTGACTCACACCCCTCTGGTGGCATCTCCCATTGGCTAGCTTAGGTGGCTCTGTCTGGCATGCTGGCTCTGGGGGATCCCATTGTAAGGCACCTCTCTCTCTCCATTCATTGTACAGGAACCAAGGTGCCTAACTCAGCTTTGTGGATCACAGTGGTGCTTCTGAAATTTTTATTTTTATTATTTTTTTGGCTAGATGCTTAAATGTGAGGCCCTGTGATACTCAGTGTAGCAATGCCCAAGTCCCTTTGTGGATCCCACCCTCAGGCCCCTTTGGCTGCTCTGGAAGTGCAAAGGTGCCTAGGACAGGGTGTAAGCACTGCCTAAGATTAAATACTCCTTTTTCAGGGAAACACCCCCATTGGTGTAGAACTGGCAGAGACTGCTCAAGCCAATCTGTCACCCTAGGCAACAACACTTCAGTGTGCTGCCCCCACCCCTACTCCCTTGGAAGTTCATGACAGGGACTCACACCCAATCTGCCCTGGCAACCCTCCCCTAGCTGCCTCTTTCCACTCCCTCTCCCCCTGTAACCTTTCCCCTGGAGCCGCTCAGCTCAACCACCGTGGAACCCAGGCTCCCTCCAGCCCAGCACCTATCCGGATGAGCTCTATGCTGTCAGGCTTATGGCACAGGATGAGTCCAAGGCTGCAGGAGGTGCTGGGAGCTGCCCAACCAGCAGAGCCCATGGGGGCAAGGTGCAGAGTGGAAGGCGTGGGCTGGGCACCCACATGGAGCCAGGGGGATCATTCTACTTAGAGCCGAAGCCCTGGTAGTGCCGATGGACCCACCAGGAGCAGCTCTGAGCTGTGCCTGGGCCACAGCTGTGAACCTATCCATGCTGGGAGCAGGGAGCAGCTGGGTCTGGAGTGGGAGTGCTGTCCCTGCAGCCTGCCTGGGGGCCCCTGCCTGCTCACCAGACACCCTCCCACAGGCAGCCCTGCTAGGCTCATCCTGTGGAAGGAACCAGTGGAGGTCTTGAAATCTGCCACTGGCGGCAGCTGCTTAAGTTGCCTCTGCCTAGAGTGGCAGCTGAGAATTGATGTAAGGTATGTGTGCAGGCCTTACTCCCAGCTCCTTGTGTAGTGGGCAGACTGGAGGTGTGGCCAAAATGTACCATACTATAGCTGTTCGCTATATAAGAGCGGCCATACTGGGTCAGACCAAAGGTCCATCTAACCCGGTATCCTGTCTTCCGACAGTGGCCAATGCCAGGTGCCCCAGAGGGAATGAACAGAACAGGTAATCATCAAGTGATCCATCCCCTGTCGCCCATTCCCAACTTCTGGCAAATAGAGGCTCTGGACACCATCCCTGCCCATCTTGGCTAATAGCCATTGATGGACCTATCCTCCATGAACTTATCTAGTTCTTTTTTGAACTCTGCTAGTTTCTTGGCCCTCACAACATCCTCTGGCAAAGAGTTCCACAGGTTGACTATGGGTTGGGTAAATAAAGATTTCCTTTTGTTTGTTTTAAACCTGCTGTCTATTAATTTCATTTGGTGACCTCTAGTTCTTGTGTTATGAGGAGGAGTAAATAACACTTCATTATTCACTTTCTCCATACCACTCATGATTTTATAGACCTCTATCATATCTCCCCTTAGTCATCTCTTTTCCAAGCTGAAAAGTCCCAGTCTTATTAATCTCTCCTCATACGGAAGCCGTTCCATACTCTTAATCATTTTTGTTGCCCTTTTCTGTACTTTTTCCAATTCCAATATATCTTTTTTTGAGATGGGGTGACCACATCTGCATGCAATATTGAAGATGTGGATTTATATAGAGGCAATATGATAGTTTCTGCTTCCCAAGGGCCATCGAGAGCTACTGAAAGCAGAGTGTCAGCAGCCCTGAGGCTGTTGTGATTTACATCTTGGGCTGGACAGGCCCTTCCACAGCCCCATGATACAGGGAATAAAAGGGTTCCTTAAAACTGCCTTCCCCACGTACACTTGATCCTTGCCCCAAGCACATTAACTAGGCATCAGATCCACACAGTAAAGCTACAGGCCCAAAATGCAGCATGATTCCCTATCCTTTTATTTTTCCTTGATTTTCAGAATGAACGGAAGTAAACTATGCATTTCTAGTTAAGCGTTTAGCTAATGAATTTCTCCATAATGGCAGTGTGGAGTCACAGGTGGGTGGGGACTTACCACTCAGTGGTATGGACAACAGAAATATTAGTATCTTGGCTGACAAAAAGCCATCTTGGAACATTGACTAAAAATACTAATGAAATTATTGGACCACCTGCAAAGGGAAATAAATTGTCAGAAAATATGAGTGTAAGTAAATCAGCTCTGTTAGTGTCACATTGCAGAATGATGAGCAGCGTCCCCAACCTGCAAGGTTTTTTTTAATGCATTTCCTTGGCATCTCAGCTTCTAATTTGGCTCGATGTGTAATGGCAGAGTACTTAGTTGAGATTATTAAAAGCAGCTGTACATGGCTTTCAGAAAGGAAACATGAATAGACTTTCGGAGATTTCCAATAGGGGCGAGTGTTGATAGCTATTCCACACCTTTGTGCTGAAACTTGTTCTCTTGGAATGAAAAATATTGCTCTCCATTATTCTTTATCAGATTGTTTTTGCATTAGCGCTGAATTTATGGGTTTGCAAGAGTGCTGTCCAATTCACTAAACAGCTGGCCGAGATCCATCCTCCAAGTCTTGCCAAGGTAAGGGGGCTGTGACTAACGTGCTTAAAATTATGCTTAATTAGTCCATTTTGTCCTGTGCTGACAATAGTTCACAAGGAGTTGCATTTGTACTTGTCAGGAAGAACCCACCCATGCTGCAGACTTCTCATGAATTAAAGCTCTGTCCATGGGCCTGTAGGATGAAGTGATAAGCTGTAATTTCGGAGAAGGATACACATTCATCTCTGTCAGGTTTGCATGCTTTACAGATTCATACACTAATTTGGTTCACAAATACACACCTTTCATTTTCTACTGATCTCCTTCTTTGGGTGACCTCCAAAGTCAACACTTTGTCATCTAATTTTTTTAATCCTCTCCTTTCTTCCCAGTACCTGATGAAACTCATAATGTCTACAGTGGTGATTTAATTTTCTCCCTTTAAATACTTTCAAGGGCCTGGCCATGTTATGCCTGCATGTCCATCTTTTTTAGTTTTGATATACATAAATATATATTTTAAACTCTGTTAGGACAGAAGGACATGACATGTAAATCAGAGCCCCGCTTACCGGAACAGCTGTCCTGCACCACCTGAAAAGTTAACATTCCAGACACCACAAGGTAGGTCTCTAAAGAACAGCATGAGCTGATTCTTTTGCATCTTTATTGCCTCATATTCATGCTCCATATATTTTAATCCCAAAAGTCAAATTGATCCTAAATACAAATTAGAGACCAGAATTGACTTTGACTGATTCAATCTTTGTTTTGCCCACAAGGCTACCAGAAACACTAGCCCCAGCAGCAGTAACAACAGCCAGCTACCCCAGTCTACCTTTGATGAATTGTTGCTGGAACAGTGTACCAATAGAATCATAAGGGCTAACTTATGGTATGTAGCCTACTGCTGCCATTCTTCATTCAGATGAAGTGCTGTGAACTGTAAAGGGTAACAATTCTTCAGGTCACTGAGTGAACAATGTGAAGTACATGAGAGGACTGGGGTTTATATATAAGTACTTGGCCCCACAGCTGCTGCTACATTGTTTAAGATTTATTTGGATTTGGAGGCAGACTGGTTTTAAATGTAGCACAAAACCACAGAAAACAAGGAAACATTTTCTTTTCCTCTTGTTTAGGGTAAATGATGGGTTCTTTTCAGGCCAGGGAAAGCTTCCCAAGCGGCCGAACTTCAAACATGTTGACTAATATATGCTGACTAGCATATACATATATGTCTCATTAATATGTATTATCCACAGCATATATATAATTAGTGTGCATGAAACACCAATAACATAAAGCACAAATATTCTAACAATGGTATAGCCTAAACCAGGGATCGGCAACCTTTGGCATGCGGCCATCAGGAAAATCCGTGTTGGGCCGGGGCGGTTTGTTTACCTGCAGCATCCGCAGGTTCGGCCAATTGCAGCTTCCACTGGCGGTGGTTCGCCATTCCAGGCCAATAGGGGCTGCGGGAAGTGGCAGCCAGCACATCCTTTGGCCCACACCGCTTCCCGCAGCCCCCATTGGCTTGGAGCGGCGAACCGTAGCCAGTGGGAGCTGTGATCGGCCGAACCTGCGGACATGGCAGCTAAACAAACCGGCCCGGTGCACCAGGGGCTTTCTCTGATGGACCATGTGCCAAAGGTTGCTGATCACTGTCCTAGACTAATCTATACTATAATCCTGTTCACTTCTGCTAAGTATCCCATAACTCCCTAAGCAAATGCAAATAAGTGTAAGCAGAGTCGAGATGAGCTCCACCCTGACATCTGGTGGTGAGGTGTAGCAAGTTGTGGAAAAGAACTTCAGGGGCCAATCTCATTTGCATAGGCACACCCACCCCGCCTAGAATGAGGCCATAGCTGCCCAAATGGTCACTTTGGCTGCTGTGGGATCCCCAGTGTCTCTGTTATTGGGGCAGGAAGAAAAAATTGTTATTACCCTGATTATGGGAATCAAAGACAGTGGAACTGTACTTGGCCTTTTGTTATGATGGAGAGACTCGCCATCAACTAAGTAGCACTCGCTAGGCAAGGGACATGGGTTCCAAAACCCTGTGAATTGAGAGAGGCTGGGGACAGTTATTAATACTTGGTGGCATGGGCCCCCTGGTGAGGGCCTTATATGCTGATTGCACTTCTTCCTCTCTCCACTGTGGAATATCAGAGCTAATTTTGATTCCACTAGGAGTCTAGTTACAGGCTGCTGAGCTGAATTCACTTTGGGCTAATGGTGCACCAGCACTGAGGCTCCCCTACTACAAGCTGAAATCACAAAAGAGCTGAACTGACTAAGAGCTGAAATCACTGAGTGTTGTGTTAAGTAGTGGGGGAGCCTGAAGATATATTGTGGAGCAGTTTGTGGGATGGCGAGCAGAGTGGCTGGTGGAGCAGAGCAGTTTGTCAGATGCCTAGAGCAGCTCATGGGGCGGCCGGCAGAGCGGAGCCCCATGGAGAGGTGGGGCCATCAGCTTTGGACCACGTAAGGTGCCCCTTAATGCCCCCCCCCATCTCCACCCAGGTTGGGAGGTAAAACTCTGCAGATAAACTTTCAAACTCTGGGGCTGCCCTGACCAGGGACAGAGACTTTTGGGTCATTGGACTTTTGGGACTTTGGGTGATTTTGGGTTGCTGGACTCAAGAACCAAAGGAAAAGGACACACCCCAATTTGCTTGGGGTGGGTTTTTTTGCTCATGAGTTGTGTTATGAATCCTGTTGCTGGTGTTTCCCCCAACATAATGCCACATTGTTTCTCTCTGTTATTAAAAGGCTTTTTGCTACACTCAGACTATGTGCTTGCGAGAGGGGAAGTATTGCCTCTTGGAGGCACCCAGCAGGGGTGGTATATATTTGTCCCAGGTCACTGGGTGGGGGCTCGAGCCGGTTTTGCATTGTGTTATTGGAATGGAACCCCTAGATACTGAACCCGGCCCTTGTTGCTGCCAACTCTGACAGGCAGAAGGGTTACATAAGCATTTGGCATAAGCAGATACATTTGTTCTATGCTTTACCAGAAGCTAGGGAAGTACCTTCGTGGACCAGTACCTGGAATGCTAATATCCAAAACAAAGATAAGGAAAGAACAGAACAACAAGTTAGGGAACTGGGACAAGCTGATGGGTTGGATTTTAGTGACATGTGAAGAGAGGTGTAACTTGTAAAATCATCGTATAAATGATACCGTCTGAAATGTGTAACTTGGGGAGCGTACATTTTGTGTAAGGTAAATGTAACCTTGTTGCACGGGACAGCTCCTCGGAGACTAGTATCATATAGAATCTTTTTCCTGTACCATATTAATAAACCTGACTGACACTGGTCATTTGCTCTCTTGAGTATATTTCATAGTGAACCAAAGTGTGGTCAAGCAATTGATTATACAATTTATCAACAGCCTTAATTTACCTATGGCAAGCTCATTAGCACAGGGATCTGCACTTGACATATAGGGTTTAGTCTTCAATGATAAGAAGCCACCACATTCCCTATTCTGAAAAATATCCTCTGATGTTACAGTAGTTGGCAGACATCCCATAGGTCTACTCCTTACATTTGCAAGCCCAGGCCAAGAGTAACAGAGAGACCAGCAGGCCACAGGATCTACTAAGAAATAATCTAGCAATATTTGTTCAAAGCAAAAGTTCGTCTGAAAGTGACTCTGTTTTCATGCTTTGATTTTGTTTAGTAAGTAGATATGCTAAGCTGTTTTAGATATTGCAGTGCTACCCCAATGCCATTGCTACAAGAATGTATATGGTATCACACTCAGCTGTGTGAATACTGTACAGCATTTTTCATGACAGGAACAGCCCTCTGCCATAAGGGCACGTGCAGCCTGAATGTAAATTAGAGTATGAGGGCTGCTCTGACTTATACCAGCAATTGAACATCCCCCCTGCAGAGCCCAGAATATGGGTGGCAGAGAGGTGATTTACTATTGCCTTTTGCCCACCATCCCACCAGAACATCAGTATGTCTTAGGCAGACTGGAGAATCAGGCCCACAGAGAATTGTTCCCACTCAATCCATAGACTATATATAGAAAAGGAGGACTTGTGGAACCTTAGAGACTAACCAATTCATTTGAGCATAAGCTTTCGTGAGCTACAGCTCACTTCATCGGATGCATACGGTGGAAAGTACAGAAGACGTTTTTATACACACAAACCATGAAAAAATGGGTGATTATCACTACAAAAGGTTTTCTCTCCCCCCACTCCACTCTCCTGCTGGTAACAGCTTATCTAAAGTGATCACTCTCCTTACAATGTGTATGATAATCAAGTTGGGCCATTTCCAGCACATATCCAGGGTTTAACAAGAACGTCTTGGGGGGGGGGGGAATAGGAAAAAACAAGGGGAAATAGGTTACCTTGCATAATGACTTAGCCACTCCCAGTCTCTATTCAAGCCGAAGTTAATTGTATCCAATTTGCAAATGAATTCCAATTCAGCAGTCTCTCGCTGGAGTCTGGATTTGAAGTTTTTCTGTTGTAATATCGCAACTTTCATGTCTGTAATCGCGTGACCAGAGAGATTGAAGTGTTCTCCGACTGGTTTATGAATGTTATGATTCTTGACATCTGATTTGTGTCCATTTATTCTTTTACATAGAGACTGTCCAGTTTGATCAATATACATGGCAAAGGGGCATTGCTGGTACATGATGGCATGTATCACATTGGCAGATGTGTATGTGAACGAGCCTCTGATAGTGTAGCTGATGTTATTAAGCCCTGTGATGGTGTCCCCTGAATAGATATGTGGGCACAGTTGGCAACTGGCTTTGTTGCAAGGATAGGTTCCTGGGTCAGTGGTTCTGTTGTGTGGTATGTGGTTGCTGGTGAGTATTCGCTTCAGGTTGGGGGGTTGTCTGTAGGTAAGGACTGACCTGTCTCCCAAGATTTGTGAGAGTGTTGGGTCATCCTTCAGGATAGGTTGTAGATCCTTGATAATGCGTTGGAAGGGTTTTAGTTGGGGGTGAAGGTGACAGCTAGTGGCGTTCTGTTATTTTCTTTGTTAGGCCTGTCCTGTAGTAGGTGACTTCTGGGAACTCTTCTGGCTCTATCAATCTGTTTTTTCACTTCTGCAGGTGGGTATTGTAGTTGTAAGAATGCTTGATAGAGATCGTGTAGGTGTTTGTCTCTGTCTGAGGGGTTGGAGCAAATGCGGCTGTTACTCTGAAACCTGTAGACTATATATGTTTTCTTTTTTTCTTTTGCTTGATTTGCTCCTGGACATTCTTCAAGGAGGCTAAATTAGCTGGATAAATTATTCATTACAAATTATTCACTCTATGCAGCATATTCTGATTGTTTACGAAATTCATTCTTTCTGTCCTAGAACTGTCACTGGCTGTAACTTATCTTCTCACCGACACGTTCTGTGGACTGCTTGCTCGCTGACCTTAACTAATATATGGTTTATGGATTATAAGAATCATCCTAGCCACTTCTCTTTACACAAGAGGATCTCAAAGGCCCCCATCCACAAAGGCACGTAAGTGCCTAAATTCCAGTTTTAGGCTCCACTACTATCCAAAAACTCCTGCCGAACCCTGTAGACACCTACACTCACTCGGCTCCTAAATTTTTGCCTCTGTGTATGCATACTGCTGCCTGGCTGTAGGCGTTCAGACATGCATCTCCTATCTAAGCCCCAGTGTGACCCATGAAGCTAGGGGGCAGGGGTGAGAGGCATTTGTCTGCCCATCTCACATGTGGGCTCGGTCCAGTAAGCATTCGCAGAAGCTGCCTGCTGGATCAGGTCCCATTGAAAAAATCTATCTGGAGGAGGAGATGCTGCTGCCCACCTTATAATGTTAACCCCAGTGATTAGAGCACTCACCTGGGATGCGGGAGACCCAGATTCAATTCTCCACTTGGCCTGCTGGGAAGAAGGGAAACCCATATTTAGAGCACTCTCCAGAGGGGTAGGATTTGATTTGTTAGGATATAGATATTCAGGCCTGTCGGTAAAGGCCTGTACTCTAAGAATTTAGGTGTATTCTTATCACTTGGCTAGTTATAGAGGTATAAAAGAAAGAATCAAAATCACTGTCTGCCAGTGTAAGGTCCTTCTCTTACTGTGACAGTCTGAGGCCCTGTGCTTAGGCTAAGGCCTTTGGCTAAGCAGCAGAGGCAGCCATAAGCTGGGAAGCGACTGGTCACATCCTCACATTCCAAACTAGTCACATTGAAAGAAGGTGCTATTGGGCTGTTAGGAATACAATCCTGTTGCCGGCACCCAGTGCCGAGAGGCTGAACAACAGCTTGAGTTGGTTCGTTACCCGGTGTGCTGCACCCAATAATCACAACGGGGTGGAGAAGCAGAAAAGTTTATTTGCAGCTGCAAAAAGGTACAGGGAGAATAAAATCTCAAATCCTGCACAACAGAGCAGGAAGTTACACAGGCTTTTATACATCCTTTTTCCCAGCATACTTATCCAATAGCAAGCTGCTCCAAGTATCCATATAGCCAGCCAATCCAGTTCCCAGCTAGTTCCCTGATTCTCTGTATCATTTGTTAAACTATACATAAAGCTGCTTTATTCAGCATTGTTCTTCCATATCTGCCCGGTTTGGCCTTGCTTAGTTTCAGGCAGTCTGACTCTGCAACATACTGTTGCAGACTCTCAGCATAACTGCTGTGTGTGCCTCCAGGCGGGGGGGCCAAGGACACTTGGGCCTAGCACGCAGAGCTGCTGCAAGTGCCTCCAGGCGGGAGGGGGGGGGGCCAAGGACACCGGGGCCTAGTGCGAGGGGGCTTCATCGACACTCGTGGTCTTCCATCCCCTCGAGTTACCTAGTGGCCATGCCCCAGTGTTCCCAACAATCCTGTCCTGATAGTGCCTATCACCTCCAGAGAAAGGGAAGTGCCTAGAAAATGTAAAAGGAAACTTAGTTTGATAGTTTTCTGTCTGGTAAGAACTCACTTATCAATAGACACAGCTGGGGAACTCTTATGTCTTTATAGATGTAGTTGTGAAATCCTCACTTCTGTATTGTTCTTTCATTATAGTTCCCACTTTGCTATTGTTTATTGGCATGGTCTCTGTCTGGTTCTGTGATTGTTTCTGTCTGCTGTATAATTAATTTTGCTGGGTGTAAACTAATTAAGGTGGTGGGATATAATTGGTTAGCTAATCATGTTACAATATGTTAGGATTGGTTAGTTAAATTTCAGTAGAATGATTGGTTAAGGTATAGCTAAGAATATTACTATATAAATTAGGGGCAAACAGGAAGTTGGGATTCGAAAATAAGGAAAAAGGAACTTGTATTTAAGCTTGCTGGAAGTTCACCCCAATAAACATCTAATTGCTTGCACCTTTGGACTTCGGGAATTGTTGCTCTCTGTTCATGCAAGAAGGACCAGGGAAGTGGGAGAGTGAAGGAATAAGCTCTCTAACACTGATCACCTAAACTATGACATATTTTGCTGTTGGGGGAGGGGAGGCTCTCCTCCATCTCTCCCGTTGAAACTGTTCCATGGTGGGTATATAAAGAAAAAGTGATTGAACCAGGGGGACAGACCACAGGGTCTCCTATCTCCCAGGTGGGTGATCTAATCACCAGGCTACAGAATCATTCCCACTCACCCCTTGGCCCAATGACTAATTCAACATTTATCCACAATGGAACGGTCATTAGCCAGAGAGAGAGAGAATGACTCTGGAGGTTAGATCACCCACTGGGGAGGTGGGAGACCTCAGTTCAGCCCCCTGCTCCAATCACTCTCTTTATCTGCAATGGAACAGCTTCAACAGGAGAGATGGACAGAACCCCACACATCCCACAGCTCAGTGGTTCAAGTAGCCCTCCTGAGATTTGAACAAGCGTCTCCCTCCTCCAGCAGGGAATTGAACTTGGATCACCCACAATCTAAGGGAATGCTCTAACCACTGGGCTAACAGTCAGATGATAGGTGGTAGCAGCAACAACATCTCCTCTGGCTGTTTTGTGTAGCATAAGGCAGGCGAGGTGCCTAAGCCACCTGACTCTTGGAGAGGGGTTCCCATTCGTGGATCACTAAGCAGAGATAGACGCCTCCCTGAAGCCTGGTCTTAGGTGTCTATCTCTGATAGAGGGGTGGGGCTTAGGACATGCCCCTCCCATCAGCATCTCCCATTAGCTTGCTTAGAGAGCTCTCTACCTACTGTGCTGGCTTTGTGGATCCCATTTGAAGGTGCCTGTCTTTCCCCATTTATTGTATAGGGAGCCTAGGCACCTAACTCAGGCTTTGTGGATTGCGGTATTGTTGTTGCTGTGGTTTTCTAGGCACCTAGAAGTTAAGCACCATGATGCTCAGTGTTGCAACGTCTAAGTCTCTTTGTGGATCCAGGCCTAAATGCTTTGGAAATGTTTATGAATCTCCAGAGCACCTGTCAGGTAAAGAATTCTTATCTTTATGGCAAGTTTGTGGATTTCAGACCCTATGAGGAAGTGTAAAACTATTCTGCTGATTCACACAAGCCTTTACATGAGGTGGGTCACATTAACTCCAACTCACCAAGATAAAAGGCTGAGTGCTACATGAGCAGGGACAGGAAATTATATAGGGAAAACCTCTGGGAGTAGCTTTTTTAGGAATAAATTAGAAATTAAGGTTTCTGTTGAACTGTGTGAACGCATTGTCCTGTCTCAAGGTTTGGTTCTTAGTAAAGTCATTGAGGCAGCTGAATAAAAGCCAGTCTCCAGAAAGGGGGTGAATGGGATAAGATCCTACCTTGGGATAGATCTGTAACCCTTTTTGTGTTTTGCAAAGCACAAAGCAGTTAAAGAGCTGATTCATTTGTGAGCTAAGGATTCTCCTTGCATAAGGGAATCTCTGGGTGATGTAAAGTTCTGGTGAGGCTGTTCGCTGCATTATGTTGGGGCCAAATTGGCTTTGGCCAGCCAGACGAGTGGAATATGTGTCAAGGTGGCTTTGAGCCACCTTACCCAACTCCAGGGTCCTGCACCAAGCACAGCTTGGTCAGACCTGAGGACCAGGACCCTTGAGTCTGTGTTACAGGATGTGCCTCTGTTCATTTGATCTCCAGTTTACAGACTGGTAAACTGAGGCACAAAAAGGTTATACTTGCCCAGTTGTTGGAAGATGACACCCAGGAGTTCTAACCTGAAGTCCTGTGTGGGAAAACATCAGCCCACAGGTTTGTTTGTTCTCCCCTGTGTTTGTTTCCTACTATTCCTCTCCTTGCCACATTTGAAATAAAAACTTATGTAGGATAACAATATAAGTACGTCTTTTAAAGTGGGCACTTGGAAAGCCAAGTATTTCATGTTCTGCATCACAGGAGCTTGGGTCAATTACAGTATGTACATGGCCAGACTGCTCTCTCATGTCAGTTTTATATTGCTTCTAAAAGTGGAAGGATATAGGAGGCTTGTGGCAGAGATTGAGGAAAAGACACATACTTTACATTGAAAATGACCAAGCAAGAGACAAGGTTAATACTTACACATTACCAATGCTGGACAATTTATTTTAACAAATAAACTGGAGATGGAAAAAGAACAGAGTACAGAGGGAAATGGGAATGTGACATTTAGCACAGTCTCTTGTCCAAAAGCATACAATATGGCAGCTAATACTTGTGCTTTTAAAAACATGATTATTTTCTAATCTAAAAAACGAACTCAGTAGCTGCACAGACAGAGAGAGTGATAGACGGAGACCGCTGTATGGCTGCAGGCTGTGACACAGGGCTGCTGACACTGCTTTGGCATTGACACATTTGTTTGAGAAAGGAGAAAACAACTAATTTTTCCAGTGATTCAAAGGGAAAACAGTGTTCCAGCTTAGAGAGGCACATACAGAAAGACAGGCACTGACCTAGACCCAGAGAGAGTGATAGAAAGAAGCTTATGTATGGCTGCAGGTTGTACTGCAGGGTTCCTGGCTTTGGGATGGATCAATGTGAATGCCTGATTAAATAAAGGGTGTGGGGGGGGGGGGGAGCAAACAGATCTGTGTTTAAATTTAGCTAAAGCATTCTTTCTATCCTTTGTTCAAAGCTCTGTAGCATCAAGAGGAAATAGACTGATTGCATCTGCATGACCTGATTCTAATCTCACATCAGTGATTAGCAGGAATATCTTCCTGGAAGTTAATGGCTTTAGACTGGTCTGTAAACTAGAGGAAAGTCTGGTCCTAAATCTAAGGATTTATCGACACAGTGCATTTGTCTGCTTCAGAGGGGTGAGGATTCTAGTCCACACTTGGGTGTCACATGCTAACCGGCCCTTACTGGTGTTCACTCCTTAGTGCGAGTTATTGTTTCAGACAAGACTACATTACTGTTTGGGCCAGTTAGTGCATGACACGCTAGTGCCAATGTGAATTTACACCCCTCTGGTGCAAACTAATGCACCATGTAGAGCAGCCCTAAAACTAAAGAAGTGATAGTAGAGGATCCAGCAGATCTCCTCCACAGAAATAACCCTGGCACTGTTAGTAATGAGGGGTTTGTCATTAGTTGTACAGAAAGATACTTAGAAGCACAAAACATGTTGCCACATTTTCCTGTGTACTGCCTATTTCAATGTCACAGAGCATAGAGTCTGAGGCAGAGAGATGATGGGATAGCCCTTGAAATCTTTTACTGAATGGCTGTTCTTAGTCTTACAAAGTTTAGAGACCACTGTGTCAATCTTCACCTCGACAAAATGGCCACTCATAAATCTGAGAGGAGGAAGCTGGACAGGGAGGCTGTCTGCTACTGTAAACTGGTTTTCTCACACTCATTAGAGCACTTATCCAGGCAGAGTTCCTGTACAAAATGTCCCTTGATTCCCTTGACACCTTTTTGGAGCAGCAAGAATTGTTTGGATTCCTGCTAAGTGTCCTCTTCTGGATCCCCAGTTTGAACATTTGACCTCACTTCTGTTGCCAGTACTTAGTTGACCCTTGTATTTTTGTCACCCTCCCCTCTGCTGAGGCAGAGACCCACAGTTATCAAACAGGCTGTATAGTTGTTCTCTTCACTCAGGTGATGCCAGAGAATAGGACTCATAATAAAGAAGCATGAAACATAAGAACATAAGAGCGGCCATAGTGGGTCAGACCAAAGGTCCATCCAGCCCAGTGTCCTGTCTTCTGACAGTGGCCAATGCCAGGTGCCCCAGAGGGAATGAGCAGAACAGGTAATCATCAAGTGATCCTTCCACTGTTGCCCATTCCCAGCTTCTGGCAAACAGACGCTAGGGACACCATCCCTGCGCATCCTGGCTAATAGCCATTGATGGACCTATTCCCCATGAATTTATCTAGTTCTTTTTTTGAACCCTGTTATGGTGTTGGCCTTCACAACATCCTCTGGCAAGGAGTTCCACAGGTTGACTATGCGTTGTGTGAAGAAATACTTCCTTTTATTTGTTTTAAACCTGCTGCCTATTAATTTCATTGGGTGATCTCTAGTTCTTGTTTTATGAGAAGGAGTAAACAACATTTGCTGATCTATTTTCTCTATACCAGTCATGATTTTATAGACCTCAATCATATCTCCCCTTAGCCGTCTCTTTTCCAAGCTGAAAAGTCCCAGTCTTAATAATCTCTCCTCATACGGAAGCCGTTCCAAACCCCTTATAATTTTTGTTGCCCTTTTCTGAAACTTTTCCAATTCCAATATATCTTTTTTGAGATGGGGCAACCACATCTGCACACAGTATTCAAGCTGTGAGCGTATCATGGATTTATATAGAGGCAACATGATCTTTTATGTCCTATTATCTATCCCTTTCTTAATTATTCCCAGCATTCTGTTCGCTTTTTTGACTGCCGCTGCACATTGAGTTGATGTTTTCAGAGAACTATCCACAATGACTGCAAGATCTCTTTCTTGAGAGGTAACAGCTAATTTAGACCCCCATCCTTTTAAATGTATAGTTGGGATTATGCTTTCCAATGTGCATTACTTTGCATTTATCAACATTAAATTTCATCTGCCATTTTGTTGCCCAATCACCCAGTTTTGTTCAACATCTTCATTAATTATCTGGATGATGGGATGGATTTCACCCTCAGCAAGTTTGCGGATGACACTAAGCTGGGGGGAGAGGTAGATATGCTGGAGATTAGGGATAGGGTCCAGAGCAGTGGTGTGCTGCACATGGCCCATCAGGGTAATCCTCTGGGGGGGCCTCAAGATCATTTGTTTACACTGACTGTCCGCAGGCCCAGTCGCCCACAGCTCCCAGGGCCATGGTTTGCCTCGATTCGACACCGGTGAGGCCATATCTATTCCCCTGTATTTGACACTGGCGAGGCCATATCTGGAGCATAGCATCCAGTTTTGGGCCCCCACAACAGAAAGGATGTGGACAAATTGGAGAGAGTCCAGCAGAGGGCAACGAAAATTATTAGGGGGTTGGGGCACATGACTTACGAGGAGAGGCTGAGGGAACTGGGATTATTTAGTCTGCAGAAGAGAAAAGTCAGGAGCGATTTGATAGCAGCCTTCAACTACCTGAAGGGGGGCTCCAAAGAGGATGGAGCTCAGCTGTTCTCAGTGGTGGCAGATGACAGAACAAGGAGCAATGGTCTCAAGTTTCAGTGGGGGAGGTCTAGGTTGGATATTAGGAAAAACTATTTCACTAGGAGGGTGGTGAAACACTGGAATGGGTTACCTAGGGAGGTGGTGGAATCTCCATCATTACAGGTTTTTAAGGCCCGGCTTGACAAAGCCCTGGCTGGGATGATTTAGTTGGGGTGGGTCCTGCTTTGAGCAGGGGGTTGGACTAGATGGCCTCCTGAGGTCTTTTCCAACCCTAATCTTCTATGGCTCAAGAGCATGAGCACCATCCTCAGGGCAAACTGTTAAGAACCAGGGTACAAACACCAAACTGGTTGTGAGTCCTATACTTAGATGTCATCAACCATTTATCCAGTGTGAACTCCTCAAGCACTATAACAGCCATAACATGGAGTCACAGGCAGTCCCCTTGGGTACTCTAACTATCTTGCCACCCAGGTAAGCTTACCTTTGTGATAGATGATCTCTTATACACGCTAATATTTAGGTTACTCCCAGTCCCAAAGGACCAGTCATTTACCCCAGGTCAATTGCACCTTAGATCTCACACCAAAGACAACGTTTGTAGGCAATCCTATAATAAATTATCTAAAGATTTATTAATTAGGAAAAGGAAATAAAACTTATTTACAAATTAAAACAGATAACATATAAACACACAAATGAGTTCCAGTCTTAAGCTTCAAAAGATAATCATTTCTATAATAAGCAAGCTCTACATGTCCTTTTAAAGGACAGGGGCGTAGGGGGTTTGGCCTAGTGGTCATAGCCAGGCTGAGGTCAGCACACCAAGGATGGTAGTCATCAAGCAGGAGTTGGAGGAATCACAAGAGCCAGGTCCCATAAGCAAGAGTGAGGGTAAGAGTCAGGCTAGAGTTGGAGGACAGAGATCGGAGGCAGTACCAGGCTAAAATCAAGAGACAGGAATCAGGGTCAGAATCAGACTGGAGTTGGAGACAGGAGATCAAGCAAAGTCTTGATTGCCCAGACAACTTCTCGGAGCAATCCCTGGGGTTAAATAGGGTTCTTGGCCAATCAAAGGGCCACAAGGTACTCTGGGTCTCTTTGGGTCATATTTTTTGCAGCTCCTACTCTCCATGGTGCTCCTTGGCTGTGCATCTGCATGGCTTCCTGGTGGCACAGTGGGAGCATCAGCTGTTCCAGGCTGTGTAAATGTGGGTTCTAGTCCCTGGATCCTTCCATCCCCTTAGGGCTAACCCAGGCCAGCTACTGGAGATCTTATGCTTAGTAATTCTTGCCCCCCAGAGTCCAAGAAGGATAAAAGATGCAGTTTCTCTATGATAGGGCCTTTCATTCTCTCCCTCCCACCCCTTCTGATTTAAATTGCAAGTTCAGCTTTTGGGAGGAACTCAGTTGCACATCTTCTCTTCATGGTGGAGGGGCAGGCAGGAGCAATCAGCAAAATCTTTTGTCCTCTGATGTTCCACAGTGGTTCGTCTGTTGATGGACCTTCTTTTGTTGGGCCGGAGATAACACCTCCTATGGCAAACTAGTATTTCACACTTAATAATGCTACTCTCCTATCCGGTGACTTAATGCTGCAGTGTAGACATAGCCCAAGTCGACACAAGTTACGCTGATGATCATAAATCACAATAATAACATTGTTTGTGCATGTTCACACATTGTTCCCTGTGTCATCGGAGCACGTCCACAGTTGGTTCTCTAGCATCTACAGAGAGAGCAGTGCACCGTCAGTAGCTATCTCACTGTGCAACTCCCCACCTTCTGCCACTAGGATTTGTGGGAATGGGGAATGGATCCCAGTGCACCATGGTTGCGGACTCACCATCCCATGATGCAGCTTTTTATGTCCCATCATTCCATGGGTTTCCAACTACGTTTCATGCCATTTTTCAACAGCCCCTATAAACTGTGCGCCTTCCATGTCCACCTGAAAGCATGGATCCTGCACTGCTCTCCAGTCTTGTAATAAGCGTTATGTGTGAGTAGTGATATAGAATGGCCACCCAGAAAAGGATTATAATGTGTTTGGGACGGAATTAAAAAAGAAAGGGCCAAATCTACTCCATGGGCTTCTGGAGAACTACAGCAGGGATAATTTGTTTCAGTCACAGAGCAAATTGAAAGCATTCTGGCAAGAAAACCTGAATGTGTACCTCTGTGGCTGGAGTTGTGAAACTGATGACACGTCGTGTGTAAGCTTTTGGCTGGGTTGTTTGTTTCATTCATCCTTGATAAAGGTAATAAGAGGAACTATGTTTACCCTTTACATAAAAGTAAAATAGGAGAGAGAATGTCCCGAGTCTGTCTCCATTCATTTTTCTTTCCATGAAGAAATAACAACCCTGTTCAGGATTAGTAAACTAGTAAAACCCTTCTTTACTAGTTGGAAGCCAGGACAGTATCCTGATAGCAGTCTGAACAGAGCAGACAATAGGTGACTAGGCACAGAGGCCAAAGTACCCCTTCTCCAAAGATGTGGGTTGAGGCACATTAGTGGGGAAGCTTGTATTGCTGACGTCTCTGCTATGTATAGACACACGGCTTCAGTTTTCAGGGCTGACACTTTGGCATCTCTCACAAACACTGAAACACTCTTAAGAAAGCAAAAACTAATTTTAAAAAGTTCTGGTGGTATGAGTTATTGCTCACCTTCTTATGCTATCGTTGCTGTGTGTGCTATTTCTATGTGCTGTCCATTCTCCTTCATTACATTTTCCTCATTCTTACTTGTCATAGTGAAGTGTATTTCCCCTGCTTTCCAGATTCCCCACGTGCCCCCACAAAAAACATTACCATCATTAAAAATGACCACTAATATGCTGTTGAGACTGCTTTAATGAATTTCACCTGTTAGAGGGATTTTCAAACTACTGCAGGGTATTGTGTTTTGTATTTTATTTTCCCATTCTCGGCTTATTTTTGCATATATTCACAGCTCCTGCTCTCTAAGTATTAGCTCTTAGATACGGTGCCATTAGGTTACTCTTCCTTCCCCTCCCCCCTTCATCTAGAAAATTTGTAATTTCCTTAATCACTTTGATTTTTCTGCTCAGCTCTTGTGCTACAAGTTTAGCACTTCTTACATCACTTGGGCTTTCTGGCTGATGTGGCTGAGACTTAAAAGAGGAGCTTTTCCAAAAATATAATTCTGTTTTACCCGAAATACTGCTATTTCAACTTTTTGTTTTCATCTCAAAATGGGACGAAACGTCAAACTATGTATATTTTTAAAAAGTGGATTGAACATTCTGAGAATTTTTTATTAAAAACTTTGAAAGTAAAAATGTTGACATTGTTGATTTTTTTCAAAGCAAAATATTAACCTTTCAAAATGTTTCATTTTTGAATTTTCTCATTGAAAAATTTAATTGAAATTTTAAATCTAACATTTTCCTGTGAATATATTCAATTTTGACGACTCCCATATTTCATCAGAAATTTTTTTCACTCACATTTCAACCAAAAAATGTTATACACATATGTATCATTGTGTATAAAATAATGGTACCCTCTTCCTGTAGATTGCTTTTGTTTTGCATTCCTAAGATTTTACCTTGCTTACTTTTGCATGTTTGCAGTGAGAGATATGTCTTCAACCTGTTTGTCACACTGAGTGGAGCCTGTGGTAGTTCATTACTGTCAGTTAAAACGTATTATGCTATTAGCAAAGAGAAGATATCGGTGGGACCTGCAAAGCCAACAGAAACTTCTCTTTTTATTTTGTCTTCAATCCTTACAAGCTAGATGCTGACATATAATAATGACTTTAAAGAACACTAATAAAAGACAGTTGCTTTTTTTTCTGTTCCTGTTTAGAAAGGGGCTTATGAAATTCTTGCAGGCCTCAGATCTCATTTGAATCATCGTGTTTTTAAAAAAAACTGTTTAATACTCTTATTTAATATAATGGGTCTTCTCTCTTTTTTTCTTTTGTCAAGTCATTCTTAGTCTCCTAAATGATTCTTTCACCTTCCATTCCAAATTAATGCATCTGAATAATAGTATAAACCATAACATCCAAAGAATGTCAAAACCCCTGCGTGCTTAGCATGCTGTGTGGCACAGTTCATATGGAGGGTCCACTATTCAGGTTTTTATGTCATTCTTACTTCCTAGACCAGTGGAGCTTGGCCATCGGTGAAATGTTCAGACTCTTGGGGCAGAGAGACATGGTAAGTGTGTTAGCTATTCTGTTCTCTTAGCATTCCTTTGCCCACTGATTCACAGGATGATATTTGCAGCAGTCCTGAATGGCTCTATTTCCCCATGCATGGGAGTGAAAGGAAGAACATTGCTATTGATGGTGTTCCCACATGGATCCCCACTGCAAATAAGAGAAAACAGAAGAATGAATGCAGTTTCTCCTTGCATTCTTATATCAACTATACTGATGCAGAAATTGCAATGCAAAAGAGGTAAAGAAAACTCCAGACTTCTTAGATTTCATACATTTAGGATTTTAGGATTTATAGGAAAAAGTCATTTGTTTGTACATTCCCAATCTTTATTTAATGAATAGACAGCTATCCTAATGAGAGTGGTTTGTAACAGATTTATGAGCCAGTCTTATGCATTTAATTAACATATAGCACTGTAATCTACTTACAGACAAAACGAATAAAGAATGGAAACAGATGGACTTTTTATCTTGCACAGAATGAAGACATACTCAATTCTTTTGTCCATGATGTAATCCAATATTGATCTATAGCCAGAGATTCTGATGATAAATCCATTCGCTGAATTATTCAAGGTGTAAAAACAGTCAAGATTAAGATCCACGATCTTATCTTCAAACTGTCTGCCTAGGAAGTGTAAAACTGTTCATGTTCCTGGGTGTATCAGTTTCCTCTCTCTCCCCCTGATATCATAATTGTTTTTAATGATTTCCCTCACCATTCTATTGAAAAACATCATCCACAAAGTCAGAGACAGTCAGAATATGAATGCCAGAAATATACAGGCTGGGTGTGACCTCAATGATCAGTTAAACAAGGTCAGATGTAGGCTGGTAAATCAGTCATATGTGCAAGAGGCTCCATAGGGATGATCTGTGTCTTGCTAGCAGCTGCTAACAGTAACTGCAATAATGGTCTCTTATGCCTGCGTGGTGTTCCCAGATAGCCGTTTAGCATTATAACAACAACTTTGACCTGATTAATGCGGCGCAGCAAGGATTTCAATAGAAAGCAGTAGTAGCATGCCTTGGAGTATATGAACTTAACATTAAGTAGCTACAGGTGGCCTTTTTGTGTTGGAGGGAAGAAAATGTAACTTCATATTGCTGAATCCTCTTGGAATCACATATCATGGGCACTATTATCCCTAAGCATAAAAATCACATGCTTCCTACATTGTTGTGTTTTTTGTATTTTGGAATCGTCATAATTTGGGAACAGAACATTAATCAGCCATGCTTTTTTCCCGTGAAAATAATCTGTATGAGGCTACAAATTAAGGTGTTAAAACAGTGAGACCAGGACTCTGAGCTAAATTTTGCTCTTATTTACATTGGTGTAGAGCCAGAGTATCTCCACTGAAGTCAATAGATTTTCTCTAGATTTGCAGTACTGTAATTGGGAAATGGCCCAAAGAGCAGATGGTACATTATGCACCACTGTGGCAAAATTAAATATGGAAGGATTAGATTTTTATCAGTTGATGTTGGTATACATCGATTTCACTGTGCATAATCAAACTGATGAAAAAATATTTCCATCGATGATAATCAAAAATTACAGACAGGCATAGTAAGAAAAATGCTGTTTGAGAACTTAAGAGTATGATTTCAGGATGTTTTCTGAGTGAATGATGACAATTTTTGTGTGTTAATGGTTATAAAGCTTTAATTTTTTGAATCTCAACATCTACTGTCATTAAATAATTGTCTGACCCTCCATTCCTTGTTGTCTGACTCCCAGCCCCCAATTTCCCATGTTTATGAAAGTGTAAATCAATAAAAATAGAAAAAATGCTTAAAATATATATCAATATTATCCACTGAAATTATAAAAAAAAATTAAAATTGAATTCTGCCAAACCTAGACACAATGCATTTTTCTCCTTTAGATTACAGCTGTGCAGGAACCAAATTTTTTGTTTCATGGGAAACTGTTGTTGTTGTTGTTTGTTGTTTGTTTGCTTTTTTTAAAAAAAACAATTCCATTAGGAAACAAAACAAAATCAAACCATTTCAAAATTTCCTGTAAAACAAAATTTGAAAAAAATGTTTTGGGTCAATTGCAATGTTTCATTTAATCAAATCCAGACATTTCATTCCAATTTTGATGTTTTATATTATGTTAAAATTAAAATTAAAACATGTGAAATGAAAAGTCATTTTGAAAAGGAAAATTGAAAGGTTCAAATTTTTTCCTAAATTTAATTTTGTTGAAATTGATCCATTTCTGCAAAATGTTTTTATTTTGGCAATGGCATTTTCCAATGGAAAAATGTTCCATTGGGAAATTTCTGACTAGCTGCAGTCTTGATCAAATGGAGTTAGTGTGTGAAATTAGAAGAACTGTGCTCTGAATATGCAAGTCTGATATTATCCCCTACTTAATGAAGTTGTTCATTGAACTACTCCATCATGAGTTTCAATAGAGTGTAAAAGTGAAATATGTTTGTTGAGACATCTAAAAGAACATGTAAAAGCTTCCAATATTCTAAATATTCACAGGAAAACTGGGGGTTGCATAAAGGGAAAGGGCCAAACAAGCAGGGATGCTGGAATAAGTTTTATAGCAGGGCTGCTCAGAGCCCTTGAACAAAATTGTAAACCCTGTATATGATGGAAACCACTCCAAGCACCCCTAGTTACAGCACCTATGCTCACAATCAGCTGAGAGCACAGTCAATTGTGAGTATAATGATCAAATGCAGACCTATAATTGTATGATTTGTGGGTGCAATCAAATAATTATGTCAACATTTCATAATTTGTTTGCACAGTTCATTGCAGGCACATAAGTGTAGGTGCAAAATTAGAGGCCTATTTTTTTCAAATTTGGCCGATAATTAAGGCTATGTTTTAGTAACGGGTATTTTTAGTAAAAGTAATGGACAGGTCATGGGCAGTAAACAAAAATTCATGGCCCGTGATCTGTCCATGACTTGTACTATAGACCCCTAACTAAAATTTGTCCTGGAGTGCAATGGGTGCTGGGGGAGAGTGGTGACCCGGGACCCCCGGTAGTGCTGGGGGTGGGGGCAGGCACAGGACTCCAGCTGGAGCTGGCGAGGGAGGTTGGCTGGGCAGGCAGGCTGCCTACCTGACTCTGTGTGTCCCTGCTGCTCCTAGGGGGAGGGAAGGCCGGGGGGCTCTGCACATTGCCCCCACCATGAGCTCCAGCTCCACAGCTCCCATTGGCCAAGAACTGCAGCCAATGAGAGCTGTGGGGGCAGTGCCTGCAAATAGGGACAGTGCGCAGAGACCCCTGACCCCTCTGCCTATATCAGGAGATGCCAGCAGCCTCTGGGGAGACCCCCCGCAGCTAAGCGCCGCCTCGCACCTCAGTCCCCTGACCCAGCCCTCAGCCCTCTCCAACACCCAAACTGCTGCTGGTTCAGGGGCTGCCCGAGTGTTTGGGCAACCCCTGAGCCAGCCGCACCGGCCACTGCAAAAGTCATGGAGGTCATGGAAATCTATAATCCATGACTTCCATGACCTCCATGACAGACACACAGCCTTACCCATAATTAATAGTAAATTGTATTATATACAGTAATGTTAGGCTCCCAAATGAGTATGGCCCTACCTTTTTCCAGGAGATTATGATATCATGGAAATGATTTTGCAAACATGGGGAGAAAGCCAGGGCTGCCAGCTGCTCCCAGGAGTCATCAGGATACAGAGCATCCCAGCTATCAAGGTTCCAGTGTTCTCTTCACCACTGCACAGATCTCCCACTGTGGGTACCGCTTGCAGCTCTTTTTTTGACGTGGCCTTTCATTGTTCCTAGAACAGACCAATAACACCAAGGACACCCCTTCACAACCTCCCACCGAAGCCTGACCTCATCTTCAGCTTTCTTACTAACAGAAGAATGTCCTTACTGGGTCAGACCAATGGTCCACGTAGCCCAGTATGTTGTCTTCCAACAGTGGCCAGTGCCAGATGCTTCAGAGGGAATGAAGAGAACAGGGCAATTATTGAGTGATCCATTCTCTGTTGTTCAGTTCCAGCTTCCTGCGGTCACAGGCTTAGGGTCATCTGAAACATGGGTTTGCATCTCTGACCATCTTGGTTAACAGCTATTGATGGACCTATCCTCAATGAAGTTATCCAATTCTTTTTTGTTATTCTTTTAGTCTTCATAACATCCCATGGCAACATATTCAATGAGTTGACAGTACTTCTTCACGCAATGCACATCCTTATGTTTTTTTTAAACCTGCTGCCTATTAATGTCATTGGGTGACTGGTGGTTCTTATAAAAAGAAAAGGAGTACTTGTGGCACCTTAGAGACTAACCAAGTTATTTGAGCATAAGCTTTCGTGAGCTACAGCTCACTTCATCAGATGGTGGTTCTTATGTTATGTGAAGAGGTAAATAACACTTTTTCTCCACAGAATTCATAATTTTATTGACCTCTATCATAGCCTCTCCCTCCCCTCATTAGTTGTCTCTTTTCTAAGCTAAATGGTCCCAGTCTTTTTAATCTTTCCTCATATGGAAGCTATTCCATACCCCTCATCATTTTTGTTGCCCTTCTCTGTACTTTTTCCAATTCTAATATTTTTTTTTGAGATGGGGCAATGAGAACTGCACACAGCATTCCAGCATTCAAGCATGGGCGTACCATGGATTTATATGGTGGCATCATGATATTTTGTGTTATCTATCCCTTTTTTAATGGTTTCTAACATTGTTAGTTTCTTTTGATAGCCACTGTACACTGAGCAGATGTTTTCAGAGAACTACCCACAATGACTCTAAGATCTTTCTTGAGTGCTAACAGCTAATTTAGACCCCATCATTTTGTATGTATAGTTGGGATTATGATTTCCAGTGTGCACTACTTTGCATTTATCAACACTGAATTTCACTGGCCATTTTATCACCCAGTCACCCAGTTTTGTGAGATACCTTTGTAAATCTTTACAGTCAGCTTAGTACTTAACTATCTTCAGTAATTTTGTACCATCTGCAACCTTTGCCACCTTACTCTTTACCCCCTTTTTCCAGATCATTTATGAATATGTTGAACAGCACGGATCCCAGTACATAGCCTTGGGGAACCATGCTATATACCTCTCTCCACTGTGAAAACTGACCACTTATTCCTGTCCTTTATTTCCTATCTTTTAACTCTTGTTCCTCCTGATGTCATCAGCACTTCTCCACTTCATTGCAAGGGATTCCAGACACTTACCATGCAATGTCACTACCATGACAGGGTTCATGGGGTTTGGGGTGCAATACAGACTAGTGAGGGACTGTGTCACCACTTGCCCTGCAACCCTGGGTGCCTCTCAATGCTTTGATGTTGTAGTTCCCAGTCTGGATTGCTCACAACCAGCCTACCAGCATGCAGGTCACACCATGAATGTTTATGTTCTAGACAGCCCTGATTCAGCACCTCTGACCCCAGCAGCCTGTCTACAGCCCCACTCTGGCTTTCATCAGCTGTTAGTTACAACCAGTAAGGTGACCACAACATGCTTCCAGTCCTAAATTTCCCCAAAACCATGCACTCTGCAATGTCCATCCCACTCCTGGAGAGTTCAGAGAAATAATATGGTTCATTCGTTCCTCTAAAGAGACAAAAAGCACATCACAGCTCATTAACTTAATGGGGCTGTAGTGGGGTAGCTGCCCTACTCCTAAACTAGAGGGAACTCCAGCAGGCCAGAAAGGCTGTGCGAGTGGGTGGCCAATCAGAGAAGGCTTGCTAGGGAGCCAATCAGAGGCTGAGTAAGAGATAGTCAATCAGGGCCAGGCTCAGCCCTATATAAAGGCTGCCCAGGAAGGGAGCAGGCATTCTCTCTCAGACCTTCAGAGGGTGAAGGTTTGTCTCCTCTGTGAGGGGACTAGCACCAGGGACAGCGCAGCGCAGCGCAGCGCAGCGCAGGCAAGGGGAGCAGAAGGAAACTCCAGCCTGGTATCTGCCAGGCTGCAAGCCCCGAGGGAAGGGCTTGGCCAGGCCGGGGCAAAGGGGATGAAGGGGAAGTGACCCAGGGAGAGAGGCAGAAAAGGGGAGAGAAGGAGGGCAGGAAGGCTGCCACCAAAGGGTCCATTGGGACTCAGAGTAGAGGGCGGGCCTGGGTCCCCCCCCTTTGCACTTACACCCAGCTATTGGATGTGGCGATAGTAGACTGCACTCGGGAGGTGGTAGAATCTCCTTCCTTAGATATTTTTAAGGTCAGGCTTGAGAAAGCCCTGGCTGGGATGATTTAGTTGGGGATTGGTCCTGCTTTGAGCAGGGGGTTGGACTAGATGATCTCCTGAGGTCCCTTCCAACCCTGATATTCTATGATTCTATGATATACTGGACCCCTGGCAAAAGGGGTTAGACTTTGGGGTGTGGTTGGCAGCTGGGTGAAGTGAAAGACTGCTGGGGTGTGTAAGGGGGTGAACGAGGACTAGGGGGCACTGCTGGAGGGCAGTGTCTTGAAGAGGATGCCACAAGAAGGGAGCAACACGGGTCCAGGCACCAAGAGAGGGTGAGAGACAGATGGGACACCACCAGTGGAGGGCGTGCCACACTGGACTGAGCTAATTCCCTGATGAGTCCGCAGGAGGCCCTGCGGTGGTGAGTCCCAACCCCGTCACAGGGACTAAACACTGCCTTTCATTTAAACACCACACTGAGTTTGTATATAGTACAAAAATAAAACAAATGTATTAATAGCAGGACATAGCTTAAGTGATGCCAAATAAAAGGAATAAAGTTAGAAAGGGTTACAAACAAATAAAAGTGAAAACACACATCTAAAAGTCTAAAACGTATTCAAGATGGTTTATCTCACCAGACATTCTTCTCCCCAGCCATGGCTGACTTTCCCTCATGTAGGACTTTCCACAAAAGTACAAAGTGCTGGCTTCCCTTGTTTTGTTAGGTTAAAGATCTTTGCCTAAGAAGGTTTCTCACCTATATTAAACTCCAGAGACTTCAATACCCCTGAGGTGAAGGACTTGTCTTTCTCAGTTTTCAAGAGCTCTGGTCCCTTGTGTCTCTCTAGAGATGGATGCCAAAGATGGCTTCTGTCCTTGCTTATATCTTTCAAAGTTCAATGAACTTGTTTCAAGAGGTAGTCTGACCTCATGTTGTTCTTCCCTTCCTGCAGGCTTCCCATCCCCCTATATTATTTCTGTGTAAATGGGGCTTCCTTTTTTTATGGTCACACCTTGCTTTAATCTCATTGGAGACTGGTCTGGGAGGGACCTGTTTCTTCTTTCGTTGGGACACCAATTGTAAAACATAATATCAAGGATCCCTATTTCCTCGTATAGTGTTAATGCATCCATTTCACAATTATATTAATCACCAGTGTGTCATTAGCTTTCCAATAAGACCTCACTCTATATACATTTTTATAACACAATATTATTTTATACAATCATTATATTGTTTATCACTTGAAGCTGAGCCCTGCTGTCTTTATAGACCAGTAAACCTTTGAAATGGATTCTTCTGAAAAGTAAAACCCAGGCCAAGCTTCTTTCTCCTGCTGGGGCATAGATGCCATGCTGTCTCCTTCTCAACTTGTAAGTGTGAGGTTTATACCACCCCTTGTGGTTTGGTGGGTCTGTTTACGCAATATGTAAATACATTTTCATTCTCTTTGGAAGTAACCCGTGGGTGGGGAAAATATTTTCTCTTGTCTAGTGCAGACCTGTTTACCAACCCCCTGGCATGCCTCGTTTAAACACACTTCAGTCATAATTCTAGTATATATCCATAACTCTTAAAACCCACCATCTACATACATCATGCCAGAACATGAATGATCAATGAGTTATTAGTTTTCAAATTATACCTCACAAGGCACGTTTTGTACAAAGATTATTACGCTAGTATGTAGGGTGTGAATACAGAGGTGCTTAGTGTCACAACTATTACATACCCGTTGGGGCCAAGTTCTCTCCTACTCTCCACTTCTCAGTCACTTTGATTTAACTATCTTCTCATCATGTTTCCTGTTTCTCACCTCTAGCCTTTACACTACTTCTCTTCCCCATTCCTATCTCTCTTCCCCTGCATTCTCTTGTGGCCCATACCTCCCACCTCTTGCACTTTGGGCTCTCTTTCTCTCTCTCTCTGTCACACACACATGCACACACACAAATATTGCTATAATAAATTTACTCCTATAAAAAAAAGAAATCCCTCCCAATAAAACCAGACTTAAACCACCTTTAAAAGATGAAGAACTGTAAAGGTGCCAGCATAACAAAACAAGGTGACAGCTGCATGATTTTATTGTTGTGATGCTTGTCTTCCTAGCTCCCCTTGTTTGTAGTTAGTACTTGTCATGTTATGACTACACTTAGATTGTAAATTTAAGACAGGGACTAGTTCTTTAATTTGTCTGTAAAGCACTGTGCACACCTTCAATATAGCCATGTATAAATAATTACAGAATAATCTCTGATGCAATTAATGGTATATTTTTCAAAGCTAATTGGATAATGCAGCATATACTTTCTGGATCTTAATACTTTGGCAACTGCTGTCCCTGAAAACTATCCCCTAAGGACTCTTGACCGTCGTAGTTCATATATGAAAGATTGATAGTCACAGTTATCCCTTTCTATTTGCTTAATTTTAATTTATTCAGCTTAAGTCAGATTTTTTTACACACATAAAATGTGTTAATTTCTTTCTTATTCCTTAATGTCCCTCCCAGGAGAGGAGATGATGTAATAGAGATATGGAATACATAATCAAGTTGTCATTTTGATTATATTTTTGTCTTCCAAAGAAGGACAAGGGGATTGGCTCCAGCAGTGCTCTCCCTTTATACATTCACTAATGACTGAAAGAAGTTTAATGTAATGACTTAGCATTGTAGGGAGATACCACACCAAGTAAAGAAAACTGCAGTGTACTAATTTAATAGGTCATTGATGTGTCAGTATGTCCCTTGGTGCATTATCTGTATCTATGGCTCCTGGTTTAGTGTAATTGATTTTAAAGCCTGATAGTTTGCCAAACTGATAATATGAATCACTGCCAGGACTGAAGTTCTAGATACAGATATAAATAATAAAATATCAACATATACAGTCAGCCTATGCCCATACCTGCTGCCTTCTTTATTACTGTTATGATGATTCTCACCAATTCCTCTGAGAGGCTTGAGGAACAGTATGAAAAATAAAGGGACAGAATGGGTTCCTTGCTTTGTGCCCATGGGCAGTGAGTAGCATGGGCCGGGGAAGGCTGTGCCTCCCCAAACAGCCTGGCATGGCCCCACCCATGCTCTGCCCCCAGACCCCCTCCTGCCTGCTTCCAGTTCCCTTCGTGGTACTCTTCTGTGGCCAAGAGGCTGGGACAGGCAGGCTGGGGCCAGTGCTCACAAGGCCTGGGGCTGGGCATGCTGGGGCCATGCCATGCCACCTGTGTCCCCAGCGCTGGAGTTGGGGTGCTCTGGCTGCGCTGCCTGCTCCGGCCACACTGCCCGCCCAGAGTGTTGGGATTAGGGGCACTCCGGCTATGCTGCCTGCCTGGCGCTCCGGGGGCGCAGGCGGTGTGCTCTGGGCTTTGGTGGGGGTGCAAGGGAAGGGGCAGAGCAGAGGGAGAGGGGCCAGGGGCTAGTCTTCCGCAATGGTTTGTTCAACCACTGTCCATGTTTGTGCCTCCTTTATAAAGGAAAAGAATACGAATGTGAGTTGTCTAGTTAGCACCCATTATGGGCCTGTATCCAAGCTCATACTGGCATTTTGCTTGTATAACTCCATTGACTTTACTGGATTTGTTCCTGATTTACATCAGTGTGAGTGAAATGAGAATTAGACACCTGTCTCCAAGGCCATGATACAGGAAAGCATCCCTTTTTTAGTCTATGGCTAAACTTAAGCACACAAAATTAAGTGAATGGGATTTAAGTACATGATTAAATGTAAGCACATGCTTAAGTATTTTCCCGCATTGGGGCCCAAGGAAAGAATAAACATAAAAATTATGTTCATCCAAATATTGCCTAAAAGCATACAAAACTGTTGAAAACCATTCAGCTCAAAGGCATGTCTTTCTAGCATCTAAGAGGATATAAGTGTTGCTTTGATAATCAGCGTATATAATAAACACAAGGACGAATGAATATCAGTGGTTGAACGTTTGCAGATGATGCTACATGCTTTAACAGAATCAAGTGAGCTGGGAAGAATTCTTTAATATTGGAGAAAATATTTTATACCCTCATATAGTGGCAGACATGAAAGAGGAAATCTTTATCTTGTCTGTATTGTAATGAATTGTGATATTTTCCCATTCATAGAATGTAATATTCTGCTGAGATTTTATTGTGATAAGATTCTTTGTGTGTGCATCAGTCTGCATGTGGTTGGGATATTGGTATGTAAGGAAGTGGGCACATCTGCACTGTTGCAGTTCTGGACTAGGACTTTAAATCTGTGCAAGTTCCTGAACAATGGACAGGTATCAATCGATATTTGCAAATGAGTCCTCATGTAAAAGAAGAAAATATATCTGTAATAGGAGAGCAGGGTCTCCTATTACCCTAGATTTCCCTACTTAACCTATCTTTCATGCAGTGCCTTTTCTTTCTTATGAAGTGCAGTATCCTCACATAATTGCTCCAAAGAAAATGAATGAATCAGGAAACTCCTTAGTTCATCGGTTGTAGGGAGATATTTCATTCCAAAAGGCATTAAACATCTTGAGACTTTGAGAGTCATAAAGTGAGGAAGTAACTGGGCAAAGTCTTATATCCATTTATTGTAGTCATACTCTATTAATGTCATTGCTAGCGTAGAGTGTTGTATGATACTTTAGTCGCTTTCAGGCCATGATCACCAGATCATGATACAGCTTGTGTTGACCAGGAACAGAAATACATTCAAAGCTAGGATCAGAGCACCTTGTTGCCTTTGAAAATGACCCCAATACTGATATGCTATATATAGATGCCTCAACAAACCCTCTAAATCTTCTGGGTACCATAACATTCTTCAGAGGCCCCCAGTGTTTTGATTCTCGTTAGGTTAGGACTCTAAAATTGGAATCAAACTGGAATGAACTTTTTCTCTTTTCACCTTTATTAATACCCAGATCCTTTAGGGTATATCTACATTGCAATGTAAGCCCAGAGTTTGAACTCAGGCTCAAACCTAATCCCTCTTCTGTCTACAGACAAATTGCTCTAACCAGGGCTTGGATCCAGGATCTCTCAGGGTGAAGTGTCCAAGCCTGAGTCAAGCCAGGACCCAAGCTTTAAGCCCTATTGCTTTGCAGTGTTCTGGAAGTCCACCAAGAGTATCCCACAGACTGACTTTCTTTGTCCTCTGAACAGTCAAGTTGTTTGGACAGTCAAGTTTTTCCACATTGCACCACAAACAAAGGGGTAGAGCAGCCACATATTGGGATGGTGCTAGGAAGTCTGGGATATGGGTGGTTGGATTTGGGCCTGCATAATGCAGTGCAGACCCTGGAGCCCCAGGCTGGGATCCAGGGTTCAACAGTTCCTAACTTGGGGTTACAAATGAGTGTAGATGCTCAAGTCCTAGGTAAACAAACCCAGAGACTGCTAACTTGAGTTTTACTAACTCTGGGTTTATACTACAGTGTAGACATACCCTTAAAGTAAGAATCAGGTCAGACTCAATCCTGCTGCTGCAACCTTCTACAAAACTAGTCATGCAAAAGTACTATGTATGTGCAAATGTGGCCAAGTGAAGGTTGTTTTGGGAAACTTAAGGTGGAGAATTTAAGTGCATAAAATTCAAGAGTCAAAATTAACATACTGGTAGCTTTCTTTTTCTCCATTGAATTTACACAAGAGCCTCAAGAAGCTTTATGAAAGGCTTTACAGTTTCTTGTAAAGGATGTTGCTGGGTGGGACATCATCCAGTCGTTGAGGAAGGACATAAATGAAACTGCCTTTTGAAACAAAGAAGGTCTCAAAGAGAAATGACTAGTTCTTTCACAGAGAAGTCTATTTCTGCATCTATTCAACAGGAATTTATTTTCTCCCCATCTATTCAACATCATGACGGATGCAGATTTTGAAACAAAAAAGCTGGTTCCCACCCAGCTCTACTCTCCTGTCTGCCACAAACTCAGCAGTACATAACTCTTCCTTTTGCATTCCTGTCCCTCTGACAATGGCTGATAGTTGTTTGACAAGGCATTGTAAGTAAACTGGTAATATTAGAATATCATGCCCTTTTTCTAACATTTTTCTACTCCAGTCTTCTCCGTAATAGGAACAATTTTGTATCTGAACCCTGTTCTTTTCAGAGTTCTGTTATTTAAAGCTTACATGTTGGATCAATGGAAATTCTTTTCAGAGATAAATGTCATTCAGATAACCTATCCTGGAGATAGCTAAAATGTACTGGTAGGTGTAATTTTTAACTCCTGGCTGCAAAACACCACCACCACAAATGAAAAACTGTTAGAATTGGAGCACTGAATTGCTTGCTGCTTTACAGGAGGTCAAAGAAAGGGGAACTACTTCTAGCTGGCTGGCTGAAACCAGACACAGCCAGGTATGCACATAATCAGGTCTTCACTGTATGTGAATCTTCTTTGTGCAATGTGACCTGGTGTTACAAGCAGGGAAATGATTCAAGGAAGATACTGGCCCAATTGATTCAGGAGCACAGAGATTCAAATCCAGTTTTAGGGCCATGGAGTGCAGAAAATGTTATCTTAATACAAAACCTCCAGAGCTCAAGCAATAGCCAAAACCTCTTTCTTTGCATGATGCCTCACTGTTTACTGAGAAAAAGCACCATGCAGAAGCAGGGCCGGCTGCAGACACCAGCTTTCCAAGCAGGTGCTTGGGGTGGCATTCAGAATGGGGCGGCAGTTCATGTCCCGCGGCAGCAATTTGGCAGCAGCTCCGCCGCTCTTCCGGGGGTGGCGGAAATTTGGCAGCAACTGCTTGGGGTGGCAAACTTGGTAGAGCCACCCCTAGAATCATAGAATATCAGGGTTGGAAGGGACCTCAGGAGGTCATCTAGTCCAACTCCCTGCTCAAAGCAGGACCAATCCCTAATTTTTGCCCCAGATCCCTAAATGGCCCCCTCAAGGATTGAACTCACAACCCTGGGTTTAGCAGGCCAACGCGCAAATCACTGAGCTATCCCTCCCCATCTGAGCTATCCCTCCTCCCCTGCACAGAAGATCTGCAGAATACAAAAATGGGAGTCTGTGCAAGTGTGGGAATAGTCAGGGAGGAGAGGAAGTGATATTTATGATGCCCTGGAATCAAAACTTAATGTACAATAGAAAAACATCTGCATTTGGGTATGGCATAACATAAATATGAGTGGATTTCCAGGTATATAAGAGTCATTAACAAACAATTGCGGGGGGGGCTACATTTCAAGAAGCAAGAGTATTGAAAAATTATCACTAATTGCTGTTGTATACTCTGGCCCCTACTCTGCAGGAACATGCAAAGAAATATAAAACTACATGGTCTCTGCCAGGGTCTACAAGTTTCATCTTCTACAATGGGTTTAATGTAGCCATCACTTACTCCCCAACCCATCCTAGGAGTTGCCACACCTTGGTTTTCTGTGGATCATGTTATATGGCAACATATTATGCCAACTTCTTATAATTGTTAGTGTATTGCTGAGCCTTTCTGCAGAAAAGGAACTGTTGCCCTTTGTAATTATGCCTCAAAGAGCAAGAGTTGAGGAAAAGTAAAGGAGTTGCTACAATTTTTTCTGCGGGTTTTATTCCTTACAAGGTGTAGGTTCAGAACAAAAAATGATGTGCCAGGCTTTCAGCTGGTGCAGGGTGAGAAGTACGCCAGTTTATGCATGCTGAGGAGCTGAAATGGAGTTGGTTGTGAAACAAAGAAAATAGGTTTTGTGAAGGAAAAAAAATGAAATGTTAACATCGCTTTGTTTCAATACTGATTTTTTAAAAAAAAATTTGCAAGAAATTTTTTTACATTTCAAATCCCCAAAGTATTGACATTTCCATTTTCAGTGGAAAAACCAGAAAATTTTGAAAAACTGGAAGCTTTTTGTGAAATTTTCCAGTTTTGAAAAGAGGCCATTTAAAAAAAATTTTTTTGTATGACTAGCTCCAATCTCCTCTCCCCAGTCATTGAGTTGCTTTTCTTTTCTTTCCTTACTGGAGATGGGAGGAGGGAGGAAGAGAGGGCGGGGGAGAGAGAGAGATCCTTGTTGTGTTTCCTTTCAGAACAATCTGTGTATTAGGGTAAACGCCAATAAACCTATGTACCTTACTCTTTGGATTTGTTCTTCCTGGGCTTTTTTTAATGCCTCAGAGTCATTTATGGTGCTGAAATAATGCAGAAGCTGCTCTTCTCATGCTATTTTCACCACCAGGAACTGAAATACCATAAAAATAAGTCTCTTGTTGTTTGAGCCCCAGAAAGTGCTCACCCAAGACATTTAGAAAGGCCCACAAAAATACAAACAATAAATATAGTCAAGTGTAAGAAATACAATTGCAGTGACATGCACAAAAATCAGAACCCTTTGCACGGTGAAATAAGTGATGTCCCACATATTGAGGTGCTCTTCTCTATGTTGCTGTAATTTGGGGGATAAGTGGCATTTGGTAAATGGGATCACTGAAAAAGGCAGTTGGGTTAACAGAAGAAGGGATCAAATTTAGTGTATTTAACGGGACTGGACAAAGAACAAATGCCTTTAGAGACTGTTGGAGGGACTCAAGTTTCTAGCACACTCTTGGTGCAATAGAACTAATACAAAATACGGCACCAGATTCTTAGCTGATGTCAATTGTCATAATGCCATTACGTCAATGGAGCTATGCCACTTTTTATCAGCTGAGCCTCTTACCCAATGAATTCACATAAACAGACACCTGGAATTTAGAACGAGGCTGGGTAGTGAGTCGGTTGGGCCAAAAAGGCAATTGAAGAGGAGGAGAGCTATGATGATAGCTTTCACTCTGCATAGAGCCATGCGATTGAAAATAATCTGACATTTTCTCTGGATTTGATTGCCTAGGAGCTTCCCATTGTGGCATAATTTAAAACAATGCCCTTCTGGCTCCCTGGCAAGTTTAGAGCTAGCCAAACTTTGCTCAGACTAGATACAGATATCAGCTAGATACTATAGAAGTAATAAAATGTTCAAGATATTAACCGTTGAGCTTGCAGCAGCCTTTCCCCACTGAGGATTGCATGCCTTCATTTGTTTTCATTTCTGCTAACGAAAACAAATAGAAATGAGAATTCCAGGGAGAGAAGGAAGAAACTACATTTATGTTTCAAAGCTCTGCAGTCTGTTCTCTGGGCTGCAGTGTGCAGCCCAGTGCTATGTGCATGCCTCATTAAAGAAAAAACAGAGAGAGCAGGAGTGATATTTTACAGAAAGCACAGATTTAGCCTCCCATTCACTGTTATACAGATCCCTAGCAGCATCTGGCCTAGGGCTATATGAACACGTAATAATAGCAACTTCCTTGCTCATCTCAAAAACACAAACACAATCTCACCAGAAATCAGCTTCAAGTTAAAATGGGTGAAAAGCTCCCTAAATGTTGCAAGCTGACTCATTCTTAATGCAACCAGAAAAGACCAATATCAAGTCCCTTTTCAGCTCCTGTCTCTCCAGGAGAGTGGGAACGTGGACTGACTTATGAGTGGGTCTGCCTTCCTGCGTGGGCCCCACAAGTACTTCAACAGTCAAAATCCAATACATTAATCTGTTCTTTCTCCATTTAGTATTCCAATTAGCCCCTGAAAAGGAGGTTGTTTTAAAACCTCCATCTGTGTTCTTACTTCCTAATAATTTCAAGGGAAGTGGCAATTAAAAATCTTTGTGTTAATCAGAACACTAACTGCTGCCTGATTTTCAGACAATAGTCAATCAGCAAGACCAGCTCAGAGAAAGCTGACAAACAAGCAGTAAGCACTGCCCCACATGCATGGATAAAATGTTGAGTACATTAGCCCCGACCATTTTCCCACCAAAGAGGATGCATAATATGTCACCCCAGAGGCAAATGCATATTGTTGATGAGTAGGACCTGCGGCGATAGCACCACAAGATGTGATCTCATCAGATTTTATGAGTTAAGCTGCATCAAACAAACCTGGTCTATGCTTGGTTCTGTGGCCTCTTTCTCAAAAAATCCAACGTGCTGGAGGAAGTGGTGTTGCTGATTCGGTAGCTAGCACTATCCCTGTTAGTCAGGTTCGAATGAATGTTTCAGCATGGTGCTAGAAGGCACCGTGTTACTGGAGGAGCTGTCTTTCAGGTCAGATATTGGGTCATTTTAAGAAAATCCATATGAAAGCCTGTTCTACTGAGAGGTGAACTGCCATGTTCTTAATATAGTTTTCACTGAAATCCTTCAAGACAGAAAAAAGGAGAAAAACAAGAAATCTAACATGTCCAGTAGGGTTTGACTGCTCCACTCTGACATTGCTTACAAGCTACAGCACTTACAGCTTATAAAACTCATTCATACATGTTTGCTCTTTACTCAGCCTACAATGCAGGCTTCCCACTTCAAAGACCTCATTGAGTTTGTACTGCCTGCTTCAGTTCACCTAGCTATCCTTTCAAAAATGTTGCTTTTAGTGTCAGAGTGAATGCTACATTTGTTAAGCATAAGGGGAGGGGGCTTGGTTCATTCTCCCTCTTTTGTTGTGTTGTCCGATTATAAGTCAGCCATTGTCGTATGTAATTGTAGCTATGTCAGTCCCAGAATATTAGTACCTTTTCCCAGACTTGAAGAAGAGCTCTGTGTGGCTTGAAAGTTTGTCTCTCTCACCAACAGCAGTTGATCCAGTAAAAGAGATTACTTCACCCAACTTGTTTCTCTATAAGTCGGCCAGTCTCTCCAATCCCTTTGTTGTATTTTTCTCCCTCTTCTCCTTATTTCTCCTTCCTTCCTCTCTATTAGAATTGTGACATCAGAGGTAAGGTAGCTATTCATCAGAAAATACAACCAATTCCTAAGAAGTCTATGGCCCAGATTCTACTTCCATTTACAGTGGCGCAGTCCTATTGAGTGAGATAGTGGCTCACTCAGTGCATCTCAGAGCAGAATTTGGCCAGGAGTATCTGGTAAATCTTGAAAAGAAAAGGAGTACTTGTGGCACCTTAGAGACTAACCAATTTATTAGAGCATAAGCTTTCGTGAGCTACAGCTCACTTCATCAGATGCAAGATAAAGGTAAATCTTGCTCCATTTCTGCTTCAATCTTTCCTATGATCAAATAACTAGCTTGACCCTTCTGGATCCGTTCTTCTCCACAAGCTCTTTTAAATCTATTTGTGCATATGGTAAAATAAGTATTTGACCATGTAATTAGAGTTTCAAGAACAGCATCAAGACAGCATATGGCCCTAGTTCATGAAAGTATCACTATGCAGGACAGCACTAAGCATGTGCTTAAGTCCCAAATGAAGTCATGGGACTTAAGAACTTATTTAAAATTAGCCACAAATTTAAATGCTGTCCTGAATTGGGCCCCATGGCCCTGACAGATGTTTCCCAATATAATTGTAATGTAGGTCAGATTGATGGGAGTAACCCCATCGAAACCACATAAAAATCCAGAGGAGTCCCTTGTGATGACAATACCTAACTCCTGGAGAAAGTTTGTCAGGTTTTAATGTGGGTGAAAAGAATGAGAAACTTCGCCATTGTGTTACTGGGGGTTGTGCCTCTATGGGCAGCACTGCCCATACAGTCTGGGCAGGGCTTTGTGAAGCTCTTGTTACATATAGCTAGTTGAAACTGGACTTAGAATAAAGCAGAGCTCTGGCAGCACCTTAAGCACTGAGTGATCAGTGAAACACCACATGGTGCCAGGAGTAAAACAACCGAAAACAATACTCTGAATGGAAGAATGAAACCGTTAAAAACCCCACCAGAGCTGAAACTCTCTGGAAATATGAGAGCACCTGTTAGAATTAGAGAGCAATTTTATTTGGTGGTTTGTTTGACTGTATTGTCGGTGTAAAACTAAACTGCACAATGAATATGAAGGGAAATGAACTTAGAACAAGAACAGAAGAAGTAAAAAAAAAAAAAAGACATATTTAAGGCCTGATCTTGTAGATGTCCTACATATGAAACTCCCATCAGTCTTTCATACTATCTAATGCTTACATTAAATGTTATCTATACATTATTCTTTCCTACGAATCTGTTTCTGTAATCCATGCTCTTACATTAGGCTTTGAGTCTGCTTTCCAGTGGCTTAAAATTATATAACACTTTATCCATATTAGACTCTATAGATAATATTAATAGTTTACACAGCATTTAAAAGATGCAATTCAGAAAAAACAGGGACCATATGACTGGTAATTACCTGTATTCGGTTTCAATGTGGTAGAGTACAAATTTTATTTTTATAATGAAGACGACAAAATTAAGTGCTTCTAAAAAATTAGAATAGTTCCACATTATAATATTAGCTTAAGGGTACATCTATGCTACCTAGATGACAGCTAGTGTCAATGTGCCCAACCAAGCTGCGATCACACCTCTGATTGACATGCCCTAATTATGTCTATACTGCGACACTAGAAAGTTAGATTGACCCAACTATATTGTTCAGGGATTTTTCACACCCTTTACAGACTTAATTAAGCCAACCTATCCCCCAGTGTAGACAGCACTAGGTTGACGGAAGAATTCTTCCATTAACCTAGCTACTGCCTCTCAGAGAGGTGGATTTACTACAGCAATGGGCGAACCACTTCCATGGCTGTAGTAAGTGTCTATACTACAGCAGCAGGGCTGCAGTTGTACCCTATAGTGTTTCTAGTATACAGACATAGGCTTAGTTGCACTGTTTTGGCTGAGCTGTATGAAAGCTTGCAGAGCACCCATCTACCTGTCTCTAACCAGTGCTAATAGCCTTTCTTTGTATAAGTCCTAATATTCGCCTAAATGTTAGCATACAAAGACAAACATTGAAGAAGCCACAACCACAGTAAGAAAAGCAGAGCACACCATACACAGTGATCTTATCTTCCTGACTTCAACTGATAAATAGCTAACAACATTTCTTCCTGCATTTTCATTCTAAAAACTGCTGCCTTGGTTTCTATAGCAACTTCTTTTGTTTGTAACTTCTAACCCATACTAAAAATACCCTATTTTTAGGGGAGAAATATTCTGAAAAAACTTTGGCATAAATAGTAATAGTAAAGAGAAAAGACTGGAACCTTAAAATGAATACAAAGTCCAATACGTATTCTAAATAAGTAGCTTATTCATTATCAGTAGCACTGAATGCAACATCCATTAAGTAGTTTAAAAATATAAATAGCAATTTTATTTGTATTTTTCAGGTTCTTTACCACAATCTGAATTATTGCCAAATTGAATTACTAGCTGGCATTGTCACTTATAAATTCAATTTCTCTGTAATGAATTGAGAGCAATTCTGCAGCCACATATGCACATCCTATTGCAGTAGGACCTCAGTTACATAGACATAAGAACAATATGTGAAATTAATGTGGTCGTTTTTCAACTCCAGCTAGTTCAGCAGTAAAAGTCCCATGTCACATGAAACTGAATTTTGAGGAAAGAAGCTCTGCAAATACCCAGTGCTCACAAGATAAATTGTGACAGGCACTGCCCTCCTCTTTTTCCCCTAAAACAAAAAAGAAATAAATCTTTTTAGTATTATCCTTCACCAACCTATCAGTGTTGTAGATTTGCAGAGCTTTATAGTCAGATAAAGTCTGTGAAAACATTAGGATGATTATTCTATGTTACTTTATTTTTGTGTATATATATATATATATATATATATATATATATATGGGTGTATTATGGTGTGTGGATGTGTGTGTTTAAACACAGAGACTTAATATAAAATATGTACCTTTTGAACATTTTGCTCCTTAGCACTGTAGTACAACATATGTAAGAGTAGTAATATTCTTAGAGAACTAAATTTCAGGTGAATCCTGGTCAGCTGACCGCTACATCTCATCTCTTCTCTAATGCTCTGATTCAGCAAGGTACTTAAGCACATGCTTATCTATTAAGTAGTGAGAGGGGATCATATATTACAGTGACGAGGGCTGAAGTACTTGGATGGATGGAAGCACATGAGTAATATGATTAAGCATTTTGTTGAAAGGGGATGGGATTACTTACATTCTTAAGGGCTACACTTATTGTCAGCATTCAATACATGTAATCATAATAAATAGAGTTGTCTTATTATGGCACAGTTCTGTACAAGAAGTTTCTGCTGGGACTGTGTTAATGTGGTTGGATGCTTCTCCCTTGAACTTATTTTGTTACTTTCTGCATCCTCTAGGCAGATATTCCTTAGGTTTTCCTTAGTAGCTCCTTGACAAGCTGTAATGTTACCCCTAAAAGGAGACCCACCTATTGCCCCTTCCTGGGCCTACCAAAGGTTCCCTTTGCTTTACTCATTGATCTGTTTTTGCAAGGTGAAAGGGGGCCTGCCCCAGAGAAACTGTCAGGGTTTTACAGGAAACACTTTTAGGAAAAACTTACCAGCATAGCTTAGACCTGTCACACTTGGAAGCACACGGATACAGCCGTCTGCTCAAAGGATTGACACCCAGGCAGTACTTTTCCAAAAGCAGGGCCGTCCCTAGTAAGCGGGGCATGGGGCCCATGGTGGAAGTGACAGACTTGTCTTTTCCGGGACTGACCACGCCGGCCAATCATACCAAAGCCCAGGGCCCGGAGCCAGGGGGGACCCAGGGCAGAAGTGATGGATTCGTCTCTTCTGGGACCAACCATGCCGGCCAATTGCACCGGCCCATGTGGCCCCACGAGGCATGGGGCCCGGAGTGATAGCCCTGATCTGCCCTACCCAAGGGATGGCTCTGTCCAAAATGAAGTATTTTCTTTATTTAGTGTAACCAATCTTTCCTAATACAATTAATCTAAACCTAAATTAAAACATAAACAAATCCCTGAGCACAGGTATACAAATTATAGTACCCGAGACCGTAATGTCATACATTGGAATGTCTTAAGTGATTAAGTTCTACACATGGTGATCAGTCATATGCAGGACACTGACAGGAAGCGTAATAAACTTCAAACTTTATACATAGTAACAGACATACACAACACAGACAGCCCCTTTATTATCCCAAGCATACACATTCATTAACCCTATTTCTATACTATAGCTGGCATGCTTACTCTCCGTAGGCTTCTTTCCCTCTGTTCTATCAGGGACCTTCTGCTCTGTCCCGGCAACACTGCTGCTGCTCCCCTGCAACTGCTGTTACAGCTGCTGCTTGTGGTGTTTGCTTGTTCCACCACAAAAACCCAACAGAGTTCTAGCCCTGATCTTCTCTTCTTCTGAGCCTTCAGTCTTCTTCTCCTGCTCCTGACCATCCAGTCTACCAACTGACTTTTACCTGCTGACCCTCTAACCTTTTATACAGTTGTTGACCTGTTCTGATTGGCTTGTTTCCCAGGCCTCATATTAGCATACTCTAGCCTCCAGTTACCTTTTAAACCCTCTCTGACTGGGCCATCCTTTCAGACCAATCACAACTGCTAAATTTAACTATCAAACAAGTCTTCGTATTATAGTCTGTTTACTATTTTGGTGACCTTTTTGCACTGAGCATGCCTGACTGACCCCTCCTTGCAGTGTTGGAGTGACCTTTACCTGACTTCAGTCTACACTTGTCTGCCTACCAGCATACTAGCCATAGGCTAAAACTGAAACAGCTAACTCATTCATCTTGGCTGTGTGCCAACATTTTACACATACCAGATTACCAAAACTATTAAACTGTAAGCAGTTACCTCATCCCTTTTCGTATATATTCACATGTTAATTTATGCATCTTAATGTTAAGGTCTGCTGTTGCCATCCTATTTCTTACCAATTTAGTTAATTTTATTTCAGTTCTTCCCCTATTGTCAGCTAATGATGGCAAAGCAATGTTTTCAGTGCAGTCCCTAGGAAACAGAATAGAATAGCCCAAAATTTTCCATATCAGTAACAGCTGCCCAGGGGGGCACAAAAGATGTCTTAGTTTCCCTCATTTCACACTTAAATTTATTCACTTCGCTCATCCCCAATTGCTGGCAACTGTCATTACCTTTTAACACCATTAGGGTCCTTATTGGATTATTCTGTCATCACCCAGCCAATCGATGGAACAGAACTCCAAAGCCTCCCTCTGGTCATTAAATTCTCAGGACAGATGTTTCAGGCAAGGGGGCAGGGTTAGTATGCAGGACACAGTGTTGTCTAATGGTTAGATCAAAAAATCTCTTAAGAATTAGGAAAATAGAGTTCCATTCCTGACTCTGCCGTAGACCCTGGGCAAGTCACACAAGCTCCCTGTGCCTCCGTTTCTTCCCTTTCTAGAAAATGGCGAGTGTGTGTGTGTTTGTTGTAAAGTATTTTGTGAACCTCAGATGGCAGATGCTAGTTCAAATATTTAGTAGATATCCCATAAAAACTGTGGTGACACTGAGCAGTTATGCACTCAGGAAATGATGAAATTAAGGAACGCATTTATGTATTTTTGTCTTCTTTTAATACAGTTTAGCAGCTGGATACGAGGACAGCCAGCATCAGGTGACCTGCCCTGTCTCCACAGATCACCAGCCACTGTTCTGTGGAGCACAGTTTGGGAACCTCAGGTTTTTTTAACACTACTTTTTCTGGCCCTCAGGGGGCTGGGGGGCCCCAGGAAACCTGGGAGAGGAAAGCAGAATGTGAGATGCTGCTTCTGCACCTGCCTCCTCCTGTCTCAGCTGAATGGCCAAACCCCCCCCCCCCCCCACACACACACACACCCGCAAATGCCTTGGAATCTTCAAACTCCAGCATTCAGCCTGGCAGTTCCCATCTACAATCCCCCTCTCTCTGCACTGTGGATGTATTCACACTGCAGTAGTATTTCACTAGCCATAGTGCAACAGTTATTCACCTTGTCCCTCTTTTTTTCCTTCTACACTATTCAAACCTTTCTCTTTCTCTCCACTGCTTCAGTTTCTCTGCTGCTGGCCTGAGCGGGGAGGACAGGGAATTTAAGTGGCTTCTGAGATTTCTTCTGCTCTAGACAGAAGCCCAGAAAGGCACCTTTCTCAGACTCCGAAGCATTTGCCATTCTGTTCAACTCAATTGTTTTTCCAGTGCAAGAAGCAACTAGTGATTGAATCCAGTTTAGTGGGAAAGATCCTAAGAGATATAGATCTAACATAAAGCTGCCATCTCCTCCTAAAAGTAAGCTGTGTATTAGACAGACAATATTGTTTCCTCTGTGCTTGACCAGTCACAGTTTACTGAAGTTCTGGATTTAATTCCAGTTTATTTAGTTACTTGTATTTGAGTCTCTAAGCTAAATCCCAAGGGCCAATAGAAAAACAAAATCACAAATACAGGCCCAGGTCCTCAGATGTAGGTGGGCACAATTCTATTTAAAGCCAATGTGGCTGCACCTTATTAAAGCAGCTGATGATCTGCCCCTGCAATCTATCCAGATTCCTGTGTGTTCTTGAGATGTTAAAGATTTGCTGAAAAATTTCAAACCCTATTAGCCTAGAGAACCCTAAAAGTGCAAGCTGGTCCTTTGGTAAAGCATTCAATAGAAAGCTATATGCCTCTGACTGTTTACTTGCTGCCAATGTCGTCAGATCCTTTGTTGTGATAAATGCATTTCTAAAATTAATTTCTATTAAAAATCTGCTGTCTCAGGAAGGTGCCACGCAGCCTTTCAAATCAGTTAGCATTTTAATCTTTAGTAGGGAAGACTTTATTTGCATTCAAAATATGGTCAGAGTGAATGGTAATGCATCCATTTGTTTTGCACAGCAGTATTGAAAGGATGCCACATTAAGTATTCCAAATATAGGTAACTTTCCTAAGCTGCTACTGAATATTCAGAAATATACTTCTGTGCCTAAAAATTTGATGCAGCTGTAGTGGATTGTAGCTGGCATGGCCTTTAACAGAGGGGTTTGTGTAAACAGGTGAGTATGCTTGTTTCAGCACAGTTTCTAGTACCTAATGTCCAATTTTAATTCAAACATATGTTCAAGAAATTCCAAGTATCCAGCACTAAGCAAGTTTCTGAATTACCTTTTTGTCCACCTTAAGAACAGTAATAGTCACTAGGGCTAAAATTGCCCCCTTTGTAGAAAGTATGCAGGAGGCTCTCAGCATTGCAGGAGCTCTGTGAAATAGCCAGAGGATGTCCTCTCCAGATTCTTGACCAGGACTTTGGAACAACCAAGGGATAGTCTGCCATTGGACAATCCATCCCCGGTTTTAAAATGAGCCCCATGCATACTGGGACAAGACTTTGAGAGTTTAGTTAGTTCTGTATGAATACACATTGTGCAGATATGAGCAGTACAGCTCAGGGCTGTGTATCAAAAACCCCCACCTTGATTAGTGTTTTGATTTAAGGAGCTCTCAGTAGCATGAGTCACAAGCTCCTGCAGAGGGGTGATGTGTGGATGGAGTGGTTATGTAGCGGGGCCCCCTACATTCTTCTGACTGGACTCAAAATAGTCCTGTGCAATGGGGAATGTTGAGGGTTTTCTAGATAAGGGCCACTGGATCTGCTCAGTACCCTTACATAGCAGGACAGTGGCCCCTATGCCAACTCATAAACTGGTAAGCAGCCAAGAAGGCTTTGAAGGTGCTATGCTGCAGCCTCTCTGCTTATCCCTGGGCTAGAAGGGGGTAGACTTAGGTCTCTCCCACAAATGGCAGCCACATAAAAGCCTGATTATTTGGTCTTTATCCAGGATTCCAGAATTTCACTCTGGATCATCTCCTAGATGCTCAAGCTAGAGTTTGATGAAAACTACCCCTGTATTTGGTTGGCTGGAGTGATTCAGCCATAGTTTGTCTGGTGAAAATGTGTCTGCCTATTGAATGCCTCCAGAGTGCACATTGCTTGAAAACAGCAGCTTGCTCAAGATATAATTAGGAGGGTTGTAACCAGCCACCTTTGGGGCCCTATCACTTTTGTGAGAAATTTTACCAACCTAAGTAAGAAATAAAATTTACAAATCAACAATAACAACAACCTTTTCTGTATTCAGTTGGTTCTCAGCATAAATACACATAATTAGCAGGGGTACAATTTCAGTTTGGGGAAGTTCAACTCATTCCCTCTCCCTCTCTCCTTGCAATATTTCAATCATCACAGCTTGTTGAGGAGAAAAATCTTCCTAGCTGCAGATTGTAACCAGCCTAACTTTGGCTCTAATCAAATCCACATCTGGGATTTATTACCACACACTGGCATTTTTAAAATATGGGTGTCAAGCTTTACTCATTTATTCACATTTTGACATATGATACTCACATTGAATTCAAGACCAATTTTGGTCTTTTGATTTTAAATTTATGTTTTAATGTTGGCTCCATTCTGTTGCCTTTTTCTTCTGGAAATGGATTTGTGTTGGCCTGTGATCAACTCCATTATTCAAGGGCAGAGTCTCTTAAAACAACAGTTAGATTTTATGCAAGACAAGGAAGAAGGTTCAATTTAAAAGAAAATAATATAGAGGGGTTTTTTTAATCTACGCTTTATTTGCTTTTGAAGAGCGTGATGAAGTTTCTTCTACCTAAGGGGCAGCTCTTGGATACTGCCTTATTCTCTTCCTCCAAACAACTCAGTTCTCCTGTGCAGAATATGAGTACATGCATTCAGCAGTGACAGAGAATAATAACTGACATCCAAACCCACTCTTGCAGAAAACTAATATCTGAGGGGTGTTTCTCTTAGATTATCCTGTCCTATTAATATTAATCCATCTTCATCCTATGAAGAACAGCACTGGGAATTTGGTCCAATGAGACTTCTGAATCAAAATGAAGAGAGCAGAGAGGATTGAGCTGACTGGTCTGGAAGTGCTTCTCCACCCCTAATCGCCCCTCGCTTAAGAGCTGAAGGAAGAGAATGCAATTAAAGAGAAAATATCTTTTTAGGGAGAGCAAAGGGTGTCATTTCTCTCTCTTCGCCCACAAATCCTAAACCCTTTTTGCCTTTTAAAGTAACCCAAAACAAGTTAAAGGAAAGCAATAGATACCCACCAAAAACATATGTAAGTGTTGAAACTTCCTTAAAATCAGCTGAAACCAGAGTGCGTTCATCCTTTTTTATTTGCAGTAATAGGAAAGAGCTTCTCAAAAATGTCAGTAACCTCCTTGGGATGAGTGAGTTTTACTATTTTTAAAATTGTCTACAGTGTGAATTTAAAGGAAAGAGTCATTTCTTTTGTTGTGGATTACAAAAATCACTAATGGCTTTCTTTGAGTATAGTCCTTTTGCACAGTGCATAGCACTGTACTGAAAGTGCCCCTGGATGGCCTTAATCAGAATCTGAAGAGACCAACCAGGACTTGTAAGCATAAGGAACTGCAGAGTGTAGCTCTACTATAAGAGATTTATAAGACTAAATCTGGTTGGCAACTACCAGTACGGTCATTATCATGAAGTATATACAATGTCTTGTTTGGCAAGCACCACAATACGTTAAATATCTACTTTTTCAGAGCATGCTGACAGAGGGCACAATCCTGTTCTTACTGAAGCAGTAGTGATAGTCCTGTTCCATTCAATGGCGGCAGTATATGCTGGAATTTTACATCCACACAAGCACACTCCGAAGCCATGTCTGTTCCTAAGTAGAAGGAGATGAGCAAAAAAATTGAATTACTTGAATAATTTGGAGTATTATCCAGCTGACATTTCAGGTTGAAATAGGTGCAAATGCAGGTTGGTGAAAGAACTTTCCTGACGAGCAACTGATTCTTTTCAGTTTTCAGGAAGCTAGATCATGTAACCAGGCTTTCCTTCATTGAAAACTGCCACTATCAAACTAATCTTTTGGCTATAAAATATGCATGTAAGAGAAAAGCTCTGTAAAGTCTGAGAAAAATCTGAGAAACCAGCTCAGCCATTAAAACGTGTGGCAAGGTATACTGGGCTGTGAATTCAACTCCTTCTCTTTTAACTTTTTCATTTAATTAATGTTTGTCTGAAGGTCATGTTCTTGTTACTCAGAAGCATGTCTCAACGGTGCTAATGTACAGCTGAGGTGACCTCAAATTGGTTAACAATGATCACCCTATAGTTTTCCGGCCAGTTATCTCCAAAGGTACTGGAAAGGATTATTTATTACACTTGTTTAAAAAAAAAGAAAAACAAACCTGAAAATTAATTTAGTTTCCTTAAGGAAAATTATAAATCCATGATATAACATTATGAAAGGGCTATGAACAGTAGCCATGTTTTTAATTGATCTCTGAATTTTCATACAATCTCCCTTCTCACCTAAGATATCATACAGTTGCAAAATGCTTTGGGGTTGTTTGGTACTTTTGCTGTATGAATTGCAGCAAAGATAGTTTCTTAAGGTGTTGTGGAAGAATTAATGTAGCATAAGCACATATATGGGGATGCGTGCTCTGTGGGTAGATAATATATAGTGTGCTCTACATAGTCATACTTACAATACACACATATCCCATTTATATAAATAGGATTGCACAGAATAGCTACTCTGTGTGTGTGTGTGTGTTTGTGTAAAAGTACACATTGAGTTCCATATATATATGAGTTCCATTTATATGTCCAGTATTTCTATTGGCCTAGGTTTTTATATTGTTTCCCCCTTTGATCCCTTTTGACTTGAGTAGCTAGCAAAAAATGTGGGCTCTTGCATGTTCTGGTTAGGAAGAGAAATTGATTATGGAACCAGGAATCTTTGGTGCAATCCTGTTTATTTACAAGGAATTTACGAAGTCCTGTTTCCCTGAACAGAGGAGGAATCAAACAACAGAAGATATATTCTTTACTCCAAGCCTCTTTCAGCCAGCACTCTATGCAAAAGCTTTCTCTATCTAGGCATTTTCTCAGGGTCATGCTCCAGTGCTTCTGTTGCTATGTCTGCCTTCCTGCTCCTTCTGTGTCTCTGTTGCTGTGCAGTCACACACACAAAGATACAAACCCCCTACCCAAAACAGTGCCCAGGTAAGCCGCCCACTCACATAGTGCTAATTCCTGAATGGACTTGCATATTTTGTGGGGAGTGACATGTGCCTATGTTTTGCTTTGAGGCCCTCTATTGTTTCTTACATTGAACCTGAATGTAGAGGGGTGGTTACACTCACCAGTTTCAATAAGATTTAACAGAGCTTACAACATTATCAATTTAGTCTCTACATTTTTTTCAACCAACAACACAGCTTTCCTTAAGTGTAATTTAAGGGGATGAGATAGTTAACTCTATGAAGCTAATATACCATGCACACACATACACACATTGTACATCCTTAACTGTAACTCAGATGAGACAGTTAATTATGAGGGTAACTTTGTTGCACCCCCAGGTGACCTATGAATACCAGCCAATGTTCACCGTTATTCTATGAGGCACTCATCTTCTGGAGTGTGTTGAGTATTTTGACTAGGTAGTTTTCATATCAGTGACTTTAATGTACTCTCTCTCTCCCTAGAACACACACAGTGGTACACAATACTGCAGGAATACAATACTGCTGTAGAATTATATCTCAAATTGGGAAAATATGATATGATGTATTATTTTAGAAATAGTTTGAACATGTAGCTAAGGGCCATAGTCCAGATTGTCTTAACCACAAGCCCATTCTTTCCCCAGATGGTCCTGATAGTATTAGGGTTACCATAGGAACAAAAACTGAGGGATCTGTGGTGCTCATAGAGCCCCAAGATGTGTTTAGTCTTAATCATGTGTTTTTGTGTTGCTCTGCTGTACAGTATGTAACCATGAAATAATCTACTTGCCAAAGCACCTGGGGAAAGGGCAAGCAAGTAGGTTTTGTGCCTGGGCTAATTTTCCTGACAGTTTTTAACAGCTGCTCTTCATATATTTGACAACTTACACAATTGGATATTGAGAAGGTTTTGCGCTAGAAGTCAAGGTTCTATTCTATTCATGTTACACCATCCTTACCCCTTTCTAGAAGTGCATTAAGTAATTAATATATGCTATTTCCGTACCATCAGGTCTACATATCAAATTACTTAAAATACCGATAAGTCCTTTACAACTAATAGTCAGTCCCATGGGATAGTGATGGTACAATACCAGTATATAGTGAAACCAAAGTTTAAAGAAGGGTCTGAGGATTACATCCCTAAGGGTCTAAATTGGCTGCTCCTACGAAGAGTGAACAGCGCAGAAGAGAAGCTGTCTTCAGTATATCTTGGCCTAACATGCTTACTGACCCACCACAGAAAAGGCTAATATCAGTTAATAGATAATGGATGGTGTGGGAGAAACAAAACAGAAATAAACTGCAATAAAGCAAACTACGTGCATCCGAAACCTTCCTGAAGAGCTGCTGTTCATATCCCTAGACTCCTAATTTATCTGGTTTCTCCTATTTTATTCACTTTCATGCTTGTTACAGATATCTGTCACTTATCTGCTTAACTGTGTTATGATATTTTGGAATGCAGAACCTGAAACAGAGAATTTAAAATGAACATGTCAGTGATCACAGCACAGTTTAATTAGTCAAAACAAGTAATTCTCTACTACAGCATTACATGTAAATGACTCCTCAACATCTCATAAAATTTATAATAGGCATGACTCAAACCATGGACAAAACCCCTCAGCACTCTACCCGTTCTCATCACTCAGTGGTTCAGAAGGTAAGCTGGTAACAATTTTTCCTAGACGTGCATACATATAACCTGACCAGATTGCAAATGAACACCTAGAGTGAAATCTCACTCAAGAATGCCCCTTTTGTCACTGACTTTGGACTGTGATTTGAAGCAGGAATTTATAATATCTCAGTGCAGCACCTCTCCCTTCATATGTCAGCTGATCTAAATTGTTTTGTCATTGTTTCCACCCATGATCGGATTCTAGATGTACAAGGATAAATTATGGGCTGGATACAGGAATCAATTGGAAAAATTCTATGTGTCTGTGTTATGCAGGAGATAAGTCTATCTAGATTTACATAATGGTCCCTTCTGGCCTGAGAGCATTTACCCAGTTCTCTACCACCCTCTTGACACAATTACTGCTAGGGTCCACCTCTACCATCATTCTATCTAGCACCATGCCAGGTGGCAAGAACCATTGGCCTTGCTTCTGAAGCAACCAATGTCCTCATCCCTGGTGTCCTTGATCAATCAGCCTGTCTTTGTGGGGTGATATCATAACTCTGCCAGGAAGTCAAGTGTGTTAATGAACTGAACAGCAGTCCACAACATGGAAGAGGGAGATTAATCCCCGGTCCTGTGATTTCTCTTGTCCCCTAAAACTATGTCAGACACATAATAACCCATATGGCTATAAAAGTGAGGTATTTCATAGTCTGTCTCATGCAGACTTGAACATTAGTACCTGTTTTAACAAGAGAGGTCATATTTACAAGAACATGGGGTATCTCTGACTCTTTTCAGTAAGTGACATAGGATCTCTATCTTCTACTCAGACAGTCAGCAAAAGACATATGAAGGTTTAGCATCTCATCTAAAGTCTGGTGCATCTGACACAAGTCCTCAGCCCAGCACCCCTTAACACTAACCTGTAAGCATCTGCTTCTCCATCCTGTCCTGACAATGGAGGCCTTGGGAAATGCTACCAACTGACCCAAAATGATAATTCAGTAAGAGCTGGGAATAGTGAAGAAGCAGGATTTATTTTTCATTTTCCCTGCTATGTTTGCACTGGCTTAATGAGTAGCCTTTCACTCTGGGTCCAAAGAGTCCTTGGGTCACAAGGAAAGCAGAATTTCAGAAAGCTCAGCCTATCAGAAAGCTGCTACACAGTCTGTCAACCTCTGGCATGATTAGCTGTCTTTGTTCAGGACAGGCTGCGGACTGAAATAGGAGGAAGAAGGACAAAAACAAGGCGCACTGGAAGAGCGGTATGGGGCAGCTTACCCAGTGCCTGCCCAGGCTATGCCTGGCTCTAGCTACACTGTCAGTCTCTCGCTTTCGTAAATACCAACTTCTGACAGTATTTAAAATAAAAAAGGAAGTGTTTGTTAGCACTGTGGTCACTCAGTCAGTGTCCCTCAAAATTTATGTTTGAAGTAAGGCCAAGAATCACCATCTCCAATGAAGTAAGTTATAGCTCACTAAAGCTTATGCTCAAATAAAATTGTTAGTCTCTAAGGTGCCACAAGTACTCCTTTTCTGTTTGTGGATACAGACTAACAGAGCTGCTACTCTGACACCTCCCAGGGTTTGTTGTAAGTGGTATCAAATGATAATGACATCCATCAGTGTTTTATCTTCATTGCATTTGACTGAATGGCTTTTTTCTGTATGGAAATTAACTGCATTCATCTGGTCACCAGGCCTCTCTATTTTCAGCAGGAAAACCTATATAACCCACTTGAAAATCAAAACGGTGGGTCATCCTTCCAGTTTGATTTTTATAGATTAATCTCACATGGATATACATCTGATCAAGGGACTGCAGCTGCGACTGTAAAGTGATAATTGATGTTTTGAGCCTTTGGGGGTTTTTTGGAGAGAGTTTTTCCTGTGCTTGACAAGTGTAGAAAAGCCTACTTGGAAGCAATTTATTGAGAAGGGGAAAGGGACCTCTTATCAGCATAAGATTTTCTGATTCACATTCCCCTTTACAACTGCTTTGCATTGCAAAAGTAAGAATCAATTGACTTTCTAGATGCAAAAGAAAATCTAAAAGGCCATGAAGATTCAGGTTTTCAGATGAAAGCTAAGTGAATTTTTGGCTGAAGCTCTTTTATGGCAGAAAATGAAAATTAGGCAACACTAAAACATTTTGTGAATTCATGTCACTGTTGCTAAATTGATTCAGTCAACCCCCCCATTTTCCCCTCACAAAAAATCCAACAAATGAAAACACACTTTACTTTGACATTAACAAAACATTTTGATTTTTTTTTCTATTCAAGATGACTCTTTGATTCAAAATTTCCTTTAATTTTATTAATAAAACAACCGAAAACAGTTAAAGTGGTCAAAACCAAAATGGAACATTTCAATTTTGTCTAAACAAAACATTTTGTTCTGACTTGAAATAATTTTTTTCAACTTTTTGATTCACTGAAGATTTTGAAAAATTTCAATTTTGGTTTGCCGAGATTTTTTTTGGTGTTGTTTTTTTTTTAAATCTGCTACTCGTACATCTCAATTTCAGGTACTCCCAGATATGACCAAAGTTGTTTGAAGAAGCTAAGGATCATTGGAACCCCTTCCATGTCAGCGACCCCACCGAGAGATAATGTCTGTAATATCTTAATACGGATTCACTAATTAATTATGCTGTTGGGCTGCTAAGTGTCAAACTAATGTGCCTTCTAGAACATTACCATTGGATTTATGCTACAGTACTGTAAATAACAGGAGGGTTTAAATACTCTCACCTTCAAAGTAGAGTTTCAACTGAAAAAAGTATTTTTTAAATTGGCAAAAGGCATAGCACTAGCATAGGCCTTGTGGGGACCTGCTCTGCCACAGACTTCCATTGTGACCTTGGGCAAGTCACTTAGCCACTGTTTCTCAGTTCCCCATCTGTAAAGTGGGGATAATACTTTCCTCACAGGGGCATAGGGAGGATAAAAATACATTAAAGATGACAGCCCTTTCAGATCTACTGATGACAAGTGCTATATATAAGCTAGGTACTATTATATTTATTAGCACATTTCGTCTTCAAAGCATGTTATAAATATTAAGTGATTAATCCTGACATTACTCCTGTAAGATAGGTAGGTAAGTATTATAATTCCTCATTTTACAAAGGGGAAAATTTGATTCCACAGAGAGTGGAAGGAAGTTGTCACAAGGGAAGTCAGTGGCAGAACCAGAATTTAGAATACAGGAGTTCCGGGCTCCCAAGTGTTCATCCTAATAATCTCTGTCTCTCTGTGTCTTACTGTTCTAAATAAGCCATTATCTGCCTTCTAAAATATTCATTTTCTAGCTACAGCATGACAAAAAAATCATCTGAAACCTGGGAAAATGCCAGTGTTGTCTCTCAAAATCTAAGAGCTTAATTGAGAAAACTTTGTTTTAAAAAGTCTTTTATCAGGTTAGATACTATGGTGACAGGTGATCTATAAATACCACAGGTGGACAGACAGAAAGCTAGGTAGAACTTGAGTGACAAGCTTAACCTAAGAAGATTTTTAATAGTCTTGAGCGAGATCACACTCTCCCACAGGGAAAAAAAAGTACAGGACAATTTCCATGAGTCTCACCTTCCATAGATTCCTGTTAAGCATCCCCTTAAGGGGGTGTGGTTTGGGGTTCCTGCAGGAGGAGCTCTTTTGCTATTAGCTGGGTCCCTTTATTCAGTTGCAGTATAGACGAAACTATCTGAAGCAGCATTAATTCCCTCTAGAATGTCCACCCAGGCACCCAGTGGGAAAGCAAGGGATATTGTCATGGAGCATAGCCAGTCCTCTGTTCCAACCCCTTCTGTTCCAGCCCCAAACCCAAAACTGTGTGGTCACTGATCCCATAGAACCTTGGCAAAAGGGAATCCATGGGTCCCTCCTTTCACATGGGCAAGGAATATCTGGGTCCCCTGTGCAGTCATATGCAGAGGACGTATTGAGGCCTCTTCTACCATTTTTATGTTTATACTGGAAACCTTGACAGGTCTTCACAGCAGTGGTGCTACCAGGGCTGCTCAAACAATTCAGTACCTTTGAGGAGAGAGGAGTTAACATACAGGACCTTTGATTTTTATGAGATGTCACTGGGTCGCCTTCCTATTGGTCTGTGTGGCGATCTTAATATTATATGCAATATTTCTTTCTATTGTTCAAACTGCTGCTGCAGCTGACTACAGGAGGAAGATTGATCTAGTTTAATATATCTTTTGTTTGTAACGGTGATAGGGGCTAGTTTAGCTCACTAAGTTAAAGAGCAAGGTTTAATGTGCTCCTGGATGGGCCTGCACTTATAATCATAATGATAGCTGAAGCAAAGCGTCTCTGCTCAGTGTGCCCGGCGAGAGGTTACTGTGGCAGATGTTTTGAGTGACTGTGTTAGAGCGTGCAGAGTCTCAAAGCATAACAGGCAGCGTGACATGTTTCTTTAAGAGCTGCTGCTACAATGCCTAGCGAGACAGGGTACAAGAAGCTGCTGCAACTCTGAGTTACTGTGTGCATGTTTGATTACTTGATCTATCAGTAAAACACTCCATCTGTACTGCACGTTTTGGCAAAATTGCATGGCTGAACTCTCCTTTCCTCTGCCTCCCTTCACTCTCTTAGTCCCAGCTCTTTCCCCTCTGCCTGAGGAAATGTTGGTGAAAACATTCACTACAGTGAGGTTTTCCGTATGGATCTACTCCCAGTTTCCTATTAGGAGTAAGGATCCTCACTCCCAAGCTGATCCTTTTTCTGCCCAGATAGGCCTGCAAGGACCAGCCGTAGATACAAGAAATACAAAGTTTCCAAAAGCAAAGGACCCGAGTGTAGGTAAAGTCCACAGTAAAGCCAGTGATGGGCATAATGGCTCTCTAAAGACAACATAAAATGTCCCCTTAATTCTGCAGTATAAAAGCCCTAGTTACTCTAGAACAAAATGGGTGTTCACCTGTGTGGTGCCCAGACTTCTTCCCCCAACACATCTCCTACATAGCCAATGCTTATAGTCACAGCCACTCCTCCCACATGATCCAGACTTTTCAAATAGCCAGATCTCACCTGCCGCGGCTATTTGGCTCCCCGTCACTCATATGCCTCCCCAGTACACTTGGGCAAACATTTATGTTCCTCAGCACAATCATTACATAAATGTATGAAAACCAATATGGAATAGAATTACATAGAGGTCAAACAAAAAATAGTGATTGTGACTATTTCACTCATGATCACCTTATCTCAGGAATAACTCTATAACTGATGCATGGTAGGAGTAGCCCTACTATACTAGTGAAATAGCACTGAATAGAGGAGGTGTATGTGACCTGTTGCCAAGCTGTTGGGTAAGAAGCCAGGGATAGCATGGTGGCTCCCTTCTGGCACATTAGAACTACAACAGGGCTTCTTTAAGTTACATCGGGATCTAATCCACTTCTGCATGGTTTAGAACAGATGTAGAATAGCACTAGACTGTACACACCCTCTTTTTCTTGCTGGATGTGTCTCTTTTGCTGTTTCCTTCCCGGTGCTGTGGGGTCCATGCCCTTCCATCGTAACCCCACAGCTATCTGATTTGGCTGTTGACTACTTTTAATACAAACTTGTTGGGAGCATAGGCTGCAGAGTTGGCAGCGGGTACCTGGGCCATGGCCCACCTACTTTTTGGCCAGGCCAAACCCGAGTGGCACTGTACACCAGGTTGCAACACCACTCACTCAGATTTGGTTTGGATGCCCCTCTGTCATAATGAAGGGGCAGCTGGGCCAAATTTGAGTGAGGGCAGTGCAACCTGGCCGGTAGAGTCACAGCAGTACTCATGTTAGAACCTGAGTGATGCTGTCACCCTTTGTGTGTGGTCACAATGTCACTCACTCAGGTTTGGAGAGGGTGGGTGTAGGGGCTCATGGGCATGGGGGGGATCAAACTGCTGGGGTGGGCTGAGATAGGAATAGGCGATTCAGACAGCAGGGGTTAAAGCTATGCCCCCCACTTTAAATGGTGCTCAATAGCCCCTGTGGGGGAACTTTTTACACTACATTTTTTATACGAAACTGGCAAAAATGTTTGTGAATCCCAAAAGTTACATGGTTTATATCATGAGGGTTTATTTGAAAATTCATAGTTGACATTTTGTTTTTCATTAGTCTCCAGTTTCAGTTCTCCAGGCATGGAGCACAAAAAATACCATGTGACCAATAACATAAAGCAAATGAATAATCAAAACAAACAACCCGGAGCCTGAAAATGATTCAATGAGGCTATTCAACGAACAGTCACGAATAATGGATAATCACAGAAATCAGGATGCCTCACAAACAAGGGGCTAACGAAAATAAAAAGGCTAAATTCACCGCAGTTATTTTGTAAAGACTAGTTTGAGCAACTATAGTACCTGACTTCAAGTGTTTAAAGCTTCCCATAGAAAGGCCACAATCCAGCGAAGCACGTAAGCACATGGTTAATTTAAATATGTGATTAGTTCAATAGATTTCAGTGGGACCACTCACGTGTTTGTGCTTAAGTGCTTTGCTGAATCAGGGACTAATTTTAAACATGCTTTAGGAAACAATACTGCAGTATCTTAAAAGCAAGCAACTGCAAAAAAAATGAAGATGAGCAGTGGATACAAAATCCTTTCCATTGGATTCCTGGAGAATGCACAATATTTAACTGAGAATTCTCTTATTTCTCTCTTCCCCTCCCTTCCCCTGCCAGCATGAAAAATTCTCACATACACATACAAAGGATCTAACGCTGTCCTGATCTGACCCTGCTACCAAGTGCTATTCGAAGCAATATGGGATACAGCTTAGCTCTGGGAAAAGCGAAAGCCATCCGAAAACAGCCTCGGTGGGTTTTCTGTTAAGAAGAAGAACAGCTTCCTTTCAGAAGAGCAAATAACTGTGTTTAGCTGTGTTCAAGCACAACACTTCTCCGGCAGAACCTCTCGCTCTGTCTCACTGCAGACTGCTCAAGTGAAGGGCACCTGCATGCCAATGAAGGAGCTGCGTGTCGTTTCACAGGCTGGAGCAGCCACCACATCACGTCCCTGCACGATTTTTGGGTAGGTATTGCTGCCACAAGGAGGTGCTGGGGTTCCTTTGCCACCAGCCCTTTTAGCCCCAGGGTATTGCTGAGCAGCAATCTGTGTACCATAAGGTGTCATTTTTATGCATGAGTGAGTAAGTAACATGTCACTAGTTGGTCTTGTGAGACCATCGTGTAGCTGCACCACTTTGCTTCTATAAATAGATTTTCTTCCTTTCTCTCTGGTATGTTAATAACCTGATTGAAACTTTGACTTTCCTATGAGTGCCTTTGCCCTACTCAAGATTCTGTGGGGGCTGGCAATTTTTGACACTGGCACGCAAGACTTTGTATCCTGCTAACTCAGAAGGAAAGAAAGAATGATGGTGCTTGCTTAGGGCTAGTCCATTAATTTTGCTTTAGCATGAGGCTTCAAACTAAATATTCAGAGCTCAGTTCTCCTTCTGACGTCTGGTGCATATTCTCATATTAGAGTCTCATAGCTGGGCTTTTGCCTTAAGAAAATCCCCATACATATAAGATGCATATTGGGCTTTTAAGGCAGTGCCCTTTGTTTCTAATAGCTATTGATTCCCTGAACACTGGGGAATATGGGATTCAATTAGCTGTTCATAGCACTGTAGCTCAGGGCTTGTCAGCATTTACAGTATATAAACCTCTGTTTTCAAGGTTTATAATAACATGGCCATAAAAATTCATCCTGTGTTAAACTTGGCATTCAAGCCTTTTTGATAGATGATTAGTTCATAATGCTTACTAGTTGCCTTTATTATTTTACACCAGAGTTCCCAAACGTTTTTCAGGCATGACCCCATTTTAACGACATATTTCCTGCCAGTACTCCAGACAGTATGGAGGATGCCATTTGAAAGCGCAAAATGGTGTTCTCTGTACAGCGTGACCTCGCACACACCATACATAGGAAGTAATGCTGCATGGAGGATGCCATTTTTGCTCTACAAAATGGCATTCTCTATACAGCATGACCTCATATGTATGGTGCATATGAAGTCATGCTGTGAGGAGGATGTCATTTTGTACAGCAAAATGGCATGCTCCATGCTTCATGACCTCACATGCGAGGTCACACTGCGCTGAGCAAAATGGCAACCTCCGCACAGTAGGGATCATTGAGGCCCCTATATCCTGATGGTGTGGCCCCATTTGGGGCCAGGACCCACAGTTTGGGAACCACTGCTTTCTACCATTTTAAAACCACAGCTTACTGCACATGTATAGTGAGATTTCAGCAAAAGGTTCAGAAGGATTTGTAGCACACTAGCCTAGAGCATGGCCATAGCAGCCACACTGAAGGTGATGGATTTTCTGGATGAAGTAAAAATTATTTTTATGTCTCTTGACAAGATACATCACAGCTCCTCCTGCAGCAGCTTTTAAGGGCTGTCGTGTCAAGATCACCAGCAAGATCACCAGATCATCAGAGTTTGTTGATTATGGGTCAGATCCCCAGCCAATAAAGCTCACTGAAATAGATGGAGATTGGAGTTACACTGATTTACAGCTGTGGAGGCTCTGGCCCAATGTGGTTTTAGCCAAGCTAGTTAATAATACTGTGTATTTTTTCAAACTCTCCGCCCCCCAACCTGTACCCCCCTTCACACACACACACACACTTCTGAGTGTCTCTGAATTTTTCAGCAGGGGTTTGGAGAGGAAGGGTTTGCCCCACTTCCCCAAAAATAGATATAGGAGATCCAGCCTCCATACCTCATAGATTACCCTGTAATCAGCTGGAGGGTTCTATGCTCCACACTGGCTCTGAGGCCTCCTGGTCACCCTTCAGGTGTCTTGCAGCATCACTATACTATGAGCTGGATGAAACTTTGTTATGGGTTGAGTTAAAAACACACCTTCATTGAACGTTGTTATAAGAGACAGTTAAGGGGGCCGCACCTAAAACAAGGCCTAATAGACGCTGCCCAGAAACTAGCACCGTGTGTGGAGGGTTTTACTGGAATGAGGCGAGGGGGAGGAGAGTGAAGGCAGAACACACAAGAACTGAGAACATATAGAACAGAAAGTGAGCCAGAAACAAAAAGCAAGAAAGCCAAGCAGTAGCCTGGGAGCACTTTGTGATCCTGGAAAAAAACAGAGAGCGTGCTTCTGGGTGTCCTGGCTAAAGAGGCTTGCAGCTGTAAGCTAAGAAACTTTGTTCCTGGTTCTTCCTGTCTTCAGAGAAGCAGAACTTTGTTCTTTCCTTGTCAATAAACATGATTGTATCAAAAAGCACACCAGACTCCACCATCAATTTGTTCTCCCAGCTGAAACATCGGAACTTTGGCTAGTGGCCCAGGTCTAAAAGGGGCAACAACTACATTGTAGTGTTGCCACGGTTTCCTCTAGTAGATCCTCCTTTAGGGGAATCCCAAAGCATAGAGGGACTCTATAAGAAAACTTATACACTCTCAGGCAGCAGTAACTTTCCTGTGCATTCCCAATGGGGTATTGGAGGTAAAACAATACTGTCTCTCCCATCGCCCCCCCCGACCCCTCATTGACTTATGGAGTCCCAAGCCACAGAGAGAGCCCTTCACAGATCCAAAATGGGGACACCATCACATAGCTAGGGGCCTATCCAAACTTACAGGTGACCTTCCATGCACAGATCTAAGGGTTATGATCTAGCATTGGGTGACTGGCACTTGCCCAGTCATGTAAGGTTTCTAAAAGGATCACAAGCTTTGAAGACAAAAACATCTTCCTATATCAGACCTTTGTCTGTCCCTAAAAAGAAGGAGCAGGAAAGAGCTCGTTGGGCCAAAGTAGGGTGAACAGAGCTGATAGGGACAGTCCTGATTTTGGGGTCTTTTTCTTATATAGGCTCCTATTACCCCCACCCCAGTCCCAATTTTTCACATTTGCTGTCTGGTCATCCTAGGCCAAAGCTAATACCCTTCCTCTCCTTTGCCGCATCACAATGGTGACACTAAGGCAATGTGTACACCAGCAAGCTTACAGTGGCACAACTGTACCGATGCATCTGCGCCGCTGTAAGATCTTGTGTAGCCGCTCTATGCAGACTGGGGAGAGCTCTCCCATTGACATAAAACCACCTCAACAAGCAGCAGTAGTTATGTTGGCTGGAGAAGCTCTCCCTCTGACATAGCGCTGTGCACACTTCCACTTATGTCGCGCAGGGGTGTGTTTTTCACACACAAGTGGAGTGTACACATGGCCTTAGTATTGTTGTGTGTTGACTCACTTTTGCCCTCTGCAGCCTCATTAAAAGGCAGCATTAACTAGCAGCTGAAGCACTGGCATTGGGCCACAAATCCTCTGAGTTCTACTTCCAACTCTGCCACTGACTTTCTGTGTGACCTTGTGGAAATCACTTAACCTCTCTGCATCAGCTTCCTGGTAAAGGGAATAATAGTATTTATCTCCCAGTATTGTAAGGCTCAAGTCTTTAGTGTTGTAAATTTCTTAGATTATATGGAGGAGCTGACTAGTTCTAAATATGGTTAGTATAAAATATACTTTGTCAGTACCATTTAATAGGATGAGATTTAATAAGATTTGATTAACTTTGATTTTACTTCATTTTTTATTGTGATCCAGTAAATGCTACTGATTTTGTAGGTACAATATGTGACAATGTCTGTCACTGTCAGTATTATTTAACCATATCAACTGTGAAAATAAATAAAATAGCATAAAATATTAGAATATACCTCTTAGAAGAAATGTGGATGTTAAAATTTGTTTATATCTAAAAATTTTAAGCTGGAGCAGATTTAATATTATCTAAATAATTGTTTAATATAATGTGAAATCATTTCCTCCTCTTGTATTTATTTACAAAATCTTATCTTCCCAAACAGCATATCTATTTAAACTTGCAAATTAGTATTTGCACACTAAGGATAGTTGGGGTAAAAAGGAATTAGGAGTATCTGATCAGCAAAGGAAGAAGAAATTGCTGAAATGTATCACCATTACCACTGTAATATATGGCAATCTTATGACAGATAAATGTATAAGAACTTATTTGGCAACTCAGAATACACGCTATGGAACATTGATTTAGATATAGCAGTACCTTCTTCTCTTCACTGGACCATAATGTAGCAGTATGCCCTCTGATGTCCTTTACTTTTACAGCTGGTGCAGGGATCCAGCTTAAAAGACTGTAGAAAATGGGTGGGAAGTATAACACAAGACTCTGAAACCATTGCTTTGAAATATGCAGTGCTGTGGGACTAATGCATTTTTGGAAAGTAATAAGAACAGCTATTAACATTATTCTAGGAAGAGGCATCCCTGAAATCACTAAATTATGCATTAAAATGCCATGCATTACAGTAGCACATTTGCACTGCTATAGTTAAGGTTGAGTTGCAGTTTCCATTATAAATCCATGTGCAGTAACTTTTTCTCAGATCCTTTCCTAGTACCTATAGCAGTATTAACTTAATGACAGCTACACACTCGGGTTACTACAATATGATGGACTGTAATGGTTGTAAAGGCGGTAATGGTCAGTCAATTAAATAATATGCATTTAAAAAGTACTTAAGTATGGAGCTATACAATAGCCTGCCGTGATTCAGAAAGGGTTTTAATAGAATATTAGTTAAATCAATCCATGTCAGCTATGCACAGCCCCTCCTCAGGGTGAAGGTCTTTTCTGCAATGCTCTTGCCTTGATGCTCACTTTCTTGGCTACTGCTGATTAGCAAGGACATGCTACTCATGACCAGATTTGTCTCCACATTCACCATATCAGTGAATTTGAGGGTAAATGTCTCCTCCATGATATTGTTGAGTGTACTAGCTTTCTTACATTGATCCACCACCTGTGAGATAGTGTCCAGATAAATATTAAATTAATTTGAAGTACTGGAACAGAGACCTAAGGATCATTGTGACCGATTTGTTAAATAGTTTGATTATTAAAAGCTATATACATGTATATGTCTATTAAAGCTGCTGTTTAGTCACACATTCTGAAGTAGCAAAGGGCTCTTCCATGTTAACTGAATTTCCTGGTTTTGGGAGGAAATCAGCAAATTCTTCTTCCTATTCCTTCCTCCTCCTAATACCTCTTGCCATTTCAAGTTCTCTAGTACCTGCCATCTGGCTCCTTCCATTTCCAAAAATGACCTAGAAGTAACATTCGTGCTGGGTGTTGCAATGCTTTATGGGGCAAATCCAGCCCCCACTTCTGTTGCCACAGAGGTACACTTTAAAGTTCTACTACACAAGTGGGGCAGGCAGGATACAAGAGGGGCACACAGAGGGTGGACACGCTGCCCAGCTCTGTAGGTGCTCCTTGTGCAGTTCCATAAGTAGACAGGGAATGAAGTAGTCAGCATAGGGGGAGACCCAGGGCAGAATTAGAAATTGGATCTTCCTAACTTTCCCCGAGCTTTGCAGAGGATACTCCACTTTGTAGTCTGGGGAAGAAGATTCCTCCATTCAGCTTCTGAGCATCCACACAGCATCCAACCCAAACACTCACACTGAGCCCCAAGCCCAGGACTTTCCCTTAAGAGCGACATTAGATGCCACTAAGATACAATACCATGGCACCAGTGCGATAGATGCAGCACCCAAGCCAGTCACCTTCTCCCATGCCAGTTCTATAGTAAACCAGCCCCTTAACATTATTTTGACATTCACTTTTGTCTTTTCATGTCTCCAGACAGTACTTCCTTATTACTACATTGCCACATTCATTCATTTTACTACCCAGAACTCACTTTGGTTCACATTTAGCATCCTGCTTAGCATACTGACAACCCTGTTAATCCTTAGTGATTAAGGATGCATTTGGATTTTATAAGATAATCAAGATACCTAAAACAAACAACTAAAAGTGTCTAGTTTATTTTCATTGTTAAATTTACAAGGGGCCCAATCCTGCCAGTGGAAGCGGGATGGGCCAAAATAGGAAAGTTAAGGATCACTGATGTATCTAACATATTCTCCTTAGTAAAACAGGTCTGGTGGTCTCATAAATAAAGCTAGAATTCCCTATGGGAGAGGGGGCAGTTACAAAATGTTAGTTTATTGTTCTGTCTTTCATCTATGGCTAAACTTTGATCTCCAAAATATGTTAATCTCTAAGAGTTTTCTTAGACTTCACTCAGCAGCATACTAAAATTCAGCCTTCTAATTCCACTGTTTTCTTTGATCTTTCTCTTTATGTGAATTACTCTTTCTGGGGAGCTCACATTTACATGAGTAAAATTGATCTCTCTTTGCACATGCAAACACTTCAGCAATTTCCTATTGTGGCATTTTGGGCTCAGTTATTCCTGCTGTTTCATATATAATTCTCTCCTTCCCCTACTTTATTTATATTGTTCTTTCTATGGAATCCCTGATATCTCTAGTATACAAGATCCCCACCCTACTTGCTCATGCTGCTTACAATTCATGAGGATAGTTGTAAAAGAGACTTCCAGGAAATACAAGACCAGCAGTAGACAATCAGGGCTGCTTAATACTACTTTTACCTGGTGATTTATTCCTATTATTATTTTATTTAACTGTAGTAGTATTTATTTCTGTAACATCAGAAGTGATCACATGGGGCTAAACTGTGCACTATGCACAGTCCAAACTGAGGGGGGATGCCTGTGCCACCCCAGGAGGAGCGTCAGTGCCGTTTCACCTCAGAGAGGCACAGAGTCTCCCACAGTTCTGTGGCTATGCTGGGGGAAGTATACTTCCAGCATATTTCCCCAGGCACTCTCACTCACTCCCCATTCGCTCCTGGGTGGAGCAAAGAAAATGAGTTTTCCTTAATATCCCCATGTAAATATATGACCCTGATCCATTTATCTGTTAACTTCTCCCCCCACTCATATACGCTCTGCCTGTTTCTTAACCCACAACTGTATTAGCACAGGGTGCATTAGCCTATAGCAAAGCTCCATATGTTTTCTGATAAAGTGATGTGCTGACTGAGTAGTAAGATGTTTGATGAATAAAAGTACATTCTTTAGATTTCATAGATTCATAGATATTTAGGTCAGAAGGGACGATTATGATCATCTAGTCTGACCTCCTGCACAACGCAGGCCACAGAATTTCACCTACCACTCCTACAAAAAAAAAAACCTCACACCTATATCTGTGCTATTGAAGTCCTCAAATCGTAGTTTAAAGACTTCAAGGAGCAGAGAATCCTCCAGCAAGTGACCCATGCCCCATGCTACAGAGGAAGGCAAAAAACCTCCAGGGCCTCTTCCAATCTGCCCTGGAAGAAAATTCCTTCCCGACCCCAAATATGGCGATCAGTTAAACCCTGAGCATATGGACAAGATTCATCAGCCAGATACTACAGAAAATTCTTTCCTGGGTAACTCGGATCTCACCCCATCTAATAGCCCATCACAGGCCATTGGGCCTATTTATGAATATTTAATTACCAAAACCATGTTATCCCATCATACCATCTCCTCCATAAACTTATCGAGTTTAATCTTAAAGCCAGATAGATCTTTTGCCCCCACTGCTTCCCTTGGAAAGCTATTCCAAAACTTCACTCCTCTGATGGTTAAAAACCTTTGTCTAATTTCTAGTCTAAATTTCCTAGTGGCCAGTTTATATCCATTTGCTCTTGTGTCCACATTGGTACTGAGCTTAAATAATTCCTCTCCCTCTCCGGTATTTATCCCTCTGATATATTTATAGAGAGCAATCATATCTCCCCTCAACCTTCTTTTAGTCAGGCTAAACAAGCCAAGCTCCCTGAGTCTCCTTTCATAAGACAAGTTTTCCATTTCTCGGATCATCCTAGTAGCCCTTCTCTGTACCTGTTCCAGTTTGAATTCATCCTTCTTAAACATGGGAGACCAGAACTGCACACAGTATTCCAGGTGAGGTCTCACCAGTGCCTTGTATAACGGTACTAAAACCTCCTTATCCCTACTGGAAATACCTCTCCTGATGCATCCCAAGACTGCATTAGCTTTTTTCACAGCCATATCACATTGGCGGCTCATAGTCATCCTATGATCAACCAATACTCCAAGGTCCTTTTCCTCCTCCGTTACTTCTAATCGATGTGTCCCTAGCTTATAACTAAAATTCTTGTTATTAATCCCTAAATGCATGACCTTACACTTCTCACTATTAAATTTCATCCTATTACTATTACTCCAGTTTATAAGGTCATCCAGATCCTCCTGTAGGGTATCCCTGTCCTTCTCTAAATTGGCAATACCTCCCAGCTTTGATTCATCCGCAAACTTTATTAGCACACTCCCACTTTTTGTGCCAAGGTCAGTAATAAAAAGATTAAATAAGATTGGTCCCAAAACCGATCCTTGAAGAACTCCACTGGTAACCTCCCTCCAGCCTGACAGTTCACCTTTCAGTAGGACCCGTTGTAGTCTCCCCTTTAACCAATTCCTTATCCACCTTTCAATTTTCCTATTGATCCCCATCTTATCCAATTTAACTAATAATTCCTCATGTGGCACGGTATCAAATGCCTTACTAAAATCCAGGTAAATTAGATCCACTGCATTTCCTTTGTCTAAAAAATCTGTTACTTTCTCAAAGAAGGAGATCAGGTTGGTTTGGCACGATCTACCTTTTGTAAAACCATGTTGTATTTTGTCCCATATACCATTGACTTCAATGTCCTTAACTACCTTCTCCTTCAAAATTTTTTCCAAGACCTTGCATACTACAGATGTCAAACTAACAGGCCTATAATTACCCGGATCGCTTTTTTTTACCTTTCTTAAAAATAGGAACTATGTTAGTAATTCTCCAATCATATGGTACAACCCCTGAGTTTACAGATTCATTAAAAATTCTTGCTAATGGGCTTGCAATTTCTTGTGCCAATTCCTTTAATATTCTTGGATGAAGATTATCTGGGCCCCCCGATTTAGTCCCATTAAGCTGTTTGAGTTTCGCTTCTACCTCAAGTATGGTGATGTCTACCTCCATATCCTCATTCCCATTTGTCATACTACCATTATCCCTAAGATCCTCTTTAGTCTTATTAAAGACTGAGGCAAAGTATTTGTTTAGATATTGGGCCATGCCTAGATTATCCTTGACCTCCACACCATCCTCAGTGTTTAGCGGTCCCACTTCTTTGTTTTCTTCTTATTTATATGACTATAGAACCTTTTACTATTGGTTTTAATTCCCTTTGCAAGGTCCAACTCTACTTGATTTTTAGCCTGTCTCACTTTATCCCTACATGTTCTGACCTCAATAAGGTAGCTTTCCTTGCTGATCCCTCCCTTCTTCCACTCCCTATATGCTTTCTGCTTTTTCTTAATCACCTCTCTGAGATGCTTGCTCATCCAGCTTGGTCTACAACTCCTGCCTATGATTTTTTTCCCCTTTCTTGGGTTTATGGAGCATGGTAACTGTATGGTGTTTTACATGTGTCTAAGGATAATAACAATAATAAATACCTATCTCTTATATAGAGCTTTTCATCAGTAGATATCAAAGCACTTTACAAAAGAGTAAACCTTGGTAACTGGTAGGTTCACCTACAATGTCTGCTAACTAACGTTTGTAGTTCTTTAAAAGAAAAAAATGTAGGCATGGTAGGATTTGATTTTTTTTAAATAATTTCAATGGATAATGTGTTTATTTAAAAAAAATTATTAAGGGAAAGTTACCACAAAACATTAACATACATCCTTAATGTTCCAATAATTAATGTTTATTTGTAAGCACCATTTAGATTTTTATCAATTAAAATTTTCAGATTTGCATGAAATTATGGGCTTAAAGTATTTGTTGTTTATTTTTATCAATTTACATTTTTACAGTTGCGGAAAAAAAATTGGGGGGTATTGGGCAATTATTTAATGACCTTAGATGTTTAGATTCAAAAAGTTAAAAGTTTATAAACTGTAAAAAAAACCAAATTGTCAACATCACATCAAAATATACAAAGATAATATCCTTAAATCAAACTCTAATTTGAAGTTCTCAAGTAGCATTTTTCTTACTTTGCCTATCGATACATTTTTATTATCATTGATGGAAACATTTTTTCATTGGTTTGTGTGTGTGTGTGTGCAGTGAAATTTATGTTTACTGCCATTTACTGATAAAAATCAAATTCTTCCAAGCCTAATTATATGTTACTTCTATTTCCTGGAAATAGACTTGATAAGATGAGGGGACTGGACAATCGCCCAGTAATGTGTTCCTCATAATGTTAAAATTGGGCAAAGAGAAGGTTGGAAGGGGCGGGCCCTGGGCTGGTGTGGGAAGAGACTGTAAGTAGCCTGTTCCTCAGAGCCAGCCTTAGTGTTTGGGGGCTGACCGATGAACCAATATTTTGCAACCATATTCCAATTCTGTTCCTGTCCCAGCACCTCCATATCCTATCCACTGTCATCACATCCCTGGGCACAGGAGTAGCTTGAGGAGGAGAATTTCTTTGAGATACACTTAACTGACTCATTTTACATTAAAAGCATGTGTGTGTAGGGGGGGAGGAATCTTTAGCCCACTCACTCCCCAGCCCACCCCCTGATGAAGATGTGGAGGCCAGCGGCTGTGGCTTTCAGACCTAATCGCTGATTCGCATTGGTTTAGATTTCCAAGGCTCTCCTTGGAAGGAAAAGGGCTAGAAAATAGAGGTGTTTCTCTGAAGACAGATGAAACTCTTCTTTATATTTCTAGTTTCCCCTAAGCCAGAGGTCCCATGACTGCAGGTTTAGAGGGCCCAAATGCTATCTTGATTTTCCTTCCTGTGCAGCAGGTGGGCATGATTCCATGCTAACATTCAAGACTGATAGGGAGGGAAACAAGAAACTATGCCTGCTGTTGCACCCTGGCCATTCTGGAAAGTAGTGGGAGAAGGTGTCCAATGTATTGAGCAGAGAGTGTGGCCAGCCGCGCCAGCTGTCTGGTGAGTAGCTGCTATGCTATGCACTGACAGGATAGCTCTGGTACTGCTGACACTGCTTGTTTCTCCTCCTTTCCTTTCCCGCCCCTCTTCTCCCCACAGTATATGCAAGATTCCACCTTGAGGGACATCTCTCTGTGTACAGCCATCAAACAGCTCAGCCAGATACTACATACTACAGTCACAGTGAGTTTTACCCACTAACCACTCAGACAGAACCACCTTACACACATATTATACAGGGTAACATCTATGAGCAAAAGAGTCTAAGCAGACATTTTACCAGCTTGCTGAAGTTTAGAAGTTAAGCTAGTGCTTCAGTAACTGTTTCCCTTGCCTCTCCTAGTGGTGCTGTCTTCCTGGGAGGCTGGTGGTTTTTACCTGTTTCTTAGTGTCATTTTATGTTTACTATTCACATGACAACTTTTGTTCCTCTATGTTGTATCTTCGCCCAATCAGAGGTGTTGGCAAGCACAGAAAAAGAACTAATAGCAGTTCTACCCCTCTCCCGAAACAAACATCCAGTTTTGCTTCTCAAATCTTTAACCATTGTTTCAACTAACAATGTCTTTGATAGTAATTACCTTTCTGATTCATTCAGTTTTGCTTCCTTGGCTTCTCCTAATGACTAATGGTTGTAGAAGTTTACAGATACAATTTTCAGAAGCACATAAGACACTTAGAAGCTTAAGTCCCATTGACTGAAAGGAAGTGACTTATTGCTTTTGAAAATGTATTTTCAAATGTTTGTTTCCTGTCAACTACATTTTTATCAAGTACAAGCTTCTTTCTGGAGGAAATAGGTACAGAGGGTAATTTATTTGTCAGTGTCATGCTGCTCTTCTCCATTGCTTGCCCACAGTGTTTCTTGAATCACTTATACTGATTTGCACAACATATAATTAATCTATAGAACTCATTGCCACAAGATATCTTTGAGTCCAAAAACATAGCAGAATTTTATTTAATTTAGGTATTTTTAAGCATTAGCTACACTAGCCAGGAAGAAAAATATAAGGGATACAAACCTTCATATTTCAATGCATAAAACATTGATATTATTTCCACTGTGGGCAGGTTATTCTATACCTGTGCATTACAGGGATTTGTGTATCTTCCTCTGAAGCATCTAGTACTGGCCACTGATAGAGACAAGATACTGAACTAGATGGACCGCTGGTCAGATGTGGAATGGCCATTCCTATGCTCATAAGTCTCTGTGGTGCACCTTCAATATCACTACCCCGTTGTTCACCAAGACCTCACACACAGCTGCCAAGCAAAGAACCCCTAGGAATAGTTCTTGGGCCAAATTCTTTGTGTGAGTAAATTGGTGCAGTTCTATTGACTTCAGTAAAGCAGATAATTTGGCTCCGTATTTTCAGTCACTTATAACTTTAAACAGAGTCATAGAGTCTAAGGCCAGAATGGACCACCAGATCAATGAACTCTGACCTCCTACACATCACAGGCCACTAAACGACACCCATTTACCCTGTATTGACCCAATAATCTGGAGGAGACTAAAGTATACAGCCCTCAGAAGACTAAACTACTTTGTGTGCCACTGGCAGAGAATAATAGAGACTGAGATGAACCAATGCCTAAGGCACTGGTGAGTGTTGCAATGTCTGCTACAGATGGGCAGCATGTGTGGTCAGGAGCATTAGAAATGCCCCATCAGTGGAGAAGCACATAACTCCAGTCCTGGATTTATCTGTGACTGGCTTGGGTGAAATGTAGTGGCGGAGAGGAAGAAAACTCCTTCTGTCAGTTAGGCCAGCTGGATTAATTCACTAGCTGACACTCATCACATGTGACAGTCAAAAACACTGTAAATCACAAGATGGGAATTTGTGACAGCTTCTTCCTCCCTCCTTCCCTTTCCCCAAGCAACACATCAGTGCTACTTCATTAGGATGTCCACAATCCAAGATACCAATGTGAAATTTCTAAAGATAGCTACAGCACTCCACCCAAGATTGAAGAATCTGAAGTGCCTTCCAAAATCTGAGAGGGATGAGGTGTAGAGCATGCTTTCAGAAGTCTTAAAAGAGCAACACTCTGGGCATGGCTACACTTGCGAGTTAGAGCGCATTAAAGCATCCCCGTGTGCTCTATCTCACGATGCGTCCACACTGGCAAGGCACGTAGACCGCTCTGACTCCACGGCTAGAGCACTCCTGGTACTCCACCTTGGCGAGTGGACACCCAGTGTGGACACCCTAGTCTGTTAATGCACTCTGATTGGCCTCCAGAAGTGTCCCACAATGCCTGTTCTACACACTCTGGTCATTACTTTGAACTCTACTGCCCTGCCCTCAGGTGACCAACCGTCAGACCCGCCCTTTAAATTCTCTGGGAATTTTGAAAATCCCCTTCCTGTTTGCTCAACCAGGCATGGAGTGCTCTCAGCAAATCTTTCCAGGTGACCATGCCTCCACACGCCAGGCGACCCCCAGTATGGAGCAGTGGCGAGGTGATGGACCTCATCAGTGTTTGCAGGGAGGAAGCTATCTAGTCCCAGCTGCGCTCCAGCCATAGGAATTATGATACCTTTCGGCAGATATCAAGGGACATGATGGAAAGGGCCATGACCGGGACACACTGCAGTGCAGAGTTAAAGTGAAGGAGCTGTGGAATGCCTACCGCAAAGCCCGTGAGGCAAGCAGCCACTCCGGTGCTGCCCCTGCGACCTGCCATTTCTACAAAGAGCTGGACGCGATACTTGGGGGTGACCCCACCTCCATTCTGAGTACCACCACGGACACTTCAGAGCCCAGTGCAACAAGGCAGGAGGAGGAGGAGGAGCAGCAAAGTGGGAGTGTGGGTGCTGAGGCAGCGGAAGACACCCTGGCATCCCTAGATGCATACAGCCAGGAGCTGCTCTCAAGCCAGGAGGAAGGTAGCCAGTCGCGGCGGCCGATGCTTGGGGAAGGACAAACACCAGAGGAGGTTCCCAGTAAGTGGCTTTTATTTTGGGAAGGAAGTTATTTGGTATGGGCTCTTGGGGCAAGGAGGGTTAGGGCTGCATGCATGCCTAGATGCGGAATAGGGCATTGATGTGCTCTCTCACATCGTGGTAATCAGCCTCAGTGATCTCTTCAAAGGTCTCAGCCAGAACTTGGGCAATGAGCTTGCGCAGGTTTCATGGGAGAGCCACCAGTGGCCCTTGTCCCAGTCAGGCTAACATGTCCGCTCTACTGTGCTGTGAGGGGTGGGGGGACCATTGTTGCACCCAGGCAAGCTGCATATGGAAGTCGCATTGTAGTAGAAGACCCTCCCTTGCTTCCCAGGTCACCTTCAGCAGCAAGATATCTTCCAGGACGAACTCCTGTGGAAAATGTGGAGACAGTATTCAGTATAGGGGCCCCCTGCAGCTGTTGGCTCTCCCCAAGGAATAGAAATCAGAGGGCAGTACAGCTGTGAAAGAATCAGTTCCCCTTGACCCTGTGCTTACTCACCATTTTGGGGCTCCTGTGGGTTATGTGCGCTTGCTTTGGGACGGGCAAATTATGCTGTTGTGTAGACTGTGCTTGCCCTTAAGTATGGGGGAATCACTGCTCTGTCTGGTGTGAACAATGCTGCCTCTGTTAAGTGTTGCATTTTGCCTTTACAGATGCAACCTTGAGATCTCAGCCATCAGTGTTATCACCGGCTGAGAGGCTGCAAAGAATCAGGAAGAGGCCACGTAGAAGCAAAGAGGACATGCTGCATAAACTTGTGCAACACTCCCTTAATGAAAATCAAAAAGTGCAGGAGTGGCAGGAGAGTGAAAGGAGGATCTGCCAGCAGAATGTGGGTCACCGGCACCAAAGCACAGAGCGGCTGATAAGCATCATGGAGCGCCAAGCGGACTTGATCCAGGCGCTCATAGCCATGCAGGCTGAGCACTACCGTCCCCACCTCCCCCTGCAGCCCTTGTCCCAAAACTCTTTCCCTTGTGCCCCCATGTCACCTCCAACCCACTTTCCCCAACATCCGGGTTCTTATCGCCACCAGCTGCCTCCAACACTGTAGCTTCACCACCCAGCCCTGAAAACTACGACCCTTACCCACTGCACTCAACCCCCATCACCGTGCAGTATAGCCAGCCTGAAGTGCAGCACTCATTGCATAGCACTCCAAACAGGAAGGCTGAGTATGATAACAGGACATATGCAAACCTGTGATTGTACTGTTCCCCACCCCACCCCCTTGCCCTTTGTGTTTCCCAAGCAGTTGTGTTTCTTTTCAATAAATGCATTTTCTTTTCATTAAATGGATTTTTTTGCTTTGAAAACATTCTTTATTATTGCATAGCATGAAAGATACCTTAACCCAGGAAAGCAACAGGCACTGCAAGTCAGTTTATCATACATAGCAAACACAGATTCCTACTAACATTGGAACCACTGCACTTCACTCCCATGCAGAGCACCGGACATTACTGGTGGCTTTCAGCCTCAAATTGCTCCCTCAAGGCATCCCTAATCCTTGAACCCCCTCACTGGGCCCCTCTAATAACCCTGCTCTCTGGCTGTTCAAATTCAGCCTCCAGGTGTTGAACCTCTGAGTTCCATACCTGAGTGAATCTTTCATGCTTCCCTTCACAAATGTTATGGATGGTACAGCATGCGGATATAAATGGGGGGAGGCTGTCATCATCCAGGTCCAGCTTTCCATACAGAGAGCACCAGCGGCCCTTCAAATGGCCAAAAGCACACTCCGCAGTCATTCTGCACTTGCTCAGCCTGTTGTAGAACCACTCCTTGCTGCTGTCAAGACTCCCTGCATAGGGTTTCATGAGCTACGGCATTAAAGGGTAAGCGGGGTCTCCAAGGATCACAATGGGCATTTCGACTTCCCCTATGGTGATCTTCTGGTCTGGGAAAAAAGTCCTGGCTTACAGCTTCCTGAACAGGCCAGTGTTCCAAAAGATGCGTGTGTCATGCACCTTTCTGGGCCAGCCTGCTTTAATGTCAATGAAATGCCCACGGTGATCCATAAGCGCCTGGAGAATCATAGAGAAATAGCCCTTCCGATTAATGTACTTGGAGGCTAGGTGGGCTGGTGCCAGAATTGGAATATGCATCCCATCTATTGCCCCTCCGCAGTTAGGGAAACCCATTTGTGCAAAACCAGCCACAATGTCATGCACGTTACCCAGAGTCATGGTTCTTCTGAGCAGGATGTGATTAATGGCCCTGCAAACTTGCATCAACACAATTCCAGTGGTCGACTTCCTCAGTCCAAACTGGTTAGCGACCGATGTTGCCAGCTTCCAGACTGCAATAGCCACCCACTTCTCCACCATCAGGGCAGCTCTCAATCTCGTGTCCTTTTACCTCAGGTCGGGGGCGAGCTCCTCATACAGTCCCATGAAAGTGGCTTTTCTCATCTGAACATTCTGCAGCCACTGCTCTCATCCCAGGCTTTCATGATGATGTGATCCCATCACTCAGTGCTTGTTTCCTGAGCCCAAAAGCAGCGTTCCACAGTGGTGAGCATGTCCATAATTGCCACAAGCAATCTCGTGTTGTATGCATTACTCGCGTCGATATCATCGTTGGAGTCCTCGCTGTCACTTTGGATCTTAAGGAGTAACTCAACTACCAAAGGTGATGTACTGGCAAGACTCGTCAGCATATTCCTCAGCAGTTCGGGCTCCATTCCCGCGGACCTAAAGGGAAGACAGAGCGTGCAGTAGAAAAAATATTGAAAGATGGCACCAATTGTGGATGGAAGCAGATGGATTGTTGGGATGTGAACCAATGCATCATGGGGCATTGGGACAGGACCCAGAATGCCCCACATCTCCCACACCCTTCCCATAAGCCACAGCACCAGAATGGAAAGAGGTGCTCTGTGGAATAGCTGCCCACAATGCATTGCTCCCAATGCCACTGCAAGTGCCGCAAATGTGGACACGCCAGTGCGCTTGCAGCTGTCAGTGTGGACAGACTGCAGCGCTTTCCCTACTGCACTCTACGAAGGCTGGTTTAACTCAAAGCGCTCTACATTTGCAAGTGTAGCCATGCCCTCTGATGCAGAAACTACAGAACCCAAACTACCAAAAAAGAAAATCAACCTTCTGCTGGTGGCATCTGATTCAGATGATAAAAATGAACATGCGTTGGCGCGCACTGCTTTGGATTGTTATCGAGCAGAACCCATCATCAGCATGGACGCATGTCCTCTGGAATGGTGGTTGAAGCATGTAGGGACATATGCATCTTTAGCACATGTGGCACGTAAATATCTTGTGATGCTGGCTATAACAGTGCCATGCAAACACTTGTTCTCACTTTCAGGTGACATTGGAAACAAGAAGCAGGCAGCATTATCTTCTGCAAATATAAACAAACTTGTTTGTCTGAGCGATTGGCTGAACAAGAAGTAGAACTGAGTGGACTTGTAGGTGCTAAAGTTTTCCAATGTTTTATTTTTGAATGCAAGTATTTTTTCTACATAATTCTACATTTGTAAGTTCAACTTTCATGATAGAGAGATTGCACTACCGTACTTGTATGAAGTGAATTGAAAAATACTATTTCTTTTGTTTTTTACAGTGCAAATATTTGTAATAAAAATAAATATAAAGTAAGCACTGTACACTTTGTATTCTGTGTTGTAATTGAAATCAATATATTTGAAAATTTAGAAAACATCCAAAAATATTTAAATGAATGGCATTCTATTATTGTTTAATAGCGTGATTAATCACAATAAAAAATTTTAATTTCACTATTACTTGCAATTAATTTTTTTAATTGCTTGACAGCCCTATTTATAAAGTTTGCAGATGATAACAAGCTGGGAGGGGTTGCAAGTGCTTTGGAGGTTAGGATTATAATTCAAAATGATCTGTATAAATGAGAGAAATGTTCTGAAGTAAATAGGAAGAAATTCAAGAAGGAGAAATGCAAAGTACTCCACTTAGGAAGGAACAATCAGTTGCAAACATACAAAATGGGAAATGACTGCCTAGGAAGGAGTACTGCGGAAAGGGATCTGGGGGTCATAGTGGACCACAAGCTAAATATGAGTCAACAGTGTAATACTGTTGCAAAAAAAGCGAACATCATTCTGGGATGTATTAGCAGGAGTGTTGTAAGCAAGACACAAGTAATTCTTTCGCTCTATTCCACGCTGATTAGGCCTCAACTGGAGTATTGTGTCCAGTTCTGGGCACCACATTTCAGGAAAGATGTGGACAAATTGAGAAAGTCCAGAGAAGAGCAACAAAAATGATTAAAGGTCTAGAAAACATGACCTAGGAAGGAAGATTGAAAAAATTGGGTTTGTTTAGTCTGGAAAAGAGAAGTCTCAGAGGGGACATGATAACAGTTTTCAAGTACATAAAAGGTTGTTCCAAGGAGGAAGAAAAATTTTTGTTCTTAACCTCTGAGGATAGGACAAGAAGCAATGGGCTTAAATTGCAGCAAGGGCAGTTTAGATTGGACATTAGAAAAAACTTCCTGTCAGGGTGGTTAAGCATTAGAATAAATTGCCTATTGAGCTTGTAGAATCTCCATCATTGGAGATTTTTAAAAGCAGGTTAGGCAAACACCTGTTTTCTTAAAGCACTATTATGAAATTTAACAGTGTGAAAAGAACAAATCACTATAAAGAAAGTATGGTGTGAAGGTGAAGGATTAGTTCCTCACCAGTTGTAAATCAGTGACGCCTCTTTGAAATCAATGGAGCTAAGCAAATTTCTGAGAATCCAGCCCATAGATTGAAATGAGCATCAGCATGGCTGAACTGTCTGGTGTTAGTGGTTATCTACAGAGCACATTTGGGATACTTCCAGTGTTAGACTCCAGTGTCCAGGAGGGTAAGCTGCTTTCTAACCTGGTGACATTGTTTTAGCAGTTTGGGGAAGGATTTTATTGTTTAATATTTAAACAAAATGTTTGATCAACTACATTCTTCTCCAGACATTTAAACTAGTTTCAAAGCATGCCCCGCAGCCATATTACTTTGGGCTCTGATCCCATCATTTTTCAGAAACCAAGCAGCGTCATCCTGTGGCAGTACATGGATACGAGACCTCCAGAAAAGACACAGATGTGGTGTGGTCAGTTCAGTATATGGCATGCTCGCCAGGGACGGCTCCAGCGTTTTTGCCGCCCCAAGCGGCAAAAAAAACCAACTTGCCTCTGAACGGGGAGGCGGAATCCTGCCCGTCGAACACGGACATGGAGTGATGGTGCGGCCGCCAAATTGCTGCCAGCGACTGAAGAAGAGTCGCATCCCTGCCGCTGAATTGTCGCTGAGCGCGAAACGCGCTATGACAGAGCCCCAGAGCCCAACGTCCTGCCATCCCTTTACATTAGCCGCCCCATGCACCTGTTTGGTTCGCTGGTGCCTGGAGCCAGTCCTGATGCTTGCCTGAGTCAGTAATAAATCAGTGCCCCAGTGGGGCTCTGCTCTTGTGGAGGTGCCATTTTCAGATGCAATGTAAAACTGAGATTGACCATTCATGATCACTGAAAATCTAATGGACTGATTTCAAAAATATGGACGTTAGGTAATTACATTCTCTATCTATCTTAGGTTTTAGCATCCATCACTGTAGTATCTAAACACTCCCCTACATGGTTGTTACACGGTCTCAGGTAACAGGGCCAGGTTCTTTGACTGGCAATACCAGTATCTAATAACCTGGGGAGTAAGTTAACTAAAATCTTCCCACCGCCCACCAGGTAGGTAACAGAAGACTAGAGAGGCAAAGTCTTCAAAAACAAAGAGGAAATTTATTAAAAGGATTAGTAACAATGTCAGGGAGAAGGTGGGGAGAATAAAACAGATCAAAACCATAAAACAGCAATGTGGTTGCCCAAAGATGGGCCTGCAGCTTGGTCCCCAAGACAGCCCTTGGCAATTTACATTTCTAACAAAATAAACTAAACCAAGGTATCCCAGAACTGTATCTCGAAGGATGGATCTTGAGTGGGATTAGCTGCGGGTGTTAAGTGACAGTCTCTCTGTTGCTTGGGTTCATAGGGAACTGGACCTACCCTGTGGGTTAGTGGTTACTGGGGACAGGAGGAGTTCAGGACCTTCCCTGCATTGGAACCAGGAACCAGGAGACTGCTGATGTTGGTAATCACTGGAACCAGGAACCAGGTAAGTGGATTCAGGTGGAAGATACCGGGATTGGTGGGATAGATCAGGTAAGATGGTGAGGGAAGTCCTTGATGCCTGCACAAACGTGACCGTCCCGCTGACAGGGTGTGCAGCCTTTTTATGCCATCACGAAAGTTCTAGTCCAGAGCAGTTTGATCCAGTCTCCTCAGAGGCAGTTTCTGCGGCAAACCCTGTTTCCCTCCAAACAAAAAGGTGCGAAAGTGAGTTGTAAACAACCAAAACTGGACTCCACTTTAAAAGATGGATTCCATTGTCCAAAATGCTTTATAACTAATTATTTTAATACAAATACAATAAATTCAAATGTGAACAGTGAAACAAGCATAAGTAAGCATGAATAAACATATATAGGGAACGCTGCCCTACATGGTGGTGAGATCTCCAATGGGTGTTATGGGGTTTTCTGCTCTTTTCTCCTTCCCTGATCACACAAGGCTCTTCTAGGGGAATAATTTTTTCTTCTATTATCATGGTGATAGGAAAGCTTTGTGAAAAAGGAAGGTCTTGCAGTGTGTCCTAAATGTCGTCAGACTCCAGATTAGTCTGATCTCCTCTAAAAGCTGGTTTCCTCATTGAACCCTCTTGACTGGAAATACTTTGTCTACAGCTCTCACATGCTTTATCCTGGGCTTTGTGATCTGTACAGTCCCAGATGTGCAGAATTGTCGAAGCGATCGATCGCGAATACAGAACACAGTCACTGATTTTGCTGGATCCTGACCTGTTACTGCCTTTGAAAATCAGGACAAAGGCTTTGAATTGATGACAGAACTGGACTGGAAGACAGTGGAAGGATCAGATCACAGGAGTAATGTACACTGATCTTATTTAAGATCAGTTTGAGATAGCTGATCTAGGCATTTTGACATCCTTTTTTATGGTGCTTGTTGCATCTGTGGAATGACTGGAGCCATTTTAGTGCTGTGTCATCTACTCCATATATATTATGTAGGTAGGTAGGTATCACCTCACTAATAGCTACTAAAAATGCAAGTGGTGTGACTATTGAGATATGGCCTCTATCCATTGCCATCAGGAGGGCATTTTTTAGAGCTACTGGAGCTGTCTCTGTGCTGCATTCCATTGCAAAGCAGCCAGGATGATGGAAGATTTCACATGTTGCAGGAGGTTGGTGGTCATTTGACTCTGATTGTCTTGATTTTTCCTATGAGTTTCCTATGGTTTTTTGAGACAGGGCAGTATTTCTATTTTAAAAATGACCTATCAACCTCTCCACCCTCTAGGTCCAACTGGGTGTGCTATTCTTCATTTCCGGTTCACATATTGTAGTTTTGCATTATTGGAAGAACTGTCTTTTATCCCAGAGGTGGTGGTATGTCAGTAATCAGTGACGTGGTCCCTACGCTTTGCTGGGGGATCCCTCAAGATGCAAGGTGCTAGGTAAATGTTAGATTATTACCTTTCAAAGTAGTACAGAAACTGGTCTATCATTTCTGATACTGGATGCTGCATCCGCAAATGATACTTTTCCTTTTAATATGATGCCGTCTTCCCACAAGAAGCTCAAAATAATATTTTAAAGTAAAAATCATCCCTTTAAATGTAATATAGGCTGGGCACATGATCCACATGATGGTTGTCGTTCCGAGGGTGCATTGGGGAGAGAGGGTGCCACAAAGGCTGGCCACTAGCTCAGCTGTCAGTGTTATACCACTCAGATGGAATGTTGGGGGATGACTTGGTGGCATGACCACGGCTACAGGCCTTCAGGGTACCACCCAGTGCTATACTCCTGGTATAAATGTCTCAGCAGGTATTCTGATGTACACCAGCATAATGCTTCCCTCCATCACTGCTAAAGCAATGCAGCCATTAAACCTCCCTTCTGTCCCCATGCACTCCACTGACTTTCAGAGCTACCACTCACCCCAAATGGATGTGCGTTTAACACCATCTGAAGTTTCTGCAGAAACACCACTTCTCACCTCCGTTTCTCCATAAATGATGCCTGCCTTGAGCATCCATTTAGCTTCTTCACCCACAATAGTCTCTGTAAGTAATCTACAAAGCCTAAATCGCTAGCCTCTCACCCTTTGGCGCCCTCCTCCAGATTCACTTCTGCTTCTCCATCTACAAGAAATTGCAAACCAAACTGAAGCTAAATTTGAAACTAGTCGGTCAACTTTTCAGGGCAGGCACCATTTTTCCCTGTGTTTGTGCCCCACCTAGCACAGTGGGGAGCCAGTTCTGAATGGGGCCTTGGGGCACTACCACAATACAAGTAAATAATAAATGTAGTCTTCGTAAGTCTTTTTTATATTAAAGAAAATATACAGTATTTTTTAAAAATTGAGCCAGATCATCAGCTGGTGTAGATCTGGCCCTTTACGTGCATCTCGAGGAAGGAAAGAGGGATAATCTAGTGATTAAATCCCAAGGAATGGGATTAACGTGATCTTAATTCAGTTTCCAATTCTGTCACAGATTTTCTATGGGATTTCCAACAAATCACTTAACCTCTCTGTGCTTCAGTTCCCATATCAATAAAATGGTGACAATAATACTTAATTATCTCATGAGTGCTGGGCGGCTTAATTCATTTGATACTCTCAGATGGAAAGTGCTAGAGAAGTACAAAGCACAATATTTATTGTTCTTCTTCTTAATTATTATACCTCCCTAATTAAAAGCAGCTCCTGAAGTCTGCTCTGTAAATGTATACCTAGAAGTATGATTACCTGCAAAAGGTTAAGAAATGTAGTAGTTATTACAGAGGTAGCTAGTTGGAATACCCAGCAACGTGAGGTAGCAAAATATAATAACGTGGCTGGTTCTAAGCCCCCAACATATATAGACTCCTAGTCATTTCGCTTTCATTTGAAAATGGCAAAAGTTATGTTTTTTCCCATTTAGCTAAATATTTTGTTGTTGTTCCTGGCCAATGACGTTATAGTATAAATGTTTAAAAGTATTAAAAGAAAGTTGATCTGGCCAACTCCCATTAATGTCAGTGAAAATCACATAGCTAAAGCCCGGCACACTGAAATCCAGTCCAGTTATATCTCCCTGAAAAATAGGGGAGCTTAATGAAAACCCTGACAGATTTTTAAATACAGTGTCATGAATGCAGGACTATAATATATTAGCTATGGGAAAACTAATGGAAGACATTGTCTGTCATTTTGTAGGCAGAACATTTTGATGGCTAAACCTTCCTGTTTGCTAAATAACTCACTCTTTCAAGGAGCCCTTAAAAAAAAGGCTCTTTGAGAGATGCATACAAACTCTGTTGTCATAGCAACTGCAAGCATCAGTGATAACCCAGAGCTTCTAGGTTGTAACGTGCATGCAACCCTGTTAATGAGTGCCATAAAACAACTCTCAATTAGTGATATATGAGGTCATAATAATAACCTGGTCTCACAACTTTGAATTAAACCGGAAAAGATCTAAACCCATGTAGAGGACTGTTTCTAAAACCCTTTATTCCCATATCAGAAGGATACTTTACACTTAAAGGTATATAGTACCTTTTAGACAAATACCTCAGTGTGCTTTGCATGCTTTAATTGGGGCTCACTATTTGCCTGAGTGGTAGGAGTTATTATCTTTTCCTTATGTATGAGGAACTTGAGGCATAAAGAGATAGTGTCTAGTTCAGGGTTTCACAGCCAGCTTATGACAAAGTTAAGAATAGAATCTGAGTCTGCTGTTCTTTAACTACAAGACCATCCTTCAGCTATCTGGAGTTTGTTACCAAAATGTGTTCAAAATGCAAATACAGTAATTGCTTTAATTATTGAAGCCTCTGAAAATTGCCTCTGACATCACTTCTGTTTCATTTCAGTTCAAACCCAAGACTTACCCATCCTTCCCAAGGGAGCAGCTAGATTGTAAGGGCATAAGAGGGAGAATGACACATTCCAGATATAGGATTTTGAGTGCGACTCCCCCTGGTCTGAACTGAAAAGCTTAAAGAAGCACAAGTTAATATTTTCCCTAACGTTTAGCCTTAGGCTCAACACTCAGAGGGGAACCCACACAATTTATTGATGACTAACATGTGCTAGCCTATTCCATAGGTGGAAGATTTGAGGCGGAGAATGTGAATCAGCCTGTGTTCTCACTCTGTCATGTCCCCCACTCCATCAACCCAGCATCTGAGCCTTGAAGAGAAGCTTCTAGTGGGTGAGAGACAAAGGATAGTCTTGTGAGTAAGGCACTGGATTTAACATCTAAGTACTCAGACTCAGAAAGTTTGAGTTCAGCTCTTGGTTCTGCCATAGACTTCCTGTGTGGTGTTGGGTGAGACACTTAGCCTCTCTATGCTCATCTTCCCATCTGGAAAATGAGGTTAATATTTCCTTCCTCCATCCCTTTGCCTGTCCCTAGATTGTGAGCTTTTTGGGAGAGGGACTGTCTTTTATTCTGGGTATGTACAGTGCTTAGCACACTGGGACTGCTTCGTAGGGGCACCTAGATGCTACTATAAATAGTAATAATCATGGAGTAATATGTCAGAGATCTGGTATTTCTCTCTTCTATCTGGGCTGGGATGGGGTTAGGTTCCCTTCCTCTTGCATAAGTGGAAGGGAGCATTTTGTCCTGAGAAATTACACCTCGAGTTCTGCTTCTGGTGATTATACAATATGTGACACCTTCCTTCCTGTTTAAGTTATTTTGCCTTTCTGTTGCTCCCCTCTGTCCATTACGCACATACATATTTTCAAGCCCAGGGAAGTCATTTGTTCTCCTCTATCAGACACTGCATTGAAGTAAATTAATATATTAATGCAGCTGCTGCATTTTAGCTTTCCCCTGGTATAAAGCCTTTAGAAATGTCTACCTGTTCAGATTGTTTGACTTAGGAAATTCCTATCCATTGATAATTTTGCATCTAACCAGCAGCTCTTGATGCGGAGAATCCTTTTTTCTAAATTGATCATTTTAACTATTGGACAAAAAAGAGAATATGGTATATTAATTTAATAAACTTTATTTTATTTTTATTCCAGTGCCTTGTAAAATATGGTGAAAACCTCTATTTATATTACAGACAAAGGTGTTGTATCAGTGTATCCCACACAGAATTATTCATCTTTCTTTTTTATGTATTGTAGTTCAGAGAGGCCAACAGCATTATACAGCTGTCAGTCATCTTTATTCCAGGAACTTCTAATCAACAATAAGGCTTGTACTGCAAAGTCATATTAGTAAAGTAACATATTAACATGTTCTAGTGCCATCTAGTTGCCTCCCAGATTAATTCTCATCATTATACCTTTATAATTATGTGGCCTGGAACCAGAACTGAGACATCCTATAGTACAGATAAGAATACTTTCAGGATACGTATTTATAAGAGAAGTATATAAAATATGCAGTAACGTGTAGGCAGGCCAACACTCTTCATTGAGAAGAGAGGCAGACATTTCAGTAGTTCAATATCACCTTAAGGCAGAGTTTAAGAAAAAGTGATGCTGTGAGATTGTTAACATTTACAAGCGGGCTATGATCATTTTTAGTTCCTCAAATAGCTACAGTGTTGTATAATGGAGTAAGGCTGGCTAATAATACACATCTGCTTTAGAAAGTGCTTTGAGATCCCCAGATGAAAGGGGCTATAAGAGCACCAAGTATTATAATTACTTGTACACGGGTTCATGTCAACCTTGGAACATGTGAAGCCAAGGTAGGGAGAAGGTTTCTTTGAAGGAAATAGAAAGAAAAATTCTTCTCAACTCTCTACTCCTCTTACCATTTTAGATCCCTTCTCTTCATTACCCTTCCTTCCTGGTATCATTCACTTCCCTTCTTTTCACATTTCATTCAATTAATTTTTAAAACTAAATTGACAAAAGTCTTCTAGGAATATGGGCACGTTTGGACAAAATAGCCAACCTCTTTCCCCAAATTCAAACTAAACCTGAACATGAACCATTCTCAGGGGGGTCGACAAAATTATTTAACTTTTTCCCCACACAATTATTTTCCTGCAGAATTAGATGAGGAAAGAGTATAAGATTCCAATAGGCTGCAGTTGTCTTTTGGAGAAGAGGGTCGAGTAGCTGCAGCCCTGACCGCGGTCCCACTCCCAGGTTCAGCTCCCAACTGCAGCTGGAGGAGGGGGTAGGCTGGGCAAGGTGGGGCATGAAGTAAAAAGTGTGGGGACTACTGGTCTAATACATCATGTACAGGTGTCACACTTAAAGCGCTGCTGAGTGAAAGAAGATATGTAGTTCTGGAGCAGGGCTTGAATTATTTCATTGGGTATTTTTTCCTCCCTGATCTCTTCCAATCCCCTTCCCTTTTTTGTATTCTTACATGCATTTTCCAATAAAGACATCCAAATAAAACGTTGTTGTTTAATATTTATACTGCAGTGGCACATAGAGGCCAACCAGGCCAAGGCCCTGCTCTGTTAGGTACAAACATGCCCCAGAGATTGTACAGTCTAAAAGAAAGATATCACAGTGGAGAGGGGTAACAAATAATAGGCTGTGCACTAGAGAAAACCCATCATGTCCTGTATGATGACAAGAGTCAGGACTGATTTTATTATTTTTAAAATCTCCCCAATTACTGTAGTCTAATCTCTCCTTAAACTGCTTTGCTATGTTGGAGACTATTCTGGCAGGATGGAATGCTAACCTTACCCACATTGTTCAGCTTCTTCCAGATGGTGATCTCTGTCACCTTTGTGACATCCTCATGGAAATTCCACATTTATCATGTTTCAATGGTTCCATGTCAAATTTGTTCAGCTGACAAGTGAAAAGGTGTTTTTTCTAACTGCCAGACCTGCCCGCTCACCCAGGAATCTGAAAACCATGCTGGTATGAGAACTAGTAATTCTACAAGCCAAATCCTGTCTTCATTCACAACAGTTTCAATTCTGCCCAGAATTACACCAATGAAACCTGGAATGATCTGAGCCTGCAGAATCTCTTCTCTGGGGATTATACAGGAAGGAGGATGCAGGAAGGAACAGAAGGCTGAGTTTGCAGCCCTGCAAATTAGAGGAAGCAATTGTAAACCAAGCAAAACTAACATGAAAGTGAAGTAATGCCATAAACATGGAACCCTCTTGATGCCATTTTTAAGAATCACTTTACATCGCAAAACTGCATTTTAAATATCTCCAGTGAAGGTGATTGTCATCCCAAAGCAGCTTGTACGTCTAACTAAATGTTCTTTTTTTTACAGCTTTTTCTGTTATTTAACCTGAATTTTCCAGCTGCAGTTTAAGCCCATTGCTTTTTATTGTGTCCTCAATAGCAAATGAGAATAATTGACTCTTGTCCTCTTGATAACATCCCTGAAGAATTCATAGATTGTTATACAGCCACTTCTGTGCTAGCTCTGAGAACAGCACAGGAACAGATGAGAGGCAGCTTGCGTCTCCCCATTCAGCATCTTGGAGGCCACTGAGACATTGGCATAGCCTAAGGTAGCCCTTAGAGTTGCCCTGACTTTCACTCCTTCTTCAGCGGCTCCTATGGGATTGCAGTGTTTCAGGAGTGACCCTCCCTCACCACCTCCCTTTTCTGGACCAACATATCCCCCTTATCAATAAGTGAAGTTATACTCCATTCTCCTAGCCTTTCCCAATACTGTATAGGTAGGCCTTGTTTCCTATCCATTTAATATTATTTTCCTTTTAGTTGTATTTATTAACAGCTCCAGTCTTTTATAACCAAAATCTTATAAAGTTTGTTTCATATTTAGAGAGAACCTTTAGTATATACCGATATTCACAATGATAAATTGGCCTGTGAAAGTCCCTCAAGCTGTATTAATGAGACCTGCTACCAATCACTTTCTTCAGTTATATGATATTGATTGCGTATTGTATTATTTCACTGTTTATTGCACTGGGACTATAACACTACTATCTTCCCGTGACAGCATTAACATTCCTTGGTTCCAGGCAACAGGAAGGTGGTTCTAGTAAAGGGTTCTATGAAAGTACTCTGGATGCTGTCACAAGCCAATCTGTTGTAATTATCAGCTTTGGAGATGTATTCAGGGACCCAACAATGAACTCTGTGCTCATGAATGACTTTTATTTTTGTATTCCTTTGGAATTTCTGCTGAGAGCAACACTTTTTTCACAAACCGGTTGCTTTTACTGCAGGCCTTACACTTCACAGTTTGTGTTGGATACCTTTGCATTCAATGCAACTAAATCTGATCTCTGCCATTTGTTTATTTTTTATATTCTCTCTTTATAACTTGATATTCATGTTTAATTAGATTCAGTTCTTTCACTGCTTACTACCACTTTCATTTGGGAAGCACAGTTTTCACTAGCCCTGGAGGTCAGGGGGCTGGTTTGCCTGACAATGGGTGCGGGTGGTAGAGGGGTCACCTGTGGTACTGGGGACAGATTAGGGCCCTGTCCCAAAGGGGAAAGGAGACCATGGGAGGGGACCCCGATGACGGGAGGGGAGACCCCCTATGCCCAGTGACCCCAGGGAGGTCCCCAGAGGACAGGAGAGAAAGACCCTTGACAACCGAGCTAGAGCAAAGATGGGAGAGAAAAAGGGGCAAGAGACTGAAGGAGTGTCCCATTATAGAACCCCAGGTGAAGGTTCCCAAGGCTGAGAGGAGGGAAGGCCCCAAAGAATGCCTGAAGGTGAAGCCTCTAGGCAGGGAGAGCCAGACCCCCCTGGGCAGGGTAACTGCACTTGTTGTCCCGGGCGGCAGGGGTGAGGTACAGACCCACCCGGCTCCCCTGCCGACCAAAAAAGGGGGAGCAGCCAGGAGGGCAACCGTGAGGCTGCTACCTGTGGGTAGCAGTAGACCTGTGGGGCGGTCCACCCCCAACCCAGTGCAACTTTTGTGACTAGTGGATGGACTAACCCTGCACAGAGGACCCTGGGGACCACCCCATGGGCAGCAGCAGGCCTCCCTGGAACAGCCTCCCGGGCAGACCTGGCCCCCCCCGCTGGTGGCTTAAGTGGGGAGGTGTGCGGCAGGGTGCTGCTAGAGAGGCCTTAATCAGTTCCTACCACTCTTGGCCCAGTCAGGGGGATTAGGTTGGGCTGGGTAGATAGCCTGATGCTTGCCTGGTAACTGACCATATGCCAGCCTCGTTAGCAGGAGCTATAAGGCTGGGAGGAAGTGAGATCAAAGCGGGGTGGAGACCAAGAGGGGAGGTCAGGCTCAGACGGAGGTGGGAGTCTCCAAGTCTGTTGCTGGCCAGGCCTGTGGTAGGCTAAGCTGTTATAAAAAGCCTGTATATAGTTGGAAACTGGTGGTGGGGACTTGATCACAAATGAAGAGCATGGGTGTTGCACCAGCCCGAAGTATCCCTGAGAAGAGGGGAAGAAGGGCCAAATCCGGAGGGGCACAGCGGGCACCCCATTACAGCCCAATTCACAGATACAAAGGAGGCATCACAGCGATGCACTCCGCTACTCCTGATACAATTATCTGGCTTAACCCTCCAAATGTAAAATTAAAGTTTTTGCTCTACATGAGCCATACAAAGAAGAGAAGAAGTGCTTTGGGAAGGCATTATAATGAGCTATCACAAAAACAAAGCTCAGCAGAATAATTTGTTTCTAAGATGTATGGAAGATGTATTCAGATGTCAGAGTAGACACAGTACATTTTGTTAACTCATGAATTGCAGCTATTCCTTAATGCCCTCGTTTCCTTCTTTCTGCCTGGCATCTTCTGGCTGTGAAATTCACCTAAAGTCCCAGCAGAAGCCTGCTAGTGCCTCTCTGACTCACCAGTCCACTGCTTTAAGTTTTGTAAATGCAACAAATGACCATAATTCCCATCCAGAGAGGAATTACTTAGAAAAATAATCCCTTTGCCTTGCTCTCTTGCAGGATGGAAAACTCACTCTGATTCACTAGCTGACATAGAAGTTCAGTTGAGTTTTTTCCAGACTTGCCCTGCACCAGGGGTTCTCAAACTGAGGGTTGGGACCCCTCAGGGGGTCGCAAGGTTATTACTTGGGGGGTCAAGAGCTGTCAGTCTCTACCCCAAACCCTGCTTTGCCTCCAGCATTTATAATGGTGTTAAATATATTAAAAAGTGTTTTTAATTTATAAGGGGGTCACACTGAGAGGCTTGCTATGTGAAAGGGGTCACCAGTACAAAACTTTGAGAACCACTGTTTTAAACCCAATGCCCTTCAAGAATAAATTGTCTCTCTTTGAAATAAAGTCATCAGCCAGGGCTGCCGTGGCTCTGCCAGAGCATACTAGAGAAGCTGTCTACATTTCTTCCTCTTCCAGTTTGGAATCTCAGTTGAAGATGGGAAGTCACAAGTTTTTCAAGTCTAGTCAGTCTCAGGAGTGCAACTATTACATGCCGCTTAATTGAGGGATTGGCTGTTGATATTGAATGCTGCAAATGATGAAAAATCAGCTAAGAAACCACTGCATTCTTGACACATCTATCATCACAGCTGCATCATCTTTTCAAACATACACTGCGCCTTCCACTATAAACCTTGGAACACTACTTATAATAGTAACAGACTCTAAGACATCCATCATTACTTCACTTAATGGAAAGGTGGTTAGACATGATCCTTTGCTTCACAACCACCTCACAAAGGCATGCTTACTATATGTGGGGGGAAGAGGGAGAAATAATTCGAAGTGAAAAACAAAGAACTTGGAACTGGGATTTATTTTCAGTATCGTGCATGTGGATGACAATACAACAGACATTCCGAGAAATTTTACCATGACTCAAAGAAAAGAAATCACTAAAAACCAGATTGTCGTCTTCTTTTTTTGTAATCTTTCTGTTATAGTAAAAGAAATACTCAACTTTACTCCTCTGGCTTGATTTCTCCTCATTCACACATAGGAATCAACTTAAATATAGTTCTGCAGCAGTCACCATTAAAACATTAACACAATTATTTCCTATTTTAAGAATAGGGGGGAAAAGTGAAATATTAATGGTGGCTTTAGTTATCTTCTGTTACCATGAGTTATCATAGTATCACGTCATAGTATCATCATTTTGGTACTACAACCCATTATGAGATCTTCCTGGAAAACATATAAGAGCTCCTGGAGGCATCCTAAGTTACTTGTATAACTGCATTAGACTCCTCATTGTATAACTGCATCGCACTCCCAAGAAAAAATATGAATAAATATACCTATATGAACAATTTTTTTAAAATCCTTTTACTTTTAGAATTAGGGCAGAGATTCAAGAACAACAACCCGGGAAGGCCAGAAGTAATCTGAGAGTATCAGAAACACTGTTAATATTCATCATCATTACTACTGATAAATTTATTGAGCTCTGTCTAAGGTAGTGCTGTCATCTAGTGGACAGGGCACTAGCCTGGAATTTAGCATTTCCCTGCGTTCTGTTTCCAACCTGCTTTGTGAATTTGGGCAGGTCATTTCACCTCTCTGTTTTTGCCTCCACCCTTTGCCTGTCTTCTCTATTTAGTTTTTAAGCTGTCTGGAACAGGGATTGTCTCTTATTATGTCTGTACAGCACCTAATATGATGGGGCCTCATCTCTGTTGAGGCCTCTGGCGACTATAATAATAATAATCAGTGGGCACAGGGCTGTACAAAGCATAGACGAAGATACACTCTTTGCCTTTGAGCTTAAAAAACAACCACTATAGTTCAAGAATGAATAGAAATACTCAATAATTCACCAGATGACAAGATGATCGTTAGAAGAAACTGCAGATTTTATTTTAAAGATTTTTTTTCCATATGATGTTTCTGGGCTTTGCAGAAGGAGTGTGCTTTAAGGAGGAATTAAAATGAAGAGAGAGAAAACCAGAAGTACAAAAGAGGTAGGGCAGAGCAGCAAATGGGACCAAACTGAGATCTGAAAAATACTTTCACAAACAATAAAATAGGAATTAGGTTAGTTTAAAAAAAAAGAGTGTAATATATATATTAGAGCCTGTTAAAGGGCCAGATTCTGCCACCCTTTCACTCAGACATGAAACTAAGGCACAGATCCTCAAAAGCATTTAGGTGACAACTGCCATTGATTTCCTTGTCTGTGCTGGTGGCGGCATGTGGGGTAAGTGTAGCTATATGCTGCAGGGAAAAGCAAGCTGTGTCCTAGAGTGACCAGACGTCCCGATTTTATAGGGACAGTCCCGATTTTTGGGTCTTTTTCTTATATAGGCTCCTATTACCCCCATCCCCTGTCCGGATTTTTCACATTTGCTGTCTGGTCACCCTAGGGTGTCCATACAGTGTGTAGTTACCTATGGCGGTGAAAGGCTCTGGCAGGTGAAGCCAGCAGAGGGGAGCTGCCAGAGCCTTCCCTGCTGCATTGCCCCTGACGGAGCCTTTCTCCACTGCCAGAATCTTCCACTGTGGCGGGGGAAAACTCTGGCAGTGGGGAGGCAGTGGGACACTACACTGCTAAAAATAGCACCATAGACAGGGGAATCACTGCTTGAGGGTCACCATGTAGGGTACATACCCTAATGTTCTGGCAGTTCTTTACTCACCTAAGCAGTGCTTCATTGTTTGCGCTATTTATACCTGGGCTAGGGGGGCAGGCAGTGTATGTATTCTACATTCTGCCATCCAACAGTCCCTTATTACAAGAGACGTCCCTTATTTATTCATCTCTGTACAAGAAGGTTGGGAATTGGTGAGTGCTGCAAAAAACAGCAAGAAATACCCCCGGTGAATGTAGGTGAGTACTGCTTATTATTATTAATAATGATGATTATAATAATGTGTGGTGGGGGTGCTAAGAAAACAGTCCCTTGTTTCTAAAATACAATGTTGGCAACCCTATGTGAGTGTGCAGTGTAGACATACCGTAGGAGTGGCATAATCTGGCCTTAGAAGCTTGTAACATTAGGTGAACTATAAACCTTTACAAAATTTGAATAGGATCCAGGATACATTTTATCTGTGCATCTTAACAGGTTGAAGTATAGTAAAGTACCTCAGTTTAAGTACATTTTCCTAGCTTGTATTTGGCTGAACTGCTAAATGCAGATCTTTAGTAGGTTTGTTTATGTGACAGTTTGCCTGTTTACAGGAAAATATTGATTCCTCTGGCTCTGCAATCAGGCCTCTTAAGTGTTTCATCCAAAAGCTTATAACATGGTAATACATAAATGAAGTTTTCTCAAGGAATTCATTCAGCCAGAAATGTTGGGTTGGGCAGAGTGGAAGCATTTTTCTTGGTTGTGCAATGGCATGCAGATTGCCAATTTTCTACTGTGCAATGTACAGGGCAAAGCCTTTGAGAAATGAAACATACAGTGAGCATGGTTTGTTGTAACCTTCTCAATTATATGCATCACAACACTAAATTTTTAAACAGGTAATATATACTAAATAAATGATGAACAGGAAAGCACACATAGCCATTCTCATAATGCATCTGGAAAGTAATTAACTTTTTATATTTTTTAAAGAATGTAATATATTATATACCCTGACAAAGGAGGAGCCACACATGCATTTCTGATTAAGATTTACCAAAGATCATACTCAGAGAGACTCAGATTCCCATTCATACGGTACTGCTGCATCATTTGGCGTCATGCTATCGTTAGCCAGACTCCGTGAAACAGTGCAAAGAGTACTTGTTGTGAATGACCTTTGTCTTCAGTATTAACTAGGCAGTGAGGCCCTTTGGGCTTCTCTTTTACTACCTTCCACAATCCATCTTTATCACCAATCTGTTCATGAGCAATACATCAAAAGTGCCACAAGTTGTAAGCTGGGGATTGTGCAGTGAACAGTTTTAAAGATGCTGCGCTCTTCTGATACATCACTTGAGGATGGTTGTAGAGAACCAAATTATGACATGACATTGTGAATGGGCTGCGTGATTCCTGTTCTGTGAGAATGAGACTCAAGGGCAATACTGATGATTTCCTGAGGAATAATGGACAAATACCAGTCACAGAAAAGTCGCTACTTAGTAGTTAGCAAAATTATAGATAAATTTTATGAGGTTGGATATAGCATGCTAGAGACTCAATATAGGGCAAAGCATAACCCTTCTTATTTTAGGGGGCGGCACTGTTGTTTAGTAGTTAGAGCAGTGGACTGCGAGTTAGGATTTTTGGGTATTATTCTCGGCTCTGTCACTGACTTTTACTGCATTTAGAAAGGACTGTAGTTCTACAGAGAGTGTCAGTGTGAACCGCGTTGTAAAAAACGGGGTTGGGAATTTAAAAGCAAGGGTGCAATACGTATATGCTTAATTTATACTGTGCAAACCAATGCATAAAAATATATACTCTTTGTACTTGCAAACTGAGAAGAATACATAATTCTTACATCAAAGAGTTTAAATAACATGCTGTTAGTCAAAGGGGGGCGGGGGGTAAACATGTTTACTGTGTGTCCTCATTCAGCTCCAGATTCAACTTAAAGTTCAAAATCCTCTTGACAGGCAGACTCATCCATGCTGCTCAGTTGTTTGGGCATTGCTGTGTATTAAGTGACAAGGGCATCATCTCATTGTAGTTACTCACACCCAAAGCTAGGCTCCTAACTCCATAAGGGGGCGCCTAAATAAATGGCCTGATTTTCAAACTGCTGAGCACCCACCAGCGCTCCGTGAAGTCACAGAGAGCTGCTGGGTGCTTACGTCTGAAAGCCAGCCTACTTACTTAGCTGCCGAAAAATGGCTTTAGGAGTATCACTTTAGATTCCTACTTTGGGCTTTTTTTTATTAAAGATAAGGCACATTTTTTTTAATTTCATAAGCAGTAAAAGAGAGGTTGTCAGATACAGATGTCAGATAATGAAGGAATAGCGCAAATCAAGGCAAAGTAAGGTTTTAGTCACAGTAAGTATACTTACTGTCAGCATAAAATTATACCAGGCATTTACTTTTAACTAGTTCATCCCACACGGTTCATTTTCCCTCCGATGGAATAGTTATTATTCTAATATAGACAGTAAGCTGTTCAATTTCCCTTGATTCTTTTATTCTTTTCAGCCACTTCTCTGTAGTGGTGATTTGGTTCTGCAGCCAGAGTTATATTTTTACACACCAGTTTTACAAAGCAAATGATGAAACCATTTTTCCCCACACATTTTTTTTATTGATGAAGGTCTTCTAGATTCTTTACATCCTTCCAGGTTCTTGGACTGCCAACTGCCCCCTCCACTGAGGGAGAAGTAGAGCCCGGCACTGGGCACCAGTTGTAGACATTTGAAAAATATTTTCAAGTGTCAATTTGCTATCTAAGCCACCAGTTTAGGGACTGCTAAGCCACCCTTCACTTGAGATTTGAGCGTATTCTGGTGAATGTTAGGTCTGTTGTGTCTTTTGCTCTTTACACAGCAAACATAATATGAAGGAACCACATGGGCACACTGGGTCCAAATAACTATGTTTACTAACTATATACAACATGCAAGGACTACATACTGTGACAGGGTTGGGCCAGATGGCTACAGGAGAGTGGTAGAAGGCAGATATATTAGCCCCAGGTTAAGTAGGTCCCATTTCCCTGGGTAAGGTAACAGGGAAGGTTCCAGAACAATCAGGAACTTTCTGGAAACAATTAAGGCAGACAGGCTGATTAGAACACCTGCAGACAATCAAGAAGCTGCTAGAATCAATTAAGGCAGGCTAATCAGGGCACCTGGGTTTTAAAAAGGAGCTCACTTCAGTTTGTGGTGCGTGCAAGGAGCTGGGAGCAAGAGGCACAAGAAGCTGAGAGTGAGAAGGCGTAGTACTGGAAGACTGAGAAGTACAAGTATTATCAGACATCAGGAGGAAGGTCCTGTGATGAGAATAAAGAAGGTGTTGGGGAAGTAGCCCAGGGAGTTGTAGCTGTTACAGGAGCCACTGTAGACAGCTGCAATCCACAGGGCCCTGGGCCGGAACCCAGAGTAGAGGGCGGGCCTGGGTTCCCCCTATCCCCCGACTCCCTACTTGATACCGGAGGAGTTGAACTGGACTGTGGGTTCCACCAGAGGAGAAGGTCTCTGGCCTGTTCCCCGATCCACTAGGTGGATCAGCAGAGACTGCGGGGATTGTTTTTCTTCCTTTCCCCATGCTAGTCAGTGATGAGGCTAAGTGAGTGAATGGCAGATTTGAGCCACGAAAGTGGCCAAATGAGGGCTGCCGTGAACCTCTGAGGCGAGAAAATCCGCCAATAAGAGCAGGACCCACCAAGGCAGAGGAGGAACTCTGTCACAATACATAGATACACTACTGCTCCACTAGCGTTCTGGTGACTTCTGAAACACAGAAGACATTGAGGGCTGCAACAGGGCTCACAACTATTTAAAGTGATACTACCTAATTCCTATTTCCAACAGAGTTATTTTCTGTCTTTTTTTCTCCAATTATTTAACTGTAAAACCCAGAAGGCCTGATTCTTATATAGACAAGGGCTCCTATTCACTTTGGCAATGAAAAGGGGCCTTAAAGTGAGTGCAACTATAATTTATGTCCTCTTTAAATGTCCCAGCACACTGTCAGAGAGGGGGAATGGGCCATTAGTGTAAATAAGAATCAGGCCCAATGTGTCCAGCATTATAAATGTAAGTACCCTAAATCCTACTCCTTTGTCCTAGACATACAGAGATAGCACATCTGCCAGGGAAGCACAATTAAATAAAGGAAGGCAAAGAAATTACATTTGATCCCCTAACCTAAATGTTCTGTCTTTTCTTGCTTATTCCTTCCTTCTATTTCGTTGCCCGTTTCCCTCTCCTTCCATTCTCTAACTCATTCTATCCCTCTCCAAACCATTTCCTTTATCTTCTCACTGCTGTGCACTGTTTTAGGCAATTTTATTTTCTTTCCTTCCTCTCCTTTCTTTGAAAAGCAGTGGCTCCTTCAGTCTCATTCTCTCTTTCTTATTCATGCCCATTCTTTGTTGTCGCTCTCCCACCACATGCTGTGTCTTTCCCCTCATGCGCCTTTCTCTGTTTTCAGTCTCTCTTGCTTCCATCACCTTACCTCATGTCATCTTGGGTTCCATCTGTATTCCAAAGGCTAACTGAAGTCTTCCACCCATCTATCTCTTTCTAATACTGGGTATTTATAGAGCATTCTACAGACATTAACTAATTAATAGTTTCATTACCACTCTGATGTAGATAAGTATTTCTATCCCCATTTTTCTGATGGACACACGGAAACAGAGGAGTGAAATGATTGGTCCAACAACCCAGAGGGAGTCATTGTCAGATCTGGGATTCGAATGCAGGAGTCCCGCATTCACTAGATAGGTTGGGTGGGGGCTACTAAAAGTTTTCTTTGTGCCTTCTTCTGGATATTCCATGAGTAAGTTAAACCAGCCTAGACTCTTTTACACATGGGCAGATTTGGGGTAAGTCAGTCCAGGGAAGTCTATGTGAATGTGAGGGGGTTTGACTTTAAGGAGATATAAATTAGCATAAGGAGATAATATCTAACTTACCCAATTTTATGCATCACTTCTGAATTTGGGTCATTGTCTCTATAGCCTTTTCATAGGCCAGGATCAAGCAGCTGTTGGGTCATTGGCAGCTTCATGCTCCTCCTCATGCCCCATGGAAGACTCTATACAGATATGGGAAGACTGGAAACTATTTTCTCTACACTAACTTGCCAAGGAGTTCCAATGGAGTGTAATGCTCCAAGGATTTCAAAGGTAGAAGCATTAATTGACATTCTGTAGAAAATGATCACACTATGAATGCTGTTCGGGAAGGACTTTCAAATGAGATAATATCAACCACAGCTGTAATAAAAAGCTTACTAAAAAGAAACTGTGCCCTTATCAAGAACATTATTGTCTCTGGAGTATCAAACCAAAGCTTGAAATCAATGAATCTTGTGACTGAAAGAAGATTTTAGTCAATGGGTTTGTACCAATGTAAATGAAGAACAGATGTGGCCTCCAGAGTGCAATGAGGGCACCTCTAAGGTTGTAGAGTTATAATTATATCCTAACTATGTTTCTCCATTGGATAATGAAAAAGTTTTTTAAAATTCCTAGCTTCCCTTCTGGTGCTTCCATTAGTCTGGGAGATTTGGTGAAGGTCCTGAAGGGTAAGATAGATATTGTATGTTAATTATTTTATATTCTCTTGATATACAGCAGATTCTAACAAAACAATTAAAATCAAAGGGCTGCACAGAATATAAACCAAGACAGATTTTGTCTCAGAATGAAAACTCCCATTTTACATCATTCAGCTAACCAAAGGCTTATGGAGTAGCGGGTCGGGGAGAGATTACATTAAATAGCACAACAGCTAATTAAAAAACAAGTTGTTGCCACTTTGTCTGCCTCTCATTTGCTGAAGTGCTGCTATTCTCACTCCCCAAAGGAAAAATCAACCAGAGAGAAAATAGTGAAGTCAGGTGTGAGTGAAGGAGAGAAAGAGAAAAGCAAAGAAAATCTTGTGATTAAGGCACTGGACTGAGAGTCAGGAGACCTGGAATTAATGCCCTGCACTTCCACAGATTTCCCGTGTGACCTTGGGCGTGACACTGATGGCTTGCTTTCAAAGGCACTAAGCACCTTCAGCAGGACTTGTGAGTACCCAGTCATTTTGAATAGTAAGCAATTAATGTCTCTCTGCCTCAGTTCCTTATCTGTAAAAAAGAGACAATAGTAATTCTTCACTCACTCATAGGACAATTGTGAGGCTAAATCTATTAATGTTTGTGAGATACTTTTAGAGCGATAGGGACAATGTAAAGTACCTGGGGGGACAGAGGAACAAAAATACGAGAAGGAAGGAAACCAGACTTGATGGCACTTCCTCAGTCCTCCCAGAAAATGATGGCAGAGCTTGGTGAAAAGGAGCAGGTGAACAGGAAGCTCCGTCAAGCGTTTCTTTTCTAACAAGGTTTTTCAGAACTACGGCCTACATGTATGATCCATGATCACAGCATTAACACTTTGTGTTTGCATGACCTACAACAATTGATTTTAATTATACAGTGCTGGAGTGACTGATGCTTTTAAACAGACTTAACCAGTCACAACATCTTTCACGAGAACTACATTCACTTGAATTTATGTTTACATCACTAAAATAAATAATAGTAATTATAATAATAAAAAGCCCTTAGAAAAGTTATTGGATGAAGCCTTTGTAGCGTCATGATATTTATAGTGAAGTTATAGGTGAGGCTAGTGGCGCTGCCTATTGTTCAGATTGTCTGATACTTTCCATTATAAGCTGTTGTTTTCAGTTGCTTATAACTTTGCCAAACCTTATGTGTTTGGGCTGACATTTTACATGTGGGGTGTCTGCATCAGGCTGAATATTTTTGGAAAATTTCAGCCAAAATGGTTCAGCCATTTTCAAGAATGAGATTAGGGTGAAATATGTTATTTTGTCCCTGTTAAAAAACGTGGGTGCCCTTTTCTTTGAAAAGTGCTAGTGACCACATGCTGCGGAGCAGGAACTTGGAAATTTGGCAGAGGGTGGCCTTTTTGTCAGGGACGTCGCTTTTGCCACCCTCCTGGAAATCTGCCCAAATGTAGCCAAGTTATAAGCCTTTGAAAAATCACAGTTCATACATAATAAGTGGAGACTTGCTAGAGCTTTGCAGCTAAAAACTCAAAAGATTCCATCCACACTGAGCAGGACCTCCATGCAATTGCAGCTCTGATTGCTGCAGTCCAGCTGGGACCACCAGAGCTGAGAGCAGGGGCAGGTAGCCTGTCTCTCCTGTGCTCCTGATGCTTCCCTCTGTTGAGGCCCAAGCAGTGGAGTGCCTGATTCTAATGCAGATGGGACAAAAGCCAGAGCTGGGGAAGGCAGGTCATGAGGAAAGTTGATTAGGATGGAGGCCTGAAGTGGGGGTAAGGCTGGGACTGTTGCGGGAACAGGTTGGAGGGGACAGGGCAGAAGGGGTCAAGCTTCAGGGGAATGGGCAGAAGAATCTATGTCCAATAGATTACACTCCCCTCCAGAGGCTGGAATGGAATACCTGATTTCTGAGTTTCACCCTTTCTCTGCTGTCAGCAAATACCTGTGAAACCCATTGGCAAAGTGTCCCATTCCCTTCTAGTAGTGGTCCACACAGAGGATGACAACCTACTAGTGCTATAAGTTACTCCGTTAATTCAAGTAGTAGAGATCTATGTAATGAGTCTAAAAGTTCCAACCCTGCTGAAGGCCCATGTGGGTGGCCACATGATGGAGTTGCTTTTTTTAAAACTTAGGAAATTATATGCACAAAATCTATGTTATAAAAACTTTATTAAGGTTGCAAAGTGAAACACAGAAAAATTAGGAAATACCACATAGTTTTTGCCTGTGTAAAATGTGTGTGTAGGTGAGTAGGTGCACACGTACACATTGCTGATGTGGAGCCAGATCTGGACAGGTGGCATTCCATTGATTTCATTAGTACTGAATCTCTAGGAGTTGCAAAGGAGTTCATTATCAAATAAGATTTGCCCCCCTGCAGAACATGTAAAAATTATGAGGCAGATCCTGCAATCTTGATTTCAGGTCCTAAACTTGTACAGATCAATTGGAACCTCCTTAAAAAAATCGTCATTTATAATGAAGAAAAAACAAAGAAACAAACAGAAGGACCATAAGTGTGGTTGTGCAAATGCTCTGTCACTGTATTTTCAAGTGGCCTCACGGCACAGACATCCTTTCTTGTCTGCTTGCATGATAAGAAAACATATGCACCTAAATCTTCAGCTGCACTGTGGGTGCAAAGAGACTGTGAAGTTGATGCAGTCTGTCATGGGGAGGTCAACCCTGTGGCATAGATCCTCCAGTGGCAAGGAACTGATATAGCAGCCCCTATAACTCCTACATTCCAGCTGCCTACTTTGGTGGTATGGCTGAGGGGAGGAGTCATGGGTGGAGCATCTCTTCTCCTTCCCCCTCCCCTCCCCCCCAGCAGCCCTGGTTGCTGTTGGCAGCTGGCACAAATTGCTCTAATTATACTGTGGGACTGGATTACCACACAGTTAGCCCAGGTCAGGGACCTCCCTAGACTGCACCCTCCTCTGCTGCAGCTGAGGATCTGGGTCATGGTATCTTGATCAGACACACCCAAGTACTGTGCTCATTGATGAAAAGTTAATCTCTGTATATGACTGCCCTGGAAATCATGTCAAAAGTTCACATATAATATTAATCTATTCTAACAGATGTTTCCAGGAAATAATCAGCTAAAAATGACTGCTTGTTATTGTATTTCTTTAAGTATAAATGAAATAACATGTCAGCCTAGCTAGTTCAGACAAGGCAGCTGGGCAATAATAACTCTGTTGAGAGGAGATGGATAAGGGCATAATTCCTGGTCAACGAGGAATAAAGATATTCATATCATGGGAAACAAAGTAACCTATTCATTTCACATGGCAGGACCTGCCAGTGTAAAATTGTCAGAGGCACTAAACCTTATAGAAACATATAAATGAGAGATGAGAAAGACCTGTTAAATCACCTAATCCATACTTCTGCCAGTGCAGGATTGTTCCCTGCAGCACATTTCTTAGAGTTTTGTCCAGTCTAGACTTACATTTGTGTTTATTTTCATGTATATCTCTATTTAGATTCATACCAAATAGATAAAAAGGCATCTGTCCCAAGCTCTAGTTTTCTGACAATTGTCTAAAAGCACAAGTAAACATGAGCAAAATTAGGAGTAACCTTCTCTAAATTTATCCTTCCTGCCCTTCCTCATATTTTTCTGCTTCTTGGATGATTTGTCTCCACCTCCTCTTCTTCAGATGGGAAAATCTTTTGTTAAGGATTGATCACTAGAAGAAGCTCTGTGCAGTTGAGTGATAAGCATGTACGGGAGCCTTTCTCATAAAGACAGCATTACAATAATTGAGGGAATATCTGACAGATGAAGGACAAGAGTTACACTTGTTTATCCTGATCCTGTTTTTGCATCAGGCTGAATCTTGGGAGAGCACCTTATTGCACTAAGATGAACAAAACAGCTTTAGAGTAGCAGCCGTGCTAGTCTGTATCCGCAAAAAGAAAAGGAGGACTTGTGGCACCTTAGAGACTCAAAAGCTTTCGAGATATATCCGATGAAGTGAGCTGCAGTTCACGAAAGCTTATGCTCAAATAAATTTGTTAGTCTCTAAGGTAAAACAGCTTTAGAAAGCTTGTCACAAAGCTTTCTCTCTGCTTCCATCAGAGCGGTTGTTTGGCACATATGGTGGCCCCAACTGGTTAAATCCCTATCTCCAGTCCAATGTGCAGAAGGCTGTGCACAACCCTGCATTCCAAGGCATCATTGGCCTTGTACCACTGACTATCTGCCTGCTCTCTTTTGTGTCTTGGATGGTACCCTTACTTACAGGGTTGCCTGTGGTAATCTTACAGCCAACCTTTCTGCCGACCTGTCCAAATATGTTTTCATCCTGCCAGGGATTTATGGATGCTCTGTGCATTTAATAATTCACTGAGGCAGAATCCTTGGCAGTAACATCCGTAACAGCCGTTTTACTTAACTTTCTTCTGACTTAGGCAGTAAAATGAAACCCAGGGAGTGACAGAGGTGGATCTAAAAGATGTCTGGCTTAAAAATGGAGGTGAGATTCAACAGATGCTCACATTACAATCAGCACAGACGTCAACTGCAATATAAGGCGGATATTATTGCAAAGGACGTTAAAATCAAAGTCAAATTCTGCTTGTACAGTAAACTGAGCTCAGAACTACGGATGGACATGGGTCCAGGTAAACCTAGCCTGTAGATGGAACTGCCAAAGGTTTTGAAATTAATTCTTTAGTATTTACAACTAGAGATGACTCAGACACAGATCTACAAACCCTGGAATTCTGGGAGTGCAGATTCAGAATCCAAACCTAGCACCAGATTTAACTCGTATGGCCGGCCCCTATGTCTGTAGGGCAAGACTGAGTCTTTAGATGTGCTGCCCCAGAAGGAGGCGCAGGGAGGAACTGTAGTTCAGAGCCACATGTCTGGCCTTGGTTCCCTTTTAGTTCTGAGCGAGTAATTTATGACATTCCACCTCTGCTAACTAGTGTGTGTGAGAGATGGAGGGAGGGAAAGAGCCATAGCTCCACTCGCTCTCTGCCCTTCCTGTCAACTTGCTCCTGGGCAGAGTCTCACGTTGCAGCATCTGCTTTCTGTCCTGAACTGGAGATATGATCTGAACAGTCTCTACCCAGCTGCTCAGTGGGGTTGGGTGTGGGGGCTTACTTCCCTGTGTGGTTGTGTGGAACCAGGGCACTTGGCCAAGACCTCAGCTCCAAAACACTCCAAACTTTGCAGGAGGGAATTAAAAACCTTTATAAACCAAGTCCCAGGATCCCAAGCATGGTCTTGCCGTATCAGAGACAGTTCTGAGTACATCAGTATTGCACTCTAACAAATGACACAATTGTCCTCACGTCAGGCACCCATTTAAAAGATTCTTACTTTATCAGCCAGTACATTTCCATGGGATTTATTTCCTCTCTCCTGCTATTTATTTACCTATTTCATTCCAATAAAATTCTGAAGGGGGAGGGTGGGAGTCTGGATGTCAGTTCAAAATTCAGAATGATGTGAATGATGTTCTTGTTTCCATAATTGGTTTCCACGTTGGTTAGAGACCACGCAGAGCTGGAATGGCTCACTTTGGATATACAAGTGAGTGCGTGTGTGTCTTTGTCTTTGTCTTGGTTTACTCTTGGGCTGATGTTGTGAAGAACATATTAACACTGGTGCCAGGCACAGAAATGTAGCAGGGTAATTTGCCAGGGGGCCCAAATCTGACACAGGTGGCATAGTACAGCTAAACTTCTCCTCTCAACCCTTTCTCTACTTGTTTCCTTTTCAGCCGCCATTGCCGCTGAAATAAAATTGGCTGAAAAGTGACAGCTGAAGACTTCCCAGATGCCTGAGCTTTTAGCCACTTTTTTAAAGGCAGCAGAAGATGGGGGTGAAGGAAGGAGTATGTCCTTCATCTACAGAAAGACCCAGGCCACTGAGTAAATGTAATTGACCTTTCAGTTACTTAGATCCTTGTTGGGCACATTCATCTGTTGAATTAATGAACTTTGGCACCAGCTTTACTGACCTTGGAAACACCAGGTGTAAAAGTGCACCACACTGCAGATTCAGCCCATTCCTCATGACAATGCAAACAGCGACTGAAACCTACCTGGATTATGAAAACTGAAAAACTTCTAGTTGAAAGAATATTTGGTTTAGTCTCCATTCAAGGTATTTATGTTGGCCTCAATTTATAAGTTTGTGCTGAGGCAGATAGGATGGAGTTAGTGGACTCAGTATCCTAACGTGCATGTGAAAGTTGTTTTTAATCTTCTTGATGCATGACAAGGGAAAATATCAGGATGTGACAGAGCAGGCATTTCTGTAATGGGTAAACTGGCTTGCAAGAGCATAGTCCTGGGTTATACAGTGAGTCAAAAGGAAGTACTGCTATCAGCAAAAAGGGATTCATGCTATTTAATGAAATTAATAGTGCTTCATATTGCCTTACAGAATACAGGGCTTGTGTGTGATGGGGTGTATTTGCCCCACATTGGACAAGGAGGGGTTAACCCCATACTCTGGGCAGAGGAAGCCAGCCCCCTCATGCTCCAACTGGAGCGCCAGTATAAAAGGGAGCAGCCCAGCTCAGTCAGGGCTGACTGCTGAGAAGAGAGGATGTCCATTGCAGGCTCCTGCCTGGGAGCTGCTAGAGCCCGAGATCATGGAGGCCAAGCCTGCTGAGACCCAGGCGGATACCCGGCTACGTGTGGACACCCAGGAGATGTAGGAACTGTCGGGAGCTCCACAGGCTGAAAAACCCTGGGAGCCAGGAGACCTGTGGACCACGCCACTGGAGGACAGGATAGGAAGTAGCCCAGGGGAACTAGCCATTGATCCAGTTGTAGGACCAGGAACTAAGTCAGCATGTTTCAGTCATTTTCCCACTGGCCCAGAGTATACTCACTGCTGACAGGACCCTGGGCTGGGACCTGGTGGAATAGGAAGGGCCCATGTTCCCCTACTTTGGCCACCACCACCACCACCCCTTGGCTGGGTGGTGGCCCATCCCCCCGGCCATTAGGCCATGCAGCCTGGCTAAGGAGGGCAGCCACACTGACTCTGGCCATTAGGTCACATAGCCCTGCAAGGGAGGGCAATTCTATTGACTTTAGACAATATTGCTCTAGACTCTATTGCTCTGAGGCAAAGGGTGGTCTGGTGGTTTCAGCCGTGGGGCTATAATGCCCTTTTCCCCACCCCAAAGGGAGATGGGGTGTACGTGCCCTGCAACGTTGTACAATAACAATAGAAGAAAGACTGAGAAAGAATTTCTCAGATCCTCTTCCTCTTATTTCCCATGCTCTTTAGAGGATAGGGTACAAATGTTCTTGCAGTACTGCACATGGTCAGCATTTATTATTGTTTTGATATCCAAGTTTTGCAAAGTAGGGCTCATGAGTGGAGGTGATTTGAAAATAATGTCTCTGACATTACATTGGCAGTCACTCTGGACTACATGGTAGTTGATTAACAAAATAAATCTATTGGTGTGGGAGGATGTTGATGGAGGAGATTTAAATGTAATAAAATCAGAGTTATAGTGAGATAAAGTGACAGTCCTTGTTGTGGATCTCGCTGTCGGGGACATGAGATGATTTATATGCATGATAATGCATTTGCTTTTAAATGCCAACACTAGGCTGATAATTATAAATTTCTTCTTATTGTGCCTGGCAGGGAGTCAAGGCTGAATCTTGCCAGTCTGTAAGCATGTGAATTGGAATAGTGTGCTGCAAAATACAAAGTTTTGATCAAGGTGGCTCATCTAGCCTGCAAATGTATTTAAGATCTTACAGGAGAGACTCTTTAGCCTTTTCTTTTCATAAGCAGGATAAAGCTAGATGACAGTTTCATATCATTTGGCATTTCTGCAGCAATGCTTTTAGGAGATCTTTGTTATAGTCATTTTAGAAATAAACACCATCCAGCCTGCATTTTTCAAGATTGCATGGCCAGGATTGCTGTAGTTGGTTTAACAGCTTGTATCCAGGCTTTATCCTTGCACCCTTGACATTTTTAGATGATGGCAAACGTTTGAAATTACTTTCACTTTATTCTTAAAATACACTAAAACACAGTGAAAAGTACCATAAATCTGAGGCCACATGGGGATATTTAGTATCGGCAGTAGGCTGGACTGCTAACTTTGGCAAGGGTATAGGTCGGGGTACTGGGAGTAGAGAAAACCTTTTGGTAATGCTTTACATTAAACATCTTAACTGAGGATGAACTTATTCTGAATGTAGTAAGACATATTCAAATTTTTAAGCACAGCCTCCTAAATGGCACCAGCAAAATAAAAGCATGAAATCATACACAGGTAATTACACATGAAATATGTATTTGTGTATACTGTGACAAAGTTCCTCCTCTACCTTGGTGGGTCTTGCACTTATTGGTGGATTTGCTCAGCTTGGAGCTTCACAGCAGCCCTCAGTTTGGCCGTTTTCATGAACCCACAGTCCAGGTCAACTCCTCCTGTGTCTGACCAGGAGTTGGGAGGTTTGAGGGGAACCCGGGCCCGCCCTCTACTCCCAGTTCCAGCCCAGGACCCTGTGGAATGCAGCTGTTTAGAGTGCCTCCTGGAACAGCTGTGTAACAGCAACAACTCCCTGGGCTACTTCCCCATGGCCTCCTTCCAACACCTTCTTTATCCTCACCATAGGACCTTCCTCCTGGTGTCAGATAACGCTTGTACTCCTCAGTCCTCCAACAGTCCGCGTTCTCACTCTCAGCTCCTAGGGCCTCTTGCTCCTAGCTCCTCACACGCACACCACAAACTGAAGTGAGCTCCTTTTTAAACCCAGGTGCCCTGATTAGCCTGCTTTAATTGATTCTAACAGCTTCTTGATTGGCTGCAGGTGTTCTAATTAGCCTGTCTGTCTTAATTGTCTCCAGAAGGTTCCTGATTGTTCTGGAACCGTCCCTGTTACCTTATCCAGGGAAAAGGGACCTACTTAACCTGGGGCTAATATATCTGTCTTCGATTACTCTCCTGTAGCCATCTGGCCTGACCCTGTCACAATACACAAACCAGTGATTACAAGTGTATATTTATAGTGAACGCCAGTAGAATCTTTACATTTGCTGCACTATCTATAATTGTGTGAATTAAGCTGATGAGGGGGTGATTTTCAAAAGCACCTAATTGATTTAGGAGCACAGGTCCCACTGACTTTCAAATCCCACCTCAGGCCATTTAGGTCAGCAACACCCCTAAAAGGACAGTGTGATTCAAAATATTCAGAGAGGGATGTTGCGATTTCACCTTCTTCTGCCAACGGTCCTTTTGGATAAGGACAGGAATTGTGTTGACATGGGGATGATTCCTCAGTTAGCCTTGTGGTGTTTGGAATGTAGTCCATTTTGAAATGTGCTAAGATGAGGATGAACAGATGTGACTTGTTTTTGCTGACTGACTCTAACTATGCATGGGAGGAGAGGGGGAGCTATCTAAGAAAGGAAGATATCAGGAAAAGCCTGGCCCAAGGGTGGGCAGGTGGATGGGGAAGAGGGATGATTTTGGAGAAGAGGGGATTCTCGCATACTTGCAGGCCAAGGGCAGCCCAGGGGGAGGTTAGTAACCTGGAGATATGTGTTCTTACAATTCCTCTTTAGAGTAAGACACAGTTTTGGATACATAATTATGGCAATCCGAGGGGCTGGACAATGAGTCACAGCCTCTACGCCTTGTCCTGGGAGTGCTGACTGGAGGAGCCTGTTGGGTACCTGAATGAGAACTATATGGTCTGAGCCTGCAAAGATGACAGGGCTCTTTCTGGAGCATGTCGGGGAAAGAGTGCACCAACCACTGTGGCTGCCTGAGCACTGTCATATTGTGGGAACCTTCCTTTTCCTTGGACTGCCCTCAAGAGGCATGTTGAAGTCTTACCTTGGTGAGTTCGCTGGATGCTTATTGCAAACTGCAGTGTCTTTTTATCCCCCTGACACCACTGGCTGCAAGAACAGCCTGCTCCTTGGGCAGGCTGGGTTCCCATGCAAAGGAATGGGTGAGGTTTGGCTGTGCAAAGGTGCATTGGATGTGGTACACCTGCATTAGAAATATCCAGCCCCTGTGTAGTATGGGGTCTGCTTCCATGTAGAGAGTGTGGTGGGGAGAACTGAGGAACCAATGCTACACAGATGCTCCCAGCAGACTGGAGGCTACTTCAGCTCTTGGATTGATGTGCATAGACTCCAGATAGCAGCTCCACAATTGTAGCTAGTCAGATAGTGGAGGACTCTTCCATGGAAAATTTTGATAAAGACTAAAACAACTGCAAAATTGTAAAAAATTTCAACTGAAAATTTTGACCTTTCATTGAAAAAATCATTTTTTTCCAGTTTTTGGTTCAAAATGTTCAGTTTTCTAGTGATAAATTGGAAACTTTCTTTGGTCAAAAAAGCAAATTTTCCATCAAAAACCTTTCAGTGGAAAAAGTTTTGACCACAACCATTTCACAACCTTTGAATCTAGAATTCCTCCTTGCTCCCTGCGATGGCCTGTCTCCCCCGAGCCAGGGCCCCACCCAGCTACTCAACCAGGATATTGTTTTCTGGATTTGGCCTTGCATGAAATGACAAGCATAAATATCGCGCCATTTGAACACTATCCACACACATGCCAAAGTCAACACCTCAGCTTGGATTGGTACATAGCAAAGGTGAGAGAGAGCCCCTGCGTATAATCACAAAAAGCAATGAAAACCCTGAATCCTCCCAATGCTCCAAATGAACAAATGCGTGAACCTGACTCAGGTAAGCTGAGTTGAAAATATTGTAAAAATGACGATGAACTGTTGAGTTGGCAAGTGAATGTGCAGTCAAATAGTGATGCCCAGTTGAAGCTGTCCAAGCTGGAGGACTCAGACCTGAAAGGAGACACTGAAGCAAATTGTTATCTCTCTGTCTAATGTCAGACGCACTTTCTCTAGCTTGCCAAACAGTGAGTGGTAGAATACTATGCAGGCTATCTGTGGCTTATTCAAATAAAGAGCTGCAACACTGTGTATCCTTCATTAACCTGAACCCACAGTTACCATAGCCATAATAGTTCAATTCTAGTGGAACAGCAGCCCATCCCATATTCTGATAAAGGGCACACACAGGATCCAGAGTCATGGCCTGTCATGTCAGAAGTAGCTCACATTCATCTGACTTACTATGCTAGCACATTTGCTAGCATTAATATTGTCCCCAGAGGCCCACTCATTTGCCTTCCCCCCAAGCAGCACAAAAAAATAAAAAGAAACTAATTCACTGGTGGCATCACCTCATGAGTGATGAGGGACGCAAGAATTCAGGGAAGAGGTATAGTAACTCCAGTGCCCATAGTTAGTCATGTAAACACACAAATCAGTGTTAGCACTGGAAGGCGATACCTCCTCCGTTTTCCCTCCCATTTCACTTCCAAATTATGCCTGTTCACTAGAGGCCTCAAGGAAAGTCATAGAATTGTCTTTACAGGCAATAAACTAAAGTTAATGATCTGACAGGAAAACCACTGAAGGAGAATATTTTGAAATGGTCAAGGGAAGGAGGGAGGGAGGCTGGCCAGAGATACAGCAGTACAGTCGCCATATGATTTTATACACACAGCATAAAGCTTCTGAAGCTGTCTGCTAGCTCTTAAAATGGGAAGAATTCAATTTTAGAGGTTGTAGAATAAACAAGTTGAATGAATCAAACACAAAGGTTCCTGAGGCAGAGCTAGTGCTATGAGTAAAATAAATAGCCTTGCCGGCCCATCAATATTTACAAGCACACAACAAAACTGACTTGCAGTTAGCGGGGCTGCACTAAAGGAGGAGCCCAGTTACCACCTCATCTGCTCCACGTGCTATTACAGTACAACACACTCCCTTTTTGTCAAGGAACATTGGGAATCAGTTGTCTCCTGAAAGAAAGGCTTCTTTAACATTCCAGATATGTTGCTGGTACATCAAAAAGAATTAACGTCCTGTCTTTGCTTACACAAAGAGAGCGGTCTCATTGGATGCCAAATGGCCATGTGCACTGACACAGAAATAATGTCCTTGCAGCCGACAGGAGTGAAAAGGAGCCAAATTACGTCAGTCGCTTTCCTTTCAGTGGGGAGAGAGGCCTCTAGTTACTATTCTGGCAATAGCTAGAGTCAGGCCTGTAGCCAGTCAAATAGAAACGGGAGGGCTTTGAGGGTGGTAGAAGTGAGGGGAGGCAACAAAAACATAAATGGTGAGGGGCTCAGGGTTTCTGCCCTGGAAAATTGGACTTGCCTGGTGCAAAATGGGAGAGGACTGGGAGTCGAGAGACCTGGTTTCTATTCCACTGACCCATCGTGTGACCTTGGGCAAGCCACTTCACTTCTCTGTTTGCCCTCCTACACTTTGTCTTCTCTAGTTGGATCATAAGCTCTCCAGGGTACAATACAGGCTGTCTCTCGCTGTGTGTATGGACAGTGCCTCGCACAGTGGGATCCCAATCTCCCGCAGGGCCTATGGGTCCTCCTGTAATACAAATAAATTATAATAATATTACTATTAATACATTAAAAATGGGCAGAGAAGGCGATCAACTAGGTTTTAAAACCACCAGAATGAATATGCAACACACAGATTACTCGGCAGAGAATTCGACCTGCCTGGAGCAACTTTAGCAAAGCAAATATTTGAGGCTTAGAAAAAGCAAAGGGCAAAGACAAAAGTGATGGAGATAAATTGGATCATGAAGGTAGCACATGAAATTGACTGTAAACTTGAAGCAGGTCCCCACAAAATTTGACATAGAGGTTGTGAGACCCTTGTACTACTATAAAGAGATTTTAAAGCTAATTTTCAATTTCAGTGGCAACCAGTGCAACTGTACAAACCATGATGGTAATGTGGAGATGTCAAGGACTATGGTAAATTAAACAAACAGCTTTATTTTGAACAGAAACTAAATATTGGACAAAGGAAGCAGGGACAACAGCAAAGATACCCATAGCAAGCGCAGAGATAAGAAGTTGCCAGCATGCAAGCTAGAGCTAGTAGCAGAAATAGTCAAGTAGTTAAATGTGTTTGTTAAATTCAAACGACAGAATGTAGAAACTGAGTTAATATCAGCAACTAAGGATAAATATGGCTGTGAAAAGATTTCCAGATCCTTTATTCTGGGAAAAGGCATAATGCAGAAAGAATTTACCAATGGGGTGTAAAACCAAGAAGAGATGTCCGAGTACCTGGCCTAACAGCACACTTTAGTTTTGTCCATTATCCATTGCTAGAAAGTTTGAGTATATCCAGCTGACAACATCAGAGAGACCTAAGAAGTCACATCCCCAATAATAAAGTTATGCAGAACCTTAATTTCAGTAAAAAGAAAAGGAGTACTTGTGGCACCTTAGAGACTAACCAATTTATTTGAGCATAATAAAATAAATGCTCAAATAAATTGGTTAGTCTCTAAGGTGCCACAAGTACTCCTTTTCTTTTTGCGAATACAGACTAACACGGCTGTTACTCTGAAACCTGTTAATTTCAGTATTTTGCTTGATTTTGCGAGTCCCTTTGTTCTTCTTGTATTATTCCTAACAGTGTAATTATTCTGTCAAATGCAGAAAATACTGATCCCAATTTAATTCAGAACACCTGCTGAAGTTACATCACTCAATACTTATTGCTCAAGCACCACAGTATGTTAGACTCCCCTCGACAGAGTATTAATGTGATGAATGAAGGCTAAAAAAGGTATGAATTCTCTCGGAACTTGATGGCTAGATGGCAATGCAAATTAGCATGACCTTCGTCATGTGTAATTCAACCAAACCTGCAAAAAACTGAAAGAGCTGGGTACCCAAGAGAATCTTTGTGCTTTTAAAATTAACAATAATGACCCTGCAAAGAAAATTAAAGGAAGTCTCATCTATGCTTTCCCTGCAGAACATAGCTAAGACTTCATTAACAGAGCCAATGGACTTTGTAACTAGATGAGATTCTGTCTTGCTGGCAGGCAAATCCTACCCATTGAACAAAGAAACTACACACAAAAATGTTCAAAGGGAGATGTCCTTAAAAATATCATTGCCCCATCTCATTGCAGCATCTTCCAGAAGTTATATCTTTGTGAAACAAAATTAGGGAAGGGGGTGGGGGGAGTAGATCAGATTGATGTGGCAGAAATCTCTCCCCTTGGCATTTTATTTTTAAATTAATGTCTTGTGAATGCCTAGTCATTACAAAGCAATTGCTTTTTCTTTCCTTGTATCCGATAAACAAACCACTGCCATTCAACCGTTGCCTTACTGGTAGGGAGACCAAGGAGCTGGCAGCACATTCAAAATTATTCACTCTGGAGTTCTGGAATACTACTCACCAGAGCCAGGAGATCTGGAGAATGAGCTTCTCTTAAATCTCACAGGCCTACTGCTCATCTCCTGGTGGGCTTGCCCTTCGCCGCAAGACTGACGAGGCCCATTAGACTTGAGTTGAAGAGCAAGCCTAAAAGACAAATGTGAAAAATAACAGGGCTAAGCCACTGTGAAATTCAGACTTTTCTATGCATGGGAGCCAATGGGCCTGTATGGGATCAAGAAATATTTCCTGCATTATGATTTCCTGCAGACTCTGATGGGAAGAGGTAGGGGATAATATGAGCTGAAAGCCTGACAAATAACTGGGACACAAGCAGAGAGTAGGGAAGGAAAAGGTAAAAATCAGAGATTCAAGGAGGAAGATCATGGCTTGAGCCCCAAAATTGTTCTATCCAGTGTATTTCCCCCCCAAAGCATCCAAGATGCAAGAAGGAGAAAGGGGGAAATTGAGCTGAATCCTGGAACGGAGTTTCATTAAGGACTTCTTTCTTTTGAGATTTATCTACTACTCCATTGCCTATTGACTCACTTTGACATAATGTGCTTCTAGACATGCATCTGCCAAATGCTGGGTACCCTTATAATACTTACAGCTCAAAACAAGCAAAAATTACATTAAATCACCTACATCCACTGCCAGCTGCCCATATAATCATAACCTAATCCAGCTCTATAACTGAATTACACTTCATTAGTAAGCACCCCATTCAAGTCTCACCCCAACCACCACACAAATGCCTGAGAAAAGAAACAAGCTTTGCAGCATGCGTATCAGGAAGGTTAACAAATCCAGGCTCTAGAAAATCATAGGGGGAAAAAGAGCCTTCCAGTGTAAAGGAGGTTTCATAGCCAACCCCTGCTCACAGCCCAGCTCCTCTACACAAAGAGAGCACCATCTCAAGCGCCTCTGATGACCACAACTGTGGCTGCATGGTGTGAAGAGAGAGGGTGTCTCTCAGGTAAGCCAGACCATATGGAGCTTTAAGATTTAATCCAAAACTGATTTAAGCCTCTGGGAGTCTTTCTAGAGACCTTACAGGGCTTTGGGGCAGGCCCTTGAAGATAAGTACCAACATTTAAATTCCACTTAGAAGTCTGTTGGCAACTAGCACAGCTTGCAGAGCACTGCTTCCATCATAAAGCTCCATTAACAAGCTACCTGATACATTCTGGGCTAGCTCCTCAAGGTATAATCCATGTAGAACACCAAAACAGTCTAACGTCCAGGCACTAAAGACAGGGATACAGGTAGCAAAGTCTGCTTCCAAAACAAAAGGTCACGCTCGTCTTAACAAGCCCAAATGGAAAAACATACTCTTCTGCATAGAAGCAGCCTAGGGTTTAATAAAAATCCTACACTGTGAATCCAATTTACAAATACTGGCTACACACTGTCAATTAGTGGTGCTAACATTCATGCCCTGCCATCGATGCCCACCCCTCCTAACATTATTTCTGTCCTGCTCAGATTGTACCTCAGCCAGCTAGCCTTCATGTAAGTCCCAATCTCCTAACTGCGCTGGGGCACTCCTGCCACAGTACCAGTGAGATCTGCCATAATGGTGATATATAATTGGTTTCCAAGATTTGAAACCTAGAAAATCTAGATTTCATTCATTCATTCAAGTCAGGTATTCTACAAAGAGAGTTTCCACCTGCTTCACTGCAGCACTCATGTGCTGCATTGAGAAGATCCTATCATAGGACAATGACGTGTTTGATGTTATAAAAATTACTCTATTGATATCCATATCAATTATGTTTTGAGTGCTGTGCTTAGCATAGCAATTAATACAACCTGGATTTTCTTTTTTTACTTCTGCAAGTATAATTTACATAAATAGTAACATTAAAGCTATCGACCATAAATGTCAATACTTGACAGCACTGTGTAATTTAAGAGTTATGGGCATCTGAATTCAGATACAGTATTTTCTGAACACACATACATTAACTGAACACTGCAACTCACCAGAAATTCAGACATTGGGAAGTTGCAGGCTGTCAAATAATAGAGTACTAATGTTTCGAAATAAGCTTCTCAAAAGAACAGGGAAATTCGTAGAGCATGGTCAGAACATTGAAAAAAATATGATTTTCTTTTTTTCACTAAACACTCACTGTTTACATTCAATAATCCTCTTTTCTCACAGAAAAGTACTTAGTTAACAGTGTGTCTTACTGATAGTTTAATTATATTTTTGGTCTCTTAAAATAGGAAAGAGCATTGCCATTTCAGATGAAAAAAATCAAAACACATTCCAGATACCTTAACTACACATAGGAACCATTTACTATCACTGCCTCTATGTTGTGTGATCATATAATGTACTGTGAGGCTCTCACATAGCACAGTAACGGAAATCATGAACTCCCATATATTATTGTATGGCCTCCATGGAGTTTGGGTCAATACATGAAGAGGTAAAGAGAGGTACTGTGGGTTTGCTTACTTGCCCATCACAATAGATCACTGATTCTGAGAGATCTAATTGCTTGGTAAACAGGGTGCAAGCAAAGAATATGCCTTTTAATATGACTAAGAGTAAATGTGTACATCTGGAAACAAAGAATATACAGGATTGGGGATTGTATCCTGGGAAGCAGTGACTCTGAAAATGATTTGGAGGTTGTGGAGATACTCAGCTGAATATAAGCTCCCAGTGTGATACCTGACACATTCAAAAATATATGGTCAGGAATTATTTGGGGGAAGTTCTATGACCCGTGCTATATAAGAGATCAGACTAAATTATCTCAATGGTCCCTTCTGGCCTTAGAATCTATGAATCTATGAGAATCTAGTCCAATGTATTTTTTTAACCTCTCCACCATAACATTACATTAACACAGGGGGATCAGAGCTTCTCCCACCAAGGCTCCCCTGACACAACAGAATGTTGTGTAGAAGTGGTGCAGGTCCTCTGTATCATCCTTTCCCCCACTCCATTTAGGAGTCAAGGAAGGGCAGAAAATGGTGCATTACAGGGCAGGAGAGGTTGGGGATTGCTACAACAGGTGCAATTTAAAGCTGCCTGTTAGGTTGCTCTAAGTTAATCCTGGAGCTGTTTCAAGTAACCCAGGATCAGGAGAGGAGGAAAGTAGCTTAGAACCACTATTCCCCCTGCCGTTGCTTTTTTTTTTTTTTGGCATATAAATTGGCAACTAGTTTATTAAATCCCCTATGCAAAACTGCCATGTGCTGCATTCACTTCTCAAAGTAGAAATCCTGTAAACATGTAGATGTGTCTGTGAGGAGAAGTGTAAAACCAGCAACTACCTGATCTGTTCCATAATGAGCAGTGTACCTTGAGCACTAATGAAAGAAATAGAAATTGCATATCCCACGTCAGCTGGGCTCTCTCTCGCTCTCTCTTTGCTATTTAAACCAAGTCCCTGTGCTGAGAGCCTGAGTTACATTATTTTTTAGCATTTCATGTATGTGCATGTATTTTGTTTTCAGCACAGTCCTCCTCTATAGTGGGATGCGTTAGTATGTTGATTTAAGTGTTACAGTTAGAGAACCTCAAAATACCATACTCCAAGAGGAGGGCAGGACTTGGTAACCATTCATCTTTACTTTGAAATTGTGTAGCTCTGTGTTGTAACCCCAATGTAATTCAATATATGTCCTCATGTACTGCTGCAATGCTCTGGGTAACTGCAAATAATTGACAATTCTGAGTGTGGTATGTGAAAGAAATAGAATATAGAAGAATACAGACCTAGTGTAAACTTTGGTTTTTTATTTCAAATGGAATTTATATAGATAAGATGTAGTAACTTTCTGCTTTGAGAAGAAAAGTTACTAACAAACTTTTTACCCACTTAGATTATAACAGGCAGTCACTGAGTTCCCCAGTACTCTTGTTTGCAAAGGAAAGATGTGACATATGTCCTTTTCATCCACATTCAGATGTCCACATTCATTTTTAAGAATGTTGATGGGTTCATAAAGGAGTGTTCGGCTTTTCTGCTAGAGGCTTTTGCAATGAGTTAGTTTTATGACTCTTTCAAGGCTTCTTTCTTGGAAGGAGATTCAGATGTCCATCATTAGGTAAGAAGCAAGGGCAAATTTCTCAAAATTTGCCTCATGTAGCTCTCATTTTTGATATTTTGGGGGTTCGCCACACTGGATATTTTCAGAAAACTGATGGCTTAACCAGAACTTTACAAATTAACGTTTAGCCCAAAGTTTGCTTCACTTCAACTGAGTTGGGCCACATTGTTGGAATCCAAGATGTACTTCACATCTCATTTGCCTGGAGACCTCAGGGGAGGTGCTGTAATGTGGAGCAAGCTGGAACTGCAACCATGAAGATCAAGATAAAAGGGCCTTGGTGCCTTCAGGTCAAAGGAGACTGATACGCCTACTTCTTGAGACAGACCACCTATGGGAAAAGGAGGTGAAGACAATACCAAACAGGTTGTGTCAGTCACTGGGCAGTCTCCCACTACCCAAAAGCCCTGCTAGCATTAGGTGGCATGCTAGGAACATCACCACCTGATTCCTTGACTGCAGCTATTCCACATGAGACTGAAGACCGCAAGAGCTTTTATCCTAAGTATCTTATTTTTTCTTCTATTTTGGGTTTTTGTTTTTATTTAACTCTGAGATGTCCCAGTCATTTTATTATGTTAGGGTGTGAAGGTGTGGTTTGGTACATGCACATGTTGTGAGCACCTGTAAAGTCCACACAGGCAAAGTGCCAGAAGGAAAGAGCCTAAAATCTAAATAGCCCTAAATGCTGTCTCATAAAATTATGGAATGTGTGTTTCTTATTTTGGTGAAAGTGTCCAGAGAAATTTTAACTGTCAGCTGTGAATTGTTAATTAGAATTTGTTAAACTTCCAAATATCAGAGTTTTTTTTATTTAGGTCTATATTTGTGTTGGGGGAAAGGAAAAAAGATTAGCTACCACACATAATAGTGAAATGCCAAGAGGAAGCTTTAACTGACTTTGAAACTATGACTTAGACAATCAATACAAAAATATTCAACAAGCTAAGCTGATTCCACTGCTGTGGGTAAAGTTCTCTAACTGGGGTTTATAACTATATGGACAGCTTCCTCCCTGGACTCCTGTGTTAGGACTTATGAAGGATTGACTATCAGCTGTATTAATCTGATGAGTTGACTAAATTGATTACTTGATTCCAATCCAATATCATAAACTCACTGACTTACTGATTACACCGTAGTTTGATAATTGTGTTTTAACTCTAAATTTAGTACTGTGTATAGTAATTTAGCTTTAATGATATGTTGATATTCTTTTTGTTTATTCATTTTAATAAAATTTATATAAAAGGATATCATCATATTTATTTCAATAAGTAACATGGCCAGAACCATTGAGAATTTTTGTGGGTACCAGCCAGCCTACCAAGAAGCCTAATCAGTTCTCTCTAAATTACCCATTTGGTTCTGGTGAAATTATATATATATTTTAAACCATATAGTTGAGTGCAGATTTTATATGTGTGAAAAGTAATTCCACTCTCTTGACCATATGATCAAACTGCATCATTTTTAATCCCTTACATGTTTTGGACTCAGACACAAGTCTTGCACAATCCCACCATGCCCACAATCCAATGGAATGGTAGAACAGTTCAATTGGACTTTAGGACCGCAGCTGGCTACCTTCATACAGCAACATCAAGGGGACTGGGACCAGCATATTCCATTCCTCCTACTGACATACAGAATTGCAGTGGATGAAAATATAAAATGCACCTCAGTTTTTCTCATGTTTGGGCATGAGCAGGTAACCCCAGAAACTTTCCTATATGGAGTCCCAGAAGAAGAACAGAAGGACCTGAACTACCTGGACCATACAGAGACTCTCCAGTGCAAAACTGAAAAGGTACATTCCTTCACTAGAGACCAGTTAAAACTGTCAGTTAATGGAATGAAAAAATTGTATGACGTACAGTCTTATGGGGAGAACAACAAGAGGGGACACCTGGTTTGGTTTTATAACTCTAGAGAAGAAAGAAGGGTAACCATAAGACAGATAGGCACTGGGAGGGCCCCTATGTAATTGTGGCCTGAATCGATGAAGTAGTGTATAGAATTCAGTTGGGTCCCAGAACCAAGCCTAAGGTTATACACAAAGACTACTTGAGGTGATATCAAGGGGATAATGTTTTGGGATGGTTACTTCCTGGGATCGAGGGGACAAATGTGGAGGCTGAGGCTGAAGATGTTGTGTCACAAGTTGATACTCCAGCAGACTTGCTTAGTCAGGGTGGAACATTTGTGTCTATGGAATATGACTCACTTCAGGAGGGACAATTCCCAGCTCCTACAAGGAGGTCTTTGAGAAAAGGACATGCTCTGCTCTGTGGGGATGGGACTGAGAACAAAGGTCTTTGTGTGTATACATGTAAACAGAGAAGATGTTTGTGTTGCTTTGAACTTCTGTGAATGTATTAGAATTGATGCCAGCCCTACTGGGGACAATGGGTTATTTCAAGGTGGGGGAGAAGGGGGAGACATTATAACAAGCCAGCTCTGGAGGATGGAGGCAGTGTCTGCAGGAAGTCATCCAGCTTGTATGTAGAAAGGCCTAGAACTGACACAGGGAGTGGCTGTCTCTACTGCAGTCTCAGAGAGAGTGATTTCCCCCTCTAGAGACCTTGGCCCTGACTGGCAGAACAGAAGGGTGACTGTGACCATGAGTGGTGCTAACTGTGAGGGAAAGGCCATGGGATAACAGAGGCTCTGTGGGAGGGTGATGGCAGTTTGGTGGTGTCAAGCGGCAGTTGGGTGAGCAGCCCCTTTTCTTTGATCTGACTCTGGTTGCAGCTGTAAACAATAAAAGCTAAATTGTTTTTCCTTCTGTAAGTGATCCCCTTGGGCCCAATTTCTCCAATTCTAGTTCCAGTCATTGAATGCAGAACTTCCCTGGTCAGCATCCACCCCACCATCCACCTAACCTTACCCCAGGGTGGAGGGGAGTAACAAATGAGGAGGGTAGTAACATATTGTGAGCTCTAGCTTTTCAAGGCATAGACTGTGGTCCTGGCTAGCCACTCCTTTGTGCCTTGTGTAATCATTTATACATGTAGCAAAGTGAAGAAAAAGTGCTGGCAATGCAATCTGTAAAAAGAAAAGGAGTACTTGTGGCACCTTAGAGACTAACCAATTTATTTGAGCATGAGCTTTCGTGAGCTACAGCTCACTTCATCGGATGCATGCCGTGGAAACTGCAGCAGACTTTATTTATACACAGAGAATATGAAAAAATACCTCCTCCCACCCCACTGTCCTGCTGGTAATAGCTTATCTAAAGTGATCATCAGGTGGGCCATTTCCAGCACAAATCCAGGTTTTCTCACCCTCCACCCCCCCACACAAATTCACTCTCCTGCTGGTGATAGCCCATCCAAAGTGACAACTCTTTACACAATGTGCATGATAATAAAGTTGGGCCATTTCCTGCACAAATCCAGGTTCTCTCACCCCCTCACCCCCCTCCCAAAAACCACACACACAAACTCACTATCCTGCTGGTAATAGCTCATCCAAAGTGACCATTCTCCCTACAATGTGCATAATTAAGGTGGGCCAACTGCTCAAGGTACAGGACAGTGGACATCAAAAGCATCAATATCAGCATAATTATTTGTTTGACAGTGCAATTAGTGTGCAGGAAGCTTTCAAAAAAAATTAAAAGGTTTGGAGCCTGATTCTCCATGGGCAGGCCCCTTGTAGCACCCTTTTATATCTGGAAGGAAAATGCTGTCATTTTAATCTAGTTCTGCTCTGGTTCGACACCTCGTTTGCACTCACTTTGCACAAGTCTGAATGATTACCCAAGATGTAAGCAATGGAGAATCTGATCTTCTGGCTTCAGAGCTTTACGGAAATATTTCCCAGACCATAAAAGAGAAGCTATGGATGAAGACTATCACTAGGTACCTCTTGAGGTATATATCCTCTCAAAATAGGGCCTAATACTGTGTGTGCGAAAACAATCCAAACTAATTATGCCAGAAAGTTGTTTGAAACAAACAATCTACCTTTGCACTGTAAAGAGTAAATAAAGTTTCTACTTACAGTGCATTTTTGTGTGCACATTAAGAGGCAATATTGCTACACAGTAAGTTGGTATTATTTGCTTAATGAGGTACCCTAAGACAGAATAAGGATGAAACATTTTTAATTAAAATAAGAGCCGTGTTCCCAGAGCTACCACCCCCAGTAGAAGCACCAGTACATACTAAAACATTGTCTGTGTCAGTCAAACTACAAATGAAGATGCTTTAAATAAGCATTGCTGACTCAAAGTTGACAGTCTCATGCCACCTGGGAAATTCCAGCTAACAGCTGCAGTGATATTCTGTTAATGTTCCTTGGATCTTAACAGCTTGAGAGGCATGTAGGTTGGTATGATCACATAAGATAGATTCTGTACACTGGATGGAATCCTGTAAGAAGAGGCTGTTGAAAACACTCAAGCAAATGTGTTAGTGGTACCCAGTGATTTCATGTCTCAGGTTGGAAATATTTGTGGGATTGTTTTTCTTATTTGCAATTAAAAATACTGTAGTCAGGCCTATACCAAATGATAGCCCAAAATATTTTGAGATTTTTCTTTTAAGCTTTTAAAATGTTTTAACCAATGCAATTGACAACTTATTCATTTGGCAAACGTAGAACCTTTTTCAATGAATTCTGGTCTTCAGTCGTACCCATCTAATTTTAGAATATTTTAGTGTTAACTCAGTTAAAATAGACTGAGTGCTGACTATGACGGGAGCTATTCACTCACCCAGCAAAAGCAGGCTATTTTCAGGACAGCTGCCTCACACAGAAAGGGAAATGGGTGAATGAGGATGCTAACAAGAAAGCAGGGACTTAAAAGATGCAGTCAGGAAATCCATTCAGATCAGAGTATCGACAGTAGCACAAAGAAAGAGGCATTATCACAGTCTAAATTTGTACCAATACTCTCCTTAACTTCCATACACTCATACACACACTAAATATCACCAGGTTCTTTGCCTGAAGCTATAAGGATGAGAAAGCAGTTTTCTCTCTCACTCTGACTCATACACACATCCATGTCATGCCACAGCTCAGACAGCAGATGTTATTTTGTACTATGTTACTTTGTACTACGATGTAGCTTAAATGCCTAGCTCTTCAATGCCAAGCAGTTTTTATCAGCAGATTTCAAAGCACTTTACAAAAGAGCTCAGTATCATTATCACCATTTTACAGATGAGGAAACTGAGTCACCCAGAAGTGAAGTGACTTGCCTAAGGTCATTCAGCAGGACAGTGATAGAGCCCTGTTTCCTGCAGTTCTAGTCTAGTGGTCTAGCCACTAAGCCACACTGCCTGACTAGAAAAAGGTGAGCTGCACATTCTGTTCTCATCCTGCTCAAGTTCCCACAATGAAAGGGCTGTGTACTACTCAGTTATTCACCCCATTTCTTTAATCCAATAGCAGAATACTCATTGTAGCCCCGTTAGTGCATCATGCAGGTGGGAGGGGAATAGTTATTTTGACTCCCCAAAATCCATTTGGAATCAGTGCAGAAAAAATCAGACCTAGGACCCAGAGTAAATGGGAAACTTGATAGCAAAAGCCAAGGGTAATCATGCTACTGCACTAATGGCTATGGTACACTGATGTGGCTTTAATAATGTACGATGACTGTAGCAGTGTACAGCAGCATTATTATTACCATAGGATATTATCAGTCTAAGCACTGAGCAAGTGAGAGTCATGTGCAGGAAGGTGAGTAGAGAAAGTAAGAATTTTAGAAAAGGCACATTTCCAGGAGAACATGTTCCAAGGGGTATATGTTATGTAGGAGTTCAAGAAAAAGAAGACATACCTGACCCCCCAAAAATGAGAGGACTTGGTTCTCCTCTCACACCAGTTTGACACCAGCATGGTTCCATTACCAACGGGGTGAGGGCAGAGGGTGTGTGACTCTTGATTCATGCTAGTGGGATCACAGGGAAGAATCACAGCCAAGGATTTTAGACATATTAAGGAAACTCTCACTCAGATTGATTTGTGTTTAACAGTTTTGGTGTAAAATAATATGACTTATTTTAATCCGTGACGCTTCTAATGTCTCCAGAACTATTCCACAGCTCAATATTGCCTGCTAGGAAGGAGCAGAGAGAAAAATGCAGGAATCCCTCCCATTTCAATTCCAAGATGGAATTCTCTCCCCATGACACTATTTGCTTAAACTGACTGGTTTGTCTCTGCCTACGCTTACTTTCCACACATGTGGTGTCTTCATGCTCTAGGAAATCACAATATGCCTTTTTCTTTTCATTTTTAAAAACAATGTTTTTTCTTTTAAAGCCAGATCCTTGGCCGAAGTCAAATCTTCATTGACTTCAGCAGAGCCATATTAATTTACACCTGTTGAAGATCTCACCCACGGTAGAGATCCAAGGCCTAAAGAAGATGAAATGCTGCAATACTGATATAGAAAAGACTAGTCTAATTGATATTATAAGTGAATTTGCTCACAGATCTAGTTGTCTTCTTCTTCGTATGGCTGATGTAAATGTAGAGTAACAACTATAATTTTACATTTAGATGGTTAAGCCAGGTAATTGCGTTTGGAGTAGCAGACTGTGATACCTCCTTCGTATTTGTGAATCAGGCATTGAGTTGTTATATGTTCGATGGTCTGTTCTGGATGACCACGCACACTGGAGAGTCTTTAATTTTCCATTTGTGCAGAAAATATCCACATCTGCCACGGTTTGTGTGGATGTGGTTTAGGGTTGCCCATAAACTTCATGGGAGATCAAAGCCAGGGAAGGTTAGCATGCAATCCAGCTTCACACCAAGATAGGTTGGAGTGGAGTCATGTCGCACAGTGTTGCCGCAGAAGGTCACTTTCAGGGTGCGCTTAACATTCCTGTTATAAAGATGGAATGTAGTGATTGTTGTTTTGAGAGGATTTGGCTTGAGCCTCCATTTCTGCAAATGTTCCTCCATGGTGTTTAGGTCCCTGTTCAAGGTGGACTTGATGTTGCTGAAGGTGGCTGCTTCCATTGCCAGGGCAAGGTCATCCACATATGCAAATGTGCTTGACTTCGTTGAAGGCATGTTGCTTGTGTAAAGATTGAAAAGCGATAGTGTGAGTACTGACCTTGTGGCAGTCCATTGTTGAGGAACCGGGGTGAACTGACTTTGTTCCCCAAGTGGACATGTAACCCTCTGTTGCTCAGCATCATCCATAGCAGGCATAGTGTTTTGCGGCAGGGAACGATCCTTGTGAGCTTCAGCATCAGACTTTTAATCCAGACTGTATCGTAGCTGATGACAGGTCTACAAAGGCTGCACCAGTCTTACATTTCCTCTGGAATCCAGCCTCGATGTGCATTACAAGGACCAAAACTTGGTCGCAACAACTGTGTTTCGGCTGTAAGTTGTTCTTTGGGGATCACTGACTTGACAAGAGGACTGATTCTCCAGAGAATGATGTTAAAGGAGTTTGTAGGAGGATACACAGGAGAGATATCGGCCTATAATTTTCTGGGGTGGTCGGTCGGCTTGCCCGGTTTGAGTATGGCAATTACAATCACCTCCTGCTAGGCTTTTGGGATTCCATGGTTTTGGTGTATGGTTTTGCCAGCCATTGGAGTGGCCTGGAGCCCAGTTGATGAAGAAATTCCAAGGGGATACCGTCTCTGCCAGCTGCCTTACCTTTCTTCGTTGAGGCCACCCTCCTTCACTTCATCTGTACTGATGGTGTTGGGGTCTTGTGGCAAGATTGAGGTCATTGTCCAATGTATTTGACAATGGAACTCTCACTCAGTGTTTTTGTTGAGTGATCCTTTTGTGCTCTCCACCAATTTGGAGGTTACGGAATTGGGCTGGACTTTTGAGGTCCAGTATTCTGTCAGATTAGCAGCTCTGAGACATCATAGTAAGGCCCAGGCACGGTGATTAAAGTGTGTGAAGTTCAGACCCTCAGCACACTCAATCCACTGCTGGCATCTGGCTGAGCCTAGAGCAGGGGCGGGCAAACCTTTTGGCCTGAGGGCCACATCGGGTTTCCAAAATTGTGTGGAGGGCCAGTTGGGGAGGCTGTGTCTCCCCAAACAGCCAGGTGTGGCCCAGCCCCCGCCTACTATCTGACCAGCCGCTTCTTGCTCCGTGACGGCTCACCCGGGACTCCTGCCCCATCCAACCCGCCCATTCCCTGTCCCCTGATGGCCCCCCCCCAGGACTTGTGCCGCATCCACCACCCCCTGCTCCCTTTCCCCGACCATCCCCAGACAACCCACCCCTGACTGCCCCCTACTGCCCCATCCAACCCCCCACCCTCTCATTCCTGACTGCCCCCCTGGGACTCCTGCCCCATCAACCCCCTTATTCCCCACCTTCTGACCGTCCCAACCCCTATCCACGCCCACAACCCCTGACCACCACCACCCCGCCCCCTTACCGTGCTGCCTGGAGCACCGGTGACTGGCGGCGCTACAGCCGTGCCCCCCAGAGCACTGGGTCAGGCCGTGGCTCTGCAACTGCGCTGCCTGGACGGCCAGAGCATTGCACCAGCCGCGCAGCATGCTGAGGCTGCGGGGGAGGGGGAACAGCAGGGAAAGGGCCCGGGGCTAGCCTCCCAGACCAGGAGCTCAGGGGCCGGGCAGGAGGGTCCCACGGGCCGGATGTGGCCCGCGGGCCGTAGTTTTCCCATCTCTGGTCTTGAGACTATAACAGGGCCTTCACAACCTGTGGGCTTCCCCAGATCTAGTTAACACAATAGGTTGTATTTTCAGAGCTTGTATATCAAGTGCACAGGTATAGACCTAGAGGCCCAGGGCTGCAGGCACACAGCCCATTGTACATGTCTCATTCAGATGCATCTTTTGAAAATGTAGCCCCACCCATTACTGTAATTATTATTATTACTTATATTCTGGTAGTAACCATTATGTCTTAGGTGCTTTCCAAAAACCATGCCAGCCTCAAAGAGACCACAGTCTGGGGAGCAAACAGTGTATGAAGTACAGGGATCAGAGAGAAAGTCAAAATACATAATGTATACAATATATATTCTTTTTAAAGTAAGCTGTCCCCACTGGCCCCTCTGCTGTGCCATTGTTAGTTGGCTAATTTCTTGGAGGCATTCTAGTAGAAATGGATCTTGAGGAGGAGATTGAAAGAGGAAAGTGGCTTTATGCATACGGGCAGAGGAGAAGAAAGCACAAAATCAATTGTGAGTGAAGGGTACTCAAGGCTAGCATTGTTAGCAGGGCACAAGGTGATGAGACAGGAGGGGTAAGTATGTAGGGACAGAGTTGTAACGGGCCTTGAAGGTGATAATGAGGATTTTTGAATCCCTGTGAAGGGATTCAAGTTACAGGAGGATACAGTCAGAGCAAGGGGTAAGGAAGCTGATTTTAGCCGTTGTCTTCTGTCTGGACAGGAGGGAAGTAATCCTGGAGTGAGGAAGGCTGAGATGAGGAGGGTACTGTAGTCAAGGTGTGAGATAATGGCATCCTGGATGAGAAGGTTTAGGTGTATCGACAAACAGAAAAGGTCATATTTCAGAGATGTCATAAAGGAAAAGTGACAGGATTTGAACACAGAGTGGATCCGTGGCACAAAGGAGACAGTGGGGTTCAAAGACGAGGCAGGATGATCTTGTGGTTAAGGTACTGACTTGGAGTCAGTTGATGGTTCCTTTCCCAGCTTTGCCACAGACCTCGTATGTGACCTTGGGCAACCCACTTAATTTCTCTTTGTCTCAGTTCCCCATATATAAAATGGACTATGGTGTTTCTTTTCTCCCTTTCCTCCGTTTTGTCTATGTAGATTGTAAACTCTTTGGGGCATCCATGGTCTCTTATAGATGTGTGTGTACTGCACCTTCCACAATGGGGCCCTGACCTCAGTTGGGATCTCTGGGTGCTACTATACTACAAATTGTAGATAATAATAAAAGATTGTCACTCAGGCCAGCAGCCTGAGTGACAGGAGAGATGATAGTGTTGTCAAAAGCAAAAGAGAATGGGAAAATTTGGGAGAAATATTTTGTGATTAAATTTAATGCAAACAGTATGTTACCATATAAGTATTACAGTCCTGGTTTGAAGTGACTTAGCCCACAGGAAGTCTGCTTGCATCAATGTTTAAAGAAACATTGTGAACCGAAACCACTCTGTCTAAAACTTTTTACTTGCTGTTTTTGCAAGCAAACATCTAAGACTACGAGAACTGAAAGAAATTACAGGAAAAAATTTTCATTGTCTCCAGGTTACCTTGTATATTTGACAGAACTTGGGGCCTGATCCAAAGCCAGTTTTGAGTCAATAGTTAACTTCATTGCTTTTCCCTCTGTAGTCAGTTTCTCCTTTTGGTTTGTGTGGGTATTTCACACAGCAACAGAGAACATACATTTTAAAACATAGTCATATGCAGTTATAAAACAACAAAACAATGGCAGGGGATTTCAAGGGCAGATGTAGCTCTTGAAAGTACTTTTAAAGCCTTGTCTACACACAAGCTAGTGTACATACCAGTAAAGTTAAAGTGATACAACCCCTCCTAGTGTGGATAAGGTGATGCCAGTATAAAGGTGCTTATGCTGGTATATTTTATTTCCATACAGGAAGAGGAATAAACTGCACCTAGTCTAAGGTACCTTTATACTGATATAACTGCATCCACACTAGCAGTTGTACCGACATAACTATTTGGGGGGTTAAAAAAATTCACACCTCTGACTGACTTAGGTAGACTAGTACAAACACTGTGAGTAGAGCAGGCTTAACTCATTTTTTCACATTGACTGGGTGTCAGTGTTCTTTTGAGATGCCGTCCCTTCTAAGCCCCTCCTTTAAACTGCCACCGAATTGTTTGCACTTCATACCCAAAGTATTGATGGAGAGGTCTCTTCACACTTGTGCTTAAGATCTTTACTTAGGGATTTATCTGAAACTTTGCTCTTTGCTCCTGTGTGGTCACTTTTGAAGGATTCTACTATGAAGTTCTATCAAAAGTCAACTTAAGTCACACAGTGTTACAACACTGAGAAAAAATGATTGAAATTAATGTAACACACATTGAGTCAAACCACTTTATTACAGTTCCATACACATCACAAGGTGGTTAATTTGTTTTTTAGCTGTAACTTTAAATCTTCAGCTTCTGGATGGATATATATTCCTAGCTGCTCATTGGGTTGCTGTGGCAACAGGGCTTTTTTCCTGTTTTATCTTTAACAGCTTTCAGTGTGATGCCACATCATGTCATTTCTTTAACTGACTGAGGAAGTGTCCAACCCTTTTTTTGCAGTACACATATTGCCACATGCAGAGAACGAAAAGGCCGATCTTCCCTTTTTCTGGCAGGCACAATGTTAGATAATGCAGCTAACTGGATGTAATAGATAATTTGCTCCATTCAGGTTTGTTGGTTCATTCTTTCTCTAGCTCTCTTTTTTAAGCATCAAGGATCTTAAATCCATCATAGGTTTTGGTGTCTCTTAAAAAAGTACATGGCTGGAAAGGAATTGGCAGAGCAACTAATAATGGTAAATCTGTCTAAATTCAAGTCATTTAACTCACTTCCTAACAGCTGATATCAGGAATACAAATTAGAAGGTGGAACTAAAATGGAACCATTGAAACTGACAAAACCAAGAGATCCAAGGAGTCAGACTGTGAAGAATATCCATCTCTTTTGGCACCAGCAAAAGAGGGAGAAGAGCGTATATTCTTTTAATTAGCACATGTTTTCCTGAACAGAGATACTGATTGGCAGCTAGACACTGTGTCTGTAAGGATGGTTGCTATGGGACAATGAACAGTCTTAGCCTCACTTTCCTAAGTTTTGATAAACACTTAACTTATTGCTTGGCAAACAAGTGGAAGAGCACAGTAACTGCTGTGTAGTGTGCCAATCTTCTGCTCTTCCACCTCCCAGAGGAGGAAGTGAATATACAAACTCAAGTATTCAAGCATGCTGAGGAACAGCTGTGCATGCATTTGCTCGAATATTGTACCTGAAATAGAATAAAGGAGACATTTATCGCAGCCCCAAATGTGATAGCAAGAAACTCCTACAATAAATGGATGCCACCGCATCATCCCTTTTTCTCCTCACTATTCTTTGTTGTAAAAAATTATTAACCTGAAGTATAAATAAAATGTACCAATTCCACCAAGCTCAGTATACATTCACAAATGCTTTTTAGTATCCTGCCTGCCTGGGGCACTTAGCTTTTAGTTCTAGGGATGTGCTTCCATCTCCTAAACTGCTTTATGAGCCTATGTAAGTAAGTACATGTCTAGTTTTTTACATGGCACTCATCACCAAGCCACCTGAACTTTCCCCCAGGACCTTGCAGTCCTCTCTCAAGTCTTAGGCCATGTCTACACAACAGAGTTAAGTCGACTTCAGTTATGTCGACAATCATAAACTGCTGTAATTAAATCGCTTGTATATGTTCACACAACCTTCCTGGTGTTGGCAGAGCGCATCCACAGTTGGTGCTCTAGCTCCGACAGAGAGAGAAGTGCACTGTGGGTTGCTATCCCACTATGCAAATCTCCACCTTCTCCAACTAGGAGTTCTGGGAATGGATTGCAGTTCATCATGACCCCAGGATGCAGTTTTCTCTATCCCATAATTGCAATGGCTTCTGACTATGTTTTGCACCGTTTTTCAACTTCCTCTGTAAACTTTACACCCACCACCTCTGCCTGAAAGCATGGATCTTGCACTGCTCTCCAGTCTTGTGATAAGCATTATGAACACAATGTGACTGATCCTGCAGGCATTCATGGTGCCTGCCCTGCTGTGTGCCATGGAAAGAAACAATTCAAGATTGATGCTGGCATTCACGGAGCAGCTGCACATGGTGGACCTTCACTATTGGGCTCAGGAAACAAGCACTGAGTGGTGGGATTGGATTGTGATGCAGGCATGGGATGACAAGCAGTGGCTGCAAAACCTTTGGCTGTGCAAAGCCACCTTCCTTGAACTGAGTGCAGAGCTCGCCCCAGCACTGTGGCACCAGGACACTAAAATGAGAGCTGCCCTAACAGTGGAAAAGCTTGTGGCAATCACTGTGTGGAAGCTGGCAACTCAAGACTGCTACCAGTCAGTAGCAAATCAGTTTGGAGTTGGGAAATCCACTCTGTGGGTTGCGGTGATGCAAGTGTGCAGGCCATTAATTGCCTCCTGCTACAAAGGACTGTGACTCTGGGCAATGTGCAGGAAATAGTGAATGGTTTTGCGGCAATGGGATTCCCTAACTGTGGTGGGGTGATAGATGGCACACATATCCCAATTTTGTCCCCAGACCATCTTGTGACAGAGTACATCAACAGAAAGAGCTACTTCACTATGGTTTTGCAGGTGCTGGTGGCTCACCAGGGTCATTTCACTGACATCAAAGCAGGGTGGTCAGGGAAGGTGCATGACGCATGCATCTTCAGGAATACTGGCCTGTACAGAAAGCTGCCTGCAGGGATTTTCTTTCCAAACAAGAAGATTCCAGTGGGTGATTTGAGAAAGCCCATGGTGATGCTGGGATACCCAGCTTACCCGTTACTCCCATGGCTCATGAAGCCTTACATCGGAAACCTTAACAGCAGCAAGGAGCGCTTCAACAACAGGCTCAGCAGGTGCAGAATGACTGCTGAATGTGTGTTTGGCAGATTAAAGGCATGCTGGTGCTGCCTTTTTGGCAGGTTAGACCTCAATGAGGAAAATATTCCCATGGCCATAGCAGCCTGCTGTGCTCTGCATAACATTTGTGAAGCCAAGGGGGAAAAGTTTCCCCAGGGGTGGAGCATTGAGGCAGAACACCTGGCAGCTGATTCTGAGCAGCTATTAGAGGGGCTCAACAGAGACTATTTAAATCAGGGAGGCTTTGAAGCAGCATTTTGACAATGAACCCCAGTAATATGTCTTCTGTAATGCAGTCAGCCAAGCATTGTTTAATTGCCACATTGAATGACCCTTGTAATGATTCCTTCCTGCTTGAGTGTTAATTGTAGTCTGCAAATGTCCCAATTGCCACTGTGTATGAATTTCTGCTACCACCATGCACTGTAGGTCACAAAGAATCATTGTGTTGTAAGACTAAATTTTTATTAAACAGCGATACTCAGATTAACATTTCTTAAAAGGGACATGACAGTAAGGAGCACTCTCTGAAATGAGGATCTCACAGCTGTGTGTATGTCCAGCTTTCCTTATGGAAAATGTGCCTAATGGTGGAGTGCAAGGGGGGCTGCGATGAGCCGGGAATGTGAGGGGGAAATTTGTGGAGGGCAAGGAAGGCAGTTCGGGGACTGCAGGGGGAGTTGAGCACACATGTGTTCCACCTGCCACACAATCAGGGACCTGAGCATCTCTGTTTGGTCCTCCATGTGCTTTATCATCCTCTCCTGACTCTCTGTTATCCTGCCCCAGTCTCCTCCCCTGGCTATCCATTTCTAGTTTCTTCTTCATTGTCCCTCTCCATGCTCTGTGCTTGCTATGGGCCTGATCTGATGACTGCAGCACTTCGTGAAATGTCCTCCTTACTCCTCCTCATTTGTCTCCTTATCTGACAGAGGCATTCTCAAGGGTACATCTGCAGAGCAAAAGAAACAATACACAGAGTCAGTATTGGGTGTGCACTCAGTCTTGCATCATAAAAGTTACATACACCTCTTTCTCACTTTCCCTTGACAAGCACGCAGCACAGCCAGAGCACTAAACATGGTGAGTGCAGCCTGGTGGAGGTGGTCCAATATGGGACAAAGGGTCTGGGTGGTTTCAGAAGGGAATCAGTACAACTGCCTGGGGACACTATTCTGAATACTGGCACCATTTTCAACAGGCATGGGTGATTGAAGCGGAAATCAACTACTGAGGGTAACCTAAGATGGAAGGATGCAACTCCTGCATGCGTGCTGCTTCAGACTGGGGCTGTATGCTGCTCGCCCGTGTGCCGCTCTGGTCCCTGCAGAAGTAATTGCTGATTGGCACAGCAAAGCTTCCTACAACAGGGAAAGAAACAAAGCAGCTCTGCCAAGGAACCTTCAGCAGAGAATTGCAGAGTATCTGCAGGAAAGTTTCCTAGAGATCTCTATGGAAGATTCCTAGGAGATCTCAGTGGGCAATAAAAAGCTTTTCTGCAGGGCCACTGCTGTGTAGCTGCCAAGGGGAATGAGAAGCAGATGCAAACAATACCTACTGTAGTTAATTTCAATCCCTTCTCCTGTGTGCACCATGTAACAAAATAAAGGACACCTCTACCTCATGTAACTGGGCAGTATCAAAGCAAAACGAGTACTTACTGGAGTTCCCCTCTCCTACTTCAGGCATGCCAGAGCCTGGCTAGCCCTCCAGAGTCAAAAAGAGGTCCTGGCTCACCACACCACCAGACAAGCCTGTCACCTATCCCACATCCTCCTCCAACTCAACCTCCTCATCCACTACTTCGTCCTCAGGGTTGACTCCACTGGCTGCTGCCTCCAGTCCCCCCGAAGTACCCACGGGGCTCTTGGCAGTGGAGGTGGGGTCGCCGCCGAGGACGGCGTGCAGCTCTTTGTCTGTGGTATGTTTGCCGTGCTGCACCAGAACTGTGGTTGGCCTCCCTTGCCTTCGATACACCTGCCTCACCTCCTGGATCTTAGCATGGCACTGCTGCATGTCCCTTTCATGCCCCTTCTCATCCATGCCATGAGCAAAGTTCCTACAGCTGGATTGGAGCTGCACCTGCACAGCTTCTTCTCCTCACAGACCCAACAGACCCAGCCTCTCCCGTATACTCCAGGCGGGAGTATGCCTACAGCAGAAAGCCGGCACGCTCTGCTGGGAAGATGTGATGTGAGCTGTCCACGCTGAGCAAATAGGAAGTGAAATTTCAAAAATTCCCAGGGCTTTAAAGGAGGGGCAGATGTCTGTGTACCTAATTGCAGGGTAGTGGAGTAGAAACTGCTTTCCAGAGCAGCCATGATGGGCATTATGGGACACCTCCTGGAGGCCACTTAGGGTGACATAAGCAAGCACAGTGTCCACACTGACACTGAATTGCTCTAACTTTGTTGCAAAAAGCTCTATGTCATTTTTCAAGGTGGTTTTATTATGTCGGTGTAGCAGGAGAGTTAAATCGGCAGGTGGGGGAGCATAGTTGTGTGTACACCTACACTATTTTGTTGATGAAAGCTGACTTTTGTCTGCAAAATTGTGTAGTGTAGACAAAGCCTTAGTCTCATGGCTGACAGTTCCAGCATTTCAGAGGAATGTAGTTACTCTGAGCAGTCATGGCTGCATAGAAGGAGGTGGTTTCTCAGGTGATGTTAGCCACTCCCAGAAAGGGCTTTGAACATCAGGAGCAACACCTTGAATTTGATTTTATGTTCCATGGGGAGCCAATGCAGAGAATATGTTAGTTTGGTTCAAAGTCCAAATAGAGCTTAGACTGTAAGTTCTTCTCCTTGCTCTTTAAGATGTCATGTACCTTTATGGTGCTGAATAAAAATAAATAAGGGCCAGTATGCCCCTAGCCCTTTCATAGGTGAACAAGGTAGAAAGGCACAAGAAGCCCCCTCTATCCTCCTTTCGCTGACGTCCTATTCAAGAGCTAGGGGCAGTGTCAGTCCCTGTGCTTAGAGGTCTGAACCCTTTCTTCTGAACTTGCAATGAAATGGTTAATTCTACTTTGATATTTCAGGCTTTTTTCTGTGGATTGTCCAATCTCCACACAAAAAACAGACATGGAAACACCATTCTTTTCATACACACACACACACACAGGGGGCATTTCTCATAAACATCAGAAGACAAATTCATTCCAGATGAAGCTGGTGCAACTCTGTTGCTTTCACCTACACTGGAATCTGAATTTGTCCCAGATGTAACCAGACAAGGTGAATGGAATTTATTTCATTGTGGGTGTGATGATATTTCTTGGAAGACATTCTAAAGAGAAGAAAAAGTCTGTTTGTTTCTTTGTTCAGCAGTGTATGATAGACAGGAGAGAAGCTGTATAACATTTCAGATGAAGAAGTCAGCTCAGAAGGGACCCTTTCTTGGTTTAATTTGGTTTTAATACTTCATGAAGCTCACACTAAAGAATATTAATCCCACTTTGGAGAACAAATCACTCCAGTCTGTCATACAAAGTCAAAGCTTTTCATCTGACCTGAGAGATAATTTCTCTAAACAGTATCGCCTTAGTCAACAGGAGTTATAATTAATTCAAACATTGAGAATATAATTAGCATTCAAATAAAATAACTGTACTTACTGCCTCATGAAAAATTGTTATTATGAGTAATAGGAATAAGCCAAAAGTCCTGAAAATCTCTTTGTATTAGTCTGATGTGCAGAGCGATTGCATTTACCTCTTGCCAGACAGCCCTTTGTAAGTATAATAAGTTAAAAAGCTATAGATCAAATAAAAATAGCTTGGCTATTACAGAAATTGCATCTGTAACACTGGCAAACAAGGTACCAGCTCATGCCAAGGCCCCTAGGTCTCACTGAATACTGACAAATACATAACTAGAACCAGTCTGGCTCACCTGTATGCTAGTATTGTTAAACTAGGTATTAGAGTTATAAAAATGTGTTTAGACTTTATGGAATGCTTGCAAGTTGCTGGATGCATTAATCTCACTTATAACGTCTGTATCCCATGTTATAAATGTTTGGTCTGTAACTGTAAATCACCAGTCAAGAGAAAAACATTAACAAGTGTGAAATACTATTTTGCCCCAAGAGGTGTTATTTCCTGACCAGGAAAAGAAGGCCCATCAATACCAGATGAACCGTTGTGGAACATCAGATGACAAAAGCCTTTGCTGATTGCTCCCCACCCCCATGAAGAAGGGATGTGCAACTAAATTCCTCCCAACAGCTGAACTTGCAACTCAAAGAAGAAGGGGGGGAAAGAATAAAAAGTCCTAATAAGGAGAAACTGTCTTTTATGCTGCTTGGATTCTGAGGGGCAAGGATTACTAAGCATAAAGCAAAAGATCCCCAGTGCTTGGCCTGGGTTAGCCCTAAAGGACATATAGAGCTTGCTATCATAGAAGCTTCTATTACCTTTTGAAACTTAGCCTGGAACTCATTTGTGTGTATACATGCTTACCCACTTTAATCTTGTAAATAACTCTCTTATTTCCTTTTCCTAGTTCAGAAATCTCTAGATAGTTTATTATAGGATTGGCTACAAGCATTGTCTTTTGTGCAAGATCTAGGGTGCAATTGATCTGGGGTAAGTGACTGATCCCTTGAGACTGGGGGCAACCTGAATATTGCTGTGGTTCTTGGTGTAAGGGACCATCTATCACAACAGTAAGCTTACCTGAGTGGCAAAATAGATAGGAGTATCCAAGGGGACTTCTATAACTCCACGTTAAGGATGTTCTTGTGCTTGAGGATTTCACACTGGATAACTGGTTGATGACATCTAAGTATAGGACTCGCAACCAATTTGGGGTTTGTGCCCTGCTTCTTAACCGTCTGCCCTGAGGCTGGCACTCACATTCTTGAAGTCCTTCAGTATTAATAGCTGAAAGTAACCAATCTTCTCTATCTTCATATCTACCTAAGCAGTCAAATTCAAACTGAATCTTTGACTGGGTTATAGCTATGAAATCAAAGGAGCTGAAAGGTTTTTGCAGGGACACATTTATTTATTTCAACTAAAATGCCATCAGCTCATCATGTCTTTTTCCCCGAGTGATAACACTATTTGTTTAGTACAGGTAGAAATATTCTATGGCCTGATGATCACTTATTTCTCCTGTAAAATATTAAAGCAGTAAGTATCTGGGGGAAGTGAAGAGGATACAAGGAGACAATGGGTGGCAAACAGCAGATCATAGACCTCAGGCAGAGGAGTTTATTGATTCACAAGCCACTTATCTCTGAGTTTACTCCTCAACAACAACAAAAAAGCAATCATTGCAGTATACTAAAGAAGAAAAGGCTTGTAAGTATTGTAACTGCACAGCTGGAGCTGACATTTATGACATTTACATGTTATTCAGAGTTTAGAAGCTCAATGAACCTATGTGATCTATAATTTTCAAACCGTAAATAAACTCTTATCCTCATGCATTCTGATTGGTTAAGGATAAATGATGCAATGCTGTAGGAATGTAGCGGGAATTCTGTTGTCCACATGGTACCAGAAATGCTGGTTATTCTCGGTGTCTATAGTCTGGCTGGGAAGAAGAAAAAATTACCTCTGTATCCTTCAGATAGGTTTGGAATGAAACAAGCTGCATGTCAGGTGATTGTCTTAAAATGCACTTTCTTTAATGTGGCACCAAACAGCAGAGATATGTGGAATGGAGCAATGTGGAGAGCTCCTGCAAATATTTCCTTATGCAATAGACCAAAGTGTTGGATTACACAGATTTTTTTTCTAACACTCATCTGTGTCAATGCAGTAAATATTTCATCTTGGGGAGTTACTTCAGACCTGGGCTGGGGTATGTCCTCTGTGACCATAGGTGGGGGAATCGTGTTTAGTTTTGTTATTTTGAAAATGTGTAATTTCCCATTTCCTCAGCCCCTTTGGGCTTTGAAAAGATCGATCACGCCAGGTTCCCTTTCAGCTGCCATTGCAGAAGCAATCTGATGCTTCTAAGCGTAGGTTTCCTTCAATATGGGGTAAGGGGTTAAGTATACAATGCAGAAGCCTGAAATCCAAATAAATATGAATGAGTTCTGCTCTATTAAGTATAGGAAAGCTACTCTATAGTTCATGTCAGATGGAGAGGAGAAGATCTCTGTAGTCAGACTATCTTACCTACTGTCTAGAGTGGTCTGCAAAGTGCATGGTGCTGTGTCCATGGATAATTCATTTGACTAATAACCCTTTAGAGTTTTAGGTAAGCTTTAATGTACCATGGTAATAGTGAAGTCAAAGAAACCTCTTCCCCAGGTGTTGGGCCAGCAAAGAAATAGTAAATGATACAAGACACAATGCTTAACCTTGCATAGTCTAAGCCTATGGGCGTTTTGCCATTGACTTCAGTCAGAACACAACTGGGCCTCTTTGTACTGTTGAAGTGACTGTAAAATTGAAGGGGCCGGGAGAAATTTTCCCCACAGAGTTCATTGGCAGGGAATTTGTCGGAGAGGAATGCTTTGCCTTCTTTGGAACATTCAGCAAGGATCATTTGTGAAGACCAACTGATCTGTTTCTGATTACAGAGGTCAGGGCATTGGTACCTAGGACATTGAGCCTGGTCTTCTGTTTCTACGTAATACATCTTTCTGCTCCTTTTTTTAGTCATTCATTTCTGTTCCTCAGAATTTACCAAACAGCCATACCAATATTAGAAAAAGATATACTTACCATGATTCCTCATTTTCATCACAGTAATTTCCACAGGGAGGTTTATATCCAGTGTCCTTATGAAAAAGCATTATACCATCATTGTAATATACTTATTGCAGTATTTATCTCACATACTTAATGAAAATATCTATCTAACCTCCTTTCTTTCAAGGTCTTTTTTGCACTCATAACATAATCCCAGATAGTCTATCCCAAATTTGCATGAAACCTGGTGGGAAAAATTTTATATACAAATTGTTCTAGACTGATCTTTAACAAAGTGGTTTTTATGTGTAGATCAAAGCAATTATTCAGCAAACGTTAGAAGACAGTGCTAATACTTAACAGTGACTAAACTAGTTTGGCTAACTCAGTGATAATTGGTTTTGCTGGGAATATACAAGAAGATAAACAACTGAATCAATAAGCAGCAAGGTTGCAAGCTGGGCTGTTTATTGATTCGTGACCGCAGTTACTTCCAAGCCAAAACTAGATGCAGGCTTGGAAGTTCTACAAAACTTCTAAAACAACATTATTGTTTTTCAATATTTATACGTGAGAGATAGAGACAGGCTCACAACTCTTCCCCTTTAACCCTCTATTTACAGGAGGCCAGAAAAGTAATAGGATTCATTCTATACTCAGTTTTATTCTGAAGACATAAAATGCACAGTAAATTAAGTATAACTTGCACACTTTTTTGCATGTATGCACTGTAGAGGCAAGTGTGGGCTGTGGAAGAGGCTTTGTTTGGCTCATGGTGTTGAGATGGTTTGCATTGGGTTGGTTTTTTTTTTCCTGGTCATCCCCATTATGTTTCTATTGCATCAAAGGAATGGTGATAATGCCTAACTCTTATGTAGTGCTTTTCATCAGTAGACTTTAAAGCATGTGACAAAAGAAGGTCAGTATCATTATCCCTATTTTACAGATGGGGAAACTGAGGCATAAAAGAACTACATAAAAGAACTCTTATGTAGTTAATTTAACAGTGATAAATTCACACACAGCATAATTCAAGAATTTGTAGTCTAGAGGATAAAATGCCTGGCTTATATGTGAAATGGAGCGAGTTCGTATGAATGAATAGCGGGAAGAACAGGAATGTTTCCACACACTATGGGCCCCATTACACTCCCACTGAAGTCACTGGGAGTTTGTAAATGACTTTAACGAGTTCATGCCATACAAAGGTAGCCAAATTTACACACTATATTGTTCTGTTTGTTTTAGAAGATGTGTGTCAAATCCGATTGGTGTTTAAACTATTTGGAACCTATGACCATATTTGGGCATCTGTTGATACAAGTTTCAGAGTAACAGCCATGTTAGTCTGTATTCTCAAAAAGAAAAGGAGTACTTGTGGCGCCTTAGAGACTAACCAATTTATTTGAGCATAAGCTTTCGTGAGCTACAGCTCACTTCATCGGATGTGCACAGTATGCATCCAATGAAGTGAGCTGTAGCTCACGAAAGCTTATGCTTGTTGGGGACACTGGGGCATGGCCACTAGGTAACTCGAGGGGATGGAAGACAACGAGTGTCAATGAAGCCCCCTCGCACTAGGCCCAGGTGTCCTTGCCCCCCCCCCCCCGCGTGGAGGCACTCGCAGCAGCTCTGCGTACTAGGCCCAAGTGTCCTTGGCCCCCCCGCCTGGAGGCACACACAGCAGTTATGCTGAGAATCTGCAACAATATGCCGCGGAGTCAGACTGCCTGAAATTAAGCAAGGCCACACAGGGCAGATATGGAAGAACAATGCTGAATAAAGCAGCTTTATGTATAGTTTAACAAATGATACAGAGAACCAGGGAACTAGCTGGGAACTGGATTGGCTGGCTATATGGATACTTGGGGCAGCTTGCTATTGGATACGTATGCTGGGAAAAAGGATGTATAAAAGCCTGTGTAACTTCCTGCTCTGGGTAGAGGATTTGAGATTCAAATCTCCCTGTACCTCTTTGAAGCTTCAAATAAACTTTTCAGCTTCTCCACCCCGTTGTGATTATTGGGTGTAGCACACCGGGTAACGAACCACTGAAGCTGTTGTTCAGCCTCTCGGCACTGTGTGCCAGCAACAGCTTTTGGCGTCCCTGGGTAGGCCAGAGGCTGCAATTTAGCCTTGCCCGGACCCCTCCTGGAGGTTGAGGATTGCGGTGAGAACCGACGTCCAGTGCACACCGGTGAGTTCACTGGGGCCTCGGAGGAGACGCGATTTGATCGACCCCGGAGGGCACAATGGTGCAACGCACTTATATAGTGGAGAAGCAGTTGTGGTGGAGGACGGTAAAGAACTGGTCCCTTGCAGTTGTGGACGACGGTGAAGAACTGGTCCCTTGGATAAGGTAGGAACCTTTTGAAATCCGGATTATATGCTCTGTTGGAACCTGGAGACGCCCAGAGTTACCCTGTAGGTATGGGACAGGGACAGAGCTCAGGGGTTAGGCATGGTGTATGCCCCTAGAGTGCATTCTAGCAAACTGGAAGGTATTTGGTGCGGATCCGATGACTAAGAGCCAATTAAAACGGTTCTATACAGTTGACTGGCCTCAATATCAACTAGAGGACCAGGAGTGGTGGCCACCAGGAGGGTCAATTAATTACAACACGATCTTTCAGTTACTCCTGTTCTGTCAGAGAACAAGGAAATGGAATGAACACATGTATGCGCATTTGTTTCTGACTTTATGTACTCCACCAGATATTTTACAGCACTGTAATCTGACTCCGACTGGTTCGGTAGCAGCTAATGTTAGTCCCCAGACCCCCACCCCCACTGTAATGGCAGAGCTGGTGTCCCCTTCGGCCCCTACACCCACACCTTGTAAGTCCCCAATGGTTGGCCTATACCCCTTAATCACCGAAACTAAAGTCGCCCGGTCTGGATCGGACAGGCGTCCGGCCATGACTATGCAGGTTTATACTCATGTGCCCTTTAATCCTGTGGATTTGGCTGCTTTCAAAGCACAGGCAGGAGAGTTTTCCACCAACCTAAGCTGGTTTATATCAGTCTTTGAGGGGCCTCAGTAATCACAAGCCGGACTGGGATGATTGTAACGTCCTCCTGCGAACCCTATTGTCTGAGGTTGAAAGACAACAGGCTGTGTCCAAGGCAAGGGAGGAGGCGCAGAGACGGTACGACCGGGATCGTATTAATGTCCCTGACCCAGATGCACAAGTCCCCTGAGCAGACCCCAGGTGGGATCCAAATGATCATGGGGATATGACCCGCCTTACCTCCTATAAGGAGTTGCTTTTGCATGGACTCCGTCACTTGGCTGTCCGACATAATAATTGGGCAAAGCCATATGAAGTAATGCAGGATTTAAAAGAAAGCCCAGGGGCCTTTCTACAGCGTATTTGGGACACCATTCGACAGAACACTAATGCAGACCCCAATGATCAGGCAACTGAGTCAATTATTAAGGGAATTTTTACGAGCAGAGCAGCCCCTGATATTAAGAGAAAGTTACAAAAAAAGGAGGATTTAATGGGCATGACCATGACACAAATCTTAGAGACTGCAAACCTAGCTTATAGTCTGAGAGAGAGAGAGAGAAGGAGAGAAAGCAAGTGAGATTGATGGTAACAGCGGTACAGGCTGGCACTAAGAGAAGTGGCCGGGGAGGAAGGGGCCGTGGACGTGACCGTCTGGGCCCGCAGGAGAGACGACTGGGTCGCAACCAGTGTGCCCTGTGTCAACAGGAGGGACACTGGAAAAATGAGTGCCCAAAGAGGAAAGAAAAGGGGGGTGCCCCTATGATGGCGATGACGGAGCAGGAATAGGGGTGTCAGGGGAGATGGACCACCCTACCCCCGGAACCCCGAGTAAAGATGCGGATGGGAAGCTCAGAAATAGATTTTTTAGTGGACTCTGGAGCGGCCCGAACTGCCGTAAATCAGCCTCTTCAGTTGCCAGTAGCAGATTCCTTTACTGTGGTGGGAGCCACAGGCAGGGACACCAAGTGCCCAGTGTATGTCCCAGCGGAATGCGCTTTGGGAAACAAGACTATATCCCACAAGCTGGTATACCTCCCTGAGTGTCCAACACCTCTGCTGGGACGGGATCTACTTTGTCGCGTTGGTGCCACCCTGCATTTTACTGAGGACGAAATAACCCTTACCTTACCCCCTGAGAATGCATGGATCATGACCCTTGCAGCTGAGCCCACAGCCATGCAAGCCCCAGAATGGAGCCCGTGGGAAGACCAGGTGTACCCCCTCATGTGGGCATCAGGGATTCCAGGAAAGGCCACCCACCAGACTCCCATTACTATTCAGCTCATACCAGGGAAAGGCCCAGTGCAAGTAAAACAGTATCCAATCAAGAGGGAAGCCAGAGAAGATTTACAGGAAACTATAGATCGATTCCTAATGTATGGTATTCTCCGGGAATGTCAGTCAGCATGGAACACTCCCATTCTACCCGTACAGAAGCCTGATGGCACGTATCGGCTGGTACAGGACCTAAGGGCAGTCAATGAACGGGTTAAGACTCTGCACCCTCTTGTCCCTAACCCGTATACCTTATTGGCTTCTATAGGGGGACAGTATACCCATTTTTCAGTCCTTGATCTGAAAGATGCTTTCTTTACCATCCCAGTTGCCACCCCGTCACAGGAGATCTTCTCCTTCGAGTGGGAGGACCGAAAAAGGGTTAAAAAGCAACTTTGCTGGACAGTGTTGGCCCAGGGATTTAAAAACTCCCCCACCCTCTTTGGTCAGGCTCTGGCCAAGGACCTAGAGGAGTGGGATAATGAGGAGGCCCTCCTTCTGCAGTATGTAGATGATTTGTTAATTGCCACTGTGGGCCAAACCCCCTGCCTTAAAGCCACCGTGAGCCTCCTGAATTTTATTGGACTCCGGGGATATCGGGTAGCACAGAGTAAGGCTCAAATTGCCCTCCCAGAGGTACGGTACCTCGGGTTTCACATACGGCAAGGGGAGCGTCAGCTTTCAAGCGAAAGAAAGGAAGCTATCTGTCAAGTTCCTCCCCAAGTAACCGTAAGCGGCTCAGGGCATTTCTGGGTATGGCAGGCTTTTGCAGGATATGGATCCCAGAGTTTGGACTGTGGGCTAAACCCCTGTACGACTGTGTAAAAGGAGCAGATCATGACCCCTTCTATTGGACCCCAGAGGCTGACAGGGCATTTAAAATCCTAAAAAGAAAATTGATGGAAGCCCCGGCTCTGGGCCTGTCGGATCTCTCTAAGCCGTTTCAGTTTTATGTACATGAACAAAGGGGGTGGCCCTAGGAGTGCTTACACAGCTGTTAGGAGCATGGAGACATCCCGTGGCTTATTTTTCTAAGCAATTGGATCAGGTTGCAAAGGGTTGGCCGGCATGTTTACGGGCGATCACAGCTACTGCCCTAGTGCTTGAGGAAGCCAAGAAGTTAACATTGGGAGGGGTTATGCAAATCTATACTCCCCATATGGTCCGAGCCTTATTGGATGCAAAGGGAGGGCTTTGGCTCACCCAGGCTCGGATTGCTCGGTACCAGGCTAAGCTGTTAGAGATCTCTGAAGTCACCTTACAGCCTTGCCCCTCCCTTAACCCAGCCACTCTCTTGCCAGAAACAGAGGAACAGAAACATGACTGTTTAGAGATCATAGATGTCCAGTACTTCAGCCGTCCGGATTTAAAGGATGTACCCCTCCCAAATGCAGATTATGAGTGGTACACTGATGGTAGCAGTACTGTAATAGATGGACAAAGGAGGGCGGGTTATGCTGTTGTGACCCTCCATGACACTGTGGAAGCTGAAGGTTTGCCTGCTGGGACCTCTGCCCAGCTTGCCGAACTAATAGCCCTGACCCGTGCACTTGAACTGTCAAAAGGAAAGCAGGTCAACATTTTTACTGATTCAAAGTATGCTTTTGGCGTGCTGCATGCTCATGCTGGCCTGTGGAAGCAAAGGGGAATGCTGACAGCCCAAGGCTCCCCAGTCAAGTATGGGTCCCAAATCCTCCGGCTCCTAGAAGCCGTACAACTTCCCTCAGAAGTGGCGGTGGTACACTGTAAAGCCCATCAAAGGGAGGATCAAGATGTGGCCAGAGGTAACGCCCGGGCAGATAGAGAGGCTAAGCATGCTGCCACCCTGCCATCTCCTCAGACTGATAACGCCCATATGCATGCCCTTATCCCGTCAGTGGGGGGGCTTTCAACCCCTCAGTACTCTGGGGAGGAGAAACAGCTAACTGACAAACTTGGTCTCCAGGAAAAGGAGGGATGGCTCCATTCCCCAGAAGGGAAGATCCTCTTTCCAAAGGGCCTAATCCGGCCAGTGCTGCAGAAACTACATCAAACCACGCATGCTGGCAGGGAAGCACTTATCCAACTAATGGGAAAATACTTTATCACTTCCGGTCTCCGACCCCTGGCTGCCCAGGTACAAGCGGACTGCGTAGTCTGCCAAAAGAATAACCCCCGACCGGGATATCCAGTGCCACCAGCTATCCTAGAACCCACTCCGGGCCCTGGACAAGTGTGGCAAATAGACTTTACTGAGTTTCCCCGGACCCAAGGGTTCAAATATCTCCTTGTTATAGTGGATCAGTTCAGCGGATGGCCAGAAGCCTTCCATGCCTTAACTGCACTGCCAGAACAGTGGCCCTCAAGTTTGTTAAGGAGATCATTCCTCACTTTGGATTCCCCCTGTGGATGGAATCTGACAACGGGACACTTCACGTCAAAAATCATTCAAAGCATCTCACATGCCTTACAGATCCCCTGGAAACTCCATACGCCCTGGAGACCGCAAGCCAGTGGTGTAGTGGAGAGTACCAATCAGACCCTTAAACGGCATCTCTCAAAAGTGTGCCAAGAAGCCTCACTGCGATGGCCTGATGCTTTGCCCCTCGTCCTACTCCGTATCTGCGTTCTCCCAAAGGGTAGATTAGGGCTCAGTCCCTTTGAAATTATGTTTGGAAGGGCATGGCCTATGAATGGCACCCCAGTTCTGTCAGGGGAATGGGAGTTGGGTAATGGTTTTTTGTCACAGTATATGTGTTCCCTGTCTGCTGTTCTCTTGTCTCTTCACAGGTATACCAAGGATTCCCAGCCTCTCCCCTTGGACACTCCCGTCCACTCCTTACAGCCCGGTGACTCTGTGCTTGTTCGCACCTGGAAAGACAAGCCTCTCCAGGAAAAGTGGAAAGGACCCTATACCGTCCTGCTGATCTCCCATACAGCGGCAAAGATCGAGGGACACAAGAACTGGATCCATCATTCTCGTCTGAAGGCAGTACCCGCCCCCTCGTCAGCAGAACAGTGGACCGTCCAACCTGCTGACTCCTCATCTAGTGACGATCTCGGGCTAAAGCTACTGTTTAAAAGACACAAATAGCGGGCACCTTAATGCTAAAATGGGCCCACCCAGATACTAGAGACCCTGGGTTGGGAAGACTCTGGTGATAATTAATTGGGTAACATTGTTATTCTCTGTGTTGGTATTTCCAAACTGTGCATATCGGGAGCATAACTCCTTTGTTTCGCTTGCGCACCATGTTGCTAATTTAACAAACCAGACTGATTGCTGGGTATGTGCTCCAACTTCACTGTCCCCCAAAACGGAAATGCCCCTTGACATGCTGCCCTTGACCCTAGCAGAATTAGCCACCACCAAAGAGCAGGAAAGAACGGACTCGCCGTTCTGGAATAAGACCTCTTTACAGCAGACCACCTATCAGGACCAGGAGTATTCAGTTGCAGTACTCACTGAGGGAGTGTTATGTTTTACCCGAAACCAATCTGATCACTATGGGCATCCTGTGGGAAAAAGCTCCTGTGTTATTACACAGTGGGCTGATTGGTATTGGATAAAGACCAACAGGGGAGGCCAACAGTGTGGGTGTAATGGTTCCTCCCCTTTTAGGGAAACTCTTACAAATAATCTTACCACAAAAGAGGGGTTTGGAAATATAACTTGCCGTCCAGTTAACATCTCCAATGTAGCAAGCCAATGGTGGGTTTGTAGTGGTCCCTATGGTGACTGTAATTTGAACGGCACAATTAGAAACGCCCCCACTTGTACCCAATCAGGAGGATGGGATGCCCCCCTAGGGGCATATGAACTGTTTGGAAAAGCAGCCTTAAATATTCCAGGAATCCCCTTAAGAAACAGTCCTTACTGGGCCCTACAGGGTCACTATTTTGTATGTGGCCGAAAGGCTTACAAGGTGCTGTTATATAGCTCATGGAGTTCCTCATCTTTCCATAACTGCCACACTGCCCAAAGGAAAGATTAGAAATGCCCGAGACACCTCTGTTGAGTCACGAGAAAAGACCCTGCGGCGACTGACTACGGCATTGGAGGGCAATATGAAGAATCCCCTCACAACCGAGAAGCTTATAGGGTGCTCTGTACTGGGAATAGCGCCACTGGTTTCCGGGCCAGCCATGGCATGCATAGGCCGCTATACTATAAGGCTGCAGATGGTACTTGAGAAGGTGGCCTTAGAGTTAGAGGACTTGGTTAGTGATTTAGGGTCAGCAGTAAAAACATTAAATAAAGAGGTACAGCAGCTCAGGACGTTTTCCCTCCAAAACAGGCTGGCTTTGGATTATCTCTTGGCATCCCAAGGAGGGGTTTGTGCCCTCGTCGGGCCCCGATGTTGTGTATATGTAAATGATAGCAGTTATGAGATCTATGAAAAGGTGGTACAGGCTGAGGCCCATGCCTGAGACGAAGCACAGGTCACCTATACTGCCCCAGAGAACGATTGGTTGCAAACCTTGTTTTCAGGCTGGGGTTTGTCGTCTTGGCTTGGTGGTTTATTTAGCCTGCTATTGAAAATTCTCTTTCCTGTATTGCTTGTATTACTGGTATTATGCTGTGCAATATCATGTGTTAGGGCCCTTTTGCAAAAGTTAATAAGTCATTCTCTTCAGGGCTATCACAAAGTGCTTATGCAAAGTCCTATTGTAAAGAAATAAGGAGCCCAAGTGAGAAAACTCAGAGCCAAGGTTGTTGAGTGTTCTCAAAGAGGGGAGTTGTTGGGGACACTGGGGCATGGCCACTAGGTAACTCGAGGGGATGGAAGACAACGAGTGTCGATGAACCCCCTCGCACTAGGCCCAGGTGTCCTTGGCCCCCCCTCCCGCCTGGAGGCACTCGCAGCAGCTCTGCGTACTAGGCCCAAGTGTCCTTGCCCCCCCAGCCTGGAGGCACACACAGCAGTTATGCTGAGAATCTGCAACACTATGCTGCAGAGTCAGACTGCCTGAAATTAAGCAAGGCCACACAGGGCAGATATGGAAGAACAATGCTGAATAAAGCAGCTTTATGTATAGTTTAACAAATGATACAGAGAACCAGGGAACTAGCTGGGAACCGGATTGGCTGGCTATATGGATACTTGGGGCAGCTTGCTATTGGATAAGTATGCTGGGAAAAAGGATGTATAAAAGCCTGTGTAACTTCCTGCTCTGGGTGCAGGATTTGAGATTCAAATCTCCTTGTACCTATTTGAAGCTTCAAATAAACTTTTCTGCTTCTCCACCCCGTTGTGATTATTAGGTGTAGCACACAGGGTAACGAACCACTGAAGCTGTTGTTCAGCCTCTCGGCACTGGGTGCCAGCAACATGCTCAAATAAATTGGTTAGTCTCTAAGGCGCCACAAGGACTCCTTTTCTTTTTGTTGATACAACTATACCTCATTATGATTGTCCAAAATTGCAAACTGGTGGCATGTGAAAGTGAGGATGCGATACTGGCAAGTAAAGGTACATTCAGAGCTCACTGGTAGCAGTAAGGTAAAGATCCCACTGTATCTTACTTACACCAGTGTAGCCAGATCCTGGTGTATAAACCCCATCCTGCTACAGCTGCCCAGGGGTTAAGATAACACCTCAGCTGCGACTAATTGGCAATCAACAGATGGGATAGAGAAGCCTGCAGACCAGGCAGAAGGGAGTGATCACAGTATTCCAATCCTTAAAAAAATAAAAAATAAAAAAAAAGCAGCACCAGAGTATACTTCCCATACTATCACTCTTGAGTCACAGTAATGCAAACTGTGGCCGCTTCATTGGGTCCAGGGAGCCCTAGATGCCCCACAGAAGTAGCTTCCATGCTGCACCCCCTTATCCCATGTGCATTGGTACTGCCCATGAGGGACTACACCACACTCCAGCACCCACACCGGCTCCTCATAGGCTCTGGTCGCCCCATCAGTGGCATGGATCTCTGGCCAAGTCCCTGGTGCATCTCAGCAGTGGGTCCCCCTTCCACCGGCCCAGGGCAGAGTGAGTGAGCGAGAGGTACCCACCCCCAGTGTACTGCCAAACTCAGATCTGCCTGTAACCAGTGGGGACCATGCTGCAGTGGGGAGCTCCGGGGTTGGGGAGGGAGTGTCACCAGCTCTGGTCCCCATTGGGACGGGGCAGGGATAAACCATCCAGCCCATGACCACCGGCCTCCCCATCATACGTGATAGTGTTGGGAGTGCCAGGACTGAGTTGTGAGAAGGGACAAACCATTGCAGGCTTTAGGGTGACCACATGTACCAATTTCATAGGGGCGGTCCTGATATTTGGGTCTTTGTCTCATAGAGGCACCTGTTAACCCACGTCCTGATTTTTCACACTTGCTATCCGGTCACCCTAGCAGGCTTGAAGGGGCAGTTGATGGGGATGCCAGAGTTGAAGAGGCTGCTGCACCAGGCCTGGCTATGAGGGGTTGCACTGCTTGGTGAGTGACCCCTTCACAGTGCCCAGTTCTGAATAGGCTTCCTAGGCATTTCTTTATTGATTTTAACATGGACTCTTGCAGGGAGATTACTATTATATGAGAAATAAACAATGTCTGCCTTGAAATGTAGAGGTCGATTAATTTTAATTCAATCTACCAATTACCTACTATTAGGAGTTCTCTTCAGAACCACCCGTACTTTAATGACATCTGACATTGGCAGTGTACTTCAGATGTTAATAGATAAGTCTGATCTTTCCTGTTTCAGTACGTTAAAATAATTATTGCTATAGGAGTTATAGCTTGCACTTATTAAGAGTTGGGTCTGGACTGCAAGGAGGTTGATTAGTAATGGCCTAAAGGCTTCAAATTAAGCTTGAAGGCTCCTGCTAAGAAATATCACAGAATTAACATAACTTCAAATCAAAATAGTAGCATGATGGATCCTGTTCCTAACTTCCTGCCTCGAGCTAGTTCCATGAGATTTAATAAAAATAAGAATGATGTATGAGGAGAGATTTATATAATCTCTGTCAGCAGTCAATAGGAACAGTTTCTTCTGTCTTTGTGTTTGGTTCAGCGGAGGGGAGGGTTGTGAAAAGAAGTAGATTTATAACACTGAGAGTTTGGCCTACCTCTCCAGTGCATTACTTGCAGTTGCCACTTTCTGTATACAACATGGGGTTTTTTTCCTTCTGGAGAGGGGAGAATTCCCTTTGGAATGGTTATGATTTTTGTCTCAGTCGCTACTGGATCACTTCTCAGTTTGGCCATTTCTAAATAAAAGTGTCATGCCTGAAACTGTACTATTGGTTGGTCTGTTACCAGCACCAGACGTTTGCTACCTTTCATTATGAGTGGAGGGGAGAAGACGTTAACTTACAAGAAACGATCGTATAAGATGAATTAGATGGGGCGTGGACTTGCTTTCAGCATCAATTTTAACTACTTTACCAATTAATCCTCTTTGGCTCATTTAGCGACCATTCTGCCACTGTTCCTTGTGGAGTGAGGTACTATTCCCTGGGAGCAAAGGAACCCTTACATTTTCCTGGAGGGTGTGATGTTATCGACAGAATCTGTAACCATATAGATCACTGTTGCAACCACTGTTATATATTTGCAGCAAATATCATACAAAGGTTGTCATGCGAGGTGTCTATGGGAAGGTTATGATTGGCTGGTTATAATTACGCTACCTATATATGTGTTTCATTTTTGTAGCTGAAGTTATGAATATTGGCTCTATACTGTCTGTATTTCAAACTTGTGCTATGCTTCCGGGGAACACCCCAGATAAGTTGGTGTCAGCACTGCCTAGCCTGCTTGTTGGCCCATTAAGGACCATCAGCTATACAACTGACCCACTGAGAGAAGGCGGATACACCTTGTGACAAAGCAAGGTATGCAGGGACATGCCTATGGACAGAACTCAAGGTTTTTTCTTGCCATGTGCCCCAATGTTTGTCTTTGGAACAAAGAAAGAGAGGCCACATGACAAAAGACTATAAAAGACTGCTGCAGCTCCTCCATCTTGTCTTCAATCCTACTTCTTACCTCTGGAAGGATTTTGCTACAAATTGAAGCTCTAATCAAAGGACTGAATGACCCATCCCAGCTGTGGATGTACTCCAGAGACTTGATTTGAACCTGCAGTTTATTCTATCACTGCGACAAGCCTGAACCAAGAACTTTGCCATTACTGTATGTATTTGATTCCATTTAACCAATTCTAGCTCTCATCTGTATCTTTTTCCTTTTATGAATAAACCTTTAGATTTTAGATTCTAAAGGATTGGCAACAGCGTGATACAGCGTGATTTGTGGGTAAGATCTGATTTGTATATTGACCTGGGTCTGGGGCTTGGTCCTTTGGGATCGGGAGAACCTTTTTTCTTTTACTGGGGTATTGGTTTTCAGAACCATCTGCCCCCATAACGAGTGGCACCGGTGGTGATACTGGGAAACTGGAGTGTCTAAGGGAATTGCTTGCGTGACTTATGGTTAGCCAGTGGGGTAAAACCGAAGTCTTCTCTGTTTGGCTGGTTTGGTTTGCCCTGGTGTGCAATGGAACCCCAGCCTTGGGCTGTAACTGCCCTGCTCTAAGCAATTTGTCCTGAATTGGCACTCTCAGATGGGTCCCACCAGAACCAGCATTGTTACAGCGGGTGACCGTTGTGTGCTCATCCAGGGGGGAGAGGAGATGTGGTTTGTTTGGTTTTGTTTTTTATGTAGATGCTCCTAATAGAGTCATTTAAACCATGTTTAATCCAGTTTCTGACAGAAACAATTTTGTACAGGGATGATTGTGTACGAGTGACATATACTTCTGAAGACGTGCGTGCAAAGACAATCCATTTTTTAAGAGTCCAAAACAGCTTTTTCTGTAAGGTTGACATGTGTAGCTGCTTAGCTGCTCGCCATGCCTCCCAGTTCTAACTATTTATTTACAAATCATGCACACAGGATCTCCTGGGACTGCCAGATCCTGTATCCTACCGCTCATCAAATGGAAGGAAGGCAGAGTTAGCTTCCAATTTTAGCACAGAGAAAGAGGGAGGCAGCTGGCCAGATGCAGTGGAAAAGTGTCATTGCCACGGCTCCCAGCATTAAGTGCACATGTGCTTTAATGGACAGTTGCATTAACTGACATAATGGGCTTGCTCAGGCCCCAGGATGCACTGGAGAGAGTTCAGGGCCCAGCAGTGAAAATCTGCTTGGAAAAAAGGTGGAGACGGTGGCACAAGGTATCTACAAACCCTGTTCCACAAGGGGCCTGGAGCCAACCAACCCAGCCCCATGTGCAACATGACACTAGTCAATGTTGCTTGAGTGTATCCACTAGGGCAGCCTCTGCTGACAGGGACTAAAAACTGCTCTGCCCCAGCCTAACCTCCAGGGAAAGGCAAAGGTGCAAACACTCCCTGCGCTCTCAGGAAAGGAATCCTGCACTATACCCTCGTCTGACATGGGGGCTTGTAAAATGCAAAGCACCCCCCGCTACCACCACATCGCCAGACAGGCATCAATCAAGCCCGGTAATATGAAAGGGGAATGAAAGCTGGTTTGTGACATCTCTAACATGCTGTCCAACAACAAATGTGTCCAGGTCAGGACAATAGCAAGTCATGTCCCTCCACCTCCAGATTATAGCAGAAGACAAATGATAACACTGATTCAGTTGGCACTGTTGAAAGACAGTGTTGAAAGGAGTCCCAGTGGATACCAGTTTGTCTAGAATAGATGCTAACTGTTTAGGCTGAATATTTGGGGTGCTGAGATCTTTTCTTTAATACCTTCAGTATTATCCCCTGAACTCTCGTTCTGATTTCCATGATGCTCTCAGCAATTATTCTAGTGTTAAAAGCAGAGCAGTGAACAATTTGTTCAACAAACTTTGCTCTCTTTTTGGTTTGTGAATTATCTGGGAATGGACTAGCGTTAGCAAACATGCTTGTTAGGTATTGGGTCCACATGAATGAGTCATTGACAATCTCAGCTCATAGACCTCTCACCAAATCTTTGCTATAGCTGTTACTTTGAGCATTCACTGTATGTAAGGCTCTACTTAATATGCAATATTTCAGAAGTTGCGGATCCCGCAATATTAGGCATTCACTGCAATTCTGACAGTGAGAGCTCTGGGCAGCAACTGTGGGAGCCGCCACTGTTGGCCCCAGGTTCCCACTGTCAGCCCCAGCAGAAAATCACAGAAAAATAATAACGGACCCTCCTTACCACAAACAATGAGATTCACTATGACTTTTCTGCTATTTTCCATGGCTTGTCCTCAACTCAGCCACAAGTTTTTGACAATCATCCTCTGATTCAAGTAGGGCCTTAGCTATACGTTAGTCATGATCTGTGCAGGAGATTGTTTCTGCTCTCCCTGACTGGAAACCTTGCAGCACCACAGAGCACTTTCCAGTTGCCCACGTGATCACTTTTAGCACAAAAACCTGTCTAAATAGAGACGTACACTGGTATTTGGGTTTTTCACCAATTTTCTTGTGAACAGAGATTCACATAAATGAGTAGGGCTGCTGATTTGTCACAGCATTGTTTCTTTTATCAAACATCACAGAGCAGCCACAATACATTTAGAAAAAATCATGCGTTTTTTGTGATTTTTGATTTTAAAAAAAAGTTGTGACAAATGAGGAGGGCTGGAAAGCAAGCCCACCCCGCATTAGCCGCACACTGGTGGCTCCTGTCTGATGGAGTTGGGCCCAGTTCCAGTTCTGGCATTGTGACCTGAGGCATGGGGTTGCAGCGCCACTTGGGTTTGGCCAGGTCACCCCCTCGTCATGACGGAGGGTTGGCTGGGCCAAATATGAGCAGTGCTGCAAATCTGTGCGCCAGGTCACAGCTTGCAGAGCTGGGAGCGGGGCCCAACCCCGCAGGACAGGAGACGCCACTGCAGGGTGATTTACAGACACAAAGACAAATCATGGGAAAATAGGAAAATCACAGTATCCGTGATAGTTTTCCTGCTGTGACAGACCTGTAGCCCTGAGTATGAGCTTTCCCACAAAGCCAATAATGGGAGTCATAAATATTCTTGATGCTAATCTGTGGTTTCTATTCAACAAAATACTTCCAGATACTTTTTTTATTCCTATTTGCCCAGTTCTAGTTCTAGTTAAAACTTCTGTGCTTGAGATGGCTGCAATCTTCCTGACTTTCATATAGTCTAGTGTATTTCTTTACTCTAGTAGTGCATTTCTGGGGATATGTTTTTCAAAAAAGCTTTGTTTAAATCTGGCCCCTGGTTTATATAGAAATCAAATATCTGAAGAGACTAAAATAGTCACAACTTCTTCCAGACCTTTTTCTTAACACAGTGTGGAAGGAGATCACCACTAAAACCAAACGCATGCTTTATAAAAAGGTGATCATATTTAAAAATGAGAAAATCAATCTTTTTGGTCCACCTGGCTCTGAGAACCATTCAGAGCCATGAAAGCACTTGTTTAAAATGTATACAAATACTTCAACACTGAGGAAAAGTTTTCTCATACAGTTAAAATTTGGAGCTGTTGGCTCACAGTAAGATAGTCCAGGAGGTGAAGTAGCCTGGAAATAGTACAAAACACCATCCTGAAGTGATCTTTACCACAGCTTTGAACTAAAGCCAATGGGACTACTCATGGACTTAAGTACCTCGCTGAATCCGGGGCGTGGGGGGGAAGGGGAGAAGAGAGAAGCTTAGTCTCTTGCTCACAAGTCAGCAGCACCACAGAGCAGTGTGAGGGCAATTAGTGTGCTCAGCCTCTGTGGAAAGGGAGCACGATACATCCCAGGGATGCAGGGTAAAGCCAACAGTATTCGCAAAAAGAAAAGGAGGACTAGTGGCACCTTAGAGACTAACAAATCTAAGGTGCCACAAGTCCTCCTTTTCTTTTTGCGAATACAGACTAACACTGCTGTTACTCTGAAACCAATAGTATTGACAGTCTCCAGAGAGCTACAGCTAGCTCTTCTCAGTGTGTGGGCCATTCCTCATACTCCAATGGCCCTGAGGGGATGAGGGAGGCCAGAGAGTACAACTGCTGGAAAGGATCCAAAAGGGGTCTGCAGGACTCTTCTTGTGACATAACACACCTTAGCCCATTGCAGGCAGTCAGCTACTATCATCCTGTGTGTCTTAGCCACTCTCCCAGTTGGGCAGTTTTATATTGCAATCTAATCCTTGATTTATCTTTACTCTCAAATAGATACTGTGCCCTGATGGTTGTGAATATATGGGTCTTCATTGTCCCCACTGCCACTGATAGGATTATAGCACTACAAAATGAATCACTGCAGTATTCATTATGAAAATATAAATCACTGGTTATCTGTTTCTACATGTGTGGGCAGACAATGCACTTAGTTATAAACTATGTGCTGAAAATGGAAAGATTTATCTGGTGTATAATCTCTGGGAAAATGTTTGCACTTAATGTGACTGTTGAAATGTGATTTCACCTGGTTTCTTTTGGGAGGAGTGGGTGCGGGGGTGGGGGGAGGAGAGAGATCAATGAACTGGCTGTTGTAGAAGGAAAAGTGGTGGGGCAAATGTGGTAGGGAAAGTGTAAGAGGAATAAAGAACAAAGGGGGAGAGAGAGAAAAGAGGAGCTCATAAAACAAAGAAGAAAAATCTCTAATAACAGATTTCAGAGTAGCAGCCGTGTTAGTCTGTATTCGCAAAAAGAAATGGAGGACTTGTACTCCTTTTCTTTCTAGTAACAGAGACTCCCCATGTTCTTCCATTAAATGAAAAGAACTAGAGACAACAGGCAGATGTGACAGCAGTAAGCATGTTAGACTCAGAAGTGAATGAGAAGACGGTCTATCAACAGTATCAGTAATCCAGGGTCTAACCGCACAACAGAGGAAAAAAGAAAGGGGCAGAGAGTATAAACTGTAATACTCCCAAGTGACTGATATTATTATTGAGATTCCTCATTCCTTTCAACACATACTGTACTGGAAGAAGCCAAGCAGAGGAAAAAGAGAAGTGATGAAAATCTCCATCCCATTTGAACTGATAGGCAAAGAAAATCATCAAATGGATCCCAGGATGGCATGCAGGGGAAGTCAATATTTGTAAAGAACAGGAATAAGACACAGATATAGGGATTATAGGTTATCTGAATGCAGAGTAGGGGCTGAAAATGGAGTAGTCTAAATCCACATCCACCATAGCCAATTTTTTTGAAAAAGCAATCTCACTGGTCTGAGACTTTTTTCCTTTATAGATATAAAAGACCTACCTCATCAATGAAGCCTGCTATTTGTATAGAAAAAGTGTCATTGAATGTAGGAGATGAGCCAGTCTGGAACAGCGGCTCTAGAAAGCCACACAAAAAATAACCAAAAGAAATATCTGTGTATATGAAGCAGACCACTGGGATTGCAGAACAGGAGAGATAAGGGGAGAAGGAGGAAAATTCTGAGTTGGGCTTAAACAGATATCTAATTAACACTTCTCTAAAATAAGTGTAGAGAGGGAAGCAATGTGATGGGACAGATGCTCTAGATAGTATGACAAAGAAACAGATGCTACGGCTTTCAGTATTATTGAACGAACATTCAAAGCAGTAAAACTCCAAACACACATAAGGAAACTGTTTCTTAAAAATCGTCACCTAGAGTTAAAATGCACCAAACTGCCTGTCCTAAACCTGCAGTCTTCTTGGTTGCAGAGGGTTTGAGGACCAAGTAGGCTGTATGCTGAACTAAAACACCAGGTCCAAACATGCAAAAACGTCCACATTTTAGGACTTTTTAAAAAAAAATCTGAATTGGAATGTCACAAATGGTGCCCATAGCCATGTTCCAGATCTTTGGATCTAAACACCTCCAAGCTTTGGGACGTCTGAAATTCAGAGAAGGATATGGATCCAGATCTGCATATTGCAACATCGCTGCACCTCTGTTCTACATGGGAGCTCAGAAATAGTTAATATTAAATGGGGACCAACTTTTCTAACCAGGCAGCCTCTCCAGAGAAGCATAAGATTCTTTGAGCAAGGTGCGAAAAATAATGTATGTTGAAATAGATACCGTATACTGGATCACTTTGATATAGTCTACTAACCAGACAGGAGGGCCAAAATTTTCACACTTGGTGGCCAAAAGTTAGGTACCTAATGCCATATTTAAACACAAATTAAAAGCGGTCTGATTTCCTTGGCCTTGATCACAGAAAATCTGCTGAGTGTTGCTCAGATAAATGCAAAGTAAAAAATGATGAGAAGGCATACAGGGCTCCTGATTCTGCACGTATGTCATACAGCCAAGTGGTTTCTCCTGCCAAGCAGCGAGAATTATGTCAGAGAGGCGAGCATAGTTAGCATGAAGATCACACTTATGAAACCAGGCTTGAAATCCTGGCCCCATTGAAGTCAATGGGAGTTTTGCCATTGACTTCAGTGCGGGGAGGGGAGGAGGAGGAGGGCAGGATTTCACCCCAGTTGCACAAGAGGCCTGAGGCTTACTTCTATTTACTACTTATTAGACCTGAAACTGAAATCCACTAGCCAGACCCTTGGGTCTGTGCAGGATCCCACATGGGTCTACATTAGCTGATCCAAATGCTGGACCAGGGCTCTAGCTTTGAGCTTTATCCCCATGTGTAGGCTTTGCTCACACTTGCTCTGGAGCACAACTACTCTGAGCTCCCTGCTGTACACCATGCACAGACTTGCAGGGTCAAGGACGTTGGGCCCAATCATCTTGTTTTCAATCCTCATCACAAGAAGCCACCAGGTTTCTCATCTGCATGCAGGCAAATGGCATTCTGTTGTGTGCAGCTTTAAAAAAACAATGCATAATTCAGTGAACGTGCTGCAGAACCTGTATGACAAAATCATATGACTTATCCTTTCATCCCTCCCAGGGTTTTCGTCTGAGATACCATAGTAAATGTGGTACGTGCCATTAACGATAGATAATTGATTCATCTGGCAGGTTTTTCCAACTGCTTTAATTTGATTGTCTATGATTTCTTAAGCAATCACAAAAATATAGGTGACAGTCCTTTAGTTACTTCAGTTTCTCTTTTACAGCCCATCTCACTTTTTGAGAGTGATAGACAAAAAAGTGCTAGTCTTCTACAAGTGTAGACAGATACTTAATAGGAGGATTTATAAAGTACATGCCAAATTCTACAATCACAGGTGCCCACACAACTCCCACTTAAGTCTGCTAGAATCCCACATTTGCATCCAAGGGAAGAATTTTACATTCCTAATTTTTTGAGCAATATGGACCCATTATAGAGAGGACAGAATGGGGATGGAGAACTATGTATCTGTTGTGTGCACAGTGGAGTCCTCCGCAAAACTTAAGAATTCTCTTCAGGCTTTTTGAGGAGGCCACACCAATAGTAAGAAGTGATGATGGCATCAAGTAGAGACAAAAATGTAGTGTGTGTGGAAATTTTTTGAGGCAAACAATGGTGATAATTGCATTTGGTGGGCTGCTTTATGGAAGAACCTCTTTTCAAGTGTTTCATGGACTCAGAAGTATTTTTTTCAATAGACTATGCTCATTTTATTCTTACTAACTGAATCTGACATCTGACATGGAACACCATAAAAATTGTCTGCATTTTAATTGAAATTATAATCTACATGATGTACACTTCCTATGAAGTACATTAACTGCCCATTATCTGGTATTACTGACCAAAGGATTTTTCTAGATATCTATCACTGAAGCCTAACGTTTCTTCTTTTAATGAAGAAATCTTTCACTTTCATACCGTGCCTTGGAGAAGGTTCCAGAATGAATGAGGAAGAGGAGGAGGCTGAGGAGAAAACTACAGATGGGTAATTTTGGCAGTGGTAACACACCCTAGCCAAAGTTTAGGAAGTAAATTACCTTTGCCTTAGGCAGGCTTTTACTTAGGTTTCTGTTGTTCAGTTCAATGAACTGGTTCACTTTTATTGGCTCACCAAAGTTGTAACTGTAATAGAAATTACAGTTAATGTGTCTAGCAATTTAGTTAACGGGGCAATATCATTTAAAGTTTTAAGTATGTGTATACATTTTTTAAAAAAGGTTTTCTTAGGGAAGATCTATGACTCATCACATCCAGAGTACAAGTTCAGTTTGGGTTTTTTACACATAGAAAAGGGACAAAATTTTGTAATCAAATTCTAATCTATATTGTTGTTTTCAGGATCCAAAAAATCTTGGAGCTGAGTGCAATTGGCATCTTTTTTGCACGTGGAAGTATACATGATTTTTAAACTTCCACCTCCTCTGTGGAAGTTACGCTTTCAACAGGACTGGAATTGTGCTAATATGGCCAGTAAGCCATAGCACCACATTATCTGTACCATATACACACACAAGCAGATTTTTGCAAGACAGTTTTCCTGAACACCTATAGAAAACACTAGTTTAACCCTTGAAATGAATAGATCATACCCATTCACCATGTGTCAGACTTGCCTGACCATATATAGATGTGAGTAGCTCCACATCTTCCTCTTCCTCTGATTTTCCAATCAGAGTGTGGGATACAAAGCTTGCCCCTGTTTCCTGTTTCTTCTATTCTGGGTGTGCTGGGGCTTGAGCCTGGAGCAAGGATTACAGGTCATCCAGTGGTGTTTGTAAGATGGCGAAAAGGAAAAAAGAGGCTGGGATCAATATCACTGGAGGAGCAAGAGAGATCAGCCTCTCATGTGAACTGAGTGTCAGCAGAGTTCAGATACCAAGGGTGGGAATGAATGGCTTGGTGTAGGCATAAGGCTGCTGAAAGAGAAGAGGAAGGACTGTGGTTATGGAGTACTTGTGGCACCTTAGAGACTAACCAATTTATTTGAGCATGAGCTTTCGTGAGCTACAGCTCACTTCATCGGATGCATACCGTGGCGGTATGCATCCGATGAAGTGAGCTGTAGCTCACGAAAGCTCATGCTCAAATAAATTGGTTAGTCTCTAAGGTGCCACAAGTACTCCTTTTCTTTTTGCGAATACAGACTAACACGGCTGTTACTCTGAAGACTGTGGTTATATGCAGGATGATAGAATGTCAAGTCACAAATGTGCTGGAAGCTGACAACCAGTTTAGCTCAACTTGGGGTACCTTGAGCCTGACTTGAGCTGTCAACACTACCTTTGTCTCTATCACAGGGCGGTCCACAGTGAGTAGATCAGTCCCCAGTGTCCCTGTGTCAGAGTAGATGGGCCCAGGTGAGCCAATTAAAGGGGCAAGGCTACACCTGCGGCTATACAGGCCTGTTAGAGGACAGGAAGAGGAGGAGTGATTGGGACAGGCTGTGTGTGGGGAGAAAAGCAATAGAGGAATGGTGCTAACTCTGGTGGTGGATTCCTGGAACAAGGGGGCAGGTACTCAGGGAGATAGCCCAAAGGCCACTGTTCCAGAAGGAGAAGGGGTCTGGCTGGAACAGGGAAGCTGCAAGAAGCAGGATCACCTGAGATCCCTGGAAGGGGAGGTTGTGAAATGCTAGGACAAAAGGTTAGCTGAGAGACTCTTTTTGCTTATTTGGTTATGTTTGGATAATAAACCTACTTAAAGGAGACTTGGGGGTGGCAGTGTGTGCTTGAAAGCTGAGGAGAAGCCCTCCCATGTCACAGTCTCCACTTGGAGTCATAGGTATTCAGCATGTCTGAAAACCAAGGCCTCTATGCCCCAAATTGGGCACTGAAAATCAATGGGCGCTTTTGAAATAGTTGGTCTAAGTGTCCACCTCAGAAAAACTGCTGGCACAACTGGCACCAATTAGCATCCATGTTTTTATCCTTAGCAGAGTCGCCTAGGACTAGGTGAGACTGGACACTGAATTATCACCTTCAAGGTGGGGATGGAGTGGGGCAGCTTGCACTGCTATCGCCTGTCCTCTGTGGAATAAGCAGGACTTCTGGCTGCACAGCTCTCTACCTGGCACTTTTCACAAGGGGCGAAGAGTGGGTGATGCTGTAATTTTCTGCATGCTAATTAAATATTTAAAGAAAACATGAATGAGCATGAAATCACAGACTAAGAAAAAATCAGGTCACTTAAAAATTACAAACTGTGATAGAAATGACTCAGTCCATCCACGATAGTTCTTAAAATCCCTCTAGTGGTTTAGATTAGCAGAAGAAGGGCCCCTCACAGGGTTCTGGAGGCAAGATCCCACGGCTGAGGTCTGATACATTTCCTGTAATGTGGCTGGTGAGGAGCAGTAATGATTCTATAGAATTTTCTAAGAGGTTTCTTGACTTTGGAAACATTGTTCTAAATATAACCAGGCACAATATAAATTGCCCTTTTGATTTATAGCTATAAGAGCAAGCCCTGCCAGAATTCCATGTGGCATGATGATAATCTATCAGTTCTAGGAACTATAGAATGATATCCATTTCTTATAAAATGATGTGGTGTCAAGGTTTGGGCATATAATATGAATAAACAATTGTCTACAGTAAACATCATTGTAGGTGTTAACTGGTCCTGTGCACCACACAGGAGCTATTTGAGGACGGAAGATGGAAGTATGTGTCTAAACATGGCAAACGGGTTTGTGATTCCTCCTTCATGCTTGTCTGAACTGATCAAATATACATATTGACTTGTTTCCACTGGCCATATCTCTGCTGTTTCATCAGCAGAGAATTTAGGTCAATAGAAAGATTCCCTACCGCATAAACATTAATACCGTTTACTCAGGAGGCACTTGCCATAAAGAGCTGTGAAGATGTGCATTAAAAGTACCTACTCAAAGCCCTTGAGCACTGCTGTATTGCTTTTGATTTCTTTATTAAATGATTTTTATTAAATTAATAGAAATCTGGAAAAGTTCTCATAACAAATAGATATGAAGAAAATTCCTGAGTGATATAACTGCAAATACGTATGATACAAGTAGCGTGGTTTTTATCACGCACACCAAGAAGATATGGCACTCTTTCTTTCACGTAGAGTTACTCACTTGATAGGCATATTTGTTTGCCTGACTATTATGCCTGCAGTTTATCTCAAAGTGTCATGGAACTTGATTGCGTAATTTAGGTGTTCATGCCCAGATTACAAAGGTTCATCAGTGGCTATTAGCCAGCATGGGCAGGGATGGTGTCCCTAGCCTCTGTTTGCCAGAAGCTGGGGATGAGTGACAGGGGATGGATCACTTGATGATTACCTGTTCTGTTCATTCCCTCTGGGACACCTGGCATTGGCCGCTGTCAGAAGGCGGGATACCGGGCTGCATGGGCCTTTGGTCTGACCCAGTATGGCCGCTCTTCTGTTCTTAACGTACAGTAGTAGTAGTAACTTTTTTCACCAAGAAAATATCACTGGTGTAGTGCTGAATACTGAAGTGCAGTTTATTCACACTTGCAGGTGCTGTGGTACGCAATGTTTGATGTACGTATTTTCACGCCTGTGGCTTTTCAGCAAAAATATTTTTTCAGTACAAAAGTATTTTTAGTTAGTAATTTGCCAATTAATACTGTTTAGTTCTTTTGCCAGATTTAGTAGCAGAAGAAATATCGACCAAAGATTCCACTGCCAGCAGCACAGAAAAGGTCATGATTCATGTAGGGTTTATTTTCAATTTGCATTTAAAATCAGCACTTTCAGACTTTGCTGTCGCTTTCTTCTGCAAAGTGAAAAAGATAGCTTGCACTCTTTCCTACACAGGGTTTTTTTTAATCAATCATTTCTTAATAGACTAGACTCTAATGCGTTTTCTATTTTCTCATAACGGTGTATTACAGTGCCCACAATAGGGATGTGCACCAATGTAGCTGCCCTGATGTAGGATATGTCTACTCTACACTGATGTGGTGGAGGGAGGGATGTGTTCTTAAGTCAGGTTAGCTAGCCTGTGTTGGCTAACTCATGTTAAAATAGCAGTGAAGACATGGCAACTCAGGTTTTACCTTGAGTTAGCTACTCAAGTTCAACCCCAGGCTCTCTTATAAGGTTTAACTTGAGCAGCTAATACAAACTAAAAGCAGTGTTGCCATGTTGTCACTGCTATTTTAACCCGAGTAAACAACATGCTTTTTTTCCGCAATGTATACATACTCATAATTATGCCAACAGAAACTTCTCTAATTTAAACAGGGCCTTAGTGTGTCAGGTCCCCCTCTAGTGGCTGCCTCACATGAAGGATAAGAACCTACTACTGCTACAAGTTAGTGGAATTTTTCCTTTTGCTCAAGTGCTTGGGGTCATGGATTCTAGTCCTGCTGATGAAGCTGGGACTGTACAACCACCTATCCCCACAGGCCCAGCAGATCCAACAGCTCTGGTGTATTCCACGCAGGAGCGCGTCTGCTCCAGAAAGCCGGCGTGGTCAGCTGGGAAGATGCTGTGTGAACTGCGCATGCCGAACAAACAGGAAGAGGAATTTCAAAGGTTCCCAGGCATTTCAATGGGGGAAGGGCACATACCTTTGTACTTCAGGGCAGCAGAGTTCAAACTGCTAACCAGAGCAGTCAAGATGGGCATTGTGGGACACCTCCTGGAGTCCAATTCGGATGACATAACCAAGCGCAATGTCTATATTGGCGTTGCCTCGCTCTAACTACGTTGCAAAAAGTGCTAAGCCGCTTTTATTATGTCAGTGTAGCAGGGGAATTACAGCAGCGGGAGGAACATTTCAGTGTGCATACCTCCACTGTGTTGTTGACGAAAGCTGACTTTTGTTGACAAAACTGTATCGTGCAGCCAAGGCCTTAGATTGATTTTATTTTTATTTGAGAATAAAATCATTCAGTAGCCCCAAATCTAGAAGGATTTTCCAAAAAAAGAGTTGGAAGTAAACTTGTTCCTCTTAAACACATCTTGGGGAGGGGAGACTAGTATATTAGGCTTGTCTTTGAAAAATAATTAAAGTAGTGGTGGGTATGAAGGCTGCATCTCACTAACAGTGGGGTTGATTTTAGTGGGCAACTTTTATTCTTTAAAGCCAGAAATGTATCTGGCATATGTGCTTGAGGAAATGTGGTCTTTGGGCCTATGTCACGGTGACCACAACTTTGCCATAACTAACCTTGCTACATTTAACTCCCTGCTCTCTGTTGAAGTGAAAGCAACCAGAACAGATGTTCCCTGTGGACCTCTGCAGAGGACTTACTTTTTTCCTTTGAAAAGTAGTTCTTGTGTTGATTAACAGTGCTAAACTGACAGAAGCAGAAATGAAAGTGCATGGAACAAATACAGCATGAGCAGCAGTCCTACAGGCTTCTCCAGAGTGATCCAGGAGTCTGTCTCAACCATGGCCTTAAAGGGTCTCAACTCAGTGTCTGTACTCATTCAATACTGGGTTTATTCTGAGCTCCTGAGCAAAGGTGACAGACAACTGTGCTGCTGTGGGGATTTTTGTTTGGTCATGTGGACTGCTGTACACTAAGAGCTGGATTGAAACTACCCCATCATTTCACATAAGCCAAAGAACAACTGTCCGACCATAAGAAAAATATCTGAGATTTTTCTGATCTTTTCTACTGTGAGACTAGTGACCCTCAGAGGTCCATAGGCCAAGACTGCTTACTGGATTGGTTGTGAATACTGTAGTACACTAAACCCAGCTTTTCATCATATACAGTGTTTAATGGTAGTCTCATTTAGTCACAGGGTATTAAATGCAGAATACCATTAGCATAATCTCCCCCAAGGAATAAAAAGAATACCACTATCAAAAATCCCCCAAAGCAATACAAACCCTATGCACATATATTCATAAATAACTCCCAGTTATGGTATTATCTTCATGAGTGAGGGCTGCATGTCACTTGTGAGTTGTTCTCCCTGCAGAGGGATAAGAGAGGGAACTCTGTTCCGACAGTCTGTCTTAGGGTTGTATAGTCTGGAGTTCTGATATTATTATATAACATCTGCACAGCCTTCTTTTCCCACTGTTCAGCCTGACTGAAAGAGCACTTGATCAGAGTGCTGTGCAATGATACAGAGCGGAGATGGCTGGGGATAAAAGCAGTTGAATATTGTCACTTCTTATAGCTAAATTTTCAGCATGGTGGGTTAGGAAGATGCAGCCATGCTTCTTCCATTTGTATGGATCACCCTGTATAGTACTGAGGGTTTACCCTCTCACAGGACAAAAGAGAAAGTAAAGTCAGTTGCAGCATCTACGAAAATTGAACATAATCCCTCACGAACACTACTAAACCCTCTCTATTGATGAGATGTGTTCAGTCATATCACTTCTTTTCCAGCCAGACTATTCCCTTCACCATCCACTTTTCAGATCTACTGTCAGGCAATTATTTAATTAAGCCTCACTCCAAATATGACGATGCTGGACAGAGGGATAAAGCATGAATCAAGTACTTTCAAATCCTCCCAGGGCAAGGAAAAAACTCTATTGAGCGCTTTGTTGTATTTTACACCAAGATATGAGTGATGTTCATTATCATGCCAAAAGAGCAGCCAGACAATTACTGATATGCAGCTGGATGCAAATACTGTGCTTGGGCAAGTTAAACCCCATTGTCAGAGTGTTTTTAGATCTCCACATTTGCTTGTCCAGGGTAAAGAGCCATAATAAAGGTTGGAAAACCCCAATACTAATTTGTTTGATACAATATAGAAAAAATGTGCATAATTTATAATAAGTGGCACAAGGGTTTAGCTGTGAAACTCTCATTGAGGATTCACATATGGAATAAATCCCTGCACTTCATATTGCAGATTTACCTTTTGGCTTTCAGTGTTTGGGTAGTTTTATGGCTTGAATCCACATTCAGAATTTTGAAAGTCTGGACTCAACACATTTTAAGGAGTCAAGTTAAGTGACCCAAAAAAACCAGTCATCCCAAGTGCGTTCTGAACAGCATTTCCTCTTATTGTCAGCTTAACTTAGTAAAATAGTGCAAAAGAAAGTAAACGGCAGCTGTTCGTTCAAATATTTGCTTTTTGCCATATGAATATTAGCAAGCGTCACCGAGTCAAATCAGAGTCTCTAAGGCAAGGGTGGGACCAGCATGGGAACAGAGACAATAGCATCCATATAGATGGTAGTAAAAGGTCCAACCTATGAACAGACTGTACACTGAGTGTTTCCTAAGACGACATTCTCATCAAGAAGTATCCAGGAGGGCCTCCATCCTGAGTTTATGGACCCGTACCACTGGCTGCAGCTCAGCATTAGGTTTCAGTATTAAAATAACTGTTCACATAGCTGCTCTCTCATGTTTTTGGCTAAGCAGGACAATGCTCAGAGCAGGCCCTTAGTCAGTCATTCGAATGAATTCATCCCTTCCTCCCCACGCGTTTGTCTAAAAGACGTCACAACAGAACAAATTAAAACAAGCATTCAAATCATAAAGGTGAGGTGCCCTAGTAAAGACCAGGATTCAGAAGGAGCATGGTGCATTCTCAGACCCACAACAATCTCTCAAAAGTGATGCATCTGGGCTCTGAGGGAAGGGCAGTATGGTTAGCAGCCTCTTGTACTCCAGACTCTCAGATTGCCTTTTTTTAAAAATAAGGCTACGTCTACACTACCACTTATGTCGGCAAAACTTATGTCACTCAGGGAAGTGAATATTCCACACACGCACACACCCTGAGTGATATAAATTACGCTGGCATAAGCACTAGTGTGCACAGCTGTATGTAGGCGAGAGAGCTTCTCCAGCCAACATAGCTTCTGCCGCTCGCAGGGATGTATTTTTATGCTGACGGGAGAGCTCTCTTCCATCGGCAGAGTGTCTTCACCACATGCACTGCAGCTCTGTACATGTAGACATGCCCTAACTCTCTGGTAGATAGAACCTACACTCAATTCACATTTTGCAAGTGATGCAGCGATGTCTGCCTGAGAGAGCATGCAGACAAAAGGTTGTGAGGTGTGAACTGTCCTGTTCATCTCAGCAAGGTTTTAAAACAGAAGCTCGAAGATGAGGATTTAAATATCAACATTAATTTACTGAGCATGATAACTGAGTTTGGTGCTACCAGTGGTGGCATTTGAGAGAACACCACTCATTTTTCCCCTGTTGAGGAGTCAAGCCCAAGGGGCCTAGTAGAGTCTATGGTGGTGTACCTGAACCCCACTTAGGTGCCCTGGATTTAGATTCTCCTGGCAAAATACATGGTTGAATTGTGAACACCTGCACAGTCTGAGAGTGGCATCCTGAGTGGAACTTAAAATACCACTCCCCTCCCCACTGTTTTACCCCATCTGCCTTCTTCTAGCCTTGCTATGGGGTAGCAATCACATCTGTCTCAGAGAAGCTTAATATTTGTGGTGTGAGGATTTTTGGAAGGATGGCAATAGCCTTACTAGAGTGAGACTGTTCAGGTATACAGAGAAATAGTGACACACCCCCTCCAATCCCCAAATGAAAAGGGCAGAAAACCTAGTGCTGCTTTTGTCTTAATGGAAGTGCTAAGTAGAGTAGGTCTAGATAATACTTAGTCTTGCCATGAGTGCAGGGGACTAGACTAGATGACCTCTTGAGGTCCCTTCCAGTCCTACGATTCTATGAAAACCAACAATGGGATGACTGTAAACCAACCCCCCACTTCCGTTGTGTGCCAAAGCACCTCCTCCATCTTGCCAGACTTAGCACTTCCCCCTCTGGCGGTGGCAGGGCCTGGGATAAATCAGCCCCACTCAGGACAGTGTTTGTTTTCCCCCTCTGCGTTTACTTAATATTTTCAAGGTAGGCCTAAGGAGTGCTCCTCCACCAACCAGAAAGACCAGCCAGTCCTTCCCCTAAACAGGCACACTCTGTTCCAGTTGTTTCCTCTAGGGGAAGGTGAGCAGCTTCTCACCCTGGAGAAACCTCTCTCCCTGCTTCCACTAACCTTGCAACAATTTGTCTTTCCTCCCACTCTCTCACCAGATGGGACAGGGGGTGGGGGAAGGTCTCAGGCAGCCCTTAATTGGACTCAAGTGTCCCTAATTAACCTGAGGTAACCCCTTCACACCTTGTAGGGAAGAGGACCTTTATCATTCTAGGGCTAATATACCTGCCACCTGCCTTCCACCACCCTCTTACAGCCCTCCAGCCTGACTTTGTCACACCTGTATTGCACTATTCACCAAGTCTCATTGATCCAGTTGATAACTGTCAGATAAATGTTCCCCGCACCACCATATGAGAGGTGTTTGACCTCTTCACCTTGAACAGTCCCTTGAAAAACGTGTTAACAATCTATTCCACCTTGTATTTAGCTGTGATACTCTGAGTACATTTCCTGGAGGTGAAGAAAAGCTCTGTGTAGTTCAAAAAGCTTGTCTTGCTCACCAACAGAGGATGGACCAACAAAAGATATTACCTCAACCACCTTGTTCCTGTAATGTCCTGGGACCAGCACGGCTACAACAACACTGCATAAGATAGCTATCACTGGGGCTGTGAGTCTGTTTTCCATAATTCTACACATATGCGCTTTGTAGCAATTAGATTGTATTGAGTTCTGAAGGTTACCATTTTCTCATTTCTGATTTCCTGCTGCTTTGCCTAGAAGACACCTATTCACAGCCAGCAAGGAAAGGGACTTTTAGATTTCATCAGTCAAGTTTTTTTGTTTCAGAGTAGCAGCCGTGTCAGTCTGTATCCGCAAAAAGGAAAGGAGGACTTGTGGCACCTTAGAGACTAACAAATTTATTGGAACAAAAGCTTTCGTGAGCTACAGCTCACTTCATCGGATGCATTCAGTGGAAAATACAGTGGGGAGATTTATATACACAGAGAACATGAAACAATGGGTGTTACCATACACACTGTAACGAGAGTGATCAGGTAAGGTGAGCTATTACCAGCAGGAGAGCGGGTTGGGGGGGAACCTTTTGTAGTGATAATCAAGGTGGGCCATTTCCAGCAGTTGACAAGAACGTCTGAGGAATGGGGCGGGGGGAGGGAATAAATATGGGGAAATAGTTTTACTTTGTGTAATGACCCATCCACTCCCAGTCTTTATTCAAGCCTAAATTAATCAGTCTGCTGAATTGGAATTAATTTGCAAACTGGATACAATTAATTTAGGCTTGATAAAGCCCAGGAAAGCTTATGCTCAAATAAATTTGTTAGTTTTTAAGGTGCCACAAGTACTCCTGTTCTTTTTTTGTGTAACTTCCAGCAAAGGAGAATTACCATTGTGTCAACCAGAATCGATGTACCGTTATGTCTCCCTCCTGGTAGCAGAGGGCCATGTTTAGCCAATCAGGAGCTCCTAGGAAGGCCTTTATAGAATCTGCCCGACCTTTTCTATTTAACATTTTATCCTCTCACACGTGCTGTTGCAAAACACCCCCAGGCTACATATCAGCTGAGGTTTGTCACCCAGCTCACGTCACAGGCAAACATCTTCACCTAATACAGCCTCATTTATTTGCTAACTTCTCAGATCCGGTTTAGTGCAACGGCCATGATACTATTCAGAAATGCTATAAGTAGAAACTCTTATAGACATCCCTAACTGCATTTTATGGTTTTTTCCTTCATTTTAATTTCTGCAATCCTCGGAGAAGCTTACCTACTTCACTTTCTATGCAGAACTCAAATTGTTCTTTGTGTTTATCCCTTCTCCAGTACTGATCTCCAGACCCTGTTCCCATTTTTCAGCATCTTCATGCACATCTTGTCCCTTCCCATTGTGAATAATTAATCTCACCGGCAGGTGTCTGCCTGTTTGTGCTGCTCAACCTCACTGAATTTAATTAGCAATAATAAAGTTTTAAATCTAAAAAGAAAATGTTCTTTAAGATTTTATCTGTGGTGTTAAAATATATTCTCTGCTGCTGTGGCTAGCAACACTTTTTCATTTTCTTTTCGCTGTAGCCAGCAAGATCATTTCCTCTAACATCATTTTAGCAGAGCCTTGCCTTTTTCTTCCTTGTCTGTTCAGAAGCTTCCTCCTTCCAGGCTTTACAGTGGCTGGGAATCCAGGGGCCCTTGCATGACACTGCTTGTGCATTATGTCATGGTTTTTCCCAGTTAAGGCCCTGATTCCACAAGGGAATTTAAGTAGGTACCAATCTTCAAGCAGGTAAACTAGTCCCACTGACCTCAGGTGCGTAAGTATTTTGCTAACTCAGAGCCAAAGGCTATGTCTACACTATTGCTTATGTCAGCAAAATGTATGCTGCTCAGGGTTATGAATAATTCACCCTCTGAGAGACATAAATTATGCTGGCATAAGCCGTAGTATGCACAGTGCTATGTCGGAGGGAGAAGCTCTCCCGCCAACATAGCTTCTGCCGCTTGCAGTGGGGGCAGGGGTTTTTTTTATCAAGAGGATCTTCACCACGCACTGCTGCAGCATTGTAAGTTGTAGACATGCCCTAACTCTCTGCTGTCATGTCAGCTGTACCAGCCCATTCTCACCCTGATTGTCAACATTCCCTGTAAGTTTATTTTTTTCTTTTGTTAAAAACAGATGATATAGAATCACTGCAAAAAGTTTGTCCCCATCATTTCTTATTTTAACCAACTAACTCACATCATTGACTTTTTTCTGAGAACATGCTGCAGTTGTTAAAATGTATTATCTAGATTTGTACTGATATTTAATGTTAACCAAAATATGACTACATTATAGAATTCTAACAAGAATATTCAGCATTCCGCTATTACGTTTTAGAATATCCGAGAGTTTTAGAAGCAGTATTGCCCACTTCAGCACTCAAAAATCACAAGTTGACCCCAAAGTCACACAATTGGCTTAGAAAGTCATGAGACGTCTTTAAAATAATTTTAGGTTGTTTATATTTGTGAGGGTTTTGTTTTGTTTTTGTTTTGAGCCATTATATTTCACCTTTTCCTCCATAACAGGAGGGGATAAACTTCAAGAAAGAAAGAAAGAAAGAAAGAAAGAAAGAAAGAAAGAAAGAAAGAAAGAAAGAAAGAAAGAAAGAAGGGATTCTCATGTAATCACAACTCTACAAATATGAAGGAAAATACCCAAGAAAAACACCAGCCAAATATTGTCAGAGTCATGATAAAATCATGAGAGTCAGCAAAATTATAGAAAAGATATAAACCCGTTATGCTTCTAGGTAAAAGCCAACCTTTGACGAATGAGGGTTAGGAAGAAACTGGTCTTCTGTTTCCTATAACTCGGTGGTTCTCAAACTTTTGTACTGGTGACCCCTTTCAAATAGCAAGCCTCTGAGTGCAACCCCCCCCCATAAATTAAAAACACTTGTTTCTATATTTAACACCATTATAAATGCTGGAGGCAAAGCGGGGTTTGGGGTGGAGGCTGACAGCTCGCGACCCCCCATGTAATAACCTCACGACCCCCTGAGGGGTCCCAACTCCCAGTTTGAGAACCCCTGCTATAATTCCTATAACTGCTTACTATGGAGTTTCTTCACCTTCCCCTGAGGCATCTGTGCTGGCCACTATCAGAGACCAAACACTGGATAAGATGGACTTTGAGTCTGATCTAGTATGACAGTTTCTGTATTAACAGTTCCTTTGTCTATCTAATAAATGAACATCAAGTTTTGACTAAAGCCTCTTTCTCCCTTCAGAACTCTAGTTTCCAGACTTGCAAACATCTACTTTCCAGTCTTGCAAGTTCTTTGCCTACTGACTTTAAAAATGCTCCGTCTCTCAGTAATCTGCACACACTGACTATTTTCCTGAAGAAAAAATGTACTTTCCTACTTTTGAGCCACAACCTACCATCTGTTGCTTCTCCCCCTGCCCTGCCCCTTGTTGGCTTTCCCTACATTCCTGTAAACTTCATCGTCACTCGCATCACACTAATCCCAAATTTGGCCTCTTTTTTTTTTTCCTTTGATTCCTATTTTGGGGCCAGTTTAAGGCTACCCCAGCATATGCACACTACATACAGGGAAGAGAATGCAAGCAGCCCAGTCCCAGTCCCTAGCATTCCCACACAGGAAGCAGCTAAAATGCCTGTGCTCCTTGAAAGCAAGCTTCGGTCTCTAGCACAGACAGCGCTGCCTATTGCCCCAGATGCAGCTTGTCTGGGTAGTGTGAGAGCATGGCCATGACCTCTCTCCTGGCAGCCAAGACAGCCCCTACTATACAGGTAAGCAGCTGCACTGAGGAAGCTCATGCTACATCTTTCTAAAAGGTGTAGTAAGCATTGCCAGCATGTGGGCTCCCTTCAGCACCCCAAAAGTATTTTTCTCAATCCTGCCCTAAAAGTCAGGTTCAAGATAAAGTTCCAGTGACTACCAGCTGAGAGATGCACAGGCAGCTTTTCCAATAGCATCTGCAGGCATTTGGGGGCTTGTTTCTCTGGTCCTCTGGGGCCACTTGCTGCGGTGGGGAGGTGTCCTTAAACCAGCCTAAGAAGGCAACAGAGTGTTCCCCCTGTGCAGGGGAATTCTCCACCAATAGAAAGCTAGTACTGGCAGTTCCACAGCCTCCTGCACCTGCCAGCCCACTTTCCCCTGGAGTAAGGTGCTATGGGGGAGTATGTTGGGGAAAGGGCATGGGTGGGACAGGAAAGGGGCATGGCAGAGTGGAACGCTGCTACACTTGATCCTCTCCTGAGGGGCCTTGGTTTGGGGGAACTTGCAATGAGACATCTTGAGCCTGGTTTGCAAAGGTTCTGAGTGCCCACAACTCTGCTTAAAATCCATGGGAGCTACAAGCTAGTACTTTAGAAGTTTTCAAGTACTTTAGAAATTCAAGCCCTTTGTCTCAAGTTGGACCCCAAAACTGGAGACATCCAAAATAAGTGAACTTGAACCTCTCTGTTCCATATGTCAGGGGACTGTTGCCCCCTTACTAACATTCAGTGGGGGTGTTTTGGTTGGCTAGCTCCCAGTACTAAAAAGGGAGAAGGGTCAATGGGGAATCAGGACCCTGAGACTGACAGCCCCCAGGAACAATGGGGAGAGGCCAATGCTCCAGGTTAGCCTGAATGACAGGGCGGGCAGGCTAATCAGGGAGTCAGGAGGCCCCGTCCTCCGTGTGAGCTGGAATTGCCTGGGTCAGACGGAAAGTGGCCGAGCTGAGGAGAAAGCCCGGGCCCAAGCTGAGCTGGGGGGCAGAGTTGGGCCAGATCCAGAGGGATCAGAAAAGCAGCCCAGAGAGAGCAGACTTGCCCTGGGAGCAGAGCTGCAGCAACCAGAGCCAGAGGGGCCAGAAAAGCAGCCCAGGAAGCAGGTCAGTGCTGGGAGCAGAGTCACAGAAGCAGCCTGCAGAGCAGACCTGTCCTGGGAGCAGAGCTGCAGCAACCAGAGCCAGAGGGGCCAAAGAAGCAGCCCAGGGAGCTGGAGGCAGCAGCAGTGCAGAGACAGAGTGGTGCAGCTGAGGCTGGAGCAGTCCGGAGCTGAGTGCAGTGAGCAGCTGAGGAGACCGAGGGGGACCCTGGGCAGCGGGCCCAGCACAGGGAGACAGCTCAGCCAAGAGGCTCTGCAGGCCAGGCTTGGATCGTACCCCCGACAGGGCGGGGGCGACACTGGGAAGAAGGGTCCTACCACTTAGAGCCTGAGAGCGTGTGGCCACCACCAGAGCGAGTGTCCAACCCACAGCATCCCTGCAGCACAGCCAGGGCCTGAGAAGAAGGCCTGGGACTTACAAGGAACAGACTGTGAACTGCCCTGACATTGCAGAGACACTGTTTGTGATGTTCCCTGCCACGGAGCGGGTTGATGTGTTTCCTTTAACCTTTCCCATTTTTCCTTATTCTTTTTAAAATTAATTGTTGATTAAATAACTTGCATTTGCTTTAAATTGTATGTAATGATCAGTGGGTCAGAGAAGTGCCCAGTGCAGAGAGAGTACCCCGGAGTGGGGACACCCTAGCCCCTGTCCTAGGTGACCACAGCAGGGTTGGGGATCGAGCCCCCCAGGAATCCTGGGCCCAGCCTTGTTGGGGTTATGAGGACTCTGCCAGACAGGAGAGTGGAAGGGGAGTCTTCAAGGGCAGGGAGGCCACTGGGTAAAGGAAGTGGGAGCGAGGACTCAGATCCTTTCACTAGCCCACTTCACCAGGGAAGTGCAGAAGCCAGGAAAGTTCCCAACAATAGCAGGACTATTCCCCCTCTTATATGTATATCTAACTTGGGAGTGACAATAATCAGCTACTTCACAAATGTCTTGTAAAGTTTAAATAGTTATGTTAATAAAGCACTTTGCCAGTATAAATTGATAAGCATTTTTATTATTAGCACCAGCGCTGAACTGTGAAAGATATTAAAGGGACATGCACTATCTTCCTGGCACTCACCCTCTGAAACCTCAGGAACATGCATTTCTTAGGAGTGCTCCCTTTTTTGTACACCACCGCTTTTCATTTAGTGCCTGTCAGATCGTTTATATTTTCTGTAATTTTAATGTATTATGTACCTGCCAAGTTGTCTCAGGCGTGTACTCTCAGTGCAATTACATTCAAATAGTGATTTTGCTAAAGCACCTTTGTAGCAATCTGATGGCCATTTCCATGGGAATGGGCTCAGAACTGAGCTGCAAAGTGGCCAGAAATCTCTTATAAGTAACTGTGAGCAAAAATAGGACTTTCTCTCTCATGAGGAAATTCTGATATTTCAACACTTGTTTTTGTCCCAAATCAAGGTGAAAACCCAAATTATCAATTTTTTGCATAACAAAAATATTTCATTTCAGTGTACGAAACTCCTACAATGCACCACACAGCTCAGTCACAGGGGAGACCATGGTGGCGGGTTGTGGTCCACCCACGGGTCTCAGCCAACAGTGGAAGATCGTGGGGGCATAACTGTGGGAATCGTAATTTCCATGAGGCACCATAGGCCGGTGCAGTTTAATGTTGAAGTAATAGAACAAAATATTTTGGTTCAGTTCAACAAACTGAAATATTTTGAATCAGGTCAAACCTATTTTGTTTCAATATTCCCAATGGAAAATCAAAAAGTTTTGGCAAAACTGAATTTTTTCTATGCAAAATTTCAATGTTTTTGGAAACTTCATTCTCCATCGAAAATTCCCAATGAGATCTAATTAAAGTTTCAATGACCACCAACTCAGAGATGCATGGGCTGCTTTTCCCAATATCATTTGCAGATTTTAGAATCTTAACTCTCTATAGTGCTTCTGATTTGAAGTTATTGTTTGTAAAAAATAACGGTATTTTCATAGACATAAATTATTTTTGGCACAAATGAGTTCTGAACAGTTCAGCTAAATATACTGGATTCTTGTTCAGTAAGAAACTTCATTAGCCATTCAAAACAGATTTCATATAGCCCTTTCATAAGAGAAGTTTAACAGTAGCATCAAAGCTTGAACTCAAACAGCACAAAAACTTTCAATATTTAAAAAAAATGTCTTCAAAGACCATTCCAATTTCCAGAAGAAGACTAGGGGAGAGAAAACAAAGGAAAGCTCCTATGCTGTATAACTCAGGGATTCTGAAATCATGGGTGATGAATCTTGAACCCCTCCTGGACCTTTGGGAGTTGGAAATGGAGCCATATGTCCCTGAATGTAATTTTTCCCAGTAATATAGTTAGGATCTGACCTATTACCTCGATGCAGAGCTAGTTGGAAAATTGAAACTTTCAGTGGAAAAATTTCCAACAAAAATGAAAAATAATTTTCATCTATAGTTTTCACAGGAAATGTTGATTCTCACTCTTTCCCCTCCCCCCCCCCCAGTAAAAATTCAAATACCAAAATATTTTGGCTAAAACCTGACTGTGTCCAAAAAAAATGAAATATTTCTATTCAGAAATGCTACTGTGGTGCCTCAGGTAAGTTGTAATTTGAGCGCCTCAGGCTCCCATTCTCGCCTGTAGGTTGGGCTCCCTAAACTTCTCATCAAGCACCACGTCTCCCCTCAGATAGAGAAGAGGCAGTTCATCACTGGACCGCCCTGGCTATGCTGCATCATAACGGATGTAATCTGGCCAGCGACTCTGGCCCATAGAGGGTACTGGGGACATGACGTACCCAACCTACAACTCTCACAAGGCATTAATCTCAACAAAAATATTTTGGTATTCAGTCAAAATATTTCAGTTTTTGGATAAAATAGTTGTTTTCAGGTGTTCTTTTTCTTTCTCCTACGATAAAGCTAAATTTGCTGCAGAAAGCATATACTTTTTGCAAACATTCATTTAGTCAAAAAGCAATTTTCCACTGAAAAATAGTTTCAACTGAAAATTTTCAACCAGTCCTGCCTTGATGTCACAACTTCAGCATTTTTATTGTTATTCTTCAAATTGGCACCTTCACTCTATCAGTGTGAACTGGTCACCATTAAACAAGGCAGCACTGGCCTACAATATTGTGGAATATGATACTAACAGGCATTTCCTTAAGGAAAAATTGTAGCATTCTGTGTCTGTTAGCAAATGGTCACTTTCTAATGACAAGCAATGTGTGTGTGTGTATTCTGTAATTGTACTGTGTGTCTATATAGTTATCAAGCTATGTCTGACAACCAATCATGAATAAATTTATATTTCTCTTCAGTAATGATTGGGAACACAAGGAGAGATGAAGGTCAGCTCTTCCATACAAGTTCTCCCTACTCTACAAAGTCATGAAGATATAAGGGACAGATGCTTGTGCATATAGGCATAATCTGTTAAAATCAATGAAGCTATGCTGAGTTACATCAGCTGAAGTTCTGACACTAACCACACCAACAGGAGAGATTCTCCTGTCAGTGCAGGTAATCCACTTCCCTGAGAGGTGGTAGCTATGTCAATGGAAGAATTCTTTCATCAACTTAGTGCTGTCTACGCAGGGATTTAGGTCACCTTAACTACACTGCACAGGGTGGGGTAGATTTTTCACATCCCTGAGCAACATAGTTATGCTGTCCTAATTTTCTAGTGCAGACCAGGCCTAAAACTGCTCTCTTCAAAGTGTCTCTCCTAACAGACCACTTCTGATATTTGCTTTTCTATCTCCTTCATTGTTTAACTTTCTCTGTATTATTCTTGCTAGTGCAAATATGTTCTCTACATTCTGTAGCTTCTAGAAGCAGCAACATCGGCTGGGGATGGGACATGTGGGGTCACATGTCGCTCCCAGATTTGCTGCTTGGTTTGTACTGAGGATACTCACATGGACTGAGCATGCTTAGTACCACTGCTGAATCCAGCTGCCCTAACCTGGTCCCTCCCCGTCACTATCAGCAGGCACTGGTTGTTTCTGTCTAAAAGGAACAAAGGAAAACGGCAGATGGCAACATTCAGGCGAGCCTATGCTAGAAGCACTACAGAGGCGCGGCTGCATTGATGCAGCTGCACCATTGCAGCATGTCTGGTGAAGATGCTGTATGCCAGTGGGAGAGAGCTCTCCTGTCAGCATAATAAAATCACCTCTGTGAGCGGCAGGAGCTGTGTCAGCAGGAGAAGCTCTCCTGCTGACACAGCACTGTCCACACTGGTGCTTAGGCCGGTGTAACTTACATTGCTTGGGGGGTGGCTTATTCACACCCCGAAGTGACATAAATTATGCCAACATAACCTGTAGTGTAGACAAGCCCTCAGAGTGAAGGCCCTGTTCAGTAGGAACTCAGTGGTACAGTGATATACCACAGCCCTGTCTGGAGGCATGGATCCAAATATGAGTTGGAAGAAGACTTGCTTGTCTCAACTTAATATCCTAGCTGCAATTTTTATTCAAAACATATTGTAAAACCATCCTGCGATGTGGCACAATTCAGCACAACTGTAGCTTCTGCTTAGGAGAGGGTCGGAATGAAAGCTGGGGTATCGGAGGTCAGGACTGAGGGGAGGTCTGCAGTTAAAATGCTGCCCGGGCTGTGCCACTGTGTCACTTTAAGGGCATGGCTACACCTGAAACTTCAAAGCGCTGCCATGGCAACGCTTTGAAGCGCCCGTGTGGTCCCGCGCCGGCATAGCTCCTGGTAATCCACCTCCACGAGGGGATTAGTTTAGAGTGCTGGGAGGTGGTTCCCGATGCTGGGGCACTGTTTACACTGGCGCTTTACAGCGCTGTAACTTGCTGCGCTCAGGGGGGTGTTTTTTCACACCCCGGAGCAAGAAAGTGGCAGCGCTGTAAAGTGCCAATGTAGCCATAGCCTAAGTGAAGAGGCTCCTACACTTCCGAGAAAGCTTCTCCCCTTGGTGTAGTTAATCCACCTCCTCGAGAGGCGGCAGCTATGTCAACGGGAGAAGCTCTCCCATCAACATGGCGCTGTCTACACAGGGGGTTAGGTCGGTATAACTACATCATTCCGGGGTGTCGATTTTTCACACCCCGGAGCGATGTAGTTATATCAGTATATGTCTGTAGTGTAGACCTGGCCTGAGATCTACTGGCAGAGCTAGGTTGGCAAGCTTATCATACAGCTGCCCACACTATGCTTGGCTCGAGTGAGTGACATCGGACTCTTACCAAGCATGCAAACTAAAAAGCGCCCACATTTTTTAATAAAGGAAAGAAAAATATATTTTAAAAGCATTTAAGGAGGCAGTGGAGCTCAGAATCTCTGTTTTCGTTCACCTTCATCTCAGGCCCATGTCTAATGTTAGAAATTCAAGAGAGGTCACTGTAACTGTGGCAACAGGCTGTGCTTGTAGCAGTAAGCTTTAAAATTACCAAGCTGTACAGATTTATTTATCCTGTCAAATCCCCATTGACATGGCACTTCCATTTGTTTTATACATTACCTCATTTTGTTTAGTACGCTGCAGTTTTCCTAAGGATTTTACTGATGTCTGCCACGGAGCATGTATTTTTTCTTCGTCTAGCTTCTCTTTAGCATTTATCAGCTCTTTTTTTTTTTTTAAACTGATTCTGAACAGCTGCCTCCTAGTAACTTGTCACATGCTAACCTTTTTCAAAGTGCTTCTAATACCCCACACACACACACACACACACTCAATATGGATCTTCCAAAAATTCTGATACTTTTCTATAGATGTACTTCAGAGATGACTGGAAACATTTTCAATGGGCTTTTGAAGTCCTCTCCTGCTCTACACTTAATAACCAGACTTCTCAGACAGGGCAGATAGTCTTATGGTTAAGGCACAGAACTGGCACTCAGGAGGGGTCTGAATTCAGATTCCAGCTGTCCCATAGATATCTTGTGTTCTTGGGCAAGCCATTTAACTTCTCTATGACTCAGTTCCCCATCAATAAATGGGGATAATAGTATTTCCTTCCTAGTTATTTAGATTATAAACTCCTTGGTGCAGGGACTGTCTTTTACTATATGTTTGTACAGTGCCTAGCACAATGAGGTCTTGATTTTGTTGGACTTCTATGCACTATTATAATGCAAATAAAAATAATAATTCTAAATATTCCATATTCTGAATGTAAAAGTAACCCCATCCCATAATGCCTTCCTTACTTCAAGATGCCTAATTTTACCTAATCCAAGATTGTAAATTTCTAGAACACAAAATAGTGTAGACAAACCAAAAAACACAAATTCTAGAATCTTATTTTGATCTCACTTACATGAGTTTTACACCACTGTTTTCAGCAAAACTATGTTTAATTTACACCGGTGGATGTGAAATCAGAATCAGACTCAGCTGTTCATATTATTTATTTTTGTCTCTCTTATTGTGGACTTTTAAATTACAATTTTTAAAGGTTTGCTTCATCTATTTAGCCTTTGGTACTTCAGGTGGAGAGCTGAATATTCCAAGAGCACATAACCTACACACTCTAACTTACTTATTACAAGTTACAATTTCCTCTTCTACAGCCCTGGGCCACTGCAGAGTATAAACAATAGCTGTGTCGTGAAAAATGTCCAAAACAAATGCCTCCGTTTCTATGCTGCTCTCAGATCTCTAAAAGAAAGCACAGTGTATATTTAGTTGGCTTAATTTTATGAATAGTTTGGAAAGTATGATATAATGTTCGTTTCTAAATGGTGTAATCTTGGTTAGAATCTTGCTGCAAAGAATTTACCACAATGTAGTGGTTTACTCTTTGTTCTAAATAAGCAATTAAACAGTCAAACTATTTTTCTAAAAGTTTTTTTTCTTTTCTTTTTTTTTGGTCACAATAAAATTAGCCGTCTGTAACCGGCAAAGAAATAATAAAAAGCAAATAACCACCCTCTTCCAATATGGCTTGGCAAAGCAGTGGTAATAAGCAGCTAAAGCTGGAACAAATATTTGCTAATACTCTGACTATTCAGGGGCAGACTCTACACCTGGGATTTCTCTTCATACTTTCTAGATCTTCACACTGTTCCTTTCCCCTCCTGCACATTCTTTCGCTGCCTGAGTAAACCCTTCAATGGTGTTATTTTCAAGGTCTCCTGTTTGTCATAATTTGATGTCAGTTCATCAGTCCTTTCGTTCATCCACACTGGGCCATATTGCAAACTCTCTCATGTAGGATATCAGGATCTAAATCCATGCTTGGGATCCTGAGAGGCTATTCTGCTGACTCATTTGGGCAGCCATAACCTGTAGGTCTCAGGTGAGCAATAGGATAAAAGGTGACTGTCTCTTAAGAGAGTTGGAGTTCAGGCAGAAACCCTTACAGGAAAAAATGTAGAAATGGCCAACTCAGAAAGAGGCTAAGGTTAAGGGTTATATTTATTTTTCTTAAGCAGTGATCAAATTGGTTTGGGGCATGCCCAGTCAGCAATCTGATACTTTATTTTGGGGCTGCTATCTTGTTCTCTAGAATTTCGGCTTCCCTTTTAAAAAGTCATTTGCCCTCCTGTTTGTAGAGAAAATCTTTAATATATGACCCTTGGGCAGGGGTAGTCAATTATTTTTTGTCAGGGTCCAAATTTCTTGGTCAAGGTCCAAACACCAGGGAAAATAATAAAAATAACAACAGTAATGATAATAATAAGTCAAATAAAAAAATTTAGGGGACCGTTCAAAAGCATCTGGCAGTCTGGATTTGGCGCACAGTTCATCTTTTGACCACCCTTGCCCTAGGATAACCAATGCATCAATGCCTGATTGAGTCTGCAGAGAGCTTGAAACGGTGTGAATTTATTTCTTCAGGGAATTAGTGCAGATGTTCAATAACAACAACTTATATGTTAACTTTAACTACTTTATTGCTGACCACAGTATGTCAGAAAGAATTGTAAGAATCATCTTATAAAGATCCGCTCAAACTATTCAGCAATCTGATACTTTATTTCAGGGCTGCTATCTTGTTCTCTAGATTGTGACATCATTACATGACTCTGGGAGCCAGACCCGTAGACCTCTACTATTAAAAAGCTGACTCTACTTTAATCCAGCCTTGCCCATGGCTGTATCCAAACCCTGCGGAGGGACAGCCAAACCCATTATGATCAGCAGAGCCTAACAGAACATTTGAACAAATGGACAATCTGCTCCGAGTACCATTTCATTCTGATGTCTCAAGTAGGTGGAACTTGGCTTGTGGGTGGATCTTGGGAGAGTACTGCTACTTTTTCTTCACTCCAACTCAATCCCTGTTCTGACGTTAACAAAGGAAAACCCCAGACAAGGGGTGAGTGCTGAAGACTTATCAAGAAGGTGTAGGCTGAGTTGAGTGAGGACTCTGACTGTTTGCATGTAAACAGGATGCAGAAAGGATTCATTGACCTGAAGAAATCCATGGTTTGTCTTCTGTAGAAGATATGTTATGTTTCCCCCTCCTCAACAAAATTAGTGTCTGTGAAATATATAGGCTGAGCATCTCTAGAAAAAACATAGTCAAATCTCTGCTGGATAATATGGCCACAGGGTATGGGTGTAGCATTCTGCCCTACCCCTTTTCTGCACCATTATTGTGTTTTGGCTTCCATCCTTGCTCTGCACTGAAAGGAACCAGTGGCCTGTATAAACTGGCTGTGGTTTTTACAGGCCATTTAAGTCTGAGGGCTTGTCTACACTTACAGTGCTGCACTGGTGCTGCTGAGCCACTGTAGCACTGAATGAAGACGCTACCTACGCCAATGGGAGAGCGAGCTCTCCCATGGCCATAGGCATTCCACTTTCCCAAGAGGCGTTAGCAATGTCAACAGGAGAAGCCCTCCCATCACCATAGCACTGTCTGCACCAGAGGTTAGGTCAGCCTAACTATGTTGCTCAGGGGTGTGAAAAATCCATACTCCTGAGCGATGTAGTTATACCCACATAAGTTTGCAATGTAGACCAAGCCTGAGATGTCCTTTCCACTGTGCCTATTTTTCTTGCAAGTAATGCTCCTTTTCAATAGAGGAAAATTATCTTTGAAAACTTCAATTTCCAAAGGAGCTCTGCCTTTTCCAGTTCCAAATCATCTCCAGCAAGTAACAACCTTGTATGTAACATTTAGTCAAACACCTTTGCTGAGCACAGTGTTTCATACCTGATGGTACTGTAGCTTCCAGCAGGGAAAGCTAATTCATTCTCCTGAACCCTTTATGATCCCCAGAAGTCCAGGTTGCCACCTTTTCAAAAACAGAAGAGAATAAAATCAGCTACTACAAAAATGTTTTAAGAGGCTGAGGTCCAGCAGGGACTCCATAAACATTGTGGTTTTAGAGGCACTGAGATCCAGTCAGGACAATTCCATTGGCCTTCACCTAACCCATTCAATCATTTATTGGTGAAAACTATTTACAAAATTTCTTTTAAGAAGCTGTTGTGGGCTACGGTGTTCGAAGCACCACAGGCTGGCAGGGGTACTCTGGAAAACGAGACCCACACACAGCTAAGCAAGTTATTGGCTTTATTGAAGGTTGGTGACACACCCGCAACAGGGACTCCAAGCGTTGCTGTCACAGAGGCGGAGAACCCAGCACACTGAAGCTTTGCCTGGGACGGAGTACAACGAAGGGGTAAACAGCAAGCCCTAATAAGCAGTACACAAGATCAGCTCATGAATATATAATAAGGTACTTCCCAACAGGGGCTTTCCGCTACCTGCACAGGGCCCTGCGTGGGGCAGATAGAACCGGCCGAAACCGGTTAGAGTTGGTTCTCCATGTCCTACAGTAACCGGGTGGCCTCGAGAAAGTGGAAGTTCCCTAGCTAGGCCATAACAAAGTCTTCCGCAGTCCCTTACAGAAGCCTTTTTTTTTTTTTTTAGTATTTATTACAAAATCCCATCCTGACAACAATCATCAAACTCACCACATATGAAACTTCAGTAATTTTAAAATAACGGATTTCCTGGAATAGCTTTCACATTTTTAATAGCTGTGACTTTCTTTATTACACCCTGAAAAAGCAATGAATGGACTGAAGGACAGATTCTAAAATTACAGGGTAGCCCCATGTTTTTAGTGAGGGGCAACCTCACTGGCATCTTGTATTGAACAAAGATTTCTATTAAGGGATAGCTTTCTATGACGGGTGCTCAAATATATTGGGATGTAACTAACATCTGATTACCAACCACACTGGTTGTGTTGCACTTTTAAAAGGCAGACTACTATATGCTGTGTTATTGTAGCCATGTTGGTCCCAGGATATTAGAGAGATAAGGTGGATGAGGTAATATTTTTTATTGGAATGCTATTAGTGAGAAAAGTTGGGCCAATAAAAGATATTACCTCACCCACCTCATCTCTCCCATAATAATTAACTCACTTAATTTGCAGCAGAAGCAAGATTTAACCTTATAGACTCTTTAAATGTATTTTGTCTGATCAGCTCAGAACTTCGATTATTTATTTTGGACTACAAGGAATTTCTCTCTTCTCTCAGTGACCTGTTATGTCAAATTGTTAAATTACATTTTTAAGCTCTAACGCAACTAAAAAGCTTATTCAGCTTTCTCTATAAATTAGTGCAGTTTTCCCTGATTCCCATGGAGCTGTAAGTACCACAGAGCTGCTAGCCATCCTCATTAGACCACCTGCTAAGCACTGGCAGTTGACAGTTAAATAGGCCAACAAGAGCAAAGCATTTCAAAGGCCAAAGACAGTGGCTGTTTCAAAACAGTACCACAGCACAATGGGTCAAATTCATCCCCTGTCTAACCCTGCTGAAGCCAGTGGAGTTAGGATGAATTCAACTCAATGCATTTAAGGTTAAAGTGATCAGCCTGAAGCAGGCTGCAGGGTTTTCTGTTTATTCATGGATCTCAGACATTCCATCTCCCTGTAAAGAAAAATGGAGGCAGTTAATGCTACCTGGATTTGTTGAAATGCAGAGTATCAAGACTTCAAACATGCTGAATCCCTGAACTGACAATAATCCAAAGAGACAAGGTGGGTGAGGCAATATCTTTTATTGGAGCCACTTATTACCTCACCCATCTTGTCTCTCTAATGTTGTGGGACCAACAAGGCTACAGCTACACTGCAAACAATAATCCAAAGACTGAGCCCACTAGAATTTACTGTGAGTTGGAACTGGGTTGCGCAGGTCCAACCAGGAGCAGGTACCTACAAATCTGATGGTGATAATTAGTTGACACACAGGTGGAGTTAAGACAGAGAGGGGGGAAAAGAGCCAAACTTACAGGCACTGCTATTTTAGGTTCTACTATTTCTGAAAGCTGAGTCTCACAAAAGCAGTGTTCCTAATATCATTCTTTGAACGTTGAGTAGTGTTCAGTGGCTGCTGTTGTGACCTCATCCCTAGAAGTGATCCATCCTAGAATCAGTGATGGAAAAAGATGCTGCTGATTCTATTATTTCTAAGCATCCACAGGTAGGTAGGATATATTTTGTAGGATAACAATAGTTGGGCACCCTTATTTAGGCCTTTCTCTGTTGGTGAGCTTACATTTTCCTGCTTGCATGGATGGGAGACCTCTTCTCTTACCCAGTTTGGAGACTTACCATGCCTGCACTAAACTGTGAAAACCTTAAAAGCAGCTGTACTTCTCAGAGTTCTACTGAAACAGCATGATCAAGCTTTGGGAGTGAGGGCGTTACCCATCCTCACTTAACACACTCCACAGTACAGCAGCCTACCCTGACAACCTTTTACTGTGCTTCCTCCAGAGAAAGTCTCTCAGGAATGACTAGTTGTATTACCTTCCCCTAGGGGATCAACACACCACTTCTACATCCCTTACACCTGTAGCTCCGAACAGTAAAGAGAGCAGCGTTGATGGATGTGATGTGTGTATAAACCCCACTCTGGTTGTCTGTGGTAACAGGAGCCTGAGCTCAACCAGGCTACTGGGTAGAGGACTGTGAGGCATAACTGGTGATCAAACCCAGCTCAGGAGGAGATGAGTCTTCACAAAGGAAGTAGCAGAGGGCAGCGGGGGGGAGGGTAGGAAGGGGTGGCTGCAGGGAGAGAAGAAAGAACTCTGCAATCCCTTTCTTGGTACTTGAGAGGGGAGAGAGACCAGGAAGGTCCAGGAGGAATCCCAATGGGAAAGTTGGTCCTGGGATCCTCTCCCAAGTAGAGATGTCTGGCAGAAGGTCAGGAGAAACACAGAGCAGCCACTGGGAAGCAGGCCATGGTGGTGAGCCAAGGTAAAAGGGCAGGATCTGGACCTCCAATGAGAGAGCCCAGGGAGGCTTTCAGCCGAGGAACTGAGCAAGGGAGGAAAGGTCAAGCCTATGTGGGGTGGAAGTTGGTTTAAATTTGTACTTTTGGTTAGGGACTTATTGGGGGATTCAAGGGAGAGCCCTGTGGTGGCCCTGAAAGAGGCGTGAACTTAAAGAGGCTGTGGTAGGAACAAGTCCAGGTAGGCAGCTTCAAGGAATCTGACAGAGCAGATATTGGTTGCTGGTTACAGGGTCCCTGGACTGGAACCCAGTACAGTGGGAGGGCCTGAGTTCCCTTACCAGCCACCAGGGAACATGGCATAGGAGATAAGGATTAGACAGAGCCCCCTGAGATAAAAAAGTGTAAGGACCATGAGGTTCAGAGTTGGGGCTGGTGACCTTATGCAAGGACACTGGCATTCTTGTGTTGGACTTTATGTAACCCCAGAAGGGATGGAATTCAACCATGGCCTGGCCAGAAGGTCAAGTCACTGAAAGAGGCAGACCACCACAGGACCGGAGTGACCATCAGCAAGGGGTGATAGAGGAAAGAGATGCTATGACACACCCAGCAAGGAGTGGGGGCCGGCGGGGGGGAGCAGCGGTGAGTCTGCCCTTCAACAGTGAACTCCAGTGGAAGTGTTATGCAGTTCTCTTCAGCTTAAATGATGATGGCGGGTACATGGGGGTATTAAGACAGGAGTTAAAAATGAATTATCACGTCTCTTCATCAGAGCCATGGAAGGCCCCATAGGGGGAAAACCCAGCCTTTGAATTGTTCTACACTACTTCAATTGCCTCATCAACACATGTGACCCCCTGCTTGTGAACACTGTGATCCAATCACACACGACATCTAGAGATCACTCCAAGCTGCTAAGTTTGGATCTGGGTCTAAGAACTGCATTCCCATATCTCTAGTGTTCGTATTGGAGGTATTTGGTTGGTCCCATTTTAGAAAGATGGTTCATTCAGATCCACATACAAACTTCCCAAAGTTTAGGATAATGGGTTCTGGAGTCTTGGTTCAAGTCTACCTCTGATGACATCACGTGCCAGGCTGTATCAAAAGGTTGATGCATTAGGATCTGCATCATGATGTGCCTATCAGACAAGAAGTTGATAAGTGCCTAATGGTACACAGTATCTTGTGATAGAGCTGATTCCTAGATGAGCTTTCTAGCAGTGGCCACATTTCCTGAGGTTATTAAAGAGGGAAAATTGAGGGATATTATTATTTGCATTACCATAGCACCCAGGAACCCTAATCATAGACCAAGACACTGTTTTGCTAGGCACTGTACAAACACAGAACAAAAAGCGGGTCCCTGCCCCAAATGTTTACTATCTAACTATAAGATGAGAGATGACAGGTGAATACAGGCAGACAGACAGAGGAGTACAAGGAAGCAATGAGACACTATTAGGATGATAAGCAACAATGTCTACACACCAGCAGCCTGTTGTCAAATTACTCTATAACTCACAAAACAATACAAAGTTTTTTGTCATGCTAATATTCTGTCACAGAACTGTAATCTCATATGAATACAGAAGTTAGAGCTACACCCTTCTATCCAGCCTTCAAAGGAAGTCAACATAATAATTTGGTTAACAAGTCACACTTATGTGTGAATGAATTGCAGCTAAGTGCAAACCTGGCAGTTCAATTATAAAATATGTCAAGGCCTTCCAGAAGCGATTACCACCATAATATTGAATAAGGTTACCACAGGCATGACTGACTAATTGGCAACACTAAATCTATTTTTAAATGTCAAACAGCATCTTAGTTATGTATGTTTTTTATAGAGCAAAAGAGCAAAATAGTGGGAACCAGTGAGACACATCTACTTAAATGTCTGTCTGTATTTCTAATGAAAGCTACATGTTCCAAGGGATTTTAACTCAACTGGCTGAAATCACACCAGCCTAAAATGTAATCTACAAATTTGCCAGCACTGACGTAATTTCCACCCAAAATGAAAGACTATTAAAGTCGTTTCTGAAGTTAAGGGACTTTTTATTACCTGAAAGAGATTTAATTTTAGGAAGGATGTTTTCCAGGCACTATAAAATTCTCTTAATTGACCCATCCCAATCAAAAGAGAAACATGGTAATTAAGTGGTTGTCTTAGCCATTTATAGAAATACATTTTGCTGGGAGATAGTCACCCTCATGTACTCAGTTACTTTAAAAATAAGCATACTAAAAATCATTGAAGTCTTTTAAAACTGTACTGTACCGAGGCATGTGTGTGGTGGGGTTTATTTGTTATGAACAGTGTCCCAAATGAGCTTTGCATATATGTAAGATGACAGGGCCCCTGCCCCAAACAGCTGACAATCTAGAGACAAAACACAAATGAAGACTGGGGGAAAGGGCAGGGTAACATAGCATCACACTTTTATTTCTTTGGTTTAGATACACGTCTTTGGGGGGAAGGGGGAATGTTAAGCTCATAAGAGCAAGGGAGAAAGAGTAAGTTCTTCCAGTGAAGCATCTGTTATACTATTTTGCTACCCCACCTGAAAACCAACCACTACAATGATTAAATCAGAGAAGAATAAAAGTTTCGCCCGGTGAGTGTAACGCGCAGTTGTGGCTTTAACAGTGTAGTTCTCCGAATGAAGAATCCATGTCGAAGAACCTGTTCTGGTGCCCCAAACTACAGTGTAGGTTCCAGCAGGGGGCTCCAAAGAAGGAGTAGCCAGTCTTCATAGCCAGCAGCCATACACATGCAAAGTTGCCCTTCTTGAAATAAGTGCATGTGCAGCTAAATGTTGATAGATATTTGGGACAGAAGGGCATGTCCCAACTAACATGTTGACAGACATTTGTGCATTTGAGACATAAATGTGCTTCCCAAGTTAAATGTTGACAGATAAACATCAGTATCTGTGCAGTGGACAGTTTAAATGAGCAAACAGCTTATTAGCTACAGATAAACAGCAGTGGCATTTAAACACACTAGATGAGCCACGTATCCAGTGCTTTGAGTAAGCTAAAATGCATTGCAGTGAATCTCTTCCCCAGCAATTGTCCCTGTAAAATGAATGTGGCACTTATCAGGGAGCAGATTAAGAGTATTCCATTGTAACTAACCTTTATGTGGATTGACGCCTTTCTAGTACTTTTAATACTGGCCATGATGATTATATTGGAAAAATAGTTAGTGAACATGCAAGCTGTTGCACTGAAAAAAAAACAACAACCAAAAAAAGTTTCCTGTACAATCCTGTGTTCTGCAATATAACTTTTTTAAATTATGTATTGATAATCAAGGTTAATATATGTATATGATCTTGGTAATTTCCAGCTGAATCATAGTGAAAGTTGCCAGACCAAGTATGCATTTAACCAAAAAAACAACAACCTTGTTTCAATCCAGATTTGACTGCTGAAGCAATAAAAAATAAAATATTTCTTACAGTATTAGGCTCTAGTTCAAGAGTGAGTTCATCTTTCCTATTTAAAAACAGAAACCTTTCAAAATGGCTGTAAAGCACTTTACCCATGCTAGCTGTGCAGTATTTTTCTCTGGTATCTAAATGCATATTGCTTGTTCTGAGTTTCTTTACATATTAGCCAACACTGGGTAGACCAGTGGAAAGTTAAATTATTGGTACTGAGCACTAATTATTTGGAGTTAGACTGAACCCTGTGAAAGGAATGGTGCAGGAGAAACCACAGAAAGGAATTGCGACTCAGGTATGTCTACACTATGGAATAAGGTCGAATTTATAGAAGTCGGTTTTTTAGGAATCGGTTTTATATATTCGAGTGTGTGTGTCCCCACAGAAAATGTTCTAAGTGCATTAAGTGCATTAACTCGGCAGAGCGCTTCCACAGTACCGAGGCTAGAGTCGACTTCCGGAGCGTTGCACTGTGGGTAGCTATCCCACAGTTCCCGCAGTCTCCGCTGCCCATTGGAATTCTGGGTTGAGATCCCAATGCCTGATGGGGCTAAAACATTGTCGCGGGTGGTTCTGGGTACATATCGTCAGGCCCCCGTTCCCTCCCTCCCTCCGTGAAAGCAAGGGCAGACAATCGTTTCGCGCCTTTTTTCCTGAGTTACCTGTGCAGACGCCATACCACGGCAAGCATGGAGCCCGCTCAGGTAACCGTCACCCTATGTCTCCTGGGTGCTGGCAGACGCGGTACGGCATTGCTACACAGTAGCAGCAACCCCTTGCCTTGTGGTAGCAGACGGTACAGTACGACTGGTAGCCGTCATCGTCATGTCCGAGGTGCTCCTGGCCACGTCGGCTGGGAGCGCCTGGGCAGACATGGGCGCAGGGACTAAATTTGGAGTGACTTGACCAGGTCATTCTCTTTAGTCCTGCAGTCAGTCCTATTGAACCGTCTTATGGTGAGCGGGCAGGCGATACGGACTGCTAGCAGTCGTACTGTACCATCTTCTGCCGAGCAGCCATGAGATGTGGATGGCATGCAGTCCTTCTGCACCGTCTGCTGCCAGCCAAAGATGTAAAAGATAGATGGAGTGGGTCAAAACAAGAAATAGACCAGATTTGTTTTGTACTCATTTGCCTCCTCCCCTGTCTAGGGGACTCATTCCTCTAGGTCACACTGCAGTCACTCACAGAGAAGGTGCAGCGAGGTAAATCTAGCCATGTATCAATCAGAGGCCAGGCTAACCTCCTTGTTCCAATAAGAACGATAACTTAGGTGCACCATTTCTTATTGGAACCCTCCGTGAAGTCCTGCCTGAAATACTCCTTGATGTAAAGACACCCCCTTTGTTGATTTTAGCTCCCTGAAGCCAACCCTGTAAGCCGTGTCGTCAGTCGCCCCTCCCTCCATCAGAGCAACGGCAGACAATCGTTCCGCGCCTTTTTTCTGTGCGGACGCCATACCAAGGCAAGCATGGAGGCCGCTCAGCTCACTTTGGCAATTAGGAGCACATTAAACACCACACGCATTATCCAGCAGTATATGCAGCACCAGAACCTGGCAAAGTGATACCGGGCGAGGAGGCGACGTCAGTGCGGTCACGTGAGTGATCAGGACATGGACACAGATTTCTCTGAAAGCATGGGCCCTGCCAATGCATGCATCATGGTGCTAATGGGGCAGGTTCATGCTGTGGAACGCCAATTCTGGGCTCAGGAAAAAAGCACAGACTGGTGGGACCACATAGTGTTGCAGGTCTGGGACGATTCCCAGTGGCTGCGAAACTTTCGCATGCGTAAGGGCACTTTCATGGAACTTTGTGACTTGCTTTCCCCTGCCCTGAGGCGCATGAATACCAAGATGAGAGCAGCCTTCACAGTTGAGAAGCGAGTGGCGATAGCCCTGTGGAAGCTTGCAACGCCAGACAGCTACCGGTCAGTTGGGAATCAATTCGGAGTGGGCAAATCTACTGTGGGGGCTGCTGTGATGCAAGTAGCCCACGCAATCAAAGATCTGCTGATATCAAGGGTAGTGACCCTGGGAAATGTGCAGGTCATAGTGGATGGCTTTGCTGCAATGGGATTCCCTAACTGTGGTGGGGCTATAGACGGAACCCATATCCCTATCTTGGCACCGGAGCACCAAGCCGCCGAGTACATAAACTGCAAGGGGTACTTTTCGATAGTGCTGCAAGCTCTGGTGGATCACAAGGGACGTTTCACCAACATCAACGTGGGATGGCCGGGAAAGGTGCATGATGCTCGCATCTTCAGGAACTCTGGTCTGTTTCAAAAGCTGCAGGAAGGGACTTTATTCCCAGACCAGAAAATAACTGTTGGGGATGTTGAAATGCCTATATGTATCCTTGGGGACCCAGCCTACCCCTTAATGCCATGGCTCATGAAGCTGTACACAGGCAGCCTGGACAGTAGTCAGGAGCTGTTCAACTACAGGCTGAGCAAGTGCAGAATGGTGGTAGAATGTGCATTTGGACGTTTAAAGGCGCGCTGGCGCAGTTTACTGACTCGCTTAGACCTCAGCGAAACCAATATTCCCACTGTTATTACTGCTTGCTGTGTGCTCCACAATATCTGTGAGAGTAAGGGGCAGATGTTTATGGCGGGGTGGGAGGTTGAGGCAAATCGCCTGGCTGCTGGTTACGCGCAGCCAGACACCAGGGCGGTTAGAAGAGCACAGGAGGGCGCGGTACGCATCAGAGAAGCTTTGAAAACCAGTTTCATGACTGGCCAGGCTACGGTGTGAAAGTTCTGTTTGTTTCTCCTTGATGAAACCCCCCGCCCCTTGGTTCACTCTACTTCCCTGTAAGCTAACCACCCGCCCCTCCTCCCTTCAATCACTGCTTGCAGAGGCAATAAAGTCATTGTTGCTTCACATTCATGCATTCTTTATTCATTCATCACACAAATAGGGGGATGACTACCAAGGTAGCCCAGGAGGGGTGGTGGAGGAGGGAAGGAAAATGCCACACAGCACTTTAAGCACAGCACTTTAAAAGTTTACAACTTTAAAATTTATTGAATGACAGCCTTCTTTTTTTGGGCAATCCTCTGTGGTGGAGTGGCTGGTTGGCCGGAGGCCCCCCCACCGCGTTCTTGGGCGTCTGGGTGTGGAGGCTATGGAACTTTGGGAGGAGGGCGGTTGGTTACAGAGGGGCTGCAGTGGCAGTCTGTGCTCCAGCTGCCTTTGCTGCAGCTCAACCATACACTGGAGCATACTGGTTTGGTCCTGCAGCAGCCTCAGCATTGAATCCTGCCTCCTCTCATCACGCTGCCGCCACATTTGAGCTTCAGCCCTGTCTTCAGGCCGCCACTTACTCTCTTCAGCCCGCCACTTACTCTCTTCAGCCCACCACCTCTCCTCCCGGTCATTTTGTGCTTTCCTGCACTCTGACATTATTTGCCTCCACGCATTCGTCTGTGCTCTGTCACCGTGGGAGGATAGCATGAGCTTGGAGAACATTTCATCGCGAGTGCGTTTTTTTTTCTTTCTAAGCTTCACTAGCCTCTGGGAAGGAGAAGATCCTGTGATCATTGAAACACATGCAGCTGGTGGAGAAAAAAAAGGGACAGCGGTATTTAAAAAGACACATTTTATAAAACAGTGGCTACACTCTTTCAGGGTAAACCTTGCTGTTAACATTACATACATAGCACATGTGCTTTCGTTACAAGGTCACATTTTGCCTCCTCCCACCGCGTGACTACCCCCTCAACCTTCCCCCCTCCCTGTGGCTAACAGCGGGGAACATTTCTGTTTAGCCACAGGCAAACAGCCCAGCAGGAATGGGCTCCTCTGAGTGTCCCCTGAAGAAAAGCACTCTATTTCAACCAGGTGACCATGAATTATATCTCACTCTCCTGAGGATAACACAGAGAGATAAAGAACGGATGTTGTTTGAATGCCAGCAAACATACACTGCAATGCTTTGTTCTACAATGATTTCCGAGTACGTGTTACTGGCCTGGAGTGGTAAAGTGTCCTACCATGAAGGACGCAATAAGGCTGCCCTCCCCAGAAACCTTTTGTAAAGGCTTTAGGACTACATCTAGGAGAACCGCAAATGCCAGGGCAAAGTAATCCTTTCACATGCTTGCTTTTAAACCATGTATAGTATTTTAAAAGGTACACTCATCAGAGGTCCCTTCTCCGCCTGCTGGGTCCAGGAGGCAGCCTTGGGTGGGTTCGGGGGATACTGGCTCCAGGTCTAGGGTGAGAAACAGTTCCTGGCTGTCGGGAAAACCGGTTTCTCCGCTTGCTTGCTGTGAGCTATCTACAACCTCCTCCTCATCATCATCTTCTTCGTCCCTGTCATAAATATAAAGGGAAGGGTAAACCCCTTTGAAATCCCTCCTGGCCAGGGGAAAGCTCCTCTCACCTGTAAAGGGTTAAGAAGCTAAAGGTAACCTCGCTGGCACCTGACCAAAATGACCAATGAGGAGACAAGATACTTTCAAAAGCTGGGAGGAGGGAGAGAAACAAAGGGTCTGTGTCTGTCTGTATGCTGGTCTTTACCGGGGATAGACCAGGAATGGAGTCTTAGAACTTTTAGTAAGTAATCTAGCTAGGTATGTGTTAGATTATGATTTCTTTAAATGGCTGAGAAAAGAATTGTGCTGAATAGAATAACTATTTCTGTCTATGTATCTTTTTTGTAACTTAAGGTTTTGCCTAGAGGGGTTCTCTATGTTTTTGAATCTAATTACCCTGTAAGATATCTACCATCCTGATTTTACAGGGGGGATTTCTTTATTTCTATTTACTTCTATTTTTTATTAAAAGTCTTCTTGTAAAAAACTGAATGCTTTTTCATTGTTCTCAGATCCAAGGGTTTGGGTCTGTGGTCACCTATGCAAATTGGTGAGGCTTTTTATCCAACATTTCCCAGGAAAGGGGGGGTGCAAGTGTTGGGAGGATTGTTCATTGTTCTTAAGATCCAAGGGTCTGGGTCTGTAGTCACCTAGGCAAATTGGTGAGGCTTTTTACCAAACCTTGTCCAGGAAGTGGGGTGCAAGGTTTTGGGAAGTATTTTGGGGGGAAGAACGCGTCCAAACAGCTCTTCCCCAGTAACCAGTATTAGTTTGGTGGTGGTAGCGGCCAGTCCAAGGACAACGGGTGGAATATTTTGTACCTTGGGGAAGTTTTGACCTAAGCTGGTAAAGATAAGCTTAGGAGGTTTTTCATGCAGGTCCCCACATCTGTACCCTAGAGTTCAGAGTGGGGGAGGAACCTTGACAGTCCCCAAAACCTGCTTCCGTATTGCCTCCATCTCCATTGAAGGAGTCAAACAACACGGCTGGGGTAGTGGTGGCTGAACCCCCTAAAATGGCATGCAGCTCATCATAGAAGCGGCATGTTTGGGGCTCTGACCCAGAGCGGCTGTTCGCCTCTCTGGTTTTCTGGTAGGCTTGCCTCAGCTCCTTCAGTTTCACGCGGCACTGCTTCGGGTCCCTGTTATGGCCTCTGTCCTTCATGCCCTGGGAGATTTTCACAAAGGTTTTGGCATTTCGAAAACTGGAACGGAGTTCTGATAGCACGGATTCCTCTCCCCAAACAGCGATTAGATCCCGTACCTCCCATTCGGTCCATGCTGGAGCTCTTTTGAGATTCTGGGACTCCATCATGGTCACCTGTGCTGATGAGCTCTGCATGGTCACCTGCAGCTTGCCACGCTGGCCAAACAGGAAATGAGATTCAAAAGTTCGCGGTTCTTTTCCTGTCTACCTGGCCAGTGCATCTGAGTTGAGAGTGCTGTCCAGAGCGGTCATAATGGAGCACTCTGGGATAGCTCCCGGAGGCCGATACCATCGAATTGTGTCCACAGTACCCCAAATTCGAGCCGGCAACGTCGATTTAAGCGCTAATCCACTTGTCAGGGGTGGAGTAAGGAAATCGATTTTAAGAGCCCTTTAAGTCGAAATAAAGGGCTTCATTGTGTGGACCGGTGCAGGTTTACATCGATTTAACGCTGCTAAATTCGACCTAAAGTCCTAGTGTAGACCAGGGCTAGTTGCCTTGCCATTTCTTCCCTACTCCCCGTTCGCTCCGGTGAGGATGCAATCTACTTCCCCAACCTTGCTGAGTCAGCTTTAGGAGGTGCAACAAATGCTCCTGCCCACTACCCAGCCTTGCTTGCCCACCTGCTTACAGGAGCAGGGGAGAGTACTGGGCATACAGCAGCTATTCCCTATCCTGAACCCAAATGCATGACACATAGAGTCATAATGGTGAGCAGAACTAAACTAGGGCCAGGCACAGTCCCAGAGGGGAAGGGATTGTTGACTAAGAGAAAGAGTTAAGGGTTTGTAAAAAGAAAAGGAGGACTTGTGGCACCTTAGAGACTAACAAATTTATTTGAGCATAAGCTTTCGTGAGCTACAGCTCACTTCATCGGATGCATTCAGTGGAAAATACAGTGGGGAGATTTATATACACAGAGAACATGAAACAATGGGTGTTACCATATACACTGTAGTGAGAGTGATCAGGTAAGGTGAGCTATTACCAGTGGGGGGGGGGGTGAACCTTTTGTAGTGATAATCAAGGTGGGCCATTTCCAGCAGTTGACAAGCACCTCTGAGGAACAGTGGGGCGGGGGGAGAAATAAACATGGGGAAATAGTTTTACTTTGTCTAATGACCCGTCCACTCCCAGTCTCTATTCAAGCCTAAGTTAATTGTATCCAGTTTGCAAATTAATTTCAATTCAGCAGTCTCTCGTTGGAGTCTGTTTTTGAAGTTTTTTTGTTGAAGAATTGCAACTTTTAGGTCTGTAATCGAGTGACCAAAGAGATTGAAGTGTTCTCCAACTGGTTTTTGAATGTTATAATTCTTGACGTCTGATTTGTGTCCATTTATTCTTTTACGTAGAGACTGTCCAGTTTGGCCAATGTACATGGCAGAGAGGCATTGCTGGCACATGATGGCATATATCACAGTGGTAGATGTGCAGGTGAACGAGCCTCTGATAGTGTGGCTGATGTGATTAGGCCCTGTGATGGTGTCCCCTGAATAGATATGTGGACACAGTTGGCAACAGGCTTTGTTGCAAGGATAGGTTCCTGGGTTAGTGGTTCTGTTGTGTGGTGTGTGGTTGCTGGTGAGTATTTGCTTCAGGTTGGGGGGCTGTCTGTAAGCAGACCTAAAAGTTGCAATTCTTCAACAAAAAAACTTCAAAAACAGACTATGTATATAAATCTCCCCACTGTATTTTCCACTGAATGCATCCGATGAAGTGAGCTGTAGCTCACGAAAGCTTTTGCTCAAATAAATTTGTTAGTCTCTAAGGTGCCACAAGTCCTCCTTTTCTTTTTGCGAATACAGACTAACACGGCTGCTACTCTGAAACCTATCATTAAGGGTTTGTGTGAGCTTCCTGCTGGGAGAGAAAGTGAGACTGTTTTGTACCAGCAGCAGGACGGGAGCTGCTGTAAACCCTCTTCCAGTAACAAATGTTGTGTATGTTCTCCGATTGTTTACTGAGCTCATGCCGGTGTCACAATTCCAGGGACTCTGCCTGCTTATGCTAATCCACCAATAAGGAGACCATGAGATCACAGAACAAAAACTGTAGTTACAGCACTGTATCTTCTGAACTGAACACCTCTCATATCAGACTATAAAATTAAAGGATTTGAGGGACTTTATTTTTGCATGTTATTGATCTGATGTGTCTTCACCATAGGCACGGCCTGCCCTATGGACCATCTTTGTCTTTTTCCCATGCTGATTTATTACAACAGATTTACAGTTGAAATATGGTAAGTCCCTTTATCTGCAGGCCTTAGTCCTAAATTGGGTCAAATGAAGCTATTGAGAATGTTTTAGTGGGTGCATGTTTTTTATGATTTTTGTTTTCAAATGGTCTAATGGCCTTCTATTTGAAAATGGACTTTCACACTATATCCGGTTTTAGGAGGGGGATAGGGAGAAGAAGGAAAGCATTTTTACCAAATAAAATCTAAGTGCCCAAGGCCTGATTCTGCATTTGCTCTGTTTGCATAATGACTACAGAATGAGGCGTACAGAAATGTCTCCACATTTCCTCTTCTTTTGTTAAATATTCATATTTTAATAAGGATTTGATCCATCACAGCCAAGCTTCACCTGTTGGATCCTGCAATGAAAGCATAATCCTGCATTTCTGACATCAGCATCTATTGCACCCAAGTACTTCCGTTTGTGCAGTATGTAGCAGAATGCCTTCTGAGCAAGAAAAACTGTCAAGAACACATTTCACCAGTGTGGTACATCCTCTACTGGGTCCTCATCAGATTCTAGTTCCAGTTTAGGGTTCTGGTCCTAATCTTAAAGTCGTGATTGGGCTGGAGCCAGGTTATTTTAGGGCCTGATTCTGACCCAATTGAAGTCAATGGCAAAAGTCCCACTGACTTCAGTGGTGCAGGATCAGGCCTTTTATGAGAACAGCCAGCAGTAAAACACAGTTACATAGCTCAGAGATGCTGGCACTGATTGTATCCAGTGTAGCAAAGCATCCTCAGTAAAAGGCTGTAAGCTATGGATCTCATTATTGCAACGATCAGAATGATTCCAGACCTGTTCAGAGCACAGTGCATAATCAGGCACTTTGTAAAGGCTTCCTCAAACGGATAGGGCCAAAGAATATAGACCATTAGGCTTGCTGAGGGAAGGAAGAAAGAGAAGAGTGGAAACAAATAAACCCAACCCGCATAATCTAAGTAACAGTAGCTGAACATATCAGAAGATAACAGAACATCATAGTTACACTACTTGCAATCCTTAAGGACTATAGTGTGGAGACCTTACTCACATGGGTAATTATTTGGAAAGAGTAGAAAGGGCAATAGAGTAGGAATCAGGAGTCTGGTGCCCTATTCCTAGCTCTGGTGTGTGACCTTCGGCAAGATCATTTACCCCTCTGTTTCCACTCCAATATTTTCTCTGTCTTGTCTATTTAGATTGTATATTCTTTGGTGCAGGGACTGTCTATCACTACACTTGTACAGCACCTAGCACAGAGGAGCCCAGATTTCAGTTGTGGCCTGTAGGGCATTACGTAATACTACTAACACTTACCCAAGTCGTCCCATTTGTTTTGAGCAAGTAGTCACCGGTGTAACTAAAGACTGATCTGGTCCTGTATTTGTACCTGCACCTAGATACCAAAATGATGGGGCAAGAGAGAGAGCGGGAGCAGATTGGAAATGGTTAAATTTATGTTAAATTTCATCTTTATGGCCCCAATCCTGCTCCCATTGAAGTCAAAGGCTAAACTCCTGTAGACGTTAATAAAAGCCAGAGCTGGCCCCATGGCTTTACTGGAGGATCAAATAAAATGAAAACAGGGGGTGTGAAGCTGCCACTTGATGTTTAAACAGACATAGCTATTGAAATCATCAGGTCTGGTAAGAAATGTTGTGGCTACCGTGGGAGCGATTATGGAAAATGAATGGACTTTTTCAGTCTGAAATATTTGCATATCCCTCCTGCTGCAAGATTTTTTCTTATTTTACTTGCTTGTCTTTCAGTTTACAAAATGCATAACCTTTAGGTACATATGAATAATTTTTAAACCACACAAGTTAAAATATAACTAAATCGATAATACGTCAACTCAAAGAGGCAAATGTAGGCTTTCAAAGGGTATGAGTCCCTGTTCAATAAGTGCTGTCTTTTTTATTTGTATTTTTCTCTTTCTATGCTTTTAGTGATTTAAAACTGGATCCAGAGACTGTTGACAGTTCTTCCTCAAAAAAACCAAACTTTTATCTTTGCTTTCTTTTAATGCTATTCCATCCTCTCTTGCTTTTTTAACAATGCAAAGGGGAACCACTAATTCATCCATTATTTATTTCCTTTTCTATTTTTGTTGTTGTTGCTGCATCAGTCAATGTGTTTTAATACATTGTTGCCAGGTGTTTGCAATTTTTATTTCTCATAAGTTAGAGGCCGTTGTCACTGTAGTCAATGAGATTTTTATCAATATTTAAATTTCTTTGAGCATTTTACATAAAGTTAAAAAAGACCCCAAATATGTACTATTACCATATACCCTCTTTACTATATCAAGTCCCATTTGAAATGACTTGGATGCTTACAGCCATGCCTCTTAAATTTCATTTCAATGGATGTCACTCCTTCTAGTCCCATATTTAGTTCCATTCCACATCAATTTGGTGTCCCCGAACATTTATTATTGAAAATCATTTACATCTGAACTGAAAAATCATGGAATTGAGGTTACACAAGGATTCATCCTTTTGTGTAAACTTAAGTTTTATGCACAATAATTTTGTGTCCCTCATTCTGGGACTCTCTCACACACTAACTTCCACATTAGGACCTTGGCAGGTTGAAAAGTATCCTTGCAACATTCATTTCAGTCAGCATAAGCATTTTTTTTCTTTATTTTAGTTTAATTTCTCTGATGCCTGTACAAAGCTCTAGCCACCTCTTACAATTAAAAACAAATTAGACATTTACAATTTTCAGGACAGTACTTTGGTTCCAGTTAGCAGTGATCATAGCTGTTGTCCTGACCCTGACTAGAATCTATTGGTAAAAAAAAAAAATCTCAAAAGCATCCAAGTGAGTTCCTACATTCCGGTTTCCAAAAGTAATTTAAGCCTTTAGAGCCGCCTAAGTCTCAAATGGGAAGAGGCTCCTAAATTAAACTGCTTTTGAAAATTTTACCTATGTTCCTAGACAAAAAAAACAAACTAAAATGGAGTTAAGATTACAAGTACATATCAGTAACAGAAGGGTAAAAGACATGTCAAGATGTTGTAATGATCCCCCAACCAAGCATTATAAAACCAGGAAATTCAAAGGTAAAGTTAAACTTAAAAGAAATACAAATATTAAGATAGGGAAATGCACAGTTAAGGTGCTCAACTAACCTTAATTCATCCCTGTAGTGACAATATAATGAAAAAGAGAAACACATGTGTCTTTAAAAATCAGTTTAATCTAATCTAGGATCACAAATACTTAAATTCATTAATCTTAATGGTAAGATTGGTGTATATACTTCACTGTAAAAAGGACATCTAGTACAACAGTCTCTGAAGAATTTTCCTTCATAAAGGCAGGGGTAGTAGCAGAACATAGAGCTAACTAATGTGCTGTACCATCTAGGAAATACCAACATTTCTGTAGTGTTTAGGCCTGCACAGTTCTCCAAGTAGCTCAGCTGCTAGTATCAATAATTACTTCCTGACTAACTCTGCTCCTAATCCTTCCGGATACTCTCAAATTAATTTAAAGTTTGTGTGTTTATATATTACACAACCAACTTGAAATGCTATCTGTATTTATATCATGGGAGCTTAATTTAATCAACAAAACTCATCTGACAGAGCAAAAAACCCATACTTAGTTTTAAGATGATATTATCAGAATCCATCTAATTGTCAAACTTATACTTCCAAGAAATCATTTATAATTTATTTTAGTTACAGTTCTTCACAGGGGTAGTAAATACAAAGAGTATTTACAGGTTCTTCACAGGGTTGGCTAGTGTGATGGGGTGTATCAACCCCACACTGGGACAATGGGGGCTGACAAATCACTGAGGGGCCCAGGAGACCACACCCCCTCGCCCCTGTTGCACATGCTCTAGGTGGAGGGGAGAGATAAAAGGAGGCAGCCCAGCTCAGTTCTGGCTGGCTGAGGAGGAGGAAGGATGTATGCTGCAGGCTCCTGCAGAGGAACCAGCCACTCTCCAGACTGTTGTGGTCATGGACCTGGACTATGTTGCAGAGCACCAGCTGACCATAAAGACTGATGGGGATGCCTGAGATGGACTTTATGGTAGGAAGTGGCCCAGAGAATGTGTTAGGACTGAGGCTTGAACCCTTCATAGGGACTTTATTGGTTTCACAGGGCCATGGGTTGGAATCAAGTGAAGTAGGGGGGGCCCAGGTTCCCTTACCCTGACCCCACCCCTGCATGGCTGCCAGGGACTCTTGATATAAATTGCTTGTTGCTCTGCCCTACCCAGAGGGTCAGAGCCCCCAAACTGCTATTGTTTCTCCCAGGTAGGAAGCTCAGGAGACTTTTTGTTTGCTCTGTCTTCCTCACCCCCTGGGGTCTGGAATTCCTGATTGTGATTGCTTGACTCCTCAGGAAATCTTGATGGGGTGTATCAACCCCACACTGGGCAAATGGGGACACCCCCTGCTGGACAGACCAAGCCCCTGAAACAGTTATTAAATACAAAAGAGAAGAATCATAAACGCCTCACCATCTTAAGAGTTATAAAACTTAGTCTATAAAATTTAAATCTTCCTTTTTCCATAATAATATTTTGTACTTGTATCTGTCACACAAGCATCTCAAAGCACTTTACAAACATTTAGTTAAGCCTCAGAAGTCCTGCCCCACAAAGTGAGCTAAGTAGTATCCCCATTTTATAGATGGGTAAACTGAAGCACAGAGAAATTAAGGTCCTGATTCCACAGCATACACTCATGTGAGTAAACCTATTTAAGATAATCTAACTACTCACATGAACAGAGACTTCAGACTCAGATTCATGGAACGTGACCAAGGCTACACAGTAAATCAGGGGAAGAATTATGACTAGAACTCCAGGGGGGAAATCCTTGCCCCAGTTAAGTCAATGACGAAACTCCCATTGACTTCAATGAATCAGGAGTCTTAGCTCCCACTTCTCTGCTAACCAACAAGTGGCTGTCTCTATCATCTAGTGATCAGTGTACTTATTTATTTTATTATTTCTATGGTGCTGCTCATGAGCTATATTGAAGCACCTCACAAATATTAATGAATTTCTCCTCCGGAAACCTCTGTGATGTAAGGAAATACTGCTATTCCCATTTTACAGATGGGCAAACTGAGGCACGGAGCGATATATTGAGTTGCCTCAGGACACAGAGTAAATCTGTGGCAAATCTTGGCACAGAACCCTAATCTCATGTATCCCAGTCCAGGATCTTCACCACAAAACCATGATTGGCCCTAATGTTGGAAAATGAGTTTCAGTTTTAATGCTGAAATGTATTTTATCATGTTTAAATTAAACCCACAATATTTAACTTAACTTTGGGTGCTTTAATGTCATTAGTCAAAAAAGGGTAGTCAAATTATTCAAGTTTACTGCATGTGAATTATTCAAGTTTACTGCATGTGAAATATTCTATCGGGTTGAGCATTATTCTCTAACTATACTTAAAATTGGAAACACTGCTGCAACCTGTAATATCTATGCAAATGAAGGGTGAAATCCTGGGTACTATTGAAATCAATGGCAAAACTCTGTAACTCACTTCTGCATTTTCAAATGTTGAGGAGGTATCTGCTGTGAAGTGGTATTATTGGTCCATAATACCAAATGACTAAGAAAAACTTGCTGAAAATGAACAAATGTGCATCTGCAGACACTAATTTTAGAATCTCAGTATCATAGTTGTCTTGATTGTATTTCGAAATACCATGAGCAATTAGTTTGTACTGAAATTTTCCAACCTGACTTTGTCACCTGAATGGAAAAAAAGCAAGCAAATAGACAGCACAGAACAAATCTGAACCCAGCTGAACTTTGGTTTGCGAGGAAGGAATGTCTGATGGTTTAGAACTTAGGATACATAGGTTCAGTTCCCAGTTTCTGGTACATATCTGCTGTGTGGCCTTGTGCAAGTCAATTAATCTATCTGTGCCTCAGTTCATTATCTGTAAAATTGGGATAATACTTCTTTTGTCTATGTTCTCTGTTTAGAATGTAACCTCTGTAGTACACGAGCTGTCTCTGACCGTGTATCTGTATAGTGCTGACACAATAAGGTTCTGACTTCAGCTGGGGCCTCTAGATATTACCATAATACAAGTACTGTACAAATAGTGTTTGCCCTGCTGTAACTTACACCAAACTGATCTGTCTGGCTTCCATTTATGGCAAATGAAGACTCTAATATCGAAATGGGGTATTCCCAAACCAGATAAAAGTTAGTCTTATAATACTTTCACAATACATGATAGATATTAATCCCTCTACATAGCTTTCTGTATCACTATAATGTTGGATGGGTTCTCCTGGTTAACATTTAACTCTATCAATAAGCATTGATATCTACCCCAAATCCATGCCCATGTAACTCTGTATATTTCCTGTTGTACTTGAAAAATCCCTAAAATACACTTCTAAGTGAATGTACATTTTTAAAAAATATTTATTTAATGCCAGGTTTCATCATGAACCAAATTCACCCTTTTAAATGTCCCCTTTCAAAGCAGTTATACCCTTTCAAACCAAGGTTTGTGAGGGGGATGCTATCTGGTAGACCCTTAACTAGAATTGTACTTGTATTTATTGCTAGGGGATAATGCATTCCAAGATCTTGTTTGCCTTTTACTGCTTATAAACACTGTGCAGATGGCTTAAGTGTATTAACCATCATCACCCCTAAGTCTTTTTTCTGATCTCTATTCTGTACTGGGATTCTGAGTTCTTCATCGCCTATAGCTTCTGATTATTTTGTGTGCCTGGGCTTTCTCATAGTACACTTTTATACAATAAATTATACGAGACATTTTCTAACTTATAAATTTAATTTCACCCAATAATTTGAAACACATTCTGCTCTGTCCTTCAGAGCTATTTACAGATTGTGTGTTGGAAACATCAGCCAGGTTAGCTACTTTTGAAATTATTGGGCAAAATTCAGTCCTAATGAGTGTGTCTACACTGCAATAAAAGACCAGTGGTTTGGCCGCAGCAGGCCTTGGTCAGCTGGCTCATGGAGCTCAGGCTGCAGAGCTATAAAACAGCAGTGTAGACGTTCAGGCTTGGGTTGGAGCCCCGGCAGTGAAACCCCACAAGTTGGGGGAGGGTCTCAGAGCCTGGGCTTCAGCCTGATTCCAAATGTCTACCACGCAGTTGTATAGCCCCATTGCCTGAGCCCTGCAAGCTTGAGCCAGCTGACCTGGGCTCTGAGACTCAGTGCTGTGGGGGAGTTTTATTGTGGTGTAGACATACTCTAAGAGTCTGAGGCATGCTAGGAGCTGGAGAAAGTCAGCAAAAGATCCCTGAGCCATTTGGCCTCTACTGCACAGACCATGATGGGGTGGAGGCAGTAGGCCCACAAGACTCCTGAATGCTGCTCCACTGAGGCTTCTCTGGCCTCCCAGTGCCTGCAGCTGATGGTGGCATGCACCCTGGAGGGACCACGGTATGGCCAACCCCCATAGCTCCTTGGGTTCCATGGAATGAGATTGGTAGCATTAGCCAAGTCCTCACTCTAACATTCATTGGAGTGCTAGATCTGTATCCCATGTGGGTAGACTGGAGCAGATAGGAGGAAGGTGAGAGAAGCTCTCTGCATCCTTATGCCCCTACCCTGCCCAAGGCAGAGCAGGATTTTCCCCTTAGTGTCTTGCCTCACCAGGTTACTCATACTCAAGGTAAACAAAGTGGTCCAAATATTGATATGTGACACCTGACTTGTTATCATGCCTTCAGATACTGTATTTATTTTTACTCATAATTTCTCATTCCTAAGACATTTGTAACCCATTTCAGCAGTTTGTCCGCTTTTCCTCTGCGCCCTGACTTTACACATCAGTTCTCTGTGGTACAGCATTCAAACTCTTTTTAGAAATTAAACATGATGCTTATGTATTGCCTTTACCTACCTTTGTTCTTGGTGAAATGCCACCAGTGAGGGCTTGCTTTTGTTAGCTGTAGCACCTAACTAAAGACCCCTATTGGGGCCAGTTGTCCCATACAGGTAGAACAGGCAGTGACGTAGGGAAGGAAAATGTTCAGTAGCTCTCCATAAGACTCACTATGGCCTGGGAGTGGTTTGTGTGACCCAGAGAGCCCCTCAATGCCAACTGGCAGAGGGCACTGTGATGGGGTGTACCAACTCCACACGGGGCCAATGGGGCAGAACAATCACTATGGGCCCAGGAGGCCACACACCCTTTCCCCTGCCGTCCATACTCCAAGTGGAAGAGCCAGATAAAAGGAGGCAGCCCAGCTCAGTTGGGGTGTTCGGCGGAGGGAGCAGGATGTGTAGCAGGATGGGGGGGAGGGATAGCTCAGTGGTTTGAGCTTTGGCCTGCTAAACCCAGGGTTGTGAGTTCAATCCTTGAGGGGGCCATTTAGGGATCTGGGGCAAAAATTGGGGATTGGTCCTGCTTTGAGCAGGGGGTTGGACTAGATGACCTCTTGAGGTCCCTTCCAACCCTGATATTCTATGATTCTACTGTGGGTTCCTGCAGAAGTACTTGCGCCGCTCCAGGCAGTAGAGCCGGTAGACTCAGACTACGCCGTGGACAACTCACACTGACTGCAGACACTGATAAGAAAGCTGAGCAGCCCGCTAAGGAGACTAAGGTAGGAAGTGAGCCAGGGGAGGTGGTAGAAGCAGATACCTGAGACCCTGATGGGGAGTTCTCTGGCTTCATAGGGCCCTGAGTCAGAACCCAGTGGAGAGGGCAGGGCTGGGTTCCCCTACCATACCCAAGTGCTACTGTTTGTCCGAGCCAGGAGGCTGCAGGGCTACAGACTATTCATTTATGTGACGCTGTCAGGGGACCAGAATCTAATTTCCCACTTAATAGGGAGTCCCGACAACTAGGATGACGTGTTTCAGAGTAACAGCCGTGTTAGTCTGTATTCGCAAAAAGAAAAGGAGCACTTGTGGCACCTTAGAGACTAACCAATTTATCTGAGCATGAGCTTTCGTGAGCTACAGCTCACTTCATCGGATGCATACTGTGGAAACTGTATGAATGAAGCTGTAGCTCACGAAAGCTTATGCTCAAATAAATTGGTTAGTCTCTAAGGTGCCACAAGTCCTCCTTTTCTTTTAGGATGACCTGGTGTACCAACCCTTTACAGGACCAATGGGGATGACCCAGCTTGGCACGTCGGGCCCATCACAGGCACACCATACCATAATTCTCATCTGGTCTCACACACTCACTGCCCCAACTTGCTCGTGTCATAATTCGTATTTAAAAGGTGTCCTATGCAAACTGGTCACATGCTGGTCATTAATATTATTGTGTGATGTATGTACAAGCTGTGTATAAAGACTTATAGCTCTGTACTGGCCATATGTTCCTCAAATGTGTTTGGCAGGCGTTGCCTAAGCCCAGCCTGCCCTAGGCAAAGGAATGTTGTTTCACCAGTTTGACTCTCTCCAGTGTAAATTAAGGAAGGGTGAGACCAAAGCCAACTAAAAGCACATTTACAGGTAAGGTAAACAAAGCCATCAGGCAAGCAAGTGGGGGAAGCTGACCACTTAGTCTCAATGGGGGATGGAGGCTGCATCCCGAGGAAGCCTTCCTGCGTCTTGAGACAGGGTCAATGAACTTTGGGAAGATGTAAGCAGAGTCAAAAAGCCATTTTGCTATCCATTACTGACAGAAACAAGGGGCCAGAGCGCTTGAACTCTGAGAACAGTGGATCCTTTCAACCAGGGGAGTTAAGTCTCTGAAAATTGACTATAGGTGAGAAACTTGCTTAGATTGTAACTTGCCAAAATTAAGTTTGGGTAACTAGAAAGGGTGTTTGTTTTGTTGTAACCATATCTGTGTCTTCTGTTCTTAATTATCACTTACATATCTGTTCTTTGCTAATAAACCTACTCTTGTTTTATTACAAAATCATCTCATTGCTGTGCATGAGATTAAAGTCTGGGACTTGAGCTAAACCATCAGGTTAATGTGAATACTGTCTCTTTGGAGGCAGTGAACTGAATGTCTGTGAGGGTCCAGTGAGAGGGACTGGATACTGCAGGGGAGATGGCTTTGAGGAGCCGGCAATGGCTGCTGTTGTCACCCTGCAAGGAGTAACCAGGTTAGTGGAATCTAGGGTGAGGCCATTGTGCTGAAAGTAAGCTGCTGGTGTCAATTATGAAATAAGATTAGCTCAAGGTGGCCTCTGTGGTTTAGAGAAAGAGACTAAATTAGGGATTGTAAGAGGTAAACAAGTCCTTGGGGGTGGGAGGGAAGGAACAGATTGGTGCCAGTAAGCTGTTTAAGACAGCAACTAATATGTAAACAAGGGGTCATAACCTGACACCTGCTGCCTTAATAGCATACATGGTAAGTTATGCAGACAGAATGACTATTTACAAAAACTGGTTGTACTACAGAACAAATGTTTAAAGTTAGCAGTAGAGAAGGAGTGTACACAAATCAAGTCAAGGGAGAGCTGGACACATTTTTTTCAAGCCAGATTGGGCAGATAAGTGCTGTGGTTAATTAGATTTGGATGATGGAAAAGTGGCTGATTGTTTTTAAGATTTTGTTAGAACAGTCTTTGGTGGCCCATATGGTCGTCTCCTGGTCTTAAACATTCTTGTGTAATCTGAAACAAAGGTACGCACCAGGCTGTTCAGAGCCAGAACAAACTGAACAAACACACACATACTGAGTGTGAAATACACCACCTCTCTATACAAAGACCAAGTAAACAGGCTTAGTGCATGGGAACTAAACGAGAGTTAGGGGATGGAAACCATCTGCCAACCCACAAACAGAGTGAAGAGTAACTCCTCTGCCTCTCTGCCATTGTTTCTCCAGCCCATTGGCTAGAATAGGGACCAGGACCCCTGTATACCGTCCTACGTGTGGTCTCTGACCACTAGATTCACAAAACCACAGAACTCCCTGTCCCCACGCCATCACTCCCTCAGCCTACCCCAACGCAACCTGGCCTACGTGGAGTCCATTTGTGCTTTGGAGCAATGCTTACATCGCATTTTGGGTTTTTTCCCTACTATGAAAGTGAATTTCACTCCTAAAGCACAGTCACCAATTAACTGCAGAGGAATGCAAACATAATGGTGCACCTAACAGGCACAGTCTAGCTGGGGAATTGTAAGAAGAATTTGTAGAAAAACTGATTTTTTTTAAATTCTTGTCACCTGAAAAACAAGATAGTGACTTTAATCAGAGTTTAATAATATATATTCATATGATTTATTTACATACTTGGATCACATTGATTCACCATGTTGTTGTTCCAGCTTTGTACCAAAGTAACTGGGCCAATAATATGCAGTTACACTGACAAAAACAAAATAAAACCATGTAACAGGATGCAGAAGCAAGCCAAATAGACTTATTTACATATTGGGGATATGACCTACCTTAAGTGAAAGTATATTTTAAAACTAATATTTGGGGGGGGGGCGGGAATTAGCACATTTAAATTTTACTTATGTCAAAAGCACTTACATGAGGAAACTAAAACATATTTGAGCAAAGACCCAGTGGTATGAACTTGCTCAAATGCAGATCATAGCATGTATGAAGTTACTGACATAACTAACTGTAAGGCTATTTTCTATGTACTGCACCAATAAGAGAAAACTGCAGCCATAAGCCTGTCTTCAGAGATACTCCCTGTGGATTAGTTCAATATGGCAGCAGTTGTAGCATGAGTCATACACACTCTGTGCTCCAGTCATGGAGTCATTATCAGCTGGATCCTGTAAATGCTTACTGCCGGACAAAGTGCTGACTACTGTGAGTAATCACTTCGATGTCTGTGCCCCCCATGCAGCTAATTCTGCTTATAAGTGCTATGTCCAGTTGTAAGCATTTACAAGACTGGAAACTCTGACCCTGATTCTGCAATTCGATTTCCTGAGGTAGCCCTTTATAACTAGTTAGAGTCCCACTGAAGTCAATGGGTCCCCTCATAGCCAGGGTCCACCCACATTGATCGGAATGCAGGATCAGGACTTTATTTTACTTTTCCCCTCTCATTCTTTTTTTCTATTCATCTAAAATGTACAAGTCTTCCAAACTGAAGGTGTGTGCTTGTTCTGTGTCTAAGTCTATGGCAAAATATAACACACAAAGCCGCAACAAACAAAAATGTATTTAGAACAATGTTAAACGGCAGGACTGCAGCAATAACCACAAACAGTGTAATGAGAAATTATTCTAAGCCTTACATTATTACTCAGAATAATCTCTTTACTGTCAGCATTAAGCATACAGTCTCTGAGGTATCAGAAGTAACACAAAATTGCTAGGCTAGACTTTTTAGCTCATCAAATGTTATGAGTGCTTCCAGGAGTGTTTTTATTTTGACTCATCTTTACTTGTTCTTGGAAGACAGGAAATAATAAAATGGGACATTCTGAAAACAACTGAATGTGGGAGAAAAAGGCTTGTTTGATCTTATTATTTAAAATTTCCCATTCATTTATAGAGGTAGGATCTGGCCCCATATAAGTAATGAATATAAGATGCAACCCAAGATCTAGGGTGAAGTCCTCCTTTCTTTATAAACCCATACAAAAAGTCCCACTGAAATCAGTGGATTGGCTGATCTAATTCATAAGCAACCCAGGAGAGTTCTGTATAGCTGAACTACTTTGAGGGTAGTAAACTTTGACCGAACTACATTAGGTCAAGTGTATTATCTACACATAAATAAAAAGAGGGGGGTAAGATAGGGGTTCCCAAACATTACCCCACTGAAGCCACATTGACAACATGTGAGGATGCAGGGACACTATCTAATTTGCAAGAAATGGATCAGATTGCAGCCACTCTCACTTTAATATAGAAGCATGACACACGGCAACTAGAGGTCCCAATGTGCAGTACTCCAGCTTGATCCGAGCAGAAGACATCATTGCATGTGGGGATGTGCAGTACCCATGGCCACACATATTAAAGAAAATGGTGATAAGGGCTGGCCTACTCCACTCCATAGTCCTTATCTATTCTGCAGGGCTACCCATTGGTCTCTCCCAGTTTCAGATTGGCATCTGATCCTCCATGCTCAAACTACCCTCTTGTAATTGCAGAACTAGAAATCTGCTTATTAACTGAAGAAAAGATGTGCTCACTGTGCCCGTTTCATGAAGCACAGCAGGTTGTACCCAGGTACATCATTTGGAGCCAGATCTTACAACTTTTAATCACATGAGAAGCCCATTGAGGTCACTAGTGTTTAGGACACAAGGGATAGCTTACGGCAGGATTAGGGCCAGATGAAGGCATAGGCATTATATATGCCTAGGCCTCCAGCACCTGGGTTCAGATGATTATATCAGACTCTTGGTTTTCACTTAAAGTAAGTATGTTTTAGCCCTCATGCTTGTGAAGAAAAGCTTGAAAATGTGAACCAATTAATGCAGTGACACCAACCTGAGTCTGCTGCCCTGGGCCTGTGAAGCAAGATAGGGGGCTAAGAGCACCGCCACGCAATTTGTTCTTGGCCCTACTCCTCCCTCACAGCTTCTTCCCTTAGCTGGCTCTGGGCCTGGTACCTGGATGGGGCCAGGGCTTGGGGAGACCAAAGGTGGCTTAAAACTGTACCTCCTTCCTTGAGCTAAACTGAGCACTCCTCAGCCTCAGCACAGGATCTGGGCCAAAAAGTTTAATATTAAACGTACTGCTTGCATTACACACTAAACAACTGTAGCCCAAGAGGAGCTCAGTATCCTTTCACCAATGTAAATAGAATGGCAGGATTCTAATTAAACAAGTTCTTAACTTCTTGTTCTCACCTCTGTCCTGTATGACCCAGTTCAAATTAAGTATTACATCTCTAGCTGGGAGAGAAAACCTAGATTAAACATTTACAACAGCAATAAACAAAGCTATTCTCACAAGTGGTTTAGGCCAAAACTCTGTCCTTACTACAGTGGACTGAGCCAGGCAAAATGGAGGTGGGGGGATGCCACATGGAAGCCTCTGTAGGCACCCTAGGAAGACAAGGAAGAGTGAGACCCAATAGCAGCTATGTTCTCTGAAGTAGTTCATCTGCATGCTGACTTGAGGCAATAATTATCTAATGCCATTAGACCTTCCTTATTTCTATTGCTTTGTCTTTTGTTTGAGCAGTGTTTGTTTGGGGTGGTTTTTTTGTTTTTTTTTTGGGGCGGGGGGGGGAGAAGGTTCAGAAAAATCAACTTTTAAAAAATATATATAGTTTCTTTGGGAAATGCAGAATACTGCCTGGATGCAACAACTGCAATTCATAGATATTTTTCAGAAGTAAGTTAATGAAATCTAAAAAGAAATCCAAAACTAAAATTGCTATCCAAAACAGAGGCTTTAGCCCAAACAGGAAGTGCCGCAGATTCCATGAAATCCACTAGGGACCCTGCAATTGTTATCAACTTTACATGGAAGGTGCTCAGATACTATGTGATGGGCAGCAGTACCAAACGCTAAGATATCTAGCTAAGTAGGTAGATTTCCCTTTTCTATATTGCTAGGGAAGATTAAGCAGGAATAATCATACTGGGGTCAGTTTGATTTTGGTAAGAAACAGCAGTGTTCCTACTTTCTTCATTTCAACGGGCTTTCAAAGTCAGTCCAGCTCTGATCAAAAATAGTGATGGCATGCGCTCTTATTACCAGGCAAAGGAGCTGCACAAAGACAACCATTTTGGCATTCCTGGCTATGAATCTTCTCCATAATATGCACAGGCTGATTCTCCTGAATGCCTCTATGTGCGTTCATCACTTAGGGCTTGTCTACATGAACAATTAGTTCATGGCAAGCTGAGTATATGAATCTACCCTGCACTAGCCTGCTGTGGATTAACTCTCTGTATGCACCCTGCCACCATGCCTTAGCACTGTGGTAGAGCTCTTGGATCTATTCCTCTCTGAAACGGGACTAGCTCGAAGCGCATTAGCTAACTGTTCATGTAGACGAGCCTTTAGGCTGACCTTATGTGTACTAAGGTATCAAGTCACTTTCAGTTTGCTCCAACCCAAAAGCCAGTTCAAAAGGCCTGTCTTGCAGAACACATCCTTTGAGCAAATAAAATCCTTTAGCAGATGATTGTACTCATTCCCTTAGGACTGCATGCAGTATTACTGGGGTTCTCAGATTTGTCCATGATGTGCACTACTTTGTAATAGAGAGATTGTCTAATGATTGTCCTATTGCCACTTCCTCTCAAATTCATGGACAAATTACATCCCTAAGATGAATTACATCCGATGAAGTGAGCTGTAGTTCATGAAAGCTTATGCTCAAACAAATTGGTTAGTCTCTAAGGTGCCACAAGTACTCCTGTTCTTTTTGCGAATACAGACTAACACGGCTGTTACTCTGATCCCTAAGACAAGTACAGAAATTGCTTATGTGAAAGAGTAACATTAGAAAAGTGTAATTTAGCCGCTAGAAATAAGAGGGAACCAGCATTGAGACAAGGCAGCTCGCCTCTAGCTTCCAGCAAGTTCTCATGGACCTCCTGTGGTCCATGAACCAGAGTTGGAAAACTTCTGCTGTATGGCGTAGGACCACATCTGTAGATGTGTGTGAGTGTTACAAATTCAGGGCCTGATCCAATGCCCATGAAAGTCAATGACAATCTTTCCAGTGGCATTGGATTCCCTCACTTCAATACCCATATAAGTGCCTATGATCCATGCACGTAAGTGTACACAATCATCATATGGTGAAGGAATGTGCACATTGTTAACCAGGGACAGTCACTGTCATACTATTAGTGTCACAGGGTTGAAATAGGCCCAGCACCACTGTGTCAGAGCAAGTGCTCCCAGTTCAGCCAGTTAAGGGGTCAGAGCTGCACCTGGGCTGTAAAGTGTCAAGGGGAGCTCAGTCAGAGCAGAGCTAGAAGGGGAACTGTAGAGTGAAGCTGTAGGAAATTAGGGTCTCCTGCCGTGGTCCCATGGGGTCCCAGAACCCAGGCTCCAGACCAAGCCCAAATATCTACACAGCAATTTTGCAGGCTGAGCCCAAGTCATCTGACCCAGGTCAGCTGTGGATGTTTAATTGCTGTGTAGATGTACTCAAAATCTAAACAGGGAAGGAGGGGAGGGATAGCTCAGTGGTTTGAGCACTGGCCTGCTAAACCCAGGGTTGTGAGTTCAATCCTTGAGGGATTTAGGGATCTGGGCCAAAATTGGGGATTGGTCCTGCTTTGAACAGGGGGTTGGACTAGATGACCTCCTGAGGTCCCTTCCAACCCTGATATTCTGTAAAAAGGAACACTGAGGGAAGGGGTCACTTTCAGGGTGACCATAAGGAGATGCCCAGGGGGGGCATTTGTTTCCTATTAATGGTTGCCTGACAGCTTCCCTCCTAAGTCTCAAACTTCACCAACCTGCTGTTGTCTTCCAGGTTACCCATCAAGTGCTTTCAGGCTCGAAGGAAAATGCAGAAAGATATGTGCTGTTGGATGACATCCATTTAAACATCACCTGGACAAGCGCACCATTCTCAACCGCTACAACCTTGAGGCTATATGGCTCAGCTATATGAAGAGGTCATGCTCTCAGTGTCATTGACAAGACATGAAATTCTTTGTCACTTTCAGTTTTTCAGGAGGGTCACAGGAAATCCCGTGGACGTGCATCTTGCATTACTTGCCTCAGATCTAGGACACAGTGCTTGCTCATGTGATTTTAAAGTGCATTCACTCTCCCAGCCTACTGACAGGGATACAGAATGTCAAACCAGGCTCCTATGGCATTTACGATGACCATTATTTTACAACTAAACAAATACACGTAGGAAATAAATGCTGATAGAATAGAAAATACAATGCACATTATTATTTGTATTACTGTAACAACTTGGAGCCTTAGTCATGAATCAAGACTCCATCACGCTAGACACTGAACAAGGACAGAACAAAAAGACAGGCCCCGCCCCCAAAGAGTTTACAATCTAAGTAACATGATTCTTCAATACCCAAGAGCAGTGTTTCCCAAACTTGGGACGCCGCTTGTGCAGGGAAAACCCCTGGCGGGTCCGGCTGGTTTGTTTACCTGCCGCATCCGCAGGTTCGGCAGATCGCGGCTCCCACTGGCCGCGGTTCGCTGTGCCCAGCCAATGGGGTCTGCGGGAAGTGGCAACCAGTACATCCCTCAGCCGGCGCCACTTCCCGCAGCCTCCATTGTCCTGGAGCAGCGAACCGCGGCCAGTGGGAGCCGCTATCGGCCAAACCTGCGCACGTGGCAGGTAAACAAATCGGCCGGGCCCACCAGGGGCTTTCCCTGAACAAGCAGTGTCCCAAGTTTGGGAAACACTGCCCAGGAGGATAAATATGTCTACAGCATCCTCTTGGTGCTTCCCTTCAGATATTTGGATATGGACTGCCAGTGTCTCCTTATGATGGCACAGGGAGTCTACATCTAGTCTCAATTTTTGGTCACTATCAGAAAAGCAATTAATTGTGAGCTTCCAGAGTCATAACAAAAACAGATTCCTGAAGCCTGGGACAGTGTAGGTCTCCATATTCATCGGCGGGGCTCTCTGCCACAAAGGGAGCCAAGTCTCCATAACACTTTTGGCAACAGAGAAGACCAAAGACTGCTCTCTATTATCCTCCATCCCTTGTTAGGTTTGCATGTGCAAAATCATATCCCTGTTCGTCCCTCCAACCCTCCAGTCATGGTAATTTAGAAGAACTTGTTCTCTCACATCTATATGCGCTATAAATGAATAATAATGATAAATATCCTATACGCACACCAAATTGCCTTCTTCCTTTAGCACAGTGAAACTCCTCAAAGCAAATACTGACAAAGGCAGAGAGAGCATGTTCTGAATCATACCTCCACTAATTTGGATGGTCAAATAGAAAGTTAATCAAGTTCTTGAGAAGATGGAATAAGAATTTAGGGTCCTCAGCTTCTTGCTGGGGCCATTTTGTTAAGGTAGGACTATCTGTACCTGAAGCAGAGGAAATGTTCACAAAATTAGGCCAGATCCTGTCACCTGCTCCTTTCGGGCAAAGGGGCTGGAAAGTTGCCTCCAGAGAGCAGCTGAGGTTTCTAGCACTGTGAGAGAAGCCCCAGGTGCAATACCGCTGGTACAGCCAGATGTTGTGTGGCTCCCTGAGGGGTGTGATCCAGGGAAATGCAGCATGGGGGGAGTATTGCTACGCTTTGGAAGTGATCTGCTGCTGTAACAGCTGACATAAACTAGGCATAAGCTGACCCAGAGGCTGCTGCAACTTATACTGGGAGCTGAACAGACCTCTGGGGGCCCTGGGGTGAGGGGAATGCAAAGGGGATGTACATGTACCTTTATATCCTGCTCTGGCCCTGTGTCAAGCACAGTTTAGCTGAACCCAAGGCTTAAGGCCCCGTATCCTATACAACCATGCTAATTAGATCCACTAGAACTGAAACGCAGTCCGGAGAAAAAGGCAGCAGTGGGGCTGCCATTATGACCTTTCCCCTTTTTGCATAGTCCTCTCACATACCAAGTCACTTGGGAAAGAGGGTTGTCCATTAAGAGTTCCTGGTACAATGTAAAAAGAAACTGCCTGGCAACTGTAAGTCACAACTGCAACTGAACTAGTGTTTCTGAGATTTAAAAAACAATGATAGGAGGAGGCTGTCACCAACAACCAGGGTCTTTCAGCCCAACTAGTGAAGCTGGGATTTAATTCACAATCAACTAGGTGAAACTCCATAGGCTAGATTCTCAAATAGTGTAAATCAGGGTAGCTCCACTGATGGTCTCATGTCTATGGTATTAGACAAAGGAAGTTGAGAAACATTGTCCATTTCTTCTTGCTGAAGCCAGCTGTGGCTTTACTAATTCTGTAAACATTGTGGTACCATCACATATCCTCCTGCCCATGTTTGTATTTTGTGGGATTTAGGGTCTATGCTTTTTCGTGATGGCACTGCTGACAAGCCATCTGAATTTTCTCCTACTACTCCTTGAGCAGTAAGTGACCTCTTCTAAGACCTGTCTTTAGGTAGAACAAGGAAAGGACAAATCACTAACACTATGGAGATTTTCTCTCTGTAAAACTGTTGCTTTGAAAGGAAGAATATTTGGAACCTCTCGGAGAAGGCGTATGCATCAAGGGAATGGGCCAAGGATCATTCTGCTGGAACTGCCATGCTATCTACTCAAGTCACAAGGAATGTACACATTGAATTACTGTGGCGTTAATTTTAGAACTCTCTGACCAGAAAGAGCTAGGGCCTAATTCACTCTCATCAGTAAAATTCCATTAACTCCATTGGCATTGCTCCTGATTCACATTTGTAAGTGAGATCAGGATCAGACCTCTGTTTCCTTAGCCACTTTAGGAAATCCCAGAGCTCTCGAACTTTTCTCTTTCAGAGGTAAATGTCCTACTGGCCTTAACCTCTATTTTTACGCCAGCAATTATTTGCAGGTGCAATTAAAGTAAAATGACCGTCTAAATACTGGATTTACAGGTGCAAGATTTGAGAACAGCTTTTGTGTGCCTCAGGCTTCCTTGTATCTTGTGGGTCTGATCCCTCTCCCAGGGGAGAGTGCATTATTTTTTTCCTGCAATGGCCTGATCATTACTGCATCTCTGATGAAAGTCTGGGCCTTTATCCCAGAGGACAGTATGCAGCACTTTTAACAAATCAATGGCAGCAAAATTCAACTTTTTTACAGTGGAAGAAGGCCCTTAAAGTCGATTGATATCTTACTATTGTCTTTAAATTATCAACTCCTGTTTGCTGAGCCTTGCCCTTGAACAAGTTAAAATTAGTGATGAGTAAATCTAAACATTTGTGTTTGTTTGGATGCTTATCTGAAACTCATTCAAAACTATTCAGACATCCAGATTCTGAAAAAAACCTGGCTTGAAATCTTATGATTTTTCCACATCTTCCTGAAAAATGTCAGTGTTTCAGCTCTTGTGTTACAAAAGTGCAGCCGCCAACCAGCACTGCAGAGATGCAAGAAAATGACAATTGACAAAGGAAAGTTTAATCTGGGTTTGATTCAGGTTAGAGAGAAAGGTCTGGTGCAGGGAGTTCTTTTTTCAAGTTTTTTTTTTTCTAGTTTATATGAACCTCTCTTGGCAAACAGGTTCTTTGAGTCTGTTTTCTCTTCACTGGGCTGCGGACTCTAACACATGAATATGGGAGCAGAAAAAATGCTGTTTTGGGAGTATGTCTACACTGCAATTGAAAGCGTGTGGCTGGCCCATGCCAGCTGACTCAATCTCTTGGGGCTCGGGCAGTGGGGCAGTTTAATTGCAGTGTAGATGGATCCTGGGCTCAGGCTGGATCCTGAGTTCTAGGACCCTGCGACGTGGGAGGATCCCACAGCTCAGGCTGCAGCCAGAACATCTACACTGCAACTAAACAGCCCCAGGCCAGCTGCAGGTGTCTAATTAAGTGTAGATATACGGTTGGATAGCAGCAGGCATAGAAACAACCCCAGCATCTGACATTGTAAGAATAGTGGCACTCATATAATATGGCAATGAGGGTCATGTATGTAGGTCGGTAGGCAGAGAGCTCTTTAAAAATAAACTTCAAATTCTTTCAGTGCCCCCCATAAAGAGAAAAAATTTAAACTCCTCAAACATCACCAGAAACCTTGGTAGGCCTGATGAACAGCAGAATAGAAGATGCTTAACTGAACACTTTCTAGGGGAAATCTTAAGACACACAAGAAATCATGCATTATTGAGAGTCACCAGCTGACATTATTTCATGTGGCATTATAAGTTCTTGGAGAAATACATAATATTAAAGGAGGAGGGAGGGGTTTATCACAAGGTCAGCAGTCATGGCAATGTAGCTAAGGTTGGGCATCTGAGATCTGTGAGTAAGCAAGTTATATTTTTGTATTGAGTTGAAATTTGGTGTCTGGGCAGCTGGGGGATTCAAACTCAGCATATTCTGCATTTTTGCAAAGTAGGCCTTTCATGATTATTTACTGTATATCTTGCAAATGAAACAATGTTTTCTATATGTTCATCACTCACCAGAATATCTTTCCCACTCATCCAATTTGACCTATAGTTTTATAATCGAAGGGCTGCTTTCTGGGTAGTGTGACGGGGCAAGGCCAGATGGCTATGGAAAAGTAGTGGGAGATAGATATATTAGCTCCAGGCTAAACAAATCCCTGGTACCAGGATAAGTGAAATGGTAGCTGCTCCAGGTCAGTTAAGACACCTGGGGCCAATTAAGAACTTTCCAGAATGCAGGGAGAAGGCTAGGTTGATTGGGACACCTGAAGCCAATCAGGGGCTGGGTGAAACTAATTAAAAGCCTCCCAGTAAGTCAGGTGGGTGTGCATGTCAGGAGCTGTGGGAGGAAGTTGTGCTGTTGGAGAGGCTGAGTAGTACACACCATTTCAGGAAGGAGGCCCTGAGGTAAGGGTGAAGTGGAGCTTGAGGAAGTGAGGGCTGCCGTGGGGGAAGTAACGCAGGGAATTGTACATGTCATGTTTCTAAAAGGTCAGCTACTATAGTTGATACTATTAGGGTCCCTGGGCTGGAGCCTGGAGTAGAGGGTGGGCCCAGGCTCCCCCCCCCCCACCTTTGCCCCCTGATTAATCACTGAGACTGGGAGACAACAGAGACAGCGCAAGGAAGGATAACTTCTCCTCACCTCCCTCGCTGGCTTATGATGAAAATGGCTCAGTAGACTGTGACCGTTGTCTCTAGAGAGAGAGAAGGGTTACGTGGAGGGTCACAGCCTCTGAGGCTAGCGAAATCCGCTAGGAAACGTGGGACCCACGGAGGCAAGGACAGAGCTTTGTCACAGTAGATAAACAATCACATAGTGGCTGGATGTAAGTTTTAGAAAGCTGTCTTTATCAGTAGGTAGGGCCATAACTGGAATCTTTTCTCTCAAACAGACATACCTGTCTTCATTCTTACCCATGCAAACTTGGTGAGAGAAAAGAGGATTCAGAACATAGCCATCCTTGCTTTTGATTTTACATAACCAAACTCCAGACAAGTCCATAAAAACCACACATTTTACAAAACCAAATCCTTGTCTTACCATCCCATCTCTAACCATATGTATACCTTCCACCAAATATTGTGTAGACCACCCAGAATTCCTATGAAACCGAAGGCAGTGTTTCAAGCACGATGATTTGTTCCAGCAGCACTCAGGGGTACAAGAAAATTCACTTTGTTCCCCTTTCTTCTCTTTTTTTAGTTTGGGAATCAAAGCAGATCCCTACAATAGATGGCTGTGCTGCAAATTGTCATAAATTGCTGCTCTGTTTTTATAGTTAAGAGAGAGACTTCCCCTGTAAAACTTTGTTTCTGTTTGTCTTACAGTACTGCCCACTGGTGTTGGCAAGCAGCAAAACCTGTTGTATTTCTCATCCGGCACCCTGCCAGTACAAACCACTGTTCCAGGGTTTGATGTGGTTGCTCAAGGGTATTCAGCCACTTGTGATTCTTCACTCTGTGCTTTCTGTTCCCTCCTTTCACTTTCTCCTTCCCCACCTTTGGAACAGGAGGAATCCTTCACATTAAGGGGGGAAAAAAATCTCATTGTGATTTTACCCAGTACTTCTAGGTATCAAATTACACTCCAGGATACCAGTAGGCCTGATTCTCAAATGCTCCACTTTGTACTCTGCACTTGTTACAGGAGCAGTATTTACTTTTAATCACATGAGCAGGGTTTTTTGAGTTTTTTTTCCCATCTGGGGAAGGAAGTTTTCTCACAGTATCTCCACCAGTATCTGATTATAAGCTAGAACCCATCTTTTCATTCTGAAGCCCAGCCCTCCCTGGTAGGGACCCTCTCCTGATTGTTTCTCTCCAGCTGGGAGGGCAGGAAGCAGCCCTTCATCTGCAGCTGCTGCCCATGAATCAGCTGGCAGCTGTGCTGCTGACACACTTCCTCCGGGACGCCAAGGGCATCACATCCATGACACCGGCAGTTTCTAATCACCCAGCAGAATCCTGAGCTTCATTCCCAACCCAAAGCCTACCACACGGCAGTGAGCAGTCAGGCTGCTGTTCAACCAGGACAGATTCTCAGCTAAATATTTAGTGACGAGTGGTGTGTGTAATTTCTTTGGAAATTGGTGCTCAGGCTCCAACTCACCACAAAAGTCTTGCTTTTCCTACACCTTACTGGTCTGTGTTTCACATTAGCTAATCAGCAGGTTGACAGACAAGATACCAGGCTCCACTTTAGCCCCCTTGAGGGTGCTCAGCTAAAAACGTAATGGCTTTTCTTTTTCTTTTTCTAACATCTGAACACTGGCTATAGACATCTGTTGACTTTGCCATATGATGAGCAGCTCACTATAGAATGCTATGCTACTAAAATAATTATTTGAATGGTACCTTATGGCTTTCTGAGAATACGTTTATATGCATGTACAAAATTCCAGGACTGACAGCATTGTGCTGCAATTAATGATTTCTGTGCTTTAGAGCCCCTCATGCTTAGCACACAGATGCAATAAATTTCAACTGTGTTTTCTGATGGGTCAAAAAAATGAAACAATTGTTTTGATTGAACCCCACTCCATTACATTGGAATGTTTTTAAAACCCTACAGGACAGTCTAACAGCAAAAATGCTTCTTTAAAAGTCTCTTTACATTTCCCTATTGATTTAGTAATGGCCAGATTCTGTCACCCTGTGATGGGCTGTTTACATCACACAGATTGGGAAAGAGTTAATATGGGCCTGAGAGGCCAATTAACTAGCCTGGATGCCCCAGGAGGCAGGACTAATAGAAATAAAGCCCATGTTGGGGGGGGAGAAGGGTTGTTGCCATAAAGATGTGAGTGAGCTCAGCTCAGAGGTGAGGAGAAATGATGCCCGAAAAGAAGCTCAGAGGAAACCAGCTAGGCTTCCCCAGGGGTGGGTTAGAGGTCTGACTGAGATGAGGGCCTTGATTAGCAAGAGCCTGGGAGAAATCCTGCAATAAGGGGAGGAGTGTCCCAGCCCCTGGATTAGTGGAGGGATTGAACCAGGGAGGAGCAGCAGCAGAGGCATGCTTGCACTGAGGTGACTGCCTGCTGAGCCCCATGGGATTGAAAACTTGGTTTGTATACGTTTTTGGTTGGTCTTTGATAAAGGACTCTGTGACTCTGGAAGGAGCTGGACTCTGTGAAGTGGTCTGACCACAGGGCCAGGACACTCCTATGGGTGAAGTAAGCTAAAAGAAAGTGGGGGGAAATTGAAGAAGCAGTTGCCTCAGTGTCACAACCACTCAGGAGAGGGAGCGTCAGGGTGGCAATTTTGCCAAACACCCATCCTCCTTTTCAGTAGTATCTTAGGTCACCAATAGCCCCATAGAAATCAATTAGACTACTTGTCCAGTATGGTGTTATCCAACATGAGTAAGAACATGAGAATCTGGCCCAAGGTAATTAACTCCCTCCACCCCTTTTTTTTAAAAAAAACCACTATGTATCTTTCTGTTCAGTGTATCCTTACTAAATTTATAGCACCACGTGTACTAAATGTCTTTATCTGTTGCTTTCAGACCCTACACCACAGAGCACTGTCCCTTTGTCACTATAACTTGAAAGTCTGTGCTGCCTGAAAAGTCTAATACACAGCCATCTGAAATAGATATTGCAAACCACCTATAAACAAAGATTCTCTATTCAAGCCCCTCCTGTGCATTTTGTCCATATGTTTAGACTGTAGCCTAGAAGAGTAGAGAAAAAAATTCAACGGGAGGTGGGGAAATAGATACTTGGCTATATAACACACAGCACTGGTAGAGGTCATTGCATATGCAAAGTGCTTTAGAGATGTTCACTAACTGGACCTCACAACACTGTTGTGATGTAGCGAGGGATTATTAGCACAGGCCTTGTGCAGATGGTGAATTGTACAATTCTAGCTTTTTTGGGGGAGGACAGAGGGCGGTGTCTGCTCTCTCCATGAAAGGTAACTCAAACATTTCCTTAGCTAGGAAAAAAGTGGATTGCCTTCAGGGGGAACAAACCATAGATTTTAATTGTTGGAAAAGAAGAGTCATAAACTGAAACTAATTTTGGGAACTTTGCCAACTTCCAAAATATTTTGCTAGATTCACAAAACCTTGACTTCCACAATGCTTGGCTACCCCGATTAGTAGCATGCTTCCAGACACGCAGTTTTCATCACAAACATTCTATAAAGGGAAAACATTTGTTAGCTGGCACCTTTTGCCTGCTCAGAGGACTCTCAGGAGGATGGCCTCATGGGACTGAAACTGGCCAAATACAAATGAATGAGGAAAAAATGCCGGACAATGGTTGCTCCTTGGGGTATGCATTGATCCCATTAGTCAGAGCAAGGAAATCCTCAGCTGTAGTACGGCAAGGTTTTACTTTGAGGTTTTTCAGAAGGGGAGAATGTACCGTTATGAAGCTCTCAGCACTCTTCACAAAATGAGTTTTAGTATATTATATTCCTGCCAACATTTGGATCACTCACGACACTCCTTAAATTAAGGACAAATGTAGCTTGGGTTATCAGTGATGGAAAATTATTACTATCTCATGTGTGTTGTGATCTATATGAAATAAGATAAGAACTCCCCTTCAGCTCTGTGGCCCCCCGCTATGGGGGAAGTAGAAACTTAAAGGAGAAACTCCCATTTCATTTCTTTAAAAAAGTAAATTTCTCAGCCCCACCCTCACAGGGATGGCCTTATAAACATTGGTCAATGTAAACCAGTCACTAGCGCTGAAAGGAACAAACAATTGGGCTCAGCAGGAGTCTGGGAGGAACCTAAAGATCCCCTCTCATGTGCACTTTACATAAAATGAGTCCAGCTTGGGTTGTATCCCAAAGAATTGTCTCCCTGATCTTCTGCAAGTTCTTTTGTGTAAAGATGAGGTCTGGAATTTTTTCACAGTGGGTTGTGTCAATCATTTCCCAGTAGAAATATGTCCATATCACCCTCATAATTGATACTTTCTTTGGCAATCTCAGAAGGAAAGGCCACAGAATGGGCACTGAGATAGAAATACCTTCTCACCCTCCTCCCCACTGATGATTTACCATCCACCCACTCACCGCAGTGATGGTGCAGCCCAAAGCAGCATCCTGCTTGGATGTGGGAGCTGCAAAAGAGCATATACTCTAGGCATGGCAAACACAGAGTACAAAGAAGAAAAACTAAACTCTGAGTGAAATCCTGACCCCATTTAAGTCAATGATAAAACCCTAATTTGCGTCAATGAGGCCAGGAGTTCATTCTTTGTGACTTTGAATGTGGGAGAAAGGTTTGCAGGAAGCCAGGAGTGAAAGGTGGTGAGGGAGGTACCCAGTGGTGAGCTGGTTAGCACCGGTTCGCTAGAACCGGTTGTTAAATTTAGAAACCTTTTTAGAACCGGTTGTTCCACGAGGGACAACCGGTTCTAAAAGGGCTTCTAAATTTAACCAGCCAAAAGTGGCGCCTTAGGTGCCAACTCCATGTGTGCTCCAGCCCTGGAGCACCCAAGGGGAAAATTTGGTGGGTGCAGAGCACCCACCGGCAGCTCCCCGCTCCACCCCCGGCCCCAGCTCACCTCCGCTCCGCTCCGCCTCCTCCCCTGAATGCGCCATCCCGCTCTGCTTCTCCGCCCCCCCAGGCTTCCCACGAATCAGCTGTTCGCACGGGAAACTGCGGCGGGCTGAGAAGCAGGTGGCGGCTTCCCGCTCAGGCCCAGGGAGGTGGAGGTGAGCTGGGGCGGAGGGGCACTTTGGGTTTTTTTAGTTTGTTGTATTTAAAATAATTCAGTGCCTGGATTTGTGGAGTGGCATGGGGGCTGGGTGTTTTGGTTTGGTTTTTTTCCCCCATCCATTTTTAATGTGTATTAGAGACTGACACTGGGCTATAATGGCCCAATTTTCAAAGATGCCAAGATCTCACAAGTCTCACTAACTTGAAAGGTAATTGTGAATACATAGCACCATTGAAAATCAGGCCATCCTGAGCGTCCAAAACTATGTTTCGATTGGCTGATTAGGCCTTTTTGGTCATGTCACAGCTATGCAGCAACTGCCAAGGGAACCACCCCAATTGCACGGACAGGTGATTCCAAGTACATGAGGGGAGGAGAGACTATAGAAAAGAGGGTCATCCCTCCTTCACTCCCTCCCTATTGATAAATGATGACTGATTTTTTTAAATCAGTCTGTGACAACTAATGTCATGATACACAAACAAGGTCTACAGACCTCTAATTTTCATATTCTTCATTACGTTGTAGGCAAAGATGGAGAGGTCTCCTGAGTACTAATTTTCAGGGTGGATAGAGGAGGCTTGGCACTATCGCATAGTTAGATCCTATGCTATTTCTACCTACTCCAATGGGGCAGGCATAGGTGCTGGAACTAGGGATGCTGGGGGTCCTGCCACACCTCCTGGCTTGAAGTGGTTTCCATTATATACAAGGTTTACAGTTTGGCTCAATGGCTTTCAGCACCCCCACTATACAAATTGTTCCAGCAGCCCTGGGAGAAGCCTTCTCTAGTATACTTATCCTCTCTTATCTTAAAATTGTTTCTGGAGGGAACTGTACGTGGATGCTAATATTAAAAATACAAACTTCAAATCCCATTTTAGTATGAATATATCTAGTATGAATAACTATCATAAATATTAGTCTTTGAGCCCTTTTCCCACCCTACAACCAGGCGTCTACCCAAAGGCCAGGTCTGGGATATTATCTTGTAGGCTTCACAAGCAAGATCCTGACACACTCTGCAAATATTCCATGTGGAAGGGAGTACTGTTTTTGCTCCATTTTCCTTAACCTCAAGCCATTGGTGTCCAGAGGATTGTGAAGCCCTGAACCTCCCAGGCGGCCATCAAATTTTGGTTTTAACTCCATGGTGTGAGGGCTCTGCCTCACTCTTCTCCAATTCCTCCAATCCCTCCAGTCCTATAGCAACTGTTCCATATAGATACAATGTTATATTCATGCTGACCTCTGTACATAAATGGGAAATGTGGTAAAATCTCTCAGGAGCAAATACTGAGGCAAGGGATGTTGTGGGATTAGTGGTAGAAAGGAAGAAATTGGTAGTAACAAGGCTCCTCAGAAGAATAGTAGATTTTTTTTAACTTTTCTGGCTTAGGCTGGTGAGATCTACTAGGGCCAGAGTGTGTTTGTATAACCCACTGATAAGTGTAGGTTACATGTCCCCCTTCTGTGCCTGATCTGCAAAAGATACGAGTCTGAACAGCCCCAGCTACACGGCCTTGGCTTTTTACCTCAGGCTGAGAAGCTCATGCTTTAATCTCTGAAGGTCCTGGGTTTAAATCCCGGTGTGTTGGCCAAGATGGCAGCAGTGATAGACCGAGTAAGAGACCTTTCCTGTCCCATTGTGCAGCCTGCCTAAGAATCAGACAGAATTACGACTTCTGCACTCTACGTACCATAGAGGTGTGTGTGTGTTTCTCTCCTCCCCTGTGAGCTACAAGTGCATCAAAGGGGTAGGGCCATTATTCTGTGCCCCCTGTCGATTGGCCACTCAAACTAGCCGGTCATCCAAGGGAAAGGAAGCGGCAACTAACAAGCATGGTGTAGTAGCTTGGGAGCTCCACGAAGTATTCTGCACTGCTCCTTATTGGGCAAGTCTAAGTGGCACAATCAAGCTTGGGTTTTTTTCAGTCTGAGTGTGCGGATAGTGATATTTAGATCTGAAAGTGAATTAGTCGCAATATTTATTTCCTCAGAATTTAAGGAGAAAACATGTTTAGAGTATTTATATGCAACAGCCACGAGTGAAGTTAATTCTGTGGTCTCAACCCTGATAATCTTGTCTAATAGTAAAAAACAGGAAGCAATTTAATATAATTCAGTCTCTGTTCAGGAGAGGCCCAGAAGTGGAAGTGCTCTGGGATAGTGCACAGGTGCTATGGTGGTTTTATATGGCAAATCTGGTTCAGAGCCATATCAGCCTTTGTCTGGCAGCAGACATTGCTATCAGTATTTGCTCAAGGACACTAAAATTTGACAAACATGTCTGAAATGTGCTTTTAAAATTTACTAGGGCTAGATTCTGTGTCTCCACTGATGCTGAGCAGTACTTACTCATGTGAGTAGTACCAAAGACGTCATCGGGATTTTTAGTGTGAAATGCCAACTCAGTGTGAGCAAGAAGTGTGGAATCTGGCTCTTAATTGCTACTTTGTAAACATGGGGTCAGATTTATGTGACTTGTCCAGACTTTGCTACTCTAGAATGACCCCAGCCTGTTGTTTCCTGAAGGCATGGGATTCAATATAATGACTGTCTTTGCATGACCAGTGAATGAGACATCCTGTGAAATACCTTTCCCAACACCTTTTAGTAGTCCTCAAAATCTAGCTATGCTTTACTTTTAAAGTCCATCAGTTGTTAATAAGGACAGATGTGCTGCATTTGCAAATTTTCCCTAATGTGCTAGACAGGGAAACAACAGACTGGAGGGAACCAAGGGGGTGGAGCTTTCTACATCCAGAGGGTTCCACTCACTTTAAGATAGCCACAATTTTGTTTGTGTACATCAAAAGCTAATACATTATGGGTTTTGGGTTGTTTGTTTTTACTTCATTGACTTTTAACATTCTTTTGCTAATACACAAATTCCGCAAACCTGAATAAAATGTTTTAAGAATGAAAAACTAGAACACAGTTGACTTTACATGGAGGTTCAGCTTGCCAACTAGTAGATTTAACTTTTTAAAAATAATGCATCTGATTGGTTATGGTTGCTTCTGAAAATGGGGGTGGAGGAGGAAACCCCACCCAAATGTGGATTATTGATACAGTCCCTAGAATACAGTCTACCACTCCAACTACTGAAACACTGTGGAACTAGAAATCTTACAGCGCATTGGAGGAGCAAGGATTGGTTGATTCACATTCATCCAAAAGGACCTAGGAAATGGAATAAATCATGTTAAACAGTTGTGTGCACAGCTAAAAATCTCCATAGCGTCCCCTCTTATCTGTTAGCCTGTGTGCAGTAGTATTTGTGGTTATCTATGCTCAAGGAGAAGGAAAGCAAATGCTCATTAAAAAAATAGCTTAGAGCCACTTTAGATGCAACTCGTGCTAGCAATGTGAAGCACTGACTTACAACTACAGTATCAGCATTTATGGCACAAAATCAAAATGAAGATTTATTTGCCACCTGACACAGAGCTGGAACCACGCTTGTTGCCCATGTCTATCAATCCCTGAATTATCTGTCTCACAAGTCAGCAACCACTCAAGCTCAGCTGTAACTATTTCATTTGTCAGTGTGCTTATAATTCTACATAGTGTTCTCAACATCCCATTTGAGTTTTTTGAAAAGCAGCTCTTGAAGAAATCAGGAGTTACCCTTTTGAACAACAGAGTGTTCTATTTTCCTGGTGTGTACAAAATGTGGCTGACACTCGTAAAATGCAATACATGGAAATAATCTGAAGTGGTGGTAAAACATCTCTGCCACACACTTGTGTTTCTGTCTTTGTCGATGCGTGCCTCTTCACAAAGGAATGTTTAGCTGATAGTTATGTTTTCATACTGTGGACCAAAAATCCCATCAGGGTCTCTTTCTACAGTGGCTAAAAGATTCAGCCTGTGTATCTAATGCTATACACAGCCATGCAGGCCATAAGCCACTGTCACATTGGGTGCAATCTACTAAGGCACCTAAGTCCATTTGTAGGCACCAGAGCAATCCAGATCTAGCGATCCAGATCCAGCAGGTAACTCCTGCTTGGCTGCTGCCCATCCTAGTAGGCACCTAAACTCACGTGGCTTCTATATGTTGGCCTCTGAGCATGCGCACTGCAGCCTCATTCTAGGCATCCATGCACCTATCACCTGCCCAAACCCCAGAGTGAGTCTCAAACCAGGGAAGATAGGCATTAGGCAGCCTATGTCCTGGGTGGGGCCTGATCCAGTAGACATTCTCAGTGGATGCTTAGCAGACTAGGCCCCTCAGGCAAGATCACACCAAAAAACTGGGGTTGGGGGAGGGCCTCCTTTAGCCCAATAGTTAGGGTACCAAACCCAGGATGTGGGAGACCTCCAGTTCAAGTTTTGTCTCTACTCAATGAGTAGAAGAGATTTGAACAGGGATCTGCCATGAGTGCCCTAACTCATAGGCTATGGAATATTCTGATGTGCATCTCCCTCAGACTCTCCTATTGAAGTTGTTTCCCTTTAATTAAAAAAACTGAATAATATTAAGTGGGCCAAAGAGAGCGTTAGAATGACTCTATATAGCTAGTAATTAGGACACTCACCCAAGAGGTGGCAGATCTCTGTTCAAATCCCTTTTCCCACTCAGTAGGGCAGGGGGCATTTGAACTGGGGATTTCCCATATCCTGGGTGAGTACTTGAGCCCCTAACCTCAAGGTTCTAAGGGAGGTCCTCCCTGCCCTGGCTAGCTGTTTTTGTTTCAGGCCCCACATGCAACTGAGGCAGCCAAACATCTGTCTTCTCCCTCCCACCCCCACAGCTAATGGATCACTATTAGAGCTAGGCACCTCCGTACAGCTCAGACTTACAAACCTTACTCTGTGAGGGGGTGGAGCTTAGCCCACTGCCCTCTCCTTAGCCTCTCCTGTTGACTAGCATAGGCTGCTCCCTGCCTAGCATGCTGGCTTTCTGGATTGCAGTTAAAGCACCTGTCTCTCCCCATTCTTTGTGTAGGAGCCTAGGCACCTAATTCAGACTTTGTGGCTCAACGTGTTCCTGTGATTTGGTTGGTTGGGTGGGTGGGTGGGTTTTTTTCTAGGCTCCTAAAAGTTAGGTAACACAAAGCTCAGCACCGCAGTGCTTATATTCCTTTGTGGAGCTGGCATCTGGGCCATTGTATATGATGCAACCTTACAGTTTTAGATTTTCATTATGGGAGGAAGGAATAGTTCAGGTTGCATAGTAACTGGTGCCTTCATACCTGCCTATTTTAGAGAGGTGTCTGTGGAAATATTCCACTAAAACCGGAAATGTACTCAAAGTCGGACTTGATTCAAATTCAAGCTGATTGAGCCAGCTGGACAAATCAGCACAAGAAAACCAACCACCACATTTTCTCCTAGTTTCTATCAACTTAGCTTCCTGGCACAGACTTTGATTACCTCCCCAAATTCACCTCATACGATCTTCATTATCCTAACATGCTATGTATTCCCATTTTAGGCCTTATTCTTGCTCATCGGCAGGTGTAATTGGGTGGCCAAAGAGCAGCAAATTAAACCAGGTCCAGTTTTCCCCCCAGTTGTGCTTGTACCTTTTTACCGTGTGCTTGTACATGCAACCCTCCTCACCTATGCAGTGCAATTCACCTCATACTACAGGAATTTTAAGAAAGAGACTAGAATCTATGCAAATAGTCAGAAATATCTCTTAATTTTTAGTAGGTATTAGAGAAAAAATTATCAAAATATACCTTGATTTAACTATATTTTATGGAATTTTGTACAAGAAGAAAGCAAGTGAATATGCACGAATAGATTTATTTGTCCTAGGACAACAAACTGGAGTATGTTTCTGGCATTATTTTCCTGAATTTTATGGCCTTTCATGTTGATTAGTTTAAACTGCCCTCATTAATTTTGTTAATCAATTTTTATATTCAAAATAATTTTATTATATGAAATTAGGATCAAACTCAGATTAACTTCTTTAAGAGGGCAAGATGATGAATTTACCCAAATGGATATCAATAATAAACTGGTTGACTGTTCCTTTAATATAGAAGGCTCCCTCCTGGAGAGTTCATAAAATGTTGACAGAGCACCTTCTATAAAAAAGTTGATGAGTGTCCATTAGAGTCAGTGATAAAGAACAGGAGATGGAGCTCGCAGAACCCATATGCTGCATCTTTTAACTGTGTTTAAATCCCTTTACCCCAAGAATCCAGAGTTTTCATACCGTCTAACTCCTGTGACTCCTGCTAATGAAAAGCAAAGACTCAAGGTAACTTCAAATGTTTTTAACAGAATATAAGGTAGAACTCTCTTCATGTATTTGGCAGCATAATTTCTTAGTTTAAGGCTGTTAATCCCTCCATAATGATGTGATGGCCATGTCCTGTAACTTTACCATGAGAGGTGAATTTGGGGAGGTAATCAAAGTCTGTGCCAGGAAGCTAAAATGTGACATTCAAAACTGCATTGAGAAAGGAAAGCAGCATTCACTACTGTCTTCCACTCATCACCCCTCAGACAGACTCAGTCCTCACTCCATTGTGAGACACAAACCATCAACAAAGATTTTAATAATGGTTTCTAAGGGTATGTCTACACTATGGAATTAGGTCAAATTTATAGAAGTCGATTTTTAGGAGGCGATTTTATACAGTCGATTGTGTGTGTCCCCACTAAGCGCATTAAGTCAGCAGAGTGCGTCCACAGTACCATGGCTAGGGTCGACTTTTGGAGCATTGTACTGTGGGTAGCTATCCCACTGTTCCCGCAGTCTCCGCCGCCCATTGGAATTCTGGGTTCAGCTCCCAATGCCTGATGGGGCAAAAACATTGTTGCGGGTGGTTTTGGGTACATGTAGTCAGTCGCTCCTCCCTCCATGAAAGCAACAGCAGACAATCATTTCGTGCCTTTTTTTCGTGCGGACGCCATACTGCTTTCAGCAGACGGTGCAGTAGGACTACTAACCATTGTCATCAAACCATCACTTCCGCTGCAACTCTGCTCTCCTGGTGCCACGAATGCACCTCGCAGGTCCTCTATATGACCATCGTCATCCACCGCTTCCGCTGCAACTCTGCTTGGCTGCTCTTGTCTCGCCATACCACGGCAAGCGTGCAGCCCGCTCAGCTCAGCTCACCAACACCGCCGCTGTTGTGTCCTGGTGCTACTGGCAGCAGACGGTGCAGTAGGTCTGCAAAACTGGTTATCCAACCACCGCTTCCGCTGCAACTCTGCTCTCCTGCTCTTGTCTCGATAGCGAATTTCTCCATGTTGGCTGTCATGGGCTTCCGCTTCTGCTGCAACTATGTTCTCATGAATCCACCTCGCAGGTCCTCTCGTCGTTCTCTATAAATACGTGGCATCTGTTGTCAGCCACCGCTTCTGCTGCAACTCTGCTCTCCTCAGACTCCATACCATGTCAAGCATGGAGCCTGCTCAGATAACCGTGGCAGTTATGAGCATTGTAAACACCTCACGCATTATCCTGCAGTATGTTCAGAACCGGAACCTGCAAAGGCAAGCGAGGAGGCAACGGCAGCGCAATGACGAGAGTGATGAGGACATGGACACAGACTTCTCTCAAAGCACGGGCCCCAGCAATTTGGACATCATGGTGGCAATGAGGCAGGTTCATGCCGTGGAACGCCAATTCTGGGCCCAGGAAACAAGCACGTACTGGTGGGACCGCATAGTGTTTCAGGTCTGGGATGATTCCCAGTGGCTGCGAAACTTTTGCATGCATAAGGGCATTTTCATGGAACTTTGTGATTTGCTTTCCCCTACCCTGAAGCACAAGAATACCAAGATAAGAGCAGCCCTTACAGTTCACAAGCGAGTGGAGATAGCCCTCTGGAAGCTTGCAACACCAGACAGTTAAAGGTCAGTCGGGAATCAATTTGGAGTGGGCAAATCTACTGTGGGGGCTGCTGTGATCCAAGTAACCAATGCAATCACTGACCTGCTGCTATCGAGGGTAGTGACTCTGGGAAATGCAGCAAAGACATCCACTATAACCTGCACAATGGGATTCCCTAACGGTGGTGGAGCGATAGACGGAACACATATCCCTATCTTGGGACTGGCCCACCTTGGCAGCCAGTACACAAACCGAAAGGGGTACTTTTCAATGGTGCTGCAAGCACTGGTGGATCACAAGGGATGTTTCACCAACATCAACATGGGAAGGCCGGGAAAGGTACATGACACTCACATCATCAGGAACTCTGGTCTGTCCAAACAGCTGCAGCAAGGGACTTACTTTCCAGACCAGAAAATAATTGTTGGGAATGTTGAAATGCCTATATTTATCCTTGGGGACCCAGCCTACCCCTCAATGCCCTGGCTCATGAAGCCATACACAGGCACCCTGGACAGTAGTCAGGAGCTGTTCAACTATAGGCTGAGCAAGTGCAGAATGGTGGTAGAATGTGCATTTGGACGTTTAAAGGCGCGCTGGCGCAGTTTACTGACTCAGTTAGACCTCAGCAAAACCAATATTCCCATTGTTATTACTGCTTGCTGTGCACTCCACAATATCTGTGAGAGTAAGGGGGAAACGTTTATGGCAGGGTGGGAGATTGAGGCAAATAGCCTGGCTGCTGGTTACGCACAGCCAGACACCAGGGCGATTAGAAGAGCACAGCAGGGTGCGCCGCACATCAGAGAAGCTTTGAAAACCAATTTCATGACTGACCAGACAGTTCTGTTTGTTTCTCCTTCATGAAAACCTGCCCCCTTGGTTCACTCTACTTCCCTGTAAGCCAACTGACCTCCCCTCTTCGATCACTGCTTGCAGAGGCAATAAAGTCATTGTTGTTTCAAATTAATGTATTCTTTATTAATTTGTCACAGAAATAAGGGGATAACTGCCAAGGCAGCCCGGAAGGAGTGGGGGAGGAGGGAAGGACAAGGCTACACTACACTTCACCTTATTGAATGCCAGCCTTCTGTTGCTTGGGCAGACCTGTGGGGTGGAGTGGTTGGGTGCCTGGAGCCGCCCCCCACCCACCGTGTTCTTGGGCGTCTGGGTGAGGAGGCTATGGAATTTGAGGAGGAGGCCAGGCGGTTACACAGGGGCTGCAGCGGTGGTCTGTGCTCCTGCTGCCTTTCCTGCAGCTCAACCATACGCCAGAGCACATCACTTTGATCCTCCAGTAGCCTCAGCATTCCATCCTGCCTTCTCTGATCACGCTGATGCCACGTCCCTCCTGTCCTTCTTATCTGCACTAGCCTCTGGGATGGAGATGATAGGGGGAGCGTTGAAACATTTGCAGCTGCGGGAGGAAAAAAGGGAGAGTAGTATTTTAAAAGACACATTTTAGAGAACAATGGGTAGACTCTTTCATGGTGAACCAAGCTGTTAACATTACAAAGTAAATGTGCTTTCGGTACAAGGTCGCATTTTGCGTCTTATATTGAGGGTCTGCCAGTTTGGTGTGAAAGATCACACACGCAGGGCCGGGCAACAGAACTCGGCTTGCAGGCAGACATGGTCTTTTGGCTTCTTTAACCTTCCTAACATGTGGGAATGGTTTCAAAGAACAGCGCCCTCATTTCCCATACGAAGCACCCATTGGGTTGGCCATTTAAAATGGGTTGGCCATTTAAAAGGAGGGGCTGCGGTTTTCAGGTTAATGTGCAGCACAAACCCAACTAAACCCCCATACACACCCAATTCTCTGGGATGATGGCGTCACCCCTCCCCTCACCACATGGCTAACAGCGGGGATGATTTCTTTTCAGCCACAGGCAAACAGCCCAGCAGGAACGGCCACCTCTAAATGTCCCCTTAATAAAATTCCCCTATTTCAACCAGGTGACCATGAATGATATCACTCTCCTGAGGATAACACAGAGAGATAAAGAACGGATGTTGCCTGAATGCCAGCAAACACCGGGACCATATGCTGCCATGCTTTGTTATGCAATAATTCCAGACTATGTGCTACTGGCCTGGCGTGGTAAAGTGTCCTACCATGGGGGATGGAATAAGGCTGCCCTCCCCAGAAACCTTTTGCAAAGGCTTTGGGAATACCTCCAGGAGAGCTTCACTGAGATGTCCCTGGAGGATTTCTGCTCCATCCCCAGACATGTTAACAGACTTTTCCAGTAGCTGTACTGGCCGCGAATGCATCCCAAGTCTTCAGGGCAAATTAATCATTAAACACGCTTGCTTTTAAACCATGAATTATATTTACAAAGGTACACTCACCAGAGGTGCCTTTGCTGCCTCCGAGGTCTGGGAGCCCACCTTGGGAGGGTTGGGAGGGTATTGGATCCAGAGTGAAAAACAGTTCCTGGTTGTCGGGGAGAACGGTTTCATCCTCCTCCTCATCATCATGATCATCTTCCTCGTCCCCTAAATCCTCATCCCTGTTGCTTGAGACTCCCCCCTTGCAGGAATCTGAGCTCCTTAATTTTCAAGCGGCACTGCTGTGGGTCCCTGTTATAGCCTCTGTCCTTCATGCCCTTGGAGATTTTTTTCAAATATTTTGGCATTTCGTCTTTTGGAATGGAGTTCTGATAGCACGGATTTGTCTCCCCATACAGCGATCAGATCCACTACCTCCCGTTCAGTCCATGCTGGAGTTTTTTTGCAATTCTGGGACTCCATGGTCACCTCTGCTGATGAGCTCTGCATGGTCACCTGTGCCATGCTGGCCAAACAGGAAATGAAATTCAAAAGTCCCCGGGGCTTTTCCTGTCTACCTGGCTAGTGCATCTGAGTTTAGAGTGCTGTCCAGAGCAGTCACAATGGAGCACTCTGGGATAGCTCCTGAAGGCCAATACCGTCAAATTGTGTCCACACTATCCCAAATTCAACCCGGTGATGTTGATTTCAGCGCTAATCCCCTCATCGGGGAAGAGTACAGAAATCGATTTTAACAGCCATTTAAGTCGACAAAAATGGCTTCATCGTGTGGACGGGTGCAGGGTTAAATCGATCTAACGCTGCTAAATTTGACCTAACTCGTAGTGTAGACCAGGGCTCATACTAGCAGAGGACATGCAGATTTTGGTCTTAGCATGAATATTTATTTGCCGCCTTTGGGCTAAACCCACTTATTTTAGTTATGCAAGCAGTCCCACTGACATTGTTGACAATATCTTCTGTGTGCTTGTTTGGGTGGATAAAGTGAGCAAGATCTGGCCCCTCATGTGAAAAATCAAGGTAGTAGGCTCGCATGGGAAGGACATTAAAAGGCAGCATTCAGAAATAGAAGAAAACCCCCTTGCTGCACTTCAGGCTTTTACAGTAGAATCTTCTGTATTTAGAGTTACTAACATGACATTATGCATGGCCTGCAGAGATCTGACACTTTGTAGTACACAAGATGCATACTCCAACAATTTCACAATACCAAGGGCACTTGTTAAAAGTTTAATGATCAGCTAGAAGTCCTATTAATTAAACATGCTTCATGCTATTAAAGCTCTCATATCACTTAAACACCAGACTGGTGCCCTGCTTTTAAAAGTGACTATGACTATTGTCCTTTGATTCTTACAATGGAGTGTTGACATATTCATTTATTTGGTTGTTTAACACCGGATCTCAAACATATAACTAATACATAACAGTAGCCTTCACTTTTTATAATATTAGCATAATATTTTAAAGCAGCCACTTCCTGTGCACTTGTATGTAACTATCACTTCAATTCTGTTTTAAATATCTTTTGAAACTTTTGATTCTCAAAACCTAAACAAGAACTAATTTGTACTCCGCTCAACAGTGACTCGGGTTTCTGAATGGACCTCCAATCTAAAATATTTGTTTAAAAATTAGCACAGCTGTCTTTTCAGCTTTATCCCTAAACTTTCTAACAGCATTTTTGTCAAAAATTTAAAATACCCTTTGAATTCTCTCTTCTTTTTTTCCCCCCCCCAAAGGAAGCTTGTAGAAGTTGTTACATCTGATCGCTCAAATTCAGTAATATAACTTTCCTCTGAACTCTGACATAAGGTAAACAAGTAAAATACACTTAATACTATGTTAATTCAGACACCATGATTGAAAGTCCACAGTGTACTTCCAAGCTCTAGTTAGAAGCAGCACAGGTTGACCTAACCTGGCATTTTACTCCTGAGGGCATTCTGCACCAAAAAATTTAAAATTCTGCAAATTTTATTTGTCAAATAAATGTGGAGGCTCTAGCATGGCATTGGGGAGCACAGGCCACTGGCTACCCAGAGGTGGGAGATCACTGTGCAACTCCCCGCACCCCCCACAGATATGGACTCAGCAGGGAGGCTGCACCCAACCCAGACACAGTGCAAGGACCAGGTCTGGTTCAGAAACACCCCAGGACCCTGCCCCTCTGTGCCAGGTGGCATAGTGGGGAGCAGGGTGATTTCTCCTCTTCCTCCTCCCACAAATAGTGTCCCCTGCATTTCAGAAAGTTAAGACGTTTCAAAAGAAGTGTATGCAACATCTCTGTATTATTTAGCTGTCTTGTTTCCCAGCGAAGACTGGGAGCTGGAGGTTGGCTATGTCGCCTTCCTCTCTTCCTGCAGAGGGGGGAGAAAGATGGAGGAAGGGGTAACCCCACTTCCTCATTCCACCTGCAGAGGAGATGGAGTCTGTGGCAAAGACGAAAGAGGTGTTTTTAGAGAAGGGGAATAAAGGGCTCCCAGATGGGACACCATTCTTTCCCCCAACAGCTGCTTTTGCTTTTCCACCTACTGCTGGGAAGGGATAGGAGACTCAGTAACTCCCAGTCAGGCACCAGCTCCTTCTGCTGCTCCCTCTTCACTCTTCTGCCTGGTAAAGAGAGGATTTACTAATCAGAGACGAGGGGGGCTTTGAAGAACTGTGCTTTCCTCAGTGAGGGAAAGGCAAGGAAGCTCTCCATCTAGTTCTAGCAGAAGAAGGGAGCTGTGCTCCCTCATGCTCTCCCATGGGTGCATGCCCTCCCAGGGGTTCTTGGCACGTGGTAAGGTGCCCTAGTTTCAATATCTGAAGAGCATGTCACTTCGGTTAGCAGTGGAGGAAGGATTTGGGGGGGGGGTCATTATTTTCCTTTAAAGAGCCAAGCATCATCACCAGATGAGCAGACATTTAGAGATGTTGAGGTTGATCTTCCATGGCCCTACAACACAAAGGGGCCAAAAAGGCGGGGATCTGCCTGCTGGGAAATAGCCTTCGCATCGTAGCATCTCTGAATGGGGTAGGCTCAGAACCTTCCGCACTGTTCCTGGTGTAAGAAGCATGCTAGGAGTGTGGCCAGAGGATGGGGCATAGCTGGAGCATACAGCACACTGGGTATTCTTTGCTGATATAAAGAGTCCCTAGGGAGCCATTGCAGCCAAGAACAAATCAGAGCTGCTCTGAGTCTACTCAGGTTTGTGCTGGAGACAAAGCTGGGCCTACAACATGGGGAGGTGCAATGGTCGGGTAAGTCACCTTTGCCTTCGACTCCCCAGTCCTAGAGCTGAGCTCAGATTGGTTGGACCATTCAATCTGGGCTGGTGGCGTGTTTTTTTTGTTTTGTTTTGATTTGTTTTGTTTTGTTTTTAAACTGAATTGCGCTTCATTTTGATTCTGTTGGCAGAAACTCCAGCCCTGAAATATTAAGGGCCCAGTCATACCTGGTACTTAGGTAAGTGTGCAGGTGATGAAGGTGCAAAGAACATCTCCTGTTGTGAAGCCCATGCAAAGGCCAGCCACAGTTGCAGTCCCTACACTCAGAGAGCCCAAGAAGGGGACAAGGAAGGTTTATTGGTGTTCCCCCGAGGCAGAGCAGCTCCCCACCATGCCATGCTCAGGACTGTACCTATCAGTCTAACATGAAAAATGTTAATTTCTATTGGAAGGATTTAGAACAGCCCTCCAATGGATTTTTTTTAATGGTCCATAATACCCATTCATTCAACTTCTTATAACCACGGGAGGTGAAGTTCACTGTCCTGCACGAGGCCCTCTGTGCCACAGAAGTGCCACTTCAGAGCAGGAAACACGAGGATCAGCAGCACAGAGGGAGAAGGTGGGGGACTTATGCACTTCTGCATGTTAGAGAGGAGTGAGATAAACACTAGGCCTCAATGAGCCATCATAGACTGGGGCTGGTGGAGAATAGGCTGTGGGATCCTTGATTATAAAGGTTTAGTGGCCCAAGACCCCATTGTAGGGGTTCTGAGAAGTTGTGGCCGATAGTCCAGCTGCACAGGAGTTTGGGGGTGAATTCCAGCTCCACATTATTCCCCATCCAAAACCCAAAGTACTAAGGAGGAAGGAGGAATTTCATTCACAGTTTAAAAAAAGAAAAAATGATGCCTACCAGATTAACATAAAAGACAATTTGGTCTGTGTGACTGACTCCAATTTATGACAATCATGTAACCATCACCATTTAAATAATGTGGCTTTCTGACAGCTAACTGAATTATAATAAATCTTGACAATTAAAATCTGAATGCAGTTTATGTAACCTTGGTGACTTTTCTTTTTCATTTAACACTGATTAATGAATCCAAAGGGATGACACAGTTGAATAAAGGACAGGATACAAAAGGTAGTGGGTGTCCGGTTTGGCAAGAGATATGTGCAATAGCTGTCAGTGTAATGTAATACACATTACTGGAACTGATCAGATCATGGGCAGGGTCTATGGAAAATTTCAATGAAAATAGGGAAAAATATTTTTTATTGAAATGTTAGTGGAATTTTTTTACTTTTCACTGAAAAATGGAAAACCGATATTCGGCACGTGGCCCATCAGGGAAATCTGCTAGCGGGCCAGGCCGGTTTGTTTACCTGCAGCATCTGCAGGTTCAGCTGATCACAGCTCCCACTGTCCGTGGTTCGCCATTCCAGGCCAATGGGGGCTGTGGGAAGCAGCGGCCAGCACATCCCTCGGCCCACGCCGAGCTGAAAACTGCTGAAAATTTTTTTGCGGGGTTGACCCCATATTTTCAATTTTCCAATGAAAAATCAAAAAAGTTGATGTAAGCAGATGCTTCCTGTGAACATTCTTGTTTAGTCAAAAATCCAATTCTCCTTCGGAAAAAAAAAAAAAGAAAGTGAATGTTCAACCAGCCCTATGTTATACTCTACAACTATTTCTGCTTGTACTGGGATGGCATACGTGACAGTTTTGCAGCCCTTGAATGATTATTTGTTTTGATATGAACTATTTGGACTTCTCACTTTTAATCTAGCTTCTTCCAAACTCATTTTTCTTGATCCACTTCCCCTCCATGTCAAAAACCAAGCATAGCAGTGGCAGCAGTTGCATTACTGCAGTTTACCAGGGCATGACAACTGTTCTTAGAGAGGTACTTGAATATCTTTTTCCTGTTACATGGAAGGGGCTTAATACCCACACGGATATAGCTCAGTGGATTGAGCATTGGCCTGCTAAACCCAGAGTTGTGAGTTCAATCCCTGAGGAGGCTATTTAGGGATCTGGGGCAAAAATTGGGGATTGGTCCTGCTTTGAGTAGGGGGTTGGACTAGATGACCCCCTGAGGTCCCTTCCAACCCTGATACTCTATGATTCTATTAAAAGGGTAAGTCCTGGCTCAGCTGCAGAGGTTCCCTTCTCAGCAGAACTAGTGCAGTTCTGATGTACGATTAGAGGCAGCAGGGAGCCATGCGAGGGAGTGCATGCCCCCTTTCTACAGAACTCACCTCATCTCCATGGTTTCAGAGATCCCCTTACTAGCAACACAGTACAGTTCCGCTGCACACCTGTAGCAGAGTATTGTATAGGTCAGTTCCATGAAAGTTCTCTGTATGGCAGGAGGCAATGGGCAGGGCAAGACATTATGGGGTCAGAGTTAAAGGAACCACTGCTATGCAGATCTTGGGAAGGAGCCTCCCATTCCCATCCCAGCCCATGGGTTATCTCCCCAATGCTCAGCCCAGTGACTATGGTAGGAAAAAACTCGAAGAACTGAGGTAATTATGAAGTCTGGGTCATAGCCTAATTGTGTTGTATGCTTTAGAACTGCAGAATTTTTTTTTTTATTTATTTTTTTAAGTGGTGATGTGTTTTCTTCCTGTATTTCCAGTGTCTGGAATTGATTATGGGTAAATGAGACCCTGATCCACCCATCTGAAAAAGGACCTTCAGAAGAGTTGTTGGAGCTCCAATCACCCTATCCATGCCCCACCCCACAGGGATCTTTATCTTCCTCTCAGTCATGAGTCATTGATCTCAGGCTGAGATCAATGCTGTGTTCTCACTAGTATCCTACCTAGCATTGTCTTCTGACTGTGAAGACCAGATTTCTGGGGTTCAAAGCAATTCCTTTAATCTGCAGTAGGTCCTAATTGGAAGTGCTAACACTGCATTTTATTCCCCCCTTGAAATCTTTCAAACAGCTTTATTAGCAGTTCAAGTTCCATCTGCTGTAAATCAGCCTAGCTCCATTGATTTGCAGCAGCTGAGAATCTGGCCCAGTATGTCACTAATACAGATTATTGGTTTGTACTCTAATGCCTAGAGTAGCAAATATTGATAACAACTTGCTCCTTTAACTAGTGAGACTATGGGTTAGCAAGTCATCACTTCAGATGCAAACTGTAAAGAGTCACATGTAGACTTGGCATAGCATGCAGCCACTCCAACTGCAGCCAGCAAATTTGCACAGACTCTAGATTATTTAGTTTAAAAATTCAAGAGGAAGTAATAATTTTTACACTACCATTCAGCAGCAATTGACCGATACATCACCTGTGATGCTGAACTGTACTTGCTTTGGAGACCTATAAACTTGTCAATCATCACCAAAACATAAAAAGGTGTGACTAAAACCAACAGCATTCACACTAGTCCTTAGAGGGAGACCAATATAGTATCCCATTGAACTATTATGCTAGGTCATTCTTTTTCTCCAGTTTTCTGATTAAAAGCACAATTTAGCTCCCACTGAAGTCAATGGAGTTTTTGTCATTGACTTCCGTTAGAGTACCATCAGACCCTATATGGGAAAAACATTGTTTCTTAGAGATGAAAGGCAAGGACTTTAAAACAAAAAACACTCTGTAAGTTTCCCCAAAAATATAGAGACATTAGCAAAGTTTGAGACAGTTACTATCTCCTTAAAGGTTCCAGTATGCAAGGGCAGGCCCAGCACCTGAAGGTGCTGAATATCCTCAGCTTCCACCTCCAGGAATTGCTTAGGACCTTGCATGGGCCATCCCTATGAACCTGAGAAGTCTGAGCTGCAGAGGTTCCGGTTTCTTTGCTAAAGTGAGTTACAGCTATTACAGTCATAGAGTAAGGCCAAAAAAGCCATACTTTTCCACCTGCAGTTTTACTTCCTCGTGGTTTTACTCCCAGCTTTTCTTTTTGAGGCTCACATTTTCTCCTTCTTATTTCTCAACCAAAAGGCTTTTTTTTTTTATGTCAAAATGAGTTGAGGAATTTTTGAATGTAATGCTACCAGCTGCCACTAGAAGGGGACAAAGAGCCATTCTACCTTAGGACAGGTTACACAGGAATGAAAAATATATCTTAAAAAAAAAAAAAGAAAAGAAAAGATGCTCTTTCTGTACTCAGATATGAGTCTGTTTTTAAGCCTGAGGCTGGAGGTGACGTTCATCCATAGTGAGTCTCATATTCAGGGTGTTGAGCAAAGGCATCTAATGGCACTGTGCCAAGAGGAGCCCCTCCCCCTTTGCCCTTGGGGGCCCAGTAATTTGCGTCACTCCTTTATCAGTGTAGCAACACTTAACCCCTCACTTTTGCTTCTTGAGTTTCTGGTGCCACTGACGGAACCTTCCCCCACCCCCCACGGCAACAGGAAAGGAGGTGTTTGAGCTTCAGCTGCAGCCCCCTGTGTGGTACATAATGGTTCAGAAATGGGACTAGATCACAATTAAAGGAACACAATGGAGCAAACCTTGAAGATGTAACTGGTGATGTTATTCAGCTTGTTGCAGTCAGAAATGTATCTTGATTATTGAGCTTGTTGTGGAAATTATCATCCGCATAAAATTATCAATGTGTGTTCACAACATACCTCAAAAACCAAAACCTTCAGTCTAAAAACAAGAGACTTACACCACTCCCAATATAACTTTAAGTGCCCATTGCCTTATTTCACTGAAATTTTAGCAAACATAAGGCCTGACCGCTTACTAGTGTGCAGCCACTGGCATGTCCCCAAAGAGCTGAATTCAGTTAGCCTGCCTTTCGTTTCAAGTATCAGTCTCTCAAATTGCTTGGAAAGGAGATTGTCAGAAAGAAACTAAATTTCAATCAAGGCATTCAGTAAACTAACGTACAGCGAGTCTCCTCCTCCACTATGCTATACTGGTCTTATACCACAGTCATTCCACCCCAGTGCTTGATGCAATGGAGTGGAAAATAAGTCCCAACATCTAAATACCCTTCCTTAATGGCATCAGAAAGGAGATCCTATGGAAACCATGCATATTGACTGTGGTAGAGTAACATTTTAAGTCCTTGCTGTTACAACCATTTATGAAAAATCTCTGCACTTAACAAACATGCAGAGGGCTAAATGATATCTTTTAGGCACAGCCTGTGGTAGGGCATGAAGTGGATGCACAACATCCACCCAGAAATACGGGGCATTTTGCTGCAAGCCAGCAAGCAGAAGCAGTACAGTGGGAGTGCTGCACACATTTTGCTCAGGGCAGAACAAGATCTGTGCCTGCTCAAGTAGAGCGTGGGAGGAAGGCTCCTCCCACCGTCTGCCCTGCCCCATCTCTGTATCGGTGTAGGGATTGGCACATTCCTGCCATTAATCTACCAAAATTAGACTGTGTCAGATTGCAGAGGCACTATCCTGTCTCTGGCAAATGAGACGTTAACAACTCAGACTTATGCAGGTGATCCAAGGGGACCATAAAACAGCTGCCAGAGCTCCAGGGCCAGGAGGAGAGAGACACTGGGAGAGGGCTGGTGTCTGAAACCAGAGCTATGTGTCTGGGTTAGAAACCATGAGCTGGGGAACACTTGATACACTGCTGATGTTTTGTTAATGATTGTTCTATGGCTGAGCTATAAAGTTCTACCAGAGAGAAGAGATGGAACTGGCTAACTTTGTGGGGTTTTGTGGCTGACTTTGGGGTGTCCCTTCAGCAGCCTACACATATATACAATAGAAATGTTGGGAAAGGTGGGACTTTCAGCTTCTTCTGACATCAGAAGAAGCTGATGCTGTTCAGCACATCTGAAAAATCAAGCTTAGTTTGTTCTCAACTAGTGACAGTCCCCAAACCACTTGTGCCAGTGAAAGGGTTAGTTTTTCACTGGTATTAAATGTATCAGAGGGACATAAAATATTTGGGGGAAAGATCATGTTATTTCTTTTGACTATCTTTTCAAAAGGTAAATATGAGAGAGAACCATTCCAAAGGGAAAAGATCAAACATGATGTACAGTCTTAAAACAAACAAACAAAAATTATGCCACCAGAAGTTACGGGCACTTGCTACTTTTCTCTCAGCTTGTCAACTTCTCCCTGCTGTAGGACAAACCCCATCCAGCCTGTTAAGTGAAACTTGGTATTTGTACCATTTGCAATAAAGCTCATACTGCCTCCTACAGTAGCAAAGCTACCTGTTTGTGAAAGGTCCAAATATGCTAAGAGAGCCAGATAAAAATCTTCAGAGGTTCTGGGCATGAAAGAAAAGGCTTTTTACTCAGCAGGTTGCACTCTTCACTGTTAAGAGAATTTTAATATAGAAAACTCATTTTAGATGTCTAATACATGAGAGAGAATGTTCTGGCATAGGAGCTAATTAAACCCCTCTGGTATCTCTTTTCTAAATTTTCTTAACACAGGTTATTCCCAGTGAATCACCTTGTACTGTAATAACTTAAACAAAATATAAAATAAAAGCCCCATTTTATTCTTCAGATAAAGAGAGAACCAGGATCTATAAAGCATGAAAAGAGTAAACCTTTGTTGTGTTTATAATGTCTTGTATCAGGCTTCCAAATCTTTTATGCCACTTGATCATTTTCTTTCTATGGAAGACAATCCTTCCAGGTTACAATTTCCCAAAGGCTGAATTTAAAATTTCACTATGTGCATTGTGGCATGACACTGATCAGGTTCAATTTTGTATGTGATAAATAACACTGAGAACTGGATAGGCAGAGTATGTCCCTGGGATGGGCTCTGTTCTAATGCAATGTAAATCATTAGGATACTCTACTGTAATTCTTATTACATTAAAAGCTCATTTCAATAAAATAGTCTTTGTAGTAATGCACCTGAATATTTTGTTCCCTCGAATCCTTAAAGAGAGACAATATTTAAAGTACCCGTAAAACTTATTAGTAATGGCTGATGAAACAGTTCATTTCCCCCATTTTAGATGAGTCACAAGAAATGTGTCTTTCATAAACTATTCATTACGCAGTGTCCTCTCCCACGTCCGCTGGAGTCAGTTCTTCCTGTCTCACCTGTTAGAGCTAAATGCAAGTTGCACCCCTTTGAAGAGGCTGAATCCCAACAGAGGAGGTTGCACACAATCAAAACTCTATCCTACATGTGCAAGGAGCAACTAAGAACTAAAGTTGATCTCTCCAACTCATTAACTCATAGAGAGTATCACAGAACAATCAGGTGGTAATAACTTTTGGTCACTACTATCCTGGGCTGGATTTGAAGCATTGAGTTAGAGGTAAAAGACTCCATCTTCCATTACCAACCCCATAAGACATGGAGAGCGTGACAGTCAGGGTCCAGACACCCCAAGAGGATAACAAGGGGTCTGAACCCCAAAGAATAAGCAGTTGAATCATCTGGGTATATACCCTGTTATTGTGTATAAATATACATCAAGTAAGGTCTTTTATGAAAGCTTGTAATAGTCTGAACTTGATGGTCTTCAGGAAATCCTGTATGCAGGTTACAAATATATGCATATGGATATCTGTAAAATATTGCAAATGTAACTACAATGCAACTACAAGCATCACCTCACAACAAGGGTAAAGTAACGAGGCAGGGAGGGTCACTTCCAGACTAGTTCCAAAACTCACTGAAAGCATCTAGCATTGTACATCACAGAGAGAGACAATGGTGCACCATAAAAATTAATGGAAAGACATTGAAACTGAAAAGAGAACCCCAGTTTTTGGAAAACTAATACCACATCTACACTAAAAAGTTAGGTTGACCCAGCTACATTGCTCAGGGGTGTGAAAAATGCACACTTCTGAGCAATGTAACTAAGACGACCTAACTTCTGTGTAGACAGTGCTAGGCCACCAGAAGAATTCTTCTCTCAACCCAGCTACTGCCTCTTGGGGAGGTGGATTAACTACAGCCGTGGGAAAACTCCTCCTGTTGCTGTAGTGAGTGTCTACACTGAATGGCTACAGCTGTGCAGCTCCTGTGGTTTAAATGTAGAAATAGGCTAAGGAAGGAAGGATTTTTCCCTGCTCTGTGTAACCGTGAATTACCACAGTCTGAAACTATATCAATACTACAGCTTATGTTGGCATAACTTATGTTACTTGGGGGTGTGAATAAATCACCCCCCTGAGTGACATAAGTTACACTGACATAGCACTGTTCGCATCAGTGCTTATGTCGGCAGGAGAGCTTCTGTCGCTGACACAGCTTCTGCCACTCGCAGGGACTGGAATAGTTAAGCCAACCGCAGAGTTCTCGCAAATCAGCTTAGAGCAGTAACATTAGAGAGTTTAGGTTTCAGAGTAACAGTCGTGTTAGTCTGTATTCGCAAAAAGAACAGGAGTACTTGTGGCACCTTAGAGACTAACCAATTTATTTGAGCATAAACTTTCGTGAGCTACAGCCGATGAAGTGAGCTGTAGCTCACAAAAACTTATGCTCAAATAAATTGGTTAGTCTCTAAGGTGCCACAAGTCCTCCTTTTCTTTTAGAGAGTTTACAGCTCAGTGCAGCTGTAGCGTAGCCTTGCCCTGGGAGAAAAGGGGGGGAAACTACAAACCCTGTTAAAAGGGAAGTGGGTTTGAAGTGAAAGCTATCCAAAAACTGAGAGCCAGCATCTAAGCAGGGTGCTGTCCATGATAAACTTGATCCCTTCTAGGACAGGGGGCATGCTGGGAAACTGTACAGCGGCAATAGGTAATTTGTATTAGAAAAGGGAATTTAGCTAATATAGACGTATATAGCTTGAGATTCTGTCTTTATGTTTATTTCCTGCATAGTCTGTTTGCTTTTCCTTACTATTTCCTCTTTGAATCTATGATTTTTCTAGTAAATACACTTTTTGTTTGTTTTTACCTAAGCAGGTCTCCGGTGTGCAAGCTGTGTGGAGTGTGTGTGCCAAAGTGAACTGATGATTGGGGGCAGGTTTCACTCCTTCGGGGGCAATGAACCAGAGGGAGAAAGTCCAAGTATCTGGTAGTTAAGGACTCGGAGAGACCGATTTGGGGGGATTGGGACCAGAAGGGCAAATGGGGTCACCTTGCAAAGAGTAATTAGGCTGGTGGAAGCCAGGGTTGAGACCTTTATGCTTGTAGGTCCTGGCTACTGATGTCAGATCTCTGACCCATAGCAGAATAGCATTAAGGTAGCCAAAGTTAGGAGGCAGGCAGTGAAAAAATTCCTCACTGGTCTGGGTGATCCTCAAACATCATAGAGAGAGAAAGGTAAAACTCAATCATTAATCCACTTTTTCACACCTAGCTATTCTCCTATGTTTAGTATGATATGTAAAGTCATAGAATCCTAGATATGTAGGGTTGGAATGGACCTCCAGAGGTCATCTAATCCAGACGCCTGCGCTGAGGTAGGATGAGATACACCTAGACCATTCCTGACAGGCACTTGTCTAACCTGTTCTTAAAAACCTCCAACAACCGAGATTCCACAGCCTCCCTTGGAAGCGAATTCCAGTGCTTAACTATCCTGATAGCCATGGGCAATGCATAGAAGAGGCTTGGGGAGGTTCTTAAAAATAAAAATTAAATTAAATTATAAAGGTTGGCTATTCAGGGGGCAAATGCCGGATTCGGGTCACCTCCCTTTGGAGGCACACCAGCCCACCACCTCTGCGCCCTGGGAGTCGGAGCACCGGAAGCTCCCTAGAAATACTGGGGGGCACTAGCGCCTGGACCGTGCTCCGCCCGCTGCCCATGGTTATCAGGTCTCTCCTGAATCTTCTTTTCTCGTGAATAAACATGCCCAGCTTTTTTGACCTTTCCTCATAGAAAGGTTTCTAAACCTTTTCTCACTTTTGTTGCTCCCATCTTGACTCTCTCCGATTTCTCCACATCTTTCTTAAAGTGTGGCACTAAGAATTGGACCCAGTACTGCAGCTGAGGCCTCACCAGTGCCAGGCAGAGTGGGACAATTACCTCGTGCGTCTTACATATAACATGCCTATTTGTCCACTCTAGCCTGATATTTAGCCTTTTTCACAACCGCATCACATTGTTGACTCTCACTCAATTTGTGATCCACTCTAACCCTCAGATACTTTTCGGCAGTACTACCACCTAGCCGGTTATTCCCCATTTTGTAATTGTGCATTTGATTTTTTTTCTTCCAATCCTAAGTATAGTTCTTTGTATTTGTCTTTATTGTATTTCATTGTGTTGATTTCAGACTAATTCTCCAATTCATTCAGGTCATTTTGAATTCTGATCCTTTCCTCCAACAACCCTTCCTAGTTTGGTGTTATCTGAAAATTTTATAAGCAACTCTCCACTCTATTATCTAAGTCATTAATTAAAATATTGAATAGTACCGGAGCCAGGACAGACCCAGTGGAACCCTATAGGTACTGAGACATCCTTGCATTACTGAAGCACAACGAAATGCAATAAAATTTAAAAATTAAGTCTGTCATAAATATAAAGGGAAGGGTAAACCCCTTTGAAATCCCTCCTGGCCAGGGGAAAGCTCCTCTCACCTGTAAAGGGTTAAGAAGCTAAAGGTAACCTCGCTGGCACCTGACCAAAATGACCAATGAGGAGACAAGATACTTTCAAAAGCTGGGAGGAGGGAGAGAAACAAAGGGTCTGTGTGTCTGTCTATATGCTGGTTTCTGCCGGGGATAGACCAGGAATGGAGTCTTAGAACTTTTAGTAAGTAATCTAGCTAGGTACGTGTTAGATTATGATTTCTTTAAATGGCTGAGAAAAGAATTGTGCTGAATAGAATAACTATTTCTGTCTGCGTATCTTTTTTGTAACTTAAGGTTTTGCCTAGAGGGGTTCTCTATGTTTTTGAATCTAATTACCCTGTAAGATATCTACCATCCTGATTTTACAGGGGGGATTTCTTTATTTCTATTTACTTCTATTTTTATTAAAAGTCTTCTTGTAAGAAAACTGAATGCTTTTTCATTGTTCTCAGATCCAAGGGTTTGGGTCTGTGGTCACCTATGCAAATTGGTGAGGTTTTTATCCAACATTTCCCAGGAAAGGGGGGCTGCAAGTGTTGGGAGGATTGTTCATTGTTCTTAAGATCCAAGGGTCTGGGTCTGTAGTCACCTAGGCAAATTGGTGAGGCTTTTTACCAAACCTTCTCCAAGAAGTGGGGTGCAAGGTTTTGGGAAGTATTTTGGGGGGAAAGACGCGTCCAAACAGCTCTTCTCCAGTAACCAGTATTAGTTTGGTGGTGGTAGCGGCCAATCCAAGGACAAAGGGTGGAATATTTTGTACCTTGGGGAAGTTTTGACCTAAACTGGTAAAGATAAGCTTAGGAGGTTTTTCATGCAGGTCCCCACATCTGTACCCTAGAGTTCAGAGTGGGGGAGGAACCTTGACAAAGTCTTAATTCTGAATTTCATACAAGTAGCTTAGGTTACAAAAATTCAGCCAAGCATTAGAATTCAGAATGTATTTTGAAATATCTGAAAAATATCTGAGTTAAAGTAGATAAAATACACTAGAATGCAGTCTTGTGTAAACCAAATAAATGCTACAATTAATCAGTTCAACCTTTAAAATGATGTAACAGCAAGAAATGGGCAAATCAACTGTTGAATTTGCTGAAACACTGTTTAAAGAGGTTGTATGAAACATTATATAGTTGCCTAGCATAGCCCTGTATTTACTAGCCCTGTATTTATCAGTGGATGGAACTCTGAACCAATAGCTAATGCCAGAGGCCAGGTAGGATGGTAAACTGTATAAAGCTCTTTTGGGTTCCATGGTGATGGACAACCTTATAAAAATCCCAAGCAGCCAGAGGAGAAGCAGAAACTAAAAAATAAAACCCTGTCAACATAGTTCCTTACTACCCATCAGCATTTTCAAGGAAACCTAAGCACAGCTACCACCCCGCAGCTAATGAGCAGCTTAGAGCTCTAGATCAAACCAAAGCCCCAGAGGCCCCAAAGCAGGATTTTTAAACTATGGGGGAGAGACATCTATCTCACCAGCAGGTCCCGATCCACTAGTCATGCTCTGAGCAAGCCTAAGACCTGATACCTGTCAGACTCTGCAGAAGGAAGGCTTGGTGCAGGCCACTAATAATGGTGGGGCAACATAGTACCCACACAAAAGATAGCCAAGGCAAGAAGGACACAGAGGGTGAGTGTGAGAGCGAGAATGAGCGTGAGAAAGAGACAGACAGACAGATGCCTTCAGTGGCTAGGCCATGGGCTATCTAAGTGACTAACCTGGCTTAGGTGCCTAATTCCTAATTCCGGAGTAAGTTTGGGGGTGAGGATCCCAAGTGGAGGAAAGTGCCTATCTCTGATCCATCAGCTTGGTGCACTAGGTCAGCCTCTTAGGAGATGTCTACACTCCACACTCGGTCTCGGTCTGTGGGACCCGTGCTTGGGGACTTGGTGTTTCCAAGCCCATGCTGGAAAGTCCACACTACATTATAAACCTGGGTTACAATTTCTGGACCCAGGATTTACAGCTGTGCTAACACATCCATACTGAACTATACAGACCTTCTGACTCAGATCTGTGGTTTACCTGCAACCACACTGCAAAATGTCAAGGTTTGAACCCGTGTCACAGTGGGACTTGGCCTAGCAGGGTCATAGGACCTTGGTGCTGAATGCTAGCAGACTGATTGGTGTGTGGACATAAGTGGAGCTTAGACTAAAATCTGAGTCAGAGCCCTGGCTTAATGTTCATTGTAGAAGTACCATTAGGTGCCTACACCTATCTCTTCTCCTTGACAATTCCTTGGCATTTCACTCTCGGATGGCTTAGGTAGCTTTTTTGCTTAGTTGACCAGCTTCTGAACATTTCTTAGACATTTAATTATCCTCACATATGCTGTAGGGATGCTAAGTAGCACAGAATCATAGAAATGAGAACTGGAAGGGACCTCAATAGGTCATCTTAGTCCAGGCTTATGCACTCATGGCAGGACTAAGTATTATCTAGGCTTGGGGCCACCTAACCCAGGGCTGAAAATTCCACTAGGCAGCAGGCCATCAAGGGGTGAGGCATTGTTCTTCTCAGTTGAGCAACACCTCAATCCCTTTAAAAATCTGACCCTGAGTTTCCAAAAAAAGAGCTGGGAAAATAATGGATTTTTTAGTCTATTGGCAATTTTGAAGAGGCGGGGGGGAGGGGAATAGCTTCAGCTCAAACAAAGCACTTTGCTTTGATTCTAATCATTTTTAAATGCTTGTGAATTGTTTTTTAAATTAAAGGAATTTTTAAATGAAAAGTCCTTTCAAACAAAAAAAATCAAAACATTTTGTTGAGAAAACAGCAAAAGGAAATGTTTTGATGGGGGTGGGGAAGATTTCCAGAACAAACCAATCAGTGAAATCTACGTGAATATGCTAAATGTGCTGGAGTTGCCGAATCTGCATTTTTCACCAAATAAAAAATGTTGGCTGAAAAATTTCACCCAACTCTACCCAAAACACCAGCTTAAGTCAGCTGGAACTGTAGGAGCTTAGCACATTTGAAAATCAGGCCTCTACCTGTCTCAGGTTGAGCACTCAAAAAATGAAAGCACACAAAATTAGTGGGCACTTTGGAAAATTCAAACCTTCAATGATCAGTTATTTTAAATATTATTTCTCATACTATACAGTTTTCATATTCCTTATACCAGAAGTGGGCAAACTACGGCCTGCGGGCTACATCTGGCCTGCGGGACCGTCCTGTCTGGCCCATGATCTCCCTTCCGGGGAGGCTAGCCCCCCGGCCCCTCCCCGCTGTCCCCCTTCCCCCATAGTCTCAGCTCACCGTGCCACCAGCACTCTGGGCAGTGGGGCTGCGAGCTCCTGCCAGGCAGTGCAGCATGGCTGGCTCCGGCCAGGCAGCATGGCTGCCAGTCCTGCTGCTCTGAGCGGCATGGTAAGGGGGCAGGGAGCTGAGAGGTTGGATAAGGGGCAGGGAATCCCGGGGGGAGTCAGGGGAAAGGGAGCAGGGGGCTGCTGGATAGGTGTGGGAGTCCTCGGGGGCCTGTCAGGGGGCAGGGGTGTGGATAGGGGTCGGGGCAGTCAGGGGACAGGGAGCAGGGAGGGTTGGATAGAGAGTGGGGTTCCACAGAGGGCGGTTAGGGGCAGGGGGTCCTGGGATCTGGTGGTCAGGGGACAAGGAACAGGGGGGGTTGGATGGGTCAGGAGTTCTGAGGGGGGCAGTCAGGGGGCGGGAAGTGGGAGGGGTGGATAGGGGGTGGGGGCCAGGCTGTTTGGGGAGGCACAGCCTTCCCTACCCAGTCCTCCATACACTTTTGGAACCCGATGTGGCCTTCAAGCCAAAAAGTTTGCCCACCCCTGCCTTATACGTATCACATAAATTGCTTGTTGAATTCATTAAAATAATAGATTATATAAATATATGCTAAAAGAAGTATAAACCAGAAACCTTAAAAAAATCCAGAACATGTTACATTGATATTTCTCTTCCCAAAATTCCATTCCCAAATAAACCCAGCCTTACGGCACAGGAATAAGTGTAGTATCTCTGCTTTATAAGTAATATGAGTGCCTTCTTCCTTAAAAGAAAAGGAGTACTTGAGGCACCTTCAAGACTAACAAATTTATTTGAGCATAAGCTTTCGTGAGCTACAGCTCACTTCATCGGAGCTTATGCTCAAATAAATTGGTTAGTCTCTCAGGTGCCACATGTCCTCCTTTTCTTTTTGCGAATACAGACTAACACGGCTGCTACTCTGAAACCTTCCTTAAAATAGCTTCTCTTAGCCTGAAGCTTGCTGCTAAAAACTATGGGTTGACCTTGCACCATTGCTGATGCAATTGCATTTTAATTTCAACAGCAAAGTTGCTAGCACTAAAAACTGTTGGTATTGAAACATGGAATTAGAATGCAAATATAGAAAGGTCCAATTTATTCACAGAGAAAATAGAATTTCAGCCTTGTTCTGCTAGAATGTGTTTCTATAAATGGCTGTGAGAATCTCAGACTTTTTAATCATAAGCCAGTATTTAAATAAGCATTAATTTAAAGTATACACATTTTTGAAGATTAAAAGTCTCTCCCCCGTCTATGTAGCATAGAGAGTTTCCTAAAATAGCAGCAAAGAGAAGCTAGAGCAATCTTTAAGAAATCCCACGTAGCATATTAACACACAGGCATAAACTAAAGCAATAGCCGTTGTTTTGCCAAAGCACTTTGCTGAATCCAAAAAGAAGAAAAGCAGGAGAAGCACAGATTCATAAGTCATAAACACACTTGCCTCTCTCCTTTACCACTGAAGGAGAGGCTAATTTCTTTGCATTAAATGACTTCACACTTTGTTCCCCGAACAGAAAAGGGTTAAACTAATAAGACTATCTAACTATTAACAACAAACCCCTGGAGAGTTCTACTAAAGAATGCCAGCTCAGCCTCTGAGGTGAGGAAAACACTAGCAGTGGAAGATAGACACAGAAGAAATTATGTAGGTGACACCATTAAAGAAGATTGCTCGTTAATCAGCTGCCTTGGGCAAATTATATCTTCTTCCATTCTTCACTTTGCTTCTCCTCCACATCCCTCACACTCATTTAAATTTTCAGTTCTACCTATTAATAAACAAGTAATATTATAAAAGCCTCAAATATTAGAAAATTAGTGGCCTGATCCTGATTAGCTTTACACATGTGTAAATTAGGAATAACACCACTGACAATGGGGGCGTCAGATTGGTGTAAAACTGCTGTGAGATCAGAATCAGGGCCCTGATCTGTTGTGTGGGATTTTTAAAAATAGTGCTTTTTCCCCCCCCTCTCATTGTTTCATCTACAGTTTGAGTCCATATTACCTTCTGAGAACATTACAGTTATAGGCCTGGGCTGCACACAAACTTGTGCTAGTTTCACTTAGAGAGTTTTAAGCCAATCTAGTTAAAACAGTGCAAAATCCTGTGTAGACATTTTTAGTTTGGTTTGAGTGGTTCCTTTTGATTTAGCTTTATTCAGCTCCTTACTGATTTAAGCTAAGCTGCAATAAACCACATTTACACTGAAATAAGAGTGTCTACACAGGGATTTGCACCAGTTTAAATAAATTGGTTTTAAACTGATTTCAGTTGAACTGGTACAACTTTCTCATATGGACAAGCCACCTTCTCTTTACCCCATGCTCTCCAAAATCCTAGGGAATGCAGAGTTAAGTTTGCATTTCTTAGGCAAGTCTCCCAAACTATATCAACTCTTCCTCTTAATTGACACACTGAAAAAATCCATCCATAACAATTTCATTTTACCAATGACTACCAAACTTACAATGTCTTAATCTTACTTGGGCCTGATCCTGGCAAAGGTGCTGAGCACTTTTTGAGAAGAGCCTAGTTCCTTCTATCTTATTGATGGGAGCTGTGGGCTTTCAGAACCTCTCTAGAGGCACTCCGCAGCTTGCAGGCCCAGGCCCAAAGTCTCTGAAGGCCTGATTGTCACAGATTCTGAGGACTCACATCTCCCATTGATTTCACTTGGAAATTTTAGTGCTCAGCCCATCTGAAAATCTGGGCCTGAATGACCTGTAATGGAAGACAGAGATATATTTGTCTTCCTGGTTCTGTGTTTTCACTATTGAAGTGTCAGTGCTCATCTAGAGTTCCTCCCACAGCAGTTTTGTTTTCCCCTGTCTCTGTTTACCATCAGAACTGCACTTGCACTTGGAGTCTCAGCGTATTTTAATACATTTTTACTCTTCTCTTGTATAAATCCAAAGATTTGTTCCTGCGCTAATTCGCATTCTTTTTCAAACGCTTTCTTTTCAGTCTGCAACTGCTTGATGTCTTGATTCCGCTTTGTCACAGTAATCTCCAGCTTTCTTACACTATGGCCTCCAATTCCCTCATCACAGTATAGCATTTTGTGTATTCTTTCACTAGCTAGAGTGTACTCCAGATAATGGTGCCGATATACCTAGAGATTCAACGTTTCTCTTCCAATTCTGCATTCGGGGCACTGCAGTTCTGACATGCTGTCAGGTGCTCCAGTCATAAAGATTGTGTTCAGATTCAGTGTCCTTTTGTCCTGTAGTCATTGCCTGACCAACCTGGGATTCTCACACCTTGACTGTACGATTGCCTTGCCCATACAATTTGGCCTTCCCATTCCCTGCCTGGGGTTTGAACATTCTCATCTGGAAGATGTTTCATGAACGGGCTTTTCTTGCCATAACTTCGACATTCCTTTCTTACTGCTGGATGGGCTCCTTGAGTCTTGGCCAGCTAGGATTAAAGGCTTGCATGGCTTTATCATACATAAAAGTTGTAATTTTTTTTCCATGTTTGGGCCTATGGCTGGCACTTTTATAGCTCCTTATTTGTCCAAGAGACTGTCCGGCGTATGCTTTGAATCACTAAGAGGTATTCTGCAAAGCTTGTTTGATCAGTGTTGTATCATTTGCTTATTGATCTTGCTATACAAGGGCCTGCTCCAAATGCCAAATAAAATCAGTGGACATTACATCAGACCCCAAGTCAGTAAACTCACATGTGCTATTCAGTAATATGTCATAAAACTTGCTCATTATCCCCTGGTTCACGTCTCCCTTGCCTGAAGACAAATGTTTAATATCAGATTCCTTTTTGGCAAAAACACAAATGGGATTGTCATCTCTGTTAGGGGATTTGTTGGGCAGTGAATCATAAATGCCTCCTCACCCGCATAATGGCTGGAGTGCAGTTTGTTGCTTTGGATTTCCAATTTCAATCGCATGCTGCTTAACCATTTCTGAAATTCAGTTAGAACATGTGCTGGAAAAATGAAACCTCGGGTGCAGGCCAGCCTTTTGGTAATGAATTTGCTTCAGCGTACTCAGGGATATATATGAAGATGCAGCTAAACCCCACAAGGACTTGTGCTGAAAGCTACCAGCAGTGACGAAGGCGTGTGCTCACTAGAGTATATCAAGTTTAAAAATCTGCCTGAGAGGTTCTGGGGAGCTAGCAGAAATTAAAATGCTGGCATTTTACTTTAAGAATCATTATTTAAATAGACGATGTTATACTTAATAAAATATACTGCATAGCTTCTCTTAGTAAATCACCAAGAATTGGCAGACTACACAAGAGAGGTCGCGTAGGCCTGAGTTTGCTAGCAGAGTGAATTACCTCTCATTTCAGGGTCGAGGTTAGAGACAGGCAGCCTGTATTGTCATTTAGTTCTCATACCTAAGGGGTTTTTTAAATCATCTACCATTTAGAAACAATGGAACTGCTCAGACTCTAAAGACCTGCCATGTAGATTCCATTGCACTTAACATTTGATTCCCAGATAATGTGAATCAAGCCAAAAACTTGCAATTACATCTTTACCAACAATTTTCTAGATTTCCATGGGGAAAACATTCCTGAAGAAAAGCTGAAAGGAAAGCAGATAACTTTGTTTTTCTTTCAAGAGGTGCTGTCAGATTCCTCACTTTTAAGAACTGAGAGACAGACAGACACCAATGCAGAGTCAAGTTATGTGTATCTTACTCAGAACATGTATGCAAGTCAAGAGTTTGAAATTAGCTAAACACGATGTAATAACATTAATCATCAGCCTGCTAAATCTTTGGACCGGTACAATAGCAAATGATATTTCAAGAATGGGGTCTTCACGCTTACCCTGCTGCTGTTAGTAAGTACTGAGCTATAGCTATGAAAATATACTGTGCTTAGAGAAAGTGCAGCAGATTGAAAGGGAAAGGCATTACCAAAGGCATTGTTTATTAACATTATTTCTTAATAACAATAGGGTTGATGAATGATGACCCAATTCTGCAGCCCTTAATAAGACAAAACTATACTCAAATAAATGGGAGTTTTGCCTGAGTAAAGACTGCCAGATCAGGCCCTGCACTCTGAATAGATGCTTCAAGTGTATTTTTGCTAAAGGGGTTAGCAGAAAATAATAAGAATGAGTATACATCTCCTGATCCTTTTCCAACCACTGCATGTCTCCTCATTGTCTTTCCCCTTTTCTGATCTTTTCATAGAATCATAGCACTGGAAGAGACCTCAATAGGTCATCTAGTCCAGTCCCCTGCACTCAAGGTAGGACTGCGTTATAACAAGACAATTCCTGACAGGTGTTTATCTAGCTTATTCTTAAAAATCTACAATGATGGATATGCCACAGCCTCCCTAGGCAATTCGTTCCAGTGTTTAACTACTCTGACAGTTAGCCCATTGTTGAAGCTGGTCAGAAATATTTTTTTCCTGTGAAAAATGTTGATGAAAAATTTTGTTTTGTGAAAAATGTTTCTACATTTTTCATGTTTTCATTTAAAAAAAAAAAAACTGACAGCCCCAAAACTGATTTTGTTTCCATTTTCAGCAATCAAAAACAGACAACTTTCAACCAGCCGGGCAAAATGTTTTGGTTTTAATGACCATTTTCACCAGACCCACCAAAAAATTCTGTTTTCAGTTGCCAAAAGAGTATGTGGTGTTTTGATGAGAAACCTAAAAAGTCCATCAAAAAACTAACATTTCCAGTGGAAATGGCCATTTTGTTGAAAAGCCATTTTTCATTCAAAAAACGTTTTGAATGAAAAATTTTGACCAGTTCTAGTCCACGACCAAACTTCAGCACAGATTGTAACTCAACTTTTGACAATATGAGTGTGACCAGAATTGTTAGCACAGAAATTAGATGCAGCAGAGTATTCTATATACTCTTTTTACCATTTAAAATAAAAATAGTTCCTTTACACAGACTGTACAGGGTCTTATGTAGAAGGCTGGTCCAGTGGTTAGGGCCCTCGCCTGGGCCACAGGAGTCTGGAGTCTGTCTGGGCAATAATTAAATTGGGGAAGAAAACTATTAGAGCCTCCCCTGGGATAGTGCTTGGGGTGTGCTATAGACCGCCGGGATCTAATTTGGATATGGATAGAGCCCTTTTTAATGTTTTTAATAAAGTAAATACTAATGGAAACTGTGTGATCATGGGAGACTTTAACTTCCCAGATATAGACTGGAGGACGAGTGCTAGTAATAATAATAGGGCTCAGATTTTCCTAGATGCGATAGCTGATGGATTCCTTCAACAAGTAGTTGCTGAACCGACTAGAGGGGATGCCATTTTAGATTTGGTCTTGGCGAGTAATGAGGATCTCATAGAGGAAATGGTTGTAGGGGATAATCTTGGCTCAAGTGATCATGAGCTAATTCAGTTCAAATTGAATGGAAGGATTAACAAAAATAAATCTGCAACTAGGGTTTTTGATTTCAAAAGGGCTGACTTTCAAAAATTAAGGAAATTAGTTAGGGAAGTGGATTGGACTGAAGAATTTATGGGTTTAAAGGTAGAGGAGGCCTGGGATTATTTTAAATTAAAGCTGCAGAAGCTATCGGAAGCCTGCATCCCAAGAAAGGGGAAAAAATTCATAGGCAGGAGTTGTAGACCAAGCTGGATGAGCAAGCATCTTAGAGAGGTAATTAAGAAAAAGCAGAAAGCATATAGGGAGTGGAAGAAGGGAGGGATCAGTAAGGAAAGCTACCTTATTGAGGTCAGAATATGTAGGGATAAAGTGAGACAGGCTAAAAGTCAAGTAGAGTTGGACCTTGCAAAGGGAATTAAAACCAATAGTAAAAGGTTCTATAGTCATATAAATAGGAAGAAAACAAAGAAAGAAGAAGTGGGACCGCTAAAAACTGAGGATGGAGTGGAGGTCAAGGATAATCTAGGCATGGCCCAATATCTAAACAAATACTTTGTCTCAGTCTTTAATAAGACTAAAGAGGATCTTAGGGATAATGGTAGCATGATAAATGGGAATGAGGATATGGAGGTAGACATCACCATATCTGAGGTAGAAGCGAAACTCAAACAGCTTAATGGGACTAAATCGGGGGGCCCAGATAATCTTCATCCAAGAATATTAAAAGAATTGGCACAAGAAATTGCAAGCCCATTAGCAAGAATTTTTAATGAATCTGTAAACTCAGGGGTTGTACCGTATGATTGGAGAATTGCTAACATAGTTCCTATTTTTAAGAAAGGGAAAAAAAGTGATCCAAGTAATTATAGGCCTGTTAGTTTGACATCTGTAGTATGCAAGGTCTTGGAAAAAATTTTGAAGGAGAAGGTAGTTAAGGACATTGAAGTCAATGGTAAATGGGACAAAATACAACATGGTTTTACAAAAGGTAGATCGTGCCAAACCAACCTGATCTCCTTCTTTGAGAGAGTAACAGATTTTTTAGATAAAGGAAACGCAGTGGATCTAATTTACTTAGATTTTAGTAAGGCGTTTGATACTGTGCCACATGGGGAATTATTAGTTAAATTGGATAAGATGGGCATCAATAGGAAAATTGAAAGGTGGATAGGGAATTGGTTAAAGGGGAGACTACAACGGGTCCTACTGAAAGGTGAACTGTCAAGTTGGAGGGAGGTTACCAGTGGAGTTCCTCAAGGATCAGTTTTGGGACCAATCTTATTTAATCTTTTTATTACTGACCTGGGCACAAAAAGTGGGAGTGTGCTAATAAAGTTTGCAGATGATACAAAGCTGGGAGGTATTGCTAATTTAGAGAAGGACAGGGATACCCTACAGGAGGATCTGGATGACCTTGTAAACTGGAGTAATAGGAATAGGATGAAATTTAATAGTGAGAAGTGTAAGGTCATGCATTTAGGGATTAATAACAAGAATTTTAGTTATAAGCTAGGGACGCATCAACTAGAAGTAACGGAGGAGGAAAAGGACCTTGGAGTATTGGTTGATCATAGGATGACTATGAGCTGCCAATGTGATATGGCTGTGAAAAAAGCTAATGTCGTCTTGGGATGCATCAGGAGAGGTATTTCCAGTAGGGATAAGGAGGTTTTAGTACCGTTATATAAGGCACTGGTGAGACCTCACCTGGAATACTGTGTGCAGTTCTGGTCTTCCATGTTTAAGAAGGATGAATTCAAACTGGAACAGGTACAGAGAAGGGCTACTAGGATGATCCGAGGAATGGAAAACTTGTCTTATGAAAGGAGACTCAGGGAGCTTGGCTTGTTTAGCCTAACTAAAAGAAGGTTGAGGGGAGATATGATTGCTCTCTATAAATATATCAGAGGGATAAATACCAGAGAGGGAGAGGAATTATTTAAACTCAGTACCAATGTGGACACAAGAACAAATGGATATAAACTGGCCACTAGGAAATTTAGATTAGAAATTAGACGAAGGTTTCTAACCATCAGAGGAGTGAAGTTTTGGAATAGCCTTCCGAGGGAAGTAGTGGGGGCAAAAGATCTATCTTGCTTTAAGATTAAACTCGATAAGTTTATGGAGAAGATGGTATGATTGGATAACGTGGTTTTGGTAATTAAATATTCATGGTAAATAGGCCCAATGGCCTGTGATGGGTTTTTAGATGGGGTAAGATCCAAGTTACCCGGGAAAGAATTTTCTGTAGTATCTGGCTGATGAATCTTGCCCATATGCTCAGGGTTTAGCTGATCGCCATATTTGGGGTCGGGAAGGAATTTTCCTCCAGGGCAGATTGGAAGGCCCTGGAGGTTTTTCGCCTTCCTCTGTAGCATGCGGCACGGGTCACTTGCTGGAGGATTCTCTGCTCCTTGAGGTCTTCAAACTACAATTTGAGGACTTCAATAGCACAGATATAGGTGAGAGGTCTTTTTTAGGAGTGGTGGGTGAAATTCTGTGGCCTGCATTGTGCAGGAGGTCAGACTAGATGATCATAATGGTCCCTTCTGACCTAAATATCTATGAATCTATGAATCTAGGAGACTTTGGCTGTAACTCTCATCCTTCTTCACCATATTTCTTTTGCCTTACTTATGCTGTTAGTTTCTTGGTCTCACTAGTTGAGTCATGTCTAATATGAGATTAAAAGAGGCCTGGGGCAGGGTCTATGTCTTTCTCCTTGTGCTGGGATTATCCCATTTTTGGAATGCCATACAATAACAACATATTTCAGCCTACATTTTTCAGGGGGTGACTTATATTTTTTAGTTTCAAGTTTCCTACATGTAGTTTATGGGAACCAAGACAGCCTCCAAATGCTTGACCTTTTTGAGATCATGCACCAGAGCACATGCTGTGGAAATGTAACATTAGTGCCTATGACCTAATATTCAGATACAGAATCTCATTGGGACAGTCTTAGTGAAAGCATGGTTAACTTGCTGCTTTTCTTTTCTCCCTCTTTTATACAGCATAGAACATTCTCTGTGTGATCTGTATCTTGCACATTGGCACTGTACTGTAACTTGACTAGCTACTCTAGCAACCCAAATATTTTTTTAAATACTTAAATGTGCTGCTTAGTAAAGTGGCCTTGTGTCTAATAAGCTAAATACATTATAATTTCTTGCTCACCAATTATAAAAAATGGTGTTTGAAAGTAATACTATATTCCACACAGAGATGTTCTGTTTAAATTGAATTGTGTCATTTGCTGCTGATGCTGAAAAGTCAAAAACCTGCACAACAGCAGACTTCTTTCATAATCTCTTGAAGCTCTACTTCAGATACTCCTTGTCCAGCTTTCCTGCTTGAATTGCTATTTGCCTCACTGTAAAAGATTGGCTGATTTATTATCAAGGGTAAAATTATCTACCCAAAATCCTTGCTAATTGCCTTGCTTAATAAAAAAGTTGGAGAAAAAGACCAGCCTTATTTTCCCCCTTCTACCTGGCTATGTGATATCCCTCAGACCTAAATTGATGCTAAAATAAATTAAATCACAAAAAGCTATATTAACATAATGTTAAGGGTTTGAGGTAAAGATACAAAAGTGAAGAAATTCAGAGGTGAATCTCTGGTTTCAGAGTAGCAGCCATGTTAGTCTGTATTTGCAAAGAGAAAAGGAGTACTAGTGGCACCTTAGAGACTAACCAATTTATTTGAGCATAAGCTTTTATGAGCTACAGCTCACTTCATCGGATGCATATAGCTCACGAAAGCTTATGCTCAAATAAACTAGTTAGTCTCTAAGGTGCCACTAGTACTCCTTTTCTTTTTAGAAGTGAATCTGAAAATCCATTCTGACAAGGGATCCTTAATGCACCCTCTTGAGCACTGGGTCAGCATACTGTAAAGTTATATAACATCATCCTCTACAAATTTGAGACCTGTTCGGTACTTAGGCACAAGCGTTACATCCTAGGCCAATGTTTCAGTTTTAACTCTGAATGTTTTTCCTTCCTTTCTTCTTCTTTGGTTTAAGTGATATCCTCAGAGCGTCATTCTACCGTATTTCATGTAGAATGAAACTTGCAACCAGCTTGTGCCCATTTTCTCAGGGGAGTTGTGCAACCCAGATAAAATGTGGAGATAAAATTAAGACAAATAGAGAGAAAGAAGTTAACACAACCAATTTACACAGGCTTTCCTCGAGGGGAAAAAAAATCATTATATGCAAAACCATCTGTCAAATACATGGTCCGTTCTCACTCAGCTGTTCACTTTACAATATATTAGGCTAGAGGCATTCTTTGGAAGCAAACCTTTTGTAGACAAGAGCTCTGTCTACAATACAGATAGAACTATATTCGGAGTAACCAGATTTTGACACTGTTACAGCCAAGACAGTTCTGTGCCTCCACACAGCAGCATTATTCTTCACTCAGCCATGTTGATCTGTCCACAGCACCTGTGTATCACACCCATTTTTGTGCCACTGCATTCTGGGAAATTCCGGGTAGCTTGCTCGTAGTGAGCACTATCCAACCTGTGCACTAAATGAGGCGGGTGTCCTCTGAAATAAATAATATGTGATCACGTAATTAAAGATTGTCTCCAAATGCATATGTGTGAGGAGGCCGAATTAAGTTTGCTCAGATAAACTTTATTCTGACATTTCCTAACTTTTGACTGTTTGACTTTGCAACCTTAATGTTCTTTTAACATAGTTGTTTGTGGGTAATTTCCGAGTTTTTTTTAAAAAAGCAAATTGAAAATTCAGGCGTTCCATCATGTGGAATCATATTGACACCCACATGAGTCATCAACAGGATTGTAATCTTTAGATCCACCGCTCAGACCTCTGCCACTTGAGCTAATGGAGTAACTGGTAGGTTGTCATCCTCTATGTGGACCAGCACTGGAAGGGGATGAGACTCACAATTTTCCATTGGACTTCACAGATATTTGCTGCCAGCAGAGCAATGGTGGGACCGGGGAATTCTGTGTTCTGTCCCAGGTTATGAGAGGAATGTACTTTTCTGCCTCCTGTCCCATCCAGCTTGTCATTGTCCCACTCCTTTTTCTTCCTGCTGCCATCCAGCTCCTCAGACCAGTCTCTCCTCCTTCCCCAGCTCCTTCTCTTAGTCTCAACCTCCTCCCCTGGCTGATCCCAATCTTCACCCCCTCACGCTTCTCATCTCAGTCCCCATCTCCCTGCCCAGTCAGTCCCATTCTGCCTCCAGGCTTCCCATCTGAGTCTCAGCCTTCCTACCACCCCATTCCCAATGTCAGGTTCCCTCCCCTCATCCCATTTTCCACTCCAAGCTGCCTCAGTCTCCTTGCCTAGGCAGTCCCAGGCTCTCCCACCTCAGGCTCCTCATCTGATTCCAGTATATCCTCTCCCCCACCCCACCCCCCAGGCACTACCTGTGCTCTCTATAACGTGGGCGTCTACGCTGGTATTTCAAACCTACACTTTTTTCAATGTATATGAATTAAAATGAAGTTTAGCTCAGCAGCCTGTATCAAATTAAAAAGCTTTACAAGTGGCAGAATTGGGTTTTTTCGCTTAAAATAAAAAGATGAAGAGAGAGAATGCTGCTGATTTTTTCTACAAAAAGTTGCCCAGGCTAGCACGGAACAGTTCAGAGCTTATTCCCGCAGGACTCCTAAAATGGTGTGACATTCATTTTCTTTGAATAAATAACATTTACTGTTATCTTAGCTTCATAGGGAGCCTGATCCTGCAAACCTTCCCACACCAATAGTCTCACTCAAGCCAAATAAGTAAGAACTATTCACATTTGTGATGATTCATTGCAGAGTTGGGTCTGCATTGTAATTTGTGATCCTAAAAGTGAGCTAGCAGCAGGTGTTGTGTGGACAAGAGGTAATTTTTAATCTAGGTGGAACAGGGGCATTTGAGAAGTATGGCTGTGCATGCCCAGTCACCAGCTTTCCAACTCACAGTATTACACCCATTACAATACAATAAGCACACTTAAGAAATTAATTTCAAGTCTAAAGATATTACCAAATGCAAGAAGCCTGGGAAACAAGCAGGGAGAACTGGAAGTCCTGGCACAGTCAAGGAATTATGATGTGATTGGAATAACAGAAACTTGGTGGGATAACTGGAATACTGTCATAGATGGATATAAACTGTTCAGGAAGGACAAGCAGGGCAGAAAAGGTGGGGGAGTTGCACTGTATGTAAGAGAGCAGTATGACTGCTCAGAGCTCCGGTATGAAACTGCAGAAAAACCTAAGAGTCTCTGGATTAAGTTTAGAAGTGTGAGCAACAAGAGTGATGTCGTGGTGGGAGTCTGCTATAGACCACCGGACCAGAGGGATAAGGTGGACGAGGCTTTCTTCCGGCAACTAACGGAAGTTACTAGATCACAGGCCCTGGTTCTCATGGGAGACTTCAATCACCCTGATATCTGCTGGGAGAGCAATACAGCAGTGCACAGACAATCCAGGAAGTTTTTGGAAAGTGTAGGGGACAATTTCCTGGTGCAAGTGCTGGAGGAACCAACTAGGGGCAGAGCTCTTCTTGACCTGCTGCTCACAAACCGGGAAGAATTAGTAGGGGAAGCAAAAGTGGATGGGAACCTGGGAGGCACTGACCATGAGATGGTCGAATTCAGGATCCTGACACAAGGAAGAAAGGAGAGCAGCAGAATACGGACCCTGGACTTCAGAAAAGCAGACTTTGACAACCTCAGGGAACTGATGGGCAGGATCCTCTGGGAGAATAACATGAGGGGGAAAGGAGTCCAGGAGAGCTGGCTGTATTTTAGAGAATCCTTATTGAGGTTACAGGGACAAACCATCCCGATGTGTAGAAAGAATAGTAAATATGGCAGGCGACCAGCTTGGCTTAACAGTGAAATCCTTGCTGATCTTAAACACAAAAAAGAAGCTTACAAAAAGTGGAAGATTGGACAAATGACCAGGGAGGAGTATAAAAATATTGCTCAGGCATGCAGGAGTGAAATCAGGAAAGCCAAATCACACTTGGAGTTGTAGCTAGCAAGAGATGTTAAGAGTAACACGAAGGGTTTCTTCAGGTATGTTAGCAACAAGAAGAAAGTCAAGGAAAGTGTGGGCCCCTTACTGAATGAGGGAGGCAACCTAGTGACAGAGGATGTGGAAAAAGCTAGTGTGCTCATTGCTTTTTTTGCCTGTCTTCACAAACAAGGTCAGCTCCCAGACTGCTGCACTGGGCAGCACAGCATGGGGAGGAGGTGACCAGCCCTCTGTGGAGAAAGAAGTGGTTCGGGACTATTTAGAAAAGCTGGACGAGCACAAGTCCATGGGGCCGGATGCGCTGCATCCGAGAGAGCTAAAGGAGTTGGCGGATGTGATTGCAGAGCCATTGGCCATTATCTTTGAAAACTCATAGCAATCGGGGGAGGTCCCGGATGACTGGAAAAAGGCTAATGTAGTGCCCATCTTTAAAAAAGGGAAGAAGGAGGATCCTGGGAACTACAGGCCAGTCAGCCTCACCTCAGTCCCTGGAAAAATCATGGAGCAGGTCCTCAAGGAATCAATTCTGAAGCACTTAGAGGAGAGGAAAGTGATCAGGAACAGTCAGCATGGATGCACCAAGGGCAAGTCATGCCTGACTAATCTAATTGACTTCCATGATGAGATAACTGGCTCTGTGGATGAGGAAAAAGCAGTGGACGTGTTGTTCCTTGACTTTAGCAAAGCTTTTGACATGGTCTCCCACAGTATTCTTGCCAGCAAGTTAAAGAAGTATGGGCTGGATGAATGGACTATAAGGTGGATAGAAAGCTGGCTAGATTGTCGGGCTCAATGGGTAGTGATCAATGGCTCCATGTCTAGTTGGCAGCCGGTATCAAGTGGAGTGCCCCAAGGGTCGGTCCTCGGGCCGGTTTTGTTCAATATCTTCATTAATGATCCGGAGGATGGTGTGGATTGCACTCTCAGCAAGTTTGCAGATGACACTAAACTGGGAGGAGAGGTAGATACTCTGGCGGGTAGGGATAGCATACAGAAGGACCTAGACAAATTAGAGGATTGGGCCAAAAGAAATCTGATGAGGTTCAACAAGGACAAGCACAGAGTCCTGCGCTTAGGATGGAAGAATCCCATGCACTACTACAGAATAGGGACCGAGAGGCTAGGCAGCCATTCTGCAGAAAAGGACCTAGGGGTTAAAGTGGACGAGAAGCTGGATATGAGTCAGCACTGTGCCCTTGTTGCCAAGAAGGCCAATGGCATTTTGGGATGTATAAGTAGGGGCATTGCCAGCAGAGGGACGTGATCGTTCCGCTCTATTCAACATTGGTGAGGCCTCATCTGGAGTACTGTGTCCAGTTTTGGGCCCCACACTACAAGAAAGATGTGGAAAAATTGGAAAACGTCCAGCAGAGGGCAACAAAAATTATTAGGGGACTGGAACACATGACTTATGGGGAGAGGCTGAGGGAACTGGGATTGTTTAGTTTGCAGAAGAGAAGAATGAGGGGGGATTTGATAGCTGCTTTCAACTACCTGAAAGGGGGTTCCAAAGAGGATGGCTCTAGACTGTTCTCAGTGGTAGCAGATAACAGAACAAGGAGTAATGTTCTCAAGTTGCAGTGGGGGAGGTTTAGGTTGGATATTAGGAAAAACTTTTTCACTAGGAGGGTGGTGAAGCACTGGAATGCGTTACCTAGGGAGGTGGTGGAATCTCCTTCCTTAGAAGTTTTTAAGGTCAAGCTTGACAAAGCCCTGGCTGGGATGATTTAGTTGGGGATCGGTCCTGCTTTGAGCAGGGGGTTGGACTAGATGGCCTCCTGAGGTCCCTTCCAACCCTGATATTCTATGATTCTATGATTCTACCAGCTCTAGACATACTCCTTATCTGAGGTGTAAGGATTATCTCTGAAACCTGGAACACCACTAAAACCAGAATAAGCTGGAAAATACCTACAACATTTTATGCACCTTCTAATAGTCATAACACTTCCAACCTAAAGGATTAAAGAGAAACAATCAAATATACTTCCCTGTAGTAAGCATTTAGCTGAATCAAAGGAGGGATGGGTCTTTTGCACAAAATAAGTTTCCTAAATTTGTTTGGCATCTAGATAGTTTTTGTTTGTTTGTTTGACAATAATCTGCCATATGGGATCTTCAGTTTTTCAGCTGCAATTTAATGTATTCTAAGAAGCATGAATCAGAAAGACTGCTTTGTTGTCAAAACTAAAAGCCCATCAGGTGTTTCACAATATGTTGATTCCCCACAAATACTGTGTCTGTGGTTTTTTGGGGGAGGGTGTCAAGAGAGATGAATTACTTTTAAACCTCTTGTACATCTGTGATTGCACAGCATTGCTCCATCACACCATGACAAAAAACTGTTTGGGTAAGCAGACTTCCTTACACGGTATCTGTTTTCCAAGGAGCTATCCAAACTACCAAGCTTCTACTGTTTTATCAGAAATCTTACATTAAAATCACACATCGTTACCTCCCAATAAGTGAGTTTTCTCTGATTCAGGAAAGCCCATAAGTCCATGATTAAGTCCCATTGATTGCAATTGGTGTTAAGCATGTGTTTAACCTTAAGTATGTGCTCATGTGTTTTCCTCAATAGGGATGCTTCCCTGCATCAGAGCATTAAAACCTGTAATTGCTTCGAGTCATTTTATTTTCTTAGCACACCCTTAAAAACATTGCCTAGTTTCTAAGAGGGTTCAATAGGGTATTGCATAGAAACTAATGCTCATCAACCATCTGCATCTTGCAAAAATCAGTTTTTCAGCTTCTGCCCAGCGTTGTGCTGATCTACTAAAGCCAGATGTATTTTTTGCTGACTCAACCCTTTAGAGCCTTAAGTCACCGAAGTAAAATATGGCTAAAAAGTGCTAAAGTAAGAGCTCATGTATAATGAAGTTTTTTCAGCTATGTCTCAATGAGTTCGAAATGCCCTTTCCATAATGCTGTTCTTATAAGCTGAGGTTTTCACATATCAAAGTGCAGCTTTGATAAATGAAGGCAAATTTGTCTGTCACGGCATTTCTTACAAAAGGGCAATTAAACTCTTTGGGTTCTAATTTGATCCTCTTCTCTTCTGACAATATGTTGCTGGTCATAGCTTAGCTTAGCCTTGGCACAAAAATAATTGCCTTCTGTGTTATTTGTACCTGTAAACAAATAGGACCCTCTTCTTCCCTCAGTTACACCTATACATCCCCTGGGCTTCCATAAGATTGTACATAGACGGCACAAAAGATTGTTTCCCTTGAATGCTTGGGAAGGCAGAAGATAAAATGAATGGCTGGTATGTGCCAATCTCCGTGACTAACCTAATGGAACAGAAGGTCAGGGACCCAGGGAAAAACCCCAACTGTTTCATTTGGTTTCCCCTGCCTGAATAGAACTTGTTCCAGGAGCACCCCCTTTGGTTTTCAAGAGTTGTTGGGTAACAGTACTAGTCAAGCACAGCAGTGTCAGAAACTTTGCGGCAGAGATGGAAGCTGCATGCAGTGCCAGTCCTGCAGCTGCCCAAGGCCAGCCTTCATTCCAATGTGCAAATGTTCTGGGGAAGAGAGTTTAGAGGCAGTATCAAAGAGGCTGAAAATGACAGTCTAAAATGATGGCCTAAAGGTCTGTATGTGAGGACTGTATAGGGCAGATATTTTCCATGCAACATTTTGTAAATTACTGAAATTTGTATTAATATATGTCCATAAAACCATACTGTATATTTCATTTTATTTTACCTATACAAACCAGGAAAGATCCAAGGGTCAAAGAGCATGCAGATGCATCCAGCTTATAGAAAAGAAAGCTACCATATTGCCTTTGTTTAGTTCAATCAGACTAAAATCCTGAGTTAAGCATTTTCTTGAGTTTCCAATAAAATCTGTTAACAATCTTGCTCTGGAAGAACAGAAGTAAAGATTTTTCTACTTTTTTCTGATATAACCACCTTCTTTTCATTACCCTTATTGCTCCGTAGAAGGCCCAAAGTTCATGCCAAACTTCAGGAAACAGATTAGTTCAGAGAAAATCCCTTTCCAATGTTGTTGTATTAACTTGTCTGCGCACCCCTTACAAAGTTACTCTGCCATTTAGCTTGCACTTCAGTGGTTACTGGTAATGAATTTGTTTCTTAATACTTTCTTTGAACAAATGAGCAATACGGGGGCGGGAGGATGTAAAACTGGGTTGCTCAGATTCTAGTTTTGCACTGTCCAAATGGGGTGGGTGTTTGGAATCAGGATTCATTTTTATCCAAACCCTCAACTCTCTGAGGGGAGATTCCTATACATGACTCTAGCTGTGTCCCATCTCTGTATTTTAACTCCATTTTCAGCATTGCCGTTCTCTCTAAAGTAAGAAGCATGGCAAACACCTGTATTTGTGCTTATCTCCAAGTAAATGAGGTAGTGAAATGGGGCTATGTGAGGTGCAGACGCTGAAAGAGGGGTTGGGGCATGTGCAGGATCCGGAGGAGGGGTGGAAGGATGCAGGAGATGCCAGAGCTGGGAGTGGAGGTGCGCTGCTGAACTGGGATCTCTTGGAGGTAGAAAAAGAAGCATTGAGATCTGCTGCAAGAGGAAATGGAGCACTGCTCAGGGTGGGATGTAGCGTGGGAAAGGACCTGAAGCTTATGGGAAAGGTATCTGTCAGATCCCACTTGTGTTGCAAAGAGGAGGAATCTGAGTGGCCCCCACCATCCCACGCCAGAAGTGACCTTTGCACTATCACCACATAGAAAATCATAGTGAACTATTTCAGCCACTAAGGAGCTGAAAGTGACAAGTTTCTGCTGCTTAACCTTCATCAGCTACTAGAGCTGTGAGAATAAGCAATTGTTTGGTTCGGTGCCCAACCCAAATATTGGGGAGGAGGGGCTTTTTGGGTCAACCTGCAATGAATTTTTTTAAAAAAAATTTGATAAACCAAAAAAGTTGAAAACATTTAATTTGGGTCAAACAAAATGTTTTATTCAACCTGCACAGAAATATTTTGTTTCATTTCCAAGATTTTTACCTTTTTTTAAACAGATATTTAATGAGTAAAGTAAAATTTAAAATGAAAAATTGTTTCAAATTGAAAAGTCAAAATGTTCTGTTTCAAAAATACCAAAACAAAGCATTTGGACTTCTTCAGGGGTTTTTTGGCCAATTTGACATGAATTGAAAAATGTTTTGGTTGATACAAATCTGCATTTTTCAGCGAAAAGCATTTTTGTTTAAAATTTTTTGCCCAGCTCTATCCACTATCTTTGTCTTCTGAAGCATAAATTCATCTGATTTAGATGGCTGGAATTTATACTTTTCCTCTACCTTCGCTTCGCTTGTCTCTTGACTGTAGCCTGCTGTTTGTGGGCAGATTCATGCAGAATCTTCCTTACCAACCATCCCCACTTCCACAAACCATGGAAGTATATGCATCTCCTGTGTGAAGTTGTGTGTTGTCCGTGCACAACAGAACTGCCAAAGATAATTCATGCAGATAACAGGCTTCTGGCAGCATCTATAGTTTCATGTACTTCTACAAAGCCAAGTACCCTAGAGAACTTAACACTCCATCTGCATCATTAAACTAAATGTTACTGTCTGAATGTACAGTACATTGTGTGTCCTTTACCCTCACTTTTCAATGACAAGGCAGTGGCCGACCAATGAGACAGCCCAGTTTATGTGTGCTTTTACAAAAACATTAAAAATATACACTCAAGGTGAGGCTACTAGAGATGCAATAATGTAACCTCCCATTTCCAAGTGGTTTCCCAAAAATCTCACTTGACTCTGTAGCAGTTATCACCAAACACCCTCTCCACAATGTCTTCCCATGCAACTCTGGGATATTAACTTAATCAATATGAGCATGTTTTAAAACTTTTAATGGTGTTTTCACGATAATGATACTAAATATTGACCTTATCATGACAACTTTAGTCTCTGAGAATTTCACCCTGGCTTTACCTTCTGTCTGTAGTCCCCACAGATACTAGTATATAGTGTTGCCTGATGGGAGGGGGGTTGTTTTGAAATCCCAGGGAAGTAATACAGCCTCCTTCCCCACCAAAGAAAAATCTTTGTGTCTGTTTTCTAAAACTACATAGAATGATGGATTTTAGTGATGCATAATTTAACCTCTCATTTCAAGATTTTCTGTTTATAAACTTATAAACAGTCCTTGAAACCTGATTCCCACTTACATTCAGCGCCCTTTACACTGCCACAGCAGCAGGCCTCTGATCTCTTAAATACATAAGAATCTCTCATTTGTTTGCAATGTTTCCCTAAGTAAATCTTAAAATATCTTCACACTTATTCCAATGAACATATTCATGCATCTTTTAGACCCTATTCATTGCAGAGATACCAGACACGTACTGAAGCTTTCACTGGAATTCAGACTTCATCAGTCTTTGCATGCTTTCCCATGCCTGAAAATACATTAAACATTCCTGCCACATCTTCCCTCCCCAATTCACTGACTCCACAGTCTCCGTTAATGGACACCATACCTTACCAGGAGCCTCTTTTATATAGGCCCTTTATTTGACACTATAGTTAGGAACATTATAGTAATGGATAGCACTGAAAGGCTAGCTATCTGAAAAGTTACAGGAAAATAGCTGAAGGGATTCATCACCACAGAGGATCTGAGCAAGAGTATGCCCCTTTTAAACATTTGAATAGGTGTTGCTAGAAGTGAATGAGGAATTGTAAACAGGAATAGTATGTAGTTCTGATCAAAACAGAAGGGAAAAAGAGGAGATTGGAGTAGCCACAGGTATAGTACCAGTAGGAAGAGCAGAGCAGGCGAATATTAAAAAACAGCTGCAACTGGTTTTCTTCTTCTCTACACTGCCAGACTATAAAATCATCTATGCTCACTTAAGGTTCTGGGAAGCCATTTATGTGGCTTTTGAAGGCTGTGGTCTAAGGTTGTTCCTTTGCTGATTCAGATATTGATCAGCGTACAAGCTGTTCTCGGCAAACATAAGGGGAAAATATCATAATTTAAGAGCAAATGAATATACTGTAAAAAGTAACATTTCTAGAGTCTACATTAGAACCAGATGTTCCACTCAAAAGTATTTGTGGTCAGAGATTATCGTGAGCAGTTAACTTTTATAAAGGGAAAAACCCAAATTGCAGCACACTGAATATAGGGAAAAAGTTATATGTACTGTAACTAGATTAAAAAAATAGAACTATATAAAATTAACATGGAACGCATTGAAGGGACTAAAAACTGGCTAACTGATAGGTCTCAAAATGTAACTGTAAATCAACATCAAGAGGGTCTGTTTCCGGAGGGTTCCTGCAGGAATTGGTTCTTGGCCCTATGCTATTCAACATTTTTATCAATGACCTGGAAGAAAATATAAAATGATCACTGATAAGGTTTGCAGATAACACAAAAATTGGGGGAGTGGTAAATAATAAAGAGGACAGGTCACTGATTCAGAGTGATCTTGATCACTTTGTAAACTGGGTGCAGACAAACAAGATTCCTTTTAATACAGCTAAACATATACATCTAGGAACAAAGACGGTAGGTCATACTTAGAGAATGGGGAGACACTATCCTGGGAAGCAGTGACTCTGAAAAAGGCTTGGAGGTCGTGGTGGATAATCAGCTGAACATGAGCTCCCAGTGTGAGTCTGAGCCCAAAAGAGCTAATGAGACCCTGGGATACATAAACAGGGGACTCTTGAGTAGGAGTAGAGAGGTTAGTTTACCTCTGTATTTGGTACTGACGCAACCACGGCTGGAATACTGTGTCCAGTTCTGGTGCCCACAATGCAAGACAGATACTGGTAAATTGGAGAGGGTTCAGAGAAGATTCAGGAGAATGATTAAAGGATTGGAAAACATGCTTTTTGGAGATAGACTCAAGGACCTCAATCTATCAAGCTAAACAAAGAGAAGGTTAAGGGGTAATTTCATTAAAGTCTGTAAGTATCAACATGGGTAACAAACATTTAATAATGGGCTCTTCTATCTAGCAGGGAAAGGTGTAACATGATCCAGTGGCTGGAAGTTGGAGCTAGACAAATTCAGACTGGAAATATGGCATACGTTGTTAACAGTGAAAGTAATTAGCCCATTGGAGCAATTTAGCAAGGGATTCTCCATCACTGACAATTTTTAAATTAAGAATGGATTTTTTTTAAAGATCTGCTCTAGGAATTATTTTGGGGAAGTTCTGTGGCCTGTGTTATAAAGGAAGTCAGACTAAATGATCTCAATGATCCATCCTGGCCTTGGAATCTATAAATCTATGAAACCGATAACAGATTGAGATCACAAATACAGGTTATTATCCGAGAGGAAAGCTAATAGGACTGGGTCTCAAGATGTAGCTTCTGCTCCCAGATCTACCACAGACTTCCAGTGTGACCTTGGGCAAGTCATTTAGGACTTGATTCAGCACTGACTTTAAGGGTATGGCTACGCTGCAGCTGGGAGCGTGCCTCCTAGCCTGGGTAGACAGACACACACTAGAAATAGCAGTGTGGATGTTGCACGGGGTGGCAGCATGGACGAGCCAAACAAGTTTGGACCCAAGGGGTTGTGAGGGCTTGTATTGAGTTAGCTAGCCCATGCCCGCTGCCCAGGACGCAACATCCACACTGCTATTTTTAGCATGCTAACTCGAGCACCGTTACCCCATATTTGTCTACCCAGACGAAGAGGCTTGTTCCCAGATGCAGTGTAGGCATACACTAAGAGGACAGGCACTTTAGTGTTTTATTGAATTGGGGATAATGATACTTCCCTACCTCACAGGGGAGTTATGAGGATAAATCAATCAATATTTGTAAGTGGCTTGGATAGTATGCTGATAAATACTGTAGAAAAACCTACAAACACATGTTTTAAAATGTGTCAACCATATATTTTAAAAATAGTGAAAATTGGCCAATTTCACATGTTACATACATTTGTAATGCATTTCATGATATTCACAGCCAATATGTGGATAATATGAATCAGCCAGAAACGCACTATGAATGCCAAAAAGTCACAGAAAGTTCACCTCATGGAGGAGCTTGCTTCTGAGGGAAGAAAAAGCCTTTGTTTCAGCTTAATTTGGCTGGAGGACATGGAGTTTTGCGATCCAAACTTCACATGTGAGATACCTAGAGTACCTGGAAACACAGGTTCAAATCTCAATAGGGGCAATACATCTCTTTATCTTCTCAGGCAGCTAAGCTGAGCTCTGTGCAGCTTTGAGTGTGTAGGTCTTTGGGATAGGATTTTAAAACTGGGGGGTCCAGAATGGACTTTAAAGTTCCCATGGTGCATTTATTTATTTATTAAGAATATGAGTTTGGTCTGGTGTACTTGCCAAAGTTTCTCCTGTTCTGACTGTTGTAGATTGTGTGGTTGGTTACATCCTTCCACTCTGTAAGTGGCTGTGTTACAGTGGTGTTTGTAAAATGTCTCTGGATAGCTTGACTGGAAAGGTGGTACATAAATGTAACATATCAATTATTTTTATTACTGATATACATTTAATGCCTCCAGAGCTAGCTTGTAGGCAGACCAAATCACCCAACCATTTATCAGTAGGTAGTTGGTGGCAGACAGTAAAATATTCACTTTACCAGTGGATTGATATAGACCACCAATGGAATAAGCTGAATTTAGATGTTCAGTCAATCTTTACTGTGGTGTATTTGAAAACTGTGTTGGAATTTTAGGTTGTCACTTACACTTAAAAGGGGCTTCCTGATCCTGCTTGTAGGCTAGAGGGATCTGTAGGAACATGTGCCATCAGAGTCAGCCAGCAGACAGATAGCCTAGAGTAAGGTGGGGTGAGTTGTGCCTCGCGGTTCTAGGGAGTAGGCTGTTTTGTGTGTCTCTGATTTGGGGATCTTATGTGTTGTTATTTTGAATTCTAAGAAATAAAATAGTGTTACATTGCAACCTTCCAGCAAGAGTATTTATGTATTTATCTAACTTTTCTGTGCAGATGCCATGAACATAACCATCTCTAGAGGCTGCCAGCCAGATTGACTGTGGCTGATGGCTTTTCAGCAGGATCATGTAATGAAGGTCCCTGATCTCATTCAATCCTACAACTCCACAAATCTCTAGGGCAGTCCCAGATAGGATGAGGGCATGCATCTCTGGGCCTACTGATGGAGCATTTGAGAGGATGGTGTGCTGGGGTGTTTTTGCCCATCCTGGCAACATGGCCAAAAAGCATGCAACGCCGCTTTAGAATATAGTGAACAAGTGAAGGAAGGCCAGATCTTTGCGATATTGTGACAATTTGCACACAACCAAACCACTATATGCTCAGGATTTGGCCCTGACAGTGCACAAGGAATGCCTCTAGCCGCTCCAAGTCTGCCTGTCAGAGGGCCCAGGCTTCTGACCCCTATAGCAATACAAGTGCAAAGTGCAAAGACCTTTTTGTATCCAAAAGTGAGACCTGGACTTCATGCCGAACGCAGTGAGATCTATTCATCGACCTACTGCTGTGATCGTTTGAACTCTTCTTGCAGCCTAGATAGATGAACTCATCATCACTCTCCATGGTGCTTGACTGCACATAACATTTATTCTATAATAACACTAGGACAGCATCGGCCACATTTTTATAGGTTCCCTTCTGCATTACATGTGTGTCCAGTAAAATGTGCACATGTGCATTAGGTGAGCAAAAGCCCACATTTGCATGCACAAATGGGATGCATGCATATGCAAAGAGGTAACCACTTGCCCAGTTACCCCCAATCTACACGAAAAATTGTTTGTTATTAGTCAACATATGTGGGGTTTTCCCTATGCAGTGGGTATAGCAAGGGCTGCTAGAGGCTGTGTGTCTGTTCCTGCCCTCCTCAGGTAAAATGTGTCCCACCACTATCACTCAGGCACTACTTCCCCCTCCCTAACATGACTGGCTCTGGAGCTTTAATTGAGGCCTCAGTGTACCTGTGGCCTAGGGACCTACAATCTTTTATCCATGCTAAGTGTGAGTTTGCTGCATCCAGAATCATCACAACTCTTAAACTGTATGCTGAACATTTTTTGCTAAGTCTCCTTACTATACTGCATTACAAAAAAATGCATAGGGCCTGATTCTGCTCCCATCGACATCAAGAGCAAAACTCTGACTTCAATAAGAGCTGTAGCAGGCTCATAGTCAAGAAGGAAACATCATGTAAATTAAATACCACTTAATTATGATATTTTTTTCAGAATGAATGCAAAAGACTAAGACTGATGGAAGATAGATTGTATGAGAAGAAAACCTGCTAAGTGCATTTCAAAGCTAAATTTGTTAGTCTCTAAGGTGCCACAAGTACTCCTTTTCTCAAAGCTAAGTGAATCACAACTAATGTTATCTATTTCAAAACTCAGCAGCTTTGCTTATCTCCTTTTAATTAACCTATTTCTGACCTGGACTGTGTGTTTGTTTGCCAGAGGCTTACAGTACCTTCTTCCAATTACTATCTCCTCAATAAAACTGTTGATGGTAGTGCTTGAGATCAGCCCTGCTGGTGTGTATCTATTTCCTGTAGCTAGGCTAATAGGAACATATCGGTGAGGAGAGGAAGAGGATGTGGAAGAATAGTAATGTAATGGATGGCTGGGATGTCAATTAAAATACTGTATGTTAAACAGACTGATAAAACACAGTGGCTGATCTGCTTCCGTCTTCCTCTTTCTGATGCGGAGATGTCTGAATATGATCCTGAGGGCCAAAGACAGCACAACCTGCAGAACTCCTATTCGCTCTTAGCTTCTGAAGTACAGATAAAACACCCTCTCACACACAATGACAAACAGACCACTGCCAAGTAACAATCAACTTGCTGCTTAAACAGAGTCCCTTCCTTTATTAAAAATTCGGAAATAAATCTGATAAAATCCAGGAACTCTAGATAATAGGAAGAGGGCCTGAATGTGCCTTATGCTACAGAATGCAGTTCAAAAATATTTAGTTTGACCACCAAAAGCTTTGTCTCCTGTGATTTTAATAATAATTTGATTCAAATAGCAATTCCAGCTGGCAAAAGACAGTGACTAATTCACGCAGCCACCAGTTCCCATCTTTCACAAAATATATAGATTGGGGTTAGGACAAAACTGAGTTTGAGCAGCTCTTATTCTAGTGGAATAAATTCAAACAGAAATGTTACATAAGCAGAACAGTTGAAAGAACACAAGAAAATAGAGGAATAAGATGAGATGAAGCAGAAGAAAAATAGATATGATAGGACAAATTTGCAATAATAAAAGATTTAAATCTGAAATTCTTTTTCAGATGAAAATCTGGATGCTAGCTATAGGCCACTGACAAACTGAATAGAGAGCTTTAATGCTGTTACTTTTTTCCCCCCAATATTTTTCCTTAAAATATTCCAAAATACAATATAAAGGAGAGCTTATTCAGTACAGGAGATCAGTATAAATACAAGTCAGGCACCAATGAATGTAGTAGGGAACAGAAAAGTAGACCAAAAAATAATCTAATTCAATCTGTTATCAGGAAACTCGAACACTGATATAATCAAAATTGTATGCATAATAAAATAGAGCATATTTGAGTTGCCTTTTCTTCCTGGGTCCCTTTGTAGTACTGTATGTGCTATTTCACAGAGCTGTAGCTCCATGGAAGTCTTTTGTCAAACTCCAATGGCCCCTCCTTTTGTCCAACAATAAGCAGTACAGAGCCTGTGGTCACAAACTATAAACAACGCAAAAGGTATTGATGATGCAGCTTTCTGCTCTGCAGCCAAGGAGTATAAGCCCCACTGGGATGACATAGTTCAAAGCAGAGGGCAGTGTAGCGGTAGATTTATTGCCAAAAAGTTTGTACCATTGATAATTCCAACATGTGACCATTAGAACCTTTTTCCCTATTTCTGCTCAGATACTGTGGCCCTTTCCAAAGCTCCCTACTCTGAAGAAACACTCGTGTGAATTGTTATTGTTACATACTACTAAATTAAAACAACAAGGAGTCCGGTGGCACCTTAAAGACTAACAGATTTATTTGAGCATAAGCTTTCGTGGGTAAAAAACCACTTCTTCAGATGCATGGAGTGAAAATTACAGATGCAGGCAATAATTTTCACACCACGCAATTTTGTAATTTTAACTCCATGCATCTGAAGAAGTGGTTTTTAACCCATGAAAGCTTATGCCCAAATAAATCTGTTAGTCTTTAAGGTGCCACCTGACTCCTTGTTGTTTTTGTGGATACGGACTAACACGGCTACCCCCTGATACTACTGAATTGTATGCCATGCACTGTGGTGTAAATGGAGACATAGAAAACAGATTCCCATAAGATAGTACCAGGACATCTAAAATATTCACATTTAGACTCTATCCAGGTGTGACAATTTGGGGATGCTGGTTACACACAATTTATTACTTCTGTCTGAGATTATGAACTCTCTGTATATATTTTACCGAACTACAAACTCCAATTTGATTGTAAGGCTGGTCTTTGCCTTCCTGTTGTCCTTTATTTCCATCTTGGACTAAAAGTCCAAGAGCTGGTGACACAGGGTGAACAATGAAAAGTTGTTAAGCTTTGATAATCGTCCATTTAAATAGCATACTCTTGGACAAAAGATGGCTGTCATCGAGGATAAGCCAGTTTTTCAAGTTTGAACTCTAGAGGAATGGTAACTAATAAATGAATAACCTGCTAATGGATTTTGAACCAACTGATAAGGCTGATCAGTGAGTCACCTGAAAAAGCGGGCTGGAGGTTATAAAAGAAAGGGTCTTGCACCAGCCACTTTAGAGAGAGGGGGAAGAGAAGAGAGAGAATCCATGTTCTAGAAGAAAAGACGTGTGCAAGATGGCCAGGGGAGGGAAGAATCCTGCACTCCTTAGGGAACTCTGACCTATGCTTGAAGAACATTCTGCAGTGGTGAGGAAACAGGCAGGGAAATGCATATAGGTGTGTTTATTATTTTGTCTAGATCTGTATATTTCTTGTACTAGCTAAAGGAAAGAGTGATTTTTTTCTGCAACCTTTATAAAGTCAGTGCATCTGTTTGCTTTCACTATCGTGTGTCCCTGACAATGTAACTGTAAAACTAGAGTGCCCACAAGGTTGGAGCTTTGTGAGAGGGTATGCTTAAGGTACTGGGGAATTTGGGGGGACTGCACTGGGTCCTGGGGGCTGAGGGCAGTTGGACCATGGGGCCACATTTCCATAAAGGGGTAACAGATGGAGTCTTTTCCCAGGAAATAGACTTGACAGGCCCAGAGGAGAGAGTGTTGTGCTACAGACTATTCAGACCCTAGGAAACTATAGAGCACAGAGGCCCCATGTGAGAGGCCCAAATGTAGCAGCCTGGTGAGTGCCTAGCCATGAGAGCTCTTCCAGGACTGTGTATAAAACCGGGATTCCCTCCAACTTTCATCCTTTAGTTACTGGTGGAAATTAGGTCACAGGAAATAAGCATATTTAGGGAGAGAAAGCTATATCCATAGGGGTCAAGGGCTAGTTTCAGTATATCATCAAAACCATGGTCCCAGAAGATATGTTTGATCGTTTGGTTGGCAAACATTGAGATATCAATTAAATGAAAAGGTTTTAGAAGATTTCAGTGAAATAAAACCATGCTTGAGAACAAATAAGTATGTTTGAGTTTGTTGATGCTAATTTGTCATGAGATTTATTTTACCTTCTAGGACCTGAAAGATAAGAAATGTGAATTCTCCAGGACCGGAGTTAGGGGCAATTTAATGTGACAATGGTAAAGAATCGCAGAAATAACCGCTTTCTTCTAACATGGAACAAGGGACTTTATTAGAAAGAAGGAAAAAGTATTCTCTCTCAAGCTACTCTCTGTGTCTGTCTCACTGCTTCATGGTAGAGCTTCTGCCAAGAACTTTTACAACCCTTTTCAACTGGCTTCCTAGGATAGACTTAAAAAACAGTGCACATATCCTCACAGGCACTATTGAGTTCTTTTTTAGTATGGATTACTTTTGAAGTCTGCATGTCTAGAGGATAGTATCTATAAATATATGTTGGAAGAAGGTGACTTGGGACAGCTGTGAGTTGTATAAAGGGCAATTTCCCCTACTCATTGAGAGCAGCAAAATTGGTCTCAATTTATTTCCATGCCAAACAGCCAGTCATGTATCCAGATGACTGTAATTTTCCAAAAGGGGGATTGCCAACTTTCCATGATTTTTACAGCTTCAAGAATGACAACATTGAACCAAGGCTCTTTCTTTACACACACACACACAAGCAATCTAGAAAGTAATAATATTTAGCACTTACATAGCATTTTATGACAATCTCAAAGCACTTTGCAAAAGAAAGGTAGCTTCTTTATTTATCTGATGGCTGCAGCCTATACAAAGATGGTGGTTTCATTCACATTCCAAGTGGGTGGGATGCTTCAGCACAAAGCTGCTATCACAGCTGGCACCTTTATTAGCCATCTTAATGGATGCCAAGGATTAAGTGGGCATGAAGATTTAATTACCCTTTCACAACTACCAATTGGTCCTCTGAGTCAAGACCGAGAGACCTTATTGGAAAGTGTGGGAAAGATTTTGCTGCAGCCACTGTACCTTTACAAATGAGTAATTTATGATAGCTGTATCTAGACATCCAGGTAAGTGAAAGAGAAAATGGCAGATTCTAAATCAAACCTGTGACTTACCACCAAACGCAAGAGCATCCTTAATTTATGAAAGAGCTTGCATACAGACACCACATCAGAAACATAATTGCAAATAAATGACATTCAAACAAGCAGCAAAGTTCAAAGACCATCTATTAATCCATCACATCAGATGGCTTCCTGATTTTTGCATAGTTAGTAAGATATAGCATTATAATTCTACACCTTTCTTTACAATACTATTGAACGAAAACATCCATTTTCACAAATGTCTCAGATAATTAACTTGCCAACTGTTGAGTTAGATGATGAAATGTGCAAAAATCTCAATGAATTCACAAAAAAGAATGCTTGACTCTTTAAGCCACACCTGGCCTATTTTTCTAACTCCATTCATATTTTTGCCAAATTCCATTGGTGTGTGCTTGTAGCTATTGTCACTGTCACTGAACTGCAGCAAGAGACATTGTAATGTCTTCCACACCTTTTCACGTTATAAAGGGCTTCAGACCATACAGAGAAATGAATAGCTGAAAGAAGGGAAAGGAAACCTTAGAGGATGCCAATAGAAATGTTCCGTGCAATACCATTGTGTGGAGCTGACAGTTGCCTGGCGCAGCTGTGGTTTCTCAGAAAAGCAGCATTGAGAATACTGTATGACTGATCTAGACCAGACCAGGAATAAGCATATTCAAAAGCAAATGTTAGGTTATGAAATCTACTCAAAATAGTACTGTCTGCAGTGAGAGACACACTCGACCCTATAGTGAAACGTATCAGTTACCTAATGCGTGTGTTTGAAAACAGTTTCAGAGGGAGATTTGTCAAGGATCTGCACAAAAGTTTCTCTTTTTTTTATCTAATTTCATCAACCTTTCACTGATTATAAAGCAACCTACAATATTTAGGGCAAGATGGGGATAGCCCAGGTTTAGATTTAGACCCCAATCTTGTAATCTGAGCTGCACAGCCAGGGCCGGATTAATTTTTTGTGAGTCCAGGGCCAAACATATTTCTGGGCCCCCATGAGGAACAATTGTCAAAGACAGGAGATTGACACAGAAGTTGTCTTCAACACAGCACACAGCTGCACACCTTTTATTTACAATATTTACAAGTTTAAGTTGCAGATGGAGTTGGCTGCCACTGTGGTACCAGCAATGGTAGCCCTATAGCGAAAAGAATACACACAAGTATACATAAACTAAGTTATAAAAAAAAATACAAAATAAAACACAGTGGGTAAAAACAGCTAACAAAGCTGGTCAAAACACCAGCCATGTGCTGCTCCCACTAAAAGAGAACCGTCATGCTATCTCACCCTTCACATTTCTCATATGAACTACCAGGGCTTGAATTAAATTTTTGTATGAAATTTGGGCATATTTAAAACATTTTAAAAATAAAAAGTATGAAAAACTTTAATACATTTTATTTACAGCATCCTTATTCATACTAGTCTTGTCAGTCGGGCAGAGAGGCTTAGAGACTAGGATTAAGACCAGCAGTGCCCCCAAAAGACCCGGCCAACCCTCCAAATCAGACCACACACACATCCCTCCCCAGAACGACCCCCCTGGGACTGGATCATACCTGCATCCCTCTCCAGTCCAAAGCCCCCAAACTGGACCAGACCCCCTTCTAGCCTGAACCACATCAGACCCCTCTATGAACTGACCCCACTCATAGACCCAAACCTCCCCTCTGCCTACCAAAACAGGGCTTCTCCTGAACCTACATTCCCAGACTGGACCCCCTGGAATCCCTAGCCAGACGACTCTAGGGCAACCCACTCCAGAGGCACCCTCTGCTGTCAATCCGCCCCTGTTCTCTTCCGAACTGAACCGAACCAGGCTGGGCCTCTCCTCGCTGCAGTTTGGCCGAGTGCAGCTCCCCCCTGGGCCCAGAGCACTGGGCCCAGGTTTAAGGCAAAGGAGGTGGGCCGGGGGGGCGGGGGCAGGAGGGCTCAAGTCTCCCCCAAAGGTGCTGGTGGGGGGATGGGGCACTTGGGGCTCCTAGTGCTCTGTGGGGCCCAGGCCAAGGCGGGGTCACCTGGTGCAATGAGCACCCACTGGTCAGGGTGCACTTCCACCAGGCACCACCTCCTGCCCAGCAAGGTCTGAGACTCCCATGACTCTGGTTTGGCCGCTGCATTCAAATAACTGCAGGGCCAGGGCAGGTGCACAGGGTGGGGGAGCTGCAAGTGCCGTGCCCTCCTGCCAGCGCTGCCCCAGGCCGGGCAGGGACCCAAGACCCCGGGGACGAGGCAGGGCCTGTGCAATCTGCGCTCGGGTGCTATGAGGGGAGCCCAGCCATCCGCGCAGCAGACAGAAAACCCAAACTGGGGCCTCCCACTCCGCCAAGTGGTATTAGCCGCCGCGGGGCTGGGAGGCCAGACACACAGCACTGCCTCCCACTCGCTGTCTCTGTGTGGCTTGGACCTGGCGTGGCGGGGCTGCTGTGCTCCCCTGAGCCCTTCAGCTGGCATGAGGCACTGACATGCTCTACTTTCAGCTGAGGGACAGGCACACAGTCTCTCTCCTGCTGCCCTCACCATACATCTGACCTGACCTTCCCCTCATGTCCCCCAACCCAAGGGAGACCCACCAGTAGTAAGGGGAGGGATTATGGTCCCCTTCCTAAGTGTGGGCCTGGCGCCATTGTAAATCAGGTACTATGCACAGCCAGACCTCTGAGCCCACTGATTCTGGATGTGCTACACATGGGTGCAGGGTTCTGCCTGATTGGATGAGATCAGCCAGATCAGGGCTGTGAAAGGGTGGCTTGCCCCGTAAGGGCCATAGGCCTGAAGCTGGTCAGCCCTGTCCAATTAGTCCTGCTCACCACACCTGGGATTGGGTGTGGGGCTTAATTAGTAGAAGAAGCTGGGTATGGAAGAGCTGATTCTCATGTAAAGAGTAGCAGGAACCTGGGGGGAAAAGGGGGAGAAAAACTTACCAACAGCAACCAACACGAAGCTGGAATGAGAAGTGTCAGCAGGGGATTGCTTAAAACAGGGAATGTCTTCTGGGAGTGAGCAGACTGTACCAGAGAACCCTGAGGTATCAGATGGAAATTGAGAGACTGCTGGGAGCAAGTAGGTGCTAGCAGGGGACCCTGAGCCTTCAGGAAAAGGCTCCTAGGGGGCAGGTCCTGGGAGATACTCATCCTAGTGAGAAAGATGGGGAATATGGACTTGATGGAGAATTAAGAAGTTTGTTTTGGGAATGACTTTTGTCATTTTAGTAAATCCAGCTCCAAGGAAGGATGTTGCTGGACCAGAAAATAGTTTGTTTTGGTAATTTGATTGAGGAGCCCTGAAAAATGGGGAAAGTGAGGCAGCACTGCTGTAGGGGTGACCTCAGGCCACAAGAGAGTGGCTGGTCTGCTCAGAGGAGCCTTAAACTGTAAGTACTTCAAAGCAGGGATAAATTTTAATATATTTGCACAGCATCTGTCACCCCTTGGGCTACTATTAAGATTTGGATTATATACATTTTAAACCTAGTAGAAATAACTTACAATCTGGTGATAGCAAAAGAAAAGCTCACATGGTGGTGTATAACTATAGCAGAATCTTATACTGTTTTTACACTGGAGTATCTAAATTGCTCCCTGAATTACATACAGTACAGTACCATAGCTGTTAATATACCTAATCATTTAATCTAACCTCACAGGCCTAATGAGACAGATACAATACTGATACCTTTGCTCATTTGAATACAGTGGAGAAGACAAGGTAAAAATAGCAGGTCTCGTGGGGGATTCTATTGCATGAGACTTCTGGGGACCATACAATGTTCATCCCAAGTCAGCTAACCACGGGGTTGCTCTCAGGAAAAAATGCTACAAGATCGCACCCCGCATAGGCGCTGGTCTGTTGTTTCTGACTGACCCAATGTATTCTTTCCCCTACCATGGTACAATTTTAATAGTTACATTTTATACCTGTTCTGTGTACAGGATTATTTTAGTCCAGTATAAGCTGTTGCCTATTTGTGTCCAATTGGGTCACCCATGAATTTCCCACTGTTAAAATCTGCTATGGCAAGAGTCAGATTTGCTGACGATTTAGACCAATGATACTCAGACCTCAGTGGTTCATGAGCCAAATTCGTGATCAACATTACTCAAAAGAGCCATGGTAGTGTGAATTCATTGTTTCATTTACTATCATTCCTGCAATGAAATGATCCAGTATTATTATTTTATCAACTACAATTGGTTAATAACATAGTAAAAGCATCCTGATTGGTTAATAATCAGTGTTTTAATATCCTGTGCTGGATACACATTAAAGAGCTGTTTGCGGCTTGCGAGCCTCAACCTGAGTATAACTGATTAAAGGCTTGTCTACACTGGCACTTTACAGCGCTGCAACTTTCTCGCTCAGGGGAGTGGAAAAACACCCTCCCACCCCCGAGCACTGCAAGTTTCAGCGCGGTAAAGCGCCAGTGTGGACAGGGCACCAGGGCTGGGAGCCGTTCCCCTTGTGCAGGTAGGTTTTTGTTTGTTTTTTTTTTCTCTCCCAGCACTATGCCGCGACTGCGGCCGCACTTTAATGTTGCTAGTGAAGACATGCCCTTAGGCCATGACCAAAGAATTGCGGGAGTTCAACGTACGCCAGCCGTGTCCCTAGCATACCCATCTAAGCCAGGGAGAGCATTTCCTTTGCACTGGCTGAACCCTTAGCAGACTACATAGTGCAGGTTTAAGGCAAAGGAGGGAGAGCATGGAGCAGAATCTATGCTATAGTGAAATTATGGTTTACACAAGCTCCAGTCACGCGGGCCTGGATGTTTCTCTGCTCAGCATTGCAAGACCTATGTAACTTACAAGCCTGAATCTTTTTTTAAGTGACTTGGGCACTTTAAGCTCCTAAATCCCACAGGCTTCCAGTGAGACATTTCATTTTGACTATGACCTTTTTAGTTTTGCGTGTATTATAATATAACACTTTTAAAAAATGAAATGAAACATCATTTTGAAAGGAACTGAAATGGAACATTCAACATTGTTGGAACTCTTTTTTTTCCCCTCCCCTCTCTCTCTTTTGTTCTCCAAATTAAATGTCAGTGAAATTGACACTATTTCATTAAACATTTTGACTTCAGCAGGATATGATTCCATCAAAAGTTTTCCAATTACCCTACTAAATACCTTTTAAAATCTGACTCTTAAGCGTGTGTGGTTGTATTTGTTTTGAATGATCTGAAGTCTCCTTAATTGCTCACCATGAACAGAGTGCATATGATTCTGGGGTGGGGAAGATGAAACAGATGGCCTGTGAATCACTCCAATTTACAAAGTAAATTATTAAAAGGCATTTTCTGATTCTCATTCCATAGCATTTTTTAAATTCATTATCTCTATTTTCTTGATCTATAATTTTATTTGAAATTTTTAACTTCATGTTCAATTCCACACATGTCATAAAATAATCATTTCCCAAATCCCTTTCGAATATACCAGGAAAGGCTTTGGAACTGCGACTGAATTCCGTAAAATTGTTGCTTAACAATAGTTCATTCCCAAACAATGATATGCGGAGGGTAAATGATGTCACAAAGACACCAGTTGTGGTTTTGCTTTCCCAGGGGGCAACAACTCTCAGAAAATCTTAGAGTATTAAGCCACCTTGCCAGCTCCATTCCACCTGCTTTGTTGTTTGCTTTTAATTTTCTGTGCCTTCCAGCACTAGGCATGTACCCTGCTTTTTTTCCACAATCCCTCTGAGTAATGGATTTTATATGCTGTCATCACAGCAGTATCATGAATGGCCCAGGAAGGAGCAGAAGACATCTCTTATGAGTTTGGTGAGAAAGATCCCAAGCCTGTTGAAAATGCAGATTTTTGTATACTATATAAATGGGCTCTCTGCCAAGAACAACTTTTTAGAAGGAAAATGCTGCAAAAATATTACACTGCTGGTGGATGCTCATATTCAGCCATATATCAGCTAACTACCATATTTGGGGGAAAGTATGCCCCAGTTCTGCAAACACTTATGCACGTGCTTAACTTTAATCATTGTGAATGTAGATGGGACTATTGACAGTGTGCAGTTAACTGGTGTTTAAATCTTTGCCGGGTTAAGGCCTTGGCTCATGGAAATAAATACAGAGCACTGATCAAACCAAAAATAGAAAAGGAGGGTGAAGTAAAAAGGGGCAAAAATGCAAATTAGACATTCAAACTCTAATATTCCAAAGTCTCAATTTTTCTAGAGAAAATATAGAACAGTTCACAAAATGGTTTGTTTTGCAAGCTTTGAAATGGAACAATTTTTGAAAACAATGTCAATTTTGCATTGTTTCATGAGACATCCTGCACCCTCCATTTTTCAGCCCACTCTAACTTTTCCTTTTTGCTTCAGATGTCCACAGCAGAGGTCAGGAGGAGGATCTAACATATACCCATGAACTACTCTGGTAGCTCCGATGATTCAGAATAGTCTAGTTTTCATTCATTCATTACTTAAGGTTTATTTTCATTTGAGTGTTGAAGCAGGAAATATTGCTAAACTTCCATCTCTGAGAGATTCTTTGGCAGTGTAAGCATTTCCAATGCTCACATTTAACTGATGGAAGAAGAAAGTGAACCTTTCAATAAAAGTATATTGGGGGAGGCAGGTTTCATAGGGGTGGTCTATCAGTAACAATGTGCCACCATGTGCAGAATTGAGCTTGACACTAGCTCCTTTTGATTTCAGATGGGTAGGGTAGGGTAGGGCTGGGCCAGGAGCTCTGTGCAGGTAAAGCAATCCACCCTGAGGGAAGAGAGCATTTCAGACTATTCTATAGCAACTTCTTCCAATTCAGTGGAAATGGGGAGAACCACAGGCAGGTACATCCAGCCTTACTCATGCAAAAGAGTGACGGTCGCATGTCAAATATGAAGGCTTCGGGGGGAGAGTTGGATCCATCAGCTATTTCCTAGATTAAACTTCAAAATTAGTAACTTGGTAAAAGTTGACTCTCTTATGGCAACAAATGTAGGTTGTCTATTACTGCTCAACAGTCTGTGTTCTGAATATCCTGTTTGTCTAAAGCTCTTCACAATTATTTGTATCCTCTCCATGACAGCAGAGTGGATAAGGGTCAGCATTTCAGCTCTGACTTTGCATTCCTGCTTTTCATTTTAACTTGTTTTTCTTTTGTAAGTCTGAAAAAGCTTTAAAACACCTTGTGCTAAGTCCTGAGTAGGCCAGAGCAGAGGAGCTGGGCCTGATTATTTTTCTGGCAATTGGACATGCATAATGTCACAGGCATAAAGGCCAGCAGCTTGTATTCCTGACCAGAAGATGAGAGTAGCTAGGGACATAGAAGGGGAAGACTGTATCACAGCTCTGTGGCCTGCTTATAGATGGAACAGTAACAGTCCATTCACCCTAGGCCCCACAGAATTCCCACCCCAAAGCCCAGTTTCTATGGGCTTTGTACTACGAGGAGTCCTCTCTTATTGTATTCTATTTTTCCCCCTCTGTGCTGTTAATCTTTAATATGGCTGTTTTGTGCCAGAACAGACAGAGCTTAAAACTTTACTTATAAGAGCAAGAAAAAAATCCTCATGTCCCTCCAATGAGTCTGTAGCATGTAAACATAAGATCTTTCTTTCTATGTGTCATCTCTAACCTATGTAGTCCATGCCACTCTGCAGAATGTGAAATGTCAATCCAAAAGACCCTAATGTAAAAAGGGTTCCACTGAAATGGCAGAAAAGACACAGGCTCTCTAACAAAAGCATCAATGCTTTTCTCTAGATGTGGGTCCTATCAATTTCTCTTGACTTGGGTCTTGCCACTGTAACGTCCATGCTTTTTATGCAGCAGTCCGTGTATATCAAAAGATATGCACTTATTATTAATCATGTTTATTACAGTAGTGCCTGAGGACCAAATAAGAATGGTGACCCAGTATGCTAGGCAAACCCAAAGTAGTAGACAGTCCCTGAATCCAAGAGTTTACCATCTTAAACACGTTATCTACAGAATTGTCTGTTTTGCTGCTGACTGCTTTTTCTGTTTAAGTTTAACCAACACCTTCATACAATTTTAGGTGTGATGTCATTATTATGACAGTAATTGCCAAAATGAGGGAAATTGGACACTTATATGGCCGTACAGTGACTGGCACAATGGGTCCTGGATGTTGGCTGGACACCTAGGTGCAGTTGTAATACCAATAATAAGGACAGCAGTGCTCTAGGAAACATGGAACTAATAGAAGACTAGACATTAATTAAGAAATATCTATTTTTATCTGACTAAAATCCACAGATTAATTCCAAAATCCCATCAGAGCATCTTCTATAAAGCTCAGCTTAACCCCACGGTGTGCATCTTTCAATACTGCAGGACTTGGGAAGAATGTACTTTTGCCGAGCCAGGGGGTCTGTTACTGAAGAGATTTTTTTATTTTTTTTTTTTGCAAGGAGACACCTGATAGAGATTATGGTCTGCATATTTACAAGTGACAGATTCTGGGTGCCTCCATTTTTGTGTGACTAACTTGCCACACTTTAAAGGGATCTGATTTTCACCAGTGCTGTGCAAACTTGGGCCCCTTAAGTCTTCCATGTGGGGCACCCAAAATCACTAGCAACTTTAGGAAATGTCAGTGTATGTACATATACACACAAAGCGTATGAAATGTATACTGGCAAACAGAAAAGAATACAAGAAGAAATAATGCTGGAAACATTCATATAAAGGCAAATGGTTAGATACAGGGCACCATGAGATACGGTCACAAATGCTTTATTTTAGTTGTTTTGTTTGTTGTTGCCAAATGACTGTGCTTAAGAGCAGACACATTTTCATGCCTTTGTTCCATAGCTAAAATGTTGAAGAGGATTTTTCCTCCATGTCCCTCTACTGCCCTCCCCCACACTTAGACATATTAGCAGATTGCTGTTGTGGCAGAGTTCCCCTCTGTGTGGAAGAAGAAGAAAAGGAGTACTTGTGGCACCTTAGAGACTAACCAATTTATTTGAGCATGAGCTTTCGTGAGCTACAGCTCATGAAGTGAGCTGTAGCTCATGCATGAGCTGTAGCTCACGAAAGCTCATGCTCAAATAAATTGGTTAGTCTCTAAGGTGCCACAAGTACTCCTTTTCTTTTTGCAAAGACAGACTAACACGGCTGTTACTCTGAAATCTGTGTGGAAGAGTTTCACAGCTTCTCCTAAAGCTACTGGTAAGTAGATCTATTGGCAGGAGTGCTGTAAGGACCATGTGGTTGGCAATCTCTTCCACAGATATGTTGTCTGTCACCCCCATCCTAATTTTAGTCAGCATGAGAAGCAGAATTTTAGGAGTTCACACTCTTCTGTTCACCAGCACTTCACTTGTACAATGTGGCTTAGCTAAAATGGCAATGCATGCTGCATTCACCTTCCACAGGGTACAGATATCTGTCACAGGATGTTAAGGTAGGGTCTTTAATCTCTCAAACTCTGCTGAGCAAGGAAAGGAGTAGAACTTAAATTTTTTTAAAGGCTAAAGTTTAAATCAGTCCTCACTCAGACCACAAAGTACATGCTTTGAAGGATGATCAATGCATCCAGAATTATTGTTTTGAGAAGGTAGGTTGTCTGAAAGTCGAGCTATTTTCTACAAAAAAGAAAACAAGTACCTGTGGCCCCTTAGAGACTAACAAATTTATTTGAGCATAAGCTTTCATGAGCTACAGCTCACTTCATCGGATGTATTCAATGGAAAATACAGTGGGGAGATTTATATACACAGACAACATGAAACAATGGGTGTTACCATACACAGTGTAACAAGAGTAATCGGGTAGGGTGAGCTATTACCAGCAGGAGAACGGGGGTGGGGGGGAACCTTTTGTAGTGATAATCAAGGTGGGCCATTTCCAGCAGTTGACAAGAACGTCTGAGGAACAGTGGGGAGTGGAGGGGGGGAATAAACAAGGGAAAATAGTTTTACTTTGGGAGTGGATGGGTCATTACACCGTCTTTATTCAAGCCTAAATTAATTGTATCCAGTTTGCAAATTAATTCCAATTCAGCAGTCTCTTGTTGGATTCTGTTTTTGAAGTTTTTTTGTTGAAGAATTGCTACCTTTAGGTCTGTAAGCGAGTGACCAAAGAGATTGAAGTGTTCTCCGACTAGTTTTTGAATGTTATAATTCTTGACGTCTGATTTGTGTCCATTTATTCTTTTACGTACAGACTGTCCAGTTTGGCCAATGTACATGGCAGAGGGGCATTGCTGGCACATGGTGGCATATCACATTGGTAGATGTGCCGGTGAACGAGCCTCTGATAGTGTGGCTGATGTGATTAGGCCCTGTGACAGTGTCCCCTGAATAGATATGTGGACACAGTTGGCAATGGGCTTTGTTGCAAGGATAGGTTCCTGGGTTAGTGTTTTTGTTGTGTGGTGGCTGGAGAGTATTTGCTTCAGGTTTGGGGGCTGTCTGTAAGCAAGGACTGGCCTGTCTCCCAAGATCTGTGAGAGTGATGGGTCGTCCTTCAGGATAGGCTGTAGATCCTTGATGCGTTGGAGAGGTTTTAGAGCCTTCACCACGTCATCCATCTTGGGGATGGGATGGTTTTGGTTAACCCAGGTTTAAGTGGAGATCCCACGGTTAACACCACATGTGGCAAATTGCCAGTACGATTATGATGGGTCCCACGCTTCCTCTTCTTGCAGGGGATTTCGGGGCACAGTTTCCTGCCCCTGAACTAGGGTATCTACTGTCCCACTAGTAACCTAGAGAAGGGTAGTGGAGAGGGAGGGACCCAGGCCCACCCTCTACTCCAGGTCCCAGTCCAGGGGCCCTAGGGATAGTGGTAAACCACTTGAACTAGTGCTTCCTTCCCCGGGCTACTTCCCTCTCCTGCTCTTCAGCTTGTGGGGCTTCCTGCCTCTCTCTCTGCACAAGCCGGGTGTCTCTTTACCTAGGGTCTTGGTCTTCTAGTCAGCCACTGCACTTCTCCAAACTCTCCTCTACTTCCACTCCTTCAAACTGTTCTCTGCTCCTACTCCTTTCCCTGGCTGATTGAAGCAGGGGGTTTTTATCAGGTGACTAGCTTCAGGTGCTCTAATTGGCTTCAGGTGCTTTTAATTAATCTATAGAAACCTTTCTTCCCTCTACAGGGAATAAGGCTTCTCCTCATCCTGGGACTTACATATCTCTCTCCTATATCACTCTTCTGCTGCCTTCTGGCCATGCTGTATCACATAGGGGATGTACTTATGTATTTATTTCTCCTCCCTCTCTGTCACTTCACTTGATTTCCTTCTCCCATGTGTGTGTCCCCATATATAACCTCCCATTGCAAATTCATTGAGTCATTTATCACCTCCAATATAGACTTATATGTAGTAGATCCACCTCCCATAACAATAAGGTGAATCCTATTACACTGTAATATTGCCAAGATCCAAAGCAACCCAGTGCCAATCGACTCCAGACTCCATTGTACAAATTCAGTGGCTCTACATGACGAGAGGTGTCCTATGCTAGACTGACTAAACTCTCTTTGATGAGGTAGAGTCCTTCTTGTTTGCTAGCATAGGCATCCTTCCTAAATTTTCTTTTGTTCGGCTCAATGGGGAGGGAATGAAGACCACTAAACACTAGTGTTCAACATCCAATGGCAGGTTTCAGAGTAACAGCCATGTTAGTCTGTATTTGCAAAAAGAAAAGGAGTCCTTGTGGCACCTTGGAGACTAACCAATTTATTTGAGCATGAGCTTGCGTGAGCTACAGCTCACTTCAGCGGAGCACAGTACACTGCAGAGCGACTCATAAAGCTGAAGATCATCAGCACTATCCAGAGGGTCTGAGTATTGCACAAGGTCCATGTGACTGTTTTGTTACTGAATATGGTGTATATGGTACGGGTATATTGAGAAGCTAGAATTATGAAACTTAAGCAAAATGGAGCCACAAGATTCATATTCTTGCCCAAAACATTATGGGCTCCGTGTAGCTGTGTGTATCTTGTGGGTTTATATATATATAATATATTAGACAAATATTGAGCAAATATGGTGGCTCATCTTGGTCTTTGTTCTTTTGAAGCTGCACTGTGTTCTTTCCAGTGTGTTTCACGTGTGTGCACAGAATGTCGGTGTTTGATCCAAAATATTTTATTACTTGCTTCCTTTTCCGTAGCGCATTAGTAGCTTTTCTGGCAAGCACTGACAGCCTTTAAAGGCTATCAGAACAAAGATTCTAATCTTTACTTCAGGCATGTATACTGTGGTATGCTGGCCCTACCTCTCCATGATGAGCATTTGATCTTTGTTTATGAGCCTTCACAGAGAAGGAAAGGACAGATCCACAAAGGTATTTAGGTGCCTACCTGCCTCTTTAGGCACCCGGATCCACCATCTAGGTGTCATTGATATTCTCAAAACCACCACGCAGCTGCCACTCAACCTGATAGGTTCCAAGTCCCCTATGCACCTTAGTTTCTGCTGGCCAAGAGGTGCAAAGCCACATAAGAGCTGCTCCCACCCCACAGCTAACAAGCTGCTCTGAGCCGTCGCTGCAGCTCCAAAGCAGATTTCTCAAACTAGACTTTCCCCTCCCTATCTTAGGGCTTAAAGGGGAGAAGGGGCCTTCACAAGGGGCTGCAGACTGGCAAAAATAATAATTCAATAAAAATCAGGTGGACTTACACTGAGGAGTTTGCTTTAAGCCCTATCTTACCAAAACGGCTGCTTCCCGATTATGATAGGTCCCACCACCACACATACTCTCCCACTTTTTTTTCAGACCACTTTAAGCGCTAGCCTATTTCACCTGTTGGGCCTGATCCTGTAGAAGCTCTTGGAGCATGCCTAAAGCTGCTACAGAAGACAGCCAGGTTCAAACAAAGCAGGGATTTTTTTTGTATGTGCCTAGTGGTTAGAGCACTCATCTGGGGTGTAGGAGACCCAGGTTTGAATCCCTGCTCTGCCTGACTTGGAGCAGGGGCTCGAACCCAGCTCTCCTGCATATTAGGTGAATGCCCTAACCCTGTGGGGTAGATCACTCTCGGTCTCTCCTGTTGAAGCTGTTCCATTTTGTATTTAAATATTCATTGGCCCAGTCAGACTAGCTATACAGCCTCAGTGGTTTGGGCACTTACCTGGCATGTGGGAGAGCCAGGTGCAAGTCCTTGCACCACTAAATGTTTGTTCAAAATGAAGCCGTTCCAACAGGAGTGTTTATGAGGGACCCCCGCCAGATACCCAATAACATGGTGGTTAGGCCCTCACCCGGGCTATGGAAGAGTGGGGTTCAAGTCCTCACCACTAGGAATCCTGAACAGGGTGAGGTGTGTCCCTCTGACCCATGAGTCAGGTGCCTAGCGGCCTAAATAAATAGGAATTAGGTGCCTAAGTAACCTCAAGGGTGGGGCTAAAGCCCCACTTCATTCCTTTGGATTGTACTCCTGGCTAGTTTAGGTGGCTCCCTGCTCAGTTCCCGCGTGTTAAGGACCCCTTCCTTAGGTGCCTAATTGTCCCTATGCATTGTATAGGTGCACAGGATCACCAGCTCGAGCTGAGGATTTCACTAAGAGGCACGGTGCCTAGGGGTTAGGTGTTGCAAGCCTAAGTATCTTTGTGGAGCTGTCATGTCCGTTACAAGTGGCAAAGATCTATCAAGCAGACCAGTCCACCTTGTTGTGCTTGCTCTGTGACCACCTCCTTTTATAGATCATATTCATGCCTGTGTAGTATGCAGAGAGAATAAGTGGCTGCATAAGCTTGCAAAATATCAGGGATGGAAAAAAGTTTATTGATCTGTGGATTCCAAAAGGCTTAAATTTTATTGGGAGTGGGAGGGGTGATGGTTCTCAAGGTACACAGGTCTGTGAGTCACCTTGTTACTCCCTGCCTCCACCATGAGTCAGTCTTGCCTGTGCTTAGCTGGGTATCCACTCTCTAACACCACCAGTCTGTTAGCCACTCAAGCATTCTCCTCTGGGCTATGCCAGGCTTTATTTTACCTTTCAGCTTAACAATAGATGCACCCAAGTCCTTTGAAGCATTCCCCTGTGATATCCAGCCCCTGACACTGACTACTCTCAGAAATACCAGGCCTGCTGTTCCCAAAGGATCAGTATTTTGCTTAACACGACAGAACATAGGTATATTTTTAGTGAAAACAAAAACAAGTTTATTATCCAAGACTAGAGAGTCAGGATATAGTGAATATGGATATAAGAAACAAATGGTTGCATATAAAACCTAAATCATAACACACTTTCTAGAGACTAAACTTAACTAACCGATTACCCTCCTGTCTAAAGAAGCTTTATCTCACCCAAAGTCCTCTTCTGTGTTTCAACAAATGTTGGCTGAGATCCCACTTTCATAAATGCAAACACATGGCCCATTTGCTGCTTCAGTGCAGGGACTGCCTTCTAGAAATACCCCCAACACTCATTGTTGCTGCTCTTAAGGTATCCACCCATGGCTCATTTTTTTTTTTTCCCTGTGTGCTGCCTCCCATGTCTTCATTAACAGTTGACCTCAAATGTAAATAGGCATTCATTGGTTAGCCTACCCTGTTAATTTGGATCCCAAAAGAGGGTTTTTTTTTTAACTCCTAGCTGAAAGAAAACCTGTTTTTCACCTTTGCTGCTGACTAATGCCTTCAGCGAGACTTTAAAAACATATTTCATGTGAAAAGGGAGCAGCAGAAGGAGCTGGTGCCTGACTGGGAGTTACTGCGTCTCCTACCCCTTCCCAGCAGTAGGTGGAAAAGCAAAAGCAGTTGATTGGGGGGGAAGAATGGTGTCCCATCTGGGAGCCCTTTATTCCCCTTCTCTAAAAACACCTCTTTCCTCTTTGCCACAGACTCCATCTCCTCTACAAGTGGAATGGGGAAGCGGGGATACCCCTTCCTCCACCTCTCTCCCACCTCTGCAGAAAGAGAGGAAGGCGACATAGCCAACCTCCAGCTCCCAGTCTTCGCTGGGAAACAAGACAGCTAAATAATACAGAGATGTTGCATACGCTTCTTTTGAAATGTCTTAACTTTCTGAAATGCAGGGGACGCTATTTGTGGGAGGAGGAAGAGGAGAAATCACCCTGCTCCCCGCTATGCCACCTGGCACAGAGGGGCAGGATCCTGGGGTGTTTCTGAATATATATAATATATATATATATATATACACACACACACATAATTCCTGTAGATACAGTTCACAACAATATTAATGACTGGTGTGACACTAGCTTTCATTTGAGACAACATATACCAGAATCAGGATGACCCCATAACCCCCTTGCCAGTTGGCATTAAGAGATTCTTGGGTCACAGGGTGTGCTTATTGGAACCAGCATCAGCTAGCCTATTGCAGATCCAAATGTCAACTAGTGCATATACAAGTGGTGGCAGAATATTTCATCTAGTTGTCTAAACAGTGATATGGGATGGTGCCAAGTATGTTTGATTTACTTACTGTGCTGCAGAAATCTCTCAGCTTGTGCTTCTGATCAGCAAGTCCTTTTCACAGTATACAAGGGCACTAAAAATTTACAAACTCTGTGTGTCTTAACAGAATATCTTCAAACTTGATATCTGGTGACTTTTTCTGTCAGATTGAGTCATTCTTTCTTAACAGCTTTCTGACTTTCAAATATGAGTTCAGCAGCTGTGAATGTTGCCCATTACCATGAATTAAGGCATAATAGCACAATACTAGCTGATCAGTTCTCTCTCCATGGATAAAGTGTGGGAAAGTTTTTTTTTTAATATATCTTTCACCAGATGGCACAGCAGCAGTAATGTTGAATAATAACCCCTATTTCCTAGGTCCAGGTCCCCTGCAATGGTAGGAATTGATTTAGTGAGAGTTACTCAAATGATCCTAGCAAGTGACCTCTGGGCCACACTGCAGAGAGAGGTGAAAACTCCCGTAAGGTTGCTGCCAATCTGACCTGAGGGAAATTCCAAATATGGTGATCAGTTAGACCCTGGGCACATCCAGTGTCCCATCTTCAGAAATGGCCATATCTGATGCTTCAGAGGTAGGAGACAAAAAAAAAATTACTTGGGATGGTGGGGGGAATCCCTTCCTAATCCCTACAGGTAACTGCCTAAAGCCCTGAGGCATGAGATTTTAGGAACACAAGACATGAGCTGGAAGGTGTGATGGGTTGGGTCACAGAGACCTCCTTGGGACTGTCATCTGATGTGCTGAGACTACCCCTGAGCCTGTTTTCTCTGCCAGTTTGGGCTTTCAGAACCCTGCCTTGTTGAGCCAGACATGCCAGTCTGCTCCAACACAGACCCAGAGTCTGAACCACACCCCCAAAGCTGCAGGTTTAACTGAAAACAGCTTAAGAAGTGCTCCTGTCTCCAGCACCCAGACACCCAACTCCTAATGTGATCCAAACCTCAAATAAATCTGTTTTACTCTGTATAAAGCTTATACAGGGTAAACTCATAAATTGTCCACCCTCTATAACACTGATAGAGAGAGATGCACAGCTGTTTGCTCCCCCAGGTATTAATCACTTTGGGTTAATTAATAAGCAAAAGTGATTTTATTAAATATAAAAAGTAGGATTTAAGTGGTTCCAAGTAATAACAGAACAAAGTAAGTTACCAAGCAAAATCAAACAAAACATGCAAGTCTAAGCCTAATACATTAAGAAACTGACTACAGATGAAATCTCACCCCCAGAGATGTTCCAATAAGCTTCTTTCACAGACTGGACTCCTTCCTAGTCTGGGTCCAGCAATCACTCACATCCCTGTAGTTATTGTCCTTTGTTCCAGTTTCTTTCAGACATCTGTTGGGGGTGGAGAGGTCATCTCTTCAGCCAGCTGAAGACAAAATGGAGAGGCTTCTAGGGCCTTTCATATTCTCTCTTGTGGACAGAAACCCCTTTGTTCTTCTGTGCAAAGTCACAGCAACAAGATGGAGTTTGTAGCCACCTGGGCAAGTCATATGTCCATGAGTGATTCCGCTTTTTGCAGGCCAACACCATTGTTTACATGTTAGTTTGAACATTCCCAGGAAAGCTCAGATGTGGATTGGCGTCTCCCAAAGTCCATTGTCAGTTAAGCGTTTCTTGATAGGACTATTCTCAGTAAGTGCCCATTCTCAAGAAGCTGACCAAATGCTTCACTGAGGCTACTTAGAATCATACACATTAAGATACAAATACATAGCCAACATTCATAACTTCAAATGCAAAAATGATACACACAGAGACAACATAATCCTAACCAGCAAACTACAACCTTTCCATAGACACCCCACTTGGCCTCCTCTGTACAAGACCTGATGCAACCATAGGACTCTGGTTGCAACAATGATCTATACGGTCACAGTTCATGTCAATAATGTCACAGAAGGGACTCCCAGGGCTGCTGAGCCCTGTTCTACCCTGCTTCCCATCACAAACATACAGTCCCACTCATAAATTTATCAAGATGTAACTAACGAAGTTGTTTGCCCCCACAACCCCTATTAGAGTGGTCTCCAAAGAGGGGTGCGCAAGACCATCCCTGGGGGTGCACGGCAGGAGGAGTGCTGCCAAAGGAGCACCACCGGCACGGCAGCAGCAGCGCTCCTGGACCTTTGATTCTTTGGCGGCACGCCGGCAGCAGCTCAGCTCCCCCTGCTCCATCTTCGGCACCACACTGGCAGCAGCTCTTCTTTTTGCTTCCCTAGAGCTGGCCCTGGGTGTGCATGATCCAAAAAGTTTGGAGACCACTGCCCTATTGGACGGCTGTTCCAGAATCTCACTGATGGTGAGAAACCTTCCAGTTTTCAGACTAAACTTATTTATGACCATTTTATACCAGTTTGTTTGTGTGACAACATTGTCCGTTAGCATACAATTCTTCTAGCTTCTTGGTATATTTCTAGAGAGCGATAGTATCCCCTCTCAGCCTTTGTTTTGCTACGCTCAACTATCTGACAGTTTGGCCAGAATTTTCAAAAGTGATTTTTGGCTGCCCAACTTGAGATGACATAAAGGGTCTTGCTCATGGTCGTAAATCTGAGAAACAAACAATGGACACGCTTTTCAATCAAGGTGTGTTAAATATTTCTGCTTTTTTTTCCTTCTGGTTTGCATCCGATAAGCTGCATATATAACCACTTAGGCTAAGTCTTAGCCAAATCAGTCTCATCCCAGCCCTGGCCAGACACTGGGTAAGTTGCTCATCTTGCACACTCATCGCCTCTCTGACACTGAAGTCTCCCAGAAGTATCCGCCTTAGACACTTCAGTACCACTGCATAAAGAAACTCGGTCACTCAACTGATTGCTCAGAGATGCAGTATAAAACTGCAAAAGCATCTATGAAGCCTAAATCCTATTTTTTATAAGTACTTAAGAACATGGGAGTCTAAACCTCATTGAAAATGGGACTTAGTTTCTAAGTCACATAAGCTCTATAGATGGAAGACAGAAATTTTTTACCTACAAACTTTAGTCCCATTTTGAATATGAACATTAGATGGACATACTCTCTTACATCTGATTATGGAATTGGAGCTACAACGACGGTATCAAACCAAATCATGCTCTTCTGTGGATTTTTCCAATCAATGTTTTAGTTTATCTATTACTAATGACAACTCCTAGCAGAATGTAACTTATATTTTAAAACTATTCTTGGAGGTGCTTGGATTTTTTTCTTTTTTGAGTAAGCTAGAAAATTTGTGTACTTATCTACCACTTACTCATATCTAGCAATCTTTGCTCAAAAAGTACCCCTGAGGTCATATTGGGGGGAGGGTGAGAGAGAGAGGCAGGTGGATGTCTTCCTTCCTTCATCTATCAAAGGTATTTCAAAAATTTGTTTGCTTAAAAAAAGGAAACAAAATCCTTATATAATAGAGGGGTTTTTTTTTAATTTCCAATTATGGAATGTTCTGTAAGGATTTTTCTTTAATTTTTAGAAAGATCAACCCAAACACCACTTCTAAGAACAAAAGGTGAGAACTCATGTACCATAGCACCGACATATGTTGCCATGATAAGAAAGCAGGATGCAAAGCAATAATAAAAAATACTGTTTTATTTGGCTTCGTTCTAAAAGAGACATCCTATAACATACCTGCACAGTAAAAAGGTACTGCTGATCTTTCAGTGCTGAAGTTCCAGCATTCTGAGCTTCAGGAAATCTTATTGCCACCTTCAAATTCAGAGTTCCATTATCCCTTTATCTTTCAACTGTAGGAGAAATGATAAAATCACTATCACATGACCATGCCTTCTGTTTGTGATAAAAAGACATTGTCTTGAAGCTAGACATATGTGCTGATGCATGCTAGCACACTTCTATTCTGTTGTATCAGAATTTATATACAGCCATAAATTTTTGGTAACTGAATTGTTAGGTTGAATAGTTTTTGTCACAATAAACCAACAACACTTAAATTTACCAGTGAAACATGTAGGGTCCTCTGTGACATTTGTCCAAGGTTGACTGAGGATATTTTGCCTGGTGTGGGATAATATTAAACTCCCTATAGCTGTAACATTTGTTGCCCTTTAAAACCTCATGCATCCATTTCCTGGAAAACTGGATTGTCTTTCTCAGCATCGCAAAACTCACTTTCTGACTTATACGGTGAACACAAATGAATTCCAGCTCGATTATTATTTCTCAATTATATAGTCCCATGAGGTGAATAACCTATTACAAATATAAAAGAAGTAAACGTCCCTTCTCTGAGGTGCTTGCATACTAGTATCTGAACTGCCTTGGAAATGTTGAAATAGCACAAGCAAAATGGTTTGATAGTGTTTGGTTTGTTTTTTTTCTACTTCCTTTTTTTTCAGCAATATAACACTATCCTTATATGTAGGAAAGGAATCTGTTAAATTATCACTACCACAATACAGACAAGTAATGAAATATCAGAGAAAGGGCTACTACTCATCAAAAAAGAATCTGGTAATTAAAGGCCATTAGGAGCCCAAAAGTGAAGTTTGCAAGGTCAGTCATCTTTTCGATTTAAGCTTAGTCATTTTGCAGGGCCATATTTTTCATATGTAAAATGCTTAGTTACCAAGGGAAAGTGGCAAGTTCACTGAAAACAAACTTGAATTCTTCCACCTCAGAGTTTTAAATGACTCCATGTACGGTTTGTACATTACATAAGTCAGGCTATATGCATTATTTAGTTAGAACTAAGGATGGTTTTCCAATGCATGAGGGTTAAGAATTCTTAATGTTCCAATTTTTCTTTCATCCAGTGTTCCAAGACCGCATATCAGTATAACCCTGTTGTAAAATAAATAACCAGTTAACACCAAACCAGTTAGTGGTATCTTCACATTTGCTTCTCAAAATTAGATAAAGGGAAATATCTGTATGCTCTCCTACTGCGCGTCATGTTCATTCAAGAAAATGGAATGTAACAATTCAATTGGTTTGACCTCAAGGTTCTGTAATACAGAAGAATTTTAATAAATTTAAGATGCTGTGAAAGTTCAATTGCTAACTGGGCTGGAAATGGAGGACTATGGCTGGTCAATAATCAGTGCAAGCAAAACATAATTCCCTGGTCAAAGATTAGATGCAAATCTTGAATATTTTTAAAATACATTCTGAATGTAAACTAATCTTACTTGAATAGCCACGTATGGAAATGCTCTCTAACAGCATAAATTAGCTGTAACTGTAATTGTAAACTACCATTATTATTACTAAGTACCACTCAAACTGTCCATTTATTTCAGATGTACCTACTTATCCAGCATACTCCAAGTACATTTACAATCACCAAAAACAAAATCATCAACACACAAACATCAACAATAAAATCAGCAGCAGCCAAACAAATGCTTAAGAACAAAAATACTGTAACTCAATCAACCAAAAAGCATCCAAACTCTTTAACGAAACCCCTCAGGAAAAGCCTGGATTAAGACCTCTGTCTTTGAGTGCTCCCTGAAGGACAACAAATGCAGGTTCTTTCAGGATGGAGTAACAGTGACCAGTGCGTTCCAGAGTGGAGGCCCCTCATTAAGAGTGCCTTCCCATCACTTCAGAGATGTACCTGTCTAGGGAGTGTTTGCTTTTACATCCCAGCTGATCTCATCACAGGGAGCAAGTCCTCATTTACAATGGAGTAAATTAGGAGTAACTCTAGTGAAGTCAATGGAGTTACAGTAGTGTAAAATCAGTGTGAGGAAAATTAGGCCCTCAGTCTCCAATATGTGCATGATGCAAAGCCCTTTTAGAATTTGCATATTAAAACCAACAGCTTGAATTGTATCCAGAGATGAATTAGAAGCCTTGGCAGTGTATTGTGTAAAGTACCTCCTGCCAGAAGCATCACTGTGTAAGAGGGCAGCTATGATCTGTACAACTTACTCATTGATTACCAATCAGAAATGTAGTCGGTCTGGAGCACACAAATCTGCACCACTCAATCTCAGAGACATCAAAAGCATGGGTAGCACTGAGGAGGTCCACATCCAGAAATGGAGATTTAAACTTCCTCACTAAATGTGAATCTTCAAATCCACTCCTGGCCACGACTCACTGTTATGGTCACATCCAGAAGCAGCTGAGAACTCAAGACTCTCTTATGGAAGGAAAAGCAGAGCACAGAAGTTGTGCCCATAATACTTTAATTATTTGGTAAGGTGAAAGTAAACAAACAAACAACCTGTGTATAATGTATGCAATACCCTGACAAGGATTTGCGCAGTTCATATAACAGACATGTATAGGAACAATTTTATAGAAAGTCAGAAATCCTTGAAAAATTCAGAATGTATTCATGCGCACAGAAAAGAGCAATGGACTTTGTTTTGTTGTTTAGGACTATGATTTGCTACTTTAGGGGTACACAAACTTTATAAACATTGAGGTCTGCTTGGGCAACCTGCCAGGAGTCGACTGGCTGACCCTAATTAGCATAATTTTTATTAAATTTGGTTACATCTGTGTCGTCATTGATATGGAGGGACCAAATCCTGAGCTGGTGTAAATTGAGGTAGCTCTGAAGTCAATGGAGCTCCAGCAATTTACACTAGCTCAGCGTCCAGTCTGGTGTTTTTAATAAAAAGGAATTTTGTAGTTTGGAGCCGCAATGCAAATAGATAGCAGTGTGTCTGATATGAAGTGCATTCATAAGGAAGAAGGAAGTTCTTTCCCTTTAACAGTGTGACCTGATGAGAGAGCTCCAGATTATAAAATCTACCCTTGCCAAAGGCATTGTCTTTTCATTCTGATGTAGCTTGCTGCGTGGAGCTCCCAGAGCGCTTGTGGAAAAGCTGAGTGAGGGGTATTTTTTGTATCATCTTTGGACAAAAGGGGGGGACCCTCTCTAGACTTTTTCTTTCTTTAATAAGCCATCCTCATTTGGCAACTTCAATCTGATTTCAGGGCTCTGTCGTACCCCAAGTCATGATAAGGATGATAGCAATCCTGGATTTTGAATTAAGTGAGGCAGATCCTGTAAATATTTAAGAAATTGCAAGACCATGTTCCTTTTAACTTACAATAGGTCCAAATACTGTCAGACTTTGAACTAACAACTGTGATTACTTTGTGTATATCAGAGCTATGTGCACAATATGGAATTTATAATTGATTTAATTGTTTTAATTTCTTTTCCTGCTCAGTGAATATCCACAAGCAGATTGCAACTTCCTTGTATGTATTTGTTCTTCGGATTTATTTGACTAATTCCATTCAGAATTTTTGACTTTATGGACTGATCAGAAATTGAACTTTTGTGCTTGGTGATTGTAACTGGTGAGAAGAAAAATGGTTTTATTTCTGTCCCGGATTGAGAGACCACACAAGCACTTTGTGTCATTGCTTGCATTGATGAATTTAAAAGTTGGTTTCTACAAATACTCATACATGTGGCTTTCACATATACTTTCCATGAATTGTTGTGCCAGTAAAACTCTATGGTTTAAATATTCAAGGAAACTGACCATAAAATCTTGCAAGCATGTTTCAAGTGAACTCATTTAAAAAGGTCAGCAAATAATTGCAGATGTAAAAATATTTTCCTAGCTCAACAGACCACGCGGCCTGACAAAATCTGAATGGTGATGTCAGCCATGCTTCAAAAGTTAAAAGTTTAGATCAAGAGCCAGCAGAATCATTTACAGTCAGACCTGCCAAAGTGCAAGAAAGATTAATGAGAACTGTTGTCCAGTTTCCTATCTTACAAGTTTTCACCCAGTGAATCCTCTTTGCATTGCTCTTCCTTTGTGCAGGCCACTACTGTGCTAGCAATGCCATTTTATCCCAGAAAATGTGTATCTCTCTGTAAAGCACTCGGAGCTTGGCGGCGGGAAATGTTGCTGTGGTGGGCTTTTTCTCTGAAACTAATCACTCCTGATTCTCTTTTTTCTTCCTGTGTCAGGGGGCTTGCATCAGAGCTAAACTCCTTGAGAATGAGAAATAATGCCTCCTTTTCTCTTTGCCATCTATAAAACTGTGCCTTTATCAAGATAATTTAAGAGTGGAAAGTGGTGTTTCCTCAGCCCCATTACCTCAAGGGGTTGGGGGGCTGGGGGAGCTGACCAGGTTCCTATAACAACTCCCCATGTATACTGGGTCAAATTGTGTTATGCCTGAGATATAGGGTCACACTCTGATTAACTTACACTGAATAGCACCTGACTCCATGAATAGTTCCATTTACTTCAGTGTGACTTCTCATGGAGGAAGTAATTACTCAGTGCATGTCAGAGGAGCAGAACTGTCCCTCTATAAATATTTTTCACTAAAAAAAGCCTTGTTTAATCTGATCAATTTTATTATAGAGGGAGTAAAAGTGAGTCACAGACTAAGGTTGACTAAAACTTCCCATTATCAAAAAAAGTGTCACGTTTCAGAGTAACAGCCGTGTTAGTCTGTATTCGCAAAAAGAAAAGGAGTACTTGTGGCACCTTAGAGACTAACCAATTTATTAGAGCATGAGCTTTCGTGAGCTACAGCTCACTTCATCAGATGCATATCGTGGAAACTGCAGCAGACTTTATATATACACAGAGAATATGAAACAATACCTCCTCCCACCCCACTGTCCTGCTGGTAATAGCTTATCTAAAGTGATCATCAGGTGGGCCATTTCCAGCACAAATCCAGGGCGTGTTACAAGGACAGCTGGAAGGGACCCTTGCAGTTAGGTAGCCTAACACTTTCCATTACAAAGGAACCTTGCAACCTTGCCTTTGACAAGCTTTCACACCTTCATTGTTTGCATCAGGCCTTTGATATTCAGTGGGGAGAATCCCCACAGTCTATAGAAATGCCTTTTATTAGAATATGTGGCTGAGATATGAAATGCTTAGAAATACTTTTCCTTCTCTGAGTTGTATATTTCAGGAAAATTTCCCCCATTTTGAGGCTGGGCTCACACTGCTGCTAAAGCAGCAGGAGCTGCTTCAGCACATTCTGCACTGGGAACAACAGGAAGCTGCCAGAGCAGCTGGGGGTAGGGAGGAGCTGGGCTGGGCTCCCCCAACCTCCTGCCAAAGCCTGCATGTTGCATCAACAACCAATCCCCTCTCTGGGGAACACACATGTGTGAGGAGGTTCCCCCAGTTTCTGGGCGGGAAGAGGTGGGCTCCCACTCCAGCCACCTTCTGGACCCAGCATCCCATCCATCCCCTCCCTTGGAAAATAGCCTTCTGCTGTTAGTGCCTCGGGATATCTCCATATTAGAAACTTTTGGCAACATATGTTACATCGGCATAAAGCTCTTGCAGTTAGTACCTCGCTTGTGCATGTGTATACTTGGCTCCTTGCATCAGCACTGTGTGTCCTCACCAGGAGTGCTTGTGTTGATGCACAGTGTGGCGTGCCATGGGTATGCATCCCAGCTTGCAACTCGCCACTGTCTAGTGCACTGTCTTTTGGGAAGTTTCAGTAATGCCTGGTGGGGCAGAAATGAGTCATGCAGGGGTGACTGGGAGCCAAGGGGTGAACTTCCCAGCATGCAATCTTTGCCATCCCATAATGTCATCTATATCCCATCATTTCTGTGCCTTTTTAAAAAAAATCCCATTAGCCTGGACAGCACTTCTCGCTGTCCGCAATCTCTGACAGAAACATGGAGCATGCACTATTGTTATGAGCGCTGCAAGCACGGGACGCACAATCCTTGGGTATTTGTGGCGCCACAAGAAGAACCAAATCACCATGGAACATGACGATTTCTTGGAGGACAGATTGCTGTGGGACATAGCTCGCACCCATTCAGGGTTGGTGGCGGTGGTCATGGAGCAGCTGCAGATGGTGGAGTGCTGCTTCCGGGCCCGAGAAAAGAACACTGACTGGCGGGATCCCATCATAATCAGTGGCATTGAAATAATTTTTAAAGTGGAGGTGCTGAGAGCCGTTGAACAAAACTGTGTATGATGGAAACCACTTCAAGCCGAGGGTGCTGCTTCACCTCTTGTTCCTACACCACTGGTCAAAATGCAGGTTTGGAATGACGAGCAGTGGCTCCAGAATTTTCCTGGATCTGTGTGCCACGTTCACCCCAGCCCTCCAGCGTGGGGAGACCAAAATAAGAGAGGCACTGGCAATGGAAAAGCGAGTGGCAATCGCACTGTAGCAACTTGCAACACCAGATTGCTACTGGTCAGTGGGGAATCATTTTGGAGTTGGAAAATCCACAGTGGGGACCCTTGTCATGCAAGTGTGCAGGGCCACTAATCATCTTCTGCTATGCAGAACACTGACTCTCAGCAATGTGCAGGACATAGTGAATGGCTTTGCAGCAGTGGGGTTCCCACACTGCAGTAGGGTGATACATGGCACTCATATCCCTATTTTGGCAACAGACCACTTTGCCACAGAGTACCTCAACAGAAAGGACTACTTGTCTAGGGTTACACAAGCAATGGTGAATCATACTGACTGGTGAAGGACGCTTGCATCTTTAAGAACACAGGACTGTTCAGAAAGCAACAAGCAGAGACATTCTTTCCCAACCAGAGGATTACCGTTGGTGATGTTGAAATGCCAACAGTGATTCTGGGTGACCCAGCTGACACTTACTCTCCTGGCTCATGAAGCTGTACACCACCACCACCACCCAGGTCAACAGCACCAAGGAAAGATTCAGCTACTAGCTCAGCAGATGTAGAATGATAATTGAATGCACTTTTGGTAGATTGAAGAGTCATGGGTGATTTTTACTCACAAGTTTGGATCTCAAGGGGGGAGGGAACCAAAGGTTATAACTGCCTCTTATGTCCTGAGTAATATCTGTGAAGCAAAGGGGGGAAAGTTGCTGTTGGAGCAGAGGTGGAGTGGCTGTCTGCTGAGTTTGAACAGCCAGACACAAGAACTATTGGAGCTCAGCGCAGAGCTATGCAGCTCATGGAGGCTTTGAAAGTGCACTTGAACAGAGAGCCACAGTAATGCAGTGTGGTATACTGTGCTCTACCTGGCCTGCTGTTTTGGGGCTTGCTAGGAATTGTGTGATGCATCATGCATATCTCTGAATATAACGCTGTCCATGTGCCTATTTTTATGGTGCTTGCTGTACCTGTATGATTATTACACTGTCACTGATCCTATGAGTGGTCATGCTGTACAACAAGGAAATGGCTGCTGTCAGTACCACTAGGCATTCTGCAGCATATGGTGAGAACTAATAAAGACGAATTATTTTCCAAATAGCATTTTCATTACTCAATAAAAATTCTGCAAAAATTATGCACAAGTTAAAATCAAATACATCAAAAACTTCTGGAACAGAGCTTAAGAAGGGGAAGAACAGGCATGTCCATTTCTGGCTACCTATGCAGCAACCCTGGCTCTCACTAGTCAATGTATGTAAAGCTGTGGTTGTCCTTAATGTCCTCCAGGGTGGAGTGGTAAGGGCAGGGATACAGTCCCTGATGCCAAGGGGAATGTTGATTTTGGGGGGAGGGGTTGTTGGGAGGTGCTGTAACAGAGTTTTCCATGAACTGCAAAGGAAGGCGAGCCTGCAGTCGTTCAGTCTGTAGGTCTACCCAAGTCTGCAGCATGTCTGCTTGTGCCAGAAAAGCTCCATTATGTCCTGTTGCATCTCCCTCTTCTTTTCCTGCTGGGACTCCTGGGCTTTTCTCCTGTCTGCTCTTTCCTTCTTCATACAGTCTGCAGTGTTCATCCTCCAGCCCCTCTGCCCACAATCGGATGCAGCACTGGCTGACAGGATCTCACTGAACATGTCATCTTCTTTCTCCTTGTTATCTGGCTCAAGTGTGGAGGGGGAAACCCTCAAGGTTGCAACAACAGCAGCTATAGATAAAACACAGAGGTACCACTGTCAGTATAGTCGCAATGGAAAGCAAAAGTTAAGCTCTGGAACTGCACTCCTGCACTCCCCTAAAGCTGTAAACAAGACATGCGTATTGACAATTCTGCTTTGGGTGCTTGTGCATGGCGCTATTCACAACACCAGCCGTGGTGAGTATGGTGCACCAGAGATGAGGGAAATGGGGGGAATTGCTCAGTTGTATGACCCTATTAGAGTATAGGGCAATGGTGCTGAAAACTGGCCCTATTTTCCATATGGGGTGGTGATTTCTAGCTGATACCTCACTCCTGAGGGTGACAAAGGCACAGGGAGCACAGCTGCAGCTGGTGTCCCCAAGCTGCCCAGGCCTGCATGCTGCTAACCTGTTTACTGCAATGGTGATTGTTGAAGTTATTGCCAACTGGCATGGGGAAGTGTCCTACCATGGAGGAAGAAATAAGGCAGCCCTCCCCATGAAAACTTTGGGAGAGATTGCAGAGTACCTCCATGAATGTTTCATCAAGAGATCTCTGGAGGGTCTAAGGAACAGCCCCGTGTACATAAACAAACTACTCTACCTGGTCTCTTCCCGCTACCTCCCCCCACTAACTGACAGGAAAAGCAGATCACACCTCTACCTCTCATTGCTGAACCACTATCTCTTCTAGTATGAGTAAATTTAATTAAAAGTCAATAGCTGTGTGCAGCACTGGAATGGGAAATAAATTTACACACTCACCTAAGGTTCCTTCCCCTCCCCCATGTTTGACTGCCGGGACTGAATGGACTGGGGGGAATTTCAAACAGGCTCTGGATTACAGCATAGCTGGATACACACCGCCCCCCCTCCCCAGTCGCGTGTCCCCCATACTTGTCCTTGCTGTTGAGGGCAGGAGTCTGTGTCCCCCAGGCTCCCAGGCACTATCCACAGTGGTGTGTGGAGTGCTGGTGAGGGTCTTTGCCAACTATGGCATTCAGCTCTTTGTAAAAGCAGCAGGTCTGCAGCTCAGCACCAGCTTGATTGTTGGCCTTCTGGTATGCCTGCCCAGTTCCTTCACTTTTGCACAGCACTGCTACTGATTCCTGTCAGATCCCTCCTCTGGCATCCACCATGCAATCTGCTCGTAGATGTCCACGTTTCTACAACTGACCATTAGCTGTGCCTGCAAAGCCTCTTCTCCCTACAGGCCCAGGGGATCCAATATCTCCTGTCTAGTCTAGGCTGAAGCACGTCTACAGCATGTATCCAGCATCGTCAGCTAGGCAATGGTACATAACAGTGGAGAGCTGCTAGGTGGACTCACCAAGATGGTCAATTAGAAAAAAGCATTTCAAAAATTTGTGGGGCTTTAAAGGAAGGGATGGGAGCTTCCAGTCTCCATGACCCCTAGGCAGTGGAGTTGAAAGCTGTGAGCATTGTGGTCAGTGTCAAGCATTGTGGGAAAGCTGCTGGAGGACTGTTAGTGTCAACATAGATAATGCAGTGTCTACACTTGCGCTGCATCAACCTCAGTAGAGTAGAACTTCAGGGTTGCAAACACCTCAGGAATGGAGGTTGTCCATAACTCTAAAGAAGAGGTTACAGACTTCAGCCACATGGGGGGGTTGGGGCTGCTGCCATCAGGACGGGGGGAAGGGCTCTGAATGGGGGCAGAGTCAGGGCTTCTGACCTTTGGGGCTCCAGGGCTCCGGGCAGGGGGTCAGGGCTTCTGCCTTGCGGAATCACTGGGGCTCAGCACTTGAGACCTTGGGGGAGTGCTGGGGTTTGAGGGAGGTGCTGGGGCTCAGGGCTACCCACAGCTGCACTCTCAGCTTCAACTTGGTGAGGGGAGTGCCAAGGCTTGTGGCTTTAGCTACGGGGGAGCACTGGGGCTGAAACCAGCACTCCTCTCATAGCTTAAGTCCCGAGCCCCAGTGCCTTCTACGAGGCTGAAACTGGGAGTGGAGCTGCGGGGCTGAAGCCCCGAGCCCCAGCACTCCCCCAAGGTTTAAAGCCCTGAGCCCCGGTGCTCCCACAGGGCAGAAGCCCTGACCGTTACTGCCAGCAACGGCAGCCCCAACTCCCCTGTGGCTGAAGCCACAAGGCAGTACAGTATTTGCTTTTTTGTTTTTTGTCTGCGCTGCTGCCACAGGGTGTCTGGTTGACCGGTAAGTCCATAACTGGTGTTTGCATCTTTGAGGTTCTACTGTAGATCAACCATAGCTCGATGCTGCTCAGGGAGGTGGTGTTACTGTGTTGCCGTAAAGGGGCACTTAAATTGGTAGGAAGCCAATTCAATGGTAGACATATGCACAACTAGGTAGACGCAAGGTGACTTATTCGTTATAACTTTGTAGTGTAGACCAGGCCAAATACAGTTAGTCCTGTAGCTGAAGCAGTAGCAGGCTGTGCTGTAGTGCTAACAGTTCAGGGCTCAAACTTTGCTGTGATGACACATGATGTGAGGGGAGGGTTGTCACATTTGCACATAATAGAATGGTTTTTTACATTTTTTTTCTTTATAAAAACAAAATACAGCTCTGTTTAGATTGCAAAATCAAGCACTGGCATGTTAGGAAAAGATAGATTTACAGTTTCCTGTGCAACCTTAATTCTCCCCCTCCCCCCCCCCCGCATATGCATTATGATTGTGAAAATGAAAATTAATTTTAAAATAGGACCTTCAAGACATTTTCAGCATCTTAGCTTTTTCAGACCCCTTTGGCTAACAAATGGATTTTTTTTGTCCTTCAAACTTTCCATGTAGTTAACATGCACCGCCAGTGAATTTCAGCCAATATTTGAATATTTGAAGAAATTCGGTTATAACTAAGCAGAGTTATTAACAATACTTTTTCCTAGCTTCCCCAGGATAGGTACAGTTTTCCCTTACTCAGAATGGCCACAATTTTCCATAACTTGCAATGGAACTGAAGCTGCCCAATGGGATTGAAACTGCTCATGCCCTCAGTAAAGATCTCCACTACTTAACTAGTTGGAGGTACCCATGGCCATTGCACCAAAGAGACTGATGGCACAGTGTGACGTTCCCCTCTGGTGTTATCTGGACCGGTGAACTGCTAGGTCACTCCAATCCTTGACTCTGGGAGCCAGCCTTACTCTGCTCTGCTGTGAGAACCTCCACTCCTGGGCTATTCACACACAGCCTCTGGCATGTAACCTCCTCCCAGCTACTTTCAAGCGAATGACACTAACTAATATCTCCAGTCCCAGAAACAACCCTAGGAACCTCTGTCTTGCAGTGTCCAGTTATGCCCACTGGACTCTGGACACTTATGAGTTTGTCAATTTAACAAAGAAATTGATATGTACCAGGCTTGTTATCCCAAGGAGAGTCTTTGACACACTTCAAACCAAATGCACTGCTTCAGGTAGAATAAACAAACAGATGTATTAACTATAAAGATAGATTTTAAGTGATTATAAGTCAAAGCATCACAAGTCAGATTTGGTCAAATGAAATAAAAGCAAAATGCATTCTAAGCTGATCTTAACACTTCAGTCCCTTACAAACTTAGATGCATCTCACCACAGACTGGCTGGTTGCTCTTCAGCCAGGCTCTCCCCTTTGATCAGCACTTTAGTCGCTTGGTGTGGTGTCTGTAGATGTAGGTGGAAGAGAGAGAGAGAGAGCATGGCAAATGTCTCTCCCTTTTTTATCATGTTCTTTCTTCCCTCTTGGCTTTGCCCCTATCCCCTTCAGAGTCAGGTGAGCATTATCTCATTGTAGTCCCAAACTGGCCAAAGGAAGGGGGGTGACTCACTCGAGAGTCCAACAGATTCTTTTATTGCTGCCTAGGCCAGCGTCCTTTGTTCCTGTGAGGCTGGCCTGGGTTTGTTCCATACCTGCCCTGATGAGGTGTGAACTGCCTCTCTGCTCTTGGAGAGTTTTTTCCAGGGCTTATTTAAAGCCATGAGGATACATTTTTGGCCTAATAACTACATACATGAAATTATAACCTAGAACATTACTATAACATTACTGTAACAACAATGCTCAGTGCATCATGAGCTTTCCGAAGACACCCGACATGACAAACTTTGCATGTGATACCACACCATCATTTTACAAGGATGAATATAGGGGTGTAGGGTGTTCCCCCGAGGTATAGGCGTCACACACAGGCTCCTCTCAAGGCAGATAGCACTGACTTTAGTGCACTGGAGGCTATCATACCTTTCAACCTTTAAACAGTGTGTGTGTGACAGAAATAATTGAAATATGTGACCCATGACAAAAGACTAGGTCATCTGTGCTTTGTTGAGCATCATGCCGTAATTGACAGATTAGAATGTTTTATCACAATAAACCCCTTTTTAAAGAATATTTTCTTACTGTATGATTAAACAAATTACTTTGTTTTGTGTGGGGGTTTCTTTGTTTTTAGAAAATGTGAAAAATGGGAACTCTGTCCTGTGCCCCTCCAGCCCCTCCCCCCCCGCCCCCCTGCCAGGTCCTCAACAGAGTGTGAAAAGTGGGTCTTCATCTCCTTCAGCCAGAATACTGCTCCAGTTACTGGAATAACTCTTATCCTTTATTTGGACTGGAAGGAGGCATGACACATTTGGCTAGTGGTAACAGGTGTTCGCAAGACAACAGCAGAATACTGGGAATCAGAACTGAGTTATATATGCTCTGGGAAAGGAGTGGGGTCTAATGGCTAGAGCAGGAGGACAAGGGGATGGGATGCTGAGTTATATTTCTGACTTTGGGAGGAAGTAGGCATTCACTGATGTTCAAACAGAGAGCTTCCTTTTTTTCCCCTTTTCCACCAACTGAGTTTATCCCTCCAAAGCTGTCTTCACTTTTAAAATCACCTTATTACCCATGAGACAGCTAAAATAGCTTCTTACAGTAGGGGTCTCCAGTCAATGACTGATTTGCATTGAGAGAGATATGACAGCAAGTGTGAAGAGGCAAGAATGATCGTTTAATATTAGAAAAATTCCACATTCATTTCAGAAATGATTAGTAAGCAGAGTGTGTTCATACATAAATTATTTCTAAAAATGGGAAGAGAGATTAAAATGCTAAACATTTTCATACCACAGAAGTAGGTAAGCTCCAGCTCAGAAGCTGCATGTGGCTCAGTCATGAAAACGGTGGGGCTTTGTCCACTCTCTAATGAGAAAGGCATACAAGTAGGAAAGGTGCATTCCTGGGCTCAGGGCACCTCTATGCAGAGCCAGCCCAAGCTAGTGGGTCCTGTTGTGCTCAGGAAGTGAGGGGGGAGAACACTGCAAGAATAGAGCCAATGATGGGAGGGAGGGAACCCCTTAGATGCCCCTCACCTCCAAGCAAGAGCCATTCCAGAAGGGACTTCATACCTATCAGGAAGAGGGAAGCAGAGGAAATGGCATCTTTATGCTGTTATAGAACCTGTAAAAATACAGTGGTTTTGGTAGTAAGATGAAAGCTGTTGGGTCAAATTCAGCCTTGGTGTAAGCAGGTACAACTTCTTTGACTTCAATAGAGGTACGCGCACACATGCTGTGCCCCAATAACTTTAAGGGAATTCCCTCTTCAGGTATTTTCCAAAGAGGAGGCAAGCTTTTCACTCTGACCAAACAAGCTAACTTTGTACATGGTGTTGGGCATTGTGCATGTCTCCTTGGACACTCGTGGGGCACGTGTTTAGGAAATAAATAATAAAATAAAGTTCCAAAATAAATAGATTCAAGAGCACAAGGCAGCCAATCATCATTGTTGCTATTAGCAACCCAGAGGCAACTGCACATAACACACCACAGCTGTCAGAGGGATGTTCCAAAGGCCAGATTCCAGGTCCTGAAATGAGTTCTGCAGCTTGGCAACTGAGAAAGATTAGCAATGATTCAGTGGGCTAGGGCCCGGCGTCAATAAAAGGCCAGTTTTTTAACAATGTACTGTCTCGTTTATTTTAATAGGACAACAAAGGACAGACTGATCTCTCCTCTCACTATGCAAGCTGAGAAATACTGATCTGCGAAGCAACAGAAACTAAGGCCCCAGTCTATCCTGCAATAGACTCCTGCACCCATGTGACGCCTCACTGAAGTCAATACAGCTCTGGGCAGACACTGAGGCTGTCCATGCAGGGCTCTTTACAGGATGAGGGTCTAGGAAGGAAGGAAGGAAGGGAGAACAGTCAAGTGACAACAAACATGGGTATTTTTTATTATAGGATCATTAAAGCATATTTTCAGGAGTTTTACGTTATGCATATGATCTCTACATGCAAATAAGTGACACAGAACTCCTATGTTACAGACACTCATTTAGGCAATGTCTTGACCTATGTTTCTATCCCCAGTTTTATTTCCAAGCAGACATTGCAAGGAAAGTCTGAAAGAACATACTATTAATCACTGAAAATTTCCACACTTTTACACGATTTAAACTTTCCAGGCACATTTGCCCTCAGGTAGAAGACAGTCCCTTACTAATCGCTTAGCTCAATGCATTAGAATGTGTGTTTGTTTGGGAGCATTTAATATGTAGTATAAATTTTTATTTGTCAGTCTAGGTTGGTAGGGAGCAGAGGTCAGGTCAGCTATGATCTTAAAATGTTAAGGATTTTATTTATAGAGAAGCTAAGTTCATAGCTAATAAATAAAGAGAGGCTCTTGCACGAAGATCTCTTTCAAACACTACAACTTGTGTTATCTGACATTTTAATTAGCTTTGCCTCATTGCCTAGGAAACATCCTGTCTGCCTTCATTAGTGGTCCCAGAAGTGTTTGACACACTTCTGCTTCAAAGCATACTAGAAAGACAGCTAGCCTTTATTGAGCTTGACTTTCTTGTTGTGGACTAGAACGCCACTACTGGACATATTTGCTCCACACCTTGCCTAACTTCCTTCAAACCTAATATGAAGCTTGTTCCTGGCTTCAGTTTGAGGAGCAGCAGATTGTTGTGTAAGCAACCATCTGCATGTACCAGATGAGGTCATCTTAGTGAATTTTGTGCTTCTAAAAGGTTCCAGCTGAAATGTTGATGTTAACACCTCTAGGATTCAGAGCTGGGGCCCTAGGTATGAACCTGTTGTGTATATGCCTTAATCCAGCTCTGTCATGGATGTATGTATCTGAAATCCCCTGATGAGGAATGAAGCCTGAAGAGGCCCATCAGAGCTCAGTCTACTGTGAGTGGCCTCTCATTATGAAGTCTCAGGTGGGCAGAGTTTAGAAGAGTTCCACTACTTTTATTTTTCTCAATTTGAGGCCTGATCTTTTCTCCTAAATTTGGCTGCGCTGCAGCTACACTGTATCAGTTAGTGAACCCATTAAACAAGGAAAGATTAAAATGGTTCTCTTCCTGTTTTCTTTCCAGTTCAAAAGATAAAACACTGCAGCTATTTAATTAAATACCTCCGATACCCTATCTAGCAGTGTAGCATCTGAGCACCTCGCAGTCCATAATGTATTTATCCTCACAACACCCCGGTGAGCCAAAGAAGTGCTGTTACCCCATTTTAAAGATGGAGAACATAGGCACAGAGAGAGACTAGGGACCAGATTTCCAAAGGTATTTAGACACCTAAAGATGCAGATAGGCACCTAGGGGAACTTTTCAAAAGTGCATGAGCACGTTAGACATCTAACTTCTATTGCAATTACTGCTGCTTAGGCACTTCTGTAAATCCCACTTGGTGCCTATCTGCATCTTTAGGCACCTAAATACCTGTGAAAATCTGTCCCTAGGGCCGTCTTCCCTACAAACTTTGGTCTACGCAAGCTATGTCAGCATACAGCTACTGCAGTTAGTATATTGCTTGTGCAGATGGTTACTTGGCTGCTTGCTTCACATGTTTACCAGGCATGCTTGTGTTGATACAAAGTGCAGTGTACCCTAGGTAGGTATCCCAGTGTGCCACGCACCACCATCCAGAGCACTTCTGGGAAGTTTTGGCAATGTGTTGTGGGGTAGATATGAGCTACGCAGGGACCGCTGAGAGCTAGGAGTCAAGTTCCATCATGGAAATTCCTCCATCCCCTAATGCTATCCCTATTCCACAATTTTCATGCTTTTTTAAAGATCCTACAAACTCATGTGACACTCAGTATCTGCCATCTCTGACAGAAGCATGGAGCTTTCACAGCTCTATACTAATCTCATGAATGTTGCAACATATGATTGTCCAGTATTATCAGAGCTTCAGAAAGAACTGCAACAGTGGAGGACATGGCGATTTCTTCAAGGACCAGGTGCTGAGGGACATAGCAAAAAACAATTCAAAGCTTGGTGGTGGTGGTCACAGAGCAGCTGCAGATGGTGGAGTGCTGCTTCTGGGTCTGAGAAATGAGCACTGACTGGTGGGACTGCATTGTAATGCAGGTTTGGGACAAAGAACAGATGCAAAAAGCCATGTTCCTGGATCTGTGGGCCGAGCTCAACCCAGCCCACCAGTGCAGGGACACCAGCATGAGAGCTGCGTTGCCAGTTGAGAAAGAAGAGGCCAGGAGCTCAATTCTTGTGAAAATAATGAGACAGCTAGAGAGTCTTAATAGAGATAAATTCCCAGACAAAACGAAACTGAATTTAAGGATTGAGAGCCCATTTCAGTTAATTAAAGGTTACATTTTTTACAGTGACATTATAGTTATTTAATCATTTAGAATTAAGAAATAAATGTAAACAAAATCTAAACATGTGAAAATAAAAAAATATTCAGTTTAGGGACCCAGTCATATCATTCTCTGAAAGGCACTACACAGCAGCCATGAAAATGGGTGTAAACTAGGGATTTAACAATATAGATCAACGTTAGTTTGGGCCTTTCCTATCTGTTTCTTCCTGTGCTTTAATTTTACTTGCTAGAACTAAATGCTACAGTGACTTGCATGCATTTAAAATCATGGAGATTGGATGGGGTACAAAGCAATCCAGAATTTGGCCCTTGTGCTTGGAAAGGAATTTCTGATTTCTAATCACTTATTTCGCTATGTGTGATCTTGGGCAAATCACTTAACCCACCTGTGTCGCAGTTTCCCCCATCTGCAATCTGGAGCTAATACCTATCCACAAGGTGACAGAGGATTAATTAGTTAATGTTAATCATGTGTAATACTGTTAAATTACTTTTACTGAAAGAAGTGAATAAGTGTCTGCATTAAAAATAAGTAAATTGTAATTTGTATGGCATATTTCCATGTATGCTGAGTAGGTAACTAAGCTCTGGAGAAACAAAGTAGAAAACTGATCCTGTTCTACAGGCTATGGGGTATAAGTGTCCTGCAGCCAGCAAGTTAAGGAAGAGTTAAATTCAATCTCTGTAGGAAGGGACAAGCGCTATGCTTCATAGAATCATAGAAATGTAGGGCTGGAAGAGACCTAGAGGGGTTATCTAGTCCAGCTCCCTATTCTGAGGCAGGACGAAGTAAACCTAGACCATTCCTCAGAGGTGCTTGTCTAACCAGTTAAAAACCTTCAATGAGGGGGATTCCACAACCCTCGGAAGCCTACTCCAATGCTTAACTATCTTTATAGTTAGAAAGATTTTCCTATTATCTAACCTAAATCTCCCTTGCCGCAGATTAAGCCAATTACTTCTTGTCCTGCCTTCAGTGGACATCCTCCTTGTAACAGCCCTTCACTATTTGAATACTGTTATCAGATCCCCACTCTGTCTTCTTTTCTCATGCCTAAACATGCCCAGTTTTTTTAACATTTCCTCTTTGGTCAGGTTTTGTAAACGTTTCATCATTTTTGTTGCTCTCTGCTGGACTCTTTCCAATTTGTCCATATTTTCCTAAAGTGTGGCACCGAGAATTGGACATAGGACTCCAGCTGAGGCCTCCTGCGTGCCAAGCAGGGAAAGATAGTTATCCCCCATTTTTTATATAGCACTCCTGATAGTAACCCCAGAAGGATATTAGCCTTTTTCACAGCTGTATCACATTATTGACACTCATTCCATTTTTGATCCACTCCCAGATCCTTTTCAGCAGTATTACCACCTACCCAGTTATTCCCCATTTTGTATCATGCATTTGATTTTCCTTCCTAAGCGTAGTGCTTTGCCCTTGTGTTTAATGAATTTCATCTTGCAGATTTTCAGATCTTTCCTAGGATCTACCAAGCATGTAAGGAAGATCCTCTAGCCGAGTTCCTTGGGGACCAAATATTAAAGAGGAGGCAGTGTCTGACCAGTTTTTTTACAGTGGGGAGAAGCTGAACCTCTCTCTATATACTGATGTGGACAGAGCAGTTTGGGGGCCTGACGCCAAAGGACAGAACATGACCTAATTAGGTCAGAAAGGTTGATGCACTGTTTATTTTGAATCTGACCAAACCAGGCACTTCCCTGGGAAAAAAGGGGATGGCTGTTTATACTTGCAATGTAGATCTACGGGATCAGCCGAGTTTATTTTTCCCTGCAGACGAGGAACTGTTCTACTTACATTCCTTGGACCAACGAACCAGGTCTGTTTATTTTCACTACTCTGAAGGAAGTGGTTCTGTTTTGCTTTATTATTCTGCAGCCAGGGGACCAGTTTGTATTTCTTACCCAGAAACAAGGGCAAAACTGGTTGTGGCCTTTAAGTGCTGCCACAATAGAAATGTTGATTATAATAATAAATGGATTTGTATAAAGCACTATGGAGTAGGACACTCTTCAACAAAAACATTTTCCAGAAGGTGTAAGAAATCTGTCAAATCTCCCAGCTGGATGGTGTCCAACCTTAGGATGTGGAACAGGTCAAACCCACGTCACCCACAGCATGTCTCACCTGGACCTTGCGGCTACAGAGCCAAGAGTTTGAAAGTCCTGTTTTCAGTGTAGTCCATTGCTGCTCAACAGTCCTTGCATCATCCTGTGAAAACATGGAACATGAAAGCTACAGCACTGCAAAATGGGGCCCTATATGGAAAGATAAGAGGAAAGTATTAAAGAGTCCTCATGTACAGCATTTATTCAGATCAATGGCAGCCAGTCAAAAATAGGATTAATTTCTTTGTAGTATAGACCGCTCACTGTGACAGGGCACTTATTAGTAGCACCCTGGTCACTGATGTTGCTGCATCATGAAGAAGGCAGCAGGCCTAGTTATGAGCAATTAAACACTTTAACAATGTAATTGGGAGTAAATGGGTTAATGATGTAATTGGGAGAATATAAATGGAAGGACACGGAAACCAGGAGAGTTCAGAAGGAAAACTCAGAGGATGAGTCTGGGCTGATGAGTGAAGAAGGCTGCAGGGAAGCCTTCCCTTGCTGTAAGCCTGCATTACACTGATAATTTTTAAGAAAAGAATAAATACACACCTCGGTGAAAAGATAACAACCTGCTGTGTGTTGTGAACTGGCCAGGCAGTGAAGTATATTGAGTAGCAGTGGAGGTGTCCAGTTACATGCACTTAGCCAAAAGTTTCCCTGCAACACCACTTCAGTGTTTCCAAACATTTGCTTGAGCTGGCTTCATATTTAATTATATAACAATGTCAAATCCCCTTCTGCTAGAAATTTATTAACAGGATTTGTTTGCATGCTTTGAATTTTTTTTAATTATCTCGGATGTTCACAAAGCCTTTTGGTAAGATTTTCTGCTGATAAAAAGGCTCAATTATGACAAGATGACTACTTAGTGACAACATATCTGAGAGAGAGAGTTTCTTTGAAGCAAAGATGTTTTCAATGGTCTATTAAATTATTTGAATAGTGGCTTATTTATTTTACCTTAAACCTAAACTAAGAGTGTTTTCCAATGACCTGACCTTAAAAATTCTACAGAATCCAGGCAACTGCAAATAACATGTATATTTTAATTACTGACTAAATTCAGCAGAAGAAACACTGCAGAATGCACTGAGCACCAGATAGAATGATGACTGAAATGAAGGACAACAAATGCTGAAGATGTGCAGCAACAAAGGTACAATGATTTCTATACGTTATGGCACTGACAAAATAAGCCATTTTAGGGTGTATAATCGTAATTTGGAATACTGATCATACTCCTCTCATACTCATCATAACCATATCCCTGTTATCTTGAGATTCTCATTAGTTTGTTGAATTCACTTGTGTCTTGTCTTACAGTTAGATTGTAAGCTGCTCAAGACCCCGTGTTCATACAGTCCCTATCAGAGTGAAGCAGGGATCTCTAGGCACTACTTCAATGCAAATAATAATAAGACTGCATAATAGACACTGTCTTCTCTAGGCTACTGTAACTCCATTGAATCCCATCTCATATAAAATTGAACAAACTTCTCCTTTTAAACATGCTACTTACTACCAAAAGACTGATCCTCTACAAGTGGCAATTCCTCCCCACAACAGGGAAGATAATCCTCTGGTTCTGTGGTTTTAAGTAAGGCTGCCAGTCTCAAAAGATTACTTTTCAGAGTAATGATATATTAGATGATTTCCAAGATATCTGGTCAGACTTCTTGAAGGTTTAAGTGTAGCTAATACAGGACGAATTTTACAATGGCGTTCACTGATAGCATTATAACTTCTGTATACTTCCCATTTCTTGCGAAATTTCTTGTATTTTGGAACCACCGTCAACATTTCTGATAGAGTAATTTAATTGATGTGTACAATTCTCTTTTGTTATTAGAAATTTGTCTATTGATTTTTAAGACTTTTTTTCCTTCCCTCTTCTGTTTTCAGTAGTGCATTTTATTTTTAATCAGCCAGCTTTATTGACAAGGAAAAAAACACCTAAGGAAAGATAATTTCCTTTGCAGAATTTTCTCATATAGAAAACCGGACAGTCCATAAAATTATACTCATAGACTTTCCACTTACTTGTTCCAATAGGCTGGCTGCATGGTTTGCCTCTCCCTCCCTCTCTCTCCTAGCAGAAGCCCCAGGGAGGTGACAATCTAATGCCGTGATAGCCAGCATTATCTAACACATAAAGGCCCTGATACACTGAAGTCTATTGCAAAATTCTGAGGCTTGTGCAGGGAAGGGGTGGAGAACAATTTTGTGGAGGCAGCATTCATACTACTCCCCCCTCCTCAAGTCAGAGCCCCTTTGCTCTCAGAAGGAAAAAGGATGAACTGGTCTCACAGGCATATTTTAAATAAATTAAATACAATTCTAGTAGATGGTTGTTTTTTTTATATTGTAGTCTGAGCATATGATTGAACCCTCCCACATGTAGATCTGAATAGACTTGTTTCTTTTAAAAGTCGTAATATTTTTTCTGAAGTGTATTTTTTTGCCCTTCTTAACAATGATGAATAGCTAAATACCTGGTCACTTCTGCCACCAGACCTACAAGACATCAGGCAATATGAGGGAGGCAGAGGGACGGCAGAGGAAAGCTGATAGAAATATCATTACAAAACAAAAATGGCAAATGCAAATAACAATTGAATAGATTTGATTGAAGGATAGAGCAGAGGGAAACCAGTCCAGACCAGTGATAGGCTGTGTCACCACCCGCCCTGCAACCTGGGGTACCTCACAGTGCTTTGCTCCAGTGGGTCCCAACCTGGGCACTTCACAAACAGCCAGACAGCTTGTAGGTCACACCCTGAATTTTCTATGTATAGCCACAGCCCTGGTCCAGCAATTCTGACCCCAGCAGCCTGTCAGCAAACACCAACCATACTCTGGCGTCCAGCAGCCTTGATTACTACATGCAGGGTGACCCCAATGCATTGTCCTGGACTTTTCCCCAAAACCATGTATTCTGCACTGTCCAGCCCTTTCCTGGACAGTCCAGATATATTAGGTCCATTGCTACTTTAAGGGGATCAAGATACAACAGCTTGCCACCTTAAGTGGAGTTACCCAAACAATTCACAACACTGGATTAGTTTTGATTAAAGAATAATATAAATTTATCTAACTACAAAGAAAGGTTTTAAGTGAACACAGGTATTAAGGCATTAAAGTCAGAAATGTTTGCAAGATCAAACACTTTCTAGTACTAAACTTAACAAACTAGAGTTGGTTCAGGGTGAAATTCTTATCACAGGTTTTCAGTAGCATTGCTACTGAAGTTTCAGGACAGGATCTGCTCTCAAGGTCCAGTAGCTATTTTTTTTGTCCTCTTACGTGAAAAGAGAGAGATGGGCAGGGAAAGATAACTTGGGGCAGTTTTGCCCCCTCACTTTTATAGTTTGTTCACCCTTTGAAAAGCATTTTCTTGAGCATGATCCCTCGTTAAATTTCTTTCCAGCTGAGAGCAAGGAGACTGGGAGCCTAGTGTAAAAAGGAGGCTTCATGCAGTTTCTTTTCACCTGTGTATGCTGAAATGCAGACTCTTTTCTTCCCCATCTAGCTGTCTGAGGACTTTGTTTACAGCCTATATGCAAATTGAGGTAAGAACATATTCCTTTCTTTAAGACAAGCCTTCTTGACCAGTTCTACCTAATTGTGACTTCATGAGTTTGAACATGTACCTTTAACATCATACAAGGGAATTTCATAACTTTACACACAATGTTGGTACATACATTTCACCATGATATTATTGACCAGTGAGTTATTTGTTTTCAAATGATACTTCACAAGGCATATTTTGTTGAAAGATTATTACAATAGTGTGTAGGGTGTGAATGCACCTCTATATTCAGTCTCACATATTGATTGCCATCGTAAATGACAAGCACTTTGGTGCAGGAACCAGCCCTATCTTTGTTTCTACAGCAGAGCAACCCCTATGCACTTACCACAAACAGGTCCCAATTCTGACTGGGGTATCTTTGTATGCTTGGCCCATACGGCTACATTCCAGATCACTGTGTTGTATAAATTTCATTGCATTTTTTTTAAACCAAGGAAAAATTTTGCCAATATATTTTCACTTTCCAAGAAATAATCATTCCACTGTGTGTTTTAAAACCATCTGAGTATGGAAAGACAACCAACCCAGCAAGAGAAGTGGTTGTATACTTTCTTCCTGCACTCAAGTTGTGTCTCTAAAAAGAAAGTACCCTGTTTTAATTTCTTGATACACGTTCATCTGGTTCAAATACTAGACCTGCCAATATTTTTGAACAGAGTAAAATACTGTTTAAATTGAGACAATATTAGGGAGTGGAGCCAGGGAACAGGGCCGGCTCCAGGCACCAGCAAACCAAGCAGGTGCCTGGGGCAGCAAATGTAAAGGGGCGGCAGGACGTCGGGCTCTGGGCTGGCAATCCACCCTCGGCGGTAGCAGCAATTCAGCAGCTGCACCATCATTCCACCTCCATGTTTGGCGGGCAGGATTCCGGCTCCCCATTCGGTGGCAAGTTTGGGGGTTTTTTGCCGCTTGGGGCGGCAAAAACGCTGGAGCCAGCCCTGCCAGGAAAGCATAGGTAGTATTTTGGATCAGATTATTTGCATTGTATTCAAAGTTAGAGGTTCTTTTTCATCAAAATGGTAGATCTTAGTGCTCATGAATGGGAGGCCAAGAGTCCCGCCTAGAGACAAACACAGTACATGTAAGTACTATGCAAACGTTTCCTTATAATACTATGAATGCATTTTAGTCCTGTCCTACCACACCAGAGCAGAAACTGCTATTGGTATTAAAGTGTGAAAGAGACAGGCTGGAGCTACAGGGACAGATATAGCCTATGGTCTACCTAAGACTATCAACTCATTTCTAGGGTCACTGGAAATCTATGAAATTTTACACATTTCCACAGAATTTTCCCCACAATTCTAAGGATTTTTTTTAAATCCATGGGAATACAAGTGAATTCTCTCTGAACACACATGCAGTTGATTAGCAAATTATTTACCTCTTTGTAGTCATTTCTTGGGGTGGGGGGAAGAAGAAAGAAACTCGCTTCTGTAAGGGAGAAAGGAAAGTGATCAGGAACAGTCAGCATGGATTCACCAAGGGCAAGTCATGCCTGACTAATCTAATTGCCTTCTGTGATGAGATAACTGGCTCTGTGGATGAGGGAAAGCGGTGGACAAGTTGTTCCTTGACTTCAGCAAAGCTTTTGACATAGTCTCCCACAGTATTCTTGCCAGCAAGTTAAAGAAGTATGGGCTGGATGAATGGACTATAAGGTGGATAGAAAGTTGGCTAGATTGTCGGGCTCAATGGGCAGTGATCAATGGCTCCATGTCTAGTTGGCAGCCGGTATCAAGTGGAGTGCCCCAAGGATCAATCCTCAGGCCATTTTGTTCAATATCTTCATAAATGATCTGGAGGATGGTGTGGATTGCACTCTCAGCAAGTTTGCAGATGACACTAAACTGGGAGGAGAGGTAGATACGCTGGCGGGTAGGGATAGGATACAGAAGGACCTAGACAAATTAGAGGATTGGGCCAAAAGAAATCTGATGAGGTTCAACAAGGACAAGTGCAGAGTCCTGCACTTAGGACGGAAGAATCCCATGCACCGCTACAGACTAGGGACCGAATGGCTCGGCAGCAGTTCTGCAGAAAAGGACCTAGGGGTTACAGTGGATGAGAAGCTGGATATGAGTCAGCACTGTGCCCTTGTTGCCAAGAAGGCCAATGGCATTTTGGGATGTATATGTAGGGGCATTGCCAGCAGATCGAGGGACGTGATCGTTCCCCTCTATTTGACATTGGTGAGGCCTAATCTGGAGTACTGTGTCCAGTTTTGGGCCCCACACGACAAGAAGAATGTGGAAAAACTGGAAAGAGTCCAGCAGAGGGCAACAAAAATGATTAGGGGACTGAAACACATGAGTTATGAGGAGAGGCTGAGGGAACTGGGATTGTTTAGTCTGCGGAAGAGAAGAATGAGGGGGGATTTGATAGCTGCTTTCAACTGCCTGAAAGGGGGTTCCAAAGAGGATGAATCTAGACTGTTCTCAGTGGTAGCTGATGACAGAACAAGGAGTAATGGTCTCAAGTTGCAGTGGGAGAGATTTAGGTTGGATATTAGGAAAAACTTTTTCACTAGGAGGGTGGTGAAACACTGGAATGCGTTACATAGGGAGCTGGTGGAATCTCCTTCCTTAGATGTTTTTAAGGTCAGGCTTGACAAAGCCCTGGCTGGGATGATTTAATTGGGGATTGGTCCTGCTTTGAGCAGGGGGTGGACTAGATGACCTTCTGAGGTCCCTTCCAACCCTGATATTCTATGATTCTATGATTCTAAGATTCTAATCTCTCATAGAAATCTTCCAGTCCCCTATATCATCCCCTCAAATAATCATCTTCCTCCTTCCCAGATTCTGATTTGGAGGAAACAGAAATAGTTCTATTAGGATGAAAGGTACTAATGTCAAGCATATTATGAATTACTGATGTATAAACACTCAGGGTAAAACATGTACCATACCCAGACTATTGCTAAGGGAATTGTGTTGGGTAGTGCACCCTTTGTTGGGCAGCCAAACCTTTCCTGAGCTTCATTTGTGTTGCAAAGCAACTGCCCAAAAGGAGAGGCCCAGGTTTACCATTGCAGATTAGTGGTTTAAAAGGTGACCAATTTAGGGACTGGGATACCCAGGTGAAAAGTGAGAGGAACAAAGGACAATGTGTTTAAGTGGAGACATTCTAGGAGAGTCCAAGAGAGACAGTGACCCAAGACACCTGCCTCTGAGAGAAAAGGAGGAAGTTGCTTGTGTACATTTTGTAAATAAACAAATTACAGGAAGAAAATACCCTAACTTTGCATCACCTCCAATGGAAAATTGACTTACAAAAGGCACCCGAATGTACTCCCACTCAGCAAATGGGCAACAATATATCTGATGGTATATTCAGTAATTTGCACTTTTAAAATCCACCTCCCTGGGACTTGTTCTAATATTTCAATCCTGTTTATTAGTTATAACTTTTCTCACCTTCCAAGATCTGTGCCATTGAAGTCCATGGTAACTAAAGCACCTGGCTTTACATGTTGATGTACATAGAAAAATAGTACTTTTTTTTAATTATTATTTAAAATATTTCTAAAATGTAGCATATGTGGTATACACAGAACATGTAATGGTGCTGTGTGGTGTAAAATGTATTGGCCCTTGTTTAACATGACTTATAAAGTCACTTGTGGCTTTGGCTTCATTTCTCATTGTAGCATCATAAACTCATTATATCACTAATTATTATTTGCATTACTGTAGGACCTAGAGGCTCCAACTGAGCATGAAGCCCCATTCTGTAGGAGAGAGAGAGAGAGAGAGAGAGAGAGACTACCCTAAAGAGCTTACAGTTTAAATAGACTGGACAAAATGGGTGAGAAAACAAGAGCACAGAAAGGTGAAGTGACTTGCCCAAGATCACACAACAGGTCAGTGGCAGAGTCAGGATGAGACCGCTGGTCCCCTAACTCCAGTGCAGTATGCACTGGACCACACTGACCCTCTTCATATGGTCTAATTGTGTTTTTTAGATTATGTATAATATGTTGTAGTCCAGGTAACAAAAAAGTATCTTGCAAGCTAGAAGATAGAAGTGTAGTGAGGATTAATTAGTTAATGTCAGTACAGTGCTTTGAACATATAATGAGCTATTATTAACGATCTCTGGATTTATTTTTTAAATAACTCATAGAAGGCAAAGAGAGCAAAAAAGTGAGAGAATATAAATTTTCATTGATCTGGGAGGAAATAAGCTTCATATAACCACTTTTTTTAAAAGAACATCCCAGGAAATTAGTATAAATTTGACATACAAACGTTTTAACAGCAACAGAGGAATCAATTTTTGATATAGCAAAAAGCCCGTACATGACAGGAAGGGATACAGGACTATGATTAAACTCATGGTATCACAATATAGTGATATCTGTGGCAACCAGTAACACTGCATTCTGCGATCCTTTGGCCCTTTTTTTTTATTTCATTTATTTTATTGGGAATGGGTCCAACCTTGGAAAATGTAATGACTATTCAAGATAGGGGTATCTTTAGAACACTTTCCACTTTACTGCATGCTGTTGCATGTTTTAGTATTTTTTGCTGTTCTGCTGTTTGTGCTTTAATGACCTTGCTCATGTCCAAACTCAAAGCAGCTTCGTGTCAGAACTATCAGCTTTTGCTGTCACCTTTTTATTTATATGATATACCGCCTTGAAAACTGTCTTGTTTCTAGAAGGCTGTTTGGAAAACAGGCTAGAAAACATACATCATAATAGAAAGACGAGAATAAGCATAATAGAGCTTTTCATGACTCTGAAGACCTTTTCAATGAAAGTGCCTGCCTAGGTTTTTAGTACAAAACCTCTTTCAATGGCGATGTCACTAAAAATGTCTCAGACTTTTGTGGCTGGCTATGCTGCTGTGGATTGTGAGAATAAACACAGGACTCCTCCTTCCTGAGCTAATGGAGGTCAGAGAAGTGCAGAGATACAGTAGCTGGCTTGGATTCCAAAAGTGAATATTCTCAGTGGGCTGTTTCACAGACTTGCCAGCTACTTCGCATTGCCTTCCTCTGCTGAAACACACTGCCCATATGCAAAACACCACTGAAAAAAGTTCATTCAGGTGACTTTTAGTTGATGGAACATTAACATTCTTCAATGGACAGTCTGTTTTGTTTTGTTTTTTTCAAACATGGGCTCCTATCTGTTAGCTCACAAATTTGAGAATAAAGCCAAGGCTGAGCTAATGAAGACTGTTGTCCTATGTGTATGTATTCAGAATGAGTAGATGAACACCTACTTCAGAGGACCATCTGAACTCTATCTCAGCATGTTGGAGTTTCAAAACTGGACAGGGATTCCATGAGGATGGGCTCTTTTTTGTGAATTTTCCAGCTCCCTCTGCTTCCAGGTGAGCCAAAAATACTGGGAGAGCACATTTCAGTCTGGTATTTCAGCCATTTCATGTCCAGATCCTGCTTGAAGTGCAGCAAATTGCAAAAATAAGAAGCATGGGGAAACGTTGAATGATCTTTTTAATGGCCAAAGAATGGGAGGGTTCAAGTTTAGTTTCCAGGGTGATTGAAAGATCAGGAGTTCACCCAAATATACACCATACACGCTACTAGTAAATATGCTTATAGTCAGAAAACCTAATATTTACAAATTAACCAATGAATTCTGACAAATTGAAACTGAGGGGAGAGAGGAGTACTCTATAGCTGGGTATGTTTATCTACCAGAGATTAGGTAACTGTTTTCTAATAAGATGTAATTTCATGGCATTGTTCGACAGAAAAGTGTTTCAGTGCTTGGAATTAGCAGTGCCACTATGTGAAGTATCTAATATGCTGCAAAACATCTTGTTCTATCTGACTCATCAATATTCTGATTTTGCTGCTAAGGGAAAAGGTAAACACACTAAGATAAGGCAAAATCTTCTCCTATAATAAAACATAATTATGGGATAATGATACTGAACCATCCGTTGAGGTTTTCAGATAGTTTCTGTTATAAGCCTGATTTCATCAACATTCCTCATCTGTCCAGGAAGCACCCTTCTACTAAAATTTATCAAGGTGTAGTTCCTAACCAGAAAATAATTAGTTCAAAGTTTGAGGTTTATAAGATGAGCCACTTTTGAGTAGTGCAAGGCTGCGGGAAAGTGGTGGTTTTTGCTTTTTGAAAGTTGTTCTAACTTTTAGCTCATCACGTCAGACGCTGCCTAGTGGAGCAAAGGTCTAAGCCAGATGTAGGATTAGGACTGGGCCAAGGGTGGTGCTGGAATTGAGATCTGTAGACAAGCAAGAATCAGTGCCATGGCTGAAGTCTCGGTGCAAACTGGGGTCAAAACCAGGTGGTCAGAGTCCAGAGACAAGCCAAGTCGTACCGCAGCCGGGGTCCAGATACAGGCCAAAGATTGAAGCCAGGTGGTCAGTCTGAGGGTCAGGAAGTGGAGGCAAGGCTGGAGCAGGTCAATACAGCTTGAGTGAGGCCAGAGTAAGGCAAGTACAAGAGTGAAACAGGGCTCGGGCCAGGCTGAGGCAGGAGCAGGCTAGGAGTCTCAAGATGAGTCTGATGCACTGTGACCCAGCAGGAAGGTTCCTGGCCAGGTAGGGTTGTTGCACAGACTGATCTACAGTTCTGATGAGATTGGGGAAATACCTGATCCTGGAGGTCATCTGACCCAGGCTCAGCTCAGGGACAGACTGCTGCCTCATGCCTGAGGGGTGAATCACTGCAGGCTCTGTTGGAAAGGTAAGTCAGTGCAGCAGGGTAGTTCCTGCATGCCTGAGTGGTGACTCACCTCAGCTCCATTGGGGGAAACCTACTGAGCATCTGAGCATGGGCGGGCATGAACCTGGCCACATCTAAAGGCCCTTCTCCCCAGCCTAAGGGGAGGAGCTACTGGACCAAGATTTCAACCAGTTCCAGGGAGCAACAACTGATAAAACAAGGACGGGAGTGAGGGTCACAGGGTCAAAAGCACAGAGCCAGAAGAGGACACTGAGCAGAGAACCCCAGACAGTGCCCACTGCTCCTCAAAGGTGTCTAGGGAGCCCGTGGACACAGCCCAGAGGAACTCTGCCTGGATACGTGACCAAAGGGAGAAGCGGCAATAGGTCCCACAATCGCAGAGCACCTCCCTGTGCAGTATCCTCCTCCTGGTATGGTGGATGGCCACCTTGGCCAGCACCAGGAAGAGGTTGACGAGGCAGTTTCATGACTTCATGGGGCCACAGACAGGGTGTGCAAATATCAGGAGGTGCAGGGAGAAATGCAGCCAGAACCTGAGGAGAAGGTTCTGGAGGAGTCAGAAAAGGAACTTCAACCTGGCACACTCCATGTAAATATGCACAAGGATCTCCCTCATGCCACAGAAGGGGCAAGTGTTGAGAAGGGGTGAACTGCACTAGGTACATGCCTGTGCTCATGGCTCTGTGTAGGAGATGCCAATTAATATCCCTGGAGGGCCAGAGGACTCCATTGGAGTGGGGGTCAGATGAGAGGCCAGCCCTGGTATGGCTGTGGGTTTGTCTCACATGTCATAACTGAAAAATGACTTGAAAATTTCCAGAAACTTCTTCACTAATCATAATTAATAACTAGCGCATAGGGACTACATTTACCTATTAGACTATGAAAAGTTTCATTACTAGCGGTGATCTCTACTTTCGTTATAGCTTCCTTGAGAGTTCTGGGAAATGTTTTAAGCTCATCTCCACCTAATTTAAGCTTTCAGTCATCCACTGTGCCTGGAGAATTCAATTAAATTAATCCTCCTTCCTTTCTCTTTTTATCTCTCAAATAGAGAGTAAAGTCTTCACCCTCTAGAGAGAGTTCAGAAATCCACCTTTAACCTGTCCACTTCACATGTTGTTTGCAGACACTAGCATCAATACACGCAAAAGGGGCTTTACTTTCGCCACTCTCTACATGGAAGGAATGTGATTTAACCTGTACTTGCAGCTTCCAATCTCATTCAGCGTCCCTCAGCTGCCATTTTCAGTCTGTTACCTCAAGTTTATTTGAGTCTTGTCCTGAAAGGATCACTTCTAGAGCTTGCAGGAGCTAGAATTCCCATGAAATATTTGAGACTTCAAAATTTGTTTTTGTGCTGAATAGGAACAATTTTTTTTTAACTTTCAGTTAAATGGATTTTTTGTTTTAAAAAATCAACATGGGTTTATCAAAGTTCTGTTTTGATAAAATTGGAACATTTAATCCTGATTTTGATTTTTTTTAATTCAAAACAAAGTTCTTTTCAAATGAAAAATATAAAACATTCCATTCTGACAATGTCAAAACAGAATAATTCTACAGCATGGAAATACTTCATTCCATGTTTTTTCCTAACATGAAATTTAATCAAAATCAACATGTTCCCATGGAAAGTTTTGATTCTGATGAAATAACATTTTCCAATTGGAAAAAATTCCACTGGAAAATTTTCAGCCTGCTCTAATCAAAATACACCCAGTGCATCTTCAGTTCGTTTGCCTACTCATTTTTAGGTCCTGCTTGTTGCACATACAGAGACAGTTGGTTATCACCAATCAGCTGTTCACTGCCTGAAAAATGTGGGGGCTCTCTGGAACAGAAGTCCTGGATCCCAAAGATTCAAGGCTCCACTCTTTGGCCCCAGTAAAGAAAAGCATTTAAGTATGTGTTTAAATGTTTTGCTGGATCAGAGCTTTGTATCAGTACAGACCTTCCTTCCTTTTCTTAATTAATTACCATAGGGCCTAGGAGACCTAGTCATGGACCAGCACCCCATTGTGCTAGGGCACTGTACAAACACAGATGAAAAAGACAGTCCCTGCCCCAAGAAGCTTCTACTTGATACATAATGGACTGTAGGGCTCAGGGTATCTTATGCTATCATACAAAATAAAAATGGTATGTATGTGCTCAACAGGGCAGTCTTAAGTTTCATGTGGCGAGAGTCTTCAGCTGCACTTTTACTCTTTGGTTCACTTTTATTAAACTATCACTTTCTAATAACATTGTTTTAAAGAGCTGAACATTCTCACTCCCAATTCTATTTTAAAGTGTTTTGTCTGGGAATTTCTTTGTGGGCTACAACTTACTCTGGTCCCTCCCCGCCCACCTCCCTCGAGATTGAACTAATTGCAAAATCACTGTTACCTACAAGGTGAAATTATGTTCAGTGATGTATGTGCAAATAAATTGTGAATTTTCAACAAATGTTGAAAGCCTTATCAGATAGCTAATTTTTGATTGCACGTAGATATACCCGTTAATTTGGCATTATTCTAGCACAGAACTAAAATTTGCCACCTTGATAACCCAAAGAAATTGAAAGCAGGAACATACTCATTAAGATTTGATGTAAAGTGTACAGAGTACCATAAAATGACATTGCACTAGCATTAGTTCGTAGTGCTGGCAAAGAACAAAAGGTGGTATCTTTTATATTTCAGTGGCTGCTGGTGATCCTAGTCTTGCAAATGTAATTATGATATTATGGCATGTCCCTTAGCATCTTTATTCTGATGAGAGATTAAATTACTGTTTCTTCCTTCTTAAATTAGTGTTTAGCACATATTATTATAGTCATCATAGTTCAATATATAGCCAGATTCTCCAGTCCACGAAATTCATTTCCCATTATATAAGTGATGTAAACCAATCCAATGCCCCCTGGTGAATTTCCTCAATGAAGGGGAGACCTCTGTCTAGGTAAAGCTGCTGAAAGCAGCATAACCACCTCCTACTGCAGCTGCTCCCTTCTCTATGGTGTAAGCAGGAGGAAGAAATGTGTCAGGGGCTTGGTGGATCTGAGCTCCACTACACCTGACCCTTGGTCCATAATCTCCAGAGTTTATGGCAGCAGGAGGCCTCCTACTCCTGGCCCAGTGGAGGCTAGACAGGGATCAGGGAGTCATAGCTGGGTTCCTGTAGTGACTCCTGTTCCCCATAGTGGGGAATTGGGAACAGAATCTTTATCTGGATAGAACTTGTAGTCAGATAAAATAGCATAAAGCCATTGTACATTCATGGTCACCCAGACTTTAACAAAAAAGAAGTTTCTTTGCTTAGTGCTCAGTTCTGCTACACTCAGCTGAATAGTACCTTACTATGAACACAGTCCTATAGATTTCAATGGCACTATGCATGTAGTAAAGGTTTGGCCTTGTTCCCATTGAAGTCAATGGAAAAAGTCCCATTGATTTCCATGATGCAGGATCGGTGTATCAGGTACTACTCGATGTCAGTAACAATGGCAAAACATGACCCTGAATGATCTATAGCAGTATAGATTCACAGTCTTTGGAAACTCTGCACAGGTTACAACAGAATTAATTGGAGGTCTCTGAATCACAACATTTAAATGAGTATGATTTTGCTAAGAAAGCACCTTGGGAAAGAACATTAGTACTACTTTTTGCTTATGTTTTGGCTGCTTAAAAATAGCCATTGCTCGTGTCAAAGGATTGCTGCCCTCTTTCCCTCTGCAGAATTACTGGAATTGGTTAATTGTGAAGGCAGTTATGAAACACTGAGGGAGAAAGTGGAATAAAACTGCAGTAGCCTCTTACACCAACATTGAGAGAAACAAGGTGGCAGGTGTCACATTAGATAGACTTGAGCTATGATAGCATTCCACTAGGTCACTTCATTAAAAATATGAACAAATTTAAGCCCATGGGGTAATATAATTGACCTCAATTTGTTTTTATGATGCTGCCTAAAAAAATCAGAGCATATCTGAGGAACGTGAATTCAAAAATAAGACTGGACATAAGTTCTATTTTTGCTATACCATAGTCATAAATGAAATAGACCCTAGGTTGAAAATCAGAAATCCCATCAAGCTGTTAAACATTTAATTAGAAAATAATCCATTTTATTTTGAGCTTGAGAGAGAAGGCATAATTAAGTGAAGGAATACAGTTTACCTCGTGTCTTCTGTTCAGCTCATATTGCTATATTTTAAGAGATCATTTGTGAAGAACACTACCAGTTCTTAAAAGCCTGGGATTTTGAACTACAACCCACCAATCTGCCCTGGATTTCCCAGGATGGTAGATAGAGTCCAACCAATTTTCTTAAGGAAAACTCAAAGGATTTTTTAAAATCTCCAATAATTTCTTAGGTCAGGTCTACATTTGGAAGGCATACTATACCAGCAAAGTGCTCAGTTTGTCAGCAAAATTGTGCTTTTGCTGGTATAGCTTGTACCCGCCCCTCCCAGAACAAAATAAGCTTATACCCTTAAACGCATAGTGATGTCTCTATTACTATGTCTACACTAGGGGCTCTTCCTGGCACAGCTACGTTGGTCACAAATCACAACTTATTACTGACTGACATAGTGATGCCAGCAAAAGTTTATAGTGTAGACCTGGACTTGATCAACTTGTCTCTTATGCAGATACATACATAAAGATAATCTTTTCAATCATATCATCAGATAAGAGACTTCATTGTTAAATATTATCAAGGTCCTTTAACTCCACAACTGACAACCATAGAATAACGCTTAATGTTAACAACAGAAATCAATGTATATTCAAACTGTAGGCAACCCTAATAGCTTCATTAGATGAAAAATATAAAGGATGAAATCCTGGCCCCATTGAAGTCACTGACAAAATTGCCCTTGACATCATCCAGCCAGGATTTCAACCCAAGTGTCTCCAAAAGCAGGGAACAGACATTTGGCGAGATTAGTTTTAAAAGTTGATTGGAGAAAAGTTCTATGCACATTACACAAAATCAACTTTCAATTGACATGCTTGGATTCAATATTTTATTGCCCATAGATTATTATTACTCTTACAACTGTTAATAAAGTAGCCAAAGTTCCTTCCACTAGGACTAAATATTTATTCCTAAGGACGCATTTTATTACTGCTGAGAGGAGCATCTTGATATCATAACTCTTCGTGCTCAGATATATTCAGCCATAACCAGAGACTTTCTACCTTTAACCTCTCCAATATTTCTGTTAAGCGTAAACATGTGATGCGGCATATAGTAGGGAAGGCTGATGTTAATACTATTTCACAGCTTGCCAAGAAATAAAGTATTAAAACCAAGCACAGAAAATTGGAAATGAGTTAACTAATTATTTACAATTAGTGAATATGACACACATGCTAAAGGGCAAGCCTAATAAATCTTATGAAACCCTTGAATCTGGAAGGCTAGAATTATAAGGCAACATCAGGAATATAAGAAACTTTCAACAAAAATGAACTGCCCTTTAGAAAATTATTCTTTCTTTTACTGAAATGTCCTTTTGTGCTCACATGGTCTTATCTGAAGGTTTGTCTTCACTGCCAGGCAGTTCAGACTATGGAGGTGTAAATAGCAGTGCACACCAAAGTGCTGCACTGCAACTCCCCCATGCGGATGCTGCGGGTCCAGACTAAAAAGTTCCTACTTCACGCTACTGTAATCGTCTTCAGAACAGGATTACGTGAATGCGAACCAGGAACATTTTCGTTTGCACCAACAGCATCTACACAGGAGAGTGCAGCACTTTGGTGTGCACTGCTGTTCACACTGCTGTAGTCGGAACTATAGGGCAGGCTAGACATAGCCTTAGATGCACAGTCCATTGCAGGATGAAACGTGGTTCCTCTATCTAGAACGCTTGCATTTGGCAATATGGATAGAACTATGTCTGTAATGAGGATCTGGGGAGGTGCAGCTCTCAGTCTGCATCCATTCCGTTGCAAAAGCGGGCCCTAAGGTGTTACACGGAAGTGGTGTGTTTGACTCAGATATAGTTGTTAAACTTTGCATTAAAGCTTGCAATGCTTTACCCAGTTGGAAACAATGAACATTTTTTTGTTTTTAGGTAATATTTTCTTTATTATAAGTGAAAGGATTATACTAAAAAATCCTTGGGAATCAAACAGGCAGCAGACAAACAATTTTAACAACATATAAATTCAAACAGAATCTAATTGAAATATTATTGTGACAATCATAGAAAAAATCTCATACTAATTTTATCAAAAGTGTCAAAACAGTGTTACAATACTTTTCACAAGGATAATTTCCTTAAAAACTTATCATTAAACATGATCTGCACTGGAAGAAATTTTAAAAACCTTAAACAATCTCTCACACAGCATCTCTTCAACGTCAGTAAAACAGACAAACTTCAGCGCTAGTAAATTAGTTACCACAAATTAAATCAATCCTTAGAAAAATTAAAAGAAGCAGCTGCAAAATAAAAATTTTAAAACTACAGAGAAATAGTCTGAAAAATATGAAGGACAGTAAAGCAGCTGCATAATAAAAATATTAGAGCCAGGGCAGCCAGTCCTAAGGTTTCAGCCCTTGCAAATACAAGCCAAAGAGGAACAATGTCATATCCCTGAATCCTAGGTAAAAGCACCAGCAGATGTTATTGAAAACAGTATAATAGTTTTGGTGCAACTGAAATACTGAAGTCTTAGCACACCATAGATCCTGTAATGCCGCCATTCTATTCCAAGTATAACAGCTGGTACCTTTAGCATTTTAATGGAGACTACTACAGGATTTCGACATATTTTTAACTTCAAGATTTGACTATTACAAAACACTTTACTGACGACTACCCCTGAAATACACACACAGAAACCTCAGCTGGTGCAGGAAGTAGAGTGCAATGAACTACTCTATACTCTGTACTCTGCCTTTGCTTCCTGTGTGCTTCTATGTATCATTCAAGAGATGGTTATCATCTTAAATCCCTTTGTGGTATGGAACCCAGTTATCTTCAAAATCTCACCTTTACTCCCCAAGTCCTACCACAGTGGTTGCAGTATATTGGCTCACTTTTGCTGTAATTTCCTAGGATTGAACCTCCAGACCTTAGTAGCCAGTTTTCCTCAGAGGATGGGTCATGGCCTACATTCACAAAAGTACTTAGGAACCAAAGTACCTTTGTGAATCTGGGCCAATGTCTCTAGCATCTGCTCCCTCTGGCCAGGATGGATTAAGGCTCTATAGATCCACAACTCTAGGTCCAGCTCCTGGAATCATGAGCTTATGTCAGTCGCAGCTTTCCTTTTGTATTTTTTTAGCTGTTCTAGTCCTCGTGGTTGCAAAGAAAACCTTAAGAAGATGACCAGAGTGTAACAATGCAGTGATGTCTGCCACAGTCTGGAGACAGCCTGAAACACGGTCTGTGAGAGTGGGGAACTGCCTCATGCATCTCACTCGGCTGTTAAATACAAGACTCACTCTTTCTGGAGGGTCCTGCTAACACCAGTCTAACAAAGGGCTCTGTGTGTGGCAGGAGACCAGTACAGTGGTCCCAATCCACCCACAGTGACCGTTCTAAGGTAAACGGGAAGTGGTTTTGTACACTCTGGATGAAAACTATTATATATGTTTCCAGAGCAAAAATGCTTGTACCCTCTGCTAAAACGCAGCTACACACTTGTGCCTGTATTCTGGCAGGTAAGTGGATGGAGTATCAGTATGCAGAGATGGAATATCTTTGGCTTGTTCTTAACTCCAAGGGCCTGTGAAACAGAGAACTTAGTGGTAGAGCATGTCCTCCGCATGAACCATCCGGTCTGCTGCAGCAAGGCAGAGGCTCTTCTCCATCAGCTGGCTTCTTTCCTTATCTCCCTACACCACACCCAAGTGCTTGCTAGTACTAATGGAGGCACTCTTTGACCACCTTCTCTTTCCACCAGTTGGCTGGCAGGATGGAGACAAGAAGCTCTGGAAAACCAATAGGCTGGCAGACAACAGAGGCTCTGAAAAACTACAAAGACTTACTCCTGCACCCCCACATCCCTGCTGATACCTTCCCTTCCAGGTTCCCCCTTATCAAGTGCCCTGATCTTGTAACCAGTTGTGAAAACTTCCCCTAAATGTGCTATGTGAGTTACTGACCTGGAGCCCCACACAAATGACTTTGCACAAGATGATACAAAAACAGGGCTGGCTCTGATTAAAAATAATAATCATTGTAAAGTGATCTTCCCCCAACCCTTCAATGGTGTAGCTGGGGGAAGTGGACAAAAAGTTAAAATATAATCAAAATATCAAACAAATTTTCTAACTTTTCAAAATTAATAAACATTTGAAACAAAAATAAACAACTAAAAAGCAAATATGAATGCTACCTTTAGAAGGGATAGAAAACGCTACTTGTAAATGTACTCCATCATTTGCTGAGGCTGCCTCATAAAAGAGACAGCTACAGGATATGCCCCCCTCCTCAGTCAGCCAGGAAAATCTATCTTTAGTAAAGTTAAAGAATTTAAAGACAAGCTCTGCCAGCTTGCCCATAGCATAAATTAAAGAAAATACCTGTGTATATCCAGTTTCTTTGGGTGATTCATTTGCAATTCAAAATCTTGCAGAATGTTGCTTCCAGTCTGTCCATTGTGAAAATTTGTCAAAGCTGAATTTCTCTGGGGCATTGAAGAGAGGCATATTCATGAGATCCTGCAACCTTTGTTGCTTTGTTCCTTGTGGCTGCAACCTACGTTGCTGTTTTCCTTCTGTTTCTATTCTTCGTTTACTCCTGACACCATGTAATGTACTTCTGTACCAGATATGAACTGGCTACAGACTTGTTCATACTCACCTGTTCATCATAAGATCCTTTAATGTTCTGTCAGTTACAGCAGAGGTTCATTTAAATCAGGTATTTTATACAGAGTGCCACATACAGGTTGAAAAGTATCATGCAATTTAGCATTCCATTAAAACAGTTGGTAGCTAGCACTGAAAACAGCAGGCCATAGATGGCCTAGATTTACACATTGCGCTACCCAAGTGAAAGTAGTGGGGATGAACAAAGTCTCAGGACAGCATTGGACCCACTGCTTCCATCTATCAAAGATGTAGAGTGAATCCTGGTAAGTTGCCCATGAATGCTTACGAGTTTAGTTGAAATGTCAGAAATAAATCTCGAGATAACGTAACAAGTGTTGATCTCAGTCACATTTGTATAAATCCAGTGTACTTTTTTCAAGTCAATGAAGTTACTCTAGATTTATACCATTGTAACAGAAGTTAGAATCTGTCCCAGTAGGTCCCATTTTGCCCTTTGTTGCATCCATGCAAGATCCTTAAAGGCAGGAGTTTTTCACTGAAATCCAATTGGCTGCATAAGTATAATGGATGACATAATATTGCCCCTTGCGTAAAGTGCAAGAGACATTAAAATCTGAAGTGGATAATACTACATCTTAAAACAATAGAGAACAATATTACAGCCAAGAATATTTTTGGTACTAGGTGTAAATCAGATATGATATTAAATCCATATGCTAGGGTCAGCTTGTAAGACCTATTGCATATTGATTGCTGCATTTCAGCACTGGTCCATTTTTTCATTAGTATTTTATTGACTTCTATAGAGGTAACAGTAGTGAATATACAGTACTGAAAAATGAACTCCAGCACCAACTGATAATGCAAGTTTAAAAAAAAAAACCTTACTGCTGTACACTTTTAATAAAAATACACAGCAGAGTTCTCAAACAACAAAACTAATCCCCCTCTCACACACACAAGAGGGAAATTATAGTGGCAAAAAGAAACAGGGCAGATCTAGCAGTAAGCTCATAAAGCTGGTAGTAAAATAATGTAGCTACAAAGAGGAGAGCAAAATCAATAGCAAAAATGTACATTACGTATCTTCTCCATGCCCGTCTCCAGTGCTGGGAAAAGCAGGGAATCTTTCTGTTTCTGGCTCCATTTTCTGGAATTCAGCTTTCTGTGACTGACCCAGTTGTCCGCAAATCCTGGTGCTACTACAGTAGATTAAGTGGGGGAAGCAGGAAAAGTGTTTTTAAAAAATCCAAGGACTCAGTCAAAGGGATTCTGGGTCTAAGAGCAGATATCTCTTGGTGCCACCCTCCCTGAAGCCATAATGCCCTATTTTCTCCCTTATCACAATGTAATAATATACCAAACCTCCACAAGGAGGCTTACCATCATGGGAGAGCCTAAAGCCCAGTAAACTGAAGCTGAGATTGACCTTGGGCAAGTCACTACTCCTTTCTGCACCTCAGTTTCCCCACCTGTAAAATGGAGATGCTGATACTGACCACCATGTAAAATGCTCTGTGATCCACTGATGAAGCATTATGTAAGAACCAGGTATTATTATTTATTATTTATTATATTTGTGATGCTGAAATGTGGTGTCACATAGTGTAGACTATGCAGATTGTCAGGATATCATCCTTCTTTCCTGCATGCTGCTTCTGTCAGCAGTGAAACAGTTAATGAGGTTGATTTTGAATTGGCACCACTAGGCTTCAGAGTATTTCTTGAAATAAAGAGGAACAGTTTGTAACTCTCGGAGCTAGTGATTCAGGCTAATGTCATACTCAGGCAGAAATCTCTGCATTGATCCACATGTGGTTCACATTCTGGAGATTTTCTTCTCAAGCTGAAGACTTACTTTAAAAAAATAAATAAGTGAAAGTAAATTGGAGTCTGGAGCACAAGATGCAGCCATCAAGGGGAAAGTACCAGTGAGGTGAGCCACTGCAGGCTGGCCAGTTTGACCCAAGAACAATCTGACTAGTTCCACATTCAATAGGAATGGTCGCAGGCTTCTGGCCCTATGAAAATAGTAAGAGGCTTTTTTGGCTACTGATATTTGTGTATCCAGGAACAGCAAAGAGTCTGGAGGGACCCCAATACTCTGAACCACCTCAATGATTGGGGAGTAGATACAATCAACCATGAGAGATGTGATTGTTTTGGCTAGTTCTTCAAAACATATTCTTTGTCCCACAAAGATCACTTCTGGCAAACAATCACTCTACTGTATTTTGTGAGTGTGCCCACTTTGATTAATTAAGGTTAATTGTGTATAACAAATTGCCATTCAATTTATTCATGATGCTAATGAGTCTTCCTTTTCAGGGGATTTATTATTTGAAAATGTGAACTTTGATCACTTGTCTTTTAACTGAGCAAGGTAATGTGCTTGAAATTAGGAGATGCATTAATTCGGAGGAGAAATGACAGAAGAGAACTTTAGAGAAAATAGCTAGAGCAAATTGGCTGGTTGGCCCTTTTAGAATTCCCTGAGCAAAAAATATGTGGAGAGACTGATACAGCTATTTTCATATAAATTAATTTATCACCTGCTTTACAACCTTGAATATAAATCTCAACTCATTATATATTTGCAATTAGAATACTGCAGCTGTATCCACTTGTTATATAGAGTTTGTAATATTCAGAGGAATACTAAACTAGTCAAACTAATCTGCATTTATCTCCCATGGACTGCCATGATATGACTTAACCTAATTTATGAGAGCATGTGACAGGGCATATCAGACCCTCTGAGGCCCTCTGCTGGAGGCCTCATGGCCCTGCCATACCGTGCCCTCGAAAAAGGCTGTGCCCCACACAGCCAATCAGGACCCAGCAGGTCAGTCAGTATAGGAAGAGCGGCTGGGCCAGAGTAAGTCCAGTTCCTTGCTAGAGTTGGAGGAGTGTGGATGGTGTGTGGCTGGTTGAAGGAGCTGCAATGCCTCAGACAGGGTGGTGTTGCCAGAAGCTGAGGAAAGCAAGAAGGAGCCCTGAGCTTGTTGCTGGGACTCCATCAGAAAAAGGCCCTGAGGTAAGGTGAAGACAGTGCAGGGAAGTGGCCCAGGGAATTAGAGCAACAGTGCAACTTAGATAAAGGGACCCAGCAGATGGCTGCTATCTACAGGGTCCCAGGGTCCCTGGACTGGGACCTGGAGTAGTGGATGAGCCTGGGTCCTCCCCACCCACCATTAGCCACTGAGGGAAGTGGCCTGGACATTGAGGAACCCCAGAGGGTGAACTGAACTGCAGAAAGGCCCTAAGAGGGTGAAGACTTTGTCACCACAGGGGGAGCCCTGGTGCACTGCTCTATCCTGGAGCAGGGACAAATTGAGGGACATGTTACAGAGGGCACTGAGAGAGACCCCCGTTGGACTTGTATCCTGGAAGGGATTTTACTTTGTTTTTATCTCACAGATAGACTGTGTATGACTTGGGCAGAGGGCTGAGTCAGCGAAGGCACCCCAAAGGAAGAGAGTGCAGGCCCACGTGTTCCCTTAGCTGAGTGCTTCCGAGAGGTGAGTGCAACCCCATTACGCAGTAGTATCATGGAAGACTGTTGTCAGCAGTGGTAAGCCACTTTCCATTCTGGTGTGTGATAGTTTTGCCAGTTAAAATAATTTGGTGGTTTAAATATTGTACATTAAAGTTAAAGGTGCACCATCAATGTGAAAATTGCTTTGCTTGTGAAAATCTTTTACCTAGTATTGTTCTAGAATGAGGAACAGGCACAGGTGCCGACTTGTGGGTGCTCTGGGGCTGGAGTACCCCTGCGGGGAAAATCATGGGTGCGGAGCACCCACTAGCAGCCCCCCTATTAGCTCCTGCACACACATCCTGGTGCCTCCTGCCCATCAGCGGCCCCACAGATCAGCGCCTCCCGCTCCATCCCCTTGCCTCCCACCCACCACAAACAACTGTTTCACAGTGGGAGGGAGGGGGGAGGAGAGGGGATGCGGTGGCTGGGGGAGGGGGCGGAACTGGGCAGGAAGGAAGAGGGGCGGGGTGGGGCCTTGGGGGAAGGGATGGGAGGGGGCGGGGCCTGGGGCAGAGCCCAGGGTCGAGCACCCCCCAGCAGTTTGAAAAGTCAGCGCCTGTGGGAATAGGTAAGATTTTTAAATTATTAACAGGTAAGATTATTAAAACTGAATAGTTAGCAGAGAAAAAAAATGAGGTTTTTTTCCATTTGTTTGCTTTGTACATATGACAACATTTTGTGTGTAGTCAGATTCCCTGTACACACAGCTATCCAGGGAGAAACTGGCTAATGGAGAGGACCCTTAATAACATTAACAGGGAAGTAGAAAGACCCTTAAAAACATTTTAAAGATTTTTTTATTATTATTATTTAGGACCTACGTCTTACAGGGCACTATCAGAAAATGATTTTGTTTTTAAATCTTTTTACTCTTCTGAATTTTAGAGTATGGTAGCATTCGAGTAAGAAGAAAATGAATCTGATATTGAGCCCCATTCTCATAAGTGATGTCACTTTTCAGCAGTAGAGTGTCTGCCAGAAGATTCTGAAATGCCAGTTCAAGTCAAAAACTTTAACATTGTTTTTGACATCTTACACCCAGTGAGATGTTTTCAAGAAGTGAACTTTAAAGGGTAGTCTGAGCAAAATGCATTCAGTTTTCTGAACTCTATTGACATTCTTTACTATCAGAATTCTTTGTAATTCAGGCATGTTCCATTTTGGTTCAGCTTCATACAAGTCTTTAGCAAACAGTTTTTCAATGGCCTCATGCATCAGAGAAATTCTTTATTTACTATGTAAAAACAAGGTATCCTCCTGCACTGCTGTAAAGTGGAGAGGGCAATGGGATAGACAAGGTCTGAGATGTAGATCAGGGCAGATTTGTACAGGGGCTTGAATGTGAGGATAGAGATGCTTAAACCTGATATGCTGAGCAAGAGAACTTCAGCAGAGTGATCCAAAGAGGAGACTGACATGGTTTGACTTTGAACAACATTTTAGTGGTAGCACTTTGGTTCATCTTGCAGGAATGGCAATGATATTACCAAGGACACTAAAGTGGAGATGGTTACAATATGAGCAAATGATTTACTCAGGGGAACATACTGGAAAAGTCTGCCTTTGTTATATATTCTGTGGCGTTCTTTCTGTCCAAGTGGTGATCTGCTCTAATTTAATATTTTGATGGACTGCCTTAATATTTAAAATAAAGTAAGCAAAGTATTTACTAAATGAGAATGGAGTGACTCACCCTAGTTTTCTAATAAGTAGGACTCCTAAGAACTTATAAATACATTTTAAAAGCACTTCAGAAGAAAAAAATGTATAAAGGTAAATATTAATAAACTGGGTTTTTTTTAATACGTAAGAAAATATGTCAGCTGGGATATCTCCTTCACACACACTTGCAATAGAATTCATGGCATCTTCCCATTCCAGGAAGATTTTTGCAACTGGCATTTTTCTTCTACAGCATTTAAGATTATTATTTATTAATCATTTGCATTGCAGTAGCACCCTGGGCCCTATAAGGATCAGGGTCCCACTCTGCGAGGTGCTATACAAACATATGTAAAGATACAATCCATGCCTAGAAGAGTTTACAGTCTCAGAAGTAAATAAAATAAGTCATGAATACAGTGGAAACACACTTGGTTCTTATACAGATGCTTTTGCATGGTGTTTACCGTACCCTCGTTTAGGCTGGACTGGCACATGTGATCTCAGCCAAATTCTGCCCTAACACAAGTGTATGCTGAATAATACTGTACAAGTGTACGTGAGGACAGAATATAGCTCTGACAATAGCCAGCACTTTTTAAAGATATATTAAAGGTACCTGATGCTTTATGAGAAATGAGCCATGTGGCACTTTCAACAATTTGAGTTTCATTGTTAAAAGGAGATGCACATTTTGTGGTTCAGAAGGGGGAGAAAGGGAAAAGAAAAGATCCCAGAAAGGCACATTAAAGCCTTCAAATACTGTATCCTGCCAATAACCTTCTGATTCTTCTGAGTCACTCCCACAGAACCAAATCTTGCCTACCTTACTCATCTAGATACTGCTTTTGCTTTCAGTGGGACTGTTTACCATGACTAATGAGAGCAGGATTAGACTCAGTCACTTCTAGATGTTTAGATGAGTATCCATTTTTTTAAAAAGAGCCATTTTTGTTTTCTCCTACTTAGGCTCACTTCTAGTCTTAGTCTGAAAATACCTCCCTGTTGTGTGTGAAGCAATAGTAATTAAGAACATAGAGATGAGTTCGTAAAATAATTATTGCATTTAATAAAATGCTAAACTGAACTATGCATGGTGGGGAAAAACTTCTCTGGGCACCCACAGAATTCCACCCCCTTTGTATTTTGACTCAAAAAAACGAGTGTAGGAGGAAGAATGGTGCAGTGCTTAGAGCACTAGTCTGAGCGCTTGTCTACACTTCTGCTTAAGTCGATGTAACTTGCATCACACGGGGGTGGGAAAAAGCCCCCCCTCCCCCGAGCAACGCAAGTTACATCAATTTAAAGCAGTGTCCACACCGCACTATGTTGGTGAGAGATGCTCTCCTGTCAACATAGCTTCTTCCTTTTGTTGCGCTGTAGTAATTATGCCAATAGGAGAGAGCTCTCCTGTCAGCATAGCACATCTTCAGATGTGCTACAGCTGTGCAGTTGCATTGGTGCAGTTGCACCAATGTAGCACGATAGTGTAGACTAGCCCTGGCAGACCTAGGTTAAATTCCCTGCTCTACTACAGACTTACAGTGGCAAATCACTTAGCCTTTCTGTGGCTCAGTTCCCCATGTGTGAAATGGGGATAATAATGTTTTCCTATGCCATACGGGTGTTGGGAGGATAAATACGTTAAAATAGTTATGTGCTTTGAGATCTAGTGACAAAAAGTGCTATATAAGAGTTGTTAAAGTGGATTATTTTATTCAAGCAAAATCGTGCAAAAAAATGCAGTGACCATAGCCATCTTGTTTCCCTTCTCCCAACTCCACGCATGTAAGTTCCCCTTAGTGTTCTCAGGACTGTATGGTATTTATTCTGTCCCAAGCTATTTACCTAGCAATAGATATAATCCACCCCTCAACCTCTCATCCCAATGCCCTCTGGCAAGTAGTAACACACAGCCAACAAAACAAGCTAGAAGCATTACATCACCAGAACAGGTTTCAGAGCAGCAGCCATGTTAGTCTGTATCCGCAGAACAAACTCACATTAACTGATCAATGCCTGAGGGCATGACACTGCTACCAGCAGCTTCTGAAAGCTAGCACTTTCAGACTAACCCTTTCATGCGTGCCCTGTATATCACATATATACTGGATGAAAGAGGATAAATATCCTTTATTCATGTCAGCTTAACAACAACGTGAGTTGGAAGATTGTGTTGCTAGTAAAGAACTAAGATACACCAAGAACAAAATATATGCTGACAGTAAAGTATCAATGAAAGACCTACCATACCTTGATTAAGTGGTTTAATTAATTACTATATTGCAGTCTTGTTCCACGCTTAAAAGATTTTAGCTATGAAAATCACAAGAGCAAACTAAATCATCTAGCACTTATGCCATAACACCAGCAAGCAAATTTACTATAATATAATATAGTTATAGAGCAATTAAATTGTAAGATTAATGTTTGTAGGTAGTAAGTAATCAGTTATGCCTTATTCAAAATATTATTTGATAATTTGCAGTTCTTAACAGTATTTTCTAAATCAGTCTGATACTGAAAATCAGTCTTTTATGAAAGAGTCTTGCAATCCTGACAGGAGTCTGCAGTGATTCTCACTAGCCCAGTAGAAATTAACCATGATGTGGTGGCTGGGACTCATGCACTCCAGAAAAGAGTATCACTGATATTAATTTCAAGGAGTGGGTAACTACTGGAAGGATGACTAGGTATGCAGGATACAAATCGGTGGTCCATGAAAAAGGCACTTTAATCACTGACCAGGGAAACGAACGTTTGATAATAAGAAATACATCACACTTCAAAGTCAGACACAGACCCTTGACAGTTGAGGAGAGGAGGAGGAGGATATTTAAGCAACTCCCAAGACTTTAGCATTGACATCTCCTCTGAAGCATTGTCCCAGAAGATAAACTGTAGGTCTCTGTGATGACTGATCAATGACTCCACAGAGACAGTGACATGGACTTTATGGCTTGTTTCCTTTTAGGTTGTAAGTTTAGGGGGCCGGAACTGCCATTTACTATGTGTGTATACCCTGCCTAGCACAATGGGCTCCCAGACTGGTTGAGGCCTCTAGGTGCTATTGCAATAGAAATAATAAATATTATGCTATTGTTGGGACACAATTAAACAGTGTGAATATTTTGTTGCTAGGATTAGTTTCAATGGGGGAGGTATCCACTTCATTATTGGTTCATCTGGGCTAGGGCTAAAGCAGTCTGCAAGTTACTAGAGGTGCTGGGGGTTCTGCCGTACCCCCTGGCTTGAAGTAGAAATAACAACCCAAATGCATGGTTTCCGCCTTCAGCACCCCTACTATAAAAATTGTTCCAGCACCACCGCAAGCTACACAGAGAGCCATGGAGCTATAAGGGCCAGACATGTCCTTTGCAGGTGAAAAATCCCCTGTGTTTACACTGAGATACTGAAATGCTGTCTCCTCTCTATCAGGAGGGGCATTAGTGTTTTAGGTGCTACTTGCTAGTACTGTACGATCTGAGCTCAATGGCTTCACTTTTAATAAGCATTGCTCCAAATTCCAAAATTTATTTATTCCAAAAATACATTGTAACACAGGGTTATAACTTCTGTATGTACATGTCTCTTGGTCATGAGATCCTTTGCCTTGTAATTTCAGCTCCTGTGTTTTATTGTACAGTAAATAACTGAGATACGTTGCAAAACTTAGCATCTAGCATTACTGGCTAAGATATGATTTTGCTTTTAACAATGTGTTGGAGAGACTTTACGCTTCAGTATCTTTGATGTTTACTATGTTTATGAATTGTTGCGGTGTTCCATAAAATATAATATTCTGTTTCTGTGGTATCAGTAGAGTTCTCAGGCTCTGTTCCGATGACATCATTCTAATTAAGCATTCAGAAGTTGCTTAGCACTGCCCCAGGGAACCCAGATTCTGAGCTATTAGCACCTCTGTCTAGCACAGAGAAAAATGCCACGCCTCTCATATCTGGAAGGTGGCCCATTAACATGATGTAGTAATGAATAGCTCAGCTGAGCATGTTCACAGAGAATTATGCATGTATGCATAAATGGAGAGGAGATGGCCCCCTGAGATTAAGGATTGATATCCTAGAGTTAAATCTTTTCCTGGTGTAATTCCATTGGCTTCAATAATTTGGATCTGTGTGTTAAGCCAAATACACATGGTTCTCTTATCCTTATCTGTGCTCTAATAGGGCCAAATTCTACGCTTAAGGGCCAGTTATGGAAGGAAATTGACCCATTTCTTAACAATGGTCGTTAACAATGGAATCCTCCTGAGGCCCCTTTCACTGATGCTAAAAATTAGTTCGGCCCTTGTGTAGAATGGACAAAAACCATTTTCAGCTCCGTTATAGAAAGTATGATTGAGACCTGATGGAATATAGTGTCTATCATGCTTTTTATGGTGTGATTTAGTCCAACACATACCAGCAAATAAGTAATTGTAATACTGGTTGAATTGTCACAACAAAGCATTTTCTATGTGCAGATGGACCCTCAGTTGCACAGGCGCAATCCCATTGACTTGAATTGCATTGCACCAGAGTACCTGAGAGAAACTTTTAACCCTTTTTTCTTTTGAAATATCCTGACTGTGTCAATCCAGTTCTGTCTCTGGGCTGACAGGGGGCTACGAACTGTGGGGGGGAGGGGGGGAGGGATGTAATTTCACCTCAGCAAACAACACTTTCCTCCTCAAAACACACACATGTTCGTTTTTGGCAGCTATTTGCCAAGATTTTATATATATATATAATTATTAAAGAACTAAAAATGATAACTTGAGCTGCGCGAATAGTACAAAATAGTGCTCACAAACAGTTGGATTGAAAATCATGAGTTTGCTTTTATATTCACAGCCTTTTTGGTTCATTCGTTGTGTGTGTGTATATATATATATATATAGATATATAGATATATATGTATTCTTTGCATGAATGTTTGAAAAAGCCAATGTGTTTGTGAGGTCATCTTGAAATCTCTGATTTCTTTCCTACTGTTTATAAGAGATCCATTCATATAATTAGGGAGCAGAAACAATACCATGGGATTTAGATGACCACTTAGACATCAGGAATAATGAACAGCAAATAGAAGACAACACAGTATTATTCCATGTAGGGGATTGAGAATATAGTTCTGCTGTCACCTCCCCAATTCTGTGGATCTATATCCCAAATTCACTATTATATTTTGAATTTTCATTTTTTAAAAATTGATTCTTTAACTTTCTGGGGCTAGTTTGAATAAAGAAGATGCCCTTTCCTATGAAATCGAGATGAAACTAAATAGGAGCCAGAGTAAATCCAGTTTCCAAAAAAGACCCATCTGTGCCAGACAACTGATCTTAATATTTGGTAATCCCATGTATCCCTTAGTTTGCTGTTCTTCTTAATTTTTCAGTTTAACTCTGAGTCTTTTTTGTCCCGTTTGAAATTTTTTATCGTGTTCATCATTTTAAGTAGCTTGGAGGAATCTTTAACAGGAGCATATTGAACTGGCAGTTCGACGGAAGGGCTGCAAACATGAATACATGCCCATCTCAAGAACATAAATTAACTTTGTCTTTGTGTGAAAGTACTGTAAATCCCCCTTGGCTGGTGGCCTATTTCTTAGGAAATGTGTATAAACCATGTGTAAAACTCTGTTGCAGTCATAGTAGAACGTGACACACAGCAGTTCTGGTAAGAGACTGATCTTTATTTCTTGGGTTCAGTCATATGATGTGGGCTTCAGTCAGGAAAACAAAAGATTACACACTAATTGTATGGCAGGAGTCTGTAACCATTAACTACAGTGACAGCTGTTACAAGCACTACACTGTGCATTCATTTGTTCCTTATTGCCCCTACCTGACATGGGGCTGGCTATGTCAAGCTATATTACAAACATTACTGTTCTGTTATATTCCTTTCCTATGTGCTCAGTGCTTTATAACCTTTTTTGGCAGCCAGAAGTTCCAGTGCACTTTATGCCTTCCTTTTCTTTGCTGTTCAGGTATTCTTGACCTTGGCATACCAGTATTGAAAGTTGCAACCAAGTAAGAGGTTACATGATGCCAGTCCTCTATACTGATATAGAAGAAACTTCATGCAGAAAAAATTGCACCCAAAGTAGTACGAATGCTGCCCATCTAAACTCACCATTGCCTGGAATTTATACCCATTTCACAAGAGCTGTAGTAATTTTTGAGTAGGCGTTATGCCATACTAACAGATGGCTATGAGTTCATGCAACTGTTGTATTTAATTCTAAATTAAAATGACTGCTAATATAACTTTATATAACAGTGTAAGGGTCACGTGACAAGAAATGGCTTTGACAACCGTCTTTATTTTACATAGCAAATAGGGGGGTCTGAAATAATTATGATAAAGTAAATATATGTTATATAGGTGTTTTATAAGGCCAAGTTCCATGTCAGTCTCCTTGATTATATGACAGCAATCTTGAGGCCTTTTAGTTACATCATCTATGAGTGCTAAGGTCATTTGAGTTCCAGCTGAAAACCCTGAAATGATTGTCCATCTTGAGCTTTCACAGAGCCTATGCAAATGCTCTCTGGTTATCACCAGTGGCTTCCAGCAATCTTCCAGTTGGTGCTGAAGGTGTTGTTTTTGACATATTATGTCCTAAATGGTTTGGGATCTAGCTAAGTGAGAGACTACACACAAATAATACATTAACAATGATTATTTTAAACATGATTTGAACAGTAAAATATTATTGATTATACGTCCAGACCTCTCTCTAAAAAAAACAAAAATGCAAAATCCCAATTAGTCATATGTAGACATAAAGTTTGAGACTGAATGTGGCAACTCTTACACGGTCCTGTGTCAGGGCTTGATCCAAGTTGTAGAATCCAAAGAGCTTCTCTTTCCTTACAATATGACATTCAAAAGCATGGGCAGCTGTTAAAGCCTGCTCCTGACTAAATTTGCAGAGTGGATCCCACTCTACTGGTCCCATCTCTATTACTTTTCATTTCTGCAGGGTGCCCTGTCTGCAACCTCATGAATGTTGTTTTCCAAGATGCTTGATATTGATCAGAGAATCTTCAACCTTTCAATCATTTATTTCAGCTAATATTTTCCTTAATAGGTGTCAATATCATCGACTGTTGTCATTCCTACCTGCGTTTCTGACTTTCCAATTTTGTCCAGATCATCAGCTGCCTCAATTCTGTATATAACAATGTGTGATGGAATCCACTGAAAATTCAATGTATTGCCTCGCTTTCCATTCCTCTGAACCTCCTGATGAATTGCATTGTTGATAGCGTTCTGGTTTCTTCTAAGGGAACCAAGAATCGTGGCCTGCAAGTCAACAAACATCATAACACCTGCCTCTATTTCTGCTCTGTTTATTTCTTGTGGTGCAATGAGAATTGCTTTCATGTCAGTCATGTAACTCAAGCTGCTATATCTCTGACTAATGCTCTTTCTATTTCTGTCTCTATAAGGCCACTGGATGAAGACACCACAACCACCATTCTTGAAGGATTTGTCTGAGGAACTATCACTGTACACAGCATCTGTTTGCATTGTGACTGATACTGTTAGATGTTCTTTTCTGCAATTTTCTTTGGTGTAGCCAAGTCCAAATATTCCTTTGAGCAAAGTTCCAAAAGGGAGAAACATTTACTAAAGTAAATAGGTTAATGTGGAGGAATTACTGGGCATACAAGGTTCTTCATGCACTCTACCCTCTTAACATCATCAGATGCTTCCATTTATTCAGTAGTATTTATACACCTTTTGAAACGAGATGATAATTTCAGACTTGATTTGATTTTCCATTTCCTGAATAGATCAGAACAATGATGACATTCAGGTAGGGAATGAAGATGATTTTCATACCAAATTAGCTGTTCTTTTCTTTTGTCTCCTAGATTCTAAGGCCGGAAGAAACCATTGTGATCATCTAGTCTGGCATGCGTTCTATAGGAGGTCATAGAACTTCCCCCAAATAATTCCTAGAGAAGATCTTTTAGAAAAACAGCCAATCTTTTGATTTTTGTCAAAGACAAACAATCCACCACAAACATTGGTAAATTGTTCCAATGGTTAATTATTCTTACCCTTAACACTTTACTCCTTATATCCAGTCTGTATTTTTCTAGTTTCAACTTCCACCATTGGATCCTGCTATACCTTTTTCTGCTAGATTGAATAGCCCATTATTAAATATTTGTTCCTCATGTAGGTATTTATAGACTAATCAAGTCATCCCTTAACTTTCTCTTTGTTAAGCTAAAGAACTTGAGCTCCTTGAGTCTATCACTATAAGGCATGTTTTCCAATCCTTTAATCATTCTTGTGGCTTGTCTCTGAACCCTCTCCAATTTATCAGTATCTTCCTTGAATTGTGAGCACCAGAACTGTACACGGTATTCTAGCAGCAGTCCCACCAGTGCCAAATGCTGAGGTAAAATTACATCTCTACTCCTACTCAAGGTTCCCCTGTTATACATCCCAGGACTGTATTAGCGCTCTGGCCACATGGGGCGCGCATGTTCAGCTAATTATCCGCCATGACCCTCAAATCTTTCAGTCACTGCTCCCTGGGATAGAGTCCCCCACCTTGTAAATATGGCCTGCATTCTTTGTTCCCAAACTTAAGAGTCTAATGATCTGATATTTACATTTAACCATATTAAAACACATTGTTTTCTTATGCCCAATTTACCAAGCAATCTATATCTTTCTGAATCAGTGACCTGTCTTTTCACTATTTACCACTCCCCTCAATTTTTCTGTCATCTGCAAACTTTATAGGTGATTTTCTTTTTTCTTCCAGGTCACTGATAAAGATGTTAAATAGCATCAGGCCAAGCACCAATCCCTGTGAGAGCCCACTGGAAACAGGCCAGCTCGATAAAGATTCCCTGTTTACAGTTACACTTTCAACAGGTTTAACATCAGACTTCTGTTAACAATTTGCTGTTGAAGTCGATTTTACAGCTCCAGTTATCATGTGAACTGTGTAAACCTGCAAAACATTGATCTTGGCAAGATTACTGTGAGCACTGTGTGACTAGACAGGTAAGGCATATTCACATACTGGGCAAACTATCAAGCAGTGTACTGTTTTCAGTGTCCTAACACATGAACCCCAATTACTGCCTGTGATATATCCTAGAAGATTCAGTCTCTTCTTTGTTTTGGCTGCTGGTCCAAACCTTAGTTCTGTGTCAAAGGTCACTCCAAGGTATACTGGATTCCCTTCAATGTCAATATCTTCTCCATTTTGTCATTTTTCAGACTGTAGTTGAATGATCTCTTGTGGCTTGTAGTAAAACAGGTGGACTTTGTTTTTGCTGGATTCAGCTGGAATTTATGTTCCTTTGCCCACCTAGTTACATTTCTGAGTCCTCATTCAATTCATTTTTCAATATATCTGTTTCACGACCCATGATACGAAGCACAGTATCATCTGCATATGTGTATACAGATGATTTCAAGCAACCTGACAGTCCAGAGGAGGACAGCAGAAAAAGAAGAAGACTTAAAACTGAGCCCTGAGGAGCTCTCACCCTGAATGGCCTTGTCTCTGAAAAAATGTCATTTAGGCTTACTGTGTTGTTTTTGCTATGTTGGTCCCAAGACATGGGAGAGACAAGGTGAGTGAGATAATATATTTTATTGCACCAACTTCTGCTGGTGAAAGAGTCAAACTTTCAAACTCCACAGAGCTCTTCATCAGGACCTGATAAAGAGCTCTGTGGAATTTGAAAGTTTGTCTCTTTCACCAACAGAAGTTGGTCCAATAAAAGGTCTTACCTCACTCACCTTATATGTATCATTTAGTTTTACTGTTTGTTTTTTTCCTGTATAGTAGAAAAATCTCTTATCCAGAGGAACATTTTTTTCATGGATTCCCATCTCACTGAGTTTCACTAAGAACTTATCATGCCACACTCTATCAGATATTGCACTGAGATTCAAAAAGACTTCTTTTGATGACTGTGGTAGCTTTTGTTGGAAACCATTGATATTAGGCTGACAGAAGAACACCAGTAGGTCTGTAGTTGAATGCAAAGGCCTGTATATCATTTGGGTAGCTTCTATCTTCTCTCTTTTTAGAAGTCCCCATAGATGCCTTGATTGTACTGTCCTTTCTATTATCTTACATAGGTGAACTGGTTAAAAAATACAGGCCTAGAGCTTCCCAGAGAAGAGGGATTCCTGCCAGTCTTAAGAAAAGGAACAATAACAGCTGACTTCCACTTTTTAGGTACCTTCCTTATTGTCCCATGATTCTTTATGATGTCCAACAACCTTACTTTAGTCTTCTAAAACTGGTCTATCATGTAGTCGTAAATGAGGTCCAGTCCAGGGGATTTTCTTCATCTGAGCTTCACGATTGCATCTTCTAGTTCATCTATGAGAGATCTTTCTGAAGACAGATATTCAACTAGATCTGTACACACTTTTAGATTATTTCTTTCCTCCTGAGTAATCCATTTGTGTGTTTTGCAATGTCTCTATCCTCATCTTTTTGTGTGCACGTGGTAGTCCTGGCGTAATATTCAACCAGCATATTTACAGACTTTGTCATTGAATGCTTCTATAGCTCCATTTTTCAGGAGGTTGGTGTTCTTTAGAATGTAACCTTAGTCTGATTATTCTTGATTCACTTCAAAATCATCCATAAATCTTTTCCTCTTGGAGTATTCAGACTTTCATGAGTCTCTTCCCAACGCCTTCTACATTCAGCTATTTTCATGGTGACTTCTTTCAAGACTTCATTTCATTTTCATCTGTCCTCTTATGTGTCTCCCAGGTTCCATTCAACCACCAATCAAACTTGACTCCTTTCCTTAATAAGATCCATTGCCAGTATCGTTCCAATGTGGGACCCATTTCTTCCTCTTGGGATGCTCTTTTTTTGCTAATTTCTGCATGGCAGATTCAGAAAATTTAACATTTTCTGTGACATCCTGTGACATTTTGGAAACTACCCAGACCAGTAAGATGAGCTGCAGTCATGTATTGAGGGTCCTTAGATGAGACCAAAGACCAATTTCAGACCTGCAGCCCTGTCCACAAGTACCACAGATGAAGACAATTGTAGAGGAATGTGTGCTGCTTTTAGCTTTACGCCCCACATGTCTCTTCTTCATTGCAGCAATCCATGATCTTTCAAAATCTTTCAGTCCAAGATGCCAGAGCTGGCATCATCAGATTTTGCCATGGGCTTAGAGCTCCCACGTGTTGAGGTCAACGTTGGAAGACTAGACATTGGCCTTGAAAGTATCTTTGTAATATTTTCTTAGTCTGCACCTAAAATGAGTTCCAGACTGCAATTCTCTGTTAAAGATGGCCTTCAGGATTCTATATCAAATATACAGACCTCATGGCCACACTGTCTCAGCTGCGCTCTCACTATATAAGTTTCAATTCCTGTGAGATTACAGCAGTCAGGGCATTGGTGTTTGGCACCAAATCTTGCAATTTAAATCCCATTATCTTCTATAGATACTGTAGGTGAAATTGGTTCACGGTGTTTTATGTGGTGTTAATAAGTAATCCACATATTGCAGGTATAGAGGAGTGTGGTGATGACAATGGCATGGTAAACATCAATTTTTGTTAGCAGTCTGACACCACGTTTATTCTAGAGATTATTCTGAATTTTTTTAAGGCATTGCTGGCTGCACCAGTGTGCTTCGTAATGTCATCATCCATTATTGCACATCATGAAACCACACTGCCTGGGCAGCAAAATTTGGCAACAAGCTTGAGTGGTACATCATTGATGGACACAACTGGAGTAGTTGCGGTACATCCTGGTACAGGCTGGACCATGACTTCTGTACTCTTTAGGCTGATAATTCCAAGTGCTTTGCTGCACATGCAAAGCAGTCACTGAGCACCTGAATGCCCCTGAGTTTATGGGCCAATAAAGCAAAATCATCAGCAAACAGTAATTCATGAATAATTGTCTTTGCATTGCTTGTGTGAGAAAACAAAAGTTACAGATTCAAGACACCTCCATCCATACAGTACTGCATATAAATGCCACACTGTCTGAATGCATGTACTAGAACAGCTGCAACCATGATGCCAAATAATGTCAGAGCAAGAACACAGGCTTGTTTTACTCTATTGGTGACAACAAAGGGAGCTGAGAAGTAGCGGTAGTCAAGGACACTAACCTGCATTCCGACATGAAAAGATTTAATAATGTTGACAAATGTATCAAGGCAACTGAACTTGCAGAAGACTGTCCGCACGCCATGTCGATTTACAGAATAGGAGGAGATTTACAGATGTAGGAGAAGGCATGAACTTTTAAATACAAGTTAACTTATTGCCCACAGAGGTACAAGGTGTTTAGGTTGCCCTGATACTCTTGCACTTTTCCCCCTTCTAATTCCTGGATGATATGAAATGGAAATACTATTTAACACCAATATCACTAGCATATGATATGCAAAACATTCATTATATCAGCTATACTTCTGATACCACATCTCAGATAAGAATCTGAATAGTAGCATCCTGTTGGATGTGGTATTGTGCAGTTACAGGGAGAGAAATCCAGCCTTTGGTTTTACCTCTCTGTCCCAGAGGGAAGTAATAAAAATTGAAATTCTAGGAGGACTAGGAATAAGAGAGCTAGGAGGCTGAGGAAGTAGGCAGTCTTTGCTGCCTCTCCCTTGCAATGATATAATAATCAGTTACTGCTGTTATCCTAAGCACGTGTTGAGTGCCAGTGTATAGTCCTTGACACTGCACAGTTTGAAACAAACACTGCAGTTTACCAGAGGGAAAGATACAAAGGCTAATAAAGTGGAAGGATATTCCCTGCTTCCCATGTATATTTCCCCATACTTTGTGTCATGTAAATTCTGCAGATAAGAATTTAGCCTTTTTTGTATTGCCATAAGAAAGGAAATGTCTATGGACACATCAGAAACTTTGTTATGGTCACTTTACCTCAACAAAGATATAGCAGAAATAGAGGGTTCAGAAATGGGTGACAAAATAGCTAACAACATGGAAAGATTTCTATATGAGGCAAGACTGAAAAGGTTAAGACTGTTTAGGTTAGAAAAGAGATGAACAAGAGAACATGCGAGAGATTCATTAAATAATGAAGAGAGAAGATGGATCAGGCACTCCCTATCTACCCTTTCTCATAATACAAGAACAAGGAAATTTTCAATGAAATTCAAAGGCAACACATTTAAACCCGATAAAAGAAAATTATTTTCTACATAATGTATAATTAACATGTGACATGCATTGCCGCAACATACTGAGGCCAAAAACTTAGGATTTTGAAAAGATTAGGCATTTATATGGACAGTGAGAGCAGCCCACAGTGATAGTAAATAGTCTGAATGCTTAAAGGCATAAGCCAATCACTATACTAACGGATAGGGTTTAGGAAGAAATTTACTGTATAATCAAGTTAGTCCATAATTGTTTACTGCAGAGCGTAGGTGCTGGAACTAGGGGTGCCGCACATCCTGGCTTCAAATAGTTTCCATTAAACACAGGGTTTACAGTTTGGTTCAATGGCTCTCAGCGCCCCACTGTAAAAATTGTTCCAGCCCCCCTGCTGCAGAGTTTCTTGTACCTTCCTCTGAGGCATCTCATGTTGGCCACTTGCAGAGACAGGATACTGGATCAGATGAGCTACTGGTCTGATTGAGTAAAACAATTCCTGTGATCATGGATAGTCACCATAATCACCCCATGAGGAGACACAAGACATGAAGCATATGTATGTTGCTGGAAATATCTAGAGATGACCTCTTACTGTGAACAGAGTTTTTCTTTTTGCCTTATGTAGTTGTTCAGGAGTGATATTTTCAATATTATACTCTTTTACTATATTATTTACATAGTCTTTAAAGGTCTGAATGTGTTTTTCCTTTTTTGCTTGCATGAGTTGTTCAATTTCATTATCTGTTAGTACAGTAAATCTTTCTTCTGTAGACAGGGACTGCTCTGTTACAATTACCTCCTGTCATCTATGGTTCCAGGGAAGGTGCTGCCAGCTGGAGAGAACTGTAAAGCAGCTTGAGTGAATTCCCCAGGTTTTAAGTTTTACAAAGATTAGGACACAATTATCTCTCCTTCCACATTAGGAGAATGATCATGTGATAGTGACCTACTGTAAGTCTGAGTATCAGGCAGTAAGAGCTTGGATGCTTACCAAACTTCTGAGGTTTGTTTGACATTTTTATTGTGTATAAATACTACATTTCATATAAACTGATAATCACATATACAAGGTGTAAAAATGGAATATGAAAATATATTTCATCTGATACTTAGCCACAAAATAATAGGAGGAGAATCTATTAAAATGTTTCAGCTTCGGACATGAAGGGCACTTCCCTCTAGGGATTCACACATACACTCTCATTGTAAATACAGTGAATAACTTGTGACATATGTACATTTGAAAATAGTGACAGCCACTGCATATTTCAGAATTCCTTTTCACAAAGGTGACCTGAGTGAATTTTGTCACAACTGTATATATGGCCCCCAAAGCCTTCTGCTTTTTTAATCTTGACAAAATAAAATCTTGCAACATAACCACACTGTTTCCACAAGGGTTGATCTCAGACCAAAGGGCAAATATGAAATAACTGTGGCCAGATGATTAAATTCAGAAAAGACAACTGCAAAAAAAGAATCCCAGTAACTGAACTATTGTTATAATGTTAACAGGTGAGGTTCATCAAAGTTTATTCCTCTGGTCCATTCTGGCGCTATAGGAACTAACCTTAGCCACAGTGGGTATCTTTATCTGCCTTAGTAAGACACAGAAATTTGCTTTGTAAAGTTGTTTTCTCAAATTTTTAACCAGTTTCCAGTGAACTGATACAGTCCAAAAATGCTAAATCAATTTTAAAAACATTTAAATCAGTCTCTGCTTAATAGCCTGTTCCTTTTATATGTAGCTAGGTTAATTGACAGTAATAATCACAGTATTCTTTTTCTTGCTCAGACTACATCTATACACACACAATAATCGAGGAACTTAGCTTTTAAGGAAACCTAAAAAGATCGCCATAGTTTCCTAATATTATGGTTACCAAACATATCACTGTTGCAGATCACTGCAAGATCTATCCATTTTATCTCTCATTTACTTGTTACTGGTGGATAAGATGGCCGTGTACCCCTCAGAAATATTAAGATTAAACTCCTACATGCACTTCAGCTTCATAATTTTGTGCTTGTGGCCATGACTGCTGTTAGCTGCAGTTGGGAACAATAGTCTGCCTTCTTAGAAAAATCTATATCCTTGCACATCTTCATTAGAATGAATAATCATCTGCATCAAATAGGGAAAAAGCATTAAAGATACGCAACCTAGAGCAATGAAAAAGAAAATTAATTAAACAGTAAGAAGACTATTTCTATCCAGCTTAGCTATAACTGTATTGTCTCCAAATAACAAACTGACATTTACAAAGTGGGAGCAGAGCTCAATCTGTAACTTAAACATTGAAAACCACACAATACAAGGTGGAATGCCTTTAACTTAATTATATATTAAAGAGAATGTTTTCAGAGGAGAAAAATGAGATTTCTCCAACAGTAGTTCATGTGCATTTTAAGGAACCTTGTGGTAATCTTCTGGAATTGGGCTAGCAAAATGTTTTCAGCTGGTCCTATATGTCCCACACTTGGGATAGTCATATATACCACTGCAAAGTGAGTGCAAAAATCTATCAAAGCGTAGCATTTTATACCCACTTCCTGCTGGTGTAAATAACTACCTAGATGCAGGATAATGGTGAATGGAGTCTATCGTTCTGAAAGGTTGGGTTTTTTTAATTTAAGAGGGTATGTGGTAGCTTTTGTCACATTAGTAGGATACAATGAATAGGTGCTGGAACTACAGGTGCTGGGAGTGCTGCCGGACCCCCTGGTTTGAAGTGATTTCCATCATAGAGAGTTTACAGTTTGGTTCAATGGCTCTGAGCATCCCCACTATAAGAATTGTTCCAGCATTCCTGATACAAGGGATAAGGGGACAGCTCCAGCAGCAATTCCTGGAGTCAATTTTGCCTGAGGACACAGACTGCTAGAATGCTTCTGGGGTCACAGGATGGGTAAAGCATGCAGGAGCAGCAACTGCTACATCTCTTGAAAGGTTGCAGAGTATGCTCCAGACCCAATACCACCAGCGAGTGCAAAAGGAAAAGTAGGGCTATCGTGGTGCTAAAACACACCCCTTCACATATTCACAAAGAGCAAGTAGAAAGATTCCATCTGCGCCTGTGCCCTGTCTCCTCAGCCCTGCACAAATCTGTAAGGGCAGCCAAAACCTGGCCATAAATATTTAGGAGCTCTATTTTCTAACTAATATTTTTATTATTATGTGATGAATCTGCTAAGCAGGAAACTACCATTCCCCATCAATCTCTCTTTTCACTAATCTATGGCATGCAGGCACATCCTCTTCCACTGGCCAAGCAGAAGAAGGGGGCAGAAATGCCATGGAAAGACCCTGACCCAGGAAGGAATCTGGACTTTGAGGAAGCTGTGGCAGCATGGCAAGCCAGAAGCAGCAGAGAAGCTGGATATAGGGGGAAATTACCAAGGATCTGTGCACCAAGCAGGCTGCAGCAGAACCCAGGGAACCATGCCTGAATAGGGTGTGACTGTCGGGCATTGTAGGCAGGTTCAGGTCTGTGGGGAAGCAGTAGAGACTGGGCAGGAACAAAGACACACCTCTAACTGAACCTGGCCTAGAAGCCTGCAAGCTCATATTTGCTTTAATAGAAGACTGGATAGAAGAGGGCACCCAATCACTAGGCCTGAAGAACCCTAATTCTCTGTTAGGCTGCCCGTAGGGACTCAAATAAGAACCATGAGTGGTGGGTAGGGGAGGCTGGGGGAGGCAGTGCCTCCCCAAACAGCCAGGCATGGCCTTGCCCACACTCTGCCCCCAGGGCCGTGCTTCAGCAGAGCTGTGCTGGGCTCCAGTCCAGGGGGCTGGAGTGCCCTTGTTGCCAAGAAGGCTAACTGCATATTGGGCTGCATTAGTAGGAGCATTGCCAGCAGATCGAGGGAAGTGATTATTCCCCTCTATTCGGCACTGGTGAGGCCACATCTGGAGGTTGAATCCAGTTTGGGGCCCCCACTACAGAAAGGATGTGGACAAATTGGAGAGAGTCCAGCAGAGGGCAACGGAAATGATTAGGGGCCTGAGGCACATGACTTACAGGGAGAGGCTGAGGGACCTGGGCTTGTTTAGTCTGCAGAAGAGAGGAGTGAGGGGGGATCTGACAGCAGCCTTCAACTACCCGAAAGGGGGTTCCAAAGAGGGTGGCTCTAGACTGTTCTCAGTGGTGGCAGAGGACAGACCAAGGAGCAAAGGTCTCAAGTTGCAGTGGGGGAGGTCTAGGCTGGATATTAGGAACCACTGTTTCACTAGGAGGGTGGTGGAGCACTGGAATGGGTTACCTTGGGAGGTGGTGGAATCTCCTTCCTTAGAGGTTTTTAAGGCCCAGCTTGACAAAGGCTTGGCTGGGATGATTTAATTGGGGATTGGTCCTGCTTTGAGCAGGGGGTTGGACTAGACGACCTCCTGAGGTCCCTTCCAACCCTGATGTTCTATGATTCATGCCACCCTGCTTCCCGGGACTGGGGCGGCTGCAGCAGCGGTGCCACGTGCTTTCCCTGCGGGCGCTGGGGAGGCTGCAGCGCTGCTGCTGTGCACTCTCCCTCCCCCAGCGCTCCGGGGCTGGGGCAGGGCAGGAAGACTGAGTGCACTAGCCAGCCTGGGACGGAGGCCAGCGGCTGTGGTGGGGGGTTCTGGGGTGTGTGGAAGGGGTTGGGCTGGGGGCTTGCTTCCCCCAGCCAGCGGTTCACATGCCGCCCATGATAAGAACTGCTATTGCTTCACTTTGAGTTGTAACAGTTATGCCTCTGTCGCTAGGGGGTATTTGCAGTCTTTCCCTTTCCTGCCAGCCTTAGTAACATACCCCTTCACTGTAGCCACATATCTTAGTACAGTGGTCCCCAAACTTTTCAAGGTCATGCCCCCCCTTTACTCCTGTTCACGGCCCCCTCCTGGAACTGGGGCCGGGAGTGGGGCCACTGCTCTACGGGGAGGGGAGTAGACAGCGGTAAGGGGGCTGAGGCTGGGGACGAGGTTGGGGCCGGGAACAGAGCTGTGCCTGGGGACCGAGGCTGGAAGTGGGGCTGGGGCCAGGAGCGGAGCTGCGGGCAGGAGTCGGGGCTGGAAAGGAGCTGAGGGCAGAGTAGGGCTGGATGGCGCTCCCTCCACGCCCCCCAGGGGGGCTGGCCCAGGCCTCGCCATGCCTCCCCAAACATTCCTCTGTGTCCCCTTATAGGGGCGGGCTGTGCCCATGGGTTGAAGACCTCTCTCTTAGTGGTTATTGAGACCCACCAGGAGTAGCAGCTTCGGGGCTTGCCCGTGAGTCCTAGTCCACCTGGTGCACTACTAGAACACTAGAGGTTTGGTGTACCGCAGCACTGAGCAGGTATCCGAATGACAGTAGTAATCTTTAGATAGCACTTTTTAAAGTGGTGCCCAAACATTAACTGTAAACACAGCAGCAGACCTTGTCTTTACAGGGGGATGAATGTACTTATTGGCAGGAAAGCTACAGCATGAAAAATATTTAACGAGCAAAGGTCCAGTCCTCCTTTCTATACGTGGGCAAAAACCCCCATTTATTTTCAATAAAATTTTACCTTCGTAAAGGTTGGACATCTCTTTAGTAAGAAAAGCCTTTTACAGTAGAACTTCTTTATTATGGGCCAATGATCTAGAGATCTGGGTTCAGTTACCAAGCTTATGTCCTAATGTCCTGTGGAATCAAGAAGCACCACCTTTCAGGCTGACTGAAGCAACAGCATTGATGGATTCAGAAGGAGTTATATCCAAGCATCCTTGGGATAGCAAAGGTCATAGTAATGTAAGGCCATGATAGTGGAGCACCTTTAGGGAAAACATGGAACCTTTTATGATACCAAAATATGGTATCAGTGTTCTCTTTATAATCTTCCTTTTTTTGTTTCTTAAGGGTAATAAAAGAAATGACAGGAATATGTGTTTGTGTGTCTGTGTATATATATATATATATATATATATATATATATATAAAAACAGGTGTTGCTCTATTGGTATAAAACCTAAGATACACCATTACTATTGTACAGTAATAATAAATATTCCTTTGTAGAAATTTATATCTCAGATTTATACTTGCAACTCTGTAAATAAGTCTTTTGCCCCAATTGCAATTTCTGTTCCCAAAAGAAAATAACATTGTTTAAGAGCATGGCTCAGGCATTTTTGAAAGTACTGTAGTTTTTAATGAAAAAGTAGCTCATTTTTAAGTACATGTATACACATAGGATTCAGTCCCACATGGGGACGTGCAGACATATTCCTTGCATATCCCCTGTAGCAGCCTGCATGTACACCACCACCAACCAGGCTACTCTGCGTTGTACTACCAAACCCCTTCACAACTCTCTGACCTTGCCACTATCTGCAAAGAAAGAAAAGGGGGCATACAGGAGGTAAAGACACACAGAAAACTTCTGTGCATAATTACTTCTGGTGGGGGTCCAAAGTCAGAGAACGTACAACTCCTGAATACACATATCCACTAGAATGAGCTCTAAGAGCAGGTTGGGACAAGCTAACAAGTCTGCAGCCGAAGGGTACCTTATGCTGCAGGGAGATGTCTGCTTCAAGCAGTGGGGATTTTTTAACTGTTCCTATTACTTTAAGATTTATTGGTTTACCTGCTAGTTTGTAAAGTGCCATTCTGGCAGTTGGTAATAATTCTCACTGGTGCTAGACAGGAAACTCCAAATTTAGTAGATAAATAAAAAAAATCAAAAATAATATGAACACAAACCCCTCTACTTGTGCATCAACCTCTTCCTGCTGGCCACAGAAATAGGGTTGCCAACTGTCTAATCGCACAAACCCAAACACCCTTGCCCCACCCCCTGCCCTGCCCTTTCTCTGAGGCCCTGCCCCCGCTCACTCCATTCCCCCTCCCTCGGTTGCTCGCTCTCCCCCATCGTCACTCACTTTTACCAGCCTTGGGCAGGGGGTTGGGGTGTGGGAGGAGGTGTGGGCTCTGGGCTGGGCAGTGAGACTGAGGGGTTTGGAGTGTGGGAGGGGGTGTGGGCTCTGGGAGGGACTTTGGGTGTGGGAGGGGGCTCAGGACTGGGACAGGGCTTTGGGGTGCAGGAGAGGGTGAGAGGTGCAGGCTCCGGCCAGGTGGCACTTACCTTGGGCAGCTCCCAGGAAGCGGCCAGCATGTCTAGCTTCTAAGCTCAGGGGCGGCCAGGCGGCTCTGCGCGCTACCACCCCCACAGCTCCCATTGACTGTGGTTCGCAGACAATGGGAGCTGCAGAGTCGACGCTCAGGGCAGGGGCAGTGCACAGAGACCCCATGGCCACCCCTGCACCTAAGAGCCAGAGGGATGTGCTGGTTACTTCCAGGAGCCATGTGGAGCTAGGGCAGGTAGGGAGCCTGCCTTAGCCCCACTGCACCACTGACCAGACTTTTAGCGGCCTATTAAAATCTCCCAGATTGGTTTCAGTATCCATTGGGAGATCGATTCCGATTTTGGGAGACTCCTGACCAATCCGGGAGGGTTGGCATCCCTCCTTTGACAGAAATGAAGCTGGTGACTGCGACAGAATGTAACATGGGGGGAATGTACATACCTCCCATTATTTGGGCTACTGAGGCCTGTGGGTAGTCTTCCTAGCAAGCAAAGATAAACATATATCTGTCTGTATTTTTAGCTGTGGGAGGGAGTAGAATTTTTCCCATGCTCACGAAAAAATATCCAGATTTTTTAAACACAGGATTTGGCCCATAAGGATTTTTCTAGACTTTTGTCAGTTTTGGTATTTGGCAATTAAATGCATGTACACTAATCAGTACACTTTAATTTAAAAGGTTGTTTTACATATTTAGTTACTTATATTTTTAAGTAAGAAATGCATAGAGGATATTCTGATATGAAATTTTAAATGAAATGTTTTTTATTGTTATGTAAACAGGATTTCCCACTAAAGTAAATTGGAACGCAACTCTCTTTACTTAAAGTGCAGTTATGGAAAGAAACGACTGCGTAAAAATGGCAACTCCTTACTCAGTAGATCTGATTATTTTATGTATTTTGGTCATATAGTCTAACCATACTGACAAATGTAAATACTGACTATTTGTTACTCCTACTACATAGCCCACACAGTTCTGGGAGAGTGAGCAAAGGTCTCTTTCTCTTCATGAATCATGAATATTAACAACTGAATTCCACTTGCAGAATCCTTGTTACTGATTATTAGAGCTGAACAAATAAGTGAACTGAAGAATCTGGAAAAAAAAAAAAAGTCAGCTAGTTCTGAACCAAAATTGAATTTTTTAACCAAAACAAAAAACAAAAACAAAAAAATTGTCTATGGGTCAAAACTAAACATTTCAAATGTTAATTTGAATTGACATTTAAAAATGAAATGTTGAATTGAAATAATATTATCAAAACCGAATGTTGAATCACAATGACATTCTCGACATTTTTCATTAAAAATGTCAATTTGAAATGACATTTTGTTTAGAAAAGTTTCATTTTTTTCAAAACAAACCATTTTGACATTTCCAGAATTTTTGTTTTCATTTTTTTTCAGACAAAACTGTTAATTGAATTTGACCCAAATTCACAAATAGTTTTAGTGCCCTAGAAATGTATTTTTTGACAAATTTATTATTCACCAAAAATTTTTTACCCAGCTGTCTTGCTTATACAAAAGCCAGGAAAACAGCCTGACTTTCCGATCTCAAATTGATTTTGTAGGGCTGACATCTGATAAATTGACAACATTGGATCTGGAAATCTCTGAGGGACAATCACCATGGAACCCCACAGTGACATTTTTACAGTCACTTTTCAGATTAGAACATTAAAGTGACACTGACAGGGTCTCCAAGTCCTTTGGGGCCCAAAATTTTCCCACACAGGTGGACTCCAACAATCAGAGCTAGTGGAGTCCATCAGATTCAGGTCACTAGAACGGGGCTGAAAAACCAGCTGGCAATCCAGCAGAACATATAGAATTAAGAGTTAAATTTCCAAATCTCTTATCAAGTCAGGTGGGTTCGTGGGAATGAAGCTCATGAGAGCGGGTGGGCAGACAAACAGGAGTCCCTCCCTCCAAGCTGTGGGAAAAGCAGGTGAGTGCCTTGCTAAACCTGATTTAATTAGGACAAGTGAAACTCATTACCTAATCAGGAGCTCATTTAAAAAACGTTTGTGTAGAAAGAAAACCTCAGTATGAAGAGCCTTCAAGAAGAAAATCTCCATGGCTCAAAAGAGGTTGGTATGTTCCTGGTATATCCCTAGGCAATACAACCATATAATCCTTTTTGTTTGTAATTTTCTGTTTATAGTATCTTTGTGAGGTCTTGCTAACCATCTGAGTTGAACTGCAACAAATATATAAGATTAATTACAGACAGAGATGCCCCACCCTATGCCACCCCCTCCTGCCACCTTGACAAAATCTCTTATGCAATATGTTGGATAGTTTCCAGGGCCGTAGGCAGCTTGTAACCCAATATAGTTCTTATGTTTAGAAATTAATCATCTTAATAGTAAAGGGAAAATTTTATATACCAATGTTACAGCTTTCATAATCTGTATTTGTATTTTGTATTACTTCAGCTGTTAAAATCTAGAGATGTAAATAAATGCTGTAGGGGGTTGTATTTTTTTTAAACCCCTACCATAGGTATGTAAATATAGTAGAGGTAAAGAGGGTATAATGGTTCTTAGAAATGACTACTCACAGGTAAACTAGGGCTATATCTACACTGCACACTAAACCTGGGCTCTGTGACAGGTTTCAGCCCAAGTCCCACTTCCATCCACACAGAAAGTTGTTTGACTCGGGCCAGGAATGCCTCTGGATTCAAGCCAACAGATCCTGCCAGAGGGGTGTATCAGAGCCCAAGTCCTGCTAAGATGCAGCTTCAAGCGGAAGCATTCTGCAGTGTGGAAGCCACCTGTTCACCAGACTTGGGTCTGGAGCAGTGGTTCTCGGCGCATGGGCCACTTGTGGCCCTAGCAGCACACAGCTGCAGCCCGTGTGACATCCTCAGGGCCAAGCAGGTAGTATTCATATAGTGTGGATGTGGCCCACATAACACACAGAGAGCTACATATGTGACCCACAATGGTAAATAGGTTGAGAACCACTGGTCTGGAGAGTACACCAATGCTATCACACAATCCACTGGGGCTGTGTTTCCCAGCACTTCCATCCCAAATCTTCCCAGGAACTGAACGCAACGTCCTGGTTCAAGAACAGCTGCTGGGCGTTGAGCAGTTCATGTGGAAATGAAGAGTTAAACTGGAAATACAGTCAACGCTCACATGTATTAGCATGGCCAGCACTAAGAAGTTGTCCTGCCTCCAGCACACTGCTCTCTGGTCAGAGAAACACAACAGGATTCTGGTTAAGCTCTGGTGTGAGGCGAGGAAGATGTTCCACTTCAGCAAGCGTACAAGAAGTAAATGTGTCTCCAAAGCTATATCCAAGCTGCAGGTGGCGTTGAGGAGTGACCAGACAGCTGAACCATGGAGAGAGCAAATCAAGCGGCTGAGGACAGACCACTGTAACGTTAAAGATTCTAACAGTGCTTCTGGGAACTGCCCATCTTCCTGCCTTTTTCACAAGAAATGGGAATTGTGGTGAGACTGAGCCCACAATGATGCATGGCAATTTGCTGGGCAGCAATGGCACCCTTGTAACTCCCCAGTCACAGACCTCACCAGAGGAGAGCCAGCCGCTTGACGAAAGGCAAGAAGAGACCCTGGTGCTGAGGCTAGTAACCGAAGAGGCTGGAGCAGGTGCAACCCAGCCGGGTCTGCACTTGGAGAAACTGTTTGGGAATAGCCCTGGGGAGCAGCCCGCTGTAGAACTGGCACCGGAGCAAGCCCTGGAGCCTGAGCTGAAGCCTGGGAAACTTCTGCCACCATGTTTGTTGTAAATCTCTCCGATCCATATATGAACATCTTATGGCCCTAGTAAGTTCTTAATACAAGCTGGGATTTTGATGGGCTTCCATTCAGGGCAGAACCCATGCCATTCCCCAGTGTCACACCCTCCCCCCATGGGATTCAAAATAGACACCATGATTATGGGGGGAAAAGTTACACAAGCAACTGTCATGAAATTTTTACTAGTTACTCATTGATTGTTAGAAGTATGGGTTCAGGCACCACAATTAACAGCCTTGTGTACCCCACCCATCTAATAGAGTACATCTTATAAATCGGCCATGCCCGCACTGCGCCAGACCACCTGTAAACAGAGTCCCAAACAAACCTAGTTGTTACAAGTCCAAACAAAATTGGTTTGGACATTTGGCTTAAATATGAGTCCAACTTACAGCAGAGGGTAGCTGTCTGTCTGTGTTAGGAGGCTGTACTGTGTCTCCATGCTAAAGCAGCATCTTGTGTGTTTTTTGTTTTTTTACCATGAATTTTTACCCATTGCTTGGTCATGATGAAAGCAAACTTCTTACAGAGTAGCAGCTGCGGACAAATCTGTTATATTCTGGGGCAGTGCATACTTTTTAGTGTCCCCTCTGTCACTAATGAGCCCACTCCATTCTAAGGTTTGCTAGTCAGTCAAAAGCAACTAAATATCTCCTTAGCATAGATGGATGGCTGTCCTCCACTGGCCTGGAACAAAAGTTCATGCTTCCACTTGGGGACCTCCAGAATATCAGTGTTCTCTAGAGGCTGCCCTGCCTGAAAGGGTTGAAAAACCATAGCTAGTGACTAGACCCCTCATAACCCCCCCTAAAATGAAAGAGACATAAAGTTATTTCAATTGAATTTTGTATGTTTCTTACCATGATATGTGATGGCCTTCAGTGCTGCTCCAAAGGATATCTGAAGTGGACAGTAGTTTCTGTATGAATAAAATAAAGCCCATAGATACTTTTTAATCTTCTTTTGACCTTGAATTAAAACAGTCCCTTTGAAAATGTAATTTGTTTTATCATGGCCAGACAATGTGCTGTTGCTTTTTTTCCTTTCAAGCCCCTTCCACCTCTACAGGGTAAACACAAAGCAGCACGAGCAAGTTTTATTATATTTAATGTTAAAAGTGGCAAAAACATGAATACATGTCATCACATGCCCATTCTGAACACATTTGATAATAAAAATTTTAAAAGTGCCATCACTCTAATCCATGAACTGTGAGTTGAAGTACATGGGCAGTAGGAACCCTGGGATATGATGGTATACACCAACAGAAACTAAAGTTCTGACTTGGGTCTGCCATATGGATGCGCCAGCTCAGGTGCAAGGCTCATGGTTTCCAAAAAGTGTGGACTCTCAAGCACAGACTTGGAAACACCGATTCTGCAAGGGCAGGTCACCTAGATCCAGACTTAGTGTGCTGTGTAGACATACCCCAGGTGACTCTGGGAAAATAAATTATTTATTAAAGAGAGGGTTTAAACTTGGAGGCTAGTATAAAGAAATTGGAATTTGAAGAGTCAGTTGGATATAGACAGAGAGGCAGCAGGGAAGGCATGTATGTTACCTAATCTGGAAATATAAGAAGGGTGGACAGAAAACTTGTAATGGAGTGTGAGGAATGGGCTGCAGAACAGAAAAAGACAGACTGGAAAATACAGAGAAATGCATGAAGAGTATTAAAGTTTAGAGGGAGACTCTTGAACTGGCCTCTGAAATGGACAAAAAGCCAGTTACAACTTGTGGATAAGGGTGGAATGTTCTCATTTATAGGTGTGAGTAAAAAGAGGATGCAAATCTTAAGAGTTGGTCTTAGGGGACACCATAAAATTGCAAATAACAATTGAGGATGTGTTTGTGTATTTAAAAGTGAAACAAAGAAAAGACACAGGAATGTAAGAGTTGTCTCTCAAAAGAATACTGACTACTCAAATCCAGTATCCCTTCATATTCAAGTAGCTGGAACATTCTTGTTCCTCAACAAGAATGCTTATTACCATACTGTGAACCACATTAAGGCTCCTAAAGCAAGAGCTGGAGTATGTGATGGAAGATGAAGACGTGTCATGAAACTATCTGTGTGGGTGGAGATCAGAAACTGCAATTATGCCTGAAGGGATTCTGGGAAAAGTATGATCACCAGCAGCCCTTGCCATGCTTTTAGCAAAGAGGTAATATGTACCTATCCAGTGCAGCCCTTAATCTTCTTGCTGTTGTGCAGGGTCGAGAAGGGCATGGCCATGCCTTCACTTCACCCAAACATCGATTTCTTCCTTCTCTTCCTCTTTTCCAAGACACAGTGTAGCAGGCTGCACTGTCGTCGGGCAGTGTGGACAGCCAAATTATGAATGTCTCCTGCATTGGAACACAGAAGGTAAAGAGGGGCTCTGAACCCTCTTTCCCCATGTCTTAGGTCACCTGGACTGGAGCAGCTGTTACATGTTCCTAAATGTACGTACTTACGCTACCTATTCATACATTCAGCAAAGGAAGGGGGAATAAATCCCTGTAGAGGCCACTGGAGCCTTCGCTGCATTAGGGATCTCATCAGTCCTGCCAGCAGTCAAGCTGAACCAGAGGGGATTTTTTGGTAAAATTCCCTAACATAATCATGGTCTAACTAATCACACAGTGCTGACTAACTCAGCATGCACTGGGCTTACTGAAAAGGATTCTGGGGGTAGATTTTTCCTTGCTTGTTCCAAAGTTCTGGTTAGGAGTCTGGACGGAATACCCACAGGATGTTGCATCCCTCTTTTTCCAATAATGTAAATTGGCTTCAGTTCATGGATTGTAGCCATTTGAAATGCACTGGTGGCTTTCAGTCTGGGTTGGGAGATATCACTGGATGTTACAGGGCAGCTGAATGCAGGTAGAGGTCTTGTAGGTGTAGGTCAAAGAGAATATATCCCTTCAAGAACTGGATTGCAGTGAGGACTAGTAGTACCTAAAGAAGGAAGGTATGGAAGGTGACCTTGCATCCATCTCTCCTAACGATCACTTCCATACACTGTTTCTAGAACTGGTATGAATCAGGTGATATTGTGTGGATAGCTGATTGTGTATTTTGGGGAGGAGCCCCCATAATATCAGTGTGCAAAACTGGCATTTTTGCTTTTGTGGATGGAAAAGCACATACTTTCCCTTCCCTTCTCTTCACCCCTCCCCTCACCAATTCTGCATCAGATTCATATAGACTCATCATAGTTAAGGCTATGTTTTATTCACAGGTATTTTTAGAAAAGATCACTGGCAGTAAACAATATTCACGGCCCGTGACCTGTCCATGACTTTTACTATATACCTTGACTAAAACTTGGTGGGAGGCAGCTCAGGGGCATGGCACTGGGGGTTGCCGTGGGTGCTGGGGAGGCACGGCCCAGGGGGTACCGCGGGTGCTGGGAGGTCAAGGCCCAGGGGGGCGGTCACCGTGGCTGTTCGGGGGGAGGGTTGGCGGGGCTGGGGCAGGCTCCCTACCTGGCTCCTGAGCTTCACATGCTGCCTCCCCTCTGCCCCAAGCCCTGGTTCTGCAGCTCCCATTGGCTGGGAACCTTGTCTGAATATATAAAATACAGCCTTCAGAAAAACTTTCTACAAGTTGTCAGGGCTTAGCTACCAAAAGTCATGTCCCATTGGCAGGACAAGGATGGCGGAGAGGAGGAGGAAACTGAAATGAGATCAGTGACAACGGCAGTGAGGGGAAGCTGGAATGGGGGTGTAAACAGAGCTGTGCCAGGGAAGAAAAAGTGAGGGCAGAAGGAAAAAAGAGCAAGAACAAAAGAAAACATTAACAGACCCCGTGTGGTGGTGGCGGTGGTGGGGGACAGGGAGAGAGAGACAGAAAGAAACAGACTGTGAAATCCTCCTGGAAAGATCAGAAAGATTCTGTCTTCCTACTTTGAGTGGATGCAAGGGCTTGAAATGCTGCCTGACCCTATCCTCCTTGTTTAAACATAAAAATGAAGACTTTTTCTCACTAGAGAAAATAATCTAAAGCCCTGATCATGCAACCTGATCTATGCAGGCAAATCCCTGTCAACCATGTGGGCTCTTGTAAACTCAGTGAAGTTCTGCATGAGCTCAGGGATATGACTGCATGGATCAGATTGAAGGATCAAAGTCTAAGCCAATTCTGCTGAGGTGTAAATGGTTTCATAGGGGCAATGCCACTATTTATACTGAGATATTTGGGTAACATGGGGATTCGGAGTTACAACTGCAACAACCAGAATAGGAAACAGTAGGTCATCTGTGTCTGGGTACAATCCCAGCCTTCCAGTAAAAGCACTCTTAGCCTCTTTCTTAGATCTGCAACATCCTTGCAGTCTTGAGGATGTTTGGTCCAGTATAGGCTATAAAGTTTCTAAAATAAGCATAAAACTTGAATTTCCTGTATAAACTTCTACATAATTCCTTCCTTTACTCCAATAACATCAGAAAGTGAATGTCTTCTCCTGGGGGACTTATGTCCCCTATCTGACATTGCTCTGAATCCATCACAATATAGAATGAATAGACAACAAACACCACATGAGTCTTCTCTGAATGTGGACCTTCACACTCTTAGGGAAATGGAAAAATATAATCTTGGCAGCACAAAAGGGAGCAAGTCATGTGGTATGAGATCGCACAGATCCCAGAGCACTTCACACACAAAACCCGCCCTCCCCACCCCACCCCGATGGAGCAGTAAATCATTGAGGCAAATGAGGACAGGAAAACTTAAAAAGTTGTAGACAGGAGCCTGAGTGTTTCCACTGAGAAACATGTTAATTTGTAAAGTTTTATTGGCGTTTTTTAATGTAAAGATTTCTAATCTTTGGTTTGTCCAGTAGATAGGGCATTGATAGGGTGCCGGCAGCCTTTGTTCTGACCCTGGCTCTGCTACTGATTCACTTTGGGCTCTCTGGCTCTTGTTAAAATAAAGATGATAATGCTTACCTGCTTTTCATCTCTACTTTGAAAATTGCTTCACAAGTGCTTATTATTAATGAAAACACCTGGGGGGGGAAGTATTGTTTAAATTTTAAAACAAAGCTAATTAGCATGTTCAGTTTTATAAACCTCTGTAGAAGAAACACTTTGTTTAATCAAGTTAACATCCAATGGACCAAAATATGAAGCAGTGAAAAACTGACATAGGTTTTGTTTATTCTTATGCTCAGAATCTTGACGCCTGTAATTAGCATGGTTGCCTTCCAAACTATTATACAGGATTAGACTATCTAGTCTAGGATCCTGACACTAGGAGGTGACCAGATAGCAAGTATGAAAAATTGGGAGGGGGTGGGAAGTAAAAGGTGTCTATATAAGACAATTAAGATAATTAAGACTAGAAGACTGAGGAGATCCAGAGGGATAACAAAGCTAGGTGATTGGGCAGGGACTGTCCAAAATACCAGGGACTGTCTCTATAAAATCAGGACATCTGGTCACCCTAGCTGGCACCAAGAGTAGCCAGTACCAGATGCTTCAGAAGAATAAGCTAGAATCTTCAGAACTGTGCAGTTCTGAAATTGGAGAAGCTTCTTTCTAATTACTGTTAGTTAATGTTTTTGGTTTATGCCTGAAACATGAGGATTTGTATATCCCTCTTCTTTTAATATGTAACTGCACACATTCTCATTAAAGATATAAAATTCCAATCCTTGCCTGTATCTGGCTAAGTTTAGCTTCAACATTATATTGTAACAATGTATCCCAAAGGTAAATTATGAATTGTGGGTTTTTAAAAAAAAATCTATAGGTTTTAAAATTGTTGCCTTTCAGTTTCATTGGATGTCACCTTGTTGTTTTATTTAATAAACAGGATAAATAGAAGCACTTGTGATACACCTTCTCTATATTATTTATTGCTATATGTGCTCTTATGTCCTTTTTTATTCATCTCCTCTGTAAACAATCCTAATCTTCCACCTCAAATGGAGCCTTTCTATGCCATTTTCATCACCTGTCTCTGATTTCCTTTCTCCACTCTACCTTTTTCAGATACGGTGACCCAAAAGAAATGCACTATTCCAGATGAGACCATACCATTGCCTTATTTAATAACTTTATACTTTCAGTATCTCTGTCTCATTCTTTGTACATCCTAACATGATGTTTCATGTTACCATTCCTGCACATTGAACAGAGGTTTATACCCAGTTTTTTTTCTCAGTGATTACAGTCAACTTTGATCCCAGAGAGGTGCATGAGTAGTTCAAACAATTCTGTCCAATATGCAATACATCAAATTTCATCTGCCACTGTACTGCCCAATCACCTAGCTTTGTTATCCCTCTGGATCTCCTCAGTCTTCTAGTCTTAATTATCCTAAATAATTTTCTCCTCTGCAAACATTGATACTTCACTGCTCATCCCCTTCTCCAGCTTCTTAATTATATTAATCACTTGTCCTAGTACTCAGCCTTGGGCCATCCCACTACTGATCTTTTGCCCAGTTAAAAACTAGTCACATTTCTACATTTCATTTTTCTTATTTAATTTCTGATTCATGACAAAACTTTACCTCTTATCCTCCTGACTATTGAGATTCTTTCATAGCCGCTCAAAACCTTTCAAAGGTTCTAAAGGAGAATCAAAATTAGTTGGATTTTTATCTCCTATTTGGAAAGACTCAAGTTTTCTTTTACAGAAACTACACTTCTTTGTCCTTATCAATCATATTCCCCTATGTCATGGTGTCTTTTATCTTTCTGATTGTTTCATCTAGTTTACCTCATCGTGAAGTAAGGCTTAGAGGTCTGTAATCACAAGATTGCCCTGAGCACTTGAATCTGCGTGGCTGTCTAATACCTTCGCAATGGCTCTCATTTTGCATTTGCATTAACCTTTGCTAGGAGGGGGCAGGGCCTAGTGACTAAAGCACAGAATTTGGAGTCAATACTGGATTCTAGTCCCAGTTCCACCATTTACTTGCAGTGTAACCTGGAGTAAATCACATAGCTTTTCTGCACCTCCCCACTGTAAAATGTGAATAATACCTAATTACTTCATAAGGGTATTGTGAAGCTTCATTTATTGTTTTGTAAAATGCCTTAAGATCCTCATTAAGAAAATGCCATAAATGCCAAATGTCAGTTTTTATAAATATTTTCATTAATAGCATAGTTTCTCAGTTTCAGTTGGACTGTCCTAATTCTGGGGGGAAATTCCCATGCAGAACCAACTTTGTCAAAGAATCTTTCATATTTACCACATTACTGCTTTCTGCCTCAACTGCCTTCATCTTTTCTTGCTCTGATCTGTTCCTCTGAAGGGGTTTTAGAAACAGAGGTCAAAAAGTTTTGTCAAACATGCATCTGTTTTGTTAGGAACTTATCCACTTGTCAAATCCAGAGTGTTAGTTCTAGCATGAATGCACTGGTGTGTTAACAGTTTAAACTACATATTTATAGAGAGACAAGGTGGATGAGGTAATATCTTTTATTGGATCAACTTCTGTTGGTGAGAGCAGGGGTGCTGGAACAATTTTTATAGAAGGGGTGCTGAGAGCAACTGACTCAAACTGTAAACCCCGTATATAATGGAAATCACTTCAAGCGTGGGGGTGCAGCAGCACCCCCAGCACTCCTAGTTCCAGCACCTATGGGTGAGAGAGTCAAGCCTTCTCACCAATGGAAGTTGGTCCAATAAAAGATATTACATCATGCACTTTGTTTCTCCAATATCCTGGGACCAACATGGCTACAACAAAACTGCATACTATTTGTTTATAGACTATTCAGAAGAATCTGAATAACTTGTTGAAACGTGTTGTTGTGTCACTTGAACACTTTTTTTTCTCTCTAGGCTTTGACCCAGACTTTTTTTATATTGGTTTTGCTCTTCCACAGGCAGAAATCAGTGCACACAGCCATAGAGGCAGAAGATCTGCTAAAGGAGGTTTCAGTAATACAAGAAAACCTCAGCCTTCTTGAGCCGGCATTAGGTATAAGCAGACTAAGCAATTGGTTAGGCCCATGAGCAGCTCAAGGGGGATCCCTATTAATTATTAGTATCTGTTGGGGGGAGGGATATTTATGCTTAGGGCCCCCAATGGGTTAACATCGGTTCCCTCATCTGGGGGAAGAACAGCCTGAAAGTATGATCATATCTAAAGAAAGGGCGTGGGCAGAGCAGCCAATGGATTTGTTGAATTGGTGCAATGACTCTGCAGCCTCCGCTGATTGAACTCCAGTGAAGTCCTGGATGGAAACTAATACCGTTCTCTTTGGTAGATCTCCCAAGAAAAGAAGGCAGTGGGAAAACAGGCTGCGCCCTGTGTTAGGGGTGAATTTCACCTGTAGTACAGAAATTATCCATACATCCCTACACAAGCAGCATTGAATATGTCCCATGTCTTCATCAACATTACAAATCTTAACATTGAGGCTTACCACACAGGAAAACGCAAGTCAATATTTCACAAGAAATAACCTCAGAAATACAACATGAGATGTATGACCATCTGTAAAGATGCTAAGGTGCCACATGCCAAGAAAATAGCTTCCACATAATTCTCCTCTGCAGGGAGAAGTTAGCAAAGCCTAATGGAATTGTTTATGCTTACTCTTTTGAACCAGTTATCTTTCACATTTTGTAGTTGTTAACCACGATCTGTTTACTATCAGTGAGCACAAGACCCAAGTCTTACAATGCCTATGAAACATCTTTCACGGCAATAGGACTTTACAAGCTATGGGCTCCAATCTGCAAGATGCTGAGGATCCTAGCCTACTAGAGCTCCCAAGAAGGTGGTAAGCAGGGACACCATATTAGAAAAATTCTGAGTGGGGCAAAGTTTTGTCACATATCGAACATTCTCTATCCTAAATAGCATAATGAATGATAAAAATCTAGGCAATTATTATTTTCCTAATGACTGCGTACAAAGTTAGGGGTGGGGGGTGGGGGCATAGGTCTGTGAAAAGTGGCAGGGAAGAAACAGCCCATGGCAAATTATGCCCCTGATTTCAGTGACTTGGCATTAAGGCCATCCCTTCTGCTCAGTGAAGGGAATTGCTTTTCTGCATTAGTACTGCCAACAGTGGAAGCTCTAGGGTAGACAGAACACAGGCATTCTTATTGCAGTGATACTTAGGAGACCTGGGGTCAGTTCCAGCTGCTGCCACAGACTTTCTTTGTGACCTCCCAGCAAGTCACTTAAGGTTATGATTTTCAAAGGTGACAGATTTGGGTGGGGAGGGTGCTCCGCTTTCGAATGAGCAACTTGAGCTGTCTTAAAGGGGCCAGATTTTTCCTAGGGTGAATACTCGTCACTTTCTGACAATCAGGCTCCCTCCAGCTTCCCATTAGCGCAAGTCGGGCATCCAAAAAGTAGGCCCACAAAATCACAAACCATTTCTGAAGATCTTGGCCATGTTTTCTCTCTGCCTCTGTTACCCATGTTATAGGGCTGTATAACAATACTTCCTTTGTCCATCTTATCTTTTTAGATTGTAAACTCTCGAGGACAGACTCGTGCTATGTGTATATACAGAACCTACCACCATGGGGCACCTAGGTGCTACTGTAATAAACAAATAAACAGAGACAAGGCCTGAAGTCCTTACTCAAGCAAAACTTTGATCCGAAGCAGATGGAAGCTTTACCAGAGTAAAGTCTTCAGGACTGGGGCATGCCATCATCAGGGCCGGCCCACAACATTTTGGCACCTGAGGCGGGGAGCTCAAATGACACCCCCATTCTCCCTCGCTTGGGCCAAAACTTTGAAAGGTCTCAATTCTGCCTTCTTCCTGTTCTGCTTCTCTCATGGTACTGCTCTGCTACTTACCCAAATAAAGGAGAACTAACAACTTAAAATGCCTTGTTCAAAAATTTTAAGTAACACTTAACTTTCAAACGCTTGAACAGCAAATGTAACTTTTCTTGTCTGCATAGTAAACACTGGAATTTTTATCTGTTTGAATAATCAAAGCGGTGCTTTCCGTGCCTTCTTGGTTGCAAAGATTTGAACTGCTTCCTGCTGAAGGTCCACAGTCTGGGCCAGCTCATGCTCTATTGAGATGGTTGCAAGGCCGACCAGCCTCTCCTGTGTCATTGTGGAGCATAGATGTGTTTTTATGAACTTCAGCTTGGAGAAGCTGTGTTCTCCACTGGCAACTGTTACAGGAAGTGTTAGAAGTATGCGCAGAGCAACAAAAGCATTTGGAAAGAGGATAGTCATCTTATTTGTGCACATATATTCCAGAACAGCCTTTGGAGTTGATCCTGCTGAAATGTATCTTGAAAGGACTTTCAGTTCATCACCTAAATCACTTGCATCAATATCACGCATGTCATCATGTGTCAACACTGTCTCTGGTGCCCTGCATTGCTGGTCTTCTTCAGGTATAGTGAGGAGTTTTGGAATATCCTACAACATCCCAAGTATACTGCTGTGTTCCTTGAGCTGCATGAAACATTCTTCAACTGACTGTATTGCACAATCTAGCACCTGGTTAAAGAATTCAATTTGAATGGTTGTTTGGGGTCTCTTATGGGATTATCCCATGCCTCGTAATCAAAATGTCTTCTTCTTCAGTGACTCTTGTATTTTTGAATGGCTGGGAAAATAGCTTCAGTGTGAAGTTCCTCTGCCAACTTCTGTGCACTCTTCAGAACGTTTTGAAATCCCTCATCTGACCGATGAGACTGTAGGGAAGACTTTGCTTTGTCCAGTTGTTCCATTGCTCCAGATATATCAAAGTCAACACCTTGGAGTCTCTTGCTTACAACATTTATTTAAACAGTATATCATGCCACAACACAGAAATTTGAAGCTATGTATGTTTCTGGTGATTCCATTTCCCTCTGCCACTGTTCTCCCACAAACAGTTCCTGTCATAGCATTATCCTCCATAATGGCAACTATGGCATCATCTATCTTCCCAATTTGGTGTTTGATAGGCTTTATCGCCACCACTCGACTTTCCCATCGTGTGGCACTCGGTGGTTTCAGTGTCAGAGAGGATGTTCCCAGATGTTGCTTCAAAATTTGTCATCAATGAGTTGATGCAGAGAAAAATACATTAAAAAATTCAGCAGCCTCACTAGAAGCTGATGCTGCGTCACTGACCACCAAGTTCAATGAATGAGAACTGCATGGGACTAAAAAGGTTGAGGGTTTAACTCTCAGATCCATATCTGCACTCCTCTGTTCTTTCCTCTCATGTTGGCACCATTATTGTAGCCCTGACCTCTCATGTCAGCTGTCGCAATTCCCGTATCTTCCAGCTTTTTAAGAAGCACATTTGTCATACCAGCTCCTGTAGTATCATCAATGTCAATAAATTCTAGAAAATGCTCTGACAGTCACCATTGCAGGGACATTTTCACTAGGTTCTGTTGTTACAAAATGCACCATTAAAGTCATTTGTTCCATATGGCTGATGTCAGGTGTGCAGTCCAGAGTAATATCTTGCTGACTTCAGATCTGCCACAATCTTCTGTTTGACTTTTGTTGCCAGTAACTGTATGGTCTCATTTTGAATTGTTTTTCCAAGGTAGTGGTGTGTGTACATTTCTTGGGTGGTGACTCTTCTTAGATGCTCCTGGAGTACAGCATCAAACTCAGTCATCAGCTCCACAATTTTAAGGAAGTTTCCATTGTTTGGCACAAACAGCTGATCTGAAGTGTCATGCAGTGCTAGGTTTTGGGTAACAAGCACTCTCTCAATGGCAACGAGCCTTTTCAGAACATTTTGCCAGTAAAGAGACTGACGCAATCTTCTCTTGATGCTGATCATCTATGGTGGCCTTTAACCTTAGTCTCATCTCAAGCTCTTTCCACCGATGGAATGCTCTCTGGTGATTTGCTGCCTTCTCATGGCATGCCAGATTTTTCCAGTCCTTTGTTCCTGTAGAACCCAATGTGGCTGGAACATTAGACTGGAAGAGTTTGCAATAAAAACAGTGTGCAGCATTCTGGGTTTTTGGGTACATAAGCCATGGCCTCTCCACTTTGTCACCATTGGGGATTTCAGTAATGTATTGGATGGAAACTTCTATTTTCATTGTCTTTGGGGAACATGAAGTTTTTCACTTGCTGTGGTCCATGCGGTACAAGGAAGTCCCTCAGGCTACTGCTCAAGTGGTCCACAGTCCTGGATCATCTAGACTTAAGGAACTAAACTCAGCAGCAGCTGTTTCTTGCACCTCCACCACACTCTTCTCTGACCTACACTTTTTCTTCAGGAATGTGCATGGTTACATCCATCTGAGATGAAGATATGGATGCTGCAGTAGCTGCCAGGTCACGTGCACTCTGACTAACTGGAAGGTCAGGCATCTCCTCACCACTCACATCCTCATTGGGGCCGGAAGGCTCACTGTGAACATTTGTGTCTATGTATCTCAGGAGAACTCCTTCCTGCTTAGATTGAAAAGCTTCTTTTGCTTGCTTTCTTTTTCTGAATGCTGTCCCAGAGGGGTGTGTTCTTCTTTCACTCATGACTGCTGTTCTGTGCCAGCTATAGTGGCTCTCAACACTCAATTGAAGAGGACAAATAAGCAGGCTGGTAGCAGGGCCTGAGTGAGGGAAGATATCAGCGTCTTAAGGACCTAAGTGGCTCCTACTACTTCAGTTGACTGCCTGTTCTCCTCAAGGGGGTCCAGGGAAGCAGAAGGAAACAGGAAGCTCTCTGACAAGCTGGTGTTAATCAGTCCAAGCTCCTGGGGGTGCTAGAGAGGTACATAAGAGGCTTCTCCTCCTCTCTCTCTCCCTGCAGCTCCTGCTGCTTTCTGTTATTCCCTCTCACCTTTTCTCCTGCCTGCCTGTTATGTCTCTTGTGCACTCCTTCCTTCAGCACAGCGCTCCACCATCTATGTGCATCTAGAGCAGAGAGAATACATATGCACCAGCACCAGACACAATTTTCTACGCTCTGGGTCCTAGCAGTGCCCCCCTCCCTCAGTCTGGCACCTGAGGCAGCCGCCTCGGTTCGCCTTGTGGTAAGGCCAGCCCTGGCCATCATACAGTTCTACTACACTGAACTTAATTTCTCAATCATCAGTTTATAGCGACTGCTGTTGCAGAGTTCAAAGGTGTAGTACTGTAGTGTGAATTACAGTTTTTTGTAACTTTTAGTAGCTTTTCTTAAAACACTGGTAGCTAACATCAAAATTAATAGAGCAATTCACTCCCTTTTGAATCAATCTGAATAACTCCGATGAGCAGTATGCAAAAGAGAAGTAAATAACTGTAGAAATGCAAGCTGGTGGCTGCTTAATCTTACAGACATCAGCCTATGCCAGTTAATACCCATCAGTCCTCTTCCAACTTGGAATGGTCCAACACCATATTTCTTGACTCCTGTGTATTAGCAGAACCATTTATATTTCCTGCCTGCCAGAATAGACACATTACATGATTTAAGGGTGAAAATCTCTTCTTGTTTCCACAGACTGAGACTCAAGTCAGAAAAGATAAGAATAGTTTGCTTTTTTGTTCAATCTCTCTTTATGGGCCACTGCCCACACTTATCCTTTTCTCACAAGTCCAATATACTGTGCCAAAGATTGAAGAATTAAAAGGTTTGGTCCTGCATGCTGAACCAATGGCAAAAGGCGTTGGCAGTATAAACTGCATCCCTTTTGGGTCCCGTTTCAAGAGTTCACTTAGCAACTCTTCCATAAACATACAGCACAGAGGGGAGCAAAAGCAGACTAGAATGGGTCAGGGAACAGAGAAGATGGGGAGTGGCACTTCCTTTGCATGTTCTTAAGCTGTCTGTGGGACCTTGCAGCAGCCTCTCTCCTCCCATTCTAAGGTTTGGAACTCTGTAGCATGGAGAAAGAGGGGAAGCAACAACTATCCTTGGCATGCTCACTACAGACCAGAAGACAAGCCCAATAGGTGCAGATCATGCTGGCATGGAGTAATAGAAATTGGGAAGCATTATAAAAATGCAGATTCATTTGGATACACCAGATGAAGGCCTCAGTCCTGCAGACACTTAAGCACATGCTTAATTTTACATATGAGCATAGTCCCAGTGAGTTCCTCAGGGCTACTTATGGGCTTGATCCTTCAAGGTGTTGAGTATGTTGGCCCCAAGTCAACAAAGCACATACTTTAAGTACACAAATAGTCCCAATGACATCAATAAGACTACTCACATGCTTCAAGTTAAGCACTTTGGTGGACTGGGGCCATCAGGCTTAGCATATTTCAGGATTGAACCTTATGTATTTAAATGTCTGCAGGATTGGGACCCAACTTGCACTTTTACAGCCACTTCCCAGAAATGTTCCTTACCCCTCAAAGAATAGTTGAAGTGCTTAAAATTGACCTTGCATCAAATAAAGACCAAAAGGGAATATTTAATTTTTAGTCAAGAACTAATTTAAATCCTCCTTTTTCATACGATTGCTCATGGGACTATTTCTTAAATTAATCTTATGCTATACTTAGGGCTACTGTGTCAATTGTGAAAAGAAAAATTAACGCGCAAAGAGAAAAAGGTGAGGGGAAAATCAGACTGAGTTGTAGCATTATCTCTAGTAAGCAGAGCAAAAGAAGCTACCAACTTTCTATTATTTGTCACTTGAGGTTAAACCTGAAGAAAAAAGGCAGAAGAAGGTCTTTTGATACAGTACTTATCATAGAGAGAATTCTGGACTTGCTACAAAATTTTAGCAAATTAGACCTCAGGCATTAAATTTAAAAAGACTTGGTTTCACTCTATTAGAACAAGAGTATAAATTCTCTAGTGAAATTAGTTACATTTTCACATTTAGGTCTAGAACCTCCTGAGTGTTAAACTTAGGCAAATATTTTTATTCTTTTTAAGTTAAAATGTAAATGGCAGTACTAATTATTTACCCATTATACCTGCAACAAATTATTTGTTTAAACATTAGTTTTGGAGAATGAGCTTCAGCTTTGAATATTAATGGTAGCTATGGGATTGTAACTATTGTAGATACAAGATTTGAGGCCACTTTCTTTTCCCTAATATGTCCTTAAGACAGCAGTCTCAAACTGTGAGGCTGGCCATTCCAGATACGCCCTTCCTGCTTGCAGGAGAGGTGCAAACAAGAGGTGCAAGCTAGTCTAGGAAAAACAAACTTTCTTAAGTGAAATAATCTAATATGACTCAACAGGAAGACCATTCTCTTGAATACTGTAATTACATGCAAATGAATCTACATCTTTCATTACATGATCACATATGGGGTTTTTTCCTCCGCCTCACTCTTCACAGGATGGGTGGAACTCAGGGAACAAGGCAGCTGTTCCAATATTTCTCTTTATCTTTATCATTCAATGTGTGGTACCATGCCTTATTCACTGCACATCATCCATGCACTGTACCAAATAATAAATTATTCATTTTCTCATGGTCTCTTCTAGGGTGCTCATCACCACAGCATGAGTGCCTCAAATGTTGGATAGTGTCTCCACATCTCCCCTATGCCATCAGAGTGTTATTCTCCCTATTTTACTAATGGGGAAACTGAGAAACTTGGCTGAGGCAACAAAATGAATTACTGGCAGACACAGGATTAGAAGTTAGCACCTCCTGACTCCCAAATCTGTACTCATTTCACTAAACCAAACTGCATTAGTGCCAGAGGTGCTGAGCATCCACTGATCCCATTGACTTTAATTATAGCACTTGGGCAAATTAGGCACTCAGAATGAGGAACACAGAATTACTAGTCACTTGTCAAAATCTTGATTTAAATGACTTGTTGAGCATCACATAGAAGTCTGTGGCAGAACAGAATTGTGTTCTTCTTTGAGTGTTTGTCTATATATATAATATGCCACTGTTGGTGCACATGTTCTCCAGACACTTGAGTTTGGATTCTTTTGGCCAACAGTGTCTGTTCAGGATCTGTGCCTGTGCCCTGAGTGTCCTCATGCCTCCAACCCATGGTGGAGAGGGTGGAATGACCCCAACTGACTCTGCCCATAGCTATGAGTTGGAACGTGTGGCGTCCAAGCCTTTTCACTCACGGTGTGGTGTACCAGTCGTTTTGTAAATAGATAGGCACTTAGTTAGTCATTAGTGTTAGTTCAGAGATTTTTTGTTGGACTGGGGCCAGGATGCTTAGCATGTTTCAGGATTGAACCCTATGTATTTAAGTGTCTGCTGGATTGGGACCCTGTTGCTTTTACAACCATTTCCCAGAAATGTTCCTTACCACTCTCAGAATAGTAGAATTGCTTAAAAATCACCTTGCATCACAAAAAGTAGCATGGTATCACCAGGTCATTCTGATTTTTGTTTATTTTTTTTGGTAGAAGGCCTTTTCCTCTGTAACAAGAATAAAACCTGTTTTATTTTCGTCTGAGAATCTGCCCTTGTATCGGGACCAGTCATGACTGAATGCAAACCTCCAGGCTTTAAGAAATGTCTTTTATGTGAGGTGGTAATGCCTCTTAATGATGAACACATCAGATCGGAGGTGGGCAAACTATGGCCCGCAGGCCACATCCAGCCTGCGGGACCGTCCTGCCCGGCCCCTGAACTCCCAGTTGGGGAGGCTAGCCCCCGGCCCCTTCCTCGCTGTCCCCCCTCTGCTACAGCCATTGCTCTGGCCTGCTGCTCCTGCCGGGCAGCGCAGTGGTGGCATGGCTGGCTCTAGCCAGGCGGCGGGGCTTTGCTGCTCTGAGCAACATGGTAAGGGGTGGGGGGGTTGTATAAGGGGCAAGGAGTCCCAGGGGGCAGTCAGGGGACACGGAGCAGGGGGCGGTTGGATGGGGCGGAGATTGGGAGGGGGAGTCAGGGGACAGGGAGCAGGGGGTGGTTGGATGGGGCGGAGATTCGGGGGGGGAGTCAGGGGACAGGGAGCAGGGGGCGGTTGGATGGGGTGGAGATTCGGGGGGGGGAGTCAGGGGACAGGGAGCAGGGGGCGGTTGGATGGGGCGGAGATTCGGGGGGCGGGCAGTCAGGGGACAGGGAGCAGGGGGCGGTTGGATGGGGCGGAGATTCGGGGGGCGGGCAGTCAGGGGACAAGGAGCAGGGGGGTTTGGATAGGCGAGGGAGTCCTGGGGGTGGGCCTGTCTGGGGGCTGGGGTGTGAATAGGGGTCGGGGCAGTTAGGGGACAGGGAGTGGGGGGGGAGTGGATAGGGGGTGGGGTCATGGGAGGGGATGGTCAGGGGACAAGGCGCGTTGGATGGGTTGGGAGTTCTGAGGGGGACAGGAAGTGGGAGGGGGCGGATAAGGGGTGGAGGCCAGGCTCTTTGTGGAGGCACAGCCTTCCCTACCTGGCCCTCCATGTAGTTTTGCAATGCGGATGTGGCCCTCAGCCCAAAATGTTTGCCCACCCCTGCACTAGATGCTTATTGTGTTGGGTGAGGGAAATATAAGATGGGCTATTTGTAAATCTTTTTCAAAGAGCTGAAGATGTTCTTTTTGGAGAAGTCAATGCATTCCTCTTCAGCCTCTGGAGTAGCTAGTGCAGAAATTCCTGAGTACTCATAATCAAAACGTGCTCCTGCTGGCTCCTCTGCTCACAGAATTGAGATAACCACTCTTAAGATTCGTCCTCCTTACCTGGTAAAATCTCAGGAGACAGGAAAGAGCAGAAAGCCCACAAAAGGAAGATATCTGTCTCCTTCACCAGATCCTTCCTCAAGGAGCCACAAATCCTGTCATATCTCAGCAGAAAATGACCCAAGATAGGTCCTTCTGGCAACCATTCAGGCACCAGTCACTGTGCACCTAGATCAGTTTCCTCAGTATCACAGAAATCCTCTGGTACCAATAGCCGTAGTACCAGAGATAAGTGGTGGAGACTACCCCAGTATTAATACCATCTAATCAACTGACTTATTTGATACCAAAATCCTACACGGCTTCAAAGGACCTATCCTATAGTTTCTTCAGTAGTAGGCTCCCTGCTGTTGGCAGTAGTGAAGTTACCTCTGGTATGGACTATTGTTCCTACACTAGTACCAAGCACATCAGTAATATCAATCAGAGCACAGTCTTCTGGTTCTCCCAGTACTCCATATGGAACTGCTCCTTCTCTCCAAGAGGAGTACTCCCCCTTTTTCTTTGGCTCTGATGATTCATTCCTTGGCGTCTAGACATTCAGGGCATTACACACCATTGAGAGTGTAGAGTAGAGCTAGGTGGGAAATGGTTTTTCCATCCCCTGAAAATTTTCACCATATTGAAAAAGTTTCCCATCCTGAACTGGTACAACTAGTCTATCTCAAGTTTTCATGAATCAAAAATCGGGAGGGGGATGGGGATTTTGGTTTGGGTCAATTGAAACATTTCTTTTTTGGTTATGACCACTTATTTCAACCATTTATTCCCAACTACAATTATCTTAAATTCTTAAACAAAAAGTCTTTTTGAACAGGAGAACCCAAATTTTTTGTTTAAAAAATGTTGAAATGAAAAGTGTTGATAACTTCAAAAAACCCAACATTTTTCCATAAAAAGTTTTAGTTTAAATGAAAATTCATGATAAATTGACCCATTTATGAAAGGGATTATATGATTGGGTTGCCTGGAATAACAGGGGACTGGATTTGATGCCCCAGGTGGTCACATCCAGTCCTATGAAGGTCAGACTAGAAAGCCAACATCTGCTTCCCAATCCAGGGCTAAATCCACTTCTCTATCAGTTCACAAAAGGGCATTATAGCCAGAGAATCTGCCCCACTGCCCACTGAACAGACTAGTCATGGCTTTGTTGAGGAGTCCTAGGCAGAGAATTATCCTGACCCAGTACCTATCTCTTTATCTCCTGGTATGGCTGTGGAACCCATATTATCTATCTCAGTCCAGCTGAGTACAAGACGTTCTGGACTTGCTGCATAGGAAGGCTGATCCACTGGCAATTCCAGTGGAAGTGAACCAAGAGAAATTGCAAAAGCTTTTGGATATCTTTCACACCTCTGTGCCTGGATATCTTCCAGTGCCCATCAATGAGGGGGTTTTAGACCAGCTAAATTGCTCTGGCAGATGTCTGCTTCTCTGATGCAAACATCAAAAATTGCAGATCATTGTTATGAAGTGCTTTTCCAGGGCTCTGAGCAATTTTTTTCACACGACTGAGTCACTGGTTGTCACAATGGCTAACAAGAGGTGTACATACAATCAACAGAAAGCTACACCTCAAGACAAGGAATTCAAGAAGCTAGATTTATATGACTGGAAAAATATCTACATCAAGTCACCAATTACTAGGCCTTACTGATGAAGTACAATTTAAATTGGGACTTCACCTGTTCACTGGAAGACTTCCTCAATATATCAGAGAGGAGCTTAAGGCCTTGATTTTCAAAGGTCAACTTCAGGTGCATATATCCCTTCATGTGGCCCTGGATACTGTTTACACAGTTTCTAGATCCCTGGCAACCTCAGTTACCATAAGGAGACCCTCATAGCTCCAGTCATCAGGAGCTACAAGTTACAATTGAGGTTTTTCATCTGAAGGATCTAAACTTTTTTTGTAAAGACAGATGAGGCTTTACACTCTCTGAAAGACTCTCGGACAAGACTGAGGTCCATAGGAGTCTGTGCCCCTACACAAAAAGCAGAAACACTTTACGCCTCAACTACAGCAGAGGCAGTCATTCTATACCTGTGTAGACAACCTGAACCACTGAGGAAGCACCAGAAATCTCAGAGGAGGAAATAATCTGGCTTTACACCATGTTGTCACACCAGCCGCATCATCAAGGTAGCAGGTAGAAGATTTGACACCTTGGTGAAGAGCAACATACAAATTCTGTTGATCTTCCTGTTATATCCCTTCCATTAGGAAATCATATATTTCATTTCTATGGGATTTGGAACACCACCACTATGCAGATGTTGGAAAACACAGAGGTGGGCTATCCAAATTCACACCCTCCCTAATACCTTCCCACCTTCCCCATCCCTTTTCAGGGACCCCTCTGACAAAACCATGTTACATCAGGAGGTGCAATCACTTCTAAATATTGGAGCAGTGGAAGTAGTAACTCAAGAACATAGGGAAGAGTTTCTACTCTCTTTATTTTTTAATCCTCCCTGCCCCAAAAAGGGGGCTCATGCTCTGTTCTGGATAACTGAACATCTTCATTCACCGGCGCATTCATGATAGTAACGCTAGCCTCAGTAATTCCAACCCTACATCAACACCTGTTTGTTTCAAGTGTCTGATTTCCAACTCATCAGCATTGTGCAACACAAGACTCTGCATAACATAACTAATTCAAAATAATGTGGCAAAAGTCTCTTAAAGGTACAGTTCTCCACACCTTTCTTCCCCAGACTAATAAAACAATTAACAATCATTATTAACATTATATGTATTTGAAATTCTGTATTACCAACCTGCTAACTAAACAATTGGTCTCTGAGGTCCTATATTGTTACATGAACCTGCAGATCTCCCCTGAGACATCGGTATCACTGTTGGCAGGAGGCAGTAAGACCATTAGTTGTGCTTGTGTCATATGATGGGACTCAGCCCTCTGAATCTGCTATGGTTATTGCCTCTCTGAGACCTTCTCAGGCAAGATGGCCAACTCAGTGCCCTTTATGTCCCTCTCTTCTGCAATTTGTAGAAGATGTTACCTATTCATCTGTGGTATGTATTTGTCTAGGGTGACAACCTCATGATCATGGGGAAACCTCTTGTGACACCACTCCTATTTGCAACCATTGTTTCCCATAATAGACATGCACAGTGTAATTTTCATTAAGCAGCTCCCAGAACCCCAGTTTGAGTTTCTTTTGCCTCATCTGTCTCTTTATACATATGCAAATCCCATGACTCTGGTATCAGTTTCTAACACTGCAGGCATCCTTGTTTTAAGTTTTCTGTTGAACAAAATGTCAGCAGGCAACAACCCATGTTTCCTTGGTGCCATTCTGGAATTTAACAGTGCTAAATAAAGATCAGAGTCCAACTCCACAGCCCTTTTCAGTAAGCTTTATTATTTTGACAGTTTTACACCAATGCATTTAATTGGGAATAATAGGGACTGGGTCATTACCTGTCTAAACCCATACTTTACTGAAATATGCTTAAATTCATGCCCACTAAACTGTGGCCCATTGTCAAACATTACCATGTCAGGTATACTGAGTCTAGCGAAAATAGATTTTATATGTACAATCGTCTAACTGTAGTTTCTTCTAGTAAGGTTACCTCAGGGAAGTGAGAAAACAAGCCTAGGCCAAGAACATAGCTTTTTTCCAGCCAACATAAACAAATGTATGCCTACTTTGTTCCTGGGTGTCAATTTTCCTTATGCCATCAACATGGGCTCTTTTGCTTGACTTGGCCTATATTTTTGGCATATGTGACAAGTCTTAACAACATTCTCAATATGTCACTGTTTATTTGAGGCCCCTATATTATGTCTCAGGCCCTTCTTGTAGATTTTTTGTTTCTCAAATGACCTCCATGTGTCCTTTTTAACATTTTTCTGTGACATCTTAGGAATCATCATCCTGATGCCTTTAAACAAAATCTCATCTGGGACTGAGAGCTCCTCTTCTAACTGATGATAGAAGCTGGGAATATGCTGTTCCAGCCAGCCTGTGTGCTAATAGCCCTTATTACTTTCTGATGTACACCTCTGTCACATTCAGACCACTGCCTCCCCTTTGCATTTAAGTCAGGACACACTTCTGATGCCATCAGTGTACAGGTACCCATAAATTTTGTCTGCTCATGGAGTTTGCACCCTGACACTATACTGTGCAGTTTATGGCTCCCTATCAGTGGCCTAATAGGTCATTAAGATTATTTCTTATCAACAATTCATATACAGATGAAATATGAGAGTTGGAGAGCAAAGTATCAGTGGCATTGTTGTGCTCAGACTGAGTCTGCATACCATGCATATGTGGGAGAGAAGAACATTCTGGGGATGTTGGTTCTCCACCATAGCATCTGCAATCAGCAGAAATGCTCTGGGAAGTGGATCGCCTAGTAATCCAAGCATCTTGTGCCCCAAAACAGTTGGCTATTTCATGCTGTGAGGCATTTTCTACTATAAGGTCAGTTGGATTCAGATCAGATTGGCCCCCCCTTCCTTGTACGTAAACCATCGCAGAAGGGGACAAATGTAAACTCTTCTCTGTTTGTATTTCAACCACTTTTATTAAACAAACTTTATTGGGTTCTGCTGTCAAGATTCAACCAACAATTTTTAAGTTAGACCACGTGATGCCGATAGCTTGGGGAAGCATTTGTAGAATATGTTAAAGAACATATCCACTTTTTGTAATGATTTTCTGTCTGAGGTACTTCTAGATCGATTGTTTTGAGTCACTTCTCATCATTACTTCATCTGCTTATTTGAAATGATGACTGACAAATTCTGCCTAGTGTGTAGTTATTCATCATTTGCAACCTCTTGACCATATTATTGCAAAGAGCTCTGCTTAAGGCCATTTGTGAAGACCACTCAGCTGCTTCAATTAGGGCAGAATTTGGAGGCTCACCTGCTTAGCAGTGTGAACTTTACGGAACATAACACCTCTTCATTAAAGGCTTTCCTGGCTTCATCTTCGCTTACAGATACAAGTCAAGATGCTGATTTTCATCTATAGTTTGGGCCCTAAATACATTGAGGTGTCTCACCTCATGTATTACCACAATGCTGGTAATATTCACTGTTTCTTTTAACTATCTGGGGACAGTAAGCAGGGTGTTCTTCGTGAAGGGTCCTCAGTTCTGCAACCTACAAAAGCTGCCAAATCTGATTTTCAGAATACCCTGTGGGATGACTGTACGAAGTTCATCTTACTTAATGTTAATAAGTTTTAGTAACTGCACATGTATCCTAAGCTTTTTTAATAAACTTTTTTTTATAAACAATAATATTTTCCCTAGGGAAAAATCTCAGAACTCCCTGATAAATGCTTTAGCTTCCTTCTGAAAACTACCTTTTCAAACTCTGGCTAAAAAATACCTGTTAAGCAATTTAGAATATGCTTCTGCATAGGGTTTTGTAGAATTCCAAAAGGTTTATGAAACAGAATGGACCAGCCATTAGCTTTTTTAAATTTGAAGCTCACTCCATACTTGACACCTTACTACTTTATAATGCATCCTAAGTGAAATGGTACAATAAGAAATAGCATTTAGGCTCCCCTATCAACAATGATCATCTACAGTGCACTGCTTAAAAAGGTCAATCAAGGCTCGGAGGACTACCAAGGGGCTTGTCTTTTCTCCTTTTATAACTAGAGGGGCTCAACTGTGCCCAGTTTTAGGGGAAGGAGGCTCTCTACATTCCTTCTGAAACTGCTCGTGTGATTGTTACAGGAAACGATTTTGACCATCCTGTGGAGTGGGCAATAAATGGCGCTTGAAATGGCCATTTCCCTGAGCTAAGAGCAAAGCACCTGATAATGCGGCGGGAGGGCTGTCGCCGTAATTGCGATCCCACGTCTCCCTGAACCGCCTTCGCCTTGCCGTCTGGCAGCGGTCGCGGCTAGGGAGAGATAAGGGAGGGTTTCCTCTTTCCCCCTCAGTTTGTCCCCTCGGGCCGCTGCCAGCCCTCGCTGCACGGTCCGTCTTGGCCGGCTTCCCTGCCCTGCCAGCTCCCTGGAGGCGCCTGTCAAACCCCAGCGCCGGGCCGAGGGACCAGCCGCTCCCAGCACCGCTGCGCTGCCCGTGACACTGAGCGCACGCGGCCGCTGGCCTCCGACAACCGCCTTCGCCCTGGGGCGGAGCGGGGAGCGGGGCGCAGCCGCCCAGCCCCGCGGCTCCCATCCCCCTGCTTCTCAATGGGCCACACGCAGCGCGCGCCTCGGAACTCGGGCAGGGAACGACCCCGCCCCTCCCGAGCTTCACATGGGAGCCTACTGCCTCCGCCCGGCCCTTCACTTCCCATGACGTTATGTGGGCCCGCGGCGCGCCTGCGCACAGGGGCCAATCCCTGTCTCCCGGAGTAGTGGGCGTGGCTCTGCGCGCGGTTGTGGCGAGAGTGGGGGGTGGGGGGGTGAGCGCGAAGAGCCCGCGTGCGTGCTCAGTGGGGGGCGCGCGCCTGCTCGCTTGCGTGACGGACTGGGAAAGTGTCGGTGGTGGTGCGCGCGCGCCCGCCGGTAAAGCGCTTATCGCCGCCGTTGCCGCCGGAGTGCGGGTCGGGGTCGCGCTTGCCTCCCCCCCCCCGGCGCGTGCACCACGAGGAACGAGGCGGCGCTGCCCGCTGCCGCTACACCGGCCCCTGCATGGTGCCCGCTCCGCCCTGCTAGCCGGGGCCGCGGCCGGCGGAGGGAGGGAGGGAGGGAGGGAGGGAGCGAGCGAGGCGGGCGGGGTCGCGGAGCCCGAAGCCAGCGTGAGCCGCGCGGGGCGGCCGCGGCCCGCAGGAGGAGCGGGCATTCCCGGCGCGGCCGCGGGAGCCCCCGGGCGGCGGCTGGGATTGAAGGTGGTGCCCGGCGGGGAGCGCGGAGGGGATCGTGCCCGCGGGCCCCCCTCCCCCGGGCCGCCTCTCCGGCGGGTCCCCCACCCCTGCCTGGACCATGGCCGACGACGACGTGCTGTTCGAGGACGTGTACGAGCTCTGCGAGGTGATCGGCAAGTAAGTTCCGCGGAGGGGGGGCGGCGGCGAGCGGCCCGGCCCGGCCCGGCCCGGCCCCTGCGCGCGGGCAGCGGGATGCTGCGCTCGGCGCCCACCTGAGCCGCCGTGCCCGTGTGTCACCCGCGCCCTCCGCTGCGTGCGGCGGCGGCCGCGGCGACTCCACGGCGGCGCCCGCCTCTCGGAGCATGGGCGCGGAGGGGAGAAGCTGCCCGGTATCTCCTCCGGCCACCGTGCTCCGCCAGCTCCCCTGCGCCCAGCCTGGCAGCAGCCGCCGCCGCCGCTTTCCCCAGCCCGGGTCTGCGGCTGCCGGCTGGGCAGGGGCAGGCTCCTCTGTAGAGCCGCCTCTCCGTGGGGGTATCTGCGCGTTGGGGCGCCAGGTGCCTTCCTGTGCTTTGCTGCATAGTAACCAGCTCGTTAGTGGCAATGCCGGTGGTACTCCGTCTCAGGTAATGCTCACTTCCCGTGTGAATCCCTGGCGGTGCCCACCGTCCGCTCGGAATAACGACGCAGGAGGAGAACTTGGCCTGTTAGAGGCTTATTATGCAACTGCTGTTACACCGATGTTCAAGGCGTGCATCACACCCAAGTTGGGATAGCTGTTAACGTGGCACCGCTGTTTTGGCTCACCAGTGTGGTAGGGTGTATGGAGCTGACAGTCCGAGTCCCCCACCTTTTTTATCTGTGTTGTGTAATTATACTCGGCAAAATGCAGAGGATCAGCCTGATCAGCACGTTGATGGAAAATTGAAGCTGAAGTTCCCCCTCTTCTGTGACTGTCCAGTATTGAAACCCATTTTATCAGCCTTCTCTCACATTTCATATCTTCAGGGCTTAGATGTTTTGGTTGCAAAATGGAAATGAAAGGGAGATGCACCATATTTGAAGAGACTTATAACTTCCTCATTTTATGCATATTTCTCATTCAAAAATTGATGTTGTAGGTGTTTCAGCAGTGAAGCTGTTTTCGGTTTGTTGATGACAGTGTCTTGTGGAAGCCTGGTGTAAGGATGACAAGTTACAATGTTCTCTTGATTTTAAGCAGAGTGGAATTTTATTTTTTAAATTTATTTTGCACAACATGACTGTTAGCTGAAATGTCAGTAGTTGTTTGACTTGAAAACCAGGGCTAAAATGGTCATCTTTCTTGAATGACTGTGTTTCTTCAGAATTACACTAACATGTCAGTCTTAAGATCAGATTGCTTTGTTCTTAATTAAATACAAATATATGGGCGCTTTTCATTTTATTGTTTATTATAGGGCACCATTGTCTTAACACCTATTGGTTTTATAAAACACCTTGTCAACTATAAAGCTTTAAAGAGGTTTGTTGGTTTGCACAAGAAATGGTTTAACTGATGTTACTTAATGCTTGTCAAATGGAGAAAAGCTTCTGTGGTTAAGAAATTGGACAAAACTGGCACTACCAGTAGAAGAACAATTTCTTATGTTCATGTGATTTCTTCAGGTGGTGATATTGTGTATGAATTATAGTACCTAGTGTATTTTACTCTGATGTGGTTAGGGTTAGTAAAAAGGCATAATATATGTGCCTATATTTATGAATACCTTTCAAAGGGGGTTGCTGTAAATATTTTGAAGTATAAAATGACTCTTATTTTGTGTGCAGATGCTTCTGAAAAGATAGCACAATAAGCTGTAAATTACTTGTAGAACTTTAAAGTGAATAGTTCGGTGTTTCTGAATCACGTGGTCTTTTAAAACTGTTCTTTGTGATGTAAATAGGTTAATAGTGTCAGAGTAGTGCTAAGATTACACAGCCTGTAGCAAGAAATAGGTTGGGTCTTTGTGCTGCTAGCACTGCTAACTAGTTATGCTTGCTTAAGCTGTGTCTACACTGCCACTGTCGGCGCTAAAACTTTAGTCGTTCAGGGGTGTGAAAAAACATCCCCGAGCAACAAAAGGTTTTAGCGCTGAAAAGCGCTGGTATAGATAGCGCTTTATCGCCGGGAGCAGTACCACCTCTTATTTGGGGTGGATTTTTTTTTATCGCCCGGGGAGAGTCTCCTGGCGATAAAGCATAACTACGCTGCCCATGTCACAGCGCTGCCACACTACCCTTAGTTGCCTTCTTTTGTAGAGGTCAGAAAGATGTCATTCCTCTTAAAGACCATTTTAATAAATAGCTCCATTATTTGTATAGTTGGTATTATTGTCACTTGAATGGGGCTATAGTTGGAGTTCTTACTATGTACCACCTAAGATCTATGAAGCTTATTCATCTTTGAGCCCTCCATGGAAGGCTAGTGTAAAACTGATTTGTATTGCTGCATATGCATCTTGCTAAACAGCTCTCAGTAAGCCATCAACTAAGTGTCTGTGTTCCTGTGACTTATTACTGATTGATACAGTAATTTAGCTCTTGCAAAACAGCACACCTGGCCTTGATTTGCATTTTAGACGCATGAAATAATTAAAATACATATAATTTCTTTTTCCAAATAGATGGTTACCGCTACCATCTTATGTAGTCTCCCTGAAAACATGTCTTTCTATGGAAAGGAGAATGGTAACATTAGTGTTAGACATCTTCAGGGGTTGAACAAATCTTAGAAGTATATTCTTATATTTCTCTTCTGTTGATCTGCAAACCTGTTTTACCTGGGATTTAATCTCCCAGCTAACACACAAAAATGCAGTTTGCTGTTAGACTTCTTTTAAACTCTGGGTTAACAAAATTTGAATGAACAAATACACTGGTAAGAATAGTTGATTTTATCTGAAGAGACAAATACTTTTAGTTGCTTTTAGCCTTTTGGAATATATTTCATTGTAATTTCATACTAATTAGTTGGTTGAAATTAAGGTTGTGTGTTAATAAACAGCCTGACTACCCCCTGCTTAAATTCTATTAGTAGGCATTGTTCATGTTGGGTGGATGTTGGAGGAAAGGAGTGTAAGGACTGTGGAGGAATAGATACATTCATAAAAGTGTATCTTCCAGAAAACACTTGAGGGAAGATTTTCACTTGTATACACCATACCATATACTTCTTTATCCCTAAATATAAAACAAGTATTGCATAGATGGTCAGCACCATGAACCTTCTATCCCTTGTTAAACTTTGTTGCCTTTAACTTAAAATTCAGTGGTGTCCTTTAGGATACTAGCATTGGTCATGTTACTGTGCCAGTCCCAGGTTAAGTCTTGGATTGTTGACAAACTTGTGCACATCCAGATGCACTCTGATTAGGGCTTGGTTTATAGTAAAGAATTAGGAAGTTTCCGTATGAGCCTTCACAGATGTGTTAATCTACCTCAAGTTAACTGGCAGTGAGATGAGTTATAGACAAATCTTTAAGACTTTCTATGTAAAACTTCACTTTGAAGCAACTCTCCTTTGCTGTTGAGCGGGATATATGCTAAAATATTTAAGTGTTTTCATTCTAATGGCGAGGCAGTGAATTAGATTCATAATTCATAGATAATTACGCTAAGTGCTTTTTTTTTTTTTTACTTAAAACCTTAATTCTGACCACAGCATATAGTAGTCGGTATGAAACTTAAAGTGGGTGAAGAGGTTTTACCACATGAGGTGTTGCCATGAAAATCATTGAGCTCATTCTTTACTATATGCAATAGTTTTCTTTAGGCTGAAAATAATGCCTAGTTTCCTTTTAATGCAGAAGGGGGACCATGGGTACAGAACATACAAGACCAGAACATGTATTTTATGTTCAGTATAGTTTTGTTTTCAGTCCTTGCTGTGTAAGGATTTTGTTTCAGCTTTGATTTTCTGGGCCTGTAAGATTCACATTGATTTATGGCACTCATTTAATGCTAACATGGAGACTACTTTGTTGGGAACATCACAGACAGACTACGGGTTGCTTTCATTGCAGTTACTTATCCTGTTGTCTATCAGAATGCCTTAATTGTAAGTATTTCAGTCTAATGCCTTACACTGCAGTAAATTCATGTTAAATGGACATTTGTCAAGATTAAAATTGTATTTTTTTAAAAATTCCTCTTGTTACTAATGGCTTTCACTATTCAGATCTGAGAATCTTTAAATAATGGAATTTAACCTCTGTCTTCAATTTCTCATTTGTTTTTACTTGCACAAGTCCGAGAATACTACTGGCTCTCAATATGCTTTCTGCTACTTATACCAGTTTACTTTCACATTTCACACACAAAAGGATGGTAAATAAAACAATTAACTGTAATGACACTTTTTAACAAACAATGAAAGGAAAGCTAAAACCAAACAATAAACAAAGATATTCAACAACCCTCCTTCCCCCCCCCCCCCAAAAGAAATTTAAGGTGTGAAAAAAGCAATTAGCAATTGCATCTTTCTGTCTAAAATACTAGTGCACTAATTCTGAGAACTATGGAGATATTTAATGATACTGACGGGCACACTGGCGCTGATATGGAAGGGTTGGTAAAAGAAGGCTCGGATGTATGCTGCCTTAATACTAGCTCTGAGCAATGGCAAGATAGCTGATATTTTGGCACAGGTACCAAGCACTATCCCTTGTGGGGTTATATCAGCTAAAGTATTTACAGACTTTCTCCTTATTATAGCAAAAGACAAGATAGTATTATAAAAAAGGTCCATTGCATTTTGTCCTTAAACAAAAGCCCCAGAAATTGTTGATGACTTTTGTAGTCCTGTAATATTTCATGTAGATATCATGGTACAAGTTAAAGGTAATCAAGCCATATTAATCCTAATATGGTGTTAGCAAAGGTCAGTTCTTAATATCCAGTAGGCATGTCAAGTGTAAATTTTGCTCTGAAAAACATTTCCTTTTTAAAGTCCTTCATTTAACAACTTACATATATTCAAGTATTACCATTTGTATCTCTGCTATTGATTAATATTCTCAAACGGTTTAATGTTGCACTGTGTAGGTTGTACGTGTAGGCAACTGTTAATCCAATTAAGATTACAACTCAATTTCCATTTTTAAATGAATTTTGGTACTCTATCTAAAATCCACAAACTGATATTGTCTTCAAAGATAGGCTAGGTTTGAGGTGAAAGTAGGTATTTTGTGCCAAATGTTCAATTCATTTAAAGAATTTTCTTAATCTTGACACTAAAAATAGAGGTAATTGCCAGAGTTAGTGGTCTAAAAGTGTCAATTTCTAGCAAAAAAACTCACTTCTGTTCCCCACTCAACTGCATGAGTTATTGCACAAGGTCAAAGATTGTTGATTTGGTTTTTAGAACAGTAACATGAAAATGGCTTGTAGACCCTGAAGGCATTAAGTTAAGACATCAGAAGATTGTTGGAGACCTACTTTATTTTTATTTATTTATTTATTTTAAATTGTATCTTTCCTTGCAAATATAAATGTCCACCTGTGAACAGATCAGGAAGGAAGCTTGTCACTCAGGAAAGGGAATGGAACTTCCAGAAAACCTTAATGTAAACTTAAAATTTATCCGTAAATCATGTCTCACTTTCAAGAGTGACAGTCATCAAAGTTTAAAAAAATTCTTCTAAAACTCTTTTGCAAGTTTGAGAATGGATTACGATGACACTTTTTGGACTTATCCATGTGACAGAAAGGAGTGCTTCCCTGGTCTGAAACTCAAGTTCAAAATATTTTGCTAGTGAGACAACTATTAAAAGTGTAATCCAAGTGTGTGTGTGTGACTGAGAAAACCAAAACTAAAACTCCACCCAAACTAGAACTTTTTCACAGAGCTTGGTGTAATTCTGGAAGTTATAATGATCAGATAAGGCCTTCACGTTGGGATTCCCTCTTTCAGTTTGCCATTATTGTCTGTTCTTTATTCAGTAGTAGGTTATGGTGTAGCATGGTTCTCTTTCTCTTTTTCCCAGGTTTAAGATTTCCATTTGATAGTGTCAAGATTTTCACTGTTTTGTGTTGTGGGCACCTGGAATAGAAAGTCTCCCTGCTGTGGGTTGGTTGTGTAGTTGTTTCTCTGGATTTGAACTTTGCTCTGCTGCTCCACAAAGTCCTCTGTTAATCTTGATATATCCTTCTGCATAACTCCTAGTGTGCATTTCCTGTAGACTGTAAAGGTGGTTTACATGAGAGGTTGATTGGGGTGAATCTGAGGGCAGAGGAGAAAGGAAGTCTGGTAGTGGTGGTAGACATTTTACCTCCCCTGCAAATCTTCAGAATTACTGTCCTGAGAAGTTCAGCAGGGCCTTGTCCTCCAGGCCTTAAAGTCATGTGGAGACCCTTGCAGCGTTCATTAGGAACCACATGAGATTAGGAAAATCGAGTCTAAATCGAGTGTTGTTGACACCCTGGAAAGATTTAGCCCTAATGCAGGGAGGAGTTGGCTGACACCAAAGGTCATTCCCCATTCATTGCTTCCCCATTCTCCCCCTGTAGACCTCATCCTTCCCAAGAAGAACTCCCCATTTCTACATGTTTCCTAAGGCCTGCAACAGCGGAGTTCCACTCCTGTGATCGTTGAAAGCCTGCAAGAAAGAGGAGATGAATACACCTTCCCACAGGTGCCATGTTAGTATTAGTTTAAAATGGGAATCCCAGAAAAATCTAAGGTTCACTCACTTCCACATAAGGATTTAAGGGAAAAATCCTTACTGGATATTGTAGGTAGCTGAATTTATTTGCTTTATTTTTTTCCTCAGTGTTAAGGTTAATTTTACATCTTAAAATCTAGAATTTCCGTTGAAATAGCCAAGCTATACTCAGTCTTCCTGTATACCCTGAGAACATCAGAAACTCAAATTTTTATCATATTTGATTTTGCTAGTAACCACAGAAAATAGAATCTTCCCCATAATCATACAATAAGATTCTAGTAAGTTAAACCTTAGCTCTGAATTTCCTGCTTTTCAACTCTATGTATATTTTACCACCTGCAACTTTCCTTTAGAGTTTTATCTGTAAGTTATTACTGACATATAGTTTTACTTTAATAAATGTTTTGTCAGAGAGAATCTGTTGGTGGCAGAGCATGCAGGTCAGTATTAAGAAAACTGTTTTTATAACAGTGAAAAGTGGATTTTAACACACTACACTACCTTAAATACAGTACTGAGATGTCTCCCATTAGATAAGTGACATTTTACTATGTTGATAGTGTGATATTAGTTTAGTAATCAAAATGTATATTTTGTGATGTATTTATGGTAAGGTCATATAGTAAGTACAACTTCCTTTTTGGAGGGGAGGGGGGCTTCAACAATCTAGAAACTAGGTTGTTCCTCCTTTGCTGAGTAGGCAGCTCTGTCAGTCAGCTATTAGACTTCGTTGCCTTTTTTTTCCATCAGATAATCTGTCTTCATTGATTAGTCTCTTGTAGTGCATGTTTGCAGTGCAGAGTTAGCCTGGGTTAACTCTGTGGTGGGGTCAGATGCATCATGCAGTCTCTCAGCTGATTCAGGACAGTGGCTATTTTCTATAAAAAGGAACTTGGAAGGCATTCCTTATGTGCAGCATGAATGGGATAGGCTGTTTGCGCTCCTTATGCCACAAGATCTCTCTTGTTCCACTTCCAGAGAGTGGAAGTATTTGGCAAATTGGCCACCATTACGTACTGGCTAGTGCTCATTCCTGCTGGGAAACCATCCCTCTCCTGGGCTGAGGTCCTGCAGCTCTTAAACGTCGTACTTGTCTATACAGTAAAGTATATTGGTATATGTGGTAAGAACTATGGTGCAGTTAACTACATATAGTAATACCATTATAACTACAATGGTTTAAATTCACACCATATCTTAAACTGGTATAACTTGTGTAGACATGCCCTAAGAAATAAAGACAGAAGGGGACCTCTGTTTTCTCATTTAACCTTCAGGGGCAAGTTGGTATGTCCTCAGGTGAGAGAGATGTCCTTACCATGACAGCAGTTATGGTATGCTGTTATAAGATACCTATATATCACTAATAGCTGTTTGTAAAGTGATATAGTTAAAGCAGTACAATCTGGTGTGGACACAGTGATTGCTGGTAGAAAGGAGTCTTAGATCAGTACAACTTAGGGCTTGGCTACACTTGTGAGTTAAAGCTCATTAAAGGAGCGCCGGGCGCACTAGCTCACACGACCCGTCCACACTGGCAAGGCACATAGAGCCCTCTGACTCTGTGGCTAGAGTGCTCCTGGTACTCCACCTCGGTGAGTGGAATAACGTTTTGTGCGCCCCTGCTGGAGCGCCACAGCACCAGTGTGGATGCCCTGGTCGGTTAGTGCGCTCTGATCGGCCTCCAGAAGTGTCCCACAATGCCTGTGCTAGCCACTCTGGTCATTACTTTGAACTCTACTGCTCTGACCTCAGGTGACCAACCATCAGACCTGCCCTTTAAATTCTCTGGGAATTTTGAAAATCCCCTTCCTGTTCGCTCAGCCAGGCATGGAGTCCTCTCAGCAAGTCTTTCCAGGTGACCATGCCTCCACGCGTCAGGCGATCCCCAGTATGGAGCAATGGTGAGGTGCTGGACCTCATCAGCATTTGGGGGGAGGAAGCTGTCCTGTCTCAGCTGCGCTCCACCCATAGGAATTACGATAACTTTGGGCAGATATCAAGGGACATGACGGAAAGGGGCCAGGATCCAGGATGCACTGCAGTGCAGGGTTAAAGTGAAGGAGCTGCGGAATGCCTACTGCAAAGCCCGCGAGGCAAACAGCCACTCCGGTGCTGCCCCTGCAACCTGCCGTTTCTACAAAGAGCTGGCCGTGATACTTGGCGGCGACCCCACCTCCTCTCCGAGTACCATCGTGGACGCTTCAGAGCCCAGTTCAACAAGGCAGGAGGAAGAGGAGGAAAGCGGGAGCAAAGGTGCTGAGCCGGAGGAAGACACCCCGGAATCCCTAGATACATGCAGCCAGGAGCTGTTCTCAGGCCAGGAGGAAGGTAGCCAGTCACGGCGGCCGGGGCTTTGGGAAGGACAAACACCAGAGGAGGTTCCCAGTAAGTGGCTTTTATTTTGTGAAGGAAGTTATTCGGTGTGGGCTCTTGGGGTGAGGAGGGTGTTGATGTGCTCTCTCACATCACGGTAATTGACCTCAGTGATCTCTTCAAAGGTCTTATCCAGAACTTGGGCAATGCGCTTGTGCAGGTTTCTCGGGACAGCCACTGTGGTACTTGTCCCAGTAAGGCTAACTTGTCTGTGTCACTGCACCGTGAGGGGCAAGGGGACCATTGTTGTATCCAGGCAAGCTGCATATGGGCCAGGGCAGAAGCCACATTGCAGTAGAAGACCCTCCCTTGCTTCCCAGTTCACCCTCAGCAGCGAGATATCTTCCAGGATGAACTCCTGTGGAAAATGTGGGGACAGTGTTCAGTATAGGGGCCCCCTGCCACTGTTGGCTCTCCCCAAGGAACAGAAACCCAGAGGACAGTACAGCAGTGAAACAATTAGTCATGTTTGACCCTGTGCTTACTCACCATTTTGGGGCTCCCATGGGTTATGTGCGCTCGCTTTGGGACAGGCAAATTATGCTATTTGTGTAGACTGTGCTTGCCCTTAAGTATGGGAAAATCATTGCTCTGCCTGGTGTGAACAATGTTACCTCTGTTAAGTGTTGCATTTTGCCTTTGCAGATGCAACCTTGAGATCTCAGCCGTCCGTATTATCACTAGCCGAAGGACTCCAAAGAATCAGAAAGAGGCCACGTAGAAGCAAGGAAGACCTGTTGCATTAAGTAATGTAACATTCAAGTAATGAAAATCGAAAAGTGCAGGAGTGGTGGGACAGTGAAAGGAGGATCCGCCAGCAGAATGAGGAGCGCCAGCACAAAAGTGTGGTGTTCCGGCAGCAAAGCACGGATTGGCTGATAAGCATAATGGAGCGCTAAGCAGACTCTATCCTGGCGCTCATAGCCATGCAGGCAGAACTCTACTGCCCTTCCCCCCTGCAACCCTTGTCCCAAACTCTTTCCCTTGTGCCCCCATGTCACCTCCAACCCACTTTCCTCAACATCCAGGTTCTTACCGCCACCAGCTGCCTCCAACACCTGTAGCTTCACCACCCAGTCCTGAAAACTACGACCCTTACCGACTACACTCAACCCCCGCATATAACCACGGGGATGTTGTCACCAGCCAGGTCCAGCGTCCCATTCAAAGAGCATCAGCAACCTTTCAAACGGCCAAAAGCACACTCCACAGTCATTCTGCACCGGCTCAGCCTGTTGTTGAACTGCTCCTTGCTGCTGTCAAGGCTCCCTGTGTAGGGTTTCATGAGCCATGGCATTAAAGGGTAAGCGGGGTCTCCAACTATCACAGTGGGCATTTCGACTTCCCCTATGGTGATCTTTTGGTCTGGGGAAAAAAGTCCCGGCTTGCAGCTTCCTGAAGAGGCCAGTGTTCTGAAAGATGCATGTGTTATGCAACTTTCCAGACCAGCCTGTGTTAATATCACTGAAATGCCCACGGTGATCCACAAGCGCCTGGAGAACCATAGAGAAATACCCCTTCTGATTAATGTACTCAGAGGCTAGGTGGGCTGGTGCCAGAATTGGAATGTGTGTGCCATCTGTCGCCCCTCCGCAGTTAGGGAAACCCATTTGTGCAAAGCCATCCACAGTGTCATGCACGTTACCCAGAGTCACGGTCCTTCTGAGCAGGATGCGATTAATGACCCTGCAAACTTACATCAACACAATTCCAACGGTTGACTTTCCCACTCCAAACTGGTTAGCGACCGATCAGTAGGTGTCCGGAGTTTCCAGCTTCCAGATTGCAATAGCCACCCGCTTCTCCACCATCAGGGCAGCTCTCAATCTTGCGCCGCAGGTTAGGGGCGAGCTCCTCACACAGTCCCATGAAAGTGGCCTTTCTCATTCAAAAGTTCTGCAGCCACTGCTCAACATCCCAGACTTGCGTGATGATGTGATCCCACCACTCAGTGTTTGTTTCCCAAGCCCAAAAGTGGCGTTCCATGGTGGTGAGCATGTCCGTGAATGCCACAAGCAAACTTGTGTCATATGCGTTACTTGAGTAGATATCATCGTGGGAACCCTCGCTGTTACTTTGGATCATAAGGAATAACTCGACTGCCAAACGTGACGTGCTGGTGAGACTCGTCAGCATACTCCTCAGCAGTTCGGGCTCTAGTCCCGAAGACCGAAAGGGAAGACAGCGCCCGGAGTACAAAAAAAAGTTGAAAGATGGCGCCAAATGTGGATGGAACCACAGGGATTGCTGAGATGCGAACCGATGCATCACGGGGCCTTGGGACAGGAGCCAGAATGCCCCGCGACCCCTGCCCCCTTTCCACAAGCCACAGCACCAGAATGGGAAGAGGTGCTCTGTGGGATAGCTGCCCATAACGCACCGCTCCCAATGCTGCTGCAAGTGCTGCAAATGTGGCCACGCCAGTGCTCTTGAAGCTGTCAATGTGGACAGACTGCAGTGCTTTCCCTAGTGCGCTCTCCAAAAGTGAGTTTAACTCAAAGCACTCTACATCTGCAAGTGTAGCCACACCCTTATTCTTGTAAGTGATACTGGCATAAGGCACCTTGATACTGGTATAATTTTGTCCACCCTAGGGATTGCACTGGTATAGCTAGTTTGGTACTATATGGAGACTTGACCTTAGGATATATATGATTTGGGAAGAGCTGGTAGTGACCCCCTAATTTCAGTTGTTTAACGCTTTCTATTAAAAGGGTTTCTGTGACTTTTTCTTTGAGAGGCATTAACATCTCCATTATTTGCAGCAAACCTTTATATTCAGTAAGGACGAACCCTTCGAACTATAGAAGTGCCTTATTTGTCCCATGAAATTCCATTTGGATTAATTTGAATCAGAATCCTTCCTGTGCTGTTAGACATCACTTAAGGCATGAACAAGGCTTTGCCATCCTTTTCTGTGCTAGGCTGCCCTTTACATGTCCTTTAGGTTGTTAAATCCCATATATTTTCTCCTGTAGTGTTCAACAGAGGAATTCTACTAGTGTGTACCATTTGCATGATCCTCCAGCTGCCCAGTGCATGCTTGCCAGGGCAGAGATAATTGGTTGTTGAACGCTTTGCTGAATCTTAGCATTTGTTATAAATTCATTCTAACACTTAATATTTTTCTAAGGCATTTGGATTAAGAAAGTTATATGAGGCTTGTCTACATGGGAAAGTTTCTTACTAGAGTAAGAGTATTTACATAGGAAGCTAACAGTAAAACTAAAGCAGTTTTAATTATAGCAGTGGAAGATGTAATTTACTTACGTCACTTTGGAAGTAGGGTAAGCTAAATGGAAAAAAGCTGTTCTTATTCCTGAGTAAGTGTGTCCACACATGGAGTTATACCAGTATAACTAACTATAGCCTTATCATTAAACTACTATAAACTGTTAGAGGTTTATAACTGGAAGAAATTCCCATGTAGACAGGTTCAAAGTGTTTAAAAATCATCATTACCGTCTTTCACTTGTGTTCCTCAGGAAAATTTTGGCAATCTGCCCCAACAACAAACATGCATAAAGATTTCCAAGGCCAGGTCCATAACACTGCCCAAAGCACCAGCAGACATTGTGCTGGGAATGTCTGGAAGATGCCAGAATACCTGTAGCTGGGAATTGAGGGGAGCCAGTCTGGGATTCCACTAACAACCCCTTCTCTCATCCTGACCTGGCATGTGACTCCAGTATTCCACCTTCCCGTGGGCCTGACGTAGGACAGGAGCTCCCCCAACCTCCAGTGGGGTGGGAGGGAGAGTCAAGCCAGGCACCTGTACCCTGTAGTTCCTCTAAGGTGTGCACCTGTGTGGCCGCACAGGAGGCCATGAAGGGCCACGCATGAGCCGTGAGGCGCTCACACAGGTGAGCGTGGAGGATGTGTAGGGTGGGTGGGTGAAGTGGGGGGGGGTGATGGAGGTGTGCAGGGCTCGGGAGGGTGTGGGGGAGAGGGCTCCTTCAGCAGCACTGTACACAATTTATTAAATATTGCAGTTTATAGTAAGATCTGATCTTGGAGCTTACATTATTCATCAGCTTTGAAAACTGCTGCTGCTTCCACAACTGGACTATAGGAAATGACACATTATTTTTCTTACTTTAGTACAAGTCAGTTGAAATGTAAAATAACTTTTAAAAATAGCTAACACATTTAAAAAAATACATTGTTTCTTTCATTGAGAAAAATTACCTTACCTCTGTGCTCTTACCCTATGTACTTGGGGACCAGACTAGCTTGTCATAAAGCTACTGTTAGAGAAAGAATAGTATTAGTACAATTTATCTCTTTGTAGAAAGGAACTGATGATATTTACCTGCTTCAAAATAGTTAGTGTGGCTAAATTAATTCAAATGTATAAACCTATCTGATGGCCCCAGAAGGAGGAGGTTCAGGAAGCTAATGGGGTATGAAACCTTTTGTTAATGAGAATCCAAAGCAATAAACCAGTATTAATAAAATAGCTTTATTTAAATATTATTGTAATGTATTATGTATTGTTTGTGTTTGTACTTCCTTCCCTTTTCCTTCACTCCTTTTTCCCCTTCAGTTGACTGTATATTTTGGTGTATCTTCTCCTTTTTCTTCACTGCTTCATCAAACCCACACATCCGCTCTCACTCACTTCCCCACACACATGTTCCTTCAGGCCTATAAAAGGTACCTATTCACACTCTTGGGGATCTCTTTCTGATGCTGGGGGAAGAGAGTATTTCTTGCCCCTAAGAGACAAGGGGCTGCTGTAGAAAGGTCATTTTCTTTTCTCCTTGAGAGAGGCATTGAGCTAGATATTTAGGCTTAGGGCACTGATCTGCACTCAGTTAACTGTGCTTAGTTTAGTCTCAGACCAGGCAGTGAGCTGAGTTGCAATCAGCCACTCATCATGGGTTCTGATGGAGATGCGGACAAAGGGGAGGGAGCTGCAGTTAGAAGCGGGGCAAAGGGAGGAGCAGGACTGGTCGGTAGTTGCTCTGAGGACAGGAGCAGGGAAGAGAAGACACTAGAATCCTGAGAAGAGCAGAGGGAGGGAGCTGCAGAAAGGAAAGTATTTGTTTATATTTGTCTCCCACCTGCTATAGGTAGCAGCAGGGTCTCTCCGTAGGGCATTGCTTGCTCAGGTGACAGGGTATTCTTATTCATATAAACATGTAATCTTTTTATGAATGCTTATAAACTCTTGTGTACAGTTATATCTATTGGCAGTGTGTTCCACAAGTCAATTATTCATGATGTTAAATGTTTGTTTCCTTTTATCAGTTTTATTAAGTGAGGGTAAACAGGAGCTCCCAATTTACCTTCTCTATCCCAATCATTATTTTATGCAACTCTGTTATATCCTTTCTTATCTATGAACTCTCTAATCTAAATACTAATCTTTCCTCATATGGAAATTTTCCCATGACTTTCCCACATAATCCAATGAAGTCACAATGACTCCCAGATTTCAGCATTACCTTGATATTGGTGCTGCACATAACAAAATTCATTCCACGCATGGACGAAAAAAATTAGAGGGAACACTGCCTGTAACCCTGTCCCAGCAGTCCATACTTCCTCTTGGGGCATCATATGGGGCAGGAGCTCCTCCAGTTCCCAAGAGAAGAGGAGGCAAGCTGGGCCTTGCTCCCTCCCACCACCTAGCCATAATGGTGCCACTAGCCTAGTTTTCCCTGCATTTCTCCCCACCCAGCCCACCTTGTATATCCACCTTTCCTCTGGCCAGCAAATGTATTTAGTCTGGCATTTCAAGTGGTAAAAGTCTGCTGCAGATTCCCATGGTGATGCCTTATGGGAAGGTTGTTATACATAATAGAATTTTTGTTTGTCCTTTTACAAAAAACAAAAAGCAAATCCCTAGGAAGTTGCATACAAAAAAACTACACTAAAAATGTTTAGGATGTGAAGTCAAGTAACTAAAAGTTGAGAAATATCAGATTTATGGTTGCCCGTGTAACCTTAATTTGATCCTCTTGTGTGTATTCTTTATGATCTTTAATAATGTCATCACATACTACTTTGGCCACAGGAACTGTGCCTAATTCAGTGCACAGGGTGGAAGCACAAGGGAGCCAAATTAAAGTTGCATAGGCAACTGTAGATCTGGCATTTTCTAACTTTCAGGTGCTTGATTTTAGAACCAAAATAACATTCTTTCAGTATTTTTTTTTATATAGTAAGTTTTACAGACTTCAAAAAAGAGAGCTTTGATTCTTGTAGTACACTGCAGGTTCTGTGTACAGCAGTTAGATGTATAGAAGGTGCTGGGACTGCCAAGAATCCATGATGACAAATGAGAATCTAATTTCTGCAGAAGCAATTATTAGTAATGCTGTTTACTGCCACTTCTGCTGTGAGCTGCTGTGCAAAAGGACTGGTAAAGTGGTTATAGTAGGGGTCTTGAAAAACCATCCTGAATGATCATATTAAGAAACTATTTAAACATCTTTTCAGGCTATCAGATTTTTTTTTATGTGCTACAGTGTTGGGTATTGGTCATTTCTATGAACTAACAACTTAACTGGCAGAAGGGATCATTGTTTTAAGGTGTGGGAAGGTTACTAACCTCTTCAAGGAGGGAAACATCTGTGCTGGGATATCCTGGAGCAAGCTGTATTGAAAAGAACAGCTTTTTAGTCACAAAGGCATTATCTGTCCTTTTGCTGCTCACTTAGGGAGTGTTATTTTATCTTTCCCCTGATGGGTCCAAGTTCACATGTTGGTTCCAGAGAATCCACAACCCCAGGACTCCAGTGATCAGAAACCAATGGTATGTCTGATGCCAGAGTACCTGCTGCCCTTCTCTGTTCTTCCTGAATGGCAGACTGTCACTGCGTTAATCAATGAACAAATGTGTGTTATCAGGCATCTTGTTTGAGTATTCTTGGGAATTCATTCTGCCACCTGCAGTAGTCAGTTTCATGTCTTTCCTTCACTTCCTATGTGGGAGAAAGTGAAGCCATGATATGGACTCTGGAGAAGCTGTTGGCTGGATTCCTTTTACCTCCAGTTCTAGACTGTTAGCCATATTTAGGAATTTATTATTTGCTGTTCATGTTCCTCAGACTATCAGGAGGTGCTCTTGTAATCTTAGATTTTAAGTGCCTCAATTCCTTTATCAGCTTACAAGCACTTCAAATTGGAAAGTAGTCAATGCTTTGTAGCTGCTGTTTAGCCCAGGATATTTCCTTGATTCAGTTAGTTTGTAGGATGTGCTTCTTCAGGTTTTCATTGAGCTTTCTCATCAGATTCTAACAGTTTGCCATCATTCCTCAGTGTTTTCAATAATCTGTATTGCCTCTCAATTTAGTGTGAGACCTGAAAACCTTTTTCACAGATTCTACTGACTTCAGCACCTCTAAAAATCAGGTCACTCTGTAAGGTACCTAATTAGGAAAATAGGTGCTTAACTTTGTCTACCAAGTGTGGAAACTTTGGCCAGTGTGACTGACTTTCAAAAAGGAGAAAATAAAATGTTAATTGTATTAAAGACAACCTAAAAACATTTTCCAAATGTCTTTGTGATATAAAGTCAGAGTTGCAACATAGTTTTATGCGAAGGGAGACGGTCTGTATAATCCTAAACGATAGGGGGAAGGTGATTCATGAAAAACTTCTACCATGTGGTCAGTGGTGCAAGTAGAAATCGTTTCTTGCTGGTACTGCACTCATGGGAGGGACACAAGCGGCGGGGGTTTGGGGGGGAGTGACATGTGACCTTCCCACGTGACCCTCCATACAACTCCTCCCCAGCCCGGGGCCCCCACACTCTCCCCATCCACTCCGACACCCCCTTTCCTGTCTAAAATTTTACAACTGCATCTGTTAAACAGATGCAGTTGTAAAATGGTGCTTTGGGCCCCTGGTGCCACCAGTATTTCCAGGTGTCATTGAGGATCCAGCAGCACCCCAAATTGAAAACTTCTTAAATGAAAGAGGGATAGGAAAGACAGTCAACCCACTTTCTCTTAACACACTATCCGTGCCTCTCTTATGTCCAAACTAAGCTTCTGCCAGCTTACCTTTATCTAAGGGTATGTCTTCACTACCAGTGTTAAAGGGCTCCTGCAGCAGCACTTTAACGTGGCTGTGTAGTTGTGGCATCAGTGCTGGGAGAGAGCTCTCCCAGCGCTGTAAAAAACCCAGCTCCGCGAGAGGAGTAGCAACCAGCATTGGTGCACTATCTATACTGCCACTTCACAGCGCTGAAACTTGCATCGCTCAGGTGAGTGTTTTTTCACACCCCTGAGTGAGAGAGTTTCCGTGCTTTAAAGTGGCAGTATAGACGAAGCCTAAATATTGCTCTCCGCCTGGCACTAAGAAAGCAAAGATGCTGTGCCATCTGGGCTTGATGGAAAAGAGGCATAGAACTGTGTGTATCATGTGCGTCTGGATAGAACTGCAGCCCAAATTGTTTTTATTATTTTCCTCAGCCTGGTAGAACGTTCCAGAGAACTGTCTCTGGACAGATAAGTAATTGATCAAAATCACATTCTCTGATCTCTTGGGGCCAAATCCTGTTCCCATTGAAATCAAAAGAAGTTTTGCTATTGAGTTCAATGGGAACAGGCGTTGACATTCGGAGAGGAAAGAACAGAACCACTCAAGAAAGGGCTATGTTGCTTATACCACAGGTATCAAAGGCTGCTGACTCCTATGCGAAAGTCAGCAGACATCTGATCTTTGCCCATTGCAAGGGAGAAATCAGCAATGAATAAGGCTAGAACAGTCTTTGTACCATATCCAACTCACAAGTCCATCTGCAAAGGATCGAGGAAATATGAAGGCTCCAGATTACCTTAAAACCCTCAGTCCCTTGGTTAGAATGCTCTCATACAGTATATGCTCATAATCCAGAGGCTGGAGCAGGAATCAAAAACACTGTTTAAACACCTTCTGTCCCCCCACGTCTCCCCTCTTGAGGATCCCTGACCAACTTAACAGCACAATACAAATGCTAACAAACTTAAACCAAGCTTTTGTTTAAGTTTGTTAGCATATATATTGCGCTGTTAAACCCATATAAAGAATGAATACCCTCCTTAGCCCTGTTCTTCTCCTTTAAGGAGCAGAGTGCAGCTCCACCTCCCCCTGGGGAAGGGGAGGGGCTAGCCTCCCCAAGTCTTTCCAGTATCCCGTACCTGCTAAAAATCTCTTGCCGGTACTGCATACTAGAGCGTACCACCCTACTTGCACTCCTGCATATGGTCCACTGTTAGTTTGAAGACCACCTATTTTTTTCGGTAATACCTTTTAGAAAGTGAATAGTAGGAGTTTACAGCTACAGTCTCCGTTGTTCGGAAGCTATGCTAGCTTGCAAAATTCCGCAAATAGAATATGCGTATATACCATAATCAGGAAGTATTTGGGAAGAGCTCTGTGGAACCCTGCTTTCCTTGACTGAAGCTTTAAGGAAAACATACCTCATGAACTTTATTTGGCCTTCTGTTTATTAAAAAAATCATCTTAGAATTTGACACCTAATTAGCATCTAGTTAATCTCAAATTATTTGGTACCAGCTACATTTATGTTAATAGTTCTTCTATTAAGCAGCAGTTACTATTCATGTTAATAGGCTAAATTACTTTCATGGGAGGCAGCTGTCCCAATGAGCTACTATATGCATTTATTACATTTATAGAACACTTCAGTCCTTTGCATGCCATGGAATTTCATCAGCCTCTTCATGGCAGCAGGGAACCTGAAATTTTAGTACACATCAGCAGAGATGACGGAGATTTGGCAGAATGACCTGGACAAAGCCCTACCTGATGTTGTCAAATGTATTGTGAGTTCTTCAGTGCATACACAGAGCCTGAGTTTTTAAGCTCTGATATAAAAATCCACATGATGAACTTCAGGCCACTCTGCATCTCCTGCAGATGAAGATCTGGCCAATCCTGATTAAAATGCTAAGCTGCCACCTCCAGCAGAGGCTGAAAGATCTATTAATAGTGTAGATTCCTCTCACTTTCTTTAAACATCTCTCTGTAGGTCAGTGTTTCACTGGAGCACACAAATATCCTTTTCCTCAATGAGAAAAAACTACCAAATATCAATCTTTGAGCCTCTTTCCTATCCCCAATAAATTTGGCTGTAGAGCTTTTTTTAAAAAATTGCACAGATTTTTGTCTAATGAAGAAGGTTAAGATTGTATGAGGTTTCTATTCTAGCCTCCCATTTTCAGTTCATAGTTTTTTAAACTTCCTCCTACTGAGCAAAAACTTTCCATGCTTGGTCTCTCCTTGCTGAATTTTATTGTGTGAGAACTGAGCACAGTTCAGTTGTTCGGGGTTAGAGTGAAGAAATCAACAACTTAGGGAACACTACTTGCGTCCCTGTTTTTTCTATCACATAGTGTTCTTCATATGAGCTAAGTATCTTAAGGCTTAACGTGGAAGTTGCCTAAAGATTAGACATTCAAAAGCTCCTGAATACTTAAGCACTCAGGAACCGAAGCTTCAATTAAGTCAAACCCCTAAGTCACTTTTGAAAATGGGACTGAGGCGCCCAAATCACTATGGTGCTGTTGAAAATTTTACCCTAGATCAGAAAGCTGGGAGTCAAAACTCCTGTTTTCTTGGTTCTGCCATGAATTTATTTTGTGACCTGGGAAAATCACTTAAGCATCCTTTGTTTACCCAGCTATGGGGAAGAGGGGAGAGACATGCTTGTCTCAAAAAAGTGCTTGGATTCTCTTCATTAATGTAGATGTGCTGGAATATGCAGTGATACAAGGGACAACTACGTACGCTGGTTGATGGAATGTTATATTTCTAAATGTGTTTTGTTGAAGGCTATTTTAAACCATATTATTCCTAATCTGCCTAAGAAAATGTTCCGTAAAAGGCATACAGTAGATGCATTTTAAAAATTCAGTCTGGTTATAGGTTTCAGAGTAGCAGTCGTGTTAGTCCGTATCCGCAAAAAGAAAAGGAGGACTTGTGGCACCTTAGAGACTAACAATCCGATGAAGTGAGCTGTAGCTCATGAAAGCTTATGCTCAAATAAATTTGTTAGTCTCTAAGGTGCCACAAGTCCTCCTACTCTGGTTATAGTTATCGCTTCCAGTGGTATTGTCCATTTTAAATAGAAGGAATGGTCTGACACCTGTAATCAAAAATGAGCTCTTTGTGTATATCTGTAATAATAGGTTTTGAGGTGAACTTTAAATCTTGTGTAAGATTTCACTTTCTTTCATTTCCTAATTTTGTTTCCTTCTATCCTCCTTCAGTGGTTAGTGGTGGCAAAAAAGTCTTGAGCAGATCTCTAGAGGAAAGGCAGCTTGAACTGAGGCTTCCCTCCCCTTTCTGTTCATCTGTACTTGTACAAAGAGAAGCGATTTCTGCCTTACCCAGACATTTCCTGGTGGTAGGATTTGAGAGAGTATGTATCATAAAATCAAGTGGGTAAACGGGATTGCACTGGCTCCTTTATGTCCACTTCTATCAGAAAAGATGAATGGAGCTTTAAAGTGACACACACTGAGCTCCTTCCCTACTACTTTACAAATCCAACTGGGGCTAATACACTCCTATTATTTTGTTTTCATGGTGAGATTGTTCTAAGTATTACAGTCCTACAGACTACCTTCACTGGTTGTTGGTCTTGCTGTGGTCACATTCTAGAGGCTTCCGGTCCACTTATTCCCAGTGGTTTTAAGGACTACTTTTGAAACATTACTAAAATGCCTCCAGATCATAGTAATTTACATACAAGGTGACCAAAGAAGACTGTATTTTTGTGCATCTGTTTCCTCCAGAAAAAAAACCTCAATTTTTTTCTTGTCTTTGAATGACCTGCAGTGGAAAGCAAGAGACAGATTTGTCTTCCTGACTCTGTGTTTTTCTTTTTGAATTGTCAGTGCACATCTAGAGTTTCTCCCACAGCAGTTTTATTTTCCTCTTGTCTTTGCCATCAGAACTTCACTTTCACTCTGAGTCTCAGCGTATTTTAATACCTTTTTATTCTCCCTTGTAAATCCATAGATTTGTTCCTGTGCCAACTTTCATTCTTTTTCAGGCGCTTCCTTTTTTAGTCTGCAGCTGCTTGATATCTTGAATCTGCTTTGTCCCAGCAACCTCTAGCTTTCTTCACATTGGCCTCCAGGTTTTTTTTTTCATAGCATCACTTTTTGTGCATTCATTCATATGAACATTCTCCAGATAATGTTACTGGTATATCTTGAGAGAGCTCTTCTGTTTAGGCTTTCCACTCACTGCTGTTCAGACATGTTCTAGGCTGTTCTCCACTCAAGGAGATACGTTCAGATTCAGCATCTTTTCTTCCTATTGCCATGCAACAGGAATTCTCCCATGGAATCTCTGGTTTGCTGCAGAATTGTGCTTCCAAATCAAAACTTGAATACATTTAAAAAAAAAAATCTAGCCCTCATGGCTGCTGGAAACAAACCCCTTGAAAATGTCGACAGTATAGCAGTGTTAGCTTTCTTTGTCTGAGGCCAGCCTGAAACAGCCCTGAGATACAAACTGCTCCCTTCCAAGGAGTTGGCCACACAGTGTGCAGTTTTTTCTATTAGAAGGGTCAGTGGGGGGGCGGGGGTAAACAGAATTTCAGTGTTTAACTTTTTTAGTTTAATTTTACAGGATTATGCTTTTGTGTATAACTCTAAAAACTGTAATTGCCCACAGCCAATGTACAGTGGCATTTATCTTCTCTCTCAAATTCTCTCATTCTGCTTCTACAGCAGAGAGAATTTAACAGGAAACTGGTCAAATTCATTGTTCCTGCCCGGAATTCAAAGGGCAGCAGCAAAGGTAGGATTCTTCCCCTAATGATGATGCTTCTAGGCTTGTGTGTGAAAGTAGGAAGCTTTACCCTGCCCTATTTAGTGGGTTGGGATGAGATGTGCCTGGCTTCTTACCTAAGTGAGACCTTACAGGATTGCGTGGAGGGGGAGAGAAGGAGGGCTTCTTCTGTTACACCTGCCTCTGGCTAATAAGTGTCGGTTAAACTTGTGTACAATACAATTAATGACAAGTAATGAAAATTGCTGAGTTAAAGGGGAAGACTATTGTGGGGGAGAGTGGAGGTAGTTGGGGGAAGAATGATTTAGAAGTTTTATTAGCTCTTAACTTCTGCAAGTAAAGATGTAATTTTCCCCAACTCAGAAATCCTTGTTTTAACGCAGTGAAATCTTTTGTTCAAAATTGTGCTCCCAGGTTTTGAAGACACTTGTTCTGTTGCTCCTAAAAGTATTAAACTTATTGCATGTTTATGCAGTTAGTGGAACCAGAAAGTAGTTGGCTTGAACCATCGTGTAAACATGTTTTTCAATTTGAGATGGCTGTGCCTAAATACCATAGACAGGCTAACGGTAATGAAGTAGTGAGATGCAAGCTCAGAATGCTGCTGCTAGTAGTAATGAGTCTTTCACCTCTGTAAATTCTTTAATCTTCACAAGTACTGAATATAATCCCAACATTTTAACAGCAACAGCTTCTTAAAACAAGTTCTTACCTGATACTACTACTAGTAAATATATAATTATCATAACCTTCTATATTTCCAAACCATGCTACAAATTTCAGGAAATTGTACAAACTGACTTTATATTGTACTTTAGGGCACTGGTTCTCAATCAGGGGTTCACAGCCACCTGGGGGTCTCCGAGAAGGTTTCAAAGCTTCAACTCTGCGTGGCAGAGCTCAGGGTTCAGCCCTGGGAGGCGGGGGTTGGGAAGGGAGCCTCCACCCCCTCTCACGTTAGTGGGTCACCCAGCCTCTCTGGGTTGCGGGGCTCAACCAAAAATTGTAGCATCACTGCAGAAGAGTTCTTTCTCCCCTTGCCATCAGAAGGGTTTGCCTCACTGCCATTGACTCCACAAGCTGGTAGCAGCTAGCCAAGGAGACGTACCTCTGCTCTGCTACATCAGCATTTCATGGAGCAGGGCCAAATGGAAGGCAGAAATATGTGAGGTCATGTGCCCCCCACCCCACATCACCACTGGTTGGGGTCCGCTGGTTTGTCTGTTTAAGTTTATGGGTCACTGGGTAAAAAAAGGTTGAGAACCACTGCTTTAGGGTATAACAGCTTTACCTGTGTTTGTATCACAATGTTGAAGTGCACCAATTCCTAAGAAAAAAAGGGGTGGGGGGGGGGAGTGAGGAGAAAAAATTAGGGATTCCAGGTAATGCCATGAGGCTTTTTCTAAGGGCTAACTGCACTGATCCACAGTATTGCATTTTTACACAGATATGACCAGTACCCTCCTCCACTTGTCTTGTCCTTGGTCTTTCAGATTTTGTCCTTGTTTGCCTACCACATTCTGGTGAAAAGAAAAGGAGTACTTGTGGCACCTTAGAGACTAACCAATTTATTTGAGCATGAGCTTTCGTGAGCTGCTCACGAAAGCTCATGCTCAAATAAATTGGTTAGTCTCTAAGGTGCCACAAGTACTCCTTTTCTTTTTGCGAATACAGACTAACACGGCTGTTACTCTGAAACCTATCACATTCTGGTGGTAACACAAATCACTGGGATAGGGTACTTTTGCCCATGACTGAGAGTGCAGGTGGCACAGGCTCCAGACATTCTTTACTCTTCAGCACCTTTCCTTAGAATTATGAGGCTTTATCCTTTGGGTACATCTGCATGAAATTATCCATAAAACAGTAATCTTAACAAAAAAAAAAGTGGAATTAAAAGGAACAGTTTGGTTGATGTAACTAGTTAGGCTAACTAAATAAGATAGTCTTAGATAAGTTACAGAGAGGGGAAAAATATGGCTGTGAGGTTTCATTAATATTAGCGCAAAGCAAATTTTGATTAGGAATACTGTTTGGGAGGAACGCCACATGACTGTTCTCCATTTGGATGTTTTTCTCTGCTTTACTGTCTCCCCAGACTGGTAAACCCAAAGCCCCAGTGATTTCCATTTCCTTGGGATAAGTACAATGTTTAACTTTTGCTCTGTGCCATTTGTTCCTTTTATGTAGGAGCTATCTCAAGCCTTTTGGCTGAATACTCCAAGGGCTTGTACCCATATAACTGCCCATATTAGGGGTTTTGCCACTTTTAATTTGTTTGTTCTAAATTGATATAGCAGTACATAAACTGTGTGTAGATCAGTCCTGGTCTCAGTCTCTTCTGAATTCAGCTTCAGTGTGGATCTTTTAAAAACACTTTAATTTCTTCCGTAAAACATAAATTACTGACAGACCCTAAATCATAAGTGTGACATTGTCTAATTAAAATATAACCATGCAAATCATTATTGCTACCACTGTTATATAATTGCAACGAATCTTATACAAAAGATAATTCATGGCCAGAAAGGGTTAAACAGCTTGCAGGCTAACTAACCCAAAGCTGACCTTTAAAGACATTTTAGAAATGATAATTAGGGCTATTCTATGGCTAGGTAGGCTAGAACTTTGAAATGCAAACCTATATCGTTAGAAATGATACTAATTGTGTGCATCTTAGATAGTTCTTGTCTGTCACTATAGCTAATGATTCAGAGATCGAAAGGGAATATTAATATTTAGATGAATTTTGGGTGAAATAATGTCATTGTCTGTATGTCTTTGATAAACTGCCTAATGGATAAATTAATTACTGGTGGTGTTTAGAAAACAGAAGGTTACATCAAAAGCCTGTTGTTTACCCAGGACTGTGTGGTCAAGTGGAAGCTAGAAAACTATAAAACACCATTGGGTCCTGTCATAAATATAAAGGGAAGGGTAAACCCCTTTGAAATCCCTCCTGGCCAGGGGAAAGCTCCTCTCACCTGTAAAGGGTTAAGAAGCTAAAGGTAACCTCACTGGCACCTGACCAAAATGACCAATGAGGAGACAAGATACTTTCAAAAGCTGGGAGGAGGGAGAGAAACAAAGGGTCTGTGTCTGTCTATATGCTGGTCTTTACCGGGGATAGACCAGGAATGGAGTCTTAGAACTTTTAGTAAGTAATCTAGCTAGGTATGTGTTAGATTATGATTTCTTTAAATGGCTGAGAAAAGAATTGTGCTGAATAGAATAACTATTTCTGTCTGTGTATCTTTTTTGTAACTTAAGGTTTTGCCTAGAGGGGTTCTCTATGTTTTTGAATCTAATTACCCTGTAAGATATCTACCATCCTGATTTTACAGGGGGGATTTCTTTATTTCTATTTACTTCTATTTTTTATTAAAAGTCTTCTTGTAAAAAAACTGAATGCTTTTTCATTGTTCTCAGATCCAAGGGTTTGGGTCTGTGGTCACCTATGCAAATTGGTGAGGCTTTTTATCCAACATTTCCCAGGAAAGGGGGGGTGCAAGTGTTGGGAGGATTGTTCATTGTTCTTAAGATCCAAGGGTCTGGGTCTGTAGTCACCTAGGCAAATTGGTGAGGCTTTTTACCAAACCTTGTCCAGGAAGTGGGGTGCAGGGTTTTGGGAAGTATTTTGGGGGGAAAGACGCGTCCAAACAGCTCTTCCCCAGTAACCAGTATTAGTTTGGTGGTGGTAGCGGCCAGTCCAAGGACAACGGGGGGAATATTTTGTACCTTGGGGAAGTTTTGACCTAAGCTGGTAAAGATAAGCTTAGGACGTTTTTTCATGCAGGTCCCCACATCTGTACCCTAGAGTTCAGAGTGGGGGAGGAACCTTGACAGGTCCTGATCCTGTTTATCTCAGATCTGCTTGAGGTTTCATGCAAGGGAAGCCTGAGCCGCAAGGACTGAGATCCCATTCTGACTGGCCCGTCCTGAAATAATATTGGACATTGGACAATAACCTAGGAACTAAATTGTAAAGGAACTCTTTGCAACTACAAAGCTCACCATCTCTGCTATGTATCTGAGCCTCAAGAATTGAACTCGTGTCTGTATGTATATTGATCTTTTACCCATACTCTCTTGTTTTTTAATCCATTTTAGTTTAGTTAATAAGAATTGGTTGTATGTGTGTATTCAGGTAAGATCTGGAATATTCATTAACCTGGGAGGTAATGTGTCCGATCCTTTGGGATTGGTAGAACCTTTTCTTTTATATGATGAAATAAGATTTTCAGAAATCTTCATCATATTTGACTTGAGTACCTGTATGGAGGCCTGAGGCTGGGTTACTTCAAGGGAACTATGTTGTTTGGACTTCTGAATAGTCAGTAAGGTATAACAGAAGCTGTTTAGTGCTAGCTTAGTAAATCTAAGTATTCAAGTATCCACCAACTTTGGGGTTTGTCTGCCCCATTTTTTTGCAGTTCACCCTAATTGAATGACTTTGGCTGGCTCCCCACTGGGACCCCAGTCATAATAGGTCACAATGGATAAGGTGGCAACCTGACTGTCATCCCTAAAGTGAATTCATTTTTCATAGGCCCAAGGAAGTAGTGGTTTCTTCATTTTATACAAATCTTAAGGACCCAAATCAGAGAGTGTGGCCTACTTGGTGAGAAGCAATTATAATATACATTGTACTGACTAAAAGGAACTTGTGATCAGTGGCCCTGTTGTCATGTGGTGGTTTCGATCAGTGAGGAGCCAAAAAAATTCAAAATAGTCCATGGCAGTGTTTCTCAAATGTGTTTTACCCAGGAACCACTAAACTTAAATAGACAAACCAAACCCCACAGAGACGATGCATGGGAGGGGGCACACAGGATCACATGCTCCCCCTGCCCCCGAGTTCAGCCTTCCATTTGGCCCTGCTCCCTGAAGTGCTGATGGAGCAGAGCAGTGATGTGTCTCCTTGGCTGTGAGGCAACCCCTTCTAATGGCAGGGGTTTCTCTTCTGCAGTGATGCTGCAATTTTTGGTTGCGTTCCTCAACCCAGACAGGCTGGATGGCTTGCTGAGGTGAGTTGGGGTGGGGGTGGTGCTCCCTCCCTGAGCCCCAGTGTCCAAGGCCAAAGTCTGGTTTATTTTGGCAGACTCCCTGAAACCTGCACCACAGACCCCTGGTTGAGAGCCAGTGAGTGGTCCGTGGGAAAAACTTTCAACGGCATCACAGTCACTTAGGTGCGTTTGAAAAATATATCCTATGACATGATGGATGAAATCATGCACATTGGAGGCATACAAAGCAAGGGGCATAGTTATTCTGCTTTTCATATGAAAGCACTATCCTGAGCAGAAAGGTTTCATGTTTTCTCTGAAGAGGTTTGTAAGGTAGCCACACAATTGACATGCTTTCACAAAGTCCACCAAGTTAGCTATGCAAGCCTTGCTGGATGCTGCTTTTTTGGAACAACTGCTGCATGCAATTTAGTGTCTTCAAAGATGGAGGTAGTAATTCGATTTTTTTTTTTAAACTTGTTAACTTTTTAATAGAAACATAAAGATGTGTTGGGATAAATAACTTAAATCAGTTTTCTGATAATGTACCCTTTCAGTAGGGTACCCAGAAACTTAAAAAACAAAGAAACAAAAAAAAAAAACCCCAAGTGTGTTTTTAGTGTTATATGGCTCTTTCTGCACCTTTACTACTTTGAAGGGGTTTTCAACGTAGTGGCATGTTGTAGACCCAAGAGCAAATGTGCTTCAGCCTGTTCTCCCTATGTGCTGCTGCTAGCATACAGCCCACACAGGTAAGTGCTCCAAGTTTCTCACATCTTCCTGTTTTATCTGTTCCTTGCAACACCTCCTTTTGGTCTTGGGGGAAAACCTTTCCTCCTTCTCCCTACCACCTGGCTGAGCACCTGTTACTCTACACTGGATGATACCATGATCTTGGTTTGTGAAAACTTTGCTGGGGTGGCTCCTAGAGCTACTCTTAGTTGAATTATGCCAGAGTCTGGGAAGATCCAAGTTCTTTTGTTGCATTGGAATAGATGTTTTTCAGTCCCTGTACATTAGTATTCTAGCAAATCTTATCCTATATACTTACATTTATTTGGATTTAGGCTGTCTTCTTTCCTGTCTGTGAGTATGCTACGCATTTTTGGTTTCTCAAATTACAGCGCTACCATTCAATTTTGGTTTCTCAAATTACAGATATTCTTATCCTCATCAGTGGATTGATTGCCTCTCCATAGAGCGGGGGTTTGCCTGAGCTTTAATATGTGGAAGGATAAATTGTTGCCTTCCATGACTGAACAGAATTGTTACCTCCGGGAAATGAGTTAAACCTTGGTAACTTTATGTGACTGCTAGCTTTTTGTTAAATCTTGACTGGCCTTAAAAGCCAGAGACTAAGCGACCAAGGGGAGGGAGGAGGACGTAGTAGAATTGCTATGGTTAGAAAGCGCTGCATCACCAGTGCCAACGCTGCTCCTTTCTCCACCTGCGCCTGTATCCAGACAGACAACCTAACCATGGATGCCTCTACTCAGATCTTGCTGTAGATTTGCAAAGACTGTGACCTGCATTTCCCACTCACAGAACACCAGGCTGGGGAGACCATCCAGTGTGAAAAGTGCCTACAGGTGGAATCTCTCAGGAGCAGGTAGGAGAGCTAGAGAAGGAGGTGGCTAGACTGAGGAGCATTCGTGCCCACAAGGAATTCATTGAGAGTATTCATATGGAGACACTAAGATGACACTAAACTGGGAGGAGAGGTAGATACGCTGGAGGGTAGGGATAGGATCCAGAGTGACTTAGACAAATTGGAGGATTGGGCCAAAAGAAATCTGATGAGGTTCAACAAGGACAAGTGCAGAGTCCTGCACTTAGGAAGGAAGAATCCCATGCATGGCTACGGGCTGGGGACCGACTGGCTACGCAGCAGTTCTGCAGAAAAGGACATGGAGATTACGGTGGACAAGAAGCTGGATATGAGTCAGCACTGTGCCCTTGTTGCCAAGAAGGCCAACGGCATATTGGGCTGTATTAGTAGGAGCATTGCCAGCAGATTGAGGGAAGTGATTATTCCCCTCTATTCGGCACTGGTGAGGCCACACCTGGAGTATTGTGTCCAGTTTTGGTCCCCCCACTACAGAAGGGATGTGGACAAATGGAAGAGAGTCCAGTGGAGGGCAATGAAAATGATTAGGGGTCTGGGGTACATGACTTACGAGGAGAGGCTGAGGGAACTGGGCTTATTTAGTCTGCAGAAGAGAGGAGTGAGGGGGGATTTGATAGCAGCTTTCAACTACCTGACAGGGGGTTCCAAAGAGGATGGATCTAGACTGTTCTCAGTGGTACCAGATGACAGAACAAGGAGTAATGGTCTCAAGTTGCAGTGGGGGAGCTCTAGGTTGGATATTAGGAAACATTATTTCACTAGGAGGGTGGTGAAGCACTGGAATGGGTTACCTAGGGAGGTGGTGGAATCTCCATCCTTAGAGATTTTTAAGGCCCGGCTTGACAAAGCCCTCGCTGGGATGATCTAGTTGGGGTTGGTCCTGCTTTGAGCAGGGGATTGGACGAGATGACCTCCTGAGGTCTCTTCCAACCCTAATATTCTATGATTCTAAGGCTGAGGAAGCTATCCAGCTACAGAGGACTGCTGTCACATCTCCAGGGAAGGAGGATACTGAGGGGATACTGGCTGCTGGTTACTTCTGGCAGTGGGCAGTGCTCCACCCCTACTCCCAACCCACCCACCATGGTGATGGAAAACTGGTATGCTGCCCTGGCCACGAGTGATGAGGAATCACTCCCAAAGGTGGAGGAGAAGCCATGTACCTCCAAGGCTGGGAGGATTGCAGTCACTACTCTCAGGAGGAAAAGTAGGGTAGTGGTGGTTGGTGACTTTGTTCTGAGGGGGACAGAGGAACTCATCTGTCATCCTGACATGGCATCCTGGGAGGTATGCTGCCTGCCAAGGCCCCATATCCGAGACATTACAGAGGGATTGTCAAAGATCATCCAACCCTCTTACTACTACCCCATGCTACTCATCCATGTGGACACTAATGATACTGCAAAGTATAACACTCGGCAGATCAGAAGTGACTATAGGGCTCTGGTAGTAAGGGTGAAGGCGTTGGGAGCATAGGTGGTGGTCTCTTTGATCCTTCCAGTCCAGGGTAGGGGCCCAAAAAAGTTGGTGGAGTTTGGATGTCTAACATAGTGAATGCTAGTGAAAATGAGGTAGGATCAGAGGCTAAAATAGGGAAAGAACAAGTTAAAAATTACTTAGACAAGTTAGATGTCTTCAAGTCACCAAGACCTGGTGAACTGTATCCTATAATACTCAAGGAGTTGACTGAGGAGATAATGACTGAGCCATTAGCAATTATCTTTGAAATGTCTTGGAAGATGGATGAGATTCCTGAAGATGGGCACTACATTTTCCCTTTTCCAATCTATAAAAAGGGAAATAAGGACAACCTGAGGAACTATAGATCAGTCAGTTTAACTTCTGTACCCAGAAAGATAATGGAGCAAATAATCAATTTGCAAATATCTAGAAGATAATAATGTGGTAAGTAACAGTCAGCATGGATTTGTCAAGAACAAATCATGTCATACCAACTGGATAACTTTCTTTTGACAGGGTAACAAGCCTTGTGGATGGCGGGGAGCGGTAGACATGGTATATCTTGACTTCAGTAAAGCTTTCAATACTGTCTCGCATGACCTTCTCAGAAACAAACTAGGGAAATGCAACATAGATGAGTAGTTATCAATGGTTCACAGTCATGTTGGAAGGACATAATGAGTGGTGTCCCACAGAGATTAGTTCTGGGTCCGGTTCTGTTGAATATCTTCATCAATGGTTTAGATAATGGCATAGAGAGTACACTATTAAAGTTTGCGAACCATACCACGCTGGGAGGGGTTGCAAGTGATTTGGAGGATAGGATTAAAATTCAAAATGATCTGGACAAATTGGAGAAAAATGGTATGAAGTAAATAGGATGAAATTCAATAAGGACAAATGCAAAATGCTGCACTTAGGAAGGAACAATCAGTTGCACACATACAAAATGGGAAAGGACTGCCTAGAAAGAAGGACTGCAGAAAATCTGGGGATCACAGTTGACCACAAGCTAAATATGAGTCAACAGTGTAACACTGTTGGGGGAAAAAAAACAAACATCATTCTGGGATGTATTAGCAGGAATGTTGTAAGGAAGATGTGAGAAGTACCGGTAATTCTTCCGCTCTCCTCCATGCTGATTATGCCTCAGCTGGAGTGATGTACCGAGTTCTGGGTGCCACATTTCAGGAAAGATATGGGCAAATTGAAGAGAGTCCAGAGAAAGCAACAAAAATGATTAAAGGTCAAGAAAACATGACCTATGAGGGAAGATTGAAAAAATTTGGTTTGTTTAGTCTGGGAAAGAGAAGACTGAGGAGGGGACATAACAATTTTTAAATACATAAATCCATAAAAGGTTCTTAGGAGGAGGAGGGTGAAAAATTGTTCTCCTTAACCTCTGAGGGTAGGACGAGAATCAATGGGTTTAAATTGTAGCAAGGGAGGTTTAGGTTGGACATTAGGAAAAACTTCCTAACTGTCAGGGTGGGTAAGCACTGAAATAAATTGCTTAGGGAGATTGTGGAATCTCCATTGTTGAAGATTTTTAAGAGCAGATTAGACAAACACCTGTCAGGGATGGTCTGGTAAAACTTAGTCCTGCTATGAGTGCAGGAAACTGGACTAGATGACCTCTCCCTTCCAGTCCTACGATTCTATGATTGAAGACAAACATACAATCAGAAGAAAGTAGTACAGGTATAAAATAGAAAAAACAGTACACATACAAAGATGTATTAGGTATGTAGTGCATGTGAAAAGAGATGATTAAGTTTTTAATCAAATGCTAAAATACACTCCCTCCCTCCCTTTCCATTCTACTGTTAATCACATCACCTGCATAAGTTACTCTTCCCAGTTGCCCGGCCCACCGACAAAGGAATATGATAAGCTGAGTAGTGTAATAAACACCCCACAGGCAAATGTTCTAAATTCTGTTACACCATTTTATTTTGTACATTTCCACATTGTAGTCCAATGTCACAGTCTTCTGGGCTGTATTGGAGAATATCTAGAAAATTCTTTACACCTCAGTAAACTGGGTTGTCCGAGTCTGTCAATTGCTTAAACTTTTTTTTATAAAGATAAACCTTCAAGCGGAGAGAAGAGATGGGTCAGTTTTGATCCAATTTGAAAGTTTCCTTACTTTGTCAGTTTTAACTTTGAGAGATTTTCTGTAATTACATTCTGTCTGCTTTCCTACTGTTGTGGACAGGCTGTTGTTCTCTATCTCCTACATGTTTTTAACCTCTGTACAAGCCGCTTACCTTCAAACCAGCCTGTATCTAGCATAGAGAAGATCAAAAAACAAAGTCCACAGCTACCCGACAGCTTTGCACAGATGTTTTCAATCTGTTCTGCTTACAGTGTGGAAAAGCAGTCGGCATTTACTATTCTCCCCTACCTGCTCAAAAAGCAGAGGCTATTGAGCACAAATGTGATGCACCTGCTATACTAGAAACTTTTGTAACTACTTCTTGAAAATGAAGTGACTCAAGCCAGTCCTGCTGGTGGGAAATTTTCCTTTGTTATATCAGGAATACTAATATGAATATCATGTCCTCCCTTCTCATGGATGTGTTGCAAGAGATACTATGCAATATTGACAAGCAAGCAGTCACTGATCTATCATCTCAGATATCAAGCATATGAACAGGCATGTAGGCAGATGTGCAAAAGTCCGCTGTCCAAAACTGGGAATCCAATGTGCATTTGACTGTGCAGTTCTTTTCATAGAGGGTTGAGGGCTAAACTTCTTACACATTGCTTTTCAGTGTTTACTTGGTGTACTCAATTTAAAAGCTACATTTAATTTCAAATGAGCAACATATGCTCTTAGATTAAATTAAGTTGAACTGGTTCTTCAAAATTTAAAGTTTAGAGAATTTGTGTTGCTCATCTGCAATGGGGTATTCATATATTATGGCTATATATATTAAAAATGTAATTTTTAAAACTTTACAGTTGCAGTGTACTTAAATTGTTCTGTCACAGCCTATAATGTGTCAAGTTTATAAAATGTTCATATAGTACCATATGTGAATCTATACACATAGTTTGTAAGAGAGATTGTAATCCGAGAACAGTAAAAACCTGTTGAAACACATAAGGAATTTCACGGTAGGATTGGAGATGTTGGCTCTGCTGGGCAAAATGCAGCCCAGGCTGGGTGGGGATTTCCTTTTCGCTGCCCCTCCATTTTCCTCCACCTTCCTGGTCAGGAAGGGAGGCTGGTAGTATTGGAAAAGAACTGGTTACAGGACAAACAGCATGACCCTCCCTCCCCCCACCCCCATCTCAGATGGAAGATCGCACCTGAGTTTGTGTAGCCAGCACTAACAGCCACACCTCTGAGTGCAGAGCTCAGCTGCATCCTATCCCACTGCTTCCTCCTAGATTGCGAATGGAGTGCACTGACCACGCCATGGATGCTGCCAATGTCTGAGTGCAGTAAGGGACTTTAGGCCCCAGCTGCTTCCCTCTGCTGCCGCCGCAGTAGTGCATACATGGATCACTACCCATATCCCAGACTGAGAGCTCCCAGAAAAATAGACCTATCTGGCCCATGCAGTGGAGAGTAGTAGACCTTCTGTGAAGCCTGCCCTTGTGTCTCTGATTAGTTTGAGAGGCCTAGAAAGGTTCCAGGTGAGGGAGGAGAGACACAAAAGCCCAGCCTCTTTGAGGAGAAGGGAGTGTACTCACCACTTCAAATATTTTCAGAGCAATCTGAGCCTGTTTTCGCTGCCCCCTTGGAAGCAGAGTTATTCCCAAAGGGGAAATGACTAAGCAATACTGTGTCCCCTGTTCATCTTCAGAATAATGCAGAAAAGACCAAGCCATAGACATATGCTGACTTTCTATCACTCCTTCTCCTGACACATGTGTGCGCACACAAAGGAAATGCCTTGTCCTTAGGGGAGGAAGGCCAGCAATTTAAATCAGCATTAGAGAATCAAATAGTAAAATATATAGAACAAAGGATAGCCTGTCGGGCAAAAGTGTGCTGAGTATTGTGAAACTACACTTAGAAAGTCTGCAGCTGCCCTTCACAAGCTATAGCTGTGTGTTCCTCTTTGTGCATTCTGTGAATAAGAGAGGAGGATTTCCAAACATAAGAGTGGGAAAGTATTGGGCTATCGTTCCCAGCTGCTGCTATAGGATATGATGCCCTACTGTTCAAGTTATTGCTCCTAGTTTCTGTTGCAGGTTGTCATACCTCACCTCCTCCTCCCACAACAGTGGCTGTGGAGTGATGAGATGGGCAGCAGCACAGAGGTGGAAGAACCAGCAGGCAGTAAAGGGGTCTCTTGGCACTGTGTGTGTGTGTGTGTGTGTGCATGTGTGCGCCTCCTTTGCAGCCACTGCATTTTTTTTGATCTGTGGAGCTTCATTTTGATCAGTGTTTTGTCACTGCTGCTGTAAAATAAGTGCATGTTTTTCCCCTGAATGCAGACTTTTTTGTGGGCGTGCAGGCTTATATGTATCAGCTCTGAGTTATAAAACTTAAAACCAAATTTTCTGTTAAACTGGTATATTGAAATAAAACCTTGTCTGCAGAGGATTATCTATGGGCTTTTTTGACCTTGAGTGATAAATCATTGAGCTCTTTGTCCTGAGAACCAGAAAAAGGTTCATTTGCATGAGTTATCAGGATAAAATTCTACTTTTAAAAAAAAAAAGAAATTGTGTAGTATTTCTAAAGCTGCACTTAAACTTTTCACAACTTTTTATTCATATGTGTAGTTTCTGGAATTATTGGAGGGTGTAATATATAGTGTAACATTAGAAATAATTAAATACAGGGTAAAAGTTAGCACAACTAAACACTAGAGAAAGCTATAAGAAAACTGTTAAATGGTGACTATCAATTTATTTACAAGCTTTCATGTTAACTGCCTTTATTGACTTTAATGTTCACTGTCCAGTTAATATTTTCAATGAGTAACAGTTTTTAGTTCTTGGTGTTGCCATGGGTTATACCAGGAAAGAAGTGTGATAGCTTGATGTTGGGCACTTCAGTACACATGTGGGTCCTCCTGCCCATTTTGAAATAGCCTGAACAAAATCTGTTTAGGCTCTTCTTCCTGGCCTGTCATCAGGTGTCAATGGCTTGGTCTAAACTACAGAGTTAGGTCAACCTAAGGCAGCTTAAGTCGACCTAATTATGTCAGTGTACACGCTACAGCCTTGCTCCTGCTGATGTAAGTGCCATACTACACCGACATAACTCCACCTCCATGAGAGGCACAGGGTTTATGTCAGTGTAGTTGGGACAACACAGCGTCTGTGTAGACGCAGTGTTACTTATATCGGCTCTTGGTTGTCATTCTTGTCAAATTCAGGGCTCCATCCTGGAACCATGAAATTGACAAAAATGCCGGGCTGCTCCAGCTAGAGCCTGGGCTCCCCATTCCCAGCCCGGTTGCCCCATGGGTCCTGGCTCCGCTAGCCCAGCTCTCCCAGCTCCAACCTGGGCTGTGCTTGCCCAGGCTTCTAGCTCTGAGCCAGACTGTGGTGGTTGTAAATAGACCTAACATAGGCCGACGCAAATTCTAGTGTAGACATGTCCTTAGTGTCTCTTGTTCACCCTTCTCCACTGATCTGCAGCATCAATGCTGTCGGGTCCCATTACTGCAATCTGGTAAGATCTCAAGGTAAACCATCTCAGCTCTGGTCATTACTTAAATTTTTTTTTTTCCTGGATAGGTCTATCTAAGATGATGCGAGAAACAGAATTGGTGAGTTAGAGACTCTCATCTACTTGAGTTAAAAAGAACCTAAGATTGATTGCAGTCCTGCAATTGCAGGCCATCTCTAATCCTCGGTAAGGGGGAGAGAAACTGATGTAAATTATGGAGATTTTATACTCTGTTGTGATTCTGTTAAATTATTTTTATTTAAATTTTATAAAAATATCAATAGGCGTATTATAGGCTCTGGATGCCTATCATATAAATCAAAATACACATTACAGTTTAATATAATGGACTGTTCATACATAAATAAATATTCTCAATACTCTTCCAGCCTTCCCCCTTCCCAAATACCTGATTGGGTACTGGGGACTGGTGGAAAAGAGGCTTTGTAGCACGCTCACAAGGATAATAAACTTAGGTTTTGGGGGACTGTGAAGATGGGAGAGCAAGTTCCAAAGCAGAGGCATTCTTTATAAAGAATGCCCTTCAAGGAGTCCCCTTTTTTTACATTGAAGGAGTTCTAACTTGCACATCTGTACTGATTAACAAATTGCCATAGTTTCAGGGATGGAGAGGAAATTTGAGGATATCCAGGTTCCGAACCATGTAAAATTTATAAGTGAATTCAGCGTGGTGATTTTAAATCTGGAAGTTTATTAGATGCTAGCGAGTGTAAAGTACTCCTGATGTATCTTAAGTAGGCTGTAGAATTCTGCACTAGTTTCAGCTCCAGACTGCCCCAAGATATAGCCCCACAGAGAATGTTACAGCAGTCTAGATTTGCTGCATATCAGTGAAGTATGACCCCTCTATATCTGCATCACTTAATTCACAGATTATTTTTTTTTAGGGAGGGTTGTTTAATGTTTGTAAGGTGTTTAGAGCTTCTCATCTGAAAAGTGTTGCTGACTCTGCAGTGTAAGCTGCTATTAGGTTCTTCGTAATAAGTGCAGTACACATAAGATAAAAAAAATTATGGACTTCAAGAAGGCAGATTTTGAGAAGCTAAAAGGAAATGAGTTATTTTAAGAGCAGAAGGTATAGATCAGGTGGAACATCTGAAAGTACACAAACTTCTTAGCTGTTAAAACAATGTAGAGAGCTGATTATGGTCCTATTTTTAGACCCTTATTCTGAAAAAATTAGTATTAGAATAAAAAGAAATAGAAGTACAAGAATAAACTATATCAGGTTGAGTAAAGGAAAGAGGCAAGCAACTACATTCTAAAGGAGGCAAATTAAAAAATTTAGTTTCAGATTTATAGGGGGAAAAATTGTAGGGTCACTCTTGAGAAGGGAAAGGAAACAAATTACAAGGGACAGGGAAATGGCTGAGGTTCTACAGATGTATCTTGTTTTGGGTTTACTAAAGAATTCAATAAAGTATCAAATATGAGAAGGAGTTGCTGATCAAATTGTTAAAGAATACGTGAAGAAATATCTGGAGGAGATGGAAAATATTTAAATCAGCAGAGGCGGATGGAATCCACCTGAGTATTAAAGTATTAAAGGAATTGGCTTCAGAATTGGGACCATTATTAATGCTATTCAGTTGCTTTTGAAGGACAAGGAAGGTGCCCAAAGTCTGGTACAGAGCTAATAGTGTAACAGTAGTCACAGAGGATGATGCAAAAAATTATAATTAGCACAATTCCAGCTAAACATTTGGAAAAACGAATCCGTCACTAAATGAATATTTGAAGAAAGTGTCAGGTCATCACTGGCTTTTAAGACTGTTAAGTTATTACACAATAATTGGTTTAATAGAGAGAGATAATACAGTGGATATTATTTTGGTTTTTTTTTTTTTTTGGAATGGCATTTGATATTGTCACAGTATTCAAAGAGAAACTAAAAAAGTAAAGTCTAGAGAGGACAACTGTAAGATGGATAAATGTCTGTGCATTAGAAAGTGATAGGAAACTGTAAATTGTACTGTCATCTTGAGGCCAATATTTTCATTTGGGGTTTATCAAGATGTATAAAATTTTACAATGATCTCTGTTCCTCTCATGTCAATGTCCAGTGTACATTGTCAAGGTAGCAGGTTAGAGAAGAAGTTCTTGACATTATGGGAAGAAATCGAATAGGCAGTTCGTAACATAAAAAGAGGGAAGAGTCCGGGAGTGGGCGATATTCGGCCAGATTATCTCAAAGCAGGGGAAGATACTCTCGTCAAAGCGTTGGCGCAACGGTTCACCATCTACATCAATAGCAAGCGTGTTCCAGATGTCTGGAAGAAATAAAAAACAATACTATTGATGAAGAAAGGTGATCCAGAAGAACTGAGCAACTACCATCGGATTACACTCCTCTCACAAATGTATAAAGTCTTCACCTGCGTCATACTCAGTGGGATTAAGAAGGATCTTGAAATGCATGAAAGCAGAGAACAAGCTGGTTTCCGCTCAGGGTATTGGACAATTGATCACATCCACTCAGTTCAGTAGCTCATTGAAAAATGCAAGGAATATAAAGTACCATTGTGTATTGCATTTGTCAACTACAAAAAGGCATTTGACTCAGTGGAGATGAATGCTGTACTCAATGCGCTCAATGAAATCGGAATGAACCTGAGGTACGTCAACCTGCTGGAAGAAATTAATAGCAATTGCTCAACAGAGATGATGATAATCGATGTCCCCTACATTATTACTATATGTAGAGAAGTCAAACAAGGCAACACAATCTCACCGAAGCTGTTTGCAGCAGTACTGGAGTCGCTGTTCAAGAAATTGATGGTTCCTAACATTGTTAGCTTTTTTTTGACTGCCACTGCACATGAGCAAATGTTTTCAGAGAACTGTCCACAATGACTCCCATCATTTTGTATCTGTAGTTGTGATTATTTTTTTCCAGTGTGCATTACTTTGCACTTATCAACATTGAATTTCATTTGGCATTTTGTTTCCCAGTAACCCAGTTTTGAGATACCTTTGTAGTCAGCTTTGAACTTATTTACAATCTTGAGTAATCTGTATCATCGGCAAATTTTGCCATCTCACTGTTCACCCCCCTTTTTGAGATCATTTATGAATATGCTGAATAGTATAGGTCCTAGTCAGATCCTTGGGGGACCCTGCTATTTAGCTCTCTCCATTGTGAAATCTGAACATTTATTCCTGCCCTTTTGTTTCCTGTCTTTTAACCAGTTACCGATCTATGAGAGAAGCTTCCCTCCTATTCCATGACTACTTAGTTTGCCTAAGAGCCTTTAGTGTGGGACCTTGTCAAAAGCTTTCTGAAAGTCCAACATGCTACGTCAGTTGGATCACTCTCAAGAATTCTAATAGATTAGTGAAGCATGAGTTCCCTCTGCAAAAAGCTGTGTTGATTCTTCAACATATTGTGTTAATTTAAGTCAGATAATTCTGTTCTTTTCTAAAGTTTCAACTGGTTTGCCTGGTACTGAAGTTAGGCTTACTGGGCTGTAATTGGCAGGATCACCTCTGGAACCTTTTTTAATAATTGGCATTACGTTAGCAGTCCTCCAGTCATCTGGTACATGATTTAAGTTACATACCATAGTTATTAGTTCTGCAATTTCATACTTCAGTTCCTTCAAAACTTTTGGGTGAATACTGTCTGGTTCTTATGACTTATAAGTATAATTACTTATTATCTCTCTATAAATCCATGGTACGCCCACACCTTGTATACTGTGTGCAGATGTAGTCGCCCCATCTCAAAAAAGATATATTGGAAAAGGTTCAGAAAAGGGCAACAAAAATGATTAGGTGTATGGAATGGCTTCCGTATGAGGAGAGATTAATAAGAGTGGGACTTTTCAGCTTGGAAAAGAGGCAACTAAGGGGGGATATGATAGAGGTCTATAAAATCATAAGTGGTATAGAGAAAGTAAATAAGGAAATATTATTTACTCCTTCTCATAATACAAGAACAAGGGGCCACCAAATGAAATTTAATAGGTAGCAGGTTTAAAACAAACACAAGAAGTATTTTTTCACACAACACTCTGTCAACCTCTGGAATTCCTTGCCAGAGGGTGTTGTGAAGGCCAATACTATAACGGGGTTCAAAAGGGAACTAGATAGATTCATGGAAGATAGGTCCATCAATGGCTATGAGCCAGGATGGGCAGGAATGGTGTCCCTAGCCTCTGTTTGCCAGAAGCTGGGATTGGGTGATAGGGCATGGATCACTTGATGATGATCTGTCTGTTCATTTCCTTTGGGACACCTGCCATTGGCCACTGTCAGAGGACAGGATACTGGACTTGATTGACCTTTGGTCTGACCCAGTATGGCCGTTATGTTCTTAGGTTTAATTGATCAGTTTGTTCAAAAAGCTCCCCTATTGACTCCTCAGTCTGGGACAATTCCTCAGATTTGTCACTTAAAAAGAACGGCTCGTGGGAATCTTCCTCACATCATCTTCAGTGAAGCCTAATGCAAAGAATTCATTTAGCTTCTGTGCCACACAGCCTTGTCTTCCTTGTGTGCTCCTTTAGCACCTTGGTTGTCAAGTGGCCCTACTAATTTTTTGGCAGGCTTCCTCCTTCTAATGTACTTTTAAAAAAACAACCACCATCTTTTGCTGTTAATTTTTATCTTTCATTAGTTGCTTTTAAAAAAAAATTTTTTGTGTGGCCTAATTATGTAAGAGAATCTATTTCTGAAAGTTCCGGGATTTGTGGTTGAAACCGTAAGCCTTTAACAAACTAAACGTTTTGGTCATTAGATTAAAAAAAAAAAAAATCCAGAATGAGGCTATTTGAAATTTTCACTTCTTGGCCATGTATATAGGATATCGGCCTCAGGCTGTCTTTTTAAATTTCAGCCAAAGTTGTTCAGCTGTCTCTATGAATGAGGCTAGAGGACAACATGGACTAAGCAATGTATTAAGTTTTTGAACCCTTTTCTTTGGAATGGTCTTGTACCCCATGCTTGTGCTGGGGCTTGAAATTTGGCAAGGTATCATGAATGTGCCTTTTGCCATCCTTGGGGAAAAGTCCACCCAATTTTGCCAAATTTATAAACTTCTGGAATATCTCAGTTCATACATGCTCAGACTTTAGATTTTAGCAGCTAAATTCTGTCTGCCCTGGTTACACTCCAGCCTGGGGCTGAGCAGAACTTTCCTTCCAGTTGCGGCTCTGGGCTGGATCTCAGTCCAGGCACCTAAAGTGAGAGCAGGGAGACAGTCTCCTGTACTCAAGCTAGAGTTACCATCTGTGCTTCTGCAGCCACACAGTTATTCAGTGTGTGCTTGCTCAAGAAGAGCTAGCACAGGCTGGGAGGCATGCTCCCAGCTTGACAGTGTAGGCAGTAGGCTTAGCCTTAGATACATATGCCTAACTACAAAAACAAATGACTTAACTGAGTTATTCTAACTCAGAAAAATGCAAATCACAACAAGATGAAGTTATTCAAAATGGAATTATTATTACCCTTTTTTAGCAATCTTAGGTTAATTTTTAAATGTGAACCATATTCAAGCTGTGATACTTTTGTTTAAGGGAGAAGCTTAATGACTACATCTTTTCTCTGTTTTGGGGGAAGAGGTTTAATGACTGCGAACCCTAGTCTCCCCCTTCTACTCTGTTCTGAGTTAATCTCTGTATGTTTTGTCAGTTCAGAATATAAGCACTTTTGGGTGGAGTCTGTCTTTTTAATTTGTTAATGTGATATGTATACTGCCATGTATAATGATGGCGTGGTATGTAAATAAAGATATACATAATATACAGTGTTTGTTCTAGAAGATTCCAGCCAAACAATAAGCTCAATGTTCAGTTCACTTTTTTGCTTGAATCCCGACAGGTGGCATTAGCATGTAGCTAAGCTGAGTAATCAAGACATTTATGTAGGTTTACTAACAGATGGCACCATGATGTAGTCAAAAGTGTAGACTGCTGCCTATATCAGGATTCTTGCTGGAGTATTTGTCTGTGGTCAAATAATAGTCTTGGCAAGCAGGTCAACTGATCGTCTGTTTGTGTGTATACATTATGACAGTCTCTTTTTTTTTCATGATCACATACTGTGTTTTCTCCACAGGAACCCTAACTCATTCAGTGCACAGAAGGGTGTTGCTCTTTGTTGCTCAATGTGTGGCCCCATGCTTTATTTATTGCACACTATTCAAACCATGTTCTGAAGACAGAATTATTAATTTCTTGATGTTTTCTCTGCTTGTTATTGGAGAGCTTCACAAACATTAATTTTCACAACACCCTTATGAAAGGAGGGGGTATTTCCATTTTATAGTTGGGGAACTGAGGGACAGAGACACTACAGTCAAAAGTATCCACTGATTTTGACTCCCCCAACTTGAGATGTCTAGGACCTGACTTTTTCAGAGCACTAAGCTAGCACTTAATATATTCAAGCATCGTTACCATTGACTTCAGTTTTGCTGCTGTGAGCGCTCAGTGCTGCTGGGCAAATGAGATTCCCCGGTCTCAGGTCCCGTATCCAGAAAGTGAAGAATGCACAATTAATTGGTGACCATCTGTGAAAAGCTTGGTTTAAGTCATTTGACTAGCATCACATAGGCACTCTGTGGCATAGGCAGGGATAGAATCCAGTTCTGCAGGGCAGTATTCAACTGCCTTAATCATGAAACCTTTATTTCTGTTCCTGCCAGCCCTTGCCTCATTCACTCAACATCTTCCAATTTCTGCAACAAATGAGGCAAGGATCCTACAAACAGCCTCTTTGACTACATGACCCCAATTTAGTCCCAGACCAGGTCCAGCCTGTGCACTGAATGAGGTTGGATTTGAATGGAGAAAAATAGTATGTGATCATATAATTGCATCATAATGCATATGCACAAGGGGTCCAAATTAAGGTTGCACACGCTATCTTAGAGGCAGCTAGAGAGGAAGGATGGTCCATTAGTTAGGGTGCTATCCTTGGACTTGGGAGACCTGAATTCAGTTCCGTGCCCTGCCACTGAATTCCTGTGTGACCTTGATTAAGCCATTTTGACCCCAGATTCTCTAAGATACTTAGGTATCTAAATGCCTTTGATTTTTGTCTCTAGTCTCTCTGCTTCAGTTCCCGTCAGTAAAATTGGAACGATCTTCTTCATCTTTCTTTGGCTATTCTTCAACGCGAGGATGTTGTCTGCCAAGGGGGTTCATTGGTGAGTTTTTAAGTGGCTGAGGAGCCCAATTCTTGTCCTGCAGATTTTCCCACAGAAGTGACAGGTGTAATCTTGGAGGAGACATAATTGTTGGCTGGAGCGTTGTGCCTTTTCTTTCCTCCTTTGTTGCTTCTCTGTCAGTTCCGTGCCAAGTCCGCCTAGTGTGTTGCCTCCCTTTTTAAGATGTACTTTCAATCTGTCTTTGAAATGCTTTCGCTGCCCTCCGTGAGTCCTTCTTCCCTGACTTAACCAAGAGAAGAGTACTTGCTTCAGGAGGCAAGTGTCAGGCATACGTACACAGTGGCCAGCCCAGTGGAATTGGTATTTCATGACCTACACTTCTATACTGCTGATGTTGGAATAATAATACTTCCCTGTCTCGCAAGGATGTCGTGAGGTTCTTAGATATTACTGTTATGAAGGTCAGACAAGCAAATAAGGATAGATTTGACAAACTGTTTGTTGGTTAGGGACTCTAGTAGCATTCTTTCTTTTAGAACAGTGTTTGAAATTTATTTCCCCTTGCTTCTGTGAAATGTTTTCAAAAGGACTGGTTTTGCAGACATGTCAGATTTGTAGTGAGATGGTAAATGAAGCTAACCTACTGTGTTTCTGGCAGCATACATAGTGGGCATGGCACTGTCTATTCAGACGTACATGTTGTACACTCCCTTTCCTACAGAGTTTAGTCATATCACTTTTTAAAAAAACATTGCATGTCAGTGCAGCTGGTAAACTTTGTTTCTTTGAGTTTAATACCCTGTTTTGACTTGTTGTTTAGTTAAAATGTGGAAAGAAACATCCCTTACTACATGAAAAAGTTTTATTCATTGGTGAACTCTGGCAAAATTGAGCACTGTGTACATTTATGGAATGGGGCAGAACATGGGGCAGCAGTCTTCTCCTGTATCTTTGTGTGCAGAACAATTCCATAGAGACTACAGTAGTCAAATGGCTCTGTGGCCCTTACATGCTACTCAGCTGTCTGCTCCCCTGCTTTTTGTATGCTAGCACACAGGTACAATTTACATTATAGTGAGACAAGGGTTTTACCCTTCTGACTCCTTTATTCTCTCCTACTCTGTTAGCTCATACCTATATTTCATAGAATCATAGAATATCAGGGTTGGAAGGGACCTCAGGAGGTCATCTAGTCCAACCCCCTGCTCAGAGCAGGACCAATCCCCAACTAAATCATCCCAGCCAGGGCTTTGCTGTTGCCCTACCATTTCTCCTGCCCCACACTTCATCCCACCAATTACCCCATGACTTGATTTACCCATTGGCCCCATTCCCTGTCTCAGGCCAGAGCCCTTTCCTAAAAACCCATCAGTTCCCTCCAACTCAAATCTCACCAGCTCAGAGCCCTTCCTTACTGTATTTAATGTATCTACAGCAAAGAAATCTTTCCTGTTTGAAGATTCTAGTCTCATATATGCCCATGCAACCCTCCAAGCTCAGGAAACCCATCCACAGGCTCAAAAGTCTTCCTTCAGTTCAGAAATCTCCTTGCTTGTTCCTGAGTGTGGATAATCCAGGAGCAGAAGCACCAGAGAGCACATATAATTGGAAATGGCCTTGCAAAAGCCCATGTTCCCTGCTTTGTGCGTTTGGATCTCTGTCATAGAATATCAGGGTTGGAAGGGACCTCAGGAGGTCATCTAGTCCAACCCCCTGCTCAAAGCAGGACCTAATCCCCAACTAAATCATCCTAGCCAGGGCTTGGTCAAGCCTGACTTTAGAAACCTCAAAGGAAGGAGATTCCACCACCTCCCTAAGTAACCCATTCCAGTGCTTCACCACCCTCCTAGTGGAAAAATGTTTTCCTAATATCCAATCTAAACCTCCCCCACTGCAACTTGAGACCATTACTCCTTGTTCTATCGTCTGGTACCACTGAGAACAGTCTAGATCCGTCCTTTTTGGAACTCCCTTTCAGGCAGTTGAAAGCAGCTATCAAATCCCCCCTAATTCTTCTCTTCTGCAGACTAAATAACCCCAGTTCCCTTAGCCTCTCCTCATAATTCATGTGCTCCAGCCCCCTAATCATTTTTGTTGCCCTCTGCTGGACTCTTTCCAATTTTTCCACATTCTTCTTGTAGTGTGGGGCCCAAAACTGGACGCAGTACTCCAGGTGAGGCCTCACCAATGCCGAAAGAGGGGAATGATCATGTCCCTCGATCTGCTGGCAATGCTCCTACTTATACAGCCCAAAATGCTGTTAGCCTGCTTGGCAACAAGGGCACACAGTTAACTCATATCAAGCTTCTCATCCACTGTAACCCCTAGTTCCCTTTCTGCAGAACTGCTGCCTAGCCACTCAGTCCCTAGTCTGTAAACAGTGTGTGGGTTTCTTCCTTTCTAAGTGCAGGACTCTGCACTCGTCCTTGTTGAACCTCATCAGATTTCTTTTGGCCAATCCTCTAATTTGTCTAGGTTCCTCTGTATCCTATCCCTACCTTCCAGCGTATCGATGTATCTGTCTGTAGTGTATGTGCTGCAGGACCAGAAGACCCTAGTGTCAGCTAGTAGGACTATAGCTTCTGAAAGTAGAATAGAGTAGTAGAATAGGTTGCAGAATAGCAACTGCACTACAGTTGTAACATTATTGGACCCATCCAAGCATCCAGATAGACTATTGTCAACTACAGTAGGATTTCTGTAGATATGCATGCTATTAAATCTTTGGTTCAGATTTTCTTGACAGTTTAAATATCTTGACATTTATATTAGTCTGGGTTGCAGTCAGAGTGGATAAAAATCAATGATTATTTTTTTAAAAATAAAAAAAATCAGATTTTTAAAAATAGTTTTTTCCCTCAAAAAGCATTTATCTAAAGATAGTTTTTAATTAAGATACATTATAGCTTAAAGATATCTCATCGTGGAATAGGGATTATAAATTCTAATTCTATAGTATGAGACAATATATTCATGTAATGTTTAAGAAACGTTTTTGTAAATGAGTTCCAGTAGTTCATGGATTAGGGACACAATCTTATGGGGTTCCAAGGGCTTCTGTATAGAATATTTAGGTCAATCTTTCTATCTACCCAGTGGGACTCAGTGCTCGGACTAGAAGATAACCATCAGAGATGCTTAGTTTTGCAGTTCTCAAACTGGATTTGTCTCCAGAGAGAGCATGCTTGTTAACAGCAAAAATGTTTTAAAATAAATAATATATAGGTGAGAGAAATAACACACCTCAACCCTATTGTCACTCTTCAAATTTGCGTACACAGTCAATTCCTTACCTTTCTCTAAAAGTGCAAAGTTTCAAAAAGGTCAGTGAATAGAAGGTTGTTGCGGGCAGAATAGATCTGGACAAGGAGAAGAATTCTGGAGATAAATGTGAGAAGCGAGGGAAATATGCTTGTTTTGTTAAAATATTATATGTTTGCTATTGAAGAAAAAAACCCAGAATACTTAACGTTGTTGTTTTAGTTAAATAAAACAGCTTAAATTTCTTTCTGGTGGTGGTCTTCTCCTAATACAGCATGGCAAGAAAATCCTCCAAATAGTAATGACTAACCTGTTGAATTGGAGATAGTTCACCTCCTAATGACTTCATAAATATCTGCTTCAGTTACCTTTGGTAAATGAAATAACCAAACGATCATTCATTTTCTGATTATAGCTGGAAAGCTAATCTGAAAAATTTTAAAAATAAATCACTTTAAAAATGTATAGTGTGTACCTTCTAAAAATGAAACCTACATCTATCTCTGAGTTGTGAAGAATATGTATTAAGGTTAAAGCTACCCTTGAGTAAGACTATTTTCTTGAGAGAGAGAGAGCGCATTTTTGTGCACACATGCGCACGTGTGTGAACGTTTGCAAAAGAATGTTATGTTATGCTGACCACATTCCAGTTGACAAGGAAACTGGTGATGCAAACTATAGAGTTTTTCTGACAGGGAAAAATCAGTTGCTTAGGGCATGGCTACACTGGAAACTTCAAAGCACTATTGCAGGAGTGCTCCTGCAGCTGCACTTTGAAGTGAGAGTGTGGTCGCACACGAGTGCTGGGAGAGAGCTCTCCCAGCTCTCCTGGTAATCCACCTCCACGAGGGGATTAGCTCCGAGCGCTGGGAGCCTATTTGCACTAGCGCTTTAAAGCGCTCTGACTTGCTGCGCTCGGGGGGTGATTTTTCACATCCATGAGCCAGCAAGTTAGAGCGCTATAAAACGTACGTGTAGCCAAGCCCTTAGTCTCCTTTCATGCTAACGAGTTATGCAACCAAAGTCATAGGCTTGTCTGCTCAGTAGATAGAAAGATTGTGTGTATTGTTAATGTAATTATATGTATATACAGTGAAGATCTATACACAGCATAGTGTAGCAAGTTTTTTTTTTTTAATTTTTATTAGGGCTGTTGATTGCAGTTAACTCATGCGATTAACTCAAAAAAAATTAATCGATTTAAAAAAAAAGATTAATCTGTTAAACAATAGAATACCAACTGAAATTTATTAAATATTTTTGGATGTTTTTCTACATTTTCAAATATATTGATTATTACAACACAGAATACAAAGTGTACGGTGCTCACTTTATTTTTGATTACAAATACTTGCACTGTAAAAATGAGAAACAAAAGAAATAGTATTTTTCAGTTCACCTCATACAAGTACTGTAGAGCAATCTCTTTATTGTGAAAGTGTAACTTACAAATATAGATTTTTTTTGTTTCATAACTGCACTCAAAAACAAAGCAATATAAAACTTTAGAGCCTGCAAGTCCCCCAGTCCTCCTCCTTGTTCAGCCAATTGCAAAGAGAAACAAGTTTGTTTACGTTTACAGGCGATAATGCTGTCTGCTTCTCATTTACAATATTACCTGAAAGTGAGAACAGGCGTTCTCATGACGCTGTTGTAGAAAGCTCTGCAAGGTATTTACATGCAAGATATGCTAAACATTTGTATGCCCCTTCATGTTTCGGCTACCATTCCAGAGGACATACTTTCATGCAGATGATGCTTATTTAAAAAATGTGTTAATAAAATTTGTGACTTAACTCCTTGGGGGAGAATAGTATGTCTCCTGTTCTGTTTTACCTGCATTCTGCCATACATTTCAGGTTATAGCCATCTCAAATGATGACCCAGCATGTTGTTAGTTTTAAGAACATTTTAACAGCAGATTTGACAAAATGCAAAGAAGGTACCAATGTGAGATTTCTAAAATAGCTACAGGACTGGGCCCAAGGCTTAAGAATCTGAAGTGACGTGCAAAATCTGAGAGCGACGAAGTGTGGAACATGCTTTCAGAAGTCTTAAAAAAGCAACACTCAGATGCGGAAACTGCAGAACCCAGACCACAAAAATGAAAATCAACCTTCTGCTGGTGGAATCTGACTTAGATGATGAAAATGAACATCGTTGGTCTGCTCTGCTTTGGATTGTTATCAAGCTGAACCCAGTATCAGCATGGGCAGTTGCCCTGTGGAATAGTGATTGAAGCATGAAGGGACATATGAATCTTTAGTGTATCTGGCACGTAAATATCTTGCAATGCTGGGTACAACAGTGCCATTGCACACTCCTGTTCTCGCTTTCAGGTGACATTGTAAGCAAGAAGCGGGCAACATCATTTCCTGCAAACTTGGTTGTCTGAGCGATTGGCTGAAGTAGGACGTGTAGGCTCTAAAGTTTTACATTGTTTTATTTTTGAAAGCAGTTTTTTTTTACATAATTCTACATTTGTATGTTCAACTTTCATGATAGATTGCACTACAGTACTTGAATTAAGTGAATTGAAAAATACTATTTTGTTTTTTACAGTGCAAATAGTTGTAATCAAAAATAAATTGAGCACTGTACTTTGTATTCTGTGTTGTAATTGAAATCAATATATTAAAAAATGTAGAAAACATCCAAAAATAGTTAAATAAATTTTAACACTGATTAATTGTGATTAATTGTTTTAATCACATGATTAATCACGATTTAATGCTTGAGAGCCCTAATTTTTATATAAAAAAAATCTTCAACTCTCTTCTTGCACATAGTCTTCTGGAGAAATTTGAATGAGGAGAGAGAGGATAGCGGCCTTGTGGAGCAGCTCAAGAAGTGCTTTCCATGTCTGTAAGGACAGCATAAAAAAGGTAGGGAAACCATTGTAGGAAAATGGACAAATGGGGAATAAAGGTTTGCATTGTTGCCAGAGCTGGGATAGGAAAGAAGAAATGCTATGAGAGAGATGTTTCTGTCTTAATTTGAAGAAACAATTTCCCTTCCTAGGGTGTGCTTAGCAGATTAGGCTGTGGTTTGACAAATGAGGTGACAGAGGGATATTATTTAGTTCTTGAGGGTAGGGATACAGGTAAGTGATACTCCATAATTTTTCATAGGACAGGGTTATTTATAATTCAGCATTAATTGGTATGTCTGTGTAAACTTTGGCAGTTTTTAGGCATTTCTGTTTCAAAACTGCTGCAACTTTGGAAACATCATGCAATCCAGTGGTCCTAAGTGGAATCCCCACTCCCCCCCTTTTTTTTTGTGATTATATTTGCCTTGCCAAAAGAGTCTGTCAATCCCTTTATAATTATCCCCTTATTATTATTATTATTTATTTTATTATTTATTATTAGTATCATGCTTCAAATGGTGGTCCATTACGTTACATTCTATTCCCCTGCTTTGTATACTGTTATAGTTGAAGTCAGTGTGTAGCTATTTTATGTCTCCTGTTTTTTTTAAAAAAGTAATGGATTTAATTAAGTTGATGCTTTATAAATTTTTTTTAAAATAGTTTGTGCTATAGCAATTTAAAGTTATGATGAACTAAATTATTTTTAAAATGCATTAGTTTTGGGGTTTTTTTGTTTTTTTTTAAAGAAAACCCAAAATGCTGAAAATTAAGACCCTGATTCAGCAAGACACTTATGCAGGTACCTAACTGAACTCCCATGAGTAGTCCCGTTGACTTCATTGGAACTACTCATCCTCTTAAAGTTAAGCATGTATTCAGGTGTTTTCGTCGTCAGGATGGAAAATTGTGGGTTTTTTTTTTAATTTTCTTATCATAGTGACTTTAGATCTACGTCATTTCAATTTTGAAGCCTTCCTGAAGTCTTCGCCCTTCCTTCTGTCCTCTTCCTGAACGTTGCTGTAATGGATCCCTTTAAACTATCTTCCTAGCCTATCATTAGCAGTTTCCCACATGGAGTCTGTCAATCCAGGGACAGCTATCCCACCAAGGAGGGCCTATGCAGCATTGCTCCTCTCCTTTTCAGAGACCCTTATAGTTCTTTATTATCAGCAACAAAAAAGTCTAAATGTACTGCAACTGCCCTTGGCCTCCAACTTTCCCACCTCCCTTCCAGAATCTTTTGGGCCCTTCCCACACTTACTTCTTTCTTAACCACGAGCTATAGGAAGAAATAGTGGTTCTTCCTACGTCTTTGGAAGCCCCTCTACAACTTTCTTCTGAAATATAGTCCTGATTGGTTTCTCACATGTCCCAAACTTAAAATTCTCCGAGGGTAACCAATTCAGTGAGATGGTAGGGCTTCTCCTATTTCTGAGTAGAAGGATCCATCAAAAAAAGTCATTCTTGTTCATCTCTCTAGTTAAAATCTTGGAAATGGGATGCTCAGCTCTAGGTGACTGGGTTTCTTTGCCCAGAAAAAAGCTGAAAATCAGAGTTGAATATAATGCTCCAGTTTTTCAGTTATGAGATTTTATGTGCTAGTTGTCACATGTAAGTTCAAAATTTATTCCTGGGGGAATTCTGTGCATCTGCAGATGCACAGAATTCTTCTGTCCCACATAATTTTGCATTTTCCAGCATAAAATATATTTTGCCCAAGAAGTGCTGCAGTTCTGCCTTTTGCCCACCAGAAGTTGCATGAATGCAGCCAGCTGTTCTGGTGCCAGAGTGGCCTCTGGTGGGCAAAAGGCAGAAATGCAGCATTTCTGGGGCAGAATGTATTTTCGGTGGAGGGAGGCGGGAGAATTCTATGCTCAGTACTGCAGTATTTGCCAGGAGTAGAAGTTCATCATAGTACCTTGCCTGCAGAGCCAGATTTGGGCATAGTGGGCCACACAGGGCTGCTGGGGGGGAACAGATTGTGGCTAGTAGGGTGACAGTGTTGAGTCTGGGGATGAGGGGGTGAGGGGCTGCAGAGACCCATGGGGATGGGGAATGCCGGGGACAGGGGCAGATGTATGTGACTGAGTGGGAGAGGCTTTGGGTCAGCCAAGGTCTGCATGGGAGAGGCTTCCCAACTCCCTAACAATTCACATGCCTCCCCCCCCAACATCCCACCTTTACCCATGCACACCCAGCACCCTCCTGATTCGCTCCTAGGCTCCTTCCCTCTCCCTCAGCTCCTCCATTACCCCTGACTCCCCCAAGCCTTTGCAATACTTCTGACAGGTGCAGGAAATACAGTTCTGTATTGTAATTTAAATGAATTACTCAAAGTTCTGCATTAATATGCCTAGTAAGGAATTGATTTGTCAAAAAAAAAAATTACCAGAATCTGTTGCGGGTTTTTTTTGGGGTCTGTATTGTTACATTGTTACAGACACACTCACTGACAGATATTTTTAAATAAATTACCAAAATAATTGAAACTGACATGATTATTTTGTGTTATTTTGACAAATTAAATTTGCACAATTTTCAAATATTGTGTGCAGAATTTTTAATGTTTTTGTACAGAATTCCCCAAGGAGTAAAATTATATATGCACACTGAAGTGTGCCTTTAAAAAATAAAAAGCTGTTTTCTATTACTTTAAGAAAACAGAAATCTGCAAGTACTTTGAATATAGTTGACTTGCACATACTTTGGGATTTCAATAAATATAGAGAAGATTTACCAGTAAGAATAGGAAATAGTTCCTCACCTAAAACCTGAATACCTACCCAGTGTTCTTATCTACAACTATAGAATTCCACTGAGCTGTTTCTTCTGGATACATACTGATTTGAACCATTTTTTAGCTTTGACGAAAGTTCTACACATACTAAAATTGTCTAAAAGTAAAAGTTTCACTCCTGGGGGAATTCTGTGCCACTGCACAAGTGCATAGTTCATGGGCCATGCAAATTTTTTTTTTGTTTTCTGCAGAAAATAGCTTCTGCTGGAAAGTTGCTCCAGTTCTGCCTTTTGCCCACCAGAGGGTGCTGTGGTGCTAGAACAGTTCAGCCACTTCTGAACGAGACCCAGCTGCAATAGGGAAGGGAAGAGGCTGCCTTCTTCACAGCGCCTATCAGGCCAGGTCAGGAAACAGACAGCTTGGGGCACATGGGGCTGCTGGGGGGTCACAGACAGGCTCATAAGGGCTAGTGGGAGAGGACACACTAGGCAGGGGGCTACATGGGCATGGAGGTGCAGGGCCACAGGAGGAAATGGGGGTGCAGGGACACATGGAAATGAGGGGAGGGGACTGACTGAGGGGGTCCAGGGACACAGGCAGATATGCCTGAATCAATGGGAGAGGCTATGGGTTAGCCAGGGTCTGCATGGAGGAAGCTCTGTAACCATCCCTCCCAGCTTCGCCCCCACCCCCCTGCCATCTGTTCCATACTTTTCCCACCCACACCCAACAGCCCTTCAAGTTCACACCCAGGCTCCTTTTTTCCATGTTGCTTCCTTTGCTTAGAATGACACTTCACTTCTGTGCACCAAGAATCTTCACTATCCTTCTTCACAACCCATATGAGAGCCTGATTCTTTTGATCATCCCCTAGATGAAAACTAAATTTTGGTCTAGATTATTAATGTCTAATTTCAAAAGTTATTAACTCCTGAATTTGTAATAATGCTATGGAATGTGTATATTGGCTTTTATTTTAAAATGTTTGATTTGTTTGCCACAATTGAGTGGCTTATCTTTGAGGCACGTTAATGTTTTAATTTAATACTTTTCAGTTATTTTCTGTTAAAGCACCAGAGGCCTTCAAGAGCTGAATTGCCAACAAACTAATAGTATGTTAGAGGCATTTCAAAGTTCTAATGATAAACTGAAGCTAAGTTATTTTTAAGTTATTAAAGGTTTAATAAACAAATCCCCAAATAACCATTAAATAGGCTAATACGACTTATCTGGACCTTGCCACGTTTTCTACTATAAATATATCTAAAGCCAGTTCTTGGCACAGGATGCTTTAACAGGCTTTTGAGTGGTTTTATAACTAGAGCGGAGAGTGCCTGGGAGAACCCCACTTGGTGAGTAAGCTCACTTTTTAAATGGAGATGCTTTAAATAGTGAAAATTATAGGAACAGAAATAAAATCATGTTGGGAGGTGAGGGGGTAGATCAGTCCTAGAGCATGATTCCAAACTTTAGATCTAATTTCTTCAAAAGAAAAAACACATAGTAAAGCTGCTTCTCTCCTCTTTCTAATGATTTATGTAAATCGATCCTCAAATGTCCCAAGAACATGTTTTCGTATACCAACTGTAACACGTTTGTGCATTGTAATTAAAAATTGTAATTTTCTTGAAATTACAAAGAGGTGTAGGGGGGGAAAAATGGGATGTTTACGCAGCATAAAGGGTAACATGCCCTAAATTAGCCACTGAGACAGAGCAAACAAAACATTAACCCTCTTCATGCCTGTGTTTTACACAATTGATTTGTGGATGCAAATTTTAATACTTTAATAATTCTGCCCATCCCTACCTTGCCTTATTGAGGGCAGAAATTGGGGAGTTAAAGGTACAAGTCCTCAAATTTGTTACTGCAAAATGGTAAGCCAGGCATCAGCCTGACTGAAAATTAACTCCTAAATATCTAAACAGAGAGACATTAATATATTCACCAAAGTATTTTCCCTTTCTAAGAAGTCAGAATTTAAAATTCTTACTATTTCAAAGGAACTTGCGATGCGGCATAGTGGTCCCTTTTGTACCTCTATAATATGTTAAATGATCTTGTAGACGTCTCATAAATGACTGGTTTTGTTTAAAAGACCAATGGAATACTTAGCTTTTAGATGGATTTATTTTATATTAAAATAAGGAAGTCTGTGTGGGAAAGAGGTCCAATCCCAGCAGAATTGCTCTACTGCTATGCTTTAAATGTAGAAGGAACAGTATATACTAAAGGGTAACCTTTCATATATGTAATCTCAGCTATGCTATGTAATGTATTTGTTTTGCATGCTTTGTCTTACAGAGCAGTGTGGCCTCAGTTTTCTGCTTCATTCATCCATTGTGCCATGCAAAGAGCTAAAGAAAGACTAAACTTTTGTGAAAATTGACCTTTTTATCGCTTAAATTGAGCTAAAATGCTAAAATATTATTCACGTGTCGTACCCAACAGTTAGTTTTCAGTACTACTATCAGTTTAATACTACCTATCTACAAGTTGCTTTTACTATAGTTAATTTTTTACTGAAATTAGTCGTAGCTGCTACTGGCTGAGGATTTTATTTTAGGAGCTCTTTCTATCAGAGAAGTATGGCAACTTTTCTACTTCTGAATTTTAGTACCTTTAAATCCCTTCACACAAATGACTTGCTTTTGTTTTTTTTAAAATCAAGAATACTAGATTTCAGTGGGAAAATAGAAGCAGTCAGTTTTTAACCATGTTACTTGCTTGTATGGCAGCATGTGACAATATGGAAAGCAATGACTGCTTTTCATTCCACTTATCTATCTGTAGTGAGCATAGGAAATGTGAGACTGTTTTGAACCTGTTTTGATTAGGTGTGAATGGAAGTGGTTATAGCTCCCAGTTCTTGGCTTGCACTAGAAGCTATTGTAGTCTGTAAACAGTCTTCAGAAGTTAATCATCTCCCAGGCATTAAATATTTGTACTGTTGAAACAAAGCATCTTATGTATAATCAATTCTAAATTTAAAAAAGCACTGCATTTGCAAAATTAAATACATTATAGATTTATAGAAATTACATTTTTGAATTGAAGTACTCCTGTTTTTGTTAATAGGGCATTCACTAACTTCATTTTTTTATTTTATTTGATTTGAAATTCTGACATCTAATATTTGTGAGTTGCTAGTCATTCAGGTTCAGATCTAATTTGGAGTGAATGTAGACAGTGTAGCTATAGTTTTGTAATACATACTACGAGAGTACAAATGTAATTCATGGGGTGCATTATTTTGTCCCTTGGAGAATATGCTGTTAAACTTCCATGTGTATTCAGTATAACTTTTGAATTTGCCTCAGAATGCTACAGAAAATTGATTAAATTCACTGTTGATATAAGTGGGTGCAGTCTCATTGTTGGTGGAATTGCATCTGCTTATGCTAGCCGTAAATTCATCCGTTTGTGTTTAAGTGAGCCATGCTGGCTACACTTTAATATCTGAGCTTCATTTCAATATAAATATATACCATTGTGAATTATTGTACTGTATATTAAAATGTAGTAGACTGAAACTGTGATAATATGTATTAAATGGGGTGAATGCATTTTAAGTCACTTATCATAGAATAGAATATATATATTTTTACTAACCTGCCGCAGGGGTAGTGTAGGAAGAAATCCATTAAGGTTTTCTGTTGATTAGTTTGAGAGCTTGACTTTTTCCTCATTGCAATAATTTGAAGGAAAAGTAAAACATGTTGATGCTACAATGCTGCCTAGGGTTTTATTATGCTAACATACCATACTTTAGAAATACTGATTACTAGCAGAAGTAAATAGACATTACAGTTATCTAGTTATTTTGTTTTTAAATGGTAGTAAACAAAATAAAAAAAGCTTTATTAGCAAGCTAATGTTCTGAAAAGCTGTCTTTATCCTGAATATATCAACATTTTATAGTATAGTGTTTACAGTAACTTTAGCAGTTTCATTTCTTTTGTTTAAGGATCTCTAAAGCCAGTGTTGTGGCCTGGACAGATGCTCCTAATGATTGACCAGAACATTTTCACTTAAGTGGAAACAGAAATGAAATGTTTTCCCATCCAGTCACCAGTGAACAGTAATTCTTTAATGCAAAACAACTATACTACTGTTTGGTTACAAGCACAATGGTGTAAGTTAAAGACACAGTGACAACTTTAATGCTTAAGGTCTTTTTTTTTTCTTGTTTGTAACTGTAATTTTTAAATGAAATTTTTGTTTGCCTTATGGATCTACCAATCCAATTTAAAAACGTAAAAATGGTTATAAGTACACAGCCAAATATCTAATAATCATAGTGCACATGCTGTGAAAAGCTACCAAAATAGCTGCTCTTACATGCTGTACTTATTGTTGTGATGTGTCTGCAATCTTAGAATATAAGTATACCGTTCAGTGGCCCAGGCATAATTACTCAAATACCAATCTAAAATGCTTACACCACAAAATAAAACTGAAATGCTTTGTATTGGCGTGCAGTCAAGTCACATGGAATTTTATATGGTTCCTTGTAACATTGCCTTGCTTATATTAAACATGAGCTAAATATTTGTTGAACAGATTTTCACCTGTAGATTATGCTGAACATTGCCCTGAATGTCTATACTCCAAGAATGGACCAAACTGCATCCAGTCCTGCCTTAGTTCAAGAGATCGAGATAATATAGAGTGGACATGATGACCACAAGGAATATGTCCAGAGAGTTGTATGTTTTTATTGATGTTTAAGTGGCATTGAAAAATTAACTAGTTAGTTACAGTGCAAAACCTGTGAGATACATTCTTTTGTTATGGATGTGAAGGACTGTTTATTCTTCCGTGTTGAATAACCAAAGTCTAAATTTGATCTCAAGTCTGATTCATCTCTTGAGACTGAGCAAAGCCTTCCCAATGTATTTGTGTCACGGACAGAGGTTCTTGGTGAACCGAAGGTAAGGGTACATTTACCCCCATTTGTTTGTGTACTCTGTCTCTGTTATCAAGTAGACTGCCTTGGCTCTGGTCAGTTGTACCTGTGCAGTTCTGTAGATAGTGAAAAATCTTCACAAAGACAGATACTTGATTCTGTTTCCAAGACCCAGATTTCCCATTCTGTTCACTGCTTGGAATAGTTCTTTTGGTCTGTAGTTAACAGATACTGTTCTAATAGAAAAAATAGTTTCTTTATTTTAACCTGTCACAGCATAGAAATTTGAATCCCACACAATTTAGAGCCTGTCTTCAATCAGCAGGATTCTAGCCTCTTGCTCTATTGCATAGTCTCTCTCAAGCTGTCTCTGTACCATGATACTTGCATGGATGATGGGGCGTGTAGGCCCAGTGATATGATGGTTGTAAATAAACAAAGTTGTAGTGGTCTACAGGCATTTGAGACACGGGGCCAGTATATGGACAAGTATATAGTATAGTAGCCAAGAGTGGTCTGTTTAAACAGGTCCACAGCTACAAGGGGAGTGAGGGTAGGTTCTTTGTGTGGTATGTATGATGTTTTTGAAGTACAGATCTAACAATGACAGATGAGATCACCATACTCTAACTTAGTTCTACAACAAAGATCAAATCCATTGTGTGTTCACTTAAGTGAAATGGAGCAGAAACCAGTTGGGGCAATCCTGTGGTTTTTATGGAGACCATAAAATCCAAAGTCAAAGAACAAATCTGCATAAATATTAAATAGCACTGTGGATACAGTGTTATGAATTGTATCATACGCTGGGGGTTGGTGGGTGCAAAGTCACAGTGCCACTCAATCAGATTTGGTCTGGCCATCCCTCCATTATGACAAAAAGGCAGTCAGACCAAATGTAAGTGGTGCTGTGGCTCCGTATGCCATGTTTTAATGTCACTCACATTTGAAGGGGGTGGGTTAATAGGGCCTCATGGACCAGGCGGTCTGGCTAGTGGAGGTTGTGGTGGTGTGCTCCTAAGAGGAGAAAAGAAGGATCAGGTTAAGGTGGGAGGGAGACAAATCTGTGCCCCTCCCCCACACACTTTAAGTGGTGCTCTGTACTCCCAGAATGGCATATTCATGCAAACTGTATTGATCAGTTTTTAGTTAGGTCATGCAGTCAGTTATAGTTTATAACTTTCTACTAGTTAATTTTAATATTATTATACGTTTAGGAGTTGCATTAAATTCTGCTTTTGTATTAAAGACATCTGTGCTAATCATTTCTCTAATGCTGGAATTGATAGTGTTATCATACAGGTATACAAATGTTTGACTGACTGGGTTTTACCACTTTAGTTTGTGGTTTATTTGTTGTTTTGCACTTAATGAGGTGAAATGCATTTTAACTGAGATACTTTAAAATAGAATATGTTTCAAGGTTTTCTCAGTCCAGTTAATGTTGATGTTTTCAGTGTAAAACATCTCAATGTAATTCACCTTAGTTTTACTAAAGATACTTAAAATGTGCTCTATTAATAAACTAATGATTAAATAAGCTGCTTAATATGTCATAACTGCCTTATAATTGAATTATCAGTACATACTCTGTTCAGTTTTGGAGCTGCTGGTTTTGAAGTTCATGTTACATGAAATTTAATGCTACTCAGGCATATGATTTACTGACTTGTTTCTCTCCTGTTCTAAGAATTGTTAGCAGTAGTACACTGCTGATTTTGACTTGGATTCACTGACATCATTTTAAACTAGGGAAAAATGTGCATTGCCTTTGCTCGCTTTTCCAGTTTGTTGCACTGATATTTGAAAACGTTAAAAGTTCTGTGCTACTTTTCTCCCTTTATTTAACTAGCTAGAAGATAAAGAATCTGAACGATAGTAATCAACTTCTTTCAGGGCCTTCTGAGGATTTGAGAGAAAAAAAGGCAATAGTTCTATAAAATGAATGGTGATGTCTGGAGCTTCCACTTTAAGTAAACTTTCATTTCTGGTCTTAAATTTCCATGGCACATTGTTTTAAGTGAAGTCCCCTAACAATTGGTCTTACAATGCACCATGGAAATTTCATTCCACTACTGCTGTATTTCTTACCAAAAATTGCACTCCAAGTGAATGGTGATGCAAGTTATTGCTGCCAGATTTTAAAATATCATCATATGCAGTTCTATCACCGTTTCCTCAGGGGGATCTCCACAGATGGCTTTGTCAGGTTCTGACTACCTGCTCTATGGGAATTTACTTTATAAGCTGATAAAGTGAGAGTATGAGCATGGTAGTGACCTTATTTTGTCAATTCTTTAATGCCAGTAGTATTTTGAATACAAACAACTCTCCTGTAACAACTCAATTGCCTCTCAACTTCACTGTAAAAGAAGAAAATCTAATAAGTTAAATGGTCAAATAGCATCAATTTCAGTAAGTTCATTAGCAGAGTCCCAGTGGTATAAATTAAAGAATCCCTCTATGGCAATTTGCTAAGCTGTAGGTTCCTACATAATCAAAATGCTTAATAGCCTATATATCTAAATACACAAAATTAACTTATAAAGGTATGTTTTTATAAACTAACCTATACATTAGGCTATTAATGTATAATTAAAGTTGATCATAAATTTAAAAATGGATTTAATGTTGCAGGCCTTAAGTATGGATGATAAGCACTTGAAAGCCTACATTCTAGTATTTATTCACAAAATCTTCTATCCTGTCTCCTTCAGCGTTTACATCTTTTAAGTGCAATCCAGGCACGGCAGGCCTCAAGCTAAAGCTTTTTTTATGTAGTGCACAACAAGATACTTTGGATGCAGTCTTGTCATTATTGATTTCCTATAGCAATATCATGCAGTAACTTTTTTCTTTTAGTTACACCTTCTTTCATATGACTGATTCATATAATTTTTAAAAATATTACAGAACTTATGAGGTTGAAGGATAGGTCCACTCTTTTTGTGCTGTTCAGGGAGATCAAAGCATATGTTCTTTCCAAGATGAGGGCATGTATTGACATCTATAGTTTGATTCTTTAATGTGCTTTACTTTTGTTGTGCCTTTTTTGATAACTTGACTAGTCATGTACTATGTTAGTTTTAAATATGGTGTCTATTACAATATAAATGAAAATATCTGAAATCTCAGAAAAGAAATGCTACATCAAAAGAGCTGGATTCAGTTCCCAGGAATGCTGTAGACTTCCTGTGTGAGTTTGGCATGTCATTATATACATCTGTGCCTCAATTTTTCCTTTTGTAAAAGGGGAATAAGCAGTACAAAGGAGTGCTTTGAAAGTGCAACATATTTATTTGTAATGAAAATATAATGAATTGTATGAGTACTAACCTTTGTTCCACATATAATTCTTGTGAGGGGTACCCTGTTTATAAATTATTGGAAATGCCTGGGTATTGCTTGCTTTTGGGCTTATATTTGTAAATACTTAGCTACAGCTTATACTTTTGACATCCCCTTCCAGAACTTTGCCTTCTTAATGATTGCACTATTCTTGCTCATTACACCAGACAGTTTTTTGTGGATGAAACTAGTTTAATTTACATAGTGGAAATGCATACTCAGAAATGTATTGCTCGCCTTAGAACTCCCATAAGTCAGTTGATCATCACTAAACTCTAAATATGTCATTGCATGTTGTTTTCTTGGTGTCATCTTGTAAGAAGGTTAAAGGCAGAACTCCAGCCTGGTATCAATGTGTTAAACAATTGCTGGAAGAGCAACTGGATTATTTTTGGAGAAATCAGAAATATACGTTCTGGACTTTTGCTTGATATGAGACCTTTGTATTGGTGCCATAAACTGACTCTGACTTGCAGTTTGGTTATGGAAGGATTTTTCTTTGTGTATTATATACTTATAATAATGCAGGGTTATTAAGCAGAAATTTTCTTGGGCTTTTTTGCTATATTTTTCATAGTCCTCTTTATAGACATATACCAAACAGAGCTTTGTATTTCTCTAACTTAACTTTTTGTTTTATTTGCTTCATAAAGTTTTCAGCAAATTATGCCATATTACATTACATATATTTACATAATGAACAAAAAGGAACTTTTTTATTAACACATATTAAACATCAGTGGCTAACTTTTTTGGATAAAGGAAGTCTTTTAAAAGATCACTGACCACTACTTTATTACCTGCTCAGTTAAGCTGTGTGAACCCATAGGCTGCCTTTGTGCATCTTAAAGAAACAAAAACATGCCAAATTTTAAAATATACTTTGATCACCCTTTTAATTTATGTAAGGTTCTTGTGTAAATTGTAATGATCTATATAAATATACCAATTTTCATTTTCAGAGTTGTCACAGAATCCCAGCTTCCCGCTTGGTTTTGTAGGGCTTCAGGAGATAAGTACTATATGTTGTCTTTTCTTCCTGAATCTGTAATATTACTTTTAAACAATTTCATCTTCTTGTTTTGGTAGCAAATTCAGCGGAATTGCTCAGGCTTTGACACAAGTGTCCTAAAATCAAGTGTCCTGTTGAAAACAATGTCTTGAGCACAATTGATTATCCTGATTAGATTGATATTCTAAAATGGTGGGTTCAGTCTATGTGTATACATATATATTTTTTTAAAAGTTAGGGGTTTGCTGGCTTAGACCAAAATGCATGTTCAACTGCATGCTTTATTTACATGTGCAGTAATGGAGTACATTTTCAAACTGTTTTTCTCCACATTGAAAATTGTGTAGAAGTGTAAATAAAAACTCACGTATGCAGTCTCAGTAACTGCACCTAACTTTGATAATTAGTCCTTAATAGCTCTTGCTTTTAGATGTAGGTCTCCTTCCTTTCAACCATCTTAAGTATTTATACTACGTCTGTCACCAGGGTATCTGAGTACTTATAAATTCTAACATGTATGTTAAGGATTTTTTATTTTACTTCCTCTCTCTCATCCTCTAGGTAGTATTTTCGTTAAGGTGAGAACACTAACTAAGGTGAAGCAAGTTCTTAATTTTTTGCACTGAAAGTGAATGAGGTTCATTGTCTTTCTGGCTTATTGAGGAAGAGTGATGATGTTTCCCAATAAGCCATGTTCTGGCGAAGTTGGGTGCTGCACTCTGAACCTGTTGGAGTTTTTTGGAGTCACTTTCATTCCTTGGCATAACACACAACTTTGCAGTAGCTAGACCTTTGAGAGGAAAGAGTGCAATGTCATGGCCAGCTGAAGAGGAGACAATAGCAACAAATGTCTTCTAACATCCTTTGTGTCCAGAAGTAGTGAGAACTCCAGCCCCTAGGTTTGAGGAAGGCAATATATTTAAGATGAAGTATAGGCCTCTCTTAGTTGAGATTCTGAGGTTCTCTCTTCTGTCTGTCAGAAATGCTGGATAATTAAAATAAACCTAAAAATTATAATTCAATGGAAGTAGCAGTGCAAGGCCCAAGTTAAATACTGTTCCTACTCTGTGTGAGGAGAAAAAGAGCACTTCCCATTGCTTTCCAAGGATGCTACCTACTACCTCGAGTATCAGTAGTGAGTGACTCTGGAGGGAAAGTCACTAATTTTGAGCATTTGAGACTGGAGAGAGAGAAACTGGGGATAGTAGGTGAGAACAGGCTTTTCGGGTTTCTGTGTATGCCTTATATTGGATCCTGGGAATCATTTCAGTCTGCTTGAGATGGAGAAAACAAATGAGGAATCAAGGGCAAATTTGCACTGGAATACATTTCTTAGAGTCCTGCACTATTTTCTGACATTTGAAATGGGTTTTGGTCCAACTGAAGATTCATCTGATCAAAAAGGAAAAAGCCAGTTGAGAATTAATCAAAAGTAAGAAGCAAAAGCAAAAAAAGTAGAAAAGAGAACTCAGCAAATACTAGAGTACATGTCTTAGGGCATATCTACACAGACATTTAGCACACTGCGAGCAGGGGTGTGAATCTGTACCACGTTAGGTTGTTGCAAACTGTTTCTATGGGACTCTGCTGAAATTCATTTACAGTTTGTTTGTTTTCATCTAGTTCAGTGGTTCCCAAACTGGGGTTCATTAACCCTTGGGGGTTTGCAAAATGTATCAGGGGGTTTCCAGAAAAAAAATTCTGTAATGGCGGACAGAGCCATCCCTAGGAGCCCTGGGTGTGGGGGGCAGGAGCTGGAGCCCCGGAGCCAGAGCACAGGGCAGGCAACTGGGACCCTGTCCCTGGCAGACAGGAAGTTGGGCAGCATGAGGGGCAGAGTGGGAGGGGGAGCTGTGCTGTACCTGGGGGGTCGTCCAGGCTAATTTGTCCCTGGCCCCGTATCTCCCTGATTGCAGAAGAAAAAGTGTTTACGTGCCAAATTATCCAGAACCAAGGTCATTGTAGCCAATGTGGTGATTAAGACCCTCAGTTAGTTCATACTCAGTCATTTTCTTTGGTGTGCCGTTTTGCTCCAATGAGACGTCAGTGAATCTTCTCATTTACTAGTTTGTTCGTTTGTTAGCGTTCTCTAGTTGTTTTTGTTTGAACTGTTGTACACCCAATATGGACAAGTGGGTTTAAACGGAAAGTGTAAAGACACGAGAAAACAAACGTTTGGCATCAGCTAGTGTTTCATCAAGTCCAAAGTGTGGAAAATCTAAGTCAAATGATTATGATAATCCTGGAAAGTTGCTTATGAAGAAAAGAAAATATGACTGCGATTATATAAAATATGCATTGGTGATCAAGAGTGTCCAAAACTACAGTGTGTAATTTGTGGTCGTGATCTAATAAACAGCAACCTCAGACCTTCTCTACTTTGGTGCCACTTAGAAACTAGGCACCCCGCACAACTCAACAAGCCTGTTGATTTTTTTTCAAGCAAAAATTTGCCGCGTGGAAAAGTGACATTACCAGTTTTGTATCCAAAGCAAGTACTGATAACGAAAATACACTTGAAGCGTCGTACCGAGTAGCAAAAACCTCAGATGTCCATACTGTAGCAGAGAACTTTTGGAACAAAGTTAACTCTGTTTAAGCCTACAAGATAAAATCTATGTCAACAAGAAAAGCAAGTGACAAAATAAATAAGCATTCTAAGCAAACTTGCTTATAGCACATATTAGTAAATTGGGAGCAAGCCTGCTTTGTGAAAATATTAGTTCTTTGTGGAGATATCCAGAGATGTGTCCAGCTTGTTTGTCACCAACACTTTATTCAGAACCAAAGGACAATGATAAAGCAATTGTAGGAATTCAGTCTCATGTTACTATCAGTGCCTTTCTGTTGCCACCTGCTGGATAATACTTTGATATAGAAAGATTCTACTCCTCTGTGTATTTTCTTAGTAAGATGCCTAGTCCATAATAAAATAAATTTCCAGGTAACCTCTGTATATAAGTAAGGCTTTCTAATCCCTAATGGTGTCTGTCTTTGGGGTGGGAGAAATAACTGTTTTGCGGTATTTCATTGCAGTGAGTCCTGCCATTTTACTGAGGTCCTGGGGTTTGTTGAAAGGTTATAAAACATTTCAGAATTCACTGATCTAAGCAAGTGAAAATGCGTAGACTCTTCTTTGATAATAGATGTATGAAAAACTCTACAGTATTTTCTTCATATTCTTCCCCCAAAGCATTGTAAATCCTTGTTCTTTTGCAGTGCAGGTTTTGTCTTTATAAACTGAAGTAATCAAACTTCTTTTATTAGAACACATTATTGTGTATAAAAAGTGAAAGTATCCGAGGTGGCTTGTAGAGCCAGCGAAAATTTTCTGAGGATGCATTTTTCTGCCAGACAATGCTGAGTTGTCAAAATTGAAACAGTTCGTTGGAAAGGATCGGGGGGGGAGGGATAGCTCTGTGGTTTGAGCATTAGCCTGCTAAACCCAGGGTTGTGAGTTCAATCCTTGAAGGGGCCATTTAGGGATTGGGGCAAAAATTGGGGATTGGTCCTGCTTTGAGCAGGGGGTTGGACTAGATGACCTCCTGAGGTCCCTTCCAACCCTGATACTCTATCATTCTATGATCTATGAAATCTTAGATGGCAATGAAGTAGATTTCCAAAAGAAACCTCTCTGGTTTCCTGCTTGCTTGCGTGCCTTCCCCAGACTCTGACTTCTCTTCAGCAGACTGGGCTATCCGTCAGAGCTTTGTGGATTTGTGACAGCTTGCCTGGCAGGTTACTGGGGAACTTGGGAATTGTGGGTAATAAAAATGTGAAATTGGTCAAATAACTTGTTGCTCAAATTCTATTTTTTGGTAGACATACATTGCCATTAAGCTCTCTGTAAAAGTAGTCACTCACTAAACATTTTAGGACATTTAATAAAATAGCAGGAAATGTGTATAAAGGAAGTAGAAGAGAGCATTGGCTGAGTTACTTCTGATGTCAAAATTCCACCGTTTAAAAATGTGCTTCTGCTGCCACAGGAAGAGAGAGAACCCAATTTTCTGGATCCTGCTTGCCACCAGTGAGTACATGATTTAAGTTAGGTAGGAGGGGATGATTTAAACCTCTTAGCAGTTTCAATCATTAGTTGAGTTTGGAAAGGTAAAACAGAGATGAAGGGCAGGTCTGCACTTAAAACACTACATTGGCGCAGCTGCACTGCTGCTACGCTTTAAAGAACTAGAACTCTCCCATCAGCGTAGTTGATCCTCCTCCCCAAGAGGTGGTACCTACTTTGATGGGAGAAGCTCTCCCATCAACATGATGCTGTCTACACGGGGGGCTAGGTTGGTATGACTACGTCACTAAGGGGTGTGGATTTTTCACACCAGTGAGCGACGTAGTTATACCAATATAAGTTTGTAATGTAGACCAGACCAAAGTTTCAGCATTAATGTCCCATTAAGATAAATTGAGAGAGTTTACAAACACTACCATCCTTTTAAAAAAAAAAAGTAAATACCTACACGGTATTTTGCGATCATTGTGCTACCTTTAGCACCTTTTGTTTGAGACTTGAAAAGGAAATTCTAAGAAGTTTGTGCCCTCCATGATTTTAATGCTTTGCAAATCGCTCATCATAAGCAAGTAAAAAATGAATGCTGTTGGGAGCATGGGAGGCTGTTACTTTTGTGTCAAGGAAGAGATACATAATGCTGTCATAAGACTGCTGGATTGAGCAACATCATTAGCCAGATTTCAGTCTGTAGGTGTAAAATAGTCTGTTCACAGTTTGAGCTACAGTTCACCGTTATAGTGCTAATTGTTAAGAATGAAATATGAAGGTAAGAATTACCCAGAGCTGTGTTTATTATGACTAATTGCTTTTCAAGGAGCCGAGAGGCTGCACTACATTGATGTGCTATTCTTAAACAGCTATTTGTAGAAACAGTAAAGAAATGTTCTAAAAGGTTTTGATATTGTTTATTTACTTCGGTTTCTGATTTTTACCTTTTTAGTCTGTTCTCAATCAGTCATTAAAATACATAAGGAACGGGGTAATTAGTAGCACCTGAATCTTAAGCAAAGACCATTTTATCTTTGATAGTAGAGTAGACCTTTCTAAAAAACCAGTAGTGGTATTCCACACAGATAGAAACTTAATTTCAGTGTCTGTTGACCTGCATGGTTGTCCTACGTCGACTTGTCTCATGCTTCAGGTGAGGTTGTAAGAGGCTGTGCGGGGTGACGCAGTCTCAGTTCACTCTTACTGCATGGTCGGAGTTGGGATCCTCTCTGCATGCTTGTAGTCTCTGAGAATGACAGTCCATTTGTATATTATTAGTTCTGTTTCTTTCTTCTTAGTCCTGTAAATAGAGTAGGTAGGACCCCGTACGGGGCCTCCCTATGTTCTAGCATTTAAAAACTGCACCTTGTACCCTTGCGCTTTCTCTGTGAGCGACAAGCACGGTCATTGTCTCTACTGCCTGGGCGAGGTGCCCCTTGCAGTACATTGCGACATCTGCAAGTCCTTTCCATCGAGAACCTGTGAAGCCCACCACCTGCACCTCCGCAAGTTCCTCATGGAGGGAGGTGCTGTTCCTGGACTGTCAGTACCGGTGGTGCACTGCGCTTCACCGGCGGTGAGCACTCCGTCATCTACCTCCCGCCCGGATCTGCTGGCACTGCTGAGACATGAGAAGGCAAAGAAGGAGGGCCTCAAGCGCTCCCATGAACACTGTAGCAGGTCTCTATCACGAACTGCTGCGACACGTCATGTTCCCTCCCTGAGCCTGGCTCGGTTGGGTGAGGACCCTGCTGTGCCACCTCCTAATGCAGGGGATAAGGCTAAGTGGAAGAGTGATGCACCAGCACTGCTGTTCCCTGTGACGATTGAGCATCTTAACAGCCCACCAGCATGTGCCTCTCAGCCACAGCAGGATGTCCTGAGCTCTGCTCTGCGTATCCCCCATCGGTTCTGCGGCCAGCGGGATGTGCCCTGGATACTGGGATGGACAGAACTGCGGGTCCCCACCGTCTACCTCGACCTGTACCCACCCTTGCCACGTCTCTTGGCTCTGCGGCCTCCTTCGCTGGCAAATGTGCCGATCCTCCGCAGCTGAGACCCACCTCTGCTGGTTGTGGCACTGCCTGCACTGATGGCTCTGCCACTTATAGAGGCCTCTTTCAACTCCGAGGGCTTCTCAGTGGAAGAGCTGTAGTTTAGACTTCTGAGCATGTATGCCTCACCAGATGAGCTACAGTCTGATTCTGCTAGGGTGATACTGATATCCTTGGGGCCTACAGAGGTACCACCAAGACCTAGCCTCTTAGCAGCAATGGCCTGCATGGGACCCTTTATCTCCAGTGTACGCACCGTTGGTGGCCTGACACAATCTTATCTCAGCCCTTCCACCGGAACCCATCTGCTCGGACCTGGAGCTAGATCCAGCACCTCTGGTATCACTGGTCCCAATGGCAGCCTCCTCTGATCCTCTTGTCTCCTGATGAACCCTACCAGTACCAGGAGTTCCTTGTGGCCCTCGACTTGTGGCATCCTTCTGGAGGAGGTCCAAGACCAACCTCACCAGCTGATAGTCAGACATTCTGAAGTCTCTGGGACAGGCATGTGTTGCTCTGCCTATTGATGAGGCCATCACGCAACCTGCCTGAGTGGTGTGGCATACACCGTCGTCCTGTGCCCCTGTGCCTGAGAGGGTGGAATGCAGATACTTTGTGCTGGCTAAGGAGGCTGACTTTGTTTTCCCACTCTCTCCTCTCCCCAGCCTTGCTGGTAGTGCATGCATCCATGGAATAGTCATGCCGGTACTCCTCTACCTCCACCCCTCCAGATAAGCTGGTGAAGCGTCTGGACCTCATGGTGTGCAAACTGTACTCCTCCATGACCCCGCAGTTCCACATATCCAACTACCAAGCTTTGCTGTTGCAGTATGATTTTAATAATTATGCCAAGCTGGCAGAGGTCTTGGAGGACATCCCATAAGACTAGCATCAGTGGTTCCAGGGTCCTGCAGGAGGAAGGCTGCCTGATGGCCAAGGTTGGCCTCCAAGTCTCATTGGATGGGGTGGACACGTCCTCTTGCTTCCTGGCCACGGGAGTGGTGATGAGGCGGGAAGTGTGGATCCAATCATCCAATTTTTCCAGGGAGGTCCAATCCAACTGCCAGGACCTCCCCTTTGACAAGGAAAAGTTGTTCTCCGCTAAAATGGATGATGCTCTCTACTCCCTAAGACTCAAACCTGGGCCCACCCCTTCATTGGCAAGGGCTTTTACTTCCTGCACTTTCTATCACTAAGAAGGGCGGGGGCCTCTGTCCTATCCTCAATCTCCACTTACTCAACACCTTCATCAGAAAGGCGAAGATGGTCGCAGCCATCATTCCCTCCCTTCCCTAGGAGATGCAGTTCTCAGCCTTCGACATGAAAGATGCGTACTTTCATATCAGCATCCACCTGGCCCGCTGCAAATTCCTCTATTTCCACACTGGGGACAACTATTATCAATTCAGGGTGGTTCTCTAGGCCCCTAGGGTCTTCACCAAGGTTTTTGCAGTCATAGCAGCCCACCTTCACTGGCTAGGACGCTTGTGTTTCCTTACCTGGATGTTTGACTGCTGATGGCGGCGTTCCTTGCTGAGACAATGACAGCCATCACAGTCCTCTGATTTCTTCTTGCCTTGCTGGGCATCTGTGTCAATGAGGAAAAAGCTGTGCTTCTCCCGATGCAAACAATCCACTTCACTGGAGCACATCTGGAGTCTGTGGCTATGTGAACCTTCCTCCGGGTAGACCACTTTGCTGCCTTCACAACCCTCGTGATGACCCTGCACTGCAACCTGCGCACGATGGTACGTTGTTGTCTCTGCCTCCTTGACCACATGGAGACCTGCAACTATGTGATGGCACATGCTTACTTCCATAAGCGCTGCCTGTGGCTATGGCTCCTCTCAGTTTGCAGGTCCCATATCGCCCACCTGGACTCAATCTTGACTGTTCTGAGTTGGGTCTGTGCCTCCCTCACCTGGAGCAACTTGGTAGGATCAGTTGACCAAGACCCCGTTCACCACCCCTATCCCCACAGCCACCCTTATCTCAGATGCCTCCCTGGTGAGGCACACACTTGGATGGCCGTCCCACGCAGAGGAAGTGGACTTTCAGGGAATCGCACATGCATATGAAAATACTGGAGCTCTGCATGGTCCACCTGACTTGCCGTGTGTTCCTGACTCTGCTTCGCAATCAATATGTCTAGATCCTCTCAGACAGCACCACCACAGTGGCATACATAAACAGACAGGGATGGCAGCAGATCCCAGTCACTCTGCGTAGAGGCCATCTTCTCTGGAATTGTTGCATCTGCCACAGCATCGTACTCTACGCGGTGTACCTTCTGGGGGCATAGAACTCCCGGGCGGATGCACTCAGCTGGACCTGGTACCTCAACCACGAGTGGGAACTACACAACCCCATTGTCTGCTACCTCTGCTGTGCCTGGGGCACCTCTCATTGGGACTTCCTTGCCATTCAAACAAACCTCAAGTTCTCCCTCTACTATTCCAGAGAAGTCAGGGGACTCCAAGGGCAACACCCTTCTTCTTCAATGGCGTGGCGGCCTCTGGTACACCTTTCTTCCCATTCCCCTCCTTCCAGAGGTTCTCCGCAAGATCTGCTGAGACACTGTCGTACTGATAGCCTCATGAGTTCTGGTTTCCCGATCTACTCAGACTGTCAGCCTGCCTGTTAATCAGCCTCTGCATGCTGCCAGATGTACTCACCGAAGACGACAACAGGGTTTGCCCCCCCAATCTCTGCCTGCTCTAAGTGATGGCCTGGTTTTTGGTTGGGGCTTGCATGTAGACAATGCCTGTTCATTGCCCATCTGCTGTATACTTACACACAGTAGACAGGAATTCATGAGGGCATGCTACCTGATGAAGTGGAAGCATTTCACCTCCTAGGCACAATGCCACCACCTTCCCCTTAAGGCCATCTCCATACCTGTTGTCTCGGAGTTCAAGAACTCAGGCCTCTCACTCAGCTCGATCTGCATCTACCTTGCGACACATAGTGCCTTCCTCCCTCCAATGGAAAGATGTTTGGTGTTTACCCCCCCTACCTCTGCCAGGTTTCTGAGGGCCATGACAAACTACTTTCTACCAGTCCTTACCCCAAAACCCCTGCCCACCCGGACATTAACCTTGTGCTGTCTGCCCTCACCTGGACTCCCTTTGAGGCACTGGCCACATGTTCCCTTGCTCGCTTATCCATGAAGGTCCTCTTCCTTGTGGCCATCACTTCTGCCTGGCGGGCCAGTGAATTAGCAGCCGTGCTGGTTGGCCCAATGTATATGATTTCCATAAAGACAGTCTCCCTGCGCCTTCGCCTGAAGTTCCTCCCGAATGTCCTCTCTGCATTCCATCTCTACTAGTCCATCCATCTCCCAGTCTTCCATCCTAAGCTGCACACCACTCCTGCAGATAGGACACTGAAGTCCCTGGACATCCGGAGGGCACTGGCTTTACTTGGGCAAGATCTGAGCATTCTGTGCTTCCCCATGTCTCTTTGTGGCCTTTGGAGAATGGTCAATGGGGCAGGCCCTCTCCTCGCAGCGCTTATCCAAATGGATTTCTAAGTGCATTATGTAATGCTATTGCGCACCAATGACACACGGCCTGGCAGGATTACGGCCCACTTCACTAGGGGACATGCAACTACTTCCGCAGATGTGGCAGACATCTCCAGCACGGGATCTGCTGTGCAGCGACCTGGCACTCTGTCCACACCTTCACAGCACACCATGCCCTCAACTAGTGAGCACCTGCAGCCTGGACTGTGGGCGAGGCCATCCTGCAGCAGGCCTCACCTATTGCGTCCTTGCATCCGCCGCCAAGCTGATTACTGCTCTGTACTCATCCGTGTTTGCAATACATATAGGGACTATCACTCGAAGAAGAAGAGGAACTTACTCAAAGAACTGGAAGTTCTTTGAGATGTGTGGTCCCTTTTTGTATTCCAATACCTGCCCACCATCCCCTCTGCTGCGGACTCTTTATATGGGGCCAAGTGGAAATTGTTTTCAATATGGGTTTCTCACCATAATTTTCAATCTGTGGAGTCATCTATTCCTGTCATCTTGAATAATCTGTAATCACTGAAGCATTCAGGGCTCTTGAATAGTTCTGTTAAAGTTCACCTAGCAGCAATATCTGCCATCCTCCAGTACAGTGTTGTGACGGGTTAGCTCCCCCTCTCTGGGATGCCACCTGATGTGCTGGTGTCCCACTTAGTCCTCTGGCCCAGCCAGCCTGAGTTTTCCTTGCATTGGGTTGCTGTTCCAGGCTCTCGAGCCCTTTTCAGCACGCACCTAGGCAAGACCAAGTCACGCCCAACTGCAGACGCAGATCTGTGAGAGAGGATTCTGTAAGGCTAGAGTTACTATTTGTCATATTCCTAAAATGTTCTTGGATTTCCACTTGAATTGATTTATTCACTTACTAGTGTTATTTCTAAGACTTAAAATGTCTGGTGTGTGCAGCATAGTCTCCCCAGGGTACAAGTAAAGAGCTGTCATATATTACCACAATTTTGCAAAAACATTCCACAAATCACCAAAACTATTTGTTTGTATCTTTTTTGGTAGTAAATCCAGCGAACAGGCTGTTTCAACACAGATTCAAAAAGGGAGACAGAGTACAATAGAATATCTTTTGAATTAATTAAACTAGCTCCGTAGACTTGGCAAGCCATGTTCTACAAGAGCTCAGGCAGCCTCCTCAGCCTTATGAAATCTGTAGAGCTGCTACTTGGGTTTCCATACATACCTTTACAAGCCGTTATTCTCTAGTGTCAGCCTCTAGATCTGAAGCACAGTTTGTCAGGGCAGTCTTACATTCCTTATTTAAATAGGACTACTGGCACCTATCACCTTGAAGAGACAGAGGCTTGGCAGTTGCCTAGAGTGGGATCCATGTGGACAGATGTTTGAAAAACTTACTTATGGTAATTAGTTCTTCAAGACGTTTTGTCGATATGGGTGCCCCAGTCCACCCTCCTTTCCCAGTATTATGGAGTCCTTTGGCCTTGGGGATTCTGTATTAATGAAGGAACTGAGTTGTGTTGGACTGGCCTGCCCATTATATCATTGGGGGAAGGGCTCCAGGGCATGCAGAGTGTATGCGTGGACCCAGTGGATACTCTTGCATGCGTGGGGCACGTACACGGCTAGAGTGGGATTCTTGTGGACAAAACATCACAAAGAACCACAGATACTGTAAGATAAGTAACTGTTTTTTCACTGGTATGAAGTTTACTTTTGGTACCCCATCAGGACTAAACTAATGCATTTGGTTATGCTGGGTGAGTTATCAGAAATATGACTGTTCCTAATGTTCTTGACAGAAGGGTAAATCCACATTGTGACAGTTCATGCTCTGTTCATTCTCTCTGAAGCAATGAGGACAGCAAATGTGCTTTTCTACAAAATACAAAGCATTAGTGGTCAGTGCTCGAATGTCGAGACGCAATCCAAACACTGGCATGTGCAATAAGAAATAGCGTACAGTGTACTCTGATTTGAGTTGTCATAGCGCTGAACATTATAAATATCTTAATACCAATGCTTTCAAATGTGACAGTGGCAGCTTCAGTAACTATAGTTTATAATTACTATGCCAAACTAAACATTCTGTTAAACGTGTAACCACCATAAATTACTTTGGAACTGAAAATTGTTGCTCACTCTTCCATCCTGGCACAGAATAATATACTGTAGTGCGGTACTGACTGTATTGAATAATTCTGTAGAATGGTGCTGGAAAAATCCACTCAACAGTGACAGGAAGGAAGCTTTCTCTGGCAAGTAGGATGACCTTAGCTGCTGACATCTGCAGAATTTCACTTTAATTTTCACTTTTTTCATTTTTTGAAAAAAATTCTAGTCTGTGTGAAGATAAACTTTTCTAATATAAACCAATGCAATATTGTGGTCTGCAGTTAGCTCCATTGCCTCTGCTGCTGTTCACAGCTTTCCTAAGATGTGGCAGAGTTAAGTTAAGTAATTGTTCAATTGAAGTGTGGCTATAAAGAAGCCTCTGGGTAGCAGTGATATTGACAAGATTCATATCAGTTTTTTCACTTGGTTGCTGCTTGTGAAAGCCATGAGCTACAGAGGCATACTATGGATATATTCATTGGAAAGGGAGGACTGCCTAAAACATAATTTATCATGTAAACTAATTTTTCAGATTGCCTGTTAATGGCATTCTCTCATGGTATGCCATGGAGTCCAGATTACATTTGCTAAGTAATGGTTTCTACCAGCAAATTGTACCACATGCTAACCCAAAATATTTTGGGAAATGGTGTCAGTAATCTTTAACAAAGACCGTGTTTAGACATTATTTTCAGCAAGAATGAAATAGTTTATATGTAGGGCACTACCAAATTCCACAACCATGAAAAACGTGTCACAGACAGTGAAATCTGGTCTTTTGTGTGCTTTTCCCCTGTACTATATAGATTTCACAGGGAGACCAGCGTTTCTCCAACTGAGAGCTCTGACCCAAAAGGGAGCTGCAGGGGGGGGTCGCAATATTGTCACCCCTACTTCCGTGTTGCCTTCAGAGCTCAGTGGCCAGAGTGCAGCAGCTGTTGGCCGGGTGCCCAGCTCTGAAGGCAGCGCCTCACCAGTAGAAGCGCAGAAGTAGGGGTGGCAATACCATACTATGCCATCATTACTTCTGTGCTGCTGCCTTCAGAGCTGGGCTGCTGGAGAGTGGCAGCTGCTGACTGAGGGCGCAGCAGTAAGGGCGGTAATACCATACTATGCCATCCTTACTTCTGCACAGGTACTGGCAGTGGCTCTGCCTTCAGGGTTGGGTTCGTGGCCAGCAGCTGTCGCTCTCCAGCTGCCCAGCTCTGAAGGCAGCACCACTGCCAGAGGCAGCACAGAAATAAGGGTAGCAGTACCACAGCCCCCTCTACAATAACCTTGTGACGATCTCCCCCCACAACTCCTTTTTGGGTCAGGACCCCTACAATTACAACACTGTGAAATTTCAGATTTAAATAGCTGAAATCATGAAATTTATGATTTTGTAAATCCTATGACAATGAAAGTGACCAAAATGGACCTGAATTTATTAGGGCCCTGTTTATCAGGAGCTGTTGAATTTCAGAGTCCTGTCTTATGGGTTCCTCCCAGACTGTTGGTATTGCTCATGTTAGAAATAGGGATGTAAATATTTTTAAAAGTACCCATTTAAACTATTAAAATTATATTGATTAACCATTTAATCATTAACAAATTCACAATTTACCTCTGGCTTCGGTGCGGAGGTGTACCCTGCTGTCTCTTCTCGGAGGCGGAGTACAGTGGGCAGGGGGATTGTTTTGGGTGTGTATGGCTGGGTGCTGCGCGCCTTGCTCTGAACCCACCCGTCACTCTCTTACTTATTAGGTGCTACCTAGTGCAGCTAGTTTGGCGGATCGTAGTTGGGAGAGCAGCAGTGCCAGGGCAGATCCAAGTATTCTGTCAGATGCAGTGGTTCCCTGGCAGACCAACTGCTGCAGCCAGTTGCAAGAGAAGCAGAGCCAGTGGGGTTGCCAGGCTGCCCCCAGCAGTGCCCTCTCCGCCAGGCTGATCCAACCCATACCCTGAGCTGCGAGAGCGCTGCAAGCTCCAGTGCCCGCCCAGGTATTGCGGTGGCGTTTTTAATGTGCACATTAGGTATTACAATTGTAAAATAATTTTGTGACAGTCTATTTTAAATGTTAACTGCAATATATTAACGGTAAGACTAATACTTACCGGTTAACCATTTAATTGTTCAATATTTACATCCCTAGTTAGAAATTTAGTAAGGCTTAAATCCAGCACTTGTTTTGCCTTCCAAGTACTAATTGAGAACTAATCTACCTGCATTTTCTTACTAAGTAGTACTCATGTGGAGAAGATGAACAAAAGGAAGCATTTCTTCACTCAGTACACAAGTCAACCTGTGGAACTCTTTGCCAGTGGATGTTGTGAAGGCCAAGACTATAACAGGGTTGAAAAAAGAACTAGATAAGTTCATGGAGGATAGATCCATCAATGTTTGTCAGCAACTTGGAATGGGCTGCGGGATGGATCACTTGATGATTACCTGTTCTGCTCATTCGCTCTGAAACACCTGGCATTGCACCTGGAAGACAGGATGCTGGGCTAGATGAATCATTTTTCTGACCCAGTTCTTATGTAAAATATTGCATTTCCATTTTGGTCTAATGTGACTATTTTATGACTGTTGTGAATTATGAATATTGGAGCTTTTACTGTTTAACCACGTTAGGTTATCCAGTCACAAGTTTCATATGCTTCGCTACTTGAGCATGCCTCAGCACTTTTAAAAAGACATGTAAAAATTGCTCAGTTTACTTTAAGCTAATTGTTGCACCATCTCTATCCTATCTCTTTGCCTGGAAAAATGTCAAGTTTTCAGGAGCCATAGCTGGCAGCTTTCAGTTTTTAGTTCACCAGTAGTGCAGTACACTAAAATTAAGCCTAAACAATGGATCAATGAATTTCAATAACATTGTGAACTAAGAGGTAAAATGTACTGTAAAGGTATATTGAAACAATTTTAGCTGCTTTTATCAGAAAGCACCTCAAGGTTGCATAATGAGTTACTAAAGGAGTCCTTTTCAGTGCTTGGATAGAAACATGGGTGGCTGTGGTTTGGGATGTTCAGGGTGTGAAGAAATGAAACATTTGTCAGACCTATGAAAAAACTTGGGATCATTCTGAGGAGAGGTATTTTAAGAATACAGTACTAAATAAAATCAGTACTTTAACAGATGAGGGCAAAGTCTTTGACTTATTTGCATATGGGTATCCATATTCCCTGTAATTTCTAACATTATTTATAACATTTCTGTGTGCATAAATTACAAAACGAATTAAATTAAGTAGCCAACAGGACATAACTCATCTCCTCCAACAAATCTAAGTTCATCCAAAAGCCCACTTCCTCAGCAGCCCACACAGATGATGTGCCTTGCAATGTGCCATGAAGGTCAACAAATCTGTGCTGTTTTCATCTGAGGTTGGGAAGAGTTTGTTCAAAAGCTGAGAGCCTCTAACTGTACTTCCAGCCCTGCCCGCCTACTCCCCCCCTTTAAATCAAGAAGAATTCTGCTCCAGTATATCTACTGGTTTCAGAGTAGCAGCCGTGTTAGTCTGTATTCGCAAAAAGAAAAAGGAGTACTTGTGGCACCTTAGAGAAAGGTGCCACAAGTACTCCTTTTCTTTTTGCGGTATATCTACTGGTTGCAATTGTGACAATATGAGATGAAAAGTGATTTTTTGAGAAGGAAATCCAAAGCAAATTGATTATTCTGTCAACCTTGGTAGCTCATGGAAAAAGAGTAAAAGTTCTTAATACAGCTCTCACTTACAGAAATGTAACACGATGAAGCTTTCTTAAATTTGTAATTGGCAGATGTGATCCAATTTGTTCAAAATGTCTGGTGTTTTTTAAGGATTAAGAATAGTAAATAACTATCTGGCTGTGTCTGAAATTTTTAATGTTTTGGAAATAGTTCAGTCTGAACAAAAAGAAGCAACTCCCCAGAAAATACATTCCTTTTCTGTTCTTAGATCCATTTAATGTGAGGCCTGATGAGTTGTACTAATTTACTCTGAGTAGCAGTACACATGTCAAATGGTAGTTTTTGACACTTTCTAGGTCTGTTTAGACATGTAAACAGTTACTGGCAGATTGCCTATCCCAGGATAGGCATATCAGTGCTGCCTCCCTCTCCTCCTACCTCCTTTATCCCATTTTTATTCTTTTCTTTTATCCTTTACCTTCTCTATGAAAAGCGCATTGTGGGATGATGCAGTATGACACTGGAGTTACTCCTCTGCTCATTCTCCTTGTTATCCTTCCTTTTTCTGGTCTCTGAATGCGGAGACGTGGGATTATATTAGATGTAAATGATCCAGTCAGCATTCTCCCCTTCTTTCTCAAAGAGAATTAGACATCATCCCTTTATACTGTACTTCCTCTCTCCTTAGCAATGGCATTGTGACATCTTTTTCCCTATTCTACTCCAGTGTGGGAAACTGGGAAGATTGTGAAATAAGTCACCCTTTGAACAGCACAGGAGATCATCAGATAGTCAGTTTTTGACTCCACCTCTGGAGATCACTGGGTCACTTAAAAAGATTCACAGCTATGAGTTTTTATGTTTTCAAGGGCAACAGCCTCTCAAAATAGTAGATAATTGGTAAAGGCTTTTGTTGGAAATTAATGCAGCCAAATTGTAATGTAGCTGTTTTTACACAGGAAATGTTTCTGAAGAAAAACTCTGTTCAAGAGGCAGCTGTGGTACCAACGGATGGGCTTTGGTGTCTAACAGACATGGAAGATTTTGCTTGTCAGAGTCTTACCTACTTCATAATTCATGAGTCCTAAATGAATGGATCATGGCAGGAACGGAAGGTCCTCACCTGAAAGAGATGAGCATAGTGTCCTGGTGATCTGGAGGTGATAAAGAGTATTAGTGAGAAGTATATAGTGATAGTATCAAGAAGCAGGGACAAGTTCAATAATGCTGTAAGGTTTTGTGTTGCTTTGATTCTAAACTTTCCCTTTCACTGTCTTGAAGAAGCAAAAAATAGTTGCATTATTTTTTGTTATTGTCAGTGATCCTAAAACTTTAGATAATTGATTGAGGAGAGAAAAGAAAAGGGGGGAAAAATGAGAAGGGCAACCCGATAAAGGCTTAGTCAGTAACAGACTAGCAGAAAGTGTAAAAAATCCATAATTGTAAGTACTCTGCTGCTGCTGCCGGATCAGACATTGCGCTTATGTAACCACCATCTTCAAAATGCATTACAGATGTGAATCTACACCGTTCTGTTTGGGAGACAAAAATGGTTACGCTTAGAACACATTGAGATCTATGAATGAAAAGTGCTAGCCAAGTATAACTTGTTCTAACAGACAAGTAAACCTGAGATTTAGTAATTTACTCAAAGTCAGCACACCAAATCAGTAACAAATTTGAGATTCGAATTTGAGTTCCTGGCTTTGTCTCATGCTCAAGCTAGGCATTTTTGTGCATGGATGATAAGTTAGATGTCTAATTTTCTGCATATGGAAAATGTGTCCCATAAGTATCTCTGTAAACTCTCACTATGATAGCTTTGTTCTGTTTGTCGTCTGCTTCATCACTGTATCCATTAGTCACTCATTTTTGCAAAAACTCAGTTTGGTGTAACTTCATTTCCTGATTCTAATAGCGCTGTGACCTATAACTAACTACCTGGCCTGCTTGGGCCATGCAATATAGTAACTTTGTCCCTCACTGTTAGAGGGATGATCTGAACTACGAAAGAATAATTCAGTATTCTAGTTTGCAGATAATCTTATTCTCAATAGAACTCTTGAGAGACAAGATTTTTTCCTTTCGAGAGAACACCCATCTGGATTTCTGAAATCTTTGCAAATGATTTTGACAGGAACATAGCATTTGAACATCCATTTGTGGGCCAGATTATCTATTTTTGGGGGGGGGGGGGTTGGCATCCATTCACTTTCGTATGATTGCATTTGAGATAAATGGGCAAGGACTGGGGTCCAACCTAGATATGTTTCAGGAAAGCTAATCTATTTAGTTGGAATGGAGGTTTCTGTTTTTATTTTGGTATGGTAGAGCCTAAAGGGAATCAGGGATCAGGACTCCACTGAGCTAGGCAATGCCCCCAGAGACTTTACAGTCTAACTAAAGGGTAGTATTTCCGTTTCAGTACCTTAACTCATGTTCTACATTTTTATTGCAAGATTTGTTGATTACTGGGAGATATGATCAAAATGAGGACTTTTTCCCACCAGGCTTATTTCAGCCTCACTGATCATATAGTGAGGTAATAAAGCTGATTTATGTTTCAATGACTTTTATGGGGAAAAGGCTGTCCTAATTGGGAAATTAACAGTGAAACTGCATCATGAGCAAAAATTCTCAGACAAAACCACCTGGGGACTAAGAGAATCTTTTTGTGTAAATGAGTATAATTATATACATTAATTTCTCCTGCGTTGAAGTTCCTTTTTGTATCTAGTGTATTGTAAGATATAAAGCTAGCCCTTTGATTTCAGTTTTCCATTTTGGTGCTTTGTTTTTTTTCCTGTCAGTCAGGGTCTGTCTTTTGGCCATGTGCTCAGCCAGATGTGCCATTTAAGTTGCAAGCATAGTCTGTGGCTCATTTTTCAGTTTCATGCAGTTCTCTTGAGGATTTGGTGGAGTTCGTTGCTCACCATGAACAGACTTTTTCATCTGAAGCAAGAAATAAAATTATTGTATGTTGACCATAGCTTAATGATAAGACATGGAACACCTCAGGTTTATTGAAAGTGCAGTTTGTTTCTCTTCTTAGGACTCTGCAGAGAGAGCAGATGTTCATATGGATAGTAACTTCTTATTGAGTGAAGGGTAGAACCTTTTTTTTTTTAGAACTCCATATTTGCGTAGCGTTTTCATGACTCAACAAGCAGAATAAATTCAGAGATTTGCAGTGAAGATTCCCCTTTTTAGAAAGGTGTATTATATTGCTTTTTTAAATCAGTGCAGGAAAACAATTTTGTTCTTACAAGTAAAATTTTTTCTTCAGTTTCCACTGTCTCATACTGAAAGACCATACTTTCGTGTGATCTTGTTTTGGGGAGTGGACATTGATGATTTGTGGCATAAATTTACTTTTTTCCTGATTTGAATTTCCATCAAAAGGTACCTGAGGACTCTCCAAGATGTATGTGAATGGATGTTGAAAATGCTGTATTTCAGTTAAGGTACCACAAGTCTCAAGCATAGTTATTCAAACTGTGAAATTACATTCCTTCTCAGTTTCTTATATAAAACAGCTCCAGTCTTAGGGTGAAATTTTGTCTCCATTGAAGTCTGAGAGTTTTGCCACAGATTTCAATAGGGCCAAGATTTCACCCTTAAATGTTTTTGTGTAAATAGTGGACTACTTTCCCTCTAATCCCTGCTAAATATGTTACCCATATACTTAAGACATCTATCTAGTTTAATCCATTTTGACTAATTTGCCTGACTTTATAGAAAGGACATTGAAAGTCTACAGCAGGGGAACAGTGCTTTCTAAGAACATATGTAAATGGAAGAAAATGGCTTTACTTATTATTAGAAAGACTAGAACATCTAATAGTGAGCTGTCATCTTGTGAACTGAGAATTATTATTGTACTATGGGGATGAGTTAAGATGAGGGGTTTTTTTCCGATTCCAGTATCGCATCATGACCATGAAGTGATTGGAAATAAAATTGCTATGACTTTAGAATTCCCTGGGGAATTGGGAAAGGATAGGCATCTGTGTTAACTTTTGTTGCAAAATTCAACTGTTTGTTCCTCTCGTGTGTTCCTTTTTCACCCAAAAAGGACATAAAAATGTTATATGTCCAAGTACTTGACAAAGATCCTATTTATCTGCTGGTACTGTTGGACCACTATCTGGAAATAGGTCGCCAGTGGGCAGTTGCTTTCCACTAAAACTGTACTGTCAAAGTATTTATTTAATATTGTGGACCACTTTTTAAAACAGAACTCCTCTTGAGCTGTTTCAGTTCCCAATCCTATACCTTCTCTGTGCCAACTGAAATGCTTTTTCGCATGCAAAACACAATGGTGAGAGAAGAGGAAAACACTCTGCCAACTTGGTTCTGTTCTCCCCCCTGCCTGCCCCCCAACCCCTCTTTGTATTTATTTCCTTTCCCAGGAAGTAGCAATTCATATACATTAATCTGGGTAAGCCTCTTTGCAGTTTGGTTTGGTCTTCTAGCTTTTTCTACTGTTCCAATTTTACTATTATCCAAAACCATAGTCACAGTTCAAGTTACAGTAAAATACTCAACAAACAGCTGTGTAAGATGGAAGGGGGATTGGAAGAGGTTTCTTTTGTGTCCAGTTGGCTAAAAATCATTTGGAAACCATGGGTCCTGGTTTTATTTTCGTTTGGAGCATTACGGTTGGAGACCAGATTTTTCACCACTTTGCAAGATGTGGTCTTAATTTGAGAATTGTTCCATTAGCTGGATTTTTTACACTTCCCTATTTTAATTATTATAGATTTTTCTTACTTGAATGGCATACTTCTTTTTTATTGTATTTATAAATTAATTTACAGCATTTGTATCCTGGACTTGTAGAACTAGCTTGTTGGAGTTAAAATGATCTTGTACACAGACTTCCTTAAAGTAAGCTGTAATTTTCTTTCTAGTTTACTTCCCTAAATCCAAAGGCATTAACTTCAATTTGGAAGTTTCAATTTTGCTGTTGTAGTTATTTGCTCAGTTATTTCTTTATTTGTATTCATAGTTCATTACTATGAAAATATCATTTTCTTCTACCTTTGATTCCTCTTAATCTTAAAGTATTATTTGTTTAGCTGGTGTAGTTTTGACTCTTTAATATTTAGAGGTAGATGTCCACGCAGGACAGTAAAGACATTTCTGGAATGAAATTTGCTCTACATGATACTACAAAATTCCATACAACTTTATTACATGTACATACACAGTACCATTAAAATGGTGTAAAAATGACTGTGTATCTGCAAATTTAAGCTAAATTAGCTGCCTTCAGTGATTAAACATATGCGTTGGGTAGACCACTTGCATTCCACAGTTTAGAGCAATGAAATTTAAGATAGCAGAGGCCAAAATATGAAACTTCAGAGGTTCGTTTTTAGAAGAAAGCATAACTGAACTTTAAATATTGCTTATCCTTTTTAAAAAAAATTAAACCCTTTTTCTTTTTTATACAATCTTTTGAAGGTGCAAATAAAATGCATCCTTCTGTGTGTTGAGCTATCGGATAGGTTCACATTATGGAATTTCTTTTTTTCTGTTTTTTTAAGCAGATGACATTAATGGAGCAGGTCCTCAAAGAATCAATCCTGAAGCACTTACGTGAGAGGAAAGTGATCAGGAACAGTCAGCATGGATTCACCAAGGGAAGGTCATGCCTGACTAATCTAATCGCCTTCTATGATGAGATTACTGGTTCTGTGGATGAAGGGAAAGCAGTGGATGTATTGTTTCTTGACTTTAGCAAAGCTTTTGACACGGTCTCCCACAGTATTCTTGCCAGCAAGTTAAAGAAGTGTGGGCTGGATGAATGCACTATAAGATGGGTAGAAAGTTGGCTAGATTGTCGGGCTCAACGGGTAGTGATCAATGGCCCATGTCTAGTTGGCAGCCAGTGTCAAGTGGAGTGCCCCAGGGGTCGGTCCTGGGGCCGGTTTTGTTCAATATCTTCATAAATGATCTGGAGGATGGTGTGGATTGCACTCTCAGCAAATTTGCAGATGATACTAAACTGGGAGGAGTGGTAGATACGTTGGAGGGCAGGGATAGGATACAGAGGGACCTAGACAAATTGGAGGATTGGGCCAAAAGAAATCTGATGAGGTTCAATAAGGATAAGTGCAGGGTCCTGCACTTAGGACGGAAGAACCCCATGCACAGCTACAGACTAGGGACCGAATGGCTAGGCAGCAGTTCTGCGGAAAAGGACCTGGGGGTGACAGTGGACGAGAAGCTGGATATGAGTCAGCAGTGTGCCCTTGTTGCCAAGAAGGCCAATGGCATTTTGGGATGTATAAGTAGGGGCATAGCGAGCAGATCGAGGGACGTGATCGTCCCCCTCTATTCGACATTGGTGAGGCCTCATCTGGAGTACTGTGTCCAGTTTTGGGCCCCACACTACAAGAAGGATGTGGATAAATTGGAGAGAGTCCAGCGAAGGGCAACAAAAATGATTAGGGGACTGGAACACATGACTTATGAGGAGAGGCTGAGGGAACTGGTATTGTTTAGTCTGCAGAAGAGAAGAATGATGGGGGATTTGATAGCTGCTTTCAACTACCTGAGAGGTGGTTCCAGAGAGGATGGTTCTAGACTATTCTCAGTGGTACCAGATGACAGAACAAGGAGTAATGGTCTCAAGTTGCAGTGGGGGAGCTCTAGGTTGGATATTAGGAAAAACTTTGTCACTAGGAGGGTGGTGAAACACTGGAATGCGTTACCTAGGGAGGTGGTAGAATCTCCTTCCTTAGAAGTTTTTAAGGTCAGGCTTGACAAAGCCCTGGCTGGGATGGTTTAATTGGGGATTGGTCCTGCTTTGAGCAGGGGCTTGGACTAGATGACCTCCTGAGGTCCCTTCCGACCCTGATATTCTATGATTAATTGTAAACTCTTAAAATAATGTGAAGCACTCATAATTCAGCAAAAATGCCAAAGTTAAGTTTTGCCAGAACAGTCATACCACTACTCCTCAAACACTTACATTATGCTAAATCTCTTCCTGGATGATCACCTGCTATTACTTTCACAAAACCATTGCCCACAGAAATCAGTGGAAAGACTACCATTGACTTAAGTGAATTTTGAATCATATTCTCAGTATGTAGGTTGATCAGTGAGATGAGGCAGACTTGTGCAGTGAATAGGGTCATGTGCCTTGTTAGGGTCAAATCCATTGGCAATTACCTCTTCAGTTGAAATTAGTGTACTTAGTCTGAATTTACACTGGAGTAACTGAACACAGATTTAGACTGTCATTTTACTGATTTGTGGTGAATGAGACAGCAGTCCACTCTTCAAACAGCGACTATATAAATAAATGTTGCTCACATGCATCGTTTCACTGTCCATGCTGTCCACAGAATAAGGCAGGGGTTTTGTGGAAATATATAGTATTACAAGATTGCATTGTTAAATACATGTACAGCAGCCACAGATGAAGGGTGTGGGTGGGCTTACATTTAGAGTTTCCTGACTCTTGAATGCATAACTTTTCAACCTTAATTTTCTTCCGACATTTTTGAATTAATATACCAAAGTATTGATTATTGTGAGTAACGTACTAGTCTGGTTCATTTACTGCCCTGATTTTTGTATATGGCTTTCTTCTACTGTTAGATACTTTTAATAATTTTTAATCTTTTTCTCGGTTTTCTACCTGTCTGGTTGTGACTGTTTGTTTTTCTTTGAACTCACAACTGTAATATGTAAAAAGAAGGAATAGACTGATGTGACTGTCTCCATAGCATAGGGTTCAATATTAAAATGTTCTGGAATGACACACTGAGCAGTGATCTAAATCCTATTCGGGTTAATTTGGTAGCCATGAAAACCTAATCATTTTTACCCTCTTATGATGTACTGACCACATTTTGCATAGTTGGCTTATTGGATAGAGATCAGCAGGTGACAAAGTCCAACGTCCTTGCTCCACATTCAGTTTTCATTTGCTGATTTTTTCTTATAAATATAAGGTCACTGCTTAGACACAAAGGAGAAAGTGACAGCAAAAGAGTGGAAACTTTGTTTCTTTTATGTGGTGTTTCAGTGTACATTTGGTAGAAAATATTAGTTCTATGTATGAATTGAAAGTAATCCAGCATAGCCAAGAGTGTTATGTTATGGCAATGTGGTGTGCGTGACGCTACACCTTCAAGCCATTCAGAATTTGCAACTAATGAAGAAAGTAGCAGTGTGTTGGCTAAATGCTGGTTTGTGTATGGAGCAAGTTACATTGGTGCTCTGCAGTCTGCTCTGACTACTGAGTTTGATGTATAGAATCCTAAATGATTTGGTTCCTGTCTGAGGGCTGCCTCTTCTGCACATGTGCTACTGTGGCAGATGAGACCATTTAAACTAAATGTGAGTAGGCTGGCAGAAGAGTGTCTTCAGCAAATGGTCTGTAGCTGTGGCACTCTGGAACTAGTATCTCACTTCAGTTAACCAGAGCTTGGATGATGATGATTTTTAGGACATATTGTTGTAAGACTCCTCTGGTTTTATTATTATTTTCTCATCTGGAACTTCCACCAATGCAGGATTGTTCCTTACTGTACATTTTCTAAGGTTTCAGATTTAGACTGGGCATAACCCCTAAGGTATTGAGTTTCTGCTACTTCCTCAGGGAGGGAATTTAGCATCTTGGTACATGTCACTGGCAGGAAGCTTTTCCTGATACTCAGCCTAAATTTGTTCCTAGTTTCATCTCACCAGTTCTCATGTAGTTAAACGCCTACAAAATTTTGTCAGCATGTCCAGAATGTTTTGTCAACAACTGATTGTTCATGGACAACTATGTACCGGTGGTGCAGTTTGCAGGACACACTTCAAAGGGCAGTGCAGTAGAAGTTGTACTGAGTGGATCTAGACTCCCTTAGATTATCACCATGATTTAGTGATTGAAATGGGGGAGGAGAGGACAGATGAAATCGGCTGGTTACATACTGCCTGAAGAGCAAGGAGACGTCCAAAGGGGGGGGGGGGGAATACACACACGTACTCCATCTCCCTCTCCTTTACCATGGAGGCAGAGCTTAAAATGGAAGTTATAAGCCTTGCCAATGCAACCACCTTGAGTCCTGCCCTTTTAGCCTCACTACAATTATAAGCTTCACTAGCATAAACCATGGAGCTCAAGGCAACTGTAAATTTTGCTGATAGAGTGCTCACAGGTCCTGTCGCATTTTGACAGAAGCCAGGGGTTAGAGACCTATTTCACATGGTTTAGAAGCCTGGGCCACCAATAAGAGCCAACAGTGAGGCCCATTATTTGACTCTGCACTAACTACTGTAACTAGAACTGAGGTAGGGATGTATGTGTCTTAATGTGATTAGGTAAATGTCACCTCTTCCGCAGGGCAGCCTGGGTAGACACTTCCCTAGCAATGTTTCTAACCTTAGTTTGTATATGGTTTATTTGTAACTATGTTCTAAAATGGAACCATGTCTTATATCCAATAGTTACGATTAGTGTAGTCTTGACCAAAGGCCCAGGATGTTAGTCAGGCCTTCTTGCCCCAATCGTCCTTAAAGGAAGTTGGAGCCTACTTGTGCATTGTGCTTCAGTAATGGATGCATTATCATCCTTTCCCCTATCCAGTTGTGTGAGTGGGAGCATGTTCTAAATCCCAAAGCTTCATGGTGTTCTGTGAGCTTCAGGACAAATCACTTCTCTACTGTTAGTGCAACTCAGATTCCATATTTTATTTTCTGCCTCTTTCCTTGAGTTCTATGATTCTTCTTCATGTGCTTCCCCGGATGAAAAGTATTACCACTTCACACGGGCAATGTGTCAGTGGAGGGGAGGAGGCATTGCTGCATCCCAACTATTTTGTTTTGTGGCACAGGAGGGAGAGATGAGAATGAAGACTTCTGCTGGTCAAAGAGCAACACCACAGAATTTTCTGCATCTGAGGGGGCCCCACTGAGACTAAGCTGCTACTGGCAGGAAGAAAGAGGTTTGTTATCACAGAAACAAACATGTGGAAGTGGGAGGAGATGGAAGAAGACATTTCTCATTCTCTTCCTATCCCCTTTGCCAGGTAGCATAAGTAGACTGTCTCTAAAATCCGTCTTCTCCGCACCTAGGCATACTTGGAGAAGATGCTTTTTATTACAAAAGCAAAATGTTTTAGAGGGGGACGGACTGTAAAGAAAGGCTTGGTCATTGCTTAAAACTCGAGTTTTTTGTTGAATCATAAATAGACTCTATTTCTGAGATCTTGCTAGTTTTCCAGTGTGTTGGCATGAACACCCCAAATGTTCAATCTTCCCTTCATTTGGTATGTGATATCAAGGAGTTATGAAACGTAAAGCTCCAATTTTCAAAGCTTACAAGATCAAGCACTTTCCAAAATATTCTCCTTCCATTACCCTGTGAGTTGTAAGTACCTGCCTGTTTTGATGCCAGACTCCCAAAGGAACCTTGTTAGCTATCCTGTTCGGAAGACCTGCCTCTCTAACTGGCATTCTAGTTTCCAGAATAACTCTTGATAGCCACCCTGAAGATCCTTCTGAAGCAACAAGCACACAAAGCTGTCACTGAAACAGTGTCTTCTGAATAGCTGGTGAAAATTAATTAAGATTTGTAAAAATAGTTAAAAATATTTAATGTTAAATTGTACAGAGATGCCTTTTCTTAAATGCAGTTGAACTATATTACTATTGGTTGCTCAATTTAATATTGCTTATTAAAATAGCATCAATATCTAGTTTCCAGTATGTAGGCGAAAAAGAGCTCATAGTTTGGCCATTACCCTTGAGGTCTTTACGCATTTACTGCATTTTGTGGTGGTTTTTATCACAACAGATATCACTAATGATATAACATTGTAATATCAAAGTGAAGAAACCACTTGTGAATTTCATAAAAGTCCTTAAAACCCCTTTCGAGTTGTAAACATTGGCAAGGCACAGCAATGACCATTGATCTTGTACTGTAAAAGCGGAATAATAAAGTGGTTGAGATTTGTACTTGTATTTTTTTTGAAGTGTGATATTCGAATATAGAATAGTGATGATCTGTTTTGGTCCAAGACCTCTTCAAAGGAAAGCTACATCCCTACAGGAAATGGGAGGGGAGGATAGTTATGTTGCTTATCAAATCTTGTGAAAGAGGGAGTTATATAAAGAATTTTTAAACTTCTTCATTTGGTCACATTATGGAATAAAATGGTGAAACTTCCCCAGAAACAAAATACTGCGGGTATTCTGGACTTGAGTACAATATTCCCCTCCAAACATCTCATTTTATCCAGCATTTCTGTAGTGACCCAAGCAAGCAGGCATACTCTTCCCCATCATCAGAAGTATATAGGAAACTTATTTTGGCAACACCATACTATTGTTAACTTAATTGAATTAATCAGTTAAAGCTTCAAATCAAACTTTTTTGTCTTCCAGGAAGTGAAAGCAGCTGATGGTTAGGGTGATTTGTAATACATTCCCATGCTGTTGGCGTGTTGGATTTTCACTGGACTGATTTTTCTAAAGAAAAATTTGTATAATAAAGAAACTGCAATCGGTACATAGAGTAAATCATTAAAAAATGCTCTCTTATTGCAGTTGAGAAGTATTAAACAAATCTGCCATCTTGACAGGAGTAAATTCATCACGTACGTTAGCTGATTTTAGAAATCCAAAGTAAGACAAGTTCCACTTTGAATTAAACTGTTACTGTATATACTCGATCATAAGCTGGTTCGTTTATAAGCCGACCCCCCCCCCCAGATGGATAAGTAAAAATGGAATTTTTTTATGACCCATTCATAAGCCGACTCTATAATTCCGGGGTCGGCAAACTTTGGCTCCTGGGCCATCAGGATAAGCCACTGGTGGGCTGAGATGGTTTGTTTACCTCAAGCGTCCGCAGGCATGGAGGTAAACCTAAGTAAACAAAGTGTCCCGGCGCTAGCTGCTTACCCTGATGGGCTGGGACAACAACTGGTGGGGAAATTTTTGTTGGGGGGGAGGGGGCGAAGAAGCTGGGGGTCAGGGGAGTAACCCCTGTGACCACCCCCCAGCCCGGGACCCTCACACTCATCCCATCCCTTCTCACCTTATCTGGGGAGGGCCAGGGGAGGATGTCTCTGGCCCGGCTGGAGCTGCTCCAGCAGACCAGGCGGCGTGGCCGCATTGTGTTCCAGTGGGCCAGACCAGTCGGTGCGGCCGCAGCATGTTCTAGCAGGCCAGGCCAGGCCAGGCGGCACGGCTGCAGCATGCTCCAGCTGGCCAGACAGCAAGGCCAAAGCCTGCTCTGGGGGGCGGGGCTGAGCGGCATGGCTGCATCCTGCCAGCCCTGGAGCTGCAGCTGCTTTGGAGGCTGGGGGGAGAGCAGCGTGGCCAGAAGCGGAGACACTCTGGCCCCGCCTCTTCCCTTCTGGCTCTGCTGGCTGGGCTGCCTCTCCTTGCTCCCTCTGAGGGGAGGGGCTGTGTCCCACCTCTCCCCCTCTCTATACCCATTTATAAGCTGACCCCCCTTATCTGATGCTTCCCTTTTTTACTAAAAAAAAATTCAGCTTATGAACAAGTATATACGGTAATTTTTAAGTAACTAATGCCTGGTGTCGTTTCCCATTCCGTTCCGGCCAGGTTTTTAGGAGACTACAGAATGCTCCAGTAATCGACACCCTGTGAGAGTCTAAAGAGCTTGCTCCTGCAATGAGAATATCGGCTGTATTAAGCCCTATGGAAGGTAATAGGAATCTATTTGTTTACAGGAATACTCTCACATAGGCCCTGACCCTGCAAACTGCTTTGTGCAAGGACTGCAGAGTGTAATAAAGTGCTCCAAAGAATATGCAGACAAGGACAGTCCAGAAAGTCTTCTGTCCCTGTAACTTTAAAGAACTTGGCAAGTTACTGTCCATCTGCTAGAAGCCCCATTATATTCTCAATATGCTTTGGTTGGTAGGCATTCCAGCAAGCAGGTAGCAGAAAATCAGTACATAAGGCACTGAAATGCACAGGGGGAAATGAAATGCACTTTGAAGGGACCAAGACATAACAGTGGGTTAAGAGTAATTTCCCCACCAGTCTCCAAGGGGAAAGAAGAGTGGTGGAGTTCCTGCCTCTTGGAATGGAGCTCTTCTGTGTACCTAGTTTATTCGTGCAGAGTAAAATTTTCTTTTTAAAAAGTATCTTTTTCATTAGTATTTTAATAATTGAATTAGGACTTTTCACTCTAACCTTGTTTATCCTTTCATGTCGGCTTCTCACTGCTCAGTAATCCTTTTTTACTCTATCTTTACACTAATTTGCTTATAAGATACTTTTCTCTTCGTTCTCCCATCCTTGTTCACTGCTCCTTTGTGTTGCTCACTTTCTGGCACTGCCCCCTCAGGGCAAGGGACAGCTCACCTGAGCAAATGTTAAAAGGTGCCTGGGACCAGTAAAGGGTCATTCCTCTGGTAACAACAACAGTAGTGTGTTCTGAACCTGTGACATATTCAGAGCATCATAGCACAAAAACAAGTCTATCAAGCCATGTGTCGTTGTCAGGCACTAGTGCAGGGGTTCCCAAACTAGGGGTCGGGACTCCTCAGGGGGTCGTGAGGTTATTACATGGGGGGTCGCAAGATGTTGGTCTCCACCCCAAACCCCACTTTGCCTCCAGCATTTATAATGGTGTTAAATATATAAAAAGTTGTTTTTAATGTATAAGGGGGGGTCACACTCAGAGGCTTGCTGTGTGAAAGGGGTCACCAGTACAAAAGTCTGAGAACCCCTGCGCTAGCAGGACACTAAAGTGAGCTCACTTCAGGTGAGCAAAGTCTCTCCTCCCTTCCCTGCTCCCACCCCCAAACTGGATTCTTTGCTCTGAGGTAGTCACTCCTCACACCTTGAATCTCTTTCAGTGTATAGGGTGGACCCCCATTCACCATGAACTAACTTAATGGGGTTGGTGAAGAATATAACTTTTCCCTTCCCTTCCTTGTCCATTCTAGTTTCACTGGCTTCTACCCATGTGGTGAAGACACCTCCTGCATCACCAAACCAACTTTCAGTCTCCCTCTCTAGGACTGCTTAGAAATTGGCAGGCAGCTGCAGTCTCTCTTAGGGTATGTCTTCACTAGCAACATTAAAATGGTGCTGCAGCAGCGCTCCCAGTGCTGGTGTACTGTCAACACTGCCACTTTACAGTGCTGAAACTTGCAGCCCTCAGGGGGGTGTTTTTTCACACCCATGAGTGAGAAAGTTGCCGCACTGTAAAGTGGCAGTGTAAACAAGGTCTAAATATGTCATTTTAAAGCTGTTGGGACTTGCCTCCCCTCTTGCTAGAAGTATGTATTTTGCCGCATAGACTTCTAGTGTCTGACCCCGCATCTGTGTCAATATGGTATCGGAGAGACAGTTAGAACAGGATATACTCAGTTAGGAATGTGAAACTACTATCCCACCATGTAAATAAAGGAAGTAACTAGTGCATTTCTAGCAAAAGGCTGTCATTTTTCCACTTATTTTTGGTGAGGATGATGTCCTTGGAACAGCTAACAACCTGAACTTGTGCCATAAGGTCATGTGTTAAGTGAACCCATAGTGAGAATTCAGAGAAAACTGTTTGGGGGTTACTTTCATTTAAGGTCACACACTACCACCCAACAATGACCTTCCAGGGTGCTGCAAAAATAGTCCATTAAAGAAGTATGTGAAAGAATAGTTCCTCTCATCCCTGTCCTTGGACTAGCTATCAGCTATATGTAAACAGTGATACTTCAATAACTTGCAAAGACAAACTTGAAATGATATATTCTAACCCTTTTGCTGCATTCAAACTTCTATACTTTATAGCATGTGGCTCTTCTCTGAAGGCTCTTCTGTAGTGAATGCCTGATTGTTCTACAAGATGATACTGCTTAGCAAAAACAGAGTCAATGTTAACCATTCATTTTAGATTTTAATTCCTTCTAGATCCACAGCTTTACAGATCAACTTCTTTGTATCTTTAAGACCATGAAACTGAAGAGCAGAATTATGACTGAAAACCTCTTTTGCTTTTCTCTAGTACTGAATGGATAATTGTTTGTAAATGATTATTTCCTTTTATTTTGTGCCCACTGTGCTAAACGGATTAGGCAGAAGACCAGAAATTAGACAATGTGGGTGTACAGGCAATCCTCAGACTTACGACACAATTGGTTCCTGAAAATTGTGTCGTAAGTCAAAACGTAACTTGGAACCACAGTCTACTCCATTGCGGGACCGAGCATTGTGAAGTCAAAACCAATGGTCGTAAGTCGAATCAGGGTGTCAATTCAGAAACAGCGTAGGTGCCATTTGTCTTAATTGAACGTGGTAAAGTCGAGGACTGCCTGTATAGCAGTTCTTCAAAAAGACCCATATTTTTGAAGTTTAATGTACCCACCCTACACACTGCCATATCATATCATTTGAAAGCTTATTTTATGTATGGTATGATGTGTAGCTGTCAAGTGGTGCCATAAGCCTGTAGGTGAGGTGAAACAAACATACTCAAAATGAAAGTGTCTTTTTTTGTTTTTGCACAGTGCCAGAAACACTGCAACATGACTGACTAAAATTTTTACTGTTTCAGTTCATTTCAAAACCTTAATGTGGTTGATTGGTCTTTGCTCAAAATGACCGTGTATTAAAAGATTTTTCTTGGTTTTGCATGGGCAAGTATTTTTTTCAGAAATGATGAAGCTGTTTAGCATGTGGCAAAATGACTATGGACATTTTGCAGTATACTAACATGAAATGTTTTCACAATGCATATTCTTAATTGTCAAAGTGTCTCATAAGTTGTTAATCGTTTTCTGTACTTTCAACTGAAATTTTCTGACCAGTCTCTCACTGAAGATTGTGCACCAATAGCAGTAGATTGTGTGCCCATAGTCTGAACCGTAGATATAATTGTACGTGAGTTCCTAGTGTAGTGCTTCTCCATTTGTAAGCTTTTGTACATATAATGTCACATCTAGTCTGCCTGATAGAAGGTTTTAATTTGTAATTCCCTGTACATTCATAACTAGCTTTTGAAATATTCTAAAAACTAGCTTTTTAATTTAGTGACACTTATGCGCAGGTCAGTGTTAGTGTTAGAAAAGACAATACTCAGCTTCATACTGGGCTTCAGTAAAAGCGCTCTCCAAACAAAAATTGCATTTTTGATACTAACATGTCTAATTTAGCACAAGTCTGGATACTTATACAAAATGAAAAGTGGTGGTGGTAATGTAACAAATGCTTTGGGAATTTTACTCTCCAGGAAGTTACAGTATACAAAGACATGTAGGAATCAAGTCTCTTAAAGCTTTGCTCAAAGAGAGTGAGAGACTCCACAAATTTTGAAAAATGTGTTGTCAAGAAAATCAAAAGACTGCAAAACTGTCAAAAGCCACCCATGCTGGACAGAATTCAGTGGTGCTGGCAGCAGAAGCCAGAAAGGATTAACTGTATGTGTGGCTACTGGATGAGTTTTCTAGTTTGGATGATGTGCCACCAGTATTCTGTCAGAGGGGTTGCTTTCAGATATACTCTGTCAGAATTGCACAGTGTCAGAATTGTATTGAACCCAGGAAAAAACAGACTTTCTGAATCTGATTTGAGAACATCATGTTCACCTGCTTCTGTAGCCACCAGAGTAAACACACCCTCCAGCAATTGATCCTGTTGCATTGTTTTCTTGAGAAAAACACAATAAAGACAAGAAACTTCACCAAATAGAAACATCTGAGAGAGCATCTGATCTAAGGGAGGCATCACTTCTAAGATGCTTTGTGTAAATATAGGTACTGTGTTTACCCTTCTCCAGCCCTCTGGGACCTCACCGAATCTTCTTCACTTCTCGAAGAAAAGTAAAGTAAATGGTATTGGTTCCAAGACTGCTTCAGCTAGTTTTGTAAGTACCCCAGGACAAATTTCATCAGCCCCTGCCAACTTGAATATGTCTTACTTATCTGAATACTCTTTAGCTTGTTGTTTTCCTATTTTGACTTGTGTTCCTTCCACCTCGTTGTTAATATTGTGCTAATCATCTGCTCACAATTAACCTTGTAAATGAAGATTGAAGCAAAATAGCATAAAACCTCTCAGCTTTCTTAGTGTCTTACCTTAGCCTCCTCTTTGAGTAGTAATTTCCCATGAATATCTCCATGACTTGGGCCTTGTTTACACTATGGGGGGAGATTGATCTAAGTTACGCACCTTCAGCTATGTGAATAACGTAGCAGAAGTCTACGTACTTAAATCTATGTACTCCGGGGTCCACACTATGTGACTTTGACCCGGAGACGCTCTCCCGTCGACTCCCCTTGTGCTTCTCTTTCAGGTGGAGTACAGGAGTCAATGGGAGAGCAATATGCAGTCAATTTAGCAGGTCTTCACTAGACCCACTGAATCGACTGTCGATGCATTGATTGCTGTGTAGACAAGGCCTTGCCTTTGCTGCTCATAGCTTTCCCAAATAACATCAAAGTGGGATATTTTGAAATGGATTTTATCAGTTTCATTATCGCCCATATGTTGGACTGTAATGTTCTTGACTTCTCACTGATATTGGTGGCCTGTAGCGATTGTGATCCACAAGATCCCAGGTATCCATCTTCCTTCCTTCCTTCCTTCCTTTAGAGCTTTGCAAGTTCCCAAGGTTGCCGGTGACTTGCAGTGACCGATAGAGGGTAGGTACAGTTTACATTTATCAGGCCATCTGGATAGTATATTTCTGTACCAATTTTAGTAAACTAATAACTTTTAACAATGTTAGACTGTGGCTTAGATTTTGGGGTATTACATATATATAAGGTTTGAAGTTCCACAGTCTAACATTCCACAGTTTGAAGTTCCTTTTATAGCTAAAGGAACACAAAGTTGTACTTCGAGTACATTTTTTACTCACTCAAGTATTCATACCTGTAAAATGATTTGACCAATTGCTTTGAAACAGTTATTCCCATGCAATGTTATAAGGGGAGTATATACAAGTTTGGCTTACACTGAATGGTTCAATACCAAGGGTAAGGTTTTTTTATGACTTGTAACTTGAACAGCTTGACCAGTTTTCTTCATATTTTTCAGAGAAGAAAAAACCATTGGGTGCCAGTTTGTAACGCATCCACTGCTATTGACCATAATTAGTAGATAATCCACACAAATCTGGAAAGCTGCTCCTATAATTAGGGTTGCCAACTTTCTATTGGCACAAAACTGATCACCCTAGCCCCCCCCCACTACATTTCCCCCTCCCTCAGTGGCTTGCTCTCTCCTACCCTCACTCACTTTCACTGGGCTGGGGCAAGGGGTTGGGGTGTAGGAGAAGGGTGAGGGCTCTAAATGGGGGTGTGGGCTCCAGGGTGGGGCCATAAATGCGGGGTTCAGGGTGTGGGAGGGGGCTCCAGCCTGGGAGTTGGGGTGTGGGAGGGGGTGAGGGCTCCAGCTGGGGGTGCAGGCTATGAGGTGTGGCTGAGGACGAGGGTTTTGGGGTGTGGGAGGGGACTCCAGGCTGGGGGGTAGGGCCGAGGGATTTGGAATGGGGGAGGGCGCTGTAGGTTGAGTCAGGGGGTTGGGGTGTTGGGGGGATGAGCGCTCTGGGCTTGAGGTGCTGGGTTTGGGGTGGGGTTGAGGAAGAGGGGTTTGGGATGCAGGAGGGGCTCCAGGCTTGGGGGTGGGGTAGGGGATGAGGGGTTCAGGATGTGGGAGGGGGCTGGGGCAGGGGGCTCAGGGTTTTGGGGAGGCTCAGGGATGGGGTGCAGGAGGGGTTGGGGCTCAGGACTGGGGTTGCAGGCTCAGGGCTGGGAGGGTTGGGGTACAGGAGGGGACTCTGGGTTTGAGGGGGCTCAGGGCTGGAGGAGAGGGTTGGGGCTTACCTGAGGCGGCTCCCAATCAGTGGCACAGCAGGGGTGCGGCTAAGGCAGGTTGCTTGCCTGTCCTGGGGCACTGTGCTGTGCCCTGGAAGCGGCCAGCAGGTCCAGCTCCTGGGCGGGGATGGGGAGGGGCTCTACAGTACGAGCTGCTCTTGTCTGCTGCAGGCACTGCTCTTCCACCCCCCCCCCCCCAGCTCCCATTGGCCATGAACCGGCCAATGGGAGTGTGGAGGTGGTGCTCAGGGTGGGGGCAGCATGCGCTGCGGAGCCTCTTGCGCCATCCCTGTCCGCCACCTAGGAGACAGACCTGCTGGCTGCTTCCAGGGCGCAGCACGGTAGCCCAGAACATGTAGAGACTAGCTTTCCTTGGCTTCACACCACTGCCGACCAGGCTTTTAATGGCCTGGATGGCGGTGCTGACGGGAGCTGCCTGGGTTCATTTTTGACCTGCTGTTCCGGTCGAAAACCGGACACCTGGTTACCCTACCTATAATGTAGGTCCTCTGGAAATACAGGCTTCTATCACTTGAGCTAAGGGAAAACATATAGTGAAATATAGAAGGGCCCTCTCTAAGCTGAAACCACCTATCAAAGGACAAACTACTTATTCTCACATTGTAAACATTATGTTAAAAAATCATTAGTAACTTAACTTAATTTCTTTTTACTTTCTTCTACGGTAGTTTTTACTGAGATAACTGTCAAAAATTTGCATGGGTAGGAATGAGTAATTTATGAACTAATGGCACCCAATAAAGATTAGAAGCCTGATCTAAATTTTTGATTAACTTATTAGTGACCTCTCTTAATATAACACAGTTTCATGTATGGTAACACCCGTTGTTTCATGTTCTCTATGTATATAAATCTCCCCACTGTATTTTCCACTGAATGCATCCGATGAAGTGAGCTGTAGCTCACGAAAGCTTATGCTCAAATAAATTTGTTAGTCTTTAAGGTGCCACAAGTACTCCTTTACAGTTTCATTAGTTTTCTTCATGTTTTGCAGAAGAAAATATGTTTATCCTTTGAGCTAAGCCTGGCAATTTTCAGGCAAAGTCCCTTCTGCTAACCAGAGTTACAAGGATGGGGGTAAGCCCTAAATAAAAGGGTTTACAGCAGAACCTGCTTAAAAATGTGACTATGGAAAAGCTATTTCACGGTCTAACCTACCCTTATGTATAGCTTTCCTGCTACCAAAAACATCTGACGTCACTTAACTAGATTTTGTTAGCTTTGTAAATATTTGCAAAAAGAAAAGGAGTACTTGTGGCACCTTAGACACTAACCAATTTATTTGAGCATAAGCTTTCGTGAGCTACAGCTTCCGATGAAGTGAGCTGTAGCTCACGAAAGCTTATGCTCAAATAAATTGGTTAGTGTCTAAGGTGCCACAAGTACTCCTTTTCTTTTTGCAAATACGGACTAACACGGCTGTTACTCTGAAATTTGTAAATATTGAAATTCAAATAGATGACAACTTGGCTTTTTAAGCTTGCTCTGACAAGGCTGATGCTACAGTACAGGTTAGGTGCCTCACAATCTTGTATCCTCACAAAACTCCTGAGAGGTAGGGAAGTTGAATTATCCCCATTTATAGATAGGGAACTGAGGGATTAATTGACATGCCCAAGATCACTTAGTCTGTGGTGGAACAGGGAATTGAATGCAACCCAGATATCCAGTGTTCCTAGTTAGTACCTTAGCCACTGGACCTTTTACGTTGGTTATAAAATGTGAATTGTGATTAACGTTAATAGGTGTAACAATGAATTTCATGAAATCTGTGTGTATATTGAAATGTAACGTACTAGGATATTGGCCCTATATATAGTAGAGTAATTTATTAATAGATGTAGAACAAAAGAAAGTAGTCTGCTGTGATAATACTGAGTCTTGCATGCTTTGACTTGATTTGAATCATAATTTGTAAAGCTATAATTGTTAGGGTTTAAAAAATGGAATATTCACAGACAATTTACCAATTGCTTCTCTATTCCTATTCTTCTGATGTTCACAGATTTAAATGTTAACTATAACTTAAATGGAGGCAATGTTTGAATTTTTTAAATAATATATTATGTGGACATTGGCAGCTGATAATACTAACTGTGGAGGTTACCTTTGCTACCAGTAGCACGTAAAGCTTCTATTATGGAGGATGGAGGGAATTTAATAGTTCTTTTCATTAGTCCCTATAAAAATCCCTGTGGACTCTCTCATTCCTATCCCTCAGGTTAGCATATGAGCATCATATTATCCCACTGTCTTATCATTATCAGTACGTCTTACTTTTGTATTTTCCTCCCCTTTCTACTGTTCTCTCCTAAAACACTCTTTTTTGGCTTTGTGCTCTTTATATACTGCAAAGTAAAATATACAAGAATGATGATCTTTGGAGAACAGGCAGGTAGTGTGTTATAGACCAGATGTGATATCCTGGCTGCACCTAAGTCAAAGAGAGTTTTGTGATTGCCTTGAAGGGGCCCAGACTTCATCCCAGGATTCTAGTAAATTTTCACTTTCTGCCTGCACAAGAACAGACTTACAAAGGGCATAGACAGGACAATGCAGAAAGAAGTAGGAAAAGCACAGGAATTGGATTTGGTCATATCACATTAGTAAAAAAGCCTCCTGGAAAGCTGTTGGGCAAGTATTGATCTTAGAAAATGTGAGGTAACAAAGGCAGTCTAGTTGTTTGGGCTGAGATTGAGACTGGGAGTGAGGAACTCCTGTGCTGTAAATTCTGGATCTGCCACTGACTTGCTGAGTGTAACTTAACCCCTCTGTTTCCCTAGTATTAAAATAAAGATGCATCACAGGGGTGCTGTAAGCATTAACTAGTGAATGTTGACAAAAAGCACTAAAGCATATGAGGTTATTACAGTATTTCCAAATTGATTGGCTCTTGAGAACATCTTTGTGGATAATACATTTTAACTCATTGTCTGTATGAGCCTTCAAATCCACAAGCATGCTCTAAATGAAAAGGTACAATATGTTTGTTGTCAGAAAAAGAGTTATTTTAGTCTTAAATTGCAAGGATAGTAGACCAAAAATCCTGGTAAGCCTGTCTTCTGAACAAACTCTTCTCTTTCTGCTTTCAGACAAAATAAAATCACAGTTGATGTTACCACAGATAAAAGGAGCATGTTTCTACATATTTGTGTGTGTGTGTATAGGCTTGCATCCATACAGAAGTACATGTAAACTGCGTGATTAATACATTTTTATAGTGTTTGACAATTTTAGTTTAGTATTCTTTGTGGAAAAAAATTGTGCTATGGTCCACATATCTGCGATGGATATTTCAGCCTGCTTTGAGGCTAAAATAGACATGTCAATTACTGGCAGAAAGGGAGTGTCCCAACCTCTTGAGTCAGGCCAGTTTTGTTCTGCCTCTGCAGCAATATGAAGACATAAGGAGACCTCTCTGCTGCAAAGCTGTTGGAAGAAAATCCTAAAATGCTTCAAATTTGTAACTATAAAAATTTGGCTCAGTAAGTTGGCTCTCTTTTAGCCATGTCCCGGGAATGCGTTTATCGTTTGGGGAGTTCTTTCCTCGAGCTCTGTTTCCCATTTGCAAGGACTATGTAGCAGGTGCCTCTGCGGCCTCTGAATGAAGCAAGACAAAAACAGCATAAGTTTGTTTTTATTTGTTTTGGTCTGCCATCAGATGTCTCATTGGGGAGCTTGGCCTTCACTGTGGGCAAAATTGTGGTTTTATCTTCAGCAGGCGTCTCTTCTGTCCATGCCCTCCATAGCTGAAAAAGAAGCAGGGAGCATAGAAAACTGGCTCCAGTGGCATCTCCAGGAAGGGAGCGATGCTAGGACAGCATTCTGGAAAGAAGACTATGCCTGTGTTTCTAGAGTGCAGACCAGCAGTCACAACTCCTGACCATGGCACTCAGTTGTTTCATCTGCCTTTGCTTCCCCTTGCACTGCCATTGGAAGGGCTTGTATGTCCATGGGATCTCTTGTTGTGGGGAATCAAACATGAGGGCATCAGGCTTCTAGAGAGGCCATTATCAAATCCTACGCTGCTCCTTGGGAGTCTCAGAAATGGGTCCTAAAGTGGGCAGGAATACAGTAAGTTCAGCATCTTTGGCTATGTCTATACTAAGTAGGAGTCTGACTCTTCTGCTTGTGTACACATACTTGCATTAGCTTTCATTGAGCTAGCATGATTATAAACAGTAGTGGAGCTGAGATAGCATGGGTAGCAGCAGTGGAGACATGGCTGTGCTCAGTACATACCCATTAATTTCTGGTGGGTTTGTATTCGGTGCGACTCAGCTGTGCCTCTCCTGCTGTTACCTGTGGTAATGAAGATACACTGCTGTTTATACTTGTGCTAGCTTGATGAGAAATAGCTCGAGTATGTGAGCAGGAAAATCACACAGCTAGCTCATAGTGTAGGCATAGCCTTTGAGGGCAGGAAGAGAGCTACATGTCTGAACTCTTGTGTATGATGCTTTAGATGCTGAAAGTGTATGCCCAGGCAGTTCAGCTCCCAGCTCTTAGAACTCCAGTTGGGAAACTTTTCAGAAAGCCAAGTGACAAAGTAGTCATGGAGTCATCACAAAGGTAGAATAAAATTCTTTCCCCAGCCAGACACTGTTGAAAGGAATGCAGGGTACTTGGCAACTTGGAGTCGTCCATGAAATGTAACCAGAAAGAACAGTAACACTTTGCAAGTGGCAGTCTAAACTCTCAGGAAGGCAGGAACCAAGGTGAGGTCAGTAGATGTTGCGCAGTGCAATCTGTGACTTTCTCCTCTACTTGATGTAGACCTTGCTGTACTGATACAAGGCTCTATTACTTTGGGAGCAAATGATTCCTCTCCCTGAGGGGTCCCGACCCCCAATTTGAGAACCCCCGCATTAAGACTTAAGAGAAATCCAAGCTAGTACACACATACGTTATGGCCTCTAGAATATCTTTTCAAAAAATTAAAAGCAAACCTATGAAAACAAAAAGAAAAGGAGGACTTGTGGCACCTTAGAGACTAACCAATTTATTAGAGCATAAGCTTTCGTGAGCTGAGGAAGTGAGCTGTAGCTCACGAAAGCTTATGCTCTAATAAATTGGTTAGTCTCTAAGGTGCCACAAGTCCTCCTTTTCTTTTTGCGAATACAGACTAACACGGCTGCTACTCTGAAACCTATGAAAACAAGTCTTCTATATCTCTCTTTCTATATTATCTGAGTGATTTAAAGTTGCCTAAGGAATTTGGACACCCAGGACTCATTTAAAATTATTTATCTTTTCTGTTACTCTTTTTTTTTTCCTCAGTTCAGCTAGGAGCAAAGCTGCAAGCAGTCTGAAAAGTGTCTTGTATATCTTTTACTCCCATTGCACTAATATTGGTCTGGAAAAATATTTCCTATACCCACATGGAGCAGAGAGATCTAATGAACTGCTACTATACTCTTCAGTCTCAGTGGCAGTTTCATCTCAAAGCTGAATGTTGCTCAGCTGGTGGCAGTAGTTCATATCTATCCGTAGTTCTTCACGCAGCGCACAGTCAACCTGTGGAACTCCTTGCCTGAGGAGGTTGTGAAGGCTAGGACTATAACAGGGTTTAAAAGAAAACTAGATAAATTCATGGAGATTAAGTCCATTAATGGCTGTTAGCCAGGATGGGTAAGGAATGGTGTCTCTAGTCTCTGTTTGTCAGAGGGTGGAGATCACTTGATCATTGCCTGTTAGGTTCACTCCCTCTGGGGCACCTGGCATTGGCCACTGTCAGCAGACAGGATACTGGGCTGGATGGACCTTTGGTCTGACCCAGTATAGCCATTTGTATGTTCATATGTTCTTAGTTCACAGTGTTTCCAAGGTATGAACTGTGTGTAAACTATGTCATGATTTATGCCTGAGTTTGCAAACAGCTTGAAACAAAGACTCAGAGGTATAAATTTCCCTATTGCTGTTAGTGTCATTGTTAGTATCATTGGAATGTCAGCTCTAAAGCCCAAGGATGGCACTTCAAACTCAACATTAACTTGATTATTTTAGCAGATGGAACAAGGAGAGAGGTGGGTGGGAATTGGGAGGGTCTCTAGGGAAGGAAATGTAGAAAGAACAACGGAGAAAACACCCAAAAACAGGAGAGGGAGAGAGTGAAGATATGGAATAGCGAGAAATAAAGGGTAGAAGTAACAGTGGCCTAAAGGGGGGAGCATATTTTCTTAAAGTTCTGAATTTGATGACAAGGTACTTAATAAATGAAAGTGTAGTTATTGTATAGAGACTGTATTCTCCCTGATTTCTGTGCAAACCACCCACTGATGTAATGGATTGAGGTTAATGTGAAGTCCTGGCTTATGGTACATAGGTAAACAAGGCATCTGCTCCTCTTTTTTTTCTTCTGAATGAGTAGGGCACCTCTCCTTAAGAATATTGCTGATTTTAGAGGGGCCCTTCTAATTGTGAAATCCTATAGACTGGCTAAAAATAAAATATTCTGAGTCCCAATTCATACCAAGTTGAGGACTGCTGGGGTGTGAAAAAAATCAATGTAAAATGATTTGGGTAAATTAAAATTCCGAGTCATGAAGCTAGGATATATGCCAGTTCATTGTAATAGCAACAGTCGGAAGTTTTCAGCAGCCTGTCAGGTTTAATTTATATTTACAGGCAAAATGCTGTCAAAAGTAAGCAAAAGCATCTGCCAAATATTTGTTCAAACTAGCATGGGGAGGGATTGCACAATTTTTTACTGCTTGATCTCTGCACAATCGATCCCCACCTTTTTGCCACTCCTTCTCAATTTCCCACTTGGAACTAGCAGTGGGCTGATCTTCAGGTCCACGTGGGCTGATCTTCAGGTCCACGTAGTTGTCAAGTGAAAGAGTCAAACCTGTTCGATAAATACCCCCAGGTGTTCTCAGTAAATGCAGGAAGCAGTATGTATGATGTATTATGTGTGTGCAACTGGAAAGCAAGGATGGATTTGTTTCTGAGAGATTTAATTTCCCTAAGGCACACAGAGCAATACTAGTTAATTCCCTGTTTGAGAGGTGCTTATTGTTTGGCATTTCTCATAGATATTCTGCCTATTGGTAAATTTTGTCCCTATCCTACTACATGCTTCCTTTAAAAGGAACTAAAGTAAATTTCATTACTGTTATGTGATCTTGTAAAATGATAAACTGTTCGTGACACCATACGTTGTTATTTCTAATATAAATAACTTGTTGTGCTGAAGCTGCTTGGTGGCATTGTAATTATGGAATCCACTTGTCTCATTTTTACAGCTGAGTGCTTTTCAGGGAGATAGCTTTTATTTATTTATGTTCATTTTATACCTTTCCATTTTGGACAGAGAGGAGTAGATTATCACACAGGACCTTGCAAGCGTGGTTTCAAGTGTGGTTGATGGTGTCTTACACCACACTTCCTCAGACATCCTGCGTCTTTAGAAAGAGATTGGTTTGAAGCTGTAAAAAGGACAACTAGTGTATGTATGTTGGTATAACAATAGTATTACAGAAGCATTGTTTGAAGACATTACTGCTGTTTTAAAATTGTAATAAAATGTATGGAATTGTACTCAGTAGATGAGCTAGTGTTCCTGTGAGTGTAGACAGACTAAAGAATCTGTAATACCTGCTGGAGAGCTCAACTGAGTGTTCTGGATGTGCTTATCAAGCACTGTGTTGTAAGAGAAAATGTCACACCTCTGCCAAGTGGTGGTAGATTTTGGGGCCTTGCAAGTTGGTTTCCCATGGGAGGAGAAATTAGTGATGCAGACTCCCTGGGTATTTTTTTTTTCGCGTGTAACTTACTTTTATACTGATCAGTCATTGAATGGGGTGGTCACAAACAGCAGGCAGACAATATGCTTCCAGGAATCTCAGCCCAAATGCCAATCCCAGGTACCCGAGGAGTAACTCTTCCCCAAGAATTGACTCTAGTTAGATTAAGGTCATGAGCACTTTTCCTTGAAGCAGTTCCCATCACAAAACTAAAAATGAAGCATGCCTTCAAAGACTAAACAGTGCTTGTATCCTAAGAAGAAAACATCTTGTAAAACTGTGTGTAATGGCGCCATCAGGTGACTCCTTCCATAAGAATACATTCGTTTTTCTCTGTGTTATTTCCCCTCACTTCACCAGTTTTCCATCTCTCTTGACGGAGAATGAAGTTTGTTTCCAGAAAACTGAGATTCATGAACATAAAGGCAGGCACCAGAAGAAAGACCGTGATAAAGCTATTCTTTCCAATAGAATATCTTTGAGAGAAACTCAAGGTGTAGCCAGCATAGTTGAGATTTTTCTCTAGCCCAAAAAAGCACTTTTTTCCCTGCAAGAAACAGTTTTTATGGGAGGAAAAAAATCTTCACAAAGGTTTCATGACATAGAAGCCTGGCACACACTGTGATTCCTGTTGTAAGCCTGTTTAATCTGCAAACCAAAAAAAGGGCTTGTTGTCCAAACTAAAAAGCTAACAGTTCTGTAATTAAAACACAAGAATACATTGTGAATGACTGGTCACTGGGGACAGATACAGATATCTGGAATTTTTTAACCATGGCTGCAACTTTATTCTATAACAGGCTAACAGCTTGTGGCAACCTGTCTTGGCAGCAGTGAAAAGAGGGAGAAGGCTCACTCTCACCTGCCAGCAGCTATGATAGAGTTCCCAGACTACTGACTCTGTACTTGTGTGTCCTTCGATACAGATATACTTTAAAAACATATTTACTTTTTCAGTCCCAGCCTACCAGAAAGGTTTGACCAAACCAGTACAAAGTGGTTTAAAAATTTTAAAAAATACATGGTTTATGCTGAGCAAACTGGAGAGAAATGCAGGCACTGAAAAACTGGAAAAATTCATAATTCAGCTTGTTTGTCTTCCATGATTTTACTGTCACATTTTTCCAGTATGTTGGTTCAATGAACTGTGACACAATATCCTTTGCATAAATGGTTTTGGAGCAGAAATCTGGATTTTCAATTTTAAATGCAAAACAAAAATAAACAAAAACGTAGCACATCAGGAGTATGTTCCATCATGATGTTTCAGCTTCTTCGTAATTTAGTCTCCACTAAAATAAGGGGAGGAACTTTTCCATATAAATGAGACCTCTCTTTTGACGGTTGGGTTGATCAATTGAAACATCTACTTATTTTTTAGTTGTCACAATTTATACCATTTTTAAAAAGAAAAATCCTTTGTTAAAAGAAAGCGAACATTACCAAGTTAGCTACTGAAACTGATTAACAAAGCTGAAGTTGATTTTTGTATATATTCATTTTGAGAGAGAATTCTTTTTTATGAGTGATGTTAGCAGGTTTCCAACAGTGCCAGATTGATTCCAATATTTAATATCTTAATAAATGCTAAAACAAGTAGAGAGGACAGTATAAAAATGAGCTGAAACAAACTTTTTTTGGGGGGTGGGAAGACTCACATTGAAGAAAATGGCTAGATCTTAGAGCAGTGGTTCCCAAACGTGTTCCGCCGCTTATGCAGGGAAAGCCTCTGGTGGGTGGGCCTGTTTGTTTACCTGCCGTGTCAGCAAGTGAATCGCTGATTGCGGCTCCCAGTGGCCACGGTTCACTGCTCCTGGCCAATGGGAGCCGCTGGAAGCAGCGGCCAGTGCAGCCCTCAGCCCGTGCCGCTTCCAGCTGCTCCCATTGGCCTGGAGTAGTGAACCTTGGACGCGGCAGGTAAACAAACCGGCCCAGCCTGCCAGGGGCTTTCCCTGCACAAGCGGCAGAACAAGTTTGGGAACCACTGTCTTAGAGACTGATGCTGGGCCAGGATAAACACTATTCTATTGAGAAGATAATTGATGCTTAAGATTCATGTTTATAGATTAGAGACTACTGTGGTCATCTAGACTGACCTCCTGCATAATCCAGGCCATAGAACTTTCCTCAAAATCCAGTTTGGTTTAAAAATTGCCAGTGATGGAGAATCCACCATAATTCTTGGTAAATTGTTAAGGTGGTTAATTATCCTCCCTGTTAAAAATGTAGGCCTTATTTCCAGTCTGAATTTGTTTAGTTTTCAGCTTCCAGCAGTTGGATCGTGTTATAGTTTTGTCTGCTAGATTAAGGAGCCCATTATCAAATATTTGTTCCCCATGTAGATATTTACAGACTGCTTTTAAGTCATCCCTTAACCTTTAAGCTAAATAGATTGAGATCTTTTGAGTCTCTCGCTGTAAGGCATGTTTTCCATTCTTTTATTATTCTCGTGGCTTTTCTCTGGATCCTGTCCAGTTATCATCGATATCATCCTTGAATTGTGGACATGAGAACTGGACACAGTATTCCAACAGTGGTCATATTAGTGCCAAATACGGAGCTAATGTAACCTCTCTACTTCTTGAAATTTGCCTGTTTATATATTCAAGGATTGCATAATTAGCCCTTTTGGCCATAATGTCACATGGAGCTCACATTCAGCCGATTCTCCAAATTGGGGTTTTTTTTCCCAGAGTCACTGCTTCTGAGGATAGAGTTCCTCGTCCTGTATGTATGGCCTACATTCTTTGTTCACAGATGTAGAAATGCACATTCGTCTGTACTTAAACACATTATTTGCTTGTGCCCAGTTTACCAATCAATCCATATTGCTCTATCGGTGATATGGTTTCTCTATTATCTGTATCTGTTGGAGGCGGAAATGAAAGCCTTATGGTGTGTGTGAGCAGGTTATCAGCAGTGTTTAGGGAACTTTAAAGTAACAGGGAAGTCAGAAGTCTCTAACTTATTTCCATTTTGTCAGGTGTTAAATTGGTGGGACATGTTCTGATGTAACTGTGACAAAAAAATTCTTTTGTTAGTTTTGCCTAGCTTTTTTAGGTAGAGGTGGTGTACCTCAGTCAGTAGGTCTATGGGGCCAGCTAGGGGAGAATAGGAGACGACAATTGAAATGCGAAATACCTGTATCTTTGTGTCATGTTATAACTTAGATTGTAATAGTGCTTAAGCTACAAGACTATGTTAAAAATATTTTCTCATTGTGTGAACAAAGTAAGCTAATTCTTCTTGAAAATTAAAATCTGGCACATGCAATCAGAACAAACTCTCCCTTTGAGTCAACAGGAGGGTTTAAACCTTGGACTTTCAGACCCACAGTTCAGAAAAGGACTCAGTGCACACTTTTTGTGAATGCGTGACATAACTGTTTGCTAGACATCAATGGCATTTTGGAGACCAGGAATTTGGGATTCTATCCTTGACTCTAGGACAAGTGTTGTTTTAGTGGTTAAAGACATAGTAACCCAAAATGTGGTGTGGTTGAATAGCTAAGATTTGGGATCAAGATACACAAAACTCGATAGAATGATGGGCTTTTGAGACCACAGACTGTCCTTCTCACCAATATTATGATTGTTTCTTTGTATCCCTCATGGGTCTGTCTGTCTATCCATTTGTTGTCGCTCATCTTATACTTAGATGGGGCAGGGAGTTTTTGTTCTGTTTGTACAGTGCCTACCACAAAGTGGTGCTGGTCTATGACTGGGAGTCATAGGCAGTACGATCATGTTAGTCCAGGGTTCTGTTCTTGACTTTGCCTACAGTGACTTTGTATAACCACTTCGTTAACTTGTTTGTAAAATGAAGTGACAGCTCATACTTGACTGTGTTCTAGGGTTGGGGATTGATGTTAATAGTCAGTAATAAGTTGGTAAACTGCACAGGAGTATAAACCACAGTCAGTAGAGGTGAGATTTAAACTCATGAGTCATGGTCTCCTTTCCCAGCTTGAAGAACTTTCCCTAGACTTACAGGGGTATTTGGTTGGGAAGTTACCCAAATGGCTGTGTTACACTGTCACTTCAAATTGATGCATTTCCTTTCGGTTCAACTTGGGGAAGTTAGGCAGTACTTGCCTGTGGATTAATGTTTATTTATAACTCAGCATATGTGGAGCAAAGGATAGATTCCAGGGTGCTTAATTTTCTTGCAAATGGTATCTCCCTCTCCCCCACTCCTACCTGCCAAAAAGTGAGAGTATCTAGTGGAAAACTTAAAAAAGGTTAATGTTGTAACTCTTATCCTTTCTGTATCGGTCTAATTATCAAATCACAATGAAAAATTCAGTAGTACTCTAAGAATACTTTGTGTTTTTATTGTTATTTTAATGAGGCTTTTATAAAAAAAAAAAAAAGTTTAAAACTCCCCTTAAATTGAAAACTTTGGATTCAGACTTCGTGACCAACACCTCCATAATAAATTAAACATGTGCATTTGTTGTGATGTCTCAGCGCATTCAAGTTGTTTGACACACACACACACACACACACACACACTATGTGTAAAATCAAGTTCTGAAAGGATTGCGTTGTTAAATAGTAGCTTTAGCCTCAGGATATATTAAAGATAAACACTTGTATGCTCTCATTCTCCGTGTTCTTTCATTAGGGTAGTGCATAGTGGGCGCCATTAGGTTCTTGACATTTCTCTCATGCAGTAGTTAAATTTCCTGAGCCATCTGTAGTATTCCCTATCCTAAGTATAGGAAATACTGTAAATACCATAAGTATGTTAAAAATAGCAGTGCAGTAAGTATCAAGATTTTAATGATGCTCTCAGTACCCTTTTTCATTATGAGAACTGAACACCGTATGACTGCCACGATGGAACATTTGTGGCCCACTTGTTTCTAATTCCACTGAAGCCATTTTTATCTTACAAAAGTGCCTTTTTGGAGATTATCTAATGAGTTTAGGGTTAATGTGCTTCAGAACGTCTCTTGTTTACATTCTTCCTTCCATTTCTTTCATTACAGAGTACTGGTTATTCTAGTTCCATGGTTTGCGACATGAATTTCTTCCAGCTTCCAAATTGCTTTGTCTTGGTTTTGCCCCAAATTTTTCAAAATATTTCAGCATACAAATTGTTTGCTTCCATTAGGGTGCTCAAGACTTGGTAGGCTATGGTCTCAACTCATCATTCTCCCAGTATTCTTTGTTTTCTTGTACTCCATCTGTCAGTCTGTCAGTATTCTTCTGTTGTCTCTTGTCGTATATTTAGATAGTAATCTGTTTTGGGCTGGGACTTTTTGTTCTGAGTTTGTACAGTGCCTATCACAAAGTGGTACTGGTCTAAGACTGGAGCTCTTAAGTGCTACAGTAATGCTAATAGACAGTTGGTCCATGCTTCATGATCAGCTACCACCCTCGCATGAAAGTCCCCAGCAGGAAAACATATTCGTGTTTTGGAATCTTGCTGATTCCTTGCTGATGGAATATTGCTTGCTGGTGTTCAACTGGTCGTAGAACTGGTCCTTGATGTCAGAAGACAAGGAGAGTGTTGGGGCATACACACTTACAAGGTTGACTGGCCCTCAGATGTGAACAATTGTATTGCCAAGATTCTCTCTGATCCATTTCTAGGTGGCTCAGTCATCCCCAGAAGTGAGTTCTTGATGGCAAATCCCACTCCGTGCTCTCGGGTTTCTTATGAGCTTTTCCCCTGCCAGACGAAGTTGTAGTCTTTTTCTCTGAGAGATCCGTTTGATGCTAGCCATGTTTCTGGGAGGGATATGATATCCATATTGTCGTTTCAGCTCGTCATTGATCATGGCAGTTTTACGTGCATCACTGATCTGTTGAAGGTCCTCAGATAATCCAGTTGTTATGGTGTGAACCCTAAAGCACCCTATCTTTAAGGTTGTTTCTTTCTTTTACTTGATTTGCTTGGTGCATTGGTTGTAGTCCACTTGTCAAGTTATAAAACTCTATGCTTCAGGCACCCATTGAAGCAGGCAGACTGTGGTGGGACAACACCTTATTGTCTGGGGACTGGCCAGTTTTATGGTGGGCAATGATTGTCCAGTGATATATGACTATCTCTCCCACTGTCGGAGACAGCCCCTGGTGCTCAACGCTACGCCAGTGGAATAAGAGCTTAGAACTGGTGACTGCTGCCTCCTGTGTTGTGTTGATGCTTGAGGCGAAGCTGGAATACCTCTCCAGGGTGCAAACCTGGGCAGATGATATGGGGGCCCTGAGTTGCCCATGCATCAGGACCCCCCTCTTGGCGTCAATGGTAAAATCCAGAGGCGAGGAAGAACCAGTACATCTGGTACCCGATCTGCTGCAAGAGTTGTCAGAAAGATACTAAAATATTAGTATCTGACCGCCTTTTGGGCTCCACTCCAGATTTTCTGTCTGTTTACTCTCATAGCCCTACATTCTCCCAAATTCACCCACAAGGCAGTGGGGCTTTTCTGTCAGGGATGGCTCCCTCAGTCTTACAGCCTCCCGGGCTACCCAGAAGGCTGTGGGTTTGGGTTCATGAAATTCCTATATGAACTCTCAAGGTGGAATAAATTACAGGTCCTCTTTAATTGGGTGTTCTCTGAGAGGCCTTCAGATGAAAGTGGAATAGCTACATAATGTGCACAACTGGGCAGTACTATACCATGTACAGAAAACTTCCTGACTTTTCTAATGATTGTCTCATTATTCCCGAAGCATGACGTTTATTAGCAATAGATAGTCTAATTGAAAAAAAAATTGGCTGATTGGATTGTAGGATGAGACTTGGAAAACAGGCCCCAAATATTTTTAGAGCAGAGCCCTCCAATAGGAAGAATAGCTGTTGCATAGCAGTGTTTTACTGGAAAAGCTCTTGTGGGGAAGCATGCATTCAGTAACTTCCTGCTCTACTTTAAAGCCCATGTCATTATGCTTACTTTCCTGAGTAGAACTTCATCCACTGAATTAAAACAAAACAAAAAAAATACTAACGAATGTTCAGTATCATCCAACCTATTTACCTTAAAATGGTGTATTCAAAATATATCCTGCAGTATTCTAAAGGTAATTACCCTTAATTTCCCATTGGTGCTGCTGGAGCATTAGGTAGCCAAAAGAAATGGCTTCCTGTGGAATATGCACATGCAGACAAATCGGAGGCCTCTGTAGAAAAATACAGAAAATCTATATAATTCCTGTACATCCTTCAATGTTGGAATATAATAAACTAGGTAACCATTTAATTAAACTATAAGCTTTGCAGAGACAGTCTTTTAGTTTAGTTGATATGATGGTCCCTGATCTTTGGGACCACTAGGTGTTACTGTAGTATGAATAATAAATAACCATTTTGGAATTCCTCAACATCCTTTTTTCTAAAGAAGCCTAGTTCTAAAACCTAGATTTCCATTCTTCATTGAAGATCGTTTAATTATGAAACTAAAACATTATTATTCTCCAAGTGCTTTCCCTTCTGGAATAATGCTACAGGTGTATTTAGCCTTCTGGAGAAATGCAGACTATAGCTGTAAAAGTAGATCCTGTACCCTGATACGTAAATTAGCTCTGGTTGTCAAGTGTGAAAAAAAGACCATTCCAGGCTAGCATATTTAGTCACTAAAGAAGGCTTCACTATAAAGGCTACAGGACTGTTAAATTTAAGTTCCATAATGTATTAATTAAGGAATGTGTCTTGCTGGTCAACTGCATTGGTACAATTTCTGTCTAAGGATCTATGATTGAAACATTTTTATACCTGTATACTTAGGCTTTTTCATTTAATAATTTTTAAAAATATCCATGTTGAGTGTGGCTAAAATGTTCTCTTAATAAATATTGAAAAGTAATAGGACATTCCAAATATGGATACCTATGCACCCAGCTTGGATATTAGTGAGAAAAAAATTGCCTGTTTGAGCTTTGATCATGCAAACACTTCTGCACATGTTTAACTTTACATTGCACACAGTGGGCCTTACATATGTAAGGTAACACATGCATATGTTTTTGCAAGATCGAGACCTTAGCTTGTAATTTATTTTAAAAAGAGGCAGTCACACTTTTGTATCTCTAGCTATTCATCTGGAGGACAGTGCAATTTGGAGGGGGTTTTCACTAGAGGATAATATAATTTAGGGTTTAGTTATCCTTTTTATGTGTTTAATTTGTCCAAGACTGAGAATATTTTCTCTGATTCCTGTTACAATGTTTAAGTAGGCTTCAAGTTAGACTCTACACTCTCCCTCCTCTTCCTTTTTTTAGGATACTATTACTGTTTTAAATAAAAGACTGTAAGGACTGGTAAAATGGATAAAATGTAATTTTTAGACTTTTACAATAGTAATCTGGAGTCAAAAATGGAATCAGGATTAAAAGAGTAATTAAATTCCAAAAATCACCCTGTATGTACAAGAACATCAAACTAAAATTAAAATGATTAGTAAATAAACATATTTAAACTGAAACTTTTTTCACTTATTTTCTCCACCCTTTCCACTAAAAAGTCTCTATTGAGAACTAGAAAGGCTGTCACTTTGTAGTCTCAGGAGTCGGAGATCCATAACCTGACTTGCAGTTTGCTGTCTAGAAGGGAAAACTCATATTTTAACCTAAGCACTCTGCTTTTTATTCCAATAAACAGAAAAACATGAATATTCCATGCACAGCTTCCATCCATATACTTTAAATTACTTCCCTTATCTTTCAGAGAAACTTATTGAATGTCAGTTTCCTTGTCAACTGGTACGTTAGCCTAATTTTCTGAGTGCGTGGCAATTTAACTTTACAAGTTGCCCTTTGTTATCACTGTTAAAGAAGCAACAACAACAAAAATAAAATAAAATATATACGTTCTTTGTGACTACTGCCTTCCTAAGTTCCCACAATCTTATCTGAAAACATTTTCTTTCATGTCTGTACCGAGTAACTTACCTAGTTAAATAGCAGTAGTGGGTAATTGCGTTATCTAACATTAAAGCATTGTGGGATGCAATTTATATGAAAATATTACAAATTAAAGTTGAGTTTTGTCTCATAGCATGTTAGCACTAAGAATGTGAAAGTTAAATCCTAATATTAACAAATGACTTCCAAAAATGTGTGTGTTGGGTTATGACACTTATGGATCAATTTTCAAAGAAACCTGTGTAGAAGTGAGGTCAATATAAACCATATATTGTTGTTTATTTGTAGCCACGTCAGTTCGAGGATATTAGACAGACAAGGTGGGTGCAATACCTTTTATTGGAGCAACTTCTGTTGGTGAGAGAGACAAGTTTTCGAGCCACACAGTGCTCTGTATAGCTGAAAAGGTTGTCTCTCTCACCAACAGAAGTTGGTCCAATAAAAGAGATTACTTCATCCACCTTGTCTCTTATCTGTATATTCGCAAAAAGAAAAGGAGTACTTGTGGCACCTTAGAGACTAACCAATTTATTTGAGCATAAGCTTTCGTAAGCTACAGCTCACTTCATCGGATACATACTGTGGAAAGTGTAGAAGATCTTATTATATACACACAAAGCATGAAAAAATACCTCCTCCCACCCCACTCTCCTGCTGGTAATAGCTTATCTAAAGTGATCACTCTCCTTACAATGTGTATGATAATCAAGTTGGGCCATTTCCAGCACAAATCCAGGTTTTCTCACCCCCCCCCCCCCCCAAACTCACTCTCCTGCTGGTAATAGCTTATCCAAAGCGACCACTCTCCTTACATTGTGTATGATGATCAAGGTGGGCCATTTCCAGCACAAATCCAGGGTTTAACAAGAACATCGGGGGAGGGGCAGGAAAAAACAAGGGGAAATAGGCTACCTTGCATAATGACTAAGCCATTTCCAGTCTCTATTCAAGCCTAAGTTAATTGTATCCAATTTGCAAATGAATTCCAATTCAGCAGTTTCTCGCTGGAGTCTGGATTTGAAGTTTTTTTTGTTGTAAAGTAGCGACTTTCATGTCTGTAATCGCGTGACCAGAGAGATTGAAGTGTTCTCTGACTGAATTTTGAATGTTATAATTCTTGACATCTGATTTGTGTCCATTTATTCTTTTACATAGAGACTGTCCAGTTTGACCAATGTACATGGCAGAGGGGCATTGCTGGCACATGATGGCATGTATCACATTGGTGGATGTGCAGGTGAACGAGCCTCTGATAGTGTGGCTGATGTTATTAGGCGCTGTGATGGTGTCCCCTGAATAGATATGTGGGCACAGTTGGCAACGGGCTTTGTTGCAAGGATAGGTTCCTGGGTTAGTGGTTCTGTTGTGTGGTATGTGGGGGGGGAGAAAACCTGTATTTGTGCTGGAAATGGCCTACCTTGATTATCATACACATTGTAAGGAGAGTGATCGCTTTACATAAGCTATTACCAGCAGGAGAGTGGGGTGGGGGGAGAGAAAACCTTTTGTAGTGTTAGTCACCCATTTTTTCATGGTTTGTGTGTATAAAAACGTCTTCTGTACTTTCCACAGTATGCATCTGATGAAATGAGCTGTAGCTCACGAAAGCTTATGCTCAGATAAATTGATTAGTCTCTAAGGTGCCACAAGTACTCCTTTTCTTTTTAGATAATCTAACAAATCTTTTATTATATGTAGCGTCTTTGATTCCATGATGGCTCTTTAAGAAATAAAGATCAAAGAAAATTTTAGATGTATTTCTATTACCCTGGAGTTTTAAATATAAAGTAGTAATGGAAATTTCCCATGTCTCCTGTGTTGGTTTAAAATTCACTGGCTGGTGATGTAAGTGGAAAGATTTACTTACATTTTTTGTAGGTTTGACTATTTTAAACTATCCTTTCTAAGTGTTTCTTAATAGGCATTTAAAAATAATAGAATTGAATGCATTTTTTATTCTTTCTCTTTATATTGAACAGTACTTTTAGTCAGTCATATCCTGGATTCCTCAGTCAGAGTTTATTCACTTTTTTTTTTTTTTTTTTACTCAGGCAAATTCCCACTGAAATCAATAGAATGAGAATGGACTGCAGGATTTGAGCCTATTAGAATACATATATCACAACATTTTCTAGAATTAAATGTGGTAATAGTAAATCTGTGTAATATAAATATAAAGGTATTTTGCAGTGTTTTTCTTACTGTATTTTGTATCATAATAAACAAATTACATTACATTTTAGCAATAGTATGATGATTTTGTATAGGTTCTATTAGTTGTATCCTTTACAAGCAAACTATATGAAATTATTTATGAACTTTTAAAAATGAAAATATCAAGTTTGTCAAATGCTGTTTACATTAAACTCTAGTAGCAATTACATTTTGTGTTGGACAACTTGGGTGAGAGGTACACACCTTCTGCACTGTATTATAGTTCCAAAAATGTAACCTTACATGTGTTAGGAAATATTTGGAACTGTACAGCTAAACACACAAAGGAGAACGAAATAGTTTGTAATTCTTTTAATGCAGAAAATCTGACTGTTTTTGTTTGTTTGTTTTTTAGGGGTCCATTCAGTGTTGTGCGGCGATGTATCAACAGAGAAACTGGGCAACAGTTTGCTGTCAAGATTGTCGATGTAGCAAAATTCACCTCAAGTCCTGGATTAAGTACAGAAGGTAAGGGAGGACTTTTAAGTAAATTCTTGTTAATTTATAAAGCAGTTGTTTTTTCTGTGGCTGACTTCCAGTACCTAACTGCTAACTTTGAAGATCCTGTTTGTTCAATGTTCCACATAAGTCTGAACCAAAGACTTCCTGCACTGGAAACTTGGAAATGCGTGGATCCTGCTAAATCTGCTCAAGTTTTAGTAGTTTTCATGGTTGTCTAGTTATAGGACTATGTACTAGGAAAGAAGTTGTCTCAGACCTCTTTTGTCCTGCCTAGAATCCTTTTGGAGAGGAAGTACTCTTGGTTAGAAGGAGAAGATGGACATGTTTTTATTAGTTTTTCCTTTCTGTACATCTATATATTCTTTTCAGCAGTCTGGATTTAGGAAGTAATTCCTTATGAGCCATTAACTTGTCTGTGCTGAAAAATACTCACCATAGAAGGGGCAAAAGTTATACCAAACTGATGTTTATACATAAAAGATTGCCACCAGGCCATACAACATTTTTAAAAACAAAATTCTTACCTCACCCAACCTGGTTTAGAACAAACCACTAAGCCTTTTCTGAATTAAATTTGAAAATGATGTAACTTTATTTTGGGTGGATTAGTAGTTCAGTTTCTTCACACGGCCAAGGAAGATGATAGTGTTCTTTGAACGATTGTCCATGTACATTCCACTTCTGGTGCTCATGTGCATGAGATTGGATTCTACTGGACAGCAGTGTCCCTGGATGCTCTTGTGCACCACCACCCTACCCTCCACACACATTCAAGGACGTAAAGGGTGGAGCAAGCCCAGCTATCCCTCCGTTCCTTCTTACTGCCTATGGCTGTAAAACGGAACATCTGTAGCGTCTGCTTTTCTGCACAATGTGCAACTTTTCTGATTGTTGTGTGTGTATGTGGTGATATAGTTAGAGTAGTGTTCTCCTTTTTACGCTAGTTTGGGGATAACACTAATAAAGGAGTGTTATTTTTAGGGACTTTCTAGTACTGGGATTTTGCTGCTTTGGCTGAAACCTGGAGTTCAGAACATCCCCCTCCTTAATAAGGGCACTCAAGGTGCCTTTTTCCTTTCAGAATGGGGCCTGTCCCTTATATTGCTCAATCTGTCACTTTTTCTCCAAGAGGATGCAGAAGGTGAGAGAGACCAGTCTTAAACTTTTTCTCCTGGAGCACTCAGTGAGAGCCTCCTCGGGACCAGAGGAAGGGACCCTACCAGGCCTGAACCAGCTTCCTCTGTCATGGTTCCTGTGAGCTACAGCTCAGTTCCCAGCTCCTGGGCTCACTCTTCAAAGAAACCTTCATATACTGAGACAGACAACGTAGCTGTCTTCCTGCACCCAGTCATCTAAAAGGAGTGGGAAGGAACATCATGCTCATAGTAAGTACAGGCCTAGGTTTCCTCTTCCTAGGATGTAGTAAAATGAGGCATTGCTTTCTTCAGACTACTCAGGCAAAGGGTAGGTCAGAGCCCAAATCGGGTTCCTCTTACACCCTGGCAAAACCTGATATCTGAATGTGTGGTACTGTCTTAGGCAGAGGTCTGCACTTCACCCAGTACTGACTTCTTGGTACCAATATTTGTATACACAGTACCAATGCCTCCGGAACCCAGGACGCTAGTGCTGACCCTTACGATACAGATGCTCCTCGCACTGACTTTCTCACACCAAACTTATATTTGGTATCAAGTGATCTTGTCGTGATTGCACAGCCTAAATCACCATTACTATCCTCAGCTATGAGTGTGCCTGTATGTTACAGATAACCAATACTATTAATGTACCAGTCACCTCTTCAGCTACAGTAGTAGGGGAGATTTAAGATGCGATAAGGATTTCTTGCCTTGATGCGAGAAGTGGACTAGATGACCTCTTGAGGTCCCTTCTAGCCCTACATTTCTATAATTCTGTGAAGACTAGCCTCATCATTAGAGGAGAAATTCTCTTCCCTTCTTGCTCCCATTCTGATCATAGTAGGGAGGTATCCTGCACCCATTCTCCTCATTCCCATGTATCTGGTCAGATGGAGGATCGAGGAGCTGTCATTTTAGGCATAGACCTGTGGAATCTGAAAGAGAGCACTCCTCTTTGTATCTACCCCTGTAACCCCCAGTCCTTTACGCCTATAATGTCCAAACTTGGCCATACTGGACTCTTGCGGGGATGCAGCTGATGAGGAAACTAACTCCTCCTGACCTCTCTAGAGTTACATCTCCCTTCGCTATAAAAACTTGTAGAGTTGCACAAGAGGTACAGCTGGCACAAACTCGTTGTAAACTGGGAAGAATAACTCCAAACAGTGGCACGCTTCTTCCTCACCTGATGAACCAGTTATGCACTCTACTTCCACTCAGCCTAATGATTTCAAAACTTCTGTGTCACATGGCAGACGTGTTAGAAATGCCTGTGGCGGTAGTGCAGGAAAAATTGCAGAAGTTTCTAGACAGTCTGCACTCCTCCTTATCACAAGAAAGATTTCAAGCCACACTAGATGTGCCCACCCACCTACAAGCTCACCCCAAGACCATCGGTGAGGACTTATCTCATATGGCCTCCTGCATGTATGTAACTCAGCATACCAGACTTCATCTTCAATGCATGCAAAGAAGTTGAAGTCTGTATATCAGCCAAGTAGGCATCACCTGAGTGTGTCAGTGCATGTCCCCCCAGAAAGTCCTGTCATTGTTAAATTAGTGGAAAGATCATCTGAAAGTCTGCAAGGGAATACCATTCTCTCCGCCACTGCTATTAAAGATGTTGGCGATAGAGACTTCCACATTTTGTTGGGAAGCCCATTTGAACAACCTTGAAACATAAGGTATGTGGACTCCTCAGAAAACACTACTTCACCTAAATGTTGTGGAGCTAAGAGCTATTTGGTGGGCGTGCATGATTTTCCTCCTGCTTATGAAAGATTGGCAAGTCAAATCATGATGGATAGTACAAAATCCATGTTTTGTGAAAACAAATGATGGGAGCAAGTTCCATCCCTCTATGTCAATAAGCTGCATGTCTGCAGAACTTTTGTATCCTCCACGGAATTAAAAGCAGTATACCTCACAGGATTACAGAATGTGCTAGAAGATCACCGCAGCAGACACTTCAGAAATGACCAGATGGACAGTGAAGGACACTGTCCAAACATATTTCTCAGGTCAGGGGTCATCCAACCATAGATCTTTTTGCCACCAGAGAATACTCTGGAAATGTCAAAAGCTTTGTTCCAGACGAAGACACAATGCAGGAATTGTGTCTAATGCATATATGATACTCTGGTTCCAGGGCCTGAGGTGTGTTTACCCTATAAGTGCATTCATCCTGAACATTCTCAGGAAACTCGGGCAGGAATCACCCAGGATCATCATCAAAAGCTCTAGCAGAGCAGAAGCAGTTCTGGGTCTCAGATCTAAAGAATCTCTACATCCAACCTCCAGTACCATTGCCTCTACAGCCAGATGTAATATGGCAAAAAGACGGTAAGATCCACCCTATAGAGTCATACTCCCTGGACCTCATGGCATGGATGCTGGCTAATTTACCTCAGTTGAGCAAGTTCTCTCTACTGATGTCATAACATTCTTATCCACAGGACAAAGGACTCTACAAGGCAGACTTATTCTGCAAAGTGGTTCACTGTCTAAGCATGCCAGTTATTTCAGTCTCTAGCTCAAATACCCAGTGTACTGGACTACCTTCTATTATTAAAGAACTCTGGACTCTCCATGACTCCCTGAGTGTTCATCTCACAGCCCATTTCAGCTCTCTACCTTCCAGTTATGGATATCCACAGTTTCACACCATATGGTAGCTAGATATCTTACAGACCCTTTGGGAGTAGTGTCCCCCTACTTGAGATCTAAATGTTGTACTGGCAAGGTTAATGAGCCCACCTTTCAAGCCATTTGCTACATGTACTCTTTCTTCTTTCCATCAAAGTAACCTTTCTGGTAGCAGTTCCATTGGCCACAAAGGTGACTGAGATACTAGGGCTAATTACTCCTGGGGAAATTGTATACCAGTGCGCAATGCAGAATTCCATGTTTCACCTGCAGAATTGAGGCTGCAGAGCTACTGGACACAACTAGGGGCCACTGAACTCTGCAGAGCCCAGCTCGCAGTGAGTGGGATGCCCAGCCCAGCGGGGATGGAGGCTGCGTGCTCTCGCTGTCTGGCTTGATCTTCATTCTCCCTGGGTTGGGAGAGGGCATGGGAGACCCAGCTCTGACAAAGGGTGTGGAAGGGGAGGGCTGCACCATGTCATGTCCCACGATGGAACAGTAAAGAAGCTGGGGAAAGTAAAGGCTCTGGGGGTACAGGTGTCTGGGCGGGGGGAGGGGAATGTGGGTGTGTGGGCTCTGAGGGTGATTGCTGAGGTTGGGCTCTGGGGCCCCCCACAGAGTCCCCTCCAGCTCCTCCCAACTGGAATTAATTTGTTATAAGGAATTCTTTAACTATCTACTCCTTAGGGCATCTTTTTTGTTGTTGTTGTCTATATTGTTGACATACTTGTTGACAGGTATTTTGAAATAAATTACCAAAATACTGACACTGGAGTGATTATATTGTGTTATTTTGACAAAATATGCAGAATTTAAAAAAAAATTTGGCGCAGAATTCCCCCAGGGGTATATGGCGTACCAAAGTTCACATGCAAACTCCTGGAGAATATGATCTTAATATTCTCTATTAGGAACGCTGAGATACAATACTGCAGTGTTTCAAAAATATTGTTCATTTAAAAACTCTTTACTAAAAGAAAAGACAGCAAATTGTGAACTTACTGTTGTACTTACTGTAAGAAGCTTCAGCCTGGAGTGCATTTTTACAGAAGAATTATCATAAAGAACACACACACATATATACACTCTCTCTCTCTCTCTCTCTTACTGTAGCAGTGCAAATGGCTTTGCTCTAACAAAAATAATCAAACTTTGAAAAAATCCTATAGTCTCTGAATAGCAGTTGTTACGATTATAAATTGCTGTGGCATATTGCCTGAGTGACTGCTGGCTTGTAAAGAAAAACCTATTTACTGCAATGTTCTTTCCAAAAGTACATTCCATATGTGTTGCACTTATGTACATGGACATAAAAAATTACTTGCTGGCTATGCACGTGTTTACAATGGTTTTATAATAGAAAGAAGAATTTCATTTAATGCCTTGTAATGGTGTCTGACACCTAATAAATCTAATATAGATTGAATTCTATTGGAGCTAAACATTAGTGTTCATGGTCTTGCCTATTGTTTTATCAGTCTCTATAACGTTGTAATTCATCAGCTCTAATACAGTCTATTGATGCCATGTCACTGTTCAAGTGGCTGCATGGTCTACTGGATTAACACTGGGTCTTGTGCATGATAACACACTACTGCAGTATTGCTGACACTTTGTATTCTTTGTCCTTTGGAATATACAAATGAATATGAGAAGATGTAAACAGTTTGAATATTTTTAAATATCAGTATAAATGAGGTTATCCTGTACTTCCACGACACAATGTTCTAGAAAACATGAAAAATCAGTGATTCTTTATTAAACTAGTGAAGTCTTTAAAAATCTAATAAGAATACCAAAATAATCCATGTAATTTCAGATAATTGTTAATAGTAATGCTCTAAATTGTTAACAAACAGAAATGTGAACAGTGTTGTCCTTCTTTCTGATACTTTTATGCCTCGTGAAATTTTTACTACGCCTTTTTCTTTTTCTTTTCTTTCTCTCATCACACTTTCTCTAGCATTCTTCCTTCTCGTTTCTTTTCCTGTTGTGTAACTTAGTCTTTCCTGGTTTGGAAAAGTTTTGAGTTTTGCTGAACCAAGTGTTCTGAAAAGACACCAGCTATCAACAGTCAGTGTTAACTGTGTGTTAACAAAGATTTTTGCCATGCCACTTCCAATTTTTTTTCTTCTTAAACAAAAAAAGAAATGTTTATTGGTAGAGGTTAGTGGTCATGTAGGCAGTTGTAGTTTTCACACAGGTTTGCAACTGATAACACTACTGTTGCTAGGTAATTATCAAAAAGACCTAGCTTTTATGTAGCACCTTACATCAGTAGGTCTGAAAGTTTAACATCATTATCCCCATTTTACAGATGTGACAAGACTGTTTTCTCCTTTTCAGTGCAGGGCTGTTTAGAAGACATATAGCTTTTGTCTCTTTGCAAAGAAGTTGAGACTGAGCAAGTACCTACTAACTGATGCCAGGGGAATGGTCATGGCCTTGTCTGTAGGGACTAGTGCTTTGATCAGTGGGAAGAATGACTATAAGGCTCACCAGGTGCCTCTCAATTTCCAACATATTGCATTGATGCATACCTGAACTTTTCTGGTTTTTAGAGGTTTGAGTTTTGCTGAACATGACATTCTGGAAGGGCATGAGATATCTCTGGATAACCTTAATTCTGCATTAATGAATGGTTTTTGTCAGGGAATTTCCTAGAGGTGTGTGAGGGTGTTTAACAGGAAGAAATGTGTTATAGAAGTTAGTGGTCATTTAGATGGTTATAGTTCTCAGGTAGCTTTGCAGTTGATAATATGGCTCAATAATAATAAAAAGACCCAGCTTTTATACAGCACTTTTCATCCGTAGCTCTCAACAAATTTTACGTCATTATTTCCATTTTACAGATGGAAAAATGAGGTGAGGTGACTTGCCCAAAGTCACCCATCAGGCCAATGGCAGAGCTAGAAATAGTGTCGGTTCAGTGATCTTTGTAATGGTTCACAGAGTTGCCATGTGGTTCCTAAGAGCTTCTCCCCCCCCCCCCCCGTATGTTTTGTTATAGTGGAATGGGGATAATGGTCATGCCTGGAAAGATTGCAATGTGTAGTTGCTAACAGGACCGACGAGAGAAGTCTCATCGATGGTGTGTCCCCCAAAACCTTGACAGTTTCATCACATGGCGCTTACAGTAACCTTAAGCATGTGCGAAAAATGTGTGTTAGTCTTCTCCACTTCCTGCTGCACAATTCCTTGCAATCTGTAGCTCCCCCGCCAGCATTTCCAGCTCCCTCCTTCCCATTTCCATCCCATTAAGCTATTAGTTGGCACCTAGAAGCTGTTAACATATAAGAAGGCTCCTTGCTGTCTCAGATCCTCTGCTACTGTGTACTCATTTCCTTGGTTATTTGCCTTGAGCTGGTTCCCTCACTCCCACTACCCACACCCACCTGTGACTCCTGGGCTTGTTTCAGCCAGGCTTACCCAGCTATGCTGCAAGACCATGCAGCCATCTGTCTCTCCCTGATATGCTCTGGTCAGCCCCTCCGCCCTGAACAGGGGTGATGTGTATCTTAACTATTTATTTTTTCTGGATTTCAGATTTTTAAATTTGCATTACCTTCAGTCAGCCACTTCCCTAGCTCACACAGAGGGGCAGGGAGAGTGGCTCAGTCCCTTGCAGAGGGGTAGGGCTCCACCAGATCCAGCACACACATGGAAAGGGAGAAGTCAGGGCTGGCAGGTCCCTGCCACCACCCCTAGAACTCCAGCGTGCTCTGCTACCCCTCACATTCTTCAACCTCTCCCATATAATACCTGCTGTCCATTCCCATAATGCCCCATCCAGTACCTCAAATCCAAACCTGTCTCCTTCTATTCCCACCTGCTTTCACCCCAGTCACCACTCCCCTCCCTGTGAGCCTTTGCATGTGTAATTTTTTCCCCCATAAATAGTTTCAGTGCCTTCTGAATATTTTGATGTACTCAGATTACATTAGTAAATTAATAAAATAAAATTATTTGGGAGTGGAGGGGGCGGAGGGACTTTGACAAGGCAGATTTTGTCCCAAATGTTTACAGTTCATTCTCAGGCTATGGCACACTTGCAGCTGTAGAACGCTTTGGGTTAAACCAGCCTTCAGAGAGCGCAGTAGGGAAAGCGCTGCAGTCTGTCCACATTGACTGCTTCAAGCGCACCGGTGTGGCCACATTTGCAGCACTTGCAGCAGCATTGGGAGCGGTGCATTATGGGCAGCTATCCTAGCATTCAAGTGGCTGCAACGTGCTTTTCAAATGAGGGGGGGGTGGAGTGTGTTGTATGTATGTGTGGGGGGGGAGTGGGTTTTTGGGGTGCTGAGTGTTTCAGCATGCTGTCTTGTAAGTGCAGACCCCCCGACCCCCCCCCGCCTCTCTCACTCACTCAAAGCAAAGAGTAAATGTTTGTCCAATCAGATAAGCAGCCGCTGTCTGAAACGGAGCTCTGAAATGGCACTTCCGCATTTGGGCAGCGATTTCACAACAAAGAGAAGAATGAGCAGTTGTCTTAAGGGGATTATAGGATGTTTCCAGAGGTCAATCACAGTGCAGTTACTTAACTCCTCATTCACACTGACCCTGGATCGTCTCAGCCAGTACGCAACAGCCATTATCCCTCTCGCGGAGGTGAAGTACCAGGAGCACTCCAGCCAGGGAGTCAAAGCGCTCTATGTGCCTTGCCAGTGTGGACGGGGAGTAAGGTAGAGCGCTCTGGGTGGCTTTATTGTGGTATGAAGTGCAAGTGTAGTCAAGCCCTCAGACTTCTTCACAAGGTGGGTTTCAAACTTCAAAGTTTCAAGTTTAGATAGGTGTTAAGTGGCCCATTCATCTAAACCAGAATGTTCTTGGATGAAAGAGACTACCCAAAGGGATGAATAGAGCCTGAAGCAAAAGCTCTGAGACATATGAACTGCTCCATTCATGTCAGTGGGTATTCCCGCCCCCACCCAGTGCTGGGGAGTCTTTGATTTGAGAGAATCCTAGAATTATAGGACTGGACACAGAGGCACCAACTTCCTGAATTCCTGGGTGGGTGCTCAACCTCCACTCCGCCCCTTGCCATCCCATTTCCCCCCTCCCCCCAAGTCTTCCTGCACCCCCTCCCCTCCTCGCTCTCTCCCTCAGCACCTTCTGCATGCTGCTGAAAAGCTGATTGCAGCGGGTGGGAGGCGCTGGGGAGGATGGGGAGGAGCTGATCGGTGGGGCCCGCTAGCAGGCAGGAGAGTGCCGGGGGGGGGGAGGGGAGGAGCTGATCTGTAGGGCTGCCAGTGTGTGCTAAGCACCCACTATTTTTTTTTTTCCGTGGGTGTTCCAGTCCTGGAGTATCTATGGAGTCGGTGCCTATGACTGGAAGGGACCTGTAGAGATCTTCTAGTCCAGTCCCCTACACTCAAGGAATGACTAAGTATTATCTAGAACAGTGATTCTCAACCAGGGGTTTGGGGTTTCAGGGGGTCTGCCAAAATAAACCAGAGAGCAGGGCTGGTGTTACTTGCTGGGGGCACACGGCAGAAAGCTGAAGCCTGAGCAACTTAACTTTGAGGGGCTCACTGTGGCATGAGGCCCTGGGCAATTGCCCTGCTTGCTACAACCTAATGTCAGCCCTGACTTTTAATCTACTTGATATGCAGAAAAACGGTAGTGGTACAGGTGGGCTTTCGAGTTTTATAGCATGTTGGGGAGAGTTCTGGTCTATATCAGAAAGAAAAAGATTGAGAACCTCTGATCTAGACCATTCCAGACAGGACTGGAAGGGAGAGGTTATCTGGTCCAGGTCTCTGCACTCATGGCAGGACTAAGTATTATCTAGACCATCCCTGACAAGTGTTTGTCTAACCTGCTCTTAAAAATCTCCAATGACGGAGATTCCACAACCTCCCTAGGCAGTTTATTCTGGTGCTTAACCACCCTGACAGGAAGTTTTTCCTAATGTCCAACCTAAATCACCCTTTCTGCAATTTAAGCCCATTGCTTCTTGTCCTATCCTCAGAGGTTAAGGTGGATAATTTTTCTCTCTCTTCCTTGTGACAACCTTTGATGTACTTGATAACTAGTATCATGTCCCCTCTCAGTCTTCTCTTTTCCAGACTAAACAAGCCCAATTTTTTCAGTCTTCCCTCACAGGTTATTTTTCTAAACTTTTATTCATTTCTGTTGCTCTTCTCAAGACTTTCTCCAGTTTGTCCACGTCTTTCCTGAAATGTGGCACCTAGAACTGGACACAATATTCCAGTTGAGGCCTAATCAGTGCAGAGTAGAGCAGAAGAATTACTTGTGTCTTGCTTACAACACTCCTGCTGTGCAGCCTAGCAAGATGTTTACTTTTTTTGCAATAGTCTTTACACTGTTGATTGATATTTAGCTTGTGCTCCTCTATGACCTCCAGATCCCTTTCTGCAGTACTCCTTCTTAGGCAGTCATTGCACACATTTGTATGTGTGCAACTGATTTCCTTCCTAAGTGGAGTACTTTGCATTTGTCCTTATTTAATTGCATCCTATTTCAGACCATTTCTCCAGTTTATCTAAATCATTTTGAATTTTAATCCTATCCGCCAAATCACTTGCAACCCCTTCCAGCTAGGTATTGTCCGCAAACTTTATAAGTGTACTCTCTATGCCATTATCTAAATAATCGATGAAGATATTCAACAGAAAGAAACCCAGGACCGATCCCTGCGGAACCCCCATTGGATATGTGCCTTCCAGCTTGACTATGGGCCACTTATTATTTAGCAGGCATTAATTGACAATGTGCGTCATCATCTGTGTTGTGCTGCAGCTGCACAAAGGGCTGTCATGAAGGCCCCAGCGACACTGGTTAGTTGCACAGAGACCATGCCTGGTCTGGAACCTATTCAACAGGGACCGTTGGTGACAGGGCAGGTCAAAACCAGGCCGGCAGATTGTGGGATTGGTGATGAGGGACTGGTTGTGGATTAGAACAGATATTCATTCCTCTCGCCCGAGTGTTTCTGCCCTAATATCCTGGTATGGCGGATGAGACCATAATGGGTGATGTGACGGCAAACGTGCAGCTGGTGGCTTAAAAAGGTTATTGTGCAGCGGCAGGCTTGGGTTGGTGCGTACTTTCTCCAGTGACTTGCCAGTGGCAACCTCTCGTCTGATATAAGGAGGAGCAATATTGCTCAGAACTGGAAGCCCTGGGAGTGGAGTTGGACACAGTGTTCCGGAGATGATGTGCATGGCGCCATGTAACTGCATATTCACCAGTTTGGTGTGTGATGATCCACTCCGCCACAGTACAGTACTCCGCCATCGACTACCAGGTGGCAAGAGCTGGCATCTGCAGAGTTGGAGCACAGGCACCCCATGACAAACCTGCCAGTTTGCTAAAGATTGTTACACATCTTAACTTTAGCTACTGCCTTGTTCAGGTGGGCATGGTAACTCAGTGTGCTGTCTGAGGTCACACTTAGATGGACCAGATCTTCTTCATGCTTCACCTTCTGACCATTCAGATAAACATTCAGTCCTTGCGTTCTGCTAGCATGATGAAGATGGAACAAACTGGAGACTGTTTTCATGGTGCTTGGCTGGAGGCACCAAGACTTACAGTAGTCAGCTAACTTTACCATGTCCCGTTTTAAGATGGCATCAAGCTTGTGAAACGTCTGGCCCCGGGTACCACAACAGATGTCATCTACGTAAATGAACTTACTTGACTCCATTGTTGGCAGGTCATTGATGTAAACATTGAACAGGGTTGGAGAAGGCACAGAGCCCTGGAGTAACCCACTGCTCTGTCATCTCCAAGCACTTGTCTTCTCCCCCATATGGACTCTGAATTGGCTATCACGGAGGAACAGTTCAACCACGGCTGTGACCCAAGGTAGCAGGACCCGTGATACCTTCACGAGCAGGCCAGTGTGCCATACCGTATCATATGTCACTGTTAGATTGATGAAAACAGCACCTGTTTTCAAGTTTTTCTGTGAACCACTGATAACTACTCTCTGAGAATGGTTTTTCCAACCAGTTATGCACCCACCTTATAGTAGCTCCATCTAGGTTGTATTAGGAGCTCCTTAAAGGGATGGGATCCCCAGAGCCTGGCACACAGATACAGTACAGGAGACTGGTGCTGAGAAGCTGCCCTGCCCCGTCTTCCTTTTAGATTGGATATTAGGAAAAACTTTTTCACTAAGAGGGTGGTGAAACACTGGAATGAGTTACCTAGGGAGGTGGTAGAATCTCCTTCCTTAGAGGTTTTTAAGGTCAGGCTTGACAAAGCCCTGGCTGGGATGATTTAACTGGGAATTGGTCCTGCTTTGAGCAGGGGGTTGGACTAGATGACCTTCTGGGGTCCCTTCCAACCCTGATATTCTATGATTCCTCTAGTTCCCCTGCTACACACCCCCATACCTCCTTTCCAGTCTCTCTCCACTTCTCACTTTCCCTGTCAGCAAGCATTCACATGATTTAAATTTGTCTTACAAAAATAATTTGATTATATCCCTCCCCCTCATCCAACAAAACAAAACAGCCATCAGTGTCAGGTTGGAGCAAGATGCTTCTTTTTTCTCCACTTTAAATTCAGATTTCCACCCTGGGTTGGATTGTGACTTAGTGGCTGGATGGTGCTTGGATTCAGTGACCATACCTCACCCGTGGAGCCACATGGGTCCTCTGATGTAGAGGTAGCTTTCCAGATGATTAGTTTTCTCCCTGCATATATACAATGTAATCCATTAGGCTCATGATTTAAGTGTGTGAGCCTATAACCACGTGGCACACACCTAACTAGAGAAGCAAACTCCTTTTAAAAATAATATTTTAATTTGATTTTCCACAAAGGGCTAGTAGGTGCTATGCACTCTGTTGAGGTAACCCTTAACCATGACCTTGATGCGATGATCTGAGTCATGGTTGAGCTCCATCTGTATGTTATACCAATAAAATAAAAACCAGCAGGATCTTATTAAAGGGAAAAAGGCAAAATACCACATTTATTGTGAATACAGAAAGAATCATAGTAAGCAGTTAGTTATAGCTATAACATTCCATTCAATCTCATATTTATTCACACATTCATTCATACAAACACATACACACAGGTTCTGCAAGGTTATCATAGTTACCAGCCTTAGAGTTGCTCATGCCAAGCCACTGGCCAGGTGGCCTGGACATGAGGAGGGAGCAGGGCCTCGTCAGATGCTCATCTGATGCTCCTGGAAGTTGGTTTGCAGAATCAGACCCCAAAGTTCTCACGTTTTAAGAGTCTATTTTTGTAGGAGTTTCCTCCTATGCCAATCTATGGGAATTGCTTCATCATGCTGTTGCTGAATCAATCAGCAGATGTCACATTCCTGATGGCTCCGTGCTGCCAGATGTTATCTTGTTCTTTGGTTCTCCCATTCTTGAGACTGTTGGGTGGATTCCAGTCTGCCCTCTGGGGGTCCTCTGGTTATTTCCACTTGACGCCTTCTTCAGCTGATGGACACTGGATTCTTAGGCTGGCACCTCCCTGATCATTCAGTTATTATCCACACCAAGCATCCATCCACATGCATACTCTATCTCTATTTTAATCACAATTGTTAATACAACAAAAGGGCGGGGAGTCTCTGGGTGCTGTTTCTGTTGTTAGAGTATTGCTTTGAGTCTCTCTCTCTGTGAATTGCTTTGAGAACAGACTCTGTCTTAGAATGTACTAACACAATTAGCAGCTTGCAAGTTTCACACACAGAGGCAGAGAAACAGTACCAAAAACCAAGAGACCTCTTAATTAGTAATACCCTGGAATTTAAACTCTGGGGAATCAAACTCATTTGTGATTTTAATACAGAACTTCTTTAATATGATCCAACATGTATGCAAAAAAAAGTTACCAGAAAGTGTCAGCTTTAGAAAAAAGTTGTCTTTTTCCTAGCAGTTGTGTCTTGGGAACTCCCTTCATAGAATCATAGAATATCAGAGTTGGAAGGGACCTCAGGAGGTCATCTAGTCCAACCCCCTGCTCAAAGCAGGACCAGTCCCCAGTGTTTGCCCCAGATCCCTAAATGGCCCCCTCAAGGATTGAACTCACAACCCTGGGTTTAGCAGGCCAATGCTCAAACCACTGAGCTATCCCTCCCCCCCTACCTTGCTAAGTGACCCCAAATTTGGATCACTGACCCTATCTGGAGCCCCGAGGCACATTAAAATTTGGTTACATGGATTGTTTTGAAATAGATTTTAGTGCATTTAAAACAGTTGAGCTTTAAAGAGAAAGCTGGTCTTAACCTTAATTCTAGCAGAAGCGCCTCTTTGCTACAGTAAAGTATTGTTGGTGTAGGTAAGGCATTTAGATATCTCAGTAGTTATAACAAAAATATTTGACTTGTGCTTTGTAAATTGCCATCTTTAGTGAGGGACATAGAAGTGTCTCTGGAAACAAGGATAAGTTGGACTACAGTAGAGACTGGCCTTTTACTATTTCCTTAAAGTTTAAAGCAACAATTGAGTGGATGCTGTAAATAGTCTTAGTTTCACATCTTACATAAGATGGGGAAAAAAAGGAGATTGCACAACCCCGGACAAAATTTTATGCATAGGATTTCAAATTGTGTTTGGCTTCTACTTCACTTGCAAATCTAAACCATACCAGTTATTTTTACAAAGCATCTGCTGTTCCTCTGCTTTTTTTTCACCCCACGGCAGGAACTCTGGCTTTCTACAAGAAGCATATCTTTTAAAACTGTACTGCTGCTTTGATATTTAAGATCCCTGACCTGTCTGGTAGCATGTTCTTTCGCTTTGGTTTGGATTCTGTTAATATGGCGGTTTCAATCCAGAAATCGTTTTCAGATAGGTCAGTTGATGGATTTATACCTGCTCGGAAGATGAAATTTGTGCAGCATAAAAATTGTTCTTTCCATTCTAACCAGTGAAGTTTTATAAATTAGTGTATAGACAAGCTTGCCAATATCCTTATTCTAGTCTTAGTTTAACCACTCGAAAGCTTCAACTAAACAGTGCCACAAAGATCCAGGGAGATCACATGGCCCTCACGAACAAATGAAGGACTTAAAAGGAATATGATTATTTTATACTTTCTTCATTGTGCCAAGATTCATAGTTCCATTATAATGGGTACATCAGCCTGCTTGCAGCTTTAGACAGATCCGGACCTGTCAGTCACAGGAAGGAGGGGAATGCCCTTTACTCTGAAGTTCCCAATTTTTTGCCTCCACAGCATCTGGCAGTCAGTCAGACCCCTCTGCTGCAGCGCTTTTCTGGGGAAAACTCCAAATGCCATTTCAAATTTCTGAGGGCACATCTACACTGTATACTTAGGTTGACCTATGTTAGGTCGACTTACAGCCACCACAGTGTTTACTGCAGTGGCTGATGTCTACACTACCCTCTTACTGTCGGTGGTGCGCATCCTCAGCAGAGCACTTCCACCGATTGACGAGGGGCAATGTGGGAGGCTGAGAGCCAGGGCTTTCAACTCCATGCAGCTTCCCGCCAGGAGCCCAGCCACGCCAAGGCTTCTCGCCTCCCCGCTGGGAGCAGGGGCCAGCCACCCCCAGGCTTCTCACCTCCCTGCCAGGAGTGGGGAACTGGATGGGCACAGGCAGCCAAGGGCAGCTGGGCTCTAGTTATGTGACTTTATTGTCAATGTCATGGCTTCTTCATGGAGCACTGAAATTGACAAGACAGCCAACAGCCCATGTAAGTAACGCAGTGTCTACACAGACACAGGCACCCTATTTACACCAACATAAGCCCTATGCCTCTCAAGGAGGTGGAGTTATGGTGTCGGTCTAGTAAGGCACGTACATCAGCGGGACAAGGATGTCATTTGTACACTGACAGAATTAGGTCGATGTAAGCTGCCTTACATTGACCTAACTGTGTAGTGTAGAGCAGGCCTGACATTGAGGCAAACTATTAATGTCTGTCTAATTCCTAGCCCTGTTCCTGGACTGTATTTTATTTTTTTTGGCAAGATTGTCCCCTCAGCTCTTCTCCTTTTGAGGTGTTCACAGTGGCTGGTGCCCCTTTATGCTCGAGAGAGAGTGGGATGAACAAAAGCCACAGGCAAAGGTTTGTCTCTCTCTCTTTCCTCTCTTATTGACTATCTCATTAAAGATCTGTGACTGTTCTGGGTGGAAGGCAGTTCTCCCTGTCAGCCCAATCTGGCCAGGTTTATCACAGGCTGGATTGAAAAAGTAAACTCCGCTGTACAAGAAGCGGCACCATCTTGGCAATTTGATCTGGTTAGGATTGCCTGAGACCCCGGCCCCCTGCAGGAAAGTTGCTGGCGGGCTCCAGCCTCTCCAGCAGACAGGTAGGTGTTTGTGTGCGGGGGGAGGGGGGAATCTTGTCCACCCTGCCTCTGCCCTGATTTCGATGCCCTCACCCCTTGTTCTGGGGACCAACCCCACCTCCATCCCGCTGTGCCCCGATTGTCCCTGCCTCAGCCCCTCATTCCAGGGACCGTCCCCTCCCTCTGCCCCACCTTGCCCCTATTGGCAGAAAGGCAGGCTTCGTATCAGCTCCTCCCAGCCCGGCTCTACAGGCAGCAGGTGAATCCTGGGACAGGAGGGAGTGAACGATGGGAGGGAGGAGCAAATGGGGCTGGGGCGGGACTGGGGGCATGGTCTGCGGGAAGGGGCAGGGCACAGGGTGGGGTAGGGTGTCCGGTTTTCAGCAGTTAGAAAGTTGGCAGCACTAATCTTGGCAGGGGCTGACTAGATCAGAGGTCCTCAACCAGTGATATGCAGGGGTTTTTCTAGGAGTACATCAACCATAGGCGCTGACTCAGTGGGTGCTCCAGGGCCGGAGCACCCACGGGGAAAAATTGGTGGTTGCTCTGCGCCCACCGGCAGCTCCCCGTCCCACCCCAGCTCACTTCCGCTCCGCCGCCGCCGCCTCCCCTGAGAGTACCACGTCCCCACTTCTTCCCTTCACTCCCAGCGCTTGCCACTGTGAAACAGCTGTTTTGCGATGGCAAGCGCTGGGAGGGGAGGAGGGGGAAGAGGCAGGGGTGCGGTGGGGATTTGGGGAAGGAATCCAATTGGGGCAGGGAGGGGGTGGAGTTGGGGTAGGGACTTTGGGGAAGGGGTTGGAATGGGGACGGAGTTGCGGGGAGGGGATCAAGTACCCACCGGTGCTGGGAAAAGTTGGCGCCTGTGACATCAACTCATCTAGATATTTGCCTAGTTTTACAACAGGCTACATAAAACGCACTAACAAAGTCAGTACAAATTAAAACTTCATACAGAGAATGACTTGTTTATACTGCTTTATACACTATACACTTAAATGTAAGTGCAATATTTATATTCCAGTTGATTTATTTTATAATTATATGGTAAAAATGAGAAAGGAAGCAACTTTTCATTAATAGTGCACTGTGACACTTGTGTTTTTATGTCTGTTTTTGTAAGCAAGTGGTCTTTAAGTGGAGTGAAACTTGGGGTGTGCAAGACAAATCAGACTCAATCTGGAAAGGTTGAGAGCCTCTGGACTACATGACCCTTGTGGTCAATGCTTAATTTTTAATGAAAGAGGTGCTTGTGCTCAAGCAATTTTGTTACTTTTATAGTTGACACAGCAAGTCCAGAGGTGCTGGGGCTCTGAACTGCCAAGCCTAGTGGTGCCGGGGCTCAGCTCTGGCAAGCCCTGGCACAAATTAAGCACTGCTTACGGTCCTTTCTAACCCTATGGTTCTATATCTAGTTAGAAGGGAGACTCCAGTGAAGATGATAGCTTGCTGTAAATAGTTTGTACTTTTAGTTAGTTGACTAGGGAGAGGAACTTTTGGTAACCCTGGAGTGTGAAGTGCTGTCTCCAAAGTACTACACTGAAACTGCCTAACTTATTTTATGTAATGTTCTCACACTAAACTGTAGTCTTAAGATCTCTAGCTGCAAGCATATCTTTCCTACTTTCTGTGTCCACCAGCTTCCATATCATGAATAGACTAAAATGCAAACAAATACAGATGCCATTAGGTTTAAAATTAATCCACTGACACTGTTTGAGAGATGTGATATTGAAGTAAAATGCATCATGGGATGATGATCTATAATATGGCGTAGGGCTGCTTTTTCTGTCAAACCTCCTCACAGAACATTCTTTTCCTCCTTTCCATTTTAATCTAATTACACTTTTCTTTCATTGGTTTCTTGTTTTGGATGAGTAAGGATCCAGTGAAAAATGTCTGCTTCTTCTTGCTTCCTTCACTACCTCCTTGTTCAAATTTTTTTTGTTGAGTTTAGGGTTTTTTTGCCCTGTGCTTATCCCTACATTTTTTTCCTCGTTTAAAGTATGCTTTCCCATTTAATCGAAAGAATTTATATCTAAAAATGGTTCCCTGAAAAAAGTAATAGTGGGAAACCAACCTTGCTAAAATGAAAGGGAAAAAACTGCTATAAAGGTGCCTGTATTTTGCGTGAAGGGGGAAAGGATGTAAATGAAATAAGCTGCTGCTTGAAGTGGCATCAAAACATTTTCCTGACGAATTGTGCATGTAATGGTCTACATAAAAAGAATGGGGGAAAGGTTATAATTTTCCATGTCATGTTTTTGTGCTAAATGTGACCCAGAAGAGAGAAAGTGTGTTCCTCGTGTAAGCTTTGGAGGTGTGCGTAAGAAAAACCACCACAGTCACTGGCCAGATTCTTTTAAAATCAGCTATGTCTACACTACTGCAAATGTCAGCAAAATTTACATCACTCGGGGTATAAATGTTCCACTCCCGAGCGACCATAAGTCACACCAACATAAGTCACACAGCTTATGCCACTTGCTCCCTCCCATCGGCATAGAACGTCTTTGCCAGATGCACTCCAGCGGCCCAGCTGCATTAGTACAGCTGCACTGCTGCAGCACTGTATGTGTGGATGTGGCCTAAATCAGAAGGCTAGAAACTGTTTAGATACTTTTCTCTCGTACTGGGTCAATTTAGATAATGTAAAGAACTTGCAGAAAGAGGATTATTTTGTACTTATGGAATAGGACAAGCGATGGCAACATTGCCATACTTTCCCAGACATTTATATACCAATAATTATACTCAGGTCACTTAAATTTTTTCTTAGAATGTTCAGAGTAAATCTTATGTTCTCATTTGTCAATTCCTCTCAAAGGGAAATAAAGTAGTGATGTAACCTTTACATGTGACAGTCCAAAATAGGTGCAAAAATGTGTGATGTGTACAAATTATTACACTTCATGATTATAATTGAAATCCTGGAAAAGGAGGTTCAGGGAGCAAGATGCCCAGGAAGACCCAAACCACATAATTAAAATAGCAATAATTCAGATTACCTACTCAACATCTCCCATCACAGATTAGCCATTAGAACTGTCAGCAGGTTCTCCAGTTTGAAGGTAAATTGATTGTTAAGGATCAGATAAAGTGAAAGGGAGAATGACTGATGACCAACTCATGTTTGTTTTCTTTTAATAAAATGGATACATTACATTTTGAATTGAATATATGTAATAAAATATCATGACTTCTGATAGAAGTTCCTTATACTAAAAGGTCAGCACCAGACACACAATAATCAAAGTGTTGAGGTTCTGTTGTAACTTTGTTGAAATCAAACTGTCCCTGAAACTTTTCAATTTTGATGAATCTGCGCGTTTCGAAAACAGTTGCTGGAATTTTCCACCCAGCTCTAGTGCTGACCTTTCAGTATCAGAAATCTTTCATGAGAGCTATATATTACTAAATATGCAGAGATGATTGGATGTTTAGTTCAAGAAAGTCCAGTAACCATTTTATTAAAAGAAATCATACAGGTTGGCCTCAGTTGTTTGGGCTTTTTCCCACCAAGGTCACCCATATTTCTCATTTCCCTCCTCTCATTTGATCAGATTTCAAGACAGTGATTCAGAAACTGATTTTCTTTACTTAATGGCCTTATTGTTCTGTTTTCCCTCAGATAAATTACCTACAGTAGCTTTTTTGCTTCCTTTGTGGTTGGAATTGTATAAATCAAGCTATTTAATTGTCCTTATAGCTTATGTGAAAGGCGTTGATTAGTTCTTGAAGATTCACTACTTAGTAATTTAGCCTTTTGTTATTGGTATGGTGTGGTGAGTCAGAAGTTATCTTTGCAGAGGTATTTTTGTATAAGAAGGCCTAATTATGAAAAGATTTCTTCTATTCTTTTCCTTCTGTTTTTGAAAGGATTTTTTATAATATAATACAATATAACTCAAGTCTTTTCTTGAGAACAAGCTGTATTAAAAAGTCACACCAGATTTACTGGTGATTTGCTTTTCATGGCATTCAATTTAAGAGGAAGTTATTGCACCTGAACAGTTTTCTACAATAATCCTTTATCTCTGTATCAGAAACAGCTCCATATCTGGAATTTGACAAGATAGTTATCACTTCTATTTGTACCATGTTAGTTTTACTGCTGCTTAGTCAGGGTTTTCTTTTCATTTTGCAGTAGAAATACATAAGGAATTTGTAGGGAACAAAGGCTTACCTACATGAGCTTGATTTTCTTATCACTGCAGTAAAACATCTTAATCTAAGGCTGGGTCTACAATCAGATCGATCAGACACGCACACACCCAGCCACCCAAATTTCTCAATGTTGATGCCACTAGTTCAGTGCTACCAGTGGAAGTGTTATTGGAGGTATGGCTCCAGCTGCCCATTGTGGGAGAGCATTCTGGAACATGTAGTCAGTGCGAGAGTCTGGCACTGAAAAGATAGGTTATCCATTTACAGACTGCAGTTGATGTGAATACACATTTATGCAACGTTTTGAAGCATAGAGCTTAAAATGCTCGTAATTATATACTGATCATAAGAATGCCCATATTGGGTCAGACCCAAAGGTCCATCTAGCCCAGTATCCTGTTTTCTGACAGTGTCCAATGCCAGATGCTTCAGACGGAATGAACAGAGCAGGGCAATCATCCACCCCCTGTCATTCAGTTCCAGCATCTGGCAGTCAGCGGCTTAGGAACACCCAGAGCATAGGGTTACATCCCTGACCATTTCGGCTAATAGCCATTGATGGACCTCTCCTCCATGAATTTTCCCCCTTATCTATATTCAGATTTTATCATGGATCTCTGTTGATACAAATTCAGTATAACGAGAACATTTTTAAAGGATGCGTCTAAATGACAATGTCATAATGAAAGTGGCCCATATTAGGTGTGCAATTTCTGATATTTCAGCAAAATTGGAAACAAATGTTGGATCATCAGATTTGTAGAAACCAACTTCTGGAGAATAAATTATTCCTAACTTTAACTCATTCCATTGTTTCATAGAAATTATCTTCTCTTGTTCTAGTTAACACTACCCAAGCTTTTCTGAATAAATTTAAATAAAAAAAACCCAAACCCTCATTTGTTCTTCCCACGTCACATAGCTGTGCTGTATATAAGTGTAGACTATAATCCAACCTCACCAATTTTTATTTATATAATTGGTGTCATAGTGGTCGGTCTGTCTGAACTATTTCCACAGTGTTCATTCGGGCACTGTATTGCCTTGTGCTGGTGCACTGTACTGTTGCTTCCTGCATGTTGCGGGGGAAGCAGCCTATGCAGGCTACTACGTCCCCAACTCACGCAAGGGAGTGTGAGTGGGTGTAGATTTGGCGACCCACCTCCCATATATTCTTGGTGGTCTAGTTACACTTTTGTGTGCGCTGAGGGGCATATAAAGTGCTACAACACATCGGCCAATCACAGTTTAGGGGCATTCAAGAGTTGTGAGGAGGCTGGGAGGTGGGAAATTGACTCCCAGGGTATATCTACACTGCAGTGTAAGCCCATGCTTGAGCCTGGCTAACCTGTCTTGTGTGTGTACTGTAATGGCATTAACTCAGAGCAGGTTCCCAGGACTCTGCAGGGTCCAAGCTCGAGTCAAGCCAGGACCCAGGGTCTGAGCCCTATTGCTTTGCAGTGTAGCTGCAGCCCTGCTAGACTCAGCCTGAGAGTCAGCTGGAAGTATCCCTCAATTCCATGGGATAACTTCCTTAGTACTCTCTATCCCAACAATCTGTAATCCACTCTATTGAAAACAGAAGCTGCCGCACTCCCCTCCTGGCAAATGGCAGCAGCTCCGGCCAGTGTTAACCCATTCTGTTCTCATCACTGATCAGTACGCACACTATCAGAGAGCCTCCTGGGTTGCAATGGAGAGAGAGCCAAACCTTTTGCAAAGTGAGCTGCTTTCTGGTAATGTGCAGGGTGGGGAGTAAAATTGTCCCACAGTGCACCACAATCTTAGGGCTAGAGCAGCCACATTTCGGGTGGTGGTGCGCTCAGGGGGCTCTGGGTTATGGTTACTTTGACTCAAGTCTGCGCACTGCAGTGTGGATGCCAGAGCCCTAGGTACAAGCCCAGGTTAGAAAACTCTTAATGTAGGGTTTAAATAAGTGTAGACATTCAAGCCCAGGGTTCCCGAACATGGGTTAGCTGACTCAAGTCCTACTAACCCTGGGCTTACACTGTGGTGTAGACATACTCTCAGTCAGTGTCTCCTTCCCAGGCTGCTGCATGGACAGCACACCATGCAGCACTTTGCCTTGGGCTAGATTGCAAGCTGATCATCTCTCTCTTCAGTGTTTAGCCAGACAGTCGGCTGTACTGATCGTTCGCCATTTGGTCTGTTCCTGCGCAACCGCGAAGGCTTGACGGCCTGAGAGCCCAACATCAGAACAGACTTGATGAACCCATGTAATAGGGGGTGGTGATCTAGCCCTTTATTTTCTGTTCATTTCTTTTTGTTCTTAAAAATAATTTGCTCTTATATTTATTAATTGAAACAGGTTTGATGCAGTGTCTAAAGTGCACCTATTATTGAAAATTTTGTTGAAAGCGTTCTATGAATCATCTTGGTTTGAATTGTAATTGCGTGGGCTCACATGATGGAATGGCCTTGCTCCTGTTTTTTGGTTTCTACTTTTTGTACTGGTCTATTGGCATGCGTTTAACCCTTATTTTATGGACAGTAGTTTACTAGGGGCTGTATATAGCCAATTTTAAAGGTAAAATGCAGATTTTTTTTTCTGAACTCTTTAAAAATAACTGATTCAGTATAATTCTTAAGAGGGAAACACATAAGCAGCTTTTGTTCAAAATGTCTTTAAGAGCAAGGCTGATGACGCTGTGTAAAGACTTACTTTCATTAGCTGGTTCGGCACTTCTATGTATAATATGAATGAGAGTGTGAGTGCTTGTGCAGATGCTTCTCATCCTGTGTCTCAGCCAAAAGAGATTAAGAAAAAACAGGTTATGACAAAAACATGTAACCATATTTGAAATGTGAATGTGAGGTGGGGGAATGTGTTCATTGCAAAACTAATAAGCTTTTTTGTGCTTGGATATCTCAAGAGTTATTTTTTAAAATGTATTTGCCATGAAATTAGTCATTTACTGAGGACCAGAGGTGTAGTCCTGAATTTTTAAGTGCAGGTACTCCATCCCTGTTAGCCTCCTGCTAATGTAACCTCATCCTGCTGGCGTGATACACAGCCCCTCCTCCCCTGGTTCCTTCCCCACCACCTTTCTGCTGAGGACAAGTAATTTTGATAGTTTGGGGAATTTTGTTTCACAAATCAAAATATAAGCACTTTGAATCTGGATTAGTAGCTGTGCACAGTACTTACGTTTGTTATTTTTAATCACTTTTGTTTTTAAAAAAAAGTTATTCTTTTCCCTCTCCATTCTCTAGGCTACAGCTGGCTGGAGAGAGATTTCCCTTGTCTTCAATTTTCAGGCTGATCACAGCCTGGAGACAGGCTCCCTTGAGTGTGCCAGCTGGGGGCCCGTTATCATGCCTCAATGGGTATTCACAGCTGAGAATACCAAATTCAGGACAGACCTTTGGGAAATAGGACAAACTCACCCCAAACTGATGGTTATTATATCATTAGATTATACCAGGGGTGGCCAAACTGTGGCTCACAAGCCACGTGCAGCTCTTTTACTGTTAAAGTGAGGCTCCCAGAACCCCCCATGTCCCCTCCATTGTCCACCTACCAAACTGAAAGGGAGCTTGGGACCTCTGCCTTGCAGTAGGGTGGTGGGGTAGGGGCTTCTGCCCAGTGGGGAAGGGGGTCTTGGGGCTTCTGCCCAGTAGGGAGGGGAAGTCTTGGGGCTTCTGTAGGACCGGGGCTGGAGCCTCATCAGGTGCGCCCCAACTTTTGAACTTCTTGTTGTATGTGGCTCGGAGGGTCAGTAAGTTTGGCCACGCCTGCCCTATACTATACAGATTTCATGGGGGAGACCAGCGTTTCTCAAATTGGAGGTGATGACTAAGGCTGTCAAGTGATTAAAAAAATTAAGCACAATTAATCGCACCATTAAACAAATTAAGCATGATTAATCGCACTGTTAAACAATAACAATACCATTTTATTTAAATATTTTTGATGTTTTCTACATTTTCAAATATATTGATTTCAATTACAACACAGATTACGTGTACAGTGCTCACTTTATATTTTTTATTACGAATATTTGCATTGTAAAAAACAAAAGAAATGGTATTTTTCAGTTCACATAATACAACTGCTGTAGTGCAGTCTCTTTATCATGAAAGTTGAACTTAAAAATGTAGAAAGAACAGGAGTACTTGTGGCACCTTAGAGACTAACAAATTTATTAGAGCATAAGCTTTCGTGGGCTACAGCCCACTTCATTGGATGCATAGAATTGAACATATAGTAAGAAGAGACAGAAAGACAGACACACACAGAAGGTGGAAGTTGCCATACAAACTGTAAGAGGCTAATTAATTAAGATGAGCTATTATCAGGAGAAAAAAAACTTTTGTAGTGATAATCAAGATGGCCCATTTAGACAGTTGACAAGAAGGTGTGAGGATACTTAACATGGGGAAATAGATTCAATATGTGTAATGACCCAGCCACTCCCAGTCTCTATTCAAACCCAAGTTAATGGTATCTAGTTTGCATATTAATTCAAGCTCAGCAGTTTCTGGTTGGAGTCTGTTTTTGAAGCTTTTCTGTTGCAAAATTGCCACCATTAAATCTTTTACTGAGTGGCCAGAGAGGTTGAAGTGTTCTCCTACTGTTTTTTTTAATGTTATGATTCCTGATGTCAGATTTGTGTCCATTTATTCTTTTGCATAGAGACTGTCCAGTTTGGCCAGTGTACATGGCAGAGGGGCATTGCTGGCACATGATGGCATATATCACATTGGTAGATGTGCAGGTGAACGAGCCCCTGATGGTGTGGCTAATGTGATTAGGTCTTATGATGGTGTCACTTGAATAAATATGTGGACAGAGTTGGCATCGGGCTTTGTTGCAAGGATAGGTTCCTGGGATAGTGTTTTTGTTGTGTGGTGTGTGGTTGCTGGAGAGTATTTGCTTCAGGTTGGGGGGCTGTCTGTAAGCGAGGACTGTTCTGTCTCCCAAGATGTGTGAGAGTGAGGGATCATTTTTCAGGATAGGTTGTAAATCTTTGATGCGCTGGAGAGGTTTTAGTTGGGGGCTGAAGGTGATGGCTAGTGGCATTCTGTTATTTTCTTTGTTGGGCCTGACCTGTAGTAGGTGACTTCTGGGTACTCTTCTGGCTCTCTCAATCTGTTTTTTCACTTCAGCAGGTGAGTATTGTAGTTTTAAGAATGCTTGTTAGAGATCTTGTAGGTGTTTCTCTCTGTCTGAGGGATTGGAGCAAATGCAGTTGTATTTTAGAGCTTGGCTGTAGACAACAGATCTTGTGGTGTGTCCTGGATGGAAGCTGGAGGCATGTAGGTAAGTATAGCGGTCAGTAGGTTTCCGGTATAGGGTGGTGTTTATGTGACCATCGCTTATTAGCACTGTAGTGTCCAGGAAGTGGATCTCTTGTGTGGACTGGTCCAGGCTGAGGTTGATGGTGGGATGGAAATTGTTGAAATCGTGGTGGAATTCCTCAAAGGCTTCTTTTCCATGGGTCCAGATGATGATGATGTCATCAATATAGCGCAAGTAGAGCAGGGGTGTTAGGGGACAAGAGCTAAGGAAGCGTTGTTCTAAGTCAGCCATAAAAACGTTAGCACACTGTGGGGCCATGTAGGTACACATAGCAGTGCCGCTGATTTGAAGGTATACATTGTCCCCAAATGTGAAGTAGTTTGTGGGTGAGGACAAAGTCACAGAGGTCAGCCACCAGGTTTGCCGAGACATTATTGGGGATACTGTTCCTGATAGCTTGTAGTCCATCTTTGTGTGGAATGTTGGTGTAGAGGGCTTCTACATCCATAGTGGCCAGGATGGCATTTTGAAATGTAGAATTTATGTACAGAGAAAAACCTGCATTCAAAAATAAAACACTAAAATTTTAGAGCCTGTAAGTCCACTCAATCCTACTTCAGCCAATCACTCAGACAAAGTTTGGTTACGTTTGCAGGAGATTGTCACTTCTTTACAATGTCACTTGAAAGTGAGAACAGGCATTCTCATGGCACTCGTAGCCAGCGTCGCAAGATATTTACGTGCCAGATGCACTGAAGATTCGTATGTCCCTTCATGCTTCAACCACCATTCTAGGGGACGTGTCCATGCTGGTGACGGGTTCTGCTCGATAACAATCCAAAGCAGTGCAGACCGATGCATGTTCATTTTCATTATCTGAGTCAGATGCCATCAGCAGAAAGTTGATTTTCTTTTTTGGTGGTTCAGGTTCTGTAGTTTCCGCATCGGAGTGTTGCTCTTTTGAGACTTCTGAAAGCATGCTCCATGCCTCATCCCTCTGAGATTTTGGAAGATACTTCAGATTCTTAAACCTTGGGTCTAGTGCTGTAGCTATCTTTAGAAATCCTACATTATACCTTCTTTGCATTTTCTCAAATCTGCAGTGAAAGTGTTCGTAAAATGAACAACATGTGCTAGATCATCATCCGAGACTGCTATAATGTGAAATACACGGCAGAATGCAGGTAAAACGGAGCAGGGGATATACAATTCTCCCCCAAGGAGTTCAGCCACAAATTGAATTAAGACATTATTTTATTTTATATACACACACACACACGGTATTCCGTGTTGCAATTGAAATCAGTGTATATTTTTTTACAAATATTTGCACTGTAAAAATGATAAACAAAATAAATAGTATTTTTCAGTTCACCTTATACACGTACTGTAGTGCAATCTTTGTCGTGAAAGTGCAATTTACAAATGTAGATTTTTTTTGTTATACATGCAATTTATTATTTATTGAAATTTTAATAAATTTCAATTGGTATTCTGTTTAACAGTTTTAACAGTTCAATTAAAACTGCTACTAATTGCAATTAAGTGTTTTAATCGGGATTAATTTTTTTGAGTTAATCACATGAGTTAGCTGCGATTAATTGACAGCCCTAATCCTGACCCAAAAGTGAGTTGAAGGAAGATCACAGGGTTATTTTAGGGAGGTCTCAGTATTGCCACCCTTACTACTGCGCTGCCTTTGGAGCTGGGTGGCCAGAGAGTGGTGGCTGTTGGCCAGACATCCAGCTCTGAAGGCAGCGCCCCACCAGCAGGAGTGCAGAAGTAAGGTTGGCAATACCATTCCATGCCACCCTTACTTCTGCACTGCTGCCTTCAGAGCTGGGTGGCTGAAGAGTGGCGGCTGCTTGACTGATGGCCTAGCTCTGCAGGCAGCAGCACAGAAGTAAGGGTGGCAATACCATACCATGCCATCCTTGCTTCTGTGTTGCTGCTGGCAGGACACTGCCTTTAGAGCTGGGCTCCTGGCCAGCAGCCGTCGCTCTCCAGCTGCCCAGCTCTGAAGGTAGTGCAGAAGTAAGGCTGGCAATACTGTGACACGCTCCCCACCCCCACAACAACCTTACCTCCACCAACTCCTTTTTGGTTACCCTTGCGATTATGACACCACGAAATAGCAGATTTAAATAGCTGAAATCATGAAATGTATGATGTTTAGAATCCTATGACTGTGAAATTGACCCAAATGGACCATGAATTTGGTAGGGCCCTCGTCATCAACTACCTTGAAGTGATGATGGTCTTGAAAAAAAATCAGGTGTTTCAGGTTTTGAAAGCTGAACAACTTTTTTCCTCATGTAGTAATAATAATAATAAAAACTCTGTGCACATCACCTTTAAAATAAAAAATTGCAAATTGTTTAAAAACCACAGGAAGGATTTTGTCTATAGATCAGCAGCATTATCTGAAATGTCTTACCTCATTTGTGTGCAATAGCACCAACAATAGTTTTCTTTAGGTATTGTAGTACTTTAGATAACGTTTTAAACCTAATGATAGGTTTCAGAGTAACAGCCATGTTAGTCTGTATTCGCAAAAAGAAAAGGAGTACTTGTGCTTTTATAAGCTTTCGTGAGCTACAGCTCACTTCATTATGCTCAAATAAATTGGTTAGTCTCATAGGCATATATGTTTCTGCCTCTGAGCGTGTGCACCGCTGCCTCACTCTAGGTGTCCAGATGCCTAAGTCCCCAGACAAACCAGGGGAAGATAGGTGTTCCTCTGCCTAACTTGCCTGTGGGGCCCAATGCAGAAAGTGTGATCAGAACTCACCTACTGTATGCGGCACCTACCATGCTGGCTCCTGTGAATCCTATCAGTCCCCATTCGTTGTATAGGGAGCCTACGTGCCTAACCCAGGCTTTGTGAATCCCAATAGTTGTCTGTCCAAATGAACCTCAGATGTTTTGAGAAGATTATTGCTGCCATTGACTTTACATATCTCTTGTCGGTTTCTATATTGGCACAGAAATGGGATAAGGGTATCTGTTTTAGTGGCTAAAATCACATAGCCAAATTCCTAATTACACTAGTTATGTAGTGAAACTGTGTAACTATCGGTGAAACTGCCTCTGGAGTTCCATTATGCGATATTAACAAATCATTCTTGCAGATTTCTTAACTTTAGATTGCACACTTCAGCTGTCTCAAGTTATAGTTCATAAAGTAATTATATGATAGTCTTCTTTAACTAGTAATTGTGAATGCCAGAATATTGTGCGTTCTGGAAGTAATGTGGTAAAGTACTGTGTAGAAAATTACTATTCAATACGTTGTATCCCTTAAGCCACACATTATAATAAAATATATGTAGTTACTACTCCAGAGAACTTTCCTATCTTAAAAAATCGCAGTTACAATTTAGGTTTAAATGTGCAATTGGTCTTGATAAAATAGCCATTAGTGAATTCACAAATGCTAAATAGCATTACTGAGGAACATTGTCATAAACTTCTCATTCATTACTTCGTTCACAATAATGATACATAGATCAAGAAGGTATGTTCTACGCAAAGAAGCTTGTGTAATAAAAATGACTTGTTAATTTACAAATTGAATCATAAAGTCCACTACCGTTGTTTGACTTGCTATAAAAATTTATCATTCTTTGCAGGTTTGGATTACAGCTTAACTCTAAGGTGACTAAACAATTTACTGGAATACCTGTACCATTAAACCTGTGAATTAATGGAAAAATGCCATAGACTGTTATACAGAGTAGACTGCGTACCTTTGGTAAGGAAATTCACTGGATGTATGTTTCTGAGGGATAAGGAATTTAGGTATGTCTGCACAGCCAATGATAAAGCACTGCCATGGCAGTGCTTTAGTGTGGCTGTGTACAGAGTTCTCCCGGAGCTGTAATAAAACCACCTCCACGAGGGGAATAGCTACCAGCACTGGGAGCCACATATTGTCTACACTGCCACTTCACAGCGCTGAAACTTACATCGCTTAGGGTGGTGTTTTTTCACACCCCTGAGCGAAGAAAGTTTCAGTGCTATAAGTGGCAGTATAGACAAGGCCTTAGTTATTGCAGTCTGGGTGGAGGCTTTTCTTTATGTGAAAGTGAAGTGTTCCTTTTTATCTGGTGAGTAGATTTAAGGGTTGCGGCTTGAATCAAAGTTTTAGTTTCCCCCCTTCACCTGGGAGTTTACAGAAGATCAGAACATGGGTTTGTCTGCAGAGTCAATTCCCAAGCATTTACAATTCTGGAGTGATTGGGAGTAAGAAAAATATGCTTTCACATTTTGTTTATAGTTCAGTATAGTTCTCCTTTGAGAATTTCCTCCACTGACCCCCGTATATGGGGTGCCCTGACATACATTCAGAACTATGTGGAAACGTACTGTCTGTTGGGCTTTGGGCATGTCCCCTTACATGAAATGTTTCATGTAAGGGAACATGCCAGGAACTGTTCCAGTTTTTTGCTGCTGCTGGTAAGCGTGTGGGGTTTTTTTTTTTTTTTTAAATAATTGGATTGTTCATCCTGCTGCTGGCTTTTTTCCTCCTCCCCCCCTCCCCCACGCGCGCGCATTTGTTACTCTGTTTCTTCTTTAGGAGAGTTAATGTGGTACACTGTCCTGCTTTGTATAACTTTTGCTGCTTACCTTGGCTGCTTGATTCAGGCCTGTTATGTTCTTGTCATCTTTGGTGGTGTTGGTTACTGATTTGGCTGTTGCCGGTAAAGTCAGGGCAAAAGCACGTAACTGGGCAGTACTTGGAGTACATTACCTGAAGTTCCTAAAAGGTTTCTTTTCCAGAGCCTGCTTAGCATCCACCACCCTACTCTCTGAGGTGCCTTGGGACTGAGAAGGTTACTGAAGTCCTTTCCAGTAAAGGAATTTTTTACATGTGAAGCTTCAACTGGAACCTCATCCTTTGTCAGCCTCTGTGAACTTCCCGTCTAGCTCCAGGACTTGATACCTTGTCCAAACCATATTGCCCCATCTATGACGAAAAGGATTCTAGCAGGCAGACTCTTAAGAAGCTCTCCTCATTTGAGGAAGCTGCAGAGCCCTCTTCCAAAGAAAGAGATGTAAGGGATAGACCTCAATATTGATGCAAAACTGGCTATTAATAAAAATTATTCTTATAATGTTAAAGTATTAAATATGTGCCTGCATCTTTATTGTATTATACAAGATACTTAAAATTATTTTCATGGTCATGCTTGGAGGATGATAGCTTACATGCTGATGTTTAGTGGCTTGTTTAATTATATGAAATATTCCAGTTAAGGAAATTCTTAGGAAATTTCTGTTTTGTCAAACAGGGAGAGAGACCAGGTGCCAAGGAAGATAACATCTCCTTAGTCATAAAACAAGGGATTGTTTTTAGCTTTCTCACCTACCCCTCACTGTTTGTTTATTTAGGAAGTATTAACAGGTTTAGAAATCCTTGCCATGTAAATATCAGAAACAAAACAATAATAATTACAACAGTGAGCTTTTGTTTAAACAGACATTATACAGGAATACAGTCATCAGATCTCTGTTTAAGATGTTATCATATTACCACGTCACAGAGTGAGCATCATTCTAACACCTATGACACGTCATTTCTAGTGATTTTATTGAGTGAAGTCTCTAATTACCCATTTAATAGACCAGACAAGTCTATCCAGTGTGCCTATTTAAAAAAAATTGGACAGGTGTGCTCTGGTTTTTGCAGATGAAGGAACTTGGAGTATTGAATAAAAGGTAGCGAAAAAGCCAAGTATCTATTTGTCCTCTGTCTGTATTGCTGGGTACTTAGTCAGTGTGTTAATTTTTCCATAACAACCACCTCCCTTATCTTTTTGAACCATTCCTCTATTTTTCTTTTTCCAGCGAGAGGCTATCAGTAGCTGAGCAGCTACTAGAAGTAAAGAGATTAATTCTTCATTTCCTTTTGTGTGACTATTTCCATTAGGAAGACCGAAGAGGATCATTTGGTAATAATAAATATCCAATAATTTGTGATATTTGGCTATGGATTGCATCCTGATGTTCATAAACTCATGTTTGTTTACCTCCCAGTATGTTTACACAGACTGTGGAATGCAGCTGTGTAACTTCTTTGAGTAGTTGTCCCTATGGATGCTCCATTTTAGGTGTGCGTGCCCCACATGCACTTTAGATTGGACATTTTTGATAGCAGTGTTCAGTTTCCATACCAGTGTCATATTATCCCTGTGCTCCGATCTGAGGGCATATAGGAAAGGGCAGCCCTATCGCTACTACAGTTTCTTCTCAACCACCTGCAACTAGAGACAGAGTGTTGCAGTGTCTATTAGTTTCAAAGTTTTAGCTAGCTAACTTGTTTTATTCTTACCATTTTTGTTTTAATTTGTTGTTTTTATTAATTTCTGGCACATGCTCTGTGCTTTTGGGAGTCCCCGCTTTTTTGTTTTTTGGGTGCACATCACATCAGACAGATGGATACTAGAAGTCATTACATCAGGCTATGCCATTCACTTCCTTTATCCCTCCTCTCCTTCCCTTTTCAGGAGCCCTTCTCATGTAGGTTTTCTAAAGCACGAGGTTCAATCCATCCTATTCATTGGGACAATTCAACTAGTTCTCTCTTCTCTACCCCCACCCCCTTCATTGGGATAGGATTCTACTACATGTATTTCCTGATACCCAAGAAGAAAGGAGGATGGAGGCTAGTCCTGGATAATACCATCAGTAGATCCAGGGGACTGGTTTAAGGCCTTCGGGATGAATATTTTCATATAATAAAGCACATAGTTCAAAGAGTTCCTGTGGTTCATCTTTGACAAAGATTTATATCAGTATTTAAGTGCTTCCCTTTGGCCTTGTGATTGCCCCCAAAAGTCTTGACAAAGGTCCTCTCAGTCATCATAGCCCATCTGCAGCAGATGGGAATAGTCCTCTTCCTCTTTGTGGAAGACTGGCTTCTCAAGTGTTGTTCCTTCCCTGACATACGGTCAGCAACCAGCAAGCCCCTAAGTCTCTTCCACTCTCTGGTGTTGCAACTCAGTGCAGAAACATCTGCTTTGACACCTGTCTATCAACTTCACAGGGACCACCTTGCACTTCACAGCCACCAGGGCTTACTTACCCATGGATGAGTTTGTTGCTATGTCCAGTCTCATCTCCACACTCCAGTTGGGCCCTCAAACCACAACAGAGGCCTGCCTGCAGTTTCTGGATCATTGGCAGCCTGTATGTTCATAACATCTCATGCCAGACTGCATACCTGATTCCTCTAAATCTGTCTCAGAATTGTCTACACTCCCAACAACCACAAGCTGTCCAAGTGGGTGTGTATCCCTCAGAGTTCTTCACTCTCAGTTGGTGGAAGGGTCCCGACAAGGTTTTCATGGAAGTCCAATTCTTGCATCCACCCTTCACGAAGACCATCACCACAGATTCCTCCCTAGTAAGGTGGGAGCTCATCCCCAGGACCACATTTACAAAGCAGATGGACTCCTCAGGAGTCTGCTCTTCACATCAATCTACTCAAGCTCAGAGCAGTTTGGTACACATGCAACAACTTTCTACCAAAGATCAAGGGTCACTCAGTCATAGTCATGACAGACAACATTGCGACTAGGTATTCTATAAACCATCAAGGAGGAGTGATATCCCAATCCTTGTGTGCAGAGGTATTAGAACTTTGGAACTGGTGCATAATACACCAAATTTACATCTCACCAGGATGTCTACCAGATTTACGGGACACCTGAGCAGACAACATCCTATCCTACAAAAGATGTTTCTCACTGTGGGCTTCCTGGTAAAACATCTCTTTGCAACACCGTCCAACACAAAATATTGGTGGTTCTGCTTGAAGGAAGGGATTCAGCCTGCAGCTCTTCAGAAGACACCTTCTTCACCCTTTGGTCTCAAACTCTTTTATGTGCCTGTCCTCCAACACCATTGCACCTCAAGTTCCTGAACAAAGTAAACCAAGAGAAAGCAATAATGATCCTCAACACTAGCTTGGCATGGCTCTCGGGACTGATTCACTTGTTTCTGGGGCCACCGCTTCACCTGCCTCTGACAGCAGACCTACCGACCCAAAAATTGGGGCCAATAACTGACCCCAAACTTTCCATGCTGCAGCTCCAGGCCTGGCTCCTCCATAGTTCTCAAGCATATAAATGGATTGTTCTTTCGCAGTACAGAATGTGCTATTGAAGGGTAAGAAACCCTCCATGAGCAAGACTTGCCTGTAAAAGCAATTCTATTCCTGGGTGCACCCAGTTGGCATTATCTCCCTCTGAGTCACACCCCCTCACATATTAGAGCAGTGTTTCTCAAATGCGGCCACTGTGGCTGTATGCGGCCACCAGGGGCTTTTCTTACAACCACAGCCTTCTGGGTAGTTATTGACTGGGGGGGAGGGAGCAAAGAAGTGCCCCCTCCCTCTCTGGAGACACACAAGCTGGAGGAGCCAGCAGCCAATGAGTTTCCCACCTTCCCAAGGGCGATGGGATTGGGCTTCAGCCCTGGGGTGGCAGGTGGTAGGCTCCAGCCACGGGGCTTTGGGCTCCATTCCCCAAGCTCACCACCCCTTCCCTAGTGCCCCATTGCACCTGGCTCCCGCTGCTGCGGTGCCCACCTCCCCATCTAGGGCTCAATTCGTCCCCGGGATTGCCAGGGCTGAGTAAGGCTGCTGTGAAAAGTGATGTTTATGTGTGTGTTAATATCACTTTTTACAGCAGACTTAGTAGCTAGCAAGTCTTTTAAAAAAAACAAAACAAAAACAAACCAAGAATGTGCAAAGCACCTTATTTGTGTCTCTATTCTGTTTAGGTCCAGTAAAGAATAGAGACAATTGTACATTATTTTTATTATTGAGTCTGCAAAAAAAGTCCTACATAAATAAATTACAATGATTTGGGCATGTATATATGCATATTTATTCGTTTTTCCTAAAGTTAATTAAGTATTTTAGGAAAAATGGACAGTGTCCACCAGCAAGAGTTGGTGGCCGTACTCTGAGGCCACCAAAAAATTTGTTGAGAGCCCCTTTACTAGAGTACCTGCCGAGTTTTAAAACTCTGGGTTTGTCACTGAGCTCTGTCAAAGTCCACCTGAACAAATGGATATAAACTGGCCACCAGGAAGTATAGACTTGAAATTAGACAAAGGTTTCTAACCATCAGAGGAGTGAAGTTTTGGAATAGCCTTCCAAGGGAAGCAGTGGGGGCAAAAGATCTATCTGGCTTTAAGATTAAACTCAATAAGTTTATGGAGGAGATGGTATGATGGGATAACATGGTTTTGGTAATTAAATATTCGTGGTAAATAGGCCCAATGGCCTGTGATGAGATATTAGATGGGGTAGGATCTGAGTTACCAAGGAAAGAATTTTCTGTAGTATCTGGCTGGTGAATCTTACCCATATGCTCAGGGTTTAGCTGATCGCCATATTTGGGGTCGGGAAGGAATTTTCCTCCAGGGCAGATTGGAAGAGGCCCTGGAGATTTTTCGCCTTCCTCTGTAGCATGGGGCACAGGTCACTTGCTGGAGGATTCTCTTGGAGTGGTGGGTGAAATTCTATGGCCTGCATTGTGCAAGAGGTCAGACTAGATGATCATAATGGTCCCTTCTGACCTAAATATCTATGAATCTATGGTTGCTATTCCAGCTTTTTGTTGAGGGGTTTCAGTAATCACTCCCTATAACATCAGGGTTTATTAAGAGTCTGACCAAACTTTTGCCTCATGTCAGAGAGCCTGTGTGTTCGGCCCTTAATCTAGTTCTTAGTATGTTGATGAAATCACCCTTCGCCAATAGCAAGTTTTTCTTGTTTTCATTTATCCTTCAAAACCTTGTTTATAGGGGAGTTGGAAACCCTTGTGGCAGATACACCCTACATGTTTCAAAAAAATACCAAGGTGACTGTACATCCTAATCTTCGCTTCCTGCCCGAAGTCTCATTGGACTTGCTCATCAGTCAAGAAATTCAGTTGTCCGTTTTCTATCCCAAACTCACACTTCAAGGGAAGAAACTAGTCCTCACACTCTGGACGTGAGAAAAGCTCTTGCATTCTACCTTGAAAGCACTCAGCCCTTCACAACTTCTCCTAGATTTTTTGGTCTCTTTTGTAGATAAGATGAAGGGAGCCCCTGTGTCTATCCAAAGACTACTGAAATGGGTCTGTCCTGGTACATTTTGCATATTACAAAGCTTCTAGAATGCACCCCCCAACTTCCAGGTAGGGTAACTGCCCATTCCAGTAGGGCACAATCCAACTCTATTGCCTGCTTAAAAACATGTCCATTAGGGACATTTGTAAAGTGACACTTTTCCCCAGCACCATCCTGTTGTTTATGCTTCCAGGGCAGATGCAGCTTTTGGTGTGGCTGCTCTTCGGTCAATACTAGTTCTGTCTCCTCAACACCTCCTCTCATAGTTTGGGCAGTGCTCAGAAGTCACATAAGTGGAGCACATCTTTTAAAACCGTATAAAACAATAGTATAGAATATTAAAACAAAAGGAGAGGTTACTGGTATAGTAACTGGAGTTCAAGATGTTTTGTCCTTACGGGTGCTTCACTTTAGTTGTACGTATGCTCCTGTGCTCTTGCTTGGAGACTTTTTTAGTAGCACTGTCTGTGTGGTCTGCACCTGCATCTTATACATTCTCATGCTCTGATGCAAAGGCATATAGGGAAGGGTAGACTCACCACTGTTCCAGTTTCTTCTTAAAACAAAATCTGGCCAAAAGCAAGGTTTCAGAAGTAGAGGGGAAGGAAAACAGGTAGTGAAGCACCCACAAGGACAAAACACCTGGAAGACTTCCAGTTAATGAACAAAAACAAAAGGAGTACTTGTGGCACCTTAGAGACTAACAAATTTATTGAGCATAAGCTTTCAAATTCATTGGTTGTAATATCTAGGATGAAATTCCTTTTTGTAACATTTATCTAAAGCTTTATATTTACACTAGTATCAGTTAAAAATGCATAATACGCAAACAAAGATTCATTTGTCATCACTTTCCATCAGTGAATATAGGGAGAGCTGATACATTTGGTAAAGAATATTTGGAGTGGCTTCTCACACTTAGCTAATGTAAAGATATCTAATTAAATATAGTAATCCAATAACTGTTTAACTGCAGACCTGGGAAACACTCTTAATTACATTCATATAATGTATTAGATGGATTTTAAGTCTTTCCACATAGCCTGACCAATAAAAAATGTTAAGAAAAATAACATTTTATAACTATTCAGTTTGTTAACCCTAATATTTTTTTTCGTGACAGGAAATATTTTATAGTTAAGCTTGCAAAGGTATCTGTTTTTATTTATCACATAGTATAATAATTTTATAACTGTTGGTAAATATCAGGAAAATTGCATTAGTATTTCTTCCTAAGTGTTTAATCCACTGAAAGAACTGGATAGTTGGGAAGTACTTATTTCATATTTAAAAGGCAGTATACTTGTCCTATTTTACCTGCTTAAAAATATGTATTGCTTTGAGTGGTATGTCATGCTTTTGCAGGTACACAGTAGAATGAGTGCGGGCACAACCTCATCATGTCAAGTTCCACTAATCCAGACTCTGGGAAATTGTTTGATTTTGTGTATTCATTTAACTGCTCTATGGAATAACTCTGTTCCAGCTTTAACACACTCATATAAAACAGCAATTGCTTCTTTGTTTATTTAAAAATAATAATCTTATGACTGTTTTGTACTCCAATTCTGTTCTTCTCATCCCTTTCATTTGATATTGTAAATACTGTTCTCATTATTTTTATCTGAACCTTGGAGTGGCTGCTAACAATTTATGTTGTGGCATGCAAGATTATTTCCTTAAACCTTCTTCAGCCTCCTTGCACCTTCTAAGAACTTAAGAAATCTTTTATTTATGAATTTCAAATTAGTGTACTCTTCTGAAACAGCACCTAGGCACAGTCTTTGTACAAAGGGGAAAAATAATATTTGGGAGTGTGACATTCCCCTGGTGTTATCTGGACTGGTGATCTTCTAGGTCACTCCACTCCTTGACTCTGGGAGCCAGCCTTACACTGCTCTGCTGTGAGAACCCCCACTCCTGGGCTGTTCACACGCAGCATCTAGCATGTAAACTGCTTGGATTGTGCAACTGAATGACACTAGCCAATATCTCCGTCCCCAGACATAACCCTAGGAACCTCCGTCTTGCAGTGTCCAGTTATGCCCGCTGGCCACTGCAAGCTTATATGAGTTCGTCAGTTTAACAAAGAAATTGATATGTACCAGGCTTGTTATCCCAAGGGGAGTGTCTGACATGCTTCAAACCAAACACACTGCTTCAGGTAGAATAAACAAATTTATTAACTACAAAGGTGCTTTGACTTATCACTTAAAATCTACAACAAGTAAGATTTGGTCAAATGAAATAAAATCAAAACACATTCTAAGCTGATCTTAACACTTTCAGTACCCTTACAAACTTAGGTGCTTCTCACCACAGGCTGGCTGGTTGCCCTTCAGCCAGGCTCTTCTCTTCGATGAGCACTTCAGTCTCTTGGTGATGCCTGTAGATGGAGGTGGAAGACGGAGGAAGAGCATGGCAAACGTCTCTCCCTTTTATCATTTTCTTTCTTCCCGCTTGGCTTTGCCCTCCCTCCCCCTTCAGACTTAGGTGAGCATTACCTCATCGCAGTCCCAAACTGACCAAAGGAAGGGAGGTGACTCACTTAAGAGTCCAACAGATCCTTTGTTGCCGCCTAGGCTAGTGTCCTTTGTTTCTGTGAGGCTGGGATGGGTTTGTCCCATACATGCCCTGATGAGGTGTGAACTGCCCCTCTGCTCTTGGAGAGTATTTGTTTGGGCTTGTTTTAAGCCATGAGGACACATTTTCAGCCTCATAACTAGATACATGAAGTTACAACCTGTAACATTACTATAACACTACTATAACAACAATGCTTAGTGCATTATGAGCCTTCCGAAGACACCCAACATGACAAACTTTGCATTGCATACTACGCCATCATATTATAAGAATGAACATGGGGGTGTAGGGTGTTCCCCCCGAGATACAGACTGTCACAAGGAGATACTGTTTACATATAATGAATTCCTACAAGATGGGTTAAGAAATAGTTTTGACTAAACTAATGCCAGGAGCAAATTAATGTTGGCCTTATTTTTATCCTGATGCTGGGAAGAGGCTTGGCATTAAAGAAACAAATCTAAGACATATGCTTTGAGGTTCTGTGGGTCCTAATGAGCTGTATGCCCTAGGCTCTGTCACTTTGTTTTAAGATTCTTCACTGTTCTTTTGCAGTAACTTTCTAATGCAGTGAGTTTTCAACCTTTTTTTCATTTGCAGGCCCCTAAAAATTTTGAATGGAGGTGCAGACCCCTTTGGAATTCTTCATAGTCTTTGGACCCCCAGTGGGCTGCGGAGCACATATTGAAACCACTGTTCTAATACACCATCCTGTCAAAATATTAACTCTTCAGATTGGCCTCCACCAGTCAAATGCATGTATTACAGCATTGAAAATTAAAATACAGTATCAGTAGAAAGAAAGAATGGGTTATGAAAAATGCCTGCTAAGTGATCTGTGCAGTTGAATATAAAAAGTTTAGAATCCATTTTAACATCATATATATGGCCCTTCATTTTCAGTTTTTACTTTATTTAATTCTTCCCGGGAATTTATCAGTGTTTACTACAACAACGAAAACAGGTGAAAGTCAGTGGAAAAAAGTATTAATAATTTTTCTGGGTAAATATCAGGTTTATTTTGGTGGACAGGAAGGCGGGGAAAAGTATTCAGTAGATGAATCTTTGATTAGTGGAATTCAGTGTGGTTTGCTGCAGAACTAAAACAGAACTCAAAACACAATGCCACCTTTGAGTTTAAGAAAACAATACATGTCTAATCCCCAAATAAAACTTTTCATTTGAATAAGCAGTTTACTGTTGTAGACTTAGAACTATTAGGCTATAAATATTTACATTTAATAATTGGGCCACACCATTTGCAGCACATACACTCAACTGAGCGGGGGTTGAGCACCCCCCGGAACAATTGGAAGCTGGCATCAGCACTCCTAATCCATTGAGTGCACTATGTAAGAGGTGGGACACATGTATCTGGATTCCTGATGCCTGAATTTGTGCTTATGAATATGTGACAACAATGAATAGATTATAAATATTTTACTGCTCACACTGACAATTAGTCTATTTAAAATCTAGTGTGGATGTTTTTACTGGAATTTTTTAAAAAATCACTTAGTAGTCAGAAGACAAGACTTGTTTTTTTGGAGGAAGTTTGACAGCTGAATGTTGTAGGTTGGTTTTATTTTTTGAACCTCTTATGGAAAAGAGCTGAGTGAGAAGACAGGTTGCAATTGAGTGCTGAACTGGAGAGTAATGCTTTTGTTGTTAATACTTGTATCTCTCTCTTCATATGTAGATATCAATGAATTTCACAATGATCTCCATCTATAAAACAAATTGTGTTTCAGAGAGGTTAAGTAATGCATCCAAAGCAACACAGCAAGTCACTATCAGAGCCAGAATAATAAGACCCAAGTCTCTTGACCTCATCTGGTGTCACAGAAGAGCATTTATGCTTTTAAAAAGGGTTACATCGCTTCATCTACTTTGAAGCAAGTTTTTGTATATTCCCCAACTTTATTTTTAATGTCTGTCCTATACAGTGACCATTTTAAAAATGTAGGTGCTTGTGAAATATCCTCTCGTTTGGGTTGTTATGATGTAGTTGTAGTGTTGTGATGTCAGTATGACACCATCATTTTGTGATATAAATCTGACACACAAGTTTAGCCTGTTAGGTAATTTTTAGAGGGGGAACACAGGAAGAAGCCATTGACTGAATCAAAAATCTGGGTAGAAGTGTGTTTGTTTGGGGTTTGGGCCAGAAATCCTACCATAACAAAATATTTATAAACAGATTCTATCCAAAAAAAATTCTGATGCCAAAATAAATCTGATTATCAGTCTATCATCTTTCCTTTGTCTTCAAAAAGCCTCTCTCTTTGAGGCCTGAAATGCTGTTGTAGGTCATGGTGAGTGCTTCTAGCATGAGGTTTTATAAAAAGAGGATGTGATCAAAGAGAGAAGCGTTATTCATCTACGGTAATATTTTTTAAAAAATAGGATGCTAAATTTTAAGTTGTATTCAGTGGTAGGGTCCCTACCATTCCATACTTCCCAAAAGTTAATCGATAGAACGTGTAAAGCATGCAAAGAAAGTAGCATCCCTCAAATATAGACACTAGCTCTCAGAGTAATAGATAACCATCTTAACTTTTATGTGAAATGTGTGGTTGTATTTTTGCTTTTATTATCCACAAAATCGTTGTTTGTAATTCCTTTTGCCTGTAATAGGGCATATGGATTGGCTTTCCTCTTCTATGTAGGCCTCTTGTCACACACAACCCTGATAAACCTCTTCCTGGCTGGATGCTTACCAGGCTGTTGTATTTGGACCTTACACACTGGGCCCGTGTGCTCATAAATTGGTGAGAGAAGCCTGTAACACTGTCTCTTCCCTTCTCCTTTCTGGCACACTTCATAGGCACAGGCTGTCTATTACCCCTTCAGAGAAATAAGATCATGCAACCTAGCTGCACTCCCAGGACCAGTGCTGACCTGCAGACTCCTCAGTAGCTTAAGCATATGCTTCTTCAGAGCGCCAACTTTGTCAGTGTTCTGGATTTACATCTCAGCTCTTCAGGGCCACATTATAGATGAAAGCAGATAGTCACATATCTTTTGCAAAGATTTCTGAAAACAGTTACTCTCTACTTGAGCTAGCACAAGAAATATACAGATCTAGACAAAATAATAAATATATTGTGTGCATTTCCCTGCATCTGTTTCCTCACCACTCTCTTAAGTGTACTTTGTACTTAGGTCAGCATAGTCTAGGGAATCTGGGATCCTTCCTCTCCCCCTTCTTGCACCTGGGCTTCTGCTCTGAAACATGGAGTCTCTGTAGATGTAGTAAAGTGGTCACCAAGGGGTTAACTAAGTTTCTCAGGGTATCATGGATTGGAGCTGTGCTCCATTCCTCCCTTTTTCCTGTTTAGTGTGTGTTCCTGCACTCCATTATATAGCTGAATGAAGCAGTACATTCCCAGTCTGCAGTACTGTAAGTGAGGTGTGTTTCTTGTATACTGAGCTGTCCTTTACATAATTGGTCTTTTCTCCCTCTCCTTCTAAAATGGCTGGTGAGATCCAGGGCCGGCTCCAGGCACCAGCGAATCAAGCAGGTGCCTGGGGCGGCAGGAGGTCGGGCTCTGGGGCGGCAAGCTACTCTCGCAGCGGCGGGAATTCGGCAGCCACTCCGTCACAGCGTGTTTCGCGCTCGGCGGCAATTCGGCGGTGGGGACGTGACTCTTCATCGGTCGTTGGCGGCAATTCGGTGGCCGCACCATCACTCCACCTCCGTGTTCAGCGGACAGGATTCTGCCTCCCTGTTTGGTGGCAAGCTGTGGGGTTTTTTTTGTTGCTTGGGGCGGCAAAAACGCTGGAGCCGGCCCTGGTGAGACCCTGTCCCTTATAACTGACCATCCCTTCTCAGCTGACTCCCTGATCAGCCTCATCTGGTGAGCAAAGTCCCCATCCAGAGAATCTGTTGCTTAGTTACCTCCCCTCCTAAAATTCAGATTTTAAAAATTGATTGGCCCTGGGTGGTAGCCGTCTCTTTGCCCAAGGGTACTCCATTTAAATAGGCAATCATCAGAGTTTAATGATCTTGTTGTTAGCCCTGTGTCACCAACCTCTGGAACTTGTTTATGATGAAGGTGAAAAGCAGGAAAGCAAATATGATCCAAGTGAATGTACACAGAGTTCCTAATCACAAACAGAAGTCATAAACTACATATAGATTCATCAGATCACCACATCCTCTTTTTCAGAATTTGTGTCCTTGTAAAAGACCATACTTTGTTAACAGCTAAAGAGAGCTAAGTCTCTTGTTAATTCTGCACTTGGTTTCCTTTGATGGCTACCCTAAGTAAAGAAAAATCTGCTTCAAAAAGCAATCTAGAGAGAGTGAATATGGAGCACTCATAGCAGAAAACAGGGTTCAGTTTCCTTAAGGGCTACCACCAGATTTTACAAAAAGAACAGGAGTACTTGTGGCACCTTAGAGACTAAAATTTATTTGAGCATAAGTTTTCATGAGCTCAAATAAATTTCTCTCTAAGGTGCCACAAGTCCTCCTTTTCTTTTTGCAAATACAGACTAACACGGCTGCTACTCTGACACCAGCTTTTAGTATGCAGTATAGTTGTAGTCATGTCGGTCCCAGGATATTAGAGAGACAAGGTAGGTGAGGTAATATCTTTTACTGGGCCAACTTCTGTGGAAGATTGGAGGGGCAGCAGACGGGTCCAATAAAAGGTGGTATTACCTCACCCACTTTGTCTATCTGATTTTAGTGTCAGTACCTGAATGTGGACTGAGCGATAGCATTCCACTGGCTTTTGAAGGATAAGCAGCACTTAGATATGCTTAGAAGACATTGGGGATTTTGCAGTTCTTCAAGACTTTTTCACTGTGGAACTGGGGTCTCCTAGACTTTCCACTCCCCTTCGACGTCCTTTAATTTCTGGTGCTTTTGTATACTTTGCGAAGAGCTGAACATAATTTAGAACTTCCGTTTCTCTTCCCTGCATTAATGCTTCATACAAATGGCTCACTCCTCGCTGCTGTAAATTAGTGCATGTTGATTTTGCATGTTTCTGAAGCTTCCTGTTGGTCACTTGTGTAATGTATCAGTCTACATTTTTAGACTGTGCTCATCATCATGGTATCTGAGCTGTTTGTATTTTAAAAGTGTCTTGGTCTTTGTGCTTTTTTCAGTTTCCTACTCTTAGTAAAATGATTTGGGTATGCCCTGTTTCTCATATACTTTATGCTGATAAGTAGAGCTGGCTGGAAAATGGTAATTCTGTTCACAGAGGATTTCTAAATTTGTTCTTTTGATTTGGAATGACAAAATATATATGCGACCTCAGATTCACACTGGTAATTTTTGCCTCAATCATTCCATGTCTTCAGGCTTAAGATTAGCTCATGGCTCTCGACTTGCAAGATGCATACTACTTTTGGACTCTCCATGGCACCGAGGATATTTACAAAATGCCCAACAGTGGTACTGGCTCACCTGAGAAAGCATGGTATTCACATCCACCCTTGTGTGGATGTCTGGCTGATCAGACGCAAATCACAGCAGTAGACAGTAATGAGGTTGGAACACTCGTTATTCCTAGTAACTCAGCTGGGCCCTCCTTGTGAACTATGAAAAATCATTGCTCACCCCATCATACCCAATAGAGTTCATAGGAACCATGATTCACTCCAGATCAGAAAAGGTATACCTGCTGGAGGACAGGTTCCAGTTGTTAAAATATTCATTCTCCAACTTACCGTATATACTTGTTCATAAGCCGAATATTTTTGGTAAAAAAGTGAAGCATCAAACAGCGGGGATTGGCTTATAAACGGGTCTACACCAAAATTTGATGATTTTAAACTCTGTGAAATCATTGAATTGAATATCTAATACATTGTCGTTTTGTTTGCTTGGAGCGTCTGCAGGCATGGAGCCCCTCATTTTCTTGTGGCCGCGGTTCGCCGTTCCCTGCCAATGGGAGCTGCAGGAAGTGGCGCCACTTCCTGCAGCTCCCATTGGCTGGAAATGGCGAACCGCGGCCACTGGGAGCTGAGGGGCTCCATGCCTGTGAGTGCTCCAGATAAACAAAACGTCCCGACCTGCCAGCGGCTTACCCTGATGGGTTGGGAGCTGAAGTTTGCCAACCCCTGAAATATAGGGTTGGCTTATGAAAAGGTCATACAGTTTTTACTATTTTTACCTATCCATCTTGGGGGGGTTGGCTTATAAACAAACGGGCTAATGAACGAGTATATATGGTATATAAAATCAGACTGCAATTGAATAGACTTGTCTTGCAGTGTTATGTCATATTGGCATGATTGTACTTGAGGCTGTTTGCCAGACTTCATCCACAGTGAAGTGGCTCTGGCTTGGTTTGGTCTATTCCTCAGTCTGTCATTGAATAGACAGAAAAGTTTGAGTGCCCCAGTATTTAATTACAGAGCTGGCTTGGTGCTTGGACCCCAAAAATGCATGGCAAAGGGTATGCTTTTCACGCCCTTCCCTGATGAAGATTTTGTACAGGAACACATCAGGGACAGACTAGGAGACCCATTTGGACCACCTGCAGCTTCAAGAGACATGGTGTCCAGATGGCATGATGATGATGATGTCCTTGAGCTTAGAGCTATCAGACTGGACTATGTGGCATTTCTGTCTGTCCTCTGGAACTCAGTAGTGCAAATCTTTAGGCAACATGACAACTACATAAATAGGAGGGCTGTCTGTTTGTCAGCCCTCAATTTCTGATCATGATGCCAACTGAATGCAGTGACCCAATGGTCCTTCATCTTGTGGGAGTCAGCAACAACCCAGTGGATTTCCTGAGCAGGCAGTCAGTAACCAGCCACAAATGGTCCTTGCAGAGGTCTGTCATAGGATCAGTGCTCTGCCACTGGGCATCTCTCCTCACAGATTTGTTTGCCCCCAAGGCAAATGCCAAATGTCAGAACTTTTGCTCTAGGAGAGGACTAATCTTAGGATTGCTACTAGACTCATAGACTTTAAGGTCAGAAGGGACCGTCCTCCTGCACAACGCAGGCCACAGAATCTCACCCACCCACTCTCTCTCCTGTAACAAACCCCTGACCTGTGTCTGAGCTAGTGAAGTCCCCAACTCATGGTTTAAAGACTTCAATGTGCAGAGAATCCTCCAGCAAATGACCCATGCCCCACACTGCAGAGGAAGGGGAAAAACCCCCAGGACCTCTGCCAATCTGCCCTGGAGGAAAATTCCTTCCCGACCCCAAATATGGCGATCAGCTGAACCTTGAGCATGTGGGCAAGACTCACCAGCCAGACACTCAGAAAAGAATTCTCTGTAGTAACTCAGATCCCACCCTATCTAGTGTCCCATCACAGGCCATTGGACATATTTACCGCTAATAGTCAAAGATCAATTAATTGCCAGAATTAGGCTATCCCATCATACCATCCCCTCTATAAACTTATCAAGCTTAGTCTTGAAGTCAGATATGTCGTTTGCCTCCACTGCTCCCCTTGGCTATTCCAGAACTTCACTCTTCTGATGGTTAGAAACCTTCGTCTAATTTCAAATCTAAATTTCCTGATGGCCAGTTTATATCCATTTGTTTTTGCGTCCACATTGGTACTGAGCTTAAATAATTCCTCTCCCTCCCTGGTATTTATCCCTCTGATATATTTATAGAGAGCAATCATGTCTCCTCTCAGCCTTCTTTTGGTTAGGCTAAACAGGCCAAGCTCTTTGGGTCTCCTTTCATAAGACAGGTTTTCCATTCCTCGAATCATCCTAGTAGCCCTTCTCTTCTCTGTACCTGTTCCAGTTTGAATTCATCCTTCTTAAACATGGGAGACCAGAACTGCACACAGTATTCCAGGTGAGGTCTCACCAGTGCCTTGTAAAACGGTACTAACACCTCCTTATCTCTACTGGAAATACCTCGCCTGTTGCATCCCAAGACCGCATTAGCTTTTTTCACGGCCATATCACGTTGGCGGCTCGTAGTCATCCTATGATCAACCAATACTCCGAGATCCTTCTCCTCCTCTGTTACTTCCAAGTAATGTGTCCTCAGTTTATAACAGAAGTTCTTGTTATTAATCCCTAAATGCATGACCTTGCACTTTTCACTATTAAATTTCATCCTATTACTATTACTCCAGTTTACAAGGTCATCTAGATCTTCCTGTATGATATCCTGGTCCCTCTCTGTATTGGCAATACCTTCCAGCTTCGTGTCATCCCCACTTTTTGTGCCAAGGTCACATTCCCACTTTTTGTGCCAAGGTCAGTAATAAAAAGATTGAATAGGATTGGTCCCAAAACCGATCCCTGAGGAATTCTCCTAGTAACCTCCTTCCAGCCTGACAGTTCACCTTTCAGTATGACCCTTTGTAGTCTCCCCTTTAACCAGTTCCTTATCCACCTTTCAATTTTCATATTGATCCCCATCTTTTCCAATTTAGCTAATAATTTTGCATGTGGAACCGTATCAAATGCCTTACTGAAATCAAGGTAAATTAGATCCATTGCGTTTCCTTTGTCTAAAAAATCTGTTGCCTCCTCAAAGAAGGAGATCAGGTTGGTTTGGCACGATCTACCGTTTGTAAAACCATGTTGTATTTTGTCCCAATTACCATTGACCTTAACTACTTTCTCCTTCAAAATGTTTTCCAAGTTCTTGCATACTACAGATGTCAAACTAACAGGCCTGTAGTTACCTGGTTCACTTTATTTCCCTTTCTTAAAAATAGGAACTGTGTTAGCAATTCTCCAGTCATATGGCACAACCCCTGAGTTTACAGATTCATTAAAAGTTCTTGCTAACGGGCTTGCAATTTCATGTGCCAGTTCCTTTAATATTCTTAGATGAAGATTATGTGGGCCCCCCAATTTAGTCCCATTAAGCTGTTTGAGTTCAGCTTCTACCTTGGATGTGGTAATATCTACCGCCATATCCTCATTCCCATTTGTCATCCTACCATTATCCCTAAAGATTCCTTCCTTCTACAGTGGAACAGAGGCCTGCTTCCTGCCATTTACCCTGATAATCAGAGGACTATCCAAAATCAGGAGATACAGAACCACTGTCTTTCTCATTGCCCCGTATTGGCTGAGGTAGTTTTGGTTGATGGACCTGTTACAAATATCCATTCAACCTCCTATCAAGCTCACAGGCCATCCGGACGTGATCTCACAGCACCATAGCTCAAATACTCCATCCAGACCTAGAGTCACTGCATCTGATGGCATGACTGTTGGCTGGTTAAGTACCACAGATAGGACTGCTCCTTACGAGTCTGGGAAATCTTGGTTCAGCGCAAGAGAATGTTTACCAGCAGGATGTACTCAACTGAATGAAAAAGGTTCTCGATATGGGTGGTCCAACATGATCATCGATGCCAAAAATCCTCAACTACTTATTGCACTTCAAACAGGCCAGAGTTTTGTTCAGCTCTATTAAGGCCCACCTATGGGCAATCTGAGCTTGCCATCCACCTGTATGGTCAGTCTTGGTCTTCTCACCCTATGGTATAGAAGTTTCTCAAGGGACTACTATGCACTTGACAGGTTTCAGAGTAACAGCCATGTTAAATTGGTTAGTCTCTAAGGTGCCACAAGTACTCCTTTTCTTTTTACTATGCACTTATCCAGCAATCAAAAACTCTATTCCTGCCTGGGACCTCAGTTAAGTCCTCCTGAGGCTCAGTGAGCCTCCATTTGAACTTCTCTTAAACTCTCCCTTTACCACCTCATTCTAATATCAGTCTTCCTAGTGGTTATCAATCCTGCCAGAAGAGTGAATGAGCTTCAAGCACTTATGGCTGAAACACCCCTCCCTCCCATGCTGTTCCATAGGGACATGGTAGCACTAAGACTTACCCAAAGTGTATTCCTGAAGTGTTCTCATATTTTCATCTGACCTGGTCAAATGACCCACCTGTCATCCTGAAACCACACTCAATACTAGCAGAAAAGGAATTGCATATACTAGTTATGTCTAGGATCCTGCTTTATTATGTTGGCAGGATCTAACCATTCAGATTGTTGCTTTGTATATATCCATAGCCATATGTTCTAAAGGTCAAGCCAGCTCTTCACAGATACTGAAATGGATAACACAATGTATCTCACTATGTTACCAGTTGGCTGGTGTCCTCTCTCATTGAACATCAAGCCTCACTCCTCCAGAGGACAAGCAGCATCCTCCACCTGCTTCAAGAAATGTGGCCATACCAGAAATCTGTAAGGTGGTAACATGGAGGAACCATTACTTTGTTGTTTTTTTTTAAACATTGTGCCTTGGACTTCGTGGCTAGGTCATGTGCCAAGTTCAGAAAAGGAGTACTATAATCACTGTTTGATGCAGCTGAAACTCCTCAGTCCCACTCTTCTGAGGCAATACTGCCTGCTGATCACCTACAGCAGGATCTATGTTGACACATACTCATAGGTTCTGAGGCCAGAAAGGACCACTGGTGGTGATCTAGTCTGGTCTCCTGCATAACATGGTCCATAAAACTTCCACAAATTTAATTCCAGTTTGAACTACAGCCTATCTTTTTTAGAAAAATATCCAATCTTGATTTTAAAATTGTTGGTGATGGAGAAACCACCACAACCCTTAGTAAATTATTCCAGTGGCTGATTACTCTCTCTGTTAAAAACTTGAGCCTTCTTTCCAGTCTGAATTTGTGTAGCTTCAACTTCCAGCCATTGGCTCTTTTATATATATATTTATCTGCTAGATTAAAGAGCCCATTTTGTTCTCAGTGTTTTCTAATCCTTTTAATAATTCTTGGGCTCTTCTCTGAATTTGTCAATGTCAGTTTATATTGAATTGTGGATACCAGAACTGGACACAGTATTCCACCAGTGGTTGAACCAGTGTTGAATACAGAGGTAATATAACCTCTCTACTCCTATTTAGGATTTCCCTGTTTTTATGTATCCAAGGATCACATTAGCCCTTTTGCTCACAGAATCGCACTGGGAGTTCATGTTCAGCAATTGTCCACCAGAATGTCCAAGTCTCTTTCAGAGTCATTGCTTCCCCGGGTAGAATCCTCTGTCCTGTAAATTTGGCCTACATTCCTAGTTTGTCTGTTTACTTTACATTTTGCCATATTAAAATATACATTGTGTGCTTGAACCCAGCTTACCAATTTATGCGTATCACTCTTCTTTAGTAACTTGTCCTCTTCATTATTTACCACTCCCTCAAATTTTGTGTCATCTGCAAATTTTTATTCCTTCCATGTCATTGGTAAAAATGTTATAGTTTAGGGACAAGAACTGATCCCTGCAGGACCCCACTAGAAACAAACCTGCTTGAAGATGATTCCTTATTTACAATTACATTTTGACACCTGTCAGCCAGTTTGTAATCCATTTAATGCGGAAGAAGAGTGAGTGGTTGGTTACCCTACTGTAATTGCTGTTTTTCAAGATGTTTAGTCCAGTGCTGAGCTCATGACCCACCCTCCCTCCCACTCTTTGGAATTCTCAATTAACACAGTTTTGAATTACGAGAGATCTGAGGGAGGGTCGCAGCTGTTCTGCCCTTTATGTCCTCACATGGGTATGAAGAGGCACACGGTGCATGTGTGGGCCAGACAAATACTGCTGTTAATCTTATGTGCATGAGGCAGTTACGCATCTACAGTGGAATCCACACTGACTACAGCACCTCGAAGAACCATGGTTATTGTAGCGTAAGTAATTGTTCATTCTGTGAATGGTAAACAAAACTAATGAAGAGCTAAACAAATTGTACTTTCCACATTTAGTTTGAAACAAAACAAATTAAAGTGTGTGTGTGTGTGTGTGGAGGGGAGGGGGGAATGTTTCCTTACACAACTTCTCCCAACTCCCTCCCAGCCTCCAGGGAGGCGTGATGCATGAAAATCCTTTCAGCAGTGCCTTCATCCTCCTCCCCATCTCCAGCCATGGCTTCAGGGTTCTTTGACTAGGCAGCTGCTTGTGTCTTCTGTCACGCTCAGGGTGTGTTCCTGGAGAAGCCAGTGTCTGTCAGAGGTAGTGTGGCCTAGGCAAAAAAACACTGGTCTTGGACTCAGAAGACCTGCATTCTATTCCTAGCTCTGCCAGTGGCCTGCTGAGTGATCCTGGGCAAGTCATTTCCTCCCTCTGTCAATCATTTTGAGATCTATTGATGAAAACTGCTGAACGAAAATCCTTTCTGCATTCCATGTCAGGAGATATGTGTGCGCCCACTGGAAACTATAGTGCCTTCTATACTAAAAAAGCTCTTAATGGTGGGCTCAGGTAAAGCTGGCAACACTTTCTTCTTTAGCTGTTAATAATGGGCGTCTGACTCACTTGGCACCAACATCTTGTAAATATCCTTCCCTGTCCTCTCTGCTGCAGCAGCAGCATGCTCCTCCTCAAATTCTCTCATATGCAACTGTAACAACACCCCTTTCCTATATCATTAGTGGAATGGAATCCTGAACCTTCAACACTTACTGCACAGAACTCTTCTAATTGAGCTACAAAACTAATTATATTGACTGATGGGGGAAGAATGTTGCTATTCCAAAAGAGAGAGAGGCCACTGGGTCCGTATGCTGGTTCTAGGAGGGAGAGCCTAGTCCAGCGTGGCTCATCCTCCCTTTCCCTTAACAGAGGCAGTGACAGATGGGCTGCTGGGGCAATTTGCTGGGCCTAGGGGGATTGTTGAGGAGTGCAGTCCAGTTCTTTCCCATCATGTTGCTCCATCTCCCTCCCACTACGGCTACTCCATCAAAAGCCAGGCTGTATGCTTCCGGGGTTCGGAGTACAGTGTCTGCTGCTGCTGCTTTGGTGGCAGTGTGGACCTGTCCTAGATTAGAATGTTCTTGTTTCATTATTTTGGCATGCAGCCAAAATTTTGCTGCCATCACAGATGACATGGGTAGGGGTGTTTTTTCAAAAGTTTGTAACTCTGCTAAACCTGACTGGAATAAAGAAAAGGCAATTCTCTGGCCCCAGGGCTTTCTTAATAGATGTTGAAGTTCTGCCACAAACAATGGAAGTGTTAGATCTTCTCAAAAAGAAGGTTGCAAGAATCTTTTATAAAGGAAAGTGTTCGGTAAATATAGGTGCCACTAACAGTTCCCTCTGAAATAATCTCGTTTTGCAAGAGGCCATGTGAGAAATTTGAAGCAGAAAAGAGGAGGCTAGATTTAGAAGAGAGAAGGACTAATTATTTCTCTTATAAATCTTATAAAGATTTAATGAGTTACAGCCTTAGGCTATGTCAACATTCTATAGCCTCCTATTGTAGAAGCAGTCTACACTAACCGTTTTTCTGCTGGTATAGGAGTACTACCTCCACAAATGACGTTAGCTATGCTAACAGAAGCTCTCTTCTGTTAGTGTAGCTTTCTCTATGCTGGAGGTTCTGTCGGTGTTGCTGAGCGTGTGTGGTTTTTTTTTCCACACCCTTGACCAACATAGTTATACTGGTGTAAGTTTTAAATGTAGACGTGGCGTTACCTATGAAATTACCCACAAAAAGTCTTACAACCTTTCATAATCAATCATCTGCTCTGGATCTGATCTTCACTAATTTTTTGTCATACTCACAGAATTTAAAGCCAGAAGGGATCACCACATCATCTAGTCTGACCTCCTGTATATTACAGGCCACCAGCACCATCCAATGCCTGCACACTAAATTCAACAATTGAAATTAGACCAAACTATTACAGCCCTTAGGAGACTAAACTGTTATGTGCTGCCAGGAGAGAATAGGAGGGACTGAGGTTCACCAATGCCCAAAGCTCCTGCAAAGGGAGGGAAATTAAGTGAGAAATACCCAGATAATTCTGGCAAGTGACGCACATCCACACACTGCAGAGGGAGGTGAAAAAATCCCAAGTCATTGATGATCTGATCTGGGAGAGAATTCCTTAATGACTCCTTATTTTGCTATCGGACCCTGCACATGTGAGGAAGAACAAACCAGCTATGCACCTGAGAGAGAATATGCTTGGCACCATGTCAGAGCACTTGTCCACCCCATCCACTGTTCCATCTCCAACTATGGCCATTTCTAATCTTTGAGAGAAAGGAGACCAAAAAACACCTCCAGAATACATTGCAGAGGAGATGAGAATCCCTTCTTGATCTTTACATGTGGCTGGCTGATACTCTGCATGAAGCATAAGCTTTAGGAATATAAAGGTAATCCTGCCTTTGAAAAAAGTCATCACTAGAGAGAACACAAAACTTTGATCATCTTTGATTCTTGTCATATATTTATAAGGACTACTGTGATTCTTGGACATTTGACATTTCACCTTAAAAGATTTACAGAAACTTTTAGAACTTAACTTTTATTTGCCTTTTCTTTATCAGCCAAGAAGACAATCTAGATTTGTATTTAATACAATTCAGTATTCTCAGATGGGGGCTGTGGGAAGCGGCGCGGGCCAAGGGACGTACTGGCCGCCACTTCCAGCAGCTCCCATTGGCCTGGAGCAGCGAACCGCGGCCAGTGGGAGCTGCAATCGGCCGAACCTGCAGACGCGGCAGGTAAACAAACCAGTCCGGCCCACCAGTGGCTTTCCCTGAACAAGTGGCGGACCGGCTTTGAGAACCACTGTACTAGAGCAGGGGTCTCAAACACGCAGCCCGCGGAGCTATTTGCTGCGGCCCGCCAACCTCCCCGTGCCCCCCAGTTATTTCCTGGGGCCGCCAAGCTCCCCACCCCTGCCGACCCCAGCACACCTTGTCCCCACTCGTCTACCTACCTCCAGGCACTTCCCGTCGCCAAACAGCTGTTTGGCGGTACTTAGCGGTTCCCAGGTGGGAGTGGGGAGGAGCGGGGAGCCGCATGTTCAGGGGAGGAGGCAGGGAAGGGGTTGGAATAGGGGCACGGAGGGGGCGGAGTTGGGGTGCGGACTTCGGGGAAGGGGTGGGAAGAGGTGGGGCAGGGAAAGGGGTGGAGTGGGGGCGGGGCCATGGGCGGGGGCAGAGCCAGGGGCAGCGGCATGGCGGGGGGGCAGTGTCAGTGATGTGGTCCTAAGGCCAACATATTAGTCTTCATGCAGCCCTCCTGGTAATTTTGAGTTTGAGATCTCTGTACTAGAGTTTAGCAGTATCAGGAAAGGATGGAGGGAGTCATGCTACTGAGTGAAAGAGATTAATGAGTTTTATTACGTTACAGAAAGCTAGGCCCAGCTGTAATGTTTTCATGAATTCATTTTTTTTTTCATTCAATTGGAAATATTTTGTGACAGACATTCCCCCAGTAGTGTTTGTAATACAAACATTATAGCTTTGGTATAGCACAAGAACTAGAAAGAGGTTATGGTTGGAAGGAGGAGTGTTGTTTTTGTTCCGTTTCATCCTCTGTTGCTTTTGTGGCTGTTCATACCTGCTCTGGTGACAGAAGGGTTGGGGTGCTGCTCTAGGATAGCAAGGTTGCCTACGATATTTCCTCTTTGATTCTGGCATGGAGTGGAGGCTTGGTCTTGAGTCTCCATGGGAGTAATGACTCATCTGTCTATCACTAAGTTGCTTCCTCCAAAGAGCAAATTGTCTGCTGCAGGTGGGATTCCCCAGGGAAGTTCAGAGGAATGGAGCCAGGGCTCCCGGATGGATGATGACAGCAGTCACCATGGATCATGAGGCTATGTCAACTGCATCTACTGAGGCTTGTAGGGATGATCTTTTAATGAATCTACGCTCCTCACTCAGGGCTTGAAATTGTGCACTTACTTCCTTAGGAAGCTTGTCTCTGAATTCCAGAAGTTTTAAGTAAATGAAAACAATTATACTTTGAAATGCCTGACAATTGAAGTAAGTTAATTACTTACTTAATTAGGACAATTAATGCCTGACAATTGAAGTAAGTACTTTCCTTCCGAGGAGATCCAATAATTTAGCCTCTTTATCCGGAAGAATGGACCTTCAGTGCTGTTGCCTACTCCTTTCAATGGCAACCTGAATAGCCAAAGAGTTTGGGGCAGGATATGTGAACAAAAACTCTGCTCCCCTGGCTGGGACCAAATAATTCTTTTCTGTCTTCTTGGGAGTAGGTGCACATGTTGCTGGAGTATGCCATGTGAGTCTGGCAGGCTCCAGGATGGCCTTATTAATGGGCAGCACAACCCTAATAAACCCTGCCATTCTGTCTACAAAGAACAAAATCATTTAAGAAATTGCGTAGGCTGTTCGTTTCCTTGGCAGAATGGATGAAGGGAGAAGCAAGCCTTCTCAAAGGATTTGTACGTGGATTTCAGGCTATGTTCAGCTGTGCTACCAGGTAGCAGATAGTCCGTCTCCACATAGTGAGGGCCTGCTCTACCAGAGCCAAGATAGCTTTGGTAGCATCGCTTCAAAGAGTTCCACTGGTTGACATCTATAAAGTGGAAACATGGGGTTCTCTGCATGCTTTCACAAGACATTATGCCCTAGTGCAAGCTTCCACAACTGATGCATCCTTTGACTCAGCGGTCCTTTGGTCATCAATACTGCATTGGTCCTCACACCTTCTTCCTCATGGAAAACTGCTTGTTAGTCACCCACAGTGCAGTATACATAAGGATCAGCACTCGAAGAAGAAAGAAAGGTTGCTTACCTTCTATAATTAGAGTTCTTGGAGATGTGTGGTCCCTATCAGAATTTTATTACCCTCTGTCCTTCCTTTAGGCTTTAGGATCTTTTTCTCGTGATTTGCAGTAGAGAAGGCACTGGGGAAGCAATTGGCCTGCTGTGCTTCATTATCAAAGCTCTGTATGCCTTAGTTTTCAATACTCTTATTTCTGTAAGCGTTGTTTGTACCAAAGAAACCAGATCTGAGTCAGGGAGTCAGCTAGTTAGTGCTGGGGTTCTATAATCTCTAAGGTTATATGGTTTGGGGGGGAAGAGGGAGAATATATCTGATAATGTAATTTGAGTATCAGTGCTTACAAGGGGAGAAAGGTAAGGTTGTGCATGCGACATTAATTTGGCATTTCCTGACTTTTGAGTTTATAACCATATGAGATTAAGTCTCTTAATAGTTGTTGGGTTTTTTTGTACTGACAAAATTCATTATTTATCTGAAGTAAATTATCACACATGGCTGCTGGCTCTGTTGCAACTTAAAGCCTTTTTCCAAACTAGAGACTGTTAATGTGGTTTTATTGATTTTAGTAGACCTCTGTTTATGGTGAAATTTTTGGAATGTGAATGTTATCAGTACTCTGAATAGGAAGCTAATGGAGAGCTGGCAGTTACAAAAAGCAATGAAATTGAGCAGGAGAAATGTATTTGGCAGCACAGTCAGTAGAGGTTGTCAGTTTTTTTCATTGTGAACTGCCTTTTTGAAAGATTTATAACAGGCCATTTTAATTGTCTTCAAGGTTAAACTTGGCATGTAGATTCTTAGACATGTGGCAAATTTATTTTTGCAGAATTTCATTTAAATTAGTTATTTTGGAAAGTACACCTCTTTTTCTTGCTCATGACCATAATCTGATTAGGGTATTGTATTTATTGAAAAATGAATTTTTGCAACATGCCACACTTTTAGTCATATGATGTCCTAAGACAGCTTGAGTACCACTTGAATGGAATTGTTTGTAGTAAAATGAAAGTTTGTAAGTAGATTCTGATATTGTTACTGTTTTCCTGACTTGGCTTGAAGAAAGCAGAAGACAAAATGCAATAACAAAATGAACCATATTTCAAGATAAAACTTTTTCTTCTAAAGAATTGTGAGCAGCTGATTAAATGTGGTGATTTAAAGTCCCGTGTACATTGTAATTACCTTCATGTTGGGAAACCCAGTTACAACACGGTAGTCCTCTGATATGTTAAAACATAGTGTTGGTTATGCAGCACAGACAGGGAGAGAGCCATGTTGTAGCACTGGACTTAAGCAAGGCTGTAGACTAGTTCAAGACTAAGGTAGGTCTGTCATGTCTTCACTGCAAGACTAAACCTCATTTTCACCTAGTAAAGGGACCCCATTATGTTATAATGACATCCTCCAACATAGTGGTGGTTAGTGTAGACAGACCCATCATTTTTTTTTTTAGCTCTTGGGGAGAGGAGATTAAGATCCTTTTTTAAAATAAAAAGTCAGCTAATTATGTTTTCCTTTCAGCATTGTGGTTTTACAAAGCAGTCATTATTTTGGCGCTGATGGTGTGAATTATTAGCTGCTACTTGGTTCACTTTTATAAAATATACCCAATCAATGTAGTTCAGAATGCAGGTGCACAATCTCTCTCTTGTGCATAGACTTCATATCAAAGACAAAAGCGAAAGGACCATACCCAGGGGTGAAAGCAAGTTAGAGGACTTACTGGTACGCCAGAGTCCTGAGCAGGGGGCGGGGCCTCAACTGGAAGAGGCGTGGCTTCAACCAGAAGAGGCAGGGCCTTAAATCCCCAGGCCCTTTAAATCTTGATTTAAAGGGTCAGGGCTCCAGCTGTGGTAGTGGCGGCTGGGAGCCCGGGGCCCTTTAAATTACTCCCGAGCTACCTGCAGAGGCGGCTGGGAGGCTCGGGGGTGATTTAAAGGGCCCAGGGCTCCAGCTGCTGCTACCGCAGCAGAGCCCCGGGCCCTTTAAATCACTGAGAAGCCCTGGGGGCTCCCAGCTGCCACCGCTAACCCAGGACTCTGGGGTAGCAGCTGCTGGAGCCCCGAGCCCTTTAAATCCCCGCCTGAGCCCTGCTGCCCGAGCCCTGGGGTAGCAGCAGTGGCAGGGCTTTGGCAGGGATTTAAAGGGCCCCAGAGCTCCGGCCCCCGCTACCCTCCCGGGGTCCTTTAAATCCCCCTGTGAGCCCTGCTGCCCGAGCCCTGGGGTAGCGGTGACTGGGCTCCATCGGGGATTTAAAGGGCCCCGGGGCTCCAGCCGCCGCTACCGCCCCGGCCCTTTAATTGCCCACCTGAGCCCCACTGCTGCTACCCGAGGGCTTTGGCAGTAGGACTCCAGCGGGATTTAAAGAGCCAGGGCAGTAGGGGTGGCTGGAGCTCCGGGGCTCTTTAAAATCCCCGCCGGAGCCCCCCCACCCTTACCCCAGGGCTCAGGCAGCAGGGCTCAGGCAGGGATTTAAAGGGCTTGGGGCTACTGCCCTGGCCCTTTAAATCCCCTCCGGAGCCCCGCCACCACTACTCCAGGGCTTCGGCAGCAGGGCTCAGGCGGGGACTTAAAGGGTCGCGGGAGGGTAGTGGGGGCTGGAGCTCTGAGGCCCTTTAAATTCCCGCCAGAGCCCCGCCACTGCTACCCCGGGGCTTGGGCAGCAGGGCTGAGGCCGAGATTTAAAGGGTCCCGGGGCAGTAGTGGCGGCTGGAGCTCCGGGGCCCTTTAAATTCCCGCCGCAGCCCCGCCGCCGCTACCTCAGGGCTTTAAATTGCCCTCTCTGAAAGCTGGTCCTGGTACGGCGCACAGGCTCTTACCGGTACACTGTACCGGAGCGTACCGGCTTACTTTCACCTCTGACAATACCCCAAAAAACAATTCCCCACCCTACCTTCCCCAGTCACCACCTTACATTAGAGTGGGCCTTGTGCAGCCTTATCTAGCCAGAAAGGATTAAGAGTTGAGAATGTTGTCTATATATACAAATTGCAAGTTGGCCAGTTTATCATAAATAATATGGCTTCATTAATAAAAACGCACTTTAACTTAAATGTTGCTTTCTGTACTTTCTAAAATGTTCTTTCCAGTGTTCTTCTGAATTTCTCCTCTTCCTCAGTCATTAAAGTTGCCATAGTCTCCCTTCTTCTGACACAGTTCCTACCATCCCAACAAGCCCTGGCTTCCCCCCAAATTTATTTGACTGTTTATTTAAGTTGTTGACTGCCACCTTCCCCGATAAATACTGTTGATAGGAGTAAGTGGAATTGTGGAAAGTTACAGGGGAAAGAGGGAGACTTATCTAATTTTCAAGTAATGGAATAAAAGTACTTATTTTTGAGTGGTCTGCCCATCCCTTTTTGTTCTGAGTGGATGCATTGCAAAAAATTGACTCTAAGATTTGTTACTTTCTATTTTATAAAATAATAAACATAGTAGCTGCAAAAGGTTTAAGGCCGGGGTGGCCAACCTGAGCCTGAGAAGGAGCCAGAATTTACCAATGTATATTGCCAAAGAGCCACCGTAATACGTCAGCAACCCCCTCCATTAGCTCCCCCCCGCCCCCCACTCCCAGCGCCTCCAACCCACCGGCAGCCCCGCCGATCAGAACCTCCCCCTCCCGCCCCACACCTCTCAATCAGCCATTTTGTGGCATGCAGCAAGCTCTGGGGGGGGGGAGAGGGCATGGCATTGGGGGGGGAGGGATGGCATTGGGGGGGAGGGATAGCTCAGTGGTTTGAGCATTGGCCTGCTAAACCCAGGGTTGTGAGTTCAATCCTTGAGGGGGCCATTTAGGGATCTGGGGCAAAAATTGGGGATTGGTCCTGCTTTGAGCAGGGGGTTGGACTAGATGACCTCCTGAGGTCCCTTCCAACCCTGATATTCTATGATTCTATGCTCAGGGGAGGGAGCGGGAAGGGGTGGAGTGGAGTGGGGGCAAGGCCTGAGGCAGAGCCAGGGGTTGAACAGTAATCACCCCCCAGCACATTGGAAAGTGGGTGCCTGTAGCTCCAGCCCCGTCGGTGCCTTTAGAAGGAGCCGCACGTGGCTCTGCAGCCACAGGTTGGCCACTCCTGGTTTAAGGCAATTATCTGCAATAGGCAACTGTTAATTTCTTCCTTAAGACTAAATAATACACCTTCACAATTTTTTGAAGACTTCCCTGTAGGTCCAGGATATTTCCGAACCAAAATATAGGATCTTATACACAAAATGGCATTCATGTTTTTAAAGAACTAGAACTGGTCCTTGAACTTCAGAATGAGTCTCTGGGCACAGATGATCTTATAAGCCCATCTTTTTCTAGCTGTTCATGTACCTGTTTTGTTTTCTTTATTTCTGGAAAGGAAGTCAATAGCATGTTTATCACTACTAAGTAACTCTCAGGAGTATAATCTTCTCTGGAGTATCCTACATTTTTAAGCTCTTAAGAACACTAGAAACTTTGCTGTACTTAAATCTGATGTTGAGAGATTGGTCCTAAATGGTCATTTTAAAAAATAATTTTCTGTAGCCACCACTCTTCCCCTCCCTGCCGCCAAAAAAAATAAATAAAAATCTCTGGCCTCAATTCTCCAAGATTAGCAGAGTCAATTTGTTCCTAAGTGTGTCTATGGCCCGTTTTAGAACCAATGGGCCCTGGGTTCTTTGTGTTCCTTGGTTTGAGTGCAGGCAGCAGCTCTAAGCTTGCTGATTGTGTTAAATTATGGATAAGGTACGGTGTCTCCTGTAAAGGCTAGGTGAATAAATAAATATGCAGCCCAGATGCCCTTTAGGACAGTTAGTTATTGTCCTTTGTAGAAATCAAGGAAGAAGAAACCAACACATTTTTAGAGGAAATGAAAGCATGAAATTAAAAGACTGGATATAGGCAGGAATAAAAGAAAAAAGTATGGAAGGCGGGACTAATCTGGTGTATGCAAGGAAATACCTAACTCTCAAAGCAATAATCAATTGCTTCTGCTATCAAATAATAGTCCTCCAAACTGAATACAGTACAATTAGGATTCCTTCTTTACCTTTCTGACCAAAAGCAACTTGAGAGGCCGTATTTCCTCCTGCTGATACAGCCAGCTCCCTTCCCCCAAACAATGTGCTGGGCTCAGCATGCATGTCAGGACTGTTCTAGCCATGTGCATTCTATGGTATGGTGTGCCAGTACAGTTCCTAGACCAGTCATTCCTCCTTCTCTTCTCTGGCCTGGCTATCACCAGCTGTCTGCTTCTCAGGCATCCAGGTTAGGCAGACCTTTGGGGTGCTGAGGGTACTTTTGCTTTCTGGAGAGTCCTGACAGGCTCCTGGCTCAGAATTGTCAAACATTTTATTTTGTGTCACTTTTCTCAGTTGCTGTTTCTGGGCTGATATCTGTGCGAGTTGATTCTCATAGGCCCCAAAATAGCAGGGTGGGGCTCCATTTATTAAAGTAAGCACAGTTTTACAGTTTGGTCGTGCACATCAGTTTGATTTACTTTTTCCTGCTGCTGTTCTTTCCCACTAACAAATCTGATTTTGTACCTTTACTCATGTTTCAGAAAAATTGTTACCTCTTTCCAGAAAAAAACACTCTGAGAAGAGAAAGTGACTCATTGCTCTCTTGCCAATTTTGGTTACAAAGGCTAAAGACTATTTTGGAATAATGTCAGATGTCAACCTCCCAAAAGATTGTGTCCTTTTTTCTTTACTAATTGATCTTAAACTTCTTGGTTGTGTGCTATCAGTGCTGTCAAGGCAACTAATATAACACTTTTCATTATCTTCCACAGATCTGAAGAGGGAAGCCAGTATCTGTCACATGCTGAAGCATCCCCATATTGTTGAATTATTGGAGACATACAGTTCAGATGGAATGCTTTATATGGTTTTCGAATTGTAAGTTTATTTATTTATAAGTTTTGTATACGTAGGGGCATTGCAGCAGATCAAGGGACATGATCGTTCCCCTCTATTCAACATTGGTGAGGCCTCACCTGGAGTACTGCATCCAGTTTTGGGCCCCACACTGCAAGAAGAATGTGGAAAAACTGGAAAGAGCCCAGCAGAGGGCAACAAAAATGATTAGGGGACTGGAACACATGACTTATGAGGAGAGGCTGAGGGAACTGGGGATGTTTAGTCTGTGGAAGAGAAGAATGAGGGGGGATTTGATAGCTGCTTTCAACTACCTGAAAGGGGGTTCCAAAGAGGATGGCTCTAGACTGTTCTCAGTGGTAGCAGATGACAGAACAAGGAGTAATGGTCTCAAGTTGCAGTGGGGGAGGTTTAGGTTGGATATTAGGAAAAACTTTTTCACTAGGAGGATGATGAAACATTGGAACGCGTTACCTAGGGAGGTGGTGGAATCTCCTTCCTTAGATATTTTTAAGGTCAGGCTTGACAAAGCCCTGGCTGGGATGATTTAGTTGGGGACTGGTCCTGCTTTGAGCAGGGGATTGGAATAGATGACCTCCTGAGGTCCCTTCCAACCCTGATATTCTATGATTCTATGATTTCTTGGTTTTTATCATGGTTATTTGAGTAATGACTAGAGCTGGACAACATTTTTCAAGTGAATAGTTTCTTTGCCAAAATTACAGTTACAGGGCAATCAGAATTATTTGTGAATTCATGTAGAATTCGGTAAATAGTTTTGGTTTAAAAAAAAAAGAATTTTTTAAAAGTCAAAACATCTTTTCAACATTTTCAAAACAAAATATTTCAGCTTCTCATTTAGAAACATTTTTGAAATGTTGCTGGATTTATTTAAAAAATAAAGGGTAAAACACCTGGAAATGAAAAGAATCAACAAAAAGAAAAAAAATTGCTTAGCTGAAACAAAACCATTTTTTAAATTTGTTTGATTTGGCCTGCAAACTGAAAAATTTATTACTTGCTCAGCTCTAGTAATGACATATGTTGAGCATAAAACATTATAATCTAAATCATTCCGATTTTAAATTTTGGTTGTAGATTTAAATTGAGATTTCTCAATTCTTAGTGAGTACATTTAAAGTGCTTCAGTTTTTGATGACACTTTCTTTTAAAAGCAGCATGTATAAAAGTTAATTTTGTTTGTTTGCAATGCTTCCTTGAGAGGTATGCAACAAAATTATTCTGTTGAATCATTGTCCAAAAATTGATCCAAATTCACTTTACAGCAGACTGTTTCTAAATTATTTTTTAAAATTGTACCTGGAAAAAAGCAATTGGACAACATTTTTCAAACCTAGATATCTGTTTGTCTCTTCAATACATGGATGGCACCTGCATATAAGTGACCTGATTTTCTAAGATATTGAGTACCTATAGCTCCCATTGACTTCACAAGTAGATGAGCTTGCCCAGCACCTTTGAAAAATTAGGCCACGTGTTTACGTATCAGAGTTTGAATTTAGGAGTTTGACTTTAGTTTAGGCACTCCAATTTGAAAATATTGGCCATTCCTTATCAAAATTATGGCTATAGTACGGATCAGTATAAACCACACCTTTTCACATTTTTTTTTCCAGAGGCTTTGAATTAGTTGTGCTCAAACACTTTCAGGACTTCACAGTTCTATCAACAGACTTGAGAGCAAAACAGATGTTTACAGTAACTCCTCACTTAGTCATCCTGGTTAACATTGTTTCATTGTTTTGTCGCTAATCTACTGGAGAACATACTCATTTAAAGTTATGCAATGTTTGCTTATAACGTCTTTTGGCCACCACCTGCTAGTGGGTGGGGGCTTGGAACCAGGGTGAGCCGGCAGTCCCCCATCAACTCCCCTCCACTCCACCCCACCCTTCCAGTGCCTACTGGCAGGCCCCGCAGATCAGCAACCCTTCCCCCCCCCCTCGCCTCCCGCCCACAACAATCAGCTGTTTTGTGGCATTCAGGAGGCTCTGAGGAGGATGGGGGAGGAGCAAGGACGTGGTGTACTCGGGGTGAGGGGGGTGGAGTGGGGGCGGACCTGAGGCGGAGCTGGGGGTTGAACACTCCCTGGCACTTTGGAAAGTCGGTGCTTCTGCAGTCGTGCATGCACTGTCCAGAGAAGGGAGTGATGCGCTTCAGTGAGATAGCATGGATTCATCATCACATTCAGTTTCCACGGGGAAGTGTTTGCAGCCGTTGCTGGGTTGTTTCTCCTCCCTCCCATGGTGCTGCCTTGTAGAGTGTGAGGCTACATTATCAACATGTTAACATTTGAGGGCTCAGCCGAGTGCTAGTTCATCATTTAGCAGCAAGGCATTCCCTGGGAAATATCCCACCTGATATCAGCACAGTTGCTTTAGGAGAAGCTCGGGGAGCTCATGAGCAGGCCCCCAGACAGTCCTCTGATTAGAACTTGTTTAAAACTTATACGATATATGTATATAATGTCTTTTTTTCTGGTGAAAAAAATTTCCCTGCCATCTAAACATACATCCCTGCCTGTATTACATTAATTCTTATGGGGAAATTGGATTCGCTTAACATCGTTCTGCTTAAAGTTGCATTTTTCAAGAACATAACTAGGTTAAGCGAGGAGTTACTGTACATAAAAATGTAGCTTTACATTTCTTTGTATTCTCAATGTAGAGCTAAATGGGCAGGGAAGACTGGTCTTAGCCTCCAACCTGCAAGTGACCACATAAAACAAGGCACATAATTAGGGCATGATATTAGCATCACACAAATTTCACCATTATTAAAATAATTGGTTTTTGTGGTTTGTCATCACATATTAGACTATTAATTTAAATGTGTAACGTCACTAATGTATATAAAATCCGAAAAAGCAAAGAAATGAAGCAGAAACTGTAATGTGTACTTACCTAAAATGAATTCCTGCAAACTTTCAGCAACTGTTGAGACTATTTTTTCTGTCCTCTTTTGACATGTTTTTGTTGTGTTTTTTTTAAATGTGAGGGAAAGTTTTGCTAACATAATAAAGGTAAGTTTGTAAAATGCTGTTACCTAATGGCGGGAAACACTTTTTCAAAGTGGGAAAGTTCATGATCGGATGAAGATGACAAAAATTACACTTCATTTGTTAATGTGTGTCTACCTCCACCTACTGGTTTGAAGAGATGTTACGCAGGAGTCTGGAGTGGTATAGGAGTATTCAGTTTTCAAATATACAAATACATTTCTGTTAAGTACAAATATTATATGAGGGTCTTGGATACAAAATAAAAACATGGAAGTATTTCTTTAAATCCCCTGTAATAAGGGTGGAAGTACTATTCAGTGCTGGGTGTGAGGTTCCTAGCAGGGTGCACCTGGGAACAAGCGCCCCTCAATTAGGAATCTGTTTGTTGGGTGGGGTCTGCATTTTGTATAATGTGGGGGCAGGAGGGATGACAAAAGGGGAAATAAATATATGCAAACACCCTTTTGACTTTCGTTTGAGGCATTGTTCATAACTCTAAATCATTCGTGAGCATTTTTTTGTTTTTGTTACTGGTTTAAAAAAGAAACAAAAGTTTACTGAGGCAGTTTAGATACTTCTGTTAAATTATAATACAGTTTCACCTCATATGAAAATATGTATTTGGTTTTTTTTAGTTTGAAGATAATCAGTTTTCCCATATTGGCTTATGGGAGAGCTAAGAAATAAATTTTTTTATGACTAGTTCTCATCAGTTAAGTCTGATAGCTAATTTGGAGCGGGGGAATTCAGTTACAAATGGTAGAAAAATCACCTCTGAAGAAAGCTAAATTGAGCATCTTCTACAAGTTTATCAAAGCCTGTAGAGTTTGTCCTCTGTTCCAAATGGTAATGTCCCTTCCTAGTCTGACCAAGGACCTGGTGAGGACAGGAGTTATGGTTTTCAGACTTTTGGGGTGATATTCAAGAGGGGGAGAACACACACACACAGTAAAATAATGCCTTTGCTTGCTCTACATCTTCTCTAAATCCTTCCAGGTTCACCTCTTCTCCCAATCCTGTATACATAGAAAAATGGGGATTTCATTTGCCCTCTTACCACTCCCCTGCACACACATGCCATGCATATACATATGCTCTTGCCATCTGCTGTTTTTCTTTGTCTCCCTGCATTCTGTTGATCCATGTTTATGGGTTAGGCCGCTACTGGTCTACCCTGCTTACAGTAGATCAAGCCACATAATTTCAATATGTGTTGTCACCCCCACCAATATATAGAATTGGACTTCACATATGTGCTAATGGAATCACCTCCACGTATGGTAGGGTTATCACTGAAGACAAGAATCAGAAAGTAGGAGGACAGTAAAGATGGGGCCTAAGAAATCATTGCCTTAGATTTTGGTTTTTTAAAGCCATGTCTGTTAAATTATGGTATGTTGACTGCAAAATATTTTTTTCTTTCTAAGCAATAAATTACATGCAGTACTGATGTGGTGCTTTATTTATTCTGTAAAAGTCCCAAAGCATGGGCGAACGGACTTAGTTACACTATTATAAAATGATTTCATAAACCTTAGGGACACTCATTGTGGTAATTAATAGGGATTTAAAAAAACTGGAAATGAAAACAAGGGTTTACATCTATTTTTACCATTCCAGTAGCTCAGAATTATGGTACAGACACTCTTAATTGGCTTTTTAATTACATAATCTTATTGCTATTTAATATTAATATACAAAATCTTCACTGTGAAATAGTTAGGTTTGATACACACACAACACAGCTGACTCAAATCCAGAATGGAAGGAAATGAGAAGAGAAGTCACCTAAAAATATATATCCTGTCGTTCATCCACACACACTCCATACTGTCACCACAACTACTGCACACTGCATGTGCTGTAAACTGTAACTCTTCCCTTCCCCTCTAGCTTCCCTTTTCCATATACTCTTTGCTAAAGTACACAATCCTAACACTATTTTTTGTGGATGTTTAATGATGTAATGTGTTGTGCTGGTGGGGGTTGGTAGTTTGCGAAAGATGGGTAATGGAAGGCTGGCATCCATAGCAAGTTAAGATTGTGGTGTGCGGTATATGGTAGTTGTGGTAATGGTAAGGTGTGTGCCAGTGGGTAGAGGAAATGAGGAAGTTTACTGTTTGGTCATGAGACACTGTACTCCATATTCTTCACAGTGATGATATGATATAATTATGGCATAATTGTGATATATTTTGTATGAGGTGGGTCATGTGAGGTGTCATTTGAAAAGTTATGATTTGCTGAATGAATATCCTATTTATATGCATGTATCACTTTTGTATCTGAAGTTATGAATATTGACTAGGGAGCTGTATTTCAAATGGGCTTACTCTGGAAAACACCCACAGCCAGCCTTTCAGGTACAACCATGAAGAGGCCAGACAGGGCTGATGGCCCATCAGCGAAGACAATGGATTCTGGAATAGCGGAAGGCAAGGGAAAAGGATGAGCAAGGACCAAAAAAGAGCCCATGGAAGTATGGTAACCCTATTTTTTGTGATCTTGCAATCCCCTTGCAATAGCCTGTGACCCCCTTTTGGGTCAGGACCCCTAGTTTGAAAAATGCTGCACGAGGCCATTTAGGAAGTACACTTACCTCCCTGCAGGCCTGATACTTGGGAGAAGATTGTCCCAGAGGTCTGGCTATATTTTTGGAGTGGTGGTATTATGGTGGTTGAATGAGATGAAGTAAGGACTTTACAGTGCTCTCTAAATGGAAGTGAGTTAAGCTTATGAAGAACTCCCAAGAAAATTCTAAAGCTTGTGCTGATGAAGACCTAGAGTCATAGAAGTGTCAGGCTGGAAAGGACCTTGAGAAATCATCAAGCCCAGCCCCCTGTGCCGTGGCAGAACGAAATAAACCTAGACTATCCCTGACAGGTGTTTGTCCAACTTGTTTTTAAAAGCTTCCAATGATGGGGATTTGGCAATCTCCCTTGTATAAAATATATCATAGTTATGCCATAATCATATAACAGTATCTCTATGAAGAATGTTATAATATGTATATTAAAAACAACTTCCTAACAGAAAATGCAGTGCAGACAGAGCCTTAATATTTAAGGTAATGAACACAGTAGAGCTGTGCTAGGAGCAACTTGTGGATAGACCCTAAAATTGTTCAGTACCCTAGAACAGTGTTACTCAAACTCTTGACTCCTTTATAATTGTAGATGTGCTAATGAAATTAGTTAAGACAGACTGATGATTCAACATGTAGAAGACACAGCCCACATTGAAATGTTACATAAAACATAGCATTACTCAAAGCCCTGCTACAGAGTATTTCCTACTCCCTGTATGAGCACCATCTCATGCCATCAAATATTTGAGTGCTGGGGTTATACAAGGAAGTGTTGCCTTTCAACTACCCTGACACCTTTCTTTCCACATCATCAGTGTGTGTCTAGGACTCTAGCTTGTGCTAGTTTCTGTCTTAATCAAAACAAAAAATATATATATTAACAGAATGTAGCATACGTTGGTTATTTTCAGAATTTTTAGACAATATTGCATGCTTGGACATCAAAGTGTTCTGGCTTGGTGTTCACATGGCCTATCCCAACCTGAAAAAAACAGGGGGTTAAAACTTCTTGCACCTCTATTTTTCCAATATCTCAAGTCCTTAATACCCTTGTAAAATACAACTTTCACGTAGTGAATCCCTCTGGTTTCTGCAAAAATTGTCTTTTAGTTGAAGTACAGGTTGAGATGTTGCTATAATGATTGGTTTACTGTCTAAGCACATTTAATTTTCTGGGGTTTGCCATAGTTGAGACCAAGATTCCATCTTGCAAACTCCACAGTAACAAAGACTTTCATAATAAATTTTAAACTTTAAATTCAGCTCTTACAGTAAGCTTTTTTTCATGGAAAGCTGATCAGTTAAAGTCTCAGTGAGGAAAAAATACAGACACAGTATGGTTGTGTTAGTGAGATTGATGTAGTTGAACTGATTGAATAAAATGTAGAAAGCATTGCTGCTCACATGCTGCAGCCCATTTTAACAATATCAAGACAATTTCAAATTGACTTTAATTTTCAAAAATAAGGGAGATTTTCTTCTCACTTTTGAAAACTGCCATTTATCTGTAGGAAGAGTAATAAAACGAGCACATTTATTTTTGAAGTAGTAGAATCTTAAAGATAGGAGTGTATAGGAGAAGAGCTTTTGAGGACTCAATGTATTATAGAGGGTTCCACGACCACCGCTCCCAAGAGAAGGAGGCAGGTGGTGGTGGTCGGGGACTCTCTCCTCAGGGGGACTGAGTCATCTATCTGCTGCCCCAACCGGGAAAACCGAGAAGTCTGCTGCTTGCCAGGAGCTAAGATTCGCGATGTGACGGAGAGACTGTCGAGACTCATCAAGGCCTCAGATCGCTACCCCTTCCTGCTTCTTCACGTGGGCACCAATGATACTGCCAAGAATGACCGTGAGCGGATCACTGCGGACTATGTGGCTCTGGGAAGAAGGATAAAGGAGTTTGAGGTGCAAGTGGTGTTCTCGTCCATCCTCCCCGTGGAAGGAAAAGGCCTGGGTAGAGACTGTCGAATCATGGAAGTCAACGAATGGCTACGCAAGTGGTGTCGGAGAGAAGGCTTTGGATTCTTTGACCATGGGATGGTGTTCCAAGAAGGAGTGCTAGGCAGAGACAGGCTCCACCTAACGAAGAGAGGGAAGAGCATCTTCGTAAGCAGGCTGGCTAACCTAGTGAGGAGGGCTTTAAACTAGGTTCACCAGGGGAAGGAGACCAAAGCCCTGAGGTAAGTGGGGAAGTGGGATACCGGGAGGAGGCACGAGCAGGAGCGCGTGAGAGGGGAGGGCTCCTGCCTCATACTGAGAAAGGGGTGATCAGCAGGTTACCTCAAGTGCCTATATACAAATGCACGAAGCCTGGGAAACAAGCAGGGAGAACTGGAAGTCCTGGCACAGTCAAGGAATTATGATCTGATTGGAATAACAGAGACTTGGTGGGATAACTCACATGACTGGAGTACTGTCATGGATGGATATAAGCTGTTCAGGAAGGGCAGAAAAGGTGGGGGAGTAGCACTGTATGTAAGGGAGCAGTATGACTGCTCAGAGCTCAAGTATGAAACTGCAGAAAAACTTGAGAGTCTCTGGATTAAGATTAGAAGTGTGAGCAACAAGGGTGATGTCGTGGTGGGAGTCTACTATAGACCACCAGACCAGGGGGATGAGGTGGACGAGGCTTTCTTCCGGCAACTCGCAGAAGTTACTAGATCGCAGGCCCTGGTTCTCATGAGAGACTTCAATCACCCTGATATCTGCTGGGAGAGCAATACAGCGGTGCACAGGCAATCCAGGAAGTTTTTGGAAAATGTAGGGGACAATTTCCTGGTGCAAGTGCTGGAGGAACCAACTAGGGGCAGAGCTCTTCTTGACCTGCTGCTCACAAACCAGGAAGAATTAGTAGGGGAAGCAAAAGTGGATGGGAACCTGGGAGGCAGTGACCATGAAATGGTCGAGTTCAGGAACCTAACACAAGGAAGAAAGGAGAGCAGCAGAATACAGACCCTGGACTTCAGAAAAGCAGCTGTTTGACTCCCTCAGGGAACTGATGGGCAAGATCCCCTGGGAGAATAACATGAGGGGGAGAGGAGTCCAGGAGAGCTGGCTGTATTTTAAAGAATCCTTATTGAGGTTACAGGGGCAAACCATCCCGATGTGTAGAAAGAATAGTAAATATGGCAGGCGACCAGCTTGTCATAACAGTGAAATCCTTGCTGCTCTTAAATACAAAAAAGAAGCTTACAAAAAGTGGAAGATTGTACATATGACCAGGGATGAGTATAAAAATATTGCTCAGGCATGCAGGAGTGAAATCAGGAAGGCCAAATCACACCTGGAGTTCCAGCTAGCAAGAGATGTTAAGAGTAACAAGAAGGGTTTCTTCAGGTATGTTAGCAACAAGAAGAAAGTCAAGGAAAGTGTGGGCCCCTTACTGAATGAGGGAGGCAACCTCGTGACAGAGGATGTGGAAAAAGCTAATGTACTCAATGCTTTTTTTACCTCTGTCTTCACGAACAAGGTCAGCTCCCAGACTGCTGCACTGGGCAGCACAGCATGGGGAGGAGGTGACCAGCCCTCTGTGGAGAAAAGTGGTCGGGACTATTTAGAAAAGCTGGATGAGCACAAGTCCATGGGGGCCGGATGCGCTGCATCCGAGAGTGCTAAAGGAGTTGGCAGATGTGATTGCAGAGCCATTGGCCATTATCTTTGAAAACTCATGGCGATCGGGGGAGGTCCCAGATGACTGGAAAAAGGCTAATGTAGTGCCCATCTTTAAAAAAGGGAAGGAGGAGGATCCTGGGAACTACAGGCCAGTCAGCCTCACCTCAGTCCCTGGAAAAATCATGGAGCAAGTCCTTAAGGAATCAATTCTGAAGCACTTAGAGGAGAGGAAGGTGATCAGGAACAATCAGCATGGATTCACCAAGGGCAAGTCATGCCTGACTAATCTAATTGCCTTCTGTGATGAGATAACTGGCTCTGTGGATGAAGGGAAAGTGGTGGACGTGTTGTTCCTTGACTTTAGCAAAGCTTTTGACACGGTCTCCCACAGTATTCTTGCCAGCAAGTTAAAGAAGTATGGGCTGGATGAATGGACTATAAGGTGGATAGAAAGCTGGCTAGATTGTCGGGCTCAACGGGTAGTGATCAATGGCTCCATGTCTAGTTGGCAGCCGGTATCGAGTGGAGTGCCCCAGGGGTCAGTCCTGGGGCCAGTTTTGTTCAATATCTTCATAAATGATCTGGAGGATGGTGTGGATTGCACCCTCAGCAAGTTTACAGATGACACTAAACTGGGAGGAGTGGTAGATACGCTGGAGGGTAGGGATAGGATACAGAGGGACCTAGACAAATTGGAGGATTGGGCCAAAATAAATCTGAGGAGGTTCAACAAGGACAAGTGCAGAGTCCTGCACTTAGGACGGAAGAATCCAATGCACCACTACAGACTAGGGACCGAATGGCTCAGCAGCAGTTCTGCAGAAAAGGACCTAGGGGTTACAGTGGATGAGAAGTTGGATATGAGTCAACAGTGTGCCCTTGTTGCCAAGAAGGCCAATGGCATTTTGGGATGTATAAGTAGGGGCATTGCCAGCAGATCAAGGGACATGATCATTCCCCTCTATTTGACATTGGTGAGGCCTCATCTGGAGTACTGTGTCCAGTTTTGGCCCCCACTCTACAAGAAGGATGTGGAAAAATTGGAAAGAGTCCAGCGGAGGGCAACAAAAATGATTAGGGGACTGGAACACATGGCTTATGAGGAGAGGCTGAGGGAACTGGGGATGTTTAGTCTTCAGAAGAGAAGAATGAGGGGGGATTTGATAGCTGCTTTCAACTACCTGAAAGGGGGTTCCAGAGAGGATGGTTCTAGAGAGGACCAGAGAGCATGGTTCCAGAGAGGAGGGCTCTAGACTGTTCTCAGTGGTAGCAGATGACAGAACAAGGAGTAGTGTTCTCAAGTTGCAGTGGGGGAGGTTTAGGTTGGATATTAGGAAAAACTTTTTCACTAAGAGGGTGGTGAAACACTGGAATGCGTTACCTAGGGAGGTGGTGGAATCTCCTTCCCTAGAAGTTTTTAAGGTCAGGCTTGAAAAAGCCCTGGCTGGGATGATTTAGTCGGGGGTCGGTCCTGCTTTGAGCAGGGGCTTGGACTAGATGACCTCCTGAGGTCCCTTCCAACCCTTATATTCTATGGTTCTATGATAGATGCACATATTGTTTTTAAAGAAACTATTACTTGATGCTGTCAATTTTGTTGTCACCCTGTGTCGATCCCTCTTCTTGGGGGAAGTTTGTTTTTAAAAAAGTTGTGACTGGACAACTCTGGTAGTGTAGGGAATCTTCAGATTTCCCTCACCTCAGTAAATAAGGTTTTAGGGATGGCTATAGGATGGAAACTGGTGGTGGTATTCAATTATCTACACTATGGGCACTAGTCTATTATCTCATCTTAGGACACTTTTCCCTCATGTACGACTAAGTGATTCTTTTAGCTCTGATGACATTGCTCTTTGACATCTGTCTTTGATACCACTGGGTTTTGATTCATCTGCAATTCCTAGCAGGTCTGGATAGTCACTCTTGTGTGGCTTCTATGCTCCTTCATGAGAGGTCTAAGTGTAGTTATTCTGAAGAATGTCATGCCAGAGATCCTTCAGGGTTCTACCTTGTCACTTGTCTAGCTCAACATAGACCTGTAGGAGGGTTAAAAGGAGACATTGGCAGAGGTGTCTCAGGAGAGCTGACACCCAGCTTTACATCATCTCCATCATATCTGGCCATGGCATTGCAGTACAGAGTGCCATGCATGACTCTCTCTCTGTAAAAGATTGGGGTTTGCATCAGGGCAAATTAAGACTGACAAGACTGATGTAATATTGCAGTATAGGGGAAAACTAGAAATACCCTAATATAGTTTTACAGTTTGTAGGGCTAGTTAACTCTGACGTTGCTACTGGATGCTCAAATAGCAGCTGTGGCCAATATGATTTTTTTCCTGGTAAGATGAGTGCAAGTTTCCTTTGGTTGCACATCTTTTACAGTTATCCGTACTTTTGTCCACTTACAGCACACTCTACATATGGGTTCATCCTAGGAGCTGAAGTTGGTGTAGGTTACATCTCTGCACTTAAGTGGAGCTTTGTGTTGAAAGCATGGCACTGTGATCTGAACTGGATGCCTTTTAGTTTCTGGCTGGCTTGGAAATCTGGATGCCTGAAAGTCTGCCTCTCCCCGATGCAGTGCCTCTGCAGTTATGATCAGTTGGCGGTGCTTGAATAATCATACCTCCTCCACTTTCAACTACCCTAACACTTCAGCCTCCTTTTCCAAAGGCCTGAGAAAAAGACAGGCATCTCCAACTGATCACAACTGCAGAAGCATTGCATCAGGGGAGAGGCAGGCTTTCAGATCAGTGACCCACTAATTCAGAGGTGGACAAACTACGGGCCACATCCGGCCCACAGGACCGTCCTGCCTGGCCCTTGAGCTCTCGGCCAGGGAGCCTAGCCCCCAGCCCCTCCCCTGCTGTCTCCCTCCCCTGCAGCCTCAGATCGCCGCACAGCCAGTGCTCTGGTCCGCTGCTCCTCCCGGGCAGCACAGCTGCGTGGCTGTGAGCTCCTGCTGCTCTGAGCAGCATGGTGAGGGGGTGGGGAGTGGGGGGGTTGGATTAGGGGCAGGGAGTCCCGGGGGAGCCTGTCGGGGGCGGGGCGGGTGGAGGTTCTGGTGGGAGCGGTCAGGGGGCAGGGAACGGGAGCGTTGGATAGGCCTGTTGGGATGGGGGTGTGGATAGAGGTCGGGGGCAGTCAGGGGACAGGGAGCAGGGGGGGTTGGATAGGGGGTGGGGTCCCAGGGGACGGATACGGGCTGGGGGGGTCCTAGGAGGGACAAGGAGCGGGGGAGAGGTTGGATGGGTCAGGGATTCTGAGGGGGGCAGGAAGTGGGAGGGGGCAGATAGGGGACGGGGGCCAGGCTGTTTGGGGAGGCACAGCCTTCCCTACCTGGCACTCCATACAGTTTTGCAACCCTGACGTGGCCCTCAGGCCAAAACGTTTGCCCACCCCTGCACTAGTTTAAATGATAGTAAGGAAAACTGCTTACAGGTCACTTTCCATAAAGGGTCTTCTATGCTGATACTTGCTTCTCTCTTGGTCTGCTAAAGCTTGGATGTGTAAACTTTGTAGACATGCTGTTAAGCAATGGATGTACACTTTGATATAAATCTCAGTCAGTCTCCTTAGTTCTGGAGAATATTGCACTGCTGACAAATGGAAGCTTATTTATATTCTGATGTGTATAAAAGCTATGTTATCCATGAATCCACAAGTGACTTACTACGTCTCATTAAAAATTAGATTACCTTAGGGCTTGTGTACACTTACAGCGCTGCAGCGACGTTGCTGTAACACTTAGTGAAAACGCTACCTAGACCAACAGGAGAGCTTCTCCCATCAGCATAGGTACTCCACCTCAGCAAGAAGCCCTCCCATTGACATAGCTCTGTCTACACCAGGGGTTAGGTCGGTATAACTGTGTTGCTCAGGGGTGAGGATTTTCCACACCCTTGAGCAATGTAGTTATACCAACATAAGTTTGTAGTGTAGACCAGGGCTTAGAGAGTATAGGCAAGTAGTTGTAGCCAAGTCAGTTCCAGGATATTAGAGAATATCTGAATACCTAAAGAAGAGCTCTGTGTGACTCGAAAACTTGTCTCTCTCTCTCTCCAGCAGCAGTTGGTTCAATAAAAGATATTACCTCATCCACCTTGTCTCTCAATGGGCAGTTAGGTAGGGGAAAAAACAGGGAACCAGTGAACAGAGTCAACAATGCAATGTGCACTGCAGTTGTTTGTTTATAGGGGTGCTAAACTATCTGCTTGACTTCTACATCATCCCTATGAGAATACTAGCTGAAGAGACTGTTGCCTTTTTGGAATATATGGTTGAAAGTTTCTATTTAAAATTCAGTTTGAATAGAATTCCCTCCTTGGAATACAGTATCGGAATGAGATTGCCTTGCATATGACTGCAGTCCCTGGTGTAAATACAGTTACACTTGTGTAGCTTCATTTTTTCCTGTGTGAAAGGACTTGTAGGATAATAATGTGTAACTGGATGTTTGCTTTGAGGGCCCTGTTGTGTATGGTACCAAAAGATTCTGTCTTTTTCATACCTCTTGTTTAGCGTATGTACAAGAGCAGTAAGGGAGACGCAGATTTGGTGTGGGTTGCACTACCAGTAGTATTTTGAGAACACTGCTGTATGTCTTCATTTAATTTGACTCATACTGTGGTTGCTTAGCTTCCCCTGTCTGGCCAAGATTGAGGCTTGAATGAGAGCTAGATCGCTGAACCTAAATCTGGATAAGATGAAGTTGATGATTTGTGGGGGAGATGGAATACTGGCAGATGTGGTATCTGCCCCTTCAACTAAGAGTTGGGATGTGGGCCTGCAATTTGTTAAAGTTTCTAATCTAGGGGGCCATGGATAATCCCCATCCAAGAGTATTAAAGAAACTGGCTCATGAAATTACAAGCACAGATACTGGAACTAGGAATGTGTGGGTGCTGCCGCACCCCCTAGCTTGAAGTGGTTTCCATTATATACAGGGTTTAGAGTTTGATTGAATGGTTCTCCACACCACCACTATGAAAATTATTCCAGCCCAATAGCAAGGATGTTTAATGAATCTGTAAACTCAGGGGTCGTACCCTATGACTGGAGAATTGCTAATATAGTTTCTGTTTTTAAGAAAGGAAAAAAGTGATCCAGAAACAACAGGCCTGTTAATTTGACTTCAATTGTATGGAAGGTCTTGGAACAAATTTTGAAATAGAAAGTAGTTAAGGACATAGACGTTAGCGGTGAGTGGGATAAAATCCAATGTGGTTTTACAAAAGGTAGATCGTGCCAGACCATCCTGATCACCTTCTTTGAGAAGATAAGTGATTTTTTTAGACAAAGGAAATGAAGTAGATCTAATTTACCAGGATTTCAGTAAGGCATTTGATACAGTTTCACATGGGAAATTATCAGTTAAATTGGAGAAGACGGTGATTAATATGAGAATTGAAAGGTGGATAAGGAACGGGTTAAAGGGGAGATTACAACTGGTTATATTGAAAGGTGAACTGTCAGGCTGGAGGGAGGTTATTAGTGGAGTTCCTCAGGGATCGGTTTTGGGAACCAATCTTATTTAACGTGAAAAAAGCTAATGCAGTCCTAGGATAGAGGTATTTCCAGTAGAGACAGGGAAGTGTTAGTACCATTCTACAAGGTACTGGTGAGACCTCAGCTGGAATACTGTATGCAATTCTGGTCTGCCCGGTTTAAGAAAGATTAATTCAAACTGGAACAGATGCAGAGAAGAGCTACTAGATGATCCCAGGAATGGGAAACCTTCCTTATGAGAGGATACTCAAAGAGCTTGGTTTGTTTAGCCTCACCAAAAGAAGGCTGAGGGAGATATGATTGCTCTATAAATACATCAGAGGGATAAATACCAGGGAAGGTGAAGTTATTTAAGTTAAACACCAATAAGGACACAAGAAAAAATTCCTATAAACTGGCCATCAACAAGTTTGGGCTTCAAATTAGGTGAAGGTTTCTAACCATCAGAGGAGTGAAGTTCTGGAGCAGCCTTCCAAGGGGAGCAGTGGAAGCAAAAAACCTAACTGGCTTCAAGACTGCGCTTGATAAGTTTATGGAGGAGGTGGTATGATGAGACTGTCTACAATACCATGTAGCCAATTTGCGACTGCTAGTAGTGAATATCTCCAATGGTGGATGATAGGACACTAGATGGAGAGGGTTCTGAGTTACTAGAGATAATTCTTTCCCAGGTGTCTGGCTGGTGGGTTTTGCCACATGCTCAGGGTCTAATTCATTGTCATATTGGGGGTTGCGAAGAAATTTTCCCTTGGGTCAGATTGGCAGAGACCCTGGGGTTTTTCACCTCCCTCTGCAGCATGGGGCACAGGTCACTTGCAAGTTTAAACTAGTGTAAATAGTGGATTTTCTATAACTTGAAGTCTTTAAACCAGGATTTGAGTACTTCAGTAATTCAGCCAGAGGTTAGGGGTTTATTTCAGGAGTGAATGGGTGAGGTTCTGTTGCCTGCAATGTGTAGGAGGTCAGATTTAGATGGTTATGATGGTCCCTTCTTAACTTAAAGTCTGTAAGTCTTGGGCCCTCCAGCTGTCTGTCCAACTCCAGATAGCATCAGTGGCCAAGAGGGCTTTTTCCATTTCCTCTGAAGTAGGGGATTGCAGCCATTTGTCCTGGACATGGATCTTGCCATAGTCATCCATGCCTCTATTTCCAGCTGAATTACTGTAAAGAACTGTACATTCGGGTACCCTTTGAAGATCACTTAGCTCAAGCTAGTACAAAATGTGGACACCTGTCCTTTTAAAGGAGCTTCCCACATGTTGAATATTATATCATCAGTGCTCCAGAACTGTGCTGGCTTTCTAGTTCATTTCTCAGTGTTGTTCAGGTTATTGATTTCTAACCTATAAAGTCCTCCTATGATCTGGTCCTGTGTGTTAGAGAGACTGCATCTAACCATGACAGATTAAATCAGTTGGATTGCCTGAGCAGACAAGTCCTTTGGCCCTTAAGGACCAGCTGGTAGGATGCTTTTGTTGGCAAGATGTTGGTTCTAGAATTAGTTTCCCCCCTAGGTCTGACTGAGCCTGAATTTGTTGAAGTCAGGGTATGTTGTAAAGCAGGGGGGGCCAACCTACAGCCCACAAAAGCATTTCAGAAGGCCCACGGCCTGCTCCAGTACTATATACTAACGGTTGATTCATTAGCGGTTTGTCATCATGTTTACATCATTTTACTTTACACAAATGTATAAATAGACAATACTGTACATAGGTTGCTTCTATCTAAATACATCTGAAACAAGCTGAACTTGAAATATAAATCAATCCAGGTGACTTGAAATCTTACTAAAGTATGTAGAATCTGTTGAGCCCACACAATTTCATTCTTCGAATTGTGTGGCCTTCCTGTGCAAAAAGTTTGGGCTCCACTGCTGGAAAGGCTTGCTACTTTCCCAGACTTTTAATGCAGTTGGGGTAGGAATGAGAGTGTTGAGCACCTGAGATGTTTTGGGTTGGGGAATTTTTAGTTGACCTGACAGTTTGGATATAGTTGCTAAATGAGTTTTGCTTCATTATGAGTTGTACATACATCTAAAGCACTTTTGATATGAGCATTATACAAATGGAACATATTTCTGAAATATTTTACTGTAGTTTGACTTGGCAGCCTATTATCTGTTTTCTTACAAGAACATTTTTCATCTCTTTCTACCCATAGTATGGATGGAGCAGACCTGTGTTTTGAAATTGTAAAGAGAGCAGATGCTGGTTTTGTGTACAGTGAAGCCGTAGCCAGGTATGTACTCTAATTTTTAACTAATCCCTCAAGCTAAAGAGGAGGAGGTGGAATAAGTCATTTCCGTTACACTAATTTGTGGTTAAAAATAGAAATGCTATAAATAAGTCTGTTTGCACAGATTCTTATAGGGTAGGGGTTCTCAAACTGGGGGTCATGACCCTGTAGGTGGTTGCGAGATTAGTATGTGGGGGTCACGAGCTGTCAGCCTCCCCCCCAACCCTACTTTGCCTCCAACATTTATAATAGTGTTAAATATAAAAAAATGTGTTTTTAATTTATAAGGGGGGGTCGCACTCAGAGGCTTGCTGTGTGAAAGGGGTCACTGTACAAAAGTTTGAGAACCACTGTTACAGGGAGATCTATAGTAGAGTGTTTTAAAGGAAACTATTTATAAAAGTGGTCCCTCATACATGAGCTGTGCTTCTCAATGGTTGATGTGATTGTTGGATAGCGTGCTATTTCAAAGTCAATATTTAAGTCTTTGCCTTTTTATGAGTGTCACACTGAGTGGGATTTGATGGCTAACGGGCCTGGTGGGACTAAGCATTTCGTTTTACTGCTGGCACATTCAGCAGCTTTTAGTAGTGTCATGCTTATCCCTGTAACTGTGTTTCTAACCCATTTAATTTTTTAACTTCCGTAGTTGCATGATGGTCTAAAATGAAAGTGAACTCAAAGTTGTTAAAGGACAAAGAAATCCCATATTGCTAATATTCAATTGAATGTTCTTTTTAAAATTTACCTACTTCCATGGACTCCTCTTGGGTACCTGTAGAACCCTCACCTGCCAGATGCCCCATTTTGGCCAAGTATTTTAAAAAACAGTCCTGAACAACCTGAGCTGCCAGAGGTTTCACTTTAAACTCTGGTTTCCTGCCATTGTTATGGAGATGAGGCACACCTCTGATTACTTCTTCCCTCCCTTCCTCAGCCTAATGCTTTTTTGGCTTCTCCACTGAATTAAACTGTAATAACGTGCAGCACCAGATTTCCTCTCTTGCAAACCATAACAGTTCCATGCATGGAGAAGCAATGGAGTAGGGCTGAGGAGGGAGCGGAGATAAGAATGAGGAGGTATGCAGCTGTGAAGGAGCAAGTCGCAGGCAAGGGCTATGTGCAGCAGCAAAGAGTAGAGTGGACCCCCTGTGGGTGGCTAAAGAGCATTGAGTGCCTTTCCCTGCTGTAAGAAAAGGAGTACTTGTGGCACCTTAGAGACTAACCAATTTATTTGAGCATAAGCTTTCGGGAGCTACAGCTCACTTCATCGGATGCATACTGTGGAAATTGCAGAAGACATTATATACACAGAGACCATGAAACAATACCTCTTCCCACCCCACTCTCCTGCTGGTAATAGCTTATCTAAAGTGATCACTCTCCTTACAATGTGTATGATAATCAAGTTGGGCCATTTCCAGCACAAATCCAGGTTTTCTCACCTTCCCCCCCCACCCCCCCAAAAAAACACACACACAAACTCACTCTCCTGCTGGTAATAGCTTATCCAAAGTGACCACTCTCCTTACAATGTGCATGAAAATCAAGGTGGGCCATTTCCAGCACAAATCCAGGTTTTCTCACCCCCCCCCCACACACACACAGACTCACTCTCCTGCTGGCAATAGCTCATCCAAACTGACCACTCTCCTTACAATGTGTATGATAATCAAGGTGGGCCATTTCCAGCATAAATCCAAGTTTAACCAGAACGTCGGGGGGGGGGAGGGGTTAGGAAAAAACAAGGGGAAATAGGCTACCTTGCATAATGACTTAGCCACTCCCAGTCTCTATTTAAGCCTAAATTAGTAGTATCCAATTTGCAAATGAATTCCAATTCAGCAGTTTCTCGCTGGAGTCTGGATTTAAAGTTATTTTGTTGTAAGATAGTGACCTTCATGTCTGTAATTGCGTGACCAGAGAGATTGAAGTGTTCTCCGACTGGTTTAGGAATGTTATAATTCTTGACATCTGATTTGTGTCCATTTATTCTTTTGCGTAGAGACTGTCCAGTTTGACCAATGTACATGGCAGAGGGGCATTGCTGGCACATGATGGCATGTATCACATTGGCAGATGTGCAGGTGAACGAGCCTCTGATAGTGTGGCTGATGTTATTAGGCCCTGTGACGGTGTCCCCTGAATAGATATGTGGGCACAGTTGGCAACGGGCTTTGTTGCAAGGATAGGTTTCTGGGTTAGTGGTTCTGTTGTGTGGTATGTGGTTGTTGGTGAGTATTTGCTTCAGGTTGGGGGGCTGTCTGTAGGCAAGGACTGGCCTGTCTCCCAAGATTTGTGAGAGGGTTGGGTCATCCTTCAGGATAGGTTGTAGATCTTTAATAATGCGTTGGAGGGGTTTTAGTTGGGGGCTGAAGGTGACGGCTAGTGGCGTTCTGTTATTTTCTTTGTTAGGCCTGTCCTGTAGTAGGTGACTTCTGGGAACTCTTCTGGCTCTATCAATCTGTTTCTTCACTTCCGCAGGTGGGTATTGTAGTTGTAAGAGTGCTTGATAGAGATCTTGTAGGTGTTTGTCTCTGTCTGAGGGGTTGGAGCAAATGCGGTTGTATTGCAGAGCTTGGCTGTAAACGATGGATCGTGTGGTGTGGTCAGGGTGAAAGCTGGAGGCATGTAGGTAGGAATAGCGGTCAGTAGGTTTCCGGTATAGGGTGGTGTTTATGTGACCATTGTTTATTAGCACTGTAGTGTCCAGGAAGTGGATCTCTTGTGTGAACTGGACCAGGTTGAGGTTGATGGTGGGATGGAAATTGTTGAAATCATGGTGGAATTCCTCAAGGGCTTCTTTTCCATGGATCCAGATGATGAAGATGTCATCAATATAGCGCAAGTAGAGTAGGGGCGTTAGGGGACGAGAGTTGAGGAAGCGTTGTTCTAAATCAGCCATAAAAATGTTGGCATACTGTGGGGCCATGCGGGTACCCATAGCAGTGCCGCTGATCTGAAGGTATACATTGTCCCCAAATGTGACTTTGTCCTTACCCATAACTATTTTACAAAGTTCAGCCACCAGGTTAGCCGTGACATTATCGGGGATAGTGTTCTTGACGGCTTGTAATCCATCTTTGTGTGGAATGTTGGTGTAGAGGGCTTCTACATCCATAGTGGCCAGGATGGTGTTATCAGGAAGATCACCGATGGATTGTAGTTTCCTCAGGAAGTCAGTGGTGTCTCGAAGGTAGCTGGGAGTGCTGGTAGCGTAGGGCCTGAGGAGGGAGTCTACATAGCCAGACAATCCTGCTGTCAGGGTGCCAATGCCTGAGGTGATGGGGTGCCCAGGATTTCCAGGTTTATGGATCTTGGGTAGTAGATAGAATATCCCAGGTCGGGGTTCCAGGGGTGTGTCTGTGCAGATTTGATCTTGTGCTTTTTCAGGAAGTTTCTTGAGCAAATACTGTAGTTGCTTTTGGTAACTCTTGATTATCAATTTGGTAACTTGATTATCATACACATTGTAAGGAGAGTGATCACTTTAGATAAGCTGTTACTAGCAGGAGAGTGGTGTGGGAGGAGGTATTGTTTCAGGGTCTCTGTGTATATAATGTCTTATGCAGTTTCCACAGTATGCATCCGATGAAGTGAGCTGTAGCTCACGAAAGCTTATGCTCAAATAAATTGGTTAGTCTCTAAGGTGCCACAAGTACTCCTTTTCTTTTTGTGAATACAGACTTAAACGGCTGTTACTCTGAAACCTTTCCCTGCTGTAGCACTGAACATTTTACTGCCTTTTCCACTTGATTGATCTGCTATGGTTCTCAGCACCAAGCTTGCCCTCTAACAAGCCATAGTAGGTCTGTCAGGTAAAGAAAAGTGCTCCTGTCCCCTGCCTACTTATTTACTAATGTGTTCATCCTGGCACGCTCTGCTCCCTGTAGCCCATGCTGGGCTTAGTAGGCTTCAACAGTCATTGACTCCTGCTCCTTTCTTCTGTGCCAGGAGGCCCATAGCAGAGAAATGTTCTCCATCTGCTTCCTTGATACCTGAAAAAAAATTGTCAGATACTTTCATATCTTTGTTATACTTCACACTTTTTTCCCCAAAATTCTATGATGCTGGTAGTTTTACAGGATTAACTAATGCAGAAAATTAGGAATATGTAAGTGTTGAAACTAAGCCATGCAGACACAAAAACATTAGACTTGTGGGGAAAAAAAATATTCCAAAATAAATTATTCATGTTGAGAATTCTAAGCAAACTACAACTGAATATACTGTGAAAACTATCTAGAATACTGATGTTTATCCTCTTTTAAATTTATGCAAGTTTGGCAATGATCTGTGTGAGGTTTAACAGTAATTTAAGGGATTTAAACTCTGTTTTGTGTAATACATAATACAATCTTAACTATGGAGCTGTTGGGATGGTCTCAGCAACTACTTAACAGCACACAATAACATTATGCAACAGTTTAGAACAAGAAATAAATTTTAAAATATATTGTGTTCAGTTGAAACAATAGAATTTGGAAGACAAGAAAGCAGTTATTCAGACTATAATTTAGCCAGGCTATTGGGTCTAAATTCCTTTCTTAGGCCTGGTCTACACTAGAAAATTAAGTTGGCATAACTGCGTCGCTCAGGGTGTGAAAAATCTACACTCCCTAGTGGTGTAGTTAAGCCGACTCAGGTCCCCATGTACACAGTTGTAGGTCAACAGAAGAACCACTACCTCTTGGGGAGGTGGATTACCTGCACCAGTGGGAGAACCCCTCCCGTCAGCATAGGTCTGAACTGGAGTGTTACAGTGGCACCGCTGTGCCCTTGTAGTCCTTTAATTGTAGACAAGTCTTAGAATCTTTAAGGACCACAGTGGGTAAGGACACTAATTTTACTTGTTCGAAAATCAGCAGTGCTTAACACTCTGCTTGGCATTAGTTAAGTGTGGGGCAAGAGTGCCACCTAATGAATCAAAGTTATAGGGAAAGGGCTTGTTTTAAGCGTAGGTAACATAGGCAAGGTAGCCTGAGGCACCAAGTAAGCAAAATGACAAGCAACATATGTTGCTTCCGTTTGCAACTTTCTATGAAAAGAGCTTCAGGCAGATTTACACTGACTAGTATTAGTCAGTTTTTATCTGTATCAAGTTCTTTATGCTGAAAGTTAACTGCAAAGACAAAGCAATAATTCTAGTCAGTTTCTTTTTGCAGTCAGCTCTGCCAGTAAGGCCTTTGAATCATGCAGAAATTGATATTTGCCTTTGAGGTAAAGGCTATAAAGGTTTATGTCCTAGAAGGGGCTACAGAAAAAAACTGATCAGAATCATAGAATCCTCTGTGGTGGAGTTTAAACTTGATTTAGAATGAGAGAAGAAGCCAGCAGAGGGGCTCCAAGGAGGCTGACATGATCAGAGTGTTGGGAAAGAAAAATAAGTTTTAAAATTGAATGTATTTGAGCTGTACAATAAGAGACAAGGAGTCTGGAAAGGAGAAGGTTATAGTTCTCTAAGTGAGAAATGATAGCATGCAAGAGTTTTAGTAGTGAGCCTGATAAAGTAGCAAATTTGGGAGCTATAGGAGGAGAAACTTATGTACTTCTGTGCAAGTCTAGATATGAGAAATGAAGGAGGTGAGTAGAGTTAAAAATGACCCAGAGCTTGACCAGGAAGGTGATGGAGTTGTAAAAAAGAGAAAGTGAAAATAGAAACAGGAGATGTTTTAAAAGAAGACAAGATGCTTAGTTTGACTTAGAATAGAATATCAAGTTGGAAGGGACCTCAGGAGGTCATCTAGTCCAACCCCCTGCTCAAAGCAGGACCAATCCCCAATCTTTGCCCCAGATCCCCAAATGGCCCCCCCAAGGATTGAACTCACAACCCTGGGTTTAGCAGGCCAATGCTCAAACCACTGAGCTATCCCTCCACCAAACTTTTAACTTGAGAAAATGGTGTGATGTCCAAAAAAATATAAATGAGAAAGGAAGTGATACGAGATGGGACCAGAGGGGCCAAGTTCAGGAGGGGAGATGAACAGTTGAGTTGTCAGCAAAAGGTGGTAACTGAAACCGTGGGCATAGATTTTTGTAAAAATCTGTTTGAGCAATAAGGCAAGTCAGTTGGAGTTGGGAGTGGAACTCATAAGTTCTGGGCTCCTAGTTCTGGGCTCATTTTTCTAGACCTTGTAGCTTCATAAAATCTTTGTTCAGTCTTTTGGATTCTTTAAATGTACACACAGTATTACACACATAAATAAAAGAAACATACTTCATAGTTCGCTGAATAGCCAAAGCCTCTGTAGACTGAGCAGAAAACCTAACAGCAGAGTCAGCTGTGGATGTGCCCCCGTGTTCTAAAACTGTAGACACCAAAGAAATTCTATTATGTGTACTGAAATGTGTGTATGTATATGTGTGTGCACACGCACAAAATAAACCTTTACATTGAAATTCTCCCTGATCTCGATTGATTGGAATTTAAATGTAGCTCTATTCTAATCATAGAATCATAGGACTGGAAGGGACCCCGAGAGGTCATCTAGTCCAGTCTGCTGCACTCAGGACAGGACTAAGTATTATCTAGACCATCCCTGACAGGTGTTTATCTAACCTGTTCTTAAAAATCTCCAGTGAAGGAGATTCCACAACCTCCCTAGGCAATTTATTCAGTGCTTAACCACTCTGACAGTTAGGAAGTTTTCCCTAATGTCCAACCTAAACCTCCCTTGCTGCAATTTAGGCCCATTGCTTCTTGTCCTATCAGAGGTTAAGAACAACAATGTTTCTCCCTCCTCCTTGTAACAACCTTTTATGTTCTTGTGTAATCTGACACTTCTCAGTGAATTATTTGCTGTTGCTGCTTTGGAAGACTGTCCTTTGGAGAACTGTATATGTGTTGACGTGAACATAAGGTCTGCCAAAAAGTGGCTCTAAATCCCCACCATGTTGTAATAAAGTGAATTGATTGACAAGTATTGGAAAGACTTGTTGTTTCCCTAGAAGATATTATTTTATAATGTGGTGTCTTTTCATTAATATTCCCTTTAAATGTGCATGATATATTGGGTTCTGTGAGAGATCAAAGTGCTAAACAGGTGGGATAATCACAGAATTTGTGGAACCAAGATCAGAACTTGTGATGAATCCTGTGGACATCCATTGGATGTCTATAAATAAAAGGTATTGTTTACTTCTTAATGTAGAGTTCTTGAGGCTGTGACTGTCCCTTCCTCTGTTTTGTAGGAAGGCTGTCAACTAAGTCATTTTAATATAACCTCTTTTCTATCATAATACTTTTGACTTACAAAATTTTATGTAAAATTGATTCTGGCAGTAGTGCATATGCTGTGTTGTGATGGTCATGCAGTCAAATAATAGCTTACTTAGCTTATTTTACGGTTTTAACTATCCAACCCTAAATTTTAAATTGACTCAATTTCAGAGACTAACGTTCAAAATATTTGTCGTTACTTGGGTGCTTGCCTAACTTTGTCACTGAGTATAGACTCCAGTGAAATAAGTATGTGATACATTTCTCCTGCTTGAGACAAATACCATGTGCAATTTGCAAAGAAGTGTGAGAAACTTTTAAATAAAAACAGTTCCTTGCTAAGTGGGTGTAGATTTTAGAATTTATTACCTCAGTGTACGTGGCGTCTCTGCTCATAAGAACTGCATGGAAACTGATAATTTGTCACTTTGCTACAAGAAGATCCTATTACTATATTGCTTTCTCAAATACAGTGGAAGATCCAAAAGTTTCTTCACTTGTTTAGCACTTTTCATACAGTTACTTAATTCAATTTCTAATTTAGAAACACAAGATTAAGATAAATTGCAGATAGGGTTGCCAACTTTCTAATTACACAAAACCGAACACTCTCGCCCTGCTCACTACATTTTCCCTCCCTTGGTGGCTCGCTCTCTCCCACGCTCACTCACTTTCACTGGGCTGGGGCAGGAGGTTGGCGTGCAGGAGGGGGTGAGGGCTCTTAACTGCAGGTCCAGGCTTTGGGATGGGGCCAGAAATGAGGGGTTCAGGGTGCAGGACGAGGCTCCAGGCTGGGGCAGGGAGTTGGAGGGGGTGAGGGCTCCAGCTGGAACTGTGGGCTCTGGGGTGGGGCTGGGGATGAGGGATTTTGGGTGCAGGAGGGGGCACAAGGTTGGGGCAGGGGATTGGGGCACAGGCTTACCTCGGGTGGCTCCCAGTCAGCGGTTCAGTGGGGCTAAGGCAGGCTCCCTCCCTATCCTGGCTCCGTGCAGCACACTGGAAGCGGCCATCAGGTCCGGCTCCTAGGTTGGGGTGCCAGGAGTCTAGGTGTGCTGCTCTCTCCCACAGGCACTGCCCCCCCAGCTCCCATTGGCTGCGGTTCCCAGCCAATGGGAGTGCGGAGCCGGTGCTCAGGGTGGGGGCAGCTCATGGAGCCCTGTGGCTCCCCGCCTAGCAGTTGGACCTGCTGGCCATTTCTGGGGCACAGCATGGTACCAGGACAGATAGGGACTAGCCCGCCTTAGCTCGCAGCACCGCTGACCGGACTTTTAACGGCCTGGTCGGCGGTGCTGACTGGAGTCGCCAGGGTACCTTTTCGACCGGGGGTTCTGGTCGAAAACCAGTCACCTGGCAACCCAAGCAGAGTATCAAAGCTGTTAACGCCTATGGAATGAAAGACTTGAGAGGCAATTGCAACAAGTGTCTTAGGGAAATGTCCTAGGATGAACTACTAAAAGCTAGTAGCCTGATCTCCAAAGGAGCTGAACATCTGTAGTCTCCATTGACTTCATTGGGATTTACATGGGCTCATCACTTCCGAAAATCAGGTCGCTGATTTATTGCTTGTGGTGCTGATGATCCACAGACAAGCCTGTAGCTGAGCAAATCAGTGCATATCAGATTTGTACATGATAGAAAGCCTTTGTATTCTTTTGCTGATATAAACTTGGCATTACAAAGGAAATGAAAACAACTGAAGGAGTTCAGCTTTGGGATCTCAAGGGTGAAAAGCTCAGATCCAGGCTGAATTTAGATGGTGCAGCAGTGAATATGGGCTCCTCAAATGGAGTCCAGGCCAAGTTTAGATCACAACTCTATTATTGTGCAGTGCCCCAACCACTGCCTGGAGCTTGCTATTCTGTATCCTTGAAAGGATTTTCATTAACTTAAATCATAACATTTGAAACTCTTTCAAAATAAATTCAAATGTTTTCGGTCCCAAAAGATGGCAACTTCAAGCCAAGATTTACCCAATTCCTTGAAAACATTAGTTAATCCACAAACTCTGTCAAGTCTGATGATCAGATGCTTTTTTTTTATCCTAAGACCAGTTAGGTCAGGGGTGGGCAACTACAGCCTGTGGGCCACATCCAGCCCGCCAGCCATTTTAATATGGCCGTCAAGCTCCCACTGGGGAGCGGAGTCAGGGGCTTGCCCTGCTGCAGAGCTCCAGCTGGGGGGCAGGGTTGGGGGGCCACTCCGCGTGGCTCCCAGAAGCAGTGGCATGTCCCTCTTCAGACTCCTATGCATAGGGGCAGCCAGGGGCTTCCACTCTGTATGCTGGCGCCACCCTTGCAGCTCTTATTGGCCGGGAACTGCTGCCAATGGGAGCTGCAGGAGCTACACCTGTGGATGGGGAAGCACACAGAAGAACCTCTTGGCAGTGCCTCCGTGTAGGAGCCAGAGGGGGGACATGCTGCTGCTTCCCGGAGTTGCTTGAGGTAAGCACCACCCTGAGCCTGCACCCCTAAGCCAACCCCCTGCCCCAGCCTTGATCCCCCTCCCACCCTCCGAAATCCTCAGTCCCAGCCCGGAGCACCCTCCTGCACCCCAAACCCCTCATCCCCAGACCCGCCACAGCCCTGATCCCCCTCCTCCCAAACCCCTCGGTCCCAGCCCGGAGCACCCTCCTACCCCCAAACCCTTCATCCGCAGCCCTCACCCCACCTCACCCCTGCACCCCAGCCCGGAAACCCCTCCCATACCCTGAACTCCTCATTTCTGGCCCCTACCCCAGAGCCCACAGCCCTAGCCAGAGCCCTCATCCCCTCCCGCACCCCAACCTCAATTTCGTGAGCATTCATGGCCCGCCTTACAATTTCCATACCCAGATGTAGCCCTCCAGCGAAAAAGTTTGCCCCGGTTAGGTAGTGGTGTGAAGGCCTCTGTTTTGACTTTATCTGAGTTGTGCGAAGTGGGAAAAAGAAGCACAATATACTTTTCATTGTTTCATCATGCACTAATACGACTTCCCTTGTAGGCTCTATGTTGTCTCTAGTGATAGAGTTTAGTTAATGTATTTTGTGAACTTGAATTTTTACCTCAGAATGCTGCCAAGTAGTTTCTCAATTTGACTTTTACTATTGACGATTCTAGTAGAAAATCAAGCTAGCATGCTGTGTCCGTTGTGGTTAGATTAATTTTAACGGGCATTCTGCAGAATCATGTTGCAAAGCAATTGAGTGAAGGGAGAGGTAGAGTAAAAATCTAGGACCATAAAATCTAGAATCAGGTATAAAAGCTTTTGAGATGGAAAGGGAGGAGATTAGTTAGAAACAACTGTCTGAAGCAAAATGATCACTTAGTTAAAACTATCTAAAAATACTAATAATTCACTATACAATTTGGTATAATTTTCATTGCTTATATAGAGTTATATAGTATTGTTCATTGATAGATCTGAAAGCACATTATAAAGGTGAATAAATATAAAAATCTTTATTTCACAGCTGGGGAAACCAAGGTGTTGAGAGTTTCAGGCCAAAATTTAAAGAAGGGTTCCTTCATTTTGGGGTTCACAAACTGAGATATGCTGACAACCTACAGCCCCTACTGACATCAGTTGAATTTGTGAGTGCTTAGCACCTTGTGGGTATCAAAGTGGAGATTCAAAAATTAACTTAATGTATTTGAAAATTTGAGAGATTATTATTTGCCCTCAGTCATTCCAGTGAGCCAGTGGGAGAGCTCAGAATGAATCCAGGTCTCCTGACGCCCAGATCAGGGCACATTAGGGTGACCAGATAGTAAGTAAGAAAAATCAGGACAGGTGGTGGAGGGTAATAGGCACCTATGTAAGAAAAAGCCCCAAATATCTGGACTGTCCCTATAAAACTGGGACATCTGGTCACCCTCACCCTAGGGCACATTTTCCGAAGAGATCTGCAGAATTGAGGAAGGCACATTCTGTAGAATTTAATAAAAGTTTTTGCAGAATTCCTATCCCCTATTATTAGCATTCATTACTGTTCCATAGGAATAAAAAAAAAGTGACACTGAGTCAGGATTACAAGTCTAAAATACAATCCCACAGTCTGAAATGAATCCTGCTTGAGGTTATAATTTAGTGTATACTAAATGTAAAATAAGCAAATATAATGCCTATTAAATGTATTCATAGATTTGGCAAATTCATGCGTACATGTATTGTCTTCACAAAAGTATTTCACAATGTAATTGTTGTAGCTGGCTGAATGATCCTTTACTTAACTAGTTGATTTTCAGTTTTCCTCTGTACCTTCACTGTTAACATTTTACACAATATTTTGATCTTTTCTTTGTGTATTTGTGATTTGCATGTATTGCTATGCAGTGTGTTCATTCCTATACCAGTGATTGTTTCTTTTTTGGATGAGTAGAAATAATTGAATATTCGGAAAAAGGAAAGTGAACTTTAATAGTAATAATATTGTACTCTATTTTGTTAGCATAAGCCTATTTTATTATAAATTACATTTTTAACTGTGTGAGTGGGTTTTTTTCCTAAAAAAGTATTTATTAATGGTCAGAGTACACCTCAGATTTTGAAATTAGAAACATTTGTGTTCACGATATATTTTTATTATTCATTCTTATGAATACATAATTCCTACTCTAACACTCGGCATATTTATAATTGAGGGCTTTAAAGGTAAGATTTGTAATGATAGTTTTGTAGGTGGGAGGCTTAAAACTGAGTGCACCATATTTATATAGTATTTTTGCATAAGTTTGTTCTATTGTCTTAGACATATTTTGTTTTTACAGTCATTACATGAGACAGATACTGGAAGCTCTACGTTACTGTCATGATAATAACATAATTCACAGGGATGTGAAGGTAAGTCTTTTATCATTTCCACAATAAACATATCCTGCCTACTTTGAAAGCTCTCTGTAATTTAGGGTAAAATGGGTGTTTGTATGCAGGAGAAACATAATTGGTGCTAGCAGCATTGATACTTTAAGGAAAATCTCTTGATTTTTGTCAGCATAAAAATATTTAATAATTCTTTATTCACATGTTATATATGTATGTGACTGTAATTTAATTTGAAAGTCATTATATGACTTCCGAGTCCTGAATATTCATATAATTTCTGCTTGTGAATTTCATTAAAGAAAATTTGAGATTTACTAAATTGTATAAATTAAACTGAAATTGGTAGAAGATTTAATTACTTCATCTTTGTGACTGTGTTCAGCAAAAACTAAATCTCCAGAGATGTTCGTGCTTAAATGAAATGTCTGTTATATTACCTTTTTTTAAGCTAGCCAACTAATTTAAAATACTCTTCTAAACATTTCCCCAGTTATCAATAGATCCTTTACATGTGCACACATTATTTGGAAAAGTAGAATTTTTCATTTTTAAAAACAATTTATGTATATAATCAAAATTCCATGTTTTCCGTGTTCATTAATCTAATCTTCTGGAGTGAGTTTTGGTCAGTTCCTGTTGCCTAGTCAAGGAGGGCCCTGATTCTGATAAGACTCTGGTCATTAATGGTAAATAATAACTTATTGGTTGCTATTCACATAAACAGTTGTGTTAGAAATTTTTAACAGGAAACCTTTTTTGCGAATTTCATTTTTAAGATGGATATTTCCACCAGTCTTCCCTAATAGGTTGTTTCCATCCATACTGAGACAATGGGCAGTTCAAGCACTTTGATGTGAACATAGAACTGTAAGCCATCACATTCTGCTTCCTGACAGAAACTTCTTTCCAAACCTATGTAGATAAAACACATCAGTTCAGGAACTGTATATTTGTTTACCCTTTGTGTAACATACAAACTGTTAAGGCAAGCAACTTTGAGAGTCATCACAGAAAAAAAAATAGCTGCATCTATGTAGAACTACATAGCTCTTCAGATATTGAGCATGGTTTGGTGTGGTGGTGGTAAGTCATACAAAAAATTCTCAGGTAAGACATGTTTGACTGTTTCACTTCATTAACACCCTCTTTCTGTACTGGTGAGGAGAACTGAGGAGTGAAGGAAGGGAAAGGGAGGATAAGGAGAAGAAATAATGAGCAAAATGTGAAGGGATATCATCCAAATCTGTTTGTTTGTTATTGAAGGATCCCCATGTGGAACACCTGTTTTTTCTGAAGGATTCATCTTCAAAGGATTAGAACATAGAGTTTATTATAATACTTAGTCCTGCCGTGAGTGCAGGGGACTGGACTAGAAGACCTCTCAAGATCCCTTCCAGTCCAATGACGCAGCTAGGTGGACGGAAGAATGCTTCCGTCATTTGGGGACATGGAGCTCCTGCAGCATTGGAAAAACCCCTTCCAGTGCTGTAAACTGAATCTACACTACTACAAGATTATGCTAGTATAGCTCAGCACCACAGCTGTGTCACTGTAATTAGTTCAGTGGCCTAGGTTGGGAGGCTCTTTGGAATTATGGGATAAGCCTGTTAACTGGATGCCTTTGCTAAAATGCTGGACACTGAAATAGCTGACAACTAAATAGTATCTGTTTGGTTTCAGAGTTTTATAAAAAAAACTAATTGAAATGAATGGGACTGTTCAAACCTCTCATAGCTACTTTTATATGATATGCAGACTCACAAAAACAACACTGGATCAGTTTTCACTGACTCCATTCATGTTTTCAGTTATCTAGAAACAAAAAAGCTTATATTCCACAGAAAAGGAAAGGGCAAGAGGTGGCATCTCTGCCACAGAATTATGAAATTCCTGGGACTCTGGTGATATCCTTTTAAAGCCAGAATAAGTCATTCATATATATGTGTGGTGGTGGTGATTAAAGTCAATAAAAAAAAAGAAAGACTAGCCATTGTGTATAACATTAACCTCACCTTTAAGTGTCCAAAGTATAGTGATCTGCTCTCTTTGTTTCCATGACAGAACTGTTAGTTTTTAGTATTCAGGGGGGAAATCTTGACATAAAAAATTATGAAGCACTGAGGGCCAGATTCAGTAAAATAACCATTTTCCATGTCATCTAGCTTTAAAAATATCAAAATCAAGCAGGTTTTTTGTTGAATCTGGTCCTGTGTGTTACAGTATATCAATCAGATTGCATGGCTGGTTGAACATTTCTAGCGTTCCCATCTGCCAGTGAATGTAATTTACACTTTACCCAAAAGTTCTTCAAGAAGCTATTGTGGAAATATAGTAATTTCATGTTCAGGGGTAGAATCCTGTCATAGATTTAAAACATCTAAGAAAATAAAAATAAATGAACCACTCTCTTCAATGCGGAGTAGTTAAAAGTGAGCTGTTCCTAAGATTGTTACTAACATATGCAGTGTGTTACCTGTTCACCATCTTCTACATTTATAAAATAAAGTTAAGTGGCAAGATTTGTCAGCAACGCACAATTATCTAATTAGTAAAATCTATGGAGGAGAGTGAAGAACTGCAGAATGATCAAATAAACTGAGTGACTAGGCAATGCAGTTTCCAATAAAGTTCACCATAGACAGGTATAATTAACTGGAATAAATAATTTAAACTGATTTTGCATACTGAGTTCTCAGTTAACTGCAATACCTCAGGATAGAGCTCTAGGTGTCACTATACAGATAATGTTTTTAAAGGAAGCTAGCAGTCTAAATGACCAATGTCAATTTTACCTGAATAGATTGAGTAAATGTTGTCTGTAAAGTGGAATGAAGCGCATTTGATTTTTGGTAAATAAAATATTAAATAATTTAGGATTACCAGTGCTCTATCCACTTTGCACTTTTTAAAGTTTGTAGGTATTGGATTACAACTCACTCAGTAAAACCTGTTGTACACTTGAAAGTTATACTGGTATAACTGTTGGGTAGGGGTATGATTTAAAAAAATAACACCTTATATAGGCATACTGGAACAAGCCCTAGAGTGGATGCAGTTATACCAGTATAGTTATTCCCTATTACTGTGTGAAAATAACTGTGCTGATATAAAGTGCCTTTTTACCATAGGCATAATTTGACTGCTATATTTCAGGGGGCAGGCAGCATGCATGCTCACCAAAGCCAGTTCCCCTTGCTCACTTGTTCTCTTCCCCTGCCTGGAATGTACCTGGGCTGCCGGTGCTGGGGGAGGGCACGGGCCAGCTTAACGGGAGAGCCCAAACTGCTGCTGTCCGCTGTGGCAACCTGAGTGTGGGAATTGCGGCCACTCTGGCAACAGCTGTTGCAGTGATGCTGCCTTACTGTTGCCTTCAGGTGCTGCTGTGGCCATCTTCCTGCTGGGGCTGCTGCTGTTGTCGCTGCCAAGGGGAGATTGCATCCTGGGATCATAGAATCATAGAATATCAGGGTTGGAAGGGACCACAGGAGGTCATCTAGTCCAACCCCCTGCTCAAAGCAGGACCAATCCCCAATTAAATTATCCCAGCCAGAGCTTTGTCAAGCCTGACCTTAAAAACTTCTAAGGAAGGAGATTCTACCACCTCCCTAGGTAACGCATTCCAGTGTTCCACCACCCTCCTAGTGAAAAAGTTTTTCCTAATATCCAACCTAAACTTCCCCCACTGCAACTTGAGACCATTACTCCTTGTCCTGTCCTCTTCTACCACTGAGAATAGTCTAGAACCATCCTCTCTGGAACCCCCTTTCAGGTAGTTGAAAGCAGCTATCAAATCCCCCCTCATTCTTCTCTTTGGCAGACTAAACAATCCCAGTTCCCTCAGCCTCTCCTCATAAGTCATGTGTTCCAGACCCCTAATCATTTTTGTTGCCCTTCACTGGACTCTCTCCAAGCCACTTCTCCCCACCACCCCGCTTTTTCTCTCCACTGTCCCTGCCCTAGCCCCATTCCCCTATCCTCTTCTCTTCCCCCTGCCCATTTCCCTTCCCCACTTTCTCTTCCTCCACCCCACCCCCTACCCCCCCAGGCACTCACCATTCTACAGGAAACAGGATGGTGGCCATGAAGGATACCCATAGAAGGCAATGACAATGGATACTAGGAGCTGGCGGGAGGCGGCATCCAATTACAGAGGCAGTGACCTGGAGTGGCCACTCTCGACAGAAGAAGCAGCTCTGTCCTTCCCTTTCTGCTCCACACCCGGCCCTGGCTGTTGGGGAGAGGGGCCGAGCGAGCCAGAAACATGCTGGCAGGAGGCACAGCGTGGAAGGGCAGAGCCCGCAGCGGGATGAGCAGAGCAGCTCAGCGCTCACAGAAATCGGAGAAGGGAAGTCACATACACCCCTCGTGCCTCAGTTCTGTTTGGGGGGGCAATGCCTCCTTGACCCACCAAACTACTCCCATGATATCACTGTATCCACTGGCACCACTTTAACTATATTGATATAGTTAAAGCAATACAGCTTTCTAGTGTAGACAGGGCCTAACAGTTACAAAGCCTCTTATACATCCCAGGTGAGATTCTGGGTTATGCCTCTAATAGATGCAGCAGTGAACTTGTGGCCCAGAGGGAGTATAGGGCTAAAGTAGCTTCAAGGCACTTTTGTACCTTCCTGATTCTGGCCTGTTCTGGGGGCTGAAGTGCCCCTACCATAACTTACCCCCCCAGGGTGTCTAAATTATGGAAGCTTGTTTCCAGCTTCCTATAAGCAAGAGTGCTACCCAGAATCTCTGCAGTGCTATGTGCCGCACCCCAACCTCAATGCATCCCTCCTGCCTCCAGCCACATTCCCTATTCCAAGAGGTAAGAGTGGGTCCTCAAAAAATAGGCTGTGGCTGTCTTCCTCATTTCATGCAGTGAGGGGATATCACCAAATGCAGATAACATCAAGAGAGTATGTGCTGGGGTATCACCTTGAGCATGAATCAGTCACTGGAGGCTTCAGGCATTTAAGGTATAAAGAAGCTGTTAAAACATATGCATAAAGCACTCAGCTGCTATTATGTCTCTGCACAGTACACATGTTTTTGTTCCCCATACATATTGCCTTTTTTTGATGGGTTTCCCAGGAAGGATGATGGGAGGAAATCCATCCACTGACAGCATCTGAGACTACCAGATGTTTCACAATGAAGTCTACAAAGCAATTGAGCATAGGCCCCAGATGCTAGGCACTAAGGCTTACCCCAAGATTTAGCAATAGGGTTGGGCGCAAGCCACCAAAATGATTTCACTGTGTTCTCAATAATTGAAATAAATCTGGAATCTTCCTCTAAAAGCAAGAAGTACCAGGGCGACTCTTCTGCAATTCATAATTGTCAGAGATATAGCTAATTTTAAAAAATAAATAACTATTCCTTTGTCTGCCTCCACAGTCTTGTGTTTCTCATTAACAATGTTGGGATTTATAATATTAAAAATAGTACTTATATTACTAAGGGCAGGTCTACACTACGGGGTTAAGTCGACCTTAGCTACGCAACACTAGTTACATGAATAATGTAGCTGGAGTCAGTGTAGCTTAGGTTGACTTATTGCGGTGTCTACACCGCACTGGATCGACAGGAGAAACTTTCCCATTGACTTACCTTATGCTTCTCATTCCGGTGGAGTACCAGAGTAGATGGGAGAGCAATCAGTGGTCGATTTAGCGGGTCTTCACTAGACCTGCTAAATCAATCCACATAAGTGTAGACATGTTGTGAGTTATAGAAGAACTCTCTCTCATGTTCAATACTTAAGGCAGTTAAAAGGATGACATATGCAGTAACAAAAACTGCACGTTTCGAGTACTATATTTTTGTGACCTTGAAGATTTTGGAGTTACATATTTGAGGGTCTGAGATAAATTTATCATGAAGTCTTGACAGTTCTATTGAGTCATATCTGAATAGGTGGAAAAGCTTGTGAAACTTGATGAAAACAGGATGCAAGCTGCTAATATGTCTTTTAAATCTGAAAGTTTTCAAGCAGTTATTGAAGAGAAATAGAGATTCATCTCAGGTCTGGTCTATGCTACTGAGTTAAGTCAGCGCAGTGCAGCTTACGTCAACCTAACTATGGAGGTGTCTACACTTAAATTTTTCTCCCTCTGATGTAACTGCCCCACTATGCTGACTTAACTCCACGTTCACGAGTGCCTAAGCCCTGGTCTACACTACGACTTTAGGTCGGATTTAGCAGCATTAGATCGGTTTAGCCCTGCACCCGTCCACACTAAGAAGCCATTTTTTCCGACTTTAAGGGCTCTTAAAACCAGTTTCTGTACGCCTCCCCGACAAGTGGATTAGCACTGAAATCGACCTTGCTGGGTCCAATTTGGGGTAGTGTGGACACAATTCGACAGTATTGGTTTCCGGGACCTATCCCAGAGTGCTCCATTGTGACCGCTCTGGACAGCACTCTCAACTCAGATGCACTGGCCAGGTAGACAGGAAAAGCCCCACGAACTTTTGAATTTCATTTCGTATTTGGCCAGTGTGGCGAGCTGATCTGCACAGGTGACCATGCAGTCTCAGAATCGCAAAAGAGCTCCAGCATGGACCAAATGGTAGGTACTGGATCTGATCGCTCTATGGGGAGACGAATCTGTGCCATCAGAACTCAGCTCGAAAAGACGAAATGCCAAAATATTGGAAAAAATCTCCAAGGGCATGAAGGACAGAGGCTGTAACAGGGACCCACAGCAGTACCGCATGAATCTTAAGGAGCTCAGGGAAGCCTACCAAAGAACCAGAGAAGCAAACGGCTGCTCCGGGTCAGAGCCCCAGACATGCTGCTTCTATGATGACCTGCATGTCATTTTAGGGGGTGCCCCTACAGCTACCCCAGCCCTGTGCGTGGACTCTGTCGATGGACTGTCACGCAACAGGGATGCGGATTTTGGGGACAAGGAAGATGAGGAGGAGGAGGAGGTTGAAGCACAGAGAGCAAGTGGAGAAACTGTTTTCCCCGACAGCCAGGAACTGTTTTTCACCCTGGATCTAGTACCCTCCAACCCACTGAAGGTGGGCTCCCAGACCTAGAAGGCAGAGAAGGGACCTCTGGTGAGTGTACCTTTGTAAATATAATACATGGTTTAAAAGCAAGCGTGTTTAATGATTAATTTGCCCTGAAGACTTGGGATGCATTCGCGGCCAGTAACACTACTGCAAAAGTCTGTTAATGTGTATAGGGATGGAGCGGAAATCCTCCAGGGATATGTCAGTGAAGCTCTCCTGCATGTACTCCCAAAGCCTTTGCAAAAGGTTTCTGGGGAGGGCAGCCTTATTCCATCCTCCATGATAGGGCACATTACCATGGCAGGCCAGGAGCACGTATTCTGGAATCATTGCATAACGAAGTATGGCAGTGTATTGTCGCGGTCTTTGCTGGCATTCAAGCAACATCCGCTCTTTATCCCTCTGTGTTATCCTCAGGAGAGTGATATCATTCATGGTCACTTGGTTGAAATAGGGGAATTTTATTCAGAGGTGGCCGATCCTGCTGGGCTGTTTGCCTGTGGCTGAACAGAAATCATCCCCGCTGTTAGCGACGCGGTGGGGTGGAGGGGTAAAGCGATTATCCCAGAGAATTGGGTGTGGGGGGGGAGGCGGGGACGTTACTTGGGTTTGTGCTGCACGTTAACCCGAAAACTGCAGCCCCTCCTTTTAAATGGCCGACCTATTTTAAAGGGCCAACCCAATGGGTGCTTGGTATGTGAAATGAGGGCGCTGCTGTTGGAAACGATTCCCACATGTTATGAAGGTTAAAGAAGCAAAAAGACTGTGGCTTACTATGTCTGCCTGCAAGCCGAATTCTGTTGCCCGCTGGCCCTGCGTGTATGGTTTCTCGCACCATACTGGCAGGCCCTTGATATAAGAGGCAAAATGTAATGTTAACAGCTTGGGTCACCATGAAAGAGACTACCCATTGTTCTCTAAAATGTCTCTTTTTAAAGACTAATCTCCCTTTTTTTCCCTCCCGCAGCTGCAAATGTTTCAACGGTCCATGTATCATCTCTGACCCAGAGGCTATCAAAGATTAGAAGCTGAAAAAAACACACTCACAATGAAATGTTCTCTGAGCTCATGCAGGCCTCCCACTCTGAAAGAGCCCAGCAGAATGCGTGGAGGGAGACAATGCCAGAGTCCAGGAAAGCACAAAATGACCGTGAGGACAGGAGGCGGCAGCATGATGAGAGGAGGCAGGATGCAATGCTGAGGCTACTGGAGGATCAAACTGATATGCTCCGGCATATGGTTGAGGTGCAGGAAAGGCAAGCTGGAGCACAGACCTCCACTACAGCCCCTGTGTAACCAACCACCCTCCTCCCCAAGTTCCATAGCCTCATCCCCCAGCCACCCAAGAATACGGTGGTGGGGCCTCTGGGCACCCAACCATTCCACCCCAGAGGACTGCCCAAGCAACAGAAAGCTGGCATTCAATAAGTTTAGAAGTGAAGTGTGGCCTTGTCCTTCCATCCTCCCCTCCTCTACCACCCCACCCGGTGCTTCCATCCTCCCCTACCCCTCCCGGGCTACCTTGGCAGTTATCCCCCCATTTGTGTGACGAATTAATAAAGAATGCATGAATTTGAAACAAGAATGGCTTTATTGCCTCTGCAAGCAGTGATCAAAGGGGAGAGGAGAGGTCAGTTGGCTTACAGGGAAGTAGGGTGAACCAAGGGGGTGGATTTTCATCAAGGAGAAACAAACAGAACTTTCACACCATAGCCTGGCCAGTCATGAAACTGGTTTTCAAAGCTTTTCTGATGCGCAGCGCACCCTGCTGTGCTATTCTAACTGTCTGGCTGCATGTAATCAGCCGCCAGGCAATTTGCCTCAACTCCCACCCTGCCATAAACGTCTCCTCCTTACTCTCTCAGATATTGTGGAGCACACAGCAAGTAGTAATAACGATGGGAATATTGGTTTCGCTGAGGTCTAACCAAGTCAGTAAACTGCGCCAGCGCGCTTTTAAATGTCCAAATGCACATTCTACCACCATTCTGCACTTGCTCAGCCTATACTTGAACAGCTCCTGACTACTGTCCAGGGTGCCTGTGTAGGGCTTCATGAGCCATGGCATTAAGGGGTAGTCTGGGTTCCCAAGGATAACTATAGGCATTTCAACATCCACAACGGTTGTTTTCTGGTCTGGAAAGTAAGTCCCTTGCTGCAGCTGTTCATACAGACCAGAGTTCCTGAAGATGCGAGCATCATGTACCTTTCCTAGCCATCCCATGTTGATTTTGGTGAAACGTCCCTTGTGATCCACCAGTGCTTGCAGCACCATTGAAAAGTACCCCTTTCAGTTTGTGTACTGGCTGCCAAGGTGGGCCGGTCCCAAGATAGGGATATGCGTTCCGTCTATGGCCCCACCACAGTTAAGGAATCACACTGCAGCAAAGCCATCCACTATGACCTGCACATTTCCCAGAGTCACTGCTCTTGATAGCAGCAAATCAATGCTTGTGTTGGCTACTTGGATCACAGCAGCCCCCACAGTAGATTTGCCTACTCCAAATTGATTCCCAACTGACCGGTAACTGTCTGGCATTGCAAGCTTCCACGGGGCTGTTGCCACTCGCTTGTGAACTGTGAGGGCTACTCTCATCTTGGTATTCTTGTGCTTTTAGGGCAGGGGAAAGCAAGTCACAAAGTTCTATGAAAGTGCCCTTACGCATGCGGAAGTTTCGCAGCCACTGGGGATCATCCCAGACCTGCAACACTATGTGGTCCCACCACTCTGTGCTTGTTTCCCGGGCCCAGAATCGGTGTTCCACGGCATGAGCCTGCCCCATTGCCACCATGATGGCTAAATTGCCGGGGCCTGTGCTTTGAGAGAAGTCTGTGTCCATGTCCTCATCACTCTCATCACCATGCTGTCATCGCATCCTCGCCTGCTTTTGCAGGTTCTGGTTCTGCGTATACTGCACCATAATGCGCAAGGTGTTTACAATGCTCATAACTGCTGTGGTGATCTGAGCAGGCTCCATGCTTGCCATGGTATGGTGTCTGCAGGAGAGCAGAGTTGCAGGGGAAGCGGTGGATGACGACGATGATGACAGTTAGCAGTCCTACTGCACCGTCTGCTGCCAGGACACAACAGCTGAGCGGGCTGCACGCTTGCCGTGGTATGGCGAGACAAGAGCAGCCGAGCAGAGTTGCAGCAGGAGTGGCCCTGCGAGACCAGCAGGAGAGTGGAGTGCCAGCGGAAGCGGTGGATGACGACGGTCATATAGAGGACCTGTGAGATGGATTCATAGCATCAGGAGAGCAAGAGAGCAGAGTGGCAGCGGAAGTGGTGGATGAAGACAGTTAGCAGTCCTACTGCTCCATCTGCTGAAAGCAGTATGGCGTCCGCACAGAAAAAAAGCGCGAAACGATTGTCCACCATTGCTTTCACGGCCAGGAGGTGCGACTGACGACATCTACCCAAAACCACCCGTGACAATGTTTTTACCCCATCAGGCATTGGGAACTTAACCCAGAATTTCAATGGGCGGCGGAGACTGCGGGAACTGTGGGATAGCTACCCACAGTGCAACGGTCCGAAAGTCGACGCTAGCCTCTGTACTGTGGATGCGCTTAGTGCATTAGTGTGGGGACATACCCAGTCGACTGTAGAAAATCGCTTTCTAAAAAACCGACGTCTATAAATTCAACCTAATTTCGTAGTGTAGACATACCCACAGAGTAAAGGTCGAAGTAGTTAGGTCAGTGTAGATGCTGCATTGTATATGTCGACCGTTACAGGCTTTCAGGAGCTGTCCCACAATGCCCCATACTGACAGTACAATTGATACAGGCGCTTGTGGTGATGATGCGCACCACCAACATGAGGAGCAAAGTGTAGACATGCACAAGCGATGTAAATACTGCAGTGGCTGAATGCCAACATAAATTAAGTTGACTAATTTTGTGGTGTAGACATGGCCTCGGGGGGAAAAATGAGCTATTGCTTAAGTATTGTATAATCACGTTGATATATGCCATTCATATAGGCATAATCTATAAAGAGCTGTATTTCTTTAATGTTAGAGGCGCATATAAAATCTGTTGTTGCACAAGCTGTTCAACTGAATTTTAAAATGTTTCTGCAGTAAAACATGTAAGTTTACTGTTGATTTGTTTAACATATATATATTTTTCTTAAACTAAGATATAAACATATAGCATTTTGTATTGCTGCATATTGTGTAAAAGTATGTAATGAAAATATTTTTTAATAGTTCAAACATAAGAATGGATTACGGTCATAGCAAGAACCTTAACAGTAAATTTCCAGATTTTTGTTTGTTTTGCAGTTAAATGCTCAGACTTAATGTGGTACATAGAGTGTGGGGGTGGGGTGGTGCATGTGGGGCATGCACATATGTTGAATAAAATATAGTGTACAGTTAGATTATCTGAGTGTCTTGAGTGACACCCAAACCATCAAACAGTTGATGTTTTGTCAGAGGAATTTGGCCTTTATACAGAGTTTTGATTTTGGTAATAAAAACAAATTGAATGTAACCCGGAGTTGAGAAGGTTTGTGGTTGTTTAAGCTGTGCAAAAATCCAAAGAGTGGCCAGTGAAACAGATAAATCTGCTAAAGTATAATCCACAATATGTAGGCTCCTGCCTTCTTCAGATAGCAAAAGATGCATCTCAGTAGCTCTGAAACTGATGGAACAGAAAATGGTTTTTCCAAAAAGTACAGCTACATATTATACTGTTACATGGCACCTCCAAAAGCCAATATTTGAGGCAATGGATTATTGTATACAGATGGAAGTATTGTTTTTTGTGTTAAACTTGTCATGACAGTATTTTAAGATGAGAGAACCAGACTTTTTTTATGTTGAACAAGTCCTGATGCTTTTTTGGTGTCTAAATCTAGTATAGAGGTCACTGTAAATATATGTACAGTATACTTAAGAAAAATCTTTCTTTAGTTTAAAAATCATTACCTTTGGCAGATTTCACTTTTGTTTTCTGTACTTTGGAGGCAGTTAGATGTTTCACTGATCACCAGAGTTGAAACAAGCTGAACATATGAGAGGCTTGGTTTTGACGCTTCTCAAAGACAGGATTTTGATATGTTCTCGCAGTGGACACTGGCATAATATATCTGAGATACTAATAATTTTTCTGTAGAGGATTTGATTTTACTCCTGTTTTTTTGACTGACATAAAACAAAAGAACAAACAAATTGCTGAGCTTCACAGGGAACAATTTTGAGAAAAGGCACAAAGAAACAGTGCTTGTGGATTTCAATGGGGTGGTGGTGGTGGTTCTCTTGGAAATTTCTATTATAAAAGACTGTTCTCTTAGCCTGGTCTACACTAGGACTTTAGGTCGAATTTAGCAGCGTTAAATCGATGTAAACCTGCACCCGTCCACACGATGAAGCCCTTTATTTCAACTTAAAGGGCTCTTAAAATCGATTTCCTTACTCCACCCCTGACAAGTGGATTAGCGCTTAAATCGGCCTTGGCGGCTCGAATTTAGTGCACTGTGGACACAATTCGACGGTATTGGGCTCTGGGAGCTATCCCAGAGTGCTGCATTGTGACCGCTCTGGACAGCACTCTCAACTCAGATGCACTGGCCAGGTAGATAGGAAAAGAACTGCGAACTTTTGAATCTCATTTCCTGTTTGGCCAGAGTGGCAAGCTGCAGGTGACCATGCAGAGCTCATCTGCAGAGGTGACCATGATGGAGTCCCAGAATCTCAAAAGAGCTCCAGCATGGACCAAACGGGAGGTACGGGATCTGATCACTGTATGGGGAGAGGAATCCGTGCTATCAGAACTCCGTTCCAGTTTTCGAAATGCCAAAACCTTTGTCAAAATCTCCCAGGGCATGAAGGACAGAGGCCATAACAGGGACCCGAAGCAGTGCCGCGTGAAACTGAAGGAGCTGAGGCAAGCCTACCAGAAAACCAGAGAGGCGAACGGCCGCTCCGGGTCAGAGCCCCAAACATGCCGCTTCTATGATGAGCTGCATGCCATTTTAGGGGGTTCAGCCACCACTACCCCAGCCGTGTTGTTTGACTCCTTAAATGGAGATGGAGGCAACACAGAAGCAGGTTTTGGGGACGAAGAAGATGATGATGATGATGAGGTTGTAGATAGCTCACAGCAAGCAAGCGGAGAAACCGGTTTTCCCAACAGCCAGGAACTGTTTCTCACCCTGGACCTGGAGCCAGTACCCCCTGAACCCACCCAAGGCTGCCTCCTGGACCCGGCAGGCGGAGAAGGGACCTCCGGTGAGTGTACCTTTTAAAACACTATACATGGTTTAAAAGCAAGCATGTGAAAGGATTACTTTGCCCTGGCGTTTGCGGCTCTCCTGGATGTACTCCCAAAGCCTTTGCAAAAGGTTTCTGGGGAGGGCAGCCTTATTGCGTCCTTCATGGTAGGACACTTTACCACTCCAGGCCAGTAACACGTACTCGGGAATCATTGTACAACAAAGCATTGCAGTGTATGTTTGCTGGCGTTCAAACAGCATCCGTTCTTTATCTCTCTGTGTTATCCTCAGGAGAGTGAGATATAATTCATGGTCACCTGGTTGAAATAGAGTGCTTTTCTTCAGGGGACACTCAGAGGAGCCCGTTCCTGCTGGGCGTTTTGCCTGTGGCTAAACAGAAATGTTCCCCGCTGTTAGCCACGGTGAGGGGGGAGGGTTGAGGGGGTAGCCACTCGGTGGGGGGAGGCAAAATGCGACCTTGTAACGAAAGCACATGTGCTATGTATGTAATGTTAACAGCAAGGTTTACCCTGAAAGAGTGTAGCCACTGTTTTATAAAATGTCTTTTTAAATACCGCTGTCCCTTTTTTTTTCTCCACCAGCTGCATGTGTTTCAATGATCAAAGGATCTTCTCCTTCCCAAAGGCTAGTGAAGATTAGAAAGAAAAAAAAACGCACTCGAGATGAAATGTTCTCCGAGCTCATGCTGTCCTCCCACACTGACAGAGCACAGACGGATGCGTGGAGGCAAATAATGTCAGAGTGCAGGAAAGCACAAAATGACCAGGAGGAGAGGTGGCGGGCTGAAGAGAGTAAGTGGCGGGCTGAAGACAGGGCTGAAGCTCAAATGTGGCGGCAGCGTGATGAGAGGAGGCAGGATTCAATGCTGAGGCTGCTGGAAGACCAAACCAGTATGCTCCGGTGTATGGTTGAGCTGCAGCAAAGGCAGCTGGAGCACAGACTGCCACTACAGCCCCTGTGTAACCAACCGCCCTCCTCCCCAAGTTCCATAGCCTCCACACCCAGATGCCCAAGAACGCGGTGGGGGGGCCACTGGCCAACCAGCCACTCCGCCACAGAGGATTGCCCAAAAAACAGAAGGCTGTCATTCAATAAATTTTAAAGTTGTAAACTTTTAAAGTGCTGTGTGGCATTTTCCTTTCCTCCTCCACCACCCCTCCAGGGCTACCTTGGTAGTCATCCCCCTATTTGTGTGATGAATGAATAAAGAATGCATGAATGTGAAGCAACAATGACTTTATTGCCTCTGCAAGCGGTGATCGAAGGAAGGAGGGGAGGGTGGTTAGCTTACAGGGAAGTAGAGTGAACCAAGGGGCGGGGGGTTTCATCAAGGAGAAACAAAGAGAACTTTCACACCGTAGCCTGGCCAGTCATGAAACTTGTTTTCAAAGCTTCTCTGATGCGTACCGCGCCCTCCTGTGCTCTTCTAACCGCCCTGGTGTCTGGCTGCGCATAACCAGCAGCCAGGCGATTTGCCTCAACCTCCCACCCCGCCATAAACGTCTCCCCCTTACTCTCACAGATATTTTGGAGCATACAGCAAGCAGTAATAACAGTGGGAATATTGGTTTCACTGAGGTCTAAGCGAGTCAGTAAACTGCGCCAGCGCGCCTTTAAACGTCCAAATGCACATTCTACCACCATTCTGCACTTGCTCAGCCTGTAGTTGAACAGCTCCTGACTACTGTCCAGGGTGCCTGTGTACGGCTTCATGAGCCCTGGCATTAAGGGGTAGGCTGGGTCCCCAAGGATACATATAGGCATTTCAACATCCCCAACAGTTATTTTCTGGTCTGGGAATAAAGTCCCTTCCTGCAGCTTTTGAAACAGAACAGAGTTCCTGAAGATGCAAGCGTCGTACCTTTCCCGGCCATCCCACGTTGATGTTGGTGAAACGTCCTTTGTGATCCACCAGAGCTTGCAGCACTATTGAAAAGTACCCCTTGCGGTTTATGTACTCGGCGGCTTGGTGCTCCGGTGCCAAGATAGGGATATGGGTTCCGTCTATAGCCCCACCACAGTTAGGGAATCCCATTGCAGCAAAGCCATCCACTATGACCTGCACATTTCCCAGGGTCACTACCCTTGATATCAGCAGATCTTTGATTGCGTGGGCTACTTGCATCACAGCAGCCCCCACAGTAGATTTGCCCATTCCAAATTGATTCCCAACTGACCGGTAGCTGTCTGGCGTTGCAAGCTTCCACAGGGCTATCGCCCCTGGCTTCTCAACTGTGAGGGCTACTCTCATCTTGGTATTCATGCACTTCAGGGCAGGGGAAAGCAAGTCACAAAGTTCCATGAAAGTGCCCTTACGCATGTGAAAGTTTCGCAGCCGCTGGGAATCGTCGCAGACCTGCAACACTATGCGGTCTCACCACTCTGTGCTTGTTTACCGAGCCCAGAATCGGCGTTCCACAGCATGAACCTGCCCCATTAGCACCATGATGCATGCATTGGCAGGGCCCATGCTTTCAGAGAAATCTGTGTCCATGTCCTGATCACTCACATGACCGCGCTGACGTCGCCTCCTCGCCCGGTATCGCTTTGCCAGGTTCTGGTGCTGCATATACTTCTGGATAATGCGTGTGGTGTTTAATGTGCTCCTAATTGCCAAAGTGAGCTGAGCAGCCTCCATGCTTGCCTTGGTATGGCGTCCGCACAGAAAAAAGGCACAGAACGATTGTCTGCCGTTGCTCTGACGAAGGGAGGGGCGACTGACGACATGGCTTACAGGGTTGGCTTCAGGGAGCTAAAATCAAGAAAGGGGTGGCTTTACATCAAGGAGTATTTCAGGCAGGACTTCACGGAGGGTTCCAATAAGAAATGGTTCACCTAAGTTGTTATTCTTATTGGAACAAGGAGGTTAGTCTGGCCTCTGATACATGGCTAGATTTACCTCACTGCACCTTCTCTGTGAGTGACTACAGTGTGACCTAGAGGAATGAGTCCCCTAGACGGGGGAGGGGGGATGCAAATGAGTACAAAACAAATCTGGTCTATTTCTTGTTTTGATCCACTCCATCTATCTTTTACATCTTTGGCTGGCAGCAGACGGTGCAGAAGGACTGCATGCCATCCACATCTCATGGCTGCTCGGCAGAAGCTGGTACAATACAACTGCTAGCCATCCTCATCTCTTGCCTGCCCGGCAGAAGATGGTACAATACGACTGCTAGCCATCCTCATCTCTTGCCTGCCCGGCAGAAGATGGTACAGTACGAGTGCTAGCAATCTGTATCGCCTGCCTGCTCACCATAAAACGGTTCAATAGGACTGACTGCAGGACTAAAGAGAATGACCTGGTCAAGTCACTCCAAATTTAGTCCCTGCGCCCATGTCTGCCCAGGCGCTCCCAGCCGACGTGGCCAGGAGCACCTCGGACACGACGATGACGGCTACCAGTCGTATTGCACCGTCTGCTGCCAGAAGGCAATGGGTTGCTGCTACTGTGTAGCAATGCCGTACTGCGTCTGCCAGCACCCAGGAGACATATGGTGACGGTTACCTGAGCGGGCTCCATGCTTGCTGTGGTATGGCGTCTGCACAGGTAACTCAGGAAAAAAGGCGCGAAACGATTGTCTGCCCTTGCTTTCACGGAGGGAGGGAGGGAAGGGGGGCCTGACGATATGTACCCAGAACCACCCGCAACAATGTTTTAGCCCCATCAGGCATTGGGATCTCAACCCAGAATTCCAATGGGCAGCGGAAACTGCGGGAACTGTGGGATAGCTACCCACAGTGCAACGCTCCGGAAGTCGACTCTAGCCTCGGTACTGTGGAAGCACTCCACCGAGTTAATGCACTTAGAGCATTTTCTGTGGGGATACACACACTCGAATATATAAAACCGATTTCTAAAAAACCGACTTCTATAAATTCGACCTGATTTCATAGTGTAGACATACCCTTAGTCTCCACAGTGAGCATTATAAAGTAAATTACTAGGGGCAAGTATTTAATCCAGCAAATAATTGTTTTAATATGTTCTAATCGTTTGTCAAAATTTTAATTTAAAATTACAGCCCTGAACTAAAAAGATGAACGTAAAAATCAAAGAGAATGTGATTTACTACTACTTTACAGAGTATTTGTCGTGTTCAGGGAAAATACTGTGAAGTTTGTAAGAAAACAGTTAGACTTCTGCATGTACGTGTATTTTGAAATAACAGGGCATCAGTACTTTGACAAGTGATGGTGATTCTGCTAAAATGTTAGTCCAAGCTAACTGATATTCCAGCCATATTTCACCATGAATAATCCATTACACTCCTCCTGCATCTTCGCTTTTATTTTGCCTATTCATTTTTATTTATAACATGTAGCGTGATAATTTGTTTCCTCTTGTGTTCTTACTCTTGGTAAGAAGAGAGGAAAATTAAAGTATCTTTTACATTAATTTTGTTTATAACTGAATGACCTGTCTGTATCAGTAATGCTAGTTTATTTGTATCTGTGCAGAAGGTCTGGAGAAGCCTTATCCTTTTCAGCACAAGTGAACTTGTGACCTGCTCAGAGTTATTATTCATTTTTGCTCTTTAATAAGACCTTTCCTTCTAAATTCCTGATAATCCTATCCCAAGGCTCTCAAGTCGGACTCCTTCCAATATTCTGACTTCAAAGGAACCTTTTTGGTTTATCTGGGGATGAGTGGTTCTGGTACCAGCTACTATGTGAGACTTTTTTCCCCCCAAAGATATTAGATTTCCAGATCAAGAATGTAGTCTGTCCACTAAGTGTGTGTGTGTGTATAGATAGAGATATATATTAAATTACACAGAAACTGTGTTAAAAGAATGTTAAAGTTGCAGAGACTAGCACTCAAAAGGTAGAAAATGCCAGAATTAAAATTCCTCATGCAACTGCAGTTTGGCCCCCTTGTGCATTTGCTTAGTGATGCAGTGTTTAATTACATGATTATGTACTATTTTTCCCCATAGGCCCCCTACCTCATTCAGTGCACAAGTTGGATGAAGCTCACTGAATAAACAGCCACTCAGTATTTTGTATTGTTCCCATAGTTCAGTGTCGTAGACCTTATTTGCTGCACATTATTTAAACCCTGCTCTGAAGACAGAATTAATAATTTCCTCGTGTGCTTTTCTGTAATATCTTCATAAAGACTGACTAATTTATTTTCACAAAACCCCTGTGAGGGGATTTTGCAGATGGGCAGCAGAGGCATAGAGATTAAGGCCAAAATTGTCAAAAGTGTCCGCTAACTTTGGGTACCTGATTTTAGATAGTTAGGACCTAACATTTCGTGAGTACTTACCATTTTATAGCACTCTATATGTTCAAAGTACAGCCTCCCAGTGATTTCAATTGCCGCAGTGAGCGTCCAGCCCCATGGTCTCAAGTTGGACACCCATAAAATGAGGAAGACAGACTACCTCTGAAAAGTTTAAGTGGCTTGCCCAGGATCACACAGGCATTGTGGCAGAGGCAGGGATAGAATCTATTTCTCCAGAGAAACTTTCAACTGCCTTAACTATGAGACCATCTTTTCTCATCCTGCAATCCCTTGCCTCATTTACTGCACACCTTCTAACTTCTGCAGTGAATGTCGCCAGAGTCCTAAGTTGCACAACCCTGATTCCTCTTCAGAGCAGGCTCATTCTGTGTGATGTTATGACACGAATATGTTGTGGCTAGTAAGGTGCATGCATGAGCCAGCTTTGTGTATCTGTAATTTTGTTTGACTTCTGTCATTTGAAATTCAGACACCATTTCCTCTCTCAAAGGATGAGTTCTCTGAAGTACATAGACCCCCTACTGTGAAATCACATGACCTGCCACTTCCCCTTCCCAATTCCTTCTTCCATCCTTTGGTTCCTCTCCTCACACACAGTTGAGACTGGTGTCATAAACAAATGGAGAAGTCTTGAGTTGTATGATCTACCACACCAACCAGTAACCTTCAGTACCTGACCCTGTAACAAAAGAAGTCCATTTCCAGCAGATACACTATTCTAATAATGTTTTCTACAGGAGGGATCTACTGCGTTTAAATATATATATATAGATATAAATAAATTCCATTATGTTGCAGAAACATGGTTGGTGAGGTAATATTTTTTTTATTGGACCAGTTTATGTTGGTGGAAGAGACAAACTTTTAAGCTACACAGATTTCTTCTTCAGGTACTCCAATTATCACAACTAAATATAGGGTGGAACAGATGGTTTAGAATAAGTGGCTAATTTATATTCTAAGAGACCATTCAAAGTGAAGTGGCCCGTTAACACCTCTCCAGTCATAGGAGAAAAAAAGGGAGGCTAGTGGGTTACAGATCATTGTAATAAACCATAAATGTGTATCTTTCTTAAGACCATGATTTTTAGTGTCTTTTGAAGGTGTTGTGCAGGTTTCCTTTGAGAGTGAAGACTGATGGGTCAGATATGGAGTGGTATGCAGTGTTGGTCTTAGGATTTTAGAGAGACAAGGTGGGTGAAGTAATATCTTTTAGAAGACGAGCTCAGTCTAAATCCAGAAGTTAGTCCAATAAAAGACACTAACTCACCCACCTTGTCTCTCTAGATATGGAGTGATAGTTTTGTGAAAAGTGTTCAGTCACGAGTGGTATGGTGTTTTTGTCTTGTATCATTTTTCTGTGTGAGTTCACTCACGAGCATAGTGATTATCTGGTTTCACCCATGTTGATGGTGCATTTAGTGCAGTGAATGAGATACACCACATTGATAGGCAAGTGTAAGACCCATGGATCTTGAAAGGTGTGTTGGGGCGGGGGAGGCATTGGTCATTGTAGCAGTGGAGATATGTCTGCAGGTTTTGCATCTGTGTCTGGTGCAGCTTTGACTTGGTAGGTCTTGGTGTGTGTGGAGCTTGCTTCTGGTGATATTTGCTGAGGCTGAGGGTGTTTGAAAGCCAGAAAAGAGGGGTCAGGAAAGACTTCTTTCAGGATGTGGTCCCCATTGAGTATGGTTTGTAATTGTTTAATGATACCCCCAGATGTGTTCCAGGATGGGGTGGTAGGTAGCAACTAGGGGTGTGTGGTTGGACGTTTTCTTTTCTATATTGAACCGGGTTCTCTCAGGATATTTGGGTGGCTTGTTCCTTGATGCTATGTGCTTCTCTGTGGAGGGTCCTTGTGTGATGAAGACAGTTTTAAGTGTGTTACGGTGTGTATCCTGGGCCTCTCAGTACTCATCCGCAAAGGATCAGAAGAAGAGCTCTGAGTAAGCTTCAAAGTTTGTGTCTCACCAGTGAAGTTGGTCCAATAAAAAATACAAATTCACCCACCTTGTCTCTCTAATACCCTGGAACCAACACTACATATAAGAAAATATATTTTCATTTTCCAGAATGAGAGAAATGCAAAAGTGAACATACAGTATAAATAATAAAAAAGGTATTGTGTAATTTAATATTTAAATTATTAAAACAAAGTATTTTTAAAATCTAAGATACTGATTGTAATATCTAAGCAAATTTGTTCTTAAACTATCTGCTTTTTAACCTCTTTAAGAAATAGAGAATGTTAATTGCTTGTCTTAATACAAAAGCTTTTAATTGTTTACGGTTAAAAATGCAAGCAGTAATCAAGATTAGAATTAATATCCAAACAGATCAAGTAGTGCAATTTCTTATTTACAAAACAATATATACATTCTGTGTACTGTTTTCACTATATTCCCCTTGTTCTAAAAAGTGCACAAATGTTTTCTTTAATTTTTGGTGTATTAAAACACTGCTCCTTCTCCTGCCCCCCACCCACCCCTGTGTGTGTGTGCGTGTGTGTACACAAGCTAGATCCGGAAGCCATTACAGCAAACATGAAATCTCACAATATATTTTTACATGTTCTATTTTAAGAGCTTAACTGCATTTTGTAGTCATATTAGCTATAAAGACTGTTTTCAAGGGAAGCAATATTAGGTGGTTGAGGGTGAGCAGGAACTCAAAGGGAAAGGGACAGCAGATGTTGGAGGGAAAAGAGGAAGGGCATGTGTATGTAATTTTTTTAAACCACATATTTAAAGCGTAATGAATATGTTGTGGATTTTTTGTACTGCCAGGCCTGCAATCTGAGTCTGGGATCTTGGGACTTGAAATCTAGCTTGATATTTTTCTGGTTTGTACGCCACTATTATAAAGGTTCTGCTGTCAGGGTCCATGTCTCGCGCGCGCACACAGAAAAATGGAGATGACCAGTGCATGCAGCAGTTTCAGTTTGATTTCCAGAGAGCTATTCTTATTCGTCCACATTGGCTTTAGCTTTGCTGCTGTTGCTGTTGTTTGCACAGTTCTTGTCAGAATTATGGCAGAACTTACGGAAAAGTTCCCTTACAGCACAACTTGAACGGAAAATACAGGTAGTAGAGATGAGGTACTTTCATAAAATTCTGGGTATCTTCTACTTCGATCACGTCACTAATGAAGAGGTCCGCAACTTTGTCACCCAATGCACTGGGTCATATGAAGACCTCCTGAAAAATCACAAGCTGAAGTGGTACGGCCATGTAACAAGATCATCAGGCCTATCAAAGATCATCCTTCAAGAGACAGTACAGGGGAAGAGAAGAAGAGGTACACAGAAGAAAAGATGGATTGACAACCTAAGAGTGGACAGGAATGGACTTTGCGGAGACTCCAGCACTGACACACAATCATCAGGATTGGAGACGATTGATTGCTTATCAGTGATGGTGCCCCAGTCACCAATGCAGTTATGGGAGTGGTGATGATGATTATAAAGGTTCTCTGAAGAAATTCTTTTCTCTGGTAAATATGTGCAAACCCACTATCTTGGGCAAACCTAACAATAGTCCCTTTTTGTAAAATAACCACATTTAAGAACATGTCAAAGTCATGAAACAGTTTTCATTCTGTGTGTCATTTTGGGCATTGTTGATTTAATTATTTTAAATTTGCATAACTTTTTCACTTAAATTGTGTGCTGGTGCCCCTTGAATGAAATCCTGACCCCGTGGAAGCCAATGGGAATTTTGACATAGATTTCAGTTTAACCAGGATTTCAAACCTGGACTTTTTTTCTGCAAGTTATCTGAACTAACAGCAAATGTTGCATTTCTAGAGTCTCCATTACATGGATATTCTTTTTGAAAGAGATGATATTGTATTTGCAGTTAAAAGTGGCTACTCTTCATTTTACACAGTAACAATGAATATACATTCAGTTAATGCTGAACATGTTAGATGCTATGTTTTTGTATTTTACAGTGGGTTTCTGTTGCCTACAGTGAATTAGTATGGTGGAAGAAGTGCAGGGGGGAAAAAACTTTTAATTTCAACAACAAATCTAAAGATCCTCTGTTTAACATTTCTTTAAAATTGCTACTTAATATCATTAGTTTTTCTCCATGATCCTCAAACTTCTGCAGTGAGAAACCTCATAGGCAAGCTGTGTTCCAGCTAGAAGTGTACTCTGTGATTACCAGTTGATTATCCATTAATTGTATTGTTCAGTCACATTGTTAAATGACTTTATTTTGTCCATCCTTAAATGATGAGCCTTGATGAAGAGTCAGTGTCATCCTAATTAAACCACACCGTTTACCTAATTTAAGACTGGACAGAAGGAGACCTGTAGTGGCAGATTGATTAGTGGAGGATTATCTGTGCCGATAGTATTTGAGTTCAGGTACACTGTGTGTGCACTTTACTGTTCTCTATTTTGCTTAAGCTTAGTTTTTGTATACATTAGGGTATGTCCGAATATTGTACATATATTTATGCAGTCTTGTTATATATTTATATAAATCATCTCTTTGGTTATGATCGTTCTTGTATAAATTAAATATTTTAGATTAATCTGTGTGGTAAGACCAGCTTTTGAAGTGAGACTAATAACAGTCATTATTAATTATTTATGTAACCGTAGGTGGGTGTCTAGTTTGGGGGGTTTTTGTGTAATTTTTGTCCTTGTAATTTAACTAAGGGAGACCAGTGTCTGAACCCTTGGCATATTTATGTGACAATACAGCAGAACCAAGTTATTACCTTTTGATCTATTGTCTGCTCCCTTCACTTACCTTATCTCTGGTTTCTCCAAATTGGAAATAATCAATGTGTATAGTTCAAACATAAAATGTAATCCCTTTTTCATTTTGTGTAAGCAAAATGATAGTGCACAGTTCATTGTAAGAGGTATAAAGGTTCATCAAGCAACAGCAAAGTTACAAACATGAATAAACAGGTCTAATGTTCATAAGCAGTTTTTTTTTAATTCTATAAGTTCATCTTTTATCTGTAAATTTCATTTTCATTGTAGATGGAAAGAATTCTTCTGTTGTAGGTAGCTATGTCTGGCAAAAAGGTTTTTGTCCTGAAGTATGTCCAGTTAAGATTTTTACTTATTCCTTCTTCACATTTGTGTAGTCTCTTCAATATTAGGTGTATGCTTGTGATCAGATTTTCTAAAGCGATTGTACAGTCTCTTCTTAAATGTTTTATCTAATAAAAGATTTATAACAGGGTCTAAACTACTTTTGGCAGCTGCAAGACAAGTAAGAAAGTTTTTTGCTTCCACTAAATAGTTCATCATCTGGCAGTCTTCACTAAGAAGCAGTGCATAAAAAACTGGCCTAAAAATATGATATGGAAGAAAGCAGACAGTGAATATAAGCAGGATGACAAAAATGTTTCTTTTTACTGTATTGTAAATTAGATGTTTCTTTCCAATGCAAGTATTTTTCTGTATTTTACTCAGGTGATTGACAAGGGAATAGTATAAGAATAATACTGTTATAAAAAATAAAAAAAACCATGCAGTAGCAATAAGAACTGTGGTCTTTGAAGTGCGTTCGCCATATTCCGCCTTCCAGTGGTAACATCTGTCAACTTGTTCATGATCAGGCTGTACATGAAAGTCATACACTATAACTGGTACAGTTATGCTCAGTACAATGATCCATATACTGATGCACAAGTATTTAGCAAATTTTGGCTGCCGAAACTTTTCAAGTAGACATTTATAGAAGAAGTTTTCATTAACTGATGGAGAATATTGTGTGTGTTCATTATTTTTCATCAGTGTTGCATACTGACTTACAGCAGTCCAACATAAAATTGTAATGCTGACATACATACTAGATTGCATAACCAGAGTTCCAAAGTAGTTTACTATTTTACATAGCACAGAATCATACTCCCACTGATAGCCATCTGCAAAGTAGGCAGCGAGAAAAGGCATCATAATAGATACAAATAAATTTGCAATAACAAGATTTGTCAGGTAGATGTTCTGTGTTCGTTTTGTAGATATGTGCTTTGAAAATATCCACCCAGAGAGAATATTTCCAAAACCACCTGTAGTAAATAGGAAAGAATAGATGATTGGCAGAGCTACTGTAGAAGCCAATGATGGTTGAAGAAGACATGTTGAATTTTTCATTAATCCCAGTTTTTCTTGAAACAATGCTCCCTGAGCTGAAAAACAATTGCAGGAGTTATTTTTTTCTGTAATCTGTATTTAATGGCTGTCATATTTACTAATCTCATAATTTTGCTAACAATTTCTTTTCCTTCCCTCAGGCTCTTGAATATTTATACCCAGCAGTTAGCCTCCTGGAAGTTATCATCTTGACACAGCAAGATAGTGGAATTGCAGTTTCTTTTTGAGTTGACATTACATTTTTATACGGATCCAGGGATACTACAAAAGTAGTATAACATTAACTATCCAAGGTCTTAGATCATAAATCCTGAGTCCAATAACATAGCACGTAGAGACTCAGAAAACCTGGATTTTCATCCAAATTCTGACAGTAATTCATGATTGTGGACTAGTACTTCAATCTCTCCGTACCTCAATGTCCTGAATTATAACATGACAATAGTGTACTTCTAGAGCATTTTAATACTGTCAAATGAAAGATGCTAAATACATGTAAAGTAGTATTTTGATTGCGGAAATGCAGAGTAGCACTCCCTTGTCTCCACGCAAATAAGTACTGGAGATGTACTATGACACTAAAATGCTGGCCACATAGATTTAGTTTGCGGTGAAAGAAAAAACTTCCAGTATTCTTCACCCCTCTGTTCTGAGCCCTGGTCATGCAGCTATAGCTATCACGTTCGGTCTGGTCTGATTATAAAATAATTTCAAACTTGATCAGATTTTTCAGCAATCATTCCACAAGTTTAAATTTTGGCCAGTTTAATTTAGTTTTTATTTTGTGTTTACCAGCTGTAAATAAGGAATCTAATGCTTATGAGCAGTGTTAAAGTACTCAACAGTGACAGCATGGCTTTCTGCCATATAAACTGTTTCATCTTGCTAGTGTGGAGTGAAGCTGAAAGAGTTGGAGATAGCGATATTCTCCTTCATGTATATCTTACTTGTTAATGAACTAGATCCCTAATGAGATTTTATTTAACTTATAAATTCATGGAAAAACTTTATCCACATTCCAAAGTTATAAAATAAAATATTTGTATTTTAAAACTGTTATAAAAAAGAGTTATTAGCCACAGCGTGGAGAAGATTTTGTATAAACATGCAAAGCTACAAAAGGAAGATACAGAAAGCTAAATATACAATGTCAGAAAAACAAAAAGTTTCAAAAGGCTTGTTTAAAAATGATGCCGTGCAAAACCCCTTACAGCCCCGGTAACTCTCAAATGAAACTAACTCTTATGTAACTGTTCCCATTTAGCATCTTGTTAATATCTGGATTTTTAAAGAAACTGAGCTAAATTCTGCTGTTCAAGTAAAGTAAATCCAGAGTAACTATTGAAGTCATTAACCCACAGTCTAATTCTGATTTTTTTTGTATGTACAGATGAAAAAAAATAAGGAATTAACAATTAAACTTACCTATGAAAACTGTAAGCACCTTCCACCTCAAAGACCAGATGTTTCTGTTTGAAGCATTTCCTTTTCAGTCTAACCCACTGTCTGAAAACTGCTTTCTGCTTATGCTTACTTTTGTGGAGGGAAGGGGATGTTTCTTAAAATCAGAAAAAAGGATCTGTGTGTATTTCTTACTCATCAGTTCTCAGAATTTATTGTACAGGTCTGCTATAGTTGAGGTTAAGACCAGCTTTCTGTTTAAAGCTTGACTCTTCTAAGTGCTTTAAAATACCCATAGTTACTTGGATTGCCTTGAAATTAGGTGAGCCTCTGGGGGAAAGGAGTAGAGTTAGTAATGCATATCTGGGATCATTTGACCAAAGGATTCCTGAGATAGTCCTTCTCTCTTACCGTCCAGTAGGGAGCTGAGAACAGGCATGTTGGGAGCATGCACCAAGAACAAGACTGGGGTGAGCAGTTGAGAAACGGTCATGCTTGATTCATATTGCAACTTTTCTTAAGGCTGACCTATTCTATCCATATATTTTTTCCCCCAGACTTGAGGATCAAACTAGGGTTTTGATCCTGACACAAAGATCTCCCTCACTTGAGGGTTATGCTCAGAGAGTGCATGGCAATCACTGCTCCTTTGGGTGGTTCAGTACATTTGCCAAAGCGTTTAGTTGTCATTTTAGGCTCATGCCTAATAATCACAGGGTAAACTGATAACTCTGAATGTGCATGGACAGGGGAGCCAAGAGGATTTGTAGCCTCAGAAAGTTCACTGAAGCTGGATAATGCAAGGGGATAAGCAATAAGCTTTTGATCCTGACCCGTTTCCTCTTCTCCCCCCCCCCCCCCACACACACACCATAGCTAGTGTCAAGTCCTACCTAGGACAGAAATCTGGAAAATGTTTGAAAGTATGTTACTAAAATCTGCCTCTGCAAGGCATGGGGGTTAATTTTGGGGGAATGTAATCAATGTTTTGAAGGAGGGAGATTAGACATCCAAATGCTTGCTGAGAAGGGGAGTATGGGGGAGAGGTTTGGAGGTTGCAGCAAGGGGAGGGGATAAATGAGGATGGGTGGGAGGAGAGAAGGGCTGGTTTAAGGGGGTGGGACTAGGTGGAATGGGAGGCCAGGGATACTTGAAAGGAGGAGATGAGGTGAGTGGAAGGCGGGCCTGTCAACCCAACATTCTCGCCTGTATGTATATGCTAATATCTAGGGAGCTGCCTCTCTTGCGGGGGTTCTGAACCCCTCTCCCTACCTTCATGTGTGTTGGGATTGGGGGGGGGGGGGCTCTGCCCCTCAATGGTAGTCTGCCCACAATAAGGTGAACTAGGTTTGAGGTGGGGGGCTTGCTCTTCTGGGGAGGTCTAAGCCCTTCTCCCTACCCCTCATGTGAGCTAGGATCTGGGGAAGCCCTGCCCCTCTGAGTTGGGGGAGCTGAGAACAGGTGTTCTGGGAGCATGTACCAAAAAGCATACTGCAGAGACTGGGGTAAGCAGATGAAAATGAGCATGCCTGCCACATACCACAGGCTCTCTAGCACTGAGGAGGGGGATCAGAACACCCACTGACATGAATGGAGCAGTTCACTTGTCTCAGAGCCATTGTTTCAGGCTGTGTCCATCTCCATGAGTTGTGTTCTTTCATCTGAGGCCATCTCGTCAAGGTGAATGAGCCACTTAATACCTATCTGAGCCTCTTTTGCTACTAATGGTCGTGTAGAGCCCCTTCCCCCTATCATTCCAAAAATGTCCCCATTTCAGCATTATCCTGTGCTGGGGATTTAGATATAGGAAAGCAGTTGCTGATTAATTTCATACAATAGTATAACAGAGCCCTTTCTACTTAAAGGATGACTCTTCTAAGTCCTCTAAAATCCAGATGCTTACATGGATACAAACCTGATCCGAATTTGGGGTCATATGAGCAAGGGGTTCCTGAGATACAACCCTCTGGGGGTAAAAAACAGATTTCATAAAGTTCAGATTCTAGCAATTTTGAAGTTTGAAACCCACCTTGAACAGAAATCTGGGAATGAACTGTAAAAATTTGGAGGAAATCTGCCTTGGTTAAGAGTTTTTTGTTTTTTTCTTTGGAGAAATGTAATCTGGGTATAGCAGATAATTCAGAAAGTACTCAAGCTAATTTTGAAAAACAAATTACACATATGAATGTGTGCTCGGAGGCAATGGGTGACTAGGGCTACAAGAGTAGATGGGAATAGATTTGAGAATTTGGATATGCTTTAAGGGATGGATGTCTGAGGAGGAAGATAAGTGGCAATGGGTAGTGGGGGAAGGAAGAGAGATGGGAGCTCTAGGGAGTGGAGGGGAAAGAATAGGATGGACTGGACTATGGGAGAGGTGGCAGAGGAAGTTGGGAGTTTAGGGATGGGGGGGTCTATGAATCCCAAATTCTCCCCTTACATAGGTGTGGTGGGCTCTTGGGGAATGCTACCACTATGTAGGGATCTGAGCCCTCCTCCCTGCCCCCTGTGGCTATGTCTACAGAGTAATTCAACACCCATTGCTCGTCCAGGTCTGCTGACTGAGGCTCATGGGGCTTGGGCTATGGGGTTCTAAAATTGGGATGTAGACATTCAGGCTTGGGCTGCAGACCAGACTCTGGAACACTCTCTTTTCACAGAGTCCAGAGCTCTGGCTGCAGTCCAAGCCCAAACATCTACACTGCAGTTTTACAGCCCCACAGTCTGAGCCTTACGAGCCCGAGTCAGATGACCTGGGCCAGCAGCAGGTGTTGAATTGCTGTGTAGATGTATCCTGTGTGTCCTGGGATCTGGGGGGATCCTTCCACTCTGAGTGCCAAAAGCGAAATCCCGCCAGCTGCATGGAAACTTTTTAAAGACACCATAATAGAGGCTCAACTTAAATGTACACCCAAAATTAAAAAACATTGTAAGAGAACCAAAAAGTGCCACCGTGGCTAAGCAACAAAGTAAAAGAAGCAATGCGAGGTATAAAGTCATCCTTTATAAAGTGCAAGTTAAATCCTAGTGAGGAGAATAGAAAGGAGTATAAATTCTGGCAAGTGAAGTGTAAAAATATAAGTAGGAAGACCAAAAACGAATGTGAAGAACAAGCTAGCCAAAGACTCAAAAAGTAATAGCAAAAAAATTTGTAAGTATATCAGAAGCAGGAAGCCTTGCTAAACAACCAGTGAGGCCACTGGACGATCGAGGTGCTAAAGAAGCACTCAAGGACGATAAGGCCATTGTGGAGAAACTAAATTAATGCTTTGCATCGGTCTTCATGGCTGAGGATGTGAGGGAGATTGCCAAACCTGAGTCATTTTAGGTGACAAATCTGACGAACCGTTTCAGATTGAGGTCATTAAAGGAGGTTTTGGAACAAACTGATGAATTAAACAGTAATAAGTCACCAGGACCAGATGGTATTAACCCAAGAGTTCTGAAGGAACTCAAATGTGAAATTGCAGAACTACACTAACTGTAGTTTGTAACCTATCATTTAAATCAGCTTCTCTACCAAATGACTGGAGGATAGCTAATGTGATGCCAATTTTTAAAAAGGCTCCAGAGGTGAACCCAGCAATTTGAGGCCAGCAAGCCTGACTTAGTACCAGGGAAACTGGTTGAAACTATAGTAAAGAACAGAATCGTCAGACACATAGACGAACATAATTTGTTGGGAAGGAGTCAGCATGGTTTTTGTAAAGGGAAATCATGCCTCACCAATCTACTAGAATTCTTTGAGGGGGGTCAGCAAGCATATGGACAAGGGGGGTCCAGTGGATATAGCGTACTTAGATTTTCAGGAAACCTTTGACAAGGTCCCTCATCAAAAGCTCTTAAGCAAAGTAAGATGTCACGGGATAAGAAGAAAGGTCCTTTCGTGGACTGGTAACTGGTTAATAAATAGGAAATAAAGGGTAGGAATAAATGGTCAGTTTTCAGTGGAGAGAGGTAAATAGTGGTGTCCCCCAGGGGTCTGTACTGGGACCAGTCCTATTCAATGTATTCATAAATAATCTGGAAAAGAGGTAAACCGTGAGGTGGCAAATTTTTCAGATGATACAAAACTGTTCATAGTTAAGTCCAAGACAGACTACAGGTGAGTTGCATCATACGCTCATTTAACTGACGCGAATTCAACTATACACGCTCAGCAAAAAAAAAGAAAAATAACAAGATACCTGTAAATAGTGCAGGTGATTCTGCCCACCATTCCACTCAATGAGCGTATGCCCCGAAGTGAGCGTGAGATGAGAGAAGTGAATCTGCTGTTCCCTCAGTCGGTCTCAGTTCCCGCATGCCTCTCATAGTGGGAGCATCTCGCCGCACTGAGTGTGATTCTAGTGTTTAAAGATATGTATTTTTTGTACAACATGGCCCTTAAATGCAAGCCAACTACTTCATCTGGTGCTCAGCCGAAGAAACAGTGATCCCTTCACAGTGAAGGGTTTCTTCAGGTATGTTAGCAACAAGAAGAAAGTCAAGGAAAGTGTGGGCCCCTTACTGAATGAGGGAGGCAACCTAGTATCAGAGGATGTGGAAAAAGCTAATGTACTCAATGCTTTTTTTGCCTTTGTCTTCACGAACAAGGTCAGCTCCCAGACTACTGCACTGGGCAGCACAGCATGGGGAGGAGGTGACCAGCCCTCTGTGGAGAAAGAAGTGGTTCGGGACTATTTAGAAAAGCTGGACGAGCACAAGTCCATGGGGCTGGATGCGCTGCATCCGAGAGTGCTAAAGGAGTTGGCGGATGTGATTGCAGAGCCATTGGCCATTATCTTTGAAAACTCATGGCGATCCGGGGAAGTCCTGGACGACTGGAAAAAGGCTAATGTAGTGCCAATCTTTAAAAAAGGGAAGAAGGAGGATCCTGGGAACTACAGGCCAGTCAGCCTCACTTCAGTCCCTGGAAAAATCATGGAGCAGGTCCTCAAGGAATCAATTCTGAAGCACTTAGAGGAGAGGAAAGTGATCAAGAACAGTCAGCATGGATTCACCAAGGGCAAGTCATGCCTGACTAATCTAATTGCCTTCTATGACGAGATAACTGGCTCTGTGGATGAGGGGAAAGCAGTGAACGTGTTGTTCCTTGACTTTAGCAAAGCTTTTGACACGGTCTCCCACAGTATTCTTGCCAGCAAGTTAAAGAAGTATGGGCTGGATAAATGGACTATAAGGTGGATAGAAAGTTGGCTAGATTGTCGGGCTCAACGGGTAGTAATCAATGGCTCCATGTCTGGTTGGCAGCCGGTATCAAGTGGAGTGCCCCAGGGGTCAGTCCTGGGGCCGGTTTTGTTCAATATCTTCATAAATGATCTGGAGGATGGTGTGGATTGCACCTACAGCAAGTTTGCAGATGACACTAAACTGGGAGGAGAGGTAGATACGGTGGCGGGTAGGGATAGGATACAGAGGGACCTAGACAAATTGGAGGATTGGGCCAAAATAAATCTGAGGAGGTTCAACAAGGACAAGTGCAGAGTCCTGCACTTAGGACGGAAGAATCCCATGCACCGCTACAGACTAGGGACCGAATGGCTTGGCAGCAGTTCTGCAGAAAAGGACCTAGGGGTTACAGTGGACGAGAAGCTGGATATGAGTCAACAGTGTGCCCTTGTTGCCAAGAAGGCCAATGGCATTTTGGGATGTGTACGTAGGGGCATTGCCAGCAGATCGAGGGACGTGATCGTTCCCCTCTATTCGAGATTGGTGAGGCCTCATCTGGAGTACTGTGTCCAGTTTTGGGCCCCACACTACAAGAAGAATGTGGAAAAATTGGAAAGAGTCCAGCGGAGGGCAACAAAAATGATTAGGGGACTGGAACACATGACTTATGAGGAGAGGCTGAGGGAACTGAGATTGTTTAGTGTGCAGAAGAGAAGAATGAGGGGGGATTTGATAGCTGCTTTCAGCTACCTGAAAGGGGGTTCCAAAGAAGATGGATCTAGTCTGTTCTCAGTGGTAGCAGATGACAGAACAAGGAGTAATGGTCTCAAGTTGCAGTGGGGGAGGTTTAGGTTGGATTTTAGGAAAAACTTTTTCACTAGGAGGGTGGTGAAACACTGGAACACGTTACCTAGGGAGGTGGTGGAATCTCCTTCCCTAGATATTTTTAAGGTCAGGCTTGACAAAGCCCTAGCTGGGATGATTTAATTGGGGATTGGTCCTGCTTTGAGCAGGGGGTTGGACTAGATGACCTCCTGAGGTCCCTTCCAACCCTGATATTCTATGATCTGTTCCAACGCTGGAGGAAAAACTGGCCATGTTGGACTTATTGAGAGACGGTATGTCGGTCTCCAAGTGGCGCGTAAATATGGCTGCAACAAATCTAGCATCCGTGCCATCAAGATTCGAGAGAGAGAGAAATTCGTCAAGCCGTGGCATCAAGTGCTCCAATAACTGCTAAGGTGATGAGCCAGGTGTGTGATAAGACTTTGGTGAAGACTGAAAAGGCATTAAACTTATGGCTGGAAGACATGAACCGTAAACATGTGCCTATCGATGGCAACATGTTGCCAGAAAAGGCTCTTAGCTTTTACATGCTGTTCAAACCTCCCGCTGGAGAGGGACAGCCTTCTGATGAGAAGGAATTTAAAGCCAGCCAAGATTGGCTTAACAGTTTTAGGAACCGCTTCAACTTCAAAAACGTGCCGACTACTGGCAAAGCTGCATCTGTCAATGAAGAGGCAGCAAAAGCCTACCCTGAACAATTAAAGAAAATCATAGGAGAAAAGGGCCATCTTCTGAAACAAGGTGTTTAATGCTGATGAGACTGGGCTCTTCTGGGAAAAAAAAAAAATCCCAACTGCACTTACATTTCAAAATCAGAAAGACAAGCCCCTGGCTTCAAAGCAGCTAAAGACTGTGTGACTGTTGTGTTTTGTGGCAATGTGGCTAGGCATTTAATAAAGCCGGGCTTGCTCTGCAGAGCTGAAAATCCCCGTGACCTAAAAGGTAAGAACAAAAATCTCCTGCCTGTGTTCTGGCAATCAAATAAAAAGGCTTGGGTGATGGCAGCATTATTTCTGGATTGGTTCCACAAGTGTTTCATTCTGGAGGTCAAGCGGTACCTCAAAGAGAAAGGACTTGACTTTAAAGTGTTGCTGATCGTAGACAATGCTCCTCGCCACCCTGCAGCACTCCGGTGTGCGCATAACGACGTTGAAGTCGTCTTTCTCCCCCCGCCCAATACCACCTCCAACCTCTCGACCAAGGCATGATTCGCTGTTTCAAGGCCACATACACGAGGCTTATGTTCTCACAACTACGTAGTGCTATGGATGCTGATCCCAATCTTAATGTGATGGAGTGTTGGAAGTCCTTCAACATTGCCGATTGCATCACTTATATTAAATAGGCAATGGATGCAGTCAAGCCTGAAACAATCAATGCAACGTTGGCGAAACCTATGGAAAGAATGTGTGAATGATTTCAAGGGTTTCCTGACCATTGACAAAGAAGTGAAACGCATTGTTCAGGTGGCCAGGCAAGTGGGTGGTGATGGCTTCGTCGACATCCTTGAGGAAGAAATTGAAGAATTAATTGACAGCAATAGAGAAACATTGACTAACGAAAAGTTAGAGTAACTGATAAGATCGTCTACAGAAGAAGAAGAGGACGATGAACAGGAAGAGCCAGCAAGTTCGAATCTTCCTCAATTTGCTGAAGTGTTCCAAGCAGCGAAACACTTGAATTATTTAATTTCTGAATATGATCCGTCTATGGAACGAAGCCTCAAAATCACACGTAGTCTTGCGGACGATTTGAGACTGTATCAAGAAATGTTTGAGCAGCTCAGGAGACAACAGCGACAGTTGCCGATCACCATGTTTTTCAAGGAAAAACAACCAGCAGCAGATGAGCCTACACAATCAACTTCTTGAGCTGAACCAGAGCCAACCACTTCGTCTACGACTCGGTCTCCATCATCCAAACTCTCCATCACCTCCGTCTCCTGGATCAACGTCAAGCCCTGACGACCCCCTGTAATTAAAAATACAGTACTGTACTGTAAAATATTTTGCATATGTACTCTTTATTATATACTGTACTTTGCTGTATACATATTACTGTACAGGGGGTGTATACACAACCATGTACAGTATACTGTATTTATGGGTGATTTAAGGGATTTTCAAGGGTAATTTTGACTCTACGCGATTTTCGCCTTACGTGCTGACTTTAGAACCTAACCCCTGCATAAGATGCAACTCCACTGTATAGCTCTTAGCAAAAGGATCTCACAAAACTGGTTGACTGGGCAACAAAATGGCAGATGAAATTCAATGCTGATAAATGCAAAGTAATGCACTCTGGAAAACATAATCCCAACTATACAAATCAAATGAGGGGGTCTAAATTAGCTGTTACCACTCAAGAAAGAGATCTTGGAGTCATTGTGGATAGTTCTCTGAAAACATCCACTCAGTGTGCAGCAGCAGTCAAAAAAGCTAGCAATGTTGGGAATCATTAGGAAAGAGATATATAATAAGACAGAAAATATCATATTGCTTCTCTGTAAAACCATGGTACCTCCACATTTTGAATACTGCATGCAGATGTAGTTGCCCCATCTCAAAAAAGATATATAAGAATTGGAAAAGGTTCAGAAAAGAGCAACAAAGATTATTAGGGGTAGGGAACAGCTTCCGTATGAGGAGAGATTAATAAAATTCGGACTTTTCAGTTTGAAAAAGAGACGACTAAGGGGGGAATATGATAGAGGTCTATAATATCATAACTGGTGTGGAAAAAGTAAAGAAGAAAGTGTTTTTTACTCCTTCTCATACCCAATAGGTTAGGCCCATGCAATGTGTTGGAAATTGAGTGGCATCTGGTGGCCTTATAGTCATTCCTCCCACTGATTAAAGCACAGGTTCTTACAGACAGGGCCATGACTGTTTTCTGCATCAGCTAGTAGGGACTTGCTCTGTCTCATCTTCTTTGCAAAGAGATAATAGATCTACTGAACGGGTGTCTGTTGCACCACTTCTTCTAAATAATCCTCTGCCGAAGAATTGAAAACAGTCTTATCACCTATCAAAAACCACAGCAGCAGCCCAAATAGTTCCTTAAAACAGGGGTAGTCAATTATTTTTTGTTAAGGTTCAAATTTCTTGGGTGAGGTCCCGACTCCAGAGAAACGTTTTTCACACTGCAAGTGCTCCTGTTCAATAAACTCATACAATGCTGTGCATTAATAATATACCCCTTTGCTTATATTTCTAGTGCATTAAATGAAAAATAAAATCAAACCACTGTATAACCTAAAAATAACTTCCAAGAAAGGTGTAATAAATTACATCTGAGACTTTGAGAAAGTACATAGACAAAATGTCAAGTAGATGCAAATATTAGCATTAAAACACTTTCAGACACTTTCAATTTACAAAGAGCTTTGGTTTTGTCAAATTTGGCTTTGGTTTTGTCAAATAAAATTATTGTAGGCATATATATAGAGAGATATGAATAATTACTGTGAAATACTTGTTAAAACTAGATCACTACTGAAAATGTAATTTTGTATGGCAATACAAATTATAGATAAAATATAGATGAATAATATAGAATCATAATAGTCACCATCAGTGGGAAAAGAGACAGGTCCTCTGCCGGAGAAGGGCCTTGATGTTTGGAGTGAGTTAAGGCAAGATTGAAGCAATTGTACAGATGATTATCAGGCAAAACGGCGCAATTATGCAATTTTATGTTGTTTGTTGTTGAGAATGCTGACTCTCGCACATATGTCGAGCCAAACATAGTCAAGATGTTAAATGCCACCTTCCTCAAGTGTGGTTACTTGGAGTACAGCATAAGAGTTGTCCAGAAAGTTTTTCAGATGTAGTTTGTGTGATGCACCTTAAGCACTTCATTCACTTGTAAATCAGCACGTTCCTGCTGTAGTTTTGCTTTTTCAGCATCTGGAAAGGATACTTTTGCTTGATTGCACCAAGTGCCATTTGTTTGGACCATGAATGGGTTCTTAACAAATAGGATGATGTCTTTAACGCTTCTAATTCTTGGAATCTTTCCTGGAAGTTTTGAAAAAGCCTGTCCAGAGAGTACACCATCTGATTCACATCTGCAGTGTCCCAGCAACTTAGCAGTATCAGGAAATGCAGCATCTCCCCAGTTTCCAAATCACTTTTGAAGAGACTCCATTTTTTTGAAATGCAGTGACGTGGTAGAGATCCACTATGTTTTTATTTCACCCCTGTAGCTTTAAGTTGAAATAATTTAAGTGGCCTGTCAAATCAACAAGGAAGGCCAGGATGTTCATGCTTGTGGCATCCCTCAAAAATTTGTATAGCTCTGCTGCCTTTTTCCCTGGACTTTTATGTAGCTATTTTTCCACATGAACTCCAGTTTGCCACAGCCTTCTTAGTACTTGCCTTTGTTCAGCCAACGGACGTCATTATGAACCAACAGATCATTGTAATCGGCAGATACTTCAGAAAGTAAGCTTTTGAGCTGTGTTGCAGCGCTGACTTGGACTGAAGGAAGTTGACAAGTTTTATCACCATTGACATAACATTAGCTTACTCATGCTAAGCTTTGCACAGAGTGTGGTTTGGTGGATTACAGTGATAGAAAATCAAATTGGGATGCAGTACCAATCATGGTAGGTGCGCTATCTGTTGTAATTGACCCAATCTGAGTCCTGTCTAAACCTTCATTAGAAAAAAAGTTTGAACAGAATTAAACAAATCCTCACCTGTCATGGGATTGTTATGTGGTGTAAGGGACAACAAATCCTCCATAAATTTCTCTCTGTCAAAAAAAGTCTGAAGGTGTCAACATCTTTCTTCTCTGCAAAAAGGGTTTCAGCCGTAGTAGTCATACGCTGCTTAATAATGTCCACATCTATAAAAGGTTTCCTGTTATGCTATTTCCCGCACACACCTCAGTGAAGCTTCAGTTGCATTTTCCTGAGTGCAAGTAGCTTTTGAAATATTTGTGCTCTGAAAATATTCATCTTTTAATTAAGTGATCTTGTCTGATCTTAAATGGGAGCCCGGTGGATAATTGCAGTTAAAATCCATATGCTTTGTTTCATAGTGCCAGTTGATGTTCCCACGTTTAAATACAGTACCATTAAACATCAAACGCACCAGAGGTAGGACTACAGCTTTCAACAGTGTAAATGAGCCTATGAACGTACTCTTGGCTTTCTATTGGCAGAAAGTGATGATAGCGCAAATTAAACAAATAAGGAATTAAGGAATCCATCATTAATTCACAATATTGGAAATCGCATTGTGAGAGAATGAGAGGGAGCAGTGGAGTTGAGTATTCTTTAAAACTTTCAGAATCAAAAACCAAGAATCAGCATTTCCTGATCCGACCTTCTAATGTGTAGTACCAGTACCAATGTGTAGTGCTACTTGCACAGATACTCCAAACTTTGCCGGTACGAAGTTGTTAAATGATGCGTTAATTGTAATTTTGATCATAATGTTTTTCTTCTCTACAGCTGGGTAGCCATTAAAAACATTGTGTTCATTGGGAGAAAATATTCTGCCCTTGCACCCATTTGATTTTGTGATTTATGTTTTCTAACCGTGCTCAGTAGTGGCACTATAGGTTTGTCAGCATAGCAAGACATCTTTTTAGGTGGTTTATCTGCTGTAATAAAATGACTTCTGTACTGAAATTTAGCATATGGATTTCTTTCTGTAAAGGCATTTTTGTAAGGAGAAAAATCTCTTTTGGCCATTTGTTTCAAATATTTATTCCTTAATACCGATTGAGGCCTTCAAATATTTTTTACTTGCTGTTGACGTTTAAAAATTAACTGAATTGATATTCTGTGTTATATTCGTTAATACTATAGACAGGTATGTATATAATTAGCAAAGCTCCTTACTATGTGTTATGATCTTATCTACCAAGTGCAAAATATGCATCTACATTTTTTTAAAATATGCATTTATATAGGTTGCAGAGGAGTTGGTCTGATTTATTCATGTTGTCTCATAACATTCCAACAGATGTTTCTGTAAGTATTATGTTAAAATGTTGACTGCTTTATTATTAGTACCACCACCACCAAAATCAAGATACAGTAACATTTGGGAAACGAATAATGGTGATGAAAAATGAAAAGTAGACAAGAAACACAAGTATTTGTAAAAAGAAAAGGAGTACTTGTGGCACCTTAGAGACTAACCAATTTATTAGAGCATAAGCTTTCGTGAGCTACAGCGTAGCTCACGAAAGCTTATGCTCTAATAAATTGGTTAGTCTCTAAGGTGCCACAAGTACTCCTTTTCTTTCTGCGAATACAGACTAACACGGCTGTTACTCTGAAACAAGTATTTGTATTTATGGCTTCCATTTTCAAAAAAGGAAAATGTGAATAGAAACCAAAACATTTACAGAATTGCTTTGAATATGGAAATTGAAATCAGAGCACATTGATTTTTCTGAAACACTAATGGCAGCAGGAATGGCAAAGAAGGAAGATTCATAGGTTGCTTCCAGATGGAGAGCAGTCAGGTGGGACTCTGGGATACAAGTTGTTATATGCTTGACACAATCGCAAATTATATTACATGTAATACTGATGTTACTTAACTGAGTTCTTTTATTGTAGATAATTGTATTACTAGAATTAAAAAAAAAATTAAAAATACTCCCAACAGTAAATATCTTCACCGAAATCCACAAAACAGGGAAATTCAGAGTGGAAGGATAGCCTTTGGCTTGATAGTCTATTCTTACCTATTGTGCAATATTATGTATAGCAGTGGTTCTCAAACTTTAGCAACCCCCATCTTGATTTAAAATTTTTCGCAGACCCCCCCCAGACCAGCTGCTTATTTTTCTGGGGGTGCTCAAACCCCACTTAGTCCCAGGCCCCGCCCCCACTCCACCTCTTCCCCAAGGCCCCACCCCACCTCTTCCCCCCTCCTCCATCCCTGCCCCTCCTCTTCTCCACCTCTTTCCACCCTTCCCCTGAGCGCACTCCGTCCCTGCTCCTTCTCCTCCCTCCCAGCGCCTCCTGCATGCCACTGAACAGCTGTTCCGCAGCATGCAGGAAGCACTGGGAGGGAGGGGGAGGAGTTGATCAGCAGGGCCAGGGCCTCTGGACATGACTCACAAACCCCCTGGAGTACCCTTGTGGACCCCCAATGGTCCACGGACCCCAGTTTGAGAACCACTGATGTATAGCATATGCAAAATTGGAAAAGAATTTTAACACGTTTTAAATTGGTTATAGTTTAGGATGTTTTGTAAATATAGGGCGACTAATAATATTGTCTCACAAATATGGATTAACTACTGTGGAGCTACAACTCTGATTATGCTTCCAAAAGAACAGTTGCATAGCATGTGTATGAGTTAGTGTAGTATCTTGTGACTATTGATGCTTTAGTTTAAAAAAAAAAAAAGTTCTGTAGTAAAATTGCGGGTTTGTTTTATTACGTATATGAATCAGAACTGGGCAGGAAATTCTAAAAAAATATTCCTTGAACGTGCGTGTGTGTGTGACGCTCTCTCCCCCTCCACTCCCTGCCCCCAAGAAAATCTTCCTGATGAAAGTTTTTTGTCAAAATCACAGACATTTCCTGACCAAAAAAAATTTACATCAAATAATTCATGACTAGGTCTAGTATGTAATGCTGTTAGAAGTGGCATTTCAGCAAAGTACTTAGATACCTCTTTAAGTCCTGTTGAAGTCAAGTGCTTTGTCGACTGAGGATAGAGTGAGGTCTGTGACTAAATATTTTGCTCGTTTGGGACCAGAAATGTGTAGACATTGCTCTATTGATGCCCATTAATAATTTTGCAATTTCCAGTGGCTTTGGCTAAGTTTTATCATTCAAAAGTGAAAGTTAATATATTAATTGATGAATATAACTGCATGCACAAGTGATGTGCACATCCCATAAAAGTGTGTTGCATTTTTACTGTCCACAGGAGTGCATGGGCAGGGATATATATTGTAGCCATATCTTCATAACCTGCTATGTAGTTATAACAAACAGGAAAATAAAGCAGGTTGTTCACTATCCTGTGCTGTCCAGGTATCTGGTAAATACAGGTAAAATAACTTTCCTCAAACATTTGAAAAATCTGCCCCAAAGATACTTTTGTGTCTGTCTTACCTTTAAAATTTGTTTTTGGTCTTGTTTAGGTTTCAGGTCATTAACACTAGATAGTTTCCAAATTATTCTAGTGGAATTCTTCATGCTGCCTCCAGAAGTCTCATTTTATCATACATGCAAAACGGGGGGCGGGGAAGGAAGCTTATATTGATTATGAAAAAGTTGACTTTAGAATTCAGTTTTTACATTTAAACTACATTTGGAAGCGGTAGTCACAGAAGAAAAATTTTCACTATATTCTGTTACATTACAATTTAATTTGAATTTGGTTTTCTTCAATTTATATGCATCTGTGTACATTAGGATTTTTGGTAGAGTTGCCTGAAAATTTTTCCCACATACAGAATTTTTTTGTAGGTTTTGTGAAAAAAACAAGAATTAATGTAGTTTTTCACTAGTGTTAATCATTTTCAAAAATAAAACTTAAGTATTACAGTGAAGATGAAGCTGATAATCAAAGGGGTAAATTCTGCTGACTTCAGCTTTTTGCTTTTGCTTTTTTTCTTTCTTTGCCTGCTGACTCTCATTCCACTGTGATCAGCAGTGTTCACATTCGTAACAGGGAGAGCTCGGAGATGAGAGAGCTACATGCTGTATCTCAGGCAAAAGTATTCCGAATTTATCAGACTTTTCATTGTCTGATCTTACATATCATGATGATTTTGCATTCCATAAATTTTAGTGGAAGGAATAGTTTGTATATGTGACAAGCTGGACTCCCCACCCCTTCGGGATGCCACCTGATGTACTGGGGTTTCACTGAGCCCCTCTTGCTCCGCCACCTGGACTCCCTCTCCCTGTTTTGCTGAATTAGGCTTCTTGCAGCGCGTGCGTGCACGCACACACACAGGTAGGCACGCACCAGCTGTAGAATCACACAGAGGCTGCAAACAGCTCTCTATGCGAAGGCTCAGCTAGCAAATTGCCCAGCACTCACATGCACTTCCCTTTTGGGATGTAAACCCAAAATAATATCGTCTTGCATTGTATAGAAAGATCTGCACAGTGCAAGCTCATAAAAATTGCCCTCTCCCTCAATGTGGAGAGAGAGATGTACAGCTTCTGCCCCCCTATCCCCTCCCCGATATGAATTGCAAAAGCTGGGTTATGTTATAAACAAGAAATAAGTTTAACTACAAAAGGCAAATTTTAAGTGAATATAAGGGATAGCAAACAGAACAAAGATTACTAAGCAAATAAAACAAAACATGCAAGCTAAGCTTGATTCGCTAAAGAAACAGGTTATAAAATATAATTTCTCACCCTACATGTTGACTTAGGCAGGATGCAGAGTTTCTGTAGCTTAGAGTTCGTTATTTCTCTTACAGACTAGACTTCTGTCCTTCTCTCTTCAAGTACTTTTAGCAGTCATTCTTCTTGGGTGGGAACGCAGTGAAGGGAGAGTCTTGATTGCCTTGCTTCCCAGCCTTAAATAGAATTTATATAAGGCGAGAAGCCTTTGTTTCCAGTGGAAAAGTACCAGCAGTGTCCACGGTGGTATTTTGCATTAGGTGATGGTATCACCTGACCTTGCAGTGTTGAAGCAACCATGAAACCAAGTTTATTTGTAATGTCCGCAGGAAGGAACTCCAAGAAGATGGGAGATCCACACCTTTAAGGACTCATTATCTTTTTCTAATGACCCATCAAGGCTGATTGCTTATTGTCTGGTGGACATTTCCCAAGTACACACACAGTTGTAATTGTTACATAGTTAATATTCCTAACTCCAGACACAGAAGTGATTCATGCATACAAATTAGAGAATCTCATTCAGTAAATTATAACCTTTCCAATAATACCTTACAAGACCCATCTTGCATAAAATGTATCTTACGCTATATTCATATAACAATATTTCTATGAAGAATCTGGAGTGTCCCGCCTCAGTATATTTTTCTCCTTTTGTTAAAATATGGAGACTTAAATTAAAGCTCTGTTGCCGGATAATGCTATAAAGTGCTAGCCCTATTTTAACTGGAGTCAGAAGTGACAATGTGTCAATCTCAGGATAGAATTTTGAAGTGGGCGCAGAATGATTACAAAAGGCAGCACAGGCAGTAATACGTTGGGGCATTGCTTACATCACTCTCATTAGGATGGTTAAAGCTCAGTATTATAACTGCCTCTTGACTTCTTGTTTAAAAATGAAAATTAGTGCTGTTGATTAATTGCAGTTTTAATCGCACTGTTAAACAATAGAATACCAATTATTAAGTATGTTGGATGTTTGCCTACGTTTTCCTACATATTGTATTTCATGTATATTGTGTGTGTGTGTATATATATATATATAGAGAGAGAGTAGTTGAAATCAAAGTGAATATAATTTTATTACAAATATTTCCACTGTAAAAATGATAAACAAGTACTCCAGTGCAATCTCTCTCTCTCATGAAAGTGTAACTTACAGATGTAGATTTTTGTTACATTGTTTTGTTTTTGAGTACAGTTATGTAAAACTTCAGAGCCTACAAGTCCACTCAGTCTTACTACTTGTTCAGTCAATCGCTAAGACAGACAAGTTTGTTTACATTTACAGGAGATAATGCTGCCCGCTTCTTATTTACAATGTCACCAGAAAGTAAGAACAGGCATTTGCATGGCACTTTTGTAGTCAGCATTGCAAGATATTTACATGCCAGATATGCTAAACAGTCGTATGCCCCTTCATGCTTCGGCAACCATTCCAGAGGACATGCTTCCATGCTGATGACACTCGTTTAAAAAAAATGCATTAATTAAATTTGTGACTGAACTCCTTGGGGGAGAATTGTATGTTCCCTGCTGTTTTACTCACATTCTGCCATATATTCAAGTTACAGCCATCTCGGATGATGACCCAGCACATGTTGTTCATTTTAGGAACACTTCAGATTTGACAAAACGCAAAGAAGGTACTGATGTGAGATTTCTAAAGATAGCTACAGCACTCAACACAAGGTTTAAGAATCTGAAGTGCCTTCCAAAATCTCAGAGGGACGAGATGTGGAGCATGCTTTCAGAAGTCTTAAAAGAGCAACACGCTGATGTGGAAATTACAGAACCCAAACCACCAAAAAAGAAAATCAACCTTCTGCTGGTGGCATTTGACTCAGATAATGAAAATAAACAGGCATCGGTCTGCACTGCTTTAGATTGTTATCGAGCAGAACCAGTCATCAGCATGGATGCATGTCTCCTGGAATGGTGGTTGAAGCATGAAGGGATATATGAATCTTTAGGGCATCTGGCACATAAATATGTTGGGACGCTGGCTACAAATGCCATGAGAATGCTTGTTCTCACTTTCAAGTGACATTGTAAACAAGAAGCAGGCAGCATTATCTCCTGCAAATGTAAACAAACTTGTTTGTTTGAGTGATTGGCTGAACAAGAAGTAGGACTGAGCAGACTTCCAGGCTCTAAATGTTATTTTTGAATGCAAGTTTCTTTTTGTACATAATTCTACATTTGTAAGTTCAGCTTTCATGATAAAGAGATTGCACTACACTACTTGTGTTAGGTGAATTGAAAAATACTACTATTTTTGTTTTTTACAGTGCAAATACTTGTAAGCAAAAATAAATATAAAATGAGCACTGTACACTTTCTATTCTGTTGTAATTGAAATCAATATATTTGCAAATGTAGAAAACATCCAAAAATATTTAAATAAATGGTATTCTATTATTGTTTAACAGTGCAATTAATTGCGATTAATTTTTTTAGTCTCTTGACAGCCCTAATAAAACTTTTTTTAAAAAAAAGGTCAGTTCAACTGTTTCTCATATTCCAGTAACATTGCAGAGTTTCAAGTGCTATTGGTCCCTACTCCCAGGCAGAATTGCTCCCTACACCCAGCCAGGAGAGAGAGAGAGAAAGTACTTAATTTTCTGATGGTGATACTCTGGTTCCGGTGCTCTGGGAATTGAAGAGCTGTCTTCTCCTTCTGATATCTGTGCATGTCATCTGTCACTGTCTACATGTGCGGGGGCCCTGTTATATTTGTGGTTTTTTCATCCCTTGCCCAGACTCTATGGCGAGCCCTCAGTTGGTCCAGGGATTTGTGTGGGGGGTGGCGATAGGGCTGGAAGGTTTACAATGCGTCTGCAGGGAATATGCAAGAAATTTATTTTGGTCTAGTGAGGCTGTAGCATCTTCTCTGAGGAGCCTCTCCATACTGTGCAACACATGCATCCTTTCTATGTATAATTTCAAAGGTAGTCTCAGGCTAGGTCCCTGCTGGAATTTCCCAGTGCAGGGAGTGATCTGCCCCTATTTGTTTGTTGCTGAAAACAGTGCTGCAAGACTGTTCTTACTTTTGGGGGTTTCAAGACTAAATTCACTGTTGTTTAGGGGAAGTTACTTATTCACTTCAACTCTTAATTATTCTGGTGATTCAATAGTATATTTAACATTTCACTTCTCCCATATTCTCCTCCCAGAAAACATACCAATTTACAAATTAAAACTAGGAGTGCAATTAAATGGGGTATGAAAACAAAAGTTGTTTACTAGAGCCAGAAACATTTTTATGTGCTGATAACTCAAGCCTGGCCTTTATTCCTTAAATTTTGAAAATACTTTGCTTAGGGTTGGTCTTTCAATATGTTTTAGAATAGCTAAGCTATTAAAGGATTTGTCAAGTTTGACGGGCCCAAAGTGGAATACACTCAAATGTTTCCTTCCTTACCTTCCATGTGTGTGTAATTATATAGTGTGAGAGTACATGTGTATTTACACAATTTAGAGAAAGGCTGAGACGTAGTCGTGATGTTGCACCCATTGAAGTCAATGGAAAATTTGCCACTGACTTCAATAGAAGAGCAGCCTGAGGCCCATGAAATGCATATAGAGACATCTGCAGGAATCCCACTGAAAACAGTGAGGGTGTCACAATCTGGCAGTTACGAGGAATAGTACTTCAAGAATAGTGGTATTGAAATCCGTGTACTGCTCAGCATGATGAAGGGTGATGGAGTGGGTATTGTACAATGCCCACTCATATTATTGGTTGCCATCTTTGGGATTAAATGTACAATAGAGGTCCAAACTACTTGTTCAAGTCTCTTTTCATGTGGCACATTTCACAAGTGTAGAGGGAATAATCCTGGTGTCTTAGCCAAATTTCAATTGGAGTAATTACAGTCTGCCTGCTTGGATTGTCACGTATAGAAATTTGTCCAGCAGAGTAAACGTGCATCAAACACATTATATAAAGGCATTTTGAAATGTGATTGTGATATCATGATGTAACTTTCCACAGATATCCAATGTTATTTCAGGATCTGTTATTTCACAAGGTTGATTTGCAGGGCATGATATTGTACCATCCAAACTGTTATAACTCAATCCAAGAAGAGGAAAACGTTGAAGCTTATAGCCTACCTGAAATTCTCTTCCGATTTAATGGGATAAGGTAGACACTTCCTGCCTAAAAATGTCAACTTGTCTCTTTGTTTAGAAGTTGCTACCTTCCACTTCATACTCTGTGTGTATGTGTGCTAGCATGTGAAGTACTTTGCGGCCCCCTAGAATGAAAAAGGTTGTATAAATGTAAATTTTTAACAATTAAAATGAAGAAACAAAACAATTGGAATTTTATTTAAAAGCAATACCAACAAACACATAATATTCATCAAGAAATAAGTACAGATTTGTGTGTTTACCTTTACTTTAAAGTTTCCAAGATTTATCAGTATACCATAATAGAAAAAATTTAAACAAGATCACTGGTTAAAATCTAACCAAGGTCAACATTGGCCAATATCATTACTATCAGAAGTCTTTTTAATTAGAACAGGGTGATGTTTTTTGTCCACAACTTTTTTTGATCAAAAATGCAGATTTGGGTTTAGGGAAACATTTCAAAGTTGTCTACTTTGCCAAATTGTTTTAGTCAGAGCAAAACTGGGAAAAAAATCATTTTGGTATTTTCTTTAAACTAAACATTTTGATTTTTTATTCAAAATGACTTTTTGAAATTTGTTTTAAAAATTAAAATACAAAAACATTTTTAAAAGCTCACAAACAAAACAGTTTGCGGTTGAACAAAACATTGCATTCAACCCCCCCTCCCCCCCCCAAAAATTGTTTTTAGACTTTTGGTTCACTGGAAAAAAAATTTTAATTGATTTTGGATGAATCTAAAACAATTTCTTTTTTCAAAATTTTCGGAACTTCCAGCGAACCAAAAATCAGCTTTCACACAGCACTATATTTAATGGCCTGATTGAAATACATTCATGGTCTTCGATCAGATCCCAGTATACAAATTTGTACATCACAAAAGTCACAAATAAAATAGCACTTATTGAAACTTTTGGCAATCTTAACATAGTGGTTGTGTTAAGATTGAATTACCCCCACCTCACAAAGGTGATAACTCCAGGTTAGCATAATTTGGTAGGACAATATGGAAAAGTTTAATTTCTGCTGCCTGCTCTGTACCTGTCCTATATATACTCAATGTCAGTCTCCAGAACAGCATCTTTCACAAGTAAATCGCACACAAATTATTAAAACAAAAAAGCTCACCATTACATCTGATAGGCTCTTATAGTTTCAAAACTGAATAATATTTTTGTTGTCCTGATTGCAGAGTGATTACTTGCTTTTTTACAAAACAATATTACAATAACAAAATTAATGATGATGGCTTTACAAAAACAAATGTGAAGCAGGTTTTTCTATAATCAAGAGCACTTTTCCACTTGATTTTGGCTTTCCCCAAAGGTGACATTCAGAACAAATTGAAAATTTGTGAATTCTCATGCTATTATTTAGTTCATTGAAGATATCCCAGAATGTACCATTATGATAACGTTGATTCTATTGATGGTAACCTTTGAATGAGGTTTCTAGATTTAAATTAATATATTCTAAAAAAAAATTTTAAAAATCGTTTCTTTGTTCAGTTCCCTCCATGCCTGGTGAGTAGGGATATACAACCTACTTTCAATCTGTACTTCACTGAACATTTTATTTTTGCTTTTCACTTCATTTGTGGTTTCTGTTGGCTACTTCTGGTCAGAAAAGAAATAGAAATGTATAAGTAGTTTGGTTTGTGAGTGTTCTAGAGAGAAGGATGCATTTTCTTGTGGGCTCATAGGCTAGAGTGTGGAAACAGAGCAAGGAGACCATGTGACCTGCTGGTTTATAGACGAAGACATAACTGTGAGCTATGATTGTCTACCATTATTTATTATTATTATTATTAATTATTGACATTATTTCTATACATTCTGAAAAGTAGATTAGAAATTGCTATAAGAATCCTTCAGGAACTACACTAACATCAATCTCAAATATTTGTATATGTTAAAACATTCAAGAAAAATGCAAATGTTGGACTGTAAGTAAAACATAAAATTATAAGAATCACATTATTTCTAAAGAAGATACAAAAGATACCCACAGCTTTGAAATGTAATAATATACGGTTACCAGTAATCGTGGTTTAGTGAACACATTTATATCCAGCTGCAGCAAACCTGAACAATAATAGATTGGCAGAAAAAATACACTAAAGTGATGTCCAAAATGTAAAAGAAACAGTGTGTGAAATCTTGGTTCCACTGAGGTCAATAGGAGTTTTGCCATTGACTGGAACCAGGATTTTCCCCAGTATTGAAAACATGCAAGTTTAGACATGCAACATGATGCTGTCAAGGTTCCTTCCCCACTCTGAACTCTAGGGTACAGATGAGGGGACCTGCATGAAAAACCCTCTACGCTTATTTTTACCATTTTAGGTTAAAACTTCCCCAAGGTACAAACTATTTTTCCTTTTGTCCCCAGACTTTATTGCTGCCACCACCAAGCGTGTAACAAAATATAACCGGGAAAGAGCCCGCTTGGAAATGTCTTTCCTCAAAAAATCCCCCCAAGCCCTACACCCCCTTTCCTGGGGAAGGCTTGATAAAAATCCTCACCAATTTGCATAGGTGAACACAGACCCAAACCCTTGGATCTTAAGAACAATAAAAAAGCAATCAGGTTCTTAAAAGAAAAATTTTAATTGAAGAAAAAGTAAAAGAATCACCTCTGTAAAATCAGGATGGTAAATACCTTATAGGGTAATCAGATTCAAAACATAGAGCAAAACCTAGGCAAAACCTTAAGTTACCAAAAAAAAAAAAAAACAAAACACGGAATATACATTCCATTCAGCACAACTTATTTTATCAGCCATTTAAACAAAACCGAATGTAACGCATATCTAACTAGATTGCTTATTAACCCTTTACAGGAGTTCTGACCTGCATTCCTGCTCTGGTCCCGGCAAAAGAAAACACACAGACAGAGAGAACTCTTTGTTTAAACCGCCCCCCTCCAGCTTTGAAAGTATCTTGTCTCCTCATTGGTCATTTTGGTCAGGTGCCAGCGAGGTTATCTTTAGCTTCTTAACCCTTTACAGGTGAAAGGGTTTTTTCCTCTGGCCAGGAGGGATTTAAAGGTGGTTAGCCTTCCCTTTATATTTATGACAGATGCCTTAGGATCCAGTCTTGCAAAGATGTAGTGAGCAGTCACATGAGCGTTTTCATCAACTTCAATACAACTACTCACTTGAATAAAGTTACTCAAATTTCACAGGATTTGACCCTTTATTTTAGAGTTTAAAACAAAATTCAGGCCTGTCCAGTATTGTGGCCTATCACATTAGAGATTCAAGTTCCATTCTTAGTCCAGCTCCCTCCCTCACTCACCCTAGTCATCAAGGCTAGTTTAACTTTGTTAAAAATTTTACTCAGCCTGCACACATTAACTGCATAAATCTGCTTGGTTTTAATCTTGAATTGGGCTATACAGTATGCAGTCCACATTTAATATTTGATTGTTATTTGCATAACATCGTTGGTGAGTATGATACTTCAGTCATGTTAAAAGACATGGTCTCTGCCATAGAGGTATTATATTTGAAATAAATGGTTTTGGAAATATACAAGTAGATATTAACCTCAAAACCTAGGTAATTGGGGTTGAACAGAGACCAGAACTGACAAAACGCTGCTCATTTCAAATCCTTCTACATCCACAATAGCTTAATTTTGTATTTACAGTTTATAGAACTGTCTTTCGTTCTGAATTTCTTATCCTTGTTGAGATTTTGGCATGCATGTATGTTTTGAAATTATTAGATTTGTCAATAGAATTTTGAAACAAATCTTGGATAATCCTCCTCCTCCTCCCAACGCCTCAAAATGTGAATTGCGTACTTTCCTGTATTTTGACTTTTTTCCCACCTGAGTTAAGATTGGTGTTTAACATCATGAAGGTTCTAGAAGGCTTGTTAGAGGATTTCAAAAATAGTAGTTGAATATTCTAATTTTGCTTAATAAACAAAATATAAAGCACATTTTTCCAATAAATGAACTAATAATTGTCTTGTTTTTTACCTTCTGTGTAAGCCACATTCATAATAGAGTATGATACATTTTGCTGAAAGGGTTAGTTTAATAAATGCAGTTAAGATGCTGATTTATTTTTGAAGCCTGCTAAAATATATTTTTTTCAAAGATGGATTTATAAAATCTGTAATACATCTGTTTCATAGTTGCTTTGAATTAGATACAGGTAAAGATTTACTTGTGCAAAATTCATTCCATCATATGTGCATAGCTAGTAGTGCTAATAAATGCATACCAAGTATTTGGGTGTGTAAAGCTTCTTGTGCACACATCAAGGTCCCATTTTAAAAATTTGTTTCTGAAAGAAAGTGCTGTAGATTAATCCTGTCCTAAATGAATCTTTAAATGAAAGTTCATATTGATTTGTAATAATAAAAAAGTTAAGCTCTTTCTCACCAAAAATCATTTTTAATTTGTTTAAGCAGTTGAAGTATGACCTCCCATACTCGTAAAAAAGGAAGGAAAGGAGGGGGGAAAGGCTTTTCTCGAGGCAGTATTTCCAGCTCTGCATTGTTGTACATCCCTGTACCCATGTACATCCAGTGTCGATTATCTAGTAGATTATCTGCTTGTCTTTTTGGGAAGCGGTTGTCCATTATATTTAAGCAATCAGATGAGGGAATTTTTCTTTAAAAAGCTTGAATGGGGGATAATGGTAGTCGCAGTATCATGACGAGATTGTCCAGGTTTCATTTCTGAAATACTGTCGCTCACACTTGAGTCCCCATGAAGTCTTCTACAAATAAGTTGGCATACAGTCTTACGAACACTGCTGGACATTAAGAAATACATAACTGGATCTAAACAGCTGTTGAAAGCTGAAAATACAAGCATAATCTCATTGCATTTGTGAATTAACTCCTTCCAGTAACAAGATGTGTGTTGTAATTGTGATGTAATGTAGACAAATCGGAATATGTGATATGGAACAAAACACAGGGTGAAAATAATAAGTACAATGAAGGAATTCCTTGCAGTGGTGCTGTACTTTCCGGCATTGGGAAAATCTGCTCTTTTCTTGGAAATTTTCAGAAGGTTCTTCGCAATTTTAACATATGAAAGTATTAGTAGAAAGAAAACTATCCAAAAGACTATAACAAGAATATAGTTTAAAATTGCTTCCATTTTTGCATTCTGTTTATCTCTGTAATGGAAGCACATGGTCGAATTGTATTCTTCCCTCTTAGCAGACTGAGCAACTATAATTATGAGTCCTATTACTGCAATTGTCCACAATATGCAACAGATATATCTGCTTCGTGTAGCTGTTAACATTTTTGGACGTCGTATAGACTTGTTAATTTTTACATAACGATCCATGCTAATTAATCCCAGCAGTATGATGCTAATGTACATGTTCATATAAAATAGGGTTCCAACAATCTTGCAGAAAATCAATCCCAACATCCATGTGTCTTTGTTAATATGATATAGTATACGGAAGGGGAGGCAGAAGATCAGTAGAAGGTCTGCAATGGCTACATTAAGCAGGTAAATCTGGATAGAATTTCTTTTGTGATTAATGCACAAAAAAGCAAACAAGGCTATAATATTGCCAACCAATCCAATGACAAAAATAATGGAGTAAAAAATGATGAAAACAAGAGACAATGAGCCTTCTTCCATGGAACAGACAGTAGCATTTAGGGTTTCTGAAGAGAAGTTTCTGGTTAGCTCAGTTTGGTAACTCCAGAAGACTTCCTTGTATGGAGAAGAGTTCGGGAGCTCAGTTGAAGTTGTGTCCATAGTCTGTTGGAGCTTCCTTACACTGTCCTATAAGGATGCAAAGGGAAATACTTAAGAATTGTTCGCTGTGATATTAATGTTGTATGTTACATTACTTTGTCATAGGCACAGTCTTAAATCAAATTATTTATAGATGTTTAAAGGCAGCAACAATAGTAACAAATACAACTATCTATAATTTATTAAGTGCAGTCAGTTGTGCAGAAGAACTTTCAACCACATTTCAAAATTATTGAGGCACTTGTGTGTTATAGCCTCTTCTTTTCACACTTCCCCTGAGTGTGCAAAAGCAGATGCTGAAACAAAACTCATGCAAAAATTCATTTATAGTTACGTTGTAATTACTTTTTAAAATATAACTCTTTTTGTATTGTCTGTGAGGGAGAGGTAAGACAAATTATACTTACAATTTTTTATTTTGTTGTGTATATTTATATTTGTTCCATGGAGTGCTGAGTTATTTTCACACCATCTCTAATTCTGAGTTTGTTGCGGGGCAGGAAATCACAATAAAACCAGAAGACAGAGCCTCAGCCTTGGCTTCACAGAGTTAAAAAAGATATTTTTAATAGAAATGCATAAAATAAGTGTTTTCCTGAAGGGGCAAAACAGCAATGAAAATAATAGAATGATGTACCTTTGATCAAATAAGTAATTGACTAACTTCTTCACTTTTGTATCTGATTTGTATATATATTTCAGTATTATACATGTTTTGCTAATGACACTATTTAGTCTGTTAAGTCTCTCTTTTGACTTTATTTTAATTTATTTGAGTGCTCATGGGTTCTTTTTGTTTTTGGATTTTTTTGCATAAGAGCATCTGTCAAAATATGGAAATTAAAGTACTGGGTTACTGAGTAAATGACCGCTTCACTGAGTTCAGGGTTTGTTTTTTTTAAGACAGATCTTTGGTTTTGATAAACTCAGTTTTACACTTGTTTGTATTCTTATAACTCTAACAGAACAACAGATTTTTGGGGGTAACAGTGGGGGGGAAAGTATCCCAAATTCCATCTTACAGTAAACTTTCATTTATGTATTAACTCTTGAAAATGGAGGCTGTAATTGAATATGGGATACAATTTTAACAGTGCAGATGGCAACAATATAATACAGAAGAAAAAATCTGAATATTGCTAAGAGCTAATAACATGCATAAAGATGTACACTTGAAAGATTCAGAATAATTGAATGGAAGATCTAAAATATTTTTGTATACCATGTTGGCTGTTCTTATGATAATAGTAAGTAATATACTGAAAATGGTGTTGTCAGACTGCATTACTTAGACCACAAACTATTGTAAAAGAAGTAGGTTTGATCTAATAGAGAGTATGTTTATTTCAATTGTACTTTTCAAGACCATCTTTCACTTTGCTAATTTAAGCTCTGTTCATGGGGGGAAAAACCTTGATACTATGATTTATATAGTTAGTTTTTAAGCAAAATAGAGACGTGAATATTAAGCAAGTTATATAAGTATTGCAATCAAAGTTCTTCTCAGCTGCCGGGACAAATACTATCACAGATATCAAATCAGACATAATTTACTTAAACTTTGAGGCTTGTAACTAAATGTTTTAAGTTCCTGAATGGTCAGTAGTACCTTTTATAATATATATTTCATTTGAAATTTGATTTAGTATATCTTTAATGAAAAGGGAAATACTCACCTTCTGATTCCTTATGGACCTCTTCTGCTGACTGTTTTCTAAAACCCTTTAAAAGGAAAGAGGAAGATAATGTGCATGTCTTATTAGAAAGCTAAAAAAAAAAACTTCTCTGTGATAAGAATCAGCCCTGTCAGCTAGATAAACTTCCTGTGTTGCTGTGGTGATGTTTCTGGCAAAGGTTTTTTCTTGTTTTGTTTTTTTGTTTTTGTTTTTACAGCTTATAAAATTGAGTCTCGGTTTAAAATAGTAGTTTTGTTTTTTGCCAAATCTTAATCAGTTTTTCTGTATGTGTTGTTTTGTCCAAAGCTCAATACAAGAGTAATTGGACATTTTGACTTTTGTCTAGAAACTTTTGATGGCTTCCTTTTGGAAAATAATTAAGGTGCTGTTGGCTTGGATGTATCTGCCTCCAAAATTCTGATAATCAAAAACTACAATACCACATCCATAATTTGTTTGGGTGGGAGTCAAGAGCTGCCTCTGGATTCTTCAACTTTCAATTAGGCTAATTAGGAAGCTATATCTTCTTATAAGGGGCTACTATTTTTTTCTTAAGAGTTTGAGTTTTATATAAAACAATTCATAGGATTTATGAGAGAGTGCTTCAGGTTCTCTGCCAATATGGCTCCTTTTTGCTGCTCCAGTGCCAAAAGGCTGAAATGGTCATTTAACAAGCTATTTGGAGATTCTTTCAACACATGGTCTTTGTAGCCAGGGATAAGAGGGCATGTCTGCAGTATCACTGCACTCCAGCAATCCCCAGCTGCTAGAGCAGCCCTCTTGGGACCATGGGCAGCCAGGCACAACTTAGAACATCCCTGAAGCTGCTCTAAGATGTTTTTTGGCGTTCACTGATTCCAGAATTGGGAAACCACAAAGGTAGCACAGAGCCTCATTTGGTTTAATGGGTTTTGGTAGTCACACAGGAAGGTTGTTTTGAATAAGCTGTAATATAGTTTATACTACTTCTTAACAACTAAACCATGGGAGAGCATTAGAAGCACATTTGTACATCTTTTTTTTATCATATACTGATATAGAAATACATCCCAGGGATAAGGGATTGGGGAATGTAGGGTGATACTTGTATTATTGACTGGGATATGGAAGAAGGTGTTTTCTACCATGTGGTTTTCTTTTAATATGATCCTGAATTAAACAGAATATTTTAATGTAGTAGAAATTGTTGAGCTTCATCAAAGAGAGCCTCCAATATAAAGTAACGTTCATGTAATTAGTCCTTATGTATTTCTGGCCAAAGTAGATTCTTCCATAGTTGCACTCATCTGTAGTGTGTTCAGCCTTGCATATTGGGAGGTTGTGTAGCAACTCTTCCAGATTCAAGAGGTCAAGTTCCTTGTAACCATATATGATGGCTTATAAATACTCCATTGTTAGTTTATTAAAATACACCTGGAGCAATAAAAATGACTGTGTAACAAACTGTCCTCTTATTCAACAAATCTGTTCCATTTGTGCCAGAGGTTTAAGCAGATTAATGGCAGTGGCACTAACATTAATTAAGCCTGTCAGTTATTTATTATACAAGTTCCAACCTTTTCCAGAAGTTTGGTACAAGAGAGCAAGGCCAAGTACATCTGGCCATACATTCCTGGAAACCCCAAAATCACCCAACGGGCTGCGGAGGGATAGAGACGTTGCTCATCGATAGCTTTCAGTTTTTCAATTTCTGCAGTAAATTATTCTCCAAAAAGCAATATGTAGTTTTGACATTGATCCATTTAAACACGCTAACCTTAATATGATTGGTTTGACAGTTGTGAGGAGATGCAAAAAATGCTCCAAGGGTTCATTGTGCTTGTGGAGGAATTTGTACTCTTGGGGGAATTCTGAACCAAAAAATTAAAAATTCTGCACACAATATTTTAAATTCTGCATATTTTATTTGTCAACATAACACTATATAATCACGTCAGTTTCAATTATTGAGGTTATTTATTTCAAAATACCTGTCAGCAACTATGTCTGTAACAATACAGACACACACAAAAGTTCCCCCAGAAATAGAGAGTTAAAGAAACCCGTATGACAAACCAGTTCCTGTTTCTCTGACCCCTCCCTCCCAGAGCCCAGGCAGGGGGCCAGATACCCTCTAGAGCTCAGCTGCAGGGCTGCCCCCCAGCCCAGACACTCGCATCTCCTACCCTCCCAAATCCCAGGGATCCTGAGGGAGAAACAGCCTAATGCTGGGTTCCAGGATTGTATAGAGTTTCCTGCATGCTGCCTCCTTCCTTCAGGGCGGGGAACTGCAGCTTCCAGGAACCCTCCAGCTCCCTCCCCCTCCTACCTGCAGTTTCTTTTGTTGTAGAGCTGGGCTCTGCCGGGTCCAGTGGCCTCCTAGTGGCGGCCAGCAGCTCTGCAGCCCATTTGTGTGGCAAGGGTGGGGGGAGAAAATTGTGCTCAGACCATTAATTCTGTGCAAATTCTGCATTGCTCAATGGCACAGGATTCCCCCAGGAGTAAACTTAGCTAGATGTATTAAATACTGCCTGCTGTTCCATATCAGGTTATATAAATATATATATATATTGTGACAAAGTTCGTCCTCTGCCTGTGCTTATTGTCGGATTTGCTCGCCTCAGAGGTTCACGGCAGTCCTCAGTTTGGCCACTTTCGTGGCCTAAATTTGCCATTCATTCAGTTAGCCTCATCACTGGCCAGCATGGGGAAAGGAAGAAGAACAATCCCCGCAGTCTCTGCTGATCCACCTGGTGGATCGGGGAACAGGCCAGAGCCTTCCCCTCTGGTGGAACCCACAGGCCAGTTCAACTCCTCCAGTATTAAGTAGGGGGATGGGAGGAACTCTGGCCCGCCCTCTACTCCGGGTTCCAGCCCAGGGCCCTGTGGATTGCAGCTGTCTACAGTGGCTCCTGTAACAGCTGCGTGACCGCTACAACTCCCTGGGCTACTTCCCCATGGCATCCTCCCAACACCTTCTTTATTTTCACCACTGAACTTTCTTCCTGATGTCTGATAATGCTTGTACTTCTCAGTCTTCTAGTAGTACGCCTTCTCACTCTCAGCTTCTTGAGCCTCTTGCTCCCAGCTCCTCGCACGCACACCACAAACTGAAGTGAGCTCCTTTTTAAAACCCAGGTGCCCTGATTAGCCTGTCTGTCTTAATTGATTCTTGCAGCTTCTTGTTTGGATGCAGGTGTTCTAATCAGCCTGTCTGCCTTAATTGTTTCCAGAAAGTTCCTGATTGTTCTGGAACCTTCCCTGTTACCTTACCCAGGAAAAAGTGACCTCCTTAACCTGGGGTTAATATGGCTGCCTTCTATCACTCTCCTGTAGCCATCTGGCCTGACCCTGTCACTAAATATATATATATGTACACAAAAAATAAATATGCAATTCATCGCACTGTTAAACAATAATAGAATACCATTTATTTAAATACTTTTGAATGTTTTCTACATTTTTAAATACAGTCATTGGAATTAAAATACAGAATACAAAGTGCACAGTGCTCACTTTATATTTATTTTCGATTACAAGTATTTGCACCGTAAAAAAACAAAAGAAATTGTATTTTTCAATTCACCTAGTACAAGTATTGTAGTGCAATCTCTTTATCATGAAAGTTGAACTTACAAATGTAGAATTATATACAAAAAACTGCATTAAAAATAAAACAATGTAAAATTTTAGAGCCTGCAAGTCCTCTCAGTCCTACTTGTTCAGCCAATCGCATGTCCTGTGGAATGGTGGCTGAAGCATGAAGGGGGCATAGGAATGGGGAATAGATGGCCAGCCCTCTGTGGAGAAAGAGGTGGTTAGGAACTATTTAGAAAAGCTGGACCTACACAAGTCCATGGGGCCGGACGAGTTGCATCCGAGAGTGCTAAAGGAACTGGCGGCTGTGATTGCAGAGCCATTGGCCATTATCTTTGAAAACTCGTGGCGAACAGGGGGAAGTCCCGGATGACTGGAAAAAGGCTAATGTAGTGCCAATCTTTAAAAAAGGGAAGGAGGAGGATCCTGAGAACTACAGGCCAGTCAGCCTCACTTCAGTCCCTGGAAAAATCATGGAGCAGGTCCTCAAGGACCTTTCACGACAAAGAGATTGCACTACAGTACATGTATGAGGTGAATTGAAATACTGTTTTGTTTTATCATTTTTACAGTGCAAATATTTATAATAAAAAATAATATACTTTGATTATAGTAACAGAATACAATATATATAAAAATGTAGAAAAACATCCAAAATTAATAATTCAGTATTCTATTGTTTAAAACTGAGATTAATTGCGATTTTTTTAATCAAGAGCATATATATATGTAAAATATAATTTTGTATTGATACACAAAGATTCCCTAACCTCCTGGCCCAAAATACTTACATAATATGATTAATTCCTATATTTTCCATCTGATTATTACTGTTGGTATGAATTGTGGAAGAGTAGAAGCACAAATGCCATACAAGGAATCTGGGTCAACACCTGAGTTTTTTTATTTTTTCCCCGAAGGTCACTGTTTGCTAGATATCTCATACAGGCAGCTTGCTTCCCTTTTGCAGGTTGAAATTTTTGCTGGTTATGTTGGGATGGGCTTGAGCTCCAAAAGAAGGTTGTATGATACAAGGAATCTGGGTCAACACCTGAGTTTTTTTATTTTTTCCCCGAAGGTCACTGTTTGCTAGATATCTCATACAGGCAGCTTGCTTCCCTTTTGCAGGTTGAAATTTTTGCTGGTTATGTTGGGATAGGCTTGAGCTCCAAAAGAAGGTTGTATGTTGTTTATGTGAAACATAAGGTCTCTCAGAGATGGGATGTTTCCGCTGGAGAACTAGAGCTACATCCTGTTGGAAAAGTTGGTAGACTTTCATGGAGTTCTTATTCGTCATATTGTCATGACTTCAGGCTGCGTTCTCTGTGAGTACCAACTAGCCCTGATGAGGCCTTGCTGTGTTAAGGCAAGACTAGAGGGAAACCAGCAAGAGGTGAGGTGCTTATGCTGTACCAAAATAAAAGTTTGAAATGAAGAAGTAAAAAGATGCCGAAGTGGACTCCATTCCACAGACAAAAACTTAAGCTTCTTTTTAATATATTACAAAGATATTTTCAGTTCTTCAAGCAGGTTGGATTTTTTTGGTATTATAATCATGTCTGCTGGGTTTTCTCTTTTCAGCCACACTGCGTGCTACTTGCTTCAAAGGAGAATTCAGCACCTGTAAAGCTTGGTGGTTTTGGGGTAGCTATTCAGTTAGGGGAGTCTGGACTAGTAGCTGGAGGTAAGAATTTTATTTTGTGTTTTGCCTTCAAAACCTTAAACTACTGAGTGTGTGTGGTGCGTGTATAGTGCTATAGCATTAAAAATGTACATTTCCAAGAGGAACATGCCCTACAAATAAAAAATTCTGCAAATATTTTAGTATGCAACTCATGCACTAAAGGTTTTATGAACTTTATAAACACATACTTGATCAGTCTAAATTGTTAATTCATTAATAGTATACCTATAATGTATTGAGCAACTATAAAGAGAAATTCCCTTAAAAATTACAAGTTTAATTGTTTTGATCAAGTTACGACTGAAAAAAATCAGAAATTCTTCCATATCAGTATGTCCTTTCATCACAGTTGACACACAAAAAGAAACAAAACTGACATTAAGATTGAAATTAAAGCCAAGGACATTGAATTAAGGGTTACTATAGCAACCTTAATGATGCTCTGTTGTGCCTAGGTGTTATAACACCTACACTTTCCTGTCACATATTGTTGTCACATGAGTTATAACCTGTAGATCTTTATAAATTGTAATGCTGTAGTATGGGTGTTGCATACGAGTCTATTTCTTGATACATATATATTTACTGACAGAATGCTTACATTTTTCTGTGAATTTTATTTCCTCTAGCTACCTTCCATATTGTTCCAGACAATAGGGTTATGCGATATTCAGCCTGCACAGATGAAGACCCAATCAGTTTTCTGATGACTTCATTGCCAGGGTAGGGGATTGGTGCCAAGGATTTCATTAGGTTTTCTACAACAGGGGAGCAGTTGCCCTTCACCTCCAAGCTTCTTGAAGCGCTGCCTCAACTTTCTCTCCTCTAATGCTTGAATGGATCTGTTGCAATCTGGCTTCTGTACACTCCACTGAAACCACGGACACCGACAACCGTTAGTCTCTTCTGGGTGTGTCTGAGATCCTCTTCTCTGTACTTGTCCTTCTGAGCTATTGTTTTTGAATAAGATAATTATTTCCTTCTGCTCCATTTGCTTTTTTCCTGAGCTTTTTATGTCTTTGTGCTCTCTTGGATTTCACCTTTTCCAGCAGCTTCTTCTGCATCTCTGCTTCTTCCCCTTTTTCAGTGATATTTCTTGGGCTTCTAATTTTGATTCTTTCCTTTTTCTCCTCGGTCGCGGCGTGACTTTATCCACTCCTTTTGTTTCAGCTATCATTACAGTGCTGCTGGTCTTACATGCCTGACTCCTTCAGACGTCTTCTCCTGGATGTCCAACCATTATCCCAAGCTCCACTTGACAAAAAACTAAATTTCTCCCAAAGGTTCTTTTGCCCCTCCCTTTTCTGTCACCATATACAATTCCATTATCCACCCATGACTGAGGCACTTAGCCTCTGTGATATCTTCATCTCATATCAGTCCTTCTCCCTGTGCTACTGTTGTTTTTAAATCCTGTTAGTGGCTGTTTTGAAGCCTCTCTAAAATCTGTCCTCCTTAATCCCCAGTGTGAAAATCTTCCTCTAAGTCTTGGTCCTCGTTTGCCACATCTAGCCTTTTTGCTGGCATCCCCTCACCATCAGCTTCAAATTCAAATCGGCTTCTCTTCTTCTTCTTCTTCTTCTTCACCTTCCAAGACCCTACAAAACTCCACTCCACCTATGTGTAGTATCAAGTCTTCTTTGTACTACTCTTTCCTCCCAAGTTTACCTCCTTAAGAGACTCCTTATCTTTCTCCTCTCATCTTCATGCCCTCTTTTATCCTGTTCCTTATTCTTTGAACAGCATTCCTCATGTCTGGCAAACATCCTCTTCCTCCTCCAGAAATCTTTCCTTAAAGGATACTTTTTTCACAAAACTTTGGAAGGATGACTTCTGGAAGAATTCTTCTCTTCAACCTTATGTCATCCACTATATATCACATAGGTCTGAACTGTGCTGTCTGTAATCTCTTGGGAGCAGATTATCTACCTGTGTATTTGTTCAGAGCTTAGTATGATGTCAGCACTCAACAATAAGCTCTATTTGTTCTTCTAGTTTTATGTACTGTAAATAAGTTCTGTTTAGTAACTTTAAAAAAATATTTCATCACTCCTCATCTGTCAGGAGTCTCCTGTATGAATTATGGGAGCTACAGACTTTATAGAAGAACAGTAAATTTATCAGCTGCATATCATAGAATCATAGAATATCAGGGTTGGAAGGGACCCCAGAAGGTCATCTAGTCCAACCCCCTGCTCGAAGCAGGACCAATTCCCAGTTAAATCATCCCAGCCAGGGCTTTGTCAAGCCTTGTCAGCCAGGGCTTTCTCAGTTCCAACTGTTTGCAGTCACAGATGTAATTTTGAAATAGAAAGTTGCAGTTTCTTGAGTTCAAAAACTAACTCTGCTTCACATAAACAGTTAAAAAATATATTTCTCCTCAGATGCAGTATGCTATGTATGTGCTGATTTTTTTTCAGCCAGATTTTTTTGAAGAATTGTTGATTTAGGCAGGACAGTCCCCACACTTTCTTGCTTCTGCTGACTTTAGAAAGTCTGTGTGTTCCTGGCCTGTAGTGGTCTTCAGTAAACCTTAAAAATGTGCAGTGGCAGAATTGCTGCAGATGCTAGATGCTCACTGACATTCACAGGTCCATAGGGGAGCAGCAGAAACTAGTACCATATATACTGCATGCTTGTCTACATGGGGAAATTTACTGACAGAACTATGCTGGTATAATTATACTGCTATAATTATACCAGTATAACTCCCCAGGTGGACATTCTTATTCTGGAATAAGAGTGCCTTTTTCCAGGGTATGTCTATGCCGCCCATGTTACAGCGCGGCCACGGCTGCGCTGTGACATAGGCAGTATAGACATGCTTTATCGCCGTGAGAGCTCTCCCCCGGGGATTAAAAGAAAAAACCACCCCGAACAAGCGGTGGTAGCTTTATCGCCGGGAGCACAGCTCCCGGCTATAAAGCACTGTCTGTACCGGCGCTTTTCAACGCTAAAACTTTTGTCGCTCAGGAGGGTGTTTTTTCACACCCCTGAATGACAAAAGTTTTAGCACTGAAAGTGGCAGTGTAGACACAGCCCCAGTCCTTAGTTTGTCACTTTGAAAGTGGTATAAGATAAACCGCTGTAACTGTAGTGGTGTAAACTACACTGTATACCAGAATAAGTATAGCAGTATAATTATACTGATATAGTTCTGCCAGTAAATTTCCACATGTAGACAAGCTGTTGTTCAAAAGCCCCTCCGTTTACATGTAGATCAGTATTTTTGCAGTGATTTCTCTAAAATATATATAAGTATATACAATTGAGTTCTTCAGATTTATTTTTTCTTTATTTTCATGGGAATGTGCCTGTTTTCTCTACATTTTTTACAGTGACATGTCTGTATCTGACAAGCCCAAATTGCACACAATCCAGGAGAACACAACTGGAGAGAGCAGTTGCTGCCTCAAAATCTATTAAGCTTGCCTTTGAAGAAATAATTTTTACTTAGTAAGGCCTTGAATCTATACTGTTACCAAAAATAAACTTTTTACCACTGTACAGGGTTTTTTTTTAAAACAGTTCTGTAATTCTACTGGTCAAGACAGTAAACTCAGTTTGCAGGTACTTGAGATCAGGCCAGGCTTTTAGTCTCAGAAATTCTTCCACTTCTTAAATTAGAGTCCCTTTTGCTTTGTTTGGAGGAGCCTAATCCAGCTAATTCATCCTGTCAAACTGACAAAGGGTCATTAACATAAAAGCCTGTGAGGATGTTAACAATGGACAAGTGCGTACTGGAAATAATTAACAAAAAGATTCACTCAAGAATTTTTAGAAACACAGCTATGCAATTTATTCAACTCTCAAGTCACCAGAGATTATTTTTTAAGAGTCTGACCATTAAGGACCCGGTACAAAATCTTTTGGACGTTGAAGTCATAGTTCATTTCGCACTAGGCCAAAAAGAAATATGTGGAAATACCAATGTGTTCCCTTTAGTGCCATTAGGAAGAAGCAAGGTGTATTGTGTTCTGAATTCACAGTAAACCAAGATGGAATTTTCTCTGTATCGAGAATACGTATGGATTGTCACACTTTGTGAACAGCAGCTACTTTCATAGAGGAAGATGTCCATCAATATGTTGGGAACAGTTCAACATATGTGATGCAGAGACAGGTGAAACATAACAAGTTAGTGACTACATGGACGTAAACTCACGTTCTTGTGATCTCTGCTTCTCTTCTAGGAAAGGTGTGTCTCAGAATACTTTCAATGATGTACGTTTTCAGCAGCACTAACTGTAGATCAGATAGCAACACGTCTTGACTGTCAAGTACCCAAGTCTTTCAGTGAGGGTATGGGTAAAAGTGTGACAGAAAATAAGCACTGAGTCCACCAGTGATTTTTTTTTTCACTTAGCTTATGTATTTTCTCCAAGGTTGAGCTAGTACCATTAACAAAAACAGATAAGTACAAAGCAGGTAAACATATTGGTAGTTCTGCACTGGCTACAGAGGTCTTGAAACTCTGTTCATCTGGATAACAACTCCATTCACTTTGTTACTAGGAAACCATCTTCAAGGCCTGTTGTGCCATCCCAGTCCAGTACTGATTTTGCTCAAGGCATAACTGCTAAATATTAGTTACCCAAGAAGTGTCCCCCAGGATCATGTAGTATCCTCATAGATCAAAAAAATCAGGTTTATCTTACTAGAGAATACGATGTGGTCTTTACATAGGGTCATATGCAAAAAGTCCGTTCTCTTGGTGCTTCACCAGCTGGCATTCTAGAATTTTGACCAAAATGGCTGAGTAAGAGACTATCATATAGTTCCCTGAAGATCAGACAGTGGCTTTGGGGACAGTCTGAGAAGTCCTGAATATTGATGGATTCCCATCCATATATAATTATATTCTTGGTGGGGCTAAATGCTCTAAATTAACTTGCTAGAAGTTTCAGAACATTTTATTTTATTTCCACACAGACTAGATTTTTAGTAGCTATTTGCTCTACATTATAATGTTCAAATTATGTGGCACGCTGTTCCTTACATTTTGTAAGGACAAGTTAGTATTGTAAACGCACAATTCCTTCATTTATCCCCAAAGTTTTCTTCTTTTCACCGAGATAGTGCGTTAACCCACTGTATGCTGAGAAGTCTACATAAACTAGATTTTAGGAGGAAAATAAAAATATACTTTGACAGTGCTTTGACTCTGACAGACTTTGTTTTTTATTCAAAAGATACAAGTTGCCAAAAGCTCATTTCTGCACCTAGGTGGATTTCAGAGTGCATATTGCAGACCTGTGTGGCTAAACAAAAGTCTATTCGCGAATTAATTAAGGATCAGTTTACTGTCTCTATAGCAGTTTCGTGGGCAAAGAAGGCCCGTGCATCAGTTGTTGTAACTTATCTGGATACCATGTGATCTTTGCTTTTATACATTTTCTGGACCCTACAGTCTAGATGTCCAGTTGATACATCTTTCAAATTAAGGTTTCTTCAAGCAATAGTTTCAACTGAAATTGAATAGTATTTTTTTCATTATCTAGTCATCTTCCTCGCACCTGCTTTAAAAGTTTCTATTGTCTGGAATAATGTGGAAAGGAATTAGAGGTAGTAAAATTTGACCAATCTGATCTAGTTTGTGTGATTCCTTTATTCCTTCCACATTATTCTAGACATCCCACTCTTTTTGGAATTCCTTAATTTAAAAACATTTTACTCTATTATGAGAGGTCGGATGGTGATGTTTATTAGTACCTCACATTTTTTTTCCCTAAAAATTATTTGTTCCAGTTGTTTCCTTATACATCGTTCAGACACTACTGGTGTTGAAAGAATCTCCTACTGATATCTTGGTCATCAGTCCCCTGCCTTAGGGATGACAAAATCTGATTGGGTCTCTATATATACTCTTCTTGTGGAAAGCATAACCCTATTGTCTGGAATAATACGGAAAGAGTCATAGAAACTAAATGATCAAAGGTAAGTCAAAATTTATCTTTAGCACTTGTGAATGGTTTTAAGATTGGCAACACTGGAGACTGAAGCTCTCTGTTTATCTACAGAACACACAAAGAAAATTATCAATTGTGCAAGCTTTCTCATACTACATTGCAATGTGCCTCAGAACTGATTGATCTGGAAGGCTCCCCTTTAATGGTGAGAGGGTATAAGTCTCCATATCTATTCAGACTTTGCATTCTTTGCTGAAACAGGCAACATAAGATCATTTTGTGATTTGGATATTTGTCAACAGGAGATTGGACAGACTACCATCATATTCAGCACATGCCACTGAAGAGCCTTCAGATGGTAATGACCTTCAGTTACTGATCTGATTTGACCTAGATCAAATTAGAGTGTGGCCTAGAAGCACAAAGCTATGTTATCCATTTTAGTCTTCCAGATCGTCCAGGCCCCCAAATATTTTCTTAGTTGTAGGGTATATAATGCTGCCAACTGTCCTGGAACACTCTGATTAAAAATTATATCATCTGTGCTCTAATATCATGGACTTTACAGGGAATCCATAATTCTGAATTTCCTCACTTTGATCTCAGTACTAATGTTCTAAAGTGGTGTTTTTGCTAGTTTAGTGTCTTTTTAACAGCAGTCCAAATTGCAGTTTCACCCTTTTGTCTGAGTAAAGGGGTCTCCATAGACTTGCTTGCATTAAATATCAACTAAGTTATGTATAGCACAACTAACCTTTAGGGTTACCGGGTTATTTATATACCAAGGCACTGAGAACTCCTTACATTCTTCTTTTTTACAATTGTTTTTAAAAAATTAAAATAAAAAACATTTTCTTATGTTTATTTCCTGGATGTGACGAATAATGAAAAATACAATAAAATACCATGTTTTTCTTAACATTTACGTCAGGTCATTGGGAAAAAATGGAGGGAGGGCTTAGTCTGGTTATTGGATGAAAGAGTTCCTTGTGTAGCAGAAGGAAGAAAGGGGTGTTATCTGGTGTCTACAAAGGAACAAGGACTCCTGAGGGCCTAAGAGACTGTTTCATTTAGAGAGGAAACAGGAAGGACCCTAGTGTGAAGATTGTTTTATTGGAAAAAAATCCTTCTGTATTAGAGTATATAAAACCAGAAATTATTTTATTTAAAGGTGTGATATTTGGAAAGGGACTTGTTTACTACATAGGCAACCTTCTTTCTCCAGAGCTATTAAATGTAAACTATAAGTGTGATATCACCAGAAAAGGAGCTGCAGCATTTTACCATATTAAATATGGGGCCTCGCTGACTTAAAAAAAAGAAGTTAGCAAATATCTTAAGTGTATTGAAGTGTCCTTTACCCTTTTTAGCACATAACCTTTGAAGTTTCAACTTTAACAGGTGTTTTGCATGGTATACAGTTTTTTTAAATCTGCTTTGCTGACATAGCAGCAATACTGTGAGGCAATGTCGAAGACCTAACTTCGGAAACATAACCTCAGTTTCATTTCCTCATCTGATGAGGACAAAAACAACTGTAACCTCATGGGGAAAATGCAAGTTGCCCACCACACACAATTTTAACTCTGTTACATACAGTTGCTAAAGTTCATGTTATTTTTTCCTGCCTTCCAGCTTAAATGTCACAGTCAATCAAGTTGCTATTTGTTTTGTGTGTGTTCTTAAGTACAGGGTGAAGTATGTAATCCTAAAACAGGTATAGGGTCCCTAGATTCTTGAAGGCTCTTCAACCAAAACAGTTTTCTGAAACGAATAGAGATTTGTTTTATGCACTGGGGGCTTTCTCCTGGCTGCTCTGGTTCCTTGTCAGGTCAGCAATGACATGAGCTTCTACAATAGCCAATGTTATGAGCTGCTCAGGGATGCAGTCTTTTCTGTCAAGTTCTAAAATTAATGTATGTAGCTCCCATTTCAATGAAAATCTTTTTCTTTCTGTTTTATGTAAATACATAGTACTTACCTAACATCTTTCATCCAGTTACCTCAAAGTGCTGAACAAAATAATTCACAATATCCCTGTATAATAGGGAATTACTGATGTGCCCATTGTGAAGATGAGGAAACTGAGACATTGAGCATTATGACTTTGTACAAAGCCACATAGCAGGTCAGCAAAAACAGGGTAGGGAATAAAACCCGATAAGTCTGACTACTTGTCTACTACTTGACTACTGCTGCCTATGCTGAAAGCTCATAACTTCATTTGAGGTCACTTGTTAATACTGAAATTAATATGAGCAAAATGGGTGGGTACTACACTTTAAAAAAAACCCTTGCATATCATGGTTGCAGCTGCAGTTCTGACAACTGTAAAGTTTTACATGTGTTTTATATTTGTCTTGCTTGTTGTTATGCAGTAGCTGTGTATTTTTTGTACATACTAACTATAATTAGGAAGACAAGGGGGCCATTTAGAAACTGTTACCCAAGCATTGGAACACTTCCTTCAGAAAAAATAAGGAAGCTAATTAGTACATCAGTTTCAAGTCCATTCTCAAAATGTTTCTAGATAATCATTTCTGGTTTTGGTCATATTTTTTGTAGTGCTAAGTATATTGATCAGAATATGTAAATAGCTTTGGGAATTTTTGGTTTAGGGTGTTTGAGCATTAACCAGTAATAAACTTAAATATATTGTTTGGTTAAGTGGAAAAAATGCTGAAAGAATATATACTAGTACTTTCTTGTAATTGCAGGATACTGTTGAATATTTTTATGAGTTCATAATTAAAGAAACGTAAAAGATTAATTTTGATATTGAGAATATACAAACAGGGCTGGCCTTACCATGAGGCAAACTGAGGCGGCCGCCTCAGGTGCCAGACTGTGGGGTGGAGGGCCACTAGGACCCAAAATGTATGCTGGGGCATATGTAGTCTCTCTGCTCTAGATGCACAGAGATGGTGGAGTGCTGTGCTGGAGGAAGGAGGGCACGAGACAGGCAGGCAGGAGAAAAGGTGAGAGGGAATAACAGAAAGCAGCAGGAGCTGCAGGGAGAGAGAGGAGGAGGAGCCTCTTATGTACCTCTCTAGCACCCCCAGGAGCCTGGACTGATTAACACCAGCTTGTCAGAGAGCTTCCTGTTTCCTGCTGCTTCCCTGGACCCCCTTGAGGAGAACAGGCAGTCAACTGAAGTAGTAGGAGCAGGTTAGGCCCTTAAGACACTGATATTTTCCCTCACTCAGGCCCTGCTACCAGCCTGCTTATTTGTCCCCTTCAACTGAGTGTTGAGAGCCACTATAGCTGTCACAGAACAGCAGTCATGAGTGAAAGAAGAAAACGCCCCTCTGGGGCAGCATTCAAAAAAAGAAAGAAAGAAAAAGAAACTTTTCTATCTAAGCACGAAGGAGCTCTCCTGAGATACATAGACACAAATGTTCACGGTGAGCCTTCCGGCCCCATTGAGGATGTGAGTGGTGAGGAGATGCCTGATCTTCCAGTTAGTCAGAGTGCAGGTGACCTGGCAGCTACTGCAGCATCCATATCTCCATCTCAGATGGATGTAACCATGCACATTCCTGAAGAAAAGTGTAGATAAGAGAGGAGTGTGGTAGAGGTGCAAGAAACAGCTGCTGCTAAGTTTAGTTCCTTAAGTCTAGATGATCCAGGACTGTGGGCCAACTTGAGCAGTAGCCTGAGGGACTTCCTTGTACTGCATGGGCCACAGCAAGTGAAAAACTTCATGTTCCCCAAAGACAATGAAAATAGAAGTTTCCATCCAATACATTACTGAAATCCCCAATGGTGACAAAGTGGAGAGGCCATGGCTTTATGTACTCAAAAACCCAGAATGCTGCATACTGTTTTTGTTGCAAACTCTTCCAGTCTACTGTTTCAGCCACATTGGGTTCTACAGGAACAAAGGACTGGAAAAATTTGGCTAGAAATCTGGCATGCCAGGAGAAGGCAGCAAATCACCAGAGAGCATTCCATAGGTAGAAAGAGCTTGAGATGAGACTAAAGTTAAAGGCCACCATAGATGTTAGCATCAAGAGAAGATTGCATCAGAGTCTCTTTACTGGCAAAATGTTCTGAAAAAGCTCATTGCGAGAATGCTTGCTACCCAAAACCTAGCACTGCGTGGCACTTCAGGTCAGCTGTATGTGCCAAACTATGGAAACTTCCTTAAAATTGTGGAGCTGATGGCTGAGTTTGATGCTGTGCTCCAGGAGCATTTAAGAAGAGTCACCACCCAAGAAATGTACACACACCACTACCTTGGAAAAACAATTCAAAATGAGACCATTACAGTTACTGGCAACAAAAGTCAAACAGAAGATTGTGGCAGATCTGAAGGCAGCAAGATATTACTCTGTTGTTCTGGTCTGCACACCTGACATCAGCCATATGGAACAAATGACTTAAATGGTGCGTTTTGTAACAACAACAGAACCTAGTGAAAATGTCCCTGCAATGGTGACTGTCAGAGAATTTTCTAGAATTTATTGACATTGATGATACTACAGGAGCTGGTATGACAAATGTGCTTCTTAGAAAGCTGGAAGATACGGGAATTGCGACAGCTGACATGAGAGGTCAGGGCTACGATAATGGTGCTAACGTGAGAGGAAAGAACAGAGGAGTGCAGACACAGATTTGAGAGTTAAACCCTTGAGCTTTTTTTGTCCCATGCAGTTCTCATTTATTGAACTTGGTGGTCAGTGATGCAGCATCAGCTTCTAGTGAGGCTGCTGAATTTTTTAATGTAATTCAAAGCATCTATGTATTTTTCTCTGCATCAACTCATCGATGGCAAATTTTGAATCAACATCTGGGAACATCCTCTCTGACACTGAAACCACTTAGTGCTACATGATGGGAAAGTCGAATGGTGGCGATAAAGCCTATCAAACACCAGATGGGGAAGATAGATGATGCCATAGTTGCTATTATGGAGGATAAAGCTATGACAGGAACTGTTCTTGGGAGAACAGTGGCAGAGGGAAGTGGAATCACCAGAAACATACATAGCTTCAAATTTCTGTGTAGCTTAGTGTTGTGACATGACATCCCGTTTGGAATAAATGTTGTAAGCAAGAAACTCCAAGGTGTTGACTTTGATATATCTGGAGCAATGGAACAACTGGACAAAACAAAGTCATACCTACAGTCTTATCGGTCAGATGAGGGATTTCAAAACGTTCTGAAGAGTGCACAGAAGTTGGCAGAGGAACATCACACTGAAGCTATTTTCCCACCCATTCAAGAATACAACAGTCACCAAAGAAGAAGACATTTTGATTACGAGGCATGGGATAATCCCATAAGAGACCCCAAACAACCATTCAAAGTTGAATTCTTTAACCAGGTGCTAGATTGTGCAATACAGTCAGTTGAAGAACGTTTCATGCAGCTCAAGGAACACAGCAGTATATTTGGGATGTTGTAGGATATTTCAAAACTCTTCACTATACCTGAAGAAAACCTACACCAGCAATGCAGGGCACCAGAGACAGTGCTGACGCGTGATGACATGCATGATATTGATGCGAGTGATTTAGGTGATGAACTGAAAGTCCTTTCAAGATACATTTCAGCAGGATCAACTCCAAAGGCTGTTCTGGAATATATGTGCACAAATAAGATGACTACCCTCTTTCCAAATGCTTTTGTTGCTCTGCACATACTTCTAACGCTTCCTGTAACAGTTGCCAGTGGAGAACGCAGCTTCTCCAAGCTAAAGTTAATAAAAACACATCTACGCTCCACAATGAGACAGGAGAGGCTGGTCGGCCTTGCAATCATCTTAATAGAGCATGAGCTGGCCCAGACTGTGGACCTTCAGCAGGAAGCAGTTCAAATCTTTGCAACCAAGAAGGCACGGAAAGCACCCCTTTGATTATTCAAACAGCTAAAAATGTCAGTGTTTACTGTGCAGACAAGAAAAGTTACATTTGCTGTTCAGGCATTTGAAAGTTAAGTGTTAATTAAAATTTTTGAACAAGGCATTTTAAGTTGTTAGTTCTCCTTTATTGGGGTAGGTAGCAGAGCAGTACCATGAGAGGAGTAGAACAGGAAGAAGTCAGAATTGAGACCTTTCAAAGTTTTGGCCCAAGCGAGGGGGCATGGGAGCATCATTTGAGCTCCCTGCCTCAGGTGCCAAAATGATGTGCGCCGGCCCTGTATACAAATGAATTGACTTTATTAACCTAAAACAAAATGAGACAAAAAAATCAGGCTGTATCTTTCAACTTCCATGTTGCTCGGCCTCCTTTCTCCCCTCAGAGTCAGTATCAATGTCAAAAACAGACCAAAAAACCCCAGAAAATGCCTAGACTTTATAGAGGCCATCATCAACTCAGTCAGATCACAAGCCTACCAACCAAGGGACAGGTTCCAGACTCCACAAGAACTCAAACTCATGTAGCCAAGAGTCCTTTAGTCATGGCCTGGACTAGCCTATTCCTCCTGGGCCTCATTTTCTCATCATGTCAGACAACACCACGACTGTTGGCTACATCAACAAACGGGGGCACAAAGTTGAAGGCTCAAAGCAGAGGAGGTTACTTACTCTAACTAGAGGTTCTTCTACATGTTTTCCACTTCCCGCCCTCCTTCCCCTCTGTTGTGGATCTGTTGGATTTGTGGTGGAGAAGGAATTGGAGGTGCAGTCAGTCTGACCCACACTTTATCACCTTGTATGAAACCATGAGTCAGGGAGCATGCACGGATCAGTGGACACTACTTTCAAATTCTCCGGCTCTGGACACATGGTGCGCATGCATAAAGCTCTCAGAGGCCTATAGATAGGGATCACAAATGTCTAAGAACCTCCAGTTACACGTAAGTAACCTCCTCATCCAAGTAGCTCTACCATTAAGCTGAAGGAGACTCTCCTATAAGCAGTGATACTACTAGCATCGATATCCTCTACATGGATCTGTAGGCACTCAGTGGAAAAAACCATATGATTGTAAGCAACTTGGTAAGCTTGGATTCCATAAATGCCCCACCTCAGAGGCTTGTAGGGGCAGTGTGCTGGAAGAGAAGCTGAGCCCTGATTAGGGGGCGGGGCTTCTCTGACTAGGGGTCCGATAAAGGTAGCCAGCCAGTCAGGCAGCGGCACAGACAGCTGCAGTGGCACAGGAGCCAGCAAACAGAGCTGTAAACAGGGGAGTTTGAGCGGGAGTTCTGTTGGAGGAGTTTGGGGGAAGACTAAGAGCCAGGCAAAGGAACAGACAGGCTAGTGAAGGGAGTGTGTGGTGTTCTGGTTGTGTTTTCGTGCTCACTGGCGGTTTGTTTTGCTGTGGGTGTGTATTTTGGTTTGGTTTGTGTTCCCTAGACTAACAGGACTTAAGTGGGAAGGCGATGACAGACACAGAGGCAGCAGTGGTAGTGACCCAAGTAGCGGAAGACACAATGAAAATGACTGGATGTAGAAGCTGTGGCATGTACATGATCCTGGAGGGGGTACACGAAAAGAATTTTGTCTGCATGAAGTGCCGCCTGATAGAGCTAATGGAAGAGAAGATCCTAGGATTGGAGATGCAGGTGGAGACTCTGGATGAGTTTAGAAGGGGGTTTGAGCAGATGATGGAGCAAAGACATGAGGAGGCTGAAGGGAAAAGCTCAGAGTTGCAGATGGAAGCAGGACCGAAGAACTCTGAGGGGATACTGCTGGGTGAGGAAAGAGGACAGTGGAAGCATATGACTAAGAGAACCAGGCAGAGGAAAAGACAGGGCAGTGAAGGAGAAATAGAGCTCAGGAACAGGTTTGCGGAGTTGGAAAATGAAGAAGGGGCACAGCAGGTGGTCACTGAAGGTGAGAGGGCAAGGAAAAAGAGAAGAGCAGATAGTCCTACTGGAAGAGGGCAAGAGTCAATGGAGATAACACCAAACATGAGCCCCCGGAGGATACAGGATGGGTTGCAGAGGATTGCAAGGGGCAATGGAAATCGAGAGGACTTTCGGCCACATGGAAAAGGGGATAAACTGGAGAATCACTCCATCGCCAGGACAAGGCAGGTCTACGAGATTGGGGACTCATTGCTGAGAAGAATAGACAGGCCTGTACAAGAGCTGATCCAGAGAACAGAAGGGTGTGCTGTCTGCTGGGTTCTAAGATATGGGATGTGGACCTGCGGCCGAAGAGGATCCTAACTGGAGCGGGAAAGAATCCATTGATTATCCTTCATGTGGGAACAAATGATACAGATAGATTCTTGCTGGAACGTATCCAGGGAGACTATGCCAGGCTGGGGAAGACGCTAAAGGAAATTGAGGCTCAGGTGATCTTCAGTGGGATTCTGCCTGTTCCTAGAGAAGGGCAACAAAGGTGTGACAAGATTATGATGCTCAACAGATGGCTCAGGCAGTGGTGCTATAAGGAGGGCTTTGGAATGTATGGCCACTGGGAAGCATTCATGGACAGAGGAGTGTTCTCTCGAGATGGACTTCACCTGAGTAAGGAGGGAAATAGACTTCTAGGATAGAGGATGGCACAACTGATCAAGAGAGCTTTAAACTAGGAATTCGGGGGAGATGGTTGGAGATGTCCAGGTAATCTCCATGCCAATTATTCTTTTTGAGAGAGAAGAAAATGAAGTAAGAAAGGATACAACCATGGGTAGGAGAATGGATATAAGGCAGAAGGGCAGTGTACATATCAATCTAATAGGTAATATTGGCGGTAGAATGTCTGTGCCCAATCGGGTAAAGAATGTGAGTGAAGCCAAATGGCAAAAATTAAGATGTGAGGAGCCTAGATAACAAAATGGAGAAACTAGAGCTACTGGTGCAGGAAGTGAAACCAGATCTTATAGGGATAACAGACACATGGTGGAATAGTCATCATGACTGGAGTACGGGTATTGAAGGGTATGTGCTGTTTACGAAAGACAGAAATAAAGGCAAAGGTGGTGGAGTAGCATTGTATATCAATGATGAGGTAGATTGTAAAGAAATAAGAAGTGATGGAATGGATAAGACAGAGTCTGTGTGGACAAAAATCACACTGGGGAAGAAAGCTACTAGAGCCTGCCCTGGGATAGTGCCTGGGGTGTGCTATAGACCGCCGGGATCCTATGTGGATATGGAGAGAGACCTCTTTAATGTTTTTAAAGAAGTAAATACTAATGGGAATTGTGTGATCATGGGAGACTTTAACTTCCCAGATATAGACTGGAGGACAAGTGCTAGTAATAATAATAGGGCTCAGATTTTCCTGGATACGATAGATGATGGATTCCTTCACCAAGTAGTTGCTGAACCGACAAGAGAGGATGCCATTTTAGATTTGGTTTTGGTGAGCAGTGAGGTTCGAGTGATCATGAGCTAATTCAGTTCAAACTAAATGGAAGGATAAACAAAAATAGATCTGTGACTAGGATTTTTTATTTCAAAAAGGCTAACTTTAAAAAATTAAGGAAATTAGTTAGGGAAGTGGATTGGATTGAAAAACTTATGGATTTAAAGGCAGAGGAGCCCTAGAAGTACTTCAAGTCAAAGTTGCAGAAACTATCAGAAGTCTTCATATTACAAAGAATTTGCGGTTCTTCTGTAGTTCCTTTGCAACAGGGACCATTTGGGGATGAATGTACAGAGAGCGATAAAATGCATTTTATTACATTTGTTCAGTTTAACACATCAGTTAGTAATTGAGCAAAAGTAATCCTAAGAAAAAAGATTGCTTTTACTCCCTTGAAAGTTCAAGGGCATTGATCATAAAAATAATTGTTTTCATGGTCCTCTGTTTAATCACTGGTTCAAAACCTGCCCCCAAAACATTAACATCTGATGTGAGTTTGTGTTGTAAGTATAATTCTTCAAGGACAATGTCCACACCATAAAAACATTAGGCACTGTTTGATACCCTTCAGCGAAAAGGATATGGAACCTGAACAGCCACCTCAGCTCTAGAGGTGACTTCTTCAAATCAAAGTTAAGAAACGTTGGTAAAGCATTTGGGGGGAAGTGTCTTCCGTTGTACCTGTTCTGTGGATAAATAGAGAGTCTTGCTCTCCATGGCTGTCAAATACTTGTTATACAGCACATTTCACCCAAGGATCTCAGAGCTTTTTAAAATAACCTTTAATTACATGACATCTTTTGGAAGGTAGGTAAATATTTTACCCAATTTATTGATGGGTAAACCAAGGAGCAGAGAAATTAGTGACTACTCCATTCTGACACATTTCACAAATACTGAATATAGAATAGGAAAATATTGTCTTTAAAAAAAAGTTTAATCCGTGAATAAAACTTTCCATTATAACTGTTTTTCTGTTTAATGCAGATTAATTTCTTTCCTTTTCACTTTTATTTTCATGTTTGAAACACATCACTTTACTCAGTTTTGTTTGTATTTCCATTTAGGACGTGTAGGAACACCTCATTTTATGGCCCCAGAAGTAGTAAAAAGAGAACCCTATGGGAAGCCTGTAGATGTTTGGGGTTGTGGAGTGATCCTTTTTATTCTACTAAGTGGTTGTCTGCCTTTTTATGGAACCAAGGAAAGATTATTTGAAGGCATTATTAAAGGAAAATATAAGGTAAATGACAGTGTGCATGATTACTTTTTCACTGAGGTAAAACACTGCTGTAAACATTTCTGGAAGTTGCTTTCTATATTTTGGCTGCTAATTAGCCTGACTGAAATTTGCAAAATTCCACAAGACAAACAGCTCTCTATGTGCAAATAGAGATAATTATATCATTATTGATCCATTTTTCCATGGAGTATATGTTTAACAGTCTCTGCCATTTAGATTACCGTATCATTTATCTAGATTAAGCAGCTAACGTAATATCAAATTGGACCCTGATCTTACAGTGAGTTCAGGGAGACTACTTACATGCATATGTGTTTTTGTGATTAGGGCCTCAGTGTGTACTATATGTTCTGTGTTATCTGTATGACTGATATATACATAAACTCTTATATGTATTCCTCCATTTTATGAAATTTCTCACGTTTGTAGTTCTAAATGCTAAATGTGATAGCTAAAGAATGAACTCATTAATTTAGTTAAAATATTTGTGGTTATCTTAGTGTACAAATGGTATCATACTTTTGTTGTATTACACTGTATAGTAAACTATGAAAGAACTGATTACTTACTAAGGAGCTACTGGTAATTGATAACAAACTACAGTGTCTGAGGACAAACCTGTTTCATAACACTTTCCAAAATCATGGAGTCATTATGAGGAAGGAGTTAAAGCCCTTTCATTTCATTTCTTCTTCTTTGCATACATCAAAATCACACCTTTCGTACATTAGCAAAGTGGTAAGAATATTGCCCAAAATCTTGCTAAAGCTTGATGGTCCTATAATATGTAGTATTCTTTTTATTAATTGACCAGGGTATGTCTACTCTGCAGCTGGGAGCCTCAGGGGAAAAAAATGCTTTACAACAACAGTAAGATGCTTAATGGAGCGTGCCTATATTGGTAATCCTCTCTTCTTGAACAGCTGAAGGCACAAAGCTGGTCACACTTGAAATGTGTGATTATACTATACATCACATTGTATGTTGTTGCTTGCTTAGTGTGGTTCTACTCTGAAACTGATTCTAAAAGTGACATCGAAGTGCACATTTGTTTGTCTCAATGATTTCCATATCATATGTGCTCTCAATTCTGGATTAAATTCTACCCTTGCAAGGAAATAGCGAAAGGTCTCCTGAAACCTTTAAACCTTACACTGGCCTTGTGGAAGAAGCAGTTGTCCACAAGGTCCTCTGCATTCCTAAGAACCACAGAGTGGGAGGGGTCATGGAACCCTTTTATTCAGATCCAGCAGCTCAACACTTCACTGTGGTGTAGAATGGCTGCACTGCAGCTCATAAACTTGTCCTTTCATCCATTTCATTTCTACAGACAAAGCCTGATTACTTTTGCTTTGTACAGGGAAGGTGAATTTGATCTGTAGGGAACATTACATGCAAAAAAAGTAGGTAGGAAAATGGGTACCGTATTACCAGTTGTATAATCATCGAGCACTGTACGTAATGTTTTAGTTTTCACATACTAACATATATCTATACTTTTTTAAATGGTGCACAAGTCTTATGTGTACATTCATAGGAATAAAATATTGACAATAGTACCAATGTCGTGTAACCTTATACCTTAGTTGCTCATTGTACAGAATAACTGTATCCTGTAATGTTGTACTCTGTCACTTGCTTTAATTTTTTTCTTCACTTACAATCAGATGAATCCCAGGCAGTGGAGCCATATCTCTGAAAGTGCCAAAGATCTGGTACGCCGCATGCTTATGCTGGACCCAGCTGAAAGGATAACCGTTTATGAGGCACTGAATCATCCTTGGCTGAAGGTAAATAAAGCCAACAACATAACATCTCAAAAATTCATATCCTTAAAAACATGGAGTTGATTTTTTGCTCTTCAAATTAGCCATCAAGTTACAGAAACATTTAGATGTGCTTAAGTGCTTTACTGGATTGGGGCCTGAGTGCTCGACACCTTGCAGGATTGAGCCCCCATATGTGCCTCAAGAGGACTGTAGGATGTAGAGTAGTGCTGTGTGGAAGATGATTTGGGGAGCATTCCCACCTCGTGCTGTGGCCCTCCTGGAGTCCAGATGATAGAATCCTATGTGAATTTTAGAAGCTTTATCTTCCATCTCTTCCTCCTTCCCCTGCAGGTGACCTGAGAAGGCTCAGCAGCTGCTTTTATCAGCCTTCTGGTATGAAAATAAATATTTTTCCACTGAGAACCCTTGCTAGTGATAGGAGTTACATTTTGAAGCCTCTCTCTACAAAGAAAGGTGGGAGCTTGGGGAGAATGTAAGCAGAGCTCTCCAGCAGTCCCTAGGATGTCCTGTGCTAAACTCACCAGAGCTGGAGGTCCGTAGCAGTATTCCGCATTCAGAAGTTAATAAATTTTGGTTCTGGGCATTGATACTAGTTAGAATCTGGTTAACAAAGTTTTATTTCTCTCTTGCTTTCTATTTTGTGTTTTATTTTCTGTATTGTGACCAAAGGAAAGTTAGACTTTTTGAACTGTAGTGAATGCCTCTGTCATTAGGGTGTCATAGCTGAGAAGCTTTATTGTCCAAATCCCTGCAAATTTTGCAGAAAAATGTAACCTTGGCTCTACCTAGTGCTAACCTGCACATTTTGAGGCTGATCTAACTTTATTTTTTGACCTTAAAGTCAGGTGAGAGGTTTGGGCAGGTAAGAAGAGGCAAAATTGCATTTGTAATAGATACTTCCAAACATAATCCTGAAGTGGCTATTGGCATTCCCTAATTCAGTCTTCTCATATATCTGCCTTACTAAGCTAAACTCAGCTTTCCTTTCCTGAGTCAAAATTACATTAATCACATACAGCCATGAGTCATTGGCAGCATGCAATATACACAGATTATTAGTATGAATGTGGTAGTGAATGTCATTTGTGGTAGATGATGCTATCATATGGCTCTCCAGAGTGTATTTTTTAATTAATATAAATGTTTTACAGAGCCACTACATCTGTTTTCCTTATATTAAAGCTGAAGTGTAATATTGTATGGTGATATATTCAAATATTCTTTGATAACTTAATAGTAATGAAGAAAGGAGTCTGCAGTTACACAAGCCATTCTAAATATAATCAGTTAATACTAATATAATTATTTGTATATTTAAATGTTGAAATGACCAACATCTTAAAGCTACGTTAGTGTACTAAAATTTTAACCAATTAATCTTAAAACTGAAAGAGATCAATAAGATTGTCTCTCCACTCCTTTCAGTAATACCTACAATTAAATGGCTTTAAATTGCCGAGATGCTCAAGTATTCAAATTGTGTTGTGTGTTTAAGAATGTTGTTAACAAGAATGGGGAGCAGCAAACATACCTGCAATAATTGCATTATTTCTGACTTTGCATCAGATATGTTTTTTAAGACTCTGCCTTTTAGGAGTTATAATCTCTGGTATTGAATAGATTGCATAATTTTTTTTCATATTGTGTGTTTTCTTTTTGTTGCTGTCGAAAACTTACTAAGTACAGAAAGTAAAAATCCAGTTTAAGTGAAGCAGCTCACATTGGGGGTTCCATGTTGTTTAACCTGAATTCTTTTGTAATTTGCGAATTTAGGAAAAACTCTTACCCGGCAATTTACAGAATCTGTTCTATTAATGTTCTACCAACTGACCATAGGTTTCAGCCACAGAAAGTGACAACACAACACCTGCCTTTCCCCCATTCTGGAATCCAACCATCTTGATTTCTATAAGAAATTTCCTTAATGTTTACATCCGGGGTTGGCAACCTTTGACACACAGCCCATCAGGGTAATCCACTGGCGGGCCGTGAGACATTTTGTCTACATTGACCATTCGCAGGCATGGCCCCCAGCAGCTCCTATGGGCCAGGAACGGCGAACTGTAGCCCATGGAAGCTGCGGAGGGCCATGCTTGCGAACAGTCAATGTAAACAAAATGTCTTGCGGCCCGCTAGCGGATTACCCTGATGGGCCGCATGCCGAAGGTTGCCGACCCCTGGTTTACATCAGTGTAATCAAATCCTAAGTTGCTGTGTGATAGTATAGTATCTAATGCATATCTTGGCCAATTTTTAATGTTTTTTGTCAGAGCGAAGTTTGAGTATTTTTTTATTATTGTAGGAGAGGGATCGCTATGCATACAAGATTCATCTTCCAGAAACAGTAGAGCAACTGAGGAAATTCAATGCAAGAAGGAAACTAAAGGTAAAAGGAATCTGACATTAAGACAGATATAATTTGCATTACCTTAAATTTTATATGGTTTTCTTTTGGAATTTTGAAAATATTAGAAAAGAAATCTAGTACCTAATTCTATGTGAAAGAACTTTGTTATTAAGTGTCATAGGGCTTGTTTATATGGTGCGACAGAGCACACCAGGAAGATATAAATAGTAAAGCACTCTAAAGTGTTGCGCTCTAACTACCCCTTAGACTCTGCTGACATGGTCTACAAGGTACCTAGTGCATGTTGATACAGTCCCAAACACGTGCACTAGGAACCTTTTAGAGCACATCAGTGGGATCTACACAGGGCAGTTAGAGCAGCACACTTGAGTGCTATACTATTTACACCCTTTGGTGTGCATTTCTGCACCGTATAGACAAGCCATGTAGACTTTTAATACGAGTCAAGAGTTCTATGTATTTTTTAAAATTGTAAAGATTTAAAGTTGAAATAGATATTTAGAAAAAGGAAAAGGAGGACTTGTGGCACCTTAGAGACTAACCAATTTATTTGAGCATGAGCTTTCGTGAGCTACAGGTCGCTTATGCTCAAATAAATTGGTTAGTCTCTAAGGTGCCACAAGTACTCCTTTTCTTTTTGCGAATACAGATTAACACGGCTGTTACTCTGAAACTAGATATTTAGAATGGATTAGTTTGCTGCTGTCATGCTGCAGACACTCGTCCCCTCCATTTAGTCTCTTGGTTTCATTGAGTTTTTATAGTCTGAAATATCTAGAATTATGAGGTCAGGAATCTTAATTAGTCTAATGATCATTGATTAATTACCTTGAATATAAGATGTCTTATTTAGATTGTCTTGTCATGCATTGACCTAAATGAGATTTTGGGACAAACTCAAACCAAATGCACTATAGTTGAAATATGAGGCAAATCTCAAGCTGCAGAAATAGGGTTTCTTTACAAAAGTATTCTTTTCACAGGTGATCATTGCTAGAAGGTTGCATTGTTTCCACTCTGTATGGTTATGGTAGCCTCACAACATTCCCCCTCCATCACCCGTAATGCTGCTGTCTGTATTAGATCCCCACTATAATTGCTGTTCCTATGGTGCATGCACTTGGCACCAGACTAGCATTCTGCAGACATTTCTAGAATACATCCTTTGAGGTTGTGATTATAAGGATTTGGAGTGGAGCACTTATTTACTGAGCCAGAGTCTGCAACCATCTGTTCTTGATTCTTTGCAATTGGAGAAAGTGTGTCTTTTCTGTGACTGGGAGGGAGGGAGACTACTGGTTTTTTTCCTAAAAGGTTCTAAATATAATTTCTAAAATGTGAAAAATATTCTTGCGGCCTGTTTTTGCTTCTTTAGAGAATAGCCAGTTTGTACATTTTTGAGTCACTCCTGTGCTACGGCATAATTTAATTCCTAGTGCTTAGTTTCATCTATGTTGTTCTGTTTTTTGTAATCAGTTATGTCAACAAAGGATAAACATTCCACTGGCTTCACCAGTCATCAAATATGGAGGGCCACCATAAGATGTTCATAAAGGACAATTATGATTTTATTTTATTTTCTGGGGGTAGGTTATAGCTCTTTGCAAAGGGGTATTCTTAAGAATGTTCCCTCAGCCTTTAGTTATATATAGGAGCAGTTTCCAACTACACCTCTACCGCGATATAACGCGATCCGATATAACACGAATTCGGATATAATGCGGTAAAGCAAAAATGGTTTTCTGTCTCGTCTTCAACATTGGTTCTCAAACTGGGGGTAGCGACCCGGTTATGTGGGGGGTCGCGAGCCCCGACCCCAGAGCGTGGCTGCACCTTGCGAGCTCTGACCCTTGCGCCAGGCTGTAAGCCCCAACCATGACGCATGGCTGCGAGTCCCGACCCCTGTGTGGAGCTGCGGGGCTACGATCCCTGACCCCAGAGCGCAGCTATGAGTCCCAACCCCAACCCCTGTGCCAGGCTGTGAGCCCCGACCCCAGCAGGGACGTGCAGCTGCAAGCCCCGACCCCAGTGCCGGGCTGTGAGCCCCGACAGGGACGCGCGGCTGCGAGCCCCTACCCCGGGCTTGATGTGAAGGACAACATCAGATGCACCCTTTCTAAAACAACGCCAAGAATAAAACTTCTTTTGTCAAATACCGTATTAATAACGGAAATGCTCGAGGCCAAAGCAAGTTCGATACAACGTGGTTTCGCCTATAACGCGGTAAGATTTTTTGGCTCCCAAGGACTACATTATATCGGGGTAGAGGTGTATACGGAAAATAATGTTGAGATCCAGCTGAAACATTGTGTGATTTCCACTCAGAATCATAAATCCATTGCCTCTCTGATGGGGTTTTACCTGAAACTTGGTCTAGGTTCATCAAAAGATTCGGGCATCCTTTTGGCAAATCTGTGCCAATTGTAGGGTTTGTAAAATGCAAAATCAGATTAATTTCAACTAGTTGCCTCACGGAAGTTTTGCATAATTCTAACCACGTCTAGCATGTAGGATTGGAATAATCCTCATGCTTCTGAACAAGTTAGCAGCTTCCCCCTATGTTTAACTATGATCAGATAACACATTATTAAACACAGCTTGCCTACATGAGGTACAAAGTCCTATTTAAAATTGCATTAGTTAAAGCATTTTAGCTAACATTTTTTTTAAACAATCTATTTTTCTGGTCTACACATAAGCTTCAATCTTTACTTTATAGGCAATTCTCCACTCTTAGCATCTTGTGTTTATATACATTCAATACCATATTATACTATACCAACCTTTTCCCTGCCATTTACTTAATCCATGCTATTGTTCTTCCGGAGGTGTTCTGAAAGTACTAATTGTTCATTGCAATGCACCCCACACATGAAACACTGTAAAACTTGTGCGTTAGGCCCTATTTTTCTGGAATGAGCAAACAACAAATTGTCCTTTTAACACTGGATCAGATACTGTTAGTATTTCATTATTTTTTCTAACTTTGAAATTCCTCACATAACTACCACCAAGGAGTCTGAGATTATCATATTTTCATATTGATATGTCTGAGTCAAATAACAGATTCCAATGTTGTTTTCTGAATTTTGCCAGAATTGAAGCACATCTCCAAATGGAAAATGTAAATTTTACAGTTACTTGATTACCATATAATGTACTGTAACCTTTGTAACCACATTGGAACCACTGCTTGTTTCAGAATTCGAGGAGTTATTAAAAAACTGGGACAATTGTACTGTCTTCCTTGTATTGATCCATTAAAGTGTTAATTTTCTCTCTAGGGACCAGATCATGCCGAACCCTGCACAAGTGAGAGAATTCAGAGCTTTCTTTCCCACTCCCTGCACCCCTGCTCCGGGGAGCCCAGTGGCAATCCTTGTGCTCAATATAAAGAATGCTTCAGGTTGCCATCTATAGAGGTGCTAACCTGTTCAAACAGAGTAAGGAGAAAAGAGGCTATAATAGCAGCTGCTTTGTTTACCCTGTGCTCACAGAGCCACTGTACCTGTCTCAACTTGATGCATTTGGGAGATCTGTATTAGGATGGCGCTTTTCCATACCATCATTGATGTGGCTTAATACCACTGTCTATCCCAGTTATTTTTTCGTTATATACTGGTTTATATACCATGGTATTTGATCTTTGCCCAGACTATTGGGGACATTATGGGAGACTCACGAACATATAGAGCATTTTTGCATCTTAGAATTATCATTTTTATCAGAACTACCTTGCCAACTAAAGAGCTCAGGAATTTATTCCTTATGTCTCTTTCTCTACACTTATTTCAAATAAAATTGTTCTTGTATAATTGTTCCAAATCTGTATATACTCCCAAGCATTTACCTGTCTTACCTGAATAGAAAAGCTGCCAAATTCCCTTCATCTAGTTAAACCACCCCCCAAGTGTGGGGTTTTTTTTATGCTTTATATGCTTTTATGCTGGTCATAGCCAGACACACTATGTGCAGGTGCACAAGAAGGTATGGAAGCTTCAAAAAACCTTCCCTTTCCCCCATGCAGACACCAGTCACAGTTGCAGGCCCTAAGCTGTCCTGAGCACAGAGACTTCTCCCTTTTATGTCCTGCAAGCCACTCAAAATGGAAGTAGAGATCACTACAGCTGACTAGCCTCAGAGGAATGTACACTACAGTCTCTTAAAAGGTAAAACAGCAGCAAATTTCACCTTATGCACCAGATTGCTCCCTGAGGCACAGTGCCACTGCTCAGAGCCCTACCTGGGATGTTGGAGTTCAGCTCTTTCCTCGGCACAGCCCTGTTCTTTAAAGGCAGTATCTGGCCCTTATTCTGGGAAAATGACTATATTTTAGTTATTTACAGGTTTAGATTGTACATTTTTAGGCTTCATTGCATAAATTAAAATATCTTCTGCATTCTGAGAGAGCTTCTGGGATTTTTTTTATATCAGAGGCTAGTTGATCAGGGTCATTTAGCATCGTTTGAAACCAGTTAGACACTAAAAACATGACTTAAAACAAAAATTAGTCCTTCCTTAATATCACTTGACATTACATAAAAAACTGTGGTCTCAATGTGGTTTTGAGAAGACAGCTATTTTCATACTAGTTACTGCATGAGATCCGCTCTAAACAAAAATGCTGTCTTTGCTGTCTGTGAATCTTTGTTACCTTTTGGCATTTTAGAGCTGAAGTCCAACAATATTGCAATTCTCCTTTGACACAATGGACGTTCCAAAAATAAATAGGATAAACTAATGTTTCTCATTTCCACAGCCAAGTTAAGGATCAGATCTTTAACTTTCATAAACATACAGAACTACAAACCACAGGTTTCCTGCTTAATTCACTTGAAACTGTTTTTAAATTTCCCACTATAACTGTCTTAGATGAAGCAATATTTTTATCAGTAATATTTCAAGTAATAACTACATAAAAGGTCTCAGGTTTTCTTAAACTGTTGGAAAGTTTCTAAAGGCATAATGCAGAATGCCACCAATTTAAGAAACCTGTCAGCTGGCTTTGCTCTCTTGAGCAATACCTGTGAATCACAATTGCAAACCAAAAAGGCAAAAGAAGCAGCAATGCATCCCTTTTCTCTTTCTCACAGTATACATCTTCACAGTTCTATGTTATGTGTTGTTAATATGTTGTATTGATTCTTCATTGATCATCCCTTGATATTAATAATTAATTGTCAACATGTCCGCATCATGAGGTTAACCTATTTTAAAAGCCTGACTTTTATCTCCTGTGTACCAGCGTTTCAAAGTAGTGTGAGGAGTCCAAAAAATAAATGCCTATAAATTTAAATATGACTGCTACTTTGAGCAGTAAACTACATATATCTGGACCACAATTATATTTATTTGTTTACTGAAATTATTATTTGTGGGTGGGCGTGTGTGTGTGTGAGAGAGAGAGAGAGAGCTCACATAATTAAGAAACATACTGGTAACCTCCATGACACATCAGTAATAGATTACCTACCACGTGATTTGAGTGGAGCAATCCAAAAACTCTTAAGTGTTTTCTTTTTCCAAATAAGACAGTAAGGTGCCTAATTTATTTCAGTCTAAACATGGCAAGACATTTTAGGGAGTAGAAAATAAACAAGGGATACTTTATTATCATAATCTTCATAGCTCATTCTCTCTGATTCTGAGTGTTATTTTAAGGGCAGTGTGTACAGTATTTCTATATAATGTCCTGAAATACTTAAGTGATAAGCTTTTTTAAGGTTTGTGGGAGGAGGTTAATCAGTGTCAGTAAAAAATTTTCCTGGTGAAGAAAACATATGTAGTATCAGAAGGAATGATGCAGGCCACTGTATGCTAGAATCCACTCCTTGCCTTCTAATTTGTAGATTAAAAGTAAGGTTGGCTGAAAAAAGCTTCTCCATTGCTAGACAGCAGCATACCCAAATAACTATTGATTGTGTGGGGTGAATTAGATGAAACTCATAGACAGCATTTAACACATTCCAAGGATACAGTTGTGAAAGAACCTACTCTTGAGGTTTGTTTTCCTGCTTATGACGAAGGCAGAAACTTCTCAAAGTTCTAAACCTGTATTTCATGCCAGCTTCTGCCGTGGAATATAGTTGACTCTTAATGCTCTAGCTGCCAGTTCCTTTTTGCCCATGTAAAGTGAATAAGTTCCTGTGGGTGACTGTCATTGCCTTGCCAGCAGGCTTGCCTGCTTTCCTCATCAACTCATCCAGTGTATTGTTTTTTGAACATCCTTTCTTCTCTTCTGATACTTCAAGACTAGATCTGTCCATTCAGGCTCTTTTAAAAAAAAAAAAAAAAAAAAAAAAAAAAGGAAACTAGCTCCATTGGAGGATGACATTATCTTTGTCAGTTAGGACTTTGAGCCGTGCAGTGCCTGTTACATCAGGGGGCTTTGGTTTTCATTGTTCTCTAGTCATGCACTAGTGAAAGGTGTGCTCTGGGGCATTTTGTCTTTTTCTCCGCTGCTCTTCATTAATCTGAGGAATATGGGGAAGCAGCAGCAGCCCAATAATTTAAAAATAAATGCTGCACTTTCACCATATCCATCACAGAGAGGCAGGTTGCCATATCCAATACTTTGGAATGGTGCATGGCTGGCTGTGCTGTGAGATTTTTTTCACTGCAGCAGTCAGGTCATTGATGGAGTGCATGGAATCTCTCTCATAACTCCAACAAGAAGAATAGACTGGGAGGGCTTGGGGCCTTCAGTCTTAACTGATCCACAGTGTTTGTAAACATGTTTTGTTGACCTACTGCTTATGACTGCGACTTTGTCTTGTTTATTCAGGGGGCAGTACTAGCAGCAGTATCAAGCCACAAATTCAATTCCTTTTATGGGGATCCCCCTGAAGAGCTGCCAGACTTCTCTGAAGACCCTACCTCCTCAGGTAATTTCACTGAAAGCATATTTACCTTTCATATTGAGTTTTAAATCTTTACTGGCTTTAGTCCCGAATTGTTTGCTGATTTCCCATAGTGTCATAGAACAGTATGTACGTTAGAGTTTGTGAGATCATTTCACTATTATTCATTTATAGTGGTTCTACAAGGGAGTGTCCAGAGAATGCTTCTTCAGAGTGATATAGATCCTCCTGGATTTTTATTCAACCTGACAGTGTTTTATTACAAAGGCTGGCATAACATCATATCTATCTATTTACTTTACTTGAGTCTGAGACCTTTTTCAAATTGTGCCCTGTACTCTTAGTGGGATTGTTCTTCCTGCGAATGTTTTTCATTGTGTATCTTTGTATAGTTAAGAGCTTGTTGGTCTCTTTTTCTGAAACTGAATTTTTTTATTTATTTTTTTTTAATCTCCTCTTAGAGGGTCATTGACATGACAAAGGTGTTCCAGAATGTAGGTTTTGTATAAATACACTTTTAGAAAACATGAGACCAATAGAATTACTTCTGCTTTTTGTAAATTACCATCTAAACAAGTTTTCTTAACAAATAAACAATGGTTGCAATTCAAATGTTGCAGCATGTGTCAGTGTGACCGCCTGAAAGCTTAGTATGCTAGAAAATGTCTCAGGGATTTAATTATGTGTTTTGGATTGGTGGGGAAGGGTGAGTTCTCATTCACTGTCCTAATATTTCTATAAGGAAGGAGGTGGAGGGGGCTTGCAAATGTTAAGTATGGCAGAGAAAAAATAGTGGAAAAGTAAATTTTTTAAATATTATTTAATTTCATTTACATAAAGTTGGAATATTCAAATGTAGGTGCCCAAATAAAAAGGTTGATTGTCAGATGTTTTTAACACTCTCAACTTTCAGTGAAGTCCATAGGAACTTCACACCACTCATTTAGATGCCTAAATATGGACATGGGCACCTAACTCTAGGCACTCAGATTTGAACATTTTATGTATTGTACAGAAGGGGATCTGATGTATTATTTTACAGAAAGATTCATAGATACTAAGGTCAGAAGGGAGCATTATGATCATCTAGTCCGACCTCCTGCACAACGCAGGCCACAGAATCTCACCCACCCACTCCTGCGAAAAACCTCTCACCTATGTCTGAGCTGTTGAAGTCCTCAAATCATGTTTGATTGGACATCAGTTAGGATTATTTGCAGTGTTTCAAAAGATACTTTTTGTTTCCTTCTGCTTCCTCAGTCATAGTCACAGAAGTAGGCCACATACATTTCTACAATTTTCCTGTTACAGGAATAGTAAGGTTCCTCATTTCAGCTTCAGGCTTACATCAACAGGATGTGTCTCTTCCTCATTTGGGTTTGAGGTTGCAGATACTGTCACAAGCACAAGTTCTCAACTTTTTTTCTTCTAGGAACCGTGTATCCAGATATTTACATGTGTGCTCTCAGCCCTTTTGTGCTGGATCCTTTGGAACCTCTTATTAATTTCTTGCGGAACTGATGCAATGGTTTGAGTTCCTCTGGGAGGAAGCTGGAACAGGCTCCTGCTTCAGGACAACAGTTGTTGATCTCCTTGGAGGTTGCAACCCAAAGGTTGAGAAACTGCTCCCAAGGGATATTTTTATTGATGCCTGATTGACTAATTTAAATCGTTTAGTTCAGAGAGCTCCTCATTTAGATAATTAATTTAGAATAAACATCCTGAAGCTTTGAGGAAAAGAGCCATAGTGCAACTTTCAGCTTTCTGAAATAACTAGGCCGGATAAAGAACTTGATCTCCCTCTCCCCCCTCAAAAAGGCACTTCAATTTGCTGTGTTGTCAAATGTTTGATGCCTGCTTGTAAAGACTACATCAGTTCTTAACGATGGGATTTTTCAAAAGATCCTAAAGGAATTAAGCACCTGTCACAGGGTGGCTAGCCCCAGCAAATGAAGTAAAAGCCAAAACAGGTGCTCCTGTTTTTAAGAGGGTGTGAGCAACCTGATGAGCAGACTGGGTTAGTCAGGGGCAGGTGAGAGTTGCCTGAAACCAGGGGATTGGAAGAGTCCCAAAAATAAGTAGAAAGTGGTTCCTGGGAGAAGACTTGAAGGCAGGAGAGCAGCAAAGATTGATTTGCTGACTGTCATCCGCAAGCCAGAGAGCCAGGGATGAAAGCAGGAGAAGCAGAGGGAGTTGCCTGCCAGCTGAGACCTGGAGGGCTGGAGAGTTCTGAAGGCATGGGAGCAGTGGGGGAGTTTTTACCCACTGACATCTCCGGGGTCCAAGAGCTGGACCCAAAGGAACTGAGAGGGTCTTTGGGGAGTAAGGGATGCTCCCCTGGCAAGGATGCTCTCAACAGAGAGGCTGTGGGGTTCCTGCTGGGAACAGCAAGGTTGCATTCCAGTTGGAAATGCCGGGGAGGCTGTCCTGGTACAAAGACAAGAGAGGACTATGCTGAAGAGCCAGGACCTGGTGAGAGATGCTGGGGCGATGTGTTGCATGTACTCTCTGGACTATGATAGGGGGAATCTGGTCTATGGTTGTGGGACTTTTGTTTTGTTATGTGCATGGGGCTCTTGCAATAAATGAAGCCCACAACTAGTTGAACTACTTCTGGGCACTCTGAAGGAGGGAAACTGAACAGGCATGTCTGTCGTCTATCATGAGGGTGTTCAAGGCAGAGCTTCTCTATGACAGCACCCAACTTCCATTGAATTTCAGTGGGAAGTGGATATCTAACTCCTTTGGACTCCTGTAATTCCCAGCCTAAGAGGATATGCCTTTGCATTTTGCAATAATGGGATTTCAGATAAGAAACTCCATGTTGAAGATTTAGTATTTAAAATGCCATTTTCCAGTTTGTTTAGCTCTTTGATAAAATCCCATGATTTGAGAAGTTTGTCGTCAAAAATAAATGATGGAGTAGGCTGAATGATTCCAGGACAGCATTTGTCCTGGATTCCCTGTGGCACCACTCCACACCTGCCTGAAGCTTAGGATCAGTGCCAGCCTCTTCCGCCGGAAGGGGCCAGTGGGGGAGGGCGGCTGGAGCTGGGCAGTAGTAAGAGCTGCCCGGGGAGACTGGGCCACTGTGGGGAGCTCCTGTCCCTCCATCTGCCCAGGGAAGTGCACCCTCAGGGGTGGGGACAAGGGTGCTCTCAGGCACCCTGGCACCCCACCTAGAGCAGGTGGAGGGTCTGGAGCTCCCCATAGTGACCTGGGGAGCTCTGGGTCTGGCATCTGGCCTGGCCAGGAGACGGCCTCAGGGAGAAGAGGTGGAGGCAGGGAGCAGGGCCCCTACGTGTCCCAGTTTTGCCTTTTGAAAAGTTGGTTACCCTATTTCAGCTCCATGCTTCATCCACTTCAATCTGTTACATTGCTCTCCCCTCCATGAAGGTGGGCCCTACTACAAAGGTATGGGGGCACTTTGAACCTCCACCCCATACTGATAGAGTAACAGTTTCAGAGTTTAGGGCACTGTATTCAGCAAATAGGCAATTCTCCAGTAGATGCCAGATTACACTGGGTGCTGTCCAGTGATCAATGGCAAAACGTATAAGTGACTCAAATAGAAATGAAAAGGGAGACACTGCTAGTTTTATATGGTTTATTTCCCCCCACTTTAAATCTCCCTTTCTTTCCTGCTCACTGGACATTGCAGTGGGTCTTGGTCCAGCCAGCCCACTGGTCAATACATAATCATTTCCCTAATGTCCTGTCCTGTTTGGGATGACTTGTTCCCTCCTTCATCAGCATGTCTCCTCTAATGACCAGATGCAACAGGTGGATGAACCAAACATACAGGGAGGAGGTGCAGAAGAGAGAGGATGAGACAACAATACGAAAATTATGCAGCTTTGTAGGTTATCTGCAGCTTGCCACTTGCCTAGCTGTTATCAACTGACAGTGTTCTGTAGGTAAAATTGCAGGAGTGAGTCTTGACGAATTTGAAGGAGAATAATAAAATAGTAGCTTTACAGATTTTTCTTGGATACATGTTAAATTAAAATGCCTCCTTAACAGTGAATGTTTACATTCAGTAACTCCTACTACAAATAAAGCAAGCTACTAAAATCAGACATTTTATGACTGTTTCTTATTCAAAGTTAAGGGACACACATATTTCTAATACTTAACACCTTCAAAATGTTATGTGAGAGTCAGTGTTGCAAAAATAAAAGACCCTTGCACTAACAAACATTAAAACCTTGTTTTTCTTTTTACATGATGTAGCTACAATAAGAAGCAGTTCATTTCTGCTAAGTCAACTTCCTTGGTCATCTACTGGGCAGCAGACCATAAAAAGGTCAGGGAATTGCTTGAACTGGTGTTAGCTCTGGAAGGTGAACTGGAAAGAGATTTTGCTGATGATGGATACTTAAGTCTTTTACCTGAATTCAAAATTTCAGGATTTACGCCCCACTGTAAGCCCATGTGTTTAGCCAATAAATAGAAAAGCCCATAATGATAACAATGTCAGCTCTAACTTTTTCACTTCCAAGCACCTTTTTGTAGCTTGACTTTCAGAAGTGTTGAGCAACTGCAAAACCCACTGAAATCAATGGGTGCTCACCAACTTTGAAAATCAGGTAATTGATTTTTAAAGAAAAGCATACTTTATCTTTTATTGTGGAGGACTTATAAATACGCATTTGAGCTATTCAGTTGTAGTGCTCATGCACTGTGAGGGTCATTAGTCATTTCACAGTGACTTCATACGTTCTTTGCAGTTGTGTGATAGCTGTGTTGGCCCCAGGATATTAGAGAGACAGGGCAGGTGAGGTAATATCTTTAATTGAACCAACTTCTGTTGGTGAGAGAGGCACACTAATGACTTCGTATTTCATTATTAGTTATTTTGTCCATCTCAAATAGTACTGGATTTTCTTGTAAGACAATTTACTATTGTTGCTTTTAAATCACAAAGAAGGTACAGCAGCATGTATCTAAAAGGGTGATTGACCAAGTGTACATGTTCAACTTGCATTGTACAGCTTTTTGCATTATTTCCTGAGTATCTATCTATGTGCTTTCTGAGGTCTGTGGTAAATGTTTAACTTAATGCAAGCAGCAGTTTCCCACAGAGCATAAAGCTGACATTTTAAGACCACATCAGGGTTTCTGGATCCTTTGCGTAAATGGCATGACAATGGCTTCATATAGGCTTCTGTTTATAAATGCAATTTGAAAATGACTTTTGCCTCAAGATTATTGTGGGTAAATATTTGTTCTTTTAGGATCTATTTTGTCATAGTAAATTATAGAAATTTAGCAATATTAACTCTTGATGATTAAACTCTTGATCATTAAAACTGAAAGGAGAAAAGAAAGAAAGCCAAACCTTCCAGCCTGTCACTGTGGGAGAGAAGGATAAATGGTTAGACTTAGGCTCCAGAGCTGCAGACATGCATGTGAGTAATGTTAGGCACTTGAGTAGTCCCATGGAACTCTATGGAACTACTCATTGCATAAGTGTTTCTAGGCTAAGGTCTTAGTCTGCAATTCAAATACTAGTGGTTTCCATCATTACCAGGTACAATACAATATATAAAAGGGTTAAAAGTGCTAAATTATCATCACCAATTTTGCAAATTCTTTAGCAATTTTTAGTTATCAGTGTTTGAAAAATTCAAGTGATAGTAGTAAATATAATATTAATACAATTACAAAGTCTGACTGTCTTTTCTTGCCTTACTTGCTTCTGTGTACCATAAAAAGTTTTGAATGGGGAAGGAAATCATAGAAATTGAAGGAGAAAGTGTAACATGTTCTCCACTCATTGAGAATTTTACTTTATCTTTTTTCTGATGTCCTGTACAGTATCAATGTTTGTTAGGATTTTCATAATGTTCTGTTTACTGGTGTTGGGTTTGACTACTTAAAAGAGACCTATTTCAGTTATGTTTTTATTCCTCTTTCAACTATTTGAGTGTGTTTTATTAACGTGGAGTTGACATTAATTTCATAGCATCAGTGTGCCTGAATGCTACTCATTAAAAGTGGAAACAAAATGTTTGTTTTCCAAATGGTCCTCATAATTTTAATCTCTAACATTTTTATAAAATAAATTGGACTCAGTATTACACCTGCAAAATTTTTCAATAATCAACTTGCATCCTAAAGACTAAACTTAAAACATGCTTCATTTACAATAAGAATATTTTGAATGAGTTACAAAATAGTTCAAAACAGCAATATTCTATGAATACTACTTTTACAAACTAAAGCAGCCAGTGTCCGAATATCAGAGTTTCAGATACCCGACAGCGTGCAAATGTGCTACCTACCCCAATCCCAAATGTTTTTTTTTCAAGTGCCATTTGTCTCACATACAAAGTTTAAAAAAAAAAAAAAAAAAAGTCTTGAGTTTGTTCATACTATTTGTGGCTAAATTAGTGTGCCAAGTTGCAGCTTTATAACTTGCTTTTTCTGAAATCATCATACTGTTGTTGTTTGTCCAAATGCTGCCTTCCTACTAGGACTTCTAGCAGCAGAAAGTAGGTACCCCTTCATTTTCCTGTAAGGCTTATCATTCTGTTTAAGTGTGTGGCTGTGCATGTTTAAAACTCAGGTTTTTTCTCCTTAGCTTGTCATGCTTCAGTTTTAATACTGCCTGCAGAAGAAAATTAGAACAGCCCATGCATATGGTAGTAACTCTGTCCATAACTTTTCAAAGCTGAGCAATCAATATTAAAATTTATTCCAGTAAAATGTGATATGTTAATTGAGAGGCAGTATTAAAAATTGTTAATATTCTTTGGTTTTAGTATTTGTAATAATATATAATCTAAACTCTAGTTTACAACCCAAATAAAAATGCCATTAAGTGTTGTTAAGAAAAGGACAAAATGTCTAACTTTTGTAGCTTGATTCCCAAATTAATTATCAGGGAATACTGGATTTTTCCCTGAGTAGCAGCTGTTTATTATCGTACTAGACATATATTTTTTAATGACATTTTTTACTGACTTTGCATGATAGAATTGTTTGTTTTGTTTCATGTTGGTGTGTTATGTAGTATATGTAGATACATTTGTTTATATGTATAAAACTAATCTGCCTGTATGCCATATATGTTTATATATTTAAAGAATCATATCAAAGAACGGGGAGGATTTTTTGTGTTACAAATTAACGGCATGCTTTGAGAGAGGCTGAAACCCAATTGCCTCCAGAACCTGCAAATAGATGATATTGGTCAAAACAAATAAGTTTTGTAGGGATGAGGGAGTGAAGTTCTAGTTTTCTGAGTCACTGAGAGAGTGGTTCCAACCCAAACCACAGCAAATTCAAAGGGAACAAATTCCAAATCTGAAATTTCAGCTAAAAATGTTGGTGTCAGCACAGTATTAAAATTTTGGGGTCACCAATTATTTTTGCCACCTAACCAGATTTAGGTCATGGTTTTATGTTCCAGTTTCTCTAAGCCCACTCTCTCATTTGTGGATTTTTTTCCCCCCTGAACTGACCTGCCACACTACTTCAGAGTTCCCAGACCCCTGTTAGCTTCCAAGAACCACCCGCATACAATGCAGGAAGGAAGAAAAGAAATCTCTTGGTATCCCACCACCACCGCACATTTTGAATGGGAAGGCTGGTAGAGATCCCTCCCCCAGCAGCCAAACAGCAGGGAGGGTGGCCTTTCCTCCAGCAGGGTAACAGAAATGAGAGCAAGGCTGCCCTCCCATCAGCCAGAAGGGGGAAGCTCATTTGTGGTTGCAATAGAAAGAAAGAGACGTGGCTTCATACAGGGGATGTGGTAGGACTTTGTTAGAATAGTTAAATTAACGTTTTATAAATAACTTTACTGCTTGTGGCTGTGCTGCTTGTTAATGTGTGGCACTGCTCTGAAAAGTGATTGTGTAAAATGCTGCACCTTCTTACCCAACATATTGACTTCCTCTGTGTCTCATGCTATCCCTGGGTGAGTCATCATCTAGAAGCAGATTTAAATAAAAAGTCTATGTGGACAAAAGAACTAGCAAGACTTAGTGGAGAGGCCCTGCATGGGTTTGGCAGAGAGGAGGACAGCCAAAGATTTTTTTAAATTAATATATTTTTAAGACTATCTTTAAGATAAATGTTTTTTTTCTTTTTGTTGCTTTAATTCCTTTCTTTATGTTTCTTTATCCATTTTTTTATCCCTTCTCCTCTACTTTCTCTTTTCCGTGTTCCTATGATCATCAGATTTCTTTATCGCCTCCTTTCTATTTTTATACTCAGCTCTTCTTGTATTCCTACCGCTATCTATTTTCTTCTCCCTTTCCCTTCATTTCCTCCCTCGTCTCTTTCCTTAAGTGGTCCATACTCATCTTTCCCTTTCCCTTCCTTAGTTCTCCTGAGTTCTCTCCATCTTCCCCAACATGTCCATTTTCTCTTCCTCATTTACTTTCCCCTCTCTGCCTCCTGCTCCCCATGATTCCACCTTTCATCATTATTTTTCATTCTCTTTTTTAATTTCAACCCCATGCTGCTTCTCAACACCCTTTATTTCTCACCTCTCCACCTTTTCAACTTTTTGTCTACACTCCCCATGTAATATTCTTCACATACACTCACGCTCTGTCTACCCCTTTAGGTCTCTCCCCATGCTGAACCTTGTGTTTCCCAGTCATTTCATTCTGTGACACCTTCTCAACAGCATCTATGCAACTATGTGCTGTGTAACATGCATTCATGATACCTCATCCCATGGCCACTATGCGCCTACACCAGCCACTTGCTCACCGTAGAGTCACTCCGTGCACTTACACACACCGCTGCTGTAGAGTGAAGATCCCTCATAATGCCACATAGTGAGCTGATGCTCCACACTGTCTTTCTGAACTCCTATGAAGTTCAGGGGCCAGGCTTACATTGAAGAGGAGGAGGAGATAGTGATGCTGAAGATCCAGATGGGGACTCAGCTGTCCCCCAGCTAGATTTCTCTTAGTTCCAAGGGGTGCAGCAGTGTAAGTGGACTGGGGATGGATCGTCTTAGTGCTTGCCAATCTATCCACTGCCTTTAAAGAGAAGAGTATGTTGTTACTGCTTTTTATTTGTTACCTGTGCTGATTCTGCAGGGCTAAGAGACAGCAAGCTGGATTCTGTTCCTACTTTTGCATCAGTAGAATTGAGCTTTTTCCATAGATTTTAAGGCCAGAAAGGACCATTAGATAGATCATCTAGTCCAGTCCAAAAGTCCCAAACTTTTCGGGCTCAGAACCAATTTGTAAACCTTGATGGCCTGTTGTGGTCTAGTAAATAGACTCAGAAGGGTGGGGGAGTCGGGGCCCTGCCCTCCCGTGGTGGGAGGGAGGCCCTGTATGTATTTTTTGCAAAGCCTGTCCTGCAATCACTTCACAGCAGCAGAGAAGTTCTATTTCAGATTTCACTGTGGGAGGGGGAGCAACTTTCGGCAGCTGTCTGAAGCCCCTGGAAGCGCTTGTATTTTTAAATGGCCAAAAAGATTATTAGTCCAGAAGTTACTTGGATGACAATCTCCTCCAATTCTGGTGTGAACTCTAGGCTAGATTCCTATGTCTGCCTTCATCTTTACTCCCCACCCCAGTTCACCAGCCAGTTTCTCCCCTGCTTCCCCTGCCTGAGGACTCTGGGATTTGTGTTGCTTCTTTCAGGCCTTGTCTCAGGGCTCCTACACGAGCCAGTTCTCTTCTGACTGACTTCACCTGGGAACTCGCCTTACTCCTCTTCCCTTGGTCCTCTCCTCTGACTGCAGTTCTCTTTCCTGTTTATGTAGTTCTCCTTGACCCTTCCACATCTAGGATCACTAATTGTAAGTGGGGTAGGATTGCCTGCTTTCTAATCGCATAAAACTGAACACCCCTGCCCCAAGGCCCCACCCCTACTCTGAGGTTCTGCCCCCACAGTCACTCTGTCCCCCTCCCTCCATCGCTCACTCTCCCCTACCCTCATTCACTTACACTGGGCTGGGGAAGGGTGTGGGGTGTGGGAGGGGTTACAGGCTCTGGGCTGGGGGTGCGGGCTCTGAGGTGGGACCAGAAATGGGGTGTTGAGGGGGCTCCGGGCTGGGGCAGGAAGTTGGGGTACAGGAAGGGGTGAGGGCTCTGGCTGGAGGTGTGGGCTCTGGGGTGGGGCTGGGGATGAGGGGTTTGGGGTGCAGGAGGGGGCTCTGGACTGGGGCGGAGCGGTTCAGAGTGCAGGAGGGTGCTCGGGGCAGGGGGTTGGGGTGCGGGCTCTGGGAGGGAGTTAGGATGAGGGGGGAGGGTTCTGACCTGGGGCAGGGGGCACGGGAGGTGGTTCAGGGTGCGGGTTCTGGGCAGCGCTTACCTCAGGTGGCTCCGGGAAGTGGCCAGCATGTCCAGCTCCTATGCAGAGGGATCAGTGGACTCTGTAGGTTCCCGGCCAATGGGAGCTGGCGCTTGCAATGGGGCAGCACGCAGAGCCTCCGTGGCCACCTCTGAGCCTAGGAGCCAGGCATGCAGGCCACTTCCGGGAGCCACAAGGAGCCTGCCTTAGCCCTGCTGTGCCACAAACTGGACTTTTAATGGCCTGGTTAGCAGTGCTGACTGGAGCCACCAGGGTTCCTTTTCAGCTGGGCGTTCCAGTCAAAAACCAGACACCTGGCAACCCTAAATTGAGTCCATATCAGGGGCTAACTGCTAGGTCAAAGACAAAGGCTGAGTCTGACTCCCCTTAAAGGGCCAGGTAGCCTGTGACAATCACAGACATCTTTCATTACTTATGAGAGTTATTCTTATCTGTCCGTGTCTGTTTGCTGTTAAACAGGCATGTCAAATATCAAGATGTTAAAGGCCCTGCAATATCACACAAACTACTGTGCAAGCAAATTCCACAGTCTTGCACTGAGAAGGAGATCTGTACATCTGCCTCAATTCCCAATGACCCCTTACTAGGGAACAATGTTAAATCAAGAGAAAGTAGCACTTTTCCCCACTTGCAGGCTTCATGGGGTAGAGCTGAAAGACAGTTTTGGCCTGCCTCTGTCTTTTAGCGTGTTAGTGGTCCAAGTGGTTTTTTTTTTTCTTTTAATGGCTGACTGAAACCTAATTGTTCCCTGCTCTCTCTCAAGTCTGCCTGGAGAGCAATTTTTGACTAATTTTTCTTAGTCAATTCTTCTTAGAGAAAATATATTGACATATGATGGTCTTGTAAGAAATCAGAACTTTGATCATGGGGAATTTTAATTACTCAGCTATTCTTATGTTTTGTCTGGCTCTTTTTCCATTGAAGCAGAAGCCTGTTTTGCAGAGCTATTGCTAGAAAGTCTCTAATACAGTTCATTGGGCAGCTTACCCAGCCAAAGTCTGTTATAGTTATTAGCCTAGAAAATGAGCCAGGTGCAATATGATAAATAAAATTACAGCTGGAGAACATTGAGGATTTGATCACAATATCATTACATCTGAAATACTCAGGGTTGAGGCTAGCCAGAGCAACAGCAAAGTATTGGCTTTAAGAAAAGTGACTCTTTAGAGGCAGAGTTAGGGCCAGTATTACCACTCTGACTGCACTGTTAAGTTTGGAGGACTTTTCTTCTGCCTATGATGTACAGCCCAGCCACTCAGGCTGCATGCTGGGTCTAGGATGTGAGTATTTGTGTATATTTAAACTACATGCTTTTCTGTAATTCTAGAGGCTTTTATATATATTATTTTGTAGCACTATATTCACATATATTGCATAACCGAATAATGAAAGTACCCATTGTAATGCAAACGTGCAAGGGGACAAAGTTAAGGTTGTGGGAGCCTAAAATACCTGTGTGTGTTTGTTTCTGTACTTAAAATACTTCTCATTCCATTAGCTTTTTGTATATAATTATGTAATATATAGGAAATGCACAGAAACAACTATGAAGAAATCAATGACCAGGTTACAACTGAAATTCCTTTTCACTGTTCAAGTAGGGTAAAGGACAAAAGATACCATGTGAATAAGCTGTAAAAGTGATGGGAGAAATAGCTGAAAGCTCTTGAAAAATCAAACTTACAGGAAGTAAAGTTTTTGTAGACTTACTATACATAGGTAGAATCAGGAGAGAATTATAACAAAAGAGGCAAAAAGTACTTTTTTTCCCCAAAGAAAGAAATATTCCAACTAGTAATGATTAGCAGTGGATTAGTGCAAGCATTAGGTTTTGAAACCCCTTATGTTCAGAAATAAGTGAATTATTTGAACAACAGAAAATGTCAAATATCCTCTGCTAATACCAAATTTGGATTTCTTGCAAATAGTAAAGAACAATTGCAATTCAATTTAGATGCTTTTAAGTGTGTAAACTAGTAAATGGGAAAGGTACTTAAATAGAACAGTGTAAAACAATAAACTTGGTGACCAACAAATATAGAAGACTGTTTTAAGGTGGAACATTTGTGCAGCATTCTGACTGCAAAAGAGATTTTGTCTCTCCAGTCCTACAAAGGGAACCATATTGGCTTACCCCTACGCCCATGCAGAACCCCACTGAAGATTTTGAAGTCAGTGGTGCTCCACACAGGTACCATCAAGTTCCATTGGTAGGATCAGGACCTTATAGGTTAGTGTGACAGGCTGTACCCTGGGATGAAGCTAGGAAGCTGTTGGAACTGTTGTTCCCAGTAACTATTCAGGTGGATTGGCCTCTCCCTCTGCTCTGTTGGTGACACACAGCCAGCCTCTCTGGGCTCTGTTATCACCCAACACAAAAGCAGGTGGCTCCACACACCCAACTGAGTCACCTGAATGCTTTACCTAAGCCACTCATGGACCAACAATGGGGACACCAGCCAATTTCGCAGCTCCCCAGTCTTGCACCCCTACTGGAGTATAAAGCCAGAATTATACTGTCTTGCACTGCACAGGGATTTGTATGATGCAAGATCATTAATTAATCCACTCCCCCCTCGATGAGGGGAAGTATGTACCCGCCTGTGTTAACAGAGCTAAGATTTCGTAACACTTCACTCAAAAACACACTGGTTAAGATAAAACATTTATTTACTACAGAAAGGTAGGTTTTAAATGATTATAAGTGATAGCAAACAGAACGAAGTAGATTACTTGGCAAGTAAACAAAAATGCAATCTATGCTTAATATACTACACAGGATTTGAATCAGTGTCTCACCCAGATAGATAGTGCAAGCAGTTTGTTGATGTTTCATACACAGGCAGGGTTTCCTTCTTTCCCGCCTGGGACCAGCACTTCCCCAGTTCAAAGTCTGTGTTCCTCCAGAGGTATCTTCAGGTGTCGAGTTGTGGAGAAAGTGGGGCCCCTTTGTGATGTCACGTCCCTCTTTTATAGTTTTTCCATATGGTGGGAACCCCTTTGTTCCAAACTGGGTTCCCAGTCCAGTTTGTGGAAAATGTATCAAAATGGTACCAAAATGGAGTTCAGTATCATGTGGTCTGGTCACATGCCCTTGGATGCATCACTGAGTCATAGCAGCCATTATTCATAGGCTGGCTGAAGTGTTGCCAGGTGAGGAAAAGCCTTTCCATGGCCCATTGTCTTTGTTAATGGTCATTCCACTTGACTAGGCCATTCATGATGTGCTGACTAGCCTGAGTGCAAACAAACCTTTGAGTGTTACCAAGGAGTAAATGCATTTGCTATAGAAATACCTAGTCAATATTCATAACTCTAGATACAAAAATGATACATTCATACAAATAGGATAATCATATTAATCAAATCATAACTTTTCCATAGACGCTTCACATGACACATTTGCACAAGATGCATCATAATTATGTCATAATCATATCATCATTATACCACTGTGATGAATATGGGGCAGAGTGTCACAGTTATCATAAGGATACCACCCAAGTGCACAGTTGGAAGGGTCTACTTTTTTTTAAATAAAATTGTTGGAAGCAGAGTTCCTGACCTGGATGAATAGAAATGAATATTCTCCTTCTTATCACCTCCTCTATTAAAATATTTATATCCTTTTCCAGCAGCAGAAGTACAAATATTGCGTATCCTCCTCTGCCTACCCAATTCAGGCCCAAATCCAGCAAATCACTTAAGAATGTGGAATTCAATTAAACTTAAACACATGCTTAAAGTTAAGCATGTGTTTGTTTTTTTACTAAGAAGGGATTGACTTAAGCATGTGCTTAAATACGTTGCTGAACTGGATGTAAAAGGTAAAATAAATCATTGGGTTAATGAAGAAAACACTATTCATTTTTTCATAGTAAAATGTTTATCTGCTCACTATTTAACAGAAAAGTTGGTATTACCGGAGAAAGGGTTTGAAGTTTTCAAATAAGCATTAATCATTTTTTTCTTCTTCGAGTATGCATCCATGTGGATCCTATTTTAGGTGCATGTGCATCTCATGCACAAGATTAAAATTTTTTTTAATAACCATGTTTGTTGGGGCCACTCATGCACTCTGTGCCACCTCATGCTCCTGGGCATAAAGGGCAGAGGGGGACGCAAGCAGGCACGTCTGACGCACTAGGTCTTAGCTTTGGCTAAATTTCTTTAAACCCTTCATAAAAAACCCTCAGATGTCTTCTGATTCTTGGACATGCACCTACCGTGAACAATATGAATGCATCTGGACTGAAGGTTGATACTCGGACCCCCAGTACAGGCTCTCCCCCATACAGGATTTCTCAAAATGGTAGATTCAGAACCTTTGGGTTTCAAGCCCTGCCTGTCCTGCAATGGGCTAATTCCATTGAAAGATGGATACAGCAACAGCTCTTCTGCTTAGGAGAATGCCACATACCTAGTAGATGTTAAGTGTGCCATTCATTCTCCATGAGAACCCACAAATTGCAAGACACACAGTGGAATCTTCATTTATTGGAGCAATCTATAAAGGTATCAACAGATCCTGAGGAGACTAGCTCCATGGTCCAGGTAGCAGAAAAGCCAGGCTCATCCAACACACCATCTCTCAGACAAGCATCTCTGAAGACAAGTGCAGAAAAGATGATGCCAAGGAAAGACCTGGCACAAACACAAACATCAGCACTGATACCCTGGCACCAAATCAGACCATACCAGTACCACAGATACCTCTGATACTGAAGTCTGACACCAAACGGGCTGCTCCAAACAAAGAGGCAGACACACCAGGCACATCTCAGTATCCTCCCATAAAGATAGACCACCTAAAGCCTCAGGGGACAAAGCCACCAAGCCCTACATGGCATTGAGGGCTGGTGAGCGTGCATTGACTCCGGCAATGCACCCCTCGGCATTGATACCTATAACAGAAGATGAGCCGCCAGGAAAATATGACCGTCATCAGTACTGAGACAGCTGCCAGTCTGAGACAGCAGACGCTGCTACCGAGAGCACTGTGTTCCTCAGCACTGCCTATGGGGAGGTCTAGCTGTTCTCTCCATCGCCAGGTTGTACGTTCTCACCACCTTCAAGCAAAAAACCTTTCCTCTGAGGACCAAGGTTGACATCACTGAAAGGCCTGCCAGCCCTCCCCATAGGGCTCAGGCACCCTTGTGGCAGGAATGGCGTTAGTCAGTATCGAGATTCCTTAAGGGCCTTCTGAATGCTTGCTCACCTGTTAGAGACCTGATTCCTATGTAGAATCTCAACATCTTCCTCCTGAAGCTCTTACAGCTTTCATTCAAGCTGCTGTTAGACTGTTTGATTACATCACCCTACCCTCAAACGTCTTTCTAGTGGCCGTCACCTCTGCATTGAATGTCAGCAAGTGCCATGCACCTCATAGTCAAATCTCCTCACACATCCTTTAGTAGGGACAAGATGGTAATTAGACAGCACTCCAAGTTCATCCCTTAGGTGTCCTGGAGTTTCAGCTGAACCAGTTGATTCAGGAGGGTGGTGAAGCACTGGAATGGGTTACCTAGGGAGGTGGTGGAATCTCCTTCCTTTTTGGTTTTTAAGGCCTGGCTTGACAAAGGCCTGGCTGGGATGATTTAGTTGGGGTTGGTCCTGCTTTGAGCAGGGGGTTGGACTAGATGACCTCCTGAGGTCCCTTCCAACCCTAATATTCTATGATTAACATTCCAGTCCTCCCCTGGCATCAAGTGTGGCTTCCGAAAAGTAGCTTCTTTTCTTCCTGATGTTCCCAGAGCCTTGCTCTATTACCTGGGCAGGACCAAGTCCTTTAGACTGTCTCCTCATTGCTTTCTTGCTATATCTGGCTCATCAAAAGGTCAAGCCAGATCTCATCACAGAGAATTTCTCTGTGGGTCACAAAGTATTTCCATCTACTATCAGTTAGCTAGTGAGTCAGGGTGCACTCCACTGGGACACAGGCTGTGTCTTCAGCCTGCTTCAAAAATGTGCCAGTATCTGAGATATATAAAGGTGACTTTTACAAGCGTTACACTGATGATATGGTGACTAGTTCTTATGCCAAATTTTGGAGAGAAGTACTCTAGTCATCATTTGACTGAGACTGGCACATCTTAATCGCACCATCTAGAGAAGATATTGTTTTCCAGTCACGCATGGTGGGATCTGTACGGATATATTCTCAAAGAAGAAAGAATGTTTACTTACTCTACAGTGGCTGTGGTTCTTTGAGATGTAGTCAGTATGGATCCCACAACCTGACCTCCATCCCTGTTTTTTGGAGTCCTCAGCAACACAGCCTTTGAAGTTCAAGAGAACTGAGGGAGGGTTGCAGCCACCCTGCCTTTTTATGCCCTCAAATGAAAGTATGGAATGCATGTGCCAACCCAGTGGACACTGCTATTTAAAAAAAAAATCTCATCTTGCAAGCATGAGGCACATGCCCACCTAAAGTGGGATCCACACTGACTACAATATCTCAAAGAACCACAGATACTGTAAGGTATGTAACCATTCTTTAGAGGTACAGAAGGTTCTTTTAACAATATCACATGAGAATTACAGCCTTTTCTCCATAGTCACACCTGTATATTTTCATAGAAACCGAACATAGACAAATCTGTTAGTCGTCTAAGCCTTAATCCAGCAAAGCACTTCAGCCTGTGTTTAAGTGTGTTGCTGGGTCGGAGCAGTCCAGGGGATGGAAGTGATCTTACAGGTTCCAATTTGTATGGCAGTATGACAGTTGGAGCTAATTGAAAATTTTACAGTTGAACAGTTTTCTGTCAAAAAATGCTAGTTCTGCATTATCGGAACGTTCCACCACGTCTACTCTTCAAGTCACGCCGTCTTCAAGTGAGCAGGGCTTGCTTTTTAAGCTCCTTCCTGGAGGCCTACCTCATGTTCCAGGTATCTTAATTTGGGCTAATAGGGCCTTCAATAGTGCATTAACCCCTTCTTGACTTCCATGGAGGCTTGTGTGCCCCATTATACACCAACCCTTTTCAGAGTGTACCTAACAGGCTCTATATGTTTCTTTCCCTGGGGTTTTGAGATTTCCACACTCAGTCTCCAACTCTCCTTCAGGTTAACTAATCATCATGGGCAGATGACCATTCCCTGAGTTGCCTGATGTTCCACAGTCAGCTGTTCGTTTTTCTCTCAGGGTTGCTTGTGGAGCATGTTCTGTGGCCATGAGTTGTTCTTGCAGAGGGGCTGTTCCCTGACTCCCCTTCCACAAGTGAACACTACTTTCACCTCAGCCACCCACATAGGCCCTAGCCTGCTTATGAGAGGCTGTAGCGACCCACATATCTCCTGCTTCTGCATGAGGTACTGTCCAGATCCCCACTGTACGATGTTCAGTCTGTCATAAGATTCCACTCCTTGGCATTCTTCCGTGCCTGGAGCCCAGCTAATTCTTGCTCCAGCATCAAGCAGTACTGTTTCCCATACTCCGCCTAGACCAGGGATGGGCAAACTTTTTAGCCGGAGGGCCACATCGGGGAATAGAAATTGTATGGCGGGCCATGAATGCTCTCAAAATTGGGGTTGGGGTGTGGGCTCTGGGGGTGCAGGCTCTGGGGTGGGGCTGAGGATGAGGAGTTTGGGGTATAGGAGGGTGCTGTGGGCTGGGACCGAGGGGTTAGGAGAGCGGGAGAAGGATCAGGGCTGGGGCAGGTGCGTGGGAAGGGCAGGTTCCGGCTGGGGGAGCGGGCTCTGAGGTTCGGCTGGGGATGAGAGGTTTGGGATGCAGGAGGGTACTCCGGGATGGGATCGAGGGGTTTGGAGAGCAGGAGCGGGGCCAAGCCGCATGGTCCGGCCCCCAACCCAGTGCCCTGGCTGGAGCACCAGAGCGGGGCCGAACTGCTGGTGTGGCCCCTGACCCTGCTCCCCAGCGGGAGCTTGCGGGCTGTAGTTAGCCCACCCCTGGCCTAGACCCTAGATTGTGCTAACTCTTGTTTCAGTTTTGTCATCTGTTTAATGATCTTCTCCTGGGAGGTGCTTATGTTCTCCAGCTTTTGTTGGCAATCTTTCAGCTGTTTCTTTACATTTTTAAGATGATGAAGGGTTTTCTCTCTGCCCCATCAGCAGTCTGAACTTGAACCTCCCACTTCCTCCACTCCTCTTCCGATGGGCCACTGATTTTCTAAGCTGTTGCTCTGGATTCATGACACCTTTCCTTTCCACCAGCTTGGGTGCTACTTTTCTCTACATCAGGGCTGGGAAACCTTGCCAGTCACTTCCAAAGCTCACAAGCCATGGAAGATCCTTTACTACCCTCTCCAGCCCTGTATTCCCAGCTCAACCTCTGCCATGGGTGGTGGTAGACATTTTCTCACCATGTGCCACAAGCAACATGCATGGGGAGATGCCAGTCCATCCTCTTTACCAAAACTCCATTTTCCGCAAACAAGAGTGTGCCTGCAACCTGAGTTCATGAGATATTTCACTGGCATATCTGCAGCCAAATTGGTACCACATACCGCTGAGTCCCATTGCCATTCGGAGAGGACCCCAGGCCACAAACGTGGCTGTAAGAACAGTCCAGCTAATCATATTCTCGTCTGATGTTCCTATGCTTGAGCATCTGAAGCATACCATTGGACTTCCTTGACCACACCCAGACGTGCTTCTGCTAGATTGTAGGAGTGACTGGGGCCTTGGTAGCTCCTATGCATCCCCCCATTTTGGGCTACTCAGGGACCCTCTCCCATTGAGGTCTACCCTGCAATTCCCCAGATTGGGATATCTCCTCTTCTGGTCTCCCCAGGGGCCACTTCTAGTCTGCCATACCATTCAGGCCACTTGGTTCCTTTGGCGTCAAAAGAGATTTCTTCCCACTCGGGGGCCACACCTGCTGAGGCACCCTAGAATTGCCTTACCCAGTTTTGGGCTCCCATGGATAGAACCTTCAAGAACTGTCCTAGGACCACTTGAAAGAAATTTTCCCTGTGGAACAAGTCTCTGGGATTTCACTGCATGATCATTATGCCCATAACCTCTAAGCCAGTACCCTTGGTCATGCTCTCTGTAGGAATGGTTCAGCCCAAAAAAAAGCTGGTATACTTCCACTGTCAGTCCCCATGTATCCAAGAGAACAGCCTTTACCACAGGATAGGAGCCTGCCTGTTTGTCAGTAACCATGCAGTAGGCTCCTTGCATCTCTCACATCCAAAATGGTGCTCTGGGGGCCTTCCAAGTAGACTCTTCCCAGCCCGCTGCACTGGCCACTTGTTCAAAGGTACAGAGAAAGATCCTCCTGGTCAGGCTCTGGCCCCACTGTTGTTGCCAGGCAAGGGACCAGTTTGGCCAAGCTACTCTCTCCAGTACTAGCCCAAGCCCCCGAAGCAACTTGGTCAAGCTGCTTCTGAAGCCACTCTTGTTGCTGGAAATGGGCCTCCTGCTATGATTGTTGAGTGGCAAATTGTGCCTCTTGCTGTTTCTGCAGGCTCTCCATCAATTGCAGGAGCAGCGTCTGTGTCTTTTTGTGCTGTTCCTGCTGCCACTGTAGCACGGCTGTCTGCTGCTGCTGCACAGTTACCAGTGGTACCACCTCCTACATCTTTCCTAATTACCCAGGTTGGGAGGGGTGTCAGTCAGTACTCGCAAGCATCAGTTTCCCCTCAATTTCAGGGGCTGATCAACTATTTGCATTCTCCACCATGTGTTACTGCATGTCTTTACCAGAGCTCCCCCTTCTGGCATTGTGTGGTGCAGCAAGCACTTGCTTCAGTTTCCCAGCTGGTCCTGCTCTGCCTATGCTCTGTCTTCTGGGTTACAAAGACTCAGCCTTCAGGCTAGGTCTCTGACAGTTCTGCTCCTTCCAGGACAATCAAAGTCCAAAACAAGTGTAAAGCAACATAAACTAAATTCCTTTGGTAACTCTGCTAGGCATAAGTCTTCCCCAGTCCCTGGGCCTACCTAGCTTTTTCTTCCACAGTGCTTTCCATCTGCTCTCTCTGCTTGCCCCTTCCAAATGAGCAGGGTTTTTCTTTTTAAGCCCCTCCCTGGAGGCCTACTTCCTGCTACAGGTGTTTTAACTGGGGCTAATTGTCCTTTTGTAGTCCATTAACCCCATCCTGCCTTGTGTAGAGGCTTGTATGCCCCGTTAAAGACCCTTACATGGAAAATTTCATATGTCCCACTTTTGTTCCAATTCTGAATGACAAGAATTTCAGACATGAGAAATTTTCTGGATGACAGAAATTCCTGTTCCGACAGCACTCTAATGACAATGTTGATTCAAGGTTATTGATGGAGGGTAGCTGTAGCACACAGGTTACATCTACACTAGGAAAATTGGGGTCTGTACTTCTCCAGTAGTGTAACTCCACTGGGTGTAGTAATTATGGAAATTTGTATTGTAAATAGGATTCAGGTTCTAGTGATATTTATCTTTTATTTATTTCTTTAAATTTAAATAATAGTAAAAACGGATCTATAAAAGAGATTTAGGAGGACCTTTATAATCTTACGATAGCATAATAAGCCAGCAGTGTTAAAAAACAAACATTCAAACACAAACTAATTCACTGGGAGGTTGAGTTGAGTTAATCAACTACAGAAAGTTCCTTTCCACTCATTATCTCCAGGAGTATAATTTTAACCTTCTCCAAAAAGCCAGAAATAAATGGTTAGATAAACTGGCGGTGAAAATACCTGAACCCTGTCTGCCCTACCCCTGTGCTGTTTCTGCTACTGGTGGAGTGCTAGTGTAGGTAGGCTTTGGTGTACGTGTTCTGGGTCCTTCACCACCATCTTGATAAAAATTGTTTTAAAATGTTTAAGGGCGCTTTCCATATGGTAGAGAGACAGACTGACTCTTTCTAGGGATTGGTGAACTAATTCAGATAAAATAAAAATCCACCCGAACCTTCTTGTCACCACCTCTTGGGGTGGTCTCTCGATGAGCCTCAGTTTCTCCTGACTGGTTCGCCTTAGTTTGCTCTGTCAGGTCAGTTCCTGGACCCTCATCTCTAATTAATCCTGTCAGCCCTTCACTTTTTGGGCTTGTAGTTCCCTTCGGTCTCCTGGAGGCAGCCTGGTATAAAGCTGTCACCACCTTGCTATCCCAGGCCCTTCTGTCTCCCTTTCCTTGTCTGTACTCTCCCCTTTATAGCAATCTTGTTTCTTCTATTGCCTGCAGCTCAGTGATTGGCAGCTCTAGCAGCTGCGTAGGGGTGTGATCAAGCTGCTTGCTTGTAAACAGGAGACTGTCTATGCTCAGTATGGGGTTTGTAGACCCTGTTACGCTTCTTCAATGACTCTCTCAAATCTCAACCATTGTTTAGGGTCTGATAAAGCTGAGTTAACATTGTGTGCTTCTAATTTTCATTCTTCTCTCCATTTTCTAGTTTTGGGGAAAAGTGGAAATACTATGAGAGGGGCTCCTTTCACAATATTTATGGCTCTTGTGAAACCAGGTATTCTAATAAGAGATCTTGAATCTCATAAGACTTCTGACCCAATTTCCAAACTATACATGTTAGACATGTTTGTAGACACATCTTTTTGTGGTAAACCCATCATTTTCTCTGATGTAGAAGATGCAGAAATAGTTTTCTGATGCCTGCGATCATGCTGCTCTACTGCCTCAACTCTTTTGCAGGCAAGTTTTGGGGGAGGACATATATTAAGTAGCATGGCAAGATGGACACTTAGATACCATGGCAGAAGGCACAGTTTAAAAGCCTAAGTAGAATAGAACACACATGCATTGATTTGGGGCGTCAGAGGAGCCATCTGCACATCTCTTAATCACTCACTTTCCAGATTTATGGTGGGGGAGAAGTCCTTGGGGGTCGTGGATTTCCCCTCCCCCGAAAAACAATAAACAAAAATCAGTTGTTCAGAGAGATGGATGGATGGGAGATGCAAGTATTGTTGGACAGGGTAAGGAGGTCTGGAACTTTCAGACATCCAAGGGATTGTTGATAAGCCATTACTGGAAACCCTACAAAGTAATATCTTCCATTTATTTCAAAAAGTGAATAATGTAATCCTCTCACTATTCTCTTGCGTGGAAACTGTAAGGAAAAATCTTGTTAATAATTGCACTTATTGTGATGTGAGGTTCCTTATACCACTACTTTTCTCACTTTTTGTCCATTGAGCCTAGAAATTCTTAAACTAGTCTTTTGTATGTTCTAATATGAATGATCCCAGTTTTTCAAGGATATTTTTAGGAGAAAAAAGGTGGACTAACTATTTTTAACATAACTGAAAAAGAGAAATTTTTAAGACAACCCTTTTTTAATTGAATATACATTTTAAAAATTCAGACTTTTTTACACATTCTGTATGTTCATTACTGTATGTTGGCAAATAAGACTATAAAAGCAAGCTGCATAAATGAACATTTTGAGGAGAAATGAGGGAAATATAGAATGACAATTCAAATGATTGGGATTGACCAATGATTATTCGGCTGTTCCTCATTTACCGGTTCACAGTTTATGTTCATACACTTTTTTTCTAGATAAACAGCTGGATAAAGTGTCAAATCTGCAGATATTTTCAGCTAATTATAGAAAAACTCAAGAAGAACTGTAGGTTGTAAAATGAAGCAAATGCAGTGTGAGCATTCTGGTAATTCACCTAAACATCCATCCCTATTGTTATCTCATTTTTAAAAATACAAAGACATTCTTAGAGCTCTCTTAAACTGTTGCTTGTGAATAAATGAAGATATATACTGTACTATTAAATAACATTAAGTTCATTCAGTGTGTTCTTCAATAAAGGTTCTAGCCTTTTTAAAATCCTGTTTTAGATAGTCACAGTGAATGAAGTGTGAGATTCCTGTTCCAAAGGTCAGTTTACCATGAGTCTTTGCTCTACTGGTTTATTTTTCTGCTTGTTTGCCTGCAGGAGCAGTCTCTCAGGTGCTGGACAGCCTGGAGGAAATCCATGCACTTACAGACTGCAGTGAAAAAGATTTAGATTTTCTACACAGTGTTTTTCAGGATCAGCATCTTCACACACTACTAGATGTAAGTATTTTTACAGTAGAAATTTGAATATATTTTCTTCTTTAATAGCTAAATATTTCTCCATTTTTGATAGAATTTTAAATTCACTGTGTAGTATTTGCTTCTTTTTTGTGTATCCTGCTTACTTTTGATTTTGTTACAAACGAGAAAAAGTGAATTTAATAAGTGGTAAATGTAAGAAATTACTCAAGGAAGACTTGATATTAAAATACAACTATTATAGTTTATCATACTGCATAGTGTGACTTTTAAAAATGCGATTTTTTTGCACAAGTGATTAATGACTTGGTTTGTGAGTTTACACATGGAATAAATGGATAGAGTTAAAAATATTCTGATTCACAGAACAACATGGCTCTTTTGTTGATGTCTGACTTATATTTTGTCTTCAAAATTTGAATTATGCAGATTTATACTCCTTTTTAAAGTGATGTATTCTGAGACCTTTTTACCAAAGTCTTAGTATTTGCTTAGGACAGTGATTCCCTAACAGATGAGGAAGTGGAGCAAATCCTTTTCATGCATAAGAAGATTATGATGCAACCCTTATTTGAAATTAACTTGCACAAGCCAGGTGGTAGCCTCAATACTTTAAATGAAACTTCTGCAGGTCATTGGATGTCAGGTCTCATGTTCTTCTGTACCAGATATGGACTTGCTTATACATGCCAGGTGTGTTCATCATAAGATCCTTTAGTGCTCTGTCTGGAATGGCTGAGGTCCGTTTAACTAAGGTATTTTATACACCGTGCCATCTAGGGGCTGAACGGGGTAATACAGTTTAGCATTCCATTACACCACCTCCTGTAAGCTCTACGTTCCAACCATTTACAATATTTACGCTTTTTTACGCTATCACACTGTCTTTGAGGTTCAGTATGAATCAGTCTCTCAAATGTCTCTGAATCATACTGGTTTTCTAATTACACGACCCTAACGTGTAATAACTTGGGTCACCTGGCTGTCCGTTAGTTGCAACAACTGGCTGTAGTCAGTTTGGAATCTGAGTCGTCATCTTGTTCTGCATCCACCATCTGTAGATTTTTTTCTGCTGATGGTTTTTTCTGAGGAACAAACTGTAAATGTCAGCAATTTCTGTTGAACTCTCCACTGTTGGTCTCGATCACATATGATCTGGGCAGTGAAGTCTTTTTCTTTATAACAGCTGAAGTTGTCCCTCCTTTTTCTCCATTGAGTTTGACATGAACTTGGTCACCAGTTTCTAGAGCTGTCAGTTCTCTGATTGAGTGTTGTCTGTTGTAAAAGTGTTTATAGGCTCTTTTTGCCTTTTTACCTGATTTGGCTAGTCTCTTCACATTGGACCACTTCGGAGATAGATTCTGTTTCAGAGCTGAAACAGTAGTTCTGAGTTGTCTTTTCATCAGGGACTGTGCTGAACTATATCAAGTATCTGCTATTGGTGTTGATTTGTAGGTCAGAAGAGCAAGAAATGGATCTTCCTGGTGTAGGATTTTCTTGGCTGTCTGTAGAGCTCTCTCAGCCTCTCCATTCGCTTGTGTTTAATGTTCGGAATGAGTTAAATTTTGCTGCAGTGAATTGTGGTTTTGTCCATCATTAGTTGTTCTGGAATTCCAAAATGGGCAACATATTATGTCTTTAAAGTATTTTGTTTCTATATACTTGGAAAAATAGTCCACAATGACCAGGTAGTGATGTCCTCTGAATTCACATATGTTTGCAACTAATCTATTCCAGTGTGTCTCTGATAGAACTGCTTGTACACTTCATGATCAAACATTGTCTCTTAAGTTGATCTATACTGGATCTTCTTTCAAAAGTTCAGTATAATCAAATCCTCCATCAAGTTCTTTCTCCTTTCTCTCTAGGCCCCTCATGGCTGCCACACTGTGGCTGAAAAGATTGTTGGTCTTTGATCCTTTTGAACACTGCACTCTGAATGCATAGTTTTAGTCTTTGTAAGCTGTTTCTGTAGTGAACTGGCCTGTGCAGTTCAGAATACCTCCAGGGCTCATCAGACCTGTGTCAGATGACTTTAACTCTGGGTGGGGTTGAAGGTGATTGAAAGTCCCTTCTGGCATGACTGTGAAATTTCAGCTCCTGAGTCAATTTTGAAGCCAATAGTCTTGCCATGAATATTCAGTTTCACTCTCTAGGCAGGCTCTATGTCATTGCAAGTGATAGGTCAGAGAAACAATGGTTCTGTATTGTTTGTAATATTAGTCAACTCCCTGACTTTCTTTTGTGTAGCAAACAGCTGCAAAACACCCATATTTCAAGCATTTATTACACCATATGCCTCTGGCTGGATGTGCATCATCTCTATGGATATGACTTTTTCTACAATTTGTGCATGTAGGCTGGAGTTTGTCCCTCTTAGCCTGGGAGTTCTCACTCCTTGTCTTAGGGGTGTTATGATAATGACTTTTAACACTCAAGTGTCTATTTATAGCTTCTAAGCTAGCTTCAGGTTTTTCAAGTTGCTCCTGTCTTTTGTTCTGTGGTTTGACTAATTCTGACAGCTTTGCTACCTGTAGAGCTGTGGTGGCTAGGGTAACATCTCTCTTCATTTGTAGTTGCTGTGAAAGGCTTTTATCTGTTAACCCAATAACTACCCTATCTCTGATATTTTCATGTTTTGCATTCCCAAAATCACAGTTTTCAGCCATTGTATGCAGAGCTCTTATAAAACATTCAACATTTCCTCCCGTTCTTGAATTTTCTGGTGAAAACGTGCTTTTTCATAAACCACATTTCTCTGAGGTATAAAGAATACATCAAAAGATATCTGCATTTCATCAGTTTCCTTGTGGAGCTTCGTAGCAATACGAAATCTTGCAAAATATTTTTTCCAGTCTGCCCATTCTGAAGGTTTGACAAAGCTGAAGTTCTCAGTGCCTCAAATAAAGGTATGTTGGTGAGATCCTGCAATCTTTCTTCCTTTTGTCTGCAACCTTTGTTGCTGTTTTCTTTCTGTTTCTGTTCTTCGTTTACTCCTGACACCATGTCATGTTCTTCTGTACCAGGTATGGACTGGCTACAGTGCTTGCTTTTACATACCAGATGTGTCCATCATAAGATCCTTTAATGCTCTGCCAGGAATGGCTGAGGTTTGTTTAAATAGGGTATTTTACACAGTACTGCTAGTGGCTGAGCCGTGTAATACAGTTTAGTATTCCACTGGAATGGAAAACACGAGGAGCTGGCTGCATTTGTCACAGTACTATCTGAATGCCTTCCAGTAGGCCATTAAATGATGTGACTAACATCTGTCACGTGGCTTTGTGCTCTCATTCTCTCCCCTTCAGAGAATTGTGTTTTACAGTGGTGTTTTGTTTTGGTGGGAGGTATTTTTCTTCCCTCTCCCTATGGGCACATCAGTAGCTAGAAAAATATATACCAAAATTTATGCTAACCCTTTAAATTCTTGGAGAAAAAAGCCCAAATATCCAGGTCCTCTCTGATCTTGGACTTTATGCTGATGTGATAGTGAGGTGGGTGACTGTCTATTACGGAATACATCTATTGGCAGAACATGCAGCTAGATGCAGCTATTTTACCTGAGAAGGCCTACATGTCCAGGAACACTTTCGGTGACCTAAGTACGAACTTTCAGGCCACATGTACCCCCATCACAGGTTTTTCTCAGTTTACATACCTTTTTGCAGAATGGGGAAGCCAAACTTTGTAACAGATAAATAAAAGTGGTACTGAGACCTTTTCATTTTTAACCAGGGAACACCTTACTGCTGGGTCAGATCCTAAAGTGCTACAAGGAACATTAGGCAGTTCCCTCATAATCTGGACCACCCTTGAATAATTCTTGTGGCTGTTTTCTGAAACCTTTTCAGTTTTTTGACATCCTTTTTAAAGTCCAAAACTGGACAAGCATTCTAGTAATGGTGTAACGAATGCTGTATAAGATTTATATGTAGCAAAGGACTAGCATGTGTTCTTGTCTCTCAGAAGTTCTTTTCAAAAGCCTGGGTAGTTCTGTGAGTGAGATTGAGGCAGAAAAGGTTCAGTTGAAAGGTACATTAAGATAGTGTTTTAATAGAGCACCATTCTACCAGAATGTAGTTTAATTTTTTTACTGGAATATGTTGAATAAGGGAGAAAAAGACCCCACCCATTGCTAAATCTTTGGGGAGCCATGCTGACACAAGTCATACAAAACAAAAATTTTAATCTTTAAAATCTTGAAAGAACACAGAACAAATTCTTTTTAAAAAATTAAGTAAGCTTTTTATTTCAGTAAGGCAGATTAGGCAGTTTGTACCTCTGCATTGATATGGTGCCGTTTTGCCTCAGGGAAGGTCATGTTCTGTGTTTCACTGGCAGTCTGTCAGAAAGAGTTTGTTCTCCTTGGAATGGTTTGGGTCAGAGGGACTACCAGAACAAACTTTCTGACCCATTATCTTCTGCTGAGTAAGAATTTTACGATCTGCTGTGAAGTTCTTACTGTCAAATGAAAATGTCAGTTGAATGAAAAATTGTGCTTCCCACTTCTTGGCCTTTTTCCATATGTTAAATTTGTTCACATGTTCCTCCTCTTTCTCAAGAGTTGTTCTTATTTTTAGACTAAGCATGTGATTTATCATTCCCTCTATTGGAATCTCTTCCCTGGCTTAAACTAAATCGTGTCTAAAGGCAAAAGAGAGGAAGGATCTCTATACAAAGGAATGAAAGTCATCCCTTCCCTTTTAGTTTCTCAGCTAATAAAGATCATACATCAAGCGGGGATTCTTTTTTTATAAAGTTACTCATGTAGGCAGAACAGCAGAAAAGTGTGTTTTCTGCTATTCCACTGATTGAATTCATTTATATATGTCTATTTTAAAAGCTATTTTAAGAAAAAGCTCTTCTTGCAGTGTTAAGAAACTCATCTGTTTAGACTTATTCCAGTGGTAAAGGAGTTCAAAACAAAAATGCCTTTTTAGTCCTGTTAATTTACAGGATAATCCATGCAACATAAAATATAGATCTATGAACTGAGATGTCTGAACTGTAACTGTAGCCTTTTAATTATGGTCATATTTTTCCTAGAACCAAAACTGTATACTGTACCTACTCTTTGTTGAATCACCTACTCTTTAAAGATCACCAACAAGTCTAATTAGCTTATTTGTGTATGTTTTTAATATTACTTTTTCTCCAATAGTTTTCTAAGTTCAGAACGTAAACTATAGACTAGCATGTTGTGGTATAAACAGAAGCACTAATGTGGAGAGTGGAAATCCAACTTTTTTTTTCATTGCTAAGTAAATATCTGTGAAACTCTCAGACATGTATATATCATTTGTGAGCTAAAATATCAAATACAAATTCAAACGAACAGCGTATGCAACCTTTGCTATGCCACAGCAACGTAGATCTATTCCAGTTAAGTTTTTGTGTCTAAACTTTTGTGTACAGTTCAGAGGAAAAAAAATCTGAAATTGGAGTTTCTGTAGTGACCAATTTAGATGCGTGTGACGAAGTGTATAATTCAGCTCTTGTTTCCTGCAGATAGTCAATTACAACTGTAAAACAGGAAAGCTACTGGATGTATTTTTTAATGAGGTTTTTGTCCTTGTTAGGGAACAGTTGTCATTCTCTTTTTGTAAAGATCAGGATCCTGCACTGATTTGGGGCCCAGTTCTGCAGAGCACTAGTGCATCTCCTGGAAACGTCTTTCAAAATACACCTCTACCCTGATATAATGCGACCCGATATAGCGTGAATTCGGATATAATGCGGTAAAACAGCGCTCTGTGGGGGCGGGGCTGCGCGCTCCAGTGCATCAAAGCAAGTTCGATATAAAGTGGTTTCACCTATAACGCGGTAAGATTTTTTGGCTCCCAAGGACAGCTTTATATTGGGGTAGAGGTATAGTTCCCATTGTATGGTTGTCAGTAGTCATACAGAATCAAAACTAATTTTTTCAGAAATAGTTTGATAATTCCAAAAACCCCAAATGATTCATTACAAAGGTATTAGATGTGTTTACAATAAAGAGAGGGAAACAGCCGTTTTGGGGAATGTACAAACAATACAATCAAATTTAATACTTGATATTTTTTTTAAAGAATAAGAGTGGTTTTAGATTGGACAGTGTCAATTGCATTACACAGGGAAACATGTCCTTCCCTCTCTTTTGGAAATGTGAAGTTAAAAATTCTAATGAACCATGCAGCACATTCTTGCATCCAATTCAAGCAGATATTCCTATTTTTATGCCTATGGAAAGCTTTATGGACTGATTCTGATGTCCAGTTTAGTTCATAATGAATGTAGCATTATTAATAAAAAAGTAACAAACATAAGTAAAGAATACAAGTTATTTAATGAAAAAACATGGCACAATTTAATGTAGTAGAACAGGTTTTTATTTCTACCAGCAGATTTTAGATACCTTATCAAATACGTTGATTAAAGTATTTTATTGACTTTCAAGAGGTAGATACTGCAAAGCATTGCGCATTGTGTATGTCAGCAGTATTGACACAGCATGAATGTAGTTACTGATTTTGGAGATATTCATGAATGGCTATTTTTTACATCAGTATGACACAGATTTTACCCTAATGATTAGTTGTTTTAAAGAATACCTTGGGCATGACGGCTTTGCCTAAGGGTGGATCTTAGCAGAACATGTTTCATCTATATGGCTAGCTGAAATGAAGGCAGGTTTGCTAGAAGGTAAAACCAGAAGCTGCCATTACACAGCGGCCTGCATTGAAGGCCACAAGTAAAATCTCTCTCTTGTTGAGTCAAGCAGTTTGGTCACCTCTCAGGGACAGCTTTTGTGGGTGATTCTGAATACAGATGTCCTTCAATTTACAAGTGAAATTTTCACTCAGCAGGAGAACAATATCAGCTTTTGTGTGTTTGGGGCCAGTCTGTGCTGCTAGCTTTGTCTGTCTGTCCTAAGCCAGATAGCTCTAGGCAAGTTTATTAATTACTTACCTAAGAATTTTGTGTTGTATCTGCAAACTTTAAGGTAAGTGGTGTTTATGTTTCTGTACTTATATCTGTGATAGAAAAAATTGCTATAAACTTCAGTGGAACTTTATTAACCTGTTTGCTAGTATATCACATAAAAAATTAGTTTGTGAGAGAGTGAATAGCCATGATGTATATATTGTAGTGTTACCAAGTATCTGTGTGTACTTGACTTTGGTCTGTAAGTTGTAGCCATTTTATTGCTTTCAGAGTTTTTTCATTTATATATATAAATAATGCATATATATAAAGTACATTGATTTTAAGGGTTCTTGCTCCTGTATCTCTTCTTCTATGTAGTTAATGGTAATATTTCAAAGGAAAACTAACACCGCACATTTATGGAGTTCCTCTGATTAAATGTATACTTTTGAAGACTGTTTGGTCTTTTACTGTTAGGTTTTGTTCTTTGTTTATTTTTCCCTAATCACAGCCTGATGTTAGCACTAATAAATTCGAAAGTCTCTTCCAAAAACAGTAGTCATTTTAACCCTTTTAACCCTGCCTACGTTTATCACCAAGATTATTACGTTTTCTGAGCAAAGCATAGTATGTTACCAAATTGTGCATTTTGGTGAGAAATAAAGTGGCAGCAATCAGTTCTGTTTCCAGAGAGGAGTTTTTAGTGTTCATCCCTGAGTGTAAAAGAAAGAGAGAGAGAATATCCCTAAATACCATTTTACTAATGGATTTCCTAAACAGTACCGAAAATAAAATCTGGTATATTCTGATCAGCCTTGAATGGTAATGTTTGAATCTGTTCTCATTAACTTGACCTTATTTTTGTGTGTTCTGTATTGGAACCACACTCTTGTTCTCCATGTAATCACTTTGTGTGGTTCAAAGTCATTAGTTCAGCATTTGTTTTCACTACTTTGAATGTTGTTCATGAGTTAGATGTCATAAACAGGGCTTGTTTTAAGTGGGTCATTAATACACTCTTTTTGTGTAATTTGAGGCACAAGAGCACTTGTATTAATGGCACTTGCTAAACCCCATCTGGAATGCATGCATACACACCTATATTTTTCTTTAAGTTATCCTTTCATTAAGTTGTAAGTTCACAGTAGAAAGGAAATAGAAAATATTTGTGTTTTAAAATTAAAAACAAAACCAAAATCTGATCTACTGGCAGGACAGCACAGTTATTTGGGGAACTTAGTCTGTGTTTTTTATTCTCAGCCTCACATTGTGGGGGTTAGTCCTTGTGCTACTTTAGAAGTGGTGTTGACAGGCAGTAGAGTGAGTTGCTTGAAAGCGTCCTCAGACTCAATGATTGAATGATCACCACAATGAAAGTTTTATCTGGAGCTTAGGAGCATAAAATTTAAATGCAATCTGAAGCAGGGGTGCAAATTACCCCATACAGAGGAAAAGAAACAGTAAAGACCATATTTACTGACGTTTTTCCCAACTGAATATAATAATTATTTACAAGGTCTTCATTTTCAGCTTCTTTGAACTTTTATCCTCCCATCTTTTTTGATGGTTAAAAATCCAGGCTTTTTTATTAAAAAATAATGTGTGTAGATCATCTCCCAAGGATTACTCGTGGGGGAATTCTGCATCAAAAAATGCAATATTATTCATATTTTATTTGTCAAAATAATGCAATATAATCACATCAATGTCACTTATTTTGGTCATTTATTTAAAGAAAAAAATCACAATAACTGTTCAGGATTCCCTATACACATGAAAGTTAAGTTACAAACACTTGGTAACCGATACCCTACATTCCAGTTATAATCCTGGATTTTAATTTAATTTACATTACTTTTATTTTGGTGTTTGGTGTTCTGTAAAGTAGAATGTCACTTTAAATTGCTCAGACTTTCACCCATGCAAGTCCTACAGTTTTGCTAATCATTGTCCTGCGTTCATTTTATTGGATAAGTAAAAAATATCCTGAGCTGTAATCTAACCCCATTGTGCCTCTCTGTCACAGGAAAAAAAGCAAGAAAGCATATAGACCTGTGGTGGGCAACCTGTGGCCCATGAGGGTAATCCGTTAGCAGGCCGCAAGACAGTTTGTTTACATTGACTGTCAATAGGCATGGCCACCCGCAGCTCCCAGTGGCTGCAGTTCGCCATTCCCGGCAAATGGGAGCTGCGGGAAGCTCTGTATGACTATTATTTTATTTATGATGATTCTCAGCCCTCTTATTTCTTAATAATCCATTGGGTTTCTAAAACATTTATCAACATAAAATCTAGGCAGTGACCTAATAAAATCTAACTTTATAAAATATATATTTAAAACAAAACTAGCATTATTTTATTTAACCTTTCCCTACTGGCCTGATGTCATCTCTCCCTGCATCCATTATATGTTGTTGTTATGTCATTAGAGTGACAAGGTGGGTGGGGTAATATCTTTTATTGGACCAACTTCTGTTGGTGAGTAGCACAAGTTTTCGAGCTTACACAGAGCTTGAAAGCTTCTCTCTCTGTCTCTCTCCAACAGAAGTCGGTCCAATAAAAGATATTACCTCATCTATCTTGTCTCTCTAATATCCTGAGAGCAACATGGCTATAACACCACTACATATATCTTTGTCATGTCTAACTCAAGGCAAACCTGCAAACCCTATGTGATATAATGCGTAGTCTCTTTGATTTTCATAAGTGTTTGCAGGATTGGGCCCTTAGATCCCAAATTTACAGAAACCCATTCAGTTGGCTCACCTGTACTCAGAGTTCCTTTGACTTTAATGAGGTTCTGTGCACAGAAGTTCATCCAGATGTTTCCTTTACAGGTTTAGGGATTGACATTGTAAGCTCCTCAGTGCAGGGACCATGACTTTTTCCCCTCTAAAGCTATACTGCGAACCCGAAATGTTCAAAAATCATGTCATGCCTCAAAAAATCATAGGATTGGCTGAACAAAGGTTCAGACAGACAGAGAGACTGTGGTTTGGACCAGGAATGTATTCTGACTGAATTGATTTGCCCAGTTATACTTTGTCTTTATACAGGTGCCCTAGTGCAACTACAGAGATCTCACTGTCGTTCAGAGTCATCTGTTATGTTGAGTACTGGGAGAGGTGCATTGTTTAGTGGGCCACTGGTGTCTGAATTAATCAAGAGATTATTGGGGGTAGAAGAAATGCAGAAAGACCACAGAGAAGGAAGCAGACTTGAAACAAAGATACTGATGCAAATACAAAAGAGACAGTGGGAGGAGGAATTGAAAAATGAATTAGACATTTGTGAGGAAAAGGCTACCTGGGAGAAGAGTATGGGAGGAGCCCCAGGAAGGGGGAAAATGCAATAAAGAAGAAATGAAAAGTGTGTCTGTGATGGTTTTGATTGCTTTAAATTATAGCTGTCAAAGCTTGCAGATCTATTCACAGTAATGTTCACTTGATAGTTCATTTCAACCATATTTGGCCAAGTACCCAAAATATACATTTTAATGCTGCTGTCTCAGAGTATTTAATACTAAACTGGAAAAATTATCAAATTTATAAAATCTTTAATTACTTACCCTTGCTGCAAAGCCACTCATGCATTTTGCTCATTAATCCCCAATATTCACCAGTTGAATATCAAAATAGATTTAAATGAAATGAGTATGCTTTGATGGTCAAATCTGTGGTGCCGCACAACAGTGAAAATAAATGTTATTTTCATACAGTGTGAAAGAAAATGTGCATATTTTGTTTCTTTCAATACATTTAAGAGATTACTACCCTACACTGTATCAAGGGTGCAGCAGTGTTATGTAGCGTACATCATGTTAAGAAGTTGCTTTCAAACAGTGTTTCTGCAAGTGAAATAGCTAACTCTAAATATACTGCTTTTGAGATTGGAGATTCATATTTATTGGGGAAAGAAAGCAATTAAAATAATGAATTTTATAAGCTGGCTTGCTACCCCTTTCTTTCTACCAATTACTTTTGTCCTACTTTTGGGAAGTTGAACTCCAAATCTGGCAGCATCGCCTAGTGGCAGTGATCTGGTCTGTAACGCCTAGTGGTGAGAGTTGGTGGCTGGGTGTAGGGGAACTTGGGCCCTCTCTGCTCCATTATGTTCCAACCCAGGAGCCTGTGAATAATAGCTCAAATATTTGACCTAGGGGCCAGTGCCCTTACAGCTGTTCCATGGCCAATTCTTACCCCAGTTTTGGTTCCTCCATCCGCACCACTGGTCGTCTCCTGGATTCCCCCTGGAGTCCTTTCTGATCATGCTCCAGAGCATCTTCCTTTATCAGTAGCATTCTACCAAATTCACCGCCATGAAAAACATGTCACAGACCATGAAATCCTGTGAAATCTGGTCTTTTGTGTACTTTCACGCTATACTTTACAGGTTTCATGGGGGAGACCAGTGTTTCTGAAATTGCGAATCCTGACCCAAAAGGGACTTACACGGGGGTTGCAAGGTCATTTTAGTGGGGTTGTGGCATTGTCACCCTTACTTCTGCGCTGCCTTCAGAGCTAGGCGGCCAGAGAGCAGTGGCTGCTGGCCAGGTGCCCAGCTCTGAAGGCAACGCCCCACAATCAGCAAGGTTAGCCATACCGTACCACACCATGCCACCCTTACTTCTGCGCTGCTGCCTTCAGAGTTGGGTGGCCGGAGAGTGGCAGCTGCTGACTGCAGGCAGCACCACCACCATCAGCAGCGCAGAAGTAAGGGTAGCAGTACTGCAACAACCATGCGACCCACACACAAACATACACAACTCCTTTTTGGGTCAGGACCCCTACAATTACAACACTGTGACTTTTCAGATTTAAATAGCTGAAATCATGGAATTTATTATTTTTAAAATCCTATGACCATGAAATTGACCAAAATCGACCATGAATTTGGTAGGGCCCTTCTATCAGCCCATTATTCCTAGCATCTGAGGGATGAAGTGTGTATGGTGACTTGCCAGTGGGGCCTGGTCTTAGCCTCATGGAGTCCTGATGGTTTCTATGCAGGAGATTGCAGCATGCATCTGTTTCCCTAGGCTGCTCTCCTAGACTGAGGTGACCTGCTCCCTTTTGAGCCCAGCCTCCAGTGTGAGCATGCCTAGCAGGTGTGGCTAGGTGGGGCCAACTGGGCCCAGAGCTGTTTTTTAACCTTTAGGGCAGGCTCAGATACCCCATCACATCTATATAGAAGGAAATTGAGAGGAATGGGTGTATTTGTGGGGTGTTGTGATGTACAAATGCAAATCAAGGATATAAGAGCAAGATTGCAAAGTCAGAAAGTTTCAGAAGTTAGGGTAGTTTTGGAAACTTGGCTAAATTGCATATTCTGTATATTCAAGGGTATAAACTGACAACACATTAATACATTAAACTTGAGAGAAAGGGGAATAGAAAATACTACATGTGTGTAACCTGGTCGAGAGAGAGAGGCCAGAGCAGCTGCTGGTTTTGTTTTGTTTGTTTGTTTTTCAGTGGTTTGTAATAAGGAAATCAATTTTTGGTCAGGTTTCAGAGTAGCAGCCGTGTTAGTCTGTATTCACGAAAAGAAAAGGAGGACTTGTGGCACCTTAGAGACTAACAAATTTATTTGAGCATAAGCTTTCGTGAGCTACAGTTCACTTCATCAGATGCATTGAGTGGAAAAGACAGTGTGGAGATTTATACACATAGGGAACATGAAACAATGGGTGTTACCATACACACTCTAACAAGAGTGATCACTTAAGGTGAGCTATTACCATCAGGAGAGCTGTGTGGGGGGACCTTTTGTAGTGATGATCAAGGTGGGCCATTTCCAGCAGTTGACAAGCACCTCTGAGGAACAGTGGAGGGTGGAAGGGAGGCATAAACAACGGGAAATAGTTTTACTTTGTCTAATGACCCGTCCACTCCCAGTCTCTATTCAAGCCTAAGTTAATTGTATCCAGTTTGCAAATTAATTCCAATTCAGCAGTCTTTCATTGGAGTCTGTTTTTGAAGTTTTTTTGTTGAAGAATTGCAACTTTTAGGTCTGTAATCGAGTGACCAGAGAGATTGAAGTGTTCTCCAACTGGTTTTTGAATGTTATAATTCTTGACGTCTGATTTGTGTCCATTTATTCTTTTACGTAGAGACTGTCCAGTTTGACCAATGTACATGGCAGAGGGGCATTGCTGGCACATGATGGCATATATCACAGTGGTAGATGTGCAGGTGAACGAGCCTCTGATAGTGTGGCTGATGTGATTAGGCCCTATGATGGTGTCCCCTGAATAGATATGTGGACACAGTTGGCAACGGGCTTTGTTGCAAGGATAGGTTCCTGGGTTAGTGGTTCTGTTGTGTGGTTGCTGGTGAGTATTTGCTTCAGGTTGGGGGGCTGTCTATAAGCAAGGACTGACCTGTCTCCCAAGATCTGTGAGAGTGATGGGTCGCCCTTCAGGTTAGGTTGTAGATCCTTGATGATGCGTTGGAGAGGTTTAAGTTGGGGGCTGAAGGTGATGGCTAGTGGCATTCTGTTATTTTCTTTGTTGGGCCTGACCTGTAGTAGGTGACTTCTGGGTACTCTTCTGGCTCTGTCAATCTGTTTCTTCACTTCAGCAGGTGGGTATTGTAGTTGTAAGAATGCTTGATAGAGACCTTGTAGGTGTTTGTCTCTGTCTGAGGGGTTGGAGCAAACGCGGTTGTATCGTAGAGCTTGGCTATAGACAATGGATCGTGTGGTGTGGTCTGGATGAAAGCTGGAGGCATGTAGGTAGGAATAGCGGTCAGTAGGTTTCCGGTATAGGGTGGTGGTTATGTGACTATCGCTTATTAGTACCGTAGTGTCCAGGAAGTGGATCTCTTGTGTGGACTGGTCCAGGCTGAGGTTGGTGGTGGGATGGAAATTGTTGAAATCATGGTGGAATTCCTCAAGGGTTTCTTTTCCAGGGGTCCAGATGATGAAGATGTCATCAATGTAGCGCAAGTAGAGTAGGGGCATTAGGGGACGAGAGCTGAGGAAGCGTTGTTCTAAGTCAGCCATAAAAATATTGGCATACTGGGGGGCCATGCGGGTACCCATAGGAGTGCCGCTGATTTGAAGGTATACATTGTCCCCAAATGTGAAACAGTTATGGGTGAGGACAAAGTTCAGCTACCAGGTTTGCCGTGATATTATCGAGGATACTGTTCCTGATGGCTTGTAGTCCATCTTTCCGTGGAATGTTGGTGTAGAGGGCTTCTGAACAACATACTAAGCCACAGAGACCTTCCTACCAAAACTACAAAACGAAGGATTCTGGGTGGACTCCTCCTGAAGGTTGAAACAACAGACTGGACTTCTACATAGAGTGCTTCCGCCAACGTGCACGGGCTGAAATTGTGGAAAAGCAGCATCACTTGCCCCATAACCTCAGCTGTGCAGAACACAATGCCATCCACAGCCTCAGAAACAACTCTGACATCATAATCAAAAAGGCTGGCAAAGGAGGTGCTGTCGTCATCATGAATAGGTCGGAATATGAACAAGAGGCTGCTAGGCAGCTCTCCAGCACCACTTTCTACAAGCCATTACCCTCTGATCCCACTGAAGGTTACCGAAAGAAACTACACCATTTGCTCAAGAAGCTCCCTGAAAAAGCACAAGAACAAATCCGCACAGACACATCACTGGAACTCTGACCTGGGGTATTCTATCTGCTACCCAAGATCCATAAACCTGGAAATCCGGGATGCCCCATCATCTCAGGCATTGGCACCCTGACAGCAGGATTGTCTGGCTATGTAGACTCCCTCCTCAGGCCCTACGCTACCAGCACTCCCAGCTATCTTTGAGACACCACTGACTTCCTGAGGAAACTACAATCCATCGGTGATCTTCCTGAAAACACCATCCTGGCCACCATGGATGTACAAGCCCTCTACACCAACATTCACACAAAGATGGACTACAAGCCGTCAGGAACAGAACCCCTGATAATATCACGGCAAACCTAGTGACTGAACTTTGTGACTTTGTCCTCACCCATAACTATTTCACATTTGGGGACAATGTATACCTTCAAATCAGCAGCACTGCCATGGGTACCCGCATGGCCCCACAGTATGCCAACATTTTTATGGCTGACTTAGAACAACGCTTCCTCAGCTCTCGTCCCCTAATGCCCCAACTCTACTTGTGCTACATTGATGACATCTTCATCATCTGGACCCCTGGAAAAGAAACCCTTGAGGAATTCCACCATGATTTCAACAATTTCCATCCCACCACCAACCTCAGCCTGGACCAGTCCACACAAGAGATCCACTTCCTGGACACTACGGTACTAATAAGCGATAGTCACATAAACACCACCCTATACCGGAAACCTACTGACCGCTATTCCTACCTACATGCCTCCAGCTTTCATCCAGACCACACCACACGATCCATTGTCTATAGCCAAGCTCTATGATACAACCGCATTTGCTCCAACCCCTCAGACAGAGACAAACACCTACAAGGTCTCTATCAAGCATTCTTACAACTACAATACCCACCTGCTGAAGTGAAGAAAGAGACTGACAGAGCCAGAAGAGTACCCAGAAATCACCTATTACAGGTCAAGCCCAACAAAGAAAATAACAGAACGCCTCTAGCCATCACCTTCAGCCCCCAACTAAAACCTCTCCAATGCATCATCAAGGATCTACAACCTAACCTGAAGGACGACCCATCACTCTCACAGATCTTGGGAGACAGGCCAGTCCTTGCTTATAGACAGCCCCCCAACCTGAAGCAAATACTCACCAGCAACCACACACCATACAACAGAACCACTAACCCAGGAACCTATCCTTGCAACAAAGCCTGTTGCCAACTGTGTCCCCATATCTATTCAGGGGACACCATCATAGGGCCATGTATCTTCTGTCTATTAAATCCCTTGCTTATGACCAGCTTTGTGGTGTAGCAATAACACAATATTCACTATGCAAGACATATGAATATAAGGTTTGCTCTCCCTCCCCAATTGACATGTGTACCATAGAGAAAAAGCACAAAACTCCTTGGGAGGATTTGATCAGCTTCATTGGACCCTACTATCTGTCTAGAGGAGCAGAAGGTAGAGTTCTAAAAAATAAGCCTGGAACTCTAATGGATGGTTTGGCTATAGTATGCAGCACACAAACCTACCAGGATGGGAGCATGAGAGCATAGCTGCTGAAATGACGGACTAGGCAGGTGCACTGCTCAGCGAGACAAAAGGCTGGTTTAAAGGGAGTAATTGCCTTTTAGCAAAGGCTGAGAATAAAGTCCCAGCTGTCAGTTACTGTGATGCATGATTAGTGCATCCAACCTCAGGATTAATTACTCTGGAGGAAGTACTTCTGTGCAGGCATCAATCTCCAAGGAAGCAGCCAGGGGGCTGAAGATCAGAGTTCTTGACCAGAAGAGGGAAGTGGTCAAATAATAAGTAATTAATTCCAGGTCTCAAACTGCAGAAGTGTGTTCTGTAGCTTAGAACCAAAGTTCAGCATAATAGTTTATTTGGGTTAATTAAAACATGATACAGAATTCATCTTTTGCACTTCCCACTAGAGTTCCCTTTTTGGTAGTTTTAATGCAGCCAGGCAGAATCCTCTTACTATGGGTGAACAGGTACTCCAGTTGGGTCAGATACTGTGATAGCAGTCCTCACTATCATATCAACATTCTGCTAAATCTGAAAACAACAAATAGCCTTCAGCTGGCAGGTTGTGTTGTGGAGATGAACAAAGAGAACTGATGGAAATAACCATCCACCCACAAACCTATCTGAAACTTCCCCTGTACCGTATTCCATTACTGTGTGCTCACCACAACTGTATACTGCTCGTCATTGTCCAGCTGGCCAGAAGAAGAGAGGTTGTTGCCTCTCTAAGGGCTCCCTGTGCAACTACTAGTAGACAGGGAGGAAGAAAAAAGTTTACCCGGACAAAACGGGTAGGAGTAGGAAATGGCTGGCTGGACCAGGTTGGGGAGGATGGTGACACTGCCCCTCCTGCTGATGGGAAAAGAGAAGGGGGTATTTATATCTCATGCACTCCTGGAGAAGCCCTCTTTAACCCGTCTCAAGCTGGCAGCACCCCCCTGCCCGCCCATGACATCTGAAAAAAGTCTGGGTTCCTCCACTGTGGGCATTACACTAGTTACCCCTTTTTCCCTTCACTGCCAAATTGACTGAAGTGACGTGTGTGTTTTCCCCTTCCTCACAGGCTGATTCAATTACAATGTCACAACTTGGTATGTAAAATTAGTAGTAGATTTTCAGTGTGTGAATATTGTGCACTGGTATGGAGCAGATGCAGCCACACACAACTTGTTGACACCCAGCTGAATACAGTGATGCAGTGCATCACTGGAACCCTTAAGTCAACTGCAACCCCACGACTACCTGTTCTAACATCGTTCCCCCACTTATTCGCCAAGCTGCCGCAACACTCTGCAAAGCTCAGCGAATCCAGGCAAACACATGTCTTCCTATCCACCAAGACATCGACAACGCTCCTCCCCACCCCTCCAACATGTTAAGTCCTGCATGCCTTTCTGGGAACATTCATTTAGCCTCATGCAATCAGGCTATGATCAGAAGGAGGCTTGGAAAGCAGACTGGGCTAAACAAGAACATGAACAAGGTCAGCTCCCAGACTACTGCACTGGGCAGCACAGCATGGGGAGGAGGTGACCAGCCCTCTGTGGAGAAAGAAGTGGTTCGGGACTATTTAGAAAAGCTGGATGAGCACAAGTCCATGGGGCCGGATGTGCTGCATCCGAGAGTGCTAAAGGAGTTGGCGGATGTGATTGCAGAGCCATTGGCCATTATCTTTGAAAACTCATGGCGATCTGGGGAAGTTCCGGATGACTGGAAAAAGGGTAATGTAGTGCCCATCTTTAAAAAAGGGAAGAAGGAGGATCCTGGGAACTACAGGCCAGTCAGCCTCACCTCAGTCCCTGGAAAAATCATGGAGCAGGTCCTCAAGCAATCAATTCTGAAGCACTTAGAGGAGAGGAAAGTGATCAGGAACAGTCAGCATGGATTCACCAAGGGCAAGTCATGCCTGACTAATCTAATTGCCTTCTATGACGAGATAACTGGCTCTGTGGATGAGGGGAAAGCAGTGAACGTGTTGTTCCTTGACTTTAGCAAAGCTTTTGACACGGTCTCCTACAGTATTCTTGCCAGCAAGTTAAAGAAGTATGGGCTGGATGAATGGACTATAAGGTGGATAGAAAGTTGGCTAGATTGTCGGGCTCAACGGGTAGTAATCAATGGCTCCATGTCTAGTTTGCAGCCGGTATCAAGTAGAGTGCCCCAAGGGTCGATCCTCGGGCCAGTTTTGTTCAACATCTTCATAAATGATCTGGAGGATGGTGTGGATTGCACCCTCAGCAAGTTTGCAGATGACACTAAACTGGGAGGAGCGGTAGATAAAGATACGCTGGAGGGTAGGGATAGGATACAGAGGGACCTAGACAAATTCGAGGATTGGGCCAAAAGAAATCTGATGAGGTTCAACAAGGACAAGTGTAGAGTCCTGCACTTAGGACGGAAGAACCCCATGCACAGCTACAGACTAGGGACTGAATGGCTCGGCAGCAGTTCTGTAGAAAAGGACCTAGGGGTTACAGTGGACGAGAAGTTGGATATGAGTCAACAGTGTGCCCTTGTTGCCAAGAAGGCCAATGGCATTTTGGGATGTATAAGTAGGGGCATTGCCAGCAGATCGAGGGACGTGATCGTTCCCCTCTATTCAGCATTGGTGAGGCCTCATCTGGAGTACTGTGTCCAGTTTTGGGCCCCACACTACAAGAAAGTTGTGGAAAAATTGGAAAATGTTCGGCGAAGGGCAACAAAAATGATTAGGGGACTGGAACACATGAGTTATGAGGAGAGGCTGAGGGAACTGGGATTGTTTAGTCTGCAGAAGAGAAGAATGAGGGGGGATTTGATAGCTGCTTTCAACTACCTGAAAGGGGGTTCCAAAGAGTGTTCTCAGTGGTAGCTGATGACAGAACAAGGAGTAATGGTCTCAAGTTGCAGTGGGGGAGGTTTAGGTTGGATATTAGGAAAAACTTTTTCACTAGGAGGGTGGTGAAACACTGGAATGCGTTACCTAGGGAGGTGGTGGAATCTCCTTCCTTAGATATTTTTAAAGTCAGGCTTGACAAAGCCCTGGCTGGAATGATTTAGTTGGGGATTGGTCCTGCTTTGAGGAGGGGGTTGGACTAGATGACTTCCTGAGGTCCCTTCCAACCCTGATATTCTATGATTCTAAGACTTTAAAAATAAGCACCTTGTGCCAGATCCCACACAGGAAGTTCCTGGGTTCAACCTTCCATAGATATCTTGGTCAGCTCTGACCGAGTCCAAACCAACCATGGTACATGTGGGCATCTAATGCACAAATGGAAGATCAAGGACTCCCCAGCATTTGAGTGTGGACCCCCATGATAGACCATCAAACATCACCCCCTACTGCCCAATTTATAAATATGAAGGAGGCATTGCTAAAATAAATTCTGCTACTGCTGATGTAGCCATCTGGCTTGATCAACTTCAGGAGAAATTGTAGTTGCTGCTGTACGTCAGCAATACAAAAGAAGTACACTAGTTGTTACGGAAGGGTACGGTCATTGGATAAAATGTACTGGGAAAGGATTTAAAGGAAAGCATCCCTTAAAGGAGCTTCAGAAGGGAACGAGGGTTCAGAGCTTCTGCGTCTGGAACAGGGAGAGCCAACCCCCATCCTTTTAAATCTCCTTAAACCTTATAGGTGGGGTGGGTGGCAAGGTCCCAGCAACGGGATAGCTAGGATCAGGTTGGGGATTATGTGAAATAAGAGAATGATCATGACCTGCATTGTACAATTTATAGGCAGATTTCCCCACATCTTTTAAGTTAATAAAATTGTGGCCTAATTAAACCACATTCATTGCCTCCTGTCTTTCCTCAGGGATGGCTGGGCAGTATGGGGGTAGCGGGTAGTTTTAATCAGTCCCCACTGTTATATATAAGATGTGCCTTTAGGTGTATTTTTCACATAGATTTCTTCTCCAACCGAAGAAAGTAGAATCGTTCATTTTCTACTTTTTCCTAAGTAAACTAAATAAGTTTTTTTTTGTAGCCCCATTTGGTCTCAGGTATTTGGCATTAGGAAATTGGCCCTGGAAGATTTTTATAAGTTAGGATGTTCCAGAAATGTAATATTGATTTCAGAATGTGATCCAAGTTCAGCTTAAAGAGATTTCTCACTGTTCTTCCTGGATGGATCATCTTGAGAGAAGTTTGTGATGCTGCTGATTAAAAGATACTGTCTGTTGTCGTCTTGATGCACCAAATTCTGGGAGGCAAAAACTTTCACTGGGCCTTGGGGGAAAAAAAGGGTTTTCTCCGTTCCTACATAAAGAAATAGGTTTAATTTTTTTTTCATATTATTTTGAAGAATGAATAAAGAACAAAAACATACAAGAAGATAGACCGTTGTAAAGGACTATTGTTAAAAATCTTGCTTCTGTGAATGAAGTTAAAATTCTTATTATTATGTTTTACTGTAGCACTAGCATAGTTGTGAAAGTTCTGGCAATTTGTAGACAAAATATTTAAACTAGCCTTACTAGCTTGAAGCTCAAAAATATGTGCAAAAACAAGTTGTTCATGTGGAAGTAATTTCAGTGCCCTAATAATTTTAAAAGAAAATGGCCTGTTCTCCATTTTGGTTACTTAATTTAAATGCTACCTAGAGAATTGGCTTTGCTATGAAGTTCTTCTCCAGTTGATGACTTTCTCATGGCTTTTTTCTACTTTAAACTGTTTTCACAAGGATATTTATGTCCTGAAGGATGGATTCGATTTGAGTTGGCCTTTTCATACCCTTTTATTAAAATTATTCTTGTGAGTTGGCAGAAGCCTTGTTGTCCAATCTCTAACTGTGAAATGGCCTTCCAAGTATTGTATATTGTGTATTACTGTTTTAATATTTAGTCTGTAGCTACATATAATTTATAAAGCATTTAGTTTTTATCCATAGTTAATAATTACCTTATTGGAGCATGCACAGATATGGGTGGGACACTGTACCCGCTCTGGATCAAACGACAAACATAACCAATTTTATATGAGCATATGGTTAAATTATGCTCTTAATTTCACTTATGTAACTGCAAAGTAATTCCATTGAGTTACTCAGGTATAACAGAAAATGGAATTTGTCCAATATCTGTAATTCTTCTGCAAAACAGTTAGATGTGTCTGCAAATTTATGTGCTATATAATGTCACAAGGGGGGAAAAAAAAGCAAAAACAAATTCCAAAATTACTATTCAAACTTCAGTGTTCTAGTTCTAGAAGTGGTAGCATTTCAGTGTCCAAAACTGCCCCTGTGAGAGCTGTCCACCACAGTTCTGTTAGAATCTCATTTCATATTTCTCATTAATTATCTCTCCAGTAACCAGACTGGACAGATTAGAGATGGGATAACTTGTTCTTTAATTTGGCAACTCCTGTGGTAATGCCATTTGTAGTGGGATCTTGCTTCACTCAGTAGGTCATTTTAAGTAGAGTTGCCAATTCTTAGAGGTCTCACAGTATTTGGGGATTTTCTTAAAGTCCCAACTCCTGGAAACAAATGATTAGGTGAGAAGCTCATCTTTCATGTTTAAAAAATAAGGGGGGAGGTTATCTAGCCCTCATGGTTGCAGAGAAAAGTTTGAAAATGTGACCCTAGGGCATCCTAAAGCCCAGAAACCAGAAAGCAAATAAAAAGAACTTTAAAATTCGTTATTTTAAAAACTCATTATTTTGTAATGCTTGGGGTTGGCAATGCTACACATTTTGCTTATCTCTAACTGAATTCCTTCCAGGATACTCAATCTCATATTTCTTAGACAACTTCTGTTCTTATTAACAGATTTTTATTTTCTTTCCTCGGCATGGTTGCTATTGTGTCAAGTCCAGGGAAACCTTCTCCAGGTCTGCCATTGTAACTTTCAGATTCTGGACTGATATAATACAGTTAATGATTCCACTGCCTAATCTGCCCTTGTGAATGACTCCATTATAGATTAGACTAGCAAGTGAATCTGAATTCATATATTCTGTGGTGGACTTCATTTTTTTCAAGATACTAAAATGTTTATTTTCTCCAGATGACATGACAACTTTTGTGCAGAGCAAGGATTTTTTTTACTCGTTAAAAGGAATCTTTGCAAATTTGAATTGATAGGATAAAACTTTCCATTTCAGACTGTTTGCTTGAAAGTGGAAAGTGAACTGTGTCCTGGATTTTTAAATCTCCCCAAGAAGCAAGCTGCTTTTATACAGACAAGCAGTCAGAAGCTTTAACTTCTGGGAGACAGAGTTAGTCATCAGACATGGACAGGTTAATCTGTTGTGGGTACCCTCTTCACAGTATTTGTGTGTACCAAGAGGCACAATTTGTTAAAATAATTCTTGCATTTTTAAGAAACAGCACCCTTCAGTTAACTTGCTATAATGACAATTTTATTTTTACCTTAAATACCTGCTTTTTGCTCATGCATGGATTGCAACTGCTAACCTTTTGGGGGTTACTCATTAATCCTGTAAATTTTGATTTTCTGTATAGTAAATGCAGAAACTCAATGTTAAATGTTAAGATTGTACGGTCAGGAACTCAAAAGCTAGGAAATTTCTAAGATTGCAATTGCCGTGGCATTTTAAAACAACCATATTGTGCATTCTGTGTTATATGTTATAGACAGAACATTTTATAACAGAGTAATGTATTCTTAACATTTAACCAGGGAAAAAAGAATAGGAAAAGTGCAACTTGGTTGAGTTAACGTTGCCTTTATTTTTGAAATTTCCTGACTTACTAATTCTTGGTCATATTACATTATTGCTAGGTTTTTTTCACTTAATTGCCTAAGACTTTTAATTATAGGTTAACTTATAGGTTGTATGGAGAAAGAAGTAAGGTAATCAACTAGTGCACCTTTCAGTCTCTGCTGACTTAGGTGGAGCTTGTAAGTCCTTTGAAACAAGAATAAAATTAGGGCATACTTCCATCATGCTTACTCACATTGAGTAGTACATGCAGTAAAGTACTAAATGTAAAGAGTGGCAAAACCTCATCCCTTAGTGAATTGTGTGCCCATGTGTGCGATAAGAACATCTACTGCCTGTGGTCGGTATGCAGTTTTCAAATGGTTAAACCAGTATCTACTGCTAAATTAAAACAGATTTTTTTTTCAAACCAATTAAAGGTAATATTCCTCAATGGGGATTGTGCCTATACGAAATGTCAGTCTTTAGTCATTTTTGCTGTAGCTCTGTTTAAATAAACATGCAGTTAAGTTTTTAAAATAGCAACATTAGCATTGGTTTGTGTGGGGTGGGCAGGGGAGAATCATCTTTAGTAAACTCCAAAACAGCTGAAGGGGTTTTACTCAGCCTTTCAGAAAAAAGTGTCAGCCTTATCCTTCTTCTGGAATCTTCTGGGTTCATATGATTTTTCTCTTGCAAAGGCCTTTGGATGAAGGAAACTGGGGACGTGCACAATCAGATTTTGTTTCAGGAACATTAACAAAATCATGGACCAGATCATGCCCAAAGATCCACCCTCAGAAGGACCTGCCTTTTGTGTGAAACGGAGGGAGAGGGTTTGCATGCCTTCATGCCACATTCTTCCCCTTCGCTCTGCAGAGGCCTCTCCTTGTTGTCCAGGCCTATCTAGGGGAACAAGAGTGAGAGAGGAGTGTGGGCAGAAATAGGATGATGCTATGTATCTCCCCACTCTGGTTGTATGGAAATTAATTTAAAATAATAATAATAATACAACTACAATGTTTGCTTTTTGAATTTCCCTCAGTAATCATGAATAAGGCTTTTGTTTATGGTCAGGTTCTCATGCACTATCAAAATAGTGCAGTGATTTATTTATTCCATTTTTTAAACAAATGTGTCCATTCAAATTCTAATCAATTTCATGGAATCATTTTCGATTTTTGTTGAATTTTATGAAAGCCTGTTATGTTTTATACAGGACCTAGAAGAATGAGGCCCCAACCTGTTTGATAAGTAATAAGTAATAATTTTTACAAAACCTAAACTTGGGGCTAAATTTGATCTGACAGTATCACTTTAACCACATTTTGCATATAGAATAGTTTGATTAATTGATTTATGCCTTTGTATTCTCTTAGGGTTTCTCAGAATTAAATAAAAAGAACAGGAGTACTTGTGATACCTTAGAGACTAACAAATTTATTTGAGCGAAACTTTCATGAGCTACAGCCCACTTCATCGGATGCATAGAATGGAACATATAGTAAGAATATATATACATACGTACAGAGAACATGAAAAGGTGGAGTAAGAAGCTAATTAATTAAGATGAGCTATTATCAGCAGGAGAAAAAAAACTTTTGTAGTGATAATCAAGATGGCCCATTTAGACCGTTGACAAGAAGGTGTGAGGATACTTAACATGGGGAAATAGACTTTTCCCCATGTTAAGTATCCTCACACCTTCTTGTGCAGTCTAAATAGGCCATCTTGATTATCACTACAAAAGTTTTTTTTCTCCTGTTGATAATAACTCATATTAATTAATTAACCTCTTACTCCACCTTTTCATGTTCTGTGTGTGTCTGTATATATATATATATATACACACACACACACACACAAATATCTTCTTACTATATGTTCCATTCTATGCATCCGATGAAGTGGGCTGTAGCCCACAAAAGCTTATGCTCAAATAAATTGGTTAGTCTCTAAGGTGCGACAAGTACTCCTGTTCTTTTTGCAGATACGGACTAACAAGGCTGCTACTCTGAAACCTGTCAGAATTAAATTTTAATCCCAGTTGGGACGTTCAGGATTTGTAGCATGCTCTAGGTCAGGAGTAGGCAACCTATGGCACGCGTGCCAAAGGTGGCACGCGAGCTGATTTTCAGTGGCACTCACACTGCCTGGGCACCGGTCCACGGGGCTCTGCATTTTAATTTAATTTTAAATGAAGCTTCTGAAACATTTTAAAAACCTTATTTACTTTACATACAACTATAGTTTAGTTATATATTATAGACTTCTAGAAAGTGACCTTCTAAAAACGTTAAAATGTATTACTGGACCGCGAAACCTTAAATTAGAGTGAATAAATGAAGACTTGGCACACCACTTCTGAAAGGTTGCCGACCCCTGCTCTCAGTATTAACAAGTACCCTGTACTCTATTTAATTGAATGTTAACTTTAATATCTTACTGTATTAGAGAACAGTACTATTCCTTTCCATATGTGACTATGATCACTAAGTAACTGACATTAATACCACCCAGTGAAAAAGGGTTTGCTACTGCTTTAGCAGAATTTGAGTTTTTAATGCAATTTGTTTTATGGTCTTCTGTGATCCTGATTTTTATACAAGGGCAAATAAAAATAAGACAAAATAGATATTGAGTTTTTTTGGCTAATTTTTAAAAACTGGGTAAATGGGACCATCATCACAGGGAAAGGTAGCTCTGTTGCTGCCATGAGAGAACTACCTCAGGTTCAGTTGCAAATTCATGACCACTTAAGTTGACTAGAGTTGAGAGGTGGGGAGAGTTGATACTCTGTTGCCAAGAGAAAAAGGAGTTCTTTACAACTTCAAGATGTGTTTTGTGGTCAGCATATGGTATATAGAATAGGGCAAGAAGATTGTGTGTAGCAGGAATTGAGTAATGTATATAAAATGAGTACATCATTCTGAATGAGTGGGATGTGTTTTGAAAGTGTATATATGCGTGTACATATATATAATTTTAAAAAAATCTGATACAGTTAATATCACATTTAATACAAATTTGGAAGAAAAACAGTTTTATAGTAGATGGCGGAGGGGCCGGAATAGATATTCTTAAGGAAAACGTTTGCTAGTCAATAAATGATAATTATCCAAATCAGAAACTTAACAGGGAAGAATCAAGGCTAGAGAGAGTTTGTTAAAGTGAACATTGCCAAAAAGGTGCTTCAAGAAACTGAGACGTCGTCCATGAGGCATGCCATAATCTAGAAATGCAGTGCCTGACCCGCCTTTTTTACATAACATTAGGTTTTAAGCTTCACACATTTTTTAAGCCTTGAACATGTTTTTAAAGGCCTGATGCTGAAATGTTGTTTGCAATTAGGTATTGAAGTGCTCAGAATGCACAGGTTTTCTTAAATATCATCCCTAGAGCTGGGCAAAATTAGTGAAACATAGTATAAAAACTCCCTGGCAGATTCCAAAACAAAAGGCTCCAGTGATAGAAAGCACACTGGAAGGGCACCCATAACAACTCCTTTGCTGGGAGCCCAGACCTGATTAGCACACCTCAGATGTAGGTGGCACTGGCTGAAGAAGGGGGCATGATCAGGCAGCTAAGAATGCACTGGTTTGGTGCATTCCCTGGGGAGCCTCCAGTGGTGATATTAGTGTGGAGCCCGTGGCACAGTTTGAACCTGTTGTTCCATTGCAGAACCCCCAACAGAAGGTGGTGGTGCAAACACCTGCCTTCCCCTGTGGATGAATCCCCTGTAGCACAGCTGCAAACAGTCTTTTCTGTGAGTAAATCAAGAAGTGGTTATTAATGTTCATCTATAAGGTGTGTTACACAAGTAGTCTACAGAGATTTTCTTGTACAGTTTGCAAATTATAAAACTGTTCATGTGAGGGTAATTTCTTTATATTTAAATCAAGGAAACTAATATCCTTGTTCATGAGTATACATGAGACCATTAGCCCACATACTGCTGAAGGCAGATTATTGGACCATACATTTCTAAAGTGTAAGGTGGGTTGTAAGTGGCTGCTGCTTCGCAACGCCAATGTTTCTGTGAAGAGCTAGTTAGAGAACATCCACAATTGAAGTGGATGCCGGAACACACTGATCCACAGTAAAATTTGCAAAATATCAAGAAGTTAATCTGCATTGTAATACTCTGTTCTCACCATTACTGAAATATGATTGCAGATTAACTTTTAATGATACTTCAGCAAATACTTCCTAAAATTGTGAGTGCTAGATAATAATGGACTGTAAAGCAGAAGCTACTGCAATACATTATTCTGAATAGTTCTTCATAAAAGGGGTAGCTAGTCTACTCATTTCCTTATGCATTAGTGGGAAGCTTCTTGGAACATATCTTCAGATATGGGTGGGGCACTACTTTAATGCTCTCTGGCTCAGGGTTCTGCTGCTTTACTGCATACTGTAGGCCTTGCTGTCTCTTGCAGATTCATGTTCTTTTTTCTTCTCACCCATTTCTGTGACCAGTATGGAATAGTTATTGTTGATGGGGCTTAATGTGTTTTTCTGACCACACGTAATTACATAAATGCAACAAACTTCTGCCCAAATCTAGCAGTCTGGCTATTAGAGTTGAAAGTCAGAGATCTGAAACAAATAAAGGATTTGATTCTATCGTCCAAATATCTGAGTGTGCATTGCCACACGAAAAGTTAGAGACCACCTTCAGAACCAGTCTGTTATTTTTAGGACATGAAAAAAAGTAGCAGCTGAAAGTAGAAGGTGTGTGTATATGGTGTGACAGGGTCAGGCCAGATGGCTACAGGAGAGTGATAGAAAGCATATATATTAGCCCCAGGTTAAGTAGGTCCCTTTTCCCTGGGTAAGGTAACAGGAAAGGTTCCAGAAAAATCAGGAACTTTCTGGAAACAATTAAGGCAGACAGGCTGATTAGAACACCTGCAGCCAATCAAGAAGCTGCTAGAATCAATTAAGGCTGGCTAATCAGGGCACCTGAGTTTAAAAAGGAGCTCACTTCAGTTTGTGGTGTGTGCAAGGAGCTGGGAGCAAGAGGCACAAGAAGCTGAGAGTCAGAAGGCCTACTACTGGAAGACTGAGAAGTACAAGCATTATCACACATCAGAAGGGAGGTCCTGTGGTGAGAATAAAGAAGGTGTTGGGAGGAGGCTATGGGGGAGGGATAGCTCAGTGGTTTGAGCATTGGGCTACTAAACCCAGGGTTGTGAGTTCAATCCCTGAGGAGGCCATTTAGGGATCTGGGGCAAAAATTGGGGATTGGTCCTGCCTTGAGCAGGGGGTTGGTCTAGATGACCTCCTGAGGTCCCTTCCAAACTTGATATTCTATGAAGTAGCCCAAGGAGTTGTAGCTGTCACGCAGCTGTTACAGGAGCCACTGTAGATCCCTGCAATCCACAGGGCCCTGGGCTGGAACCTGGAGTAGATGGCGAGCCCGTGTTCCCTCCATCCCCCAAACTCCCTACTTGATACGGGAGGAGTTGAACTGAACTGTGGTTTCCACCAGAGGGGAAAGTTTCTGGCCTGTTCCCCGATCCACCAGGTGGATCAACAGAGACTGCGGGGATTGTTCTTCTTCCTTTCCCCATGCTGGCCAGTGATGAGGCTAACTGAGTGAACGGACCCACCAAGGCAGAGGAGGAACTTTGTCACAATGTATATGCTTGTGTGTGTGTGTGTAATATAATATGTAAAAGGGAAAAGCATATGTTTAAAAAAAAAAGTTAAGGTATTTAAAAATTAAGGAATAAAAATAACTAGCAGTGATGCTTACATTGTGATTAAACTATTATAGTTTTAATTTTCAAAAATAATATGAATAAACGTGCAACAATGAAATGCAATAAAGCATATCTAAATGTCTGTGTACATCCAGAATGAAAGCACCAGGCTATCTGCATCATTGCACACTTCATAACATGGAAGGTATCCCCACACTAGCCCATATTGGCCAGTCTGTCGTGGTCATGGAGGTCGTCGAACATACTGATCCATTTGATCCAACAGCACATGTAAATATCATGATGGTGCTGCGGATCTTGTTCCAGATGATAAAGTAGATGGGATATTAGCTGCTGTGACTTCGTTGCAGTCTGTCACCCCAGCCATGGGTTTGGTGTGAATTTGAGAAATCTCACACACTCTTGTGCTCCACCCTTATAACATCTCATTGCTCAAGCTTTATGTAGGTGGAGTGGATTTCATCCCCAACAGATTAGTAATTAAAAAGCAGAAAAAGGAAGCAGACACCTTTCTCTGTTTGGGTTATTGTGAAACAAAATAGCATCCTTTTCCAATGCTGCTTCATTTCATATTTTTAAAGATGTATATGGTTATGTGCTCTTACTTTAGCTGAGGCTTTATTATCAAATCTTTTAGTGCAGCCAAAACAGGAACACATCCTCTACTAATCTCTTGCATAAATATCTAATCATTATTTTAATCTTCGTTAGAGATCAATTTAAAATGTATAAGGAAAGACAGCTGAAGTTAGGTGATGAGTGGGTGTATGTCTTACACTGTTTAACATATGCACAACATATATATATTTGTGTATATATAAATCAAACTGAAAAACAGCCAGGTCTTATCAAGTTGTTCTACCCTCAAAATGTAAATATACACAGTTGTGCAAATCTTTATAACTTTATAGCTAAGAACATAGACTCGAAGGGACTTCCTGGGTCACTGAATCCAGTCCCCTGCTATCACAGGCAACCAGGTCATATGATCTCTTATAAACTTATCAAGCTCCATCTTAAAACCAGTTAAGTTTCTTGCCCCCACTACTCCTATTGGAAGGCTGTGACAGAACCTCACTCCTCTAATAATTAGAAACGTAGTCTTCTAATTTCCAATCTAAATTTACTCCTGGCCAGTTTATAGCCATTTGTTGTTGTGCCAACATTGTCCTTTAGCTTAAATAGCTCTTCTCCTTTCCTGAAGTTTGCCCTCATGGTGTGTTTATAGAAAGCAGTCATACCCGCTCTCAGCTTTCATTTTGCTAGGCTAAACAAGCCAATCTCTTTCACTTTCCTCTCATAAGCTAGGCCCACCATTCTCCTGATCATCTTAGTAGCCCTTCTGTGCCTCTGTTCTCCAAATTTGAATTTATCTTTCTTGAACATAGGTGACCAGAATCAGACACAGTAATCCAGATAAGGTCTTACCAGTGTCTTGGACAATGGCATTAATATTTCCTTCTCTCTAGTGGAAATACCTCACCTGATACATCCTAGGTCTGCATTTGTCTTTTTTACAGTTACACCGCATGCTTATTGCCCTGTGATGGACTAATACACAAGGTCTTTCTCCTCTGCTGTTGTTTCAACTAAAGAGCCCACCCATCTTACAGCAGAAATTCTTGTTATTAGTCCCTAAGCGCATGATTTTGCACTTTGTACTATTAAATTTCATCCCACTTCTATTACTCTAGTCCTCAAGGTCATCCAGTTCTTTCTGTAAAATACTGTGATCCTCCTCCAAGTTGACAGTGCCTCCCAACTTTGCATCATCAGCAAATTTAAGTAGCGCACTCTCTGTGTCAGAGTCACTAATGAAAATATTAAATAAGATCAGTCCCAACACCAGTCCCTGAGGAACTCCACTAGTAACCTCCCTCCAGCATAATGCTCCCCTTTCAGCACTACTCACTGTCCTCTCACTTCTGGCCTGTTTCTTACCCACCTTACAATTCTTGTACTAATCCCCATATTCTCCATCGTTACTAATAATTAAGGCTACGTTTTAGTCATGGTAAAAGTAATGGGCAGTAAACAAAAATTCCCTGTGACCTGTGCATGACTTTCACTATATGTCCCTAACTAAAACTTGGGGGGAATCGTGGGGGGTGGTCTGGGGGCATGGCCTGATACCCTGTCTGATGCTGGGGGGAGAGAGGAGCGGGCTCGCAGGCTCCCTACTGGGTTCTGCATGTCCCCATAGCTCCAGCCAGGGAGGCTCCTGCTGTTCCCGCCACAAGCACTGGCTCCGAAGGCGCAGCTCCCATTGGCTGGGAACCACAGGAGCGGGGCCTGCAGGTGCGGGCAATGCGCAGAGCCCCCTTCTCCACCTATGCTAGTGGAAGCTGGGAAGCCACCCCCCGCCCCCACGAAGTTAGTGCTCACCCTTAGCCCTGAGCCCCCTCCCACACACCCAAACTGCTGCCCCTGAGCCAGCAACAGCTGCCACAGAAGTCACAGAAAGTCAGGAATCTGTGACCACCGTGACAGGCTCCCAATCTTACTAATAATTTCCGATGTAGCACTGTATCAGATGCTTTACTGAAGTCCAGATATATTAGGTCTACAACATTTCCTAGAGAATTATTTACATTATCAAAGAAAGATATTGATCAGGTTAGTCTGGCACTATCTACATTGGATAAACCCATGTAGCATTTTATCCCATTTGCTATTCATCTCCATGTCGTTACTTATTCTTTCCTTCAAAATTTGTTCTCAAGTTTTGCATACTACTGAGAGAAGAGTAACAGATCTGTAGTTGCTCAGATCCTTTTTTTCTGTTTCTTAAATATAGATACTACATTTGCTATTCTCCAGTCATATACCACCACCCCTGATTAGACAGATTTATTAAAAATACGTGCTACCGGACTTGCAATTTTATGTGTCAGTTCTTTTTGTATTCTGGGAATACTTTATTTTGTGCATTGTCTTTCATACACAGTATATCCCAAAAATTTTAGAGAGCTCAGTAGTGCATGACACTATGACAGAGTTTTTGGAAAACATGTTACACTGATTTGGCAAAGTAGAGAGTATACCTAGAAGTATACCTATCTCTTGGAGAGATTTGCTGAGATTGTTCCAGTTCCCAAGAGCACTCCTATCTCCCCACCTCATGGAGCAGCCAAAAGTTTCACTTCCTGAAACCATGGATGAATCTGATCCCAGGGATCCACAAAAGGCCAGGTTTGTTATAGGTTCTGTGCCTCCATGCTTGCTCCTGGACCGCTCACCACTCGGTCTGTCTAACAGTATAATGCCAAACGAGGGAATCATCAGCTGGTAGCTGCCCTGAAGGCCTGAATTTAAAAGGAGAGTGCTACTAAAAAGTTAATGTGGTTTTGATTCATTTTAATCTTCAGTTGTGTTTTCCTAGTGCTCTCCCAGGCTCTTCCCCTCTTGCTGTTCTCTTCCTAGCCTCATGAGATAGCTAACACATTCCTATGATGGTGGGTAAAATCTACACCTTTAATATTGGGTAGACAATTTTGATCATAATAAAAAAAAAAAAAAAAGCTACTTCATAAACACATTCAGCTTTCTGGCAATTGTGAGAAATATCTAATTGCTATTTCTTGTCCGGATTCCCCTGCATCTGTATGTGTCTTATTGAGTGTGAATGTGTAAATGTATATAATAGTGATATCCGTGTGATAAATTAAATTTTCATGCATCTGCACTTTACCGAGTAATCTATTTTAATACTAACATTCCAAACCTCTGAGCAGCTTCAAACAATTATTTTAAATAACCTGCCAGAAAATTCTTCCTCCTTCACCACCCTGAGATGCAATTTTCCTCCTCCTTCCCCCTCAAAATTTTATAGACTAGTGGCCGAGTACAGGCAATATTCAGTCCCCTGGGTGAGTGGCTGGTTTAAATTCTGATAATGCATGATCTCTTAGGGCTCGAAACAGGATCTTTATACCCATGCAAAGGGAATATTCGCAGCTTTCCAGTGGAGCGCACAGCACTTGGTTCTACACCTGGAAAACCCTCAGATAATAGAATTTTAAGTCATGACATTTTTATTAATAAAAAAGCTATATTCGGTTTTAAAACCTCTAAAAATTGCTTACCTTTTTTTCTCTGACTCAGATGTCTGTACAGTGAACTCATGGTCTTAAGGGAGCCGCGCTTGAGAGGCAAAGGGAAAAAGTATGGGCAAAATAGCACCCAGACATTTTTTAACGCCCTTAAAACCTTTCTCAGATACATTTTCTGTAAAGTATGTGACAGGCATAGAATTTTATATAAACTATGATCAAAGAATATTATCTAGACTGCAAAGACCAGGAGCATGTCTATACTACAAACTTAAGTTGACATCCAGCTGCCGCAGTAATTAAGTCCGTAGTGCATGTCCACACCAGTGCACTGTGAGTAGCTTTACTACAATGCAACTCGCCTCAGAGGGTTTTGGGAAGGGTTGTAGTGCCTCATGGGACCAAAACATTCTCGCAGGGGGGTCTGAGAAAATGGCGTCAATGTCCCATGATGCAGTTTTATCCCTCCCTCCCCGATTTCAACTGGAACCCATAATTTTTTGCGCCATTTTTTTTCAAGAGGCTGGCATGGCCACACATATGCCATATCCCAAGAAGCATGGACCCCACTCAGCTGTGCACTATTGTGAGCATTACAGATATCATGCGCCTTATCCTGCGGTATTTCCAGAGCCAGGAGGGGAACTGCTGTGCAGAACATGGCAACGTCCTTCAAGCAGCCCTGCTGGAAACCATAGAATGAAACTATTCCAGTTGCTGTTGGCAGTCGTGCACCAGCCGAACACTGTGGAGTGCCATTTCTTGTCCTGGGAAGCAAGCAGTGACTGATGGGATCGCATTGTTATCCAGTTATGGGACGTCGATCGGTGGCTGCAGAACTTTTGTATGTGCAAGGCCACTTGTCAGAAACTGTGTGGAGCTCTCCCCAGCCTTGCATTAAAATGAGACCTGCTCTGACACTGGAGAACCGAGTGGCGAACACTGTGTAGAAGCCTGCAATGCCAGACTCCTACTGATCAGTGGGGGAATCAATTTGGAGTTGGTCAATCGACTGTAGGGGCTGTTGTGATCCAAGTATGCAGGGCCATTAATTGCCTTTTGCGCAGAAGGGTAGTGACTCTGAGCAATGTGTAGGAGATACTGGATGGTTTGGCCGTAATGGGGTTCCCTAACTGTGTTGGGCCAATAGATGGCACACATATTCCTATCTTGGCACCAGACCACCTTGCCAAAGAGTACATAAACAGAAAAGGATACTTTTCAATGGTGCTGCAAGCACTAGTGGATCACCGGGGTGTTTTACCAACATCAAAGTGGGATGGTCTGGGAAGGGGCATGCATCTGTAAGAACACAGGTCTGTTCAGAAAACTGCAAGCCGGGACTTTCTTTCTGGAACACAAAATAACCATTGGTGATGTTGAAATGCCAGTAGTGATCCTGGGAGACCCTGCCTACCCCTTACTCCCATGGCTAATGAAGCCGGACATGTGGACAATAGCAAGGATCTCTCAACAAGGGGCTCAACTAGTGCAAAATGGTGGTTGAATGTGCCTTTGGCCGTTTAAACAGTCGCTGGCACAATTTGCTCACTAGATTAGACCTCACTGAAAGTAATATCCCCATGATTATAGCTGTGTGCTGTGCGCTCCATAATATCTGTGAGGCAAAGTTTCCACAGGGGTGTGGCAGGAAGGCAGATAGTCTGCTGATTTTGAGCAGCCAGATACCAGGGCTATGAGAAGAGCTCAGCATGGAGCACTGCATTAAGGAAGCTTTGAAAATCCGTTGCAGTAATGACCCACAGTAATGTGTGCTGCCTTCTGTATTGTGCCTTCTCATAGTGTGAACCTTGCTATGTCTGCTGGATTTTTGTCTCCAGCACATCCCCTCCATTGCCTCAGTTTTCCTGACCCTCTCCTTCCCTCCCCCCATTTTAAATGAATAAAGATGAATTCATTCTCAAGACATGGATTTCTGTTGGACAAACATACTGAAACTTAAAGATCACAAATAGAATTAAACATTGGAAACGTGATGGAATAAAATTGGGAGGGGAAAAAAACATTCATCTTGTCTTTAAAAGTTCAGCGGCCTCGCCTCTCAAACATCAGCATATGTGCGCCGGCTGTTCTTTGTGCCATCCCCTGCCGTTGAATGAAAGGGATATTGCATTGTCCCCCTCGCCTAGTGGAACATGTGCGGGAGGAGACAGGGAGTACAGCGAAGCAGGCATACCGTTCTGCAGGGGCTGCAGAGGGAGTCGAGCCTCAAGGTGTTTCTCCTGAAGGTCAACTAGACGCCTCAATATGTGTCTGTTCCTTCAGAATCCCCATCATCTCCTGCTGCGTGCCAAGCTCATTCTCCTGGGCTGCACTCCTGCTCGGTGTCCACTGTCCCAGAGGCGGTCATAATCTCAATAAACACGTCATCACTATTCTCTTTCGCCTTCATCTTATTTGGGAGAGCCTCTCCACCCTTGTGGAGGAAGACCTGAAGGCCACACTTTCAGCCGTAAGCCATGGAAGAGCAGAAAGCAACCATTGTCAATTTAGATCCAGGATCTAGTGCAGAGCTGTTATATTTTTAGCACTTTATGTCTGACTGGAATTTTAGGACAAACAAAATGCAATTTAGTAGACCAAGGGGATTCCCCTTATCAAATATCACAGCTTTGCTGAACACAAGAGGTGTGAGAGTTTCTTAAAGATTAGGTTGCCAGAATCCTTTTGTAGGCAACCTAAAGATAGAGTTGCTTCCAGCTCTTCCTACAATACATGATGGGTTTGTGCCATATAACTGGTTTGTGGGCACTTGTCTGGTGTCCAAACTGCATGCCAGTAAAACCCTAATACTATAGGTGCCAATTCCGTGGGAGATCCATGGCTGGAGCACCCATGGAAAAAGAGTAGTGGGGGCAGCCAGTTTCCCCCCCAGTCCTCCCACCCTCCAGCTGATCAACTCTTCCACCTCCCTCCCAGCGCCTCCTGCCACCATGGATCAGCTGTGCTGGAGGCGCTGGGGGGGGGGGGGGGAGGTGGTGGGGGCGGAGCAGGGGTGGAAAGAGGTGGGGTGAGGGCTTGGAGGAAGGGGTGGGGCGGGGCCTGGGGAAAAGTGGGGACAGGAGAGGTGGGGTGGGGGTGGAAGCGTGGGGGTGGGGCTTGAGGCGGAGCAGGGGTTGAGCACCCCCTGGGACAAGGAGGAAGCCAGCTCCTGTGCCCATTACCACAACTCCATGTATTTTGTAGGTCTGTGAATGTAGAGTACTTTCCTATGTTTATAAGAGGGCACCTTTCGTTAAAAATTTAGTTAAAATATGCTGGATCGTTTCTGTTTACAAAGTGACATTCTATACGCATAATCTGATGGAGCTAGGGATTATTCAGCTGTCGGTCAGAAAAGATCTCTGTACATGTGTTTAAAGCAAATACGGTATACTGAATGCTTCTGGTTGAAGGAATTAAATATATGGTTTATTCATTTCTGAAATATATGGTTATTCCCTTAAACCAGGCACATTTTAGGAGGGCTGAACATAGGTAGTCAGCTCTTCCTTGTCTTTGTATTTTTTTTTATTTAGGTTTTTCAAAAATATTTTGTAAAATAGATGAGAAGTGAAGGTCTTTGATTTCATATTTAAACATGCTGGTATTGATGATCTTGATAGAAAATCCTGGTAAAGAGAGGATAATCCTTTTGTGTGAACATTCCTTCCGGAAAGAAGTAATTTTGCACTTTTCCCAAGACTTGGGTTTCTGTAGCAATTAATTTGAAAAGCTTTTCTGTCTGGAGGTGCATTCTCTCATGCTATGAACTTTAGTTTTAATTTATATAATATTTGGAGTACTTGACATTTGATTTGTTGGAAAAAGTGAGAAATCTGGATTAATTTAAATATTTAACAGCATGTATGATTTATCATGAGCTATAGTGCCACTTATTCAAAGTTCACAGAAACATTTGCACAAGTGTTATGGTTCCCAGAGTCTCCTATTGAAAATGCATGGGAAGCACAGAAAATCTCACAACCTCTCTAAACTTTCCCATGATATCCTGTACATTTTGAATGGATGGCACTGTGTTCAGCTCAGGACATGTTTTTTTTAAAAAAATAGTTTGTTTGCTAAACTTGTACATAAAACACGGTGAGGCTTGTAGTTTAATACATTTTAACCATGTAATTGTATATAGGCTGTTGGATTCCATTATGTTGAACACTAACAAAATAGCACACGGTTACAGTATTCTATTTCCTTTTGATTTTAGCTTTATGACAAAATTAACACAAAATCTTCACCACAAATCAGGAATCCTCCAAGTGATGCTGTACAGAGAGCCAAAGAGGTAAGTGGTTTTGAAATGCTTTTCAGACTTTTATTTTGTTTGTTTAATGTGAAACTTTCATCATAGATACAGTGCCGATGCTCTGTAAATGCTCCTAAATTTGACTGACTGAAAATGTTTTTACCTTTGGTTATATGGCATGCTTTGTAAATTTATCATTTCCCAGATTGTAAGGAATGTTTGTATTATTAAGCCTCATCATATAACCTCTGATTTGTCAGTAGGGATATGAAAAAGAGGAGCTTTGTCCTTGGACAAGTGTGATCATTTGCATATATTTTATATTCTGTAGGTTTGAAGGCAGCAAAAGTTTGAAGCTTGTATAATTTCTCAAATAACATTTTTCTTTATAAATGTCTATTAATCTAATCCGGATTTGCTTGCTTTTTATTGTATCTCCAACAAAAGTTAGTTTAATGCCAAAAAAGCGTGGAGGAGGGAAATCCGATGCAGAGCAGTAGGAGGTATGACTCAAAATGGCCAAAACCAATAAAAACGGAGTTACTTAACTCTTATGCCTGTTAAACTTAGGGCAAATTCTAAGTACAGAATTGTGATTTATAGTGCCAGTCAAAAATAAGTGTTAGTTGTTTAGCATATGATGGCTGAAAAACATTGCTTACAGTAACGCTAAAATTCAAATGAGAAAAGACATTTTTACTCACAATATGTAATAATTGAAGTCACACTGATATTTCCCTGGAAGGTTTCTCTCCTGTTTCCCTAACTACTTTTTAATGAAACATGCCTTTGTGGCCAGATTGGCAGATTTTAACAGCCCAGGCATGCCTTCTGAGCAGCCCTCACAATTTTACCCGGTGAGACATTTTATGTCTTTGTCCATCCAAATCTATCCCTTCTCCCACTTCCCCACATCAATCTTATATACCTTATACACTTTCCATCAAATTACTCTTATCCAGCCACATTAATGCTTCTCTGGAACCCTGTGGAGGAGATTGGGGGCTGCTGGTTCCTGGCCCCAAGTCATTCCAGTGTAGCACAGCCAAGTCTGGAAGGTTAACTGTTCCTAGAGCTGCTACAGGCCAGGAGCCTCTCAGAGGAGCCTGTGCTTGCAGCTACAGGCAGAGAAAAGGAGGTAAAGGGCCCACAAAGAGGTACCCCTACCAACTCTGTAGAGAGCATTACTCAGCCTCCCTACAGCAGTGAAGAAGTGGTGAGCTTGTTTCCTGCAGGGGGACGGACAGAGTGCGCCTGTGGAGGGGGAGCTGGCCATACAGTACAATGCAGGCACAGGGGTTCTCCCTGTGTTAGATGGAGCGGACAGGTCTACTGACAAATGTCTGTAAGCCCTGCAGCACATTTTATACCTGAATGCCTTTCTGACCGGGGTGGGGGCCACACTGAGGTTACTCAATCAGGGCGAACTGCAAAGAATGGGGAAGACAATCCCCAAAAGTGGTGGATGTTCCAATACTTAGATTTACCAAGCCTAGCACTAAACAGCTTCTACAATACCTTACTGGTTACAGAGAAGCCAAAACACAGTTCCCTTAAAAGCAACCCAGCCTTTGAGCTTCCTCCCAGAAAGCCAAGTCAAATGTGAAAGTTCTACCAATCCCAAAGGATCGGACACATTATCTCCCAGGTTAATAAATATTTCAGATATTACGCAAATACATGCTTACATCCAATTCTTATTAACTAAAATAAAATTTATTTTAAAAAAAGTGAGAGAGAGTATTGGTTAAAAGATCGTTATACATACAGATGTGAGTACAGTTCTGAGATCAGTTTCATAGCAGAGATGGTGAGCTTTGGAGCTGAAAACAGATCTTAGAATTAGTCCATAGTTTCAGTCCAATGTTTCATATCCAGGGCAAGCCAGATGGGACTGGAGATCTCAGTCTTACGACTCAAACTTCCCCCGAATTAAAGCTCAAGCAGATCAGAGATAAAGGGGTTAGGTCCCAAGAGTCCTTTATACAGTTTTCTGGCAGGCTATGATAGTCTCTTCACAGCAGGTGTTCCTTGGGTGAAGAATAGCAGCTTTGAGGTAAACTACCTGTTCTCTAATGCATACCCAAGTAACTAGTTGCATTCTTCAGCATAAGGTAATTATCCATTAAGCAGTTTATAAACAGTTAATCACAAACCTTAAAGTGAAATATAGACAATGACATTATCACACCTATGTTTCATCTAAATGTTAATATTTCCTTTTGACCTCTGAATCGATAGCTATAATAATACACAGGAACGGTCTATTTACATGGTTAACATCTAACAAGATATAAGTAAACACACACAATTAGTATTACCTCCAATTCTCTAACAATACAGGATTGCATTTCGAAACTCTAGTCCATTTAACATAACTAGGTTAACTATTTCTAAGGAATGGTCCTAATTACCATTTATATACTTCTCTAATATGTCTTTAAAGGTTGAATCTGCAAGATGTTTAACCCTTTCTGGCCATGTCTCACAGCTTTCAAATACCTTTAGTGATCCTAATTTGGGTTCTCGGTATTTCCCTACAAAACCAATACAGCTTGGTGAAAATGTCCCTACACAACCAATACCTGAGGGCAATAAAGTATGCTCTGCAAAAATCAGACTGGGTTGGGAAATTGCTAGTAGTTGCTCAAAGAAGAAAATGTGTGAAGAAATACTTCCTTTTGTTTGTTTTAAACTTGCTGCTTATTAATTTTATTTGATGACCCTTAGTTCGTGTGTTATGAGACGGAGTAAATAACACTTCCTTATTTACTTTCTCCACACTAGTCATGATTTTATAAACCTCTATCATATCCCCCCTTAGTCATCTCTTTTCCAAGCTGAAAAGTCCCAATCTTATTAATCTCTACTAATATGGAAGCTGTTCCATATCCCTAATCATTTTTGTTGCCCTTTTCTGTACCTTGTCCAGTTCCAGTATATCTTTTTTGATAAACCACATCTGTACATAGTATTCAAGATGTGAGCGTACCATGGATTTATATAGAGGCAATATATTTTCTGTCTTATCGTCTATCCTTTTCCTAATGATTCCCAACATTGTTAGCTTTTTTGACTGAGGAAGTCTTCCGTCATCATCTTTCCTGGTTGCTAGCAAGGAAAATCCCCTCTACCCTACAGCCCACTGCACCCCATTCAGCATCTGCTGGGTAGGAGCATCTCCACTTGCATTCTCTGTTACTAAACCATATTTCTTCCTTCCTCCAGCTGCCTGGAGGAAGAGTGCTCTTTCTTTCTAGTTGCTGAGAAGGATGGTTTCCTTTTCCCTTCTTCTGTTCCACAGTGAGCAAGGCGGAGAGGGACTTTTCTTACTTTTTCAGGTACCAAGAAGCAGACAATGCCCCATAGTGGCTGTGTCCCATCTCACTTTCTTAATGGAGGAAGAATAGTCTTGAGGTTAAGGTGCTAGACTGGGATTCAAGAGATCTGTGTTCGGTTCCTGGCTTTGCCACAGACTTCCTGTATGACTTTGGACAAACCAGTTAATCTTTCTGTGCCTCAGTTCCCTATCTATAAAATGGGGATAAAAATTTCCCTAACTCACAGAGGTATTGTGAGAATGAATCCATTAGTGTTTGTGAGGTGTTCAGATTCTATGTTGGTGGGAACCAAATACGTACCTCAGTATAGATAGATTAATAATACAGCAGGTTTCTACTATTGAAATTGAGGCACAAAAAGTAGAAGTGACTTGACCAAGGTCTAGATTAGAATGAGGATTAAAGAAACAACTTGTAGGTAGTAATGATAGCTGATATTAAATATTGAAACTGTCAAATAACTCATGAGTACTATAAAACTTATTGTGCTTATAAGATACCATACCATCAACAAAGCTGCTCAGATAAAGTATTAGGTTTCTGATTTTGTAGTGTTAGTAGAAATGATATTGGAGGAATTAAGACAGATATATTTTACTGTAAAGGGACCGACTTTCAAAAGTTGGCTTCCCTTTTTCCGATACAGTTTGTTGGTGCAATTTTACGTGAATTATTTTTTGGCCCAGAATTGCAGTCAGCTGGATATTTAAGTAACTGACTTGCCAGTGTAATTAAGTACTTAGATGGTCAAGTATTCTTAGTTGCATACACAGATAACTATTGGAGTAAAGTTATGCATGCAATTATTTGCGCTTGCAATTTTGCAGACACAGTAAAGGTGAGGCTGAAAGTTTAGCCCAAATTGAATGTTTTAAATAGATGATTACCACAAGATGAAGGCTTCTATGCCATATACAATATATCACATGAAAACAATCCAGTATTCCTTTCCCAGCTGATGTTATGTTTTATCAATTTTGATCTTAATATACCTTAAAAACAAGCAAATTATCTCTTACCAGGCACTAAAAGAACCTTTGCAGGCACCAAATTAATCATTTCACAATTTACTTAGAAAAAAGAATGGGAAGCTTGTAAGTATCTGAATTCCTTTAATTTTGTTAATTCCAGGATGGTGCACATGTCTGTTTTTGGCACAGAAAAATAAACATACTCAAAGAGTTAAGGCAGCAACTCCAGTGTGGAAATAAGACTCAAATGTGCATTTCAGAAGCTTCTAGAGAGCATGGAGTGTATTCTCCTTTTAAGTCCTGTGTGGTTTATACATGTAACTACACCCTACCAGGGCCAGCCTTATGGATAGGCGACATGGGTGATTGCCCAGGGTGCCGTGGTTGGGGGTGCCGTCTTAGTGCCACAAGCTGGCAGGCCTGGGCTGAGTGCGGGTGAGCCAGGAGACTGGAGCCCCTGGCCGGCCAGGCCAGTAGGGCGGGAAGGGCCGCCTGGAGCCGCTAGCCTGGCGGGGAGGCGCAGGCAGCGGGGCTTGCCCCTGCAGACCGAGCAGGCCAGCCCTTGGGTTCCCCCTTCCCGCTGGCTCTCCTCCTGTTAGATGGTTGTGAGGGCATGGCCGGGGAGCCCCCCGGCTCAGAAACTCCTCCCTGTGCAGCCTGACTGGGCTCTGGGGCCAAGAGCTGGTCCTCGCACCCTGCACCCCACACTGCTGGTCTCAAACTCAAAGAAAGGGCACCAAAATACAAGTTTGCCCAGGGCGCCATTTTCCCTACTGACAGACCTGCAACCTACAATGCACCAGTAAGTAAGACTAGATATAAAAATGTGCAAATACTCAGAATAGCTTATTCAGCCCACAATAAGTATAGTGACTCATGCCCATGTGACAAAATTGAGTTGTGCATCTTGCACATTCAACCACGAGAGCTAAAATGCAGCTTTAGCAGGATGCTGGTGTTTAAAAATGCACCCTGTTTACCCTTCTGTGGAAAGATGAGAGAGTGTGATTTGAGGAGGAGATCCTACCCTGAGTAGTGGGAGGGAGTTTTTGTGCCAACCACATTGCTCTGCAGAATTTCCTAGCAATTAATCTCTGGAACCACTGCCAGAAGCAGAGTGCTGTTTCCACCATCCAAACAGCTGACTGTTGAGAATAAAAATGAAAATATCAGACTGTAAGGGACTGAGTTAAAATACATTTCCTTTTTTGCCCCAGTCATGAGATGAAGTGCTCCTTTCTTTTTATAGAATCTTGAGTTTTGTGGTGGTATAACAGATGGACTGTCTACGGTTCATATTTTTTAACCATTTAATTTGCAGAAATAATGTTTTAATCTGGATAATTCAAGATTTTATACATGTTTTTAATTCTATTTTAATGTTTCTTAGCCCCTATTCAGGCATGGAAGCAGAGGTTGATAAGAGAGACTTATATAATTGCTGGTTAACACTTTACTAATAATGACCTTTTAAAGAATATTGTCAGTTTGAGAAGAGACACTGTGCTTTCTTTAAATCTGTTTTTTCATTTAGCAAAAAGAGACCTGATATGTGATATTTTATTCTGTTTGAAAAAAGTTCCCATTCTCAAAGAGCCTTTACTGTCATAACCCATTGATTGTGTTGGTGCTACAGGGATTATGACCAACCAGAGTAAAGTATGCTTTTTACAGTTTTGTGACAGAATAGAGAGCAGTTAGCTTTACTGACATTTGTGCTGTTTGTTTTGCAGGTATTGGAAGAAATTTCATGTTACCCAGAGAACAATGATGCAAAAGAGCTAAAACGTATTTTAACACAACCTCATTTCATGGTAAGGAAATACTACTTTGGCTATTCTTAAACACATTCCTAATGGAACTTCAACCAAGAATGTACTACCTAAAGCCTATAAGCAGCAAAACAAATGTATAGTTAACTGCACACAAATACGTATTTAATCAGCATTTCTAATGTGCTAAGCTAGCACAGCAGCTGATATTGTCATGGGGCTAATGCATAGTCCTTGCTACACTGAGGGACCATTGTTTGTTTGCTGCTTGTCATGATGGGAATTGCAGTTTGCAGACAGAGCTATTTTGCAGGTTTGAGCTCATCAGATAAGTGTTATTCCTTAAAATGTTTGTTTTTTAAAAGAAAATAATAAGAGAAACTAGTAGCAGAGATCTAAAGATACTGACAATAAAGGTAACACAAATCTAACAAGAAAAGGAGTACTTGTGGCACCTTAGAGACTAACCAATTTATTAGAGCATAAGCTTTCGTGAGCTGTAGCAGATGAAGTGAGCTGTAGCTCACGAAAGCTTATGCTCTAATAAATTGGTTAGTCTCTAAGGTGCCACAAGTACTCCTTTTCTTTTTGCGAATACAGACTAACACGGCTGTTACTCTGGAACAAATCTAACAGATATCAGTAGCATTGAGTGAACCTTTTGTGACACAGTCACAAAGTAATGGAACTGTTCATTACAAAATCTTACAAAAATAGGGTAGAATGGAATCCTTTTTTAAACAAAATCAATTCATGTTGTTAACAGTGACATTCTTTGGCTCAATAGCCTGTTAAAACTATTTCACTCAGCCCAGTAGCTCTGTGGTTTCTCCTTCATACTACTACGTGAGTAATCTAGGTTAGATTCCCAGTTCCAGGGACTTGTTTTGGGAGCTGAGAGGGATATAAAAATGGAGAAGGGACCCTGTGGATCCCAGGAAGACATGGTGAGGATCCTCCTTTCTTCCAAACCTGTGTTTGGCAAAGATGTGTTTATTCGCTTTTAGAATGTATCCTATATTTAAATCTAGACTGGGGTGGATCAGACAGGTGGTACAGTTTAGTGAATTTAGCGTTTTGTACTTAAGACAAACTATCTGATATATGCAAAAAGAAAAGGAGTACTTGTGGCACCTTAGAGACTAACCAATTTATTTGAGCATGAGCTTTCGTGAGCTACAGCTCACTTCATCGGATCCGATTAAGTGAGCTGTAGCTCACGAAAGCTCATGCTCAAATAAATTGGTTAGTCTCTAAGGTGCCACAAGTCCTCCTTTTCTTTTTGCGAATACAGACTAACACGGCTGTTACTCTGAAACCTATCTGATATATTTCACACATTTTTATTTTGGGGGCAGTGATGGCAACTCTCACTGAAATCACTGTGTGAGTCTCTTACCCAAAGAATGAATGTAACCAGTTCCCAAAATTTTGCCCAGCTAAGGGCTGAATTGGTAATGTGCCAAAAAAAAACAAAACCCAAACATAACCAACCAGAAAACAGCACCAGATTTCCATAAAATAAAGCAAATTGCAACCACCTTAATTTAATAGGCAGATGAAGCCTGCAGAGGCTACTGGTTCCAGCACACAGCATTCCAGCTGAATTCTTTGAAGATGAGGTACAGGATTACACTGAACTGCGTGGTGTGCCATTTTCCATATGGCCATACCCACTCTGATAATGGTAGCAGAACCAGCTCTGCTTTAGTAGAGACAGTTGTTTACAATAGAAAAAATGAGACCGTATGGCTGCCGGGCTTATTGTGGGAAGGGAATGGAAGGAAGCAGTAAAAATAAGAAATGGTACTGACTGTTGCCCAACTTCTCTGTTAAGTGGCTTATCCTGATTCAATGTTTTTTCCCCCCATGTAATATGTATCTTGGATTTACTGCAAAGACGTCAGAAGTAAAAGCAGACAGAAGTCAATAATGTATGTGATTAGATGGCAGTTTGGAAGTCTATCTGATCAGCTTTTATGTGCACACCGTTTTCAAAGTAATCCCCAAATAATAACAATCTATTAAAGATTTTTATATTGAGTCAAATGACAGGCAAAGTGTTATGCATCAGAAAACTACTTTTATATAAAAAATAATTAAGCTAACATGCTCATAGACATTTTTTAAGACCAGCTGTCAGAAAACTCTTGCAACAATTCTTTTTAAAATGTTTTTGATGTGGAATAAAAGACTGATTTCCCTTTTAAAGTGTTTAAATTATATTGATGGGGGGTTAATTCTAAGCAAAAAGAAGCTGTAAAAATCTTTATTGCAAAAATGAAATACTTACTCTTTATTTGTGAAAAATGAAATCCTTCTCCTGCAGTTTAGGACATCAAGATAGATGAGCTAAACCCCTAGGCACCTCATCTGTGTCCCAGCAGACAAAAGTCAGTAGACCTCACAGGGGACTGAGCAGAAATTATATTTAAACTAGTTGTAATTCATTTATTAGATAACCAGAATCTGTAATTTTAGTCCCTACCTTATGCTTTTGTACCTGCCTTTTGGTTTTAATTTATAGATAATTATCTATACTCTGAAAATTTTAAAGAACTACTGTAAACAAACATGGTATACTCTCTGACTAATGATAATAAAACACATTAACAAAGACAAGTTATTAATCCTAAAAAATGCAATCCAGTGAATCATTTCGGGGCTACTGACCTTATCAAAGAAATCATTTGACACATAATTGGCACTCTGCCATGCTTCGCTGACACAGGAAAACCCCATTAGGTAATGGTGGAGTGAGAGAACAAAATATTTGAAAACATGTTAATTATTAACACTGTATGTGAGCAATGTAAGTAGAAATAACAGTACAAATGTTAGACTGTCAGCCTATTTTCAGAATGCTGTTTGAAAGCATAGTAAAATAAAATATATTCTAGTTGCTACATCATTGAAGTCTAATGCACTGAGAGTTAGGACATATGGTATAGTCAGTAGGATCACATGTCTTAAGCTAGTGTGTATTTAGGTTGTAAGCTTTAGGCTTGTAAGCTTCATTATCTGAGGAATGTGATACCAGAATCAATCATTTTTAACAGAGGCCAAAAATTAAGCTAACAAAGGTAGGTCAAAACAGCATAGATGGTGTTGAACATGAATGCCCATGGTTAAACCAAATATTTTTCTAACTTCTGGCAATCAGTCATGCAGTAAAGTTTTTTAACTTAATGCTGAATAAGGCCCAATCCTGCAAAGACTTATGTTCATGCTTAACTTTTATCACTGAGCATTCCATGTGGGCCATTAATTTTAAAGAATCTTTTATTTCAACCAAGAGCCACTTCAGCAGAGCAAAAATCCCAAGGCAGAAGTTGCTGCACTTCAGAACATCACTTTCTCTTTGTTTTTTTTAAGAGAGCACAATCATTTCATGTACCTAATACAGAGACATCTGACTGTGGCTGGCTACTATATCCAAATTTTGTCAAAAGTTAACAAAATTTGTTGTCTAAAACTCATTAAAATACATTTCCACATTCATTGCCAAGGGACTCTTGTGGGTCTGCTCAAAAATAATTTCTTTGAAATGACTCTGCAGCAGGACAGACACTTGCTAATCTCTGATATGGTTCCTTAAGTAATAACTTCCTAGAATGCATACATTTATCTGGTTGTATTTTTTACAGGGCCTATACATGCATTAGTGTGTTTTTAAGTACATTATTACTTGCGGGAGGTTCAGACTCAAAGTTATCCTTTCATATTTCTCATTCTGCGAGTTTTTAAAATGTTTGTTTAACCTTTGCCTGTCTAATGATTAGAAGTGAGACAATTTAGCTACTGCATAGTTGAAGCCTGTTTGAATGTTCTTAAAATATGGATGTAAATTTTAAAAGATATAACCAGATAAATGTTGGTTTTAAATGTATGCTTTCTAGGAAGTGATTAGTTTAGGAACCATTTCAGGGATTTGCAAGTGTGTGTCCTGTTCGAGTCATTTCAGAGAGATTATTTTCTTTGTACTGCTATAACAGTAAATGTGAACAGCTGTGATATCCGCAAAGTAGACTGTTCTTTTGCATCTATTCATGTGGCAACATTTGAAATGTTTTCCTGCACAGGGGGATTTTGCATTTTATAGATTTAGGTATTTGTAGTGCATCCATCACTATGTATCTTCTTTCATTGTTCCTTGCAGTGAATGACACAGAAATGTAGTGGGAAACTACATTTATAACTGCTGTCCCAGTACTTAAAATTCTTTCAGGACCCATATGGTCCACAAAGGGAAAAGAGCCAGGAAAACATGACCATACTGTAACAACAAACCATAACAGGAAATTGTGTAGTTTAAAGGGAAACTATGCTTTAGATTAAATATTTTGGGGAAATGCTGTTTAATGCAATACAGAAATAAATGTTCTCACAATTGTATTATCTGTGGGTGTTTATGGAGGCACAGATGTAAATCATCAAATATAGTAACAAACCTTGCAAATATTTATCATCATTTATTTTGCCTACGCACAAGTGTTATTAATCCGATCATTAAAAGCTAATTGTTCAAATCAAATACAGTTATGTTATGCTGTTTTGGTTTAATGTTGCTTTATAAAACAGAAATATATCACTGGGAATCTTGTTAAGAAAAGGCATTGTTAGGGGCAGGGCATATAATGGACACAATCAGAAGTGATGAGAGATGACTCTACTTGCTGATTTGCCTAAACAAATATTTCACCATTAGAACAGAGGATAAAAAGCAATCTTTCACTAATTGGGTTCAGGAACCCATAACAGACTATTCTGTTAAAGATCATCTATGCACAAAGCCAAGTACACACCCAAAAACACACACTCTAGAGAGACAGCCAAAATAAATGCCTACTTGCACATAAGATACGTTTTTGTCTCCTACTCAGGGCTGCTTGTGACACATAGTCAAATGGACAGCTTTCAGGAATTTGTGGGGATAAAAATGAAAAAGAGAATCTGGTCTTGTCAGTTACGAAATTCAGCTAAAATGATACGTCACTTACAAGGCTGCTTAAAAGTGACCACACCCCTCTTTGCACCAGTTTAACTAAATCAATTTAAAAACCAATTTTAGTTAAACTGATTCAACTTCTGGCTGTAGTCAAGATCTCTGTAAATCTAGATAAAATGAACAGTCACATAAGGTATGGAGCACTGACAGAATATCTGGAAGTATGAGCCCATTGTTGGAGTTTAAAAAGTTAATAACAGAAGCAGATGCCATTAAATATTTAATTAAAAATAGTGTTTGCACTGGCAGTAGGTTTGAAATGTTAGAAAAGTCTGAGAATTTGGATATTCCTGTTTTGAGTATCTTGAGCGATAGGAGTTACATGCCCCTATCTCTCGAGATACTCTAAACAGGACGGCATCAGCTCTATAGAAAGCCAAATTCCCCAAATTAGTTTTAAAATTAAAGAAGGTGCCTTAAAAGTTTATAAATGCTCTTTTATAGTATATAGTGCATGTTGAAAATGGTGTGGTGTTTCAGGAACAAGTGCAGAATTTTGTAGGTAGCCGTAAAATCCCAGCCATTGTCTTGGAGTCACTCCTGAGAAACAAGTTTTGCATGGATGCAAGTTTTGCATCTTGAAAATTAATTTTCGATTTCTAAATCCTATTTAAACACGGAATATTCAAATAAACTTTTTTAATCAAAAGCTAAACAGCCACAGGAACTCTTTCATCTGTCAAAATAAATCAGACATGCTAAGCTCAAACTGTTGTGATTCATGGGTCTTTCAACATGCAAGTCATGGGTCTATACATTTTTAAAGTGGTAGCAATACATTCTTAACTACAGAGTAGTGTGGCCAATCTGATGCAGAGATCTATAGAGTACCAGACACTGTAAGGAACAGGTTTGCTTTTTCAGCCCCCATCCCGGCGGCACAAGCCCTGTGGGAAAGTAATCCTTCTCTCCAATCTTCGACAACCTTTGGGATGATATAGGAGCAGCATTAATTGGTTCAGTGGTAAATCCTGTCCAGGCTTTTGATAGAAGGTTGTTTATAATGCAGGTTCTTAAAGAATGGTAAGGTTAAAAAAGCAAACGTGAAATAGAGAAACTCATCAAGGCCCTGAGACATCCCCGAGGGAGAAGAGGGATGTCACGCAGTGTATAAACCTGATACTGAATGCTTTTCAAGTACTTGAGAAATGTTTAGATTTTATCTAGATTATAACTCCTGGTAATGTATTACACTTTTCACAGTTAGATATGCTAACTGTCTTTGATGCTGCATCTATAAGTAACTAGAAGGGTAATTGAAATGCTTATCAAGTACATTTTGATAAGTTTAATCAACTACATGTGATACTGTACAATATATCAGGAAATGTAGAGAAAAACTGATGAATTAGTACTTTAAGAGTTTATGGTCTCAGGCTGTGATTTTATCAGATGTCTCAAACTAAACGGGATTGTGCTGCAACAGTTCTCTATGGGAGATAACTACTTTCATAAGCACCATGTTTTTTTATTTATGTTGGCAATTGAGTAAGGCCATGTGTCCTGCCCTCTGAGTCAATATAGAACTAGTTTCAGAGTAACAGCCGTGTTAGTCTGTATTCGCAAAAAGAAAAGGAGTACTTGTGGCACCTTAGAGACTAACCAATTTATTTGAGCATGAGCTTTCGTGAGCTACAGCTCACTTCATCGGATGCATACCGTGGAAACTGCAGCAGACTTTATATACACACAGAGAATATTCTCTGTGTGTATATAAAGTCTGCTGCAGTTTCCACGGTATGCATCCGATGAAGTGAGCTGTAGCTCACGAAAGCTCATGCTCAAATAAATTGGTTAGTCTCTAAGGTGCCACAAGTACTCCTTTTCTTTTTGCGAATATAGAACTAGTTCCTCAGCTAGAGGACACTGTGCCAGATATTGGAGAGGTTGTCCTCAGAATATATGTAAAATAGAGATGGAGAAAACTTGGAGTCATCAAGTTTTTTTTCTTTCTCAGGAGAAAGGGTGCTAAACTCAAGTGTCCTGGCCAAATTCTATCTTGAAGTATTATTCTAAATACTATTTCTCTTGCCATTTCAAATGAATATACTGGTCATATTTGCATTCTATCCTAATGGTCTTGTTGTGTTACTGTTTGTAATCAAGGGTTGCCTATTTCCATCCCAAAATTCACTTTCATTTTAGTGTTGGAAGAAGTGATACCTGAACATGTGTGTGGCTAAGCTTTTCAGACCTGTGTGCTTAAAGTAAGGTGCCCACATGTGGAATTAGAAGCCCAAATAAAAGTAGGTTGATTTCGAAATTTGCTTAACACCTGCACTTCCCACTGATTTTAGTGAGACTTTTGGGTGCTGAGGACTTCTGAAAATCAAGTCATTTACCTTTAAGCAGATGAGTGAAAAGCCTAATTTAAGCACCCAAATTTACACACACATACTGTAGTTTTATAAAACGTATATACCATGTTTAGGAATCCTTGGAGGTAAAAGGCCCTATATAAATGTAAGACAGTAATATCATGGGCATGCTCTAGCTTCTGGGGGAAATATTAAACCTTCTGTCAAGAATGAGAAAAAGCACCAGAAATTATGGAAATCTGACTACTTCTGTAACCTCCTGTAGGCCTTACTTCAAACTCATGATGTAGTGGCACATGAAGTTTACAGTGACGAAGCTTTGAGAGTTACGCCTCCTCCCACCTCTCCATACTTAAATGGAGATTCTCCAGAGAGCGCCAACGGTGACATGGATATGGAGAATGTAACACGAGTCCGACTGGTACAGTTCCAGAAGAACACAGATGAGCCAATGGTATGTAGGTAACAGTACTGTTCTCTTAACTCTGTAAATAGGACGAGGTGACAAACTATCTATCTTAGTAGCTTCAAACCACAGTGTTTATACACAGAAGTCGTATTGCTTTAACTGTATGAGTATAGTTGAAGTGTGATACAACCAACATAATGTGGACACAGTAATACCAGTTTTAACGTGCTTATACCAGTATAGCTTATTCCCATATGGAAAGGGGAATACACTGTACTGGTATAGTTACATAAACATTAGAGGCTGTACTAATATACGTAGTCTGATTAAAAACAAATCACACCTCTAACTGAAATAGTTATACCAGCACAGAAACAGTGTGTAGACCTGGCCTTAAAATTTAAAATAGTACTGGATAGCTTGCAGTTCAATAAATTACTTTATTTTAATAAAATAATGGTTCTTATGGATTGTTTGTACAGCAGTTACAGTCTTGAAGAACTATAAAAACATGATAAAAAGAAACCATGTTAGTGGAGTTGCACAGTTTGACACTCCAATTACATAAGTCCAAAAATAGATGCCCTGTTAAGATTTCGTAAGGAGGAATGTATTTTGAATACACTTCTCCAAAACACTGTTATACTGTGTAAAATTTTTATTGATTATCATAGATAGACTATAAAATATGTAAAAAGAAAAGGAGTACTTGTGGCACCTTAGAGACTAACAAATTTATTTGAGCATAAGCTTTCGTGAGCTACAGCTCACTTCACATTGGATCCGATGAAGTGAGCTGTAGCTCACGAAAGCTTATGCTCAAATAAATTTGTTAGTCTCTAAGGTGCCACAAGTACTCCTTTTCTTTTTGTGAATACAGACTAACACGGCTGCTACTCTGAAACCTATAAAATACGTAAAATTCTTTTATGCTACAGCCTGCATACTAAATGACTGTGTCTTCTTCTTATAAAGAATCATTGTCTTTACTGGTAGCAAAAAATGCATCTGTGTTATAACCAAATTTTATCAGTTTTTTAAAATAGGAAATTAGTTCAAATAGTAAATGGAAAGACCTGTAAAAAGAATATTACATCTCCCGGAAAACAAATGGTATGCTTTGATTTTTGATGGGGTTTGAAAAATAGCAAAAGGGGAAACTGTGTGTATGTTCAGCATCTGGAATGTTTCCATAATGAGTTTTATGGTGGTTACTTGATCTCATAAGAGCAACAGTGTATAAATTCATAAACTAAAGGTGAAATTCTAGCCTCTTTGAAGTCAATGGCAAAACTCCCATTGATTTCAATAGGGCCAGGATTTCCTTCTAAAACATAGTTTCATCTCAAGCTTGCAGCAGAAGTGACCATTCTTAGTGGTTGAAGCAGGTTGCTGAATATTTTTTCTTAATGATTTAACAATTTCTTTTACTAGGGAATCACTTTAAAAATGAATGAGCTGAACCATTGCATTGTTGCAAGAATTATGCATGGAGGAATGATTCACAGGCAAGGTAATCTTAGGATGTAAATGGTTTTATTCTCAAATTGGATTACTCCCATAATCAAATACATTTTGTGTAACAAGTGAGACCCTGATCCTAAAACGTACTGTTCCACACCAGTGGATCCCTGTGTCTGCATCGAGTCCCATTAACTTCACAGGGTCACCACTCAGGTGCAAGGGTCTGCTCACCTGGAACAAGTTTCAGGAAAGGGCCCTGAGTGTTTAATTTTAGCTTTAATAGGTAATGATGCAGGTCATCTCAAATTGCTTCTACAGAATGTCAGTTCTAAACTATATGTAGTTTTGGAAAGTCGTATTTATCTAATTATTTTCTAAAATTCTCAGAGTAAGCAGAATATTTTTTCTTGATATATCAAAAGTCTCTGTTCAGCAGAAATTCCACATTTCTCCATGTATTGTCACAGAACTTCTGAGACTCTTGGCAGTTTGACTGCTGAGGTACCTAAATGTGAATCTGGAACCAAAATTTTTCTCACCCATGCAGCTTGTATCTTTGTGTTTGGCTTTCACTGCTCTGAGCTATTGCCAAACCTTTAGACCTGTGCCTGTTCCTCTGTTCCACTCCCATCCTGTGTGCCCAGATATATGTCAAAAGTAATTAATGGCTGAGCTGAGAGTTACCTACTCAGTAGTGAACTAACTCTGGCAGACTGCAGGTATGAGTTGTGTGTCTCGGGAAGTTTGCAATTTAAAAACTGTCATTTTGTGGCACTGATCAAACTTTTCTTAAAAGTGGCAGATTTGAATTTGTGTGAACTTGTATATTTGCTTAAAGGGACACCATCAGCTTGAATCTAGTCAGCTTTTTTAAAATGAGTAGAAAAGGAGATTTGGCATATAAGAGTCAGGTTGCTTTTTTGTCATTGACTTCCTTTGGGATCACTTAGATGGTAATCATCCGCCATGTAGTAAATAGGTTATTACTTTGTATAATAGCCAGAGGTGCTTCCAAAATTAGGGGGATAGATCCTTTTTAAGTTGTTATAGAATTTTCCACTATACCCATCAGAGGATGGTGCCTTGCTATTTTTAAATCATTGTACAGCATCTGGAATTTTTGAAACTTCTAGGAGGTATTTAAGCTTTTCTGTTTGTGCTTTATTTAGCTTTGGAATGCTTCTGAGTATATTTAGAAGTCTTGAAATGTTGCTACTCTTTTGAGTCTTCTACATATAAGTTGAGGCAAAATACAGCAAATGCTTTAGCATTTTCATTACTCATTCATTTTTCTTGGTGTTTTAATTGGATATTCCAGGAGTCTGCTGACTTTTTATTAATTTATTCAAAATTTCTTTGAGTTGTCCAGTTTAGCAACTAAAATGAAAGCTGCCAGTAGTTTCACGTGCTACACCAGCCCCTGAATCCCCTGACCAAATTTTGTGGGTTTACCATCACATTTTCTTATTTTTAAAAATTGTTTTTTTTCTTCTATTAATGTGAGGTAGAACAGAGGGCTTCCTAACTAAACAGGAAAACTGACAATACACAGAGGACTGTCAAATACTCCAAGTAAACAAACTGGAAAAATAGCAAAGTATAATTACCCCCATTTTAAAGATGGGGAAGCAGAGGTTGGAAGCTGAAGTGACGTGCTCAAAATGAGTAAGTGGCAGAGCTGGAGTTAATCTCAAGACTTCCTGACACTCCATTTTCTCAGTGTGAGGCGTTTTAATTAATCATAAATTAATCACTGAAATAATTAATGTGTTGGATTCAGATCCCAAAAATTCAAGGGGAATAAAAAGGTAAAATAGCATCTTTGAAATGCTGTATGACTTTGTATAGACTTGTGTATTCTCTTAAAGGGACAGCACCAGCTGGAAATCCAGTTGGACTTGACATAAAAGATTAAAGGGATACTGTCCGTTTAATAATGGGACTTCTATTTGAACTTACCTACTACTGTTACAAAAAACTTAAGATTACTCGACATGAAAGAGATTAGAAACAATGTTTGCCCACCTCTAAAGGGATTTGCAATGTCTATCGTGCTTTGAACAAAAAAAATAATTATATAAGTGCTTACTAATGGGTTGTTCTAAAATAAAAAGTGTAATTCTTTATAGAAACAATTTAATTGCCAAAATGTCTTTTGTCCTCTCGGGAACAACTTATATTTAGGTATTTGGTTCTGTAGTTTCCATAGAACTGTTTTTAATCAAAAGTAAACGTAATCTCAAAGTGGAGATTTTTCATTATGCGTTACAGCAATAGTGAATTATTAACCAAATATAACAATAACAAAAAAAATCTAACTTCTTGTTCTGTTTGATGAGCCTGACTAAACATTGGTAGTAGTTTTTATTTCTAATAGTCTTCTGCAATCAGTGATCGAATATAATGCATGTGATTTTACCATGTAATGTACTGTCCCCTATGTGGCTTATTAGCTTCAGCTGGATATCATTCCATATATTCAGTATTCAGCCAAATGCTATAATTTATATATTCAAAACACTCTTAATTTCCCTGCTGTAGCTCTCAATGGCTGCATGCCAGTGTCAGTTTTCTCTTCTTCGTGAGTTGGCAGTGTGGCAGGTGAGCTAATTTTTGTGCTCTCACCTTTTTCTTTGTCCTACATAATCAGTGTTTTCCAAGCAGGGTCAACCTGTGCAAAGACTCTTTCATCCTTGCTCCATGTGAACTGGTGGTAACACCCCAGTTTCAATCTTTAAGAATTGTACACTTTTGGGATAAGTGCACAGATTGTATTTTAAATTCTTCCACAGTGGCTTATTTATGTTTGAACTTTTGCCCTTGTATCAGTACTTTAACACAGAGTACTTGTGGATTTTACTCACCTGGAGAATATGTTTACACTCCAAATAGTGTTAATGCATTTTTCTTGCGTCTGCTGTAATACAGCTAGACTTCCTGGCAGCTTCAAGCATCCAAAACCCAAATGTCTAGGTTTTCTGCTGTTAAAGTTTTTGTTTTGGCACATTTGTGTCAACAGGTGTATTAATTTTAAATAGGGATTAGGCACCAGTATGCTACTGCTGACCCAGGACACAGACTTCCTGCAGAAGACATGATGCTGTAGGTTGCCTATTCATATCTGTAAGAAAATGATTTAATTTGGAGCTCCCACAAATAGTTAAACCATGAATCTGTAAACACCTATGCCCTAGAACAACTAACGAAGCATTTTGTGAGCAAAGATTATGCTATTATAACAGCATGAATATGATTACATGGTGAAAAGAGACTACGGTAGTGTACATGGACTGCCTCCAGCTTTGCCAGCTGCAGAACTCTCCTCCAGCTGCAGAATTTGCTTCCTCAGAGGAAACTGTTCCCTGCTCTGTCCACCGGAGTGAGGCGTGTCTCTGACTTTTATACATCACAAGAGCACATACTGGCTGATGCTGTGCTAATTTGGGTTAGGTGAAGGCAGAGGAAGGAGATTGCCAACCCAGGGGCACCCTGTTCTTTATTATTGTAGATTTATTTATATATTGCCATAGATACAGAAAAATACAAAATACAGTTGATAAATAGAAACTACAAAATACAGAAAAGCCCCTGCGCAAAAGAGCTCACAGTCCAAAGTGTGAATAAATAAAATACAAATAATAAACAAGGGGCAGGACAGGGTGTGCTGAGCAGATGTACACCATGGTATGGGAGTCATTAGGCTGGGGGAGAAGACACCACATGGAGATGCCAGGAACATCACCTCCCAGCAGAAAAATGGGGAGAGGTTGTCCCAAAATGATAAAAGCCTCAAACCTCCCTCTCTCTCCAGTGACCCAGTCTGACCTCTTTCTCCCAGCTACTAACCAACCCGTCTCTCCACCAAGACAAAAGTTCAGAAGTCTGTAAATCCCCTCTCAGTTGCACACCTCGTACACACACCAACTGCTACCTTCCAATTATGGATTGTCAGTACTAGCTTCTGCCACAGCGTAAAATAAATGGAAAACATTCAAAAGAAGGGATTGTATTTAACTGTATTATCAAAATGACTAGCCTGAAGAGCATATTCATGATCTTTATTTCAATTTTTCATTCAATCATAATTTGTGTTTGGATGTTTCCCAACAATGTTTTTACACTGTTGCAGAAAGTATAGCATGCCCAGGGATATTGTGCATTATTGTGCCATAACCATGAAGGTATCTGCATGCAGAGCTTAGTTCCAGCATGGTACAGAGCTCTAATTATTTTGGAATCAAATGTATTTTTGTAGAAGGTGTAAAGGGCTGAGAAAGTTTGCCAATGCTGAACTTGTATAACTTTTTGTTAGAGGGTTAGGTCATCAATACGCCAGCTGTGAGCTGTTTTCATTTGAAATTCAAATACAGAGCTGCTGCATTCGCATACAGTAAACTATTAACTCTGTTGAATCCTGATTAATGTTCCAGAAGGCAGGACAGAGGAATTGCGCTGGAGTCCCTACCCCTTTTTGCTGTCAATAGGAAGCTCCTGTGGAATTGATTAAAACATTTTCTGTGGGATGGAGGACTTTCTCCTGAACAGATTAAAAGTTTGAGAAATTCTGTTCTGTAGCCTTCTGGGAGCTTTAGTGGTCCACAGTGCTGTGTAGCAGTGTCACAGACTGGAGTCCAAAGGGTACTCAAAAAGAAAAGGAGTACTTGTGGCACCTTAGAGACTAACAAATTTATTTTGAGCGTAAGCTTTCGTGAGCTACAGCTCACTTCATCGGATGCATCGAATACAGACTAACACAGCTGCTACTCTGAAAAGGGTACTCAGGCATTGTAGTTCATGATAGTGCCTGTTAGGACACCTCTTGTTAAGTCAGGCTCTCTTTCTGTTATAAAGCACATGGTTTTGGAATTCAGTATTTCTGCCATTTCAAATCCAAGCTGAAATTTAAAACTCAGATCATTAGCATGAATGTATTTTTTTCTTCAATCAATATGGTCATTCTAGGTTTAGCAAACAGCAAAAACACCATTCGTAGTTTAGGTGATTTATTGCCAGCGTCCGTTTCCAGAATGGCTTCATTTTGAAAAATAGATTGCCAGCTGTTGGTTCTTCAAGTAAAACTAATTATGTTTGGTAAAGTATTTGGAAAAGGATACTTGGAAAAAGAATTTAGTTAATTCACAAAACAAAAAGTAATATAGTAAATGTATAGTGAATGGACTACCTATGTAGAATGATGGCCTTGCTACATAACAACCACTAGCAAACCACATTATTTTACTGTAAAATCTTTCACAATATGCACATTTTTCTTAGCATCCAAAGCTGCATTGGAATGGACAGCACATTTGCACCATTGATTTCAATGAGACTTTGTGTGGTAAAAACTGTGTACAGTTATGCTCTGTAAAGAAAGAAAAAAATATATTTAATAACAATTAAAAAATCACGGTTTCTAGAGTAGAATTGTTCACTCTGAGTTCCATTGCTTTGTGGGTTTCAGCTAGACACTAAACCCTTATTTTAACATTTTATTTTAATGTCTTTGTACTGCCAAACTCTGTTTTAGTTTTGGTATTGTTTCACAGTTATATTATAAATGTACACATTAACTATTTGTTTCATTAATTCTGCAGGTACGCTCCATGTAGGGGATGAAATCCGAGAAATAAATGGAATCAGTGTAGCAAACCAAACAGTGGAACAACTACAAAAAATGCTTGTAAGTCCCTAAAAGTTGGTTGACATTGGTTGTTTAATATTTTTTAAATAAAAATTGATCCTTTTTTCTTTTAACAAAGCCTCCCTAAATCACAGTGTTCTCCTTTGTCCTTCCTTTCTTGGTAGCTTACCTGATCCCCCAAGACAACCCCTTTCCCCATCCTAACTCCCCCCCGCCCGCCCCCCCAAAAAAATCATCTAACCAATTAAGCAGTTCTCTAGCAAACCACAGACTTCTCCAGGGTTTCTTCCACTGTGCCCATTTGTGCATGGAACCCCCTCCCTGAACTAATCCATCAGACCACTATCCTCTCCTCCTTCAAATCCTCTTTTGTGATGCCTCCAAGTAATCACCAAGTGTTTGTTTGAATAAATAGGCCAGGGGGCAAGTGGATGAAAGGCACTTGGCATAGATCCATACGTACTTATTGGAGACAATCCAGTATAACGCAAAGAAAAGGGCATATTTTAAAATTGTGTCTATTAGATTGTCTCCATCTCTCTCAGTATCTACCATATATGTGTTACCTGTCAGCTAAGATTATAAATTCTTCAGGAGTAGGAATCATGTCTACCTCTGTACAGTGCCAAGCACAATGACAATCTTCCTTTTTGTGACTTTTATGATCATTTCAAAACCCTGTTGTAAGAAGCATACTGTAAAGCAAAAGATTTAATTACCTTTATTGTTATCTTTGCCTTCATAGCTACAGATGTAATTAATTATCCAAACTTTTTAAAATCCCACCACAGTATTTGACTCCCAACACCTTTTTCAATAGTGAACTTCACAGGCTTGACGCTAATTAGTATAAAATATTTTAATTTGTCCCGCCCATTGATTTAATCAAGTGACCATTTGGTCTCATTACTGGGCAAGGTAAAGAAAAGGGATTGGCAGGAGCAGCACAGGGCAGTGGGGGGAGGGACAGCTGAACTGCCAGCAACTGATAGCCTGCTGGGCGGCTGCCACACAGGGAACTTAGGGGAGTGGAGAGCTGATGGGGGGCTGCCAGCCCACCCTGGTTCCAAGCCCCCACCAGCTAGCTCCACCGGGCTGCTCTTCCTGCAAGCAGTGGACAAAGCAGGCAGCTGCCAAGCGACGTTATAAGGGAGCATTGCACAACTTTAAACAAGCATGTTCCCTAATTGATCATCAACGAAACAACATTAACTGGGATGACTTTAAGTGAGGCCTTACTGTACTTCACCGTAGGATGCGCGCACCCATGTGCCCTCTTGACAGAAATTTGAATTAGAAGTGTCCATGAATCCATACCTGCATGTTACAGAGCCTTGTGCTTTAGAGCAAAGGCGTATAGAAAGGAGTGGACGTGCTGCTACTACAGTTCCTTCTCAACTGGCTGCAACTTGAAACGGAGCAACTGCATGACTGCTGCTTCCTAGCAGATATTACCAGTTCTTTTATTTGTTTGCTTTCTCCTTTATTTTCTCTAATATTTAGTTTAAATTTTGTTTATTTTGTTCCCTTCTTTCCACAAATTTATTACATTTTAGAGAGGTTCCAGACACCACCCCTTTCCCAATTCAGAACCAGTTCCTTTTTCTACCAGCCTTACTCTGGAAGTATGACAAAAGCCCCAGGATTCATAGCCTTCCAGACCTGCAGTAGGTACTTTCCCCAGAGCACTGGGCTTTCTATCTGTATTCAGTGTCTCAGAGACTCTCATATCCCATTGAAGTGCAAAGTTTGCACAGCATTTAAAAGGGAGATGAGATTGAAGCTTCCCCTTATGGAACACTCTTGAAGACCTGCAGGGTCAGAGTCCCCCCGCCCCTTCCCCCATTACTTCAGCGGTGACGGAGGTTGCTTCAGAGACAAAGGACTCGAAGAAAAGAAAGCTTCCTTCTCCTAACAGAGCCTCTGGGAAAAGAGGTAGATTACCTCTTGGAACTGAACCTGAGGAGACGCCGTGTTCCAGGGTGAGTACCTCCAAGGATCCTACAGGCACCAGCATCTGGGCTTTGGTACCATCAAAATCAGATAACTCAGAAAGATAAGCCTGCTAGTAAGCACCATAGAGAGCCAATTATTCCAGCACCACTAGGCATCAAGACTGCTAGAAGCCTAAAGACTTGAGGAAACCTAAGGCACCAGCACCATCTTCAGATAGTATGCACCTAGAGCGTAGAGGTGTCACCTCAACAACCACTTCAGCACCATCCTCATAGGTGCCTCATTTTGTATCTCCGGCGAGGGTCCCAGTACCATCCCTGGTCCATCTACACATTTCTACAGCCCTCTGGCACCTTCAGGGTTCTTGTCACAAAAGGACTTATCTACATCAGAGGAACTGGAGTCCCCCCTCTTGCAGGTACCAAGAGAAGTTCCCCACTAATACCAGTACTACCATGCCAGCCAGGCTCCTCTCCTCCGCTCTCAGCAGGTCACCCGATACCTGTCCATAAGCACCTGTGGTAATGCCTCACCCTCTGGTGTCATCTCCAGCACCAGTGCCCAGAGCCACTCCTTTGCATTCTGGGATAACACCTCCAACTCAGAAATCTCAGTACAGGGCTGCTCAGCTTACTATTTGACACCTCGGGCAGTGTACCTGGACAAGGACACACCAGAGACTAGACAATACCCCAGACCCTCCAAACACGTATAACCCTTCCGTACCCACAACCCCAGTGCGCCTGCTGGAATCCCTGGACTGCCTATGTGGACCAATTCTATAGGGTTCCTGCCCACAAGAGAGAGACTGGAAGTTCCACAGGCCTCAACAACCACCAGCACTGCAGCTACAGTCACCGATACTGCGTGGTTCTCTGGTACGGAAGGAGGATCAGGAGGAGGATCTACAGCCACCTCCAGAGGAGGAGATATCTTCTTCTCATAAATCCTCCTCTGCCCCGGAGAAGGCAGTTGTGCCAATAACCTTCTTTGTATGTAGATAATATTAGGTCATTTCAGGACCTAATAAAGAGATGTAAAGGATCGCTTCAGATCTCAACAGAGGAGGTGCAAGAGTCCCAGCACTCTGGTGGTTATTCTTTACACCACCCCACAGAACACAATAGCACTGCCCGTTAATGAGGCACTCTTATCTCCAGCCCATAATTTGTGGCACATACCTGCCACTTTCACACCTACATGTAAGTGGATGGACCAAAAAAAATTGCATACCAGCCAAGGGGCTGGAAATATCTTCTCCCACCCCAACTCCCTGGTTGTGGATGCAGTTAATGAGAGAAAATGCCAGAGTAGATCAAGATCCACATCTTCTGACAGAGGCCTCTTTGGTAGGAAGAGTTATTCCTCTGCTGCTCTTCAGTTCCAAGAAGCAAATTAACAAGCCATGATGGCAAATATGACTTTACTAGCCTATGCCAAATTCACTAATTTTATTAACAATTTGCGAGAGGACAAGAGGGAGCAATTCTAGGCCCTCACTTCTGAAGGACAACTGATAGCCAAGACCTCTTTACAAGCTGCCTTTGCTGCTGATGATACAGTTTAACCATCTTTAGCTGTTATGTGATGAGGATTCTGGCTCCAATCATCCAGTCTGTCCAGGAAGGTGCAGAATACGGTGGAAGACCTCCCTTTCAGAGGGCTGAAGCTGTTCAGCAACAATAATAACGCCTCATTGTATTCTCCCAAGGATGCAAGAGCAACCCAGAGGTGTCTTGGGATCCATGTACCTGGAACAAAGAGATGTTTCAGCAAATCAGACTGCACAACGATCATAGCTATTCCAACATCAACAGTACCCGGCCTGTTCCAGACCTACTGAATCTCCTAGAAGGAGGCCTGGGCCTCACAAGAAAGGGTGACGATCTCCCTACCTGGACCTCCCTCCAAATGACCGTTATGGCAACCTGGTCAAGGGACACGAACCATGCCCTTCCCTGAAGCCACTGTGCAAGCCTATCCTCCACTCCACCTCCCTTTGGGGACAGCCTATCACAGTTTCTACCTAATTTGAGAACTTATCACCACAGACAAATTGATTTTAGAGGTAATGGCTATGGGATACTCTACCCCTTCCTCCTCTCTCTTCAGCGACTCCTCTCATGAGGATATCTTGAAACAGGAGGCCCAGTCCCTCCTCAGTATGAGAACAATAGAGCCACTCCCCCCCAGAATTTGTGGGAGGAGGATCCTAGTCCAAATATTTTCTGGTTCCCAAAAGAAATGGCATTGGAGGCCCATCCTTGACCTTAGGATCTGGACACCCATATTCATGCACAACACTTCTGGATGGTGACTATGGTTATCATAATCCTTCTTTGAGTCAACAGGTTTAGTTTACTGCCCTCAACCTTCAAGACACATATTTTCACATTGTAATGCACCCTTTCCACAGACGTTTTCTGCACTTCATCATTGGCTCAGAACATTATCAATACCATGTCCTTCCCTTTCACTTTCCACAGCCCGCACAGATTTTTACAAAGGTCCTCTCAGTAGGTACAGCTCACCTACATCAAGACAATATTTCAGCCTTTCCCTGTTTAGACGATTGGTTTCTCTAGGGATGCTCCACTCTGGATGTCCAACTGGCAACCAACAAGGCTCTAACCTTGCTTCAGTCCCTGGGTCTTTGTATCAACCTAGCTCTTGTCCAGAGGATAGAATTAGTTGGAGATTCCCTGGACTCTCAAACTGGTAGGGTCTATCTACCTATCTCCATTATATCCCATCTGATCACTACCCTACAGCTAAGTCCCCGGCCGAATTCAGCTCCTAGCTCATATGTTGGCCCTGTCATTCACTACACTACACGCAGGACTGCATCTCCAATGCCTTTGGGCCTGGCTCAAAACCTCATACACACCAAACAAACACAGCCTTATCAAATGCATTTCCATACCCCCCCCCACGGGTGCTGGGCTCCCACAGATGGTGAAAAGATCTCCGATGAAGGTCTGTGTGGGAATCCCATTCTCATTCCTGCTGCCAGCATGAATCATCACAATGGATATCTCCCTTCTAGGCTGGGGAGCTAACTTACAAGGTTCCACAAACAAGGCATATGGTGTCCGCAAGCAATGTTGCTTTAGAACGAAGGACAGTTTATGCCTGTGAGGTCTTTCTCCACACATTTAGGGTCATCATGTCAGAGTAATGGTAGATAACAGAGCTGCAATGTCCTGTATAAATTGACAAGATCCCAGTCTTTATGCACAGAATCCCTAAAATTGTGGATCTGGTGCATTGCCTGTCACATAGAGATCTCTGTGATTTTCCTACCAGGCCTCAAGAACATGGTACCAAAGGCTCTAAGTAGAAATTTCCATCAGGACCACAAGTGGGAGCTCAACAGTGTGATCTTTCAGAACATCTGGAAAGTATGGGGCCTTCCCTTAGCAGATCTCTTTGCAACCCTGACCAATACAAAATGTCAACTCTTTTTCTCCAAGGGGAGACTCAACTGCGACTCTTTGGTAGATGCTGTAGGGACCAGGACAGGGGTGGTGAAGCCTAATGGTCAGAGCTGGGGTCAGACGCCAGGAACCAAAGCCAGAATCAGAATCATGCCAAGCTCAGGACTTAAGTCAGGGTCAGGAGTCACACCAAAGGTTGAGCCAGAATCAGTGTCAGGAGTCATCCCAAGGGTCAGGACTGGAATCAGAATCAGACAGCTGTGCCAAGGATCAAGCTGGAGTCAGGAACCAGGGAACGGTGCCACGGTCAAGAGTCAGCAGTATCAAAGATCAAACCAAAATCAAAGAACAATGCCAGGGTCAAGCAAGAGTCAAAGTTCAGAACAGCAGCAGGTCAGGAGTTCACTCAATTGCTCAGACAACTTCTTCGAAATTATTCTGGCTTAAATAATGCATCTGTGCCAGATGTCTCCTCCAATGAGTAGCTTCCTAAGCAGAGCCTATGGTGGGCCAGAGTTCTGCTAAACCCCTCCCATGCTGGTTTTGCAGAGCTGTCAGGAGACTGTCATGGTCTATGAACTGCTTGGGGACTCATGAGCCCATGTTCAAGACCCACAATCCTTCACAGGTGCCCTACTAGTCCCAGGGCCTCGTTGTCTCCTCTGTTCTTACCTCCAGTGCTGTTAATTCTTAAGACATTGATCAAACTACAACAGCAGCAGGCGAGAATCATCTTGATGATGTCTTTTTGGTCCAGACAAGTGAGGTATTCAGATCTACATCACCTTTCTATAGAGAGACCCTGATGCCTCCCTCTCAGATCAGACCACCTGAGGCAGAACTCTGGCACCATGAGACACCACCAGGCTTCTGTCCCTGAACCTTATGGCCTGGCTGCTGTGTGTTTCTTGGTTTTAGAGTCAGACTGTTCAGCAGAGATACAATCCGTACTCCTGAATAGTAGGAATCCCTCCACTCATAAAACTTACTTGCAGAAGTGGAAACATTTCCTTTTCTGGTGTTCCTGTCACTCTATATCTGTTTCTGAAGCTCTTCCTGCAAGGATCCTTGATTATTTGTTTGAATTAAAAAAACAAGAACTATCTATGAGTTTTGTCAAGGTGACACCTAGCAGCTATTATGGCCTTCAATTCACCTATCCAGGGCCTCTCAGCTACATTCCTCAAGGGTTTAGCTAATCTGTTCCCATGTATCTGGAACCCCACACCTCTGTGGGACCTTAACTTTGTCCTCAGTGTCTTAAGGAACTGTGCACTCGAAGCTCTGGGCACATGTTTGTTCCTTTAAGACCCCCTTCCTGGTACCCATCACCTTGGCTAGAAACGTGGAAGAAGTTGGAGCGCTTTTGGCTGACCCACCTTACGCTATCTTCTGCGGTGACAGAGTCATGGCCACGCCCTTATCCTCTGTTTAACCCTAAAGTTTTGTCAGACTTCCATATCAATCAGGATATTCATCTGCCAGTATTCTTCACCAAACCACACTCCTAGAGAGAAGAGGCAAGCCTTCTCACCTTAGACATTCGGAGGGCACTAGCCTTCCGTCTGGACCCTTCATGGTTCCCCTAGACTGGAGCTGCTGTGGCCATGTAATGAGCAGATACAGACCTTTGGACACTGGTAATTCAAATCTCTGGACAAGAGCTTACAGGCATACATTACACCTACAATGGAGCACCCATAGGGACAAAACATCTTGAACAACTCAAGTTATTGAAAGGTAAGTAACCTCTCGTGTATATAACATATAAATTGAATGGGAAGAAAAATTAATTTCTTCTACAACAAAGGCACAATGTAAATCACAAAAAAATAGATGAGGGGAATGGAAATGAAGAAAAGTTTACTGATGTGTACTCAATTCTCATTTAAAAATACAGCTGTAATCTCTAGACTTCTGAGGACCTGTCATGCTAATTCACTAATGGCGTATGTTTGGTTTTATGTTAATAAGAGACCATCTGAATGCGTTTGGTTCTAAGTGAAACCACATGTTGTAAAAGTTTTCCAGTTTATTTCTGAATGTTTATTTTTGGAAGAACTGCTGCTGCTCTCAGAAAGGTTGTGCTGTTTCCTTACAGATATTAGAGTGGTTTCTTGTGTTTTATCTGCAATGTCTTGTTTTTTAAAGAGAACATTTTCTTTCTCCAGAGGGAAATGCGGGGGAGCATCACGTTCAAGATTGTTCCAAGTTATCGCACTCAGTCTTCATCCTGTGAGGTAATGAGTTTAATGAACCATTCCCATCCTTTCTCAGTCCTGTAACTAACTGCCTGCTGATGGCTGAATGTTACTGCTTTCTGGGAAATTTTCTGCCTGTGCTGTTAGATCACGCACACCAATTTTACAACAAAGATAACGGAACAGGAGTAGGTCCCACCCACCTACTCAGCCCTGCCTTCATATTCATCTCATCAGCACCTTAACTAGCCCTTTACAGCCTATGATGTTAAAAGAAAAAGGAAAAACCTCTCAAGTGTCTCTTCAGTTAACATGGAAGTATGGAGTCCCCTGTTTTAAAATTCATGATTTAAAATACTTTCTCCAGGAAGTCTATTTGAGCTCCTAAGTTAAGGAGCTTGAATAAATATTTCTGCTCTGTTTAACATGAGAAATGTATGGATTGATTGATTGATTTGGGCTGTTAAGGGTTAATTGAAGATCCTGTTTCTATATAAATCTGTTCAGGAAAATTTGTGATAATTAAATGTCTGTAACAGTAACGTGGCTAAATATTATGTTTCTATGCAGAATTGGTAATGTATCATTATTCAAGAAAAACAGGTTTGGAATTCAGTACTCTTTGAATTAGGAAAGTGGTGCTATGGTTTTGCAAGTTTATATAACTCTTCCTTGCACACACAGCTATTTTCCATGTGAAACTGAAAGGAATTAAAACAGTGAAAATGGCTATTAGGGAAGGATATTCTTCCTATTTGCGCTTACAGATTGGCATAAGCACTGTGTAAGCAATGCTATTCTTTCCATGGTGCATGCTTGGTTCTTCAACAGGAGGCAGACTCAGTATTACACCAGGGTGCAATAGAGAGCATTCCACCTCAGTACCAAGGGAGCGGGTTCTATTCCCCATACTTCCTAATCCCCAGAAAGGGCAGGGAGGGTGGAGACTCATCCTGGACCTTCAACAGCTCAACATCTTTATCAGGAAATGGAAATTCAGGACGATTTCACTGGTATCTGTAATCTCCTCCCTGCAGGAGGGAGTGTGGTTCATGGCCCTCAACATGAAGGACTCGTATTTCCATGTGGATATTCATGCACCATAAAGGCAGTTTTTGTGGTTGGACAGGAGCACTTCCAGTTCCGCGTCCTCCCCTTTAGGCTTGTGATGGCACCCAGGGTGTTTACAAAAGTATTCACAGCAGTAGCAGCCCAGATAGATGCCAGAGGTTTATGGTGCTCCTATACCTGGTCGACTGGTTCCTGGTTGGACAGTCTCACCAAGAAGTTATCTCAGCAATACAATCTCTTCAGCACCTCCTTGCAACCTTGAGGGGGGGAGTGTAAACGAAGACTGTTTTGTCACCCACAAAGACAATACATTTCATAGGGGCACAGCTGGATTCCATCTCTGCACGAGCTTTCCTCCCTGAAGACAGCTTTTACACAATGAGCACCTGTTCTCTCGCATTATCCACAAGCCTCAAACTACAGTGCATTAGTGCCGCTTGCTGTTAGACCATATGGCTGTAGGTATCTATATGACATCGTTCACCAGACTCCACTTGCGGTGCCTTCAAGCCTGGCTCCTCATGACCACAGAATCATTGTTCCCTCTGCAGTTCTCAGCTCCCTTGCTTGATGGTCCAACCCAAACAAAGTCAGGGTGGGGACTCCCTTCAGCCCTCTCACAAGAGCCACCATCTTGACGGATGCCTTCCTCACAGGTTGGAGTGCTCATTTAGACTACCATAGAGCCCAGGGTACATGGACCCCAGAGGAGGCCTGGCTCCATATAAACCTTCTGGAGCTCAGAGAAATCTGCCTAGTCTGCAAGGGCTTCCTCCACCTCATATGCTCACTTCATGTACAGATACTATCAGATAATATCACAGTGGTCTACATACCAAACAGGGAGGAGCGAGATCTTGTCCTCTCTTCCTGGAGACATTTGGGCAGTGGAACTGATGTATCAGGAATCAAATTGCCATACGGGCCGCATACCTCCCAGGTGTTCAGAATTCCCTGGCAGGCAGACTGAGCTGGAGCTTCTGTACAGACCGCAAAGGGGAAGTGCATGACACAGTTCTAACCAACATCTTCGCAAAGTGGGTACTCCCCGATAGGAGCTCTTCACGTCACAGTCAGAGAGAGAGAGCTTCCCATGTATTGCTCCAGGGGAGCCATATGCAGACACTCCCAGGGTGATACACTCCTGCCCTGGACAGACTGTCTCAGCTATATCGTTTCCCCTATTCCCCTCATACCTCAGGTTACATGGAAGGTCCTCTGCAACGGAGTCACCATCATCTTCCTAGCACTACTGGCTCAGGCAGTTCTGGGTCACAGACTTCCTAGCAGTGTCCGTGTGCCCACCCATCAGGATCCACCCATTTCTGGATCTCCTAACCTGAGACACTAAACTGGGAGGAGAGGTAGATACGCTGGAGGGTAGGGATAGGATACAGAGGGCCCTATACAAATTAGAGGATTGGGCCAAAAGAAATCTGATGAGGTTCGACAAGGACAAGTGCAGAGTCCTGCACTTAGGACAGAAGAATCTCATGCACCGCTACAGACTAGGGACCGAATGGCTTGGCAGCAGTTCTGCAGAAAAGGAACTAGGGGTTGCAGTGGACGAGAAGCTGGATATGAATCAACAGTGTTCCCTTGTTGCCAAGAAGGCCAATGACATTTTGGGCTGTATAAGTAGGAGCATTGCCAGCAGATGGAGGGACATGATCATTCCCCTCTTTCGGCATTGGTGAGGCCTCACCTGGAGTACAGCGTCCAGTTTTGAGCCCCACACTACAAGAAGAATGTGGAAAAACTGGAAAGAGTCCAGCAGAGAGCAACAAAAATGATTAGGGGGCTGGAGCACCTGACTTATGAGGAGAGGCTGAGGGAACTGGGGATGTTTAGTCTGTGGAAGAGAAGAATGAGGGGGGATTTGATAGCTGCTTTCAACTACCTGAAAGGGGGTTCCAAAGAGGATGGCTCTAGACTGTTCTCAGTGGTAGCAGATGACAGAACAAGGAGTAATGGTCTCAAGTTGCAGTGGGGGAGGTTTAGATTGGATATTAGGAAAAACTTTTTCACTAGGAGGATGATGAAACATTGGAACGCGTTACCTAGGGAGGTGGTGGAATCTCCTTCCTTAGATATTTTTAAGGTCAGGCTTGACAAAGCCCTGGCTGGGATGATTTAGTTGGGGACTGGTCCTGCTTTGAGCAGGGGATTGGACTAGATGACCTCCTGAGTTCCCTTCCAACCCTGATATTCTTTGATTCTATGAGACGGTGGAACATTCAAGCACCCCATTGTGGGCTCACTCCACCTCGCGGCCTGGTATTTGGATGGGCATTGGAGATAGAATGCTCCTGCTCTGCGCCGTCCCAGAAATCCTTAATCAAAGTGGGAAAGACTACTAGAGCCTGCTACAAGGCTAAATTCTTCCACTTTTTGGCCTGGGCACAATGCCACCAACATTCCCTTGACACAGTGGGCATTCCAGTTATCCTTGACTACCTCCTTGCCTTAAAGAAGTCAAGTATAGCCCTTAGCTGGCTGCAGGTACTCTTAGCAGCATTTAGCACATTCCTTCCTCCAGTGGAGGGACATTCTGTCCTCATGCATCTGGCCACGATGCAATTTATCAGGGCCTTCCCACCAATCATCAAACCTGTGCCTCAATGGGATCTTAATCTTGTCCTGTCAATGCTCACAGGCCCGCCCTTCAAACCTACCATGACATGTGCCATGACCCACCTCTCCATGAAAATGGCATTCTTAATGGCCATCACTTCACCCAGAAGGGTCAGTGAGCTAGCAGCCATGATGTCAGCCCCGCCTTACACAGTATTCCACCAAGAGGAGGTCTCCCTTTGGTTATCTCTGAATTCTATATCAATCAAGCAATCTATTTGCCTGTATTTTTTCTGAAGCGTTACGCTTCTCCTGAAGGCAAGAGGCTGCACTCCCTCACCCTCAGACGTGCCCTGGCATTCTAGCTTCAAAGAACCAAAGCCATTAGGAAATCTCCAAGGCTTTTTGTCACCATAGCAGAAAGGTCATGTGAACAAGCTGTATCCTCACAGAGAATCTCTATGTTGGTCTCCAGATGCATATTAGAATGATACAATATAGCAAAGCTCCTCTTCCCCCCTCCCCCACGGGGGTGTTATATGCCACTCCACACGAGGACAGGCAGCCTTCATAGCATCCTTATCAGATGTCCCGATGCAGGACATTTGCAAAACAGCAACTTGGTGCTCTGTCCACACGTTTATGGCACACTACTCCCTGATTCAAGTGGCAGCTGTGGATGCAACAATGGGAACAGCAGTATTGCAAGCATTGCTGCTGTCAACTTCCTCACACCCTCCTCCAGGCTGAATACTGCTTGCGAGTCACCCACGTGAAGAAGAACTGGAGATTCCTTACTGTAGCTGGAGGTTCTTCGAGATGCGTGGTCCCCTATCTGTTTTCCACTACCCACCCTCCTTCACCTCTTCTTCAGACCCTACTACATTACGGTAAGAGGGGGATCTGGAGAGCGGTCAACCTGCACTGCCCCTTATACCTTTGGACAGAAGCATGCAAGAAGATACTGCACGTGTGCATGTCAACGGACACTGCTTGAAAGAATTTCTGAAATCTGGCACATGGCAACCATGTGTACCCACATGTGGAAAACAGATAGGGACCACATATCTTGAAGAACCTCCAATTACAGCAAGGAACCTCCATTTATGTTCATCGCTTTACATATAATGTTATTACATACATTTCACCATGATATCATTGACCTGCAAGCTATTCATTTTCAAATAATACCTCACAAGGCCTATTCTGTTTCAAGATTATTACAGTGGTGTATAGGGTGTGAATACAGGGGTCCGTTCGGTCACAATCTGGTCTTAAAATAGTAACATAATCTACAGAAAAACTATTCTAGTAATTTTTGTGGCGGTTTCTAAGATTTATTGTTCTTCCTCCTCCAAGGCATGGACAATTAAAGTCATCATAGTACTGTAGTCCAACTTTACATCTAGAGGAATACAAAATTGGTGCCACTAAAATTCTTTAAAACTCTAAACCGTTGATCATATGAGTCAGATTTTTCTCTACACATGAATTACCCTCAAATAAACAGAAGTAACTGTTCTTAAAATCAAACATAGTATGCTAGTATTACTTTAGATATAAAGGCATATTATTTTTCTACATTTGAAAAGTACCACTTTTGAGTACCTGAGACTTGCAGCTGTCCAGTTATATCTGTCCTAATATGTGGCTCCTAAGTAATGTTTAATGGAGTGCTTGTTACCTGAACATTAAGCCATCAGTAATTGTAGAGATATCATATCCCTTCATGCCTGCTGTAAATGAAGTTTGATCCTCCGATTGTGTAGAGTCTCCATAGTTAATCACTTCTGAATAATGTGGTTACTCATAATGAGATTTAATCCAGGCTGTTGTTATATTTGGTTGAGATTTTCAAAGGCAGGTAGGGGATTTAGCTACACAACTTATGTTAGCTTCAGTGGGTCCGCTTTGAAAATCTCAACCTGAGATTTATTCCAAGCTTGTTCAGATCTCTGGCTGTCACACAGTGCATATGCTTCGCCATCTTGTAGCAGATTTCTTCATGCATTTCTCATGGCATGAGGGACATAGGCTCCTGAATCTTGCTCATCCATGATAAGGTAAAGTGAAGTAGGTTTGGAATCTGGGTTTTATTTCACTTGGGCAGAATTCAGATTTTTCTTCACCCAGGGTTCATTAATTTTTGGAAGAACTAGTTGAGATGCTCTAGAAGGACCAAAAGAGGACTAAAAGACAAGCCAAATCCCTGATGCCTACAAGAGGAGTTACCAATTAAGGCTAAACTATGTAGTGAGACATTAATATCCCAGAAGGATATTTTGGGACATTTCCATGCTTTCACTATGGTAATAGACACTTTAGAAAAATCAAAGACAGAGAAATTGTATTTAGCATTACTGGATTAGCTAGAAAGGCAGATCTGACTAACTTGCCAAATTCCCTACTTCTAATTACTCCAGGGAAAATAGAAGCCAATGCAGAGACATTGGTTTCAAGAGTGACAGTGGGCTGGCAGTCTGCCATCTCACTGGGCATGTGTTTGAGGATTAGAGACTTAATTTCTAAAATGGAATTTTTATTTCCTGGCTTAGATTTTGCTGACAATACATTGTTCCTAAAATCACTGTTGTGTAAACTATTGATTATTCATCTATTGAGGGCATCTGTCATCCAGTTATCAAGGTAGTACACAGTCTGAGTCCTACTGATACTCACATAGTGCAATATCCAGAAACGTCTTTTTTCCTCCTTTGGCTAGCCAAGAAATTGCACCCTTCCTCTTAGACACAGACTCTAGCCACAGTGATCACTGCAACACAGTCTACCAATGGTTGATTGTGAATACCATGCAGAAGTTTCAGCTCATACAGTATATAGTGTCCCATCCAAAATAAGACATGAAGAGAGCGTATCATACTGGCATTCCATGTTCCGTCTTGGCTCCCTGTCTAATTCTTTATCTACTTCAAGTTCCTGGTCCAAATTGTTATGCCTCTCAATGGGATGTTTTGCTTGCACATTCACAAGGAAGGACAGTGACTGACAGCTGATTGAAACATTTTTGGTAGAAGTGCTTGTGTTGCGGAACTTTTGACACAGAAGACCAGAATGAGTTTGAGTCTCACCCTTTTCGGAACACAATGCAAGACTCACTTTGTTACATAAATCTTCCCTTGGTAAAGACATCTCTGGTTTTCTCCTGAAAAATCAACCAACAAAAATGAATTTTAGAAGTGCAACAACCTAGACAAGGATTGAGAAAAGAATTATTAGTCAGACTTCTTGTACTTGCCACCTAGACTAGACTAGACTACTATTCTGAACTATACATTTGTAGCGATATACCAGTCAAATACTCTTACTTTCCATTTATACAAGAACCTGAGGAATGATTTTCAGTTTAGGATGCAAGAGAATGCTGACAGAGGTACATATTTGCAAGTAACTCTTCTCTGAAAAGAGCAACTTCTAAGTCTTTGAAACGGTCTATGTGAGACACAGGCAACCATTAAAAAAATTGAATTGAATGGTAATCTCTAGTGGACTCGGAAACACTTAATAGAAAGCATTTCTTCCCTCTGGAATGTGTCATTTTTGGTGCCATTTGTAATGTATACAACCCTAGGCCTTCCCAGAATCCTTCCTGTAAAATTACAGAAAAATCTTTCTAGATTTATCCATGAAAACAGGACACATTGCACCAGATTGGAATTGAAATATGTTCATAGATTCTAACACTCATTTCAACATACATTGTGGGCTTTAGTCTTATCAGATGTGAAAATGGAACCATAACCTGGCTGCTGTTGCTGGGGTCTGGTTTGACAAGGGATTAATCAAATATCACTAATAGTGAGTGCCGAAAGGTCACTTCGCTTCAAGTCACTAACCAACACCTTACCTCCACCAACACTTGGAAGTGGTGGGGATTGTCTCAGCTAATGATGAAGATATGGTGGTAGAGCTGAAGAGTCCGTCCAAATCCAGGAGCAATGTGTCCTTTTGTTTGTTCTTGCTTGGCTTTGGGGTGACATAGACGTATCACTTCACTTCTTTCTCTCCTTAACGTAGTGTTTGTTTAGGTGGCCTAAGCAGGACAAGTTTGGGAAGTCCTGGGGCTCAGGTAGTATTGCCTTAATCTAGGCTGTTGAAAACATCCAGTCCAAACTTGCATTAATTCTGGCCTTCTTGGAACGCCTGGTCCATCCTGGGTTTGCCTCCTCTCCCCCAAGAGGATTGACATTCTTGGACACTTTATATGAGATATAATTCTCCCCTTGAGCTGTTCTCCAGATAGAATCTGAATTTTTCTAGTTCTAAGCAGTCCTGGTATTCTAAGAAGAGGTCCATTGTATCTGCTATTTTCCGATAGGCTGTATGCAATGCACAATTGTGCTCTCCTAGCTTGGAGTCTTGTCTTTTTTAGAAGAAACTTCCTAGACATTAAAAATTGGATGAATGCCTCTTGTAGTTGTCAAATCAAGATAGCCCTAAGTTCATAGTTTCCACCATTCCCTTTAGCTTTTTCTTAGACTCATAGACTTTCAGTCCAGAAGGGACTATATGATCATCTAGCCTGACCTCCTGCACGTTGCAGGCTACAGAACCTCCTCCCCCGGCTCCCGTAATAGACCCTTAATTACTGAGTCCTCAAATCATGATTTCAGTTAGAGACTTTACCATTTACACCAGTTTAAATCTGCAAGTGACCCATGCCCCAGGCAGCAGAGGAAGGCGAAAAACCCCAAGGGTCTCTGCCAATCTGATTGTTGGGAAATTTCTTCCTGACCCCAAATATGGCGGCCAGATAAATCCCGAGCCTTTCTGCAACACCCAACAGTCAAACACTTAGGAAGGAATTCTCTATAGTATCTCAGAGCCCTCTCCATCTAGCATCCCATCACCAGTCATTGGAGATATTTGCTGCTAGCAGTCGCAGGTCAGCGACATGCCCTTGTAGGCTGTCTCATCATGCCATCCCCTCCGTAAACTTATCAGCTGAAGCCAGTTAGATTTTTTTGCCTTCACTGCTCCCCTAGGGAGGCTGTTCCAGAACTTCACTCCTCTGAAGGTTAGAAACCTTCATCTAATTTCAAGCCTAAACTTGTTGATGGCCAGTTTTATAGCCATTTGTTGTTGTTGTCCACATTGGCGTGTAACCTATATAACTCCTCTCCCTCCCTGGTATTTATCCCTCTGATGTATTTATAGAGAGCAATCATATTTTCCCTCAGCCTTCTTTTGGTTAGGCTAAACAAGCCAACCACTTTGAGTCTGCTGTCGTAAGGTAGGTTTTCCATTCCTCTGATCATCCTAGTAGCCCTTCTAAGCATCTGTTCCAGTTTGAATTCATCTTTCTTAAACATGGGATACCAGAATTGCACATAGTATTCCAGATGAGGTCTCACCAGTGCCTTGTATAACGGTACTAACACTTCCCCATCTCTACTGGAAATACCTCACCTGATGCATCCATCCTAGGATTGCATTAGCCTTTTTCACAGTGGCTCGTAATCATCATGTGATCAACCAGTACACCCAGGTCTTTCTCATCTTCTGTCACTTCCAACTGATAAGTCCTCAGTTTATAGCAAAAATTCTTTTTGTTAGTCCCTAAGTGTGTGACTTTGCACTATTAAGTTTCATTCCAGTTTTCAAGATCTGTATGATATTCCGGTTCTCCTCCGTATTGGCAATTCCTCCTAACTTTGTGGCATCTGCAAATTTTATTAGCACACTTCCACTTTTTGTGCTAAAGTCAGTAATTAAAATGTTAAATAACTTTTGTCCCAAGACAGATCCCTGAGGAACTCCACTAGTACCCTCCCTCCAGCCTGACAGTTCAGTTTTCAGTATGACCCATTGCAGGCTCCCCATAAACCAGTTCCTTATCTAACTTTAAATTCTCATATTAATCACCACATTCTCCCATTTAACAAATAATTTCTCATGTAGAACTGAATCAAATACCTTACTGAAATCCTGGTAGATTAGATCTATTGTATTTCCTTTGTTAACAAATCAGTTTCCTTCTCAAAGAAGGAGATCAGGTTGATCTGGCACAATCTACCTTTTATAAAACCATGTTGGATTTTATCCCAATTACCTGTTTATTTCTATGTCCTTAACTAATTTCTCTTTCAAAATTTGTTCCAAGACCTTGCATATAATTGAGTTCAAACTAATAGGTCTGTAGTTTTCCAGATCACATTTTTTCCCTTTTTTAAAAATAGAAACTATATTACCAATTCTCCACTCATAGTGTATGACCTCTGAGTGATTCTTGGTTCCCAATGTTGGGAAGCGGGGCACTTTTCAAAGGGGTACCAAACTTACTCAAGGCATGCTTTTTAAAATTTTGCTTGGGTTTGTGATAGTTTCCAACCATTCACCTGTTCAAGGGGCACTATATAGATTTCATGGAATCAAACGTAGCCCACAAAACGTTGACTACCTAATGCTACTAGGAAAGTCAGGACAAGACACAGTCCTCTGAAGCTCCTCAGAAGTAAAAGCTGGTCAGTGGAGCATTACACTGAGACAGATCTCAGAATACCCTCAGGGCCACAGGCCTTTGTAGTAGGCCAAGAAAACTTCCTTGGGGAGGAGATGCTGTCAAGAGCCTGTGCAGCTATGTGGTGCCTTCTGCCTCCATCTGAACTTTTTCCTACCCAGGTTAGACAAATAGGCTGAGTCTGCTTCCAGCACTTCCCAAAGTTTGCCCCTTGCCAAACTGTCATTTGACAGGCAAACCAATTCAAAGGTATCCAAGTTAAGCCATATTTCATCTATACTAGACAGTCAGAGAGGTGGGGAGAGCCAACAGGAGATGACCACATCTGAGGGGACGAATGACTCCTCCATATGACTGTCATAATTTAGTGCTAACTGGAAAGGGTCTGCTGAAAGTGGAAGGAAGCTCTCTATGTAGGAGAAGGAAATTACAACTTTTTGTCTGAATGCATCCGATGAAGTGAGCTGTAGCTCACGAAAGCTTATGCTCAAATAAATTTGTTAGTCTCTAAGGTGCCACAAGTACTCCTTAACTTTTTGGAAGGAGAAGTGTCTTCTACACACCATCTAATGTTACTTAAAGGGGCAGATGATAACCCAAATACAGCAAAATAAGGAAAATTCCTTGAAGCATAGATAAAAAAATGTTAATACAAAGTAACTTATTTGGTCTCATTTGGATAATTGGAAGTTGTGCTTGAAGATTTTTGCAAAAAAAAAGAAACAATAGACGTGTTTCTGCCAATCTGTTAAGTACTGTCAATGACTAAGGCAGCCAAATGACTATGTATTTTCTCCAAACCCATCTAATGGAAATATCCAGAGCTATTTGGTTTTTATGGTGGATTTTATTGAGATAAAAAGATCTTAAAAGTGATAAGACTAGCAAACTTGCAGCTCTGCTGTTTCAGGTCTGGAGCTCCTCTAGGTGGCTACTCATGGAATTTCATCTTAAACCATACCCAATGAGTCAAAACTTAAGTCCTGAATGCTTTGTTGAGTTTATACAGCACATCAAATAGTACGGGCAACAACAATAAATAGTGCCTGTTATTTGAACTATTCATTCGCATTTTGAGATAGTTATGAGTGCTGTTATATAACTTTCTTGAATATGTTAATACATTGTTAATGGTGAAGTCTAATCAGATAAATGTCTCGTGAGCAGTGTAGGTGGGGTCCTGGCTTCTAATCTTCTTGTTAAATGCACTGTCATTTGATAAGCTATACGCAAAGGATTTCAATTTTTTTTTTAATCTGGTTTTTCTCATTTTGTTGTCTGTAACGTTATGATGCTAACAATTGAACATATCTAAAAGGATTTTAGACATGGAACATTACAGTTCAGCACTCTTGATTTTTATACAATGTGTGAATTACTTATTTTGTTTGCTGAATAAGTATCCAATTAGCGCTTGAGATTTCTTTGATGATGAGCTCATATTGTAATGTACTGTGCGCTCCAAATATCAAGGGTAAACAGGAGGTTCAGCAATTAACCCTTTTTTCCCCTATACAAGACCCAAAATCATCACAAATCGCCATTTCCCATTCCATAATATGTCCCAGCATGCGCTTTGCAGATAATGTCTCAACCACCATGGAGCTCCCCTGGAGCATAGAGCCACCTTGCAAGGCTCAGGCAAGTGGTGGCTTTTTTGTTATATGGAATCACAGAATAATAAAGTGCAGGGCTGGAAGGGACCTCGAGAGGTCGTCTAATCCAGCTCCCTGTGCTGAGACAGAACCAAGTAAATCTAGACTATCACTGACAGGTATTTATCTAACTTGTTCTTAAAAAACTTCCAGTCATGGGGATTCCACAACATCCCTTGAATCATAGAACATCAGGGTTGGAAGGGACCTCAGGAAGTCATCTAGTCCAACCCCCTGCTCAAAGCAGGACCAGTCCCCAACTAACTCATCCCAGACAGGGCTTTGTCAAGCCTGACCTTAAAAACCTCAAAGGAAGGAGATTCCACCACCTCCCTAAGTAACGCATTGCAGTGCTTCACCACCCTCCTAGTGAAATTTTTTTTCCTAATATTCAACCTAAACCTCCCCCACAGCAACTTGAGACTGTTACTCCTTGTTCTATCACTGCTACCACTGAGAACAGACTAGATCCATCTTCTTTGGAACCTCCTTTCAGGTAGTTGAAAGCAGCTATCAAACCCCCCTGCCCCCCCCCCAATTCTTCTATTCCGCAGACTAAACAATCCCAGTTCGCTCAGCCTCTCCTCATAAGTCATGTGTTCCAGTCCCCTAATCATTTTTCTTGTCCTCCACTGGACTCTTTCCAATTTTTCCACATCCTTCTTGTAGTGTGGGGCCCAAAACTGGACACACTACTCCAGATGAGGCCTCACCAATGGCAAATAGAGGGGAATGATCACGTCCCTCGATCTGCTCGCTATGCCCCTACTTATACATCCCAAAATGCCATTAACCTTCTTGGCAACAAGAGCACACTGTTGACTCTCATCCAGCTTCTCATCCACTGTAACCCCTAGTTCCTTTTCTGCAGAACTGCTGCCTAGCCACTCAGTTCCTAGTCTGTAGCAGTACATGGGATTCTTCCGTCCTAAGTGCAGGATTCTGCACTTGTCCGTGTTGAACCTCATCAGATTTCTTTTGGCCCAGTCCTGTAATTTGTCTAGGTCCCTCTGTATCCTATCCCTACCCTCCAGCATATCTTTATCTACCACTCCTCCCAGTTTAGTGTCATCTGCAAACTTGCTGAGAGTGCAATCCACGCCATCCTCCAGATAATTAATGAAGATATTAAACAAAACCGGCCCCAGGACCGACCTTTGGGGCACTCCGCTTGATATCAGCTTGATGTACAACTAGACATGGAGCCATTGATCGCTACCCATTGAGCCAGATGATCCAGCCAGCTTTCTGTCTACCTTATAGTCCATTCATCCAGCCCATACTTCTTTAACTTGCTGGCAAGAATACTGTGGGAGACCATATCAAAAGCTTTGCTAAAGTCAAGGAATAACAAGAAATCCTATTCCAGAGCTTAACTATCCCTATAGTTAGAAAGTTTTTTCTGATATCTAACCTAAATCTCCCTTGCTTCAGATTAAGCCCATTACTTCTTGTCCTACCTTCAGTGGACATGGAGAACAATTGATCACTGTTCTCTTTATAACAGCCTTTAATATATTTGAAGACATTATCAGTTTTCCTTCAGTCTTTTTTTTCCCCAAGGCTAAACATGCCTATGGTCAAGTTTTCTAAATCTTTTATCACTATTGTTGCTCTCCCCTAGAGTCCCTCCAATTTGTCCACATCTTTCTTAATATGTGTACCCAGAATTGGACACATTATACCAGCTGAGACCTCCCCAGTGCTGAGTAGAGCAGGACAGTTACCTCCTGTGTCTTACGTATGACACACCTTTTAATGCATCTCAAAATATTAACTTTTTTGTCAATGGCATCACATTGTTGACTGATATTTAATTTATGATCCTCTATAATTCACATATCCTTTTCAGTAGTACGACCACCTAGCCAGTTATTCCCCATTTTCTAGTTGTGCCTTTGATTTTTCCTTTGTAATTGTAGTATTTCACATTTGTCTTTATTGAATTTCATCTTGTTGATTTCAGACCAATTCTCCAATTTGTCAAAGTTGTTTTGAATTCTAATTCCGCCCTCCAAAATACTTGCAATCTCTTCCAGTTTGGTGTCATTTGCAGATTTTATAAGCATACTCTCACTCCATTATCCAAGTCATTAATAAAAATATTAAATAGTATTGGACCCACGACTGACCCCTGTGGGGCTCCTCTGAATGCATTCTCCCAGTTTATCAGCAAACCATTGATAACTACTCTTTCAACTAGTTATGCACCCACCTTATAGTAATTTCATCTAAACCACATTTCCCTAGTTTACTTATGAGACTGTCATGTGGGACTGTGTGAAAAGCTGCAGTTTAGCAGAATTTTATTCTGAATGTATTTACTTATTAGAAATGTATTTATTTTGGCAAAATTTTATATTTATACCAAGGAGAGTATAAAATTTAAAAAAAACTTGAAACTTTACAAAGCCATGGCATAAGGTGCAAAAGAAAAACAGGAAAAAAAATGCAAAAGTTTTAAAAAGTCAGTTACCTCACCCGACCAGCCAGCTCTAGGCTCCAGCTAGGGTCCTCCAGAATGGTTGAGGCAGTGTGCATAGGGACATTTCATGGAGCAGGAACAGATCATTCCCAACATTGGCACACCTAAATGACTAGAAAGTTTGTTCAAAATCAATTATATGCTGAAGACTGCTGTTACCCATCCTATTTAAATTGTTCAGCGTATAATCTTTAATGTTTTTGTGAAAGATAGCTGCTGATGTGCAAGATCATTTTGATTGCCACATGAGGCAACGCTTAAGAAGTGGTCCCAAATATTGGGGAAATTCAGAAAACTGACTCTTGAGGTATTAGTAATATTTAATGTATAGGATAAACAAGCAAATATCAAATTATGAAAAACTATTCCATATTTTGGGATACTTGTGCAGTTTATAGTATGGAAACTTTCTCCAAAGAAACAGCTGAAGAAAGTATTATAAAGCTGTGGATGTAACTCTTCTTTTAAATATATCTGTGTTCCTGTAATAGTGTTGTGTGTTAATGAACCTTGTGTCTTATTTCAGAGAGATTCCCCCTCTACATCCAGACAGTCCCCAGCTAATGGTCATAGCAGCACTAACAATTCTGTTTCGGTAAGACCTCCAGTTCCAGACAGAGAAAGTGTGCAAATTTTGTTGGTGCTCATCTACCATTACTGTTATAGTTACATGTTTTCAGTGGAAAATTATGTTCTGCTGATATAATCAAGGCTACTACAATTATAACTCCCCATTTTCTCCTTTTAAGGTTTTTTTTTTTCAACAACATATTCTTCTCATTAACATTAAATTAATTAAATATTAATAAGTGTAACATGGCAGGTCACTCATCCTTAAAATGTTCTTAGCAATCCCTTGGTCCTAGTTGCCTCAAAACTAAGCAAGGATTTAAAGTGGAAGCATTATTTCCATTCTAAACTTCTGAAGCAGTGTTTCAAGGAAGAATAATTGCAGAGTAGGTATTTCAGGGCTTTTCCAATGTTGGAGTTTTGAGAGACCTCTGGAATGTGTATTCGTTTCCGCTATCTGAGTTAAGGAATTGGTGTGCCCTCTGCTGTTGTGGTACGTGCACATACTTTGTGAAATATGAGCCTTGCCTGGGTATGGAAAGCAAAAGGAAGTGGCTTTAAACTGCACTACAAACCAAGCTAGTATCATCACATCTTTAACACAAAGTACTTCCAGTTCAGCATGTATCCAGGTAGAAGGTGCTCTTGATTTCAGATATTTCTCAATAGATGTTGAAATTTGTATTGTTTATCATTTGTCACTGTCGTGATTTATATGGCAAAACATTACAAAGCATCTGTATCTGCAAGTTCCTTCTGTAAGATTTCTGTAAGAGTGCTGCTGACACTCACAGTTGGGCGCACTCTGGTAACTTCAACAATGCCATCACTTCATGGGATTGTGTATCATCTGAAAAACCCAGACCAGGGCAACTTTTCCATCAACTATTAAAAGTAAATCATAGTTTAGAAATGATTAGCTTCAAAGTAAAGTATTTTAATTATAACAATGAAAGATAATTATGTGGATGGAGAACTTCAATAAATTTCTGTGAAAAATACTGAACTTGCAACATAATAGACACACTCATAAATTTATTCCTGATCACAATTTAACATTTAATATCTTTCTAAGATAAAATTTAGTAATATTTATTGTAACTATTTCCTATTTTCTAGAAACACATCCAATTTAAAGTATCTATTAAATTGAAAAAGGCATTCTTATAGAAAGCCTCTTTCACTTGCAGGTGCTTTTGTGTTGAAGATGCTGAATCATTTATTTAAATAAAAAAAAAAAAGCACATTTTCTATCTGCTTAAACTTTTACCTGCTTTCTTCAGCTTGCTGCTAAACAGCCTGGGGTGGTTTTCTTTAAGAAATAAGAACTTCTAAGAAATGGGTTAATGTTTTATACACATGTACATGTAACATTTTGCTGTAATGTAACAAATTATACTAACAAATGATGTTGTATACTCTAAAAAAGTAAAATGAAAATTTCTTCTCCTGGGTTGGCTTTGTTCTGCAGGACTTGCCATCAACAACACAACCAAAAGGACGACAGGTGAATAGATATCCTCCATGGAAACTTTTCTAAACTTAGCTGCTAGTAGCCAACCCCTTCTTACCTTTTTCCATTCTGTATGTGCTGGACTATAACATTTAAGCTTGAAGAATGCGTCCATTTTGTTTTTAACTCATTGTATATGGCTAATGCACAGTAATGTTTTTTCCATCCATTTATTTGTGTGTGAGAGACACTGGGAGGTTCATTGTAATTTCAGACTATGTCATTTTAATTATTAAGAACACATTCATAGATACATACAGCACTATTCAAATTTGAAACCTGCACAGGTTTTCACTTTGGAATAAAATACAGCTTTATACTGTGCCAGGAATTTAGATCAAACTGTGGCAAATAAAGGAAGCTTAAAATAACTTAAAACCTCATTCTGAGAAAACTTTAAAAGTTGTTCATTATTTTAGTTTAGTTCATAACTGGTTATTAATGTTTACTAAATGCTAAGGATTACTTTTATGAAGGGCCACTAAATCTGAAGTTATCATCCCATTTATAAGGCTAATTTACAACCCCATACTCTAGCTTCACCAAAACCAGCACGCTGCAAATTTCATGCACCACATTTTATTCCACGGTACAGATTTCTTCTGGAAAATTTTGAGCAAATTTCACAAAGCATTTAAGGGAAAGAGATTATTTTTGTTTCTGATCTCTTTTCAAAGATTTGTATAATGTTTAGCTCTTATCTCTGTAAACTGAATTACAGTCCATCTTCATTTTTCCTGTAGTGCTTACGGAGCACCTTGGTTTAGTTAGATATTTGAGGGTGTGTAAATACCAAACACAAGTAATTACATTTTATATATATAATATGCACCTGAGTTTGTGTATTATGTGAATGCATCTATTTGAAATACATGCTGCAATGTTTGCATCGCTCCAGCAGCACTTTGTCCTCAGTGACAGGTGTCTTCTTTGGGCCAGATTCTGCTTTTAGGCTCTTTGGATAGGACCTTTCTTGGCTGTTTATGGAACAAAGCAGTACTCTGAGTGAGTACGTATGGCAGAATCTGGCCTACTAATAGCAGCCCCTGCTTTTTCGCGGGTAGAGGGAGCAGAGGGCCCTGGCTGCATTGGAGCCAGGTGACATGTGAAACCATCCTTCACCACCAGCAGAGAGGGAAAAGGAGCTCAGCTGTTGGTGCAGGTTCTCTCTCAGAAGTGCATCTTGGGTCAGAAGAGCGGGAAGAGCCAGGAGGCCCTTGATTATTTAATTTTTTTTTTTTTAACATAAGGCACTCAAGGGATTTTTCAATCCCTTCTTACCCTTATGATCTTGGCCTGAAGTAAAACAGTCTTACATAGTTTCATAGGCCAAAGCAGGACTTTTCCCTCCCAAGAAAATTCCAAGAAACTTCTTTAAGGTTTCTGCAAATGCTTCCTAATGATTCTCCTCTGCAGTTTCAAGGAACTTTTCTTTGTTTCAGCTGCTGTGCCATCTTGTAGCACAAGAAGCCCCAGATCCATCTTCATCAGTGACTTCTTGTAGGCCCAACCTTTCCAAGGACTGCCTCTGAGGAAGGGGAAACTTCCTCTGAAACTGAACTAGAGATTCAATCCCTAGCTCTAACAATGCAAAGATTTGGAAATAATTTACAAGGAATATCATTATAACTATGAAATTCAAGGCACTTCAGGATGAACAGATTTTGTAAACGTCTTTTTTTATCAGGCTCAGTCAGCAGAGGGACCTGTTCAAGCAATGGGTTACTCTCCTTTTGTTTCCCGTTTTTGAAGTCCTGCAGTTTCCTTTTGTTCTCTAGAGGTCCCAGGCAGCCAGAGTCTAGTCGTACAGATGCTCTGTGAAACACCCTTTAAGACTCTGTATTCAGCTGACTTTTTTGCTTTCCTTCCCTTGAAGTATTTTTCTTAGTGTCCATCAGTTTGGCCAGGACAGTGGAAGAATCACCATGGGCCCAGAATGGAGTTGGACCCATTCTAGGTTTTTGTAGGGCTCCTAAGATGTATTTAAAGAAGTCCAAACTTTTCCTTAAAGGGCCACAGCAGTCTCTGGATGGAGACATAGTGCATAGGGAAGAATCATACTAGAAGTAAGAGGGAAAAGAAAGGAGGAACTTCTAGGGGTACAAAATATTGATCGCTATTCTAGCCTGTTTGTACCAGAGATGGGGAAAGGCAAGGGTGACTGCAGTAATAATCAAATCACAAAAAACAAATTAGTAAAAAGCAATGAAAGTGTTTTTAAATCCCCATTTTACAGATGTGTCCATTGAGGAAAGAGAATAGGTGACTTACCCAAGATCACACAGAGTCAATGGCAGTGAGGATAAGATTTTAAAATATTGAAAATCCAGCCTTCTACTCTGGCACCTGTCATCAGGTGCTATCATTTTAAATAGATTTCAGGTATGAAGGGCGGTGACTGACGATATTAAGATTGCAGCCAAGCATATGGTAGAAACATTGTTGAGAAAAAGAATTGGGTTAGTTATGTAGTGCCATAATGCTTAGCATCCGGGTGCTATTACTAAACTGTTAGAGATTTATTGGAGCTGAATTTGAAAGGAAGTAAGGTGGATAAATGTTTATAAATGTAAGTAAAATATATTGCTCTGTCTTCCAATCATTTATTTAAAATACATATGATTTAAAGCAAGCAGAGCAAATTATGGTCAGAAAAGTGTCTGTGTACAAACAGCTCCTCTTTACTGTGTGTATCCAGAGACATATCTGCTTACTTTTCTGACCAAAAACACCTATTAACTTTGTATTGCAGAGCCAATAGAGCTATCACAGACTGAGCTATATCTTTTTCTGGGGTATATGGTACCAACAGAATCCTAAGTTCCAACTGGAGAATTTTTCTTACTAGTGAGTCTGCAAGAGCCATAAAGATCCCAGGTTGAGTCTTCAAGGCTTCCAGTTAGGGAAAAATATCTTACTGGCAAACCAAGCACATTTGATGTGGAAGGTGGTATTGTGCCAATAAACACAAAATTTCACAGTGCTGTTTTTACAGTCACTTTTCTGACTATAGTCAAATTTTAAATGAGGGAACCGATGGTGTCACAGACCTGGTAGCACATCCCCTGTTGGACATTCACCAGGCTGCTGAGTTTGGATCCAAATTCTGGATCCTGCATGCTGCTAAGCCTTCTGAGGTAGAGCAGCATCCAAGCACTGTCTCTAGCCTCTCAGGCTTTCTCTGGGGATACAGTTTCCCTGTCTAGTACCCCTTGTCAGAAGTGGGACCCCACTGCCCTAGGTCCCTAGACCAGTTCTGTACCCAGGTCTCCTCATTATCTTTTTCAGAGCCCCACCCTCATGGATACTCTGGTTTAGTTTAACCCTTCAGGAACATGTGACAGTTTTTTAACAAGCAACCCATAGGCTTTTCAGAGTAACTTCTTAAAAACACGTGCATTATTCCTAAGGAAAGCGTAGAGATTTACAGATCCGTACACAAGTAACAAACCATCATCACCACAACCATTGCAAATCCCAAAGGGACATAGCCTCCTTACATATTGAGTGCCAACCAGACTGATCTCTAGCTAGGTCCTTAAGACAATCCAGCTGGATGTTGCATCTGTTTTCCGTCACTGGCAATCTTGCCGTGCCATTGAAATGCTTAACGACCACATAATTGTCAGCCATGTAGCAGCATTCCTTAGTAACCACACTTCATAATTCATTGGTCTTCCATCTTAATAATATTTCTATACCAAGAAAGCTGCCAGAATTAAACCAGTGCTGATGGAGGTGGTTGTGGGGGTCAGCCACGAATATCCTCGTTGCTAAAATTGTCCTGCCACTTAATATGGATCAGCTGTTGAAGACAACAAGAGGTAAAAACATCAGTCACCACTCTTCAGCCTTCCTTGGTGCCCATGTTTCATTGCTATATGGTACAGTTGGCATAATCATAATCCTGTAGATCCACAGCTTTGTAATAAGCCTGATGTCCCAGCTTCTCCACAGAAACCACTGATGAAAAGCCTGGAATGTGGCAGCGGCTGCTGCTATACAAGAATCCACTTCTTTCAGACCACAGCAAACCTTGCATGCAAAAGCCCTCTCTCCGGTTTCCTCACCACTCCAAGCACCCTGTAGGGTTTTGGTCAGTCCTTTCAGGGTCTTAAGAGTCTCCTTTCCCCATTCTCAGCCTGCAGGTTTTTTCTCTCTGCCTCACAACAATTACGGCAGTCAAAAGGTTCTCTCTAGCTGAGAATGCGTGTGTCTTTTTAGCAGCAGCTTCTAATGCCTCTTCCTTTGTTCTGCCTTTCTCCTGGGGATTCCTTTGCTCCAGCCCCCCACTGCAGACAGCCTGAGATCAGCAGTTTCCTTTAGCTTGGCCAGTCTCTTTAGCATATTCATTGTCCTTCTTGTCAGGGTGCATGGTATTTGACATGGTTCCTGTCAACGAGTAGCTGATTCAATCTATGTTGAGGGTTAGTTATACATAGAGTTCATAAAATCAATCAGAATTCATAAAGGCGTACATTGACAAATTTCCCAAACCATCACATCTCATCCGATGAAGTGAGCTGTAGCTCACGAAAGCTTATGCTCGAATAAATTTGTTAGTCTCTAAGGTGCCACTAGTACTCCTTTTCTTGTATCACTAATGTAACTTTGGAAGTTAGGATATCTGTTTTCTATTCTCAGTTCTGTCACAGATGTTTTGTGTGACCTTAGTCAGGACATTTAACACCTTTGAGATCCTCTGATTCATGGCACTACATAAATGCAAAGCCTTATATTATTTAAAACAGAACAGTTAAAAACTTCATGTCTGCTGTGTGTACTCCTGAAAGCATACCCTTTTCAGACTATTCATTTTAATACCATTGTTCTAGGATGACACACAAAGTAAGAAACTGGTATTGAAAGAACTGCAATTGCCTATCATTATTGGTGCCTATGAGTGTATATACAACTGAGAATGGATTTGCACTAATTTAAACTATACAGAGATTACCTAGATTCCACCGAAGCAAATATATTTAATAGGGACTATACTGGGTTTCTTATTACGTCTAGTGAGAATTTGGTTTAGTCTAAAGGAGTACTGATAATTATATAGTAATACTTCTTACCATCAAAATCATTAAAATATAATCCAACTTGAAAATGTGTTATGTAGCTTTTGTTGAAGGTAAAGTACAGTTCAAGCCATGAAATGTAGTACTGACTTTCAACGTGTAATTTTAGATGACTGCTAATAATATACAAATTTAGATTTTAGTTTTAAATTTTCAGTAATACCAAAATCTATATTAAAGATTTGTAGATAAGATTCCACACAGAATGCGAACATTTGCTGTTACTCTTAGACTTTACAATATGTCACCAGTATTAAAGGTAACATCACATTGTCTCCATTGTTTTCAGCTGTCACTTATGTTTTCATCATTGTTTCTTCTGCTTGTAAGCATACAGTGTGTGGTAGCTAGAGGTGCAGATCAAATTTTCACCTACTATACTTAATACCAATGAGTGGTAATATGGCAATGTTCTTTACAAACTCCTGTTTTATAGATATATGTAAGAGCACAATTTGAATATGATCCAGCAAAGGACGACCTCATCCCCTGCAAAGAAGCTGGCATCAGATTTAGAGTTGGAGACATTATCCAGATCATTAGCAAGGATGATCACAATTGGTGGCAGGGTAAACTAGAGAACTCCAAAAATGGTACTGCCGGTCTCATTCCTTCTCCTGAGCTTCAAGAATGGTATGTTTTTTGGTTTTCTATAAAAATGAATTTATCCTTGTCATATTTACCTTGGTATAGAGCAGTGTTCTCAACCTTTCCAGACTACTGTTCCCCTTTCAGGAGTCTGATTTGTCTTGCATACCCTGAGTATCACTTCACTTAAAAACTACTTCCTTACAAAATCAGACATAAAACCACAAAAGTGTCACAGCGCACTATTACTGAAAAATTGCTTACTCTCTTGTTTTTACCATGTACTTATAAAATAAATCAATTGGAATATAAATATTGTACTTCCATGTCAGTGTATGGTATATAGAGCAGTGTAAACAAGCCATTGTCTGTATGAAATTTTAGTTTGTACTGACTTCACTAGTGCTTTTTATGTAGCCTGATGTAAAACTAGACAAATATCTAGCTGAGTTGATGTACCCCCAGGAAGACCTTTGTGTACCCCTGGTTGAGAACTATTGGTATAGAGGGCATGCTGGGTTGGGAGTGGTATGTCTCAGTGGGGGTGCAACATGCAGCAGTGTGGAGATTTTGGCTGGCACTGCAGCCTATAGGGCAGCCCCAGGAGACTGCTGTATCTTACCCAGGTCTTCGCTCCTGTCTAAATTATGCCGGGGACATCTGCAGACCCTGAAGCAGCCTAGCATCAGGGACACAAATGTGGTTTAAAGCCATCTTAGTCCCCTCTTTCTCCTGGGCTGTGAGCTCTAAGAACAGTCCTGATAGCAATGCACCTATAAAATATATGTATTAATATTCATCTCTGTAACTGAACATCTTTAATAGAAGAAAGTTTTGAGAAGTCTTGCTCTACACTCGTAAATTAAAACAGCCTTCTTTTTGAAGTATCACATGTCCTTTTAAATACATGTTTATAATAGAAGAGTTAATACTTCAGTGAAAAATGGATACTGTAGTAGGTTGTCCGTAACAACAAGCTAATTAGTTATTTTTTCCCCTTCACATGCCAGGCGAGTAGCTTGTATTGCCATGGAGAAGACCAAACAGGAGCAGCAGGCCAGCTGTACTTGGTTTGGAAAGAAAAAGAAGCAGTACAAAGACAAATACTTGGCAAAGCACAATGCAGGTATGAGAAGCAAGGGTCTTTGAGACCGGGTTAAAAATTGCTTTGCCAGCCAAACCTTGTTTGTTGTTTGCCAGCTGGCACTGCCATGAATCTAGTGAGTTATATAGGAAAAGTTAAGTAAAGCTGTAGCTGTACCAGCAGTTCTATCCTGATTCTCTGTCCAGTATTTAAACTTATAGTTTAACCAATAAGATTGAATCCAACAAATCTGCAACAAGATTAATTCACTATAACATATCCAACAGTAGTATTGTACTGCTCTGGTTTCGGTATTTCAAGGAACTGTGGAAGCTAATGAGATATAACTTTAGTAATCTGTATAAAGTGTTTTATACCATACTATACTTCCTGTCTACAGAGGACTCTGCCGCAGCATCTAGACATTCTTGTCAATAGAGATTGTGTAAATTAGAACATCATTTGCAAAAGGGTGTTTTCTTGAAGCTTTACAGCTGAAAGAAGAATAAATGGCACTCTGAAGTTAAAAAGTGTGATTTCACAGTTAAACTTCCAATAGAATAACATATAACTTCTGCTCTGTTCTCAAGTTATACCGTAGATTCAGCTTTAAACATATATAACCTTGATTGCATTTGGCTGAAATTAGACAAATTCTTGGAGTTATTCCCTTAATGCCTGCAGTTGGCTGAGTTCTGAGGACTGTATTCTATCTAGAATGGTAAAAAAAAATTAAAAGTGTTTTGATAGACTTTGAAAAATTTTGAAAACTGAAATTTTGCAGACTCATAGGGCCTGATCCAGCAAATCTCTCAATAACTTCAATGAGAGTTGGATCAAGCCAGTAGTTCTTTATGTGGATTTGAAGTATCTTGCTATTTTAAAAAAATTTAAAACAGTCAATATGTTTAATCTATTTTTACTGCATTTTTATTTACATTGCAAACTATGATGGTAATACATTATGATACTCTTGTCATTAGAGCTATTAAGATTTTATCAGAATCACAGGATACATATCTCCAACATTTTATAGTGAAGTGTCTTTATGTTTTACATTAACTGCAGCTTTTCCAGTTGTGACCCTCTGGTGTCCAAAACAGAAAAAGCCCATTACAGTGTCAGTGGAAGCTTTCAGTTTTCTCAAAAGATTAGTCACAGTGTAATGTCAATTGCCATGTCAGTACAGCTGATGTCCTACTGGCCCTCCAGTAGAACATATGGTACTAAAGATAAAACCACTCGTTCCAAAACCCTTGTTGTACTGTACCTAAGCATTAAAAGACCAGATGAATACAGGTTGAAAATCTTTTAATTTCATTTCTTTTATTGATATGAGTTACTCTTACCATTTTAACATTTGCATTTAATTAAAATAGTGTTGCAACCATCTTACAGAAATTAAAAAGAAAACTAGAGAGAATGAGAAATACATGCCAGACTTTCCTAGTGACTTGATATAGCAGAGATATTTCAGGTTACGATGGAGGTGTGCTGGCTTGCATAGTGCTTGCCTGTTTTACTCCTATGGCCAGTGCTGTTAGCCTGTCACCTCCAAGAGCACCATATTTCTCACAAAATATAAAAATAAAAATAGAAGATCATCATCACAAACACAAGTTTAAAAAAAAAGGGTATCCTTGACATAGTACCATTGGTACATATGCCCAGAAACAATGGGCTAATCGGACTATGGGTTCTAATTAGGGTCTGTTTGGAAATCTTGATTCAGTTTTAGTGTCTTTGATTTAGAGAAATAAATTATCTAATGCAGGAGATTGCAGGGCACCAAAAATAATACTATACCTATAAGACATAATTAAGTTTGGTAAATGCAGTACTGAATAGAGCTACCCTCAAATATTATAGTATTCTTTTTCTTGTATATGATTAGATTGATTTCCTGAGGTGTATATAGCCTTGTGAAAGTGAGCAGAGCTATAATAGTTTGTATTTAACCTATGTTCCTGCTCGTATCCTCTGAGTACCAATAGGCCAAGGATAAATTGTTCATCTTCAGAACAAGATAAGGTTATAGTGTGGGGCTAATGAACAATTAGGGTTTGAATGTGTGGTTGCCAGAATCTTATCAGCAGTTCTTATAAGATTTGGGCCCCAAATGGCAGTCATGGTTCTGTGAGATTTCTCATCTTGAAAGGTAGAAATTTTACAAGATCATCTGTTTGGAGATTTCCACCGTTTTGAGTCATGATGTCACAAACTGGCTGTTTTCACAAGATTTTAGCAACATCTGCCCCGGAACTGGAAAATAGGCTCTTTCTTGTTTTGGATCTTACTAGGAACAAAAAACAGCGGAGTTAGTTTGAATCTAAGGAATCTAATTCAAACTCCATAGAGGGAGTCACACAAAAGCATCCCAAGGTAGAATTTGCTCCTCTTTGTTGTAGGAGCATTCACAGGAAATTTTTAACATACATATATTTTAAGTCTTAAGCATTCTGAGTATTTTCCCATGCTACTATTTTATGGAAGAGAAAAGGGTGCTGGAATGTAGTTGGTACAACAGCCTTGCAGGCAACTAAAAATTTATGGTTTCTAAATATTTAGGAAAATAGCTTAGATTTTGGTGTGATTTTCCAGGATATCAGCAGCGCTTGTCACCAGATTGCTTTGCAAATCAAACAATTTATGAAGCCATGGAGAAAATAGCGTAATTGCTTATTATATTAAAAAAGACAGAATTTTCTCCTTTGCTGCAAAGATAATTGTTGTCACACCTCACTTTTGTCCTTAATCAGTTCTCAAGTCTTGGGCCAAGTCCTCAAACAGTGTACAATAAGAACATGCCAGATCTTTCAAAAGTCTGTTTTAAATCAACCAAAGTTAACATTACTTAATAGTTTGTCTTTATTAGATTCAGTTACCATTTTCAGGTGTGTTATAAGATACGTTATAGTGATATTGAAATGTATTGGGAAAAAAAATATTTTTTTTATTTTTTTGCAGAAATGCTATTGCAGGACTTCGTAAAATATCATTCCTCAGATTTTAAGTTATGCTTCACAGTATGCATAAAATAATGACTATTAGAATACTGCCAAGCTTTTATAAAATGCGTTTATCATTTCTTAATGTTATTTATTTGCCTTGTGTTTAGAATATTGCATGGGAAAGTTTATTTTGTGCATATACTTTTTATTTTACTAATATATTACAAGCCATATCTCAATGACCCCTGTACATTTTTCATGCTGTCTTACTCCCAATGGCCTCTGTGCATGTAAGTAACCTGTCAAGTGACAATGCCTCTTTATTTGCTTCTTACTGTTTCCTTTCAAATAACTCCTTTTCTTTATTAGCTAGTTGCACAGAAACATTAAAAGTTGTTTTTAAATGTGTCCCTGTATTCCTCATATCTTGTGTACAAAAAATCATTTTCCACTTGTGTATGGAAACCCTACAGTCATTAGGTAATCCCGTTCAGACCAAAGCATATCTTCTCCATGCTTCTAGTTTGTGGTTAAGACATGAATATGCACCATTTTTGTTCTTTGTTTGTGGTGTTTGTTGTTGATATGTATTTCAGTTCAGGAAGAATAAAGGCTAGATTTTTTTCCAGTGGGATGAGTTATTTGAGGGTTAGATAGTTAAAGTGGCAGAGACGGTTAGCACAAAATAGATATACCACTCTTCCTAATGTTGAATAAACTCGTTAGCTAATTTAAATGAATTCAAGTTACAGCAGAGGCATACTCCATCTTTGTAGGTTCTTGGAGTGAAGAAAAATATAGCCAGAACCTTCCTCTAAAAGTACATTTTAATATTTGGAGAAACTTTGAGGGAGATATTTTTCTTTAAATTGAATTTGGAAGGTTTTCTGACAGACTAACAAGTTTGCAAATCCATATATTTTCTAAGTTAAGAAGTCTTAAATAACTAAACTGACCAGTTTACAGTGTGACCAACAGTGTGTTGAAGTAGTTGTACAAAGGTTTCTAAGTACATTAAATGGATCTGAATTGCAAACTACATTACTGCAATGACTACTAGGATTCATTAAAGCCATAATATAGTAGGCTTCCTTCCTTTTTAAGACCAGGATTGTAATACTGGTAATTCTTATTAGAATGGATCCCCCTTCTTTTTCGTAATTGCTGATTGCCACAATCTTTATCTCTAAATTAAAGCATTCTTCTTTATAATTAGCAGCCTCCTGCCTCATTCCTTCATTAGAATTTTACTGAAATGATTGTGTTACCACAAATATTCTATTATTGGCTATAAGGAGGAACAGCATTATTTTAGTGGAGAAAACTTGATTTGACACACATACTGTACCTTGGCAATTGACAATGATCAGAATAGGCGCTGCAGAAAATATACATTGCAGTTAAATTAAGATTTTACTAAAATGAGATTTTTTTAAAAAAAATAAATATGCCCGCAATATGGTAGAGGTTCTTTCTTGTGCAGAAATGTCATCACTTTTTGTTGCAAATCTTCATTCAGTGTCAAAAGTTTTAAAAGCATGTGAATAAAAATAGCATGTGTTTGAAGAGAACTCTACTTATAATTAACATGGTAGTTGTTTAAAAAGAAAACCACAAAACCTAAATTCAAGCTACTTGCTTATGCATTTCTCATAATTCTCTGATAAAACATGATTACTAAAAGTAGCCTCTACCTTTAGTGTAAATAGATGTTCTCATATTGTATTAATGTTGGTCACTGTCTGTATACTTTATTTAGTACTGCTAATTTCCTAGGCATGCAAAAAATGTGATAGCATGCCATTTTAACTAGTTTTGATGATCTGCTGAATGCTGCATGAAATGACATGCAAGCTGTTCTGAGCCGTTCAATAGCTTTGAATGTTAGTACGTTTTTAACCATTTTTGTGGACTTAAAAATGAATGTTTTTATTAAACTTGCAACCATAAAATGTCTAATTAAAATACATTTCAGTATGGTCAGTTTATATTTTTTAGAAATATGGTTTTGGAATGTACATTTAATATTACTAAAATTACAGTTTGGCATAAATGAAAATCTATTTCTTAACTCACTTCATACACATTTTTCTCTTATCTTTCTATTTTGTGTTGTTTTAGTATTTGATCAATTAGATCTCGTCACGTATGAAGAAGTAGTAAAACTGCCAGCATTCAAAAGGAAAACACTAGTCTTACTAGGTAATTTTGAGTATACCGTATCATTCTAAACAGAACAGTAATTTTAACAGTATGTTTTGAATCTCTTAATGGTGATGAATATAAATTTCCTCTTCGTGTTGTGAATTAGGTGCACATGGTGTTGGAAGAAGACATATAAAAAATACACTCATCACAAAACACCCAGACAGATTTGCATACCCTATTCCACGTAAGTAGCAATGTTAAATATAGCACAAAATTATATGCATTACCTATATGATGATATGCCCAGTTCACTGTTGCATGTGTAATTGTACTCTGTTAAAGCTTAAGTATAAGTTAATGGTGGTTGAATCATAATACTGGGGAGGAGAAGGAGGATGTGGTATGGAAAAATACCATCAATTTTTGCACCTAAATATATACAGCATCCCTTTCATTTGGAACATTTTCATACTATTCACATAAAACCTTCCCCCAGATGTTTGGCATTTTAAGGTTTAAACCTAACAGTCACTTTATTCACATATATTATCTTTTAAGTATTTAGTTTATGTGTCGGATCAGTCAAGACAGGAGAAGGTCTTCAGGTCACAAAATTCCCATGAAAAGAAATGTAAATTGGATTTCGATTAAACATTCTATACATTTACCTTATTTAACTGTTTTACATTACTCTATACAGCCTTGAGGACTGTTACTTTAAGTTCCTGTAGAATTATCCAGAGCTGAGGTTAAGAGCAAAGCGCAGTTCATTTTACTGTTTGCAAATAAATTGTTACCAAAATCCCTGATTCTCCTTCATGACCTTGCTGCCACAGATCCCCACTATAGGATTTGCATGCCCTGCCGCAGGAGCCACAGAACCCTCTGCAGTGTAATTAACTACTGGGGAGCAAACATTTATTCCTCAAATTCAGCGTTCTGAGACCAGGGGCATAAACACCTCCACCAACTAGATGTCCCCAGTTCCACTCTCTTCATCGGTGTGAAGGGCCACAGAACCCAACAGATCCCCTTCATGGGTGCTCAGACATGACAGTGATGGTTGTGGCATAAGAACCTAGACAGATTTATACCTTGTTAGCTTTTTGTTTTATAATTAAGGTTAGACGAGTTGTAGTTATGGGAAGTTAGTTGTTTTTGTAGTTAATGGAGCCCTCGGTGTTAATTTTTAGAACCTGTCTGTGCTGGCGGACACAGAAAAATCATATGGGTTTAAGAAAAGTTCTTCTTTGCCCACAAAATCCTTGATTGTGTTGGTTACTCCCACTGCCTCAATTGCTTCCCCACTAAACTCCCTCTTAGAACCCCTTCGTTATGGCTTCCACCCTATGCTTTTCACTGAAGCCATTTTTACTAAGGTCACTAATGACCCTCTCATTGCCAATTTTACAGGGCTTCTCTCTCTCCCTGCTGCTTTCAGCAATCAGTTAATTCCTCTCTTACCACTCACTCTCCACCTGTGGCTTTTGGGATTCTGTTCGTATGCTTGTAATTTTCTGACTATTCAATAAGCCTCTCCCTGGGCAGCTCCTTTTTCTCTACACTGCAATCATGCTGTCATTCATGGCTCTATCTGAGGCCCCCTCCTTTTCTCCTATACGCATGCTCGCTCTCTCGCTCTGGCAAATTGATCCATGGTCATGGTTTAAACTACTATGTATATGGTTATGACTCCTAAAAATCCTTCTGTCACACTGTCTGGAGTGGTTCACAACCATGAGTGCCAGACTCAAGGCAGACTGTCAGAAAGCGGGCCAGACACCCCAACTGGTGGTATGTTCTGTAATTAGATTTCACCAACACAGTAGCAAATGTGAGCTTGTGGATCACTGTAAGTCTTACCATGGGGTCACCCTTGGCCACTCCAGTCTATCTTGCCACCCAGGCAAGCTGGACTTAGTGATAAATGGTCACGTACATCAAAAATCACAAAATATTCAGGTTGTTGCCAGTCCCAAGAGACCAGTCACTAGGGTTACCAGACAGCAAGTGTGAAAAATCGGGACGGGGTAATAGGAGCCAATATAAGAAAAAGACCCAAAAATCAGGAGTGTCCCTATAAAATCAGGACATCTGGTCACCCTACCAGTCACTTTACCCTCAGATCAATTTGCACCTTAGATCTCACAACAAAAACAACACTGGTAGCCAATTTTAGAGTGAACTAACTAAGGATTTATTAACTAGGAAAAAGAAACGAGAGAGTTATTTACAGGTTAGAGTAGGCAACATATAAGCACAAATGAGATACAATCTGTGGTTCTGAAAGGTGACAGAGATGTTGTAATCTGTCCACTGAATGTCTTTTAGGGCTAACCCAGCTTGACCCTGGGGATCTCTGTTCTTACTTCTTAGCTCCAGCCCTTGTGAGAGTCCAAACAGCAAAGAGAAAGCTATTTCTTCTTGTAAGCATCTTTATATGCACTTCCCCCAGAGTTCAAACCACTGGGATGATTGCTCCTGCACTTAACTTCATGGGTGGATTGAGCAGTCAACAAAGTTTTTGTCCTACATTGGCCCATTTAGTTTTGATAGTCCTTCTTGATGGGAAGGGGAGCCACTCTTCTTCCTGCCTAAGTTCACAAGTTCAAAGCAGGCATTTTTCCAATTATAAAACAAAACTTGCATATTTCTTATAGCATGGGATACAGCCATTATAAGTTACATTAATGTATTTAGCAACTTATGGACATCTTTACAAGTCTAACACCTACTTTGAACAATATTGACCTATGGGTGAGCTGATCTGGTTTCCAGTTATGAATTTCAGTACTCAGTTGACACCTACAGCCTTGGCAATTGCTAGCACCTGGTTTACCAGCGTCACGCTCTTCTCTCCCCACATTCCTTTGCCCAACAGCCCCTGGCAGCTGGGAGAAGCAATTGCAGTGAAAGTTCTGCACAGACCCTACAGCCCTGTGCTAGAGCAAGCTCAGTGGAGAATCTAGCTACCAAACTCTTCACACAGGCTCGGAAGAGAGGTGTTACTGTGATTTTTTCAGAGGCTTCTAACTTGGCCATATTTGGGTGAATTGTCATGAATACACCAAAAGACACATCCCTGACATTAGGGTGACCCCACCCACTGCCAAATTTCATGTCCCTGTTCCAAAGCATAGAGATATGAGAGCTTCTGATCTAAATGTTTGTTTTTAAATAAATAAATAAATAAAAATTAAAAGCAATGGAAAACAGGGTTGGGCAACCTTAACTACAGCTCCGTCTATAGTACCAAAGGATACAAGATTGAGGAAAGGGAACTAGAGGAGAGAGGAAGCGTGGGAGGATGAGAGGTGGTGAGGAAATTTTGGGAAGATGGGGCCAAGGCCTTACAGGTGGAGAGTCAGAATGATGCCTTGAAGCCCAAGATTAGATTGAGACAGGACAGGTAGGAGGGAGTGCACTGGAGACCTCTTTCAGAATTTATCAAGGTTTGAGGAGGGAATTGAAGGCAGACAAGAGTCACTGGGGGTTGAATATGCAAGTGTCTATCAGGAGGGTTTATTCACCAAGGACGGAGGAAGGCTTGGAGGATTTCAAAATCCCTTTCTCTTCTCTGTGCTTGAGGCCTACGCATAGTTGTGATACAAGCTCCAAAGTCAATTGAATTACTAGTGTCTTCTACCAAACTAGTCACCATTCTGTGCTAGCAATTATTCAGAAATGGGATGGGGACACACACCTTACAGAATGTCCTCTCCCTGCACCTTTGAAGTTTAAAAGAATCATTTAAAATAATAGATGGTTAATGTAATCCTTGGTTCAGCAAGTGAATAAAACTTTGAAAATATAAAAAATATAATCAAGATTTAGAACAGTTTGGGCAATGGGTTGTTACATGAATAACTATTACTAGGTCAACAAAAATTAAAATTTAGATTGTGTTCTTTTGCATTCCTTGACATTTCAGACACAACCAGACCTCCCAAGAAAGATGAAGAAAATGGAAAGAATTATTACTTTGTATCGCATGACCAAATGATGCAGGATATATCCAACAATGAATACTTGGAATATGGCAGCCATGAGGATGCAATGTATGGGACAAAACTGGAAACAATACGGAAGATCCATGAACAGGGACTAATTGCAATACTTGACGTAGAACCTCAGGTACTTATTGGAAATGTATAAAAATGCAAAGCTTATCAGAGACACCTGAATTTTATGTTGTTACATTCTATCGCCAGTCATTTTTTGACCTTAGAATTTAAGACATATAACTCATCATACATTTAATGTGAAAAGTTTTTAGTATGTGGGGCAATGGTTCCACACAGGGACTTCAGTTTATGAAATCATCTTCTACTGATCATTAGGGTAAAACTAAGAAGTAGAAATGAGCTCACCATTTGGTTTGGCAAGGGACCAGTACTGCTGTGAAAATCTGCTTACTGCACACTTTAATATAATAAGGGAAATTATTGTTACATTATTGTTCACTGCACTTTGCTGTCCATTGAAGCAGCTGATTGTCTGTGCCAGCCAGCTGTAACGTATTAATATGTTCAGCCCTAGATTTCACTTTGATAGCACACCCAGGAGGGAATTTTGTTCTGCATTGTCCTGACTGTCCCCTACTTCCCTGCTGTTACTGGGTCAGCAGTCTCAGAAGTAGCATTCTCTATCATCACTGATGCTATAGGAAGGTGTTGCCTATAGAATGGCTATAGCTGTATTTATTAATGTCTGTGTGTGTTATAATAGCATCAGTGAGTAGGTAAATTCACAAACTCAAAGAATATGAATACTTTATTCACAGTGTTGCAATTTTGATATAAAATCCTAAATGGAACATTTAGACTAATTTCCTTTGGAACCTCCCACGTTGATATGAATTTCAGTTGATGGCCGAGTATTTATATGTTTTATTTTTAGCTGTGGTGCCTTTGAATTCATATTCAAGCAGGTTAAAGGACATGGGGAAACAAGAGACCAGTCCTGAAATAACTTTCAGGAGCCAATTAAAAATATGAGCTGCTGAGCCCAGAAGACAAGTCTGACAGTTATTTTCCCTGGGTCATGACCTCTCTGCATTCTTTCTCACCAGCCATTGCTTTGGTTTGCAGGGCTCATCCCCCTGTGAGCAAAATTAACTAGTCGTGACCAATATTGTCTGTTTTCTCTACACTGGCTCTTCTCTTCTTTTGTGGCTGGATTCATGAGATCACAGGTTTGGTTCTGGACAGTGCAGTTGATGGACTTTGTTTCACCTAAGTGGAGACTTTCAGAACAAAAATAAGACGTCTGACTACATTGTATAATGCAACTCACCTAATTTGTTACAGTTATGGTAGTACTTGTCCATGAGCCCAGTTCTAGTTAATTACCTGTTTCTGTATTCCAGGTTCAGGTATTCTCAGTTCTGTGAGCTTCCCTGACTCATGTAACCATGTTTTTCTGTAGAAACAATGCATAACTGATGATATCTGAAAGTGGATTTCAAGCAGCAGAGAGGGACATAAACTCAGCTGGCTGTCAGGCTAGTTTTTAGAAAAGGACCTCTTTGTACTGCTTTGAAGTGGAATATAAGTGTCTTTCACTCTACATTCTGCCCAGACAGTTGAGATCAGCTAGGTTATGTTTGCTTGCTACCTACCTATCCCAAGTTTCAGTCTGGATCAAGCCAGGTGGAGGGACTCATTTGTGGAACTACCTATGTCACTCATAAATCATTACTGTTTGAGTCAGGTTAATCATAAGCATTGTCTTTACATTTCCCTTCTGCATAGAGGTAGCTTGGAGCTTCTCTAGCAGGGTGCTTGGTCTCAGTTTATGATTATTGAATTATTAGTATTTTCAGTGCCCTCACGTTTTGAAAGCTTCATAGTTTTCACATCAGAACATTTTTGCTTCAGCAAAAATAAAAATAAGTTTTTATCTGTAGGTTGAGCAATATTCGCAACCACAAAATGTTTTGTTATGATATTTTAGTCAGCGTTTACTATAAAGTACAATTTATATTTTGACCCATTTAGAATACCATAGCAAAAGTTTTTCTAGCTAATGCAAATTTTTCAGCATAAATATAAACTGATTTTTAGTGTTTTCTGTAGGAAAAATATCCTGCCTATGAAATCTTGGATGCTTTCAATACCATGGCAATTCTTTATGCTGATGAACTTACAATTTGGGCCCCAATCTTGCAAAGACTTAGTGGAGTAAATGGGACTGTAAACTTACGCATATCTGTAAGTCTTTCCAGGATCAGGGTCTTAGTTCTTAATATTTCTTGGTTATATTTTGAAACTGATCTAGAGTCTTGTTAGTTCTTCCCTCTGTTTGTATATTTAAACTTGTATCCTGTTGATTGATTTGTTCTTCTTCTCAAGTATTTAATGTTTTTTACGTAGGCACTGAAGGTCCTGAGAACTGCAGAGTTTGCTCCTTTTGTTGTTTTTATTGCTGCACCTACGATTACCCCAGGCATTAATGAGGTAAGGCTTATTACAGGTAAATGTTTTTATCAGGAGACACAATTAAAGGGATAATTCAGTATGTGAATAAGATCAACATTTTAACTGACCAGTTGTCTTTTATAGTGGGGTCAGAACACCACTGAAGTTAAGATTGAGATGATTTTACTGAATAACAGATGATTTTTCCTATGTTTAAATATAAACTTGAGCTGCAAGGATCCGTGCACTGTCACTACTAGGGCAGCACTTCATAGTACTCTTAGCTCTTCACATGACAACTTTAACATCAGCTGATACATAGATCAGTACTGATCATTTGATATCCTTTTAAAATATATTGTTCAGTTTTATTTCCTCCCTACCTAAAAGAATTGTTTCCAAAATCCTTGCTATGGCCATTGAGCCAACTAATTGGTCAGCTGTCCAAGAATTTCCATTTTCTGAGTCATTCAATGTACTTCACTCTTTCCTCCCCAAGTAGAAGGAGGAAGGAAGCTGCTACTAAGTTTCATCTTTGAGAAAAGAAATCCCAAAGCTATATACCAGAAACTGGCTTATTAAATTCAAATAACATTGTGATGCTCGGGATTGTGAACAAAAATGGAACGGATACCTGCTTGTGAGAAAATGTTAAGTGTTCATGTTCAAAGAGAGTTTATGTAAGGATTTCTCAGGATTTAGCTTAAACCAGAACAAACAAAACATTTATAACCAGTTCCTTCCTTTTTTTTCACTCTAGAAAGGTGTTAAATGTATCTGAATAAGAACTTTCTCTTTGTAGCAAATCCCTCTTCCATCTCTTTGATCCTGCAGGGAAGTGATAATCCTGTGTTTGTAGCAACAGTTGGCTTCCCCAGACATAATGTGTGTAATAACACAAATATAGAATTAGGACTTCACTACAGATTCTTGCAGATAAATGATGGGCCATAAAGGATAAAGATGTTCAAACACAAATACCATAAATAATTAGTAAAATGGCAAGAAAATTATGAAAAAAAAAAAGGAAAACAAAACCTTTTTGTTTTTCAAGTGTTAAGTTACCCAAACACGGAAATGAAGATGTCTCAGAACATTCTGATTTTAGCTATATTAAAATGATGTAGTGATCATTCCTCTGAAACATTGCTGATGTTATCATTTACTGTAAATTTATATGGACAAATATTAAAATGCTGCATCTTAGTCCCCTGTAATGGTAGATATTCTTTTGCACAGCAGATTGCATAACTGTTTAGGGCGGGGAGCTCAAGAGCGCAAGAATAGGTCCTGGATTGTTATGCAACTTTTCTGATTATTTTAGCTGGAGCTGTTGTACAACTCACTGTAAATGCACAAAAGCCCCTGAAGATCTTCAGTACTATTTTTGCCTTTTAAAAAAAAATCCATGTGTCTTTTGGCCCAAAGGTATTACAGAATTATCTGATTGTTCCAATGTGTTGTTTCAAATCTCCTACTCTGAAATACCAGTGGTACTTCTCTTTTGACCATTCAGAAGTTCATGTTGTAGAATGTGAGATGGGGGAGAACTGGGAGGGTTAATATGAGAAAGTAAATTGCTGTTTGGGGATGTACTGAGCTACAGTGTGAGCACATGCAAGATTGGGCTTTTTTTCCTTCATTGGGATAGAAGACGTAGGGGAAGTTAAACCAAAAAAGGTTTAGGGTTCAAATATTTAGCCTCATTATTATGCTCTTGTGCTGTGTTTAGTTTTTATGGCCCAGATCCTGCAATTTGATCTGTGTGGCATAAAAATTCATCCAGGTGGACTCTGTTGCAAAATCGGAATCATGCTTTAATGTTTTGTATATTTGCTAAAACTGTCACTGTCTGTGAACCACTAACACTCACTTTAAAAAACAATAAGAGTGGACACTAATGCAATCTGGGTCCTACTCACCTGGATCTATTGTGCTGCATGAGAGGGAATGGAATATATACAGAAGCTGTGGTATGATGAGTCTCAGCAAACTGGGTTTTTGTGTGCATACTTCATATTTCTCATTCATTTTTACTTTTACAAAAGATTCATTTGCATAAAGAATAGCCCTTTCTCTTGACCTGTTTATCCTGCTTTGTTTCATTTTTGCAAACACATCTGTAAATGACTGTCTTTTTTCCTTATGTTTTTTCTTGAATTATCATCTTTGCCTTTCTTTTCATTTTCCTGCGTTCGTATTCATTTTACATAGCTGCCAAAATGGTGCAGAAAATTGCCTGTAAGTACCGGCTAGAACCTGATAAGATGCAATCCTAATTATTTTAATAGATTTAGAACGTAGACATCCTTGTTCCCACTCAACATTACTTTTGCCATTAGAATAAAAGTATAAAGTAATAAAGACCTCAGACATCTGTGCTAAAGCTCATTCAAATGAAAGGATTATTCACTGGCAAAAAGTTAAAAGGATAGCCTTAAAAACAAGTGAACCCAGAGACTTTTATTCCTACTCTAGGAAATGCACATTATGACTTTGTGATTAACACGGTTCAAACAGCCTTATCCTGCAATGCACGGTTGAGCCATTTTAACCGACTGTAGAATGCATGTGCAGTATCTCCAATTTACAGGGATCCCACTGTGACTGAACAAAGACACAAAATACAGTGCCTTTCTGGGTAAATATTGCATGGTTCTGGTGGTTTTATGAAGCACAAAGCCAAATGCTTGCTGTCGTCAACCACAAAACATGTAGTAATCCCCAGAAATGCATGGCCTGAAATGCGTTACTGCCTGTTAAAAATACAAATTTTAGAGATTTCAAATGTCCTTGCAGATCTCTAGTTTTAAAATTTTAATTTAAAAACAAAAAATGATACCCGGGCTGGTTGCCAAGCTAACCTTCACTATGTAAAGAGAGGTCTTAATGGGATGTCAGCTTTGAAGCCTGATTATGGCCACTTACATGCTAAGTGACATAAATCCTTTAACTGCTAATGACCTTACCAGAAACATTTAGCGAAAGCTGTTATCCAGTGTGGCTATATATATATATATCTTGCGTTCTGATATTCAGGTTTTTTTTAAAAGACAAGTGCACAAATAGTGCTGTAAATTTGGACTATGCAGATCAGAGATAATTCTGTCATATATTCAAATTAGAGGTGGGCCCAAACCAAAAACCTTGATCTGGCTCCTCCTCCCCAAACTTTGAGGAAGTTTGGACCCACTTCAGAATTTTGCAGCTCAGGCCAATCCTTAATTCAATAATGTAAAAGACTTACTATTGTCCTCAAGAATGTAGGGGAAAAAGTACTCCTGGGGGAATTCTGCATCACTGCACATGTGCAGAATTCATGTCCCCCACAGATTTCTTTTCTTCCCTGCAGAAAAATGACTTCTGACAGGGAAGCAAAGGGAATCTGCAAAAGCAATCATCCTCCCCTCCCCAGCAGAGCAGGCAGATTGGTTCGGGCACCTGGAGCAGCCAGCAGAGATGTAAATCACTGACAAGGCAGGGGGGCTGTAGAGTCATGTGTGTGAAAGAGAGAGACACTCTGTCTCTCTCGCTTGCTATTGCATCATGCTTGGCTTGGAGGGGCAGGGCTTCAGGGTGTTTCTGAGGAGGTAGGCATGGGACAGGCACTGTCCCATCAGGCAGAGCAGAATGTAGCAGCCTGCCTGCTTAGTGAATTGTTCCCATTCTCTTTGTGAATTCCCCCAGGAGTATAAAACAAGTGTAAATGTTTAATAGCTCCTTTACATTGCCAGAGTGGTGTAAAGGACAGTATGGCCTTATAAATGCTTATGGTGCTTTAGAGATTAGAACTAGTCTAAATTTTTGGACCGAAAAAATTTCCTATCAGAATGTGCTCAATAAAGTGTTTCCTACTGACCTTTCTGGAGATGGTCAGTAGTCAATATAAATTGTGAGTTTGATTCTCCAGCCTTCACTTACTCTTCAGTTGCCTATGTTGTAACACTGAGCGTATGGCTGCATATGTTTGTTGACTAATAACTAGAAATAAAGGGTCAAACCTAGTTACATTACTGTTAGGCAAGGGGGTTTGGGAATTTCCTCCCATGCTCCCCACTTCAATTCTCCATCCATTGTATTGTAGTTGAAATAAATTACCGAAATAAATTGAAACCAAAGTGATTATATTACATTATTTTGACAAATAAAATATGCAGAATTTTATAATATTGTGCCTAGAATTTTTAATTTTTTGCTGCAGAATTTTTAATTTTTTGGCACAGAATTCCCCCAGGAGTAGGTAGAAGTAACATTTTACATTTCCATGGGGGTAAGTGTAAGTAGTGTAGGTCTCCCAAAATGCAGTCTCCTTAGTTGTCTATAAAATATTACTTAGGAACAACGACGACAGTTAAATGTTATAATCTAATAGATATTTTTGAAATACCCTCTTTGTTTTTGCAAAATCTAGGGCCAGAGCCAAGTAGAAGTAAAGATTTGAGAACAACTCTTCTCATTCTTTTCCTATTTTCTTTTCCTCATTTTCTTTTCCTTTTACAGATTCCCTGCAGATTTCTATTGTCTGTCCTAATTTATCATTATTAAATAGGAAGTGTAAATAAAAAAGTTTATATCCATAAATTTATTGCGTATTGCTGACACAGGCATGAAACTGTCTGTGAAAACCTACATTTGTCTCCCAAGTTCTAAAACCTTTTATATTCTGACATACAGTATTAGTCCAGTGGCTTCAGGTTTATTATACTCATTTGAAATATACAGTGTCCAGTACGTTATATTTTTAATAACATTGAGGTTACAGACATAAAATTAATTAGATATCTTGAAAGTGCAAAAAAAAAGTAGCACTTGTACAAATATAATTTTTCACTTTGTAGATCAAACACAAGGGGTCAGATCCTTAGCTGATAGAAATCATTGACAGGTTTTAGAGTAGCAGCCATGTTAGTCTGTGTCGGCAAAAAGAAAAGGAGTACTTATGGCACCTTAGAGACTAACAAGTTTATTTGAGTATAAGCTTATGCGCTAATAAATGTGTTGGTCTCTAAGGTGCCACAAGTACTCCTTTTCTTTTTGCAGAAATCATTGGAGCTCTGTTGAAGTCAGTTGAGCTATGGTAATTTATGATAGATGAGGAATTTGCCATGGTTGCTGTTATTTTAGGGGAATGTCCCAGTGGTGTATTTAGCACAATCTAAGGTCTCTCTTTATCAGTAGTTGACTTGAGAATAGCATAGGACAAATCTGCACATATCATTGTTTTTCACAGAAGCCTCATGTGCTTGTTTGGATGCATAATACTCCTTAAAAGGACATTCTCTGTACACGTCTGTGTGAGGAGCACTTGGCTACATTTATGTTTGAATGTAGTTTTCAAATATGGAGAGAGTGAGTCACCTTCTGTTGACTACTGGGGACTGTACAGTTTGATATGCTTCAGGAAAGCAGCAACTCCTATCAGGATCTAGAATTGTACTCAAGGAAATGGTTAGTTTCATGGTACAGGAAAGGAAAAGTGCCTCATTCCAGTTTTCTCCCACTGAATGCTGATTTTCGGATGCCCCAAAAGGTGCAGCTTCCACATCTTTTTTTATACAGTGCAATCCCAGATACTTGGTCAGTTGAAGAAAGGGAACCCAGTTGACCTCGTAATATGAAGACTCTGGAAATCAAATGTTGTGACCCATATAAGTTCAAGTAAAAAGACCACTCAGTGCTGCTCTGTGCTTTATAGCACAGGAGTGCTGGGCTGCAACTCTTGGTACATAGAGAACTGAACCATGGCTAATTGAACTGGTGGGATAACACCAGGGTAGGTTCTAACAATGCAGCGTGACCACACTGGCCATATTGTTTGGGGAGTAGTTTTGTCCCATTTCCATATTGCACTGTGCAATAACATTTCATTTGCACTGCCTCCTGGGCACCTATTCCACAGTTCCTAGAAGCAGTGGCTTGTGGGAGATTTCAGATGATCTTCTAGTATCCCTAGGGAATTGTGAGAAGAGAGTTTAAACTCCCATCATTCATTCTCACCACAGAACCGAGGCAGCAGGCGGAGGGAGAGAGTCATCCATAGAACAAGCCCCCTGCAACCCTGCTCCATTTGGAAGCCCAGAATGTGAGCAGTGCTGGCCTTGGAGGAGCATGGCAGGAGCACCCACAAAATATGATTCCAAAGGCCATATATGATAACCTGGCCTCAATTTAGGGCAGGTTCCCGAGACAACTCCCAGAAGAGGTGGAGGTGGTAAAACTGGTGCAGCTATTCTTGGTGGGTTTGAATTGCACCAGTAGAATTTAGAATTAGAATACAGTCTCGATAGACCATAAGATGTTAGAAGAGGGTTATAATGAAAGAGAAATTAGAAAGTAATAGAGTGAGAATTTCCTAAGACTGTCCACAGTAAATATTTATTAAAGTAAAAGGAAGTGAAACTCGAAGACTGATGCTGAGTAGTAATAGACATTACAGAAATTGTCCAAAAAGAGCTGAAACTTGAAAATTCATCCTGTCATGCTTCCCATATCGATGTCTGGATAGATGCCAAACAGCTTGTATTTGTCAACTGGATATGTTTTCATTCATGAACTGACACTCTTTCCATGTTTGTACTGGTTCTTACTTTTATTTTTTGTAATCCTTATGCGCTAGCCCATGTCTGTTTAACCCTTCCCACAAATTAGATAAGTGTCCTGATGTGTCTTGAGTAACCTCCGTTGATGGATTATGATTTTGTGTAAAGTTACAAGGATGAGGCAAGTTACAATTTCTTCCTTGTAACATGCATGGAATTCGACGTTATGTAGGGGGCATAAGTCATTCATGAATCTTTAGATTAGGTTTTATTTTTGCTGTTTCCTTCTCCGTAACCAACAAACAGAAAACTGAACAAAAGAATCTAATACATCTCTCTTGCTTTCTTTTCCAATCATTGTGCAGGATGAATCTCTTCAGCGCCTGCAAAAGGAATCTGAAATCTTACAGAGAACATATGCACACTACTTTGATCTAACAATTATCAACAATGAAATTGATGAAACAATCAGGCATTTGGAGGAAGCCATTGAGCTTGTTTGTACAGCATCACAGTGGGTTCCAGTCTCCTGGGTCTATTAGGCCTTTCACCAGATAACTGAAGAATTTTATCAATACTGGGAACCACCTCATACATGGAAAACCTCTTTGTTATTGACCTTGTGTCAACAGATCTTGGCCCCTAGAGACTACCTAGATGTAGTGTGACCTAAATTTATAATTATTGTCATGTCCTAATAGATAGGAGGAGAAAAAAAATTAAACACTAATTTAAAGAGACAGTATCTTTTTTTAATCAGTTCTCCTAAACTTTAATAAAATGTATGTTTCAATATATGTATTATTCAATCCTTTGGAATGTTATATTTTTGGAAATCATAGCTTTTTATTTCAAAGGCCCCTGAAAACTGCACAAAATAGATGCTGCTTTCTATAATCTATTTTAATAATAATAAATGATTCTGTTACCTTAACTTGGGGGTGGAACACTACATTCTGTTTAGAGTCTGATTTTATGGATTGGGATAACTTGCTTTCCTTTATTTATTTGAAATAATTAGTCTAGTGATTACAAAACAAATTCATAAATTTTAAAGGCCTTTCTTTGCTCCTTTTTTTTAGAATAGTACTTTTATGTAACATCCAGATAATGTGATACTGTCTCTTTGAAGAACTCTGTAAACCTTTTAGAGATTTGAAATTGGGTCTTGACCCTTAATGCATGTGGACAGTCGCAAGCGTTCATGCCGTTGGTGTATCTGTGTTGAAAAAAAAACCTGTAATCTACAGCAAAATACATTCCGTTCTTGGGAAAACGTACCCAAGGGAATAAAATAAAATATTATTATGACTAAGTTGTAAACCTATGCACATCCCTTGCATTTTGGGCAACTTTATAAAAAAACTGATTTTTATTAATAATAATCATGTAGTGAAATGTGTTTGTAATTTTGTCTCAATTTAATTTGTTGTAAGGTGGGCGGGGGAAATTACTGGTTTCACCATTTCAGATCTGTGTTGTCTGAGAGTATTAACGTTTTAATTAAGTTTAAGCAAAGAAATGCTGATTTTTAATATGTATGTAATTGTTTAAAAAATGCACACATTTTAAGAGAAAATCCTGTGCAATGAAGAAACCAGTTTAGGCAATGCGATAAACTGGCTATTCCAAAAGACTCATCTACAACAGCCCTGTAAATTCCTTAAAAATGGTAACTGACTCTACAGTCTGACCAATTTTTTTTATTTTAAATATACTTCCTTTTATGTGTTCAACAATTAAATGCCTTTGGGTCCTTCATTTCATCATAGATTTCTTCAAGTAGTTCTGAAAACAGTCAGCTCACTCTTAGATTTTAAGAAATCTTTCTTGACCATACTTAAATTAATCAAAGGCTCTGATGTGAATTCAAGTCTATCATGGGACTCTGCTGAGCACATAAACTTCATAAACACAGCTTGACCAATTTATGAGCAAGAGCAAAGCCCAAGAAAGCAAATTCAGCCATGTATTCACTTCAGAGCTCTGTGGTTTCTGTTTCGTCATCTCATTCCCCTTGGCCTGCGTGGTTTACATTTCCTCTTAAAGCAGCTGAGCTAAATTGAGCATCATCACCACAATTCATGACATCATAATCTACCTGGTCACAGGTGACAGACATATGATGATCCAGAGTCTTTCTCCTAAGAACTCAGTTGTCTGTTTTATTGTATAACATGAACTTTAACTTGTGTGTTAAATTATAACATGGCCATGAAAGGATTATCCTCAAAGTTAAAATGTGATTGACCTGCAGATTGTTTCAACTGCTTGTGAACGCTGCATATAATCAAGGTATGTTCTCACTGTAAAACCTTTTCTCAAGAGACTAAAAGCTTTTAAAGCATATAGGATGATACTGTCCTTCCTCCTGCCCCCTGCAGCACAGACCATGCTGATTCTGCTCTCTTTTCTCCTTGTAAAGTCCTTAGACAGCAACAGAGTATCTTAGGGTCCACCAACACTTCAGATACAGCTTGATGAGCCAGGTTGCAACATGGCTATTCTGTGAACCAGTCACAACACAGTTCCAGTCTGTAGTGTAGATGAAACCTTGATCCAAGGCTTTACCTCGGTTACAGGACCCATCTACAATATACACTAGAATTGTGTTATGTCCCGGTCACAGAATAAACATTTTGTAATTGAGTCCTTTGACTTAGTTATATTTGTAACGTTTGTATATAGGCTGTTGGAAATCTGCTAACAAAAAGGTTCTTATGGACCCTCACCTATGTAGCCCCAACAAAAGTGTGACATCGATTGTTTAACAAGGGATAGCAAAAAGTGTATTGTTGGAAGTTGTTCATCCACTGTGGCCTTAGCATTTCCAGAATGTTTTAAAAATAGACTGTGACCCTGGTAGTAAGTGAAAATCCAGAAACAATCGTCAGCATTCACTAGTGCAGTAACACTGTAATTACGGTCACATTTGAGCAGACATTCTTGCAGACCAGCTCTTCATATAGCGACACTAGCCACAGCTCAGCTCAGTGCTAGGTCAGGACACTCTCAGTCTACCTATATGCCTGATAAAGCACGAAGATGAGCAGACTAAACAAAATGCAACCAGGAAGCATTCCTGTTCTTAGAAACACAAGTCTTATTCTGTGGTAAGTATATCTCTGACTTCATTGACACCTTCTTTATCTTCAATGTTTGTAAAGTTAAACAGGTATTTGTACAGTAACGTGTATGCTATTTAGGCCATAATCCACCAGAAGGAAAATTGGACTAAGCAGGACATTCTGGTTCTGTCAATTTGAATTACTTGGAGATTCTTTACAACCAGCCTCCTAGAAAGAGAAATCTGCTACTTTACATATTATTAATAAGCAGTGATTTAATGTAATTGACTTGTGGGAGGGAAGAAAGTGGAGTCCCTCATTTAGGCAGTGCTATACAGTAGTCTCTGTCTCAGTAAACAGATCTTTGGATAGATTTGTTTCTTGATGCAATATGTCCAACCGAGATCAGCCTACCTTTAAGGAATTCTAGATCAGATCTAGATGCCTTCTCTGCTCCATTTATGCCACTCACATGGCAGAAAGAGCCGAAAGCTGCCATAGCTACCCAGCTGAGGGTTTCCCTGGTATGGGGAAGACAAACAGGTATAGAACTAGTGGTGAGGGGATGCAGCTCATTGTGTTTCAGCTGTCCCCAGCTGAAGGGTGGCCCCTGACATTATGTCTACACTGGCGGGTGCGGGGACGGAATTGCAGCAGTGAGTCTCAGAGCCTGTGTGTACAGACTTGGACTCACGCTATGACACTAAAAATAGCCAAGTAAACATTCCCGCTTCAGCTCTGAAATTCTGGGAGGCAGTGGATTCAGAGCCCGAAGATGTTTTACCTTATGTGGTTATCCTTACGTAGAAAGAAATCCACCCCTTCCCCCAGTTTCAGAGCCCCAGCCCTAGCGGGAATGTCTACATGGCTATTTTTAGGGCTGTAGCATGAGCCCAAGTCTGTATACCTAGGGTCTGAGTCTCACTACCCCGTGTGTTTTTTTTTGCAGAGTAGACATACCCTTAGGGACTGTAGCCAGCCAACCTAACTTAAAGCAGACATTAGGCTGCTCTAAATTGTGTTGGGACTGACTCAGAAGTGGCCCTGGAATAAGAGAGTTGTACCAGTCTTTGGCTCCAAGTCTTTATCATTCTTTAAGTTGCTTGTGCACTGGGGCTCTTAGCATCAGAGAGTTTATTAAGTAAATTTGATCCTTCCAGTATGCGGCATCTTCCATCTGCCTCTTGCCTGTGGAGTTAGAAGTTGTAGGATTCTCTATTAAATGTTCTTTTAACATGTTTCCATTTCCTTCATAAAAAGAGAGAACCCTTGTTGTTTTATGTTTCAGGTGATAAGATTATAGAATTGTAGCAGTAGCCAGTTAGGAAGTTGTGGCAACTATACACGTACAGCTTTTTAATAGCAGAAGGACGTCTCCTGTTCCCTTCCCCTCTAGATTTAGTCCTCGGACATGGGGTGGGTTTTTTGGTCAAGAAAGATGCATGGCCATATTCTCTTAACTTCAGAGATCAGTAGCTACCTTGCACATTTAGCAGTGTGTTTTAACCTAGGAGATTTAAAATATTTGCTCCATTTTAATGCTTCTCAGATATGTTTCGTCATTATTAAAAATGAAAGGTGTGTCCTCTAAATTTCACCTTAAATATGGCTACTAAAAATCACAATAGGAAAAATACTTACATATGCAGGCTGTAACTTATTATTTATTTTCCATTCTTTGCTCAATGAAAACTGAAAACCACCTTACTGGAAGCTGAATATTGGGAAAAGTTGCTGAACATAAAGTTGACCTTTCAAAATGTAGATAAAAATATCCAGTCCAAGCACTTTGTGGTCTTGCTCTACTCTACTAAGATTAGGCCTAGCTGCTCTTATTTAAGGCAGTTAAAACCTGGATCTAAGCAGTAACATGTTTGATATACAAGATTTTCTAGAGAACACAGAAAACCTACAAAACCTTTCTAATGAATTCTAGATGAATTAGAAGTAAAATATACTGCAACTCTGCTGCTTACAAAATATTTTCTTAGGTCCAGTCAAGTAGGTATAATGGGTCTGGTATGTGTGTGGTTCTGCAGCGTGGAGTCGGGAGTGGCTTAGCTAATGTGGGCATGAGCCAGGATATGGGACACATGCAGTGCAGACCTACCCTGAGGGTTGCTTCACATAATAGCACTCAGACACCAGGGTGGTGGGCGCATTAGATTAACTAAGGGAGAACAGTTTTTTTCCCAATATTATATAGAAATATTCCAAGCAGGTTACAAACATAATTCTTGACATTTTTTCTTCTAGCCTTCAATTAAGTACTATTAGTGCACCCGGCAACAATTTTTGCTTTCTGTTCTACTCCAATCCTTTGTAAGAGGGGTTAGAGTGCTGAGACAAGGAAAGAAGCTTTTGACCTCTGATGATCTAGCCTTGGTGTTAAAGGCTTTTCTAGCTCATTTCCCAAGCCTGTACATTACAGAGAATTTTAGTTCTTACCATGGAAGGATGTTTCACTTAGCAGTAACCTCAGCCAGGCATGCTGGGGAGTTACCAGCATTAATCAGAAATAGCCTTTTCTTAGTTTTATGAAATGTAGTTTTCTTAATCCTCTAGTTCTAGAAAGAAATAAGATTTTTTTTTCCCATGCCGTATCAATTACTGGCCACTGATACAGGGAAACCAATGCCATGGCAGTAAGTGTCTGTATTTCAGCAGTGCTGATGTAAGTGCTGGACACCCCCCTGGCTTGAAGTGGTTTCAATCATATACAGGGTTTCAGTTTGGTTCAATGGGTCTCAGCGCCCCCACTATACAAATTGTTCTCAGACCCCTGAGTGCTGAGCTGCCCCAATTCCAACTGCAGTCACTGGGAGCTGTGGGTGCTCAGCACCTCTGAATGGCTGGCCCCGAAATGTGATGTCCTCTTTCCTTAAAGTTGTCTGTTTCTTTTGGAGATGAGAGAGAAGGAAGAGATCCACCAGATATGCTAGGTGAGCCCAGAGGGTGTATTCATGTTGAACCAGCGGTTAGTATTGTTCAAGAGAATGATCTAGGTGCATCTTCTCATGGAACATTGTCATAATGGTTTGTGTTTGGTATTAGCGAAGTATGGCAGTTGCAAAGTTAACATGTCCCTGGCAAGTAACCATCACTAATTTTCTCACCAGTGCAGAGGAAATAAGCCAAAGGAAATGAAGGAGCTGGTTTGTGTTTAAGTGTGACTCACCTTTAACTTCAGACTGAAGGAGCCTTCACTTTTACTGCTTTTAATTAAATAGTCCAGGATAGTGAGGTGAGAGTCTCTTAAGCAGGAGGGGAAAACATGGTCTCTGTGCGGCAGGAGCTACGTTGGGTATGTCTACACTGGGGGGAAAAAAGTGTGTTCTTAAGTGAGCTAAACCATGTTAACTACCTCAGGTTAAAATAGTGGAGATGTGGCAACTCGGCTGTTAACTCTGGTTAGCGGGTACAAGGGAAACTGGGGTTGAACCTTAGCTGTTAACCCAAGCTAAAAGCTGAGTTGCTGTGTCTTCACTGCTATTTTAATACATTAGCCACCACAGGTTAGCTAACCCAAGTTAAGAACACGCCTTTTTTTTTTTTTTTTTTTTTTTTGCAGTGTAGATGCACCCTTAGAGCCAGGGATGCCACCACAGGGAGTGCCCACCTTTTTAAAAAGATACACAATTTGAGGGATTTGTGGTTTAAATTATCTTCTGAAAGGTCACCTGTGACCAGGACAGCTGTGGATTGTTTTTTGGGTGTGGGAGGGAAAGGTTGACATGCTAAAGTAGCACAATTACCTTGTACTAATACCAGGATATCCTGTTTGTTTAATTGTGGTGTGGAAACATCACAATTGCAAACCTGATTCTAGGATTTGTTTTTCATAAAATGTTCCCATCCCCCCATTACTGCCTTTTTATAAAAACAAAAAAAAACAGTTTTTTGGAAGTATTGTCTCCATGATAAGAGGGAGAGTTGGGGATATTGTAAATTGCACCATATCCAATTTAAGTAGCAGAGCAGTGTATTCATGTACAGTGACACTGGTATTTGGAGGTTGTCCTTTACCACCAGAACTATGGAGGATTTTAAAAGCTTCAGATTCTTCATACACCTCCGGCTTTCTCCTAAATGTGTATCTATGTATGTGCCTTTGGAACACCTGAGCTGGTGGCTGTTCCTCTGCCCGCTTGCCAGAATAAGTATAAAACTGATGTAATGACTAAGTGTCTGAAGCATAAGTAAATGAGTCAATGAAGCACTCTATGAAGTTATCCATTGCATGGAGGGGATTAGAGAAACTCCACATTATTTATAGACTGAACATAGGAGACTGAACATTGGAAACTTTAGAAATGGGCTTTTGTCATTTCAGAGTTGGAGAAAATAATCCATAAATACAATGTATAAAAGGCAGAAAGGACATTTGTCTAAGCAGCTGGCTCAAGATAATTCAGTTATGAGATGATCCCTAAAATAGTATGTAAATACGTTTTTTGCTCTTTCCACTGCAGATGTAAGCCGGTGTCTAATTCAAGCACACTGAGGGTTTCCTAGGACTCACCTGGAGGAAGAGGGGAGAAATATCTTCCTCATTCTCTCTCCTGCTGCCAAAAAATAGTTCATTGTTGTTCATTAGAACAACACTGCTGTAGAAGAGTGTCTGTCACCCTGTTAATGCTGAGTTCTGTTTCTGGAGGGTTTTAATATCTCTGCCAAATCATAACCTGATGTGACAATTTGGGGATTTCTCTGTTCTAGAGCAGTTAATTTTATTTTTACAGTATGTAAACTAATGTAGCCTTAATTATGCTGATTTCTGAAGGACAGCAGGAAAGTGTTCCAACTCTCCTGTACATGATCATATGCCACACAGTGAACTCAGTGACTCTCTTTTTTTTAAATGTTGTTTTTGCAGACACCTAAGGCAGCCTGGTCTTAACCCACTGAAGCCAACGGAAAGATCAGTAGGCTTTGGATCAGGCCCTTAATCCTGTGTTTGTACTGGTGCCTATTCATGTTTTTATTTACTTATTTTTCTGATTGCTCAGGCAGTTAGTTTGAAAAATGGCTTCTGCGGAAATGCAGTAATTCACTTTTCATAGTTGTTTGTTCCAGCTGTGCGTTCCATCTTTGCCATGGTTTGAGTGCTGTACAAATCTTGACATTGTATGGAATTCGCATACTTCACTTTACCTCAGTAGGGATCTTTCAGAATTGTCAAGTGGGTCAAATCCTTCTCGCCAGACACACACAAGCTGCCGTGCGACTCCAGATGTGAGTCCAGCCTGAAGGGTTTAGCGAAGGGCATCGCTACTTATTAGAGTTTTGCAGGGCAATAAATGATATTCCATGCATTCTATTCTAGCTGCTGAGAATCCCAGCAAATGAAGCCAAGTGCACTAGTTGTGATTTGTTATATGTCGAAATTGTGCTTAGCTCTGTTCCAGACACAGGAGAATTAAGTTCCTGCCCCAAGGAAATTATAATCTTACGGCCTACATCTGAAAATCCAGGTTCATGTGAGCAGTCCTATTGAAGGAACTAGTTGCATAAGTAAAGACTATTAAGGCAGGTAAGAATTTGCAGGATCTGGCCCTAAATATGTAATAATAGGTAGAATATGGTGTAATGGCCGGGCAAAAATGTGAAGCTCTAACTGCAACAAAAAAAAAACTTGGTTAAAATAAAATTAAACATCTGTCTAGGTAAGGCACAACCTCGGTGACTATAGTTGTGTTCTGTGACTCAGCCCAGAGAGCCAGGCAGTGTTTAGGCTGCAGCTTTAACTCTGAATTTCCTTGCCTTTAATGGTTTGACAGTCCCTGAACCTTACGTAAACAGTCTGCAGCGTGCGGTGGAGATGTCTGATGTTCACTCCCCGCCAGAGCTGGACTGATAGTGTGTCTGCAAAGTAGAGAGGATATATTGGTATTAATCCAACCAACAGAAAAGTGGGCTGCCTGTGGAGAACAGAAAGTATGCAATGGTCCTGCTGACAGGGCACTGGTCAGGAGACCTGGACTCTGTTCTTGGCGCTCCCACTGATCTGCTGTGGTGAACCTGGGTAAGTCACGTCACCCCTCTGTGCCACTGTTTCCTCTCACATCTATTGTCTGTCTTGTCTATTTAGATTTAAGCTATTTGGGTCAGGGTCTGTCCCTCACTGTGTGTTTGTATGCCACCTAGCACAATGGGGCTCTGATCTCAGTTGGGACCATTGAGTGCTACTTGAATACAAATAATACTTCTGCTGCTTAAAATTGCCCACTAGGCTGAATGACCCTGAAAATGGGCCTCTGGGTGAAAGTCTGAAGAATGGGGAGGGTGATTTAGGGTTTATGATGTATTCTTTCTGTAACAGTAACATCTCAAGGCTCTGATCAGGATTGAATTAGGTGCTGCACAAACACAGAGGAAGACATGATCCCTGCCCGGAAGAGCTAAGTCTAAAAGAAGTGTAGAACATTACACCTGTTTGCTTGCAGTAATTGGTTTGAAGAGTACCCAGAAGTTACCTACTACAGGACAGGCCCAACAAAGAAAATAACAGAATGCCACTAGCCATCCCCTTCAGCCCCCAACTAAAACCTGTCCAGCACATCATCAAGGATCTACAACCTATCCTGAAGGATGACCCACCACTCTCACAGATCTTGGGAGACAGGCCAGTCCTTGCTTATAGACAGCCCCCCAACCTGAAGCAAATACCAGCAACCACACACCACACAATAGAACCACTAAACCTGTCCTTGCAACAAAGCCCGTTGCCATCTGTGTCCAAATATCTATTCAGGGGACACCATCATAGAGCCTAATCACATCAGTCACACTATCAGAGGCTTGTTCACCTGCACATCCACCAATGTGATATATGCCATCATGTGCCAGCAATGCCCCTCTGCCATGTACATTGGTCAAACTGGACAGTCTCTATGTAAAAGAATAAATGGACACAAATCAGATGTCAAGAATTATAACATTCAAAAACCAGTCTGAACACTTCAATCTCTTTGGTCGCTTGATTACAGTTCTAAAAGTGGCAATTCTTCAACAAAAAAACTTCAAAAACAGACTCCGAGAGACTGCTGAATTGGAATTAATTTGCAAAGTGGATACAATTAACTTAGGTTTGAATAAAGACTGGGAGTGGATAGGTCATTACACAAAGTAAAACTATTTCCCCATGTTTATTCCCCCCGCCCCCTCTGTTCCTCAGACGTTCTGGTCAACTGCTGGAAATGGCCCACCTTGATTATCACTACAAAAGGTTCCCCCCACCTCCTGCCCCACTCTCCTGCTGGTAATAGCTCACCTTACCTGATCACTCTCATTACAGTGTGTATGGTAACACCCACTGTTTCATGTTCTGTGTGTATATAAATCTCCCCACTGTATTTTCCACTGCATGCATCCGATGAAGTGAGCCTTAGCTCACGAAAGCTTATGCTCAAATAAATTGGTTAGTCTCTAAGGTGCCACAAGTCCTCCTTTTCTTTTTGCAGATACAGACTAACACAGCTGCTACTCTGAAACCAGTAATTGGTTTGTGTCTCAATTTGAATTGCTGTAAATTTTGAGGTTTTTTAAAACAATTTTGCATTCCTCATGTTGTAACGACTTCAGAGTTTTTCTTTCTAGTATTGCTAGTGTTCTCTTTTCATTCTTGTCTTCATAATAAGTGCATATCCTCCTTCCAATACATAGGTTACTCATGAGAGGTTTCTGACAAAGGCAAGGCCCCATTTTAGTGCCTGTGGAAATGATTTTTTCATCACAAAAAAGCAAAGCTCTGCACACGGTGTCTTGAAAACAAGCCCTTGGCTTTTGTTTGATTTTCACCCATGAATACCAAATGCTTGCTGCTGTAACGTCACACCCTTGCAACGTTTGTTTTTAAAGCTTAGTGCGCTAGTGTTAATGGGCGTAAAAGCATCTAAAGCCTTGTATCAGCTCCGCTTTTACTGCTGAAAACAGAAAAAATATGCACGGGGGGCATCTCTGAAATCGTTTTGGTCGCATCATATCTGAACTGAGCGCTTAATTGCTATTTATTTAATGGTGCCCAGAGGTCATGATCCAGGATCAGGGCTATGTTGACCAGTTCAACCACAATGGTAGATGTGGTCTTTGTCCAAAAGAGTATATACCATGTAAGATTAATACCTAATTTCTGAAAGAGACTTTTTCAAAAGGCCGACCTATTAAACCCCCCAAATTGTGGTTTATATTGAAAATGTCAACTCATCTAGACTATAACGTGGCAGTCAGTACCGGGCAGCATACTATTACGGGGACAAGTATCTGTGGTGTCCTACTGCATATTATCAGCAGTCTAGTGATCAATCAGATGTAAGCCAACAGGTCAGACATAATGGAGTGGTCGTTTTTAGGCTATTAAGGAGAAGTAGTAAAGTGTGTAAGGTAAAGCAGAAATGAATGAATAAAATACCAAAAGAAAAGAAACGCTGAGAATAGTAAGCATGGAGAATGCCCGTAAACCTGAAAGGTAAGGTAAAGCCTAGTAAAGAACGTTTTTGCTGTTCTTACCCTGTGGGGCTGAGTGTTTGGAGTGAAATTCTTCCCTCTGCCAGAGGACCAGCACAAGACATATGCATTAAGCATTCAAGATAAAGTTTCAGTGGGATTTAAGAGCTACATGGAGGGAAAATTCAGTCCCCATTGAGAGCGCATGACAACAAATTACAGCCATCACCACTGACTGGTACAAAGCACTTGCTGAATTTTTCCTGAAACAGGATTTTTTAAGCAATTGAAGGGGTTTAAGTAATGCCCTCTGACATCTCCTCCTCTATATGACGTTGGGCTGTAAATACAAGTTTTGTCTCTCCCTCCTTTTAAGGCAAAGAGTTTCTCAAAGTGGGGCTTGGGAATTTGCATGTAAGTCTGATTTCATGATAATTTGTTTAAAACTTTTCTTTCTGTAAATGTTTCTGTTATTTCAGTATGTCTTTACAGCTGGTGTCGGAGCTTCGTGTCAACTCTTTAATAAGAGTCTATTTCATACAGTTACATGCACCAAATAAATATAATAGCTACAGCCAAGAAGAAAACCATCGCTAGGAACAGGCATTGGTCTGCTATGTTGTTTACCTCCTCAGTGAGAATTTGAACGACGTTAGCCATTTAAATTGGATCCAAATACTTCAGTACAGTTAGCTGATTAGATTTAGCTACATATTGCAGCACAGGTCCTCATTTATAAACGAGAGGTTCACTGCACAGCTTAGGAAGTGAAAAGCCAAGGTGGCTTTTGTGCTCCCCTGATCCTGGGGTTGACATGGGCAAAGTTGCTCCTCTAGTGCAAGTCTCCTGAAGGCTTCTGGAAGTTACAATGACATGGGCAGATGCCATAGAAATCTGGGGTCAAAGGTTGGTGTCCATAATCAACACAGTTCCTCTTTTCTACCCTAATCAGCCCCTGCTCTTGCATAGTTTAATAGCTGCTACTATTAAAGACAAAGAGGAACATCAGCAAAGAAGTATATACTAGTATTTATTCACTTAATAAACTGAATTGCCACTTATGCTGCCAAAAATCTTGCAGGAGCCTGCATACCTCGCTGTGAGAGTCTGATGTTTTTCAGCTGACATCAGTGTAAACACCTCTTCTAGCCTACTAAGGACAGCAGTACACCTTGACTATGTGCAACAAGGAAGAGGAACATCTGGGCTCAATGAAGGCCTTGAAAGGATCCCGTGGAAGAAGTTTTCTCCAGAAATGTGCAAAATAAAGGAGAGCTGGGCTTGATCCCAAGCCCCATATTGACGTTGGACGTATCTGAAATCCAGAGCTAGATTTTTCAAATGGCATCTATCATTATAATGGCCCAAGCCAACATCCCAGATCTCAATGACACCCAACTTTGGGGTCGTTTTCCATCTAGCTAGGGGCGCTGGAACAACTTTTATAGTGGGGGCGCTGAGAGCCATTGAATTGAACTGCAACCCCTGTATAGGATAGAAACCACTTCAAGCCAGGGGGTGCGGCAGCCCCTATGCATCAAATTTTGCAGCTTGAGCCCATCCCTAGAACAAAGTCAAACTATTCAAACCAAAGATAAGACTCCATTTTAATTTGCCTCCTACTCAACAGAAGTTATTTAAAAACAGTTTTACTGTTACTAGATGCCTCAGTGTAATACTCTGTATGTTAAGAACATAGGGTCTTAGAAAGAAGCTTGGTGAAAGGTAAACAAATAGACAGGACATGTATAGCCCAACACATGCTTTAAAATTCCCACGGTGCACTGAAATATCCTTCCAGGCTTTCAGTTGCAACTATTGGTTAATGAAACATAACCCTTTGTTTTCCAAACTTCTTCTTTACTGGGGGGAAGCCACTGTTAGGATATAGATATTCAGGCCTGTCTGTAAAGGCCTGTACTCTGAGAATTTAGGTGTATTCTTCTCACTTAGCAAGTTATAGAGGTATAAAAGAGAGAATCAAAATCACTGTCTGCCAGTGTAAGGGCCTTCTCTTACTATGACAGTCTGAGGCCCTGTGCTTAGGCTAAGGCCTTTGGCTAAGCAGCAGAGGCAGCCATAAGCTGGGAAGCGACCGGTCACATCCTCACATTCCAAACTAGTCACATTGAAAGAAGGTGCTATTGGGCTGTTAGGAATACAATCCTGTCCTGATGATGCCTATGGCCTCCAGAGAAAGGGAAGTGCCTAGAAAATGTAAAAGGAAACTTAGTTTAATAGCATCCTGTCTGGCAAGAACTCACTTATCAATAGCTGGGATGTGAAATCCTCGCTTCTGTATTGTTTTGTCATTATAGTTCCCCTTTTTGCTATTGTTTGTCTGTATAATCTCTGACTGGTTCTGTGATTGTTCCTGTCTGCTGTATAATTAATTTTGCTGGGTGTAAACTAATTAAGGTGGTGGGATATAATTGGTTACATAATCCATGTTACAATATGTTAGGATTGATTAGTTAAATTTCAGGAAAATGATTGGTTAGTATAGCTAAGCAGAACTCAAGTTTTACTATATAGTCTGCAGTCCATCAGGAAGTGTGTGGGTGGGGGAAATGGGAACAGGGAATGGGAGTGGGGAAATTGGAATCATGTTTGGCTAAGGGGGGAAATGGGAATGGGGGGGGAATTGGAATCATGTTTGGCTAAGGGCAGGAATGGGAACAGGGACACAGGCGTAAGGCTCTGTGGTGTCAGAGCTGGGAAGGGGGACACTAAGGAAGGAAACTGGAATCATGCTTGCTGGAAGTTCACCCCAATAAAGATCGAATTATTTGCACCTTTGGACTTCTGGTATTGTTGCTCTCTGTTCATGCAAGAAGGACCAGGGTAGTAAGTGAGTGAAGGAATAAGCCCCCTAACAGTCACCAAATCAGTCAGCCAGAGTTAAGGAAATGTATTAACAATGTGAGTCAAACTGTTTCATGTTAATGAATTTGCCTGTGTGTGTACATGCACATACTATGGCCTCTTCTCAACAGAAGTAGAACTGCTCAACTGTGTGTCATATGTTCTATACTGGTAATAACATGCCAATTGCTTCTTAGCTCAGGTAGGCTTTTCAATTAGGAGAAGATGAGCTCTGGCCCCTGTGGTGCAGTGAAGTTGAGTGGCAACGCTGTACGGCATATTAACAGCTATGAAGTTTCTAGGCAGCCACAGATTTATTACAGAAAAAAGCTTTCTGGGAATGGTAAGACTATTTGGCTACATAATTTGTAAGGAACTAAGACCACTGCCCCAGCACTTCTGAATTTCTAACTGTTGTTATCAAGCAGTAAAATGTCGTATGTGGTGGCATGTTCCTCATCCCACATTATTGTTTCTCAGATGTCACAGCTGAATCATAAACTTTGAGTTGATTCAGATTCAGAGCTTAACCTGCCTCTTCGGAATTAAAAAGAAAGACCTTTGAAGCAAGAGTTAACTTGAAATCTACATTCTGCTTCCCTGTAACAATTGCACAATAAGATGCCCTTCAGTTTTTGTGTATCGTGGAGCAGAAGATAAAAATATTCCGTTCATACAACAAATATCTATCTGTAGGAAATGAAAAATAACCCCTGTGCCCAGTGCACTAGCAACTTGTGTCAAATTTCTATTGATAAACCTTCAGTGATGGGGTGAAATAATGCTCCTCTAAAGAAATCTTCAACTTAGTCTACAGCATTTGGCTGGTACGGTTTTGAAAAACAACCATTTATAATCCACAGATGAATTTAGCATTTAAGAAGATTAATGCATTCATAAATAGCCTGGAAAGCCAAAGTCATTGAATTTAATGCACCAAACAGGTCAAACTGGCATTTATGAAACCATCTGGCATCCTCACTGGGAAAAAAATTGAATATAACTACAGACAGATCAGGAGTTTACCTCCACTAACATGATTTAATTTGGGAATATTTACCACTCCACCAGAAATTGCTGGCTGTTAATTGTCATGCAGTTGTTTTTCTTTGAAAAGGTGGGGTAAATAATACCAGAGCCCAATAGAGGTTATCATTAAGCCCCGAGAGACCCCTGTTTTGGCTGGTACACTTTACTGAGGAGGAGGATACTTCTGCTTTTAAAAACCAACTGGGCTGGAAGTTCATAAGCTGAACAGTCATTTTGCATAAGTTAAATGGCCATGATTTCTCCCATCTCCCATGAAACTTGCAAGAGGACTGGGTTTCCTCATGACCTTCTTGTGGGCATAGAATAGAATCATAGAATATCAGGGTTGGAAGGGACCTCAGGAGGTCATCTAGTCCAACCCCCTGCTCAAAGCAGGACCAATCCCCAATTTTTGCCCCACATCCCTAAATGGCCCCCTCAAGGATTGAATTTACAACACTGGGTTTAGCAGGCCAATGCTCAAATCACTGAGCTATCCCTCCCCCCCAAATAATGCTAGTCCCGTTTTTTCACTGGGGGCTGGGCAGGAATCTTTCCCTCACTGCCAGTGTGGCCAAGGCAGGGTGGTTTTTTTCACCTTTCCCACAGCAGATCTGGGACCCAGTACAGTGGGGTAGGGGGGTTAAGTCATAATATCACCCTTTAATAGGTAAAACTTGTGGCAGGTGTCCAGTACACATACGCATTATGGAAGGGTCCAGTCACCCACTAAAACGGACAGAAAAAAGATCTGAAAGAAAGCATCCCTTAAGGATTCTGAGGAAGGGGTTGGAGTTCCCTTTTCTGGTACAGCAGAGAGCTGACTCCCCCCATCCCCTTCCCCCCCCACACACACTTTTTTCTAGCTCTCTTTAAGGGAGCTGAGGAAGGACAGTACTGGGCTCCTGTGTCTGGAACAGCAGGGAACCAACCCCACTTCTTTGAGTCCTCTTTTACCTTATACAAGGAGATGGCGGCAGGATCCAGCACTGGGACTGGGTGGGAGATTATTTTGAAATGATTAAGGAAAGGATGGTGACCTGCGCTGTACAATTTACTGCCAGATATTTTAAGTGAATAAAGTTGTGGCCTAATTACCACATCCATTGCTGCCTCTTTTCAGTTGTGAGGGGCTCGGCAGAAACGAGGAGTAGACCTGTTTAACTCGGAATGGTCACATTCCTTGAGGACACAACCACTAAAGAGTTGTTAAATAATGGCCTAGTGGAAGCTATTGTGGTTGGCCTGTGTGACTTACATGCAGAATCAGTCATATTTTTAAGCCCTTTTTAAAACTCTGTTTCCCCAATTCTTCCCGGCAATAGCCAGTCACAGATTTAAGCACAGGGAAACTGCTAAAATTAGTTTTTGTGTGGTGAAATCCTGTATTACCCACCATCATTCAGCCATTTATTCCCCAAAGTCTCTTGTCTATTTTCCTTTTAGTTTTGTCCTCCCCAGAGAGTGCGGGGTTGGTTTGTGTTTGTATACCCACATACAGGCCCCAAAGAAATTACCAGGTCAGAGAAGCCTGCTTTAGAGCCATATTTCTTCAGGTGCCCCCACTGTTGGTCTATCACCAGCACAGCTCCACTGGTATTAGGTGGGAGGGCTAATATAGACAGGCCACTGGTGGTTTTGCCACCGTGTCATCTAAATCTGCTCTAAGGAGGGTTAGACGACAAGTTGGAAAAAGCATTGCTGCCCTCTCTACATGAGCGCGCTCACTCTTCTGAGCACCACTGAGGCTGTACAGGTGCTAGAGCAGTGTCTCTCAACCTTTTGGGTACCAGGAACCGGCCTGCTGCCTTCCTAAACTGCGTCAGGGCGATCACAGGGACTGGCACCGGTCCACAGACCGGTCATGGAGAAACACTATATTAGAGCAGCGGTGGGAGAATGAGAAAAATGTAGGCCCAGTCAAAATGGCTTGCTCTTCCCAAATGCAATTTCCAATGTGACTGATAAGCCACAGACCTTAGCACAGGGCTACCGACCTGCTCACTTTCCCCCCTTCCTCTTGGCATTGTGTAGAATAGATCTGATTCTCCTCCCACCTTGGTGTAAATCAGAAGTAACTCCACTGAAGTCAATGGAGTTATATCAGCATAAAACACCATAAGCAGATGATCAGGTTCCTTATGTGTCTCAGGATCTATGGGTGAGGCTCGCAGTTTACAGTTCAATCCCTGCACCCATGAAAATCAATGGGAGTTTTTCCAGAGACTTCCAGGGAATCAGGATTGACCCTAAATGAATATATGCTGCAGTGCTGTCTTCAGTAAGGTGCCCTTTCAGTTCACATCTAGCGGGGGAAAGCTGCGGTCCCAGAGACAATAGTTGGCTCAAACTCCTTATTATTGCTGCTGTCTCATAATGTTCTGTCAAAGTACATGGGGTTTTACAAACACAAAAAAGATAAAATCCCTGCCTCCAGGAGATTAGTTACTTCCAAAGATGGGCCCAAATCAAACTCCTGGACCCAAACACCCGCTGTATTGCCGGGAAATTTGGAGTCAGATCAGCATCTGAACTCTGCAGCATCAGCTCCTCTCTAATGACTACATTCTACAGAAACTCAGTTCTTAAATAGCAACGTGCTTGAGGCAGCCCTTGGGTTATTTACTCTGCAGAACCATCACTGCTTGAGCTGTAATGAGTGCCAGGAGGTGGAAAGAGCAGGAGATAGCATATTCCCCCACCCCTGAAGAAACCTCATCACCTAGCCTGTCCAACAGGGTGGTGTTGGTTAATATTTCAGAGGTGTTTGCCATCCCCTCGGGAAGGCCCTCCTGGAGCAGAAGTTTGGAGATAAGGCTGCTGAACTTGCTCTCTGTGGTAGAGTGAGGCTCTTCAGTCGGGGTTGGGCTGTAGGACGTGATGTTTAACTCCACTGGGTCAAGACAGTAACCTTCAGGTGATCTGTCAAATAGCACATCCGCCAAGTCAATACCAGCTACTGAGGAGGGGGAGACACAAGGAATATCCCTGACAAGTCTGTAATTCTCCATCCACTCCTTCAGCCATTCAAGCCTGCAGTCACACTCCCAGGGGTTCCGGAAAAGATAGAGCCTTCCCAGGAAATAGACTGGCTGGAAGACGGAAAAAGGCAGGGTAGTTATGTTGTTACTGTTCAAATGCAAAGAGACCAGGCTGGTTAGGTTTTCAAAAGCCCCTTCTTCAATGTAGTTGACCCTATTTCGGTCCAAGTACAGAACCTCCAGTTGAACCAGGTTCCGGAACCAGGTGTTGGACACATTCCTGAGAAAATTCCCACCAAGATTGAGCATTTTCAGGTATCTCAGCCCATCAAAGGAGTTTTCTGGGAGGTCACTAAGCAAGTTGTCATTCAGATAGAGATACTCCATTTTCTGACAATCTTGAAAGGCTTGGTCATGAATGACATTTATTCTGTTGTCTTGGAGGTTAAGATACTTCAGCCTGGTGAGGCCTTGCAGAGAATTATAGGCTACAGCTTCTATCTTGTTTCGCTCCAAGTAAACATGGGTCAAATTCTCCATGCCTCGTATGGCTCCAGGGATCCTTCGGAAATTGTTCTGGAAACAGAAGAGCTCCTGAAGGGCAGGGAGCTCTATGAAAATCCTGTCTGGGATGTTGAAAAGGTTGCAATCAGCAAGGTCTAGTCTGACAAGCTTTCTGAGGGCAGTGAAAGTGCGAGTGTGCAGGTAGCGGATGTATTCGTTGTGAGCCATTTTAAGCTCAGTCAACCTGGGAAGCCCTTTGAAAGCCCCGGGAGTGATGAAGGAGATGTTGTTGTGCTGGAGTGAGAGAGATTTGAGGGAAGGCAGGGTCCCAAAGGCCCTCTCTGAGACGAATTTAATACTGTTTTTATCCAGGTTGATAGAGGAGGCTTCACAGGGGAAGTCGCTGGGGATCTGCAGAAGGCCGGCACGGTCACACAGGACGGAACAGCTCCGCTCCTGGGTGCACACGCAGTGGGCAGGGCAGGAGCGTACGCAGGCCCACACAGCATGGATGTGAGGGATACACAGAATGACTGGTGGTGGGAGCAGTACAATTGCCACACAGATAACGGGGGGTTGGGGGGAAGAGGAGAGAGAGAAAGAGGAGCAGTTAATAAATGTTAATTATGACCAAAAGACTAATTTATGCCTCAGATCTAGCCAGACCGCTAATAATGACCCATTAAATACAGTTTCACTTAAGGAGAACCAGGAACTCTCATGGAAGAATCCTACAGAATTTACTCAAGAAGGGTTATTTTGCCCTAGGGCCTCCTGTGGAATTCTATAATGGATTTAATCTCTCTCAAATTCTGTCGGTTCCTATATAACCCTGTTGAATTTATTTCCTACTAAATTCTTTTAGGAATGTTTCCACCTTCTGTCACGTCTTTCTCAGTATCACCATAATTAATGTCTAGGTACTCCCACTGGGACTGAGCCTGGGATGCTTTGGGGGTTGGCAGGTCTTTCAGCTGGGCGGGGGATTGGCTTGTTTGTTTGGGAGAACTGCAAGCAGGTTTGCCAGCTAGCAGGAGGAGTGGTTAGTTGTCTGAGGCATTGCAATGTCCCCAGGTTTTGCCTCTTTTTCCTGGGATAAGTCCATTCATTTTTAAATTTATTCCACTAGTGACCTGGGTAGGAGCTTTAATATAAGGAGAACTATCAGCAGTTAAAAGTAAAGTGTAGTATTTAAAAAGCCATTCCTGCAATGGATTTGATGGAAAAACATGAGGGAAAGGCAGGTTCAGGAATATCTTTGAAACACATTTTTCCTCAGACTAGACATTCCATATTAAAGGTGATGCTCTGAGCCTCCGGTATTGTGCTTGCTTTGCTCTACCCATTGGTTACTATTTCCTAGCACCCTGGCTGCCTTGCAAGTGTGTGGCTGCCATGGCGTTCTGGCTGTGTAGTTAGGATCAAGCAAAAGGATGTACAGTGATGAGGAAGGTGAAAACTCCCTGGTTCCACTCAAACAAGAGGAGCAGGAACTGGAGGCAGTGTAAGCAGGGACGGATGAGGCTGTGTGTGAAGGGAAAGCCTACACAGCTGGAAGTCTGAGAAATACAGTCTTCAGGGAGAGAACTGAAAACATTTCATTTTGTACTTGCTCTCCCAAGGTGTGTCCCACCTCCTGTTCAACTGGAATGAAACAGAGCATCCGCAAGCTCTTGACATTGTCATTGGCAGGGTGTCGCCTGCTGAGTGATTTTTCTGTTGCAGTTTATCAGCTCTCATATCACTGCTACTTTTTAAAAAAAATAACCAGGTGTCCTCCTCATTGCTAGCCAACTCTCTCACAGGACTGCCAGCCTCACGAGTTTCACGCTGGGCCCTTGAGTAGCAGAAGGGGCATTCACTGGTGAGACTGCCCATTCCTCAAAGGCAAGCTGCAAGACTAAATGGTGCCTGGCCAGATTTGCTCTCCTCGGGGACTAATGGTGCAGTGATTGCTGCCTTTGCCTGCTCTTCTTGTGTGGTGGTTTGGAAGATCAACCACTTGTTTGTGGTGATTTTGCTATAAAAGATTAAGTTTCAGCAGCTCTCCATCTTCTATATAACTAGACTCTTTGGCTTTCCTATACAAATCAAATTGTTGTTTGAAGCTTTTCTGGGTGTTCTGAGCATTTCTGTCCCTTTTCAAGGTGACCTGTGCAGAAATTTTTTAAAATTGGGTTTGTGCCTTTTTTAAATCCTTCTTCGGGCCCCAATCCTGCAAAGCAAACTGCCTGACAGAACCCTTTAAAATCAATGGGATTCCATGAAGGCATTGGGGTCTGACCATATGGGTCTCTGGAGGATTGGAGCCCTTATGTTGTATAAAGAAAGCCTGAACATGGGAGCAGGGTGCATCCCCACCAAAAAAAATTCTGATTGTTTTTTACTTTAGAAATTACCCTGGAGGCTATGTGGGAACTGGAGAACTAGCAAAACGGTGACACTACAAGAATCAAGTCAATGAACATAGAATAATTGAAAGGGGGGAGGAATTTTATTCAGACTGTTTAAAATTCTTTTTTGTTTTGTTTTTCTTAACATGCATTTAACTGCAATAACTAATTAACATTTTTGATAAAGGAAGTCCTTTCCTAATTCAGCAATCAAATCCCTTCCATTATAGCTCCTCCGGCAAAACAAGAGATGACCTGATTTGACTTTCCTGATAATTCCAAGGTAAAAAATAAGCATAATATTGTTTAAAAAAACACTTTTCAGACTCTTTGTAAATTATGAAGAGGGAAAAAAAGCCCAAACCTAGTGAAAACTTTCCTTTGCAAGTCATCGTAAAGGTTGGTGGAGGATTTACAGATTTCAGTCACGGTTACACAGCAGCCATTTTAAATTAATTATTTCCATTACAAAGATGTAAACTGAGACCAAGAGAGACTAAGTGACATGCCCAAAATCATGCAATGAGTCAGTGGCCAAGTTCAGTACAGACCCCGGGTCTCCTGACTCCCAGTTTGCTCTCTAATCCCTTGACTTCTCTGAAGAAAACATCTGAGTTCAGGTCAAGCCAAGTCACTTCCTAGTCTGATGAGATTCTAATAACAAGCAGTTTTTTTGTTGGTCTGCTGAATGTGGATCTACCGCTAGCAGATTTTCACAACACAATAGGTTGTCTATTTATAAATAAATCTCTCTAGTCTGCATAAAATATTGAATCCATTATTGGGGACAATCCAGCCTTAGAAGACAATGTCCTCCAAGCAACAACTCTCCTCCCCCCCACCAAAAAAAAAAGCGCAGAACCCCTCACTATCAGAAGATTTGCAGTATTTTTTCCCTTATTTTTTACAGTTAAGCATCCTGCTAACATCCTTCACCTGAACACCACCAAATTCTGAGAGGGTGCAAAATTCAAACCTAGTTGCCAATCTGAATTTGCACCTTGATCCCATTTCTAATCTCTTTTGACAGCAGATCTGTATTCAAAGCACTGACACATTTATGCTGTTATTATGCAAATAATTTTAAAAATGATGAATGTGTTTAAATCTCAGCTGGAAACAGGAAAACTCTGTTTGTTCAAAACTTTTTTTTCCCCCAAAAAAACACATTTGCTCCTTGGGCTACGTCTGGTACAGTTCAAGCAGCTATACTGGCTGGAACTTTTATCTCCTGTCAGCTCAGACAGAGAATCTGTGGTAATATTGGTTGAATTAAATATGTGTAATATAAAAGAATGAAAAAATATTGTCAGTTTCAGAATATCACCAAACTGGTTCTGTGATTGAGATTGAGAAGTGGGGGGTGGAGGAGGGGAGAATTTTTTCTCAATTCAATTTAACTGCAACATTATTTTAAATAACTTTAATATTTGCACAAATGAATGAGAAGACCTACAAGTTATCTGCATTGGGTTTTCAGCAGCACAAGGAGACAACGTTTGAAATGATATAGTTAGCCAAAAACATTCAAAGTGATTGGTCTAATCCTAGAAACTACTATTGGCTTTCACAAAATAAAAATACTGCTCACCATTTAAAATGATGACAAACATCACCTTGATTATTCACTTGTGGCATTTCAGGTCTGGCAAGTAAACTTCTGGGATCTAAAAGTAGATGGAAGGAACGGAGATCATTTCAGTCCATTATCATTTACACATATCATCATCCCATTATAAAGTCTGTGTCTAGAAAGGAAGATTGAAATCCACAGAGAAAGGTTTTTCTAAACCAACTCTCTCCCCTAAGCTTCAGACCATCGTATTGATTTCTTCCTTTTATTTATTTTTGTCACTGACCTTTTCAGTGCACACTTCGGTTTTGTACTATTCTTCACAGGGCTTTTCAGCAAGGGCTTGCCCAAATCTTTAACATGAGGTGAACCACTGAAATGTGCCTAGATGGATGGGAATAAGGAAAAATCATTAGGCTGCTAGAGACTGATCACGTAATCAGATCTACAGATGCTTTTACACAGCAGCGTTATTGAACCAGCAATGAACTGCCACAATGAACCCTTAATAAAATAACTCATTTATTCATGGTTACATCACTTACCTAATGGAGCAATGGCCGCATCCGCCATCCTTCTCTGGACCTGGCCATTAGTTCTACTGGTCCCTCTCTGAAGAGTTGGCATTTTTTCCCCTCCAAAGCTATCATTTAATGGCAGGAAAATCCTCTGTATCAGAGGAGGATTAGCGGAGCTGGAAGAACGTTTCTGTCCTTTAAAACTCCAAAGCAAAACAGGGATTGCTGACAAACCAATCTGCTGCATTCTCCCCACCACCACCACCACTCCACAAAAAAATCAGCCTAGAACTGGCTCTCTGCCATCAACATAGCATTACTAGGAATCTAAAACAAAGCCATTACAAAACGGGGGGGGGGGGGGGGGGGAATGTAATTATATTTTTGGGCAAGCACAGGCTTATGATTTCAGCTAATCGAAATAACGATGGCTGAACTAACCAGACCAACACAGCACCCTCAGCTTAAAAGCCTCCCAAACTCAGGGATATGCTCCAGTCCAAACCACAGGCCCAATTCTGATTTCCCATCGTTTGTTCAAAGGTACAATTCTACTGACCTGAATGGAAGTTGTCTCTAAATTACATGGGCATGAATGAGAATCAGATTCAAGCGTCATGTATCTTTTGCACTGATACACAGCCTGCAATGAAACCTGGAGGAGAGGGAAAGAGGACCGGGGGAGATGCACAGTATATATTACTCTTGAGAGAAAACACCCATTCTGTCTAAGAGTATGTTCTGCTTGCCAGGCTGATGTTTGTGTGTGGAGTTGTCAGGACAGGATCTGTACATGGCAATACTGTTGCATGCAGGACGTGAGGCAATATTTAAAGCCTCTTTTGACAGAATAATAATGGTTTCTTTAGGGTGTGTTAGAATTAAATGAGAGAGGCTGGGATCACTCACTAACAATGCCTGGGGGGTGGTGGAAAAACCCTTTGCCTTCTTTTCCGGTGAATTAATTTCACTCTTTCAGTAAATGAACTGCAGCTAGAGCCAGTTAATCTGAGTTTGGGAGCAAAGCCAGCATGTCCCCTGGTATCTTCAGTTGGCATCTCCTCACCCCTCCTTACACTGAGATCCTGGCCTACCTTCCCCACCTCTTTCTCCTTTGTGTGCCCACCCCTCCTGCCCCGCCATATCTCCAATCTGTCTCAGGTCCTTGCACACTGCACTGTACTTCCTTCCTGTCTCTACCCCAAACCCTCCCTTTGTGTTTGCTCTCTCCTCCAGATACTATGACTTCCCTGCACCCTCCTCCTTTCGTAGCAGCCCTAGGCACTGACTTCTGCTAACGCCGGTGGGTACTCGACCCCGCTCCTGCCCCTGCCCCACCCTCATTCCAACCCCTTCCCCAAATCCGCCCAGGCCCTGCCTCTTCCCCACCTCCTCCCCTGAGTGTGCCACGTTCCCTCTCCTCCCCCCTCCTCTCCCTTCCTCCCGAAGCTTGTTACGCTGTGAAACAGCTGTTTTGCAGCCTCAAGTGGTGGGAGGTAGGCGGAGAAGCGGGGATGCGGTGCACTCGGGAGGAGGCAGAGGTGTAGTGGGGTGGGGGGGCGGAGAGAGGAGCTTGGCTGCCGGTGGGTTTTCCCCGTGGGCGCTCCAGCCCCGGAGCCCATGGTGGCACTGCCCACTGCTGTTGCTGGTGGGGCCTGCGGCCTCTCTCACTTGCTGCTGTTCCCTGTGTGCTGCAGGTGCTGCAAGGAGGTACAGGACAAGGGAACAGGGAGAGGGGCAGTGAGAGCTGGGAGGAGGAGGACAGGCAGGTTCTGAGTTCTGCAGAAAAGCTGAAAGAGCGGCTCCGGGTCCCCCAGACAAAGGCAACTCAGTGAGGCCTGTGACTCAGGGCTAAAATTTGAGTGAAATCGGGAGTGCTGGTAATACACTTCTAGAGGAGGCACTCAGGTGACAAACAGTTTGGACCCACTTCCTTTTTCCTCTAGAAGGGATAGGATAGACAGCCACCAGTTTCTTTCCCCTCCCTGCATTTTCCTAGACAGGGGGGTGAGTAATTCAGTCAGCCCAGGCACTGAGCGTCAGGGGGAGAGAGGCTGGCACAGGAAGTACCAGTACTGACAACAGTAGGTTATTCTTTAAACTGGTAGGGTATATTCCCAATATCCACCCCAGGGTCCAACCGCACTAGATAAGCATTGGAGCTTCATGTGCCTACCAAAATAATCAGCAGTGAAATAGTTAACCTCTAATGGGGCATTAGGCTTCAGAGTAAACACATTGTTTAGATGGTTTACTGAGCACAAAGTTGTTAGTTCACACTGAGAAGCCCGTCTGACTCTATTACAACACATATGGCTTAGTACATTCCTTTGGAGTGCACTGGTCTGACTGTAAGTGAGCAACTCCCAAATGACCAGGCCACCTTTCTCTGCCTGGAGCTAGCTGTGATGTTACTGGGTCAGGCTGCCTATTTGTGAACATCAAGCTCTGTGGACAAATTGCTGTAGTTTTGTGGTTCACATAGCATGTTGCCAACTCTTGTGATATTTGGGGGTTTTCTGGTTGTCCCAGCTCCTGGAATCATGTGAATATGTGAGAATCTCAAATGTGTATTTTATATATATAGTGAAAGTGCCTAGCACTCATGGCTGCAAAGAACAGAAAAGCTGGAAAATGTGAACTCTAAAGGTTCAAAACCAGAAGGCAATTAAAAATTGTATTTTTATAAGCTCATGATTTTTAAGGCAATCCTGTGATTTGGCGGGGGAGGGGTCTGACTCATGATTTAGTAATGTTTGGGGTTGGCAATACGGCTAGAGTAAGTGTGGGAACGTCCATTGTGGCTGCTGTTGAGCTGAAACTGTGCTTAGTGTTACACAAATTATTGCTGTGCTGTGTGAGTGTATTTTTGGCCACCGGGGCCCTTTGCCAGGAATCAGCCTACTGCCTTGTTTACCTCCTGAAACTCCACTGAAGTCTGATGCCTGGATGCAGCTGAGGTCAGAATTTGGCCTGGTTTCTCTATTGCACAAAAATCTGTTTACTTCAGTATTTGTGATCCTCCTGGAAAGAATCTAGAGAATCAGTTTAACTCCTTCAGTGCTGCACTGGTGAGGTAACCATTGATATTGCTCAAAAGCTGGCGGTGGGGAAGTGATACTTCCAACACAACCCCCACCAATATCCACATCGAGATTGCTTCTAAATATGGCTCTTTCTTGTGTGGGTGTTTTGATTAGCAATGAGTCCCATGACAGTTATGGGTTTCTTTGCATATCATTATGTCTGTCAGTATGTCAGGCTGAATGGATTTTAAGTTGTCACTTGACAGCACTAATTACTGCAGTTAAAAACCTCTTTCAATTTCTTTTAAACCTACCTTTGAAAATAATGGAATTATTTTAATGGAACTTAATACCCTAAGACACCTCCAGCCAAATTCTGTTCTCTGTTAAAGCAGTGAAAATGCAGAGTAGCTCCTCTGACTTGAGTCGGTTTAAATTTTACATTCAGGCTTCTGAGAGCAGAATTTGGCCTGCTGCCTTTACAAGCATTGTATGCAGTGTAGCTATAGCAGTGTAGAAGTTGGTCCATAAAGCTATTACCTCACCCACCTTGTCCCTTTACAAGTGATACATTCCTAAGGTTTGTGGTATATAGAGACCATGCAACTGTGCACTAAGATTATTTAACCGTCTGCCTATATTACAGCACTATAGTTACTGCACTGGAACTGTGCCTATGTAGCACTGTAATGTTTATGCTTCCTATGTTGACAGAAGGGTTTTTTCCCATAGATGTAGTTAATCTGCCTCTCCAAGAAGCGGTCACTGTGTGGAAGGAAGAATTCTTCCATCAGTCTAGCCGCATCCACACCGGGGATAGGTCAACCTAACTACGGCACGCAAGGCTTGGAATTTTTTCACAGCCCTGAGCAACGTAGCTAGGTCGATCTAATTTTTAAGTGTAAATGAGGCCTAAGCCTCTTGCTGCCAACTTGCAACTTGCAGCTGATTACAGCTGACCTGGTATCACAAGGTTGTCAGGACCCAAATCATTTAGGCCAAACTCACCTTAAACTTCACCTGGAAATCAATTTGTAGCCAATGCAGGGCATGGCGCATAGGGATAATAGGCTCCCAATTTGAAATGCCCCTTGGTACAAGAAGCAACTGCATTCAGTTGCAATTTCCAAATGGATTTCAGGTGTAGCCCTCTGCGGTGCACACAACTAATCTAACCTCCAAGAGGAGAAGGCCTGGGTAGCCCCCAAAAGAAAATCACATGGATCAAACAGACTCTTAGCAGCTGCTGCTAACAGGACATGCAGAAGCAGCTGGAGAACACACCAGGCCTCATGTGAGTAACAAGTTACTCAGCCAACCCCAGTCAAGGAAACTGATCTCATCTCTGGCATTTCTTTGTGTCGTCTCCCCCAGCTTCAAAGCCCCACCTCAGTCTTATTCGGAACGAGTCTCCACGTGCTAATTCTCACTCAGGCCTCAGCCTCTGCTGGATACTGGGCAAGCTTTAGTTTATTGCTTTTGTATCAATGTAAAATTGAAAGTAACTAGTCAGAAAACATTTCGACTGGCCGTATTTCCTGCACTGGCCATGTCAGATGAGCTAGAAATAGAGGGCCAGACCCTGAGCCCAGTTAAGGCAGCTGCAATGCTCTGGTGATGCAAAGCTGCCTAAAACCTGACTCAGCTGGCCAGGGAATAATTCTTTCTATATAAGGAAATCATACAGGAGCACAGAATTACCATAGTGGCGCCCATGACACCCCCAGTGGCCTCAGCAAAGAAGTGTGCGTGGCTGGAGAAAGGGGATGTTGCCAAAGCATCTCTGCTTGAATGAACCTTGATTGCCAGCCTAGCCCCTGGGGAACAGCGGGCAGCTGTTTTACTTTACGCCAGAGATCAGGGCTGGTGTAGCTTGGCTCAACATGGTTGAGGGAGGGTGTATAGGTGACTTAAAGCTGTATGATGGACTTGAAGATCTGGCCTATAGAGATGGGTTTATCTATATAATGAAAGCACTGCAACCCCCCACCCCAGCAGCCCTGCTATCCACAGTCATGGAAGGGAACCATGGTACACCCTGCAAATGAGTAATTAGCTGTTACTGTCTTCTGGGATGTCTGAGAAATAAAGGAATGGGCTCACGCCATAACACCTCCATCTACTTCCCTAGGCTCTCCAAGTTGGCCACCACCTCTTTATCCTCCATTGTGTCAAAGGCACCCAACAGATCTAAAAGAATCAGCATGGAAAGTCCATCTCTATCCATCCTCAGAACCACTTGATAGCCAGCCAATGTGGTCTTCGGGTTGCCAACTTTCTAATAGCACAAAACCAAACACCCCTGCCCTGCGGTCCTGCCCATGCCCTGCCCCTTCTCTGAGGCCCCACCCACTGCTTGCTCCATCCCCCCTCCCTCCATTGCTCACTCTCACCCACCCTCACTCACTTTCACTGGGCTGGAGTTTGGGGTGCAGAAGGGGACTCCGGGCGGGGGCAGGGGGCTGGGGGTGTGAGGGCTCTTGCTGGGTGTGTGGGCTCTGGGTGGGGCCAGGAATTAGGGGTTCAGAGTGCGGGAGAGGGCTCCAGGCTGGGGCAGGGGTTGGGTGCAGGTGCTCCGGCTGGGAGTGTGGGCTCTGGGGTGGGGCTGGGGATGAGGGGTTTGGGTGCAAGAGGATGCTCTGGGCTGGGATTGAGGGGTTTGAAGGAGGGGAGGGAGATCAGGGCTGGGGCAAGGGTTTGGGACGTGGGAGGGGGTCAGGAGTACAGGCTCCGGGCCATGCTTACCTCAAGCAGCTCCTGGGAAGCAGCGGCATGTCCTCGCTCCGGTCCCTATGTGGAGGCGCGGCCAGGTGGCTCTGCATGCTGCCCCATCCGTTGGAGCCCCCGGCTCCCATTGTCTGTGGTTCCTGGCATGGGAGCTGTGGGGGTGGAGCTTGGGGCAGGGGCAGCGTGTGGAGCCCCCTAACTGCCCCTGTGCATAGGAGCTAGATGGGGGGACATGCCGCCTCTTCCCAGGAGCCATGCAGTATGGAGGCTAGCAAGGAGCCTGGCAGCCCCGCTGCGAGGATTCCTTTTCAACCAGGTGTCCTGGTCGAAAACTGGACACCTGGTCGCCCTATGTAGGCTCTATATGGCATACTTTTAAAATAGCTGTTCCCTGGCTGAAATATTCTCTGTTGTCCTTTTGAGGAAAGCAGAGAGCACTCTGGGAAAGAAGCAACCCAGAATGCTCGCCACTTGCACCACAGTGCTTCAGCACTATGGCTCCATCTTCAGGAGGGGGAAATGTTGCAGTCTTTCTGAGAAAGAGGCAACACTGGTGGACATGCAACCCTTTGGGATGCAGGCCCTGGCAGATGTACACAAGCTGAGGGCCCCAATTCCTGGAGCGTTAAAGAAAGCTTTATTAGAAACAATACTCAACTTGCTGGGTAAAGTTACTCTGTCCAGGCCCCCTCTGGAGTCTTCAGGGACATTCTTAAATTCCTGTGTAATAGGCAGAGCTGCTTTTTACCTAATTACTCACCATATTGCACATTCTGAGTCCTTCTGTTTGGGACAAAATGTTTGTTTAATTTATTATCTAGCAATATGCATACACATTCAGCAACCCTTCACAACGACTAGTAGTTTCCTAGCTTAGTTGGTACTGAGGCTATTAATCCTCGTAAAGCTGATGTAATAATTGTACACAGGCAATTTACAATGAAATCAGACAAATCACTGAGAAGCTCTTGTTGAAACATCCCTGCTATGTTAAATGTGTATGTTCCAAGGTATGATTCTGCTAGAAGTTGGCCTCAAGGGTGCTGGAACAGGAGGGGTCTGGAGGGCCATGGCCCCACCACTTTTAAAAGTGCTGAGAGCCTGGGGGGTGGGGGGTGGGAGTTTGGGGGACTGGGCAGTGTGAGGGTGGGGGCTTGGGAAGTAGGTGTGGTATGGGGGTGGGGGCTTGGGGGAAAGGGCAGTGTGAGGGCAGGGGCTCAAGGAGAAGGGTTGATGTTGGGGCAGGGCCATGGTTCAAGCTCTGGTGGCCCCACACACTTCTAAGAAAGTTTCACTGCTCCTGGCTGGCCTGCACTGTATGTGTAATCAGGAGACGTATGCTCTGTTCCCTTCACTGCCATTGTCTTGCTCCTTTGCAGTGGCCAAATACTAAAGGTATGTTTATGCTACAGTGGCACAGCTATGGTACTGTAGTGCCGGAGTATAGATACTTCCTACATAGATGGGGGCAGGGAGGGCATTCTGTCGATGTAGTTAATCCTCCTCTCTAAAAGGTGGTAGCTAGGCTGATGGAAGAATTCTTATGTCAACCTGGCAGCATCTACATGGGGGTTAGTTCAACCTAACTACAGCGCTCAGGGTACAAATTTTCTCGCCCTGAGCAATGGAGCGAGGTAGATCTAAATTTGTAGACTAAACCTTAACCTTGGGGTGTCACCCTTTGTCCATCCTGAAAATGGGGACCATACCATCCTTATCCCATTAGGCTTCTGTAAAGCATTTGAAAGCCAATTTGGGGCTGTGTGTTCACATATGTCTGTACAATGCCTAGTACATGGGGGCTCCAATCCTGATTGGTGCCTCTGTGTGCTATTGAACATGAAATAAGGAATAGTGTATTGGAAAAATTTCCTGGTATAAAACAGTGATCTTTAAGTAATAGCTGATGAAGAGCCACTTTTGTCATCTACCATAGGTGCAGGGAGCAACAAAAGAAACCTATTCCCATATCAAATCATACCTAACAATCAACTAAATTAACACTCTAAGCTTAAGATTACAGCATTATGTATTTAAACTTATTTTGGGGGTTTACAAAATGAGCTTCTCATGCTTCCTTGAGCACACGTACAAAACTGAAATGCCTTAGCTTACTAACAAAATGGCTATTAACAAATTGACCCAAAGTCAGTTACGAGACTTGGCCAAAAACCCAGCAAAAGAACTTAATAAAATCCTCACCCTAAGGTGATATCCACCACACTAGGTACAAAGCTGTGTCTTTAAAATGCGTTAACACCCCTGTGTGTAGACAAGGTAATTTGTTTTTTAACATATATTAGCTGTTACAGGTCCAGCCTAGGTTCCCCGGTTCCCCTCTCCCCCCAGAGTTGGTCCCCTATCAGCTAAAAAGGTGTTTAAAAAAAAATTACCTTGTCTACACACAGGGGTGCTAACACATTTTAGACAAGGTAATTTTTCTTTTTTTAACACCGGTTAGCTGATAGGGGACCAACTCTGCGGAGGAGAGGGGAACCTAGGTTTGACCTGTAACAGCTAATATATGTTAAAAAACAAATTACCTTGTTTACACAGGAGTGTTGACACATTTTAAAAACTCACCCTTTTTAACTGCATCTCCGCCCAAGTAAATGCTTTGTACAAATAGCTGCATCAGTGGCACGCCCTAAAGGTCAACTAACATATTTTTTGGACCAGTCGGAAGGGATTTATTGGTTTCTGTAGACAAATTAACTGGGGAGGGGGGAAGCAATGGTAGAGCCCAGCACGAAGTGTAAAAAGACGTGATTAAACTGGAATAGAGTTTTTCTTTGGTCACACTCAGCTACACTGTGTTCGGCACCCCACACCCATTGCTGACATCAATTGTCAGCAATGGGTATTTTTCCTTACATAGACAAAGATTGTGTGAGCAATGTGAGGGTATCTGCAGTAGGCCCTGTGCATGTTTACACTGCAGCTGGGACTGAGTCTCTCTGTCTGGATTGACTGACTTACACTAGCAGAGCTTGAGCTAGCGTGCTAAAAGTAGCAGTGGGGATGGTCAAGCTCAAGCAGAAGCTTCAACTCCCAAGCTCACCTGACCCCCTAGGCTTCGGAGCCCAAGTTGGAACATCCGCAGCACTATTTTTCACATGCTAGCTCAAGACCTGCTAGTGTGAATCTGTCTATCTGGGCTGGGAGACTCACTCCCCGTTGTAATGCAGACATGCCCACAGAGGCTTCAAACAAAATAACAGGCCTAGGTGGGCATCTTAGGGCTGGTCTACACACGTTTTTTGTACCAGTATAAACAGAGGTTCCAAAAGTGTGAGGTGAGGCCCCATAGGGGGCGTGGTGGGCCTGAGCCAGGCCCCCCTCGGGGGAGGAGAGGATCCACCATCCAGCCCCACCCCACCCACAGTTCTGCTCCTGCCCCACCCCTGGGTGTGGCCCCGGCCCAGACTCAGCGCAGCTTCGCACCTGCTGGGGGCCCAGCTGCCGACCCCCACCGCGGCCTGGCCACAGCTCTGTTCCCAGCCCACCCAGCTGTGGGCCTGGCAGCTGTCCCCCACTGTGGACTGGCTGCAGTTCCACTCCCAGCCTCAGCCCCTGGGGGAGACACAGACAGGGGTACAGGGCTGGGGCAGGGTGGGGAATGTGCAACCCTGAAAAGTTTGGGGACCACTGCAGCATAAGTATATCAGCTAGGGGGTGTAATGGTTTTAACTAAAATAGTTATATTAATACAACCCCCAGTGTGGGTGCAGTTATACTTCTATAAAGATGCTTTATATTGCTCTAGCTTATTCCCTTCTTTATATGGGTATATAAGCTATACTGCCACAAGCCCATTTATACTGGTTAAACTGCTGCCATACTAAGGGGGGGTGTACTGGTTTCATTATGCTAGTCCAGCTGAAGTGGTACAACTTTTGAGTGTAGACAAGACCTTACATTTCCTGCCACACGTGGGAGGCCATATTGGTCCAGGAGCAACAGTTGCTTGTGCCATTTTATTTAACAACCCCAGAAGAAACAAGACCTCCACCTGATGGCAGGTAAGGTGGATCTTCTTGCATAAGAGCTGGACTGGGTCCCAAGCCTAGCAGCAGGACGGCCAATAAGGCCCTGGCCACCCAGATTAAAACCACATTATCAGCTGCATGGTTCTGGTCCGGTTCCTTGCAAACCATGCTATAACCATATTAATAAACTATGTTTTAGTCTAGGTGGCGGGAGTTGTCTCCTGTGTTCCCCCTCTGTGGTCCACTCCAGGAGTGCCCAGTCAGGTCTATCCTCATATTGCCTGGGTATATGTCACCTCAGAAAGGGATACACAGCTAAAATTTCTAGACACCATTAGCTACTGCAGTCTTTATCTACCCCAAGTTCTTTCTTTGTCTTTTGGTCTCTGGAAAACCTAGTTTGAAAGAGTAGATGCAAACCACCAGGGGCGATGTATCGCTGGAGTTGTTTACAGTCTTAGTGACTCATCGTAATCACCTCTCCCCTACTGTTTTTAGTTCTTGGAGGAGCTATGGTAACCCTCTCCCATGGGGCAGAACAGTCTTATGAAAAACATTCATAAATTTAATACAATGGTCCCCAAAGATAATGCATGTGGTTGCAATATCTGTTACAGGGTTTCCTATTGAACAGTTTGGTTAGCACGGTCTGGAGGGAAAAATCTCTCTCTACAGTAGTTAGGAAAACTACTAGCACCAGCTATGCTTTAGCAACAAGCGTGTTTAAACTGGTTTGATTTTAGCCCACTTTAAGCCATTGTGGAAAACTGGGACTGTCCCAGTGTGTGGTAAGTGGAGTGAGCTGACACTGCCCTCACTGGAGATTTCCCAACACACCGGACTAATTGCCCACCATGCAATAGCAAACTGGAGTTGCAAGCTTTCAGATGGCAGTCACCACCCGTGAGGGCAATTCTCATCATGCTGGTGCCTGTGTGCTGCAGGGCTGGGTGGAGAGCTCAGCACAAGATTTGAGGAACGTGCCCTCCCACTGAGGGCTCTGAAGACACTGCTAGTCATCTCAGCTTTGCATCATGATCCAGCCCTCCCACTTGGTGCTTGGTTGGGCACAGGCCCAAAACAACCATGTGCAACCAGTCAGTGAATACCTGCAGTAGCTGTCTGGTCAGTTTTATTCACTGCCCACTCATCCTCAGCAGTGGCAGATAAGCCAGTGGGCCAATGGGGCCTGTGCCCAGGGGCCCCGACCCGCTCTGCTTACCCAGCACTCCTGGCACGTAGCGGGTGCGGGGGCTTCCCTGCTCCCTGGCAGGAGTGCCAGGAGGGGAGAGCAGGGCAAGCCCCCGCGCCCCAACCCCATCTCCCTAGCAGGAACAGGGGTGGGAAGAGACTGCAGGTGGAAGGAGTGGAGAGGGGCCCCACTTGCTCTGGCCCAGGGCCCCACAAATCAGTAATCTGCCTCTGCTCCTCGGTACCCTGTGTCTGAATGCTAGGCTCATCAGTACAAAAGACTCACCTGCCCTGCCCTGCCCTGCCCTTCAAATGAACGAGAGCATTGCTGCTCTGTGCTGCTTCCATGTTTCTGGCAGTGAGCTCGAAAATGGCATGAAAAATAGGGAAGGAACCGAGGGATTTATGGGAATTTGACTCCAAACTCCCACCATTCCCTGAAAGGCATGAGGGTATTGAGGTTACACAGGAAGTCTGTGACAGAACCAGGAACTAAACCCAGCTCTCCTGAATGCCACTCCATGTCTTCACCACTCTATTCTGATCTTGGTGCATAAAGTGTAGCGTTAAACTCCCTGCTATCCATTCAAAAATAAATCCTCAGTCATGGCTGTATTGTTGGTTTTTTTACATTTGTACAAAAGTGAGATAAGCCAATAAAGCTTAACCAGAGACTTAAAATGTGGTTATTGGTTATTACAAAATTGAAAATTGCGAGCAATTAGTCTCTAATGTGCACTAATTGCTTACAGTAATTAGAGGGGATAAATTAAACTGTCAAGAATTTGGAAAAGTGACCGACTCCAATGGGATTTGGTTCAATTAACTATCTGAGAATGATAGGCTTCTGTAGAGGCTGTTACTGAAATGGTGGTGCTTGTGTTCTCAGAAAGAAAATCCCAGATATTTTCTTCTGCCACACTGACACGCTGATTTATTTTCTCCTCCTTTGGAAACAAAAGAGGAAGAGCCAGTTAATGGTAGCTTATCATGGTGGTTTCTCTCCCATGAGGCTGTAGTCTAAGATCTGCATACGTCACTCTTCCCGCATGTTTGATGTTACCCCTGACCAAAAAAAAAAAATAAAAAAAATTAGAGCTGCAATAAAATGTAATTAAAAAAAATCTGGGAGAGCAGGAAATATCAAGTTATATAAAGACGTTTCCTAAGCATGAATGGTGTCACAGCCTAATTAACAGGCCCTCCTTCTGTCCTTGTTTAGTAGCAGACTTACGTTACCATACTTGCTCAGAACCAGGGTCTATTTAGTCCCGTATGCAGCCTCTGATAGTGGCTAGCACCAGATGGCCCCACAGTAGGTAGATGTGGGATAATCTGCCCTCCACATTAGGCCTTTGGATTTAGTTTTTGGAACCAGACAACAGTCTTATTCAGCTTTGGATTCCAGTTACATTTAAGCCTGTTTGTCAGTTCCATTTGAGCTGAATGGGAGCCTGAGCTGACCTATTGCAATTCTGACACAGGTTTGTTTTCCTTTGCCATTACAAGTGCAAAGAACACCCAAAGCAATATGCTTGAATGGAAAACCACAAACAAAAAGCATTTGCACTGCACGGCAGTGACTAATTTGTGCACCTGTACAGGGTGTGGCTCTGAAAGTGAACTAAAGTGCATCAGATTATAGGTGGGGCTGAATGGGGTGGTCACACCTGTACCCAGTTAATGAGCAAACTGCTTCTATTTAAACTGGGATGGGCGCTAAGGAAGCCAAACTAAAAGAACAGAGCTTTAATTATTTCATAATTAATTAAACTCTCTGCTGCTCATTTGTAACCTATTTCAGAGCTTATAATTTTTCCTGGCAGGGCTCAGATAAGCTTTGTTATCAAAACCCACTAGCCACAAGGAACTCTGCACCTTATAGCTGAAAGTCAGTTTGACTTGCAGAGTTCCAGTTACAGATCAAGCTCTTCTCCCTTGGAATGCACTGGGTCGTGTGCAGATATAATTCTGCTAGTTGACACACATGCAGTAACAACAATGCTGAATCACAGAGAAAGATCAACTCTTAATTCTCTAAAGTCAAATAAGGCCACAGCTCAGCCCATGATGTTCCCTAGTCCCAGTTCTTAACAATAATAATTCAGTTTATCATCCTTTCCAAACTATACCTCCAACCTCACTGTAATTTTCAACCACTTTATTCCCCATCATTCAGTCCCATAATCTAGAAGAGGTCATTTCTGTAAACAGCCTGAGTCCGGTCCCAGAATGCACTGTGTTCAAAGTAAAAATTGGGATTTTTTTTTTTTTATTATATCTTTTCTCTGGTTACTCGGGAAACTGGCAGGGATCTCCTCAGGCTGTACACATGGCTTTCTTTTACATTTGTTTTCACTAAGGTTTCACTGCCACCCCGGTACAGCAGAGATTGGCATCTTATAACTGCAATACATCATAGCCATCTCTATGTTAAAACTGCCCAGTACACTTTTATTTTTAGTTTCATTGCACAGCCCTGATTCATTCCCTGAATATCCTCCAGCTTGTGCACTTAACCAGGCAGAAGTTCTGTGGAAACAACAGTATATGATCCTGTAATTAAAACATCTGCGCCAGATCTTTGATGGATGTAAACTGGAGTGGTGCCATTTACATCAACAGCGCTATGGCAATTTACACCAGCTGAGCATCTGGCCCATCATCACAATGCATGCACATAATTTTTGAGTGCTTGACTTTGTAGCCTTAATAATGTTCTTTTAATTAGGTTGGGGTTTTCTTTTGTTTTTTTGGTATGTACTAAATAAGCTGCATCCGCATTCTGCATGCAACAAAAGCATGAGCTTTCTATTGCAGCTACTTTTTTTTTTTTTTTCTTTTTCCTGAGTGACAGAAACTAAGGCAGTTAGGAATGCACCAAGGATGAGTGAATATGCTGGAAATGAAGACTGTAGGTGCATGTTAATGTACCATATGCTTGATTTAGCTGCAAAGCAAGTAAGAGCTATTTGTGTCCTTGCTGATTAATAACAGCCACATATCCCTGTGGCCTTGTTTAGAAACTAGGTCCCTGTGAAATAGATCTGGCATTGGAAAGGAAGGCCCTGTCAGGTGAATCAGCAGAATGTACAGTGATTAACATGTTTACTGAACAAACAAACAAAAAGGAAATGTTGAAACTGCCTGATGAGTGTAAGGGTGCTGGAGCCATTAACATAACAAAAGAAAGACTTGTCCTACGCTGTGTTTGTGTGTGTGTGGATGAGAGAGGTGGGCCCTGGCCCATTCTTTTAATTCACACCTTTTTGTATTGCAGCTTCAGCTAACTCATGGATGCCTTCAGAATATGCCTGTCAGACACGTTTACTGTTGCGCCTTCCCCTCACCATTTTGAGTCTTTGGGCAGGTCTACACTAGAAGCACTACTTCCGTGCATCTGCACCGCTACAGCACATCTGGTGAAGACTCTTTCTGCCGATGGGAAGGTGCTCGCCCATTGGCATAATTACTCCACTTCCATGAGAGGCAGAAGCTGCGTTGGCAGGAGTGCATCTCCTGATGACAAAGCACCAATGTGGACAGCACTTACGTCACTGTAGCTTGCGTTGCTCGTGGTCGGGGGCAGGGGAGTCTGTTTCACATCCCAGAGCGACATAAAGTAGCTCAACTTAAACTGTAGTGCAGACCTGCCCTTTGTTTTTATAAGTTTCCATTGTTGACTTGTACTGAATGTAATGTAAAGGTGATGCATAAAGAAAATGATTGGATGTGTGCTCTTTTCGCTTCTTTATGAGGTGAGATGGTGGCCGGAAAAAATTCTTTTTTCAAAGCATTTTTCCTGTTCATTTTTACCTGAGAAATTCAGGTCATCTTGACCCTGTTTTTCCTGAAAGCATCTGTGGAGAACCACGAGGCTGCTGGCATCAAGGATATTGTGGGTGTGCAATCTGCTTCATGGAGAGAAATTATTTTTCTTCAGGCCATTTCAAACACTTTTGTTGTTGTTAAAACCTACTTAACACAAATGTCTAAGAAACACAGGAGAAAATGTCTTTAAGAATCCAACACTCCTGTCTCTTTGATTAAGGTCAAGAAATTTCACACTCACATCTGAGACCTCCCATGATAAATCTATGTCTCCAAAGACTACCCCAGCAAAGTCAGGGGAGATCAGATTCAACTTGCCTCATTTGAGGGTGGGGGTGAAAGAAAATTTTTTGAGCCTTCTGTATAAATCATAAACAAAGTAAAAAGGAGAGAACCAATTTTTCCCCCTTCCTTGTCATCTTTAATGTCTCAGCAAGCCTGGAATACTGTGTATTCTCATCTGGTGCACAGTTCCCATCTGATAGAAGAACTGAAAGTTACAACTAAAGATCTCAAAAGGAGAGTAGATGCAGCTTTAGGTCTCAACGGCCCCAGAATGAAATCTATTTTGCTATAAATATTTAAATAGTTTAGCAAAGCTTTGACCTCAGCATCTCTTTATTTATAACTGCCTAGAAGGTCTTAGAAACTGGAATCTGCTTTTTTAACTTTCATTTCTCTTTTCAACATGAACAACCATTTATAGAATCAGAGGGTTGCAAGGGACCTCAGGAGGTCATCTAGACCAGCCCGCTGCTCAAAGCAGGACCAATCCCCAATTTTTGCCCCAAATCCCTAAATGGCCCCCTCAAGGATTGAATTCACAATCCTGGGTTTAGCAGGCCAATGCTCAAATCACTGAGCTATGCCCCCCCACTCATTAGTTGTTGTAGGATTTATCATAAGTTCATTTGGTCTGCTGGCACTGATTTTTATTATGAGGAATGATTAAACATTTGTTTTGAGATACTTAGATGTTTTTTAACAGGTATAAAAAGGAGGTTATATTTGGGGCCTACCCTTGTTTGGCTCTTTTGCCTGAGAATTGAGCGTCCCACCCAATCTAAGATTTACAACGTAGAAATATCCCTGTGCTGTTTTATATAAACCCAGAATATTCCATTTTAGCCCTGCACATAGAGGGTAACATTTTTCAGTCATGCTGTCGTTTTATTTTATGGCCCTTCCTTTTCATCTGCAGAACACAGTTCTCCGAATAATGAAGGGCTGCACTTTCCTTGCTCTGATATGAATATGCAAAGTGATGTATTTACAGTAGAGGTGACAGGACTTGAGTTTCTGGAGCCGCTTCCAATGTTGACTCCATCACCCTAGAAAGGGCAATCGTTGTGTATTCTTTCACTCAATCCCCAGATCTGAGTGCAATTTCGCAGTTGTCACTTGGAATATTTTAAAGAGTTGCTTTCTCCAATTCCAAACACTTTCAGAAACTAGAAGATCGGTCCAAGGCGAAGTCCCCGTAGTGAACAATCTTGCAGCCTTACCTCTGGGCGCACATTGCAGCTGTAGGTAGGAGGGTAGAGAGCTAAGTCCAGTCCCAGCTGGAGCTCACAGAAATGATTCCATTTATTGGGAAGGATTAAAAAGAAGATTTAATTAATCTCTGAATTTCCAGTGTGCAGGCTCCCTTAGGGATCTCAATAGTGCAGTGCCAAGGCAAATCATGAAGCAACATTCATTTATTTTTCCCCACCCATGAAATTCAGCAATTGAATACTAGAGTGTCAGACTACATTTTGTCAACCAGGGTTATTTAGGGGAAGTTGGCATTGAATAAAAAGAAATAGCAGACTAACATAACACTTCTTGAGAAGGATGCATAGAAGCCCATATTACAAGGGATGTTCCTCTCTCTGGACCTAAATTTACCTGCATCCCACACAAATCTGGCATTATTTCCATTTGAGTGCTGTGAACTGTTTACATCTGAAATGCTGAATCATGAAAGTGAGGAGATAGAAAATGTCATCTGGCCTAAGAAAAGGAAGTGGCAGTTGGCAGGAGCCATGGCAAGACAGGCAGCTAAAAGGTGATTCGGGAAGGATTTAGAATGGTGGCCCATGGATGGCAAAATGAACCAGCGCAGCTGTGAGCCAGATACAGAGTGGAAATGGCAACATAGGTACAAGTTCTTTAGGACAGGGACCGTCTTTTTATTTTGTGTCTGTACAGCGCCTAGCACAAAGGTCTATGATTTGTATTACCAAGAAGCTATGGTAATAGAAATCATAAATAATTTTGGGATGGGACGAGCACAAGACTCACGAAAGTTGTGCTGAATGCGGGGAGCCTTCATCCAGCCATGGACTGAAAAAATCAATAATTAAAGAGAGAAGAAATGAATCCTACATTGTTTAAAGCTTCCTGCTCTAATAATAAGAACAGGTTTGTGTCTGTCTTTCTGGAGATTCCCCTCTCCTATCATGTCCCATATTTGGGCCTTGTAGAACTGAGAGCATCTAGATACCATAAATGCTGACACAGATTAGATAGAGATGAGTACATATAAGAGAAGCTAGGTAAACAATCCCAAGCCCTTCTAACCATGCATACACATATGTACAGAATGGGGGCTTTTGGGTGGCCTTCATGATACATTGGGTAGCCTTCTGGGTCCATACAGGACAAGGGACTGAAGAGATTCATAGAAGGTTAGGGTTGGAAGGGACCTCAGGAGGTCATGTAGTCCAACCCCCTGCTTGAAGCAGGACCAATCCCCAATTTTTGCTCCAGATCCCTAAATGGCCCCCTCAAGGATTGAACTCACAACCCTGGGTTTAGCAGGCCAATGCTCAAACCACTGAGCTATCCCTCCAATCCCCCCCCCAAAAGAGCGTTTGTTTGCTATTCAAAGTTTCTGTTGTAGATATGCACACAAAAATAAATGTGGGTCTACATCTAAATTGGATTGTCTGGAGGGGAAAAGATGCTTGAGAATGTCTCCTTGGATCAAAGTGGCACAGTCAGATATTGGATTGTCTGTGCCAGATCAAGATGAATTCATCTAAATTATAGATTAATGTTCGAACTGGAAGCATAAAGGAATCTCTCTCTCAAATCAACTATAGTCTAGATTTGGTTAGAATTGAATTAATTTGTTTGTCATATGAAAGATGCCTGAGCTTTGGCCCTGGGGCTTTTAGAGTTTCACACTTTGCACTGAGAAGAGAACAGCTTTTCATTGTTTTATGTACTGAGGATATGCCTGGATTCCCTAAATCTGAGTTACTGACTTTTACAATACACTTATGCCCACTGTAAGATCCAAAAATAGGGAGGCTGAAGTTTTGAAATTATCTTTAAGGATCAGATCCAAAGCTCACTGGAATCAATGGAAAGACTCCCATTGACTTTAGTGGGCTTTGGTTCAGGCCCTACATGTTTTTGCCATTACACTACAACCACAATGAGTGAGGGAGCGTTCTGCTTTCCTAGAGTCATTGATTATAAAGCCAGCAGGGACCACTGTAATCTCCTACATAACAATGGCCACGGACTTTCCTGAATGAATTTCTGTTTTTCCGAAAGATAAGATCAAGTTCAAACATCCAATCCTGATTTTAAAATTGACACTGATGGAGAATCCGCTATGCCCTTTGGTAAGTTGTCCCAATGGTTAATTACCCTCACTGTTTAAAAACTTGAGCCTTATTTCAGTCTGAATTTGTTTAGCTTCAACTTCCAGCCATTGTTATACCTCTGTCAGCTAGCTGGAAGAGCCCATTATCAAATTTTTGTTCCCCATATAGATACTTATAGACTGTTGTCAAGGTTCCTCCCCCACTCTGAACTCTAGGGTACAGATGTGGGGACCTGCATGAAAAACCTCCTAAGCTTATCTTTACCAGCTTAGGTCAAAACTTCCCCAAGGTACAAAATATTCCACCCTTTGTCCTTGGATTGGCCGCTACCACCACCAAACTAATACTGGTTACTGGGGAAGAGCTGGTTGGACGCATCTTTCCCCCCAAAATACTTCCCAAAACCTTGCACCCCACTTCCTGGACAAGGTTTGGTAAAAAGCCTCACCAATTTGCCTAGGTGACTACAGACCCAGACCCTTGGATCTTAAGAACAATGAACAATCCTCCCAACACTTGCACCCCACCTTTCCTGGGAAATGTTGGATAAAAAGCCTCACCAATTTGCATAGGTGACCACAGACCCAAACCCTTGGATCTGAGAACAATGAAAAAGCATTCAGTTTTCTTACAAGAAGACTTTTAATAAAAATAGAAGTAAATAGAAATAAAGAAATCCCCCCTGCAAAATCAGGATGGTAGATATCTTACAGGGTAATTAGATTCAAAAACATAGAGAACCCCTCTAGGCAAAACCTTAAGTTACAAAAAAGATACACAGACAGAAATAGTTATTCTATTCAGCACAGTTCTTTTCTCAGCCATTTAAAGAAATCATAATCTAACACGTACCTAGCTAGATTACTTACTAAAAGTTCTAAGACTTCATTCCTGGTCTATCCCCAACAAAGACAGACTATAGACAGACCCTTTGTTTCTCTCCCTCCTCCCAGCTTTTGAAAGTATCTTGTCTCCTCATTGGTCATTTTGGTCAGGTGTCAGCGAGGTTACCTTTAGCTTCTTAACCCTTTACAGGTGAGAGGAGCTTTCCCCTGGCCAGGAGGGATTTCAAAGGGGTTTACCCTTCCCTTTATATTTATGACAACTGTGATCAAGTCACCCTGTAACTTTCTTTGTTAAACTAAAAAACTTGAGCTCCCTGAGTCTATCACTACAAGGCAGGCTTTCTAATTCTTTAATCATTCTTATAGCTCTTCTCTGAACTCTCTCCAATTTAACAGTCTCCTTGAAGCGTGAACTCCAGAACAGGACACCGTGTTCCAATAGCAGGCGCACCAGTGCCAAATACAGAGGTAACTTAATTTCCCTATTGCTACTTGAGATTCCCCTTTTCAGACAGCCAAGAATCTCATTAACCCTTTTGGCCACAGCATTGCACTGGGAGCTCATGTTCAGCTGACGGTCCACCATGACACCCCCGCAAAAAATCTTTTTCAGTCACTGCTTCCCAGGACAGAGTCCTCCATCCTGTAAGTATGGCCTACATGCTTTGTTCCTAGGTGTATAAGTTTGCATTTAGCTATATTTAAATGCATCTTGTTGCCTTGGATCCAGCTTACCAAGCAGTTCAGATCAATCTGTATCAGCGACTTATCCTCTTCCTTATTTACCACTCCCTCATTATTTATGTCATCTGTAAATATTATGGGTAGTGGTTTTATGGTGTCTTCCACGTCATTGATAAAAAAGTTAACATGCATAGGGCCAAGAACAGATCTCTGCTGGACTTCACTAGAAAAACACCTGCTCGATTATGTTTCCTCATTTACAATTACATTTTGGACCCAGTCAGTTAGCCACTTTTTAATCCATTTAATGTGTGCCATGTTAATTTTGTATCATTCCATTTTTTTAATCAGAATGTCATGCAGCACCAAGACAAATACCATACAGAACCTCTAAGTATATTACATCAACTCTATTACCCTTAGCAACCCAACTAGTAATCTCCAAAAAATATCAAGTTAGTCTGACAGACTCTATTTTCCATAAACCCATGGGGATTGGAATTAATGATATTTAGGCTTGGATGGATCAGATTTTTAGAGGTAAATGTTAGTAAACATTGATTTCACTGTACACACCCAAACAGATGAAAAATATTTCCATTGATGATGATAATCAAAATGTACAGATAGGCAATGAAGAAAAATGCTGCTTGAAAACGTCTTAGAGTTTGATTTAAGGATTTTTACTTTGTATATTTTGACATGTGATGTGGACAATTTATATTTTACTGGTTATTCAGCTTTGACTTGTTGAACTCAACGTCCACGGTCATTAAATAATTGTCTGGCCTCCCTCACTGTCTGACCCTGCCTCCTCGCATAATTTCCCACCACTGTGAACATTTAAATTGAAGGCTGGTTTTGTGGTTGGTTACACTGGACTGGGATTCAAGAAGAATGAGGGGGGATTTGATAGCTGCTTTCAACTACCTGAAAGGGGGTTCCAAAGAGGATGGCTCTAGACTGTTCTCAATGGTAGCAGATGACAGAACGAGGAGTAATGGTCTCAAGTTGCAGTGGGAGAGGTTTAGATTGGATATTAGGAAAAACTTTTTCACTAAGAGGGTGGTGAAACACTGGAATGCGTTACCTAGGGAGGTGGTAGAATCTCCTTCCTTAGAGGTTTTTAAGGTCAGGCTTGACAAAGCCCTGGCTGGGATGATTTAACTGGGAATTGGTCCTGCTTCAAGCAGGGGGTTGGACTAGATGACCTTCTGGGGTCCCTTCCAACCCTGATATTCTATGATTCTATGACCTGGATTCTATTCCTGAGTCCTTGGGTGACCTTGACCACTCATTGTATCTTGCTCTGCCTTGGTTTCCCCATGTGTAGGCTATTTGGCCTCTTCAGGGTCCTCCGCAGCCTACAGTGGCTTGCTTAGAATTCAGGAGACAATTCTGGCTGGTTTGGTGCTGAGGATCCTTCCAAGGCTTGAAGGATGAGGAGCCCACACTCACAATCACCTCCTGTCTTGGGAGGACCACAGGAGAAAGCAAGGGTTGGTGGATGGGGCAGCTGCAGGCCTAGCTGCCAGTGTTATACTTGGCATAATGTATTTTTAGATCATGCCTGTGACCCTCCAAGGTGTCATGGTGTGGGAGAAAGGGCAGCTCCAGAGTCTTTTCTCATTAGGAACCTCCTGAAGTGAAAACACAACACTGAGACCAGAGGGAACTGAGAATAAGACTGGCTTGGTGCATGTCATAGGCACTCAGTGCTGAGAATGGGGCATGTGGTAAATGCTACGGGCATAGAGCACTAGACAGTGTGGGGAACTGAGAACAGGTGGACTTGGGGCATGTCTCCGGGCTTCATTTTCCCCATCCGAGGTTTTGCGCTGGGCGGATCTCTTCATTTAAGCAAAGGAAAATGCTCTGAAGCTGTGTGAAAGGGGAGCTGTTATCCTTCTGTTCTAATCTGATTTGTCTCACCCCAGTCCTTGCCAGTGCTAAGTAATCCAGGACATCTTCTCCACCCATAAGGCTGATCAAGCATATCCTCCAACTTCCTGCCAGCATGTGAATGTCCTCAGCCAGCTACCTGAGGTGCAAAGGCATGCAGCTGCTAGCTTTGCCACCACCCCATGAATTGTTACTGACTCCCTGCCTTTTCCCTCTACCAATCACACCTCTCTCTCTCTCTCTCTCACACACACACACACACACACACACACACACACACACACACACACACACAAGGACAGAGAACTAGTGGAATTTTTGCTTTTCCTCAGTCATGTGGGAAAAAGTAGAGTTAGTCCATCAATATGCATTCAGAGCTTTGTTGGTGTTCCCATTGAAGTCAACTGAAGTTTTGCTATTGACTTCAACCAGCGCAGGATCAGGCCTCAGTCTGTAGTGACAAGATTGAATTGTCCCTCTTTGCATTAATAGAACTTACCACGCTTAGTGGAAGGGTCTGTCTAATAACCCAATAAATAGTAACCACTAAGAGTAATAATACTTGGCACTTGATGTCTTCAAGGCTTTATACAGACCTGTCTTAATGAAGCCGCACAATAGCCGTGTGAGGTGGGGAAGTATTACTATCCTAGTCTTACAGGTGGGGAAACTGAGGCATTTCTAAAGTCCAGTATTAACCTAACTCGCCTCTCATTTAAGTCAGTATTTAGCTCCCTTTCAGTTAAGTGGGAGCAGAGCTACGCCAGCACTGAGCACGTTGGAAAATCCAAAGAAAACATATGGTTTTACAACCTCGTGTTAAAACCCTGGTTCAGACCTCAGCATGATCAGCTACAATACACAAAGGCAGACAAAGGTCTTGTTCAAATGGGCCCATAATATATGGAACTACTCCTGTTCCCATGAAGCCAAAGGTAAAACTGCCTTTGACATCACGGGGAGCAGACCATGTAAGCCAGACAATACACCAGCTGCTGAGATGAAGCTCCCTTTTCATCAAATGGTGCCGATTTTACAAAAGGAAAATATCAAATGATACAGAGCAGTACATGTGAGTAACAAGACAGAAATTCCAACCAGCAGAGATGCACCTTCAGCTCTGTAGAGTGTTTTCCAAAACTGGAGCAAACTGAGCAACCCCGTCGTTTCTCTTGTTAGCTGTGACCCACTCACTAGCACAGAACTTCAAATGCCCTGAATTGTGAACCAGTGACACAGCTTCACCCAAAGAATTTTCACGTTACAACACACCGAAGAAAGTATCCGGTTACATTCTGAACGCACAACTTAATTCTAGTCAGAAAAATGAGGCAAGGACTGACGCCTAAGTCAAGAACTCAGGAACTAGCTCTTCCTTCACTTTAGAGATTGTCTGATATTTTTGCACTATTAAGAGTGTATAATGACTTATCTGGGCATGCAGTTGATGTCTCCTGCAGAACTGCTTTGATTTGAGAAGTACTGATGGGGTAAATAGCTTATTATGAGGATTTGGGGGTTACTATATGTAAATTTGTCAATCTGCATCAAAAATATGTCCCTGCACAATTAGTGGAAAATGACTTAGCTATCCCACTAATCTACGCAATTGAGGTCTGACAAGGCAGTTACATGTTCTTGTTTGTGGCTAATGATTTCTTGGTTGTATACCATCTACTGGCATTTAATTGTTTGGGGGTGTTTAGGTTTTTTGGTGTTCTACTTAAACAAATTCTTACAATTAAAGAAATGTAGGTGCTAGAAGAACACATCATGGGAAATATAAATCCCTAAAAGCCTGGAAAATAGAAATGTATCTACACAGAAAAGTTTTAAAGTGAAAAATCTAGCTAGTGTCTATAACTTTTCCCCACCCACAACAGACACAATTTATTTTCCAGCTCCCAGAATTTTGGCCAGTTTCCTTTAAAGTGGTTTATACCACTTACTACTGATGTGTACAGGAAATTTGTTTTATTTGTGCCACTTTTTTTTCTTTTTAATTAAGACAAAAACAGCCCAAATCTGCCCTGATCCCAGCATGGACAGGGCTGACTCATTGACGTCCGGTGCTCAGATGTGTTACTGATAAAGACCCCAGTTTAGGACAGCACTTAAGCACATGCTTAAAGTTAACTGTGTGTGTAAATCCTATAGCATATGCTGAAATGCTGTCCTGCTTAGGGATACTTTCCTGAATTGGGGCCTTGAAGATATCTGGTGATACCAGCATTAACTCCAAGCTCCAGCAGGTTTGAATTAGTTGCTATCTTAAACAGCTCATTTGCATCAATCTGTTCCTCTCCTTTCAGAGGCTTATCTACCCCATAAGCGTCACTCTCCACTCCTGCCTTTTGTTTTACTAAAATATGTAGGTCATCAGCAGACTTGCTTAATCTTTCCTCGTAACTCAGATTCTCAGAATCCTGGCTCATTTCATTAGGTTTCCTTCTGCTACAGCTTTTCGCCTGCCTTAATATCCTTGATTATAATATGGTGAGTAAACAATATACTCTGTGCACCCTAAACCCACACAATTGAATTCCTCTCACCTATCCCCCCTCCATTTAGGGGTAATCTCACATGCTCAATAATTTTCAAACATCTAACCAGATTTCAGCTTTCTGCTGCTTTTTACTCCCTCATACCTGAGATGCTCATGTGAATTCCATGCTTAGGAAGGCAGTAGATTAAGAGACCCGACACTTTCTGTTTACCCACAGAACAGGCAGTAACAGTGCCAGCTTCCCCACAACACTTTAAGGCAGAGGTCTCCAAACTGTGCAGCACGCCCCCCTCAGAGGAACGTTCAGGGGCGCTTGGCGGAGTCCAGGCCAGCCCCCACGGGATGGGAAGGGAGCACCACCCAGCGCTGCTCAGACCCCCCAAGCCTAGCCACGGCCTCAGGTCGGAGCCAAAGGCTGCATGTCTTTCTTCTTATAACGTGCATCTTTTTCTCTAATCTTCCAATCCAGCAGGCTTGGATCCAACGTAATGGGATCTGACATATCTAAGCAATGCTTTCTAGTCCCAATGTTGGTTCCTTAGTTTTTTGTTCAGCATACGTATCTGCTGAATGTCTGCCTTATGGATTGACTCTGAATACAGAGGCTGACACCTGTGCTCCTGTGTTTAGGATTTGCTGATTTTGGATCTTCCTTCTGAACTGGTGTTTTCTTGGAGTCCAGAACTATGGTTGACATGATTTTCAGAGATTATGTTGGCTTTTATTGCTAGGTGAATCAGAGGCAGAGGAGAGTCTATGCAATCTTTTGGCTCTTCTAAGAGGCTCAGACCTTGCTGGCTTGGCTGCCAATGCTTCCCATAAAAATATTGCTTGCAACCTATTCTGCCTTTTTTTGGGAGCCTTCGGCATGAAGGTTGAACTAATGAAGCATCTCGATGGACTGTTCCTTCAACATGTCTCCGCCTTTTAGGCCTGTTGGACTCCAAGAAGACCAAAAGGCAGGAGGCACAGTGATTAAAACCTGCTTGGTTTGAGGATGTCCCATCCCAGAACTGAAGATGATCTTATACCTAACTATTTACACTAAGACTTTAAAACCTATAAAGATGTATGTAATTCTATCTTAAAACTATTTAAAAAGGACTGAAAAGAAGGAGCAGGTCATCAGTCAGATGTGGTAAGAAGACTGATTGTCCTTCATGTGGGAACAAATTATACTGCTAGATTCTTGCTGGGATCCACCAAGGAAAACTATGCCAGGCTCGGAAAGATGCTTAATGAAATGGAGACCCACATGCTCTTCAGTGGGTTTCAACCCGTCCCTAGCAGAGGAGAACGAAGGTGAGACAAGAGACAAGATTATGAAGATCAACAGATGGCTCAGGCAGTAATGCTATAAGGAGGTTTTGGGGATGTTCAACCACTGGGAGGCATTCATGGACAGAGGACAGTTCTCATGGGATGGACTCCACCGGAGCAGGGAGGGAAATAAATTTCTGGGATGGAGATTGGCTCAACTGATTAAAAAGAGCTTTACACTAGGAATTTAGGGGAGATAGTTGGCAGATGTTCATGCAATCTCCATGCCTTATTCTAACACTGAGTGGGAGAAAAATCAAGTGAAAGAGGATACAGCAATGTAGAAAGAATCAACAGAGGGTAGGAGAATGGACAAGAGGAAAGATTGTGCCAGTACCACTGATGGTAACAGCCAGGTAGGTGATACTGGCGGTAAAATGACCTTACCTAGTCTGGCAAGGAATCTGGGTGAGGCCAAGCAGGAACAACTATGATGTCTATACATCAATGCAAGGAGCCTGGGTAACAAACTGGAGAAATTAGAACTACTGGTACAGGAAGTGAACCAGATATTATAGGGGTAACAGAAACATGGTAGAATAGTTGTGATAACTGAAATACAAGTAGTGAAGGGTACGTGCTGTTCTGAAAAGAGAGAAATAATAGTGAAGGTGGTGGAGTAGCATTGTATATTAGTGATGAGGTAGATGGTAAAGAAATTTGAATGGATAAAACGGAATCTGTTTTGGGTCAAAATCACTTTGGGGAAGAACGACAGCAGAGGCTCCACTGGGATAATGCTGGGGGTCTGACACAGACCCCCAGGATCCATCGGGATATGGATAAAGATCTCTAATATTTTTCATGAAATAAATACTACTGGGAATTGTGTGATTAGGAGAGACTTTAATTTCCCAGATCTAGATTGGGGGACAAATGCTACTTATAATGGTAGGACCCAGGTATTCCTGGATGTGATAGCCAACAGATTTCTTCACCAAATAGCCACCAAACCAACAAGAGAGGATGCCATTTTAGATTTAGTATTTGTAAGTAGTGAGGACCTCATAGAAAAACCCTTTGTAGAGGACAACTCTTGGTTCAAGTGATCATGCATTAATTCAGTTGAAACTAAATGGAAGGATACACAAAAATTGGATCTCAGAGTGGTAGCCGTGTTAGTCTGATCTGTAATATAGAAATCTGCCTTGATTTCAAAAAGGCAAACTTTGAAAAATTAAGGGAATTAGTTAGAGAAATTGACTGGATTGAAGACCTCAAGGATCTGAATATGGAGGAGGCTTGGAATTACTTTAAGTCAAAGTGGCAGACACTATCTGAAGCCTGCACCCCAAGCAAAGGGAAAAAAATTCATGGGGAAGGATTGCAGACCACACTGGGTGAACAAGCATTTCAAACAGGCTTTAGGTAAAGCAGAAAGTCTACCAGGAATGGAATGAGGGATGGATCAACAAGGAAACTCCCTCCCAGATGTCAGAAATTGTAGGGGAAAAGATAACTGCCAAAAGCCAAGCAGAGCTGGACCTTGCAAAGGGAATTAAAACCAATAGTAAAAGGTTCTTTAGACATATAAGGAACTGGCACATGAAATTGCAAGCCCATTAGCAAGAATTTTTAATTCATCTGGAAACTCAGGGGTTGTACCGTATGACTGGAGAATTGCTAAAATAGTTCCTATTTTTAAGAATGGTAAAAAAAGCGATCCGGGTAACTACAGGCCTGTTAGTTTGACATCTGTAGTATGCAAGGTCTTGGAAAAAAATTTGAAGGTTAAGGACATTGAGGTCAATGGTAATTGGGACAAAATACAACATGGCTTTACAAAAGGTAGATCGTGTCAAACCAACCTGATCTCCTCCTTTGAGAAGGTAACAGATTTTTTAGACAAAGGGATTAATAACAAGAATTTCTGTTATAAACTGGGGACGCATTACTTGGAAGTAACAGAGGAGGAGAAGAACCTCAGAGTGCTGGTTGATCACAGAATGACTAATGTTGGATCATATTAAAGAAGTTCTGTATTAAAATCACAAATGAGTTTGATTCCCCATAGTTTAAATTCCAGGGTATTATTAATTAAGAGGTCTCTTGGTTTTTGGTACTGTTTCTCTTCTTCTATGTGTGAAACTTGCAAGCTGCTAATTGTGTTAGTACATTCTAAGACAGAGTCTGTTCTCAAAGCAATTCTTTGTAACAACAACCACTCACACAGAGAGAGACTCAAAGCAATACTCTGTAACAACAGAAACAGCACCCAGAGGCTCCCCACCCTTTTGTTGTATTAACAATTGTGATTAAAATAGAGATAGAGGATGTATGTGGATGGATGCTTGGTGTGGATAATAACTGACTGATCAGGAAGGTGCCAGCCTAAGAATCCAGTGTCCATCAGCTGAAGAAGGCGTCAAGTGGAAATAACCAGAGGACCCCCGGAGGGCAGACTGGAATCCACCCAACAGCCTCAAGAATGGGAGAACCAAAGAACAAGATAACATCTGGCAGCACGGAGCCATCAGGAATGTGACATCTGCTGATTGATTCAGCAACAGCATGATGAAGCAATTCCCATAGTCTGGCATAGGAAGAAACTCCTATAAAAATGGACTCTAGAAAGTGAGAACTTTGGGGTCTGATTCTGCAAACCAACTTCCAGGAGCATCAGATGAGCGTCTGACGAGGCCCTGCTCCCTCCTCATGTCCAGGCCACCTGGCCAGTGGCTTAGCACGAGCAACTCTAAGGCTGGTAACTATGATAACAACCTTGCAGAACCTGTGTGTGTGTGTATGAATGAATGTGTGAATAGATATGAAATTGAATGGAATGTTATAGCTATAACTAACTGCTTACTATGATTCTTTCTGTATCCACAATAAATGTGGTATTTTGCCTTTTCCCCTTTAATAAGATCCTGCTGGTTTTTATTTTATTGGTATAACATTTTGGTGGAGAATTGCAAAAGGGGGAATATTGGTAAAAAACCTCAGTTATTGTAAATATTGGTGTGCACACTGCCAGCTTTATTGAGCGAGGCATTTCTATTAGGTTAACCAGACCTGCTGGCCTCCGAGAAGGTAGCAGGGAAAAACAGGTTAACCAGACCTGCTGGCCTCCGAGAAGGTAGCAGGGAAAAACAGGTTAACCAGACCTGCTGGCCTCCAGGAAGGTAGCAGGGAAAAACAGGTTAACCAAACCTGCTGGCCTCCAGGAAGGTAGCAGGGAAAAGTGTATAAATTAAGCTAAGGTTACTAAAAACGATGAGGTTTAACCAGACCTGCTTGCCTCCGAGAAGGTAGCAGGGAAAAACAGGTTAACCAAACCTGCTGGCCTCTGGGAAGGTAGCAGGGGACCTGCTGGCCTCCGGGAAGGTAGCAGGGGAAAAACGCATAGATTAAGCTATGATTTCAGAATCTAGGCTGTGTCACTTGCTAAGTAATACCAGGAGTGACAAAGAGATTAAAATATCCGTGTTAAAATGTTTAAAAGAAAACACAGTAAGCTAGTACCAGAGGGAGGAATGGAGTCAGAAGGAACTCCAACCTCATCTTTTGTTAAAAAAAAAAAAATAAAAAAAAATTACACCTTTTAAACAAATCCTTCAAAAATTTGGGCACAGTCCTTGGACTAAACAAGCCCTAGCTGATGTCTGCACTATTTCAGACCTAGAGGATAGATTGGCTCAGTATATCCTCATATACAAACCTTCTAGTGCTGCCAAAAGAGATGCAGCAGCAATTTGGTTGTTGTGGGAGGCATGTAAGGATTCTTCCCTCCGCTTGTCTTCATGTAAAGAGGAAAAGGCAGAAACGGAAAAGGGAGCAGACAATTGGAAGGTGCTGGCTACAAATACCCAAAGCCAGCTGAAAATAGTGAAAGAGGCACTCCAGGAATACAAAAGAGTGAAAAAGTTAACTCTGCAGAGGCTGGAGGGACACAGGTAAAGGGGGAGAAAGTCCTATGAATGGCACCCCCAGGCATAATTACAAAAAGAAAAGAGAGTAAAAAGATTAACTCTGCAGAGGCTGGAGGGAATTAAGCAGCTAAACTTTGTGAAAATGTTAAAAAGGAAAAGTGTTAGAGAAAGAGCATTCTTGGTTTCTTTGCAGCCATTCTGAAGGAAAAATGGGCCCTTTTCCAAAGGAATGTCTGTAAATTAGCCAGGCAAAAATAAACTATCTGATTAAAATCATTTGATTGGACAATTTAGTCAAATTTGCTAAAAGAACAGAAGGGGGTTCTATTGGAACTTAACTGCCTCAAATGTATAAAGGGAATGTAAGATGTAAAAAAAAAAAAAAAAAAGAGCAGCGTGGAAGGGACGTTAAGGAAAAGAAAATGTGTATGTATCTGTCTGTGTGTGTGTAAATATGTAAAGTTCTAAGGACCAACTGGTTTTGTTTTTGTTTTAAATAATGCCACTAAAAATCCATTTGACTCTTTAATTCAAAGTTGCAAAACTGACAGACCTGTTTGCTAGATACAGGTAATTAGTGTTGTTTGGCTTTGGGATTTGGCATTTAACCCTTAAAAGGTAGCTCAATGCTTTAAAAAATTTAAAATGTTTTTAAGTTGTGGCTGCAGCAGGGCAGTCAAAATCAGGAAAATATAAAAAAAAAATTCTGGATTTCTTTTTGTTTGTTTGATTTTTGTTTGTTTGTTTTTGTAACAAAATAGCAGATGAGAGTTTTCAGAGTAACAGCCGTGTTAGTCTATATTCGCAAAAAGAAAAGGAGTACTTGTGGCACTTTAGAGACTAACCAATTTATTTGAGCATGAGCTTTCGTGAGCTACAGCTCACTTCATCGGATGCATACCGTGGAAACTGCAGCAGACTTTATATTCTCTGTGTGTATATAAAGTCTGCTGCAGTTTCCACGGTATGCATCCGATGAAGTGAGCTGTAGCTCACGAAAGCTCATGCTCAAATAAATTGGTTAGTCTCTAAGGTGCCACAAGTACTCCTTTTCTTTTTGCAGATGAGAGTTGTAATAAAAAAAAAATTAAAAAAAGACAGTGCCCCTCTGAAGCAACAGCAGGGGTGAGGTGCACAAAACAAAAAGAAGCAATGTTAGAAACACTGAGTCTTAAAATGGCTCTGAGTAATCAGACTGTCACTTTGATAAAGGTACATGAAAACTCTGTAAGCAAAAAAAAGAAATAATTACACCTTATGTAAAAATGGATCTGGATAATGTTATAGAAGTTAAACTATGGAAGGAATGTGCATTTGCCCCAGAACATGTGCAGGGTATATTGTAGAAGGGGCAAAAGAAATGCAAACATACCATGCTACTTAATTAAAATGCTATTAGGGCTCCAAAGGGAGCCAGAATAGGTTGGGTTTTCTTTTTCAGATTGCTGTGTGTTTTGGAAGCAGAAGTTAAAAGTAATCAAAACTCTGGTGAAAGTTGATTGTGTCCCTTTTAAGATAGAGTCTCTGAGCTGCTGATGGCTTTAAATCCAAAAGCAGGAAGTGTCTGTGAAAATGCAAATGACCTAAATGATAAAGGAAGGAAAGAACTAGCAGCACAAAGGAGCTGCAGATAAAAGACTCACCTGGTCAGCAAACAAATTGTCTAACTAAAAGGCATGGGATAACAAGATAATTTTAATAAATTTAACGATAATAAGTACCCCTGTAACAACGTATAGTGTGTATGATTTTTGGAAAAATCCTTTAAGGTTGTATGGTAATGATGCTTCTCAGCTATTACCTGTAAATAAACTTAAAGCTTAACACAGCAGGAAAAACATTATAAACTTGGCCTGCTGTATAAGAAGGAAAACTGAGGTACCCCACCTCATGGATTTAATGACTAAACAGTGGGATAATTTCCACATAACCCTTAAAAGATAGAAGCCATTGAAACCTGGCCTGCCTATAGAACAAAAACAGGAAAATATGGGGGTAATTCCTCTGTTTTGCCTACAATCAGTAAGGGTATTTGTAAAAGAAATATTTTAAGCAATAATCTGCCACCCCAAAAAGGGGTAGAAACATGTTTTTTTATCTTTCAGAAAATCAGGAAAAGCTGATGCCAGCTGAAGAGCAACCCAATACCATGAATTTACTGTCACAATAGAAACTGTGTTTTCAGTTCTGTGTTTTGTCTTGTTGCTAGCACTGTTGTGTGTTTAAAAAAAAAAAAATACTGAAGACCTGCAGGTACTTAAAAATAAATTAAGCTCTCTGTCCCAGCTACAGGACAGCATGATACAAAAACAAGTACATGCCAATGTAGACTTGGTCCAAATTGGTCTGGGTAACCTAAAAGCCCGATGGAATCTTTGGCAATGGCTTAATACTACCACATGGCTTATGCATAAGAAAAAAATTTAGAAATAGGAAACTACACAGCTATAGCTATGGGATGCACTGAAATGCAGATACTTGCCCTAGCTACTTTGGAACACAAAACGTTCTGGGTCATATTGGGAAATATTAAGGGTTTGATGCATTTGTTAAAACAAAGAAAGAGATCATTGTTTGACACTTATCAATATGAATGGATGCAATATGTTTCCAGTATTGTAAAACCAGACTTGTTAATGGGAGAAATTGTTGTCAAAATTGCACACCAACAGTCCCTGGAGGCAAAGGTATTGAAGGTTAGCCCACTCCCCATATTACACATGGGATCCTTCTGGATACCCTGGACCTCGAGCCAGTGGGCTGCGGAGGGAGGGAAGCTATTGGACACTAGAGGTTGTACGAATGGACTCCTCAAAAGTGGGTGTGCCTCACCTTGCCTGTTGCCCCAGAACTTTGTAGTAAAGATACATCACTAGGATCATGTATGTGGGATGAATTGGAATCACAAACTCAAATTGCCTCACAGTACCTTCTCTTGAATAGGCTACATAGAAAGTGACACTGACGATTATAAATCTTAGTGTCAAAAGGGGGATTATGTTGGATCATATTAAAGAAGTTCTGTATTAAAATCACAAATGAGTTTGATTCCCCATACTTTAAATTCCAGGGTATTACTAATTAAGAGGTCTTTTGGTTTTTGGTACTGTTTCTCTCCCTCTATGTGTGAAACTTGCAAGCTGCTAATTGTGTTAGTACATTCTAAGACAGAGTCTGTTCTCAAAGCAATTCTTTGTAACAACAACCACTCACACAGAGAGAGACTCAAAGCGATACTCTGTAACAACAGAAACAGCACCCAGAGACTCCCCACCCTTTTGTTGTATTCATCTCGCTCTGTTAACAATTGTGATTAAAATAGAGATAGAGTATGTATGTGGATGGATGCTTGGTGTGGATAATAACTGACTGATCAGGGAGGTGCCAGCCTAAGAATCCAGTGTCCATCGGCTGAAGAAGGCATCAAGTGGAAATAACCAGAGGACCCCCGGAGGGCAGACTGGAATCCACCCAACAGCCTCAAGAATGAGAGAACCAAAGAACAAGATAACATCTGGCAGCACGGAGCCATCAGAAATGTGACATCTGCTGATTGATTCAGCAACAGCATGATGAAGCAATTCCCATAGACTGGCATAGGAAGAAATTCCTATAAAAATGGACTCTAGAAAGTGAGAACTTTGGGGTCTGATTCTGCAAACCAACTTCCAGGAGCATCAGATGTATATCTGACGAGGCCCTGCTCCCTCCTCATGTCCAGGCCACCTGGCCAGTGGCTTGGCATGAGCAACTCTAAGGCTGGTAACTATGATAACAACCTTGCAGAACCTGCGTGTGTGCGTGTGTGTATTTGTATGAATGAATGTGTGAATAAATATGAGATTGAATGGAATGTTATAGCTATAACTAACTGCTTACTATGATTCTTTCTGTATCCACAATAAATGTGGTATTTTGCCTTTCCCCCTTTAATAAGATCCTGCTGGTTTTTATTTTATTGGTATAACAAGGTTATGGGGCAAGTGATGCTGCTTTTCCACAATTTCAGCCCGTGCACGTCAGCGGAAGCATTCTATGTAGAAGTCCAGTCTGTTGTTTTGACCTTCAGGAGGAGTCCACCCAGAATCCTTCTTTTTGTAGTGTTGGTAGGAAGGTCTCTGTGGATTAGTATGTTGTTCAGAGGTGTGCTGGAAATATTCCTTGAGTCGGAGACGTCGAAAATAGGATTCTAGGTCACCACAGAACTGTATCATGTTTGTGGGGGTGGAGGGGCAGAAGGAGAGGCCCCGAGATAGGACAGATTCTTCTGCTGGGCTAAGAGTATAGTTGTATAGATTAACCATATTGCTGGGTGGGTTAAGGGAACCATTGCTGTGGCCCCTTGTGGCATGTAGTAGTTTAGCTAGTTTAGTGTCCTTTTTCTTTTGTAGAGAAGCAAAGTGTGCGTTGTAAATGGCTTGTCTAGTTTTTGTAAAGTCCAGCCATGAGAAAGTTTGTGTGGAGGGTTGGTTTTTTATGAGAGTATCCAGTTTTGAGAGCTCATTCTTAATCTTTCCCTGTTTGCTGTAGAGGATGTTGATCAGGTGGTTTTGCAGTTTCTTTGAGAGCGTGTGGCACAAGCTGTCAGCATAGTCTGTGTGGTATGTAGATTGTAATGGATTTTTTACCTTCAGTCCTTTTGGTATGATGTCCATCTGTTTGCATCTGGAAAGGAAGATGATGTCTGTCTGTATCTGCACGAGTTTTTTCATGAAGTTGATAGATTTCCACTCCATACGGCTAAATGCAGTGCCTTGCATAATGACAGGTTTCAGAGTAGCAGCCGTGTTAGTCGGTATTCGCAAAAAGAAAAGGAGTACTTTACATATTCTATTTCAGCTCACCATGAAAACCCTTTTTGGGAAGTCTGTCCTTGTCCATCCTGACAACATGACCTGTCCATCTAACCTGAGCTTTGGGTGATCATTGTCCCAATGCTGATTGATTTTGGTCTTTCAGGGATGTTAATGTTTGAAACTTTGTCTCATCAGTGAACCTTCAGAATAGAGTGCAGACAGTGCAGATGACTTTTTTCAAGTTGCTTAATGTGTCTGTGGTAAACTGTCCATGTTTCGCACAGTTAGAAAAGGGATGCTCTCACTGCTGCACTGTATATCAGTTTTGTTGACTGTTTGATGGCGTGCTGACTGAGTATCCTATGGTAAACTCTTCCAAAGGCCTGCCTTTCATATTCTATTTACAGTAAAAGCTTTGTTATCTGGCATGTTGGAGCAATGGGAGGTGCCAGTTAGTTAAAAATTTCAGTTAACCAAGAGTTATACTTGCCAATGGAATACCAATTTTCAAAGAATTAGAAAACAATAAAATTAATAAAGTATAAAATAATATACAGGTACTCACTAATCCAGTATTAGTACTGCAATGCAAAGTGGTTGGTTTCTTGAAGCACTTAGGTGTATACAGGTTTACTATACAGTAGAAACAACAAGGAGTCCTTGTGGCACCTTACAGGCTAACAAATTTATTTGGGCATAAGCTTTCATGGGCTAAAACCCACTTCATCAGATGCATGGAATGAAAAATACAGCAGGCAGCTATAAATACACAGCACATGGAAAGATGGGAGTTGCCTTACCACTCGGTAGGCTCACATGGTAAGGCAACTCCCATCTTTTCATGTGCTGTAATATATGTACCTGCCTACTGTATTTTTCACTCCCTGCATCTGATGAAGTGGGTTTTAGCCCACGAAAGCTTATGCCCAGATAAATGTATTAGTCTCTAAGATGCCACAAGGATTCCTTGTTGTTTTTGCTGATACAGACTAACACGGCTACCCCCTTGGAAATCTATGCAGTAGGTTATCTTATGACACTACATATCACTGTGGACAGTGCATGGTGTACACCCAGATCACTAAAAATACACTTAACAATAAAACTATACTGAACATAATTTAAACTTTCTTTGATGATTCAGAAGGCACTTCAGGATCTTGCAGTGCCTGATGGTCATCATTACCAACATCAATTTTCATTGTAGAAGTAGAAGGTGTAGGAGCTTGGGCTGAATCTGTAATGATCCTATGACACACCCTGGAAGCTGCTTTTTTGAATAAATCCCTGATATCAGCTTGCTTACTTGTCTTCTGCTTCTTTTGCATAAAAGTAGAGTGCAGAATGTGCAATTGTATAACTTCCTGGGCAGTATACTAGTCCCAGTTACTAGATTGAAGATTTGTATTGGGAGATATCAGAAAAGCTGGCTAATAGAACTTTCTGGTTGATAAAGTGCTGGATAACACAGCTTTTACTGTAATATTTCTTGATCCAGGGAATCATTACTTGAGATGAGGCTGCCAAGGTATGAAAAGTGATTGACACTCTTTAGTTCTGTACCATCAATGTTGATGTTTGGCTCAGTGGTAATGGATGATGGAGCAGGTTGGAAGAGGACTTCAGTTTTTTCCAGGCATCTGATGGTGAGTCCAACACTTTAGTTGCCTCTTAGAAACTGTCAAGGATAAACTTAGGTCACTTTCATTATGACTAAGTTGAGCACAATCATCTGTAAAAAAGCTTACGGGTTCCTAAGCCTTCAAAGACTGAAGAGTTTTCTATGAGTTCTGTGCCCCTTATGTAGATGCCATTTTGAAGATTGTCCAACTGCATAACTCAGAACATCTGCAAAGAGATCAAAAAAGGCTGGTGCCAGTACACAGCCTTGTTTCATCCCATTAGATATGGAAATGGTTTAAAAAGGCCACCACCTGAGTGTACTTGACCAGTCATGTATTTATATAATTGACATGGTGTTAATGAATTTGGTAGGACAGCCAGAGTTTTCTAGAATTTTTCAGAGCCCACTTCTGCTCACAGTGTCAAACACTTTTTTTAGATTAATGAAGGATACTTGCCTACTTTGTAAAGTGCTTTGAGATCTACTGATGAAAAACACTAGAAAGAGCTAGGTATTACTAGCAACCAACTAATATATTGGCAAAACCACAGGTGCAATCTATTCTCAGTAGGTTTAATGAAAAAAGACTAGCTGAGCGGAAGCCTCAACAGACAGTCTATATAGTATCTCTAATAAGTTTGCAAAACCTGTTTTCAGTGATTTTGTACATGAATGCACTCAAATAGCAAATGTTTTACAAGGTTGGCCTGTGTACTAATGAATCAGATCTACTCTGACCAGCCTCACTAAGGTCCATGCAGCTGTAAGTAGAATAGAATAGGAGAGCGTAGGTAAGGATTACTCATTTGGCAAGTGTAGAAACATTAAAGGAGATGTTATTCTACTGATTATTGTCCATGATGCCCAGGATATTCTGCGTTATACACCAATGAATACTAGCAAGGACGAATAACACTTTTTATGGGAGGAGTCACGTACTGTTGGAAGGCTACAGGTGCAATGTAAAGAATTCCCACTGGAAATCATTAGATAACTCTGACGTTTAATTCAGATTACCAGCATCCCCTTCAGGGTGTAAACTCCTCGAGGCAACAGCTGTCTTTGTTTGTGCAGCACCAAGCACTCTGTCACTGGCCTATATATACTATATGCCCTGTATGCTATCAAGCCATTGGCCGCTGACTCTGCTCTGCCAACAATGCCATTTGTCAAATTTTCTAAGAGGTACTGTGGTGCTTTCTGGTATGCAGTGTTTGTGACTATTAGTCTATATAATTGTTTCCTACTTAAAGATTAACTATGAAAAATAAGTTATTTTTGATAATAAATGTTATAAACAAGTGCAAAAGAACCAATAAGTCTAAATTAGTCCATACCAAAAGGCCTACTGATATAGTTCAAGGACTATGTTAAGATTGGACTTAATAATTAAAAAATATAGGGCAACCACATTACTTATTGCCAAATTTGGCTTTATGGAAATGGATTTAATTAGTAAACAAAATAATGAGGGGATAAACTATGCTGCCCACTTTTCCCCACCTCTTTTTTAAAGGAAACTTTAAAAAAGCATCTTGGCTTCTCAGCTAATCTCATGTTCCTTGACCCCAAGACAGAAGGAGCAGACCGGAGTGAAGGAAGGCCATGACATTGAGTCATCAGACCAGTGGGGATACCTAATTGTCAGAACTGCAGTCTGCAGCGGAACGTAAGACCCTGTTCTGTCTCCCTTCCCTTTTGTGTTACTTTCCCCTGCCCCACTGTTTTTTTACCTTTATGCTCTCTTAGCTTTTCAGTGGATCCCGATTTAATTGCACTGCATGCGTTACCACAGTAAAATGAAAAAAAAAACCATTCAGCCCTGCCCTTTTGAAGGAAAAAACAAACAAACAAAAAACAACCAGACAATATCCCTGACCGAAATGTAAGCCCAAGTTCAAGCAAAAAGCGTCATGGCCGATGTATCTATCTAATGCCTTGCCTCCATCCGTGACTGACCAGCCATCAGTGTTCCAAGAGCATCCAAAAAAGCCATATTTCCCCCACCCGTTGTAACCTGTCTCTCCTCCAACTTGTCTGGTTATTAAAAACAGAAATAAATACACTTCACACAAGACTGAGTAAAATTAACCCTTTCCTTTTCACAAAAAAAAGATGTGAGTAAAAATTAAAAAACTCTAATAATTTGCCTCCAAAAGGGGAGAAACTTTAATAATACATTTTAATTGTTTGAAATGGAATAATTATGCCAACCAGTTTCAGTGTAAATGCTTGCTTTGATTTACTGTTTTTCCTTGTGTTTAATCAATACAGTTCCAACTTTAAAATGTATGCTTTTGGGTATTTGCCAAAAAAAACAGCATCTCTGTAGAAACCCCTCTCAACTTTTGTATCACTATTTTAATGTTGGACAATTTTAAAAAAGTTTAACAGCAATGCAACAGGATTGCTCCTTATGCTCAGAAGTCCCCATAAAAATCCACATGGCAACACATTGTCCCTCAAATACTGCCTTAAAACTTCTCTCTGTCATAAAATCTATGAAGGCCCAGCAGCAGTTAAGCAGCGGGTGTGTGGTGACCACAGCTTATCTCGTTGGTCTTAATCCTTCCATTGTTACCTTGGACGCCTTCCTTCTGACTGTTATCCACCTGTTGTCACTCATCATATATTTGACTTGTAACCCCTGAGTTACAGGGAACTGTCTCTTTCTTGTATGTCTACATGGTGACTAGGTCAATGGAGCTGGGACCTCCGAGAGCAGTGGTCCCCAAACTTTTTACCTTGTGCCCCTCACCCCTGGAACCAGGGCCAGGAGCATGGCCATGCCTCTGGGAGGGGGAGGGTTAGGGGGCCAAGGCTGGAGCCACACCTGGGGGCGGGGGCAAGACCAGGAGCAGAGCTGAGGCTGGGGGCGGAGGCTGGCAGCCGGGTCCAGGAGTGGAGCCACAGGTGCTGAGTCAGCAGTCAGGGCCTCAGGCGCGGGGCCAGAAGTGGAGCCTGGGGCTAGCAGCTGGCTGGCAGCAGCAAGAGTGGAGGGGGGCCAGGAGTGGAGCTGGGTGGCACTCCCTTCCTGCTTTCCCATGGGGGCTGGCCAGGGCCCCAGCCGCGCCTCCTCTGCACACTCGGGGGGGGGGGCATGCCCCACAGTTTGGGGACCTCTGCTCTAGACATTAGAGTATTACAAATAAGAAATAACACTGATAATTAGGAATCAACCTTTTAAAAAAATAATATACCTGCATGTTAGTGCTTGATTTAATTCAGTAAATGAAACCAGCTTTTCCTTAGCTTCCTTTTTGGGATGATTCCCCCCACCCCACCCCACCCTCAAAAATCCTTTTCCCCGCTGCCATAATGAGGAGAAAAAAACAGTTACCTACCTCTCATAACTGTTGTTCTTTGAGATGTGATGCTCATGTCCACTCTACATCCATGTCAGGTGTGTGCGCTTGCCGCATGCCCTGGTGCCAGATGTTTTTGCCCAGTGGTATCTGTAGGGCCAGTTCTAGTGCCCTCTGGAGTCATGCGCATATGCGCTGGTATAAGGGGCACCGTTGCCCCCTCCTTCAGTTCCTTCTTGCCAGAACTCTGACAGAGGGGAAGGAGGATGGGCAATGGAATGGACGTGTGCAACACATCTCCAAGAACAAGAGTTACGAGAGGTAGGTAACTGTTTTTTCTTCTTTGAGTGCTTGCTCATGGTCATTCCATGTCAGGTGATGATCCTGCATTTGTCACACACATAGGTCTCCCCAAGGCAATTCAAGCTTCTCTGATGGGGATCACCGACAGGATTGGGCTTCTTGCACAGCTTGCATGGCTTGAAGCCCAGGGATGGGGGCATGCCCCGTCCCCGGGCTAAGTCCCTCAGGGGACTATCTAACAACCTATGCTAAATTAACTACACTAATTATATACAACTATATACACTAAAATCACTGCTGAAAACAGATAGGAAAGACCACTGGTATGAACCACTTGCTGAGGCAAGAGGACATTCCCGTACCATCACTGGCAGTAAGAAGGAACTGAAGGGAGGCTGGCAGAGCATATGCGTGTGACTCCAGAGGGCGCTAGAGCCAGCCCTGCAGATACCACTGGGGGAAAATCTTCCGGCACTGGTGCATGTGATAAGCGCACATACCTGACATAGAATGGACATGAGCAAGCACTCGAAGAAGAACCAGGCTTATACAGTCCAGTGAGCTCTTGAATGCCTCACCTCTATCCCCATCCTAGATTCTCTGCCTCCAGGTTTCTTCCCACTAATGGCATTTACTTCCCTATGTCTGGCTAACTGGAAGGGCCTGTCCTCAGGGTGGTAGATATCAAAGGGCAGGGGAGGTTAAGCCTCCCCTAACCCAACCCATGGCTCTGCCCTGAGACCCTGCCCTCACTCTCCCTCTCCTGCAAAGCTGGTGAGGGGGCTCAGCTCCAGCCAGTGGCCTGGAGCTCGGAGCTTAGGCCGGTAGTCAGGGGCACTGTTCCCTCTAAGCTGATCCTAAACCCTGGCAAAACACCACGCGCACAAAAATTTGCACAGAAGCACAATAATTGGTACAGAAGACATTTTTTACGCACATGGCCAGTCAAAAATTAGAGGCAACATTGGTCAGGGGCGGCGACGGCTTGAGGTGCTGGCCATGGGTGGGGGAATGTTTGGGGCTCTAGCGGATGGGGGGAACGGGTCCTTGGATGGAAGGGCCGGGGGCTAGCCTCCCCGAAGGAGGGGTTCACCCACCGTCCAGGCCTGTCCTTTTTACTCATCCTGTTTTGGTCTTTCTGCCATTCTCAACACTGCCAGACACTGCACTTTTGAGACACCGTGCTTTCTTGGTTTCCCTGCTTTGCTTGTCGCTTCTCCAGTAGCTCCATTAGTAACTCCTTTGCCTCCTCTTCTGCCCTGTGCATGTTGCTCAGGGTTCTGTCCTCAGGCTGTGTCTAGACACCCACCATGGCTGGCTTATGTCAGCTGGCTCGGATTCACAGGGTTTGGGCTACGGGGCTGTTTCATTGCTGTGTAGACTTTCGAGCTCGGGCTGGGACCCAGGGTCGAGGACCCTGTGAAGTGGGAGTGTCTCAGAGCTCAGGCTCCAGCCCAAACCCGGAAGTCTGCACAGCAATGAAAAAGTCCCACTGGCAGAGACCTGCAAGCCTGAGTCGACTGGCAGGAGCAAGCCGTGGATGTCTAGTTGCTATGTTGACATACCCTGTGCCACTTCCCAGGGGATCCAGGGTTCTGCGGCACCTCACCACCACCTGCCCTTCGTGCATGTTGATGGGAGTCTTGTCTGTGCCAGCTGTGGATCAGCTCCCTAAAAACCACCACCCTGTAGCAACAAAAGCACTGGCTTCCAGGACTCTGCAACCCTCTGCCTCTCTGGCCAGGTTAGTTATATTACAGAGAGACAAGATGGGTGAGGTAATATTTTTTATTGGAAGGGCTTACTGTGGGGGGAATCCGGGTGTGGGGTGAGAGGATTCTGTGTGGGACAATCTGGGTACAGGCAGCCCTGGGGGAGGGGGGAAATCTAGGTGTGGGGGGATAAGACAATTACCTTTTCCGTAACTGGTGTTCTTTGAGATGTGTTGCTCGTGTCTATTCCACAATAGGTGTGCGTGCTCGCCACGTGCACCGGTGCTGGAAGTTTTTCCCCTAGAAGTACCCGTAGGGGGAAGCGCCCCCGCACCCCCTGGAGCGGCGCCTTCCTGGCACGGTATAAGGGGCGCTGCGCTCTCCTCATCCTCATTTCCTTCTTTCCAGACAACTCCGACAGAGGGGAAGGAGGGTGGGATGTGAAATAGACATGAGCAACACATCTCGAAGAACACCAGTTACGGAAAAGGTAACTGTCTTTTCTTCTTTGAGTGATTGCTCCTGTGTATTCCACAATAGGTGAGTCCAAGCTATATCTGTTGGAGGTGGGTAGGAGTTCACAAGTTCTTGGGATGGAGGACAGCCCTGCCGAACTTGGCATCATCCCTGGCCTGGGAGACGATCGCATAGTGCAAGGTGAATGTGTGAACCGAAGACCACGTAGAAGCCCTACAAATGTCCTGGATGGGGACATGGGCCATGAAGGCAGTCGAGGAGGCCTGCACCCAAGTTGAGTGTGCCCTCACAATAGGCGGCGGGGGAACCCCCACCAGCTCATAACAGGAACGGATGCATGAAGTGATCCACTTAGAAAGCTGCTGAGTGGAAATTGGCTGACCCTTCGTGCGCTCAGCCGAGGCAACGAACAGTTGCAAAGACTTTCTGAACGGCTTGGTCCGCTTGAGGTAGAAAACCAGAGCTCGCCTCACGTCAAGTATGTGGAGACGGCGTTCCTCGTCGCATGAGGCTTGGGGTAGAGGACTGGCAGAAAAATGTCCTGACCCATGTGGTAGGCGGAGACAACCTTCGGGAGGAACGCGGGGTGTGGGCAGAGATGGACCTTGTCCTTATGAAAAACCGTATACGGTGGTTTGGAGGTTAGGGCCCTGAGCTCCGAGACCCACCTGGCTGATGTGATAGCTACCAGGAACACGTGGCCAGTGGTTCAAACGGGGCCCCCGTGAGATGAGCCAGCACCAGGTTTAGGTCCCATTTCGGAACCAGGGGCTTGGAATATGGGTAGAGATGGTCCAAACCCTTAAGGAACCGGCCAGTCATAGCACAGGAAAACACCGAGTTCCCTTGCAACGGGGGATGAAAGGCCGATATGGCCACCAAGTGTACCGTGACCGATGAGGGCGCAAGTCCCTGGGCCCTCAGGTGGAGGAGGTAATCAAGGATAAGCTGGATCGGGGCGGCCGTCAGGGAAACACCCTGGCCTGCTACACGCCTCGAAAACTGAGACCACTTCACCGCATAGGAGTGGCAAGTGGAGGGCCATCTACTTTTGAGGAGGACGCGCTGAACCTGTTCGAAGCATGTCTTTTCCTCGCAACCTAGCCACTGAGCAGCCACGCCGTGAGGTGAAGCATTACTAGGTTGGGATGGAGGAGGCAGCCCTGAGAGAGCAGGTCTGGGCGGAGCGGCAACTGCCATGGCGGAGCTACCACCAGCCCCGAGAGGGTCCCGTACCAGTGTTGCCTGGGCCACGCCGGGGCAACAACGAGGACCCTGGCTTTGTCCATCTTTATTTTATCCAGGACCTTGCTGATCAGAAGGAACGGGGGAAAGGCGTAGAGGAGCTGGCCTGGCCAGGACAGGGTAAAGGCATCAGAGATAGCGCCCCTCCCTAGGTCCCCCCTGGAGCAGAACCGGGGGCATCGTTGGTTCTGCCTGGTCGCAAATAGGTCCACCTGGGGAGTACCCTACCTTCGGAAGAGCTGTTGGAGCTACTTCTGGGTGTAGAGACCACTCGTGCTGAGAGGAAAAATTCCTGCTCAAGTGGTCCGCCCTGACATTCCGGGTGCCCATCAGGTGAAAGGCTTTTAGGTAGATGTTGTGGGCTATACAGAAGTCCCACAGACTGAGGGCTTCATGGCAGAGGGCAGAGGATTGGGCCCCACCTTGCCTGTTGATATAGAACATCAAGGCCATGTTGTCCGTGAGGACCCTGACTACCTTGGCCTCCAGGTGCGAGCAGAAGGCCATACACGCCAGTTGCACCACCCTGAGTTCCTTGACATTTATATGAAGGGGTAGGTCTTGCAGAGACCACAGGCCTTGGGTCTGAAAGTTCCCCACATGGGCCCCCCAAGCCAGGTCCGACGCGTTGGACACCAGCTCCAACGAGGCCATGTCCCTGAACGGGACCCGTTGGAGCATATTGTTTGGGGCAGACCAGCACCGCAGAGAGCTGATCACCGAGTTCGGCACGGTGAGGACTTTGTCCATTCTGTCCGTGGCCTGGGAGAACTGCAAGGCCAGCCAGAGCTGGAGGGGCCTTATTCTGAGTCTGGTGTGACGGACCACATATGTGCACTCAGACATGCGATCCAGCAGTTGCAGGCAAGCCCTAGCTGTTGTCCCCGGGAACCTTGTGACTGAGTCAATGAGCCCTTTCAGGGTCTCGAACCTGTCTGGTGGGAGAGAGGCCCTGGCCAACATTGCATCCAGTAGCGCCCCAATAAACTCTATGCATTGGACCGGGACTAACGTGGACTTGGTGTTGTTTATCAACAGGCCCAGGGCAGTACATGTGGACAGGAGGAGCGCCACATGATCCCTCACCTGTGACCGGGAGGTGCCTTTGACTAGGCAGTCATCCAGATATGGGAATATTTGGACCCCCTTGCATCTGAGGTAGGCCGTTACCACCGCCATACATTTTGTAAAGACCCTGGGGGCAGTGGACAGACCAAATGGTAGGACCGTGAATTGGTAGTGACTCTGTCCCACCACGAAATGGAGGAAGCGTCTGTGCCCCTTGAATGTGTGGATGTGGAAGTACGCGTCCTGTAGATTGAGAGCAGCGTACCAGTCCCCAGGATCCAGGGCGGGAATGATGGAGGCCAAGGAAACCATGCGGAACTTGAGTTTCACCGTGTAGTGGTTCAGTCCTCGCAGGTCCATGATGGGCCTGAGCCCCCCTTTGGCCTTTGGGATAAGGAAATACCAGGAGTAATACCCCTTGCCCAGGAACTCCTTGGGCACTGCCTCTATAGCTCCTAGGTCCAGGAGCCACCCCACCTCCTGCTCGAGCATAGCCTCATGAGAGGGGTCCCCCAGGAGGGATGGGGGCGGAGGGCGGTTGGGCGGGGAGGAGGTAAACTGAAGAATGTAACCTCAGGAGATGGTGTTGAGGACCCATCAGTCCAAGGCGAGCAGTGACCATTCCGGGAGGAAAGCACATAACCTACTGGAGAAAAGGAGCTTTACTGGGGGGTAGGTCCCTGCTGAGAACTGGCAGGGTACCCCTGAGTGTCCCGTCAAAAACGCCTTTTGCCCACCTGCCTGCCTGTAGAAGACCCAGGCTGGGAGGCAGGCTGGGATTGCCATTGCGCATGCTTTCCATAGTCCCGCTGCTTTTTGTGGGTGGCCTCAGCAGGAGCCTGCTGCAGCTTGAACTTGGGTTTTGCCGGAGGAGGGACATAGAGGCCCAAGGTCTGGAGGGTCGTATGGGAGTCTTTCATGCCATGCAGCCTTGTGTCTGTTTCCTCAGCAAACAGAGCCTTCCCATCGAAAGGGAGATCTTGCTTCACTGGAGAGCTCAGAGATCAGAAGCCATGATGCCCGTCTCATGGACACCGCTGAGGCCATGGACCATGCAGCTGTGTCCGCTGCATCCAAAGCAGCCTACAGGGATGCCCTTCCTCCACAAGGGCCTTAAACTCCTTCTTATCGCGCTCCCGGAGGGGGTCCTCAAACTTGGGGAGGGATTCCCAGAAGTTAAACTCGTAGCTACCCAGGAGAGCCTGATGGTTTGCTACTCGTAGCTGAAAGCTTGACGACGAATAAACTTCTCTCATGAAAGTATCCAGCCTCCAAGAGTCTTTGTTCTTGGGGGTTGGGGCTGGTTGCCCCTGTTGCTCCCTGTGGTTGACCGACTCAACCACCAAGGAGTTGGGCGCCTGGTGGGTATACAGATACTCGTGTCCCTCGGTGGGTACAAAGTACTTGCGCTCCGCCTTTTTAGAGATGGGAGCCAATGAGGCCGGTGTTTGCCACAGGGCATTTGAAATTCTTGCCACCCCGCCCGGTGCTGAAGGGAACAGCACATTGAACAGGGAGTCTGAGGGCTCTTCCATCTCCTCAGCCTGGAGGTGGAGGCTTGCTGCCACCCTTTTTAGGAGGTCTTGGTGGGCCCAGTAATCCTCCTGCAGAATGGAGGGGCACGGAGCAGCAATCAGCTCCTCTGGACGGGGCGAGGCTGGTGTGGGGCTTTGGGTATTGTCCAGCACCAGAGGATCCACCACCTGGTCAGACTTGGGGCAAAGTCCCCATGACCTTTCTTCTGGTGGTCGAAAGATGGACGCTGATGGTGCTTCTGAGGCCCCGGCCATTGAGCAAGCCCGCACTGGGCCACGGTGCCCACTGGGCCGGCCATGACATTTGGTGCCATTGCGCTTGCTGAGGTACCGGCGGGGCCGGCTGTTCAGGCTGGCGAGATTGGCCTGTAGACGGGCGGCTGGGCTGGCGTAAGATCCGCTGCTGCCTCTGGACTGGGAGTAGCGGTGGTGCCAGGATCTACATTGGCCACGGGACCATGATCTTGACACGGAGAAGCGGCACCGACGGTAGTAGCTGCTCAGTGAATGGCCTTGACAGGTGGACCAACGTCAGCGATATGCCAGCAATTGATGCCCGGGGCTACGGTGCCTTGGTGGGGACTTGGAATGGGAGTCTGAGCAGGAACGGCGTCGATGATCATGCCACGACCAACCGTGATATCTCCTGCGAGACAAGGACAGTTGGCGACGTCTGCCACGGTCCTGTAGGTATTCGCGAAGACGAGCAGTGCCAGGAGTCCCAGTGGGGACGGCACCCATCCAGACAGTCTGGCCAGCGTCGAGGGCAATCCATGTGGACTGAGCCCTGAGTGGTTGCTGGGCGGTGTCAGGAACGTTTGCTCGACCAAGACTGGTACCAGGCCAGTGGCAATTGCGGTGATCCCAGCAGTGGCTTGCCTCTGGAGTGTGGGGCCAACATCAGCATGGACATGATGTCCCTGGCTGCCTGGAGGGCTTCGGGCATAGATGACATCCGGAGAGGCCTGCTCCGAAGGGGCTGGGCTACTCCACTCAACATGAGTCAGAGGCCTAAAGCCCGATGGGGATCGAGGACTACCCGACATGGGCCTAGCCTCTGTCCCAGACTTCCCTCGGTGCTGCTGCGAAGAGGGAGTCTTTCTGGTCCTCTTGGCATGCCCTGTGGACAGGGAGCAGTGCCAACTGAATGATGGTACCGGTGGGTTTCTGCATACTGACACCATGGTGTGCCAGGGTTGGGGCCAGCGCCAACTCCATCAGGATTGCCCAGAGCCTAATGTCCCTTTCTTTTTTGGTCTGGGGCTTGAAAGACTTGCAGATCTTGCACCTTTCGCTGATATGCGTTTCTCCCAAGCAGTCTGCGTGCAGGTGGCTCCTTGGCATAGAGTGCCTACAAGAGCCACACACCTTAAAGCCTGGGGCATGCCCTGGCCTGGGCTCAATGTCTAACTAAACTAACTGAATTAGCTAACGGACTACAGGTACTACTGAGTTCTGGGGACGAACTGCAGCAAAGCTGGAGCTGAGCAGTTCTGACGCACCTTCACTGGTGGCAAGAAGGAACTGAGGGTGAGAGGAGCACAACCCCCCCTATACTGTGCCAGGCAGGTGCCACCTGAGGGGTTGGGGGGGCACTCCTCCTTAAGGGTACCGCTAGGGGAAAAACTTCCAGCACTAGTGCACATGGTGAGCACGCACACCTATTGTGGAATACACATGAGCGATCGCTTGAAGAACTGGATGCACAGAAGTGCGTTTCCCAGGTGAAAGTGGTGAGGGCTCTGGGGGTGGGAGTCTCAGCAGGGGCGTTGAGGCTCAATTGGGTGGTGTTTGAGTATGGAGAGCTAGGGGGGTTCTGGGTTCCCCTAGGAGTAACTGCAGCTTACTAGTTATGCCTTGCACCACAGTTTGGCTGAACACACAGGCACAGTGCTTGTATATATAGTGACAAAGTTTATTAGTACTTCATATCAGAAATAAGTGGTTATATATAAACTAGTTCTTCTCCTGTCTCAACTTACCCAATGTTGTCTCTGCTTTTTTCAAGCAAGCCTGGCTGAGATTGCTTTTCCATGATGCAAACCTGCTGTCTGTTAGTGGCACCCAAACTTTTCCACTTGCACACCCCACCCCTGCAATGGACTCTCCCTGCCCCCCCGGGGCTGAGTCATGGTAAGAGTGGAGCTAGGTAGCACTCCCTGGGGGAGGGGGGGTGTCCAACAGTTTGAGGACCACTGCCCAAGATTAAGGATGTCAGTCTTTCTTTCTTTGCACTCCTATATATACCAGCATGTGCCCTCAGGATTTACCACTTCATGTTAGGTTTCAGAGTAGCAGCCGTGTTAGTCTGTATTTGCAAAAAGAAAAGGAGGACTTGTGGCACCTCAGAGACTAGTGTTCTGTGTCTGCCAGCTTGTCATTCACATTTGACAGACACCCCCCAATTGTAGGAGATATGTACACAGTGCTTCCCCTGGCAATAAGTGGCTCTCTCACTGGCAGAGTGTACCTCAAAAGCAGGCCACACCTAGGGCATGTGTCTTACCTGCATACTTTAGACTATGTGAGGAGGTTGGTGCACACACATTCTTTTCCTGTCTACACTTTTATGAAAAGCACTATGACAGAGGCTTTCAGTACAGAACCAGGGGGAAGCCAAGGTGCTTTGCCAGTCAGCATCCAGGTTTCTTTGGTCACAGTCTCCTTTGGGCATCCAAATCTCTTTCAGTTTTATGGTGTAATGGGTCAGTACTAGTTCCACCCAGATTGTTGGAGGTGGTGTTGCCAGATTTGCTGGGATAAGTGGCATCCGGGCTCTGATGTTTTCTTCCCCGCCTTCTATTTGCTGGTAGACCAGAAGGGGGGGTGTCTGCTCACTCACGGAGCCTCATCCTTTGGGCTCTTTGGAAAAGGGCAGCTCTGGGTCTGAAGTGATGTGTTACTCTTATGTCCCTGAATGTATAAGTCCTGCAGGCAGAGGATTTATACACTCAGTGCCTATTGGGAAATTGACCCCCCCCCCCTTAAAAAAGGCATCAGCTATGCCTATTGACCAAAGAAATGAGTCTATTAGAGGTCAGCTATAGTTTAAATCCTGAGAGTTTAGCATAAGGCACCTCACTCCCAGTCCCCAGGGGGTTCTTTTGAGTGTGGGGGTTAGGACTGTCAAAAGGAGGGCAAAGATGAACTGTCTTTACAAACTAGGCTAGATTATTAATTTGATGCTTGGAGACAAATTAGACTGCTCACCCATTCCCTCTCCATCCTAGGTGGGCAGGTTCATGGCTGCTCTGTGCCCCTTATATGCCTATGTACAGTGCCAAGTCATTACTATGAAAAAAGTAATCTGATGTTGCAGGCATAAGGATAGAGCCTACTGTTAAGGACAGTTGCAGGTCATTTGAAAGTTACTGCAACTGCTCCAGAATTCTTTTTTGCCATGAATCTAACTCAGACACTATTATGACCACCATTTTTTTTTAGTAGTGCTTAGTTTTTCAACCAGATTTGTGAGATGTCTTTTGACAGTAACTTCTGCGTCACCCCACTCTTCCCTTGAGACATTTGCCTCTTACAGTGGAAATTAATCCTGTTTTACCAACTCTTCCCCCTAAAGTTCATGAAGGCATTCTGACTACAAACCTTAGGTAGGCTAATTAGCAGCTCTGATTCCATTCCCATTCAAGTCAGAGGCAAAAGCCACCTTGACTTCTTGGTAGCAGAGACAGAGTCCCCTTTCCTGAAATAGTCATCCTAGTTCCTGGTTTCAGAGTAACCGCTGTGTAATCTGTATATACACACAAAGCATGAAAAAAAATGGGTGCTTACCACTACAAAAGGTGGTCTCTCCCCTCCACCCCACTGTCCTGCTGGTAATAGCTTATCTAAAGTGATCACTCTTACAATGTGTATGATAATCAAGTTGGGCCATTTCCAGCACAAACCAGACTCCAGTGAGAGAGTGTTGAATTGGAATTCATTTGCAGATAGGCTTGAATAGAGACTGGGAATGGCTAAGTTTAATTGTAGCCAAAGTCATTATGCAAGGTAACGTATTTCCCCTTGTTTTTTCCTACCCCCCAGGTGTTCTTGTTAAACCCTGGATTTGTGCTGGAAATGGCCCACCTTGATCACACATTGTAAGGAGAGTGATCACTTTACATAAGCTATTACCAGCAGGACTTGGGGGGGAGGGAAGGAGAGAGAAAAAGCCTTTTGGAGTGGTGAACACCTATTTTTTTCATGTTTTGTGTGTATAAAACAATCTTCTATACTTTCCACAGTATGCATCTGATGGAAGTGAGCTGTAGCTCACGAAAGCTTATGCTCAAATAAATTGGTTAGTCTCTCAGGTGCCACAAGTCCTCCTATCCTAGTTCCTGTATCTCTAATACAATTGTAACCAATTTCTCTGCAGTGAAAGGCCAGTTGAATCATTGGGCAGTAGCTGAAGCCCTACTTTATCATTGAGGAAAAAAAAAAAATGCATTGACCTTGTAATGTATTTTGGCAATAGTTTGTTACTTTGAGGCTCCTTAATTTAAAACAGACCAAATAGAAAAATGTAAGACAAGAAAATGTAAGGGGAGGCTTTGCCCATGCCACCCTTCAGGCATAGGAGTTCCCCGTAAACACTCATGAAGCTGCCTTGTCCTTTAAATGGCTCCTGCCCTGGTGCCTGTGGAACAGCTCTCCACCACGGCTAGGCAGGAGATCTAGTTTTCGTAGTATTCAGTTGCACTCCCATTCTCTACCTTTTTTAATACTTAATTCTTCAGTATTCTACACAGCACCTTGTACAATAGGGGCCACACGACTGATGCTGTGATGTGGAATTATTTGAATACTTACCTCCTCTCCCCAGAAAACCAACTTAAAATGATCCCCATCTGACTTCTGAAAGTTTTAAATTTTCCTTATAATGTCAAATAGATAATTGCTTGAGCTTCACCTCTTGTCAGATTGGAGATTAGAATGACCAGTCTGATCCAGTATAACAGTCCCACCTAAGCCCCATGTTTTTCAGAGGCAAAGAAAGAACAGGGTGTTTTATCATGTGATCCTGTCCTCTAGTCCCAGCTTCCGGCAAGGCCAAATGTCCCCACATCTGCCAAATCATATTTTAAAAAGCAGGCTAACATTTTCAGAAATGCCACATGTAGAATGTGCACCAAGCCTGAAGACATCTGTCCATTTAGCTCAAGGGCAGTCCAAGGGCCCCATTTCAGTTCTACAGCTTTAGTGCACATATGGCCAGCCTTTTCATCAGTTGCACATGCCTTGTGCATAGAAGGGAGTCTATTCCAGCATTCCTTTGCTATTTCTAACTTTGAAACATTATAAAACTGATTACACACAATTAGAAGTTTTGTTAACGATTGCAAAGTTTTTGGAGCCACTAAAAAACAATTCATAAAACAGAGCCTGGCCTGTTCCATTGCAGAGATGGAAATTTAGTTAGAGGGCCATGTTCATTTTAACAAACCCTTGCTAAAGACAATAGCTCTAGCTAAACAAAAGCTAAGCATTAGGAGGGCTATACCACCATTAGAATTTTATCCCATTTCCAAGATCAGTACATCTCAGTAACATGTTGGAACAGTACAATATTTAGTTCTTGCAATTTTCCTACAGTGGAAGCTCTTTCCATTAGCCAATGCACATTATCCCTGAACATGTGGTTGTGACCCTTTACAGTTTCAATTTGGTAGATTACACCAAGCACAGGTGGTGCTTGGAGGCATGACTAATTGCCACTCAGCAACAGTGGCTGTGCACTTCAAGATCTCACCCCTTTTCAACCCAACAGCCAGTTTTGCCTTTGTAATAGGTCTTTTAAACTAGGCAGATCCTGATTTATGAAAAATGTAATCATTCTGAAAATGAAAATTCAGGCTAACCTGACTTTAAGCTGTTTCATATGTGTGGTGTACCATTTACTACAGTAAATTTGTAAGTCAATCTGCAGCTGTAACATGTCCAAGACAATGTAGGGTTTCCTGAAGAAGCACACACTCAGGTCCTGGACATTTTTTTAATCCCATTAGAACAGCCTAATTTTTTGCTATGATCTAGTCTCTCCAGGACTGCCTGGAATCTGCAGCCCCAGGGAGGTGAAGCCTAATGTGTCTAACATTTTTGCACCCTCCCAATTCTAGGCTACTCTAAAAGTTTAATTACTGACAGTCAGGGGCCGGCAGCTCTGCCCAGAATCTCCGTGCTGCTGTTCCACCCTCTCCTACCCACTGCATACCCTAAACTCCCATTTGTGATGGGGTCCTCAAAAGACAGCTTGTGGCAATCTGCCCCAGATTCAGTAAATTGTGACCCCTGGCCAAATCAGACTTTTAGAGCACCTTTACCTGGCATTCAGGGGCTGGAGTAAGGGATGGGGGGGGGGGGGAGGAGGAGAGGAACACAACATGATGAACAAACCAAACAAAAAACCCACAAAACACACTCACCTTCCCTGTCTACTTACTGCAGACTACAGTTCTCCCATATACACAACAACTGAGGCAACACTTACCCCTCTCAACTGATAGCTATACAGGACAACTCTACCACTATATTTTGTGCTTGCAATTTTGTAGCACATCAGAGCTGGCTGAAAGAATAGAACACAGTCTGGCACCTGGCATCTTTATGCAAGATCAAAGATTGTGCCAAATTGTTCAGTTTACAGATATGACATGAAATAGTGATGCTTAAAAATGAGTGGACTCTGTGCAGTTCAACTTTTTATTTTAATAAAATCAAGAGTAATGCACAGCACATGCAGTGCTAGCATCTAAACTAATACAATAAGCAATTACTAAACCTACAGTGACTTGAAGTTGAATTTTTACATTCAGCAAGTTTAAACCCATTCTTTGCATATGATTTTTAATCCTTATTTCTGAACTGAAAATATTGTTGGCTGATAAAACTTGCTAAAATGCACAAGTCACTGATTATGCCAATACAACAAAGATAACCACATGTTTGAGGATTGCAATGTGCCAGACATTCACTGAAAAATAAACAAAAAAAACCCACACACAACTAAACAAAACTCACGCAAACAAACATCTGAGAATCTGGACACTTCACATCAGTGTTTAGAAGTGTTTCATTAATATCTTAAGACAAGTGTATCAAAACCTTGGCATGTTTAATTTTAAGTTGCCAATTTTTGTTTTACTATCAGAAAGTTATGGCTACACCGTCAATGCCGGGTCTGCTTAATTTGACTTAAGAGTTTAATATGACTTAAACATTAAAAGCTCACACTACCCCGAAATATATAATTTCACGCATACGGTGACATTCAACATTCAAGTGCCAGTGTTTTTGTACTGTCTTTTGGTCAAGTTTCTTTAAACTTTCAAAGAATCACTTTTAGGCTTACAAAAATAAATATTTGTCAAAAATGTTCAATAAATATTACACAAAACTAGCAGCAAAAAGTATCTAGAAATCTCGTGTGCAAATAGTTTTCTTCCCAGCTATCATTCCCATGGTCCCAAATAAATTTTAGAATCTAGTTCCTTCTCCTTAGACAAGCTGCGTTCAATCTCCAAGAGACAAAATAAGATTGGAAGTTAAGGACACGCACACAAGACCTATATAAAATTCTCTGAATGTGCAATAAAAGAAGTATTTTGTAAAAAGTTATGGGCAAAATGTACAAGGGCCTAAACCTAGACTAATTGAAATAGCACCATAACAAATGACCTCAATACTGTCAAGTGCACCTACTTAATAAAAGTTTTAGAACAAGGCACAATACACTTGAAAAAATCTATTGCACTTTAGGAGATTTTTGCCATTTTCCTATGCCACTGTAGATTAAGAGTTGATAATGGCTCTGGCCACAAAAGTTAGCACAGAAATTCCAAGTGGCAGAGGCATTTTACTGGTGGACAATACTTATCTTTGGCCAGATTTAGCATAAACAGACTATAAATACAATGGAAACCTATGCAACTAAAACTGACTAAAACTGCACTTTAATAGCAGAATTGAAACCTTGTGCAGTTATGTACATTTCCAACCTCTGTGATCTCAAGATTTGTTAGTTACTCTTCTGGAGCCATTTTACAAAGTCTACAGTAAGCCAGTTTAACATCTCAACGCAGCTTGAACAGAGTAATGTGAATCTGCATTAAAATAAAGCCTGCTGCATAATTCTTCCTGTTCATACCCTCTTGACCAAAAAACATCAACACTAGCATGCGTTATTAGACCAAAATCAGTCAGGCCCTTAAGGAGGACCAGTCACTGTTGTGGTCAGCCATTCTACCATTTCAATTTCATATGGCAGGCATTTTTAAAAAGTCTAAATAGATGAATTCTCCTAAAAACTATTTCAAGTTATCAGACCTTTAAACGTTCCCTGTAATATTCTGCCCACATTTGGCTAGCTCACATTAATGATCTGCCTAAACATTGAAAAAGGAATTGCTGTATTTACTTGCATTAACTTCAAAAACAGTGCTTTTAATGTATGCATGTATCCATACATCATCTCATCATGACTGGAATGGCTTATTAAAGACTATCAGGTTCTAAGTACCTATCCAGGATAGAGTGAGCAAATCAGAACTTTAACTTAGTACAGTTTTGCCACATTAGAAACTAATTCCATTGATATGCTTCAAGATGTTTGTTTGTTTTTTTTTTCCAAATCTGCAAGTATCAAAAGCCCTAATGCAGGCTACCGCATAAGTTTTTGTAATATTATGGATGAATCGATGATTCCTGTTTAAGTTGTATCACACCTGTGTGCCAAGGTTTGATTTTAGCTCAAGTTCAGTAATTTTGATTTTGTCAACAATTGATATCTTGAGCATTACTGAGCCAACAGGACATCAAAATAAAAGTTGTCTAAAGTTAAAGGCACAGTACATTAACAAACAAATGATCCTCAGTCACAAAATTAGAAATGCAGTTTGGGGTTGGGGTGGCTGGGAGGGGAGTTAATCCTGACTACAGCAATGGAATCTTCACCTTCAAAATAGGGCTGCTTGTTCCTTTTGTTTCTTCTGTGACCTTGAGCTCCCTTAAAAAAAATTTCAGTGGAGAATCACAGCTGGTAATGTACTGCGAGTTCTTGAAGCTACACAAGGTATAGTCTGGCTAAGTTACATGTGGTTTCCATATTAGCTTGTTTGGTGGGATGTCTGCTGCAAGCAGACTCAGTTGCCCCACCAGTCAACCCCCTGGGAGTTATAGTTTCCTCCATATCCATCACTGTTGTAGAAGCCGCCTCCATAGCCACCACCTATTAGGAAAGAACAAAACCACATCAACTTACTAAAACCTTTATGTCCTTACACAGGCTACCCTTTTCTCTTCTTCCCTGGACAGAAGCTTTCTGTGGACCAAGACTGGGGGGGGGGGGGGGGGGGGGGGAGGCAGGGGGAAGAGAGGAGGCAGTGGATGAGAACACACTGACAATACATGGTATCATAAAGCTAAAAATTAAAAAAAGAGATTAGGAAAGCTTCAGTGCGTAACCAGTTTACAATAATTTTGGGTGCCACAACAGATATATTGTGCCAGCTAAATCATCCGCTCAATTGTAAAGTTCAGTGTAACAGGCTATAGTAAATTCACAGCCCTTACACAGACAAACATTTAAGAGTGGGCTACTTTATAAAATTTGTTTTAAGACAAGACTTTGTTTTCCTAAAAAAGGTTCCAGAGCTTGTTTTGAAGCTGCCATCACCGGCCCCCTCCTTTGTATTGGATTACAAGGACAGACAGACAATTACCTCCAAATCCTCTGCTGCCTCCATGGCCGCTGCTGCTACTGCCACCACCACCGCTGCGGCTGCTGCTTGGTCGACTACTGCTAAAGCTGCTACTGCCGCCACCGCTACTTGTTCGATAGTCTCTGGCACCAAATCCTCCACTGAACCGACTACACAGAAAGAGAAACATTCACAGCTTGTTCTTATTGCGGTCTGGCAGAATGCAATTATTAAGATAGCTGCTTTGAAATCTAGGGCAGAGTTTTGTAAAGCAGTTTGAAATGAATTTCTGCAGAATATAGTAGTGCCCTTATCGCTTAGTTTCAGCGCCACTGTTTGTTGCTTGCAAGCCGCTCACTGCAACTTGGACAGGATGAGGCTGTCAATGTTCCATTTGAAAGAAGCAGAAGAAAAGGCGCTACTGTCAATCTATGCACCTTACTTTTCAGTTGACTAAACCATAATAGATGGCAAGAATGTAGACTCCTAGACTACCGAGAGAGTTGCTTTTTTAGAGTTCAGCTATAGGTCTGATACAGTACAACCCCCCCAGTTGTACAGGGGTGAAGAGGAAGCATCTGAAGAGCAGTACTAGCTATTTAAGGAACTAGTGACAAATACCACTATTCACTCAAAACTGATAACTACAGATCATTAACATGAAGAATAAATGAATGACATTTCATAGGCACTTGTTTTTTAACCCCCCATATTATGCTGGGTATTTATTCTGCTGCACCATCTAGAGTTGTTTCTATATGAAGGAGTTCATTCCCTCTTAATCTGTAGCCATCTAAAGATGGCTACAATATCTTCAGCCCCCATGTTCACTGGCTTGGAACCCACAGTATAGCAGTGCAACAAGAAATATTCTTGTCCATATGGCAGCAATTCATTTATTGGTTAATAGGACAGAATGAATATCTTACAGTAGGAAAGTGTCTCAGCTGATGCAATATGATTGAGACCTTGCTTTTTACTGCATAATAGTGGAAGCTATTAAAAAAATAAAAATCACATTTATCTATTCCAAGTGGTAAAGCACACTTGGTTTTCCAATGGTTTCTAATGTGTAAAAAAAACAACCAACCTTGTCTTATTTGTTCCTCTTCCCAAAATGATTATTCAGCTCTTAAAAGAGGAATTATTCCTATCTAGTTTAACTGGATTTTGGAGACTTTCAGAATAGGAGATTTTAACATAGAGGGGACTTTAACGACAAGATGTGGCTTCCTACAGGGGGCTCATTTTGAAACAAAAACTGAAGGAAAAAAACTAACGGAAAAGCAAATTCTCAGAGATCCTTTATAGTAGAGTTGGAAATACAAATGAAGGCAAATGTTAAGACCAACAACTTGGAGCAGTTTAGAGGACTCACACTGCAATCAGACAGCAATACTAAAATCTCTCAGCTAAAACTGTCTTCCATGTTATCTGAAGTTTAATTAAAGCAAAGGTTTAGGCAATAGGAACCTGAATCTGCAACCATGGAACTGGCATAAAATGGATTATGCCCTTAAGTAGTCAGAGTCCTATTCGAGTTACCTCTTCGAACGCCCACGACTGCTACCACCCTTGTGAATCTGCTCATAAGCCATGTTTTCCAACCATGATGGTACTTCCTGTTTCGCTTCAACAAGGAGATCCAGCAAGTCCTTGGTGATGTTTATGTTCCTCTCATTGAAGAATGAGGTGGCAAGCCCTTTAAAAAAATAAAATAGATTCTCAACATTAGGTAACTTGGTATGATGCTTCAAGACACTATTTCTGTGTAGCTCAGATGAATGTGTACTTGAACAGGAGGAAAAAAAAGTACTTGGTGGGTTTTATATTGAACAGGCTAGGCTTGTACTGAACTTTAAAGATATCTGAAATTGGTCTTAGGACAGGAAGCTGCCTAATAAAATAAGTATCCATCACAGACACCACTAGGCTTGGAGTGCAGACAAACTAGTTAGTTTCTCTTTACTTGAGAGCATCTCAGGCAATACAAAACATTAGAATACTATGTAATTGGGGTATTGCATAGGAAGATACCTAGCAGATGCTGAATTTCCTCTGAGATTTACAGTAAATCAGCAAATGTCCAAATATTTGTTCCCGTTTCCCTCCCTGGGAATTCACTTTGAGAGTTCTCTCTCAATGAAGCAGAAGTGTCAGTGAGCCTTCTCTTGTGGCAAGTTGCCTTATTAACCTGATGTTAGGTAGCCAGCCTACAGGACTTGGTATAAATTTTATCCAGATTATGGTGTTATACTAGCCTTTGCAGCAACAACCTGACTGCAAATAATTTTATTTGTTTTAACAGAACATGCATAAATGGCAGTTGGTCCATGTGCACTTGCATGCAAGAATTTAGCAGCTTTCTTAAAGAGAAAAGCCAACTGGAGCTCTGCTATACTGGTTTCTAGGGCTGTTATTTAATAAGTTAACACATGCCATTAACTTAAAAATTAATCAGCTTTAATTGCACTGTTAAGCAATAGCATACCAGCTTAAATTTAATTTTTGGATTTTTTTCTACATTTTCAGATACATTGATTTCAATCACAACCATTTACAGTGTGAACTTCTATTAAAAATATTTCTGCTATAAACAAAATATTTCAATTCACCTCATACAAGTACCAGAGTGTAATCTTTGTTGTGAAAAGTGCAACTTACAAATGTAGATTTTTTTGGGTTCCATAACAGCACTCAAAAAACAAAACAGTGTAAAACTTCAGTGTCTACAAGTCCACTCAGTCCTACTTCTTGTTCAGTCAATTGCTAAGACAAAACAATCTGCTTACATTTACAGGAGATAATGCTGCCCTCTTATTTACAATGGTCACCAGAAAGCAAGAACAGGCATTTGCATGGTACTTTTGTAGCTGGCATTGCAAGGTATTTAGTGCCTGAGACGCTAAACATTCACATGCCCCTTCATGCTTTGGCCACCATTCCAGAGGACATGCTTCTACGCTGATGTTGCTTTTTTTTTTTTTTTGGGAAAAAAAAAAAAGCGTTAAATTTGTGACTGAATTCCTTGGGGGAAGAATAGTATGTCTCCTGCTCCATTTTACCTGCATTCTAACGTCTGAGACTGCTATAACTAATAACCCAGCACATTGTTCATTTTAAGAACACTTTCTTTGCGTTTTGTCAAAATCTGCAGTGAAGGCACCAATGTGAGATTTCTAAAGTTTGCTACAGCACCTGACGCACTGTTTAAGAATCTGAAGTGCCTTCCACAATCTAAGAGGGATGAGGTGTGGAGCATGCTTTCAGAAGTCTTAAGAGCACACTCCTGATGTGGAAACTACAAAATCCAAACCACCAAACAAAAAAAGCCAACCTTCTGCTGGTGACATCTGATTCAGATAAAAGTGAACATGCATCAGTCTGCACTGCTTTTGATCACTATTTATCAGAACCCCTCATTAGCATGGATGCATGTCCTCTAGACTGGCGATCACAAAGGGATATATGAACCTTTACTGCATGTGGCACAAATACTTTGCCACACTGGTTATAACAGTGCCATGTGAACACCTGTTCTCACTTTCAGGTGACAAAATAAAAAGCGGGCAGCTGCAACTGTAAAACTTGTTTGTCGGATTAATTGGCTGAAGTAGGACCAAGTGGACTTGCAGGCGCCAAAATTTTAGCTTGAAGCCAAAAATAAAACAGGTTTTTTGGTACTTAATTCTACATTTGTAAGTTCAACTTTCATGATAAAGACTGCATTACAGTACTCATACAAGGTGAATTGAAAAATAGTATTTCTTGTTTATAGCACAATTTAATATAAAGCGAGCACTTTACACTTGTTGTAATTGAAATCAATATATTTGAAAACTTAGAATATTGTTTAAATTTTGGATGTTTTCTAAAAAATAAATCAGTTAATCACTTGACACCTACTGGTTTCCCATACTGCCTTCCTACCTATTCTACTATGGCTTTAGACATGGGGAAGGGGGGGAGAAACTGGAGCAATAAAAGACTTGCATGGAATTTTGCTCAGTTTAATAAAACTGGAATTAAGATTACTGCTACAAAGACTAGACGTGGGTTTGTCTGAAACAGTAGGTCAAGTAAGCTTTGTTTTGTAGTTCAAGTTTACTCTATAGCTAATCTATATATAGTGTTACTTATAACCCACTGGAATACTACACTTGAAGAGCATCTTCTAGCAGACAATTCACTTTTAAGAGTCTTACCAAGGTTTCCCACACGGCCTGTACGACCAATGCGATGCACATATTCTTCAATGTCACTTGGCAAGTCAAAGTTTATGACGTGTTTCACATTTGAAATGTCCAATCCTCTTGCTGCAACCTAATGGTGAAGAAGTTCAACTGTCAGCTCTTAGCAAAGCTTCACAAGAATGAAGTGAAATTTAACATACATCTTCAGAAAGAAAAAATTAGGGACTTACTGCTGTGGCAACCAGAATTGGGCTTCTGCCTGAACGGAACTGGTGCAGAGCTTCTTCTCTGTCTCTCTGAGAGCGATCTCCATGGATGCTTGTACAAGCGTATCCTTCGTGGTAGAGAAAGTCCTCCAGAGAATCAGCTCCCTTTTTAGTCTCCACAAACACCAGAGTCAGTGAATCTTTGCCTAATGCAAGAAGTTAAAACTACAGATTTACCACCAGCAATGCTACATCTGCAAATATTTAGCACCCCCAACTGGTAAAAGGTAGTTTCTGTATCTTCGGTTGCAGTTTAATTGTGTATTTATTACATTACTTCATTCAATGAGAGATGAGTACCAAGGCCATTCCCCCTCCCATGATGTTTATATTACCCAAGAAGTTTATTTGCATGCATACTGTTTTAAGTCAAAGCAAAAACATTCACAACATATGAAAAAACAGGGAGGAAAAGACTAACAGCTTTTCCTCCACCTAACATAGATTCTCATTACCTGAGCCATTAGAGCTGTGTTGAAATTCTCCCAAACAGTCTTTACCTGTGGCATTTAGCAGGTCAAGCAGAAATGACCGTTTGTCTGACTCTTCCACCCACACTACTTTCTGTGTGATGTTCTCAGATGTAGAGCCAACTCTGCCAACAGCCAGGAAGATATATTCATCCAGGAAGTCACGGGCAAGCATCTAGGAGGTAGACAGACAAAAAAAAAAATTCACCATTTTTCCCCCCCACAAAGGACTGGGGGAGTTCAGAAAGTACATTAAGCTTGTAGGTCAAAAAAGCCTCAAGCCAGACAGTACCTGGATTTCCTTGGGAAAAGTAGCACTGAACATCATGGTATGACGAACTCCCTTTGGTGGCATAGTATCTTGTTCAACAATACGGCGAATTTGAGGCTCAAACCCCATATCAAGCATGCGATCAGCTTCATCCAGTACCAGGTATCTGGGAGTAGATGAAGAGGATCAAAATTGCTTAAAGTGAGGAAAACCGGGGTTTTTTTTGTGTTTTAAAAAATCCACACACATACCAGGCTATTTTTTCCAACCACCATTAACTATTTAATATAGTATGTCAGAATTATTCAGTGATAGCTTGTACAACCCAATGTGAGTCAGGAAGTATTTATGAGCTATATGCAGCTTTAAAATGACAGAAATAGTCAATTTAACAGTATTAAGGCATCCTTTTACAAATGTTTGACAGCTAATTTGACAGCTACAAATGTTTGTCAGTAAAATTCTCTGCACACACCAGTATGATCATTCCCACTGGAACCTCAGCTTAGAGTAGGGTTTCCTCAACAAATTTTGGTTGCCTCAGAGCGTGGCCACCAACTCTTGGCTTACTGACTATTTTTCCTAAAATACTAATTAATTTTAGGAAAACACCAAACATGCATATAAGTGTCCCAAACCATTGTAATTTATGAAGAGTTTGGGTTTTTTGTTGTTAACTGAGTAATAAAAATGAAGTAGTTGTCTCTATTCTTTACCTAGCCTAAACAGAACAGAAACAAGAATAAGGTGTTTTGCATGCTCTTATCTTTTGTTTCTTTTGCTGGCCTTTAAAAAAGGCCACACATTTGCTAGCTAGTAAGCCTGCTGCTGTGAAAAGTGGTATTTGTATGTTTGCTTCTGTGAAAAATATTAATGAACATACAAATATCACTTTTCACAGCACATTTACTCAGCACTGGCAAGCTAGGGGAAAATTAAGCTGTGGATGTGGAGGAAGGTAGCGGGGCCAGCTCAGATTTGGAAGGTGGGGGGTGAGCCTGGAGCCAGCACCTGAAGCCCTGTGACCAGGAGCCCACTGTCATGCAGCTCAAAGATGCAGTGGGGGCCAAGGGTGATGGGTGAGCCTGGGACCAGAGGCCAAAGCCCCGTGGCTGGGGCCTTGGGATGGAGTCCACTGCTACACACCCAGAGCCCAGGGATAGATGAGGCAGCGGGGGCCATAGAATCATAGAATATCAGGGTTGGAAGGGACCTCAGGAGGTCATCTAGTCCAACCCCCTGCTCAAAAGCAGGACCAATCCCCAATTAAATCATCCCAGCCAGGGCTTTGTCAAGCCCGACCTTAAAAAAACTTCTAAGGAAGGAGATTCCACCACCTCCCTAGGCAATGCATTCCAGTGTTTCACCACCCTCCTAGTGAAAAAGTTTTTCCTAATATCCAACCTAAACTTCCCCCACTGCAACTTGAGACCATTACTCCTTGTCCTGTCCTCTTCTACCACTGAGAATAGTCTAGAACCATCCTCTCTGGAACCACCTCGCAGGTAGTTGAAAGCAGCTATCAAATCCCCCCTCATTCTTCTCTTCTGTAGACTAAACAATCCCAGTTCCCTCAGCCTCTCCTCATAACTCATGTGTTCCAGACCCCTAATCATTTTTGTTGACTACAGGCAGATGGTGGTGAGCCTGGGGCCAGCACACACAGGCCACTGCATGGCTGGGGCCAGAGCCTGCTGCCCTGTGGCTGAAGTCCAGGGCCGAAGGAGGCAGTAGGAACCAGGTGTGGGGTTTTTTTTGGGGAAGGGGGGCGAGGAAGTGATAAGCCTGGGGCCTGCTGCTCACCACCACGTGGCTGCAGCCACAAGCCCAAGCCCCACCGCCCCCAGGAAGGTAGACAACTCACACTAGCTGCCTGCTCCTCCAGCATTTCTGGCTCCAGAGGGGGCAGGACTCAACTCCTTCTAGCAGGCCCAGGGGATCCCCCCCCTCCCCCATCACTACCCAGGAGGCAGGGGACCCAAGAGAAGGCTCTGGTGGCCATGTTTGAGAAACACTGGCTTAAAGCATCCCCTAGCTTGCCAGTGCTGAGTAAATGTGCTGTGAAGAGTGCTATTTGTATGTTCATTATTCATACAACAGGTATAAAGGATTAGTATTGTGAAATTTAACTGTTCAACTAGTAAGCCTTTCCTAAATAACTGTCTAGCAAAACATCAGAAAAGTCTTATGGATTACTATTATTTACATTTAGATGTTTTTTCGGTGTACAAACCAAACAGCTAAGTCCCAGGATCTTGTCAGAAATTCTATAGACATTTCTAAGATTATCAAATTCCGAGACCATTTCACCTACTTGCAAAAGTCCAATCCAATCTTTCCCCTCTCCATCATGTCAACCAGTCGTCCTGGAGTTGCCACAAGCAAGTGACACCCACGTTCCAAGTCACGTATCTGTTGACCAATGTCAGCACCACCGTAGACAACACAAGGACGAACTTTGGAACGATATGCAAACTGTAAGAACAGAACTAGTTATTTTCTGTTTTTTTAAAAAGCTCAGGATATTGTACTGACAAGTTGCCAAAGATACCTTTCTGGCTTCTTCATAGATCTGCACTGCCAGTTCTCTAGTTGGAGCCAGGACTAAAGAGATTGGGTATTGCTTACGGCGTCCATACCTTCCATTTTCCTGAAGACAGACATTTAGAATAAATACTTGAAACTAGAGCCATTTCAAACCCTGCACACATGCTTCCCGCATAATTCTGAAACTTTGCCACCAGCACAGCACTCTCGGCTGAGCTTGGATCACAGACAAAATGGACCATCGGCAGCTTTCTTTGCTCTAAAGTGGACCACTACCTGCAATTGAGGCTCTCAATGTTATTTATATTTCAAAGGACCTGTTGCTGAGTTGTTAAAAAGGAGTACAGGAAGTCTTCCACTGCAGAAAGTCTCAATCATGCTTTAGGCACTGGTTCTAAAGACTTGTGTCCCAGGTACACTATCAGGTATACCAGGTGACAATGCTAACAGTGTGTCTTTAGGGGGCAGAACTGCAGAGATTTTAAAAACCCCTGGTGAACATTACTTATTTTTAAGTCTGAAAAAAGGGATTCAATACTCGACTTTTTTTTATTGGGGGGAAAAAAAAGTCTTATTGCTGCACCAGGGAGTAACTTTACTTAGAAAAAGCCACATTTCAGGGTAGACGGCTAAGGCTACAAGACATGCTTATTACCAGTATGTTTTTTTCAACCTTCATTCTGGAAGCCACACTGCAAGCAATCCTCTCTTTTTGAAGATTATGTGACTAGTCCTAAAGGAGAGTTTGGTCCCTAGACTATCAAGAACGGCTCTGTAGTCCTCTACCAGCCTAAACTAAATAGAAATTTGGCTGCAAGCAGTTTTGTTTTAAGGTGTTCCTCTTGTTATAAGAGCCTGATTACTATAATTAACATAATATATATAATAATTATAATTTAGTATGTATGTTTGTCTGAATGAAGACAGGATTTGTTCATTAGATGGTAATACGCTTTGTTTGTGAGCCAATACAAAAAAAACCATGAGGACCATGATGCCTATAGGTGAGCAGACAAGCAACAAATGAGCAGCTCTCTGAAACGCCCCCAATAATTTAGAGGGCAAAGAAATTGGGCCCAGGCCTCTCTGAAACAGACTGCTTGTTAGTATGAATGCTATAATTGGACATCTCTAGAAAGATGAAACAAGAATTGCAGACAAGGAAAGCATCCTTTGGTGGACTCAGCTTGTTTTAACATTTCTGGGATTGCACATCTAAGAACTTGCCTTCATAGCCCTCAGAGCATCACCTGGACCATCTGTATAGATCTGACTCAATATTGGTAGAAGAAATGCAGCAGTTTTCCCAGAACCTATAAGAAATACAAAGGTTAATCTTAACTCAATGGAAGTATTGATGCTTTTATTGTCATCAGCCACAACACCTTACACAGTATTCTAAACACCTAGCTGAACTAGACTGTACTCCTGACATTGCTAACAAGGCAAAAGATAAAAACGGTTACCTTTTTGAAACTGGTGTTTGAGATGTTGCTCATGTCCATTCCATTTTTGGAGTGTGTGCCCACCACGTGCACTGGAAATCCCCCCTGCCAATGGTATCTGCAGGGGACGGCTCTGGTGTGGCACATGTATGCCCAGGCATAAGTAGTGCTGCTGGCTCCCCTCCACCCTCAGTTCCTTCTTGTTGGAAACTCCAATAGTGGGGAGGAAGGGGTTGGGTAGGGTCATGGAATAGACCTGACTACTACATCTTGAAGAGCACCAGTCACAATAAGTCTTTTCTTTGAGGTCCATTCCATTGTAGGGGACTCCCAAGCAGTACCACTGGAAGCAGGTAGGTGTTCATGGACATGTTGATTGCAACAATGCTCTGCCAAAGTCAGTGTCATCTCTGGCCTGCTGAGAGTGATGGTGAAATGCATTGTAAACATGTGCAGTGAAGACTGCATGGCAGCCCTGCAGAGGTCCTGGATAGGGACATCTGCTGCCTTCCTGGTGCAAGACACCTGAACCCTAGTCAAGTGAGCCTTTGCTATCAGAGGCACAGCCTCCACTAACTTGTAACAAGTATGGATGCAGGTGGTGATCCAATTTGAAATCCTCTAAGAGGACACCTGGAGGCCCTTCATTCTGCCAGCTCTCATGATAAAGAGTTGGGTTGGTCTGTGGAAAGGCTTGGTGTGCTCCCAGTAGAACGCCAGGGCATGCCAGAAATCCAGAGTGTGAAACTGCCTCTCCCTATTGGTTGGGTGAGGCTATGCACAGAACACCAGGAGGAAGATATCCTGGTTGACATGGAAATGCAACACCACTGTAGGCAGGAAAGCTGCATGGGGCTGCAACTGGACCTTGTCTTTGTAGAATACCATATACAGTGGCTCCGAAGTGAGGGCTTTAGTTTCTGATACATGCCTTGCTGAGATAATTGCTACAAGGAATGCAAACCTTCCGTGACAGATGGGAAAGGGAGCAAGAAGCCATGGGCTCAAAGGGAGGGCTCTGCGAGCCTGGAGAGAACGAGCCGAGGTCCCATCGGCAGAAAGCTATTCAAGGCCCTTCAGGAATCTGACTGACATCTCATGCAAGAATACAGATTTACATTGGATGTGAGGATGGAGAGCTGATATGGCTGCCAAGTGCACCTTGAATGAAGAAAAGGCAAGGCCCTTGTGCTTTAAGTGAAGCAAGTAATCCAAGATGAACTGTAAAGGTAACTGGATCAGGGAGATGTTGCGCTCAAATGCCCAGTAAGAGAAATGCTTCCACTTTGCCAGGTAAGTTGCTCTGGCGGAGGGCTTTTTGCTTTCTGAGAAAACCTCCAGTACCTGACTAGAGCAGGCTTGTTCCTCTGGATTCAGCAATGCAGCATCCACGCTGTGAGGTGGAGGTACAGTTGGCTCCTGCACTCCCAACAATGATCCTGTGACAGGAGGTCTGGGTGGTTGGGCAGAGGCCATGGCCAGTTCCATGAGACAGTTGGAAAACAGGAGAGCAGGATCCAGGACACAGGCTGGAAAGTCACCTTTGACCACACCCTCAAAATGCCTGCTCACCACCCACTTGGTTATGGGTGGAGCTCAAGCAAGCAGAGGATGGTGGCTGGTGGTCTTGCTGGTGCTTCTAGCCCTTGCCCTTCTTACAAAGGGTCTGACTGAGGTTGGCTCTCAAACCTATGGGTCTGTTGCAGCTTATACCACTTCCTTACTGGCACGTACAGGCCCAGTGTGCAAGGTAGCCCTCAAGTCTTTCAGGCTGTGCAATTTACTGTTTGTCTGCTCTGAAAACAATGTCAGACCATTGAATGGAAAGTCTTGGATCAACTGTTGAACCTGTGCTGAAAGGCCTGACAACGGCAACTAGGACACTCACCTCATTGAAATAGCTGAGGCCATGGTTTGGGCTGAACCTCTGCACCAGTATCCCTGGCTTGCATCTGAGGCCACTTGTAAGGCTGCCTTGGCCACCATCCTGCCCTCATCTAGGATAGCCAGGAAACCCTTCCTGGGTTCCTCTGGCAGGGAGTCAGAACTTGGCCATGGACTGCCAGTTATTAAAATTATAGCAGCTAAGCAAGGCCTGGTGGTTTGCCACTCAGCTGGAGATGTAGAATAAGTTTTTCTACCAAAGAGGTAGAGCCGCTTTGCTGCCTCCTTCAGTGTTGAGCATAACACAAGGCCAACCAGGATCATTAGCTGCTGACACAATCAGTGAGCTTGGGGCTGGGTGGGTATAAACATACTACATCCCTGTTAACGCTGCTTATTTGGAAATGGGGGCAGCGAGGCAGGTGCCTGCCCCACGGCCTTAGTGATTTTCATCACTCCCTTGTGCACCAGCAATGCCACTGGCAGGGGCTGCTGCACTCAGTACATCAAATGAGAACTTGACCTCCAGCCCCATGTTTGAGGTGACCATCTTCAAGAGCTCCTGGGGAGCCTTGGCATTGTCCTGGGGGGAACTGGGTGAAAGGGCTTTGCTATCACCTCATAAGGTGAGGATGAGGCAGGTATGTGTCTGCCAACTCTGCCACAGGATCCTTAGCCAAGGCTGGCTAAACCCAGGGAGCCTGCTCTGACTCTACATCTGTGTCAGGGGTGGGCGAGAGGCTGTTGCTGACAATTTGTTGGATACCTATGATCCTGCGATGGTTGGGGAAATCCCTAGGGGTTCCAGAGTTGGCAGGGGGCAGGCCACTGGCCCTGGGGCCATGCTGGCAGGAATGCTGGTGCCCTTGATGGGTGGTCCTAGGCCACAGGCAGAATCTCCTCCCTGCTGTCGGAGCCTGGGGAGGGGGGAAATACACATCTGGGGGACCAGGATGGTGCCAAGGCTGCCTATCTACCCTGATCATCAGTTCTGGCCCTGAACTTCTGCAGAGGATCTGTATGAGGGTGATGGCTCCCAGTGCTGTGATCCTGGCACCAGTAACCTGGCAACTGACACTCTGTGCTTAGTGAGGGATGCCGTTCTGTTGAGCAGGAATGTGAGTAGACGGACATGTCTGAGACTGCCGACATGCTTGTGGTGAACTGTACCAGTGGTCCAGCAATGGGGATCTAAGGACTGGTGTCTTAATCCTCTGGATTGGTGCCATGTCCTGGGAGGGTGGCTCAGGTGCTCAACTGCTCAGCCCTCACAGATCTTTGCTCTTCTCCAGCCCTCTCCTTCCCTTTACAGGATGTAGGAGAACATCCCCTCCCAGCCTTTGTTTTTCAGCCAGTAGCAGCAGATGGGCGCTTGTCTGAGGCCGGCGCCAGCAGCACGCTCCGCAACCAGGCAGTGGTGCTAGGAGCAGAATCCAATCTGGTTGGCTCCAAGGCTAAGGAGCACCCAGAGACGAATATCCCATTCCTTTGTGTTCTGTGGTCTGAAGCTCTTGCAAATGTGACATTTGTAGCTAATGTGAGTTTCCGCTAAGCACTTCGAACAGCTCCTATGGCAGGAATCAGCAACCTTTGGCACATGGCCCACCAGAGTAAGCCCCTGGCAGGTCAGGCCAGTTTGTTTACCTGCAGCATGTGCAGGTTCCCACCTGACCACGGTTCACTGTCCCAGGCCAATGGAGGCTGTGGGAAGCAGTGGCCAGCACATCCCTCAGCCTGTGCCCCTTCTTGCAGCAGTGAACTGTGGCCAGTGGGAGCCACAATCTGCCAAACATGCAAACATGGCAGGTAAACAAACCTGCCTGACCCACCAGGGGCTTACCTTGGCAGGCCGCATGCCAAAGGTTGCTGATCCCTGTTCTATGGGAACTCACCTCACTGGCATGGGTATCTTACAACAGGCAGAAGATTTGAAGCCTGGGGACCAGGGCCTGCCCTGTCCCTAGGCTAAGTCCTGTTTGGGACTAACAAATCCACTAAAACCACACTAAGAGAACTATTAAATAAAAATTCTAACTAGCCACAGCTGAGAGGAGTAAACTTGCAGAGGCAAGGAGACATTCCAGCAGCATCACTGGCAGTAAGAAGGAACTGAGGGTGGGGGAGCTGACAATGCTCCTTATACCAATGCATACGTGTGCCACTCCAGAGGGCGCTAGAGCTGGTTCCCTATGGATACCACTGATGGGAAAGAACTTCTGGCATGAGTGCATGTGGTAAGCACACACACACACACACACACACACACCCCCCCCCCCCCCACAATAGAATGGACATGAGCAGCCACTCTAAGGGCATATCTACACTTACTGCCAGTGTGATCAATCCCGCAGGGGGTGGGGGGGTTGATTTACTGTGTCTAGTGAAAACACAATAATTGACTGCTGAGTGCTCTCCCATTGATGCTGGTACTCCACTGGAGCGAGAAGCTTATTTTCATAGCTGAAGCTGCCTAACAGACTGACTTAGCTAGCCTGCCACCACCCCTGCCCAGTGTAGACCAGGCCTAAGAAGAACCAGGTACTCAAGGCAAGTAGTTTTATCCCCCCTACCTTTCACTACATTCTGAGTTAATACTGATCCCACGTGGGCCAAAGAAACACTATAAAAACATGGCAGTTGTCTCAATAGACAGAAGCCACCATCTGCCATTAAAATTATGTACTAAGCCTTAAAAATGCTGTATTCTAAGTACTAAGAGGCACCTGGCACCCTCAGAAGAGGACATGACAAGTCAGTCACCCCCACCTCTATTATTGGTCAATCCAGATTTTGCGCTAGTGTGCTCTTGCTCAAAGGATAGCAGGCTACAGTTCCCAGTATGAGGGAAACTCAGGAGCACTAAGTTTGTCTGTCATGAGCAAGCAGCTGCTTCCTTTCTTTAGAAATTTTTAATCATCATCTGCAGTTTGAAGATTTGATCCAATTCCCACCCATTTCAAGCTCAACTGGAAAGTCAAAATTGTTCTAGGTGCAAGGTCAGAAACCTACCTGTCTGGGCACAGGCCATCAAATCTCTCTTGTCCTTGATGATAGGTATAGCATGTTTCTGAACTGGAGTAGGACGGGTGTAGCGAGTGAGCTCAATGTTGCCCATGATAATTTCTCCCATGTCAAGGTCACTGAACTGTAACAGACATGGAGGGGTGGGGGGAGTAGAAAGGAGAGTTAATGGAGAATTGACTTCAGAACCTTCTCACCTGAAAATATAACTCAGCCCAAGTGACTCATGTATCCATAAGATTAATCTGCTCAGTACATGTACATAAAAACAAACTTAGCAACATTTTAAACTTGACATATTCAATGATGTACTTGGTTCCTCTTTGCCTGTGTATAAGCAGCATAAAAGTTTAAGACCAAGTAGAAGTCAGGCTTCCAAGCAAATGAGACTTATGCATAACCATAGAACTAGTGGTCTCATCATCATGTGACATCCCATCTAAAAATCTTCTTAGAAAGCTTTAAAAAGTGACAAACCCCAACCTCATCCCTACAACTAAAGCAACAAGCAGCTCTCACACCACTTCTATAGACCAAGGCATCTTCCAGTAAAGTCTTTCAGGCATTTAAACCACGCCCCACCCCCCAAAAACCCCCACACACCACACACAGAAGAGCATCACTAGTTCCTTCTCTGCCCCCTTCCCTTGAAATCTGTCTTTAAAGTACTGCAGTGGTCCTTAATTCAGAGTTTAATCTTGCACAAAAGACCAGTGTGGTCAACTGAGAAACCTGCAAGTCATGATTAGTTCATCATAAAGAGATGCTAGAAAGGCAGACGCTAATAAGATATTCCAAAGTTTATTAGTTGTCCCAAAGCTCTTGCGGACTGACTACATGGCAGGTCTCCTGATCATGGACATACTGGCAGGCCATCACATGTGCTGAGAACCACTAAAGTAATAAAAACCCCAGAAAGCAGTGTTCACCTGTTGCTGCCCTACTTCACCATAGAGTAGAATCTATCTATACAGTAACTGAAGTGGAGATGTTTTATCCCTATGGGTGGTCCATCATAGGACTGATATAGAATTCTCAAAGCACTCAAGCAGGAAACAAGGATGGGGTATAGGATCACCTTGTCATGGTAAAAAGGCAGTATAGAAAAGGTCAGCCATGAGTGCCCCCAGATTCCCTACCCTCTGGCCAAAGTTATGGTGATTAAGAATCAAGTCTTCAGGAACAGGTGGAGGAGTGAACAGCTGGAGGACCCCACAAGTTCAAACGGAGGGTTCCTTAAGTGAGGAAACAGATAATACAACATGCTGAGGAAAAAAAATAAAGTCCTTTGACTGGTGGATAAGAGGCTATATAATAGCAGCCAAGTAAACTGCAGTAGAGCATAGGTGATTACCTGCTGGATTTATAAAGCACCAGGGTTATCAAGTATATCTGAGGCGAGATTCAGAAAGGAATCCAGACTGATGGATACACTAGACTTGAAAGCACCTCAGCTTTTGTAGCTATGTTCTCTCCTTGCTGCTCAGGAGTAGGGACTGAACCTCAGGACAGTAGTCCAACTCTATGCCATAGAACCAGTTAAGGAACTATGCCTTATGGTATAGAAATGAGATGGGTTATGGTACCAGTGTCCTGCTATCTCCAGAGATTCGCTACAAGGGAAAGACAAAGGCACTCAGATGTGAAGCAGGTCCAGGAATCATTCTTGCCTTAGCTAGGAAGATGCTATTAGGATAGCTACTACTTGCTTATTTCCATTTGTTCAAAGCCCTGAAGATCAATGGTGTGGAAGCAGGTGTACAACTGAGTGGCCTAGGGATAGAGAGGATGCCTCCACCCATGGAGATTAAACTATTCCCTCAAGAGCAGAAGGGCTGCAGAGATCTACTTCCAGGAAGACTTGATTGGCAAAGACTTTAAAATATCAAGTTGCTGAGTTCCTAGTCATGGCCTTGGAAGTGCCTGCTCAGACAATATGCTATGGAGTCCATTAAAAAGGGACACCCCCCCCCACCCCTCCTTGCTTGCCTCCCCCCTAGGACTTTCACCTCTGGTCCAACCCCCACAGCTGGTCATACCCTGCACCTGTCCTTAGGCCTAAGCACAGAGGACATTACAACCCAGCCACAACTTTGGACAATTACCTCATTATGGCAGTTGACCTTCCATAGCCTGGGCAACAAATAAAAATGACCCTATTCAACCAGACACTTATGGATTCCAACAAATTCCAATACCTGCTAAAGGACAACAGCTCCCCAACCACAGGGCAAGGAGTCCAGGACTGAACTGTTACCATTCTACACTGGCCTCCAAACAGCCCCTTCCATCCCCATTGCCTACACAAAATGGGGATGTGTTGCAGGGTAACCAAAAAAACAAGAGGTGTGGAAACTCAAGTGCCCGTGGTGGGAAAACAAAGGCTGACTCAGACATGATGAAACAATGAACCCAACCAAAAGCCTACCTGCATTCCCAGAGTTCAGCATAGGAACTTATCAAGTAGTTCTGGACACCCCCTAAAGGAGTTCCAAGGAAAGACCCATGAATCCAATCCTTGCCCTTCCTGGCTTGTGAATGGGTCATGCACACCTGATTCAGAGGAGAAATCTTCTGTTCCTCCTTCAAACATACAATAGTCTGACCAACAAAGAAACCCAACCTGGAGATTTCAGCCCTAGCCATCTACTGCCCAGTGGCAAAACTCCCATTCCCAAGCAAGCTCAGAGACACGAGCGAGACCAACTACAAGCTCATCTAACTTAAGACCGCATTCTAGACCAGCACAATCTGGATTCAGGCCAGGACATGGAACTAAAACAGCTTTAGAGAGCATTAGTGCCACTTTCAGTCAATAGATACAGGACAGACATCCATTCTCATTGGCCTCTCTGCAGCATTCAATGCAGCTGTCTTACTAGAGATGTGATGAGTCCAGGGTAATGCACTAAAGTGGCCTGAGTCCTTTCTGGAGGGATGCACCCAAAGAGTAGTGATGGAAACTACACCTGCACCACTAGAACCCTTGCTTGCAGGGTTGTACAAAGATGGTCCTTTTCAATATCAACACGCAACTAACAGATGAACTGTAAGATCATATGGACTCAAGTACAGCAAGATGCAGATGACAGCTCTACCTATCCTTCAGCACAAACCACAAGACAGCCCAGTGCTTGGATGAGGCCAACTCATGGATGAAGCTGAACCTGGGTAAAAAAAACAGGTGGTGCTAGTGGTCAGAGAAAACTATTGAGTTCACAACCATGGTGTAGATTGCAAGTTCCCATTTACAATGGGTCAGTTCAGTATGTAACCTAGGATTGCATTTGGATTCTTTTGGACACGGTTTCACATTGCAATAGCCACAAGTAATGCTTTTATCATCTCCTCCAGTTGGCCAGGAGACTGTCCCATGGTGGTGAAGACCTGGCCTCAGTCATTCATGACTGTCATCTCTCAGCTGGACTACAGCAATACACCATACTTGGGCATGAAAAAACCTTCGACACTTTGTAAACTCTGGCTAGTATAAGACACTGCAGCTCATCACCTCACAACACAAGCTACTGTGAGCATATCACATCTGTCCTTCACTCTAAGTGGATTCAAAATTTTATGGGAAGCCAAGTTGTAGGTCTGTTCCACCCCCACCATACCACACCCTGCACTGCCCCAATGAGCATCCCACATCTAGATCCCCAAACAGCTGAACCCATACCCCCACCCAACCAGCACCTTGACACCCCCTGTGCAGCATCCCATTGTCCCTGCACCCTGAACCCTTCCCAACAAGCCTGTGCCTCCAGATCCCCACACTGAGCTGCCCACACCCAGAACCCTCTCACCCCACACTAGGATCCTGCTGAGCTGAGCCTGTCCCATACCTGGTGTGGAGGGGCAGGCCCTTGTGCTGCATCAAGGTTGGGTGCAGTCTCACTGCTGAGTTGGGGCGGGGGGGGGGAGGAAAGGGGAGGCAGGACCAGCTACAGGGTGCTCCCCATTGCCATGCTGAAGCCTCTACATTTTGACAAATAAAATTTGCAGAATTTTAAAATACCGTGCAGAGATTTTTTTTGGTGCAGATTTCCCTCAGGAGTACACAACAGAATTCAAGGGAAAAAAAATCTGCACAGGAGACAAACCTTCTCCATGGGTGATGAGACAGTAGAATGAAGTCTCCCAGGAACTGAGGGCCATAAACCCTCACCACCTTCTACTCTAAGTGCAAGGTGCAGTTATCTACTATAAGCACACTGCAACAGGTTTCACACACAAAAACCCAACAACTTACAAGACACTTCACCACATATGCTTTGAGTGAAATCTTTCCAGCTGCACACCTATGATGGAGCTATTAAAACATAAGGGAAGCTGTCAAACAAGTGACTCTCGCCATTCAGAGTTTGCTTACCAACTGCTTGGTCACGCTTTCTGATTCACTGAAGTATGGTGTATCCACTATGTATCAGGAGGAAAAAGTTGCTGGACATAGTGTAAGCATTAGAAGAACCAACTCTGATTCATCAAGTTTCACCTGGAAGTTTACTTGGTATATGGCAACTGAGTCTAGATTCAATATTAAAAATTTATAAAAGCTTACACTTTCAATATGTGGAGGACAGTTGCTGCCTGTTGCCTCAACAGGAATGTCATCGTATTTCTCAAAGTTAATGCCTGTATTGCCTCCGGAGAAGAGCTCTCTGAAAGCAGAAGAAGATCGAAGAAATCAGTATTCCACTAGTTAACCTAGATTTGATTGGCATGCTGATACCTAAATGGAGTTACATTACTCACTGTTCCAGACGATCACTTGGTGGAAGTGGTTTTGACCAGTCATCTTCATCTGACTTTTCAGACCAGCGACTATTTCCACCACGGTCAAATCTGCCAAAGCCACCCCTATCACCACGACTGCCAATGCCATCATAGTCACCGCCTCTTCCACGGTCCTCAAATCTAAATACAGCAAAAAACCTAGTTAGAAATCTAGCTCAACAAGGGTGGTTGTCTGACATGGAAACTGAGGCCCATTACGTTTAACTGCATATTAATTCCACACAGTAGGTAGAATAAGGTAGTGCGATTCCAGATTTGGAATATAAAATTCAACAAAGCAGGGCCCTGCCCATTGAGCTGGTGTATATTACATATACCCTTTGTTTGGTAAAAGTTAGTGACTGATATTTTTTGGGGAAACCTTAATAGTGCTGCTTCATACATTAACTGTTCAACTGTTTGTAAACAAGAGCATGGATAGCCTAATAATCAAAATAGGAAGCTAATTATAGGAGTTAAGAATTTTTTTAAAATACTGTTACTTAAGAAGCAAGTTGAGAGAAACAGAGTTTACCTGAGGAATGGCAATTCAGAATTCTCCCTTTACCTGAGTTTGAATTACAGGTTTTAGTGGACACCTGTTCTAGAAAGGTGAGAGTTTTGTACAATGGGGAGGCACATTAAGCAATGTTAATTCATTGAATGTACTTTATAGTAAAAAAATTCACAACTGGCAAGTTTAACTTGCTCCTACATTTTATTCCTCACACAAATAGAAATTTTCCAAACTGAAGTACACATGGCCCTTTGTCATGTCAATACGTGCATTATACAGGCAAGCTCCCTCTTTGTAAAATGGGCTTTGGATAAAAGGTAGGAAAAAAAAAGTCCTTACCTGGGTTGCATTTAGTTTTAGGTCTGGTAAACCACGTTTGAGAAAATTCAGGATACGGGACTAACGAGTCGAAAAAGGTCACTCTCACCACACTTGTGCATACAAACATGAGGTGTTTAGAACTGACCAAATAAAGGGAGAGAACCTGCAAGAGTCTTGCCCAATTGTTTTATTAAATTCACTCAGATTGTTCTCAGCTACACTTTTAAAGAGAAAAAAATGAGAACATTCTAACTTCAATTGTGTCATTTTACATTAATCACTTCCTCCCGATAACTAGTAAGTGTTCATCAATGATGCAAGCATCCTATTGCCATTTCCACAGAAGTGGCAAATCACTACAACTCAAATATCATTAGCTAGTCCAAAGACTCAAGCCAATTCACTCAGTATTTCTCAACCTTTGTGCTGGCAACCCCCTGCCTCAAGCTTGGGGCTTCAGCTGCCCTGCAGCGTAGGGCTCCAAGAATCCGCTGCCTCATGGGGCTGAAACCATGCACTTTAGTTTTGTGGTGCCCTAGGCAATTGCCCTGCTTCTTACCTGCTAATGCCAGCCCTGCTTACAACCCCTAGGTTGAGAAACACTGCTTTAAAGTTATTTACAACCCTGCCTACCCTGAAAGGCTAGTTTTCCAAGCAGGGTTCTCATTCTGCTGCCCCAAATTAATAAGTAGCCCTGTTTCCATGTCATATTGAGACCTGAAGCTAGAGTGTGGCAAGATCACAGTTGTACCATAAAACTGGTATTAGTGCAGATGTTAAAAAAAAAAAAAGTTTTGCACTGCATGGAGCAAGAAGATACTAACCTGCCTCCTCTTGACCCATTCCCACGTTCACTGAAGAAGCTTGATTTTCCACCACGGTCACTCCGAGCACCAAAGCTGCTGTATGCATCCTTGTCTCTACCAGAATTCCACCCACTGTCAAATCCTAGACATGGAAAAGAAAAGGCTTACTTTTCTAGTCATAAAAAGTCAGTACGTCTCTGTTCAGGGTAAGAAGCCAATTTCAACACGCAAGAGACTCCTTTCAATCTAAAGCCACCATGAAGGTGCACATGGGTTAGGAGCTAGCCAAAAAGAAAACATCGGAGTGTATTCTCCCCACCCCCACACTTTAGTGATTTAGCACAGGAGAGAGATTTCAGACACATGGCTCGCTATACTCATGTAATTAGAGGATATTGGAAAGTTGTACAGTATTAACAAAATGACAGGTCAAGCAAGAGATTCACATTTTGGAGTCCAACTATGCAGTTATTTAAATCTACACTACACAACTTAAACACAATGACTTAGTACAGGGATAGTGAAAGTATGGCTTGTGAGCCACATACAGCTCTTAGTGTTGAAGTGTAGCTTGGAGCCGCCCCCCCCCCCACACAAATTCTCCACCTACCAGATGGAGGGTGGGCAGGGAGAAGGGAAGCTTGGGACCTCTGCCTTACAGCAGGGTGGTGGGGTTGGGACTTCTGTCCAATAGGGAGGGGGTCTTGGAGTTTCAGCCCCATGGAGTGCACCTGCCAAGGCTTGGGGCTGTAACAGGAGCAGAGCTGAAGCCCTGAGCCCTGTCAGGTGCACCCCAGCTCTTGAATTCTGAGACTGTTGTATGTGGCTTGGAGTATCAGTAAGTGTGGCTACCCGACTTAGTATAAAATAGTCTCAGTATGCTGTGCTCATAACATCAGTACCTGAATTGTTGCAGTTTAAAAAAGCCCCAATGGAAAGCAAACTGAGCTCTAATTTACTAGTCTAATCATATTCTGGGAAGGAATGTCCACAGGTACTTAATGAAGCCACTCTTCACCACTCCCCAGCCATAGTATCTCATTCCTTACAGTTCCACTGTACTGCAAATAATAAGACACCCATGACTGGCTCAATCGCTATGTTATCATACATTGTTAACAAAAACGAACTACTAGCAAACTGCTACCCTTGAAAAGTCTAGCTTTGGAGTTGGGGAATCAAGCAGATCCCCCCCCTTCTTGTGCATAAGTCTGAGTTCCAACCTCCCTTGGCTGCTGAAAACAAAATTTCTCCAACCCCTACAAGAAAAGCAGGCAAAACTCCCCAGTCCCCACCCAAAAGTGAAGGGGTCAGTATGTCTGTGTAAAATGATATCTTTGCATCCAGAAGTTTTGCAATTGTGACCTGTAGGATCTACTTTGAATGAGCCTTCTGACCTTCAAGAGCAGGAAAATCAGACTACAGACTGTCCCTATCTTTTTTTGGCTACCTGTTTTGAGACAAGAAATAAATACTACGTCAAACAACTCCCCTTTCCTGTAAAGACACCAGGAGGGTTAAGAGTGAAATATCTAATATGAGACCACAAATGCTAAAGACAGATTTGCAGATGTATGGAGTCATGAAGAACAAAGTTAAAGTTTTGTGATAGTTGTAAGTAATTCAGAGAGACTAAAAGCACTGACACATTGGTTTTGATTTGGGAATAGTTCTACGACCATATTTGCATTTTGGTCAGGCAACCTGCAGTTTAACATCTCAAAAACCTTTATTAGCAAGACAGTTTAATGACTAGAAAAGGCACCCCTTACACACAAGCAACAGTATGCTGTCATTTTGTGGGTGCTTTCCAGGGACAAAGTTAAGAATCTGAGATTTTGATTACTCCACTTGAGCTAGAACACTGGTTTGTAGTTATGGCACTGGACTGGGAACAAGGAAATCAGTTTAATTCCTTGTTTAAGTACAGACTTCCTGCATGACCCTGGGCAAGTCACTTTGGTAGCATTTCTCTCCTTTTAGACTGTAAACTGCAGCAAACTCCCACCTCTTGTATTCTCCATTTACAGTGTAAACTCTTCAAATCAGACCTTCTATCCATGTATAATGTAGCAGCAGCAAACAATGGCATCCCAATCTCAATTAAGGCCTGTAAGCCCTACTGCTTGTATCCTGGTAGGTGAAGACAAGCAGATCAGCACTAAACCAGAATTTCATAAGCCACAAGCATTCATGTGAGATCTGTCTCAAATGCTACAAACTTAAAGGGAACTGAAACTTTCAGCAGTGAAACTATTCTAAAGTTATGGCAGAGTAGTTCTCATCAGGTCTCCTGCAATTTGGTGTGGAGTGCAATTGGCTGAAAGGTGACAGTTTAATAATCCCCTCGCCCACCTCTGTCATCATGTCCAGATCCTCCTCTAGATCCAAACCCATTGCGATCACGATCATAGCCATTCATCCGGCTGTCTCGGTCATAGCCATTCATATAGGCATTACCTCCGCGACCAGAGTCCCAGTTGGGGGAATCTTTGGCAGAGAATAAAAAGTGAAACAATTAAAGGAAAAATGTCACTCATGCCAGTGAGCAGTTTGCAAGCTCCATAGCACTAATCCAGAGGTGGTGTGTAATCTTTACTGCCAGAATGCAAAAAGCTGCAGCAATACAGAATCCTTCCAAAGACAGGGGATCCTTTTAGGTTGCTATCCTTAATTGGGGTCACAGGCCACCTATTGGGAAGGATCCATAGCAAGAACAGTTTCTAGTTTACAAAAACTTGTTCACAAATTGTTAACTCTTATTGAGGAGATTCCAAACTCAGCCAAAATCAAGTCTGAGTTTGTTCAAAAGGCTTCTCTGAAAGCTAGTTTAGTTAGATAGGTCAGAATGTTAGTGACCTGGAGCAAACATCAAGACTATCCTGTGCACTATGGTTATTGTCATACTTAAGTTGGAGCCTGCTGCAAGAACTCTGGGTTCTTGAGAATAGCTCCAGTACTTCATATGAAGATAATTGAAAAATAGTAATTGAAGGAGATTTAAGATTCTCCCCTCCAACTTTATGTGCTCCTTAGTTAACAGGTTAGAATAAAGGAAGCCTGACGGCTTGGTTTAAGAGTCAGGAAAGCCAGATTTTAGTATGTTACACAGGATGAACTCCTAAGAATTTTGGATTATTATGTAGTATACTGTGTCACATAAGCGAAGCTGGTTAGTCAGACAAGCCTTACTAGCAAGGCACTATTGGAAGACAGCTCACAGTAAGAATGGTTTTGAGAAAGGGGAATAAATGTGGTTAGCAATGAATCAACGACTGGGTCCAGAGAGTTAACAGCTACATTAATGGAGAGGTCTCAATTGTTAAGATTTCACTGGTGCAGAAAGAAACAGATCCTAGGAGGTGAAGATTTTGATATCCTCATTTCCGATATGGAATGATGCAGCAAGACATGGGCATAGTGAATTAGTTTCAGCAAGGTTTAGACCCAGTCTCACTACACAAAGCTGTGCCAGTTTTAAAAGTCAGTCCAGCTTTCAATTGAAATAGCACAGCTTTGTTTCAACCAGGCCTTAGTAAAGAGATATGCAGCCACTCAAAGACAAACATCTATACCAAGGCAGTCAATGTCATACTAGCTAGAGAAAATAGTATTCAGAGAGAGTCTTCACTCTGAGTGAATTGTAATCTTAAACTTGTGAAGGCAAGCAGAACAGATTACAAGTTTAAGGAATGAGCTGTGCAGTTAACGTGCAAGAACTAGGAGACAGTATTTTAAATGGTGAACTACACTAGTGATGAAAGAACATGGCAAGCAAGATGCAGGATTTTACCTAGTGTCATTTATACCCATGCAAGTGTCCAAGTTAGACGGTACACACTTTCCTCCACATTAGGAAGTGCAACTCAAATAAGCCAGTGGAAGTCAATTTTAACTTTGAGTCTCATTATGCATGATGGCTTTCATCAGTTTCCAAATACAGAGAAGTCTCAAACCTTGGTGCAAATAGAACTGCAATGTTAGAAATAAGAGTCTGATGGGAGTTGACTTACTCTGCAAGTGTTTGTTGAGTCCTTGGCTTTATAACTATTTACAGGCAATCTTTGCCAAAGTCATTTTACAAGGCTTTCCCAGTAATGGAATGGCAACCTTTCATCTCCCAAATTACTACTAGACCCCATTGCCTCAGACACCAGTTCTAGAGAAAGCCATGCTAAATGTTGTACTATGGTATAGTAGACAAAGGCTTAGGGGGAAAAACAACAATTTAAAAAACCCATCAAACATGCTTTTAAACCTACTCTTCATCCATCCGTGGTGATTAAATGCAGAATGGTGCTGACTTAGGGTAGTTGTCCTTTTAGCCAAATTAGCTAAGGATAAAAGTCTACAAGGGTGCCATTTCTTACCAGTGTAGCCCCACTGTACTCATGAAAAGCAAGAACTCATCTATATGCATGTCTTTCTTCTGCTTTAGAATTGGTATAAAGGTTACCATTAATTACAGCCCATGAACAATAGCCAGCATCAAAATGCTTTGTTTTGGAAGCTTGCTTGGATACCAGATACATGTATATTCTTAATATGTCACTTTAAGGTAGTTAAATATATCTTAGGTCCGTAGAAGCTGTTAAAAGTGTTACATAAAAACATTTTAAGCCAGGCAGCAGATAGTATACATGTATATCCAAAACAGCTGAAATGCTGTCAGCAAGGACATGGTTACCAATTTATTTAAAATGAAAAAAAAAAAAGCAAATTCAAATATCACTTGTTAGTTCGTTAAGTCACTGCTGTATGGCCAGTTCCAATTCATGCTATAGAATAGCATAGTTATACATCATTGCACTGATGATATTGACTTACAGCTTCTTGGTAGTGGCCCTGAATTGGAATGGTGGTTTTTCATGTAGTTACAGATATTTCCTGTCGTAAAGAGAGCCATGAAAACTCCAGGGATATAGCAGAGTCAAAACCAAAAGGCTTAAAGAAAGCTTAAGACACAGAATGTATTCTATTATTTCTCCAATCAAGCATAGTTCCATCAACCTGATGATCAAAGAGGCATTACAGAGAACCTAAACGTACAGAGATAAATTTTAACTGCCTGGTATGGCTACAAAAGAAAGGGGGAAAGACAGATTTCCCTAGAGGACAGACAAAATTCCACAAGTTAAAGGCTTTTGTTTTCTCCCATGCATGCCACAGACAGTGGCTGGCACATTCATGAGTCAGCTGAACAGTATAGCATCTCATTTCATCCAGTAAGATTGAACAGTGATTTAGCCAGTTAGTGATATGTAAACCCTATTAAAGAGCAATGGTAGAAATCTTTCTTTAAGTAGTATTATCTTGGGCCAGCAAGCATTTGAATCACTTCCACTTCAGAATTACTTGAACACTCTGCCTACTCCACCAGAGAAGAATTTGGTAGCAAGATGGTCTCCGTAGGCAGTTCAGAAGAGGATTTTAAGGATGTACCCACATTAGAAATAAGGCAAATGCAGAAGTAGCTCTCTTCTACCCCACAACATGGCCTTGGATCCACAGCACCAGGACTTTCCAATCAGTAACTGCATCCTGAAGATTAGAAGCTATGTATTTTTTGTAACAATCTTGGAAGCAGGCTAGAGCATTTTCTGCCATCTGTAGTAAGGTGAAGTAGTGGCATCCCCATAATCTCAGGGCTATGCCATGGGTAAGTTTGGAAAGTTGTGGGCTAAAGGGAAAAAAAAATCTCATGTCCATAAGCAATGACAATGGGATTTAGAATGAGTTACCATGCATAGAAGGGGAAGTATCAGCAGTACTTTGGCTCCACCTTCCTGTAGCTGAGCAGTCAGGGAGGTTTGGGACTTCAGTCTACTAGGTCTGGCCCATCCTATTACTTATCAATTCATTATTTATATGCAGTATTTTCAATTTAAACATGAATTGACAATTTTCTTTACCAGACCACTCTTCAGCCCCAAAGGCTCTACACATTCCAGCATATTCAACTGATAAACAGGCTGACTTGGTGCTGCTTTAGGCAATGCCTACCTAGGGAAAAGGTGTAATTTAATGTTAAGGTAAAGGTTAGTCATAGTATGGGGGGGTATGCTTCAACAGCCACAAACCTGGGGATTAGCAAGTGCTCTGCTCAACAGTTTTAACCTTGAATTTTAGAAGTGCTTGCAAGCAGAATAAGTCCGTTTATGGTTTGTGCTAAATGGCTCCAGGAGTACTAGGCTGAAAGGTCAAATTAATTTCCATTTCAGTATCTCCAAAAATCAATTGGTGCCATTATCCCAGGAATACTAGTACTTCAGACTACCTAATGTTGAGAAGTGAATTAATACAGGGATCTCCAGAGTTCACTAGGTTATCAGAAGTTGCTAAGTCAAGTAGCATTCAAGATGCTTTGTATTTGTTTTAACTAGTCAAGATTTGACAATAAAAATCTATTTTAAGTCATACTCTTGTAATTAATGAATAACAGAATACAGTTTATGGGATGGATTACTGTTGTGGTTTTGCTAAATTTAGCACGATACCAGATTCGAGCTAGTCAGTCTTCTTTCCACTAGCAAGTTGCAGGAAGTAATGTGACACAGCTGATTGCCAGGTTCTGTAGTTTTAGTTGCCCAATTCTAACTATTAGGCCAGCGGTCAGCAACCTTTCAGAAGTGGTGTGCCGAGTCTTCATTTATTCACTCTAATTTAAGGTTTCACATGCCAGTAATACATTTTAATGTTTTAGAAGGTCTTTCTATAAGTCTAAATATATAACTAAACTACTGTTGTATGTAAAGTAAATAAGGTTTTTAAAATGTTTAAGAAGCTTTAATTAAATTAAAATGCAGAGACCCCTGGGCAGTTGAGTGCCACTGAAAATCCCCTCGCGTGCCACCTTTGGCACACGTGCCATAGGTTGCCTACCCCTGTATTAATCCATTGTCAGAAATTATGCCCGTGCCATTTTTGCTCTACCTGTTCAAGTGGATATCATGTCCACACTCTACTGCAGTGGAGTGCAAATACCACTCATTGAGCTGTTTGAAGGACTTACCTCTTTCAGACTCACTAAGATAGAAAAGAAAAATGGAAGAAGGCAGGATTCCCCTCCTATGTATTACACTGACAGAGATACAATTTCTATGCTTCCTCCCAAACTGTGAACTATCCATAAATAGGTAAAGATTAGACAGCTTCATTTTATCTGATGCCTCACAATTTTATTATACCGTAAGCAGCCCTCTTCATAAGCCATACATAAACCACAGTTTATCATATATTCCATGTTTCCCTATGGCAGCAGGAAACAGGTGTGTGGTTTTGGACCATAGGAAAAACAACAAGGGTATACCACGGATACTGCACTGCTGCTATTACCCATGGGTTTGTTTTTTTTAAAAAAAGACATTACACAGAATCTTAACTGAAGTGTACCAGAACCATTTTTACTACTCATGCCAGCCAGCAACAGTATGTACGGAATCAAGAAGTGCCTCCTATCCACAGGAAAATGGATCCCGACTATATACTTCCTCAGAAGCGACAGCAGGAGTGAAGTTAAACTAATTTTGGCAGATATCACACTGCACTTGAGCTATCCCCACACTAGCACCAATGAGGGATTAGAACCCAAACTGCTGACCCCAGATCACTACAGCAAAACAATCATTTGTAAGACTAAGAGTCCATCTTGCTTCAACATGGTCCATTTGTTTATGACCTACGCAACTTGGAAGCTGATGTAGTCTCAGGCTCCCATTTCACAAGTAGCTTGGTAGACATCCTGTGCAGTATAATCAAGTGACTGTTCAACTACAACAAAGATCAAATTTAGTGTTTAAGCTAATGATGCAGCCAATGAAAGCCAAGGACTTGTATGACTATGTAAAGAACAATCTAGCAGTATACATAGTCATTTACACTATGAAGAGTAGTGTAAAAATATCTTACTACTGAGATGAGCGTTCAATCATGATTGGATACTTGCAGTTGTTCTTTGCTGTATATTAGCATTAATTAATGCCACCACATTAACAAAAACACATACCCTGTTTTGAAGGTTCTCTATTCCGTAAATGAGGAGGAATGTATCGACCTTCTAAAAAAAGGAAAAAAGAAAAAACAGTTAGTTTTGTTCAAGAACCACATACAAATGTGTAGCAGCAACATCTGTTAAAACTGGTCTTCTCCACCAAAAGGGTCTTTATCCTGAGAAAAATCTGGTTCAACTACCTGCCTTAGTCAGGGGACTCTTCATACAACCACACCATCCCAATTAAAGCCCATAGAACCTGCCTGAATTCTAGAGGCTTCAAAAGCAGCCCAAGACAATGCAGTTATGACAGGCATTGTGCTGTACACTGTTTCACAAGAATGTATTTGCCAACCCCTTCTATTCAACACAAATGTAATAGTGCTATGTGGCTTTATGGCTTCATAGCAGAGAATTGGCTGGTTCTCCAGTTTTCCTTGGTCAGTGGAGTTTGGCAGCATTTTGGCTAGCTAGATTTGACCCAACCCTCTCCTCTGACTTTCGACTTCTGAGACTAAGGGTAGAACTCCGTTTTAGCATGTTGACGCTTCAGGAAGCATTGGCCTTACATAATACCATTTTAGAGGACTTTCCCTAGTAAGTCCATTGAAATGCTTCTTGCTGGCCTCCCCAATAGGGACCTTTCAGAAAGGACATCTTGTTGCATCTCTCTAGAGAATACTGTTTATTTGGTGGGCTTGAGTATAGTATAGGAAGATGTTCTCTCTCTATAGTACTCTACTACTTGAGCATCATCAGTCTCATACAGATGCTGTCAGGAGATGTTGATGTCTCTAGATATCCAGAGACAACCCCACCCCTTTCAGAGTACTACTAGAAGCAAAATGATTGCTCCTTTGCTCCCAATTCACTACGTCAGCAGAAGAGAACACCAAGCTACCCTTGCTTCATAAATGTGAAATCCATTCAGTCTAAAGGAAGATTCCCTACTGACACCACCCATATCAGGGCCTCAATCCTGTGGTGCAGTTAAAGAGCCTCCCAGAAATGCAATTAATTCCATGTGCCAGAAATTGCAATTCATGTCTTCAAAGCATCACTTAACTGACAAAGTGGAAGTAGACTGGCATCCCAGAACCACTATGAGAAGATGCCTATGCAAGACAAGTAACAGCCCCAGTAGGCAACTAAATTTGAGAGTTGAAGGGCCCCTCATGCAGCTTAGCTTCTAACTAAATGCCTGCTTCAAAGACTTATGCAGTGGTGAAGACCAGAACAACTAGTCTCAACCTTGGAGACCAGCTTCTGTCAAGTTAAATCCTTAAGGATCTGAATAGGTTTTGCCTTTAAACAGAGAAGTATTAACCCATGCTACTCATTGATTCAGTGCATCCCTTTTCCCCACCAAAACAGTCAACCCCTTTGATTTCCCTCCTTACATTAAGTCACTTAAAATAAAAGCCCAGAAACAGGTTGTTTTTTAAAGCTGTACATAACAACCAACAGCTATTTTTCTACCTATGTATCTGGGTATAGCCAAAAGAGAACATGTACATTTTTAAATTATATACTTACTTGCTGTGCTTCCACCACTCTGAGAGTCTGAGGAATTCAGGTCTAGACCAGCAAACTACCAAAAAAAAAAAAAACACACAAACCATTCCTGTAGTTTATATTAACACATTGCCATCAATTCATATCATGGCATTAAGAATTAGATTACTAATGAAACTTGGGTTGCTATTTGGAGCACTGGAGAGATTCATAAGAACAAATAAGCTTCTAATGTACAGGAAGAACAATTGTAGAAGAGTTGAGAATGATCTTTGGTCCTATTCTACTTCCACAGCGCAGGGAAAATTCACTTTTTGAATGCCTTTATACTCACAAATGAAAAGTGCACCACATGCAATGGCTGCTTGGTAACCAGAACTTAGCTCCCAGCACTTGCAATTCAACAATTAAGATTATCAAACCAAAAACTGCCATCATTTCCCTCTTATGCTACTAAATTTTCTTTAGGACCATGGGAACACTTTAGAAAGCATCCTTGCAGCGTTTTCTACAATGAATATCAAAGTTCCAAACACACAATTTTAAAAAAACCATGGTTGTGCCAGAAGTGGAAAGAGCACAGAACAGTTTTAAGGCACAATAAATAAAGTTTGATTTTTGTGTAATCATATAAGATGGCTGTCTTCCTGTCACTAAACTAAACAGTATGGGGGTAAGGAGCCACTGCCTTAGTAACACTTGCAAAGTAACTATATGGCATTCAATCTAGGCCTTAAGAACTAGAAAAAGGTTGGTTTAGAATTTTATTTTAAGTTTTCTTTTACAATAGAAAATACTAAATTGAAAGATTAAAATATATTCAGTGGGTATACAAGCTTTTGATACAGGTACATTACTATGTGTTAATGTATTAATCTGCCTGTATTCGTAGCTTTGTTTTCATCTATATTAACACAGGCAAAAAAAATCTTGCTATTACAAGACAAGCTGTGATTTGCCAATAGTTGTCACAAATCGAGATTCAACGTGGAGTGGGGTTAGGTAGCCTACTAGTTGCACAAACCAACTACCATTTATAAAAAAAATTCCGAGTAAATCTAACTCCTGGAAAAGCTGAAGTACATTTAAGCCTGCTTACAAGAATGTCTACAAGTGTTCGCTGAAACCACGATTGTGTAAGACGACAATTTTTTTTTATTTAAGTGGAGATGGCATGCTGCCAAAAGCCAAGTGGAAGAAACCTTCCATATGCACACTGTTCTTGATGTCACTCTATGTAACTTGCATAAGGGGGGAATGTTTCCATTTAGGTAACAGATGCCCAACTCCCACTTCAAAATAAAATTTGCTAATTTTTTTCCAATCCTATGCAAACAAAGTACACAACATATGGGCTGTTAGTTTCAGAGGTATGGTGTTTACACTTGCTGCCCACTGACACCACTGCTGTGACAAGCAAGCGTCACTCCAAATTCTGGGGACGGGATCGGGGGAGAAGGTAACCCAGCGCAGAGATTTCTCCGATTTGGAGTTTCAATTGTATCCTTAACACGGCCTGCCATTTTAACCTAAGGCTTATGGACGGGGCGGAGTCGGGAACCGCTGCAGCCGCTGTCCTGGCTTTTCCTCTCGAAGTAGGTCAGACAGCCGGTCCCGGCTCCGAGGAAACACGTGACCAGTTGCCGGATTAGCCGGGAGGCTGCTCCCTGCAGTATCTGAAATCCCCGCCTGCAGCGCTTGCTGCACCGCCGCACTGAGATGGCTGCCGCAATGGCAAATGCCGGGAGGAGGGGAGCGGGTTCCCCGTCACAGCGCCGCCCAGCGAGGGCCAGACTCGGGAAACGAGCGAGCGCGCAGCGCGAAAAAGCAAGGCCAGTCCAAGCAGCTCCCCGGGCTACTTGCCCCGCTTCCTTTCCGCGCTCCCAAAGCGCTGCTGAGGCACGTGGCCAGAGTCACTACCCGACCCCGCGGCACGAGTACATTAGACCTGCGGGCCCCTAGCGACTCCGGGCTTACCCCCCCCCCCCGTTAGATGCGGCCACCAGAGGCTCCGCCCGCGGGGGGAGGGGAGGAGGCGGCAGCGCGAAGCCGGGTCCGCCCGTGACACTCGCCGGCAACGTCTCAGATACGTCCTGGCTCAGCTGCGTCACTGGGGCCCAGGCAGGAGCGGGCGCGAGAACAAAGAAACCCCCCCCCGCCCCCAGTCCCGGAGCGCGCGAGACAAAGGCCCGGCCCAGCCCGCCGCCTGCCTCCGTCACTCGCACAATGGCCGCCATTGTCGCCCCCCCCCCGCCCGCCCGCCGTTCCCCGCAGCCGCCGCCAGGGGTGCCGGCCTCACACAAAAGCCGGGCTTGGGGCCTGCTCGCCAGGCCGCAGCGACACGCGCAGCCCGGTGGCCGGGAGAAACCTCGATCCCTCGCCCCGGCCCCGCGATCGAGACCACCGCGGCGATTAATCGCAACAATTAAGTGCGCAAGAAGCCGGCGGGGGGAGGGCTAAGCAAGAAAAAATATCGCGACGTCATCATCAAGGATTGAGGCCGAGTTCGTAGGTTTCAGGATAATCGTGACTCGATGCTACTGCTCCCTCCTCCGCCCCCATCGTCGCTTATCTCGCGGCCCCGGCGGTCCCTCACCTGCTGGTCTAGACTGAGGGCATTTTCCACCGCCACATGACTCATAACGAGCGATCGTCTCGGGAGGTCGCGCTCCGCGTCTAGAGAGTCAGATTCGCCGGGTCTCGAACTCGCTGCTGCTGCCGCTTGTTCACCTCGAATCGTTTCGCCTCTCTAACTGAAACCCCCCCGGCTCGGCCCGCCCCTTATATACCCCCGCCCCCTCCCTGCCAGCGTGCTGACTTCAGCACGCAAACTACGCCCCCTTTCGGCTCGCTCCCTTCCCCCGCCCCTGCAGCAAGGATCCCGCGAGAGAACCGGCAGCTCTCGATTAAGGGAGGGGAGGAATCCAGAACTATCGCGATATCTCTGCAGGCTCGTCCCCTCGGTTTTCGATGGAGGAGGCTTCGGAGACGTCGCGCGAGATCTCCTACCATGGGCTTCTATGACCCCAAGCGGAGCCGCTCGGCTTTCCTGGAGGATACCGCGAGATCACCTCCTTAGCTGTCCCCTCACACCCACCCCCGGATTCCAGGAGAAAAGACTCCCGAAGTATCGCGAGATATTTTCGCTTTCCCCGCCTCCCCCCTCGACTCAGAGCTCGCGACAGCGCGCAGTCAGCCCTTCTCTCGCGCGGTTACGGAACGTTCTCTCCAGAAGGGACCCGAATCTAGGTCACGTGGGCGGCCCGGCGCGGGCCAGCCGCCATGTTATGAGCTTCGCCGGCGCTGCTGCGCAGGGTCTAATGGAGGCGCGGCCCGGCCCAGGCTCGAGCGCTGCGAGCCGCGGTTGGGTGCGGGGCAGAAACTGCTCGTGTAACCGGGGCGCGGCGTGACCCGCCCGGCCCGAGTGTGACCTAGAGCCGGAGCCCGGGCAACGGGGGGAGATGACCCCCCCGCGCGGGCTAATGCCCCGTGGTAGCTGCCCACGCCGGCCTGTCCCTGCCGCCCCCAGTGTCGCTGTTTCTTCCCGCTCTGGAAGATCCAGCCTTGCCCCCGCCAGCTGGGGGATCCGGGCAGCCGCCTCTGCTCCGGCCTTGGCTGCGGCGCCCTGCCTCGTTGTTGCTGTCATGGTCTGCCCGGCACATGGCCCTGAACCTGGCAGCTCTTGTTGCCTCCATCTCCCCCTTTAGCGTCCCGCAGCGGCTACACCTCCAGGCGCGCCTACCCCAGCCAGCCTGTGCCGGCTGGGACCAAGTTGGAGGGCCTACACAGAAATGCACCAGCTTGTCTTTTGAGACACCCGCTCTACCCATCAGATCTCTTATTTCGCAGCAATGTCCGCTGCGAGTTTTGGTTTGGCAGTGATGGTAGCCTTGTCTCACCTCTGCTTCTGCCATAAACACTGTTCTCATGGTTCCCATCAAAATCCATAAAGTCACCCACTACCTTAATCTCAAGATTCAGCTGCGCTGTAATGTCTGTGGCATATTGCTAGCCAGTGTTGGCTAGACAGGCAGGCAACTAGCTCTTGTTTATTATGCAAGAGCATGATTGTGTGCAGAAAGTGCAGTAACAGTAAAACAAACATGTTTCATCCACCTGCTGTATCCACAAACCTTGAATTCTGGTCCTGTAGATATTAGTAATGTCAGTCACTTGAGTAGTCCCATCAAGGTCAATGAGACTACTCAACTTGTAGGTCAGAGCCCTCAGCTGTAAATTATCTGGGCCAGGAATTGAACTTTTACTACATATTTGTATAGGACTTAACACAACTGGGCACTGATCATGGCCTCTAGGGCACAGATTCACAAAAGGCCATAGGCACTTAAGTCCAAAAGTTTGGCACTACCAAATTCCTCAAAAGCTGCTCAGCTGCTGCTTAACATCCCTTGGCCCCTAGCTTTTTGCCATAGAGAAGAGATTCTCATACTGGGTGGCACGGAATGTATGGGGGGGGGGACACAGGAGAAGCTTTAGCAGAGGGAAATTGCACACATTCAGAGCTAGGTGGCTGGAGAGCAGTGGCTGCTGGTTGGGCACCCAGCTCTGAAGGTAGCACCACCCCTAGCAACAGCAGAGAAATAAAGGTGGGATGGGATTGCCACCCTTACTTCTGCACTGTTGCTGGCAGCAGTGGTGCCTTCAAAGCTGGACACCTGGCCAGCAGCCACCACTCCCTGCTCTGCCTTTAGAGCTGGGTACCAAGGGAGGCAACTGTTGGCTAGGTGCCGCAGGGGGAAAGGCATAATCTAGTACAGACACAAAGAAAGGGGGGGGTGATTAAATAAGTTTGAGAACCACTGTCTTTGAGGTCCCATGGCACGTACAATACTGCTGGGGATGTGTGAAACACCTATCTCACACTTAAGCCCCAGCAAGCACCTCAAGCCCAGTGAAGATAGCTATTACCCTACCCATCTTGCCTGCAGGACCTGATCTGGTAAGTGAGCTCTGAGCACATGTACTGGATCATCGGACCATATAAGACTCCAGAGGAGTTGGTGCCTCCCTTGTAACCTTTTGTCTAGTTAGTGGTTATAGCTCTCACCTGAGGTATCAGCGATCTTGGTTCAAATCCCCTCTCTGCCTGATGGGCAAAAAGGATTTGAGCCGGGGTCTCTGACCTCTTGAGAAGTGTCCTAACCATCACTGTGGAACAGCTTCAACAGAAGAGACTGAAAAAGACACGCTCCCATCAGAATATCTTATAGCCTATGGTTCGGACACTCCCAAGAGGTGGGACTGGAAGTCCCCTCTTCAGATCCTTTCATCCCAGTAAGCAGGGGGAAAAATGAAGCTGGGTCTCCTCCATCCCAAGTGAGTGCTCTAACTTGACCTGGGTACTTTCACAATGTAGATACACCCTTAGCTTGGGGGTGGGGGAGGCACATACACCCACATCACCCATTTCACAGTGGTTCTTCCTCTACAAACACAGGGAAGGAGAGCATTCCTACCGCATCATAAACATAGGTTGACTTACTACTGTTATTTGTACTATCCCTATAACACCTGTGCATCAAAATATTTTCTCTCCTATTCAAATGTGATTTGCAACCACCTCCTACCCCAAAATTCATACACAGGCTTCCCCCAACCTTCCCTAAAATTGAAACTCTACAATTTGAAGTCCTCTCCTAGGATTAAACTCTAGCAGACTTGGGTACAAGCAAACAACCTTCCAAATGAATTGTACATAGCCCCTTTCACAGACATATAACAACTATTTAAGGAGCATTATCTCTGTTTTTAAGCAACATATTTACCATTCTTCTGCTTTGTTCCTCCATAAAGCTCTCCTAGCTGAATGTGTCTCAACAGAGTTAAAAAAGCATGTCTGTTTTCCCCCCAGATGTGTCTATTTATGTAATTTAAATGTTTGTAGGTGTGTCTCCATCATCGTTGGTGCCTAAGATTAAAGGAAAACTGTTGGGTAGTTTAGAACCCAAATTTAGTGTTTAGAGGGGAAAGGGTTCTAGAAAACGTATTGTTAACAAGCGTTTTAATTCATTTTCTTCTACATTTTGTTTGGATTTAAACTTCCCCCTACAATGTTTGCCACCCTGACACACCCTGCCTCCCTCAGCACCCAGCCCCCACTGAGCCCCAGCCACCTTCACCTGGAACCCCCCCACAGATTCCGATTCCCACTGCACCCTGAACCCCCCCAATGAGCCCCTGTGCACCCAGGTCCCCAATCCCCCCGCATTTGGACCCCACACTGAGCAGCCCAAACCAAGACTGCCCCACACAGAACTCTCTCACCTCACACTTGGATCCCCCCACACTAACCCTTCCTCCATACTTGGATCCTGCCAGGCTAGCCCCACACCTGGATTGTGGGGCAGGGCTGGAGATGCGTGCAAGATTCTGTTCCTCTTGCTCACTATCTTGGTGCACCTGGCATGGAGGGGCAGGGGCAGGCTTCAACAATACATTTGTTTGATGTGTGTATTGCATGTGCTGAAGAAAACCATGATTACTGGACAGGGTCTGTTTTGTGCTGAGAAAACATCTTAGACTTATTTTATTGAACAACAACAAAAGGTAGTAGCCCTTCCATCCCAGGAGAACAGGGTGTATTTCTTTCTAAAAATATAGGGAAAGAGAAAATCCGATCTACCAGTCTTTCTGAAAGACATATTTTGACATATGTCATATAAGGATTTCATTTCAGTTTAGTAAGGTTAATAAATTGAAAGTGGTTATTAAAAATGAGATTAACTCTGTGGCAAGTGATGCAAGCAGATCTGCTTCATGCAGGATACGTGTGCCATAAGGAGAACTTATGTGCAAGATAGAGATCTCAGTTTGGAGTGGGCTGTACAAATCTTGTTTTGTTGATGTTGCTTTCCCTTTTCTTCTCCTCCTGCATGTTTGCCTGGAATTTGGGGAATAAACTGAAAGCTGAATTCAACTGAAGTTCATCTGATTTCAGGTCCTCATACACAAATGGACCCAAGTTCACTCACTGGACACCCAAGTGGAGCAGTTGTGTGGAATAGGGATGGAACCAACAGGTATCTTTAGAAACATCACGGGGCTCTATAGCCTCTTCTAGTTCCTATAGAAAGAGCTAGAGGTCAAAGGGCAGGTCTACCCAAGAAATTTGCATCAGCGCAGCTGCACTGATGTAGCTGTAGCACGTCTGGGGAGGATGTTTTAAGCCGATGGAAGAGAGAAGCTCTCCTGCCGACATAGCGCAGTCGACACAAGGTGGGTTAGGGTCAATATAACTATGTCAGACGGGTTGGATTTTTCACATCTTTGAGTGATGTTGTTATACGTCAGTAAGGGTGTAGTGTAGACCTTGCCAAAGACTCCTGTGCCTTCAGTGGGAATTAGATGAAGCACCTTGAGAAATTACTCTAAAAAACTATATCGAGGATATAATTTTCTATTACATTCCATAGCAGAGATGGGCAAACTACAGCCCACGGGCCACATCCAGCCCTTGAGTTCCCAGTCGGGGAGGCTAGTCCCCAGCCCCTCTCCCACTGTCCACACGCCACCAGCACTCTGGCCCGCCACTTCTGCTGGGTGGCGTGGCTGCAAGCTCCTGCTGCTCTGAGAGGCATAGTAAGGGAACAGGGAATGGTGGGGGGATGGGGTTTGGATAAGGGGCAGGGGGTTTTGAGGGGCAGTCAGGGGACAGGGAGTGGTTGGATGGGGCGGGGCAGTCGGGATGGGGAGCAGGAGGGGTTGGGTAGGGGGTGGGGGGGCAGGGGACAAGGAGCAGGGGGGTTGGATGGGTCAGGGGTTCTGAGGGGGGCAGTCAGGGGGCGGGAAGTGGGAGGGGCTGGATAGGGGGCAGGGGCCAGGCTGTTGGGGAGGCACAGCTTTCCCTACCCGGCCCTCCATACAGTTTTGCACCCTGATGTGGCCCTCGGGCCAAAAAGTTTGCCCACCCCTGTTCTATAGGATGATGCAAAACATCTATGGAAAAGTGACTCTGTGACCTTTAAAAGTTTTAATTTAATTAAAATATTACTCTGTTTTAAATTAGGTCCATCAAATTATTTTACTATATCTAAAACCAAGAAAAGCTAACAGAAGGGAAAGACAATTGCGTCTACATTAAGATAAATACAGTATTTCTATATTAAGACAATGTTTATGTAACTCTAAAACCAGGGAGACATGATTCATAGTTACATGAAAGTGTCTGGTTCTGTTTATTCAATAATTTGTTTTTATGTTAATGTTGATTTTTAACTGGTAGCTGGTAAACATGGCAAATAATTAAGTTAAAATTTTAAAAAGGGTGATTACATAATGAACATAAACTGTATTTGTGATTTCAAGTACATTGTAATTTAACTACCACTAACAATTAGTAAATCCAGAAATTAGACTGATTCATATTAAGCCCCTTGCCCCCCCCAAATATAGAAGTCAGATTATGCCTATGATCCTCCTTAACCCACACAGCAAAGCAAGCAGAAAGGAGGTACTACTTCCCCTCTAAGGGGAATGAGCATTTGTACTTTCACTATCCCCGACATTTCTTGGTGATGGTGGTAGCTGCTACGAATGGGAGAGATGACACGAAGCACTGATGCTAAAAGGCAAAAATGTGAAGAGGCTGGACTTGTTTGGATGCAATCTTCATTCTACAGGTAGTCTGCAACTCAGAATTGCAAACCAACAGGGACTCGTGAGCACTATGACTTCATCTTCTGGGAGAACATTCTAAAATTTGCAGTAATGGTGGATGAGGGCAAGCCAGTTGCCAGAACTGCTATGCAGGACACTTTGGAGGATGTAAATGCAGCCCAATCTCAAGATCTGCTGAAAAGAAAGTGCAAGGGTTATAGGAAATAACATCCGCCACCCTCTTTTTCAGCATCAGTGTGCTCATCCCATCCAGACATCTCGTTCAAACAGACATTTTGTTTCATTGGTCAAGGGCAATGTATCAGTTACTCTAGTTCCATCTGTTTCCCACCTTTTGTTTACAGATCACTTACCCACTTCCTGAGTGCTTAGACCAACATAACATCGGATTGGTGGGTCTTAAGGATGGTGGAACTAGGATATGCCCTGTGACAGGTTCAGTCACAGAGATCCTTTTGGGACTGTCACCTGACGTGCTGAGATTATCTCTGAGCCCGTTTTCCCTGCCAGCTTGGGACTCCAGAACCCTGCCTTATTGAGCCAGACATGCTAGCCTGCTGCAACACAGACCCAGGTCTGAACCACGCCCCCAAAGCTGCAGACTTTAACTAAAAACTGCTCAGCAGGTTTCCTATCTCCAGCACCCAGACCCCAATGGGATCCAAACCCCAAATGAATACGTTTTACTCTGTATAAAGCTTATTCAGGGTAAACTCATAAATTGTCCTCTCTCTGTAACACTGATTGAGAGATATGCACAGCTGTTTGTCCCCCCACGTATTAATCACTTACTCTGGGTTCATTCATGAACAAAAGTGATTTTATTAAGTATAAAAACTAGGATTTAAGTGGTTTCAAGTAATAGATAGAACAAAGTAAGTCACCACGCAAAATAAAGCAGAAACACACAAGTCTAAGCCTAATACATTAAGAAACTGATTACAGGTAAAATCTCACCCTCAGAGATGTTCCAATAAGCTTCTTTCACAAACTAGACTCCTTCCTAGTCTGGGCCCGATCCTTTCCCCTGGTAGAGTCCTTGTTAGTTCCAGCAGACATCCAGCAGACACCAGATTTAAGATGGATTCCAGTATCATGTGACACGGTCACATGTCACTGTAAGACCTCATTCTTCATTACCCACAGGCTGGCCCACACATACACAGAAAGGCTTGCAGGTAAATAAACCATCTACAACCAATTGTCCTAGTCAATGGGAGCTATCAAAATTCTAAACCACCATTAATGGCCCACACTTTGTATAGTTACAATAGGACCTCAGAGTTATACTTCATATTTCTAGCTTCAGAAACAAGGATGATACATGCATACAAATACGATGAACACACTCAGTAAATTATAAGCTTTGTAATGATACCTTACAAAAGACCTTTTGCGTAAAGCATATTCCAGTTACATTATATTCACATTCATAAGCATATTTTCATAAAACACGGAGTGCAACGTCACATGCCCTTCATTCAGTTCATTTCTACCCCTCCTTCCCACTCCCCTTCTCCACCACTCTCATGAGATCGTCCTTCAGCAAAAGGTTCAATTGCCTCTTCAGGCAGGATCCATAGAAGAAGTCCCACTGGGCCTTGGGGGAAAGGCTTCTACTCTCAGTAACTCCTTATCCCCAAAGCAAAAGGAGGTCTCAGGCCTATTTTAGATCTAAGAGAGTTGAACAAATTCCTGAAGAAAATAAAATTCCACATGATTACTCTAGCCTTGATTATTCCCTCCCTGGAATAGGGGGACTGGTACATTGCCCTCAATTTAAAGGATGCTTATTTCCATGTCGCAATACGACACAACCTTCGGAAGTTTCTCAGATTTGTGGCAGATGAATCCCACTGTCAGTTCACAGTGCTCCCATTCGGTCTCTCAGCTGGTCCGCGGGTGTGCACAAAGTGCCTGGATGTGGTGGCAGCACATCTATAAAAATCAGAAGTTCATGTGTTCCTGTCCTTGGACTACTGGTTGATGAGAGATTGGTCTGAGGCTCAGGTGTTATCCACTGTATCCTCCATCTTGTCCACATTCGACGTCCTGGAGCTTCTCGTAAATTGGAGCAAGTCAATTCTAAAACCGGTACAGAGGATAGAGTTTATTGGAGCAATCTTAGACTCCACAAAGGCCAAGGCTTTGCTACCGCAATCCAGATTCCAAACAGTACAAGGCTTGGTGCTGCAACTTCTCACCATGGCATGCAGCTGTCTCAGTCTCTTGGGTCACATGGCAGCATTGTACCTATGTGGTTCAACACACCAGGCTGCATCTTATTAATCTGCAAGCATGGCTAGTATTAGTGTGTGTCCCAAGTCGTCATCATTTGGACAAAGTGGTTTAGATGCCCTTGTCAGTTTTGTCATCTATGGATTGGTGGATGCACCCTCTGAAAGTCTGTGTGGAGATCCCCTTTATCCCCCTGCTACCAACCCTAACTCTAGTCACAGATGCATCAGCCCTGGGCTGGGGGACTCATATGGGGTCCCTGCAGACTCAAGGTCTCTGGTCATCTCAGGATCTAATGGTTTATGACTAGCCCATTCAGCTCTCCTCCCACATATAGTAGGAAAGAACTTGTTAATTCTAACAGACAACTCTACAACTATGTTTTACATAGACAGGAAGGAGCACCTCAGGACAGTTATGCCAGAGGCAATTCACCTTGCTGCTTACCTTCCGAGGAAGCAGAACAAGTTGGTGGATCAACTGACCAGGACCTTCTCTGAGCACCACCAGTGGTCTTTACTCCCAGACATTGCCAGATCCATCTTCCAGCTCTGGGGGACTTCCCAAGTGTACCTATTTGCAACAAAATCCAACAGAAAATGCCATCAGTTTTGTTCCCAGGGCGGGTCTCAGCCCAGGCTTACTGACAAATGCTTTTCTGCTACCCTGGAGCGACACACTCCTTCCCTCCGGTTCCCTGGCTGCTCAGAGTGTTGTTCAAAGTCAAACAAAACCATGACAGGTTTCAGAGTAACAGCCGTGTTAGTCTGAAGTGAGCTGTAGCTCACGAAAGGTCATGCTCAAATAAATTGGTTAGTCTCTAAGGTGCCACAAGTACTCCTAAACAAAACCATGTGCATCTCATCCTTATAGCACCGGCGTGGCCCCAACAACACTGGCACTCAACCCTACTGTCCTTCTCAATCAAGCCTCTGTTGTCTCTCACACTGGAGCCAAACATGGTTTCTCAGGATCACGGCTGCCTGCTCCATCCCAACCTGCGAGCCCTCCATCTGACAGTATGGATGTTTCATGGTTAATACCTTTGGAGAAATCCTGTTCTAAGGATGTTCAGAATGTGTTTCGGAATAGTAGAAAACCCTCAACTGGGGCACGTACCTGGCTAAATGGAAGTGCTTCTCCATGTGGTCCTGTCAGAAAGGTGTATCCTTACACCATGCACCCTTGAACCTCATACTGGACTATCTCCTGTGTGTAAAACATCAGAGTTCGGCGATTAGCTCTGTAAGACTACATCTGGCAGCTAGTTCAGCCTGCCATACCTCAGTGGATAATAGATCCCTTTTTCTCAAACCTATCATTACCAGATTCCTAAATGGATTGGTCAGATTGTACCCACATGTGCAAGATGCTATACATCCTTGGGATCTGAACTTGGTCCAAGCAAAGTTGATGGGACCACCATTTGAACCGCTTGCAACTTGCTCTCTGCTCCACCTCTCTATGAAGGTAGCATTTTTATTTGCCATTACCTCAGTCAGAAGGGTGGGCGAGTTGAGAGCCCTAGAGTCCCCTTATACAGTTTTCCATAAGGATAAAGTTTATCTTCGCCCTCACACAAAATTTCACATGATGGTAATCTCTAATTTTCATGTTAACCGGGCAGGCTATTTGCTGACTTTCTTCCAAAACCCCCATGCATATGGAGATGAGGAGAGACTTCATTCACTGCATGTGAAAAGGGCTTTAACTTTCTACCTGGCGCATAGTAAGTCATTTAGATCCTCCATGCAGTTATTTGTTGTGGACAGAGCTAAGGACCAACCAGTTTCCACTCAGATAAATCTCATCTTGATTATCTGGATCTCTTCATGCATTCTTTTATGCTACTAATTGGCTAATATAACCCCGCCAGCTAGAGTACTGGCATATTCTACTTGCTTCCAGGCATCTTCAGTAGCTTTCTTGGTGCACGTACTGATCATAGACATTTGTGAAGTAGCAACTTGGTCATTGGTCCACACTTTTGCTTCTCATTATGCCAGTTCCCATCAGTCTAGGGACGATGCCAATTTCAGGCAGGTTGTCCTATAATCAGTGATGAGCTGCCAAAATCTTAAGAACCGGTTCCCTATAAAAAGTTCTGATTTAAGGGATGTGCCCCGTTATGTATTTTTTGTACCAACAGGGTTACCATTCCCAGGAGGAATTTTTAAATTCCTGGGCAGCGATTTAAGAACCAAAAAGCCTGACCTGTCCAGGAAAATACGGATGTATGTTAACCCTGCCTAAAGTTCTTTTTTAAAAAGATGGGCCTGAGCTAGAAATGAGCTCCGTTTCACATGTGTGGGTCCCCGCCACTCCCTGGGGGTGTGCTAGGGTGACCAGATGTCCCGATTTTATAGGGACAGTCCCGATTTTGGGGTCTTTTTCTTATATAGGCTCCTATTAGTCCCCTGTCCTGATTTTTCACACTTGCTGTCTGGTCACCCTAGGGTGTGCACATGTGTGGGTCCCAGCTGCTCCCTGCCCCCCTCATTGAAGCAGGTGTGCAGGGTTACTGCCCTGGGAACTGCAGGACAGGGGGTGCAGAGCTGGCTGGAGACAGGGGCATGGGGCAGGGCTAGCTGGAGGCAGGGGGTGCGGGGCTGGCTGGAGACAGGAGAGTGCAGGGTTGGCTGGAGGCAAGGGGGTGTGGGGCTGGCTGGAGACAGGGCAGGGGCTGACTGGAGGTAGGGGCTGGCTGCAGGCAGGACAGAGGGTGCGGCAGGGGCTGGTTGCAGGCAGGGAGTGCGGGGGTGGCTGGAGGCAGGGGCTGGCTGCGGGCAGGGCAGGGGGTGCAGGGGTGGCTGGAGGCAGGGGCTGGCTGTGGGAAGGGGCTGGCTGCGGGCAGGGCAGGGGGTGGCTGGAGACAGGGGCTGGCTGCAGGCAGGGGGGTGCGCGGGTGGCTGGAGGCAGGGCAGGGGGTTGCTGGAGACGGGGGATGGCTGCAGGCAGGGGGTGCGGTGGTGGCTGGAGACGGGGGCTGGCTGCAGGCAGGGGGTGGCTGGAGGCAGGGGCTGGCTGCAGGCAGGGGGTGCGGGGGTGGCTGGAGGCAGGGACTGGCTGCGGGCAGGGTGGTGGGTACTCACGAGGAGAGCAGCAGGACGCAGCCCAGGTCCAGCAGAGCAGCCGGGGACCCACCAGGCAGCATCGGGAGCCCCAGGGCTAGGGGAGCAGCAGCAGCAACAGGGTTTGTGCCCAGGGCCAGGCAGCAGCCCACATGGCTCCCGCAGCGCCCCCGGTGGCCGGAGGAGGAATTACATCACTTCCTGGCTGGAGCCTATCAAAGCCTCAGCGCCCCCTGCAGGGAAGCAGGTTAACAACCGGTTCTAAAACTGCTTCAAAATTTAACTGGTTCGCGCGAACCGGTGCGAACCGGCTCCAGCTCACTACTGCTTATAATCACTGTTCAGGTAGAGGCTGAGCCCACCTCCATGTTTGTCTGCTTGTAATCACCAACAGTAGAATGGACATGTGCAAAGACTCAAGAAAAACTGGTCACCTAGCTTCCTATAACTGTTGTTCTTTGAGATGTGTTGCACATGTCCATTCCATGATCCATCCTCTTTCCTTTCTCTGTTTGAGTCTATCCAGTACAAAGGAACTGAGAAGGGTTCTGGTCAACTCTGCCCTTTTTTACCAGCACACAGTGTTGTGTGGTGACAGAGGGTGCTTGAGCCACCCTGATGGGTACTGTTGAGGAAAAGAGTTGTCTGACAACTGAGCACGAGGCACGCAACTACAGTGGTATGGACTCAAAGAACAACAGTTACAGAAAGGTAGGTAACCATTTTTTATTTAACACAAAATGGAACATTTCCAACAGGAGAGAGTGAGAGAAGCCCACCCCAGAATACCTAATAGCGTGCTGGTTTGGACACTCACCTGAGCTGCGAGAGACCAGTGCTCAAGTCTCTGCTCCAAATCAAGCAGTGCTGGAATTTCAGTCTGTGCCTCCCACATTCCAGGTGAGCACCCTATCCAATGGGCTGTTGTTGGTCTTGCTGTTTTTTTCACAAGAAAGGGCTGGTTTAGATTCCCTACTCTAGGAGAGCATTCACAGCTCAGAATCTCAAGCAGAACAAGGCACCTCCCTCCAGTCCATTGGTCAGGAACCTAAATATCTTTGAAGATTTGGTCCTATGCCCTGCCCCTGTTTTGTGCATTTCATTCCTGGTTAACTTAGGTGACACCCTGCTCATGTTGGCTTCTGAGACTTCCTTTCTTGGATGCCTAAGTCTGGCCACACAATGCAAGGAGAACCTGGGTGCCTCACTCAGGGCCGAAAATTCCACCAGGCAGCAGAGCACATAGGGGTTAGATATTGCAACACTTAAGTACCTTTGTGAATCTAGCCCTTTATGTATAGCCAGTCACTCAGGCTGCAATCCTGCAAGCTGCTCTGTACATAACATGGGGTCTGCCCATATGGAACTGTCCGCAGCATTATTAGCATCAGTTTCCCCTGTTATTTTTATGGGATTTTCACACAGCAACAGGGAAAAAATAAAATAAGAAGATATGATTGCCCAACCACAAAAAGTAGCAAGGGCGGGTCAGAAGAAGGGGTAGTTCATGAAGCTACTTTTGATTTTGATTTTTAATTGTCTAGATTTAAAGTTGATAGTTTTAAGTGCAATGTAAAAAGTAAATAAATAACGTAAATTATTACCATTATTTTTTAAAGTTCTTCCAGTGTGAATAATTGGTTGAGCTTATGAGGCCTTAAACTAAATTCAAAGGCATTTCTCTGCTCATCTGAATCATGATAACATTTGAATACCATGTCCAATCAACTGCAAAATTTCAGGGAATATTCAAGGCATCATTGGGCAGAATTTTATTGATTTAGGGGAAAATTGGGAAAATGGAAGAACTGGGGACACACAAAGCCCCGACACCTGGTTAGAGCCACCAGTCTCAACCAGATTGATCACAGAATCCAGTTAAGGCAGCCATTACCACCTTCCACAGTAACAATACCCCCATCTCAAATATTGACACCCTGAATGACTTATCTCAGAGCCAGAAACAAAAGAAATGACAGTAGGTGTGATTGGTATACAAACTCCCCACTCGACAACCAGGGGTTAGGGGGCTGCTCTGGGCTTAGCCTGCCAGACCTGCAAGGCATGCACAGGCTGGAGGAGAAGATTAAAAAGGGGGCAGAGCAGCTCACTTGTGGGTATATCTGGGAAGAGGACAGACTGTCAACCCTCAGCCCCTGAGCAAAGGACTGACTGAATGTAGGAGCTTCCCAGACAACCACTGCCTGAAGCCATCCCTGAGGGAAATGAGGGCCAGATTCGACACACCCTGAGCGGGATTCATTCCCCTCCGACTCTTATTAATTCAGTTTATTTACATTAATTCCCCTGGCTTTTTGTTCACAGACAACCCTGGAAGGGGAGAGACTTTTAAGTGACCTGGTCAGAGGGCCAAGTCACAGAAAGAGGCATGTTGCTGCAGAAGTGGAGCAGCCATTAGTGTGAGACCTGCAGTGGAGAGAGAGCTGCTATGTCATGCCTGGCCACACCGAAGCACCAGCAGTGAGTGGACCCCTTCACGGGGGCACCCAAAGCCACTGCCGTAGGGGGAGGGAGTATACAGAGTTCCTGATGTGATTTTATGCTTTGTTGTGTCTGGATTATCTGCCATATGAGATCTCACTCTGACACAAATTTAATTAACAATCTCCAGCTTTATTGTGGCTGCTTACAACATGGCTTCTTCAGCCTCATAGCTTCTCAAACAGTTCCCCAGGAGGTGTCGCTTCCAAACAGTTTCCCACAGAAAATATGCTGCCTGAAAGGGGCTGCTAGCTTTCATATGGTTACATCCGTTCTCTTTAAAAGAAAACTGTCTAGCACCTGACCCCAGCAATAACTGATAATCTAATCTAACATATTCCGTTCTGATTCTCACCATTCTTGCAGTTACTGCATTCATCACCTTACGAGTTTGTTTAGCTATATAACTGTCCAACTGGGAAGTCCATCACACAAAATCCCCCAGATGAGCAGATCTGTTAACAATCTGCCCTCCTCTAGTACAGTGTGATTCACTGGTACCGCCCTGGTGCTGTCTTCCTCCTATCTGGTCAACTACAGTCTCTAGGCTTGGTGTTCTTGGAGTCTCCACCAAAAGACCCTCTTCTTCCTGTTTTTCCTTTGGTAGGCCTCTGACACTGTCTTCTTCTACAACTCTGGCTTGGGATTCTCCTGCAGTAGAACACTAGCATGTGTTGTCTGTATTGTCATTAGAGGTTTCTTTTGTTTTCTTGAGGTGCCTACAGTTTCACCTCACTATCTGTCCATTGTTCATGTTGACTAGATGAAACCTCTGGTTTCCTGCTTGCACCACTGTAGCTTTGTGCCAGAACTTATCCTGTTTTGTTAATGGTTGTATATGCTCTTTGTCATCTGACTCCAGATCTGGCAGATCTGTTATAGTAAAACACTTGTCTTTTTCTGTTGGTTCCTCCATAGTCGCCAAGGGAAGCACCGCAGTACCCAAGCTCTAACAACCTTCTGATTGTCAGCAAGAGTGTCTTCGTTCTCTGGCTCATCAGTCTTTGGGACGGGTACAATTTAGGTCTTGTGGGGGAGTATTCCTATGATCTAGCAGTGCTAAGTATGGGTCAGCATGTGCAGTTTTTGCTTTTCTCAACAGTTACTTTACCAGTTTTTACTGCTGAATCTACTTTGCTGTTGCTTTGAGGATACCCTGGTGAAGATGTTATGTGATCAAAATCCCAGTTCTTACTGAACTTCTGGAACTCTTCTGAAACAAACTGTGGTCTGTTATCAGAAAACATGATACCTGGTATGCGATTCCATGCAAAGTGTGCTTTTCTTTTCCATATGACTGTTCTGGGTCCTGGTTTGGTAAATAGTCTATCTCCCAGAACCTGGAAAAATAGTCCACAACAATCATGTATCCTTCATCCCCAAAGGTAAAACAAATCCACTCCCATCTTTGCCCATGGTCTTTCTGGAATTTTTGTTGCCGCAGGGTCTCTTTTGGTTGACAGTCTTCCCAGGATCTGTATACCTCACACTTTTACATGAATATCCATAAATTGCTCATTCATTTCTGGCCAGTATAAAGTCTCTCTTGCTCACTTTAAGCAACCTTCAATTCCCAGATTGTGATGAATGAACTTTGTGCATAATCTCATTCTTTAGAGCTGCTGAAATAACTACTCTTTTTCCCTGAAATATAACATCATCTGTACGCACAATTTGTCTCTCTACTGAAAGAATGGTGTTACCTTTCTAAGTACTTGGTCTTTTGTCTCTCACCATCCTTGTGGGATCATGAGTTTCAATGTCTGCAGCATTCTCTCTTGCACTGTATCTCTATGTATATCTCTCAGCCTTTCTTCCAAGATAGGTAGGGACTGTACCATATTTATTTTCTCCCTCTCAGTCTCTGCAGATCCTTCCTTACTGGGTTCTGGCAAGTATTCATGGGCCTAAGATGTGCACCAAAACCAAGTCTCTGCCTGAGCAATACTTGATCTGTATGTCGTACATCTGAAGTCCTATCATTGTCTGCTGTAAGCACTTTGCTATACTGAGTAATGGCTTTCATCCAAATGCTTTTGAGAGGTGTATGGTCAGATCATATATCCACAGTGCAACTGTAAGTATATTGGTGATTTTTTTCCATTCCAAAGAGTATTGCTAACAACTCTTTTTCAATGTGAGCATAGCCCTTCTCTGTCACAGACAATGCTGTGCTTGTAATCACAACAGTTTGTCCTCCTTGCAACATGGTAGCCTGACACCCCAACTCGGATGCATCACATTGCAGCATCAGGGGTTTCTCTGTATTGTCATATTTCAGAACGAGAGCCTCCTCAATCATGTTTTACTTTCTGGAATGCTTGCTTGTGTTGGTCTGTCCATTCCCATAAGGTGTTTTCGTGTGTCAGCTGTCTCAGGATTTCGCAGCTCTCAGACAGATGGTTGAAAAGCTTTATCATATAATTGGCATTGCCAGGAATTTTTGGACTCCTCTAACATTGCTGGGTCTTGGTATTTCTCTAATTGCCCTCACTTTCTCAGGGTCTACTTTCAGGCCTTTGGAGGTCAACAAATGTCCAATCTGTGGCACCTTGGTTATGGTCAACCTGAGCTTGCTAAATTCAATTTAATATTCTTTTTTATGTATCGCTTTAAAAATTGTAGTAATTTGTAGTCATGATCTCGTTGCGTTTGTTCTGGATTGTTACCCTCTCCCACTATCAGCACATCTGATATTGTCTGGATTTCCATCAAGTCCTCCAGTGCTTGGGTCAATCTGCTCTGGAATACCTCTGTCTCGGACTGATTCCTACTAGCATCTTTAACCATTGATTGGTATCTGCCAAATGGAGTTGGTTGTAAGTAATAAGAAAAGGAGTGCTTGTGGCACCTTAGAGACTAACCAATTTATTTGAGCATAAGCTTTCGTGACCTACAGCTCACTTCATCGGATGCATACTGTGGCTTTCCACAGCATGCATCCGATGAAGTGTGCTGTAGGTCACGAAAGCTTATGCTCAAATAAATTGGTTAGTCTCTAAGGTGCCACAAGTACTCCTTTTCTTGTTGTAAGTAATGTGATTCTTCATCCAGTTCAATATCCCAATCTCTTCTTTATATTGCATACTGTAAAAAGTCTCGCTTTAGTCAGATTTGGTAATATCAGTCCTCAGTTGTCCTCAATAATGGTCCTCAATTGTTGGCAGAGGGAAATGCTCCCATTTCAAGGCTTCATTTAAAGGCTTTGGGTCTATGCATATTTTCAGTTTTCCAGATGGTTTTCTTACCACCATGAGACTGCTTATCCAGTCTGTGTTCTTCTCTACAGGCCGTATGATTCCATAGGCTCAGCAGTTCCTCATTTAATGGCTGTAGTAATGCACTGGGTACTTTTTTCTTTTTGGCAATTTAAATGGCTTCACACCGGTGTCAGTCTCTATTTTATAAAAAGCATCTCACTGTCCATCTCCCTGAAACGCACTTGTATGCGCCCTCTATATCATCTTCTGGGCCCAGGTAATACCATCCAAGGTATCTTCAGTTACCCTGCTATCTGCTTTCATTATGTTCTGGAACTGTACTTTTATCAGGTTCATGGCTTGGGCATCCTTGCTGCCCAGAAGTGGTACTGCTGTCTCACCATCTATGACCACAAAATCCAGTCTGTATTTCTTTTTGCTCCTTGGATTTCTTAATTAAATTTTACATTTTCCCATGGGCTTTAATGTGGTATGATTGTACATTGTTAACAGCTGGTTAGTCTCTTCCAATCATATGTCTGGGTTCACCAGATTGATTGGGATAATGTTACAATTTGCACCACAATCTAACTGAAATCGTATCACTTTCTTGCCGAGTAACATGACTGCATACAACCGTTTCTTGTGCTTATTAGGGTCGGTCTCCTTTCACTGTGTTTACCCGCTATTCAGTCACCTACATAACGTCCTCATACTCAATATTGTTCTCTTCAGTTACTCTGTGTGCCTTGGATTTGTTTTTCTTTTCTCTGGACATACACATGGCTGCAAAATGATTAAATTTGTCATAGATGTGGCATTTTTTCTCATAAGTCAGACACTTATTTTTGTTCTATTTCACATGTTTTCTCCCACAGTATTTGCATGTGCCTGTACTGTTGTCATCTACTGATGTTGTATCTGTTTTTTATTTCTCTTATATACTGTGTGGGCAGTTTCTTCTGCCTGCCTTTCCAGGCTTCTAATCGTCTTTTGTATAGCTCTGCAGCCCTACATATTTCCAAGTTTCTCCCCCAAATCAAGTCAGCTTCCCTCAGCAACTGCTCTCATACTTAACGAGTTTCATCCCACATGCTGTCCAATCTCTTATTAATGAATCTTTAATAATTCCAAAATTAGAACTGGCTGCTAGCACTTTTAAATCAATGCTGTACTCATCTATACTCTCTGCAACTGCTTCTTGGGGTTTCAGTGAATATCAAAACAGCCTGTTATTCTTTCTAAGGTGCGTTGAGCTTCGGGAATTTCCATGCACAAAGTCTCACTTATCTTTCTCCCTCTTTCTCCAATATGGTAATAAAACAGTTTCATTTTCACAGCATCCTCTATCTGCCAGAGCAATAACTACATAGAGGTTAAAATTCCTCTTTTCAGCTCTTACATGCCTGAGCTAAATTCTTAGCTTGCAGATTTAATGTCCCTGAAGCATTCAGACTCTCCATTTTCTGTTATTAGCCTTTTCTCGTAAGACAAACAATGTACTCACAGAAGTATTCTGCCCTCTGCAGTGAAGCTCTGAATGTTCTCTCCTGCCGTTTCAGATTTAATTACCACTGCCACCATGTTTTATGCTTTGTGTCTGGTTCATTTGCATTTTAAGATCTCACTCTGTCACAAGGTTCATTTACAAACTCCAGCTTTATTGTGGCTGCTTACATCATGGCTTCTTCTGCTTCATGGCTTCTCAGACAGTTTCCTAGGAGGTGTTGCTTTCAAACAGTTTCCCCCAAGAAACAGTATGCTGCCTGAAAGTGTCTGCTGGCACTTGCATATTGTTACAGAGGGAAAGGGTGGCATATAGAGTCCTGGGAATCAGGGGAACACACAGAACCCCTGGCATGGAGGATTCTAGTTGGTGGCAGTTGGGATGGTGTTTTGTAATATGGACAGCTGACCAGCAGCAACAGAACTGAGACAATTAATTTATTTCACATAAGTCACCAGTCTTCAGAAACTCAATTTCAAATCCATTTGTTTTAACAGTTAAGGATAATGAGATCCTGTGGCTCCATGGGTTTCAGCTCACTGAATTTCCATCTTTTGAAAATGTGGCTCTTAATAGTATGAATCTTTTTATCAAGAGGTGCTTAGCCATCTCAAAGGAAATTTGATGTCAATTGATACTTTCAAAAAAATTATTTTGACACCACAGCACATCTATAACTTCTTTAGACCCATTACACTGTGAATGGAAGCATTACCACTTGTCCCTCTGTGTTGATATAATAGTTGGTTTGCCCCTTTGCAGATATGAGATATAATTAAGGTTTCATAATGGAAGATTTGACAGGGCATAACCTATCCCCTGCCTCATAATTTGTAATAGTCTAAAGGTCTCTGATATATTACCTTCATTTGTTACCCTTGTCACCAGGGAGTTATTTATACATAAAACCTTTTTTATACAGAATACTTCATGCTGCCCTGTTAAAGATTCTTCCTGCAGGAAGAGATGTTGCAACTACCAGGTCAAGAGTTTCTTTTGCCACCGCCTTACAACTATCAATCTGTGAACCTGTCTACACTACTGCAGAATTACATAGCAAGAAACCCATCTGGTCCTTGTGAGCAGGGACAATAGGTATGTTTATACTTCGCTTAGGAGCTGTAGAGGGCTGAAGCCTGAAGCTAAGTTCCTGCAGAGCTCTTAAACTCTACAAGAGTGGAATTCCTCTTCAGTTCCACACTTGGGTTTTGCCTGCACTTGCATTTTTACAGGATATCTCCCACCAGTGCCCTACCACCAATGCAGCTCTACTAATAAAACCAGTGGTGGGTGCCCTAGTATAGGCAGAGCTCAGGTGCTTTTACACTGTGCCATCTGGTCCTGCTTCAAGCAGGACTAATTGACATAGTGTTAATGCATGTGTCAGCCAACAGCCCATCACACTAGTGCTTTCAGTGTTACTAACACCAGTGGAGCTGAAGCATTGTTAACAATGCTGGGAGATTTTTAGAAAATCTTAGTGTGGACAGGGCCTCTGTGAAGAAGTCAATATCCCCTCCCACAGCAGAGGGCTGGAAAAGCTGGAGATCAGTTTGCAGGCTATTATGATATCATTGTCCTACTCTATTTCTCAAGTCCTCCAGAGAGTTCTCCATCAAAAATCAGTGACGTCATTGATATTGCTGTTATTTTTAAGCTTAAAAATCAGTAGAATCCCTCAGTCTCTTTTTTAATTACATGGCCTTTATACATAATACAACAATAAAATGTGAAAGCAAAAAAAGTCTAGTGCACCATCAAAGTTGAAATATAGTTTCCATTCTAAACTCTTGTTTGTTAATTTGATTTTTATTGCTGTAGAATAGTACAGTATACAGGCTCAGAGATACATTACAAAATACAGGGTGGAAAGCTTCACTCTTCATTACTACAAAATAAGGGAAAAGGTTTTTGACTTATATTTTTAAAAATCATTAGGCACAGTAGTCAATACTTTATTCGATCCCCCCCCCCCCCGCCCTGGCAAAATTGGACAGGAGTGAGAGGAGCTGGGAAAAGAGGAGACAGGAGAGGATCAATGTGTCAGATTTAATCTTAGGATATCCTTTCAAGAAACAGTCTCATTTACAAAGTGTGTGTGTGTCAGGGGAGTGGGAGGTTGTTCCTAAAGTGGTCCGTGGAGAACACCATTTATGTGCAAACTTCGGTCCCAACCCTGAAGTTTACAATACATGTGTAGGCCTACCCATGTGTTGTGAGCGGCAGGGTCAGGGGCTTTTGTGTGAAATCCACCCATTGTGCAGAGGCCAGTGTAAGGCCTCCACACTTTGTAAGCCCTGCGTAGAGGATGTGCAGGGGGCCTGCAGCAGAGTGGCTGCACTCCCACATTTACAGTAGAGAAGACCTCTCTCCTGGTTCAGCTCCAGGAGACACAGAAGGCTGTGAAAGATGACAGCCAGGTGAAGAAGCACAGAGGAAACATGTGCATGCAGATCTGGTGTTCAAGACACCCCCTCACTGGTGCTGCTATTCTAACCTGTAGTTTGTCAGAAAGGTGGGAGAGCACTACACATCACTGCAGATCTATGTCCTGGCGCTGGGATCAACTTAATCTCTAGTGCCTTCTACCTGCATAGACACTGATTCCTTAGGCATTATGTGGGTGGATTTCACCTTTTCAGAGAATGCTACTAAATAATCATTATTTACACAGATATACATCACTGTGCACATTTGCTTAGTGACACAAGGTTCCAAGCTAGTTGAACCTATTCCAACAGAAAGGGAAAGTCAGGATTTTTCAACCTCCTGCAAATAACTGTTCAAAAACCCAGCAGCAAGAGTTGAGTTAACATCCAGTTATGTCTGTTGTACCCCAAGACAAAATTCCAGGATACCGGGAACCAAAAGGCCAGTGATTTTTCTCACTGTCAGTCAGAAGATGAAACTACAGTTGAGATTGTCTTGGTACAGTATAAGCATAATACGCAAAGCCACAGTCCCTATGGAGCACCTCCAACAGCTGTGAGAGGAGAGATTTGCCATCTTGCTTAATTCCACTGCTGTCCAGTACCAGTGTGTTAAAATCTGGGAACTTGCAAACTGATCTGTAGAGGCTCATATGGGCTCTGCGCAGGCATAAAGGTCCACCCACACAGGTCTGATTGCAGATCTAATGCATCTGAGGGAATTGGCTGATGTGATTGCAGATCCATTAGCCATTATCTTTGAAAACTCGTGGAGATTGGGGGAGGTCCCAGACAACTGGAAAAAGGCAAATATAGTGCCCATCTTTAAAAATGGGAAGAAGAAGAACCCTGGGAAGAACTACAAACCGGTCAGCCTCACCTCAGTCCCTGGAAAAATCATGGAGCAGGTCCTCAAGGAAACCATTTTGAAGCACTTGGAGGAGACGAAAGTGACCTGGAACAGTCAACATGGATTCACCAAGGGGAAGTCATGCCTGACCAACCTGATTGCCTTCTATGATGAGATAACTGGCGCTGTGGATATGGAGAAAGCAGTGGACGCGATATATCTTGACTTTAGCAAAGCTTTTGATACAGTATCCCACAGTATTCTTGCCAGCAAGTATGGATTGGATGAATGGAGTATAAGGTGGATAGAAAGCTGCCTAGATTGTCGGGCTTAATGGGTAGTGATCAATGGCTCAATGTCTAGTTGGCAGCCAGTATCAAGTGGAGGGCTCGGTCCTGGGGTCAGTTTTGTTCAACATCTTTATTAATGATCTGGATGATGGGATGGATTGCACCCTCAGCAAGTTAGCAGATGACACTAAGCTGTGAGGAGAGGTAGATACACTGGAGGGTAGGGATAGGATCCAGAGTGTCCTAGACAAATTGGAGGATTGGGCCAAAAGAAATCTGATGAGGTTCAACAAGGACAAGTGCAGAGTCCTGCACTTAGAACAGAAGAATCCCATGCACCGCTACAGGCTGGGGACCGATGGGCTAAGTAGCAGTTCTGTAGAAAAGGACCTAGGGATTAAAGTGGATGAGAAGCTGGATAGGAGTCAGCAGTGTGCCCTTGTTGCCAAGAAGGCTAACGGCATATTGGGCTGCATTAGTAGGAGCATTGCCAGCAGATCGAGGGACGAGATTATTCCACTCTATTCAGCACTGGTGAGGCCACATCTGGAGTATTGCATCCAGTTTTGGGCCCCCCACTACAGAAAGGATGTGGACAAATTGGAGAGAGCCCAGTGGAGGGCAACGAAAATGATCAGGGGGCTGGGGCACATGACTTACGAGGAGAGGCTGAGGGAACTGGGCTTATTTAGTCTGCAGAAGAGTGAGGGGGATTTGATAGCAGCCTTCAACTATCTAAAGGGGGGTTCCAAAGAGGATGGAGCTTGGCTGTTCTCAGTGGTGGCAGATGACAGAACAAGGAGCAATGGTCTCAAGTTGCAGTGGAGGAGGTCTAGGTTGGATATTAGGAAATACTTTCACTAGGAGGGTGGTGAAGCACTGGAATGGGTTACCTAGGGAGGTGGTGGAATCTCCACCCTTAGAGGTTTTTAAGGTCAGGCTTGACAAAGCCCTGGCTGGGATGATTTAGTTGGGGATTGGTCCTGCTTTGAACAGGGGAGTGGACTAGATGACCTCCTGAGGTTTCTTCCAACCCTAATCTATGATTCTATGATTCCAAGTTTAGAGCCTTATATTGCAGCCATAGGCGCTGATTCTGTGGGTGCTCTGGGGCTTGAGCACCCACAGAGAAAAATTAGCTGGTGCTCCGCACAACTGGCAGCCAAACTCTCCTCTCCTTGCCTCTTGTTCAATCCACCCCCACCCCAGTGCGCCATGTCCCTGCTCCTACCCCTCCCTCCCAGCACTTCCCGCTGCCTAATAGCTGTTTGGCGGTGCTTAGGACTTTCCGGGAGGGAGGGGGAGGAGCAGGGACGTGGCACGCTCAGGGGAGGACACAGAGAAGAGGCAGGGCAGGGGCGGGGAATTGGGGGAAGGGGGTGGAGGAGGGCAGTGCAGGGGTGGGAAGAGGTGGGGCAGGGGAGGGGTGGCGGGTGTCAAGCACCCACTGGGCAGAGGGGAACTCGGCACCTATGATTGCAGCTCTAATAAGTGCAGTGAAACAGTATATCACGTGTAATATGTATTATATCTCTAGTGTGAAAGGGTGTGAAAACTCCTTTCTCATTTAGCCCTTATCCAATACCTACTGGAGTCAATGGGACTATCTCCAGAGATTTCAGGGTACTGGGTCAGGTCCTTAATCATGAACACACAAAGAGGACAGAGATTACATCATGCAGCCCTCTTACAACATGCTAAATCCTGGCTTTGACCTTGCTTTTAACTTTGTAAAAATTCCTTTTTTATTTAAATGTCTTATTCTTAATTTCAGCTCAGAAGAAATTTATTTTTGTGAGTTATGGAATTTGGTCAAATTAAATACTAAATTACGGGGACATCACCTGCAAAATCATTCCTCAATCTGAATTTTTTAACCTGCTTTTGTTAACATATCCTAGGATTACTAGAACTGAATTAATTTAGTGAAAAAATATTTTCTGGATTTTTTAAATTAGTTTATTTTCAGCATTTTTCAAACAGTCAGTTTCAGCATTTCTCAAGTACAGTCAGTTTCCTTATTGTTTATCTGTATCCTTTCACCAGCAACAGGGGAAAGAAAAGAACTGAAAAAAACTGGAAAATGTGATTACAAAACTATATCCATTGGCCAGGGAACTAAGGGGCAGGTGTGTTACCTCCTTCTAACTCATTTTAAAAATTGGACGCGTTTCAAGTTGAGAGTACCCCTTTAAAAATAACTTACAATAAAAGAGTTCCAACTAGTCCTATGGGCTAGTCCTTGCTGAGAACTACAGCATGAACTGATTTGACAAATTTCTGTTTTGAAATGGAAAACATTTTTAAGACAAAATAGCTAATGTTGGACTGTCCAGCAAGTCCTAGACTAGCACAAAATGCTGGCAGGGGTTACCATTTTTGTTAGACACCTTGTTTAGATTTATGATGATTGTTGTCTGTGCCAGCAGAGCTTTTAACTTCGGTAGGCCTCTTTTTAATACGGTACTATAAACATTACAAGTTCCACCAACACAGCTATGAAATGTGTGTATATATATGTGTATATATATATATATATATATATATATATATATTAGGGCAGCAGAGATTGTAATTTCTGTGAGATCTCTGACTTTTAAGATGTGTCTCAAAAGTTATAATCTTCACTGGCCTAGCTGTGCTGGCATATACTTTTATACTCATTAAGATCTTCATTAAAGAATCCTCACTCCCTTAGGATTTACTTCAATAAGCTGAGGACAAATTACAACTTTTACCCTGTCTACACTAAGATTTAGCTATTTCGTTGTAAAAAAACACCTAATTTTCCTAGAGTAAAGATGGTCCAAAACAGCTTGGCTCTTACTCTACGTGTAGGAGGCAAAGACAGCAGCATTAACACTTCTGTAACATTCCCCACAAACCCACTATGGGCTGGAGACCCCATTGTACTCTTTTCATGCTCACAATATGGTCGAGGCACCCAGGTGTAGCTCTTCTATTTCCAGTATGGGTCAGAGGCCCAGCTTCCAGATAAAAACCAGAGAACTTCATGTAACTTGTTCATCCTAAACACAATTGCTGTGGTAACCAGTATTCCATGCAACCTATGTGATCTGAAGACCTGGTCGTACTCCATATAGAGGTTGGCAGGGAGGATGTGAGTTAGCATCATACAACAAAAGACTATAATGGTGTCATTCATATACTCAGAAAAGCAGAGTTAAATTTAATATAGCAAAAGATAATATTCTCTGGCCAGTACATGGAGGTTGGGTGAGGATAGGTGGAGAACTAGAAGAACCTCGAATGAGAATTACTTCACTTTTAATCATTTAGTTATTTTTTAACTATGGCATTTCAGTAACACAGTTTTCTGTAAATTTATACCATGTAATCTCAACCTTAACTCTGCCTTAAAGTTTTTTGCCCGGAAATATTTCATGTAATGTATTTCCATCTAGTGCCCATTCCTGTCTGGTGGTATTAATACCTCAGAGCAGGGAATGTTTGTAGAACACTAAGCACTCTGACGGCACTCACTAAATAATAATAAATCAGACTTGCTTACTGTTAACAACTAGTAAAAATAATGTTCATGCTCTCCTTGGATACAAATCTTCTGGACTCTGCTCAACAACCTCATGTGGGTGAAACTGGATATAGCACTGACTTTAATCCAGCAGTTTAGATATTTGGCATGGATAAAGCCAACACATTAGTTAAAGAAGATCTCCAAATCCACAGTGTAGCTCCACAGCTAGAGACTATTATATATATTATAACAAGGTAGAGAAACAGAGTAGCAAGTGCATCCAGATCAGCATTTACAACATGCAAAAAAAAAATAATAATAATAAAAAAATTCAAGCCCAGACTCTTTCCCCTGCTGCAGTCTCTTAGCTCAGCTCTGGCAGTGCAAAGGGTCAGGAGAGCTACTGTAGATCAGGATTCCCCTGGCAGAGGAGAGCACTCATCTGATACAGGCCTTGTCTACACTCAGAAAAAAGGTATGATGTTAGATGAACACATTTGAAAAGGCTAGGGTAAACAAGGCAGTGTAGACTTTAGCACATCAGGCTGGTTGAGTTAAATCCCTAGGCTCTCCCCTAAACTCTAAGTAGACCAGTTTAGCATGTATTAAAGGCAGTGTACCTTGTCTACATTAGACTTTTAAAGTGTATTTAGCTAGAACATGTTAGCGAACATGTGTTAACATCACACCTTTTATTCTAATCTAGATAAGGCCATAGAGACTACTCAGCCAATTCCTTTGCCACTCCTCCATCCCCACAATCTCTGACATAAGGAGCATATTGGGGATGGGAAGGGGCAAGTCTGCATTTCAGGTATTCTCCACTGGTGGATGCTCCTTTGTATCCAGATGATGTAGTATAGAGCAGCCCACAGGCTGCTTAAGTGAACCACGGTCAGCATAGAACACACCTCAGAATCAGGGAGTTGCAACTCATTTCGCTGATGATATACACACATTCTGGAATGGGAAAAGGCACCACTGGGTAACCTTATCTTTGTGTTAACAATGTTTTTGGTAATTTAATTTCCTTGGTTTAAAAAAAAGAATTCTCAGTACCCCCATGTACCATAGTCCAACTCTCCCCTCCGCTGCCTCTGGCTTGTTGGCAATGTTTCCCTGTCCATCATCTCATCCCCTATCTTTCTGCCTGTCCAGAACAGCCTGGATCTCCCTTCTCAGCCCTCCCTCTCACAGAGAGATAGGTGTAAGCCCAGAGCCCACACACTGAAGAGCTGGGGAGAGAACGCAGGAATACTTTAGGGACTAGAAGGATTCAATGGGGACAGTTTTGAAGATGAAGGGACAGACATGGGATGACATGGATGTGGGAGTTTTGGGGGAACAGATGAAGCCGCGCCAACATTCCCCACTATACATCTCTGACCCTCTCCTTTTTAGTCCACACTTCCCTGCACTGTTCAGATACCCCCCCACACACATTTCCACCTCACTGCTCAGACTCCCCCACTACTGTTCCAAGTCTTTCATCATTCCAAATGCTCTGACCAACTTTCCTGCTCTTCCTGGTTCATGCACCACACATGCACACCAGCGCCATACTCCTTGCTAGAGGCAGGAAGAGAAAGGAGAATGGAGATGCACAGTCCCTGTCCCAGATCTGGGCCTAGTGTATGGAGAAGGGACTCTACATATCCATCTGCAGCATAGAAGGTTCAGAGAGGTGTGACGTGGCCCATTCATCTCAATGAGATGTTCTCAGCTAAATGAGTACACCCCCTGGAGGTGACTAAACTTTAAATCAAATAGATCCATCCAACTCATCGGTGTTTTCATCTCCTCTTCCTTCCTCTTCATCCAGGCTCACACATGAGGGGGAGAGTGGTTCAGAGCCCCCTAGACAAACAGGGATCCCCAGGTCACATGGGAGGGGGATAGAGAGAAGGGTTAAGAACCCTCCAGAGCAGCAGAGCCCCTCAGATTTCAACACACACATGGGGGCAAGGAGAGGGGCTTAAATGCGCCCATAGTGGGCCCCATATGGGGGGTTAGGACCCATCAGAGGGGCAGTACACCTAGATCCTGGCTCACATGTGGGGGATCCTTGCCCTCTCTGGGACTGGCTGGGGTTCTCTGCTGCCCCATTTTCCCTTCTCTTTTTATGTGCATTCCCCTCCAAATTCTGGTCATAGAATCATAAAAGATTAGTATTAAAAGAGACGTCAGGAGATCATTTAGTCCAACCCGCTGCTCAAAGCAGGACCAACACCACCTAAGTCACCCCAGCCAGGGCTTTGTCAAGCCAGGCCTTAAAAACCTCTAAAGATGGAGATTCCACCACCTCACTAGGTAACCCATTCCACTGCTTCACCACCCTCCTAGTGAAATAGTTTTTCCTAATATCCAACCTCGACTTCCCTCACTGCAACTTGAGACCATTGCTCCTTGTTCTGTCATCTGCCACCACTGAGAACAGCCGAGCTCCATCCTCTTTGAAACCCCCCTTTAGGTAGTTGAAGGCTGCTATTAAATCCCCCCTCACTCTTCTTTTCTGCAGATTAAATAAGCCCAGTTCCCTCAGCCTTTCTTCATAAGTCATGTACCCCAGCCCCCAATCATTTTCGTCGCCCTCCACTGGATTATCTCCAATTTGTCCACATCCTTTCTGTAGTGGGGGGCCCAAAACTGGACGCAATAGTCCAGATGTGACCTCACCAAAGCTGAATAGAGGGGAATAATCACTTCCTTCAATCTGCTGGCAGTGCTTCTACGAATGCAGATCAATATACCGTTAGTCTTCTTGGCAACAAAGGCACACTGTTGACTCATATCCAACTTCTCGTTCACTGTAATCCCCAGGTCCCTTTCTGCAGAACTGAGTTAATCCCCAGCCTGTAGCAGTGCATGGGATTCTTCTGTCCTAAGTGCAGGACTCTGCACTTGTCATTGCTGAACCTTATCAGATTTTTTTTGGCCCTGTCATAAAAATAAAGGGAAGGGTAACCACCTTTCTGTATACAGTGCTATAAAATCCCTCCTGGCCAGAGGCAAAACCCTTTCACCTGTAAAGGGTTAAGAAGCTAAAATAACCTCGCTGGCACCTGACCAAAATGACCAATGAGGAGACAAGATACTTTCAAATCGGGAGCGGGGGGAAACAAAGGGTTTATCTGTCTGGGTGATGCTTTTGCCGGGAACAGATCAGGAATGCAGTCTCAGAACTTCTGTTAGTTAGTAAGTAGTCTAGCTAGAAATGTGTTAGATTTCCTTTTGTTTAATGGGGTATAATAAGCTGTGCTGAATGGAATGTATATTCCTGTTTTTGTGTCTTTTTGTAACTTAAGGTTTTGCCTAGAGGGATTCTCTGTGTTTTGAATCTGATTACCCTGTAAGGTATTTACCATCCTGATTTTACAGAGGTGATTCTTTTACCTTTTCTTTAATTAAAATTCTTCTTTTAAGAACCTGATTGATTTTCATTGTTCTTAAGATCCAAGGGTTTGGGTCTGTGTTCACCTGTACCAATTGGTGAGGATTTTTAATCAAGCCTTCCCCAGGAAAGGGGGTGTAGGGCTTGGGGGGATATTTTGGGGGAAGACGTCTCCAAGTGGGCTCTTTCCCTGTTCTTTGTTTAACACGCTTGGTGGTGGCAGCATACGGTTCAAGGACAAGGCAAAGTTTGTACCTTGGGGAAGTTGTTAACCTAAGCTGGTAAAAATAAGCTTAGGGGGTCTTTCATGCAGGTCCCACATTTGTATCCTAGAGTTTAGAGTGGGGAACCCTGCTCCCCTACACTAATCCCTCCCCTACCACCCATTCCCATTTATCCCCCTCCCCCGAAACCTCCCTTCCTTTGCCACAGCCCCAAATGCCTCTTCCCATATTCTCCCCATTCATCCACCCCTTCATCTCCCCTTCTTTACCTGCACCATTCCCTCATACTCATGCACTGATCCAACTCCCCCCCCCACACACTCCTCATTGCTCTGACACCCTGCCCCCCATATTCCCTATGTTTGTACCAAAAATGTTATAGGAATCTGAAAATGTTATGAACAGCTCACATTAGGGGTGCTGTGTATTAGGAACACCTGGACCAAATGACCCAGAAACTTGTTTCCTTTGATCACAGTCAGTCCCATTGTTCAGGAAACATGATTACATTAGCCTAACTGCTTCCTCAAATCTTCCTCATTCCTCCTATTTAATTAATGCCAATTTCCATGTCAGTACTTCTAAATTAAATTGGAGTCTGCATGTGAATTTTAGAGAACTTTAAAATATTGCTCTTTATCAGAAATTTTGGTCTCAGGGCAAAACTTCCAAGGGGAAGTTCATTCTATTAGGAGCATCAGTTTGACATACAGCACCCTGGAATTACAAACTTTACCCTTAATAACTTTTTCAATATTGCTTCCCCAAAGGGCCAGTGGGTGACATGCACTAGCTGAGATAAATCCCAAGTGACTGAGGTCAGTTTGGGGATCACAATCACAGTTTGACCCCTAGGTATGTGCACAAAAGGAGATGATTTTTTAAAATGCTGTTTTTGTGGGGCTGTAACTTGGTAACCCTTTGCTCAAATGACTCCAAACTTGGATCACTAGCACTAGCCAGTATCCCTATGAGGCACAGCCAATTTCATGACAATCCAAGTCGGCATGTAGATTTTAGAACACTTAGAAAAGTCCACCTTTAGACAGAAAGTGGCACTCGACCTTAACTGCAGCAGACCTGCTGCTTTATTATAATATTTAAAGAAATAAAAACAGAAAAAAGAGTAAACCTCCTCCTCCTGTCATATTTGCAAAGTAGAATTACAATTAATTCTATTTCAGGATGTCAGCTGCATAATAATAAACAAAAAAACAAAATATTGAAATACTGAAGCTGTATGTCTATAGCACATAAATAAATGCCCTGCTTAGAATAGTCCAGAGTGTGAGGTAATACAAAGTCTTCATATATTTAACCAATGGTCAAAACAAGATAGGATAGTTTTCATGTAGAAGATTAAATCATATTACACAGTTAGTGTCAAGGTTCCTCCCCCACTCTGAACTCTAGAGTACAGATGTGGGGACCTGCATGAAAAACCTCCTAAGCTTATCTTTACCAGCTTAGGTCAAAACTTCCCCAAGGTACAAAATATTCCACCCGTTGTCCTTGGACTGGCCGCTACCACCACCAAACTAATACTGGTTACTGGGGAAGAGCTGTTTGGACGCGTCCTTCCCCCCAAAATACTTCCCAAAACCTTGCACCCCACTTCCTGGACAAGGTTTGGTAAAAAGCCTCACCAATTTGCCTAGGTGACTACAGACCCAGACCCTTGGATCTTAAGAACAATGAACAATCCTCCCAACACTTGCACCCCCCCCTTTCCTGGGAAATGTTGGATAAAAAGCCTCACCAATTTGCATAGGTGACAAGACCCAAACCCTTGGATCTAAGAACAATGAAAAAGCATTCCGTTTTTTACAAGAAGACATTTAATAAAAAATAGAAGTAAACAGAAATAAAGAAATCCCCCCTGTAAAATCAGGATGGTAGATATCTTACAGGGTAATTAGATTCAAAAACATAGAGAACCCCTCTAGGCAAAACCTTAAGTTACAAAAAAGATACACAGACAGAAATAGTTATTCTATTCAGCACAATTCTTTTCTCAGCCATTTAAAGAAATCATAATCTAACACATACCTAGCTAGATTACTTACTAAAAGTTCTAAGACTCCATTCCTGGTCTATCCCCGGCAAAGACCCAGCATACAGACAGACACAGACCCTTTGTTTCTCCCCCTCCTCCCAGCTTTTGAAAGTATCTTGTCTCCTCATTGGTCATTTTGGTCAGGTGCCAGCGAGGTTACCTTTAGCTTCTTAACCCTTTACAGGTGAGAGGAGCTTTCCCCTGGCCAGGAGGGATTTCAAAGGGGTTTACCCTTCCCTTTATATTTATGACAGTTAGTCAATTTTTTAATCTACCAGAGCTGAGATGTAGTGTATTTAGATCTCAGTACACACAGGTAATGAATTAAAAAAAAATGCAATGTACATTAAGAGCTATTCATCAAAGGCCTTACATTTTTTATGAAATGTGTTCCTGACTGCCTCCTTAGCAGGCAGCCCTAGGGGTCTCTTCTGGTTTATGTCTGATGTTCCTAAGCTCTCATGCTTCAGGGCCTCAGCCAGTCACCTGCGGGGGTTAGGAAGGGCTTCCTTCTCTCCCCCAACGTATTCTGGTGCTATGTTGTTTTGGGGTTTTTTTTTGGTCTACTTCTTCTGAAGCATCAGAAATGGCCATGGCTGGAGATGGAACACTATACTGGGCCTTTGCTCTGAGATGATACTAAGAATTCTCTCTCTCAGGGGACTTGGCTTGGCTGGTTCTTGCTGACATGCTCAGGGTCTAACTGATCACCGTATGTGGGGTCGGGAAGGAATTTCCCCCCAGGTCACATTGGCAGTGACGGGGGGGGGGGGGTTCGCCTTCCTCTGCAACATGTGGTGCGGGTCACTTACCAGGATCATCTGGGTATGTCTTACTTAATCAGTTCCCTGACATTGCAGGGCCTCAGGCATTGGTGCACCTCAATCCCTCCTATTCTCTGTCTCTGGCACACAATATCATAGATTCTGACAGGTTGTAACAGTGTGGTCTAATTTCAGTTGTTGGGGGTGGTATACGGATGGCTGGGTAGTGTTTCGTGGTCTGAGATATGCAGGAGGTCAGACTGGATGATCTGGTGGTTCCTTCGGGCCCTAAATTCTATGTCCTCCCTATCAAGAAGATGGCGGTTGAACTGGTTTAAACAGGCAACTATTGGGCCAGATCATCCCTGTCATAGTACAACTCATAAGGAGGGGTTCTGGGGGAGGAAATCTCTACAAACATTCCACCATGTGTCTCTCCTTGCGTTGCCCTGTTAGGGGTGTGAATTTGCCCCACAGCAAACCAGGCCAAGGGGCCCACCCAGAAATCATGCAGATTCCAGGGGATCTGCTCCAGGTTGTATTATTCTTAACTTGGAAAGGCCTCAGGACCAGTGAGGGAATGAAGTGTGTCCCTCAACCATGTCCCCATTCAACATAGCCTATTCCCAGCCCCGCATGGATCCCAGCCCCAAAGATGGATCTCTGTGGACTCTTGGAGATGGATTGTAGAACAGAGATGACTGACTTTCCTTCTGACCAAGAAGGGAGAGATCCATATGGAGGTCTCAAGGGGACAATCCTCCCTATTTGTTTTAGGTGCTAGGCATGAAGCTGATCCAGAAAAAGAAAAAAAGAAAAAAAAACCCACATCTTCAAGCAGCGCAAGCCCTGTGGTTGCTAGTTCCACTGCAGTCTGATTCATGCAGGAGATAAGTTTGCCTATTGCAGAGGGCCCCAAAGGGGAAAATGCAACCTCGTGTGCCAACACTCCACTACCACTGGAACTGACTCCCCCCAAGCAAGGAGCCTCTGCATCACCTCCACAGGAGTCCTCGGTGCGGGGTGTGTTTCAGGACATGGCTGGGGGAAGACCTGCTCTCTGGCAATTATACACCCCTGCAACGGCACAACTTTAGGGCATCTGTCAGAGCTTTGACTCTGCCACAAAGACGGCAGCAATTTTGGGCTGCTGTGTAAGACTGCCAACGGGAAAGCACACTGTGTGTGTAGAAATTGGTATGCAGAACTTCTTATTGGCCAGCAGCCACAAAGGCTGCTTCTTGCTGGATAGAGCCCTGAACTTTAATTGCATCTTCTGCTTTGATGCTCTTAGATATTTTGATCCTGCGGCTAGTTACAGAACACACATTCTGAAGTAGGATTGGTGGAATTAAATTGAACTTCACATCAGAATCTCTCTCTCTTGTGTAATCATAGAGCAGCCCTGTGGGTGGTTTTTTTGTGCAGCTGTGTTTACTTTATGCAGTATGTAGAACAAGAAAATAAGATAATTTATGTTCTAATCACTATCTGTTTCCCAAGTACTAATTTTTCTGCTAGGTTTATTGCTCCTTTTAGACCTACCATCCTCAAGCAGGGATTTTTATGGTTCTTGTACTTAGAGCTGGTCACATTTTTTTGTTCAAAACTTGTTTTAATTTAACTTTTAATTTTTCTACAATTTATGTTTTTTTAAATTTCAAAACAAAAACTGTTCGGGGGTCATTTCCCCCCTTTTCTCTCCCTCCTTTTCCTTTTCCTCTTCCTCCTCCTACTCCTCTTCTCCCCAGAATTTGGTTAGCAGGCACTCCTCAACAATGTGTATCATTGTTTGATCTGTGCCACAGCTGCAGCTTGGATTGTCTCAAAGACCCCAGTGGTGTTGGTTGGCTGCACAGAGGCCTTGCCCCGTTCAGAATCAGTTAAGAATGGCCCATGGATGTGGCATGTCAAAGCTGGTGGGCAAGTAGTAGGGTCTATGACAAGGAACTGATTGCTGGTTGATGATAAGCACCAGTCTTCCTGCCACAGGGACTCTGCTGTCATGTCGTAGTGTGGCAGCCTCGACCACAGTGGGTGTCGTGATGAAAGACGTGCAGCTGGTGGGCTAAAAAGGTCGTTGAACAAGGGAAAGCTTGGGTTGACACCTACCTACTCAAGCAGCTTGCCAGCTGCAATCTCCCTCCTGATGTAAGGAGGAACAATGGGGCTCAAAACTGGAAGCCATGAAGGATGAGTCAGTTGGAGAGTTCCTATGATGATGCGCATTGTTGAGTTGAGTTGCACGTCAACACGTTTGGTGCGTGCCAACCAAATCCATACTGGTGTACAGTACTCTGGTATCGAGTACAAGGTGGCAAGGGCTGAGGCCCTTCGGACTGGAGCATCCACTCCCCATGAAGAACTTGCCAGTTTGCTGAGAAAGTTGTTGCATGTCTTGACCTTCACTGCTATCTTGCTCAGGTGACTTTTGTATGTCAGTGTTCAGTCAGGGTCATGTCTAAGTAAACTGGGCATGCTTCATGCTTCAGCCTCTGGCCATTCATTATCATGTTTAGTTCCCTCTTAGCGTTGGCTTGGTGGAGGTGCAATGTCTTGCTGGTGCTGGGCTGAAAGCGTCATGTCTTGCAGCAGTCAGCCAGCTTTGCAGAGTTGTCACTCAGGGTCTTCTTCAGCTCAGAGAAAGCTGGAGCCTGTAGCCCGCAGCAGATGTTGTCTGCACAGATGAACTTTCAAGTCTGGGTTGATGGCATGTTATTGATGTACAGATTGAACAAGGTTGGGGTGGGGGAGGGCCTAGAATAGACCCCTGGGGCAACACATTCATCTGTTTTTTCGAAGCACTTTTTTTCTCATCCATGTGCACCCTGAACCGTCTGTCGCAGAATAACAGTTTGATGGCATCAGTAGCCCATGGTGGGAGGATTCTTGATATTTTAACAAGTTGACCTGTGTGCCGTACTGTATCATTCACTGAGTGAGGTCAAGGAAAATTGTGCCTCTTTTCAGGTTTCTTTGAAAACCATTTTTGATGAATGTGGTTAGCATAATCCAGAGCTTGCCCTGAATCTTTCACAGTTCCAGAATTGGACTGTTATATAACATCAAGTCTGGCACTGCTGTTGGCTAGGACAATGTCCTTGCAGAGTTCCTGAAACATCTTGGCCTATGCGCCCACTCTTGGCTGGCTCAATTGTGCACAAGGATCATCAATGAAAGAAGACTGCCGAAAATCTGATGCATGTCAAAAATCATTGGCCTCACAAAACCAGGTAAAGACCCAAACCAGGCATCAAGCTATAGCCTGATATCACTGCTTTCTGTGTGTCCTAAGGTTCTAGAGTGCTTAATATTATTGCAAATAACATCAGAGGTGGAGAACAGCTTGAATATTGAGCAAGCAGGCTTTCAACAAGATTGAAGCACATGCAACCAAATTTGAAAGAAAGAAAATTTCAAAAGGTTTCATAACAAAATTCAAAATTATCAATTTTTCTCATGAAATATAGTTACCATTTTCCAACCAACTTATACTTCAGATAAAAATAACCAGTCAATCTGCATGTTTAAAAAACGTATATACACTAAGCATTTAAAGGTGTTCTGAAAAGAAATGCCCCTTTCCCCTCTTATTAATTTACCATTTACCAATTTCAAAAGGCCTTAAAAGTTTTTGTCATCGTTGTTGTTTCTATCTTACAAATATCAGGAATATAAAGTTTTGTATACATTGTGTTTGCTGGAGGACTCCTTAGAGGACCAAAGAACTGAAGTGGGAGTTTCTGGACCCTCAGCTGAAAGGGGTAGGGGAGTCTGAATCTTTAATAAACAGAGCTTTTTTCCTATTTGTTTGTCAGGTGTTTAGGTGCTAATAAAATCAAACAAAACCCAAAGACTTTTATAGGGTTTGATTAAAACTCCATTCCCCTCTCAACTGCTCAGGTTTCAGTCTCCTGTGAGTCCATAATCCCACTAGTTCCCTAGTTATCTATAGAGCAAAAACATCAAAAACAAAGCAGGTGAAACTTAAAATTTCTAAGGTAAAAACAAGAAGGAAAAAAAGCCCATCACCCAGACTTGTCATAACAAAACCAAAAAAAGCCAAAACCAAAATTCGTTTTCCTTTGTCAGGTCATCTTTATGAAAGAGGGAATCTTTTCAGACTGTTCTTGGTTTCTAAGACTGCACGCACAGGCTGCCCTGACTCTAACCTCCAGGGATACTGCCACCAAACAAACCTTGTCATTAATTGGTTGTTAGGAGGCCCAGTAGGAAATGCAGAATGGAAAAACAAGGCAAGTAAAAAAATGAAATCAGTGAAAGAATCAAGCAACATTAAAGAGACACATTTGCAAAGGTCTCTGTGAGGTCACTGTAGCATTATATATTTGCTAAAGCCAATGGGTCTGCACTGTTTTTTAAGCTTACGCGTTGCTCTGGGTATCTGTTTCACCTCTTCCAGCTTTTCTGTGCTTGTCTTGCTAAGCTTCTCCATGGCTCTAAAGCTCTCTGTCAACTAACTCCCCTGTGCCACTCCAGGCCTCTTCCTCAACTCTTTCTTCTTTTGCAGCTCCAATTCTCTCAGCCCCTCCAATACCATTTCAATCCTATGTCTCAGCTGCTCTAAAGAAAAGAAAATTAGCTTAGTAAATGTCTCTCACTCAGCTATCCACTCAAAGATTTCTTTCTCAGCAACAATCACCCAAACACTTTCTCTCTGCTCACTGAGCTACCCTTGCACTTATTTATTAAAAAAATCAAGGAATATATACAACTGAAAAAAATCCAGAACCTATTATCCAGGCATTCATTAGTTATTTCTTCATGCAATTATTTTTTTCAAAGCTTATTTTATTTTTAAAAATATTGTTCACATTGTCACCACTGCTTTTCTCAAATACATTTGGCTTGTCCCTGAGTATGTTGGGTTTTTGTTGTTTTGTTCTTGTCATTCTCAACCTCCTAAAAAGACTTTTCAGAGAAGAAAGTGGATCAAATACAATCCAGTAGAACTGGTGAGGCATTCCAGCACACTCCATGAGCAAGGTCCAGTCCCCAATGGTCCCAATTCTGGAAAGACGTGGCACATGTGAATAATGGGACTACTCACATGTGTGAAGTTACACTTCTGCTTAAATCTTTGCAGAATCAGGGATTAGAGTCTACATTAGAAAAGGTTTTCTATATAGCTGTAGCTATACAGGTAAACTCTCATAGTGTAGACACAGTTTATACTGACAATAGTGCTTTTGCTGATATAGCTTATACTGGTTCCATGAATGAAATAAGCTATACAGGTAAAAGCAGCTTTTTGCCAGTGTATCTGCATATACATATACCCCTTCATTTTCAGTTTAAACTGATTTTTACTGAAAAAATCCCAGGTTTTACTAAAAGTATTATTTGTTTTTTTCCGATTTTCACCCTACTTTTATATCATTCAAATATATAAAAAATAACTTGTTTTATTAGGAAAATACAGTATATGAGATATATGTATTACGATAATACACAAGTCTGTCTGTATATGCAAACCTGCCTGTTGAAGTAAGGTTATGTATTAGTCTAGAAGATACACACAGTAAACAAACAGGCACACACATATGACTGCTCTGAAGTGCATTCACATCTGAACATACTGATGAATCTCACTCCCACCACATACACACTTCAAACTATCAGCAGATAATGGTTTAAAGATTTGACACACTAAAATGGCAAGAAAACAAAAATCTGTATTGGAATACGTTTCAGAACACAAGGAAGTATTCAAAAGTTTAAAAAAACAAACAAACAGGAGCAAAGGATGAAGTTGAGTATATGCGCTGCAAATACTGTGGTCCAATTATTAAATGTAAATATTTATAGGCGATTAGTTCTAAGGCTACAACAGCAAACTGTTTATTAAAATGAAAAGTTTTATTTGGGGATTAGCGATGTATTGTTTTCTTAAACTCAGAGGTGGCATTGTGTTTTGAGTTCTGTTTTAGTTCTGCAGCAAACCACACTGAATTCCATTCATCAAAGCATTAATCTACTGAATACTTTCTACCCATCCTTCCATCCATCAAAATAAACCCTCATATTTACCCAGAAAAATTAATAGTTTTTTTTGCACCCATTTTCACCTGTTTTTGTTGTTGTTGTAATAACCATTGATAAACTCCTGGAAAAATTAAATAAAATAAAAACCGAAAATGATGGGCCCTACACATACACTAAGGTTTGGTCTACACTTAAAAATGAGATGGATCTGAGCTGTGTCGCAAGTCCTGGCTGTGAAACATTTTGTGCCTTGAGCACAGCAATGTGGTCAATCAACCCCCCCAGGGTAGATGCAGCTAGGTTGATGGAAGAATTCTTCCGTTGACCTAGCTACTGCCTTTTGGAAATGTGGATTAACTACATCGATGGAAAAACCCCTTCCATTGTTCTAAGAAGTGTTTATGCTATGGCACTGCAGTGCCATAACTGTGCCACTTAAGTGGCTGTCATATAGACATGCTGTAGCACCACAGTATAGACACCTCCTACATTGACGGAAGGGGTTTTTACATCAATGTAGTTAACCCACCCCTCTGAGAGGTGGTACCTTGGGCCTGGTCTACACTAGGAGTTGAGGTCGAATTTAGCAGCGTTATCTTGATTTAATGCTGTACCCCTCCACATGTCGAAGATCTTTTTTTCCGACTTAAAATCAGTTTCTTTACTCCACCCCCGATGAGGGGATTAGGGCTGAAATCGGCCTTGCCGGGTCGAATTTGGGGTACTTTGGATGCAATTCACCGGTATTGGCCTCCGGGAGCTATCCCAGAGTGCTCAGTTGTGACCGCTCTGGACAGCACTCTCAACTCAGATGCACTGGCCAGGTATACAGGAAAAGGCCCACGAACTTTTGAATCTCATTTCCTGTTTGGCCAGCTAGACAAGCTCACCTGCACAGGTCACCATGCAGGGCTCATCATCACAGGAGACTATGCAGTCCCAGAAACGCCGAAAAGCTCCAGCATGGACCAAACAGGAGGTACGGGATCTGATCGCTGTATGGGGAGATGAATCCATGCTGGTAGAACTCTGTTCGAAAAAACGAAATGCCAAAATATTTGAAAAGATCTCCAATGGCATGAAGGACAGAGGCTATAACAGGGACCCGCAGTAGTGCCACGTGAAAATTAAGGCGCTCAGGCAAACCTACCAAAAAAAACAGAGAGCAAACGGCCGCTCCGGTTCAGAGCCCCAGATATGCCGCTTCTATGATGAGCTGCATGCTGTTCTAGGGGGTGCAGCCACCACTACCCCAAACCTGTGCTTTGACTCTGTCCAAGGAGTGGGAGGCAACACAGAAGCGGGTTTTGGGGGTGAGGAAGATCATGAGGAGGAGGAGGTTGTAGATAGCTCACAGCAAGGAAGCAGTGAAACCAGTTTCCCAAACAGCCAGGATCTGTTTATCACCCTGGACCCAGTACCCCCCGAACCCACCCAAGGCGGGCTCCCGGACCCTGAAGGCGGAGAAGAGACCTCTGGTGAGTGTACCTTTGTAAATATTATATATGGTTTAAAAGCAAGCGTGTTTAATGATTAATATTCCCTGGCATTCGCGGCCAGTACAGCTACTAGATAAGTCTGTTCACGTGTCTGGGGATGGAGTGGAAATCCTCCAGGGACATCTCAGTGAAGCTCTCCTGGAGGTACTCCCAAAGCCTTTGCAAAAGGTTTCTGGGGAGGGCAGCCTTATTCCGTCCTCCATGGTAGGACACTTTACCACGCCAGGCCAGTAGCACGTGGTCGTGAATCATTGCAGAACAAAGCATTGCAGTGTATGGTCCTGGTGTTTGCTGGCATTCAAACAACATCCGTTCTTTATCTCTCTGTGATACCCTCAGGAGAGTGATATCATTCATGGTCACCTGGTTGAAATAGGGTGGTTTTAGTAAGCGGACATTCAGAGGTGCCCGTTCCTGCTGGGCTGTTTGCCTGTGGCTGAACAGAAATCTTCCCCGCTGTTAGCCACGTGGTGGGGGGAGGGGTAAAGCCATAATCCCAGAGAATTGAGCGTGTGTGTGTGTGGTGTGGGGGAGGGGGTTAGTTGGGTTTTTGCAGCATGTGAACCCGGAAACTACAGACCCTCCTTTTAAATGGCCAACCTATTTTTAATGGCCAACCCAATGGCTACTTCGTATGGGAAATGGGGGCGCTGCTGTTTGAAACCATTCCCACATGTTATGAAGGTTAAAGAAGTCAAAAGACTGTGGCTTACCATGGCTGCCTGCAAGCCGAATTCTGCTGCCTGGCCCTGCGTGAGTGATCTCTCACACCAAACCAGCATACCCTCAATAAGAGGCAAAATGCGACCTTGTAATGAAAGCACATGCACTATGTAATGTTAACAGCAAGGTTTACCGTGAAAGAGACTACCCATTGTTCTATAAAATGTGTCTTTTTAACTACCACTCTCTCTTTTTTTTTCCTCCACCAGCTGCATATGTTTCTCCTTCCCAGAGGCTAGCGAAGATCAGAAGGCGAAAAAAATGCACTCATGATGAAATGGTCTCTGACCTCATGCTGTCCTCCCACACTGACGGAGCACAACAAAATATGTGGAGGCAGACAATCTCAGAGTGCAGGAAAACACAATATGACCATGAGGAGAGAAGATGGTAGGTGGCATCAGCTTGCTGAAAGAAGGCAGGAGTCAATGCTCAGGCTGCTGGAGGATCAAACTAATATGCTCCAGTGTATGGTTGAGCTGCAGGAAAGGCAGCAGGAGCACAGACCGCCACTACAGCCCCTGTGTAACCAACCACCCTCCTCCACAAGTTCCATAGCCTCCTCACCCAGACGCTCAAGGATGCAGTGGGGGGTCTCTGGCTACGCAGCCACTCCATCCCAGATGATTGCCCAAGCAACAGAAGGCTGGCATTCAATAAGTTTTAAAGTTTTAAAGTGATGTGGCCTTGTCCTTCCCTCCTCCACTACCCCTCCCGGGCTACCTTGGCAGTTATCCCCCTATTTGTGTGATGAATAAATAAAGAATGCATGAATGTGAAGCAACAATGACTTTATTGCCTCTGCAAGCAGTGATCGAAGGGGGGAGCGGAGGGGGCTTGGCTTACAGGAAAGTAGAGTGAAACCGGGGTGGGGGTGGGGAGAGGGGTTTCCGTCAAGGAGAAACAAACAGAACTTTCACACCATAACCTGGCCATTCCTGAAACTGGTTTTCAAAGCTTCTCTGATGCGCACCGTGCCCTCCTGTACTCTTCTAATGACCCTGGTGTCTGGCTGCGCGTAATCAGCGTCCAAGCAATTTGCCTCAACCTCCCACCCCCCATAAATGTCTCCCCCTTACTCTCACAGATATTGTGGAGTGCACAGCAAGCAGTAATAACAATGGGAATTTGGTTTCGCTGAGGTCTAACCAAGTCAGTAAACTGCGCCAGTGTGCTTTTAAATGCCCAAATGCACATTCTATCACCATTCTGCACTTGCTCAGCCTATAGTTGAACAGCTCCTGACTACTGTCCAGGGTGCCTGTGTATGGCTTCATGAGCCATGGCATTAAGGGGTAGGCTGGGTCCCCAAGGATAACTATAGGCATTTCAACATACCCAACGGTTATTTTCTGGTCTGGGAAGAAAGTCCCTTACTGCAGCTGTTGAAACAGACCAGAGTTCCTGAAGATGCAAGTGTCATGTACCTTTCCTGGCAATCCCACGTTGATGTTCATGAAACATTCCTTGTGATCCACCACTGCTTGCAGCATTATTGAAAAGTACCCCTTGCGGTTTATGTACTCACTGCCTTGGTGCTCCGGTGCCAAGATAGGGATATGGGTTCCGTCTATGGTCCCACCACAGTTAGGGAATCCCATTGCAGCAAAGCCATCCACTATGACCTGCACATTTCCCAGAATCACTACCCTTGATATCAGCAGCTCAGTGATAGCATTGGCTACTTGGATCACAGCAGCCCCCACAGTAGATTTGCCCACTCTAAATTGATTCCCAACTGACCGGTAGCTGTCTGGCGTTGCAAGCTTCCACAGGGCTATTGCCACTCGCTTCTCAACTGTAAGGGCTGCTCTCATCTTGGTATTCTTGTGCTTCAGGGCAGGGGAAAGCAAGTCAGAAAGTTCCATGAAAGTGCCCTTACGCATGCGAAAGTTTCGAAGCCACTGGGAATTGTCCAGACCTGCAACACTATGCGGTACCACCACTCTGTGGTTGTTTCCTGGGCCCAGAATCGGCATTCCACGCCATGAACCTGCCCAATTGACACCATGATGTGCACATTGCAGGGGCCCGTACTTTGTGAGACGTCTATGTCCATGTCCTCATCACTCTCATCACTGCACTGCAGTCACCTCCTCTTCACCTGGTTTTGCTTTTCTTGGAGGTTATGGTTCTGCATATCCTGCTGGGTAATGCGCACGGTGTTTATAATGCTCATAGCTGCCGCAGTGATCTAATCGGCTCTCCATGTTCCCAGTGCTATGGCGTCTGCGCTGAAAAAAGGCGCGAAACGACTGTCTTCCATTGCTCTGATGGAGGGAGGGGCGACTGACAACATGGCTTACAGGGTTGGCTTACAGGGAACTAAAATCAACAAAGGGGGTGGCTTTGCATCAAGGAGAAACAGAAGGATAGAACTCAAAACACTGGGTTGAGCAGGCCATTGATTTCACGGAGGGAGAGAGGAAGGGAGGAGAAAATGAATACAAAACAAATCTGGTCTATTTATTGTTTTGATCCACTTCATCTATCTTTATACATCTTGCTGGCAGCAGACGGTGCAGTACAACTGCTGGCCATCGTCATCTCCTTGGTGCTCGGCAGAAGACGGTGCAGTATGACTGCTGGCCATCATCGTCTCCTTGATGCTCATTAGAAGACGGTGCAGTAGGACTGCCATCAGGACTGAATCGCCATGAGATGAAACTTAAAAGGGAAATGACCTGGCTGAGTCACTTCCATGTTTGCCCAGGCGCCCCTGACTGACCTCACTGAGGTCGGCTAAAAGAGCACCCTGGAGTATGGCGACGATGGCTACCATCATACTGCACTGTCTGCTGCCAAAAGGCAATGAGCTGCTGCTGTGTAACAATGCAGTACCACATCTGCCAGCACCCAGGAGACATACGCTGACGGTGACCTGAGCGGGCTCCATGCTTGCCGTGGTATGGCGTCTGCATGGGTAACCCAGGAAAAAAGGGGCAAAACAATTGTCTGCCGTTGCTTTCACGGAGGGAGGGAAGGAAGGGGGTGCCTGACGATATGTACCCAGAAGCACCCGCAACAATGTTTTTGCCCCATCAGGCATTGGGATTTCTACCCAGAATTCAAATGGACGGCAGAGACTGCAGGAACTATGGGATAGCTACCCAAAGTGCAATGCTCCGGAAGTCAATGGTTGCCTCGGTACTGTGGACGCACTCTGCCGACTACATGCACTTAGAGCATTTGTCTGGGGACACACACAATCGGCTGTATAAAAACGCTTTCTACAAAACTGACTTCTATAAATTTGACCTAATTTTGTAGCGTAGACATAGCCTTGGTCGACAGAAGAATTCTTCGGTCGACCTAGCTGCCTATATGCCGGAGATTAGGTTGAGCTAAACTACAATGCTCAGGGTGCCAAGTTTTTCACATCGCTGAGCGACATAGCTGGGTTGATATAATTTAAGTGTAGACCAGGTCTCAGTGGGACAATGCATGCAGAGCCATCCCTCAGGGACAGCAAATCGGGCGACCACTCTGGGCCCTGCGCTTTGGCGGCCCCCGTGGACTGGTGCAATTGGCCAGCGCCACATGGGCAGCGGGTGAACCGCTGTCTGGGGGAGGCTATCCCCAGCCCCACCTCTTCCACGCGTGACCTCCCCAGCCCTGGGAAGGTGGACAGCGTGGCCCCAGTCCCCTGGAGCCCAGCAGCGAGGCCGAAGTGGGGCCTGGGGGGGAGGAGGGGAATGGAGTGTGGGCAGGGCTATGCCTGGCTGTTTGGGGAGGCACCACCGCCCCCCCAGCTTCCCCATCCACCTTCTGTGCAGTAGGTCCCAGAAGTGATGTCACTTCTGCCCCGGGCCCCACACTGACCTAGGGATGGCCCTAAATGCATGAGGTGGATTTTTGCAATATGTGAAAGTCAACAGAGTTTGTCATGTTAAGCTTGTGGCAGTGGCATGTGGAATAAGGACATTATTATTATTATAATTATATTATATTATTATTATGGCATGTGGAAGGGGATGGGTTGATACAAACTACTTTTCACTAGTAACTGTGCTGTTAGGACTGGAGTAAACACTGGTTTGAAATTAAAATTCCCCAAAGCTCCAAGGATGGTATGATTCCCATTGTTCCAGGGCAGTAAATGGCTATATATATAATTTGATCTTTATAAATAAGTTTTGTGTTAGGCCTCTAGAGGTCCCCATAGCCTCATGAATGAGAATGTACTAGGCAGATAGGAATGAACAGCACAGCTCTGTTTTGTTTGTATTTCCATCTCTGTTGGAACTTTGAAGCTCTCATCTTCCAATTTATCCAGGTTTTATTTAGTTGTGAGATACATAAAATGCCTATGACACTATAATTCATGGGAAGGCTTAAAAATATAGCAATCAGAGTCCCTTTTGTTTAAAGCGTTGCTCTGAAAAGTAACTAAAAATGAAACTTTCTTACTGACAAAACAGGCTGTTCCATATGCATATTCAGAATCACTTCCACTGACTTCAGTGACAAAAATGTTTTTACTGCTTTCTATCCCTGACAGCAGTGCATAGCCAACAGAGCTGAGTCTGCACCCCCTCATGTATCAACACCATTCTTCACTAAACTTCAACCACACCTTTGCAGACCCACTGATCACAAGAGGGTTACATAAGTGTCAGTGAGGGAATAATTTGGCATGTAATGTCGTTTTGCTATTCATGATACATGAAAGGAAAGAATCCAGGTTGGCTCTTAGAGTCCAAGCTGAGTTTGCTGGGCTGGAAATTAGTTTAAAAAACATTCTTTTACTTTTAAACTAACTGCATTTGATCTGGAACTAGTGAGATTCAAACAGCTGCACTGTAACATTTAAGAATGATAACCAAGGGTTAAATTGTGCCCACAAGATCTGCCCAAGACCTTTCCTGCCCCGTGTAGGAGCAAAAGGGGCTCCCCGAGGCCTCATGGAGGGCTCTTCATGGTTTGGGGAGTGAGCAGGCTGGGTGAGGAGTGAATAGGGCATAGCTACAACGGGAATGCGCATCAACCCTGCCTGCACAAAGGATTAAACAAAATATTCTCTCTTCAACGTGAGGAAACTCCTTTAGGGGAAATCCAAGGTAGTGGCTGCCTGTGAGCAAAGATGTGTGTGTTGGGGTCCATGGCTAGAATGGAAGCAATGGGTTTCTGTGAATTCTTGGAGATCCATGTAATCTGAATGCAGAACCACAGCTTATTGCAGGAGGGTCAAACCCTACCCCAACAGAAGAATGTGAGAAACTCTGTGAGGGAATCCTTAGCAATTTCCTTCCCTGTAGTGCCCCTGTGTGGAAGTGGACAATCTGCCCCCTCCGCCCGATATTTTCTCAGCTTTGGCAGTGGCTTGAGGGTTCTTTTGGACACTCTACAGTAAGTGAACAGATGTCACTTCTACGGTCTGTGCAGCAATTAAATTTTTCCTTTTACATGAAACATTGTAATTCATGTTTCAGAGTAACAGCCGTGTTAGTCTGTATTCGCAAAAAGAAAAGGAGTACTTGTGGCACCTTAGAGACTAACCAATTTATTTGAGCATGAGCTTTCGTGAAGTGAGCTGTAGCTCACGAAAGCTCATGCTCAAATAAATTGGTTAGTCTCTAAGGTGCCACAAGTACTCCTTTTCTTATTGTAATTCATGTGCCTGTTGCTTTTCTCCCCCTTCCTCTGGTGATAGCAGGTTGCTTCCATCTCTTGTATCTTGCTTATGTGAACTGCAACACGTATTAATGTGTTTGCCCATGTATTTGTAAATCTCTCCTTTGACATTTTTATAGAAGATTAGTGTGAATGGTTTTTTTGTTTTTAAACATACTCAGGCTTTGATCCTGCAATCTGATCCTTGTGGCTGGACTCTTAATCCCATTCAAAGCCCTACTGAAGCCAATGGGGCTCAGCACAACAGTAAGAGTGCACTGGTTTGTGGGACTGGGCCTTAATCTTCATCATGCATGAGATACAGAAACCATCACTCCCAGAGGTAATTCATTCACACAAAATGGTTTGTGGGATAAGCATATTCAGGTAACAAAAGAGAAGGGCTTAAATTCAGTGCAAGCTCTGTTACATTTTACCTGGACACATGGGGGCAATTTAATTGCACTAGCCCTTAGTGTATTTGAGGCTAAGGTATACGCTCAAATTTTGTATAATGCAGAAATGTGTGGATGGAATGATCCCAAGTGACTGGAAATGATTGAAAACAAATTTCTTAGAAGATTCTTGGTCTCCCAAATAATACCTGTCTTGTCTCTAAGAGCTGCTGAGTTATCAATTCTCTTCTGTTCAAAGTGCAACAGCACAATATTAATTTTTGGATTCATATTCATTGTATTCACCCAAAGCATTTGCCAAGGTTATGCTTAGAGAAACAGCTCAGCAGGCCTTTCTCACATAAGTTCCCCTGGTTGGAGCATATTCAAAATTCTTTGCATTCTCTAGGCATCTCAGAATTAGAAATGAGTAGATTTAACTTTAAAAATGTAAAATCCCAAATCAAGTCAAGAATAGAGAATATTAATAAGCAACTGGATATGGCAGTTATTTCTATCTCAAATATGTCACCTTGGTTCCCCCTTATTAAAAAGCATCTTCAAACCATACAGCTAGCTTACTTAGAAGGCCGATATATTGGTATAGAGAAATATAACCATCTCTGTCCATGTACCATAGGACAGGTGGAAGACCTACCCCGTTATTTATTACATTGTAATTTGTCTTGCCACTTGAGCCAATAATGACTGTCCGTATTTTTGCCCCAGATACCCTTTTTTTTTTTTTTTTTTTTTACAATCTCTCAAAAAACAGAATATTTGTTAAGAACTGACAGTGAATCTGTGAGCTGAGCGGTTTCCCTATTTGCATGCTCAGCCGCAAAAATAAGGAAAAGGCAAGTGGCATGGTGATCATATATGGTTTAATGTTGTATTTCCTTGTTAATTCTTATTGACAAGTAATTCAACATTTTAATTTTGGATTTAGTTTTAAGTTATATTGTAAGACTTTTCATTTTTTGCACATTGGCCCAAGGCTAAGTCGCTCTTACAAACTATTGATCACTCCCAGAACGTACAAAAATAAGATAAATACTTATAAACAACTGTAACAAGGGTCTTATCACTGATCAACTACTAACACTTTCCTCTTTTAATTTATACATGCAAAAAAAGAATCTAGTCTCTTCTCATCCTGCTGACTCAGGGCTGGCCTTACCATGAGGCGAACTGAGGCGGCCGCCTCAGGTGCCAGACTGTGTGGCAGCACCACTAGGACCCAGAGTGTAGAAAATTGTGTCTGCTGCTGGGACATATGTATTCTCTCTGCTCTAGATGCACAGAGATGGTGGAGTGCTGTGCTGGAGGAAGGAGAGCACAAGAGACATAACAGGCAGGCAGGAGAAAAGGTGAGAGGGAATAACAGAAAGCAGCAGGAGCTGCAGGGAGAGAGAGGAGGAGGAGCCTCTTATATACCTCTCTAGCACCCCCAGGAACCTGGACTTAACACCAGCTTCTCAGGGAGCTTCCTGTTTGCTGCTGCTTCCCTGAACCTACCTGAGGAGAACAGGCAGTCAACTCAAGTAGTAGGAGCCAGTTAGGCCCTTAAGATGCTGATATCTTCCCTCACTCAGGCCCCGCTACCAGCCTGCTTATTTGTCCTCTTCAATTGAGTGTTGAGAGCCACTATAGCTGGCACAGAACAGCAGTCATGAGTGAAAGAAGAAAACGCCCCTTTGGGGCAGCATTCAGAAAAAGAAAGAAAGCAAAGGAAGGTTTTCTATATATGCAGGAAGCAGCTCTCCTGAGATACATAGACACAAATGTTCACGGTGAGCCTTCCGGCCCCATTGAGGATGTGAGTGGTGAGGAGATGCCTGATCTTCCAGTTAGTCAGAGTGCAGGTGACCTGGCAGCTACTGCAGCATCCATATCTCCATCTCAGATGGATGTAACTGTGCACATTCCTGAAGAAAAGTGTAGATCAGAGAAGAGTGTGGTAGAGGCGCAAGAAACAGCTGCTGCTGAGTTTAGTTCCTTAAATCTAAATGATCCAGGACTGTGGACCCACTTGAGCAGTAGCCTGAGGGACTTCCTTGTACTGCATGGGCCACAGCAAGTGAAAAACTTCATGTTCCCCAAAGACAATGAAAATAGAAGTTTCCATCCAACACATTACTGGTGTGAAATCCCCAATGGTGACAAAGTGGAGAGGCCATGGCTTATGTACTCAAAAACCCAGAATGCTGCATACTGTTTTTGCTGCAAACTCTTCCAGTCTAATGTTCCAGCCACATTGGGTTCTACAAGAACAAAGGACTGGAAAAATCTGGCTAGAAATCTGGCATGCCATGAGAAGGCAGCAAATCACCAGAGAGCATTCCACAGGTGGAAAGAGCTTGAGATGAGACTTGATTAAAGGCCACCATGGATGACCAGCATCAAGAGAAGATTGCATCAGAGTCTCTTTACTGGCAAAATGTTCTGAAAAGGCTCGTTGCCATTGTGATAATGCTTGCTACTCAAAACTTAGCACTGCGTTGCACTTCAGATCAGCTGTATATGCCAAACAATGGAAACTTCCTTAAAATTGTGGAGCTGATGGTTGAGTTTGACGCTGTACTCCAGGAGCATTTAAGAAGAAATGTACCACCCAAGAAATGTACACACACCACTACCTTGGAAAAACAATTCAAAATGAGACCATACAGTTACTGGCAACAAAAGTCAAACAGAAGATTGTGGCGGATCTGAAGGCAGCAAGATATTACTCTATTATTCTGGACTGCACACCTGACATCAGCCATATGGAACAAATGACTTTAATGGTGTGTTTTGTAACAACAACAGAACCTAGTGAAAATGACCCTGCAAAGGTGACTGTCAGAGGGCATTTTCTAGAATTTATTGACACTGATAGTGCAGGAGCTGGTATGACAAATGTGCTTCTTAAAAAGCTGGAAGATACAGGAATTGCGATAGCTGACATGAGCAGTCAGGGCTACGATAATGGTGCCAACATGAGAGGAAAGAACAGAGGAGTACGGACACATATCCGAGAGTTCAACCCTCAACCTTTTTAGTCCCATGCAGTTCTCATTCATTGAACTTGGTGGTCAGTGATGCAGCATCAGCTTCTAGTGAGGCTGCTGAATTTTTTAATGTAATTCAAAGCATCTATGTATTTTTCTCTGCAACAACTCATCGATGGCAAATTTTGAAGCACCATCTGGGAACATCCTCTCTGACACTGAAAGCACTGAGTGCCACACTATGGGAAAGTCAAGTGCAGGTGAAAAAGCCTATCAAACACCAAATTGGGAAGATAGATGATGCCATAGTTGCCATTATGAAGTATGATGCTCTGACAGGAACTGTTCATGGGAGAACAGTGGCAGAAGGAAATGGAATCACCAGAAACATACATAACTTCAAATTTCTGTGTGGCTTAGTGTTGTGGCGTGACATACTGTTTGAAATAAATGTTGTAAGCAAGAAACTCCAAGATTTGACCTTGATATATCTGGAGCAATGGAACAACTGGACAAAACAAAGTCTTCCCTACAGTCTTACTGGTCAGATGAAGGATTTCAAAATGTTCTGAAGAGTGCACAGGCGTTGGCAGAAGAACTTCACACTGAAGCTATTTTCCCACCCATTTGAGAATACAAGAGTCACTGAAGAAGAAGACATTTTGATTACGAGGCACGGGATAATCCCATAAGAGACCCCAAATAACAATTCAAAGTTGAATTCTTTAACCAGGTGCTAGATTGTGCAATACAATCAGTTGAAGAACATTTCATGCAGCTCAAGGAACACAGCAGTATATTTGGGATGTTGTAGGATATTCCAAAACTCCTCACTAAACCTGAAGAAGACCTACACCAGCAATGCAGGACACTAGAGGCAATGTTGACACATGATGACATGCATGATACTGATGCGAGTGATTTAGGTGATGAACTGAAAGCCCTTTCAAGATACATTTCAGCAGGATCAACTCCAAAGGCTGTTCTGGAATATATGTGCACAAATAAGATGACCACCCTCTTTCCAAATGCTTTTGTTGCTCTGCACATACTTCTAACACTTCCTGTAACAGTTGCCAGTGGAGAATACAGCTTCTCCAAGCTGAAGTTAATAAAAACACATCTGCACTCCACAATGACACAGGAGAGGCTGGTTGGCCTTGCAGCCATTTCACTAGAGCATGAGTTGGCCCAGACTGTGGATCTTCGGTAGGAAGCAGTTCAAATCTTTGCAACCAAGAAGTCACAGAAAGCACCACTTTGATTATTCAAACAGCTAAAAATGTCAGTGTTTACTATGCAGACAAGAAAAGTTACATTTGCTGTTCAGGCATTTGAATGTTAAGTGTTACTTAAAATTTTTGAACAAGACATTTTAAGTTGTTAGTTCTCCTTTATTGGGGTAGGTAGCAGAGCAGTACCATGAGAGGAGTAGACCAGGAAGAAGGCAGAATTGAGACCTTTCAAAGTTTTGGCCCAAACAAGGGAGAATGGCGTCATTTGAGCTCCCCGCCTCAGGTGCCAAAATGTTGTGGGCCGGCCCTTTGCTGACTTCCCTTTCAAGATGTTGTTGGAGGGAAACCCTTCTCCCTATTCCTTCATTGGATGGCAATCTCACAGAAATACTGTCCTGTCAAATACAAAGTATCTCCCATCTGCAACAAACAGAACACCCTAGCCTTTTACTAGTTACAGTGCAATTATACTATAGCCCTGGGGTCTAAAACACACAGCCCGCAGGCTGCATGCAGGCTGCAGAGTTATTTTCTGCAGGCTGACATAGGCGCCTACTCCACCGGCAGCCAAACTACCCTCACCCCCTACTCCTCTCCCCCCCTCCAAGCGCACCACACCCCCACTACTCCGCCTACCTCCCAGCGCTTCCTGCCACCAAACAGCTGTTTGGCAGCACTTAGGACTTTCCAGGAGGGAGGGGGAGGAGTGGGGATGCAGCACGCTCAGGGGAGAAGGCGGAGAAGAGACCGGGCCAGAGTGGGGATTTGGGGAAGGGGTTGGAATAGGGGCAGAGAGGGGGCGGAGTTGGGGCGGGGACTTTGGGGAAAGGGTTGGAATTGGGGTAGGGCCTCATGGACTAGACAAGCAATCTGAGGTATGAAGTTCAGCATGTATGATTCTTTGCTGTGAGTAGTTGGGAAGAATGTTTGTTAAAAGTGGCAACATATTTTGTATGAATAGTTACTTTAAAAAGTTCCTTCCATTACAGCTATGTTGATAGACTGGTTTTGTGTAGATCATCATCAGTGTTACTGATCACATAAGGAATAGTTACAGGTGTTGCAGTTCAAATACAAGACAGCACAGAGCTTTAAGCAAGCAAACAGGCTGGTCTGCCAACGGACTTCTGCCTGTCAGCTTTCCACCCTCTCCTTTATTCTTTCTCTCCCCCCGCGCATTACATTCTCCAATAGATAAAAGGAATACACTGGCTTTGTTTAACATTATTTACCAATTTCTATCTACCGCATTCCTTGCTCTCGGGCCTTGAGCCCAGTCCTGGGAGGCTTCCCATGGTTCATGTCATCTGGGCAAGATTCCAAGGTACATGCCCTTGAGAGGAGCTGTGTGTGCACTGTTCCTACACAACACTCCGGGTGTGCCCTGAATGTTGCCAAGTGCATGAACCTTGTATGAATGCTACATACAGGTGTTTATATTTTATTAAAACCCCTCTTTGCATTACAGTTTTAAAAAAGTTAATACATTGACTTTTAATAGCATACTATATTACTATTCATTTTTTTTCATTTTTGACTATACTTTTGTTTCGTTGTATGAAAAAGTTTCAGTGATGTGGCCCTTGGGCCAATGTACTAGTCCTCATGTGGCCCTCGTGGTGATTGGAGTTTGAGATCCCTACTATAGCCCATTAGCCTATAACTGTCATAAAAGGATTCAATAATGCAATATACACCCATGACTTGTATACTCCGTGGAACTAGTGCATACAGTTTGTATCAAGTTAATGGAGAATTTTTCTTTAAGTTTGTTTGGGTCCATCAGTGTTTGAAACCCCATAAACTGTAAGCAAAAGCAAAATGGGATTTAAGCACATGCTGAAGGGCTTTGCTGAATCAGGGTCTGAAAAAAGCTACTAGGGACAACAGTAGCTGGAGTCTTGAATTTGTTCAGTAATCATTCCAAGATTACTTTCTGCTGGAAATGGGATGGTCACAGGATAGTCCCATAATATATTTTACAGTCTGTGTCATCAAACATCCCCTCCAGCAATGATCCACCTTGTTAGGGAATAACAACACTACCGTGTTTGAAACTGCACTTTGTTAATGTACATGAGGGAACTTCTAGTGCACACCAGCAGGGTCTACATGGGTCAGTTTGTGTGCAACACATTGGTGCACTTTAGAAATCACACCCCTCTAGTGTGCATGGCTGCACCATGTGGACAAGCTCTAATAGAAATGGCATACTTATAAGATGAGAGATAACTTAGATTGTAAGCTCTTTGGGGCACGGACCCCTTTTTGTTCTGTCTGTACAGTGCCTAGTGCAGTGGGGTACCTGGTCCATGACTAGGGCTCTTAGGCACTATGGAAATACAAATAAATAATAATAAAAGTGTGACAGAGTATACTACAACATTATACAACTATATTTATCCTTACCTAATTGGTTACTAGTTACCACTCTTCATTTGCTGTAGAGGACACAGAATAGCAGTGACCAGTATAATGTGCTGCTTATACAGATAACATGTGAAGATTCATACAGTGCCTTAGTGTCAGGATGGTTTGCCCGTAATGACGGAAGGTTTTTAACCCCCTTTTGTCCTGGGGAAACCATGAAGCAGAAAGTTTAGCACAAAGGAAATTCTGGATGTTTACATTTAGCTCAGTTCAATGAGAGGAAAACGCTGGCCTACAAACAATTGCACATGTGAGTCTACACCTGCTGTGTTCATTCTAATTTCCCAGTGACCCAAACTGAAAACAACAATAGACTCACTGTGCCGGAAGAAAGTAAGTTGTGATAGTATTGGTGATCCCATAAGAAGGGAGCGGGACCTCTTCCATGCTGAAAACACAGGCTGTAACAGCAGTTTAGACACTCTTCACTTCCCCTTTTCATAGAGGGACAGCAGCTGATTACGGCCAGCCACCGAGGGAATTATCTCCAGTTTGCAATAATTGCAGTTTAGCTCCTAATTAATATAGATTAAAATCTGACAAAGGCACCTAAAAATGGCTGATGAAGAGTTTTCATGAAGATCCAGATTCACTTCTCAGCCCGAACAAAGACTATTGAACCTAAACTAAATGATGTAGAAGTCTTTTTTAAAAAGTCAGCCTAGGCAACCACTTCACACAAACAGCACTGTCTATCAAGCCAGTAACTGGGATTGCCAAGTGGCAGCCTACCTTTGGAATGGGTCTGCCAGCTCAGGGAAAGTGGCTTGATACAGGGTCTCCAAGGTTAGAAATGACATTAACCCCCAGATATTTAAAAAATGAGATATAGAGGTACAGACCATTATTTCTTTGATCAAAGTGTACAAGCGTTTTAAAAGACAAACAAACCTAAACCTTTAGAGTGGTGTTCTGAAATAGTGCTTTTTACAGAGAGGAGGAACCTTAGCAAGGCTTGGGTAACACAGTTCTAAGAAAACACGCCCTGTTCACACTGGACAGGCAAACCATGTCAGAGCCCTGCTAGCAACACCCATACTTAAACAAGAGGCTCGTATACCTGCACATCCACCAATGTGATATATGCCATCATGTGCCAGCAATGCCCCTCTGCCATGTACATTGGTCAAACTGGACAGTCTCTACGTAAAAGAATAAATGGACACAAATCAGATGTCAAGAATTATAACATTCATAAACCAGTCGGAGAACACTTCAATCTCTCTGGTCACGCAATCACAGACATGAAGGTCGCTATCTTACAACAAAAAAACTTCAAATCCAGACTCCAGCGAGAAACTGCTGAATTGGAATTCATTTGCAAATTGGATACTATTAATTTAGGCTCAAATAGAGACTGGGAGTGGCTAAGTTATTATGCAAGGTAGCCTATTTCCTCTTGTTTTTTCCTCCCCCCCCCCCCCAGATGTTCTGGTTTAACTTGGATTTAAACTTGGAGAGTGGTCAGTTTGGAAGAGCTATTACCAGCAGGAGAGTGAGTTTGTGTGTGTATGGGGGTAGGGGGGATGTGAGAAAACCTGGATTTGTGCTGGAAATGGCCCACCTTAATTATGCACATTGTAGGGAGAATGGTCACTTTGGATGAGCTATTACCAGCAGGATAGTGAGTTTGTGTGTGTGGTTTTTGGGAGGGGGGTGAGAGAACCTGGATTTGTGCAGGAAATGGCCCAACTTTATTATCATGCACATTGTGTAAAGAGTTGTCACTTTGGATGGGCTATCACCAGCAGGAGAGTGAATTTGTGGGAGGGGTGGGGTGGAGGGTGAGAAAACCTGGATTTGTGCTGGAAATGGCCCACCTGATGATCACTTTAGATAAGCTATTACCAGCTGGACAATGGGGTGGGAGGAGATATTTTTTCATATTCTCTGTGTATATATAAAGTCTGCTGCAGTTTCCACAGTATGCATCCGATGAAGTGAGCTGTAGCTCACGAAAGCTCATGCTCAAATAAATTGGTTAGTCTCTAAGGTGCCACAAGTCCTCCTTTTCTTTTTGCGAATACAGACTAACACGGCTGTTACTCTGAAACCAGCACTCTACTTTGACTCCCCCCCCATCAGGACGGAGGAGCCAGGGGTCCCTACTTGAGTGGACAGTGGGGTGGCCACCATGGGGCCCCCTACAGTAGCGGCTCAGCGACAGCCTCAAGCCCCCCTACAAGCGCGGGGAGCTGCAGGGCGCGCAGTCCAGGGGAGCCGACCCGGGGGCGGGGGGGGTTGCTGAGCGTTAACCAGTGTAGAGCGGGACCGGTGTGAGCGCCACGTAAAACATCCCGGGGGACGCCCCCAGCCTTCGGCGGCCATTCAACTAAACTAGGTTGAACTAAACTCGGTTTCAAAATGAAGTTAAACCGGCGCAACCCCGCGTGTAGACAAGCCCCCTCAGGCTCGGGGCGTGGCAGCCGCGAGAGTGGAGTCGAGCGTAGGAATGTGGGCGGGGCGGTTACACGCTATAGCGTCACCGCGGCGGTTACTGATTTGCGGAGACGTGCCACGCTGCACGGGCCTGGCTCCTAGGAGCGAATGTGACACAGCGCCCGGCTCCCGACGGTAATGACGTCACATAGGGAGGGGGCGGGGGCTGCACTTAGAGACACGCCCCTTCCCTCAGCATCACTGGGCCCAAGCACGAGCCTGACCTCCTCTCACCCTCCATGAGAGGCGCATGCGCCCCGCCCCTCACCTCACCTCAGACTCGGAGTTCGACCAGAAGCGAAGGCGACGGGACTACGTTACCCGGGAAGCTAAGAGGCATGACGTCACCGCGCGGCGCCCGTGCCTTGCCCCGGAAGGGTTTAGCGCCGCCATGACCCCCCCCTACCGTCCTTCCCCCTTCCTTTCTGGAGTAGGCAGCGGAGGAGGTAGGAGCAAGGTGACGCTACAGGAGCCGGGTCCATCCGCCCCCATCGGGGGCGACCCAGCCCCGGCCGCCCCGAGCCTTCCCTCGGCTCTTCCCTGCGCCCTTGGCGGGAGGGGTTTGAACGGGTCGCGAGGTTTCGGGGCGGGACCGGGCAGGGGCCCGAGGTCCGAATCGCAGCCGGCTCTTGGGGCCTCCTCGCCTCGCGCCCGGTTGTCGGCCCGGCCTCCCAGGGCGGGAAGGGCCAGCGCGGCGCTGCGGGGGGCGGCGGCGGCGGCGGCGGTTGGGTTCGGAGGCGCGGCGCGCGCAGAGTCAGCGGTTTGTCGCGAGCCGGGTCCGTTCTCCCCGCAGAGCGCCATGGGCCGCGTGATCAGGGGCCAGCGGAAGGGCGCCGGGTCTGTGTTCCGAGCCCACGTGAAGCACCGGAAGGGCCCCGCTAAGCTGAGGGCGATCGACTTCGCCGAGAGGCACGGCTACATCAAGGGCATCGTAAAGGTGGGTCGGGGGCTAGGGGCCCCGCCGGGGGGCGTCGGGCTCAGGCCGCGGGTGGGAGCCGGCGCGGGGGTAGCACGTGTCATCCCCCCGGCCATGGCGGGACCGGACTCGGAGAAAGGGCAGTGAATTGCTCGAGGCAGGGGTGGATCGATTTAAACTCTGTTTTAATCGCGATTCAGGTCAGCCAGCTGCAACCTATTGCAATTACTTCAGTCATGTTTTGTATTTGTTCTCATGGGTTGATATACCCGTTAAAACATGATTTGCAACTACAGGTAACCTTTACCTTAAATATGATTTCCATGGCAGTTAAGGCCAAACCTTCCTAGAAGCTCTTGTCCTATCATTAGCTAGGTAGCTGCTTTTTCCCTGGCTCTGAAAATCTAGCTTCATAAATTTTTAAGAACACAATTGTTTCATTCACTCTTGTTTTTTGATAAATTAGAGGCGGGAAATAAAGCTTTCATCCTGTCTCAATTTCCAGTCTGAACTTTGAAATAGTGGAAAATGGAAAAAAATATTCTCCATCTGCTAACTGAACAAACCAAAAGCAATTAAGGGAGAAACTTTAATGCACGACAAAGTACTTGCAGGTGGATGTATGTAAATACCAGAATTCCCTCCATTGTAAGGAATGAAAATATAGATATTTAATGTGGTACCTCATGTTGACCTACTTATAAAACCTAAGTTGATATCAAAGTTAAAGATTAATTTTCCCTGATTCTGTATAATTAAAGCAGTGCTCTTTAATTGCAAAATTTGAGGGTTCATCAATACAACATATACGCATTTTTAAAATCTACACTGGCCCTGTGTCTCCCAGGAGGATAGTGCCAGAGCTGGAAGTAGAACCCACATCTGACTCCCAGATAGCTAAGGGAATGTCTACAGTTACTCTTCTGTAGTGGCACAGGTATAGTGCTTCATCATAGACACTACAATGATGGAAGGATTCAAGGGGACAGGTAGCTGGATGAAAGAATACTTCCATTGACCTAGTGCAGCCTATACAAGGAGTTAGGTTGGTTTAATGACATTGCTCCTGGGGTATGGATTTTTTCACACCCCTGAGTGATGTAGCTGAGTCAATCTAATCTAGTGTAGACTAGCACTAGACCAAACATTAGCTGGGTTTTTTAACACAATAAATTCCTCTAAGCTTCTTAGAAAAAATACTACTCTTAGCTTGACACTTCAGATGGTTGTCAGGCCAGAAGGGAGTTAGTCTGAAATCAATTTGAAAGTCTTTTAGAGGAATAGAACTTGTTAAGTGACCCAGATTGTTTGATGTTCAGACAGATCCTCTGAGCAGCAATCTAATTGCAACAAATCAGTGTGATCCTATTGGAGGAAAGAAGGGGCAGTCTAACAATACCAAACACACACCTACAAAAGCTAAATGAATTTGGCAGTTCCAAATCAATTAAGACCTTTACATAAATATATTGGCAGTTCTGAAACTCTGACAGATGTGGATTGGGAGGAGTTACTTGGAGAGCAGTTGAAAAAGTTCCTTTCTTTTTAAATGGTTCTCAAAATAGCTTTTTGGTAGGTCTCAATTAAAATATGCATAAACATCTTATTAAATTGATGTTAGTGAAAGCCAAATGCCTAACTTTGGAAGGTCTGCAGGGATTAAAAAAGGGCAGTAAGTGTGATTAGCATGAAGTAATATATTTAGCTGAGAACTGTTACAGCTAGGTTTTTGATCTGGCCATCTTGCAGAAGTGAACTTGATCTAAACTTAGAGTGAGGGTTGAGTAAAAGACTGGGAGTGTGTTTAAGTAAAGATTAGTACCAGATTCTAACTTTCTGGAGGAGTTAGAATAATGTTTAAACTACTTGTCTTAAGAGCCTGTTAGGTTTAAGTATTTGCTACAAGCTTATGTATTTGTCACTAATCTGAATAAATGACATAGCTGTTTCTAAATATGCTTTTTATCACATCAGGATATCATTCATGATCCTGGCCGAGGTGCTCCCCTTGCCAAGGTTGCATTTCGTGATCCATACAGGTTTAAGAAAAGAACAGAGTTGTTCATTGCAGCTGAGGGTATTCATACTGGCCAATTTGTTTACTGCGGCAAGAAAGGTGAGTTAGGACTGCAGCTAGTCATGTTTAAATGGCCTCCAGAAGCTGGTAGTTTAGACCAGTGGTTCTCAACCAGGGGTACATGTAGCCCAGGGGGTATGCAGAGGTCGTCCAAGGGGTACATTGATACTCATTTAGATATTTGCCTATTTTACAACAGACTACGTAAAAAGCATTAGTGAAGTCAGTACAGACTAAAATTTCATATAGACAATGATTTTTTTATACTGCTCTATATGCTATACACTGAAATATAAGTACAAAATTTATATTCCAATTGGTGTTTCATAATATGGTAAAAATGAGAAAGTAAGCAATTTTTCAGTAAGTGTGTTGTGATACTTCTATTTTTATGCCTGATTGTGTTAAGTGAGTAGTTTAAGTGAGGTGTAACTTGCGGGTACACAAGACAAATCAGACTCCTGAATAGCGTACAGTCATCTGGAAAGGTTTAGAACCACTGGCTTAGACTCATATGATGGAATCTGACCTGCATGTTTGTCTTCCTGAGAACTTTACGGCATGACCTTGTGAGCCCTAAGATTTCTAAAAGTAATGTTTAATGCACTGGCCTTCACTAGCTGTTTGCAAAGTACTATGTTTTTATATGGAGCTGGAAACATTTCACCATCCAACAAATTCTGCAACTAATTACAACATTTATAATCTAACAAGGTGCATTTTTTTTGTCCAGGCCTCTGACAAACTATTCCTTAGAATCCCTTACATTTGACTGACTGATTACCCTAAAGTCACTGTTATTGAAGGAAGGGGGGAGGGAAAGTGTACCCAGATAGCATCATGTTGGTAACCCTATAAATACATCTAGTGATACGTAATAGTTTAATACCTTATTTCTGGTTTGAGTCTGTATATTGTACCTGAAGATATCTATACATATTTCTGGATTTTTCAAGATTACAGTTAAGCTTCAAAAAGTCCCTCTGGGGAACCTGGCATTGGCCACTGTCAAAAGACCAGATACTGGGCTTGATGGACCTTTGGTTTGACCCAGTATGGCCGCTCTTATGATGTGCATCTACAGATAACTAAATGGGTCTATTTTTTCAGCTCAGCTTAACATCGGAAATGTCCTACCTGTTGGCACTATGCCAGAAGGCACCATTGTCTGTTGCCTTGAAGAAAAGCCTGGTGACCGTGGTAAATTGGCCCGTGCTTCTGGAAACTATGCCACAGTTATCTCTCACAATCCTGAAACTAAGAAAACCCGAGTGAAGCTGCCTTCTGGTTCCAAGAAGGTGATCTCTTCTGCAAACAGAGCTGTTGTTGGTAAGTCACAAGTGACAGTGGTCAATTTATGTATTGTATCTTAATGGTGTCCAAACTATAGTGAAAGGGGTGGTAGTAAATAGGCTCACTGCTTAATACCTCAAACACAGGTGATCTAGGTTGGGGTGTGTGTTGCGTCTGTGAAAGCTAACTATACACACGTGGACCCAAAATAGCCTACATGTTATATAGGTGTACATGTGAATAAATAGTTTGTACATGGGAGTTTAATGTACTGCTTTAATGTGGGTCTTACTGCACAAGTTGTGTTATCATAAAGCCTAGAATCTTTACTATGCTAGGCATTATACAAAGAACAGAAGACATTCTCAGCCCCCAAATAACTTAACACATTAGCCTATATACTTTATCATTAAGAGTTATTAGGAAGTTATTGTGTTGGATTTAAGAAGTTCTAATGGTGTGTAGGCTTGGAAATAGAGTTCAAAAGTAGACTGTGATAAACTCCAGTTCCAGAGAGGTATCATAATACACATGTGCAGAGAGCTGATCAGTTTATGAAAGCATGCAATTCTGCTACCCTTGCTTGGAAGACTTGCAAGGAAAACCTTCAGTTCTGTAGGAAACAGTATTGGTGTTCCAAGAGGTGGCAGGCTTCCTTTCGAGTGAGTCTAAGGCTAAAGCCAAAGCCCCATCAGGCTGTTGCAGGTGCTCTGTATTAGATGAGACATACAGCAGATCCTGACTATCTGATCACTAAATCCTGTGGTACTACTTGCAGAAGTTGGGATGGCTGCTTAACTGTCCAGTCTAAAAGCTGAGTTACACTGTTTCTCAACCTGGGGGTCATGGGATGGGTTTAGTGGTGGCAAGCAGGACAATTGCCTGGGGCCCAGCAAAGCTAAGTTCCATGCTTTAGCCCTGGGTGGCAGAGCTCAGGCTTCAGCTTAGTGAAGTCCAAAGGCAGTTACCAGTACAAGAAAGTTGAGAAACAGAGTACTACCTGCTTTTTTGAAATTGCATGAGGACACAGTATTACTTATCCAAACTATTATAGCAGGTGCTATGTGAAGCTAGCAGGAAATTGTTTTAAAAACTGGACATCTTTCATTGTAAACAATCCATTTTACCAGTAGCTAGTTTTTGGACTTCAGTAGCAAACTCATTACTTCCCTGTACATTTCTTCCCTGCCACAGCTGGGTAGGGTTGCTAATTTTCTTTGGACATAGTCCTGGAGGCTTCGTGAGATAACAATCTCTAATTTCTAGAGACTCCAGGAGAATCCTGGAATGTTAGTAACCCTACATCTAGGGGCACAGGGAGGCTTGACAACTTTTGCATTTAACACACATACTGGTGGAACAGAATAAGGGCAGGGGAAGCAATATAAAAAGACTGAATATGCAAATTACACAGGCTACAGTAATTTTCATAGTTAATTCATTACATATCTTAAGCTGTTATTAGCAGTGTGCCAAGTCAGTTATGACCAGTGTGTTGAAGGTAAAACCCAGTAGGCGTTAACTGTTTCTCCTGATCTTTCAGTGATTTGTTCTAACTGAAAGGTTGTCACATCTCATTACTCCAGGCAGCTGTGTTGGCGTTGTACAAGCAATTCTGGGAAGTATGACCAATGATCTAGTATTCAGGACCATCTTTTGTGATCTAGTCTTACTATTAAAAGGAGAAAAGTTACTTAAATAGAGATTAAAATTAAGAACTCTTCCTTTGCAGCCCACCTTCAATGCATAGAGATACTAGAACACCTGTTTGCAAGAATGTAGTTTCACAGTATCTAACCTTCATGAAGCAATTCATACTCTGGTCCTGGGTGTGAAATGTTTGTGTGGACAGTTGCACATTTGTGACTCACTTTCACAGATTAGCTAGCTAGACAAGATTTCTAAAACAGTTTTAAAATCGCAAAATTGCAGTCCATTTTTTCCTTAGTGTGAATGGGTACTTCCCCTTAAATATCCCATCACTAACAAAGCCATTTGCTAATCATTTTAGCCAGACTTCACTGCATGAGCTAAAGCTTTCAAAATATAAAGTGATGACCATAACATCTTAACTCGCAACTAATTAATTTGTATTTTTAAAATTAATTTCAGGCATTGTTGCTGGTGGAGGTCGTATTGACAAGCCTATCCTAAAGGCAGGTCGTGCCTATCACAAATACAAGGCAAAGCGAAACTGCTGGCCACGTGTCCGTGGTGTGGCTATGAATGTAAGTGTCTCAGCTTTCAAATGTCTGTCCTTCTATAGTTCACGTAAGGGCTTAACAATTGTCATTCAAGATTCAGTGGTGCTTTTGGCAAGAGCTATTGAGTGTAGGCGATATAAACTGTCTAGAAAGTGCATATAGTATTGCTCTACAGTTGCAAACATCTGCTGTAGAGCATACATGGTAGGTAAAATTATTCCTTGATATAAAGTAAGGAGATAAAAGGTATAAAATAAGTTCTAGAGCACACTTACCTTGGTTTGAGTGTTAAGTTTAATTTATTTAACTTGAAACATCCCTTTGTCTACATTTTTGACCTTGTTGACTTTCTTTATAGCCTGTAGAACATCCCTTTGGTGGTGGTAACCATCAACATATTGGTAAGCCTTCAACCATCAGGAGAGATGCTCCCGCTGGTCGCAAGGTCGGTCTCATTGCTGCCCGTCGTACTGGTAGACTGCGTGGAACCAAGACTGTGCAGGAGAAGGAGAACTAATGTCTTTCAATACAGTTTACACAATAAAAGGCTTTAAAAACCCCCATATCTGTCTTGTGTAAACCTTATGAAGGAATGATATCAGCTTCTTGGGACTCTTCTATTAGTGAGGAGACTTTTGTAGGGTGAGGGTGGATTGTGGAACTCTTGCTTTCACTGAAGGGATAAATGGGACTTTAGTCGCAATCAAATAGCCTGGTACTAGGAATAGGTTTTAGAAACAGTTCAGATCAGATTCGCTATGGGATGAGGATAAGATTGAAGCTATCACCTAGTGTTAAGGGGGGGGGGGGTAAGAACTTGGTCACCCACCTCTCCTCTTCCCTGGAAAGGAATGGGTGGCCTCTACCCATGCCTTCCTCTAAAGTGTGGATTAATAGGTGATGGTTCTCTTTCACATATGCACTCAGTTTTCTGTGGAGGAGAATCTCCTTCAGGCACTAACTGAGAAGTGTATTCAAGTAGTTCAAGGATGGCTTATGCACTAGACCATTTGAAATAAACTTTGTGGAAGGGGAAGGTCAGGAAAGTCTATTTTGAAATATTACCACTGGCTTATAAAAACATCTGCCCTATCTAGCCTTAACAAAACTGAATGTTATGGCTGCTGTTCTATTTGGTGCTAGTACAGAGTGAGCAAGCTGCAATAATAAAGCCTTGTGGTGGGGAAAGCTTAGTGACCAGCAAGTACTACCCCATGATTGTCTGTTAGTATGCTAACTCCACACAAGGGAGTACCTGCTCGTCAAGCTACACCAGAGCCTCCCTTATACCATCAGCATTATGCATTAACATTACAATTTTTTGGAAAGGCAGCCACAATGCTGTTCTGCCTGAGAATACCTCACACTTCCCTCATGCCTCCCTGTAAAGAAAAAGGCAGATCTTTGGGTGGGTAGGACAAAGGCAAGAAGATGATTGCTCTCAGTGAACATATAAGCTGTTGCATGAATCATGCACATACTGTTGTGCTGGAAAAAAATTTCAGCTTCTTGTGAACAAGTCCTGTTTGGAAATCACCTATACCTTCTAACATTAGCCAAGGGGCTGCTGAAAGTAGTATCCTCCATAAAGGACCTTTGCTAGGCACTACATGAATCCACATCTCTTCCATCAAGCAAGTGTGGGGGGTGAAGAGCTGAAGGAGTGCTCCATGTCAACTTAGGGTATGTGTCCACTACGAAATTAGTCAAATTTATAGAAGTCGGTTTTTTAGAAATTGGTTTTATATATTTGAGTGTATGTGTCCCTACAGAAAATGCTCTTAAGTGCATTAACTCAGTGGAGTGCTTGCACAGTACCAAGGCTAGTAGACTTCTGGAGTGTTGCACTGTGGGTAGCTATCCCACAGTTCCTGCAGTCTCTGCTGCCCATTGGAATTCTGGGTTGAGGTCCCAATGCCTGATGGGGCTAAAACATTGTCACAGGTGGTTCTGGGTACATATCCGTCAGGCCCCCATTCCCTCCCTCCGTGAAAGCAAGGGCAGATAATCATTTTGTGCCTTTTTTCCTGAGTTACCTGTGCAGACGCCATACCACGGCAACCGTCACCGTATGTCTTCTGGGCGCTGGCAGATGCGGTATGGCATTGCTACACAGTAGCAGCAACCCATTGCCTTCTGGCAGCAGACGGTGCAATACGACTGGTAGCCGTCCTTGTCATGTCTGAGGTGCTCCTGGCCACATCAGCTGGGAGCGCCTGGGCAGACATGGGCGCAGGGACTAAATTTGAAGTGACTTGACCAGGTCATTCTCTTTAGTCCTGCAGTCAGTCCTATTGAACCATCTTATGGTGAGCAGGCAGGTGATAAGGATTGCTAGCAGTCCTGCTGTACCATCTTCTGCCAGGCAGGCAAGAGATGAGGATGGCTAGCAGTCGTACTGTACCATCTTCTGCCGAGCAGCCATGAGATGTGGATGGCATGCAGTCCTTCTGCACCGTCTGCTGTCAGCCAAAGATGTAAAAGATAGATGGAGTGGATCAAAACAAGAAATAAACCAGATTTGTTTTGTACTCATTTGCTTTCCCCCCTCCCCCATCTAGGGGACTCATTTCTCTAGGTCACACTGCAGTCACTCACAGAGAAGGTGCAGCAAAGTAAATCTAGCCATGTATCAATCAGAGGCCAGACTAACCTCCTTGTTCCAATAAGAACAATAACTTAGGTGCACCATGTCTTATTGGAACCCTCTGTGAAGTCCTGCCTGAAATACTCCTTGATGTAAAGACACCCCCTTTGTTGATTTTAATTCCCTGTAAACCAACCCTGTAAGCCACGTCGTCAGTCACCCCTCCCTCAGTCAGAGCAACGGCAGACAATCATTCCGCGCCTTTTTTCTGTGCAGATGCCATACCAAGGCAAGCATGGAGGCTGCTCAGCTTACTTTGGCAATTAGGAGCACATTAAACACCACACGCATTATCCAGCAGTATAGGCAGCACCAGAACCTGGCAAAGCAATAGCAGGCGAGGAAGCAACATCAGCACAGTCACTTGAGTGATCAGGACATGGACACAGATATCTCTGAAAGCATGGGCCCTGCCAATGCATGCATTGTGGTGGTAATGGGGCAGGTTCATGCTGTGGAACGCTGATTCTGGACTCGGGAAACAAGCACAGACTGGTGGGACCGCATAGTGTTGCAGGTCTGGGATGATTCCCAGTGGCTGCAAAACTTTCGCATGCGTACGGGCACTTTCATGGAACTTTGAGACTTGCTTTCCCCTGTCCTGAAGCGCACGAATACCAAGATGAGAGCAGCCCTCAGTTGAGAAGCGAGTGGCGATAGCCCTGTGGAAGCTTGCAACGCCAGACAGCTACCGGTCAGTTGGGAATCAATTTGGAGTGGGCAAATCTACTGTGGGGGCTGCTGTGATGCAAGTAGCCCACGCAATCAAAGATCTGCTGATATCAAGGGTAGTGACCCTGGGAAATGTGCAGGTCATAGTGGATGGCTTTGCTGCAATGGGATTCCCTAACTGTGGTGGGGCCATAGACGGAACCCATATCCCTGACTTGGCACCGGAGCACCAAGCCGGCGAGTACATAAACCGCAAGGGGTACTTTTCAATAGTGCTGCAAGCTCTGGTGGATCACAAGGGATGCTTCACCAACATCAAAGTGAGATGGCTGAGAAAGGTACATGACGCTCGCATCTTCAGGAACTCTGGTCTGTTTCAAAAGCTGCAGGAAGGGACTTTATTCCCAGACCAGAAAATAACTGTTGGGGATGTTGAAATGCCTAAAGTTATCCTTGGGGACCCAGCCTACCCCTTAATGCCATGGCTCATGAAGCCGTACACAGGCAGCCTGGACAGTAGTCAGGAGCTGTTCAACTACAGGCTGAGCAAGTGCAGAATGGTGGAAGAATGTGCATTTGGACGTTTACAGGCGCGCTGGCACAGTTTACTGACTCGCTTAGACCTCAGCGAAACCAATATTCCCACTGTTATTACTGCTTGCTGTGTGCTCCACAATATCTGGGAGAGTAAGGGGGAGACATTTATGGTGGGGTGGGAGATTGAGGCAAATTGCCTGGCTGCTGGTTATGCACAGCCAGACACCAGGGCGGTTAGAAGAGCACAGGAGGGCGCGGTGCGCATCAGAGAAGCTTTGAAAACCAGTTTCATGACTGGCCAGGCTACGGTGTGAAAGTTCTGTTTGTTTCTCCTTGATGAAACCCCCCGCCCCTTGGTTCACTCTACTTTCCTGTAAGCTAACCCCCCTCCCCTCCTCCCTTTGATCACTGCTTGCAGAGGCCGTAAAGTCATTGGTGCTTCACATTCATGCATTCCTTATTCATTCATCACACAAATAGGGGGATAACTACCAAGGTAGCCCAGGAGGGGAGGTGGAGGAGAGAAGCACCAGGAGGGGTGGTGGAGGAGGGAAGGAAAATGCCACACAACACTTTAAAAGTTTACAACTTTAAAATTTATTGAATGCCAGCCTTCTGTTTTTTGGGCAATCCTCTGTGGCGGAGTGGCTGGTTGGCCGGTGGCCCCCCCACCACGTTCTTGGGCATCTGGGTGTGGAGGCTATAGAACTTGGGGAGGAGGGCAGTTGGTTACACAGGGGCTGTAGTGGCAGTCTGTGCTCCAGCTGCCTTTGCTGCAGCTCAACCATCCACTGGAGCATACTGGTTTGGTCCTGCAGCAGCCTCAGCATTGAATCCTGCCTCCTCTCATCATGCTGCCGCCACATTTGAGCTTCAGCCCTGTCTTCAGCCCGCCACTTACTCTCTTCAGCCCGCCACCTCTCCTCCCGGTCATTTTGTGCTTTCCTGTACTCTGACATTATTTGCCTCCACGCATCCGTCTGTGCTCTGTCAGTGTAGGAGGACAGCATGAGCTCGGAGAACATTTCATCTCGAGTGCGTTTTTTTTTCTTTCTAATCTTCACTAGCTTCTGGGAAGGAGAAGATCCTGTGATCATTGAAACACATGCAGCTGGTGGAGGAAAAAAAAGGGACAGCGGTATTTAAAAAGACATTTTATAAAACAGTGGCTACACTCTTTCAGGGTAAACCTTGCTGTTAACATTACATACATAGCACATGTGCTTTCGTTCCAAGGTCGCATTTTGCCTCCCCCCACCGCGTGGCTACCCCCTCAACCCTCCACCCTCCCCGTGGCTAACAGCGGGGAACATTTCTGTTCAGCCAAAGGCAAACAGCCCAGCAGGAACGGGCTCCTCTGAGTGTCCCCTGAAGAAAAGCACTCTATTTCAACCAGGTGACCATGAATTATATCTCACTCTCCTGAGGATAACACAGAGAGATAAAGAACGGATGTTGTTTGAACGCCAGCAAACATACACTGCAATGCTTTGTTGTACAATGATTCCCGAGTACGTGTTACTGGCCTGGAGTGGTAAAGTGTCCTACCATGGAGGACGCAATAAGGCTGCCCTCCCCAGAAACCTTTTGCAAAGGCTTTGGGAGTATATCCAGGAGAGCCGCAAATGCCGGGCAAATTAATCCTTTCACATGATTGCTTTTAAACCATGTATAGTATTTTAAAAGGTACACTCACCGGAGGTCCCTTCTCTGCCTGCCGGGTCCAGGAGGCAGCCTTGGGTGGGTTCGGGGGGTACTGGCTCCAGGTCCAGAAACAGTTCCTGGCTGTCGGGAAAACTGGTTTCTCCACTTGCTTGCTGTTAGCTATCTACAACCTAATCATCATCATCATCTTCTTCTTCATCCCCAAAACCTGCTTCTGTGTTGCCTCCATCTCCATTGAAGGAGTCAAACAACACGGCTGGGGTAGTGGTGGCTGAACCCCCTAAAATGGCATGCAGCTCATCATAGAAGCGGCACGTTTGGGGCTCTGACCCGGAGCAGCCGTTCACCTCTCTGGTAGGCTTGCCTCAGCTCCTTAAGTTTCATGCGGCACTGCTTCAGGTCCCTGTTATGGCCTCTGTCCTTCATGCCCTGGGAGATTTTGACAAAGGTTTTGGCATTTCGAAAACTGGAACCTAGTTCTGATAGCACAGATTCCTCTCCCCATACAGCGATCAGATCCCGTACCTCCCGTTCAGTCCATGCTGGAGCTCTTGCGATTCTGGGACTCCATCATGGTCACCTCTGCTGATGAGCTCTGCATGGTCACCTGAAGCTTGCCACGCTGGCCAAACAGGAAATGAGACTCAAAAGTTCGCGGTTCTTTTCCTGTCTACCTGGCCAGTGCATCTGAGTTGAGAGTGCTGTCCAGAGCGGTCACAATGGAGCACTCTGGGATAGCTCCCGGAGGCAAATACTGTCGAATTGTGTCCACAGTACCCCAAATTTGACCCAGCAAGGCCGATTTAAGCGCTAATCCACTTGTCCGGGGTGGAGTAAGGAAATGGATTTTTAAGAGCCCTTTAAGTCTAAATAAAGGGCTTCATCATGTGGATGGGTCCAGGTTTACATCGATTTAACGCTGCTAAATTCGACATAAAGTCCTAGTGTAGACCAGGGCTAATACAACTTTCCCTCCACATTGCATTGTCAGGGCATAAGGCCGCAAGGTTCAATGCCTCTTAATGGCTTCAGTTGTAAGGAGATGATATCAGAATTGGATACATTATATACAAACTTAACTGTCTTCAGCAGGAGTGTCTCTTTGAAATCACAGCAGCTGCTACAAATCAAGGAAAGTCCTTTGGCAGCTGAATACAATTGACAAATCTAGCCCCATTTGTGTGTATTTGCTGTGGCATCAGCTTGCCAGTTTTATTCAAGTCCATTGCTGGCACAGCAGTCAAGAAGAAGAATTCTGACCTCACTCACCCATGAGTTATACAACATGCACAGGGTTGTGTATGCTGGTTTATTTTTTTAAAAGGGAATAGAATACAGCTATGTTGGGGCTAGAGACCCAAAGAAAATAAGCAATATGGTTTGTAAGAACTAAGCTCATTTCAACCAGTCATGTGATGCTACCTGTAGCATTTTTGGTGCTGTAACAAGAAGTGCTGTTATCAAACCTCACATGAATTCAAATACACATTCAATTATGTAGCACTATACACTTTGGAATATAACTCCTCAAGAGGAATTGCAGGTTAAGGAGAGCAGCAGCCACTGTTCTTTAAGGCCCATTTATTATGGTTTATTTCATCCACTTTATACCAGCATTCAATGTGCTGAACCCACCAGTGGAGTGTTAATAAAAATCAGAGTAATTTCCACAATACCTCACTTTAAAAATGTCTAAACCACACAGCTTCAACTAGGGGAAAGGCACTTTCCTCTGAGCACTAGCACAAAGTTTAAAATATCAAAAAAGGTCCATTCACAACAATCAGAATACCAGGGTTGGAAGGGACCTCCGGAGGTCATCTAGTCCAACCCCCTGTTCAAAGCAGGACCAATCCCCAATTTTTGCCCCAGATCCCTAAATGGCCCCCTCAAGGATTGAACTCACAATCCTGGGTTTAGCAGGCCAATGCTCAAACCACTGAGCTATCCCTCCCCCCATATTCACCTTTTACTCTGATTCAAAAAGGGCAAACACCCCCACCCCAGCTACCACTGAGCAAACAGGTACAAATTTCAGACCAAATGGTCATAATCTCAGTTATAAGAGCTAGCCTTCCCCCCTGCCTCCCCCCATGGTGGGTACCTCTCATTTGGTGTCAATTAAATACAAAAAAAATGTTAGTTTCCATTAAGGGCGAGGATGTAAATTTCTAGCCCACTCCCGTAAACTGATCAATGCAAAGTATTGCAGTGATTTGACCTAGACATTTTTTAAGCACCCACAGTACAGGGAGACAGTCTGTACCTTACAGATTCTGAATCCTTCCCACAGCCAAACCACTTAGAGGCCAACCTGTGGCTTTTCAGAAGTTAATATGCGGCTCCTTGTATAGGCACCAACTTTCCAATGTGCTACAAGGTGCTCACTGCTCTACCCCTGGCTCTGCCCCCACCCCCTCCCCTGCCATGCCCTTGCTCCCACCCCCCCCCCCGCATGCTACAAAACAGCTGGTCAGGAGCTGCAAGGAGGGAGGGAGGGGGAAGCACTGGGGCAGGGGGGAAGGCAAGGAGCTGATGGGGGACTGCTGATGTATTACTGTAGCTCTTTGGCAATGTACACTGGTAAACTCCAGCTCCTTCTCAGGCTCAGGTTGGCCACCCCTGACTTAGAGCACAAACAAGGCTCTACCACTCCTGTCTATCCTGAGCCACTCTGCATGTCCTTTAGATTAAATTCCCACTAAAAATCATTTTCCTCAACTGCTAAAGGCAGCTTAGTGCACAGTGGTGCAATCACACTAGGCAGAAGTCTGTTACATTTGCAGGGATGAGGAAGGAGGAAAGAGAAATACTGTTTCATATTGTTTCATCTAGAAGTTAAGGCCAGCTCTGGCTGTAAGTGCCTGAGAGAGGCATTTATAATGGAAGTGCCTTTTGATAATAGCCTCAGGTTTGACCTGTCTAAAACAACTTTGGGTTAAGTTGTATTGTAGAGCAAAGTTTTGGGGAAAATTATATAAAAAGCAATTTAATTGGCCAGTCTTATTGTGTACCGTCCATTAGTAGTGCAGCTGGGTGGTGTGACAGTTTGTCCTCTCACATGCCAGCCACTCCTGCCACGAAATCATAATCCAAAACATTCCCTTGCTCTGGATAAAAATCCAGCATTATAGCATCAAACCTAGAATAGGAAGAGGGAAGATGATTCAAAGGTGTGAGCTTAAATTACTAACAAAGGGAAGAACCAAGGTAAATATAATTACACGTTAAGTCTAATCCATTTGAAACTTTTCTCATGCATGAAAGTTGCTCTTTAAGGCTAGTTGATGGAAAAGAACATCAAAACCAATTTGCATGAACTGTATCGTAAGGATCCACTAACCTACACACTTAGGACAACAGCAGCAAAAACAGTACCCTACTATATTGCTGAAGGCAGCAGCAAACCTATTTCATGTAAATATACAGGATGCAATGCCACATTTCATTCTACATTCACACATCCAGAAGAGGATTTTTGAAGACTTGAGTCTGTTCACTCTGCACCAAACTTATCAAGAACGAACACCCTTTTAATGCATAACTAAACTAAAGGCTGTATTGTAGTAACTGATGCAGCTTCTAGTCTGTAAGTAAAGATCCCTTCCTTTAGTTTATGTAGAGCATCCTTGAATATAAAGAGCAAGTTGTAAACACTCCTTTGGAAAGACCCTATTTGTATGTATAAAAATCCTTACACTCAGGAGAAGTCAGGTTGGACACAGATTTCAAAATTAACTCCATATCTGGTAGTAAAGGACCAGCCACTTATTACAGATGAACTAGAAGAGGGACAGGTTGAGATTCCAGAGGTTCATTCCAGAAAGTGAATGTGATAAAATTTAATAAAAATAGACCTAGGGACAAAAATAAGAACTGGACACATCTATGTACCGACAACAAAAATAGGGAAATGGTTCCTGACATAACAGGGATTCTTGCAACATGATGGAATGACCAAATCAGCGGGACACTAATACCCGGAGACAATTGCACTGGAAATATAGACTAAATCATAGAGATGGAGTAGCAGTGCTATGCTTAGAAAATTCCATAGACTCCTACAGGGTAATGATGGGGAACACCATCCGGTAGAATCTGTATGGATGCAAATTCCAGGCCACAGGAATACAAATATACTAGTTGGGTCCTAGCACCAAGTCATGAAAAGGACACTGAGGTTCTGATCCAAAGTCAAATGAAGTCAATGGTACTTCATTCCTATTGACTTAATTCTGCTTTGGATCAAGACAAGAGTATGCAACATAGAGGGAGATCAAAAGAGCTAGTAAGTCTAGTAAAACAGTAATAATGGGTAATTTCAACTACTGCACATAAACTGATCAAATGGCACAACAGGACAACTTACAAAATCCCTTCTTGGAAAAATGAATTCGAAAGCACACAAGAGGAAGGGCTATTTTCAATATAGTCTTAAGTAACACACTGTTTAGATCAAGAATAACTCTGCTATTAAGTGACCAATGCATAATTAAGTTCAACATTCTTGTGGAGGAATCATACCAAAAACTAGTATCGCAACTGTAAACTTAGAATGAGGGGTTTAAATTAAAAATGAGGAAGCTAAGTCAAAAGGCCCTAAAGAAAACACATTAAAATCTTAGATTGAGCATAGTCTGAATCATCATTCTCAGAGTCACAAAAGGTGTTCGCACCGCTAAACAAACATAGAAGCAGGAAGGTGGCTGGCTGGGGGAGTCAAGTTATATGGCCTGGGTTAAGGGTTCCTTTTAAACCAACCAGTTTTCATTCAAAAATGGAAATTTAGCTGAAGTGATGACAGAAAAGAGCATAAACTATGGCAGTTAAAATGTAAGTGGAAATTAGGAGGGCTAAGAAGGAATTGGAAATGCAAATAGCCAAAGATGTACAAACAAAAATTCTTTAAGCATTTCAGAAGCAAGAAGCCTACATGAGAATCAGTGAGTTCACAAGTCTGCCAGGGAGTAAAGGGAGAAGTTAAATAGGATACGGACTTCACAGAAAAGCAATACACCATTCCTCCTCACACTGGATGCTGGGTTGATACTCAACCCAGACCTACCCCTTTCAGGTAAAAAAGATGAAGCACTGTCAGAGACTGATGGCGCTAGAGCAAATAGATGCATTACAGAGCAACTGGTCTCCAGGATCTGATGGTATTCACTCAAGAGTTCTGAAGGAAATTAAAAATTAATTGGCTGAGCTGCTGAGAAAAATATGCAAACTTTCATCGATCACTTGCTATGCCATAGGATGGCAAGGTGGCAAATCGACTACTTATCTTTAAAAAAAGATGGTAGGGATGATCCTGAGAATTGAAGACCTCAGATTCACTGCAATGCCAAATGGATTGAAATAATTAAAAATAGAATATTCTATCTGTAGAAACCTATGGTAAGTAGAGCTGGACATGATACAAGAGGGATGACCTAGTGCAATTTCTGTAAAGGAGAACTGTGCCTTTTCAATCTACTAGAATATTTTCAGCAGGGCAACAAAACAGATAAAAAGCACTAGTTGATTTTTCATTTGGAGGTTCAAAAAAGCCTCCTGCTTTTTTTCACTATAGGAACCAACCACTAATTGAGGGGGTTGAGTAAGACGGTTTCTCATTTTGTATAGCCCACAATGTGGTTTCTTGCAACTTCCTCTGAAGCATCTGCCAGTGGCCATTGTCACAGACAAGATACTAGATTAGATGGACCACTGGTCTGAGGCAGTAAGGCAATTCCTATGTTCCTAAATAGATGATACTTCACACAAAACATCCGCATTCACGCTGTTGCCTTTATGTTCGGTATTGTTGCAGTCCATGAATGTCTATTTGATTTTGGTGTTGCCCGGGTTGCTGTATTTTTCAAAGCTGAAATCAGATTTATATAATGAAAGTTTAACTATTCAAATCCCCCCCTGTTTATCAGTATTGATATCAGTCACCTGCTGGCACCCAGTGCTCCTCCCATTTCCATTCTGAAATGCTCCAATGTTGCTAACAGGATGGATATCATGTAGTTCTCAGAGCACTGGGGGGGGGGGGGGGCACAGACACAGACAAGCCCAGTGGTAAGACTGTTCGTTTCTTTCTTCTGTAACTTTACTTCAGCAGCTTTATAAAAAAAAATGTAAACAGTAAAAGAGAGCAAAATAAATATGAATAACGTAGAATAAAAGTGTGTCATCAAGGGTGCCTTGCATTAAAAACATCTTATTTGTGGCCTACGTGATAGTCTATGGTTCTCTCACCCCTACCACTCAAGGGCACACACTTGTATTAATCTGGACAGCAAGTACTAATGTGTAACAAATGCATATTATACCCACTGACCTGTTCAAACCAGCTATTGCTGGTTATTGAGAAGGAGACACAGATTATACAATTTATTTGCTCACATAATTTACAAACAAAGGAAAGATCAAAATTTTTATCACATGGTTAATATAGTGTCAAAATTAGTTCAAAGCAAGTCCAGTGTTAATGCAGCACAATAGGCGAGATTTAAAGAACTACAGCACTGGTCATTAAAAATGACAAGAGAATTGTGAAATATTATCTTCAGTTAAGATCTCCAAAGATCTAGCCGTACTGGAGACTCTGACGGGAAGTAGATCACGTTTCAGAAGCAAGGTACTAAAATGCCAATGTTCCTACATGAGTTTCCACTGCTCAGTTCTAGTACAAGGCTTTGCTTGCTACAAAGTATACATGCAAGTCGAATACCAAGAGGCTTCCATTCAAAATTGGAAGCTTTAACAGTGGAGCTCTAAAGAGATAAATTGCATTTTCTTTACACCTTCATAAGGGCATGTTGTGAATCACCAAATTTTAAGCAGGGACACTATGCCATACAGTATGGCATTCTTTGAAAGTTTACCTACTAGTATGAAAAGGAACTGCCCTATTACAATTTTTTTGGGGACTTTTACGAATTAGTCTTAGGATGGTCACAAACACTGTGGGTGATCCTTATTTGTACACACACACAAACAGATACAAGATCTTACTAACAGATATGTGAAGTCTACTACTTCACTATATTGTCTCCTCAGTCCAAGTGTAATTGAACAGATCCTCTGTAGTGATTCAGAAGTGTCCATGCACTTCTGAGCATTCTCCATCTACTCATCCAGGAGTAGTGGTGAAACAATGGATCTTGAGTGAAATATAGGAGATATGTGTTTGAGGGAGATAAATCAGAGCTAAATGATACAGGGCAGTGGTTCTCAACCAGGTGTACGTATACTCCCGGGGGTACACAGAGGTCTTCCAGGGGGTTCATCAACTCATCAGATATTTGCCTAGTTTTACAACAGGCTACATAAAAAGCACTGGTGACATCAGTACAAAAAAAAATTCATACAATGACTTGTTTATACTGCTCTACATACTTACATGGAAATGTAAGTACAATATTTATATTCCAACCGATATGTTATAATTATAGGGTAAAAATGAGAAAGTAAGCAATTTTTCAGTAATAGTGTGCTGTAATACCTGTATTGAGGCATGAAAGACAAAATCAGACTCCTGAAAGGGGCACAGTAGTCTGGAAAGGTTGAGAGCCACTGATACAAGAGAGCCCTGAGAAAGTAAAAGGCCTTATCTTCAAAAGTATACACTGTAGAGTTTATAATGGTATCTATACTTATTACACAAGTGAATATGAAAAATCTGAGCATGAAAAGTGATTTGGGCCATATGTTCAACTGGTGTAAAATGGCAGGATGTGAATACTTGACAGGTTTCAAGCAGCTCATTGATAAATCACTACACTTCTATCTTTTTCACAAGTAAAAGGAAATTCACAGTTTAAAAAATCTGATCCCCCTTAGCACTAGAGATTACTCCTGGGGAAACTGACTACTGGCAAATGGGAAACATTTGTGGGATTTTTAAAGTTTTGAGTTGCCTTGATCAAAAACTTTCCCTTTTCTGTTTAGCACATAAAACAGAGTGGTAACTGTAAATGTACATATATTGGGGGCATCTGAAAGAGTTTAATCATCATCATTGTGCTTTTTTTCATTGAAATACTAATGGCTGGTGCTGCAACATGCACTCAAGACACCATGGTGGTGGGTGACTTTATAAAAATATAGATAACTAGAGCAGATTCTTATTCTTGCTAGAGTTCATGCACTTCTAAGGGTGGCTTGTTTCATAATGTGGTTATTTTTTTGTACATCAACACCATAAACCAACACAATCATTTACTGGGCCCCACTTCTTCTGTGCAAAGTGAACGTAAAATGCTACTTAATCCAGAATTCTTCAGTCATAGGACACACAACATTTCACTCACTTTGTACAGTCCATTCCAGATTCTGGCCCTAGCTCTGATGGTGCAAAACTGGCTTGTAAGAAGAATCCACAGGAGGCATTTAGCCATCGGTGGCTCTTCAGCACTCCCCCTCGGGTCCTGGCCTAGGTGGCAATCCTGAAGGAAAGTGGGCACGGCTGGAGTATCTGCATTCTCTCTGATCGCAGCAGCTGTGGGCAGCCAAATATAAATTAGACCAGCCTTTGGGCTGTTCTAAGGGAGACTGGGGTCCAGTCTGGCCCCCAGCTGGCCTCAGGATCCAGGGACAACAGAAACTTCAAGCTACCTTTCTCATTCCTGTTCTGCACGGAGCACAGTGCAATTGAACAGAGAATCTGACCCCAAATCATGACAGTGGATGCAAGGCAGAGGACAATCAGGCTATTTTGCTTCTCACACAAAGCACAACAGGTTTACTTCTGTCTCCAAGATGCTTAAAGCAGATACAACTATATTTCATTTGCAGTTCAAGACATCCACAACAGAACCTCTCAACCAGCCTGTTCTTCAGCTGAGTCCACATTTTTCTTCATGCTTTGCTGGTACTACTTTGGCCCGTAGGGTCAAATGCCATACTCATCATTTGAAACCTATCTAAAGAACATTACCAAACTACTCTGAAGACAGTATATAGCACCATAATACAAATCTGTCCTAGGTTATTCTACAGACATTACGATCTACAGTGACAGTAATCCTTTGGTTCAAACTGCAGAAATGTTCAGAAAACCACTGCTAGACTTTGCTTGAAATATACTGATTATAGTTACATTGCCTGCATAATCAATGTAGCAACTTAAAAATGCTCAAACTGTGATCTGTGGAACATAGGTTTTTCACATGGTACTAACCCTCCTTTCCTTATTTCCAGCTATTCAATTGCTTGGACAACTAAAAATACATACTTCATGTTTATTCATGTAAACAACAACTGTGGTTGTCACAGGGATGTTATGTGATCTTCACAATCTTGCACGCTTCCTTGAGATCAAATGGCAGGGGGAGGAGCATGCAAGATTGTAAATGGGAGGAAAATAGTCCATGAGACAGTCTATTAAGTGGAGGTCCTAGGTATGAATGTCTGACAACCCCCACTTTAAGCGACCCACAGGCATATTATGCGTGGAATCAGAGTTCAAATGATCCAAGACCTTTGCTCCATGGGCTAATGGGAGGCAGATACTACTACTATAGTGGCCCATAGGTGGGTGGAAAAAAGTCTTTGTCTAGAAAATTCTGCAGCTGCATGGGTGTTGAAAGAAGGAACAAGCTCAGGTGGCTGTGAGACCACTGCCATGTTTCAAGTAGTATCGAGTCTCGGTAGGAGTTTCAGGATGTAAGGGGTAGAAAGTGTCAAATGACCACGGTTAAAGGCTCTGACCCACCCATGGCTGAGTCCTAACACCCTGTTTCCATAACGGGTTCAGCTGTGGGGTGCAAACCACAGCAGGAAGCCTTATAAAGCAGCTGTGTGGTGGCTTGAGGATACTTTTGTGAAGACCTAGGGAGAAAAGGGCAGAAGAGAATGACTTACACACCATTCGGTGGAGATTTTTCTTATCAGTTTAGGAGGGACTCATGGGATACATAGAAATTGCTGCTTAGATGGGAAGATGGTGGCTGAGAGAGCTTTGAAGACACAGGGTTAACATGAGAGGAGGTGTCCAACACCGAGGTTCAGTGAGGCGAGGAGAATGGTCTCTTGGGAACTGGTAACATAGGCATGTGTGGAATAGCACCACTTTACACATGCCCAACTTCTGTCCCTCCCTCCCCAGTTAATTGGCTGAAAAGTTTGATTTTTATGATCAGTTAATGAAATAGGTTCTGCTCCTGCGTTTGCAGTTAGCCTGGATAATCCTAGGCTTTTGGATTTGCTTTCAAAAAGGTAAGGACATTGAAGCTTCTCTCAGATTTATTTTTTTTTTAAATACAGCCAAACACAGCAAGAGGTACCTAAGTTAGACACAAGTTTTATGATCCAGAAGTGGAGAACTAGAGAAGCCATCATGGATCTACTTGCCAAGAGACAGGAATTGCTTGAGAATGAAAAAAGGAGGCTTGGATTCATGAACTACTTAAATTTAACAGTGTGTGTAGTAGCACTAAGATATTAGATTCCAAAAAAGCCGTTTTTGAGATATTGAGAAATATCGTGAGATCCAATAGGAAGATATTGTTATCACAAGTGTAAGAAGCGGCTAGTTCATTGTAAATGAGAGAAATCCTAAGAGACAGAAAAACTGTACCATTTTCCAGATCATCTAAAATACCTATTGATAAACAGATAAATAATTAGAAATTTATAACTATACAAATCAGTATTCTAGGGAATAAAAATACCTAAATAAATGTACTATATTCCTGAAAAATACTATTGGAAAATCATGGGAAACTAGGGGTTATCAGATGATGTAACAAGAGCAAATGTATCAATCTTTAAAATAAGATGACAATAATCCTAGCAATTTAAGGGGAGAAACCTAGAAAGCAGTAATGCTGAGATGGACAAAAATTGAACATGATTTCAAAGGAATAAAGCAGCAAAAAAAGCCAAGACAATTTTGTGCTGCATACACAGAGGCATCACAGAAAAATAAGACAACAACTCTCTACCTGGCTCAAGAGTAACCAGACCTGGAAATACAAATTCAGTTCTAGTCTTGTCATTACCAGAAAACCATTACAGAGTCCAGAGAAGAGCAAAAAAAAGGTCTTGGATCCTGGAGCAACTGATTTACATGGAAAGATTAAATACATATAAATTAACTGGTGACTAAAGGGGATATAAAAGTGTACAAATTTATAAAGGTGCAAATATGAGGACAGACATTTATCACAATACAAAGAATGTTACTAGGAGTAATAGAATTATGTTAAGAAAGGGAAAAATTAAGATAATCATCAGAAAGATTTCTGTCTTCCAAGGGAAGTGATAGAAGCCCCATTGCTTGGGACTTTTAAAACTAGACAGGACAAAATATTAATAGAACTGTAATAAGGAACAATCCTACATTGACAGGGAGATGGACTGGATGACCTAATTTTCTTTCACCAAATTTTACTGTTCTGTGACATGGAGATTTTGGATAAGATTTAAGTTTATTTACTTAGCTCTATTTCCACTTTCATGACTCACCATTCATTCAGAGAGATTAAAAGATAGATTAAGTTAGTAATTATTTTGTGAGATTGTGTTCAACAGTGACAGTGATTTTCTATGCTAAAGCTCTATTTACTACAAGTTAGTCTAGAAGTTCATTTAGTTTCTGTCAAAAAGTGGCTTTTAGTTACTAAGCGGTTTGAGTTCTAAAGTTGAAAATATAATTTGGATACTTAAAATGTGGCAGAAAATTAGCCCTTATTCAGGAGAGATTTTTCTTCCCAAGAGTTAAGTCTGTTCTTAATTCTTTTGATACCATTTCCCCACCTACATTTAAATACAGGTGCTCTGGATGTGGCTTTTGGTTTAGGCCCCAAATCCAGCAATGTAATTGATGTGGGCAGATCCCTGAAGAGCCCAACTGATTTAAAACAGGACTCCTCACAGAGGAATTTATGCAAGTCCAGTCAAGATGATCAGATTGCAAGATTGAGACCTTTGACTTTAGTGTCCTTGGGACAGGAACTAGGTCACCTCCAGGTCCTTCACAGCACCCTACACATATTTTAAGCACTAGCACTTAAGTCAGCACAATTCTAAGTACAGCCTATAAACTGCTGCTGCAGAGGCAGCACTGAACAACATTTCTTATGGGAAAGGAAAATAATGGCCACTTGGCATTTCAAATGTGAGAGAGTCAGGAAGGCAGTTTAATAGAAACAAAGACACCAGACATTTTGGTACTAACTTTAAAAATGGTTAGATTGTGTAAAAACTGACAGTGCCAATTACAGTGGATTAAAGCCCTTATTGCACAGTAGATAATTTTGCTAGTCCTTATTAAAGTGGAGGCTTAGTGCAGATTATTGAAATTTAGTCACAGCAATCCCCACCAGCTGTGGGGAGAGGGCCAGAAATGCCCTGAAGCAGGGCTAGGGCATTTATTGTGCCCCTCCTTGCCACTAGTAAATCTGCTGCAGCAGCTACATAGTGGTCCCACTTCGTCTGCACAAAGAGAAGTGGAACAGAGATGCTCATCTGCAGTAAGGAATGGAGACCTTTAGGAAACCATCCCTGCTGCCACCTCTTTGCTTCCCTGCAGCATTCAGATTACTTGTGAGAACAAAGAGAAGCTGGGGTCTCTCTTTCCCCTGAGCTCAGAACTCGCAAGAGTCTCATTTACTTTCACTTTCTTAGAACTACAGAGATCTTAGTGAAACATGGAGTATTCACAAGGCGGTGATTTTTCTAAAGACCTCTGCATCTTTGCTCCAGATAAAAGCCTGGTCATTTCTGTGACTGTGGGCATAGCGAGAGCCTGAGAAAAGGGGAGCTGGGAGGATGAAGAGCACAGTTACATGTACTCTCTGTTTCAGGGCACTACATAGTGCTGACCCGGAACTCCCACACTGGCCCAAGGGAAATGTGAGGTCTAAGATAGCGGCCCCATCTCCAGCAGACTTAGCAAATAGCAATAAAGGAAATACACTTTTAATGTGGGTTTGCAGTTTACCAGATTGTGGGCTAACAAGGTTTTACTGCAATCAAAAATAGCTAACTACTACTCTGATCCTTTCCTAATATCACACTTCTCCCTTTATTTATACAATTTAAAAAACTTTAAATCATAACATTTTTCTAACTTGTTTCTAACAATGCAATGCCAGCATTGCAAACTTTACAACAACACTTAGATGTTAAAAATTATTTTAATAGGAATTATATAAAAAAGAAAAAACACCCATATATTTTAAATCATTTTACCAGCATGCTTATTGCAGGCCAAGGATTTTGAGAGCTAGGAAAACCAATTAACAAGCATATAAAAACCAAAGCAAAACCTAAATAAAGTTGCTACAGTGGGCTAATTTCAGCCAATTTAGCTTTGGCAGAGTAGCAAATCTGATTTGCTGTGAGTGCAAAGTGTTATTAGGAGGGTTTTGGAAGAGTAACTGCTCTTCCTCAGCATATACACTGAAATATACACACTAGGCACAACAGAACGATTGAGAAAGCATACAGTAGAAACTTCAACTCACTTTCCTTAATTGGTTTGTTTCTTAAATGATCAGTTTCACTCTGATAAGTGACCCCACAAAACTGGCATTGTGGGACTGCATGTTTGTGTCTCAATTTCCACAACAAAACATACTAGCTTACAAACAAAAGTATTTATTTCCCCCTCCTAACTGCCAGTCCTGCAAACTCATTCAGAAATCTCCAAGTAAAGCTGGGTGGCTTTCCTTCTTGTGCATCACCACCAGTAATACAAATCCTGCAGGTCAAATTATGCCCCCACTGACCACTGTAAAAGCCCGTTTTCTTCAATGGGTTTACACAGGGGTACTTGATAAGTTCTGAAATTAGAACTTAATACTCTCATTGAAGCATAAGGAAGAATGGAGTCCCATTCACACATACCTGTGTTAACCCTGCAGTAACAATAGTAAAAATTTATTTTAGTCACTAATGGTAGCAGGAATTAATCTAAATACACAGAGGGAGAACTTCTGTTAGGTAAAATGCAGCTTTTTATAGATACACTTTACCACCACATAACATGACCTATGAATGTTCAATTTGTATGCATTTAAATGTCAAATTGTCAGGAAAATGAGAAATTGTTTTATTATTTATTGGCTCTTATTTTGTGGAAGACCAGAGATTCCCCACTATCTGTTCTAAACAAAAAATATCATCCAGAAATTATTGAAGGGGAAATTAAACCTTTAGGCACTTTGAGGATGTGTGCCATATCAATATTGAGGTATTGGATATAGCCTGAAAATGACCACTGCCATATTGCTGCAACTGTAACATGCATATTAAACTTTTTGCTAGTACATTTGTTACTTAAATGAATACAATGTAAAAACTATTTTGCCCAGAGTGAAGAAAAGATTTTCTCCCCAGCACACTTTTTGCTGTAGCTATCTATTTTGAAAAGCAAACACCACCACAGGCTAGCTTTCTTCAAAGTGGCAGATGCAGGATAACCTCAACTTGCCATCTGAAAAATAACTGCTACCAGTCATGATTCCCCAATTCAGGGGAGAGGGGAAAAATCACAACCTTCAAAAAATCTCACAGGTTTTTACATGTCTCTACAATCATTGCACTGTTAAAATTAATCACATTTGGCAAGGCTGAACTAGCACATTACATGTTCTTACCTAAATAGAAAAAAATGCACAATCGTCTCTGAGACAGTGTGTTTAACAATAATTACTGGTCCAAATAAATATGAACTATTTCAGCTCTAATATGAAGGCTACTATTTTGAGTTATAACTTCCAGTAAGTATCCCCAAACACATGTGGGAAAACTTCTCCCAAATTTAACAAGTTTAGGTAAAATGGTATTATTAAAAAACCATGAAAAACTGAAGTAAGTGGTTGAGCACTAAAGAACACATGGAAGCACAAAAGTGATCACTGCTACATAGAATATTAGAAAAAAAAATCAAATGAATTCATCTCTGTAGCCCTCCCTTATATTACACTAAATGCATAAGAATGCACTTATGATTTTTTTTTTGTTCATTTCAACACAGACCTTCTGTTTGATTAAGCAGCTTTGTTTCTATTAACTTAGTTGTAAAAAACACCATCAAGCTTGTGCTCATTAAATATATATATATGTATATATAAAAACATACAAAAAGTACAAGATAAATCACATTAAGAAACTTTTACAGGGTAATTGTCCTAATTTTTTATTCTTAGTCAAGGGCCCAATTTTTCTGTGCACAAAAATCTCAACGTGACTGTAGTTCCAGAATTCAGCATAGTGCCATTGCACAGAATTAAACTTTCTGTGCAGTCAAAAAACAAAACAAAAAAACCAACACACACCACAGGACAAAATATTCTTCTTAAATCAAATTCTATTTGTGAATTCAGCAAAATAATTTCTATAAAATAAAACAGCAAAATATTTAAATAGTATAGGGTGGGCTGTATCTGTTTTGCAGGGGTATTTGGTTTTTAGACAGGTTGCAAAAAATTACACACATTCAAGTTACCAATTTTCATTTAAATACAGTATTTACTGATGCGTTTCTTGAAGTCTTTAAACAAATGTTTATTCCAGACTAGAGATACCTTAGAATTGTATGTGACTAACCAGTAGTTTCTTTTATAATTAAACCCTGCGTCTAAAGTCAAGATTTCTCGTATAATGGTTAAAGAGCTAAGACAATTCTTGCTTTCAAGTAGAACTGTGAATGAGCAGAAAACCAGCAAGTTAACTTGGTGCAGTAGCACACACAAGTACTGTGTGATTTCGTTGACTTCCACTTCACTGGGATGCAGTAGAAGGAAAGTGTTAGTAGTTTATCTAATAAGCTCTACCAAAGAAACAAAACAAGCACACCAAATACAGTCTATTATGCTCCAGGCATCCTGGCATAGCAAAATTTTTGCATATTTGTTTTAAATCTTTTAAATTCCTATTACTGAAAACTAAGTGTTTTTATCCCACCCAGAGACAGAACTGTCCAACATTAGATGTGAGGAATATATGTGCAACTGAAAACCACTTGTTTGTCACATTTTCCCTCCCTCCCCCATTTTGTAGTCTAGGTGTAAGAAAAAGCTCTGAGCAATACAGTTGTCACTTTGGGACAACTACTGTCATGGTTGGGTTTTTTGCCCCGATTGGCTACACTAACCTGGTGTGAAGCCATGCTAAATGTTACAGCATAACTACAGCTTCAAAGTGATTAACCTAATACCAGAATGAAAAAGGCAATGAAAAAAGATCTAGAAACAATGTTACATCACCAATTTTCCACATCAACCAAATAATTAAAAGGTTACCAGCCATTACGTTGCTCATAGTAAAATCGACTCCAGTGGCAAAGAATTAACATGAAACTATTTTTGTGGTTGACATGGATAGGCTTTTTCATAAAGGAGTTGATCCAACTGCCATTAGGCAGGCAACACTGGTTGCAGAGCGCAGCGGATATATCAAGAAGTTACTTTTTGTTTTTGTAGATCTGTGAGTCTCATCAAGACAAAAAAAATGTTTCTTGCTTAAGAATTAACAGTCAAACATTAATATACTATATACACCTTTGCCATTTACACATTAGCATCAGGCCATTTATTACAAAACACTATACACTTTCCACTGCAGGCAGGTTATATATTGACAGCAATTTTCTGCAGATAAGACAGTGAATAGACTCTCCACTCCATGTTGATTAGGAATAGTTTTTCTAGTTTTAAATATTAGCCAGACACAGAGAAAGGTTGGACTGTAAGGCCTGGGTGCACAGTCTTGATGGAGCAAGTTAATTGATTATGTGCATTTAACTAATCTTTCGTCTGAGGCGGGGAAACTTCTTCACTGCCTTCATAATTTTCTTGTGCTCGTTGGCCAGTTCGTTGAGGGTTGTTCATATGATGTGCTGCTGGACCTGTATATGGCTGTCCATGCACATGGTTATTCTGCAAAATAGAATAAAACATTTTAAAGAGACCTTATGCTTGGGAAATTTTTTCTAAGCAATTATATTGATTCCCCCCTCCTTTGAACATACCCCAAAGCATAGTGAACTGGTTAATTAGTAATACATATTTCAGGATGTTTATTAATTACTGTGAAGTCTCCTGCTTTATCTTTTAAATGAATTTATGCTGAAGATTCTGAATTGGAATTGCGAAGATTAAGCTAGTGAAAAATTAGTAATTACAGATTTTAAATTGCAATTACATGCAAAACAAAGCAGGAAAAAGAGGATGAATGGAATATTGCCTATGTGATATGTACAGTTTAGATTAAAATGTAGATATAGTTCTACCAGAAGATAAAACGGTATGGGAGAAAAATTTAAACACACACAATAAAAGAAATTAGTTATAAATTGTGCAAACATACATTAAGTTTTGCTCGCTAAAAAATAATTGCAACGGAAGTCAATAAAAGCTGAACAGTTATTTTCCCCAGATGCTAACAAGTACAATTTTTCAAAACTAACTAGTACAATTTTTAATTAAAAATACACCTATACAACTGTCAAATGTAAAACGTTGTCTGCCTATGACACTTCAGGGAACTGCAAGATTTGACCAAGCATAAACCTATTGCAATACTAAGAAAAAAGGGTTGTTTTTGTTACAGGGTGAGAAATGCCAGCAGTTGTGAGAAAGTGAACACATCACACAAGTAAAGAATTAATCAGCGAGTTTGTGATAAACTGCAACTTAACTCCAAGGGGACGGAGGAGTCTATATCACTTGCCAACTGCTCTGCTGAGAACATCAGTAAGGAAAGCAAGATGAAGGGGGAATGGGTTTGGGCAGGGCAGGAAATGAAATGAGCAGATTCAGAATATATAAGTGATTTGAGAAAAGTAGGAAAATAAAAACTACAGTTCATTCAGGGACCTACTAACTTAGGTATTACCAGCTCAATAATTCTAGTATGGTCTCTTTCACATCTAGCTTTCTATTTAAATAGATGCTAACAAAATAAGTCACTTAACCCTGAAACAGATTTAAATTTGATATGCACTTTAAACTTGGATATCAGGTTCACAGAACAAATTATATATGGGACAAAATCATTTTTAAGTACTTACTGAAGTCTAAAACAATTTACTAATGTAAGGCTGGATTCTATCATTTAAGTCAATGGTGCAATTCGCAGAGTAAGGTGCTAAACATGGAAGAAGCACTGCTTAACGAAACCAGTATGCATTCGCTAGGGGATGGCAGTCAGCATATATGCTTTTAGTATGAATGATCAATAACTTTATGGTAAAATTTGGGGTTTTATGTGAAATTCTGATGGAGAAATTGCTTCTAGTAAATGGTGCTCAATGTTCATCCTTATGATCACTCTATAAGTGTGAGATTTGAACTATAATGTGTTTCTAGTTAAATATTTACTACAGTGAGAGTTAGCATGAAAGCTAAAACAAAAAGTTAGACTTTAGATCCTTCAACGGAAAGTGAAACTCTGCACTGTTTACCTGTTGATACTGGGAACCGGGTGAATGAGGATACAATGGCGCATCTTCTGGTGGGGAGGATTCATGTTCATCTGGGGCATCTGGGTCATCTGGTTCCTAAAATTAACATACAGTAAAATATTATTTTCAAGTCAAATCCAATCCCATCCTTAAACTGTAATCTCACTGTTCTTGGGAGACCAAGACACTCCTCCTCTCCCTCCCCCCAACATTTTAAAAAAGTAACATGAAGTGACAGCTTGCTCAATATCAGAGAAAAGACTTACTTCTGATATAAGTTATCAGATATCACCTTATCTCTTCCTAGAATTGAATTTCACCATTTTAGTTCAATTAGGGGTATTCCAACTTTGGAATCAGTTAATGCCAGTACAAACAGTAAACAACATGAGAGAAGATTACTACAAACCATCAGCACTATACAACTGGCAGTCAGTGGAAACTACTGTTAATTTTAGGCAGTTTCAGACTAGCAAATGAAGTTTCAGAACTTCTTACTTCTAAAACGAGCAGAAACCAGGAACAATCTGCTGCCCAACTCACTGTTGCTACTACTGGATAAAGTACAAAGGATTTTGAGCATTTAAAGCAGTAATTTTATTTAACTTCCCATTTGCTGTGAAGTCTAATTTTTTACCTCCTCTGGGCAGAGTTCACAAGCTTTTGCAAGGGTCATTCTAGCACTGTGTGATCTTTCCAAGAAGTAACCATTTGAGGTTTCATTACTCTGTACGGGGGGAGACCAATTATTATACGTGTATTGTGGATTTCCAGTATATGGCCTACGCTCAAGCTCATCTCCAAGCCATTCTACTGCCCAGGTCCATTTTCTCTTCAAATCTCCATTGCTCTGCAGAGATAGAAAAGTGACAGTTCAGAATCCCATTTTTATTCTTCAAACACCAATACTTCTCTATTGCCACAACATCCACGCATTGGAAAACAGGTTACTGTCTTCACACCAGCCCACTGTTTAAGCAAAAGTTCTTTTTACTGAGTACATACATTTTTCCCCCGAAGGGAAAAGCATTGGTGAGTTTGGAGCAGCTGCCACACAATCATTAATACAATCTGTATATTACGGTCAAGTTTAGCTGAATCCCTCCCTCCCACTTCCTTCTCCTGATCTTTTGACAAAGAAATATCCAAATGAGTTTTACTTAGAAGAAGAGGGCAATTTACTCTGTTGTAATTTGCTTAACTTACTTTTTGTCTAGAATTCTAAAACAACAATGAAGTCAGAATGGAAGGTATCACCTGTAAGATTTGGTAGGCTACAGGACAGTTGCTGAAAAGAGCTACCATGCACTTGATACACTGGTAAGCTCTTTTCTGATAATGGTTCTTAGAACGCTGAATGGTGTCAAATAGCCCATCCCTGTCATCTGGGATTCCTTTAAGTGCATTGTGAATCCTGGAGGGGGAAGGAAAAAGGAAAAAAAAAATTTTAGTCCTCAAATTTGTTACACATTATAAAACAGTAACTGGAATGACACTTCAATTACACTGTAATTATAAAAGTTAATATTCTGATTACAGGATTTTGTACTAGGTGTGTTCATCAAAAAGTATAACAGTAATTACAATGCAATGTATTAATTAGGACTCTAAAAGGGTTAAATAACAATTCAGTTATATGCTTGACCTCCTGGATATATTAAATCAGAGTAATCACAGATACCAAAAAAGCATAACGACAATTATAGCTATAGCAATAAAGTGTCACCCATTAATCATTAGTTCTCAATCAACAGAATTAAAACAAATCCTTTCCATAAATATCTACCACCCATTGTAATGTTAGAATATAGTTGCATCTCAGAAAGAACGGTTGCTTACCTTACAGTAAATGTTGCCTGAAATGTCATCAGTGTGGATCCCACTATAGATGCACATGCGCCTCATGCATGTGAGATGATAGTCTTTTGCTGGGACCGTGCATGCACCCCGTGCTTCTTCACATTCCTTTACGAGGGTATAAAGGGCGGAGCGTCCGCAACTGCCCCTCAGTTCCCTCATCAATTCAGAATCCCATATGCTGAGGGCTCCGAAAAAGTTGTTATGGAGGAAGGGTTGTGGGATCCACACTGACAACATCTTGAAGAAGGTTTAGTTCTGTCCACACAGAGGATGAATGAACTTGAAATTCCACAGTATGCAGTTTTAATCCTGGTACAGAATGGGTTTTTGGAAAACAAATTAACTTGATTTGAATGGAATTCTGAGACCACTTTAAGGATGACCATATGATGAGGTATCAGTACGACCATGTCTCCGTGAAATGTCATGTAGACAGATTCAGCCACAAAGACCTGGAGCTCACAGATTCTCCTAGCCAAGGTGATGGGAACCAGAAAGACCATCTTTAAAGTAAGATAATACAGGGTGCATCCCAAGAGTAGCTCAAAAGGGAAGCACAGTAAGATTTAGGAAGAGGATATTACGGTCTCACACAAAAGAGTTAGTTCTTTACCTGGGGTTAAAAATATAAAGAGGTCTTTGTGGATCTTCAATACAGTTGGTTGTGAGACGATCAAAGACAAGTGTACAGGTGAATGACAAGCTGAAATTGCTGCCAGGTGAACCACAATAGAGCTAAATGAAAGGCCAGAATGTTTTAAATGCAGTATGTAGTAAGATCTTTGGTACCTATGTTTCTACTGAGACTGGGTTGTGCTGGGCCACCCATATGGAGAACCGCTTCTATTTTGTGGAATTGGTCCTTCTTGTATGTTGCTTACAACTATGTATAAGGATTTTGTGCATCTGAAAGGAGCAGAGTCTGTCAATGGTTCTCAATCAGCCAACGTCCAGGCTGTCAGATGTGGTCACTTTGGGGCTAAATGCAGAATATAATCATTGTTCTGAGATATGTCTGGCAGAGATATGGGAGACCTGAGTGGACATCTGTAGCAGGTTTCTCACACAAAACTGCCTTAGCCAGTAAGATGCCATGAGGGTAACTGTGGCCTTGACCTGTCTGATCTTACATATTACTCTGGGAAAATTGGGGAAAAGGCATAAGTGAGGCTTCAGTTCCACAGACTTCCCACGAGCAAAAAGTTGGACATTTGGTGTTTTCCCTGGTGGTGAAGAGGTCTTTTGTGGGGCTCTCCCACTTCGAGATATCTGCTGGATGATGGAGCTCTGCAGTGACCACTCATAACTGGCGAGTGATTGTCTGCTTAAGAAGTCCTCTAGGCTGTTGCTGACTTCTGGGAGATGAAGAGCCACTGGGGTTATCCTCAAAAAGAAAAGGAGGACTTGTGGCACCTTAGAGACTAACCAATTTATTAGAGCATAAGCTTTCGTGAGCTACAGCTCACTTCCTCAGATGCATATCGTGGAAACTGCAGCAGGCTTTATATATACACAGAGAATATGAAACAATACCTATTCCCACCCCACTGTCCTGCTGGTAATAGCTTATCTAAAGTGATTTCCAGCACAAATCCAGGACAGTGGGGTGGGAATAGGTATTGTTTCATATTCTCTGTGTATTTATAAAGCCTGCTGCAGTTTCCACGATATGCATCTGAGGAAGTGAGCTGTAGCTCACGAAAGCTTATGCTCTAATAAATTGGTTAGTCTCTAAGGTGCCACAAGTCCTCCTTTTCTTTTTGCGAATACAGACTAACACGGCTGCTACTCTGAAAACTGGGGTTATCCTGTGTTCCTGACAACATTCATAACACGATCACTCCCTGGAATGGGGGTAATAAGCACACACTGGTGTGTTTATGTAGACCACTGAAGATGTGTTGTCTTTTATGCAGAATTTCATATCACCCTAGGACCAGGACCCTTGCATCTCAGGTGGTCCAGGTGACCACCCCAACCTGTCTCTGACACATTTGTGATTAGTGTCACTGTTGGAGGGAAAACAGAAAAGGGTATTCCAAATGTTTTTGGGGTCTAGCTACCAATTCCTCTCTGAGATGACTCGAGGTAGAATATCTGATGACTTACTGGGAAATAGACTGACCCCTGAGTTTTAAGGGTCGCAGGAGAAGTCTAGCAAGTGGTGAGAAATAATTGCCATACTGACATTTGACTTAATAGTCTGAGACAGGCCTGCACTGTCATCATGGCCAGATTTGATTTTATTCCATTCAGCAGTCATTGCAAAGAGAGGAACTTGTCCTTGGAGTGACGTGAGGAGGCTACCACAGTTCCTATGATTGCTCTTTTGTGATAGAGTAAGGAATAATTTCAGTTCACCAAGAGGGCTAGCTGGGTGAAAAGGGAGAAGGCAATTTTCAGACCCAATGCTCTTCTGCTGGAATCCACCTTCGTTCAGCCAATCATTCCAGGTAAGGGTAGATATGGATATCCCTTCTCCTCATATAGGATGCCACAACAGCAGCCGATTTGTGAATATTGTGTGTGCTATGGAGAGTCCAAACAGCAATACTTTGTACTGATAATGGACTCCACTGTGAGGCTTAAGCCTGGTCTACACGGAGAAGAATATCGATCTAAAATACGCAACTTCAGATATGAGAATAGCATAGCTGAAGTCGATGTATCTTAGATCAACTTAGAATTACTAACTTCATGTCCTCATGGCACAGGATCGACGGCCGCCGCTCCCCCGTCGACTCCGCTTCCGCCTCTCGCCATGGAGGAGTTCCGGAGTCGACGGCAGAACAATCGGGGATCAATTTATCGCGTCTACACTAGATATATAGACATGGCCTTAGGTACTTTCTGTGGGCTCGGTGGATGGCTATGTAGAAGTACACATCCTGTAGGCTGAAAACGATGAATCAGTCTTGAGTCTGAAGGGATGGAATGATGGAGGCAATAGTTACCATTCTGAATCTGAGATGGTGTATATATTTCTTCAGAATTCTAAGATCTAGGATAGGATGAAGACACTGTCTTTTCTGGAATGAGGATATATCAAGATGCCTCTTCCCCTGTATTCTTGTGAGACTTCTTCTGTGGCTCCTAGATGAAGCAACAAGGCTAATTCTGTTTGCAGAAGGCTGAAAAGGGTCCCTGAAGAGGGATGGGGAAGTGGGTAGGCGGGGGAAAGGACTGGAAATGGATGGGACAGTGGGCAATGATGTCTAGCACCCATCTGTCTACTCTAATTGCAGACCAGGCCTATTGGAAGGAGGTAAAGTTGGCTTGCTGAGGTAATGATTGGCTCTAGACAGGCTTTGGTGTGGCTCTCAACACTTCTGTCAAACCTGCTACCTCAGTGCAGGTACAGTGTGCGTGACAGAAAAGGACAGTGGTTGTCTCCTGGAATACTGGGGCATTTTTCTGAGTGTTTTCAGGTTTCCTACTTTGGGAGCAGGTGGATGTTCTCTGTCTCAGTTGTGATCGGGCTTGTGTATATACCTAAACACTGCAGTGTGGCCCGAGAGTCCTTTAATGAGTGGAACACCACATCACCAACACATAGTAGGAAGGTGATATGGAAGGGGGGGGTTCAGCTGTTGTGACCTGCACTGGATGTGCCATGTTTGTCTTTCTTCCACAGGACAGAAGCGATTTTGTCTGTACAAAGTGCAAGCTGGTCTCCATATTGGAAGAGAAGATTGAAGGTCTGGAGCAACAGATAACGACCCTGCGTTGCATACGAGAAACGGAGGATTTTCTGGACAAAAGTCAGGATATGCTTCTACGGGCACAAAGCTCTAAAGATTTAGAGCGGGTTGCACAGCGGAGCCAAGAGGCCAGTGAAGAAGCTTGGCAACATGTGACCTCCAGAAGAAGAAGGGGGAATGTCTGGGTTCCAGCAACGCAGACACAGGTAACTAACCGCTTTCATGTTCTCTCCACAGGTACCATTGCGGAGAGTGGACCAGATGATATGTCTTGGGGGGTGGGAGCAGAAGGAGACTCCGCTGGTTGGAAGGCATGAGATGCACTGTCCTGAGATGAGGGGTTCCACGACCACCACTCCCAAGAGAAGGAGGTGGGTGGTGGTGGTCGGGGACTCTCTCCTCCGGGGGACTGAATCATCTATCTGCCGCCCTGACCAGGAAAACCGAGAAGTCTGCTGCTTGCCGGGGGCTAAGATTCGCGATGTGACGGAGAGACTGCCGAGACTCATCAAGCCCTCAGATCGCTACCCCTTCCTGCTTCTCCACGTGGGCACCAATGATACTGCCAGGAATGACCTTGAGCGGATCACTGTGGACTACGTGGCTCTGGGAAGAAGGATAAAGGGAGTTTGAGGCGCAAGTGGTGCTCTCGCCCATCCTCCCCGTGGAAGGAAAAGGCCTGGGTAGGGACCGTCGAATCGTGGAAGTCAACGAATGGCTACGCAGGTGGTGTCTGAGAGAAGGCTTTGGATTCTTTGACCATGGGATGGTGTTCCATGAAGGAGGAGTGCTGGGCAGAGACGGGCTCCACCTTACAAAGAGAGGGAAGAGCATCTTTGCGAGCAGGCTGGCTAACCTAGTGAGGAGGGCTTTAAACTAGGTTCACCGGGGGAAGGAGACCAAAGCCCTGAGGTAAGTGGGAAAGCGGGATACCGGGAGGAAGCACAGGCAGGAATGTCTGAGAGGGAAGGGCTCCTGCCTCATACTGAGAATGAGGGGCGATCAGCAGGTTATCTCAAGTGCTTATATACGAATGCACAAAGCCTTGGAAACAAGCAGGGAGAACTGGAGGTCCTGGTGACGTCAAGGAATTATGACGTGATTGGAATAACACAGACTTGGTGGGATAACTCACATGACTGGAGTACTGTCATGGATGGTTATAAACTGTTCAGGAAGGACAGGCAGGGCAGAAAAGGTGGGGGAGTAGCACTGTATGTAAGGGAGCAGTATGACTGCTCAGAGCTCCGGTGCAAAACTGCAGAAAAACCTGAGTGTCTCTGGATTAAGTTTAGAAGTGTGAGCAAGAAGAGTGATGTAGTGGTGGGAGTCTGCTATAGACCACCGGACCAGGGGGATGAGGTGGATGAGGCTTTCTTCCGGCAACTCGCGGAAGCTACTAGATCGCATGCCCTGGTTCTCATGGGTGACTTTAATTTTCCTGGTATCTGCTGGGAGAGCAATACAGCGGTGCATAGACAATCCAGGAAGTTTTTGGAAAGCGTAGGGGACAATTTCCTGGTGCAAGTGCTAGAGGAGCAACTAGGGAGGGAGCTTTTCTTGACCTGCTGCTCACAAACCGGGAAGAATTAGTGGAGGAAGCAAAAGTGGATGGGAATCTGGGAGGCAGTGACCATGAGTTGGTTGAGTTCAGGATCCTGACACAGGGAAGAAAGGTAAGCAGCAGGATACAGACCCTGGACTTCAGGAAAGCAGACTTCGACTCCCTCAGGGAACAGATGGGTAGGATCCCCTGGGGGGACTAACATGAAGGGGAAAGGAGTCCAGGAGAGCTGGCTGTATTTCAAGGAATCCCTGTTGAGGTTACAGGGACAAACCATCCCGATGTGTCGAAAGAATAATAAATATGGCAGGCAACCAGCTTGGCTTAACGGTGAAATCCTAGCGGATCTTAAACATAAAAAAGAAGCTTACAAGAAGTGGAAGGTTGGACATATGACCAGGGAAGAGTATAAAAATATTGCTCGGGCATGTAGGAATGAAATCAGGAGGGCCAAATCGCACCTGGAGCTGCAGCTAGCGAGAGATGTCAAGAGTAACAAGAAGGGTTTCTTCAGGTATGTTGGCAACAAGAAGAAAGTCAAGGAAAGTGTGGGCCCCTTAATGAATGAGGGAGGCAACCTAGTGACAGAGGATGTGGAAAAAGCTAATGTACTCAATGCTTTTTTTGCCTCTGTCTTCACGAACAAGGTCAGCTCCCAGACTGCTGCGCTGGGCATCACAACATGGGGAATAGATGGCCAGCCCTCTGTGGAGAAAGAGGTGGTTAGGGACTATTTAGAAAAGCTGGACGTGCACAAGTCCATGGGGCCGGATGCGTTGCATCTGAGAGTGCTAAAAGAATTGGCGGCTGTGATTGCAGAGCCATTGGCCCTTATCTTTGAAAACTTGTGGAGAACAGGGGAAGTCCCAGATGACTGGAAAAAGGCTAATGTAGTGCCAATCTTTAAAAAAGAGAAGGAGGATCCTGGGAACTACAGGCCAGTCAGCCTCACCTCAGTCCCCGGAAAAATCATGGAGCAGGTCCTCAAAGAATCAATCCTGAAGCACTTACATGAGAGGAAAGTGATCAGGAACAGTCAGCATGGATTCACCAAGGGAAGGTCATGCCTGACTAATCTAATTGCCTTCTATGATGAGATTACTGGTTCTGTGGATGAAGGGAAAGCAGTGGATGTACTGTTTCTTGACTTTAGCAAAGCTTTTGACACGGTCTCCCACAGTATTCTTGTCAGCAAGTTAAAGAAGTATGGGCTGGATGACTGCACTATAAGGTGGGTAGAAAGTTGGCTAGATTGTCGGGCTCAACGGCTAGTGATCAATGGCTCCATGTCTAGTTGGCAGCCGGTGTCAAGTGGAGTGCCCCACGGGTCGGTCCTGGGGCCGGTTTTGTTCAATATCTTCATAAATGATCTGGAGGATGGTGTGGATTGCACTCTCAGCAAATTTGCAGATGATACTAAACTGGGAGGAGTGGTAGATACGCTGGAGGACAGGGATAGGATACAGCGGGACCTAGACAAATTGGAGGATTGGGCCAAAAGAAATCTGATGAGGTTCAATAAGGATAAGTGCAGGGTCCTGCACTTAGGACGGAAGAATCCAATGCACAGCTACAGACTAGGGACTGAATGGCTAGGCAGCAGTTCTGCGGAAAAGGACCTAGGGGTGACAGTGGACGAGAAGCTGGATATGAGTCAACAGTGTGCCCTTGTTGCCAAGAAGGCCAATGGCATTTTGGGATGTATAAGTAGGGGCATAGCGAGCAGATCGAGGGACGTGATCGTCCCCCTCTATTCGACATCGGTGAGGCCTCATCTGGAGTACTGTGTCCAGTTTTGGGCCCCACGCTACAAGAAGGATGTGGATAAATTGGAGAGAGTCCAGCGAAGGGCAATAAAAATGATTAGGGGTCTGGAACACATGACTTATGAAGAGAGGATGAGGGAACTGGGATTGTTTAGTCTGCAGAAGAGAAGAATGAGGGGGGATTTGATAGCTGGTTTCAACTACCTGCGAGGTGGTTCCAGAGAGGATGGTTCTAGACTATTCTCAGTGGTAGAAGAGGACAGGACAAGGAGTAATGGTCTCAAGTTGCAGTGGGGAGGTTTAGGTTGGATATTAGGAAAAACTTTTTCACCTAGGAGGGTGGTGAAACACTGGAATGCGTTACCTAGGGAGGTGGTAGAATCTCCTTCCTTAGACGTTTTTAAGGTCAGGCTTGACAAAGCCCTGGGTGGGATGATTTAATTGGGGATTGGTCCTGCTTTGAGCAGGGGGTTGGACTAGATGACCTCCTGAGGTCCCTTCCAACCCTGATATTCTATGATTCTATGATCTGTTTGGCTACTAAAGAGCTCTATTCCCTCAATAATCAGCTCCTCTATTGTGCATTGCACCTCCTTAGGAATGCTTAATGCTTGCAACCAGGAGGCCCTTTGAATGATAACGGTCACAACCACTAACCTATCAGCCATTTCCAAGGCATCCATGACTGTTGCTAAGACAACCTTATAAACAATTTGGCCCTCATTTATAAAGTCCTTGAGGTCCTCCATGCTGCCCTGAGAGAGTCTGGTTAGGAAAGTGACCACTGTCACAAGTAAGGGAACTGTATTCCACAAACTGAGCTTGATAGTTTGCCAAGTGAAGTTGTAAGAAGGCAGAGGAATAGGGTTTATGCTCAAAGAGAACCAGCCTTTTAGGGGCTCTCTTTTGGGGGTACACTTCTTGATTTGGACTTTTTTTGGACCACTGAAATCACCAAGATACTGAGTTAGGATCAGCACAGAATTATTAAAAGCCCTTATCTGGTATTTAGAATGTCTTATCAATCCTCTTGGCTGTAGGAGAAAGAGTTGCTGGAGCCTGCCAGAGTCCCTTTGCAAGCTCAAGTATTCCCTTGTTAATGGGGAGGAAAATCCTGGCTGTGATTGAAAAATTCAGGGTGTCAAAGAATTTATGAGACGACTTCTGGATTACCAAGATTTCAATGTCTAGAGTCTCTGCAATTTGAGCCAGTAGCTCCTGGAATGCTTTGAAAGAATTCAACACCGGTGCTGCCACATCCAGGGAGAACAATGATTCCTTAGGGGGGGGTCAAGAAGGCTGTATGTATTCCTCCAGTGCTGCCTAGATTTGTCCGTGATCACCTGAACCTGGCTCCAGCATGGGAGGTTGAGCTAGCAATTACAGTGGGAGTGAGATCTCCTTCCCTTCCTTAATAGGTGAGAAAGGGATCTGCTTTGAGAGACATGCGAAGGTGGTCCCAATACAGCCAAGAGGGTATACTATATTGGTATTAGCCCAGTTAAGTTTGACCTGCCCACTGCCACACATTGAGCTTATGATGGGCTCTCCAAGAAGGGAGCCTCCAGTGTCTTCTACAGAGTCTCCTCCTGATCGTAGAGGAGATAGATCTCTGCTGAACATGGAGAAAAAATGAGGTGAAGGTGAGGAGGAGCACATCTCTTCAAGTGGCAGTGCCGTAATGTGGGGTGATCTTGGTAGCAGAGATGCCAGTGCCAAGCTCTACTCAGAGGACATCTCGGGTGGAGATGTAGACTCTTGCCAGTATATACACCTCAGGGTTCTACCAACAGTGCCCATGACAGTGGCTGAAAGACTGAGAATGTTCTGGCTGGTAACATGCAACCATGTCTTTCTTGAGCCATGCTAGTGGTTGAGCTTTTATCCCTAGCCCTCACAGTAGCAGAGCACTGTGACTTTCCTCAAGGCAGGACTGGTAGTGGCTGCGCCCAGTGGTGAGTGGAACAAGACCATCACAGGATAGGCAGGACTCAAAGCTGTGGGATTTTTAGTTTGCCTTGAGGTGTGGCAGTTGGTGCAAAGTGCCTAAACCCTCTGTACTGGAAGGCTGTCCTGTTTTTTTGCAGCGGTTCAGTTGAAAGCAGTCCACTTATTAGTGGAGAGAAAGAAAAACAAATTCTTCAGGTAGATCAGTGAAATAGAATGGCAGCAAACACTAATAAGTAGTGGGGTGGACCTGGGCAATAAGAAGGAACTGGGACATGGCTGTGATCACTCCACCCTATATACCCTCATAAGGGAGCATGAGGTGCCACAGACCCAGTGGACACTGCTACTCAAAACGCTCTTATATAACATGCTTGAGATGCATGCACACATACAGTGAGATCCACAGCATGCATACTTGAAAAATCCGAGTTAAACTCGTATTTCAAATGCTGAAAATCCAACAGCTGGACATATGAAAAGCAGTAACATTCAGAATCCCAAACCAACCCAGCACTTTTGCACGTCTAATGTTGTGTCTTATTAAATTGTTTCCCTCTCCAAGAGTGTTTCTTAAGCTAAAGACTATGTGAACTTTATACATCTAGCTCAGTTGGATATGCAAGTGTTGACACACCATACAGGGGTTCAGAATCTGGGGAATGTTTACACTGAAGCTGGGAGCAAGCTTCCTAGTCTGGGCAGACAGATTCATAATAGCCTGGCTCAAGCAAGAACGCTAAAAATAGCAACATGGATGATGTTGCGTGACAGCTCAGGCTCTCAAGCCCATGTTACACTCTGGGTCCAAGCTCAGGTGGCTAGCCCAAGCCTGCAGTGGCGCCACAATGTTCACACTTATGTTTAGTGCACTAGCTTGAGCTGAGCTAGTAAAAGTCTGTCTACCTGGGCTGGGAGCAAGGCTCCCCTCCGTACTGTAGACATATCCTGGAAGGTTTGTTGGGAACAACTTCCTATCAATATGTAAATCAAGACTTAGAAATAAATAAATAAATTTAAAAAAAGATCAGTCCCCAGTCTTTGGAGCACAGCAAGCCACACCACTGTCTTTTCAGAGGTGGTCTTCAGGGATATGTCCAGGTAGCAGCTGAAACTAGAAAGTCCAATGCAACTCTAAAGGGAATGACTTAAGGACCCCCTCAAATATTTTCATCATTGCAGTCAGTTTTCATTGTAACACTCTTTCAAATGATTTACTAAAATCTAACTAACAACATATTTCCACACACAAGCTATCAAGCAGTGGCTGTATTTCAAAACATGGCTTACTACCACCTAGACGACGTTTATTGCAAGTTGTACCCCTCTTCCATGATACTTTTGATTTTGATTGAAGCTACCAGGAAAAAAAAAGTCAGTATTCATAAAGTTGCAAAGAAAAAACATTGAGCATTTTAATGGTCATTTTAAAAAGTCCTTATTCTCTCAATTGGTGAGAACTGTGTTTCAAACTGGTTTGAATATTTGGACACTCTTAAAAGAGAACTGTCTATTAAAATGTGACCTAATGTAGAATGTTTACTGTCTTCAAAAACCGCAACTCTCCTAACTTCATGCTTCATACGTGTCAAAGGTAATAAATAATCCTATCCACATAGGAATGTGTCATGACCAATAACACCACTATTAACACAGTATACTCCTCTTAAATGGATTAGCCACTTTACTCAAATGTTTCCAAGACAGCAGTCTAGCCTAATGACACTGAGTACCAGTGACTGCTGCTTAACTGGAATATTAGTAAAAGGTTCCACTTTTAGAGGGATGCATTCAATTGGTGTTAAGTGGCTAAGTAGCTTTCTGCCAGCTGTGAAAAAAGTGAAATTCTAAGCTCAAGTTTTAAATACACAAGTTGCCTAATTTTAAAAGTAGGGATAAAAATGAAGTAAGCTGAACATAAGTTTTGTCCTTGTGTTTTGAATACCAGAGTTTAAGTCTTTTCAGATTTTTTAAGTCCATTTCTCTTAATCAGCAGAACCATTTAGTTGGGAAGAGAAACTGTCCAACAGGGGTGCCCCATATTATAAAAAGATGGGAGTCTACCGTAAAATGGAAAAAAAAGAATACTAACCTGTGGGTCTGCCAAGAGTCCTCAATTAACAGGATTTGCAAAAGCAGATCCAAGTAAGGTCGAAGTTCATAGGTGTATGAATATGCAACCTTAAAAGAAGTGAAAATGAAGTGAAAATTATATCTCAGAAAAAAATGTTTCTTAAAATATTATGTTGTAATAAAGATAACTAGGACATGAGTTTGAGATGGTTGCAATATTCACGTTCTGAATTCTCAATTCTGCTTCTCTGGCACTCTCTCTCAGACAGCATTGTCACTCTGGGGCCTTCGCTTCCCCAGGATGAGTTTGGCAAAACTCCCTCAGCTCTTGGGAATTTTGATTCCAAGGGGTGGTGGTAGTAGCAAGCACTGCACAGAACATGAACCAGGCCCTTACTAGCTGTTGCACACAACCTCCCCACTATTACAAGATATAAATATTGACATTTCAGCATCCCAGCCAATTACCTCAGTTGTACAGCATATGAATCTCCTGAGGAGACAAGACCAGCAGAGAGATTTACAAAGGAAAGAAACGGACTAAAAAATGAAACTAAAGAAAAAAGAACACCTCAAAAAATGTGACACCCAAACTCTGAGGGGAGGAAGGTAGATGAAGGAGAATCCTGTTTGAAAAATATAGCTTCAGAGAAGCAGAACAACAAGAAAATACTTTCTATTACAATTCTTGCTTCTGGAGAGTAAGCAGCATAAAGGTTATCCCAAAAGAAAAAGTAAACTGCAAATAGCTGCAAAAAGCAGTAATATTAATGTCAATGTTGTTTTTTAAAGATACCACTAGACACTCCAACCTATACGATGAATATAAATGTCACAGAGAATAAAACTAGTCCAACCTAAAATAAGGGACATCCAAAAGTAAAACAAAACTTCTACTGGGGTGGGAAAATGTGATCTTCCTTACCTAGGAAAGAGTTTTTAGAGTAGAGCTTGGAATCGAAAACCAGATTCCTTCCTAAAGACTGAATCCAAGTAAACATGCTTTGTAAATGTGTGAGAGGACTACATAGCTGCTTTGCATACCTTTGCAAGAGAGACATGTCAGATAGCCAGTGGTCATAGCTTTGGCTCTAACCAAGGGAGCCTTGATATGGCTGGCATGAAGATGAAAAGCTAAGTCATTATAGAGGTGTCTGGCAGCAACTTCATGGTTAGCTTTGCATTGTAAAATAGACTTAAAATAGGGAATAATTTCCTCTCTCTCTTTAAAAGTAGGTGGCCCAAATGGTGCAAAATTTCACAATACGTTAGTTTGTATGCCCTTCAATTTTCTGTGTGGATTCTGTTTGGCTTCTCTTCATACATTTTTAAAAGGAAGTCTCAAGTTAGGTTCTGGCTGAAAATTTCCCTTGGCAGGCCTAAATTTTCATTATTGATGACAGACAATGCTTTTTAAGAGCTATCTTCAAGGAACTTGCCAGAAAGGTCGGTTTGAGAAAGCCTGTGCAAAGGAGAAGGGTTTGTTAAGTGTTGGATTTAAGGTAATTTTTAGCCAGTATTCACATTAAAACTGGAAGTTTACATACTATGCATGCAAGCCTGGTTGATGGGAAGGACCTGGCTCACACAAGCCGAGCTGGTTGATCGAGGGGTCTGGCATATGAAAATACGACTGGTTGAAGGGGGTACACATACTCCTTAATCATCCCTTATTAAACTAGTAATACACCAAATATCTATAATCAATAGTGTTGGAGGGGAAATCTGGTAAAGGGGTGAATGCAGAAAGATGAAAATGGTGCATGGTCTGTGGTGCACACTAGTTGTGGTAAAGGTAAGGTGGGTGCTTGTGAGTGGAGTACAGTCTAGGTACCATTAGGTGGCTTAACTTTTGTTTCTTTGCTTGTGTGTGTTTGGATCAGGCATACTGAGTGTGTAGGAACCCTAAGTGCTTCACAATGGACTTCGTGTATTAATAACAAAAAAGATGCATGATAACTAGACGCACACAATCCTTTTAGTAATAGCACTGCCCAGTGAATTGCTGTCAAAGGAAACTAAGTAGGGTGGACTTTCTAACGGTTTTAGTTCACTTTAGATAATCCCCCCTAAGATCTTTTGGCATCAAGCATATGAAGAATGTTCTCACTGGAATGGGCATGCCAGCTAAAAAACAGTACTCAGCAGATAACCTAGCAGATACACTGAAGTTTTGCAACATACTGACTGGAAACAAAAAAAGGAAACTTGAAGACATGAATCAATGAGACTGAAGCTCCTTTGCTGACTGTGCCTAGGAGGGAACTAGCCAGTTTGTGGGTGGCGACACACAAAGGCCAGTTTGATCTGGTTGTGCTATACCCTGTTATCATTGCCCTGGGGGCTCCTAATTCTTAGGATCTGGGCAAATTCTACAGTACTTCAATATGAAGCCCCAAGAGAGAATCCCAGCAGAAGGCATCCAAAGAGAAGTTTATTTATCACATATAAATACAATATCTAACATGGATATCACTTCTCCCTGTATGGCATATTTTTACACTTACATATGCCCAAACTTATCCCATCTGCTTCCCTGATTTTTATTTTATTTTACCTGCCAGAGAAGTTCACTTAGGACAGTGGAAGAGAACTGAGGATTTTCCCAACAACAGAAACGAAGCAATTTGATGGTCTCTTCTGAGTTGCTACAGTCTTCAATAATTTTCTTCACATAGCTAGTTCGTACAAACAAAATGTCTGCCACGTTCTGCTGAAGTGCCATTATAGGCTGTGACAAATTAGGATCACCATAAGGGTTTGAAAGTGGGGGATTACCTAGAACAAAACAAACAATACTGATGAAACCGTACTTAAGTACTTTTTAATATAAAACGAATACATGTTTAAACTCTGGGACTAACAAATGAAAGACACATGGTATAGTCAATGGAAAGACTTAAAATAAGACACTGAATTTGTAATAAACTATCCTCTCTGCGAAAAGTTCTCTGGCATACAGAGCTAGATTCTCTGACATTGAGGCAGGGGACTTGTGTGACCTGAGTGAACTACCTCTTGTTTCGTGGGGCATTACCACAGTTGAGGTCACTGAAAGCATTGGAGCTCTTCTGGTATATAAAAGAGAATGACTTGTTGGCAGGGTGTCCTCAGTGAGGGCCCTTCAACTTTGGAATATACTCATTGTCCCACTTGTCTAAAATAAGCCCAAATCTGTTTAATTTTAGAGCATGGTGCAAAGTCCAACTGGCAATTGGGATACGGGGGTGTGTGGTGGTTTGGATGGAGACAGATTTTTGTGGAGGGGGGGTGGTCACTGGTGAGGAAGGTAAGAGCCTGTGCAGGAACTGAGGTTGGGGGATTTAGTTCTGTAGACTTATTTGTTTTGTACAGAGGAAAGTTGTTGCTTTGCTCCTGGTGTTTTGGTTTTAGTTGGATTATATTTAGGGTGACCAAATTTCCCTATGCTGAATACAGGACACCTGGTAAAATTACTCATATTCAAGTGAGTTCAATGGCAATCAATGAGAACTATGCAGTACAAACGTTCAAATTAACATCAAGTTGACTGAGCTCCTGTTAAAAAGAAATACTACACAATACTTTCTTATCTTTAAGGCTTTAGGGTTCACTCACTCCTGTACACCTCTCACATGTGGGGGTGACCGACCGACCCTCCCTGCCCAGCACTCTCTGACCTCCATAGGACCCGGACTCGCCTCTCTTGGTACCCAGCGCAGCATCTTCCCGAGGAAACACATGAGGGGGGCGGGGGAGGAGGAAAGGGGACATGTAGGGTCACATGCCCCCTCCCCAATATCTGCCAGGGTTTACACCAGAATGTGGCCAGCAGCAGCCTTTCAGCACTGTGCAAGATGGAAGGGACGGGAGCTGCTTCCAGCCGCAGGGGACAGGCGTGTGTGACCTGGCTAGCGTCTTTGCAGAGCTCATCCCTTACCCCCTCCCAATTCCACCCCCATGGCTGGAAGCAGCTTGTCCCTTCCTGCCTGCAGAGTGTTGAAAGGCAGCTAACAGCTGCCTCCTGTCCCCCAGCTACAGCGTGGGTAGGAAGGGGTTAAGCCCTAAGGATGCACTGTGCACCAGAGCCCAGGGAACCTGACTGCAGGGGCATCATGGAACCTGGCCAGAGAGGTGACTCAGCAGGGGAGGGTACCTAGGCAACGGAGCAGCCCCACACTCCCTGGGGACAGGACCCAGGACGGGGGGAGGAGGGAATGAAGAGGGTGCTAAGCCCCTGCCAAGGGGACTGCTGTGGAGCCTGGAGGTTTGGGTCGGGAACAGGATGGAAATCGCTTCCCTCCCGCCACTCCAGAGTTTAGCTGAGGGGTGCAGAGGCTTCCTCGTGCCAGCACTGTGTGAGGCTTTGGCACATGCAGGGCTCGGCTCCTTCTGGCCAGCACCCCAGGCTGCAGGATCTTGGGCTTTCCCGGGGCACCGGCTTAGCAGAGTTAATTTTTAGTTAACTTCTCATCAGGTATGTCACTTCAACTCCATTAATTTTAATGAGAAGAATTTAGCACAGTCTTTATAAACTAAAACAGCTAACTGCAATAGGTTTGATATTAATAGGTCCTCTATACCTTCCTAATTGTGTTCTTTTAAAAGGCCTACACAGGCTTAATGGAAAATGATTTGTAGTTTTAGTGAGTTATGTATATCAAGATAGGATTTGGCCACCGCAGAATGAGGAAAATCTTTATTGCAAAATGTGAGAAACTGCTAAACATAATGAACCTCCTAAGACTATTGCTCCAATCAGTACATTTAATAAATAGCAAAACACCGCATATACTAATAATTTACCAACTTATAACCAATGTTTTCAATTAATTTAAAGAAAACATGTAAAATTCACTATACCATTGATAGAAGACTGCATACGTGATGACACATTGCAACAACGGATTAGCTGTGACACTACAGTGTACAATTTTCCCAGTTCAGCATACTGATATTTGATTGGAGGGCCTGGGCCTTCATCCAGAGCCACAAGCATGAACGTTGCAGGTACGCTTAGTTTCAGAAGTTGTGTCTTTTCTGCTACACCTTCAGAGGGGACAAAAAAATTACACCTCATGGATAGTATTGACAACAATATGTTATTACAAGCTTAACTCTTACTGTTCTTATGTAGTTGGATTTTTTGGAAAAAATTCTGAAGAATTTGAAAAAGTCATTTTCCACTGCTGGTTTTTATTCATGCTCTCAGTTATACATTCCTTCCAGGAGGGAGATGGGGGCACGGGGAAGAAGCTGGACTGGATTCTTATTAGAGTTTAGCTGAAAACTGCATATATCAGCAGAATTGTGAACAAAAACATTTCCACAATGGTGCTCATTAGTGCTCACATAACTAGAGATCAGTCGCTAAGAACATAATGCTCCAATAAGTCTGTTAGTCTATAAGGTGCCACAGGTCTCTTTGCCACTAAGAACATGAGAACGGTCATACTGCATCAGATCAATGGCCCATCCAGCCCAGTATCCTGTCTTCCGATAGAGGCCAATGCCACATGCTTCAAAGGGACTGAATAGAATAGGGTGATTATCAAGTGATCCATTCCCATTGTCCAGTCCCAGCATCTGGCTGTCAGAGGCTCAGGGACACCCAGAGCACGGGGTTGCATCCCTATCTTGGCTAATAGCCACTGATGGACATATCTTACATTAACTTATTCAAATTTTTTAAAAATATTTTTGGCCTTCACAACATCCCCTGGCAATGAGTTCCACTGGTTGACTGTGTATCATGAGTCTCAACTGTCTCCAATACTTTGCAGGAAGAAAGGTAAAGCCCACTTGTATCAGACTGGGAGAGAGTCAGAATCCAAAGTGATTAAGTTGTAGATCATTACTGCAGCAAAAACATGCCTTAGAGTACCTTTATGCTTCATGATAACCTATATAACTATCAGTCATTCAAAATGCTGACCACAAAAAACTGACATTTTAAATTAAAAAGATTTATCGAGTTGTGGACAAGCTTAATTAATCAAATCACAGTAAACAACTAAAAATCTCACCAACAGCTAAACTGTGCTGACTGACTGAAGCACAAAACAGGGAAGCACTCAAGCCTACCAGAAAGCAGCATGTCAAGAATGATAGTGAATAGCACCATACTGCATCAACACCAGTCATTAGAAAATGATTAAACTTACATTATTTAATGAGTAGACAGCCACCACGTATTCAGTAGAGTAAAAATAAAGAGCCACTGTAAGCAAATATTGCCCCCAAAATCAATATTAAGATTAAAAATAAACAAGCCTTGCAGTCTTGGGAAACAGAAGATTAAGTCCAATTCTTAAGGTTTCCTCTCTGAATTGGTTACATGATGTAGTTAGAGAACCCCTCCAAGTAACTGATTTGCTCAGCTGATCTTTGCCAGAGCATAACTGCTTATCTCATTATAACAAGTCCACAGCAACATGATTAGAGTAACAAACTGTGCGACTCATCATCATAATGCTTAGTTTTTATATAAACACTTTACAATGTCTAAACACTGTACAAACTTTAATTAACCTCCCTCCCTGAACCCCCTGAAGTTATGTACTAAAGTTTTTAATGTAATTTAAAATTGTGATATGTTGTTCAGCACCTGGAGCAATTTGGCAGGGGGCTATTTGTAAAAACAATATTACTATCACCATTTTAGGATAGAGGAATCAGTGGTTAACTGACTTACTCAAGGTTAGCAAGTCTTCTGCTGACCTAGTATTAGAAGTTTATAGTCCCAATCTTTGGCTACTAGACCACACTGATAACGTACAGTCTAGTGAGACTTTGGGCAAACCATTTAGCCTCTCTATGCCTCACCTTACTTATTGTAAAATGGGACATTATTTCACAAAAGTGTTGTGAAGTTTCATACACCCATTGTCAGAAATGTTTTGAAATACTCAGTTGGAAGTGCTATATAAGTACCTAATATTCTTAAAAGTATTAACACCCCCACAAGTACAATATGGCCTGCAATTTCTTATTGATCCTGGTCATCTCATTACTTGAGTCAGCATGGTTAGTTTCCTATATGTAAAAACAGAGTGCCTTACAGCAACACCATTAAGCATATTTCATAAACTACTTACCTAGGTTGGCATACATCACAAACAGATTGAAATACTGTTGCAAATGGCGCCCATGCTCAGACACTTCCCTTCTAAGAAGGTTTAGTACTGCTCTCAGCAAGTGATCACTCAAACTTAAGTTATCATAGGCCTGCAAAACAAAAAAGTTCTAACATTAATGGCAGTTCCTGAACAGTTTCCATTCAGTAAATCCATACATGGGAGCTCAATACCTGATAACACGGTCAGCCTATTTAGGTGTCATTTTTCATGCAGCGAACTAGTATAAGGTGAAGCCCTTTTAAAGTGGAATAGTTAAAAAACAGGTTTATGAAATTCTAAGACAGCCTCAACTACTGGGTCCAAAGTGAGAGAAATAAGAACGCTTCACAGTACTCGACAAAAGAAAAATATTCACCGTTTTCCAATTAAGATGCAGTACATATACTGGGAAAGACAACCAAGTGCCCAAATTACAGTTAATTTTTTTAAATCAAAAAACGTATAATTAAAAGAAAAACCCATTTACAACTAGTGAGGAAGGAGAATGGGCAAGCGATATTCTACTATAAACATAGACTTAAGGGAAAAAATTGCTTGCATGTATTTTGATCCTCTCTGGAAGTTAAGAACTTAAGATAGATCTGAACTATCAGAGAATAAATTCGGATATGTATTTAAAATAAATGACCTGTATATTAATTAGAATGTGACCAATCATCATAGATAATGCAATAAAAATAAGCGCTGTTCCTTAGCAAGAGTAAACAGCCTCCAATAAAGTAAAGAATTAAAGGATTTCCCTGTTAATTCTCTGGGGAAAAAATTAAGAGTTCACAATTTTAATATGAAGTAAAAGTTCATATACCAACACACAGAAAAACCTCTCTCTCCAGATTTAGCACTGGTACTCATCACTATACTACCTGAGCACGTCACAGGATCATAGCTGGCATAGTGAGGTACCCTTGTGAACTTTATTAAGTCTTTGGCTCTTCTCCCTTTCTCTGGTTATGGGAAGCACTATTTGAGTGTGGGTCCCGTCCCCCCCAAATTTTACTGAGGATTTTTTTTGGGGGGAGGGGGAGGATAGGGTGAACAGAGTTTGATTGTGGCAGAAAAGGTTTATCAAAGGATTTGCAGCTTTCCCTACATGTAGTCACACTATTGATTAGACCCATCTACTGTCTAAGTTTGTTCACTGGCTTGGTCACCTCAACCACCAATGGTTTAACTCCAGCTCTGATATGCTTCCTTCTAGGCTTTGTGATTTGCAATGTCCAAGAGTGTATCTGTCTTGGCAGGTCAGAAATGGGTGATATGGTCTCTAATGTAGCTGAGATATGATTCCTTAGTGGCATTCACAATCGGGACCAAGGACTTGAATTGGCATGAGAAGGAGAAGGAGCCAGTGGAGGGAGTAAAGTACAGGAGTGCTGTACTTATGGCAATCTATCCCATGGAGGAGAGGGCAACTACATTCTGTGCAAATTGAAGCCTTTGAATTGTTTACACAGTCAGCTTCTGACACAGTGAATAATTCAACCTGGAGATGACAAATCTCTGCATCAATGTGGCCACATCCTCATCTGGAAGGAAAAGGTGAATTTTCCTAGAAAGCTGCAGGTGGAACATGGTGTTTATCAGTGATGTAACCTGCTCATGCAGGCTCAATGATGAGCTAAAAAGGACCCCAAAGCTTCTTACCCCTTTAATGAATTGTGTGTGCGTGTGAACACAAAATTAGATATTTTTCATTGTTGTATGCAGTACTGTAACTGTGTTGGTCCCAGGATATTAAAGAGACAAGGTGGGCAAGGTAATAGTTTTGATTAGACCAACTTCTGCTGGTGAGAGACAAGATTTCGAGCTGCACTGAGCTCTTCCTCAGGTACGTGAGAGAGACAAGCTTTCAATCTACCCGAGAAAGAGCTCTATGAAAGAGCTCAAAAGCTTGCCTCTCTCACCAACAGAAGTTGGTCAGTAAAACATATTATCTCACCCACCTTGCCGAATACACAAAATTAAAAAGATGGTGGAAACAGTTGGTCATTTAATCCAGAAGATAGGCCTTTGTTCTATAGTACTGAAAGGCCCAACCTTGCTTCATTGCAAAGAACTGCCAATAGTAAGTCCTCAGAATTTGTGGTTCTTTCTGTATCATGACAAAAGATCAAGCCTCAAGATCATTCAGGGCAGTTCTGGAATGTTCTAGGGCACTAGTCTTCATATAGATTGGTTCAAACAGTTCCCATCCACCACCTTCTTGATTCATTTTCCTATAAAGGTGAATTGCAAGATTGGGTGATAGCTGGATGAATATTTAGCCTTTATAGATCATGTTATACATCTTCAAGTCACTTCACAAACACTATCAATCCTCAGTGTCTCTCTCTGTCAAGAATTATAGGTTAAGTGGTACCCATATTTTGAAGATAGGAAACTGAAGCAAGAGAAAAATGACTTGTCCAAAATCTGAGTGGGTGGCCAAGCCTCAAGTTTCAGACTCCCTATTCTGAGCTCAAACTACTGGAAAACACTGTCTTCTGCCTCCTTCTATGACTTCAGTGTCAAGTGATGGCTTCCCTAAGCAGCAGTTGTACCTCAGCATATTTCATAAAATCAGCTCTGTACCCTACACTAAGGAATTAATAAATCAATCCAACCAGTTACTAACTCCATGTTGACTTTTGCTAGCCATTATCAGCTAGGATATCCACCCACAAGCAGTGGACTTAAATCCATAATGGATTCTCCAGACGTCGTGAGGTATGACTCTACCAAATAAATGCAGTGGATGTACTCATGCCTTCTCACTTGGACAACTGTGTGTCTACACTGAGACAAACTGAACAATGAAACTTCTTGAGACACCAATTAATTAGACTCTTCACCTGAAGAACAGCTCCAATCAGTAATGGCAAACCATTTATATTTGCATTGATTACAGCTTTGTGAAATGTTCCCTAGACTCTATTGAGTGTTCCTCTGATCATAACTTCATCGTTCACTCTGCTTGTGACTCATGGTCAGAACAGGTAAGAAAAAAGACCCAAAGCTGACGCAGCACAGTCAGCACTTCTAAAAAGTGCTATATTGTAGCAGGCCATGACCACCTCCCACCCCCAAAAAACCTCTCCTCACAATCCAGATGTGGCTCCGACCACCTGTTAGAAATAAACCCTGATATGTGGAGCCAAGAGTGACTGTGGTGGCTACTAATCTAATTTTTCAATTGAATGAGGCATAAAAAGAATGCACAAGTGTGTCCAGAATGTCTTTTAGTTATTGATACATTACCAGTCACTGTAGTATCTAATTGGAGACTTGCAGCGACTTGAAACATTATATAACATTGATGAGACTAATATTGATATACTGCATCCAGTTGTGGGGTCCACATTTTAAAAAGGATGTTGAAAAATGGGAGAAAATGCCTTAAGCTAAACAACTTGAGTCCTTTGTCTTTCAGTGTATCTAAAGAAGAACGAGGGTTGACTTGATTACAGTGTATAAATACCTTCACAGGGAGAAAATATGGAGTACTGAACAGGCTCTTAAATCTAGTGGAGAAAGATATAACAAAAAACAAGGTCTGGAAGCTGAAGCCAGATAAAAATTAGTGCCTAATTTTTAAAATTTAATTTACCAGTGAGGGTAGATAGTCATCAGCCATTGCAACAAACCACCAAAGGAAGTGTTGTCATCTCTTGGTAACTTCAAATCAAGACTGGATGTCTTTTTGGAAGGTATGTTTTAGCCAAACACAAATTATGCTTTAGTCAAACAAGTTATTGGGCTCAATACAAGGATATATGGGTAAAATGTAACAGCCTGTGATATACAGGAAGTCAGATTAGATCATCTAATGGTCCCTTCTGGCCTTAAATGTCAAAAATCTTGCTCCATAATCACATCATCAAACCCAAGAGCTAGGTTTCAAAATCTCTTTGACTGAGATGACGACATCCATTGTTCTAGTCAGACAAAAGAATAACTCTTGAAGCATACTGGCATTAGGTGGAGCACAGTCAAAAGAGATCTAAGTGAGTCTTTCCAATTCTCCTTTAAATAGATTCTGAACATGAGTAAGACAGATTCCTGAGAGAAAGCCACACAAAAGTCATTAGATGTCTCCTTCACTGAAGACCTTATGACCAAAAGCCTGCAGACAACAGGTAAAATAAACGTCAAAGACGACAGAATAAAGTACCTTAAGTTCCCAGTGAAATAGTGGCCCAGTGGCCATTGCTAGCCTGGAAAAAGAGACTTTAAAATTTGTCCATACTTTTGGTTAAGGAAATTAGTCAAGTAAACGTAAATAAAGGTTCCGAAACCCCAGACGGTCTTGGAATAAAACATACACACGGTGAGACAGATTGACACTTAGGTTCCAATCCTGCAAACACTTGTGAATAGTCCCAGTGAATTTAATGGAATGACTCGTGCTTAAAATTACATACATGGTAAGTGCTGCAGGACTGGGGACTTAAATAAGCACTACAGCAATCATAATGGTTCAGGTGCTTTGGTACCTCATATGGCATAAATGATGAGACAGAATGAGATGTCCCTACAAGCTAACCTCTGGTAGACATCTAGGTTAGAGGACATCTTTCCTCAACAGAGTCTGAATTGCTTGATATTAAACTGATAGAAATCTGCCCTAAAAAAACCCATCAAGGTATTTAGCAGATTCGCAAACTTCCAGCTAAAAAGACAACTAAATTAGTCTTAGTGTATCAGTTATTATTATCTGTAGAACTGTAGCATGTATGGGCCATAGTCATGTACCAGGACCCGATTGTACTAGGCACTGTACAAACAGATAGATTACAAACTCTTCAAGGCAAGGACTAAGCAAATCTCAGTAGACCACAGTGCATAGTCATAAAGGAATGTGGAGAGATGCATTTACTAGGTCCACAGAAGTGAAAAAGTCCCCTTAGAGATATTACCACTAAATCTAGAGTCTCCATCTGGAATCTCATTTTCTTCATCCATTAAGCTGTTTGACATCTAGAATGGCTGACCCTGCTCGCTTCTGGACAATGAAGAAAATGGAGCATAATCCTAAGAATTTTTTTCTAGGGGAACAGTTTCTATTGATCCTATGTCCAGGAGATGAAGAAGTTACTCACATTATGCAGTAATGATGGTTCTTTGAAGTGTCCCCCCCAACAGGTGCTCCATTGTAGGTGTGTCTGTGTCCCTGAGCAGCTGATCAGAGAACTTTGGTAGCAGTGTCTGTTCACCCAGGACATGCGCTGCTCCCCACCTGCCATGGGGCTAGTTAATATGCATAGGTGAACCCTACCCTCAGTTCCTTCTCTACCCATAGAGTCTAATCAACTACTAGAACACCGAAGTAGATGGGAGGAGGATGGGTCGTGGAGTACCCAGAGAGACATGCATCTCGTAGAACCATCATTACTGCACAAGGTGAGTAACTTCGACTTTGAGTAGTGTCCCTATGAGTACCCCACTTTAAGTGACTCCTGAGCAGTACCCACCACTAGAGGCTGGAACTTTGCAGTTGAGTTTGATATCGATGATAGTGCTGTGGGGCACCAAATTTGGTGTCTGGATCCGAATACTCCAGGATGGCACAATGTTTTTCCAAGGTGTGTGCAGATGCCTATGTAGCTACTCTGCAGATTTCTGATATAGGGATAAAGCGACGGACAAGGAGACTGACCTGGTAGAGTACATGCATACTGAAGATATGTTGTTACATTACACAACTGTAACAGAATTTCACACAGCTTGAGACTCAAGAGTGTCCTTGAGCTGAAATCGCTGAACCTTTTGACTTATCTGTAATGGAGAGGAAGAGTCAGATTTTCTGAAAACTCTTGTCCTGTACAAATAGAAAGCCAAGGCTTTCCTCACATTGAGCGTATGGAAAATGGATTCCTAGTATCCTGAAGAGGTTTGGAATAAAAGGCTGGAAGCTGAATAAGCTGTTTCATGTGAAATGCAGGAGTCATCTTGGGAGTGAACTCTGCATGTGGTCTGAGCATGACTGTCAGGGAAGAACACAGTGAAAGGGGCACGTGCCATCAGAGCCGTTATCTCCCCTATCCTTGCAGAGTTGATGGCGATCAGAAACGCCGTCTTCATGGAAAGGTGAGTCAATGAACAAATGGCAATAGGTTCAAATGGTAATCTAGTCAGTCCTTCTAGCACTAGGTTGAGATCCCGTTGGAGGGCTGGGAAGTCTGGGTTGTGGAAAGAGGTTTGCCTTTGAGAAACCTCTTCATAGTCAGATGGGAGAAGATTGAGTATTCTTCTGCCTGCTGGTGGAAAGTTGCAATTGCTACTTGATGAACCTTTTGCAAACTAACAGAGTCCAGATTTCTTGAGAGTCCACAGGTAGTCCAGAACTACCGGTAAGGTGGCTGTAGTAGGAGTCACACCTTTGGGCTGGCATCAGATCAGAAATCTCTTCCATTTTTGTAGATAGGTACAATGAGCAGCTCCTTTCCTCCTGTGCCTCCTCAGAGGAAGATGTGTTTATGTGCTGGACCCATGAAGGAGCCATGCTTTGAGCTGCAGAATCCGCAGGTTAGAATGGAGAATCTGTCTCCTGTTCTGTGATAGGAGGTAAGGTATGATTGAAATGTGGCAGTAAGCATCTTGGAGGTCGAGGGCCAAGAACCAATCTCCTTTTTTTAACGTTAGAATGATCTTTGATAACGTGACCATCCTGAACTTCTGAGCCTTGATAAATTTGTTGAGGGCTTGGAGGTCCAATATGGGTCTCCAACCCCCTTTTTTCTTCAGTATCAAGTAGTAACAAGAATAGAAACCTCCACCCCTTAGATGTATGGGCACTGGCTCATTGAAGAGGGACAGTGAAGGGTGTTTGGAAGGAGGAAAGGAGGAAGAAATGGATCAAGTATACATCCCAAATGATCTCCAGCACCCATTTGTCGGAGGTTATTCATTCCCAGGTGCTGCAGAATGGAGGGAGATGGTTCCCTAAGGGATGGAATTTTCCAGAGTGATGCAGCAGTTAGAAGAGTGTTCTATAAACACCTCAACCAACCCGTCAAAACTGTCTTTTCAAGGTAGAGGGTTGAGAGGAAGTTTGCTGAGATCCTGATGTTTTCTGTCTAGGGAACCTGGTCTTCTTCCTTTTGGGTTCATATGATCTCTGTGAATATTGAGATGAATATTGTGATGAATGGAGAACTACATTTTCTTTTGTATCCAGGAGTACAGATCCTGAGGGATCAAAGGGTGGCCCTGGAATCTTTTAATGTGTGAAGGGAGGCATGGGTCATCTCTGTAAATATTTTTGTCCCATCAAAGGGATGGGACTCCACAGTCAATTGGACCTCCTTTGGGAAGCCAGACAGATGAAGCCACGAAGACTGTCTCACTACAATAGCAGTAGAGATGAAACTAAGCTTGGCATAGTTTTGACAGTCATATTTAGCCAACAAGGTATGACAATTCGCTACTAGGAACTGGAGGGTGGCCAAGGAGTTCCTGCAAAAAAGGTCAAGGCGCTTCCAGTTACCGTCATAAAGGGTTGACTTAAACTGGTGTTGGCGGCCCTTAGAAATAACTGCATCCACAATATTAGAATTGGGAGGTGGGTGTGAAAACAAATTCCTGCGTCTTTCGCTGGCACATAATATTTCTTGCACGCCCACTTGCAAGTTGGTGGGACAGATGCAGGAGTCTGCCATATTATCTTGGTGGGGTCCAGTAGAGTCTCATTAATAGGGAGGGCCACTCTGGAAGAGGTGGAGGAATGTAAAATGTCCACCAGCTTCTGGTGCAACTCAGTCACCCCTTGCAGAGGTATTTGTAGTGCTCCTGCCACCCTCTGTGCCAAGTCTTGGAATAGTTTAAAGTTATCAGCCATAGATGGCTAAGGGGGCATCACTGTCTCACATCAGATGACAACAACGAGAAGTGGGCTTGAGAAGTGATTTCCTCCACAACTTGGGCCTCCAGTTCCTCCCTTGCCTGCTCAGGGGGTTCAGAGGCCCTTGAGGCAGCAGCTGAAGGAGGGTACTTCCTTGGCTACTGGTAGGCCACTGTAGAGATGGAGGCCTGTTACCTTTGGGCCTGCCAAGGATCCCAGTACAGTTACTTTGATGGGAAGGTGCCCAGTGGTTGATACCACAGCTACCTCTCTCACCCACTTGTCTGCGGTCAATCAAGGCCATTCTCTGAGAAGTGGGAAATTCTGCCAGCTAGATTCAGGTCTGGGTGGAGGCACGTTTGTTCTCATAGTGGACTCAGAATGGGTGGATCCACTTCTGGATCTTCCACCTTCATCCAGGGTTTCTGCCCTGATATACCCATTGTCTTTCATTTGATTCCTTTGTGAGGAGGATGTACAAAAGCAGCATTTTTGTCTGTTGCTGGGTTTTGTTGTCCCTCAGACTACTGGGTTGGGAGGGGCGAAAGTGTTTTGGTTTGGCTATGGCTTCTGACACTAGTTTTTCCCAAAAAGGAGAGAGCCTGGGAATTTAGATGAGCATACAATTTGTTTAGAGTGAGCATCAACCTTCCAGGGACAAAGCCAGATATGACATAGATTCATAGATATTTAGGTCAGAAGGGACCATTATGATCATCTAGTCTGACCTCCTGCACAATGCAGGCCACAGAATTTCACCCACCACTCCTAAAAAAGACCTCACACCTATATCTGTGCTATTGAAGTCCTCAAATTGTAGTTTGAAGACCTCAAGGAGCAGAGAATCCTCCAGCAAGTGACCCGTGCCCCATGCTACAGAGGAAGGCGAAAAACCTCCAGGGCCTTCCAATCTGCCCTGGAGGAAAATTCCTTCCCGACCCCAAATATGGCGATCAGCTAAACCCTGAGCATATGGGCAAGATTCATCAGCCAGATACTACAGAAAATTCTTTCCCGGGTAACTTGGATCTTACCCCATCTAAAAACCCATCACAGGCCATTGGGCCTATTTACCATGAATATTTAATTACCAAAACCATGTTATCCCATCATACCATCTCCTCCATAAACTTATCGAGTTTAATCTTAAAGCAAGATAGATCTTTTGCCCCCACTACTTCCCTCGGAAGGCTATTCCAAAACTTCACTCCTCTGATGGTTAGAAACCTTCGTCTAATTTCTAATCTAAATTTCCTAGTGGCCAGTTTATATCCATTTGTTCTTGTGTCCACATTGGTATTGAGTTTAAATAATTCCTCTCCCTCTCTGGTATTTATCCCTCTGATATATTTATAGAGAGCAATCATATCTCCCCTCAACCTTCTTTTAGTTAGGCTAAACAAGCCAAGCTCCCTGAGTCTCCTTTCATAAGACAAGTTTTCCATTCCTCGGATCATCCTAGTAGCCCTTCTCTGTACCTGTTCCAGTTTGAATTCATCCTTCTTAAACATGGGAGACCAGAACTGCACACAGTATTCCAGGTGAGGTCTCACCAGTGCCTTATATAACGGTACTAAAACCTCCTTATCCCTACTGGAAATACCTCTCCTGATGCATCCCAAGACGACATTAGCTTTTTTCACAGCCATATCACATTGGCAGCTCATAGTCAACCTATGATCAACCAATACTCCAAGGTCCTTTTCCTCCTCCGTTACTTCTAGTTGATGCGTCCCTAGCTTATAACTAAAATTCTTGTTATTAATCCCTAAATGCATGACCTTACACTTCTCACTATTAAATTTCATCCTATTCCTATTACTCCAGTTTACAAGGTCATCCAGATCCTCCTGTAGGGTATCCCTGTCCTTCTCTAAATTAGCAATACATCCGGCTGCTGAGGTGGATACTATGGCCCTGACTGAAAATCTCATTGTATCCATTGAGGCACTTGCCACGAAGGCTGTTGCTAGTGAAAATTTTCTTACATGTAGACCAAAAGTCAGGATGGTGTCTGTCTTTCGTGGCCTTAAGGTCAACCAACTAAAACATTGTGGCTCTTGGAAAGCATGTAGCCGCTAGGATGCTCTAAGGGTGGCTGATGAAGCCCCTTCTGCAGGTGGCTTTCACCTTTCTATTAGCTGGATTTTTGGTAAAGAAATCTCATTCAGATGAAATTACCATATCTTTGCGAGAGATGCCACTGCAGCATCAATCTTTGGTATATCTGTAACATTTTTTGGCTATTGCAACTTGTAATACCTAAGTACATGCCTGCTTATGCTTTTACCCTTATCAGGGGTTTTCCACTCCTCTCTGATCACATCATCCAAAAATGGGTGAGATGGGACTAGTGTCTCAGGTGAGGATTTAGAAGGCAGGTTATTTACTTTTAGGCTTGTCCCTCTGCCTGCTCAGTAAGCACTACCACCTTTCTGTAGCTAGCTTTATGCAGTGCCTTGAGCCCTCTGGATACGTCTCCCGCAGTGTCCTCCCCTGCGGAGTCCCACTCCCTCTGCCAAGGGGATGGGATTTCATTGCTGGAGTTCCCCAATTCAAACTGGGAAGAAGAGGAACAGAGAACTTACACTGCATTTTAGGTCTAGGGGGAGTGGAAATCTGTAAATCCTTAAGGGTTTTTTCCGTCCGGTCCTGTTCTTCCCCAGGATTTACCAGGGCCGCCCAGAGGATTCAGGGGGCCTGGGGTCTTCAGCGGCGGGGGTCCTTCCGCTCCGGGTCTTCGGGGCACTTCACCGAAGACATGGTGCAGAGGTACCCCCGCCGCCGAACTTTGCTGCCAAAGACCCGGAGCGGAAGAAGCAGCGGCGGGGCCTTCACTCCGGGTGAGTTTGGCGGCACTGAAGGACTCGCTGCTGAAGTGCCGCCGAAAATTCTCCGGGGGCCCCTGAAAACTCTCGGGGGGGGGGCCTCGGGCAAATTGTCCCCCCCTCTGGGCGGCCCTGGGATTTACCCCCTGGCTTGGCCAGATAAACTTCTCCTCAACCTTGGAATCTTTCCCTCTCTGTGCTGCCAAATCAGGATTTTTTATGCTGGAATTGCAACTTCTTGGGGCAGAAGGACCTAACATGCCTGTCCGATTCAGAGTCCCGTGCCCTAGCAGTGCAAAGGTTGGTTGGTTGAGAAAAAACAGGGCATAACTGACCCTCCAAAGAGCCTGCAAAAGCTGTCTCACAAATAGCATATCGCTTGGATTTAGCTCAGTAGCTCTGCCATGCCGGGACACTGGGCACCGAGGGGCACTATAGTGCTGGCTCTGGGTGATTGAGACCATCTCACTGCTAAATAGCAGATCTAGGAAAGGGAGAGATAGAAACCCTGTTCCCTAATACATGAAAAAAACAGATACAATAATAAGTTAACAAAGAAAAGTCAGGAGCAAAGTGAACCACCACGTGACTGCTGAAGTGGAGGGAGACGATCTGGCAGTACACAGGCAGCCAGAGAAGCAGGTATGGCTAGCACAGGCTGTGCTACAGCTTTGAAATACCTCCAGAAACTGCAGACAGGAGGGGAACAGCCCGTATCTATCTGAATTGTGGGAGACACTGGGCTACAGAAAAGAGCCTACTATTTGCAACTCCCTATTTCACATAACAGAAGCCTGTGCTTTTGATTCTGAAGGTCCTGGCTTCAGACTCCAGCTGACATCCCACAGTGGAGGGGTCATATATAGCAGTTCTCAAAACTAAGAGCAGGAGACCACTAAGTGAGGAACTGTAAGAGGTTCTGGAGAACTGCACTCGGTAGCAGAATTCAGAATCAGAGGACATTCCCACATTATGTTTGTGTTTGTGACACAAATACAAACAAGGACACACAAAATGTGTCTGCACTGATTTCCAGAAAGATCTACAACCACTACCTCCACCTTCCTCACCCCCACACCTTTTTTTTTTTTTAATCAAATCTGCTTTCTGCAAAGGTAGACAACAGAATGGTTGAAACAGCTGGGCTGCTAAGGAAGAGGGGAGGGTAGTAGGCTCAAAAATCCCAGCAGCCGATCCATCTATTTACATTACAAAGGAACTTGGAGCTGCCCCATTTTTCAGACTAGATACACTTGAACAGAAAAAATGACTGTGGGACCAGGGGATAGTGCATCATTATTTATTACAACAGTGCAATAAATAATGCAGATGCAGAAGTTTTCATTCAGCTTTTAATATAAAAACAGCTGCTGGGTCTAAGTGCATAGCTGATACATCAAATCCACCTGTGGAGACTATAAAAGGAGACCAAACAAGGATTATATAGCAAAATTTGAGCTGCCAAATGAAGTAAAACTATCAGTGATTGAAACATGCCCAGCTTCATCTTCATCATCACAGATGCTGTATTGCTAGATTTTACACCATTTACCACTTTCTGAAGAATACAAATTGAAAATTAATAAAGCCTACTGAAGGTTTGTTTCTGGAATTTTAACAACTACAACATTGCAACAGTTTTACGCATCCAGACTGACCAGATTAAAAAAACATAGTAAACTTTTTTTTTCTTTTGAACTATATTGAAATCATGATTTTTGGTGCCTCTAGTGTTGCAGGAGTGTGAATGAAAAACCTGAAGCTCACCTCCATTAAAACCAAATGATTTGTAAGAAATTATAAACAAATATTTGTTTATAAACAATTGTCCAAAGTTTGCAGCTTTGATGCTGCCACTTGTTCCAAATGAGCATTTAAGTAAGTTGCAAAACAAATAAGTAGATGTTTAGACTGAAAACTGTTGTAAATACCTGACTAGACGGTCCAGGAGAGGCAAAAGGTGAAGGACATGGTCCGTCTTGCAATGAAAAATGTGCAATAAATACTATAAGCTTTGCAAATGCACCCCTCACTTCAGCACTAGGGCATTCCAAAAGATACTCAGAAAAGCGGTTTGAAACATTAAAAAGGACGTTGTGTGCAAACCAAAAGCGTACATTCTTGCTGTGACGAAGGAGGATGCATAACGCATCATACCTGAAACAGAGAAGATACATTACAACTGTGATATTAACATCGACATTAAAATAACAATAACTTTAACAGATATTTACAAGATGCAACCCTCATTTTCTATAGCATAAATGTCTTCCATTTGCTGTCTTAACCACCCATTCCTTTAGAAATTGAGGAAAAAGCAGATTTCTGTACAAACATAGGTCTTTTTGATCATCTGTCACATCTCCACAGAAAATGTGATTACTTATCCTGACTAGAGCTGTCTTAACTGTTTTGTTCACTAAACAGTAAAAAGGACCATACTGTGGTTTTCTTTCATACAAATTATTTCAAATGAAAGTACTGAAATTAGAATTAAATATTAAGCCAGAAGGTTTTCATTTCCATCTCCAACATATGCCAAAAAGCAATACGTACCCCAACTTCATCAAATTTGCACTCTAATGTAGGCTCCCAAGCTGAGAGTCATTGCAGACTCAATTCCTCTGTGGATCAGGCACGGGGGGAGGGGGGGCATAACTGATCAATGGATTACACAAGCACCAGGTGGGTCAAGACAAATATGAAATGTGTATTTTGGTGATTCACACCATAATTTACAGTTTATCGTAGTTTCTAAGTACAAAACCTGCTTTAAAAAGGTCTTCTGATTGTGGGAATCACATGCAGTTGTACTACCCCCACACACAGATCAGCAGTAGGTTATGAAATGTTTTGATCATCAGATTCCTAGCTTAGACCCTTCCTACTTGAGCTACAGGCGTAAACGCTCGCTCCTTTCTAGACCAATCACTGGAGGAGGGTTTAACACCTTCCCAGCGTGTTATACAACTATTTACGAGTCAGCAATTGAGTACTGCTGATTCTGTTCCCAGCTCTGGAAGAAGTGTGGGGTTTATGGTGGTTAGAGATTGACTAAACCAGTATGGGTTAGCCTTTTTGAAAGACAGTATGGTACAGAGCCTAAGACAGGTTTCTCATGTTTCAGACCTGGGCTCTTTGTTTAGGCAGTGAAGTTGCATAAACTCTCAGCTAATGTATTTTTAAAATGGGGGTGATATGTGTGTGTGTCCCAGAGTATCAGATTTCTTGCAAAAGGGTAACAAAGAAAACAGACAATCCAGCGGAAAACTGCCAAACGTGGTGATTGTAAACTCTTGCAATTCTTCGCACCACATCATTTTTTATCAAACCACCATGAGACATTCAAACAGCACTCAGAGATTATATTCTATGTTTTGGGTTGTGCCATTGCAATGGAGATTTTTAAAGAAAGTACTGTTAAACATGAATTCTGTAACACAACCGTTACTATAGTATAGCTTATTCCTGCACAATCATCATATACATCAAAAGGAGGCTAGCCCTCACTTCAATTTAGAGCTCAATATCTCCCCTGTACTTCCCCATCCAGATTTAGCTCTCATCTCCACATACACATTTGAAATAGACATGGAATGAATACCTCAAACAGCTTTAACCCTATTTTTACACAACCTGAATTTCTTAAAGGAAACCAAACTGTCAAAATGGTACAGTCATTGTTAAAGACAAATATACCAATCACTGGCAGGGCCACGGACTATTTTCTTTGTGTGAAATCCTGTGGTGAACAGAAATCTAGCAGCTAGCTGAATACTGATCATAGTTATTTCTTCTGCTTCAGGCAACAGGTGATCTTGTCCTAAAGAAGTGTAGACAAAATAAAAAACAAATAATTTTACCTACAATTGGCAAAAAGACTAACTAACCTTCTTGTTTGGTAGCATAAACCTGGTCAAAACAGAATCTAACATAACGTCCAGAACCTCTCATTACTGATTAAGGCCTAATCTTTCAAAAGTGAACAGTAATTATGGGTTAACTTGAGATACCTGAAAGAGGCACAATTTTCAGAAAGTGCTCAGGTTCCACTCTGAAAAACATAAGCCGCTTTCAGGTAAATCTGTGTGCCCAACTTGAGATATTAGTCACTTCTGAAAAATTAGATCTAACCTTGAAAATTTGGTTAGATAACAGCTGACTGATGGAGTTAATCAACCAAAGCAGCTGCTGCTAATTACTTTTGCCTTTAGTAACATACTCAAACAAAAAGTAAGAAACTTCAACGAACAAGTAAGACTTCAAGAAACGATGGCAGGAAAAAAATGTCAACAGTATTATAGAAATTTAATACATCTGGTATCCATAAGAATTATTTTAGTGATTTTTGAAACACAGTTTAACATAATAGATAAAAAATAAGGTAATAAATCCTTTTTAAAATGAAAATCAGAAAAATTATTCTAATGGTGCAGGTAACCTTAAAGGAAAGCAGTACCCATTAGGAAAAAAAAATGTTCAAAACGAAATGCAATATATTAACTTTTGATAGGACTCAAGAATTCTGAACAATGATCATAAAATCTTTCCTGGAACAGAGACTAATTTTCTATAAGAACAATAGATAATAAACTTTCAAATACTAACCTGGAGGAGGATTTAAGTAGACACTGTTACAAGTAAGCAATTTCTTTATAAACTGGAAATATTCTAGACTGTACTGCATACGGTTATGCATGAATTGCACATTCTGTTTCCGTACACTTCGCTCAATGGCTGATGGCATTTTAATCTGGTGGGGTTTAGTGGTCATAGCTAGTTCTGAAATATATTTTATTAGTTCATTGTCTTTATCCATTGTGTCCATACGTTCATAAAAAAGAATGTAAGCATTCCACCACCTCTTCTGGCGTCTGTAGGACATGCGCTTCATCATATGATCAAACACCTCCCCCATGTACTCTCCACCAAAACACTGATTTTTCATTTCTTCATCATCATCCATTTTACACTCTGTTACATCTCCATCATCAAATTTATACCATCGATTTTTCTCACCATCTCCACCATTTCTCTGGATAATGTAAGAGTAATAATGTCCACCACTGGCCTGACCACTGTGTACTAATACACCAACTAGCCTGTATTTAGTGCTCCCAGAGTGCTCATTTTCCGGCTGTTCATTTTGTATCAACTGATTTTCAGGATTTACATCATCTCCTTCCAATTTAGCTACACCTGCCACTGTATAAGGCTCCATGTCCAGCTCCCGTGGAAATTCAAAATAATCATTGAACTTGATTGCACATTCCCTTTCCCAGTCATAGTCAAATCGTTTTAACTGGATAGCAAGAACTGGAGGCAACTTCTTAATCAACAAGCGTTTCACTGTATCAACCTAAAAAAACAATCAAACAGTATACTAACAGATATTGATTCTTAAATTTTCATTATCACTCAACACAAAATTTAAGGTCTAATGATGAAAAACCCATTTAATAAATGCTGTCAATGTTTATCAATAATATACTGAGAAACTTCAGCATCAATAGAATCTTGGCTGCAAAGCAAACAACATAGTGTAAATAGCATTTCAAATTTCATACAATAAGCACGCAATGGACTTGGAAGTAAAATAATATTGTTAACATCTCATTGAATTATTGCTAACTATTAAAACAGTAGCAGTTCTCTACAGCCTACATCACCATGATATCATCTGACCTGTTTAGGCCACTGTTAAGCTATCTGTTATACATTTCAAACAAATTTCCAAGTTACTTCTGAAAGGTTTGCTTACAAATCCACTTTTCCATAAGCAGATACACACTTTCAAAAAAATGCAACACTAAAAAACAGGGTTGCAGTAACTTTAGATATAGGAGAGAAGCAGGTTGGTCATTTGAGATCTGGATTCCTGACACAAATTCTGAAGTCTTATTTAAATAAATGACGGTTTCCTAGAAATATTCACAGTGAAACTGCCTCACCCAACCACAGACTGATAAATTATGTGCTAAAAAATAATCAAATTTAAATATATTATGCTAAAAACAAGCTAAAACTTTGTTAAACCAGTAACAAACTTGCACAAAAATAAATCACAAAAAGGATCATTACCTTTTTGTTGCATTTTTCACAATGATATGCATTTGCACCTTCCAATAAGTCTCCTTTGACATATTGTTCCAAAGAATCAAGCAGGTTTTGGTGATTTCTAATATCTACATTCAGAGTTGTAAAGGATTCCTCGCACTCGTACCTACAGATATGATTGGTGGGGGGGGGGAGGGGGAGAGGGAAAGGGGGACATACAAACGTGTTCATTTGGCAATTTTACATGGTTTGCAAAACATTCTAGCACAAAATGTTTTGTTAGACATTTGATTACAACAGTGACACACCAAAATAAGAAGCCATTCTTTATTATATAAATGTATGTATTTAAAGTCACTGCTTCGACTATCAAAGATGACAGTTGAAATTACTTCCTCTTAAGTGCTAATTCAAAATGGTAAATCTTTGAACACATCAGCCTGTTTTAAAAATAAAGTACAATAGGTTTGTATTAAGCTTCAACATGAACTCCTTCTCAAACCACACCCCTCCACCAGGTGATTGATAGTCCAAGCAAAGGATAAAGGGTTTACAAAAATAAATATTTGCTACAGAAAACTCAACTCCATCCCCTAAAGCTAACAGCCACTTGGAATGAATCAATAAAGATGGTACCACAGTAAGCAGACATGAAGAATGACTAAAACAATATGCTACTGTATGTGTTGCATTGCAGATTTGAATTGCAGCACTTATCTGTGTGCACTCCAGCTGCGTTCAGTGTGTTAGGTGTAGTTGTATTGAATGGTGGCATGATTAGTTGGAGCAGATTAGCAGAGGTGTAACTATGAACCTCTTGCTTAAATTTCAACCACTAATCCTACCCTGGACACTCATGAGGCATTGCAAATTTCAAAACAATCCAAGCAAGCAGAGAGATTTTAGAGCACTTAGAAAAACAATCTGTTAAAACAGTGGGTCTCAATCTTAATAGCTGCTCAGTTATAGTAATAGGTGCATTTTTTTTTTTTATAAGTAACACATCAGATTATACTTTTTTCTGTGTAGAGTGTTTGACTACACAACGTATAGTCAGTTTCACTGGTTCCTTTGTACAGTCACTCAGTCTCTCCTGCTGAGCAGGACTCTGGCACAGCAACAGTACAGAAAAATATTTTAGAGAGAGGAAAATGCAACTGTAAAACCACAAAATTGGTAGGGGCAGTCAGAGGCAAGTATAGTACCTGAAACTACTTTTAGCTCATGTGTTCGAAAGTGCATACACAGGCTAAGAATAATTGGATTTTTACTGGTAAATGTGGGTAAACATCTATTTCACTGCGCACATACAAACAGATGAAAAATAATGCCACTAATAATAAGCAAACTGGACAGATAGGCAAAGTAAGAAAAATGCTGCTTGAGAACTTAAGGTATGATTTAAAGATATTTACTTTGTATATTTTGATGTGATGTTAACAATTTGTGTTTTAACTGTTGTAAAATTTTAACTTTTTGAATCACAACATCTACTGTTCTACATTATGGCCTGACCCTCCACCATAATTTCCAACAACTGTGAAGATTTTGATAAAAATAAAAATATAAATATTAAAAACATTGATATCTGTCAAAACTATAAAAATTAAATAGAAATTCTGTCAAACCTATGCATACATTTTAAGCTGATATCCCTTTAATTATAGGTAAGAAACAATGTAAGAAAAATTACACGCAACTGTCTCTTGCTAAGTTAAGGATAAAACAATTTTTAAAAATCCCCTTTTTTAGTAAGAATAGAACTGTGGTCATTTAATTAGTGAGCTGCAAAGCTTTAAATCACTTGTACACTCCTATAGGCTCAGTACTGTAAACACACTACTAGGTGAGATGTTTACTACTTTGAATAGTACCATTTATTTTAACAGTTCTATTTACCGCAGTGAATTCCCTGACTAGCAGCAGTTTTGCTTGATTGGGTCCTAAAAGCAGCAAATATATGTATCTCTTTAAACATGTCAGACCTGTGTTTTAACAAAATCTGAGACAATTATGAGACCCTGAGGAAAACGAGCAGACGACTCCTGTTTCCTCTTCCAGAGAGGGACTGATGTTGTACCTACCATAAATACAGGCTGAAAGAGCTGTTCTATTCACACAAAATCTTTTTGGAATGAAATTCTTAATGCTTAGTCTCAAATTAAAGCTCCAAGAAAATGTAAAAAAAAAAAAAAAATCAAATCTATTTTTGAGTTATATAAGCATGAAAAATGATGCATTCCAATGATCCAAATATACATTAATGTATATAAGTAAAAAATGAGAATGAAGAACCCAGATGCTGCATGGTCACTCAGTTGGGCAGCAAAACAAAACAATCTTGAATCTTATTCATATGAGCTCAAAACTATCACCTGGTTTTGTTGAAACTTCATACACACAGTCCTTTAACTTTAAGGAAAGGGTTTGTCTGCACACTGACTTGCACTAGTTTAGTTAAACTAGTGCAAACCCGTGCATGGACAACCCTTATTCTGATTTAGTGTAAATCTGACCTAACTTAAACAACCCTGGTTTAACCCAGTTTAAATCAGTTTAAAATTGCAACTTTTGTTAAAGCAGTGCAACTGTGTTTAGACGAGCCATATATCTGGAACATGAGAAAATTCATAACCCTTCCCCAAAAACAACACTTATGAGTAAAAAAAATCACTGTAACTATCTTTTGGTCTTTGTAATATCACTCAGAGAAAAAGTCTGGATCTCAGGATTCTCAGCATTCTGAACAGCTCTTTCCAATTTTTGTTAAAACATGTAATATCACTACTATATTTTAACAGCTAGATATTCTCCCATTTTTGGGGCTCTCAAACAACTTTTTAATTAATCTTTTGCAGTTCAGTAATCAACTATAATATACCCAAAAGTAAGTTTTGTATGTTTTATAATCAAAAACAAATGGTAAAAATTAGAGACCACCACCTGAATTGTTCTATTACATTACAACTTTTTAAAAGTATTTTTGGAAATTTTTCTATTTCTTCCATTAATAGTAATCCTACTTCTTTCAAGATATCAGTGTAGGCTAGTAAGCCGAGTATGCATTTAGGGTCCATGCCAGGTATGTAGTACATTTGCTGAAGCTTGCACTGCACTGTCTTCACTACTGTTACCTGCACTAGTTGGATTCACACTAGTTTAGGTAGGCTATCCTGTACACAGATTTTACTGTGTACACATACCCCGAAACACAAATAGGTTATGACTGAAGAGCTCCTCTAACCTACAAATGATCTAATCTGCTGTTAACCTTAGAGCTTCAAGAAAATTCAAGTGGGAATGTATTATTGTATTATATATTAATTTACCCATTCACTTTACTTTCAATGATCTTATTCTGATAATATTATAGTATTTTCTATTAATTATGCACTTTTCAATCTTTGTCCTCAAGGCACTTATTTTAAGAAGCTCATAGAAATTACTTAATTTTCCTAAACTTCAAAAAAGGTGGCAGATGTTTATCTTTAGGATTATTCATTACATGCATTTTTCAGCACCTCACATCTTTTAACCATCTAAGGTATCTTGACAGACTTGCTTAACTCTCAAGAAATGAGTGGACAAGCGTGCACTGACAGAAGATTGTACTTTTATAACCCAATTTCCAGCTGTAATTTTTTCCATAGTTGACCTTTTATTATCTGGAGTTTGGCTTTCCCAACTTGATAAACTATAGTAAGTACTTTATATTAGAGCTAAAGTGATGGCTTCAAACAGCCACCCTAGGAGGGTATATTTAGCTTCCTATCTGAAAATCTACAAGATAGAGACTTTACAAATCAGTTGACACTTTCTGGCATGTCTGACTTAATGCGTTCTGATGTGACCTTCAAATTAACAAATCAGAGCAATGAAGCAGCAATATATGGAGACAATCAATTAGGACATATCCTGGACAGTAGCTGACCTTATTGATATTTATCAAATGAAAGGAAACTGAATAGATCAAAAGGGTTCTGCCTGTTCTACACAAATGTAAAGAATCTTTTTCTCTAACTTGTAAGCTGTTGTATACTCTCCTCTATTCTAGGCTTCTATGATAAAATTACTATTATTTTGAATCCATTCCTTCAAAACATTCAGTGACACCACCTATATAACACTCATGAATTTGGAACTTTTACTTCCCTGCCATCTCTCTCACTCTATTTACCACCAGCCTCCTCCTCCTCCCAAGACACCATTCTTCCAGGGCCATCCTTTTTGCTAATAGATACTGTTACATAAGTCTGGTAGAAACAAACCCATAAGCCAGCTAAACCAAATATTTTCAAAGGCCAAGAAGTAAACATACAACCACACAAGTTCCTGAACTTTGAGAAACACCCAGGTTATTACACATCTCTGTCATTTTACACACATTTAGCCTTTTCGTATGGGGAAGGAACACTTTTTTTTAAATTAAAAAAATCCAATGTTTTTAGCAACTTGCAGTATTTTTGCTTTCTTCTAGCAAGAGAGACATATTAAACTCATAGCTAGCAGGTACTTACTTCTCTTAACATTATTTCTTGAAGTGGTTACAGTGCGTGCCCAGTAATTCAACTGGGGTCAACAAAACAATCATAATAAAATCCAACTGGATCATTATTGACCAAATCTGCCTTTTCTGTTCGTTTCCAATAAAGTTATATTTCTCAATAAAAAGGTACACAAAATTTTAGGACACAGATACATTGGCAATTTAGGAGACAGTTGCACCTTTCATAAATATATTTAAGTATACGTTATTTTAAATAAGAAATAATTGTATACTACTATAATATCTGATTTAATTCACACCTTTTTTATTTAATGGAAATAGCTTGGTGCTTGAACTGAACAGAAATAAACATGCAATATGGTCAACTGGGTCTTCATCATGTTGTTCTAGGGTGAAAACAGCAGTGGGGCATGTTTTAGGACTTTGCAAAGTGCATTTGGTCCTAGGCACCCCTGTTCTAGTACAGATGGTTTGTGTTCACAGAGTGATTTAGAAATTTTTGAACACAGTTGATAGTGGGGAGCAATAAGACCAACAGAAACACTAACACACTGTAAATATTGTTAAGACTTTGGCCAAACACGATAGCAATTTCCGTTAAAGGCAAAATATATCCTCAATATTAATGGGGTTTTCCAACGTACGCTTCTTCTAACAGAAAGACTTTTATAAGGCAGTTTATTTGCTTTACAACATTTTTGTAACCATCTTCTCTCATAAATGTAGAATGTTTTACTGTGAAAAAGGTGAAACGAAACACTTACCTATGTGGGCATCCTTGACAAATCTTCTGATCAGCGAAGGACCCTCCCAAAACCTTACTTAACATGGCTGGATGCCCCAAAGCTTTTAAAGCTTCATCTAGACTGTCCACCAAGGAATTAAAAAATTCTAAAGCATCATGTTGTTCACGGAGATTAACAGGTTCACCCCAAAGTCTAAAAAGAAAAAAAAATGTTTTGGGGGTATTTTTGGAGGAGAGAAAAATACACTGAAATTATAATACCTCTATTCACTTTTACTGAGCATAGTTAACTGATTGCTTATGGTGTTGTGCATCAACTGGCACAAAAACTAAACATTCCCTTTCACATATAACCTAATATCTGGCTGATAAGTCTCAAAAATTGCTAGAGTTCAAAGATGTCGCTGTTACTTCTGCTCAATTCAGCTTACTTTTTCACCATTCTAAATAGCACATATAAAACCACATGAATCTTTAAATTTATACAAACTGTTTATGTCTAATACTTTTTTCATATCACTGACTTCTATTATATTTTAATAGTCTCAGCGACCAGAAATCAATAGTAAAAACCAATTCTCTATTTACCTGAATTGTTTCCAAAACCCTCTTGGTACGTAGTATTGTAGTCTGGAAGCTGCTAAATGACCAAAGATGACTTGGAGATGTCTCAGAACTCCAATATTGTATTCTTTTCTATCTTCTGTTTTACTTAACACTGGTTTATCTTCATACTGATGTGGATAACCAAACACATCATCCCGAGGATCTACATTGCTCTATCAATCAAAAACACAGTCATGTAATCTTCATTAACATAATGAATAGAAGCAGAATATAGGAGAACTAAAACTAGCAACAAGGCAACATGTACAGTATGGTGCACTCTTCGTTTACAGAACGATTATCGGAAAAAACTAGTAACTTGTGTATTGTTTCCTCTATTTTAACTTATACATGCTACATGTAGACTGTTTAATCGACATTGTAGATGACATTTTCAATCATGTATTCCATCTGAGGGAGAAAAAATGAAGGGGAAAAAGCAAGCCTGACCTTTAATCTTTTGGACCTTCTACTTTAGTCTATAACATTTCCAAATAAGAAATATTAGGTTACAGTTTTGTTGCCAGAAATGTAAGGAAAACCCATTAAAATAAAATTCTATCTGATGAAAAAAGTTATGACTTAAACGTATTAAAACAGATGACCAGCAAGTTCTGTACAATTACCTCATTGTCCTGCTTCTCATCCCCAGACATATCATCGTCTACATCACTGCCTGTGCCTTCAATTGCAAGAATACCATTTCTGATAGCTGGAATCATGTATAGCTGCTGAATGACAGAATTCATGTAACAAGTAGCACCAGCATTTTTTAATCCTACAAATCCCTTTGATGGCCGAGGCCCAACAGGTGGCAAATATTCCCATTCTGTAAGTGCTTCACAAGCTACAAGAGAATAACCAAAATTGATTTTAAAATTATTTTATTACAAAACAATATCTATTATGATAATCAAGGCAATTCCATAAAACTGAAATTACTATTTGTTCACAACGTTATATTAAACGAAGTTTAACTTACCAAACCTTCAAACAGAAAATAGTTAAAAACCTCTAAAATTGATGCCCGCATTTGTTGCCAATGACAGTTTAAGTGCAACCTTTAAGTACACTATCTTATATAACCAACTTAAAAATAACTATAGCTAGTGCCAAATTAGCAGCAGAAGTACTTATTCCCTTGAGACCAGTGATTTGCCTTTTAAAGACACTTAAGTTGAAGAATTCAAAATCCACTAGCAATGACAAGGAATCAGAGTTCAGAATACTGCACCAGTTTGGCTCTGTAACTTGTTTCCTTATTAAAAGTAAATAAATGTCTTAGAAGAATACTTCTCTAGTCAGACTATACTCCTCTTAAATCTCTTATTCTACATCATGTTTATTTATGCCACACATTTTACTTCACAGTTGAAAGCAATTTCACATAAAGATATCAATATGGCTTACGGTTGGGTTTTCTCTGAAAATGGGTGTTATTTACAACTGGAGGTTCTTCGAGATGTGTGGTCCCTATCTGTATTCCATATGTGAGTTCGCTCCATGTGTCCAAGACTGGAGACTTCTAGCAAGTAGAGTGCACTGGTCCACCCCTGAACAGTTGCTTCCCTCATGCTCTGCACCAAAGGAATAAAGGATGGTGCGGACCGATGCCTCTCCAATTCCTTCTCTTACCATGAATCAGATAGGATTCAAAGCTAAGGGGAAGGAAAGCAGGCAGTGGAATATAGATAAGGACCACACATGCCTAAGCAGGTCCAGTTTCAAGTAAGTAACCTCCATTTCTTCTTTGAGAGCTGGTTTCTATGTGTATTTTCACATGTGGGTAATTGGTAAGCAGTACATAAACAGGAGCAGGGAGCAAGGATGCAATTGGTACAGATGTCTGTAATACTGCTGTCCCAACAGGTGGATCTGCAGAAGAGGTCTGGACTAAGGCATAATGTTAAGGTATGGATGGAACTCCAAGTTGCAGCTTTACAAATGTTCAAAGAGATGCTACAGAGGTTGCCTGTGCTCTAGTGGAACGGGCCCTCACCCTTTCCAGGGGAAGAATTACACACTGATGATAAAGAATGATACAGCTGGACATCTACTTAGAGTCTCTGATCCAATAATGCTTGTCCCCATGATCGCTCTGCTATCGTGACAAACAGTCTACGTGTTTTCCTAATTGGTTTCTTTCTTTCTTTGCAGATATATTGCCTACAGCTCTTCGCTGTAGAAGACAGTCCACCTCCTGACAGAGGATTTCCTTGTGAGCATGGTCCCTGAAAAAGGGTCAGCAAGGGCATGGTCCCTGAAGAGGGGGAAGAGACTCGATAGTGCAGTTGGACGGAATGATCTCTAGTACCCACCTGTGACCTGTTATTCCCCTTCAGTTGTGGGTGAAAAGGGTGAGTCGACCAAAGGTTTGGGGGGCAGAAGGGAGTGATATCAATAAGGGTACATGGTTCTCAAGCATCCCATCAAAAGTAACCTGGTTGGTGGATGGAGGTTGAATGGATGTAGCTGTGGTGGAGAAAGCTGCATATATAGGCCTTTATGCCCTCTGACGTTTGCACAGAAGTTTTTAAGGGACTGGTTGTAGAACACCTAAGGGAAAGGTCTTAGCTTGTACACTTGGTTTATGGTGTTTTCTCTTTGGGGCCAGGGTATAAATACTCAAGGAGTGGAGAGTTGTCCTGGAGTCCTCAGCAAGCATAAAGATTAATCAGTCTTTTCATTTAATAGATTAGGGTCCTCAAAGGGCAAGTCCTCAATGGTATTCTGGACTTCCCTAAGGAACCCCAAGAAGTGGAGCCAAGGTTCACGCCTCATCACTACAGCTGTAGCTATACCTCTAGATGCAGTATTAGCCATGACCACTGCACCCTGAAGCTTAGCCATCAGTTTACCTTCATCGATGAGGACTTGAAATTGGGCTCTGGTCCTCCTGAGGGAATTTGTCTTTGAACTTCAAGTGTTTGTGAAAACATTTTTTGCCAATAGAGACTCATAGTTAGCAATTTTGAACAGAAGGCTGGTGGATAAAAATATCTCCTTTCTCTAGAGGGTCAAGGTATTTAAGCACCTTGTCTGCAAGGATTGCCTTGCAGTGCTATAAGCATGGATGTCTTAGTGGCTGCTTGTACTACTAGGGAGTTGTGGGCAGCGGGAGTAAACAGAAACTCCGTCCCTTTAGCTGGTACAAAATATTGCCTCTCAGCCATTATTGGGATGGGAAATTAGGAAGAAGGAGTATGCTAAACTATCCTGGCTGGTTCCACACTGGCCTTGTTTGCTGAAGGAGTATGCTAAACTATCCTGGCTGGTTCCACACTGGCCTTGTTTGCTGGGTGGGTCACCTGACCAGGATTCAGAGGGCTGCAAACTGTCAAATGGAATCTGGATCTCACTCCGCACCTTCTGCAGGAGCTTTTGATGTTGCCCATGGTAGTCAGGTGGGGATGGCAAGGATGGGGTAATTGCCTCATCAGATGAGGAAGGTGACACCATCAGAATCATTGGTACTGGTGAATCTGGTTCGATTTCTTGTATACTGACATTAGCTAGAGGAGGAAGGCCAGCAGTATCCATGTACTAATCTGGGGTGTCTAATGTAGGGATCTTATGGGCATCAATATGGCCAGTATGAAGGATCAACCCATTGGGGGGACCCCAAGACACTGGGTACCACTGGTCCCGTGGGTACTCATATTTGAGTGGAGGATGGATCCAAGACCTCCTAGAGTCTCTGTCCAGACTAGTCTCCTTCTGTGGCAGCAATGGCTTATGTAGAACATCTGAGCCAGCCAACTAAAAGGTAAGTTCTGGTTCCAACAGCAATGCTGTTGGTACTAGTGAGTGAATGTTCCAACTTGTGGACAGGATATGGAGTATCCTTTTCTCCTTAAGGTAGTTCCTCCTCCAGTGTGGAGATGTCACTCAGGAGAACCAGACCCGAAGGGAGAGGCAATTGAGGATAAGGAAGGGTGAAAATATCCTCTGAAAAGGTACAGGTTTCAGTCCATCCTGGAGGGTGAAGTGTCCCGATGGTTATATGCAGCATATCCATGGTCATGGTGGTCTGTGGGTCCTTCTGGGGACAAGACAATACCATGTAAGAGGAGTCCTATCTGGAGTTCCTAGTTGGTGTCAGCAGGTGTTGATCCTTTGGCTCAAGAGCTGGATTACTATAATGGGATCCATTGGTACCATTCTCCTTTGCACCTTATCCTCATAATTTGGAGGTTTAGATGATCATAGGTCCTTAGGACCCAATCATGAGGACTTGCCCAACTTGGACAGAGTAGGAGAGGGATCCTTTCTTTTAGGAGAAGACCTGGAGGGGGATCTGTTCTTGAGTATATTAGTGTGCCCTTTAGTCTCATCAAAAGCCCAGACGTAGTGATTCCCTGGGCTTAGCAGATCTGGCCTCTGCTTCTGAGCTTGTGCTTGAAGGGATGGTGTTTTACAATGGTATCAATTTGTGAGCAAGACGGTTTCCCTGGCCTGGATCCACGTGGGGTCCCATGGCTTTCCCCATGAGGTACTTCTTCAGTCAGAACTCTTGTCCCTCACAGGTTTGGAGAGGGAGAGTGGCAGCTGCTGACCTTAGCAGAGATATTAGCCTCCCCAAGACTGTAAAGGAAACACTGGTGTTCATCACTGACCGAGAAGATGACAGCTCTTAAACCCTAGGACTCTAAGCACAGTCCTTTTCCACAAGAAGAGGATCCCCAAGATGGGGAGAAACTAAACTAAACTAGACTATAAAAATACTAAAATGCTTAAACACTATGAATACTAAAACTATATACAATTATATTTACAGGTTTTGAAAGACTATGCAAAGATAGCTTCAGACACAGGATTCTGACTCAGGCCATGAGACAATAAGAAGGAACTTGAGCGGTGTTGGTCTGCACCACTCCTTATGCTCTCAGTAAAGAACACGAGGGAGCAACTTGACAGAGGCCCAGACTAACAGAGTACTTGCTAGAAGTCTTTGGTCTCAGGTGCATGAAGTGCATGCATGCCATGTGTGGAATACACATAGGAACAAGCACTTGAACTATTCCTTGCATCCACACCCCCAGACTCTCAACTAGTCTTTTACTGTCACCAAGTAAGCTAAAATCAGTGACCAACAGGCCAACCTAGTGATGTCCCAGCAACATTGTAATGCAAGCAACTCTGATTTGAAAGTGACCTATAAATTTATTCCCCATAAGCTTGTGATCCATTGTGTATATAACACACTTAGGCTCCCGTGCCTTTGCCATTCCTATGAAAATCCATCCAAATTTGGAGAAAAGTTATAAGCCTTTGAAAAAATCGCTGTTTGCATATGCTCAGTAGACTTTAGACTATAGTAACTAAATTCCCTGAAGATTCCATCTGCACTGGGCATGCTACAGCCCAAGGGTCTTCAGGACTTTCCCTGCAACTCTGCTGGGTCTGGGCACCGGAACTGAGAGAAGGGAGATGGTCTCCTGGGCTCTCAGGGTACGTCTATACTGCAACATCAGCCCCTGCTTGAGCCTGGACTCAAGGCTAGCCTCCCTTGTGTCTATACTGTAATTGTGCTAACCCAGGGCTCTAATGCACAGTCCCAGGATCCTGCAGGGCTGGAGTGTCCAAGTTTGAGTCAAGCTGGGACCCAGGTTTCAAGCCCTACTGCTTTGCAGTGTAGATGCAGCCCCACTTGACTCAGGTCCCGGGAGTCATCTGGAAGTATCCCACAATTCCATGGGACAACTTAGTCCTCTCTATCCCAACAATCTGGAATCCACTCTATTGAAAATGGAAGCCACAATCCCTCTGCAAACTGCAGAAATCCAGGTCAGTGTTAACCCATTCTGGTCTGATCACCTATTTGCAAGCACACTATCAGAGAGCCTCCTGGTTTTGCAATGCAGAGAAAACAGATCAAACCTTTTGCAAAGCAAGCTGCTTCCTGGTAATGTTCAGGGTGGGCAGTAAAGTTTTCCCACAGCACTTTATGGTCCTAGGGCTAGAGCAGCCACATGGAGGGGATGGAGGTGCACCATGGGAAGCCTAGGGATTCTAGGATATGGTTACTTTGACTCAGGTTTGCACACTGCATTACGGATGCCAGAGCCCTTGGTTTGAGCATGGGTCAAAAAATTCTTAACCTAGTTAAAATACAATGTATTTTATATTGGGCTTACATTGCAGTGTAGACCCTCAATGACCCTCCTGCTGGACCCAGGCAGCACAGAGGAGGAAGCTGCCAGATTCAAACGCAAAAGAAACAAGAAGCAGACCTGTGGGGGAGCGTGTGGGTGGAGGTAAACTGAGACAAGGAGGCTGTGGCAGAGACTAACACTGGAGGCTAGGGATTGGGATGTGTCATGACTGCAACTGTCTAATCAAGAAGATGGACTAAGGAGTAGAAAAAGGTGATGGGAGACCAATCTGAGGAGGAGCTGGAAGAACTGGGACTGACTGAGACAAGTAGACAGGGGATGAAGGACACAAATAGGGCAAGGAGTTCAGGGAGGGAGACAGGGAGTATGGGGGTGGAAAAGAAACTGGGACAGTCTGGGCAAGGAGACTGGGATGTTATTAAAGACGATCATAATGCATAAAAACCATGGGGCCAAAGTAAGGCTGCAGAAGCAACCTTAACACTGGTATTCCCTAACTTTGTAGTGATTGACTTTACAAACTTAAAGTTAAAGATTCTTTTAATCGGTGTGTATGTGGAGGGGTGTAATTAGCATCAAAATCAGTTGACACCACAAGTTACTCGTATAAGTGGGAGGAAACACTTACATACATTATAATACATAGATTAAATAATTAGAAAATAGATGGTTAAAAATACTACATACTAGTTATTGCTGTACCTATGTAATACATTTCAGTCAAGGTGTCTACTATTTGTTTGAGGTTTCGGACACACCCCACTGCTAGTGCAACTAGCAACTCAAAACCAGCATTAATGGTAGCTGGTGAACTACAGACTGGTATGGCTTGCTCAGCAGGCAGTTCTCCATTTCTCATGTATTGTAAATATACATTGGAAGCTGGAAAGATGAAGTCATCTATCAATTCCTGAAAAACAGAAAAGTTGTTACCCGTTACTATTAAAAAACTGAAGTATTTTTCAACAGTCTGGAAAGCTTTACATTTATGAGAGAGATGACTGAAAAGAATATAGATAAGCTAAAATGTATTTCATTCTATAATAAAGAAGAGCCTAAAAAATTTGAAGTGGTAGTCTTATTTTTTTGGAAATATTCTATCTTCAAGTTAACTCTCTTTTTAGAATTCAATTGTAAGTCTCTAATCAATCTGGATCAGTGACAAATCTTGCTAAATTAGTGTATCACCTTTGGAAAGTACTATTCTAGCTGTTGCTTTGTGTTCTCAACAAGAGAGCTTCAAAGCTCAGAGATATCACCCTACTCATGCACAGAAAACACTTGATTAACTATTCAGACATGATGGAGTTGTACATAAACTTGAACACAAAAGAATAATAAATTAATTAGCAAGAGCTAATAGACAATTTGGGACATGAAAGGAAAGAATCTCTGTGCTCTATATCTGTCTCACTATGCATAGTTTGTCAAGCTAACTTGTTGCTTCAGTTTCCCCAGCTGCAAAGCAGAATATAAGTAAGGCCCTACTTGAACTGTGGGAAGATTTTCAAAAAATTGCGGCTGAATTCTGAACAAGCCATAGAAAATTGCAGAAAAGTAATAATGGAAATTATTTGCGGTAATAAAGTCTGTTATTACTTTTCTGTGATTTTCTGCTGTTGGCCGCCCAGGCTGAGAGTAGGAACACTGGGCTGCTTCTGCTGTTGGTTGCCCGGAGCTGACAGTGGGGGCTCCCATGGTCAGCCTCAAGCATGGTGGGACTCCTGCTATCAAAATTGTGGTGGAAGCTAAATATTGTGGAATATGCAATTTCTGCAATATTATAAGTGGGGCCTTACATATAAAGTTATCTCACTAAGTTGTAACAGATCAACAAACGGTGGTCTGAAGATGTAAAAGGCAATGTAAACGCTAAGTATTCTTAATAGACCAACATGTCCATTATACTTTGAAAAGTTTAATAAATTCCAAGTAGAACCATTTGCTTTACAAACAAAAAATGCTTCATGGAATGAGGCACTTTTGTGGTTCCATTCTGTAAAATAAAAAGTTTCTCCACATTTTTTTTTTACTGGTTTCAAAGTAGCGATATTCAAAATTAACATATAATACAAACTGTAACTTACTTTAATGAGATTAGCACCTCCCTTTTCACAACCAATATGATATTTCTTTTCAGGAGTTTGGAATGCCAACAACTCTTTTGTTACTCCAAGGTGGCCTTCCAAGATCGTCTCTTCAACACCTGTTTCTCCTGTTCTTTTCACTTCATCCTAATATTTTAAAAAAGTTAGAAGGCTTGAAATTATGTATCTTTTGTGAAATTTACAACTAAACTTTAATCTGAATTTTTGGAAGACCAATCTCTATAATTCACCTGATATTACAACTTACCCTAATCCTTTTAAGCCAGTCTATTTCATTATTAAGAAGAACTTCAGCATTGGGCACATTAATATTACTGTTGTAAGCGTAGTTAAGAAGGTGTCTTAATAGGGTGAAGTAGTCTCCTGAATGCTTAGCTCTCTCTCTTGCAGTACTCTAACACAAATATAAATAAATAAATTTATAAATGCCTTTTTTATTTAGAGCCACTAAACCCAGACAATTTTTTCCTAAGCTGAATAGAACTGTAATAGAAAAATAAAATGAAAAAGTTTAATATTTGAAGAGATTAACAGTTGTGTGTAAACTTAAAAATGACAATTTATTTTGGAACTAAATACTTGAAAAGCAGCTTCTTTCACTAACTTGTAAAGATCAACTGAGGAGATAAAACGTTTAATACAGAGCCAGAAGTACACTGAGTTTGAAAGTCCTGACAGGTACAGAAAATGAAGGATGAACTGCTTCACAAATATGTAGCTTAAAAACAAATTTATTCATAATTTATGCATATTTATCTAATTTGCTAAGGAATAAACATTTCAAAAGAAGTTTTGCCATTCACTTTTAAAATAGTTACATTTTAAAAAATATATTTTTAGTATTTGTGTAAGAGACCATTTTTACCGCTATCAAATTGGAATGATCCTACAACGCATTGCAACACAAGAGCCATAGCAGCATAATTAAAGAAAAAACGTTCAAAACATGTAAATTCAAGTGCATTATACATGGTAGTAAGGTACTCTTAATTGAAATTATTTTTTATCTTATCACTCATTTCTTATAGAACATCAAACTGTACTAGAATAATGGAAGTGTTAATTTCAAATGCCTTACCCCTAACACAGTAAACAGCAGTGTAATGAAGAAAAGCAGAGGTCTCTGTCCCATACAACACCTGGTAGCCATTAAAAAGAATTGCTCCTGTGCCATCTGACGAACAGTTCTGAAAACAGTGAAAAAAACATTTAATTTTTCCTATAAAGGATAAATACAATTTTAATGTGGGCTAAAAAAAATACCTCTTGAAATCCATGAAAATTTTTGTTAAAAGAGAAAAACACACAACTGTAAATTATATGTTAAACTGCACAATATAGTCTTTTTTGGCAAAATGTAAGCAACAACAATACCTTCACATTTTAGTTATTGTCCCTCATTTGTTTTTTCTTTCAAGAGAATCACTATTTATAAACCAAAAACTATAAAAGAACCAACCATTAATACGACAAACTTTTAAATCTCTCACCTTGCCCTTTAAAACAAGATGAGCAAAAAATCAATGATGTTGTCTTTTAGTATAAGTGAAGGTGATCTGCAAACAGATTTAACAAACACCCACAATTTTGTATGACTGCCAGCCCTTGCTCCATGGCCCAATACCAACATGGTGACATTAACCCCATACTGGAATCCACTAGAGAGCGTGGGGTGGTCTATTCAGTACTTAAAAAAACAAAAAGGCCCCAATACGTTTGTAGACTGCAGCTTCTTTTTAAATATCTTTTATTCCATAGGGTGTAAACTGCATTAAAAGAACCTTTGCAAAACTATGCAATACAAATAAGAACAGTTTATTTCCTAGACTGTCTCCTTATTCTATAGCAGATGTAACTTCACCTGCAGACTTATATGCATTGGGGCATCAAATGAAGTCAAAACTGATGACCGGGACTTTAGTGAGATATGAGAATGCAAAGTTTAAAACAAATTACATCCTGAATGCCCTCTACCTTTGCTATTTGTGAATTTCAGCATATAATTCTCAAGTTACTGGACTTCTGGCATCCTAATTGCAAATCATATTTAAAAAAATCAGAGTTGAAATGATTTATGAGCACGATGTACCTAATTAAGATTCTTCTAGTCAAGTAGTACGACTTGCTGAGAATCCCCTTAAGTGATCCACGTTTAAAATTAAATGCATATACTGCAAAGTAGGGGAGGAAGACAAGGATGTAATCAGAACACATAAGGAAAGCTCTCTGAATATTCAAGCGGCTGGAAAGGATAGAGAATTGAGACGATCATGCAACATAACATACAGCAATACTGAATCAACATGTAACATGCAGCAACATATACATGTAAAAAAGAACAATACCATATGTTCACAAATGGTTGGAATTCGATGAAACTTAGTTTCACCATTTAAAATAAAATAGAAACTGGAATATGCAAAAAAAGTGCTATTTAAAAGATATTTTTAAGCATAAGGTAATTTTTATTTGGCAAACACATAACAGGAAAAACAAACAGGCCAAGTTCTCCAAACCAACCAACACACACACACACACACACGTCTTTGTCATTGTGAACTGTCATCACACTAAGAGACTAACCAATTTATTTGAGCATAAGCTTTCGTGAGCTACAGCTCACTTCATCGAATGCATACTGTGGAAAGTTTAGAAGATATTATATACACACAAAGCATGAAAAAATACCTCCTCCCACCCCACTCTCCTGCTGGTAATAGCTTATCTAAAGTGATCACTCTCCTTACAATGTGTATGATGATCAAGGTGGGCCATTTCCAGCACAAATCCAGGTTTTCTCACATCACTGTGAGAGAAGCAATTAAAATATACTTTAATAGAATTGATCAGTTCAGGAAAACATCATCCCTGTTCAGTTCCTTCCACCTTTAAATGCCTAGATCTGCAATGAATCCACACTCTGTGCATCTAGTGAACCAAGTGCTGTGTCATTGAAGCCTATTCAGCCACAGACAAAGCGTATTCCAAAATGGATCAGATCCCATTCATTGTATTCCACAGCGGCCTTCTGGGCAGAAGATATGGGCGCCACAACAGGGGAAATCTGTAAAATTGCCACCTTGTCAACCATCAAGACTGTTGCATCCGATGAAGTGAGCTGTAGCTCATGAAAGCTTATGCTTAAATAAATTTGTTAGTCTCTAAGGTGCCACAAGTACTCCTTTTCTTTTTGCGAATACAGACTAACATGGCTGCTACTCTGAAACCTGTCATAAAACACTGTAAGCCTTATTTTTCACTCCCAAGCAGAAGTGTCTTTTTAGCAGGAAGATGCTCCAAGAGGTGATCCCAAAATTACTAATCTCTCTTACTGTAGGGAGGGGGAAATATTCCTCTATTTTTGTTCTCCCTTCATACTCATTTTTTCTTACTGCTCTTTCTCCCCGAGTACAAGATAATTGGAACAATTCAAGAATGGAAAAAATGTACCAGATTTCTTTTCTGTGACTGACTTCTTTTCAGTTCCACCCCCGCTGAGTGAATTTTTTCTGGATATATATACGATGACCTATTCAAGGTTCATGTCTATATATATTTAGCACAATGAAAGAAGGTATTAGAAGATTATAACCTCTTAATAAAACTTTAATGATTCCATGCATCTGTGAAAGTACTCATCAAGCATGAGAGTGGGAGGGGAATAGCTAATGCTCTGGAACTTTTTGGATGAGTCTGAACTGCCACTAGTAGTTTCAAGAAGAGAGACACTACCCATGTCCAGAAAGGAATTCTGTTGTACAAAATGACTTCATTTAATCATTTTATCTGATAGATCTTAGTGTGATGAGTCCAAAGAGCAACCGTTTTTCCTCTTGAAAAAAGCAGTAAATCTTGTACCTTTTAACAGCAGAGATTTGGTGACCACTATGCCTTTATGGGCCACAAATATGAAGTAATTGTATACAGTAGATTTTGAATAGATGGGTTAAGAGAGATCCCAGACACGGAAGATCGAGATAACTGCTGGTTTGGTTAGAGACGCTGCTCTAACAAACTTGGAGGCTGATCTACATCAGACTTGGATGAGTCTGAGACTGGTTTATACTAACACATGGGATGCAATGGTGGTTGGTACATGGTCAGGTTTAGTTCCATCCTGTATGGAACGCGGAAGAGCTGAAACACTTGATATTTCCTAGGACTGATCTATTGTGAACACCAGTGGGATGGATGGAAGGCTTGCAGCACCTGCTATTTTGAAAGAATATTGCCATGTTTAGGAATTCAACAGTCCTGGAATAAGTGCTCCTGCCTGTTAGTAAGCTGATAGAGTGGAGACATGAGATCTCTACTTGGTCTGAGTACCATACCTTCAATATCTGTTTTGGGGGATGAGAACAACAGCTGTCTTACTCCTTTTTTCATCTTTTGACATACTTAGCCTAATAGTGAAAGAGTGGAGGAAAGCCAATCTGCAAATTTGTGAGCCTGTTTCCTGATGAAGGAGAGCCTTGCCTTTGTGTTACATCTAGATAGCTCTATGGCATCTCTGAGTGGTGTAGCTTTGAAATATGAGCAGAAACACTTTTGTTGCGGGGACAATTTAAGGACCATTCTGAGGTGTTTACCTGTTAATTGTTCAGCCAGTCTCCTCTTCTTTTCAGGGTATTCCCTTATATTTTATTGCCATAACAGAAGGTAGGTGACATTTTGCCCACAAAAGAATCCAAATTTCTCTGACATTTTGATTTGAGTTTCTTGAACCCTGCTGCTTATTTATGTATGCCAGGAGCATTGTGTTGCCTGACTCAAACAGCATTTGCCTTGCTCTCAGGTGATCTGGGAAGTCCAAAAGAGCCAATTCAACTACTTTCCTCTAGGAAGTGATAATTCTGAAGATACGACGCTATGAAGATCTGACCATGCCCACCTTCCCCATGTATTATGGTTCTTCAGCTATGATCAAAGATTTGGGGGAAGTGGGGAGAGGAGATTGCAATCATATTCCAGGTCCCCAAAAATAAATCTGGAAACTCTTTCTTATGTGATCTTGCCTGTTGAATAATCTCTTTGCATGAGATCAGAAGACTTATGTCCTGGATATAGATGGAAGAATGACACTTCAGAAGTCAGTCCTTGGATCTTATTAACCCCTCTCTGCTTTAGGAAAACTGACTTATCTCTATCTTGACTCTGAAAAGAGAGATTCTTTAAATTGATCATAAATGCATATTGTCAAAGAATGGAGAGGGCCCTCTGGGTTACTTCTAGTGGTTCCAGGAGAATGCTGTTCTGATGAGCAGGTCCTCTAAGAATCGGTATAGAGAAGTTCCTAGAGTTCTCAGCTGGGTTATCACCACTACTAATAGTTTTACAAACACTTGAGGTAGACAACTGACCAAAGGGTAACTTATTGTATTGACTGTGCTGACATCCTTCATTTTGCTAAATCTGGCTTGCTTCACCACGATGGTGGAGAAGGGAAAACCAGAGATAAGAAGCTCAGTGGGTGGCCCCATATAAGTGGACGAGTCCCTTAAATTTTAGCACATGTGAGAGAGAGAGAGAAAAATTGTTAGCTAATGACACCATATAATCTTTAAAGGCTGGGATCGTAATGGATGACTCAGGAGAACTAAAGTGCTGCTCTGTTTAGCAAGTTGGACACAGAATTAAGACATGAGGGAAAAAAGGGGTGTGGGTCAAGCCGCAGAACGCAGGTATGTTTGAACTGCCTCTAGCGGTTGCAGGAAGAAAGACACAGTACAATTGTCCCATATACTGAGAAAGGTCAGGATACAGAAACAGAACAAAATTTCTCAAAACTAAAGCACCACTTCAAATTTGGCCCCAGTTAGCAGCAGTCAAAAGTAAACACTGTCTCTTAGCTGTTCACTTGTAGTCTCTAACCTAGCAGTCAAAGGCATAACAAGATCTAATGGCTGGAAGCTGAAGCCAGCAAAGTTCTGACTGGTAATAAGATAGTTTTAACAGCAAGGTAATTAAACACTGGATTACCAAAAGGACCTTATAAATTCTCCATCATTTGGAGTCTTCAAATCAAGACTAAATGTTTTTCTAAAACATGCTCTAGCTTGGCCACAAATTGTGGTAAGATGCAAGATCCAGAGTGAAATTCTACAACCTATGTTAAGCAGCAGCTCAGTTTAGATCAAAATGGTCCCTTTCTGGCCTTCGAATTTATGCATACTCAATTCGAATTCTGTAGTCCAATTACTGATGCATAAATGCCAAGAACAGAAAACTCATTATTACAAATGGCATCTTTGACAACCAGTTTTAGCAGTCTCCTATGACTGAAGGGGTCTGGATACATAGCTTTGAGGTGGGGTTGATATGCTATTACTATATGCTTTCTGTAAACAGGTTACTTCACTTTCTAGTGCAGTCAATCCAATACCTTTCATAAGTAAATTTACTTGAAGATTTAAAATTCATTCTAAATGTAATTTGTAAGATGTTTGTAAGTTAATTCTGTGACTTATCAGCACTGAGAAATATACAGCATGTTATACTTGCATCAGATGTTTATGCGAATGCCAAATATAGTTAAATGTTAAGTTAAATGTCAGTTCTTGCAGCAATACAAGCAGTTGCTAATTATCATTAAAACATGATTTGTCATTACAAAATAACAGATGTCATTCATAGTAATAAAAGACTAACCTAAATAGTTATTCTGGTTGCTCCTTTCAATGTCAAAATATTAGCCACACTAGCAGGACCAAACAAATTAAATCAGGGGTGGCCAAACTGTGGCTTGTGAGCTGCATGCAGCTCTTTTACAGTTAAAGTGTGGTTGCGGGGGGGGGGTGGTGGTGGTGGTGGGGAGTGCACACGCTTAGAACCTTTACCTTGCAGTGGGATGGTGGAGTAGGGGCTTCTGCCCAGCGGGGAGGGGGATCTTGGGACTTCAGCCCTGTGGAGCACGCCTGCTGGGGCTTCAGCAGGAGTGGGGCTGAAACTCTGAGCCCCAGCAGGTGCCTCCCGAGGGGCTGAAGCTCCAACCCCCGGCCAGTGTGCCCCATCTCTTGAACTTCTGAAGACTGTCATATAAGGCTCAGTAACTTGGGCCACCTCTGGATTAAATTATATAGTGAAAGGAAACTTAATGCAAAGTGGTCTATTGAATGCTCATGTAGAAAAAAATTCAATAGTGGAGGGATGCCCAAGTGTGATCCATGACAGACTACCAGGTCTCACATAAAAAAAATTCAAAAAGTGTGTAACTGCAGATCACAAATTCCTTGCCTTGTCAAAAAACCCAGTTGAAAGAGGATGCAGAAATCTATTTGCTTGAGATACCACTTTTAGCTGCTATGACAAAAAGAGTATACTGCTGGAAAAGTCACAATAAATCAAACACAACAGTTATGTTGTTGGAAAAAACAGAAGACCTAGACTGACATTTCATGCAGAAGATTTTATAGTACAATGGTCTTTATTTTAAAATAAACTACTTCAAATTTAAAAGTTACTGGAGTTAACCAAGCATCAAGCCATTTAGTAATGGAGACTATATGAAGCAGTGTGTAACACACACTGCAGATGTGTATCCCTAAAGGGAACTTTCTCTCAACAGTGCTTGATATGTGCTGCACAAACACTGCATGGCACATATTAGATATAACTGGACATGGACGACCTCATCATGAATGGTGGGTACCTCACCTACATCAATCAAAAATTGCAGGGGAATGTATATTTTGCCTCATCTACATTTGATTGTCTTTCCAACTCTGAAGGAAAACAAATTTCTACACACACACACAGAGTCTGATGAGATGAAAATCTTGATTGATCTATGCAGTGTTTCATTTCCCAATAAATGCAACATACTTCTAGATCATTTAACACATGGAGTGTGAGACCCACTTCCTAGAATTCAGATCTTATGAGGTATTTATCTCTGTAAAGGAAAATGCTACTATTAAACCAAATGCAGATGCCAGATTCTTGAATAACCTTATACTAAACTATCTCAGAGATGTCAGGCATTATTCAAGCTTGCACAGTCAGGACTGCACAGCTTTGTACGAAAAAAAGTCTTCCAACGTTCAAGAAGAGGTGAACAATGAACAACTTTACATATATCTCTGCTACAACCACCCTCCAAGTTTGATGTGTAATGTGCATACACTTGGAACCAAAAAACCCCTTGATTTTATATTACAGAAAGGCTGCTCTAAAAATACAAGAGATTGGTGAAAAAGAAGTCTATTTAATATCTGTTAGCGTGATTAAAAATAAAGTTAAGCACATTTTGTCTGTCTGCATTTTTTTTTACTACAAGCTATGAAAACTAATATGTAAATTAATTAGATGTGGATCTCAAACTTTTGTGAAGCTGCTAAAGCAACAATCAGTATCACAAGGTACTAGCAGCCTTGTTAACTGCAGCCTATGATAATGCAGGGATACTTAATCGTACGGCTAAAGAACACTACTGTAAACTGTAACACAGTAGTGAGGAATGATACTTACCATTTTGTTGTGATTGATACTCAAAATATTCATGAACAAAATACTACGGGCAATGGGCCTATTACTGTTCTTCAGGTCACATTTTACTGCTATATGTTTAGGATTCATAGAATTCATTTGCGATAACTGATTTCAGAAGTTGAAAAAACAGCATCTTGAAACACATTGTGTGTCAGTTGCTTTCACACCCACAGTCTGGCCTTTTGACGGCTTTCAAGCAAACCAAAAGATAGAATGTGTCCTTGCTTCAGGTCAACGTGAAGTAATTATGCTTATTCTCTGGTATTAAGCCTCCCCACTCCCTGCAAAAAACTTCATACCTGAAGTTCATGTTCCTTGTGGCTATCCTCAGCTCATATATAACTAAGTTCATTTATCCTGGTACCAGTGATTCAGTCTTTGAAACACCTGTCTTAGATAACATTCACTCTGGCTGACGTGGATTGCTATATTAAGAGGCAACCACATTTCAAGTGTTTCTCAACGGAAAGGATTTGTTAGGAGATACACACAGAAAAAATATTTTTCCAACACTAGTGTATAAGATGTGCTATATGCTAAAGAAAATGTCTGGAAAGTTAATCACAGAACTTCATGCAGAGTAGTGTAGAAATCTTTACAGCTTGTCACATCTAGATGGAAAAGAAATCAAACACTGTGGGTGAAACCCTGACTCCATATAAGTCTATTTCAAAACTTGTATTGACTTCAATGGGGCTAGGATTTAACCCAGATAACTAACATTCCACAGATTGGACAATCATGACTTAACTCACTTACCTATTGTTGATCTTTCAAAATACAAACTCAACAAAATAAAACAACTTTTTTGAATGGCATTAAATACAACATTTACTGGTCTTTTTGGAAGCTTAATAAGCACTCTGTCAAGTCAGTTGGACATTTATAATACATTAAGGGTTCTCCCTCTTACCAGTAAAAGAAAAGGATTAGAGTTTTTGAACAAATGAGTACAAGTGGAAAAAGTAACAACATTAGTGTTACTAATACATGCATCACATTATGAACGAAAGTCAGAATGGCCAAATACCCTCTTCAGGATTTCTAAAACACTATTTTCTGGTTTAACTGACTTTTGAAATAAACAGCACAATGCTTAGTGGTACTGAACACCTGCAACTCACTGATTTCAGTGAAAGTTGGTGAGACACAGCAATATAACTTTGTAACTAGGTTCTAAGCAGCATACTAATACATATTTGTACATGAGTAACCAGTTAATCATAAAAAAGCAAACGTATTTTGAACTTAACACAAAGCAAACCAACACTGAAAGTCTTTAGTATTTCTGTACAAAAAACCCCCTTGTAGTTAAAAAGATGATAAATAGCTGCAACATCTACTTTGTGTTTTAGATTAGTTTGTACAGTGTTTTGAAGAGGTAAAACGCTATACAAGTGCTATTTATTTTAAATCACTTACTTGCTGTGACAGTGCAATAGCAAGTCAATGATAAATGTCTGCCATGCCTTTTCTTTACTAAGTGCATCCAATGCTGTTGGAATCAAAGCAAAACACAAGGTCATCACCTCCAAAGCTTCACAGCAAACTTGTTCATCTTCCATGTCTGGCTCATTGCCTGCATTTGTCTGTAAAGTGAATCAAATGAACAGCATGAATGGATATGGAAAAGTGCAACAAATCTGCCTGGCATCTAGCTATACACTTAAAACACAAGGGGATACCAAGAGTTTGTGTACCAATGCCCAGCTAAATCTACAATGCAAGTTATCACATACATTGATTCAGTCCTCTCTCCCCTAAACTCTTTCCACTCACCTGCTGCCTTGTGTCTTAAATTATAGGTTCTCTGGGGTAGGAACTGTCTTAGTATATATCTAGTAAAGTGAAGTGCTGACCTGTTTGGGTCCTGCAGGTGCTAGTGTAACAGAACGAATACATAGTAATATATGCAGAAGAGACTGTGCCTTTTTATACTTAAGTTACAAGCACTTGGATCTTAGTTATAATTGTTTAGTTACTTTTCCTTCCACTTTTACATTGGTAGCGTCTTAAATACAATATTAACCAATTTCTTTCCCGCCCTTGTCACATTAGTATGCCTTAATATTATTCCACCCTCCCATCCCCCAATTAAAGTTTCTCAATACTACTTGTCAAACTAACACATGAAGATATGGACTGTATAAAGCACCACATAACAAAATGCATAGTTATACCAGATTAGTAAAGGCAAAGCTCAGAAAAAAAGATGCAAAATAGGATGCCTATCCTTTTGGTACATAACTGAAATCCTCTCCAGCAAAAGACAGTTCACCTAGTCCAACTCAACAATCATTCCCTCTAAAGAGATAAGAAAGCAAAACAGCTTAGAAAAATTTTATTTCTATTGGGGGGGTGGGGGGGACCTACAAACTGCTTAAGGCTTTAGACACCCTAACACACAACTACAATACTATTCAAATCTCAGAAGCATTAAAATGATCAATTCAGAGAAGCTCAGCCAGCCACTTACAAAAACTAAAGCATATTCTCAGTCTTCTTCAAAATTCTTATGAATAAGCAGACCCCCATTTAGAGTGAGCATATTCACACATACTGTATACTTACATGTATTAAAAATACTCATTTAATGTTAAGACTGAGAAATTAAGCACTCAAGGACCCAGAAAAAAGTTCTGGTCCCCTCAGGTAAGGGACCAGATCCCCAGTAGGCAATAGAGACAAAGTCAGCTGCGACAACACAGGCTGCATGGCAGTCCCATTGCAACACAAAGCCAGACAGCTGCAGGGTCATCCCAGGAACAAGGTAGTATGAACCCAAGCCCATGGGACAGGATGTTCCGCAGTACATTTCAGGGTGTGCATGGAGGGCCAAGATCCTGGAAGGTCCTATACACCCTTGGGCAACACCACCATGTTTTTATATGTTCCGGAAGAGTCATTACTTCGCAAACTGTGCAGAAGGAGGAGGGATGAATATTGGGTTGGAGTTTGGGGGAAGACCACGGAAGCGCGAATATCAGTTTTGTGGAAGAACTGAGGTGCAAAAATGGAGGAGCTAGCGGATAGAAGTTACTATCACTGTATGTTACTGCTAGTTGCTCACATTTTTTTTTTCCAATAAAAAGAAAAAAGTTTCCAATGCAGTGCAAATGTGGAGTTTAAAATTTTGCAAGCAGAGCTGTTCTTCAAATACAGCAGAGTTGTCCCTGAGGAGTTGGTCTATGGTTCTAAGGTGCTCAGGACCTATTTGACTAACTGAGGTTCTTAGTACTCCTTTCCTAAAATCAGAAAAGAATAGAATTTTCTTCAGATCAAATAAGCCAAATTTGAATGGTCATCTTTTGATCATTTTTGATCAGACATGAAATTTTTTTGACTGGAATACAGCCACTCCACCATACCTTCTTGCATAACTAAAAAATGGCTGAACTGATTTTGCCAAAGTTTCTACAAGGTGATTTTAAAAAAAAAAGCAAGCACAGGATATAAAAAATTAACTGGTTTGAAAAAGCTTTGCGCCAATAGAACATATGCCAAATTTCAACCTTAACCATCGCCAACAGTTATTATATGACAGTATTATAGAGGGGTATATACACACACACACACAATATGCATTTTAGATGACAGATAGAAAGATCACAGGGTTAAGTATGTGGGAAGAAGAGAAGGGTAGAGTATCTTGTGTTAGCCTTCTCACAGGGGTGATTTTCACCCCAAGTGAAAACTGGGTGAGTATCTAAAACAAATGTGAGAAATTCCTGAAGCAAAGTTAAATGGCATTTAAAATTAATGTGCAGGAAACATTCTCATCTTGTGTACAATTCTCAACATCATTCGTCCAACTATAGTTTCTCTCTAGTTATTTCTGTGGCCATATACATTCTTATTTAAGATACATACTCACTGCCTAATGTTTTCAATTCTATCTTTAAATATATAGTTTACATATACAAACTGTAAAGCCTGAAACAGACAGTACAATACAGAGAGTGTCAAGGTTCAACTGTGGCTTTGCCACGATGCCACAGTAAACAGCAGCACATTGTTGCACTGCTACCCTTCCACCTGGTTTCCTCGTTATTCTAAGGAGGGAGTAAACTGTGACAGGTCTATAGCACAGCAGAGGCTCTCCAGTATGCCAGGGCAGCTGTACTGGCTAGAGTGTTGGCAGAAAAGGGGACAAGGAGCCAAGACTTCAAGTAGTTCTGCCCTAGCCTGCCCCCTTCCGTACACCTGCATATGGATCTTGCTTCCCCTCCCACACACTTTTTTTGTGATATGGGTAGCAAGTGAAGAAACATTTGAGAAAAACTTCTGCTTCTCTACTACCACACTAGCTTAGCCAGAATTTAGCCCTGTTAGCAAACTTCAAATAAAGGGAGGATTACTCTTCTTAGTGAGGAACTCATTTTGTGAGAAATTGAACAGGATACCTAGGCAATCAGAAGTGCTAGGGCTACTAAGCTAGCTAAACGAGAAGCTGCTTCTTCTGGAAGTAAACCTATTTTTCTGTAAATCAAAAATTTAAGCAAAAGGTCTAGTATACAAAGAATAAAAGCATCCCACCAAATTCCTTCTTCCTTTACTTAGCTAAGTACTTAGCAGTGCCAGACTTGATTAACTTTGAAAATTCAGAGGAGATAGTGAAGAGACATGTGAGACAAACAGAACTTGCTCTTTCCAGAATTCAGCAACTTCCTCAACTACATCATCCAACGATACACATGAATTTGCAATACAATTCTAGGAGTTGGTTATGTCATTACTTTTAAAATGTTATAAGCCACCGTTGATAAGCTGAAGGTTACTTTTACAAGAACAAGGTTCTGAGTAGTGTATACCAAGGGGAAAAAAGATCCAAAAGCTTGAGACAGTATAAACATTTTGCATGATACCCAGAAATATCTCCAACTCAGATTGGTCTAACCCACCCCTTAAATCCTGTGTATGCAAAGATCTGATATTTTACACTCCAAGTACGTGCATAAACAATTAAGGAAAATAAACCGCTATACATGCTATCACTCAGTTTTACCAGTGCTTCAGTGTCAATTTCAAAATCAAATTTCTTCCAAAAAAGGCAGGCTAAAAACATTTTTCATTCCATATGTGCCTAGTCTGAGCTTTAAAGACTAAAGCATTTGAATTATCTAAATTACAAAAGTACACCTGAAAAATTTAGCATGATGTTTATTTCATATTCTGATACAACAGAAAAAATGTGACTTCAAGTTTAAGAAATTTCAGCCCCAAAATAATTGAAAATAGGCACATGGCATGGAAATGCCATCTTAATCTTAACTTCAGTATCACAATTGTGACCCTACATTAGAATCCAAAGCATATTACCAACAAGAATATAACTATTTGAAGATAGGTCACATTTTGAGCCTAAATTACTTGACACTGTCCTTTTTATAGCTGACCAAATAATTAAATAGAAAAAGAAGTTGCTTAAGAACTCTTACCTTTTCATAAATTTTACTAATTTCCTCATTTGAGCTGAACACCAGCTGTACTGACCCACACCCTGATGCCCAGACAATTTTTTGTACTGCTCTAATAACACAGATATCAGGGATGTATTTTGAAGCCTGGAGACAAAGAAATAAACAAACCACGGCAACATTAAAATACAGTTGCTAGTAATATTAAAATGGACTCTACACCATTACGGCAACTAACCTCGTAAAAATAGAATCTTTACACTACTTTTTAAGACATTTTATATTGAAACAAAACAAAAAAAGATGCTATAACTTAGAAAGGCTTGTGCCTTCATTTAGCATTTTACACTTCACTTTCATCTTAGCAATGCTCATGAAAGCCAAATATGAGTATTAGGTAGTGTCTCAGGGTCTTCCTTCACGCCACTATAGTTAGTGAGATATAAGTATTATAAACTGATATTAGATAAGTGACAAAAATATTTGATCCTGGCCAAAATTTGGCAAAAATATTAAAATTATTTTCAATATTGTTTTTAAAAAACCTAATCTGCTCAGCCATTTTTCATTAGAGAAGTATACATAAAATATACATTTACTGGATTTGTTTGCTTAGTTCTCAACTCCAAAACAGCTGTGATTTGGAAAGCAATTAGCCTATAAAATGGCATAACTAATTTTGATAAAGAAAAATAACCAAGATATTGCATGTTAGCTGCTATCCAAACACAGAAGAGTTCACCCAAACCCCTAATTAATTTTCAAAAGGAATTTTGCTACACATAGGCCCTACAAAGTTTATCAGAGAGCCGAACACCTACAAAGGTTATCTGAGTCTTGTTTTATGAATGAATTACTAGAATTCAACAGTTTTGGGGCATAGTTCCTAGTTTATATACTAATTTTTTTAAACTTTAGCATCATGTTTTTATCTATCACTAATTGCTGCAAAAGAGTTGTTTGTTTTCCAACATGCTTTATAAAGGTGTGATTAATTTAAAATATGCAACCAGAGAGAAATATTACACCTTTCCTGCCCCCCCGCCCCACCACCTCATACACAAACACAAGTCCTTAACATTCTCCTTCAGGAAGGAGAATTAGCAAAAAGTAAGAGTTAAGGACCACGTTTTAGTTTTGAGGAGTACTGCATCTCCTTCCTCCCCTTGACCACATTTATGTCATAGAATGTAAACTTGGTTTTATAAGCCATAATCACCTTATAAGAACACCTAATGTATTTTTTGAAAGCTGGAGGATATGGTATTTGAGAATATTCATAGCAAATTATATAGCCCAAGCTTTTAAAAAAAAACTAACAAAATCCTATGCCTCAAGCTAGCCTTGCAGGTCCAGATGCTGGCATCTAAGTAAGTGGCCTGGCTTTCCAAGGTGTTGAGAGCACAGAAGCTCCGAAGCGGCCTAACTTGAGAGACATTTTTTAAAATCCTGGTCTCTGACTCCTCTTTTTAGACACTAAAAAAAGTATTCCGTTTAACATTAACTGTACTCACTTTATATAATGAAGAGGAAGAAAGCAAATTATACTCTCAAACATGAAAGTCAGAATTCTTGCAATTTTATATTTTAAGTAACTGAAAGAAGTCAGTCTTAAAGTGACAATGTCAAGATTTATAGGTCCAAAATCTGACTCTCCCCACCCAATTTATCTATTTTACAATAATAAGCAGATAAGGATAAAATCCATCTACAGTCCTAATGAAAAGTCATGCATTTCAGCTATGGTGTAATTAGACATTTCTCTCTACTGTGAAGTAAGCATGAAATATGACAGCCAAGTTAAGTTCCCAATTTTTATAGCACCTTAAACAAAAACAGTAGTTCTCATACTAAAGCCAACTCTATGTTTAGTTGAGTTACACAGTACCTTTGGGAGCCCTTATATTGTATTTTGTTGATGGGAGCTATACAAACATAAAATAATTCCAATAGGACTGTTTGGAACAGTAAAATCCAAGGCCAAAGGGGAAAATTGTTAATACATAAAACCATCTGCAAGATCCCAAGAAGTTAACAGAATGTATATTTCAAATTAATTACTATAAATACATATTTGGTAAAGGTAAGCAATAAGTTTTCTGTTGCTTTACTTTTAGTAACTTTTAAATAAAGCACTGTATTGATTCATATATATCAAATATTTGGTAGTACAAACACCTAAAACATTACAAAAAATTTAAATACCACAATCGTAACTTCTTGCAACAAGCTTTCACCGAAATTTCATGAGTTCATATTCAAGGCAACATTGTTCAGGAAGCATACGTCCCTCTAATAGGGGAAAACTTCCAATATCCTTTGAGAAGGCTGGTATCTAGTCACCTTTTTTCTGTCAATGTATATCTTCCAATACTCAGATTTATTAAACACTGAACATAAAAAGCTTAATAAACTGGTTCCATCATGAGCTTTTAATCCTAGATGAACCTACACTACGACTATGGAAATGGCAAGAGCTAGAACAGAAAGTAGGAACTTCACCAGTCTCTCCACCAACTGATTCACCTTGCATCAGAAGCATCTCAGTAAGAACTTTCACATATTAAGAAAACAAAAATAGGTTTGTTAATTTAGTCTGGAGAAAAGTTACATTAAAAACTTGAAGTATGATTATTAACAAATACGTAGATTTTTTTTAATGCCCTTCAACTCTTACTCTATTCTTCCCTCACAGGCTGCATCCAATGTCTCAAAATTAAATAAAAAACAAGCAAACAAAAACATTCTGCTGAAGAAAAACAAATTATTGGCCACCAAATCATACAAGAAAAATCTTGCAGGATAAACCAGATAATACTTCAGATTTAGCTCTTCAGCAGTTCTCTTCATTTTTGCAAATAGAGACTATTTTAGCACTGATGCAGTGTAATCTGAGTCTCGTTCCTTTGATCTGTCTCGCTAGTGTTCTGCTTTTAATATTTTTTAAGAACTTCATTCACACAGAGCACGTAAAAATCACATTTCACATCCTGCCCTCCCTCCAAGATCTATTTCTTCTATGGAAAAATCTGTGTCTAAAGTAAATGTCTCTACACTGGCAACTTCATATACAAAATTCATGACTGATGCAGCTCCATCAATGGTAGCAATGATGAAAACTAGGGATCCTGTTTTGGTGTCCAGTTCCATCAACCTCTTTTTCTCAAGCCTGTGTCTTTTTTTACTTGTGGCAGACGCTGTACATTTCATATTGTTAAAATGGTCATGGAGGGTTTCTACACTTTTGGATATCTCAGCAATGTTCTGAGGTAATATGAGGACATTATTTCCTATACAGGTCCTGAAGTCCAAGTCAGCATTGCTTCCACTTTGGAAGCTGATGCAGCACCAATCATCTGGAAAGGAAGTTGTAATTTTTCCTTTGGCCACCCTTTTACCTGACAGGCCACAACGTATTAAACGCATTACTAAAAATTCTAAATCTAATAACTGAGACAACATGGGTGAAATACTATCTTTTACTAGACCATCTTCTGTTGGTGACAGAGATAAGCTTTCCAGCTTACACAGTGCTCTTCTTAAGATATTATCTCACCCAGTATTGCATAAATCTAATAAGGCTAAGTCACACCATTTAGATAGATGATCCATTTGTGAGCAAAGCTGTTCACTTTTCCTCCACCCAGGTGATCCAATTTTCAATTATGTGTAGTTTAAACATTTTTATATTATATATATTGTTAATAATCTGAGACCTCAACAGTTGAATTTTTTGTATTAAAAGGCATTTCAGGTCACCTTTAATAAAATATTTAACCTTTTTCTCTCCATTTTTCCTATTACTCTCTAAAAAGCATATTACCAAAGACAAACATAAGAGTAAAAAAGACTATAATATTAGTAACAATATTTTCTTGTTAAAAATATTTCTCTGGTTATTCTTCAAATACATTGATTACCTCAAGAAAAATTATGCTAAGTTTACTTTTAAAATCTGCAACAATACTATACCAACTGCGTTCTGGTCTCACAGTATCAGAACCCATTAATATAGATGTGCAGAACCTTACATAGTTCACTTAGCTAATACCATCTGAACTCCATTACACATATTGGTTTTCCCAAGTAACCACATGAAAAAGATGTAAATAATTTTGTAAAGAAATAAATCATTCAATATTTTAAGTGTTAAAAAATAAAAAGTATGCAAAATATCCTACTTGTATTTTGAATTTAAGGAAATCTATCATTTTCCTATATGAAAGGAAATCTAAGAATATGATGAAATAAAATGAAAATCTAGTAAAGAAAACTTAGGTTTTACAGGAAAGAGTATACTAACCTCATCAGATATTTGCTGGGCAAGACGTATTGCTACATTTCGTAGCATGCACTCTGAAGTTGGATTGGGAATGTTCTGTAGGGCAGTTTGCAGCACCACTGCCTGGTCATGGGTAGCCTGGTTTATCTGGAATAAGTTATTTTTATTATTTACATTTAAAAAAAAAGTATTGAAAACCCTAAAGTATGAAACTAGAAATTATCTGATAGGCGTGGGGAGAGGAGACGAGTGGAAGAAGATGTATTATATTTAAATACAATACACATGCAAAAAAAAGACACTAATTTTTGTTATTTCGAATACTAACCAACCTTTCAATACACACATTCATGTATTTGATATTTTGTTGTTAAAATTGGTATTCCAAACTCAAGTTTTGGATAAAGTCCAAATAGCTTCTTAAAACATTACAAAAATGGGAAAATGTAACTGTAAAACTATAAACATACTGGCAAGGAGAATCATAAATAGGTATAGAATACCTGAAACTAGTTTTAATTCTTTTGACATTTGAATAAAGTTTTAAATTGACAGTTCCCTCTCCCACCACATCCAACCCCATCTTTTGAGACAGGAAAGGAACAGGTTTATGGGATGCCATTGGACTGTAAACAGCTGGTGCCCTTAATGGTGTCATTCTTCAGCTAGATGTTGCTCTCCAGAAAGTGTCCAGAAAAGTACACCTTAATTTTCTTTTAAAAATATAAATTCGCTGTTTGGACATTATTAGAACTGATGTAAAACTTGAGTCAGAAGTATAAGAGAATGGTCTTTAGTAGTTCTCTGAATTCTTTTTACTGTTTTCCAATGCCTGGGTCCATGCTTTTAACATGTGACTTAGGAAAAACTTCCTCAGAAGTTTTTGATCCTCTTAGCTTTTAGTAGAGGTTCTTCACAAACACATTCCAGTTGATTGGACCTAGTGTACACCCTCCAATGCCCCAAAGTAAATTTGTTTCTGCATAAGAATTTAACAGTCAAAAAACAAAAATAAACATTCCACAGAATGGTAAAAAAACAAACAGCTGTAGCTTCTCAAGCTCTGAAAGGTGGTAGGTGCAAAAGTGAGAATCCAGACAGACATAATCAAGGAACAAGCATTACAAGTACGTAATTTTCTTTTCTAGATTTTTGCTAAGGCTAGAAAACTTGAATGCTATTTCTAAAAGAAAAATGTTATAAAAACTGCAGCAACTAGAAGCAGTGTCTACAGTGAACAACAACATAACATACTTTAAAAACATGAATAAGAAAATTTAGGGGGAGGGGAGAGGAGAGGACATTTTATCTAGACAAAGAAATCTCCAGAAGAAACCCAAATACATCAAAAGTGAAAATTAAGGCAAAAGTATTCAAAAGGTGGACATCCCAAACACAAAATTATAAAAGATGGGAGTCTGGGCACCCCTCACAGGGAGATAGGAAAAGTAGCACAGAAAACCTGGATTTTTCTCTTGATACTAAATCTAACAATGATTTGTAAAATGCATGGAGAAAACACGTGACTGTTTTAGAAATCTCCTATAGAAAGAGACAGTAAAACTGCACTGGAGTCTGCCTTGTGACCACTAAGTTCTGATATGGTACGAGGAAAACTGCCGTGGTCATGAGACTCCCTCTATTGTATGGTTCCTGCTGGCTCTGGCAACTCCTTTCCACTACATTTACAGCATCCTGGATCATGTCCTGGAACATGAAGATATTGACTAACTACACACTAACAGTAGCATGGACTGATCCTTGGATCCCTTCCAATGTGGTGTTTCTGATCAGCCAAGAGTCAGGTGTTGAGGAGACTAGCAGGTCTGCATGTCTCAGGAATAGTTGTGGAACCAGGAGCTTTGGTACAGAGGTCAGCATTGCTGGCAGCAAAGGAGTGCGAGTTGTAGCCACCAGTGCTGAGGGTTTTGAGCTGTATGGCGTAGGTACTGCAGGTGGCACCACTGCACTGCTTGGTGCAGAGGTTCTTTTCAGCTCAATGGGTATTGAGGTGGAGGGTTTCACTTTGCTTTGTGAGCCTCGGTTTGAGGTCGCCCACGTAGGGTCTTTCACTTTCTGGGAACTCTCAGTACCTGGCCTGGTATCTGTCAGACATAGTATGATCATACTGCATACATTTAAAACTAATGAGTTGTTTGTCCCAGACAACCATAGGGAAGATGCCCTTCAAATCCCACAGAGACTAGCTAACAGAGTCGAGCAAAGAGAAACATTAAAAAATTCTTCCAAAGAACTGTTCCATACCAAGAGACAAAGCCTTGAAACACTACCAATACTGTGTGTTGGAAGGCTGAAGCTTCAAAATGTGTACAGTGTTCTGCACTAAAGCAGTACAGATATACATACCAGAGACCCAAAGGCAAATGGCACAGTGCCAAAGGATTGAAGCCCCCCACCCCCAAACAGTGTTAAACACCAAAAGTAAAGAGCCCGATAAAGGTATCGCCCAAGCCCCTGCAACCCATGTTTCCAATACGCTAGTTAAAGTAGCCCAAGTGAATGCATGAAAAACACATGAATTACTTTAAAAAGAACTTCAAAGACTAAAGGGAAAGAACAATTACTTACCTTACAATAACTGTGGTTCTTTGAAACCACATAGATTTCACTTTTGGTGTGCATGTGCCCCATGAATGGGAGAGCAGATTTTTCTCGCCAGCAGCATCTGTTGGGGCAGCACCTATACCTGACATCATAAAGGGAAGAGTGGGCCAACCACATCTCTGTTCCTTTACCAACAATATACCCCAGAGGAGTAGGACGGGTCATAGAACCCATGTGGACAACACATTTTGAAGAACAGTTACTGTAAACATTCTTTCTTAAAGTAATTGTCCATTTGGATTACACTGTTGGTGCATGTAAGTGTCAGTAAAGTAACAGCATCAGCATCCGCCTCTCACGAGCACTCGTCTCTGGCTGATAGGTGCCTACAATCACTCAGTGTTTTTTTCCAAGGGGCAGCACCCACCTCTCACAGGCACTCCCTTTCCGGTCAGGTGTGAGCCTGCTTTTCTTTCAGTTCTTACAAGGGGTGGCACCCGCCTCTTGCGAGCGTCTCCCGGTTGATGGCTATTTGACAGGTCTTCAGCAACTCAGCCCTCTGGCCAAGTCTCTCACACTGTCCCCCCTTCTGAGGAATACAGTCTCTAGTTCTTTCTCACGGTCCTGGTATGGGGCCGTAGCACCAAGGATTCCTCCCCAGAGACACTGCCTTTTTTAAACAGACCAACAGGGCTTGCTACCCTCAGTTGGTATCCTTTTGGCAGCCCTTGCCTGGGCTCAATCTTCAGCCAAATTAGGAAGGCCCATCACAGTACCCTTGCCTGGTCGGGCTAAGTTCTGGGCTCAGTCTCCTGGGCTCAGCCTGCCTGCACTGACCTGCCCAAGGTCCTGCTGTTCTTCCAGCCAGCCAGGCACTCCTGCTTCAAGATCCAGGCAGCAACTGACTGATCTGCCTCTGCTGCTCCTTTTTACAGGGCCCTTCTGGCCCCTCGCTGTCAGCTGTCAGCTCCAGCAGCCCCTCTGGTTGCTTCTCTTCAGCCATTCTAGACCACCTGGAGGACTTCTCCTCTGCTCTCTTCTGGGGCAGGGTGAGGCATAGGTGCGTGGCTTCCAGCAGGGGACCTCTGGACCTAGTCTACGCTGTCGCAGTGCACAACAAGCAGATATACATTTGTTTGGAGACTGGAAATAGGAGTCCTACTTAAACAATGACTGCAAGACAATCACACCAAAGCAGGCATCCTATCTGGAAGCCACCGTCAAAGAACAGGTCTTGTAAAGGTGTGGATCAAGCACCTCATAGCTGCCCTACAGATTTCAGAAATAGTAAAATTCTTCAAACAAGCAGCAAAGGTTGCCCAAGCTCTACTACAACTAGGTAGATCTAACCTGACTAACTACTAACATGCCCTTATACAGTTGAAGACTAAGATAAGTTCAGAGAGGATACTGCCTGATGCACATCTCTCTGCAAAGGCCATAAAGTTTAGGTGTATTCCTGAAGGCTTTTTCACCTGTAAACGTAAGAAAACTGTGCCCTTTCTTCATCAACTGTGACACGTTTAGCTTCCCATGAGGGGGAGTCAGGCTTGAAGAAAAAATGGGATATGAATAAACTGGTTCACACAAAATTCTTAAAACAGGAATTTGGAAGGAGTCCTGAGAGTAACCCTATCTTAAAACATTATGCTCCTGCATTCATAGATTATAAGGTCAAAAAGGACCATTGTATTCATCTAGCCTGAACTCCTGCATAACAGAACATAGAACTGCCCCAAAATACTTCCTGTTTGAACTACAGCATATATTTATTTTAGAAAAACATCTAATCTTGATTCAAAAATGGTCAGTGGTGGAGAATCTACCACAACCTTAGTAAGTTGTTCCAATGGTTAATAACTGTCACTGTTAAAAATTCTCACCTTATTTCCAGTCTATATTTGTCTAGTTTCAACTTCCAGTCAGAGGATCCTGTTATACCTTTGTCTACTAGACTGAAAAACCCATCATCAAATATTTGTTCTTCATTCTCATGGCTCTTTCCTGAACCCTCTCCAAATTAACATCCTTCTTGAACTGTGAACACCAGAACCAGATACAGCATTCCAGCAGTGGTGACACCAGTGACAAATTCAGATGTAATTTTACTGGCTCTGAATATAAGATATGACCTCTGTTTGCAAAACCATGTCAGGTAGAACAGGTAGCGTGACTGAAGGATGAGTTGACAGGTTCACCAGATCCAAGTACCAGAATTGTCTGGGCTAAGCTGTGGCTACCATGCTCAGAGAAGGAACCTAGGTCTCAAAGCCCAAGTTTCAGTCCAAACTGCAACTTCAAAGCACTGTTTATACAGTTAATTTTAGAGCACCAGTGTCACCCCCGCTGACCCAAGTAGGTTGACTTGGACTGGGAGGCGCTCTCTTGCTCAGTCCAAAATTCTGTGCAGAGATACCCTTATAGTCCACTAGTGTTTGTCTGCTGTCTCAATTTGCCAGAGCATTTTGCAAGCCTGGAAGATGGTCTGATTTGATGACAAATACTCCACCCCAGACACAAATGGCTTCTTTGGAGAGCAGACATGATTGTACTCCTATCTTGACATAACGTATGGCTGTGGTGTTGACCATTATCACTTGGATAATGAGTAGAAATGATGTGCATGAAGATGTATGGCTCTGAGCTCCACAACATAACATGAAGTTGAGCTTCCTGGGGTGACCTAATGCCCTTGTGTCTGCAAGTGGCAAAGATGAACTCCCCAGCTGTATGCAGCACATCACCAGTGTCTTAGTAGGCAGCGATGCAGCAAAAGGTACTTCACACATGAAGTGGGTTCCTCCACCAACCTAACAGGAGGACTGGAAGGGACCTCCAGGATTACTGAGCCTTATCTCCTGCTACTGCAGGCAACCCAGTCATATAATCCCAGCTTTAGAGGCAAGGATCCTTGTACCAGATGTATCCCCTAATATATACATACACTCTTATTTATTTGCCAAAAATAACCCCCACCCTATTATCTACATTAGTTATACTAACTACTATTAACTAGCCTAACAAGACATCACGATGTGCAGAGTAAGCAGAGACTGGGGTTCAGTCCTGCTGTCAAGGGTGGTAAAAGGAACTGAGAGGTGGTAAACCCACTGGGACCTTTATGCCCTCTGGTGGGGGGTGTGATGGACATAAGGGTGCAGGTGCAGCCCCATCAGGCACATCTTGTCAGAAGAATCTGATCTTACATGCACAGGATGCATATGCACCAAGAGTGAAATTCACTTGGACAGTCATTGAAACTCACAAATACATGTAAATGAAGGATCACAGCAGCAAATACCTAGTGAGACAAGCTGGAACAGTATTGGAAGAGCTGTTCTTGCAGTAATTCTGTTACTTTCCAGAGTCAGAAAGGAACTGAACTTGCAACAATGGAGGTGCTAGGAATTGGTGAGGCAGAACCTTTTACTATCTCAGACATTTAAAAATGATTATTATTAGTTCCTTATTAATCACACAGTTGAAATATACATCTAACACAGAAAAATAAGTAAAAGTGGTATTATTATAGGAAGGCATCTTTGTAGACCTGAATGTAAATTACTGCATATTAGTGTTTCTATAAAAGACTGACTTTTTTTTTTTAAAAAAACCTCAAAAAGAAATGTACATTACCGGTGAGACTGGACTTGTGCCCTCTACAACTGGCTGACAAGCTTCTGCCACAGCTCGAACATGGCCAAAGCCAATTGCTGTTAGCAACAATTTGGCTATTTTTAGAGCATTAAGGTAGGCTCCCCTTCTAGTTTCCATATCTGCGTTTGGCAGGAAATTATTTCTAGTCAACATGCTCAATACAAGAGGCAAACCACCACTTTTTAAGAAGTTATATTGGAAGTCACTGGCATCTTCCCCCAGAGGTGCACTGGCAGGCATTAACAAGGCATAGACTACCTGCAAGAAGGAAATAAAACATTAGCAAACGCACACGATACACTTTTTCTAAACACATACACCAAAAAATGGAAGTACACAGAAGTACATTTTATACAATGATTTGATATTTCTCCCCATGCACACCTCCCACACTTTGCTGCTTTGATAGGTATTTTGAATCTTTTTAGTTTTACACCAGAATTTGATCCTGTTCTTCAACTCCACCATAGAAAATGTAACCTTAATGCCAAAAAGAGTGTTAAAATATAAATAAAAAAAGTTTGGGTTTTTATGTTTAAAGAAAAACATTACAAACCTCTGTTAGATATAGCACTTGTGAGGCAGAAGGGCCAAAGAAGAGAGAGTCAAGGGATGGACTAAGGCTGCTTTCACCAAGTTTTGCATGGTCTAAGCAAATAGCTCTTAGTTTCTCTACTGTAGTGTTATCTGCAATAAAAACACAACCTCTAAACATTACTGCCATAGTTACCTAAAAATAAGTCACTGAAATTGACAATTAATAATTAATACCCATCAATTTGAGAAACTTCAAAGGACATCAGATAAGAAAAGATGCAGGAATTGTAACTGACATACAAATTCAGATTCTTCAGAGTTTACTGTGTTATATTTATTACCAAAAGCACTTAGAAACTCCTCCTATACAGTAGTAAGTGTTGCAAAATAGTTTCAATTTTAACACCTTTCCCCATTTTCAAAGATAAACAGGCACTGACAGCTAAAAAACTCTTTAAAATATTTAACTTTCTATTATGGACAAGATATAGCAATACAGGAAATAAATGAATGAACAATCATGACTACCATACAACTAAATTAGTAGGAGGAAGGATTTCATGATAAATATTCCACTTCCAGAAAATGGATGAGATATAACCTCAAAATATAAAGAGATTAAAATTATATTCTGACCTGGTGGCATAAGTTTCATAAGGACACGTGCTCCATCTCTAAGAGGTGGCATATTTAGGCTACTGCCTAAGTCTGCAACTTGCCAAAGAAACGAGATGTATCTAGGATGCAGTGACATGATCTAAAACAAAAATAAAAACTTGTCATGCTTTTTCAGCAACTGAAACAATTTGTGCTAATATTTACAATGTGTCATTTTTTAATTGCATAAGATTTTTGGACTAATACATATACTTACCACTCCAGGCAAACAGCTTTCAATTTCTGGGTTTGGACCGTCACTATAGTGATTGCCATGGTTGCCCGGAGAACCAGTTGAAGAGTCAGAAGAACTATCAGGGCTTGAAGGCATATTGGAACTTATTTGCGTAAGCTTGGCTGTAATTAGCTGAAAAATAAATTTGTAGAAGATTAATATATTTTAATAAGTATCAGATATGAAAACTATAAACTTTAGAACATCTTATACTAGTAGCTACTAACATAACATTTCACTAAGTTGGAATGGATCATTTGAAAAAGTATGCAATATTGCAGTAATAGTGTTTGTCCCACGATATTAGAGACAATATCTGTTGGGTCTTCCATTGGTGAGAGAGAAAAGCGTTCAAGCTTACACAGAGCTATTCTTCAGGTCTGGGAAATGTACTCAAGATTCTCACAGCTAAAAATACAACATGGAACACATTGCTTAACATAAGTAGCAACACATTTCAAGGGACTACTCAAGGTTAAGTGGCCTGTTAATACCTTTCCAGTCATTGGTGTGCGGGAAGCTGGGGGGCTTTGGGGGAACAGTGGGTTATAGATTGTTGTAATAATCCATAATTACATTATGGCTTACAATAATAATTATAAGAAGTCTTCATTCTTGAGTACTTTCCCCAAATCTGAAGAAGAGCTCCGTGGAAGCTCGAAAACTTGTCTCTCAACAGAAGTTGGTCCAATTAAAGATATTACTTGCCCCTCACATTTCTAATAATGATATTCCTGCTCTCATTTCTCACCAATAATTATAGAAATGGAGTAATATTAAATTACTCCATTTCTTACTTTACTAATTGACTAAAGTAATAGCACTCACCGTTTTATCTTTAAGATTTAATTGTCCAATTAACTTCCTATCATCTGCGGGATCTATCAGCTCACCACCAATGAACAGTTCTACTTTTGTATGTGCACTGTTGGCTTTAATACGATTCAGAATACAACGCCGTACAGAACCAATTGTGTCATTGGTGTGAGACCAAATATCCAAGTCTTCTACCTGCCGACCTTGGTTTGGAAAACGAACCACCAGCGTGATATGTTTACCACGAAAAGCTCTGCAAAACAAATGGAGAGCACATGCTAAATAAAGTCGTTGCTGCTGGCATAAAACAAGTACAACAAAAGTGGTTATTTTTCTTGCAGTCATTTGTACTGCAACTATTACAGAATGATTTTCTGTAAGTCTTTTGGAATGTGCAAGCATATGACTATTTTGCACATGCACTGCTGCATTAAATTGAACATTTGTGCAGCCACAAGTCAGAGTGGAAAATGCACACCCACAAACTTACTGAAAAATCAGTTCTACACTTGCATTCTGAACATAAGTAAAAGTAATTATGTAGTTCAAATTTTGGGTCTCTCTTCACAGTTTGCAATTCTCTGTTCAAATCTTGGAAATAAAATTTCAGTCCTATTGGCTTATTCTGTTCAGTTTAGCACTTATATTTTATTCTTTTTGCAGCATAAAAGTCAACATGAATTTGCCTTGTTTAATTTGTTGTTGTAATTACTGAATGCTATTAGTATTTTAACTAACTTTTGCTCCCACTACTGGAGCAGCACTTCAAAAATATAGCAAGGTCATGAGGTTTTAAAATTTCTTGGCAGCAATGGTGAATTAAAAAAAGATTTAGTAAACTCAGAACATTCTCACCAGATAATTAAGATGGATTTTCATGGTGAGTAATCTTTAGGAACCTCAATTTATCCTTTACTTGTTTCTCAGAATTTCTTGCCTCATTTGTTAATTATTTAAGTAAATCTGGAATGGTTAGTAGTTAGTCTTCCCTCCTATTTTGCTCTGCTTGTGACAATCATTTCTACAGCAACAGACTGAAGTAACCAACACAAGACTACTGAATATATGACAGAACTAGGAAAACTAGGACTTGTGAAAACCTTTTACCCAAGCACAAATGTCTAAAATAATATCAAAGTGGACATGGAAAATTGCTGGTCATATAGAATCATAGACGTGGAAGGGACCTCGAGAGGTCTTCTAGTCCAGTCTCCTGTACTCAAGGCAGGACTAAGTAATATCTAGACCAGTGGTCCCCAAACTTTTTCCATCACTCCTCCACCCTTACCCATAAAGGAACCTATCTGCACTCACACCAGAAATCATGGTCGGAAGCCATGGCTAATGCTGCAGTCAGGAGCCGGGACCGGAGCTGCAGTCAGGCCAGGGAGCAGGACTGCAGCTGGAAGCTGAGGAGCATGATGCCCAGGGCCCAAGCTACAGTTGTGGCTTGGGCCAGAGCTGGGGGAAGAGTGGGGCTGAGTGGTGCTCCTTCTCCCACCCCTTGGGGGCTGGCTTAGGCCCTGCCACACTCCCCCAAATGTTCCTCTGTGCCCCTCTAGGGGTGTGTGCCCCACAGTTTGGGGACCGCTGATCTCGGCCACCCCGACAGGTGTTAGTCTAACCTGCTCTTTAAAAAAAAATCTCCAATGACGCAGATTCCACAACCTTCCTAGGCAATTTATGCCAGTGCTTAACTACCCTGACAGTTCGGTAGTTTTTCCTAATGTAATTTAAGCCCATTGCTTCTTGTCCTATCCTCAAAGGTTAAAGAGAACAATCTTCCCTCACAGGTCATGTTTCCTGGACCTTTAATAATTTTTTTTTCTCTTCTCTGGACTTTCTCCTATTTGTCCATATCTTTCCTGAAATGTGGCATCCAGAACTGGACACAACACTCCAATTGAGGCCTAATCAGCGTGGAGTAGAGCGAAAGAATTACTTCTTTGTCTTGCTTATGACACTCCTGATAATACATTGCAGAAAAATGTTTGCTTTTTTTTTTTTTTTTTTGCAAGTGTTACAACGTTGACTCATATTTCGCTTGTGATCCACTATGACCCCCAGATCCCTTTCTGCAGTACTCCTTCCTAGGCAATTTTGTATTAGTGCAACCGATTGTTCCTTCCTACGTGAAGTACTTCGTCCTTACTGAATTTCATCTTATTTTCTTCAGACCATTTCTACAGTTTGTCCAGATCATTTTGAATTTTAATCCTATCCTCCAACGTACTTTCAGCCCCTCCCAGCTTGTTATTGTCCACAAACTTGTAAGTGTACTCTCTCTGCCATTAAATCATTGATGAAGACATTGAACAGAACTGGACCCAGAACTGATCCCTGCTGGACCCCACCTGATATGTCTCTTCATTAATTAGTCTGTGAATTTTTTTATTTGTTGTTTTTACTTTTGCTCCAGTATAAAAAATTCACTTTAAGGTAATCCAAAACGTGGAATGCAAGTATTTTACAGTATCCCAGTAAACATCTCTTGAGATATAAGAAGGCACTGACAGCACTAACCACAGTACTTATTGCAGCAATAGTGGTCATGTCAAGCAGAGGACCGGCTTTCCTCTACAAACTGCATAAAGGATCTGAAGTGGAGGTTACTTACTGTAACGGGAGGTTCTTTGAGATGTGTGGTCCCTACCCGTATTCCGCACGTGGTACGCATGAGCGCCATGCACCTGAATCCAGAGATTTGGCCCACACATCCTCTTGCTCCCACTAGAGGGTATAAGAAGCAGTGTAGGTTGACGCCCTCTCAGTTCCTCCTCTTACCACAAATCTAATCAAATCTACAGCATAGTGGATGGAGGGCGTGTAATGGAATACTGATAGGGACCACACATCTCAAAGAACTCCTGTTGAAGTAACCTCCACTACTTCTTTGAGTGCTGGTCCCTATGTGTATTCCACACGTGGGAGATTCACAAGCAATTATCAGATCACAAGTGGGTGTGAGGAAGCCTGCAACGAAGATGCATGCAGCTCCGCAGCAGAGGCTTAGATTAGCGCATATCTAGCAAATGTATCTATGGAGCTCTAGGTGGCTGCTCTGCATGTCGCACACTGGGACCTCCTGCAGGGATTCTACCGTGCTGGCCTGCACTCTGGTGGAATGGGCTGTTACAGTGACAGAAGGTGGGATGTGAGCCAGCATTTCTTAATTCTATAGCATTTCTTAATTCAGCCATAAACACACTTAGCAATTCTTTAAGAAGATACTGACCACATGATCTCTCCGTTATCGCAACAAACTATCTTGGAGATTTTCTGATGGAATTGTTCCTTTACAGGTAAAAGGCAAGGACACTCCTGATGTCGAGGGAGTGAAGTCTTCTCTTCAGGACAAGCGTGGCATTTCACAAAAAGGACAGGTAAGTGAATACGCTCGTTAAGGTGGAATCTGGAAACAACCTTGGGGAGAAATTTAGGGTGAAGGAACACTCTGTCCCTGTGAAACATTGGGGGGGGGGGGGCGGGTTGTGTCCACCATAATGGCTCCTAGTTCACTGATCTTCCTGGCTGAAGTAATGGCCACTAGAAATGCCATTTCCATGGATAGACAGGACCATGGAACATGTTGCTAAGAGTTCAAATGGAGGTCTAATAAGCTTTGACATCACGAGGTTCAGACCCTATAGCGGTGTGGGTTTAGTGACTGGTGGAGAAGCACTGATGAAGCCCTTCATGAACCGTGTCGTAGTTGGCTGGGTAAAGATAGACTGTCTGTTGGGGAGAAGAAGCTACTAATGACTGCTAGGTTGATCTGTAACGAGCTGATCAAAAGAACAGATTTTTTTTTTAAAAAAAAGAGACAAGAGGTAATCCAGAATGATCAGGACGACGCTTAAAGGGACTGGGAGTGACTGATTGTGCTGCACCCAGGTTGACAACTGTTTCCATTTAGCCAGATAACAGGATCTGGTCTATTCTTTCCTAACTCTGGGTAAGTATAGCCTGGACTGCGGCTGAATAAGAGCGATCTACTTTTGACACCCATCCAAACACCAGGCTGTGAAGTGGAGACAACCCTGGTAGGGGTGTCTGACCCTTCCCTTGTCCTGCATCAAGAATTCTGGGAAGGGGTAGATCTTGATTGGAGACACTGAAGCTTTGGGAACCAAAATTGCTTGGGCCAGTAAAGCACTAGGAAAATGACACTGGCCCTGTTGTAACTTATCTTTCTCAGCACTTATGGAAACAGGGGGATGGGAGGAAAGGCTCATCCACGAAACCGCTCATCCATGACAGTAGAAGCATGTCACCTTGAGAGTCACGACCTATGGCTCCTCTGAAATAACACAGGGGTAGTTTCTTGTTTGTTACACAGAAAGGTCCCATAGAGATGTGCCCCAAAGCATGAAGATGTTTGTCAGGCAGAGTCACAGACTTCCCATTTTTGGTCTGCTGGGAAATGCCTGGGGTAAAGTTGCCTGCTAAGGAGTTGTGGATACCAGAGAAGTATGCTGCCTGGATGGTGGTGATGTGCCTGATGCACAAGCTCCAAAGCCTAACTACCTCAAGACAAAGTGAGAGAGACCTCACTTCTCCTAGTTTATGTAGACCACAGTGGTGATATTGTCTGACACTACTGGGATGTGGACGGAGCGAATGAGTGGAAGGAAGGTCTTGCACACAAGGCGAACTGCCCGCTGCTCCAGGATGTTGATATGTAGTCTGGCCTCCTGCCTGGTCTACATGACTTGTGCAGCGTAGCCAGAAGGCGCCACACCAAAAGGGATCGCATCTGTTACAATAGTGGCACTAGGAACAAGGGGGGACAGTCATCCTGGAGTTGATGCGGTCTTTGTTGGGCGAGTAGACCAAACTGAGCTAGGCCTACAGGAAACACAGATGAAGCCTGGCAAAGGATGTTACATAAGTACACACTGCCATACAATCTAGCAGCAATAGGCACATCCACACTATAGTCCTTGTTCTGCGGAAAATCAAAGAAATTAGGTTGTGCATCATCTGAAACCTTTCTGCAGAGCATGGCTCTTACGTAAACAGATCCCAGCACTGCCCTGATAAAGTTTGTCCGGGGGGGGTGGGGGGGTGGAGGGGAAGGGGGAGAGATAAAAGACTTTTCTCTGTTCACGCAAAGCCTCAGGGCTGTGAAGCTTTGAATGAGGTACTGAATAGCCAACCTGACCTCCTGTCAAGAGCGACCTACAAGGAGCTAGCTGTCGAGATATGGAAAAACTCTGTGGCCCTGACTTTTCATCTGGGCCACCACCACAGAGAAAACTTTTGTAAACTCTCTGGGAGCTGTTGCTAGTCCAAAGGTGAGGACCTGGTATTGGAAATACACCTGGCCCATGATAAACTGTAAGAACCTCCTGTGGGGGGTGTATGAATGTCTATATGAAAATATGCATCCTTCACATAGAGAGCCACAAACCACATCCCTCCTTGAAGAGAGGGCATTATTGATGCCAACATGACCATCCTGAATTTCATCTTCTGTAGGAAGACTGGGAGTTGCCAAAGATCCCGAATGGGTCTCCATCCCCAGTCTTTTTTGGGGACTAAAAAATAAAACCCTCTTCCTTGATACTGAGGATCTATTTCCCCTCAGTGTAACAGGGACTCCGCTTCTTGTGGAAGAATTGCCTCATGAGAGTGGTCCATGAAGGGCAATGGGGAAGGGAAGGAGATGAACTCTATGGACTATCCCTGATGTATAATCTCCAAGACCCAACTGTCAATAACAGTTAACTCCCAGTTGGAGGCAAACAATGAGATGGCCTCCAAAGGTGACAGAAGGAGAGGCAGGTGGCATCAGAGAAGGCGAGCAGGTCTTGACTAAAATGTCAAAAATTGTTCCTAAACACAGACTGAGAATGGGTCACGGTCATGGTAATTGGCAATGCGGAATTGCAAGCCCAGAGAGAAGATCTTTCTCTCCAGGAAGTCCAGTTTCTTGGAGCCCTTTTCTGATGGGGTGGTCCTTCAGTATTGAGACCTGTTACAGGCTGCTAAGGAATGTACCACCAGGGAGTTGGGAGCAAAGTCGGAGAACAGGAATTCAGCTCCCTTTGCTGGAACAAAACAGCGTTTCTGAGCCGTCTTATGTGTGGGTGTGAAGAACACTGGGGTGTCCAGACCAATTTTTCCAATTCCAATAAGACCTTGTTAACTGGATGCAGAACATCCAACGGTCAGTGGTGTGGGTCTTGGACTTCCTCCAGAGATATCTGGACATCACTAGCCATTCTTCAGAGTACGTGCTGGTATTGCCTGTCATAGTTTGGTGGGGATGAGGAAGGAGAGACTGCCTCATTGGGGGAAGAGGAGGAGATTCCTGTCATCATCTGTGGTTCCGGTTCAACACCATCCTCCTCCTCACGCACCAATGGAGCCAGTTGTTGGCGCAAGGGAGAAGAGTGGAAAGACTCCTGTGTGGGTCCCAGACATCTATACAGAGATCCTATGGTCCCCAATAGGGCCAGAAAGAGGAGTTTGATTGCAGGCCCATAGCATATGGAACCATCGGTCCCTAGGGAGGTCATGTTCATACGGGCAGTGACCATAAGTCCTGCATCGCCTGTCTGGGTTTGGTTCTCACTGGGGAGGTGAAGGATAGACTGGTTCACTGGATTTGTCCGAACCCAAAAACTGCTCCTGCTGTAATGACAAAGCCGTCAGCACCAGGGCAATCCTGCCTGATGGTTGTAAGCGGGATGGTTCCTGGGATGTCGAACTAATATCTTCTTCTGGTGTGGTAATGTCCCTCAAGAACACTGATCCAGAGGAGACTGCGGGTAGTAGAGAAATATATCCTCCAGTGCTGTATAGATCTCTGTGCACCCTGGCACATGGGGAGTTCTGATGGCTGGCACTGATAGTACTAGTGCATCCCTATTTCTAATTCCCTATTGGGTGGAAGTGTCGATAGCACAGAGTCTGGAGCTGCATTTGTGGACAGGATCAGTGGATAATGGCCATTGTTCTTCAGTACCAGAATCATGAACAGAAAAAAACGGTCACTCAGTTTCTTGTAACTGTTGTTGTTCGAGATGTGTTGTTCATGTCAATTCCAATCAGGGACGTGCACACCACCCGGAAGATTTTTCCCTTAGCAATGTCTGTACAGCCAACCTGGCGCCCCCTGGAGTTGCCCCTTCATGGAGCTCAATATAGGACCCTGCCGACCAGCCACCCCCTTAGTTCCTTCTTACCACTGGTGACGGCTAGCTGGAACAAACTGCTGCTCTTGCTTTGCAGGCACGTTTGGGCAGTGTCCACTGTTCGTGTTTATAACTTCTAGTTTTAATAGTCCCAAGGGTTCAGGCTCTGTGAGAACTGTGGAATGTTAATGCCTCAGAGCGACCTGCACTCTTCCTGTCTTCGGTGCCTGGGGGAGAGCCACCAGAAGGAGAAGAGCAGAATTTGCAAAGGGTTCCGCCCTAGGACCTTGAAGGACAGAGGTCAAAGATCCTTCTTCCTACACACCTCAATGGGCTTCAAGAAGGAGTCTCTCTCTTATGGACAGTCTTTGACCCCATGAGAATGCCCCTTATTCTCATGGGAAGCCTTTGTGGAAGAGTCTTTGGGCAGAGACACCCACAGCTCTGCTCCTACTCAGAGGGGTGGGCACTGCTTGTTTGGTGAGGCCAATGGGGCTGTGGCGGGGGGGGGGGGGGGAGAGGGAGTCTTACTGACCCAGATAGGAGAGAGGCTTCCTTGACTTCTCCATTAAGCGTTTTCTAAGGTGAAGCTCATACCTTTGCGAGTTGTTAGTGGAAATGAGCAACAAATACTGCCAAAATAAGGGTCTCACCCAGACAGCAGAGATAGCATTGGTGTTCGTTGCTGACGGAAAAGGGTCTAGGGCAGGAGATGCAGTTTTTGAAGCCCAGTCCAGAGAAACAAACTATACTAAGACTAACTGACTAAGCTAAAGAACTACTTACAATCTTATCTACAGATTTTCTGAAAGGCTGAAACAAGAGATGACACTGAATTCTGACTCAGACCATGTGGCAGTAAGAAGTGAAAGAGAGGACATCAACTCACACTTCTTATACCCTCGTTCGGGAGCACTTCTTATACCCTCGTTCGGGAGCATGAGAAGATCTACTGTGCATATACAGGCCAATGAACGCTGCTTGTTAAAATCTCAGGACTCAAGCACATGGTGTGCATGAGTATCATGTGAGAAATACACACAGGGACAAGCACTTGAAACAAGAATCCTTTTTCTTCAACACAAAAAATGAATATTTTTGAAATAAAAGGAAATATAGCAAAAAAAATACTTTAATGACAGTGTGTGTCAACTACAGGACCAAGTGCCAGAAATTCAGATTTAATTCTAGTTCTGTTAATCAATTAGTTCCTACCTGCATGTGGATGCTTACCTACCTCACAAACGAATTGTGAAAGTTAGTTATTTAGAATGCCTAATAAGTTCATTACATTAATTTAAAGGTGTTTTTGAAGGAAATTAAATGTTATTTGTTCAATAGTTTGTAATATTCACTTAGGATAACTGCTACAGGATTTGTTTTATACACTGGTTAAGGAAGTTAAATTAATTTTGAAACAAACATTTTCCACTGTTAAGATCACTTTAATGAAGATGAATCACAGTAGTTCTGAGTTCTTCACAAACCTTGACATAGGAAGAATTGTTCTCTCTTCATGGTAATCACTGTCACATTCATTTATATACTCCCTTAAAACAGTCAATACTCGCACCATTCGTATTGCTTCTTGCCTTGCACAATTAATACTGTCTTTATCTCCATCCAAAACACACAGTGTATCATAGGAGGCCTTCAAACGATCAAAGCAGGATTGAATGAAGTCTTCATGGATAACTACCTAATGTAACGTACAAAAGAAATTGGGACAATTACAAAATATTACATAGCCACCTTTCAGCTGCAGAATCAAACAAACGTGCTATAAAAACTTAACTGAAAACCAAATCTTTACTCAAGACTATTCACAACTTTGGTTTTCTCCACACTAACATTACAGTTGATAACAATCTAATACAGTGTACTTTTTTCTTTTTTTAAATACCAGTGCTAACTCTACAACTTGTGTGTATAGTACAAACCTTGCCCCTCAACCCACCAACTTGAACCAAATAGCTGCAATGTAAGCAAAGTGCAGCTCTGTGCAGGATACTAAGTTGGACTGCTCTCTCATTTAGTTGCCACTCACCACAGACTAGAATATGGAATATTTACATATCCACCTGGCAGGTAGTACCTATATCTTTAGACGGTATTTTGCAGACTGCTGGTTTTGAGGACTAAAAAAAAGTGTCCTTAATGGAACAACAAAGGACAGTGGAGTGTAGCAAGGAGTTGTGGGTTAAAAAATACAACTAACATTAGATGCAAGAAACTGGTTGGAGGTGATCTGGAGGGCACAAAAGTCCTCAAAGTCTTAGGATTATGTTTTCAAATGTTTATACTCAAAACTACTGAATTCAAGAAAGGCACAGAAGGTTTCCGTTACTGCACTGCCCTCCCTGGCGCCATGGCTGCAATATGCATGAGCAAGCTGGTAACAACACTGCCCACTAGTACTATCTTGATAACAACAAAGGAAATTTCAGAAATCCCAACAGTTTATCCTTTCCATGATCTTTCTAGAAACTTGCAAGTCTCTCTCACTTTCTAATGAAACATACTAATAGGCAAGTCTGAATCTTGAGAGAAAGGATTTGATTCTCCAGAGCTTAGTTAAGATTGCTCATTTCTGAGAGCTTTGCAATGCTCTCTTATGTGAGAAGTGAAATGCATTCAAGGGTTGTATTAGCCACCATTGGCATGACCTAGCCCCAGCCAGCGAACACACTGGACAAAGTATCACATACCTCAAATCCCAGCAGAATGCAAAACTAAATATCTGGCACGAGCCACTGTTTTGCTAATAGAAATACAACAGACATAACTAACAAGTGCATTAAACTTTGAGATTTCTCAAAAGCCAGTAATTTTAATCTTTAAACACTGTTAGTAGATCACTAAATCTCTGCAAACAGCTAAAAGGAATGAAAGGGTAGGTTCACAAACATGCTGTACATATTAAAATCTGCACATGGGCAAGAGTGCATTGTCCAAAAGGGCGTTCCATGGATGGAAACTGTCATTTTCAAAACTTTAAGCTATAAAAATATCACAATTGTTAAATTTTACGATAATCTTTATTCAATTTTACATTCCACTCAATATTTTTTACCTGATTAACTTGTAACCTTGGACCAAGATTAGTATAGATCTCTTTAAGCAGATCTATTGCTCTGCTGGCAATGTCATCATTTCCCTGAATCACAACCTAAAGCAATAAAAAAGTATGAATGCATTTTAACTCTTTTTGGTATCCAGTTTAAAAAACAAAAGGACTACACATGAACATATCCTCATAACAATGGATAAATTATTTCTTCTTGTTCATCAGAACAAAAAAGTAACTAGAGTATATAATCAAAATACAATCATTGTAAATTATCTGTCTAATTTCAGAGTAGCAGCCGTGCTAGTCTGTATTTGCAAAAAGAAAAGGAGTACTTGTGGCACCTTAGAGACTAATCAATTTATCTGAGCATAAGCTTTCATCACGAAAGCTTATGCTCAAATAAATTGGTTAGTCTCTAAGGTGCCACAAGTACTCCTTTTCTATCTGTCTAATGTGACCCTAATCAAGATTAAGATTCAATCAAATTAACTGCTTTAAAAGAATTCATCGGTGTCTGCAAAAAACAGATCGTGCTTTGTCAAGTGACAGAATGGCACACAAAATTTTCTCCATGCTATGTTTCTAGTGCCACTAGTTTTAAAGAATATGCATTCTTGTTGTATCATTACAAGCTAAGTTTGAGGCCCAGAAAAACATTTAGTTAGCTACAATTAAATCTTAACCTTCCAATGATCTAAATGTACCAGTACTTACAAGTTTTGTGTTTATGTTAGTTAGGAATTCTGGGCAATTAAGAGAAGAAGTTAATTTTTTAATTCAACAATTTAATATCATTAAAGACCTCTCTCAACTCAAGATAATCTGTGCCACCATTTAAGATGAGATTTAAAATTTACTTCAGAACCTAGAAAAAGGAGTGTTGTACCTAATTTGAATATTAGGAAACTTACTGCTAGCCACTGGCCTGAATTGAAGCTGAAAAGCTGTCATAAATTGGTCCCACTAAGTAGCAAGATAGTAGCTCCAAGCAGAAGGGCAGATCCAAGGAAGTTACTGTCCACAACTGACAGCTCGGAAGAGCACCCCCATTGCTTTTTCACTGGGCATATCCCAAATGTTTGGATTACACTCTAAGTCAGGGATCGGCAACCTTTGGCACGCGGCCCGTCAGGGAAATCCACTGGCGGGCCGGGCCGGTTTGTTTACCTGCAGCATCCGTAGCTTTGGCTGATCACAGATCCCACTCGCTGTGGTTCACCATTCTAGATCAATGGGGGCTGCAAGAAGAGGTGGCCAGTACATCCCTCGGCCCAATGCCACTTCCTGCAGCCCCCACTGGCCTGGAACCAGCAAACTGCAGCCAGTGGGAGCTGCGATCGGCCAAACCTGGGGACGGGACGCTGCAGGTAAACAAACCAGCCCAGCACACCAGCAGATTTCCCTGATGGGCTGCGTGCCAAAGGTTGCCAATCCCTGCTCTAGGTACTTCAAGTGCTTTACAAAATGAAACATTAATGCTGATGCTGTAGCACAGCCATTATACACTAGACATCAAAGGTATTTCAGAAACGGAATGCTGAAAGTTGGAGTTGATAACGCCAGTGTGCTCTATTTAATAACTATCATGGGATCATCAGCTGCCACCTAGAAACCACCAACCTTGAACAAAAAAGGATGTCTAATCTTTCATCCAAAAGACTGCATCCATAACTCTGCAGTAGTGAGCATAAGCTCCATATTTAGTAAAAGGACTAAAACAATGATCACCTTGTTCAGAGATGAGAGCGCAATACCTGTTTGTTACTTACACAATACTGCAACTAATTATATGAGCCAGTTTCTCAGATGCTCAAAATAAAGTTCAGTTCCATTTCCTGTTAACTGGAAAGATAAATCTTTTCCCGTAACCCCGAGATGTTACTGGCCATTAGCGGAAATGGTGATTTCATAAGTAAAATCACTGGTGAGTGAGAGCATAAGGTAAATGAACAATGCACATCAAAGGTATTTTAAAAATTAAACAAATGGGATTGGTTTTATGGTACAAACAAAACATTAATTTCACATGCACAGACATTACAAATACACTCAATTTTTTAATTCCTCTTTCTTTGTCTGTCATATTCGGAGTTCAAGGTTCAGCCCTGAGAAATAATTAACTTAGGAGTATGAAAGGAAAACAGAACCACCAATTTTCATGCAGTTAGTCTGAAAAACACTTAAATTACAAAAACGTACGTCTACACAGATTTAGTTACAGTCTTAAATAATTTTGGTTTTAACAAAAACATAGCAGTAAGCCATTTGCATGTTTCCTCTTTTGTACTTACCCTCCAAAGGTAGTCTAATCCTATTAATTCCAAGTCATCCATCATATAAGCTCGTCTTTTCGCTACTAGCTTCCCTTCTCGACAGTTCACAGCTTTGAAGAAACGTTCAAAACATTTCATTCCATTTTCTGTTAATAGGGAAGGATCCAACTGAAGCACATTATTTTCAAAGAAGTCTTTATTAATGTCAGGGTCTAAATCTGGTTCATCGCCCATTAGTTTGGAATACCACTTAAAACAGGCTTCACGATCACAAAGATAGACTGCATTTTCGGCTAAACACTTCCATATTTGCTTCGCCTGAGGGGCGCAGAGCCACAGCTGACCATCCTTCAATAAAAATCTTGAGCAAAACAAAAACAATTAATAACACTGACATCTTAACATTTTAGAGACACTAAAATTACAGTCAACATATGTTATAGGCCTGAGTCTGAAAACTTTTACTCATATGATCAGTCCTCATTCACGAGTGGTTCCATTGTCTTCATCAAAGTAAAAGTTTGTAGGATCAGGCCCCAGAATTCTAGCTATGTATGGAAACTAGATTAGACAAAAATATGCATTACCTATAAAGTATTGAACATGATTTTTTCTCTCCAAAGACATTTAACTAACGTCATTACTATACAAATGATAACTTGAATTTTTATGTCATGCTTCTTTCCATATTAAGCAAAACTATATTTAAGCAACCAAATCACTGGATTATCTAAACATTCTTAGCCCTCTTAATTCTGAGGATGCAACAGAGTGAAATGAAAAATTACATCTAACAATGGATTGAGTTATCGATATTAGATTGGAGGTAGGAAGTTAGAGAGTCTGAAATCTGTAGTGAAATTCTAGGGTACTTCATTCACAGTTCAGAACATAAGACAGAATTACTCTTCATGCATCTTTTAATTCCAAGAAAAGTCTTGGAGAAGTTTGTAACTTTACAGTTATCTTTCACACAGATATACTTAATAATTCTTGTAAGAACATTTCAAGAAAATACACAATAGATTTTACTCTTCAAGAATCAGTTATATATGGATCAAAGTAATATACTCTGACTGTATGTGAGAGAAATAGAGGACTAGAGTAACAAAATCGTTCATACCAATCATAAACCTTATGTTTATAGTATATTATGACATGCAATTATAAATTTGGCAATATTATTCCATTATATACATACCAAAATCATTGCCAAATTTCAAGAAAAATATAGTTTAACTATTAGAAGATGATAGAATGATAATTGTTTAAAGATTGGTGGCCAGGAGTTAGTCCCCACTATTTGGTAAAGTAACCATTTAATAAGAGATTACTTACCTATAACTGGAAGTTCTCTCAGACGAGTGGTCCCTCTCTGTATTCCAGTGAGGGTGGGTTTATGGAGCCAGAGAATTTGAAAATAGTCACGCCTGTTCGTTTGCGCACGTGCCCTTGCTTTGCCTTACGGTTTTGTCAGAGGCAATAAAGGGTAAGGTGGACCGACCGTGTCTCCAGTTCCTTCTCCACGACAAATCAGATCCGCAGCAGAGGGGAAGGAGAGCGAGAAGTGGACTATAGATAGGGACCACACATCTCAAAGAACCTCCAGTTACAGGTAAGTAACGGCCTCTTCAAGTGATGGTCCCTATTATATTCCACTGAGGGTGATTAACAAGCAGTACTTAATTTGGAGAAGGGTGCAAGGACAAGGATGGAATGGTTGAACTAAGGACAGCCACACTGAATGAAACATCCATTGCAAAGTCCTGCACCAAGCTGTAATGTGCAGTGAAAGTATGTACCAAACAACATACGGCTGCCCTACATACGTCTGGAAGTACCACATTGTGCAGGATGGCCATAATCAATGCCTTGGCTCTTCTAGAATGGGCTCTCACCCCAAGGGGTGCAGGCAGTTACTACAACTGACAGAACGTAATGCACCCCAAAATCCTGTGTGTGGAGATTGCTGGTCCCTTAATCCTCTCAGCTATAGCTATAGGGAGTCTAGAGGACTTCCTGATTGGTCTCGTCTTCTGCAGGTAGAAGCTCATGGCCCTGCGGACACTGAGGGAGTGACAATGCTGCTCTTCCACTGAGGTGTGAGGCTTTGGAAAGAAAACAGGTAAGCATATGGGTTGATTGACATGAAACCAGGATACGATCTTCGGTAGAAACTTGAGGTGCAGGGACAGGGAGATTTTGCCCTTATGGAACGTGGTGGTGGTGGTGGGGGGTGTCTGCCATCATAGCTCCAAGTTCACCTACCCTTCTGGCCAAACTAATAGCCATTAGGAAGGTCATTTTCATGGAAAGGAGGGACAGAGCATGAAGCTAATGCCTCAAAGAGCAGTTTCATTAATGCAGCTAGAACGAGGTTGAGGTCCAACTGGGAGGTGATAGGTTGTATGGGTGGTAAAGTCCTCAGCAGACCTTTTCAAAACCTGAGGGTCAACAGATGTGTAAATATGAAATATCCTTCCACGGGAGGGTGAAAGGCACTGATAGCTGCTAAATGGACCTTGAGAGAAAAAGAGTCCTGACATCTTCAAGGACAGCAGGCAGTCCAAAAGGGGAATGTCCACTTCCTCCAGGGAAAGCCCATTCTGCTGGGCACAGGAGGTGAAGTGTTTCCACTTGACCTGGGGAAGGTGTAGCTGATCTGGTCTGACCAGTGGAGGATGAGAACATCACCTTAAGAGTGGATGACACCACCTCCCCTTTGAGCAGTATGCGCTGTATTTGTTATTGACGTGGGAGGCAAAAGGGTCCCCCATTGGCTGAAGATGTCATTTACTATGGAGTTGTGAAGCTCCCACTTGTGATCAGCAATGAATCTTCAGCTAAGTCTGCAATCACATTCTGAGTCCCTGGAAGATAGGCTGCCGACAACAGGATCTTGTGGGCAACGCACCAATCCCATAGTTGACCACTTCCCTGCACAGAGCAATCAACTTCGTGCCCCCTTGTTTGTTGATGTAATAAAACAATGGTGGTGCTGATAAGAACATGATCGTAGCGAATGGAAGGTAGAAATGCTTGACATACTTGTACTGCCCAGAGTTCAAGAATGTTGATGAGCATCCTGGTATCCCAAGGGCTCCACGTCCCTTGTGTCATGTGTTCTTTAGTGTGTGCTCCCAATCCTGTAAGGGATGTGCCGGATAATTGGTCTGTCCATGGAGGATGGGAGAAAGGGGATCCCTGTACAGACCTGCTGTGCATCTATCCACCACTGGAAGGAAGAGAGCACTGTGCCGGGGGACTGTCAGCATAAGGTCCATAGCATGTCGCGTAGGTAAGTAGACTCTCTGAGGCCACATCTGTAGACTGCAAAGGAAGCGATGTACATGCAGACTGCCATGAGGCCAAGAAGGGATAAGCAAGTTCTGAATGGGACAGATGGACTGTTGACTACCTGGACGAGTGCCTGCAGAGAATGGAATCTGTCCGTTGGCACGTAAGATCAGGCTGTGACCAAGTTGATGGAGGCCCTTATGAAGTCTAAGGACTGTGTGGGAATTACAGTTGATTTTTCCATGTTGATGCTGACTCCCAGGGAAGAAAGGAGTCTGAGCAACATGGAAGCTGAGATTCGAGCTTTGTCTGTGTATCATGCTGCTAGCAGCCAATCGTCAAGATAGGGGAAAATAAGGACTCCTGAGCATCAGAGAGGGCTGCTATGACAGAGAACTTTGGTGAAGACCCAGGGAGCAGGGGTGAGTCCAAAAGGAAGGACCCTGCACTGAAAATGCTAAAGGCCCACCATGAACCTCAGGAATCTTCTGTGGGCTGGATGGATGTCTGTGTGAAAACAGGAGGCCTACATAGTGAGAGTCATAAACCACCTGCCTTTTCCTAGAGACGGTATGATGGCTACTAAGGCGAAACTTGGGCTTGCAGATAAAGCGATTGAAGTTACAGAGATCCAGGGTAGGCCTCCACCTCCCCTTCTTATGTACCCAAAAGTAAGGGCTGGCCTTCACTATAGGGAGATTGACGCTGCTGCAATCAATGCAGCAGGGGTCGATTTAGCGGGTCTACTGAAGACCTGCTAAATTGATGGCAGAACGCTCTCTGGTCGACCCCGGTACTCCACCTCTCCGAGAAGAGTAAGGGAAGTTGACTGGAGAGCACCTCCCGTTGATGCAGTGCAGTGAAGACACTGGGGTAAGTCGACATAAGCTACGTCAACTCCATCTATGTTATTCGCGTAGTTGGAGTAGAGTAATTAAGGTCAACTTACGCCGGTAGTGAAGACAAGCTCCAAGTCTAATAGAACCCCATGCGCGGATAGTTCGGAGGAATGTGCTCTATCACTCCCCTTTGCAGTAAGGAGTCTACTTCTAGTACCTGGATCCTGTCATGAGAGTGGTCCTTGGAAAGCGATCAGGGTGTGGGATGTGGATGAGGTAGGGTGGTGAACTCAACTGTATAGCCATAGTGGATGACATCCAGGACCAGCTTGTCTGCTGTTATTGAGCTCCAGACTAGTAGTAAGAGTGGTAGATGACCCACGAAGGGGGTGAGTTGGTTACATGGCAGTAAGCATGGTGGTCGACAGCTCTTCAGTGGCACTCAAAAATATTGTTTCTGAGCAGTCTGAACATGACAGGATGAAGACTGCGAAGGCAGGCCTGGAGAGCAGGATTGTAGAGTCTTCCGGTACTTACGAGGAGGTTCATATGGCCTCTGGTGGAAGAAATGGGGGGACCTGAATCCCTGTGTAGGTGGCGGGCAGTAGAATTTTCACTGGATAGATACCCAGTGATCAAAGTGTGGCTCTGGCATCCCTTAGGGAGTGGAGGGAATCATCGGTCTTCTAATTAAACAGGTGTGACTCGTGAAAAGGGAGGTCCTCAGTGGTATTGTGCACCTCTCTGGGGAAACCATATGAGTGCAGCCATGATTCTCTCTGCATGACTATTTCCAGGGCCATCAAGTGTGATATCTGCAGCATCCAAGGCTGACTGTAGTGCTGTTCTAGCCACCAGCTTGTCCTACTCCAGAACAGACTGGAAACAAGCTCCATCTTGCCGAGGAAGCTTTTCAGTAAAGTCCTCCAATTTACCTTTGTTAAGGAAATCATATATGATCAACAAGGCCTGGCAGTTTGAAAATTGGAAGCTTGCTGAAAAGAAGACCTTGCTTCCCAGAAGGTCTAAGCTTTTACCCTCATCTGTTGGGGTAGATCATGGGTGTTGCAGCCTGGACCATTCCACTGATGCTTGTGCCATGAGGGAATTGGGTGGGGGTATATATAAAAAGAGAAACTCCGAACCCTTCACTGGTGCATAGTATCTCCTGTCTGCCCCTTTGGGGATAGGAGTGCAAGTGGTCGGGGTTTGCCCAACTTTTTGGGCTGGTTAGAGAATGGCATCGTTGATCAGTAGAGCAACCCTGCTCAGTAGTGAGAAATGAAGGATGTCCAGGAGCTAATGCTGCTTGTCTTGTACTTCCTCCAGCGGAATATGATGCTTGTCTTCCATGGTTCGCAAGAATTCTTGGAATTGCTGAAAGTCATCTGGCGGCAAGGGGGAGCCTGAAGTTGCTGCAGCATCTGGAGAGGACAATGGGAAACACTCTTGCTCCAGTGGTACAGGACTGAGCGGTTTGTCCTCCATAACCAGTCTGAAGTGCCTGGTCAAGAGTGTCATAAGCAGGGATGGGCAAAGCCTCCCCCACCAAACATGCACGTTCTCAGGGTGGGTACTGGGGCCAGAATCCCCAACAGGGACAGCAAGATGAATCCAGCATATGCTGAAGAGGGCCCCATGGGGAGGGCAACCAGTGACTTCCCTGTTGGTGGAGAAGGGATACTCCCACGCCACTGGTGATCCTTTCAGGTACTCGTACTGACACTTCTACTCCAGCAGAATCCTCCAACGATGAGAAATCAGATCCTGATTCCAATGGCGGTACCGTTGGAGACGGCAGAAGTCTGTAAACCACATGAGAATGAGTCAAAGCACAATCAGACTTTAGCACGTCCTATATAGGAGATTGGACCTCCCTAGGTGCGGTTTGCAAAGGAAAGCATGGAGATCTCTGTTCCCTTAGGGCAAACTGCTCATGTGGCTTTGGTGCTTTCTCCCATCACTCCAGAATTAATGGTACCGGTTCTGTAGCCAAAATTGAGTGCATGCTCAGTACCAGCGGATCTGCCAGTGTGCGCAGTTTCTTCTCATGCTTGTACGCCATGGAACATGCGGCCTCTCCATGGCTGGAACTAGTGGGAGATGCATCATCCTTTGTTTTGGAGGAAGACTTACTGCCATGCTTATACACATGCTTCCTTGCCTCCCGACTAGGCCTCAGCACAGGGTCCATAACCCTAACCCGGGTCTGACTGAGGCCTCCGGCGACTTCCGTGAGGTGCTTCTTGAGGCGGAGAGCCCGGCCTTCTCAGGTATGGCTTGGGAAGGACCAGCAGATACCGCTCCTGAATGAAATGTGGGCTTCTCCCAAACAGTAGAGGTAGCATTGGGACTAGTTGCTGACCAAGAATGAACGCGGGCAAGAAGCACAGATCTTGAAGCCTGAAAGCTTCGGGATAATCTGTTTACTGGTCCTACCAGCATCCACACACAGGTACTGGATTATGCCGAAGATTTCAGGCTTCAAGATCTGTGCTTGTGTGTGATCTGTGTGAATTCCCAGTCCTACTAAAACTAAACTAGGTAAAAAAAAACAAAACAAAAAAAACCAGCAAAAACAGTAGACGCAAACTAACTAAAAAAAAATTCAGAATTATATATAAAAAGTGTCAGACGAGAGGACACTAGCAACTACAGCTTGGATTTGGACCATGCAGTGATGAGAAGGAACTGGGGACGCAGTTGGTCTGCCCAGCCCTTTACAATCTTGGACGAAATAATGAGGTGAAGCAAGGGCTCACGCGTGGACCAATGGACACTAGTACTTCCAAATTCTCTGGCTCTGGACACATGGCACGCATGTGTAAACCCACCCTCAGTGGAATATAATAGAAACCATTACTCAAAGAAGTACTATTTAGTTTAATCTATAATCAGTTCTGAAATTCAAAGTTATAATATGAATCTGCATTAAAGAATGAGTTTAAAAAAATTTAGGATCAGACAAATGGAAGAATGATACAGTCACAAGGATAACAAATATACTGAGGGAGATAAACTGTGAAAGAATACCGTTATGTCCAAACTAAGAACTTGACAAGTTTCAAGCAGTATCATTCTGTGGCAAATAATTTTTAATATTCTCTTCCTAAATCCTTTGTTTTCTTACTTTATTCAAGAACTATAACATGGTCGTTATAAAATCCAAACTCACCTTTTCCATGTTGCTCACAGTAAGTCAATCATTTTAAAAGGTTTATTTTAGGCATGTGCATATGTTAATGGCTAAGTAACCAAGAGTTTATTGCTGCACCGTTTGTTACCTTCAGTTATTGTGCCATGTCTAATATTAAGCCACGATCCTAACCTGATACGCACAGAGGTGCAGCCCACCACACACAAAGAGCTTCTTTAAATCAATGGGACTTGGCACATGCACTGCGGTGTGCCGGCACACATTTTAATGCACAATCAAGGCCCCATATTGTAAATTCTGTGGGGGAGGGATTATGTCTTTATGTATACAACCCCTAATACTCTCTTGGGTATTCTAATACTATGTCCTCTTTCAAACCCAGGAATTCCAGCATTTTACTTTATTTTGCTATCTTGATCTGCTGGAATTAAATGTTAATGCCATACACTAAGCTGGACAACTGTATAAAAGAAACAAAAAAGTTCAACATAATTGTTTCTTTCCATTTCAGAAGTTTAAGTTATGAACTTGTTTGCCTTCTAGAGAAAATGACTTAAGTTACTCGAAACTAACCGTAGGAAGTTAAGTCGCTCCTGTACTTCTTGCACATGACTGTATCTACTTCCTGGTCTTACAGTTTGTGGATCATACTCTCCATGCTCTGCAAATTTAAGAAGTTTTATTAAGCAATACATACAGAAAACAGATGCTGATTCTAAAGTCTTGTTGCTCTGCAGAAAACCAAACCAATTTTAACAAAAGTGATTCATAAATCTGTAATAAGACAATCTTCAGAGACCTGCTCAGAATTAAAGACTAAATTAAGATATACACTGTCGAAGATGCTTGGCCTACAATTAGATTCACCAACTGTATTTTTACTTGCAGATGTGCACGTGTGTCTTTCATTATGAATAGAATATTAAAATATCAAAGAATACTACGTTCTGCTTACTCAGACAGCTGCATTTCTCCATCACTCAAACTCTTATTTCTTTGAAAAACAAAGCAAGCAGAGAAAAAATCCTGTACACTGGATATATGGTTGATAGGTTACCCAGCAATGTCGACATTTTAACAATATTGTAACCAGCTTTCATTGTGGCAAGAATTATATCACTTTAAAAAGTGGTTTGTTTTAAAGATGGGTTATATATTGGAGATACCAACTATGACAATGTTTCTTTAAAGCTACCATAAACATTTGTTGTCACATCAGGGGTTTAGGAAGTAGGGAGGGAGAAGAGGCACGACAGCTATCCAAAGCAATTTTTATATTGATGAATCAGTTTTTTTACTGAAATGTAGATACTGAGTCATAAACTGGCAATTTCAAGATAGGACAGAACAATATTTATTAGCAGTTAAGATGTTGTTACATGTAGAATTAGTATTTCTAATCCTTTCATTGTAATGGAAGTTTTTTCAACTTTATTGTTAGTAATGAGTCAAAAGTCAAAGCTACAAAGAATGCGTGTAGAGAAAGAGCAACATGATATCGTTTGTCAGGCCAAGTTATATATTTTGGGGTTTTTCTCCTGCAAGATTTAGCAAACTGGTTCTTCTCATATCTGTGTCATATCTTATACACTAAGTTTTATTTCTGCATTTGTACATGCTACAAGTGCAACTAGAATACAACATGGTTTTATTGTGACAAAACCAGGAAGAAAGATCTGAGCTGCAGTGTTATATTTGAAAACTTCAGGAAGATTTACAGTAACTAATTTTACTAATCATTAATAGTTTACAACCTCATAGTATGATAGTGACAATCATTTAGGTGGAAATAATACTTCCATTTCAAATCCCTAATTTCAATCCAAACTAGTAAAGTTAATTTTGGGGCTGAAATTTCTTGCATTCTTGATCTCAGCCCAGAAATGAATGCATGTGTTTGTGCTTGCACACAAAGTTTCATAAAAACATTCTATTTGAATTACCTCACTGAAAAAATAAAAGCATTTTGCAAGTATCATACAGCAAGTTATCCACCAAATCATTTAGATTTTCACTCAGGATGAACACTACTCATTTTTCTTGGAAAAGTAACTAATGAGGTTTTGTGATTTTTAAAAATAGTAAATATGAGCCAGTTATTACTTTAATAGGTTATCAAAGAATATCTGGTTGTCTAGACTCCTTGCTTCTCTAACAAATATGGATAAATTTCGTCATGTCAGAGTTTACCCATAAATAAGTTCCACTGATTGTCTCACCTAATGCCCCATTCCAAGTGGTCTACAGTGTTATATATGAGCAGAGGTTGATTCCTTCTCTGAATAAAGTGCTCCATCAATAATAATAAAAAGAATAATCCTTTACCCATACTGCTATCAGCCAAGCCCTGCCAAGCCCCATAATGAGCAAGGGTGGAACTTGGACCTTCTAAGGGCTTGTCTACACAGGAAAGCTACTGCAAAATATGCTAGAGTATGAATTTAAAAGCATAACAACCCACACTAACTCAGCACGTGGACACTTATTCCACACTAAAACTGCCTTTGTAGTTTAACAATTCATTTCTTATGTATTACCCACTTAAACCACTTCTCTGTATTACAGCTGTACTTCCAAAGTGGATTAAAGCTAAATAGCACAAAGGGTCTTTTATTGCAGAATAAGAGTGTCCACCTGGTAAGCTAGTGTGAAATAGCTACTGCGTAATACCTATTCTAGCCTATTTCCCCATGTAGACCACCTCTAAAAATGCAGTCTTCCACAAAGAAACCCAGCTTGTGTAACAGACTGCAACTAGTTCCATCTCCTAAAAAAACCTGTCAATGTGATTCTGGTTGCTCTGCTTCAATTAATTCTTCTCTTCTTTGAAAAAGGTCTGAGTCAGCATGTGAAGTACCAGTTGTGCTTATCAATGATTAGTGTACTGCTGGCTTGAACACACCATTGACCTGCTACTGTATATAGATATAATAATCTCCATGAGTACTTAATTCACAATCACTAAATTAAAAGAAACTCGTATATATATAAATTTAAAGAAAATAATGCCCCTTCCTCAGTTACTAACACTTAAGATTAGTAAAAGTAAAATTTGAAAAACTAAATTTATTTTTCACTATTTATGACACTATTTGCTGCTTTTCATAAAGTTATCCAAGCTGTAATGGAAAAAAAATAAGAGGTATAAATGGTTAAAATAATGAAGGATGAACTTGTGGTTAAGGCATGAGCCTGGATACAATTGCCAGCTCTGCCACAGATTTCCTGTGACCGCAGGCAAGTCACTTAATCTCTGTGACTCAGTTTGTCATGTGTAAAATAGAAAGTATTGTTCTCCCTTTCTCCAACCCTTTGTATGTTTTTTCTATATAGACTAAATTCTTTATAGCAATGACTATTTCTTACCACGGGTTTCTGCGGTCACTAAAACATAAACAGGGCCACGATCTCTGGTGGGTCCTGCCGACATTACTCTAATACTGTTGTTGCTATTAATTGTATTGTGCTAGAAACTAAATGCCCCGGTCAGGAATTAATGCACTAACATTTTAGGCACTGTAAAAACCTCAGACAGTCCCTGCCCCAAAGAGCAATAGATGACAATAATACTTTAATTATATTCATAGTATTAACTTTTCTGTATCACCTGTTGCTAGTTCATTTCACTTCGTAGTAAATTTTCTCCATAATAATGTTCGGGTTCATGGTACTGTAGAAGATTTAACTTTAAAAAACTGAAATATTTTTATTTAAATAAGGTTTTGTAAGAGCCCCCTAGCTTTGTAAATAACTGGGTGTGTTTGTGTGGGCCTGTATGGCTGTCATAAAATTAGATCATATCTGGAGCAGAGCTCTTTGATGAAAGGACTGTCTTTTTATTATGCTTCTGTACAGTGCCTACCATAATGGGGCTCTGATCCTTGAATGGAGCAGCTAAAAGATACTACTAAACATGCGTTAGCCACAAATGCATAACAACCTCATTATAATCCAGAGAAACAACCAGACTAAATCTGACAAATAACGTGCATTACTTTTGACAAATGTGACACGTGTGGGAAATTGTGTCATGATAGCCAGTCTCTCTATGCAATTCATATATAGCAGAACCCCATCTATCCAATCTAACTGGGACAGAAGCTAGATCAGATAATCAAAAATTCGGAGAATGTGGAGAATGGGTAAGTGCAAGGCTGCAGCACCACCTAGGGGCCACAGGAGAGACTGCCTGCTTCTGGACCTGTGTGCACTGGTTGTTTGGTTAATAACAGAGAGCCAGATAACGAAGGGACATATAAACGGGGTTCTACTGAATTGTAAAGATACAAAATAAATCAATTTCCTATTGCTTCTAAGAGAAAAAACAAATTTATAGATCCAATAGTCAAATGCATACTGCGAATGGTTCAGAACTGGGGGAAAGGAACGGTCTGAAAAGACAGTCATCTATGAATGTGTGAAAAAAGGTACACCAACTTAAAAACTAGTCAATTTAGTCAAGAATTTCAGGTACTATACCTGTCCCTACCAATCTCTGTGGTTTCACAATCACATTCCATTTTAAAAAAAAAAAGATTTCCCTACTTTGTTGCTTTGTGAAAGACCCATGCAAACAGGTGAAACTGAATATACTCAAGAGCACTATCAAATACACAAAATAAACTAAATAAAGAAAACGATGTTTTTCCCATTCCATTATAGTAATCCCAGGTGTTATTTGTCACAGTAGAAGATTAAAAAAATATATATACAAATGTGTGATTTTTATCGTCTAGTAAACTTATCACTGGGAATAGGTGAGAGAAATGTTACATTTAGGAAGTAAATGCTGAATAAATTCTACACTTTTCCGTGTCTGAAATTCAACCGTCTGTTTTCCTACCTTGGGCTCAGTCATTTGGACGTTCGCTATTGCTCCCACACTTCCCCTTATCTCAGTGGCTATTCTTGGGAAAGCTCTTCTGACAGACAAAAGGAATAATCTCTTGAGGTACAGATTTTATTCTTCTGAGTTTCCCTCGTTTCCATTTTCTCTTTCATTCTCCCTTAATTTCTCTTCTTTCCTCCTCTTGATTTCCCCACTCAGTCCTGCTTTCTGTCCCTCTGTGCCTCAGCATTTTAGTACAGCAGTTCAACTCAGCCAGAAAGTTTAATTTTCCAGCCAATCAAGAATAGGTTCTCAGGCAAAACTTTACACTCTAATAATTACGAAAAATGTCTGGAATATAAATCACTCTGTTGGGGAGTAAAAAACCTATCTATCTGAATCACTACAGAGTAATACTGAAAGTCCTAGGCCAGGTAAACATCAGGCACATGACAGAAGAAAATGACAAGGAACATGAAAAATTTAGATATAAACCATTTATTTCAAAGAAAAGACAACTATACATCAAATCTACTCAGTCACATGCTAAAATCAAGAGAATAAAAATGAGACACCTGGCACAAAAGTTCAAAAAAGCACACAGCAGCTACAGACCCTAAAACAAAAGAAAAGGAAGTAAAATCCTTAGTTGTAAAGTCTCAGAGGGCATGTGTACCAATGAATAAAAAGGGAACCAGGAAAGTAGGTAGTAATTCAATATGGCTAAAAGATAAAAATTTAGAGAAACTATTCAAGCCAAAGAGAAATCCTTCAAAATTTAGAAATCTAACCATAGTAACAGAAGTATAAATACAGCAATCAGTATGTAAGGGGAAAATCAGGGGGACTAAAATTAATTATATAACATTCAACATTCAAAGATACAAAAACGAAGAAATTCTTGAACTTCATCAGAAGTGGGAAACCTGGAAAAGAATTTGAGAGTCTGCTAGATCAGCAGGGAACATAGGGCACAATTAAGGAAGATAATGACGTTGCTGAGGAGCTAAATTCACCAAAGAGGATGTTGGGGAAATACCTACCATAGATTTACTCTTTTCTGATAACAAAGATGAGGTACTGTCAGAGATTGAGGTGTCAGAAGAAGTGCTAGAACATACTAATGACTCAAAAGACAATGAGTCACAGATAGTATACCTCCAAGAGTTCTAAAGAAGCTCAAGAATAAAATGGTTGAGCTACCACCAAAAATGTGCAAAAAGATATTGTACCAGAGAACTGGATGACCACAAATGCTGTATCTATATTTTATAAATGCCTGTGGAGTGGCCAGAGGACTTATAGATTAGTAGGTCATACATATTTGCCTGGTAAATGTGTTGAAATAATTATTTCAGGGAATTCTATGCCAAAAATTAAAAATTCTGCGACAAAACTGCAAAATTCTGCAATTTTATTTGTCAAAATAACACAATATAATCATTTTCAATTATTTGCTGATGAGTATTTTGAAATAAATTACCAAAATAATTGAAAATGGTGTGATTACATTGTTATTGCATTTAATCACATTTAATATAGCATTTAATTTCAGAAAGGGGAACTATACAAAAATGAAGACGTTAAACAGAAATTAAAGACTACAGTTCCAAAAATGAAATCTCTGCAAGCTGCATGGAAACTTTTTAAAGACAACGTAATAGAGGCTCAACTTAAATGTATACCCCCAAATTAAAAAACATAGTAAGAGAACCAACTATGGCTAAACAACAAAGTAAAAGAAGCAGTGAGAGGCAAAAAGGCATCCTTTAAAAAAATGGAAGTTAAATCCTAGTGAGGAAAATAGAAAGGAGCATAAACACTGGCAAATGAAGTGTAAAAATACAATTAGGAAGGCCAAAAAAGAATTTGAGGAACAGTTAGCCAAAGACTCAAAAAGTTATAGCAAATAAAAATATAAATATATATTTATATTTAAGTACATCAGAAGCAGGAAGCCTGCTAAACAACTAGTGTAGGGCCACTGGATGATCAAGGTGCTAAAGGAGCACTCAAGGACGATAAGGCCTTTATAGAGAAACTAAACGAATTCTTTGCATCGGTCTTCACGGCTGAGGATGTGAGGGAGATTCCCAAACCTGAGCCATTCCTTTTAGGTGACAGATCTGAGGAACTGTCCCAGACTGAGGTATCATTAAAGGAGATTTTGGAACAAATTGATAAATTAAACACCAATAAGTCACCATCATCCTACTACCCCTCCCCTCCGCACCCAGCTGGGACTAATATCCTTGGGTGGCCAGGGCATCCACGTGCGCGCACACACAGATTTACCTCTCCCTTGGCTGCCTGAACACATGAGCCCGGGCTACTGGGGAGACAGTGAGTGAACACTAGTGCAGCTTCTCTTTGTTACCTCACAGAAACCCATTTTCTGCAGAAAATAAAGAGAATCTGCAGGGAGACTTTTTTCTGCATGAGTGCGGGAGCGCGGAATTCCCCCAGGAGTAAATATACATTAACAAAACATCCTGAAGATCATGATATGACACGATCTAACCAGCATGGTTTCTACAATAGAAAACCATGTTTCACTAATCTTAAAATTCTTTATACATCCAAATAAAGCAGTGGATAAAGGAGAAAAAATGGTTACCTACCATCTCAATTTTTTCTTGTTTGAGATGTATTGCTTGTGTCCATTCCATTCTAGGTGTATGTGCACGCACGTGCACAGTTGTTGGAAATTTTTGCATTAGTGGTATCCGTATGGTCGGCAGTAGCGTATATCAGGCACCGCCGGCCCTGCGCCCTCAGTTCCTTTTGGCGGGGAACTCCAACAGAGGGGCAGCAGAGCAGGTAACTGACTAGACATAAGCAACACATCTCAAAGAGCAACAATTATGAAAAAGTAGGTAAATTTTTCTTCAAGTGCTTGCTCATGTTGATTCCATTTCTTGGTGACCCACAAGCAGTGCCAACAGAGGTGGGCTCAGAGTTCACCGTCTTGCATCTTGCAGCACTGCTCTGGAAAAGCCAGCATCATTCCAAGCCTGCTAAGTAAGTACATAATGGGACAAAAGCATGTGGACAGATGACCAGGTAGCAGCTCTACAGATCTCTTAGATCAGCACCTGAGCCAAGAAGGCTGCTGATGACACTTGCGCTCTAGCTGAGTGCACCTTGACTATTGCTGGTGGAGGCACTTTCACCAGCTCATAGCAGTATCGGATGCAGGCTGTGATCCACGACAAAATCCTCTGAGCAGAAACTGGGCTCTCTTTCATCCTTTCTGCCACCGCAACTAACAGCTGTGTTGACTTGTAAAACAGCTTTGTCCTGTCCATACAGAAAGCCAACGCCCTCCTGACATCCAGGGCATGCAACCTGCATTCCTATTTGGATTTATGGGGCTTCAGGAAGATTACCTGTAAGCGTATGTGCTGGTCGGTATGAAACTGGGAAACCACGTTGAGCAGGAACGCTGGGTGTGGCCACACTTGGACCATATAGGGTAGTTCTGAAGTAAGCGCCCTGATCTTAGACACCCTGCAGGCAGACGTAACTGCAACTCAGAACGAAACCTTCCTGCTTTCTTCTTTTCCTCTCCTGGAAGCCAGAGTTTCGACGGGAGGCCCCATGAGTCTCGACAGCACGAGATTCAACTCCCTGGGATGAACAAGATCCTGGATGTGATGGTAGAGACACTCCAGACCTCTCAAAACTCGGGCCATCACGTTGTGAACAAAGACCAACCTGCCTTGGAACAGAGGATGGAAAGCTGAAATAGTGGCCAGGTGGACCCTGATCGATGGCAGGGACAAGCCCTGAAGTTTGAGATACACAAGATAATCCAGGATCACCTGCAGCGAGAACTGCTCAGCCTGGACACATCGTTCCAAAGCCCAGCCACATGAACCTTTCCCACTTGGCCAGGTAAGTTGCTCTGGTGAAGGACTTTCCGCTACCCACCAAGACCTCAGGCCAAGCTCTCCTGCTCTTCCACATTCATCCATGCAGTAGCCATGCCAACAAGTGCAACGCCTTCAGGTTCAGGTAGTCCTGGGACAACAGGTCTGGCCAGAGAGGTAGCCGCAGCAGGACTGCTACTGAAATTTCCAATAGCGTGCTGAACCGGTCTTGGTGAGGCCGCTCAGGGACCATCAGGATAACCTTAGCCCTGTCCTGTTTGATCTTCACTAGAACTCTGTGGATCAACGGCACTGGTGGGAACGCATACATCAGGCCACCCCGACCATGGGAGCAGGAAAGCATGTGGCAGGGAACCCCTGTCCATTCCCCAGAGCGAGCAGAACACGTGGCATTTCCTGCTCTGAGACAACACGAACAAGTCCACCTGTGGGGATTCCCCACTTTCATCATACTGACCTCCTCTGGGTGGAACAACCACTCATGGCGAGACGAGAAGGTCCTGCTGAGGCGATCTTTTGCTTTCGGGATTAGGAAGTAACAGAAGTAGAATCCTGTCCCTGTCATGTCTCGAGGGACTTCCTCCACTGCCCCCATAAGCAGGAGGTTCTCAACCTCTTGAATGAGGACTTGCTCGTGAGAAGGGTTCCTGAAGAGGAACGGGGGCAGGGAGAGGCGGCCAAAAAATTCAGGGTATAGCCTTGAGACATTATTTCCAGAAGATGACTGAGGAAAGAACAGGGTGGATTCAGGGTGCAGTCTTCAGACACTATCTCCAGAAGATCTCCAGAAGATGGTTGAGGAAAGAATGGGGTGGATCCTGAGAGGGGACTGGGGTGTCTCTCCTGATTACACCCTCAAAATGAGGGCCGGGTTGTGCAGGTGAGCAAGAGGAGAAAGGGGGGCAGCAGTAGCTGAAACTAACATCTGTCTCTTCTCCTTGCAGATCCTGGACAAGACAGCCAAGGCTTTGGTGGAGGGGGTGGCTAGAACTGTTTTCTTGCAAACTGCGGCAAATACATGCCCAACCAGCAAAGGGTGGCCAGAGTGTCTTTTACCCCATGCAACCTTGCATCCATTTGCTCTGAAAGAGAGACAGAACCCATTGAATGGGTGGTCTTGGGGGAGACTGGAGGTCTGAAGCCAGGAGCTGCACCTCATAACCACTGCCAACATGACCACCCTAGCCACAGAGTCAGCCATGTCCCACACCATTTGGAGGGAACACTGAGCGGCTGTGGTGCCCTCCTCCACCAGGTGTGCTGAATTCCTGGACCAAACCTTGCGGGAAGGACTCCTTCAATTTACGGAGGGAGTCCCATAGAATTTCAATTTATCTCCCTCGGAGGACCTGATGATTCGCCACCCGGAACTGTAGGCTGGCAGTTGAATAAAATTTTCCTCCCAAACATGTCCAATATTTTGGCCTCTTTATTTTTGGGAGTCAAGATGGTATGCCCTTGTTATCTTTTTAATTGGGCACAGACCACCAGCGAGCCCGGGGAAGGGTGGGTGTAAAGGTACTCAAACCCTTTGGCCGTGACAAAGTATTTATTTTCAGCCCTTTGAGCTGGGAGGGATGGATGAAGGAGTTTGCCAGAGGGCCTTGGCAATTTTGAGGACTCAGTCATGCACTGGTAGTGCGACAAGGGCCAGGGTAGAGGCTGACAGGACATTAAACAAGATGTCTGCCTACTCAGCCATTTTCCCCACCTCCAGGCCCAAGTTCTCAGCCACCCGTTAAAGCAGGGCCTCGTGTTCTTTAAAATTGTCCAGCAGGTTGGCCCTCGAGGGTCCCGAAACCACCTTGTCTGGGGACAAAAATGATGACTATACCGTCGGGGGAGGCCCTGGGGCATCTTCTCCCATGGGGGAGGGAAGCTCAGGGGTGGGTGCAGTCTCCTCTGCCTCGACCTCCAAGCATATCTCATACACCAAGCCCGATGCAGTCAGTGCTGCCAGCTGTTGCTCCGAAGAGGCAGCCGATGAGTGGTGTGAAGGGGACATGACCATGACCGGCACTCCCCACGCACTCCAGTAAGGCCACTGGCCGTGCTGCCCAGGCGGCGCTGTCGATGTTGACGCAGCCTCGGGTGCCCATTCACACCCCTGGAGTCTAAGCGAGGGGCTAAAGGAATCCATGCCAAAGGAATCCCCTTCCGGTGACCATGATGGGGCCATCGATACCTGAGTCTGTCTGCTGACCGGCACAGTCGGAGACCTGTGCCTGGAGCGAGGGGACTGGTGCCAAGGGGACCGGAGACGTGACGGAGAGTACTCCCACGGGGTAGGCGACCAGGACCTGCACTAGAGAACAACCAGCGAGAGGGCAAATGGTCCGAGTAGTATGGAGACCAGCGTCTCCCTCTAGATGATCTGTGTGGAGATGGCAGGGACCGCAATTGCATTGGTGGTGACCAAAAGCAAGCCCAGAGGCTCTGGCCTGCAACTCTGGCGATCTGCAGCACAGAGCTGGAGACTGCTGCTTTGTCTCAGGGGAATCGGCGGCACTCCACTGCCCCCTGAAGGGTTTTAGTGGCTGGCTTGGCAGAGGCTTCCCACGAGGGCAATTCCTGTGGCATGTGCTGCATCGTAGGCACGGGCAGAAGCCTTTGCTCTCTTAGAGCCGGCTGAGCTTCTGAAGGCGTCAGTGGCGTCAGGGGTTTAGGTCCCATGCCGCTTCCAGGAGGGCCCCAATCGGAGAGTCACGAACTCGTGGCTCTGGAGTGGCCAGGAGGCCCGAAGTGGGTCCCTTGCCCAATGACCCATTGCCCTTCTTGCCTGGTGCCAGGAAGCGGTGCTTTCTCACCTTCTTTTGGAGCACTGGCGACAGGGAACCATACTGGGCAGAGACTGGTGCCAGCGGTGCACTGCACATCAACGCTGAGGTATTCAGAGTCCTGGCAGGATGGCACGGAAGCCGGATGAAGGGCAGACTCTGTGAGGAGAGATCGTAAATGAATATCCCGCTCTTTCTGCGTGCAGGGCTGAAAGTTTTTACAAATATGGCACTTATCTCTCAGGCGTGATTCCCCCAAGCACTTGAGGCAGCTACTATGTTGATCGCTTACAAGCATAGGCCTGTTACAGTCCGCGTGAGGCTTAAACGCGGGAGACTGGGGCATGCCCCGCCAGGGGCGAAGTCCTTGCTGGGACTCTAACTTCTAACTACAACTACACTTAACACACTAACTGCTATAAAAAAAACTATTTACTAGGCCCTAAGGCTCGAAGTCAGTAAAGATGAAAAACTGCTAGCCCTTACTACGCAAGGAAAGGTGCTCTGACTAATCATCAACGGCATTAAGAAAGAACCAAGAGGGCACAGGGCTGGCGGCGCCTGATATACTAATACATGAGTGCCGACCCTACAGATACCACAAAGGCAAAAATCTCTGACAACTGTGTACGTGGGCGGGCACACACCTAGAATGGAACTGAAATGAGCAAGCACTCAAAGAAGAACTGGTTAATTTTTTTCAACTGTCTAAAGGCCTGACAAGGTTCCTCAAAAGAAACTAATCACCATGTATTTCTCATGGATCAAAAACTGGCCAAAAGCAGGAAACCAGAAGTGTGGGAATAAATGGTCAACCTTCTGCCATGATAAAAATTGAATAGCAGGGTGCCTCAAGTGTCCACATTAGGTCCATTTGTTGTTTAATATACTAATGGCTGGGAAAGGGGGACTGAGCAGTGAGATAATAAAATCTACAGTGGCACTAAGACCTGGTCTACACTACAGGGTTAGGTGGAATTTAGCCGCGTTAGGTCAATTTAAAAATGACTGTGTCCACACAACCAACCCCGTTCTGTCGACCTAAAGGGCTCTTAAAATCATCTTCTGTACTCCTCCTCGATGATGGGAGTAACACTAAAATCGACCTTGCTGGGTTGAATTTGGGGTAGTGCGGAAGCAAATCGATTGTATTGGCCTCCAGGAGCTATCCCAGAGTGCTCCATTGTGACTGCTCTGGACAGCACTTTGAACTCCGATGCACTAGCCAGGTACACAAGAAAAGCCCTGGGAACTTTTGAATTTCATTTCCTGTTTGGTCAGCGTGGTGAACTCAGCAGCACAGGTAACCACGCAGTCCCCCCAGAATTGAAGAGCGTAGAACTTTTCTATGCTCCCCCTATCATCTCCATCCCCGAGGTTATCGCAGATTAGAAGGCGAAAAAACACACACTCGCGATGACATGTTTTTTGAGCTCATGCAGTCCTACCGCACTGATAGGGCACAGCTTAATGCATGGAGGCATTCAGTGGGAGAGGCCAGGAAAGAATTAAGTGAGCGTGAAGAGTGGAGGGAGGATGCAATGCTGAGGCTAATGAGGAAGCAAACTGACATGATGAAGCGTCTGTTGGAGCTGCATGAAAGCCAACACCCCCCGCTGCATCCACTGTATAACCGCCTACCCTCCTCCCCACGTTCCATAGCCTCCTCAGCCAGATGCCCAAGAATTGGGGGTGGGGCGAGGGGGGGAGCCGGCTCCGGGCACCCAGCAACTCCACTCCAGAGGATGGCCCAAACAACAGAAGGCTGTCATTCAAACAGTTTGATTTTTAGTGTGGCTACAATAAGCCATGTGGCCTTGTCCTTCCCTCCTCCCCAACCCCACCCAGGCTACCTTATCCCTTATCTCTTTTTTTCCCCCCTCTTGTGCTTGCATCTCCCTCCTCATTTGTTCTGTCTGAACTCATCGGAGTCTCTTGGAGCTAACTTTTTTCTCGGGGGTGGGGAGAATTGGGGAGAAGAGGATGGAGAGGGGCCCTGGAACTGGCCAGAGTTGCACACAAAGGGGTGCTCCTACCATCTTCAAGCCAATGTACAGGGGTGTCTCCCCAGTCAGAAGCAGTCCCCATGAGGAGTCTTCAGAGTCTGAACTCTCGACTGTCTGTCCCGCCTCAGAAATAACTGGCAGATACAGGATCTGGGAGGGATATGGGCTTCCCTAGGCAGTACAGACAGGCAATATGACTGACTGTTACTAGGAAAAGCTTTTGGCAGTCTACACAGCTCTTGAAGCTGGGAATCCTTGGAATGCTCTCCCTGTCGCTGATAGAGAACATGGGAGCAGGATGAGCGTGTGAATTGCTCCCCACCTAGGGCAGGGTCCCAAAACTAGGAAACTGAACTCCACCACTCTATCTAATTTAGACTAATTAAAAAAAAACAAAACAAAACTTATTTTGGGGGAAGGGTGGGGGCGGTTATTTACAGAGAAAGCAGAAGTCGTCAGCACACACAATGAGGCTCCATTCCAGACCATGAGCAGTGAGATGGAAATGAAATCGCGGTCGGTCTGGCAGCCCCCTTTATACCTTCGGTGCAGAGCATAAGGAGAGCAGGGGCAGATGTGTGGAACAAGTGGACACTGCTAGGGAAAATTCTCCAATCTTGGTGTATGCAGCACATACACAATCTAAAGTGCATTACTCATAGGAACAAGCACTCTGAGAAGAAAAAAATTTTTTTTTTCACAGAATACATAATTGAACTGTTGAACTCATTGCCAAAAGATGTCAATGAGACCAAACACACCACAAGATTAAAAGGAACTGGACATTTAGAGGACTAACAAGAATATCCAGGGTTATAATAGTGCCAGCAAATTTCAGGCAAGATTAAGCCTCAAAATTCATGGTTTAAAACAATCTGACTACTATGGATTAGGAGATCTTTCTTCTGAAGGATCTGGTGCTGGCTACTGCTTGAGACAGGATACTAGACTAGCTGATCCACTTTGGGAACTCCTATTCCAAAAGCTCACTTTATTTTAATTTTAGAGAATGACACTACAGCCCCAAAATGGCAACCACAGTGTTTTCTTATCAAGCAACCAAATCTGAAGTCTTGTTTGTCCAAAATATGCCTGGTTGGAATTCAATACAAGTATTCAGTCTTTAAAATATCCAATTTTCTTTTGAAATTAGAGGCATTAGACTGAACAATAGGCTACTACCAATTAAATGCTTGTGGGCTTTACATTGTTGGGGAGCCACTGCAATCCTGAAAACAGCATGAATGGACTGAAGACAGCATGAAGGGCTTTTGAAAATAATTTTAATACAGAACATTTGCCGATACGGGCAAGACAAAGGAAGCTACATCAAAATACCCAAAATGAGATCTGCAGACATGCCAAATACGGAGTGGGACATATTCAATTTTGACAAATGTTTAAGAGCAGACCAGAAGTGTTAAGAGGACAATACCGTTGTCAGCATCAACTTAGGTGGTTTATTTATTCTTCAGAGCAGAATTTACCTGCGCTGAAACAAAACCTGTCACATTTGAACAGTTTCTTTAACAAGGCCCTACATACAACCACACAAGCTAGACCAAATTTCTGCAGCAAAACCACCTCCTTTCTACAGCATTTATGTGCTAAAGAATTGACATTTTGCAGCAGCTTCATTTCATGTGAACAGAATCTGTTTTCATATTTTTATATTAAATATACTTTATATTCTTTCCACATTTTCAGTTATTCTTGGGCCACAGATATTCATCTTACCAATCCTTACCTTAATCAAAAGTTGAGGGGGAAGCTGGGGCTTTTGGCACCCAAGGAGGTATCGGAAACATTTTAGAATAAATAAGCAAATTAGCTAAATCTTTCTGCTAAAATAAATCAGCAGAGAGATAGGTAAACAATATTGACACAAACTATCATCTTTTGGTTTCAGAATTTAAAATTCTTTGAGATGAGTGGTTCAAGTTCACACCTCTCTATTTTTCAAGCTGTCTGTAGACACAGGAAGACACCGCTGTATTGGAATACATTTGTTTAATGTGTTCTTCACAACCATGATGACCAGAATCAGTTTTATTTGCTGATCAAAGCACAAAAGAAATAGGGCTAATTGCACTATGAAGTCCTGCACAATTCACTATAAATAGCAACTAATTTTGGTGTCATGAATGCACACAGCCTAAAAGTACCACAACTTTTTTCCTCCAGTTTGACCTATTACCCTGATTTTAATATCCATTTCAACATAAAGAAAAAAAAAACACCCTTAATTTTATCAAAAAGAAAAGGAGTACTTGTGGCACCTTAGAGACTAACAAATATATCTGAGCATAAGCTTCCGTGAGCTACAGCTCACTTCATCGGATGCATTCAGAAAATCATCTGCTTCTCCCATTCTTTTTACCAAAGACAATATGTACTGTGACAGGGTCGGGCCGGATGGCTACAGAAGAGTAACAGAAGGTAGATATATTAGCCCCAGGTTAAGTAGGTCCCTTTCCCCTGTGTAAGGGGAAAACAGGGAAGATTCCAGAACAATCAGGAACCTTCTGCAGACAATTAAGACAGACAGGCTGAGTAGAACACCTGCAGACAATCAAGAAGCTGTTAGAATCAATTAAGGTAGGCTAATCAGGGCACCTGGGTTTTAAAAAGGAGTTCATTTCAGTTTGCGGTATGCATATGAGGAGCTGGGAGCAAGAGGCATGAGGAGCTGAGACTGAGAACGCGGACTGTTGGAGGCCTGAGGCGTACAAGCATTATCAGACACCAGGAGGACGGTCCTATGGTAAGTATAAAGAAGGTGTTGGAAGGAGGCCATGGGGAAGTAGCGCAGGGAGTTATAGCTGTCGCACAGCTGTTCCAGGAGGCACTCTAGACAGCTGCTTTCCACGGGACCCCAGGGCTTGAACCGGGAGTAGAGGGCAGGCCCGGGTTCCCCCCAAATCCTCCCAACTCCTGGTCAGACACAGGAGTCGTCGACCTGGACTGTGGGTTCAGAAAAGTGGCCAACCTGAGGCTGCTGTGAAGCTCCAAGGCGAGCAAATCCGCCAATAAGCGCAAGATCCACCAAGGTAGAGGAGGAACTTTGTCACAGTACCCATCCTGAATACTTTCCCAGGGAGATTCACTCCTATTTGATAGACAAGAGGAATGCCCAGACTCTGAAATCCCAGATTCAATTCCAGATTCTGGAATGAAGTGTTCTTCCAGTGGTTACAGACCTTTCTGCCATTGCCTCATTCTTCTTCCCAGCATAGCCAATAGCATATCCTTGTTCCCCTCCAACCTCCAAACTCCTATTTAACCCAGTGTCTGTCCATCTCCCTACCCTGAATTCAAGCCAGACTGTTGCCTCTTCCATGCTACCTGGGTGCCAGCAGGGGAACAGTGAAAACACAGAAGCGAGTCTTCCCTCTTCTAATATACCTCCACTGAGCCTGGGCAGACAGTAATATTCATAGGTTTACAAGCTGGCCAAATTTGGGTGGATTTTCACAGGGAAAGTAAAAAAGAATCTTTCTGATTCCAAGAAGCAAGCTCCCTGACAAATTCCAAGTCCCTGCTCTAAACCATGGAGGCGCTAGACCTTTCCACTTAACATAAGGAAAACAATTTCTCCCCAACTTCATTCTCAGAAAGGGCTGACCTGTTTTTGCTGAAACTTTCCAAATATTTTCAGCCCAAGGAAGACACTAGGCATAAAAAAATATGTCAGCATGAATAGTTGAAGTTTGGCAAACTTATTTGGAACTGGGAACGACCCCACAGGCAAGTATTAGACAACCTTAACTATAGGCAGCACCACCAATGATATAAAACAAATAAAAATTGAAGCGGGAATTCAAACAGAACTTCAATACAAATTGGTGGCTTAAATTTGGTGCATGGAATGTGTTCCAAGAAAAAAGTCTTTGGAGGTCTCCTCATCCAATTACTGAAAGAGGTCAACGTGGCTTTTTTAAAAATCTGACAAGATCAGCCCTATTCAGAATGGTCTGACCCACCAATTTCAAACTGTTTCATTAATTGCAACTTTTACTATTATTTAAAATGTATGTATCCTGGGATGAACATATACAAGATTTACATACTCGGAACATCTGTTACCCACTAAGTGTTCTAATTCTAGGTTTCAGAGTAACAGCCATGTTAGTCTGTATTCGCAAAAAGAAAAGGAGTACTTGTGGCACCTTAGAGACTAACCAATTTATTTGAGAATAAGCTTTCGTGAGCTACAGCTCACTTATGCTCAAATAAATTGGTTAGTCTCTAAAGTGCCACAAGTACTCCTTTTCTTTTTGTTCTAATTCTGTGAACCTTTGTACCAATAAGCTGAAAAGGAAAAAGTGTTACTGTTCCAGGAAAAGAACTTTGGACAATGTTGGTTTTAAGAGAGCTAAGCTATTCATATAAAACGTTAACTTCCTGTGAAATAAATGTAATGGTACTCTTCTCCATTCCCCCTCTTTGTTCTAGACAAGTATAATCGGTCAAATATCTGCATTTGTGAATATTCAGTACATTCCTCCAATGGAAGTCTGAAGTCAAGAAATTAACACATGGGACATCCTGAGAATGGTATGTTATCAACACTTATCTTTTCCTTATTGGAAAATAATGGATTTTACATAGTTTGTCCTCATTCAGAATTATATATTATCCTAAATTTCAGTTATCCAATATTTTAGTTATCTCCAACCTAAATATTCAGGTAACTTTAAAAGTGCCACACCCATTTTTAATAAATGTTTATGCACAAAGACTAGCACATATCCCACTCCATTTTTCCAGACAAGACAAAGCCTGAGTTATGTCAGCACACACAGTAAATTTTGATAAAGTTATATACAATTGAAAATAAGCTATTAGAATAGAAGTGCCATCTCTACATTAACTATTGCAGTGCTATTATAAATGTAATCACTTAAAATAGGCAACACCAGATGAAGAAAAAAAAACTGACTGTGCAGTCTCCAGGTCTCTTAAATGAAGGTTGCTCTCAAGGCCTTGTGAAAATAGGTTGAAGTAAATCTTGGATAGTAGCACAAGTTCAAGAGCTGAGCTCTTTAGGTTACGAAGTCAAACACTGAAGAGTTAGGAAATGCCTGAATTAAGGCTGTCTGTGCAACATGAGTAACCTTCTTTTAACAGGTTTTTCTGTATGTAACCCCTCGAGGGAGGGCGTTGGGGGGGGGGGGTATATAAAAGGAAAAAAAAAATTTCTAATGTGCAGCTGTAATAACAACCTCCTTCCCCCATCATGCATCTGTAAAGTTTGAATCCTGAACTCAACACTGCAGCACAGATATCTACCATTTGAGCTACACAGCTAATTACATTAAGCTCACAGGCTGTTAAACCCTGGGGTGGAAGTGGGTGGCTAGGCACATATGTTGGGTAAGCAGGGCACCCAGCTCTGATCTCTTTCCCCATTTCACCCTCTGTTTGTGGGGGAGAGTTCCTGCCCCATGTGGTGCCAACAAGGTGGACGATGTGCCCCAGTTCCATGTGTTGAATACAGGGCAGGCTGGGCACTGTTGACATGACCTGGCCCATCTTTCTTCTTTACCTCCTCATCCCTGCTACAGTTGTACAGCAGCGACTAGGTTGCCTACTCTTGGGATTCCCAGTGCAGAATAATCTACAGGGGACTGGCCTGACATTGGAATATGTGCATATTCATTATTATTTTGGCATACTGACAAAGCAAGCAACAGAAAAGAAGGGTTTTTCAGAAGTTTATAACTCAGCTAAATATTAACAGAATTTCATGTAACTAATAAATAGCACTTCTCTGGCCTCAGGGCTTTCTCCCTACCAAGTTTTAAATGCTTGCTGTGAACAAGGAAGATGATAGAGCTTCTAAGACTAAGAATATTTTATGATGGTAAGTGCTATGCAACCGAAATATAGGTGTTACTACCAACTCCCTCTGTAATAATGAATAATGAGATTTACACAAAGCTACAAGTGGGACAGAATTTAACATTTTCCACAAACACAACTATCACAAATTAAGCAGGGCATGAAAGGATTATCTTTAACTTGAAAGTAAATACAAGCAATGAGACTGCCACTTTTGAAGTTCCACTACAAAACGCATTTGGTTTTTTAAATTTACATTTACAAGAGTAATCTTAAAATTTAAATTTGACTTGTTTTGGATTGATATACATGTGTAGGCCTCCAATATCTAACAACCTATGAAAGTGAAATAAACACTCTCTCTCCCCACTAGCAATATGTTGCTTTAAACACCGATTTTCAATTGGAATTATGAAACACTTGATTTAGGAAGCAAAAATATAACTTACCTTTAGCATACTGTCTCATGCTTTCCATATACGCGGACAGATTTTCTGCAACCAAAGTAACTAGGGCGTGATTGTGCTGAAGTTGATTGATTAAGTCATGGCGGTAAAATACATGGGGACTTCGCTGAGTCTGGCTGTAATTAATACACAAATTTTAGAGTAAATAAGATTTCTTGCATCTAATGAATTTTTCTAGAAAAATTCATTTTTTTTTAAAGGAAAAACGTTATTAGGACTTGACCAATAATCAATCACATGGCTATATTCTGGGATGCCAACATTTTTCATTGACATTTGAAATTTTTTTATCATTTACGAAGTGAATGGAAACAGTTTGACAGACCACTCCCACTGTCCGTTCTTGAATAATAAAATACGCAACTGTAAAAACAACTATGTTCAAATATTTCAACGTAATATATCTTGAATTAGTCCTATCAAGGAGACAACAGAATCACTTCTGTTTGAGTCTTCGTTTGAAACTATAAAGCGTGGAGGCCCTCGATTTATTATCCTTTATCCAACCCCTATGTCACAACATAGCTTTGTCTTCAATTAAGTTGACAGCATCATCTTAAAACTGTTCAGCCCAGTATTAAATATGATCATAATCTGATTAAAGTTAATTGATCTTTTTTTATTTGCTTGAAAGAGGTCTCTAATTTTTTAATTCTTGGGAAAATATCACCCCATTTTCTACCTATATAGATTACATAAAGTAGTAGTTGTAATACCCTCATTCTCGGGAGCACAAAGGGAAGGCAACACCTGCACAAGAAGGGGATCTACTTCAGATCACCTACTATTCACTGAGGGTTCTCCACCACTCACATTAATAGTAGGGTTGATCATGTGGATCCAGTTGTTTCTAATATTTGGCTTCCAAGGTGACCTATGCTTTTTAAGTCTGATTTGTCAAAATAAACCACTTCTCTCACAAAGTGAAAAGCAAAAATAAAGCAACCACTGCAAAAATTAGAGAATTATAGTTGGTGGAATAACCCAAGTTTTTTTTTTTATTTTGCTCATTGAAATGCTACATGGTCCTTCAGAAAAGCTAATCCTCCATCAGGCTGATGGGCTCAAAAGGGAAGAAGAATTTCTGTCCACTCATAGAAGTAGCTCTGGTAGCAGCCACACTGACCAATAACGAGCTATATTTTCAGAAACATTGGCAAATTCCACAACATGAGCACTCAAGTTATTTCTGCAAATACTGCCAGACTAGAGGCCAATTTTACCCATTGGTCTGACTGAATTGTGACATCATACTTTAGTAATAATTTTTTGTAAAGAGTAGCTATGAAAAATGAAAGCCTGTATCACACACAGCTATATAATCTTAAGGAAATTTATCATTTCCATAGAAGCAAAAATATTTGTTGAACCTACTAGAGAGAACAATCATTGACTAGATTGTCCCTTCAACTGGAAAAAAAGATTTTGGTAGATTTCACCTTTGCTGTCATTTTAACACCAGTAAGTAAATTAAAATAGATCTTTAAAAGATTTTATGTTGTGTTGTATTTATTGATACCAAGTGGTATCATGACCAGTACAACTTGCAGCCTTCAAAACAGAGTTCTCCTGCCAAATTAACAAAGGTTAAATCTTTTAAACAAAAACTACAGGTCTAACTATCAAAGATCACCAACAAAGTGCAAATTACTTCCCTGCCCACAATCAACAGAGTATATTGAAAGCAGATTAGGGCTCGTGAACCTGAAGACAATGAGTCAAATTCCCTGCTGATGCGAGTGTGCACAACCCCAGTGAACCGTTTCAGAGTGGTAGCAGTGTTAGTCTGTATCAGCAAAAAGAACGAGGAGTACTTGTGGCACCTTAGAGACTAAAATTTATTTGGGCATAAGTTTTTGTGGGTTAAAACCCACTTCACCAGATGCATGGAGTGGAAAATATAGTAGGAAGATATTTATACACACACACACACACACACACACACAACATGAAAAGATGGAGGTTGCCTTACCAACTCTAACAAGACAAATAAATTACAGTGGTAATCAGTTGAATTCGACCCTATGATGAAAGGAGGTCTTACCCCTGTTGAAACTTTGGTTTCTTGATGTTGCTATTCTGGTTAAAGTAAGGCTATGTCTGCATAATTTATGTAGCTCAGGGGTGTGAATAATCATTCTGAGCGACATAAATTACACTGAAATAAGCTGTGACACAGGGCCAAAAAGGGTTAAGCAACTTGCAGGCTAAATGATCCAAATTCAACCTTTAAAGGCATATTAGAGAAGTAAATAAATGGTAATTAAGGCTATTCCTTATAAATAGCTAACATAGCCATGTTAGACAGAGCTTTGAAATGTAAGCTTGTATTGTTAAAGAATTAGAGGCAATGCTCATTGTATGTGTTCACTTATATCTTGTTACATGTTAACCATGTAAACAGATACTTCCTGTCTCTTACTGTATCTGTTAATTCAAAGATACAAAGGGATTATGAAACTTGGGTATAATAATGTCATTGTCTACATTTCACTTTGAAGTTAGTAGTAAACTGTCTATGAACTGCTTAATGAATTACCACCTTATGCTAGTAAATGTAGCTAATTACCGGTCATTAGAAAAGAGAAGGTTATTTCAAAAGCCTATTGTTCACCCAAGGACTGCCCGTTACCAAGAGACTGCAAAAAATCTCTTGAAAGACTCCTGGGACCTAATCCTTTCAACTGAAATCTGCTTAAACTTTGACAGGGGTTTGAGTTGCAAGACTGTGGTCTCCAATGCATTCTGGATTGCCCTGATATTGGATGACAGGTTTCAGAGTGGTAGCCGTGTTAGTCTGTAACAGCAGAAAGAACGAGGAGTACTTGTGGCACCTTAGAGATCTTGTAGGTGTTTGTCTCGGTCTGAGGGGTTGGAGCAAATGCGGTTGTATTGCAGAGCTTGGCTGTAGACAATGGATCGTGTGGTGTGGTCTGGATGAAAGCTGGAGGCATGTAGGTAAGTATAGCCATCAGAAGGTTTCTGGTATAGGGTTGTATTTATGTGACCATCGCTTATTACACTGTAATGTCCAGGAAGTGGATCACTTGTGTGGACTGGTCCAGGCTGAGGTTGATGGTGGAATGGGAATTGTTGAAATCATGGTGGAATTCCTCAAGGGCTTCTTTTCCATGGGTCCAGATGATGAAGATGTCATCAATGTAGCGCAAGTACAGTAGGGGCATTACGGGACGAGAGCTGAGGAAGCGTTGCTCCAACCCCTCAGACAGAGAAACATACAAGATCTCTATCAAGCCCTCTTACAACTACAATACCCACCTGCCGAAGTGAAGAAACAGACTGACAGAGCCAGAAGAATACCCGGAAGTCACCCACTACAGGACAGGCCCAACAAAGAAAGTAATGGAACGCCACTAGCCATCACTTTCAGCCCCCAACTAAAACCTCTCCAGCGCATCATCAAGGATCTACAACCTATCCTGAAGGACAACCCCTCACTCTCACAGATCTTGGGAGACAGGCCAGTCCTCGCTTACAGACAGCCCTCCTAACCTGAAGCAAAATAGTCACCAGCAACCAGACACCACACAGCAAAAACACTAACCCAGGAACCTATCTTTGCAACAAAGCCCGTTGCCAACTCTGTCCACATATCTATTCAAGGGACACCATCATAGGACCTAATCACATCAGCCACACGATCAGAGGCTCATTCACCTGCACATCTACCAATGTGACATATGCCATCATGTGCCAGCGATGCCCCCTGCCATGTACATTGGCCAAACTGGAGAGTCTCTACGCAAAAGAATAAATGGACACAAATCAGACATCAAGAATTATAACATTCAAAAACCAGTCGGAGAAACTTCAACCTCCCTGGACACTCAATTGCAGACCTAAAAGTCGCAATTATTCAACAAAAAAACTTCAAAAACAGACTCCAACGAAAAACAGCAGAACTGGAATTAATCTGCAAACTGGACACCACTAAATTAGGCTTGACTAAAGCCTGGGAGTGGATGAGTCATTACACTAACTAAAAACTATTTCCCCATGCTAATTTTCCCCCTACTGTTACTGGCACTTGCTTATCAGCTGTTTGAAATGGGCCATCCTGATTATCACTACAAAAGTTTTTTTTCCTCCTGCTGATAATAGCCCACCTTAATCGATTGGTCTCGTTAAGAGTTGGTATGGCAACCCCCATTTTTTCATGTTCTCTGTTTATATCTTCCTACTGTATTTTCCACTGCATGCATCTGATGAAGTGGGCTTTAACCCATGAAAGCTTATGCGCAAATAAATTTGTTAGTCTCTAAGGTGCCACAAGTACTCCTCGTTCCTTCTCCTGATACTGGATATGGACACTGGACTATAAACCTGATCAACTGATTCTTTGCAACTCTGAAGCTCACCATCGCTGCTATGAAACTGCCCTAAGAATTTTATTCAAGTCTGTAAGTATAATCTTTTAACCAATACTTTTTCTCTTTTAAAAAATAAATCTTAGTTTAGTTAATAAGAATTGGTTGTAAACATGTATTTGGGCAAGATCTGAAATATTCATTAACTTGGTGGGTAATGTGTCCACTCCTTTTGAATTGGTAGAACTTTTTATATGATGAACAAGATTTTCAATAATCCTCATCATATTTGATTTGGCTGTCTGGGTGGGACCCCAAAGGCTGGGTTGATTTAAGGGAACTGTGTTTTGGCTTCTGGGTAACCAATAAAGTGTTACAGAAGCAGATTTGTTGCTAGCTTGGTGGATCTAAGTATTAGAATAACCTCCAGCTTTGGGGATTGTCTATCTCATTCTTTGCAGTCTTAGCGTGGCCACCCTGGAACCCCAGTCACATAAGCACTCGTGTGCATAGCACTACGTCACCAGGAGGGCCTCTCCTGCCGAAACAGCTTCTGCTTTTTGCAGAGGTCATTTTATTAAGTCAATGGGAGCGTGCTCTCCCGGCGGCATAGAGCATCTTCAGCAGACGTACTGCAGCAGCCCAGCTGCATCGGTACAGCTGCAGTGTTGTATGCACAGACATGCCCTAAGTTTCCCAAAAGGTGTACCTTTTCCTTGTAGTAAGAAGTCTGCTGTGAAAGCAACTATCCAAGTATTTATAGGTTTCAGAGTAACAGCCGTGTTAGTCTGCATTTGCAAAAAGAAAAGGAGTACTTGTGGCACCTTAGAGACTAACCAATTTATTTGAGCATAAGCTTTCGTGATCTACAGCTCACTTCATTGGATGCATTTATATTTATATTGCTCTCAAAACTTTGTTCATGTGCAAGTTAAGTATGACACCTAGGCCATTCCCCTGAAGAGAATCTCTCCTGTGCAAGAGAGATAATTAAATTTAACCTTAACATCCTGCTGTGAACTCAATGCCCTTATCTTTTCTAAATAGCCCTTTAATTGCCAATGGCTCAGATACCCAAGTGGGAAGCAGGATACATCATCATAGAGATTGCATACATCAATATTGCATGCAACACTCTATGCAGTGTTCTTCAAATGAATTGTCACAAACATCTCTGATTGTTCTAGGAGTTTGATTTGAAAAACAAATTCCAGAGACTCAAGTGATAATGTGCACTGAGAACAACAAATATCCACTGTTAGCAAATATGTATGTATTGCACACCATATTAATATCTATTACACACTATATAATACATAAATGGTAGCACAAAGCTTTGTATGTGAATGGTATTATTCTTACTCTTGTTCACTCATGCTAAGTATATCCTATAGTACTTTGCAAAACTGACATCAGCTGTAGCAGTAGCAAATAAAATGACAACCCATCAACAAAAAATAAGTGATGCTATCATCTGTTACAAATTGCACATCATCCCTCAATTTTTTCAGTCTTATCCATTCCTGTAAGCAGACAGGGTACTGAAACTCATTTGAATACTCTGCCTGCTCACAGAACTATTCAGGTAAAACAAAGGAACAGTGGAACATGCATACACAAGCACAAACGTTGGAGTTTGCAGAAACTTCAGCACCCACACTGAAATTTTCAGTTTTGAGGGGTCAGATATTTTTGTGATGAGGAGACACAGTAAGTGAAACTAAGCTTGTTAATTTCAACAGATCCTATTAAACAGTTAATATATAAAAAAGATTTAGGCTAAACTTTCACTTTCTTTTATTCCAGAAAAGCATGATAAAATAGAAAAAAGCAAAGCAAAGAACCAATCTGTTACAATTAGAGAATTTTAACTAATGGAAATTTCTGGGTAATCTCCAATTTGCTTTTCTTAAACAACTTATTAAGAAGTCAAGAATTCCCCCGAAAAGGTCATTTTGCATCAACAAAAATCCCAAAGGTAATTGAGCTGTGTGATTCTAATTAGGTAATTATATGGCCTCTATCTTCAGAAAGGTTAAAATCTATGAATTTATACTTTCATTACCACTATGAGAAACGGAAGTATTATACAGACTAGGGACTGAATGGCTAGACAGCAGTTCTACACAAAAGGAACTAGGGGTTACAGTGGACGAGAAGCTGGATATGAGTCAACAGTGTGCCCTTGTTGCCAAGAAGGCTAACAGCATTTTGGGCTGTATAAGTAGAAGCATTTCCAGCAGATCAAAGGACGTGATGATTCCCCTCTATTCAACTTTGGTGAGGCCTCATCTGGAGCACTGTGTCCGGTTTTGGGCCCCACACTACAAGAAGGATGTGGAAAAACTGGAAAGCGTCCAGCGGAAAGCAACAAAAATGATTAGGGGACTGGAACACATGACTTATGAGGAGAGGCTGAGGGAACTGGGATTGTTTAGTCCGTGGAAGAGAAAGGGGGGGGGGGGATTTGATAGTTGCTTTCAACTACCTGAAAAGGGGTTCCAAAGAGGATGGATCTAGACTGTTCTCAGTGGTAGCAGTGATAGAACAAGGAGTAACGGTCTCAAGTTGCAGTGGGGGAGGTTTAGGTTGGATATTAGGGAAAAAAATTTCACTGGGAGGGTGGTGAAGCACTGGAAAGTGTTACTTAGGGAGGTGGTAGAATCTCCTTCCTTTGAGGTTTTTAAGGTCAGGCTTGACAAAGCCCTGGCTGGGATGATTTAGTTGGAGATTGGATCTTGCTTTGAGCAGGAGGTTGGACTAGATGACCTCCTGAGGTCCCTTCCAACTCTGATATTCTATGATCATCCCCATTTAACAGCTGAAGAATGAAAACTCAGAGATATGAACTGAATTGCTCAAGGTCACACAGCCCAATGAGAGTGTAATTAGGAGATTGTAACATCTCAGTTTAACAGTCTATATACACCTGAAGTAATAAAGTAGTCAATGATTTATTCTTGTGCCTGAATGCTTAAATCCAATAATTTTTAAATGGTTTATACAGGCGCACGCGCACACACGTATTTTAACAGCAAAAACAAGCTTCAACAAATATAAAATTCATTACCTATCCTAGTTTATAAAAAACTAGGACATTGTCCACAACTCTATCCCATTCACATTAGTTCTTTACCTCAAGTTCTGTGGTGCTTCACCAAACAAACTACAAATTTCTCTAATTTGTTTCAGTGCAGGAATGACCCATTTGTCATTTGTGCGAAGCTCTTCTATAAAACGATCTATCCACTGGATCTTTTGAGTATCCCGATCCTTAAAAAGCAAGTTTTCACAGTTTAGTATACATCAAAAACAAATTAAAACTGCTTTATCCATTTTTATTTTTCTATCCATGTGCGTGCATAAATATAGAAGAAACAAGTAACTGAACTATCAGACTAATTTTATTGAGCTCTGAAATTTCAAATCACAAGAGGGAAGTCCAAGTGGCTCATGGCATCAGCAGAAGACTTCAATGGTGTAACAGATCCATAATTTGCAATTTGTTCATTCTACATATTAGTTCCATGAATTTTAAAATTTGTTCTTTTCCCTTTGCATCTCCACAAACCTGCCAGGAGTCTGCCCTGAATCAAAGTAGTTGCAGGATTTGAGTACACTAGAAAAACTACCAGATGTTGATAATGGATGTTGGCAACAGGTGCATCTGAAATGGTGCTGATTTTGGTAATCATGCTTAGAACCTTGACCTTACTAGGCCAAAGAACAAGTGTTTCAGTATCTTTTTCTGAAAAGAGAAGAAACCAAGGACTGGTCTAATAATATTCTTCAGTGCCACTGCACATGGAAGGATTAGCAACTTCCAGATACTGAATATGTAGTATGATATATACTTTGGTACAAGTAATATTGAGGAAGGGATAGAGAAGAATACTGAAAATGTGTCATATAAATCAGTATTACTCCTTTAAATGGATTATATTCAATTCTGACTAACCCATCTCACAAATGATATAGCAATAGAAAAGACTCAGAAGGGAAATGAAATCATTAGAGGCATGTAAAAACGTGGGAGATTTAAAAATTGACTATTTATTTTAGAAAACATCAGTAAGAATAAATGGTCAATTAGGTTCTTCCCATTTATCTCCTTTATCTTCCAATAAAGAGTCAAGGATTACCCAGAAAACAAAGCAAAAAATTTAAAATTGACCGGGGAAATGCCTTTTTCCTCCCAATTCAGTTGAGGACCACCTCTTACTCCCACGTTACCATGTGTCATAGGGTAACTGAGCTCTGAGGAGGTCAGGCACTCAGCCTACCTGTGACAGGCTCCGCTAAAAAGAATGAACCAAACCAGGTGGCTGTGAAGCAGTTAATTAGTTAAGGAACACATGGGCCTAATAAAGACTTACGAGAGTTCAGTCAAGAGCCCCAGAACACAGGAAGCTCCAAGGAGAGAACCCCCAAGACTCCTGGTTAGGAAGCTACTTCCAGTGATGCCTCCCTGGTGAGCAGAGGCTCAAAGAGAAAGAGGAACAGAAATTGTTCCCAGGCAAGGGACCTGAGCAGCCCAGGAGAATGCACTGGGCATGAACCTCCCCAGAGAGCTACTAGGGACTTGCTCAGCAAAGAGTGACGCACTGTGGGGGGAAAAGTAGTATCCGGCTGAACACGTGGCAGAGGCCTAACCTCCAGGCAGGGTATTCAACCTGGTGTGTGTCTAGCTACAGAGCACCTAAGACTGCTTACCCCAGAGAAGTATGGACAGAAAATATCATAATGCCACTACCTAAATTCATGGTGCACCCACCCCTGGAATACAGTGTACAGTTCTGGTCGCCCCATCTCAAAGAATACAGTAGAACTCAAAAAGGTTCAGAGAAGGGCAACAAAGATGATTAAGGACATGAAATGGCTTCCATACAAAATGAGACTAAAAATAATAGGGCTGTTCAGCTTAGAAAAGAGACGAGTAAGGCAGGGATTATGATAGGAGTCTATAAAATTATGAATGGCGTGGAGAAAGGGAAAAGAGAAGTGTCATTTACCTCTTCCCACAATAGAAAAACCACAGGTCACTGGATGAAATGAATAGGCAAAGGGTTTAATACAAACAAGAGGAACTACTTTTTCCACACACTATACAAACAACCTGTAGAACTCATTGCCATAGGATGTTGTAATGACCAAAATTACAACTGAGTTGAAAAAAGAACTGGTTAAGTTCATGGAGGATAGGTCCATCAAGTGCCTATTAGCCAAAGCGGTCAGGGACACAACTCCATACTGACTACCAGAAAGTGGAGTGGAAGACCGAGTGGATCACTTCACAACTGCCCTATTCTGTACACCCCACCTCAAGCTCTGGTACAGGCCATTGTCAGAGACAGGATACTGAGCAAAACAGACCATGCTCTGACTCAAAATGGTAGTTCTTATGCCCTAATAAAACCACAATCAATTTCTTACCTGTGAACAGCTGTAATCTAAAATTTTAATGTGGGCACTAAGAGCCTGGTCCATGATATCAACAGGTACATCATCACTATGTGCCAAATTCCACAGAAGGTTCAATACTTTGTGTGCCATCACACCATCTTTATCATCCTCTGCAAGACGACGGATTAACTCAAGTAGTTTTTCCCGTTGTTTTTTGCTTGCATTTGTCCAGCTTGCCTGGTAAACAAAGAATTTCATTCAAAATGAAAAGCCACCAGATTTTTACGTTTGATCTTATACATTATGACATGTCCAGTTACAAAAGAATACTGTGAAAATAACCTCCTCATTTATTTTTAATTAATTGTCAATCATAAAAGACACATATTAAGAGCACAAATTTCAGTGATTACTGTTGTACAACAAAGTTCTTTTAAGAATTAAAAGAAATTCTGGGGTTTAAGGGTTCCTTAATTATGAACATCAATACATTCCATTGTTTTGAAACAGCTGATAAATCATTTACTGTTGACATTTTAAACAGTAACCAAAATGGAGTGGACCTCGGCTGCTTTTTGTTATTGCTTTCTAAAGACTCCCCTGCTTATAATTAAAAGCCATCTAGTAAATCATTCAAATGTTACTTGTTAATGATTTAATTTAATAGTTATAATACTGATCTCTCTGATGCAATAGACTGCCTGATAATACAAAAATTTTTACTAGCATACCTGACCCAAAATAAGTTACTCCACATCCCTTTTCTTAAAAGAGGCCACAAATGATATTAACATTTACTTTCCTTTTAATGTAATTTCTGAGTACTCATTTGAATAATTTAGTAAATACGGTTCTAACTTTCAATAAATTTGAAATATATATTTGAATCCTTTATTTACATGAAAACATTGACTAAAGAAGCATCTATCCAGTCAACTGCACACACAAATCAGAGAATTGGATCCCACAAAGCAGGCGCAAACTTGCTGGTGCAGAAGTACCTACTGATCTACTGAAAAATCGGGCCCTATACTTTTAACGGTGGCTATTAGATCCAAGTATGCATGTCAGTATCTTTTAAAAGCAACTATAACCCACCCCTTCAAAAACGTGCAGAGAAAAAAAAAACCAAAACATTCCTGAATGTCATTACACAAAAGCACTTGGCATAAAAATATGTTATGAGAATAATTTCAGCATCACTCAGTATAAAGCTAGTGCATGTCATATAGTTGCAAGTATACAAATACAATAAAATATTTTGAAATACAGAATTTTCCATGTCCGACATGTACATATACATACACATACTGCCCTTAGTTGAATAAAAGTTAGCTTGACAATGGGAAGGAAACATCTGAGAAATCACTCTTAACACTAGTATTCCAGGACAAATAGTTAAAAGTAAGTGGTTTAACAAACTGACAAAAGCTCAGAATTTAGAAGTCTGTCATTCCATCACAAAATTATACCACTGTGAGACATTACAACAAGAGTTTCAGTATATTTACCAAATTTACATATACTGATACTGTACTAAGACTTGAAATGCTTTTTTTTTTTAAAATCATATCATTAGGGATCTGCCTATTGGCATAGTAGTAAGAAGTTACTCACCTTGTGCAGTAATGATGCTGTTTCAAGATGTGTCACTATGGGTGCTCCACTGTAGGTGTGCTTGTGTCCCTGCACTGGTGATTGGAGAACTTTGGCAGCAATGTCCATTAGGCCTGCACCTGTGCGCTCTCTCCTCATGCCCCACCATGTTAGGTGCACGGGCTAACACCCCTCATTTCCTCCTCAGAGTCATTGACAAGAACTCTGAAGTGGATGGGAGGAGAGCAGGATTTTGATGCATCCATAAGGACCCATCTCGAAGAACCATCGTTACTGCACAAGGTGAGTAACTTCTTCTTCAAGTAGTGTTTCTACTGATGCTCCATGTAAAGGACTCCCGAGCAGTGCCCCTATTGGAGGGCTGGGGTTTCAGAATCTGGTCAGTTACAGACGACAGTACTGTAGGAGCCAAAGATGGTATCGGAGGCAAAGTTCCCATTGATCACATAATGTTGTGCGAAGGTGTCGACTGATGGCCATATCACTGCTCTACAAATTCTCAGATAAGGACATTCTTGAAGGCTGCGACAGATGACACCGACCAACCTTGTGTAGTGTGTATGAATAGTATCCGGAGGGGTTGGACTGCAAATGTAGTAACACTGTCTAATGCAGTTTGAGAGAGACACTTGGAGAGGCTCTGGGCTGATACTGCTGAGCCGTTGGATCTTTCCGCAATGAAGAGGAAAAGTCTAGTGGGCTTCCTGAAACCCTTCGTCCTATCCAGGTAGAAGCCTAGGGCTCTCCAGACATCTAGAGTGTGTAATATAGCCTCCCTGTTGTCTTGGTGAGGGTTGGGATAGAAGGTTGGAAGGTGAATCAACTGGTTCATGTGAAAAGGGGAGGTTGCTTTAGGAATGAATTTTGGATGTGGTCTGAGAATAACCTTGTTCCAAATAATACCAGGGGGCAGAGGAGGAGATGCATCATCAGTGCCACTATTTCTCCCAGCCAAGGTGACTGCTATCAGGAAGGCCATTTTCACTGAGAGTTATGTAAGTGAATAGGTAGCCATGGGTTCAAAGGGGGGTATGGTCAGTCCTTTCAATACCAGGTTTAGGTCTCACATGGGGGTAGGGAGTTGGTGTTGTGGGAAAAGATTTACTATACCCCTGAGGAGTCTTTTAGTCATCGGGTGTGATAGCACTGAGTCTCCCTCTACAGCAGTGGTCCCCAAACTTTTCACATCATGCCTGCCCCCTTCTCTAGGGAAGACGGGGCTGGGAAATAGACCGTGGCTTGTGGCCTGTTGCAGACAGGGGTAAAGGGGCTAAGGCTGGGGCCACAGAGGGCAAGTCTGGGGCTGGGGGCAGAGAGTGTGACTGCAGCCAGTGAAGATAGGGAGTGCTTCTCTGCCCCCCTCTGCAGCGAGGCTGTCTTGGTCGGGCTCTCGGGGACCAACAGCATTCGGCAGAGCTGCGGTGGATACCTGGTAATCCACGCCTCACGCTCCTCAACTGGCACCGGGACGTTGAACAGGACCGTGAGCTACTACAGGCCAGTGGCCAGGAGGATTGTCCTGAGTAGGGCAACCTCCTTCTTGGAGACAGGCGATGATGGCCCAGCAACTGGTGGTCTCTGGTGTCTGATCGGCCCTGGGCCCTTGGAGATGGTCGGGGCTGGTCCCAGAGTTCTTGCCAGGTGGCACGTGCCTCAGAGGGCCTGCACCAATCTACCAGCGAGGTACGCCTCGAGTCCCTCAATCAGTGCCCCTGGCGTGGGTACCAAAGAGGGCTCAGCTGAGCCTTCCTCTCCAATCCTGAGGCGTGACGGCTTTGGGTGGGCAAACGCTGGCAGGACATCCCTCTCGATGGGGATCGGTACCACTGAAGCGGGGACACATGCACAGGTCCCAATGTGGGTTTTACCCAATATGGAATGGACATGAGCAAGCACTCGAAGAATTACTACAACTTCCTTATCTTCACTAGGATATTACCTCGAGTTAACTGAGTTAAAAAACACCCCTTTCCCACCCCCCCACCAAATGAAGACAAGACCCTGGACTACAAAAAGGGAACGATAAATAGCTTCACTTTTAAATTTACTTTCTGAATGAAATGATAGTGTTCAAGGAATAAAACTGAATTTACTGAGCTTGAAGACACAATGAAGATGCATTAGCTGAAAAAGCCAAGGGAAACTAGATAAACAAGTTGTCAATAAAACAAGTAGAGTATGTCTACACTTAAAACGTTACAGAAGCACAGCTGCACTGCTGTAGAGCTTCAGTGTAGACACTACCTACACCAATGGGAAAGATTCTCCTGTCAACATAGGTAATCCGCCTCTCCAAGGGGCAGTAGCTAGATCAACAGAAGAATTATTCCGTTGACCTAATGCTGTCCACATGCGGACTTAGGCTGGCTTAACAATGCTACTCGAGGGTGTGCTTTTTTCACACCTCTGACCAATGTAGTTAAACCAGCCTAATTGTCGAGTGTAGATTATGCCATAGTCTAAATATTTGTTTTATTTCAGAAGAAATATTCTGAAAATATCCCAGACTGTGCTCTAAACAGTACAGCAGTATACAAAAGTTACAACCCTGTTCATACCTACATGCAAAGGGAAGTCCCCTGTCTGCGGAGACTGCTAAAGAGTATGACAGACAATTTAAAGAGTTCTACTGTGGTAATTTGAATATATAAAAATGCTTTTAGCAAATTATGCACAATCAAAATACTAATCTATTTCATCCAGTACATTAAAGGCAAGTTCACTGTATTCAGTATTTACAGTAACAGAACAGCTGAAAAATGCAGTGTTACCTTAAAGCAATCAAACAGGTGATCAAGTTGTTCAGGAGAGAAATCCCAAGCCAACTTTGCAAGAAGATCATGTACATTCTTAACAATGGCTTCATGTTTTCCAGCCTGTCAGAGAAACAAAATTAACATTTGTAACTATCTATACTAAGATAAACATAGTAAGATATAACACTTCAAATTTGTCAGATGATTACCTGAAATGGGTAGGAAGGATTACTACCCCACCACCAAAGCATAACCCACTTTGACTACATAGATTTCCTCAGTGTAACCTGATTGTCTGGTTTTATTTTGTTAGTTTAAGTTTAAAATATCAGGTGAAATTAGCCCTGGTCTACACTTGGGGGGGTGGGAAGTGGGAGGGGGAGAATATCGATCTAAGTTATGCAACTTCAGCTACATGAATAATGTAGCTGAAGTCAACGTACTTAGATCGATTTACTATGGTGTCTTTACTGCAGTGAGTCGACTACTGCAGCTCCCCCGTCAATTCTGCCTGTGCCTCTCGCGGAGCTGGAGTACAGGAGTCGACAGGAGAGCACTCAGGGGTCGATTTATCGTGTCTAGACTAGATCCGATAAAATCAATCCCCGCTGAATCGATAGCTGCCCGCCAATCCAGCAGGTAGTATAGACATACCCTTAGTTAGTGAGGGATTGGGTTTAAAAATAATCTGTAGGTCAAAGCTTGCCCGATTTTTCACACTTTTATGTAGAAGATAATGATTTCTGCAAAGAATTTAAATTGAAATTTCTAACTGAAACAAGCTGTCCTGCACTTCAATCCATATTCCATCATGCTGCTTTGTTCTGTGTCTAAATGGATTTTCAATACAATATTTCTATACTGTATCTTAAAGTCTTCCTGAGATAGTAGTGGAGGATGGCTAATTGAAAGCCTTCCTTAAAAATCTGCTGACAGCACTCTAAAGGTGAACCTACTCATTGATCAGCAGTGCATCAGAAAACAGCCATGGTAAGAGAGGTGTCATATAAAGACTTTTTGAAATTGAGGGGGGAGAAGAGAGAGGCTTAACCAATAATTGTTGGCATTTTGATTTAGGGAAAAGGTAGAAACCAATTTTTTTCTGGTTTAATGCTAAAAGAGATGCCTTATTTGTGTTCTATGCCTATCAAGCATGAGGATTCCTGACTAGATGAACCAATAGTCTGATTTGATATGGCATTATTTTAAGCAGACACGTTTCAAAAAATTAATATGTAGAGTTGCGAGACTAACCCATTATTGTAAATTGTAAAGCTTCGCAAACAAAATTTAGAGATACTGTCAATCTCATTCAGTGTTAAAAATTAATGCATTAATAGTAATGAAATTCACTATTTTGTAAACTCTGCATCAGTATTTCACTTCACCCCTTGCAGTACTCAATTCAGTATCTTAAAATTATATGGTGTGCAGTGTTACTACTTTATATTTGTTCTAAATTTTATCCACTGACTTTTACTTTCATATTATGGTCCAGATTTTAAAAAAAAGAGGGAGTGACTGTGGCAGTCATACTGCTGAATACGCCAAATGTTCAGTAATTTTAATTTTCCTGATTCAATAAATCTACTCCTAATTTTAAATTTAAATAATTCCAATCTATTTGAATACGACCAAACTTTTTAGAAATTAGTGTCCCCCTGCTGACCAATTCAAATCTCAATTTTTTTAAATCAATTCCTCCAGTTTCTTCTCTGGACTTCTTTGAACTCCCTCCAATTTGTCGTCTTTCTAGTATTAATGTGGCATGTATTTAAATGCTAACATCTCATTGCCATTAAACCAACACCATATGGAGAGAGATGCAATCACCAGTCCAAAGTGGCTTTGGCCTTTTTTCCTACTCAGATCTAATTTATCCACTATCATGCCAATGCCTATTTTTGGCATTTCTGATTTTTAGCTTCTTTCCTCCCACTGAATCGGTTTATGATTATTTTCCCCAAGTCAATCTCAGTTTGTTATTTTCAGCCCCGTTTCTGAACTTATTCATTCTTTTTGTTACTATTTATGATGCGTGCCTTTCACATTATGGACAGCTATGAACACAAGGTCACTGCACAAAGGACAGTATAAACACCACAAACACAGAAGAGGGGATTACTCTGTCCTCAATGGTGTTTGCAACACCTCTCAACTTAGTATCTGTGAATTTTCAGTGGGGAAACTTGTGAGTTTTTACGCCAATGAACTGGACAGCATTTCTCTGTCTAATCTTTGAATCAAAGAACCAGTTGACGGTAATCATTAACACCTTCCACCCTAGCACCCCATCTGTCCATCCTCCCAATAAAGTTTAAAACATTGACACCATGAATGACTTCTCTCCAGACAATAAAATGAAGAAAGAACGGTGGAGGAGGGAGCATGGGGGCCCACACAGTGCCCCTAGAATGGGGAAGAAGAATGTGGGCACTCAGCCCATGGCATGTGGCAGAAAGGAGATATCAGCGGGCTCATAGCAGAAGGAGGGGAAGGAGGGGCAACAGAGCCCTTTGCATGAGGGAGAGGGTCAGGGAGGGGGTGCAGGGAGTCCCTGAAATAGAGGTGGGTGAGAGAGAATCAAGGAATGGAAAGAGACCCCGGTGTGTGCAATGTGCTCAGCCTGCAGAAGCAATGAACCCTGTGACCCTCTAGGTAACATGCTGTTTATTCCCACTTCTAGATCATTAATGAAGGAAAATAAGATGGGGTCCCAACACCAATTCCCTCCCCTCATGACACTTCCCTTAAACTCAATCTGTTGCCATTGAGCACTAGTATTTGCTTGCAGACTTCAGTATTACTCCCCAAACCTACATGAACTAATTCTGTTGGCAGGAATTCATGAGACACTTGAAAATGTTATACCGAAAGCTAAATATTTTAGATCTCCTAACAGGTTAAAGCAGCATGATTTCCCTTGTACCCCACAACACGTGCTGGTTTGATCTTATCACTGTATTTTTATTTGAGTGCTGTAACGAGAGGCTGAATCAGTTTCCTTGGAACTGAGGTGAGCATGCATTGTAATTGTTGGACTCTTCCTTTTGTCTTTTTTTTTTTTTTAAAAAAAGATGAGAACACTAGTGACACTACAAGCTTTCAGGAACAGTCACTAGTTTTATGGATATACCGGGTGTTCAGAATTCACTGTTTCACACTTTATTTCCTTCAGAAGCTTCAGAATACTCATTTGGCTCTCAGATTTATTGCACTTCATTTGCTCCAGTAATTTCTTCTTAGGGCTTGCCTACACTTTAAATGCTACAGCGGCACAAATCCATTGCTGCTACTGCAATATCATAGCACTTCATTGTAGACATTACGACGCCAACGAACAAGGTTCTCCCATTGGCATAGGTAATCCACCTCCCCAAGAAGCAGTAGCTAGCTCACTGGAAGAATTCTTCCTCTGACCTAGTGCTGTCTACATAGGGGGCTATGCCAGCCTAACTACACTGCTCAGGGGTGTGGATTTTTCCGACCCCTGAGCAACATAGCTGGGTCAACTTAACGTTTCAGTGTAGACCACGCCTTCGAGATTTCATGGGAAATGGTATGTGCTCTCAGCGAAAATTAAAGCACTCTCAAAAAACTCCCTTGTCCTCTACAGTAAAACCAAGACAAAATATTCATTTTAAATGCTTTACACTACTTCATTATCTTTAATTGCCTCATCTTGTCCACTGGTAGGCTAGAGAATCTAGAATCACACGCCGCTTAATATATATTAATCCCTCCTCCGTACCATTTTATCATCTATGCCTTTAGAATTTATTACCTCCTGCCTAGTTAGTCCTGCCCAATGAACTTGTAGCACATCTGAGAAGGCAGTCTGAGATCCTGGACTTGAGTCCACCTAGCAGTCTAAATTTAGTTTTCAAGATCTCCTCCCCCATTTCTTTTTGTATATACCAGTGCACACCACCAGCAACACAATCTCAAAGCACCCTCTCGTCTACATGAAATCCAATACCCTCCTTCCTTATTTGATAACATGCATGCCATTTGCTATGTTGAATAAAAGTCATGATTTGACTTAAAATTGTAAAGAGGTGCTATAAAGTAAGATCAATCCTGCTTAAGGACAGGGCAATAGTTTAATTCCTTACCTGAGCTGCCCAAATGTTGTCAAGATCTTCCAAAGTGAGGGCTTTTTCTTTGATGACAAAACGAAGAATCTTCTCTAACTTTTCTACGTATTGAGGCTGATGAAGACTATCTCGTAATACGATTGATAAAATATTATTTTGCTGGATCCATTCCTAATTTTAAATTAAAATACAATTTCAAAATACTGAAGTTTTTGAGAAGTAGATAGTTAAAGTTAAACGGAAAATGTAAGCCAGAAATCATCATTCTGTCTCTTATAAAGGTAACACACACCAAAAGGGAAGGATATTTATACTTCACTTCCAATTTCTAGAATGCAATACCACCACTCCCCCCAAATCAAAGCAAGTCAGTGCTTTATACAATTCTGATTCCCTACCCATTGTAATAAATAAGATTTTTTTTCCTGCAGCTGTCTTCTGAAGGCAAGGTCAGCAATAATTCCCATGCTTTGTAGCTTCAGTGGACAAGGATACTTCACTATAAATGTTTTTCAAGCAAAGCGCAACAGTGAAATCTGAACATAAAAATTCTCATACAGCTTCCAGTGTAAGGGGACGGGGGAAGACTAAGCATCTACTTTTTCCAGGGATACATTTTTTCAGTAGCTTGGAGCCACTGAAGACATTTCAGTGACTCAGGTGTAACCTTTCTGTAACTCAATTGGTACACTTATAGCATAGCATGTTACATAACAAGAGGATGGTTGAACACTGGAAAACATCAGGGAATGAACTATATTCTGAAAAGGGTACTCCTTAATCAGCTTCACCTCTTTAAATGCCTCAACTTCTACTTGAATTAGAGAAAAAAAGAGTTCAAGCAAGATTTAAGAAGTGGAGACAAAAATTAAGATGATTTCAAAGGTTGCACTGATATAGTGCAAGGAACGCAATGTAGTCCAGCTCTTTCGTTCAGACTGAGGCATCAGCAGAATGTCTACTGAGTGCCAGAACCAAAAAGGAATGAGAGAAGGTGGCCATTCCTTCAGAGTTGCTATATTTGATTATATAGTTAGAAGAGTCAATCTGGCACCTCATGTAAGACTTGGACAAACAAGGTTTTTCAATTATCACCTGTACTTTATATTTTCCAGTATAAAGAGATTATTTTTGGCAAAATTTTTTTTTAAAAAAATGAGTATTTCTAACAAGAGTCAATCCTGCTTGAGATGCCTAATCCCACAGTTGTGTCAAGAGCCACTTATTCACTTATATAGTACATATAGCGCAAACGCTGCATAATCCTGCCCCATAGCATTACTTCTCCAGATTATGAATTTCACAGCAGGGAAAAAAAGTCACTAAACCCGGAGAGCATGTGAACTTTTTACTCTCTTTCTCTCGCTCTCACTAAAGCAAACATCTGTAGCAATTACATCTTAAAATGCAGCATGCTGGAACTTGATAAAGGTTCTATTTCAGGGATTCCTCAAATCTGTACTCAGGGACAAACCAGCACTCAAAGCAAGTGAATGTATGGACTGTATATTAAATTTAAAAAATGATTATGAATGTATTTAACATAAAATCAGAATGAGCCGTTGTACCTATAAAAATATATCTTTAGGTAAATTTATAAAAGTCTTATCACAAAACTATTCTACGAAAAGTTTTTCGGTCAAACAATTAGGATGTATACTAAAGACCCACATGTAGGGCAATCACTTTCAAAATTTAATTTGAACTGTTTAAATAATTCTTTTGTAATTATCAACATTGCTCTCTGAGAAATGACTCATGTAATTTTGTTTAAATTAATGCTGTACTAATTATAGTGGTACAAAAAAGTGTCAACTTCAGTACACATCTATTTTTACGTTCAATTTAAAAAAAGAATTCTTTTAAATTGTGCTACACCTTGACACACAAGATCAACTTCGAAAATAATTTTTTGCAGATCTTATAAATCTCTGAATACATTTTAATAGCAATCCTGATGGTAATATAGTGATGTCAACAGCAAAGCATAAAAACCCTTATGACACACTAGTAATTACTGTGACTAATTATGAAGATAGTTAATTTTCATGACTTTGGATAACACCAGATAATGAGGATTCACATAAAGTAATGTACATTATTACTCTATCTCTGAAGAATTACTACTGCATTTAAAGAAAAAAAGTCTTAACCTAATTCAGGTAATAAGAACAAAAACTTACTGCCATTCTCTCTGCTGTAAGCCACTCTTCCTCTTCAGGATTACCATGCCGATGCGTATAATATGACACACTAGATATCACCTTGTTAACTTCGTTTAGTGCATTCATTTTACCATTGAAAGAGGAAATTTGCAATAATCTGTAAGAAATATTAAGTGTAAGAAATGCAAAAAGACAGACAAAAAAATAACCATTCCAACAGAAAGAGTGCCTTACCTAAGTATCATTTTTAACCTAAATATTTCTAAGTTTTTTACTGTTTCTTCTTGTCCTGGGACTCTGGAAGCTAAGTTCTTTAGAGATTTGATTATCATTGACAGAGCATCATTTTTGGCTTCATTCTTTGCTTCTTTTTTCAGTTCATCATCAGTTAAGTTTTCTAAAAACTGTGGAACCATTTCTATAATTGGAAGGAAGTATTTCTTGACTGTGTGTAGCGTTAGAAACTCATAGCATTGTCCAAATGGTCTAAAAAACAATAAAAAACATCAGATGTAATGTGAATACTTGGCTACGTTTATTAAGATATTAGAGTATTTTGTTCAGGAAACTGGTTTATTTACAAGTGAACAAAATAACAAAAGGTAATTCAGATTCTGGACATTCAAGTAAACAATACTGAATAGCAGATCACAGTACCCCTTTTCAGAAGAAAAAAAATAAATGATACTTGAAATCCTTGCATTTATTTTCAATGAACATATCCCAAAACTACTATGCTTTCTAAGGAACTTACTTGATGAGAGCTGCAATTATCTGAACATTCAATGCTGAGCCACTCATAAAACGATCATGCAGGATCTGAAATCCATTTAATGTGCCAAACTTGTTGATGAGATCTACTAGCCAACCCTGCAACACAATAAATTAGTTACTTCCTCATTTTTAAAAACTGTTACCATTATAAACTGCCAAAAATACAATATTTGCCACTACAACATAAACATCACTTTTGTTTAGAGACTCATTATGCAACCAATATAGTCATGTTTTTCTATTTGTAAGGGTAACACAAGTTACATATGATCCTACACAATCCAGGACATGCTGTTTCTGGGTTGTGGTGTTTTGTTTTTTCAGCAGAAAGACAATTCTGTCTTTATTCATTAAACTGAAGCACAGGTATTGTACCTATTAATTATTCAAAGAACTTTGTCAAATATAATTTGTTTGTGTATACATGTACTCTGAGTAGTAAATTAATAGTAAGCAATGCATTTCTGTTCTTCTAATTTTGGTCAAATTAATTTAGTAGATACTGACTAAAGTGAAAAAGCAAGATGAAAGATTCATTAGGTGAAATCTGCCCCACTAAAAAAACCTCCCACTGACTTCAGTATGGCAAGAATTTTGCCATTACTTATTTCCATGGGTGAGACTATTTGCACTAGGAAGCCCCAGAAGGATAATCAATTAATTGTTTGATCATAAATGTCCAAAAGTTGTAATATAGGATAACATACATTCCCAGTATTATTTAAAACTTGGACATGTACATGCATAAAATCACTTTTCCTCCCCAACATCTATTCCTATCAATCTATTTTTACATTGTTGGTAAAAGGTACCATTGAAACAGTATCAAATACATTCTCTCTTATTGTGCACTGCAAATCAGAATTGCTTCTTTTCCACATGAAAGCCAGTTTTCTTTCAAGGTCATTCGCCTACCAAATCCTTTTTTCCCCTCATTAGATCATGTGAAAGTTCAAATGTACCACATTCCAAGTCTCTTTCTGATCATCTTATGTGATCACCAAAAACTGACAAATTGCGGGAGAAGAGGAACGTTTGTTTCCTGTTCATCCTGAAGCCATTGGTTCCACTCAAATTAGCTTCCTATAAAATAAACAGTTTCTCTGAAAATAGGAGAAACATTATGCTTAACTTGGAAGTTACTGGAAGAGCAGATCAATTAAAGTTGGTTTTGATTTCTAAAAAATCACAAAATGTCTTATTAGTAAACTGGCCAAACAAATATATTTCAAGACTCTTGAAGTCTCTGAAACTCTCAAGTTCATTATTTCAGTTAAAGCCTATATTATTTGCAGTGTGTGTCACTAGCAATGGAAAAAAAAAACAAACAAAAAACCTCATTCTATCTAATTCTACCCCAAACCTAAACGGTAGTTCTCTAACAGATAGGCACACATTTATGGAGGACATAATTATTAATAATCCCAGTAATCTATAAATGTCCGCATTACCGCTACTTCCTGCTTCAACTGTGATCCAGCATTTGGCTAGATGAGAGTTCCACCAAGCCAAAAAAAAAAAAATTAATCTGAGTTGGCTGGATTGAGAAAAATCACACATTGCTTGGAACAGCTCTCTCACCCTGGTTAATCAGTGGTATACATTATACCATCATCCTCTCTATACCTGTTATTTCTATCTGGGATGACTATAGGAAAGTGTGTGTGTGTGTGTGTGTTTGGGGTAGGGGGGAGTGGACGGGGGGGATGTTAATAAACTAGGCAAAATGTTCATTAGACCATGGTTATTTTCCCTGGCCAAGAATTTGGGCAGCTCTCCTAGCATTTCATATCATTTTTAGTTTGATGAAGTAACAGTTTGATACTTAAATCATATAGATGTTCTAGGTTGAAATTTGAATTCCCAGGTACCTTATACAATGTGGTGTTCATTTACACAACACTTTTCTGAGAGAATGACTTTTTTGAATCTGGCAAATATACAGCTAGTTTAAGCCAGACATTTTCCCAAAAGATGATTTTCATATAATGTTAAGGAAGTGTTTGATTTAATTAAAAATAATATTGTCCCATGTGCTACTCTGTGGCATCTTCCAGTTTTATTCCTGTAACAAATCAGTTATCCACTGTCTTCTGAGCAAAATGCTCCATGGCCAGTGCAAAAAGTAAAGGATACCGCAGACACTCCTGATGAGTTCCACTATATAACTATCAGAGAACACTTAACCCTACTAATTCCCATAGTTGCTTTTGGTATGGAAATAAGACCAGTAATCCACTTAAGGAAATAAGGACCAATGGGGAACAAAACTTTAACTAAAAGATTCCACTACACCCTATCCAACACCTTCTGAGTCAAGTGATCAAACAAAAATTTTTTTTAATATTTGGCACTATGAATGATTTATACATTCAATAGATTCCAAGGCAAGAAGGGGCCCCTTTGATCATCTAGTCTGACCTCAAGTATTGCATAAGCATTATCTAACACTTGCCTACTCTTAATAACCCTACCCTTGCCTACATACCCTCTGATCCAGATGTATGTAAACTAATAGTTTGGACAGGAAACATGGAGCTAGTATTTTTGTTAAGATTTTTATATCATGATTTGATAATTATATGTGGTCCAACCTGAGGAAGAACCCACAACGGTGGCACCCTGTATAGATGGAGGGCTCATACACACAGTGCAGCAATGCACACTATGGGGTGCGAATTCTGAAGTGCACCAAAGTTGAGCACTAACTAGCTTGTGTAGACTGTGCACAGCAGCAAGGATTGCACGGGCCAGTTAGTGTGCAACATGGTGTGTTTTAAAAATCACACCCCACAACATGCTCTGCAGCACCATGTAGATAAGCCCTGAGATCTTTCCCTAACAAAACAGTATTAAATGTACCCTTTGAAGGACCTCCTAATATCTCCTTGTAAAATTAACATGGCTAGCCATAAGACCATGAAATTTATCACTTTTCTTGCTTGCTATTGTCTCTATGACCATCACCTAAATAATTTCTGCATCCAAAGTTGGTTTATGAATCTCATGATCTGTGGCAAACCTGCTACTTCCAGATATTTTCAAATAACTTCAGACTGTGGAGCGTCTAAGGTATAGGGGTTAATCTACTGAGCATCAAAAGCTGGCCATATTTCATGAGAGTAACTAGCTTTTGCTGATCATTTTTAAATGGTGGGGGAAAAGCCTCCAGGTTTTTAATCCTCAGGTTTTTCAGCCAACTTACTACATGTATTTCCTTTTTCATTTAATTTCTCTTTGTATACTTGAGGGCTTTTTCAGTGATGTCTATGGTCATGATATTCAGTTTTCCCCTAACAATAGCTAATTGTTTATCATTTTAAGCCTATATGAATGTGCTATCTCCATCTTGTGTTCCATTTTTCGAGGTCCCCCCTCACCCCCAAAAAAAGATTCTGCTTATCAACTGACCTAAACATTGCTTTACCTGCCTCCCATAGAAACTCCTTCTTTAAACTGGCTTTTATCACACATTTAAAAGTACTGAACAATGTCATCTTGAATTACTGCAGCCTAATAGTCGTCCTCAAGCAGCAATTTTCCAAGCAGATGATCTTTGTATCCTATACCAGCTATCAAATATTACCCTTTGTAACAGTATTAATTTCTACAAATCTTGCCAATTTCAGTAATCTAAAAAAAATTACTTATTTTAGTATACAAAATGATAGGTGTGGGAATACCATATACAGTCTTGTTTCCTAAATACAAGTCTCTCCAACGAGACGTCTTTAGGACAAAAGTTGATGCAGAATCTGTTCTCTCACCTCCCTGCACCCCTGCCCAGTTCAGCCAAATAAGAAACCTGTGAACTCCTTACAACTCAGGTTAAAGACAATATAGTTTCTTGTGAGCAGTGACATTAAAAATGCCATGCCATTGTGGAGTTGTGTTTACTGTGCCTCAATAATTCTGTATTAAAAGTAAAAATGTGTGTTTTTAAAGTCCTACCCTCAACTTGAGATCTGAAAATCAGGCTGTATTATTTACTTCTGACACATCACTACTGGTAAAACTGACCCAACCACAGTGTAAGAGATTTAATTAAGTTGCAATTGAGGTGTATATCTCAATTTAAAATCATTCAGATCACAATTGCAACTTAAGTACATCTTTGTGGTAAAGCAGAAGAAAAACAGCTTGACCTTAATATTCCAGGTTAATAAGCCAGACTTCTAGAAGTTTTACTTGTGAACTCAGCAAGTTTGACAAAGTCAATAAGATAAAACAAGAGTCACAGAAAAAAATGGTTAACAACCTTTTATAACTGTTGTTCAAGATATGTTGCTGATGCCCACTCAATGCTAGTGTGCATGCGCCACGTGCACTGTTGCCACAGATTTTTTCCCTTAAAGGTATCCATAGGGCCTGCCCTAGAGCCCCATGCTTATGGACCAGTATAAGGGGCGTCACCGGCCCAGCACTCTCTCAGTTCCTTCTTATAGGTAACTCCGACAGAGGGGTAGGTGGGCGGGTCATGGAACGGACATGAGCAACATATCTCCAAGAACAACAGTTATGAAAGGTTTGTAACTGTTTTTTCTTCCTCGAGTGCTTGCTTATGTTGATTCCAAGATAGGTGACTCAAATAGTACCCCTGGAGGTGGGCTCAGAGTTCACAGATGTGCTGATTGCAACACTGCCCTTCCAAAACTGGCCTGCTGGGTGATGGCATAGTGGGATGTGAAGGTATGAACTGACGACCATGTCGCAGCTTCGCAAATGTCCTGAATTGGTACTGAAGAATTCCACTGACAAAGCTTGAGCCCCTGTGGAATGAGTGGTCACCATGGCCAGAGGCAGAACCTTTGCCTGCTCATAGCAAGCCCGGATGCAGGTGGTTATCCAGGACGAGATTCTCTTGGATGACACCAGGAGACTTTTCATGCTGTCTGCCACTGTTACAAAAGGTTCACAAAAGTTAATTTACGCAGACATCTGTTGCAGTACCCAGGCCCGGATGTTTCACGAGCTTGATGCCTTCTTACACTGGGACATGATAAAGTTAGCTGGCTACTGTAAGACTTGGCGCCTCCAACCAACCATCATAAAAATAGTCTCCAGTTTGTCCAATCTTCATCACACCGGCAGAAACAGAGAACTGAATGATTATCTGAATGGTCAGAAGGTGAAGCATGAAGTAGAACCGGTCAAGCTAGGTGTGACCTTCGACTGCACACTGTGTTACCATGCCCACCTGAAAAAGACAGCAGCTAAAGTTAAGACACGCAACAATCTTATTAGCAAACTAGCAGGTTTGTCATGGGGTGCTAGTGCTCCACCTTTGCAGATGTCAACTCTTGCCACCGCATATTCAGTGGCAGAGTACCGAGCACCAGTTTGGAGTCGATCGCCACACACTAAACTGATGGATACACAGTTACGTGCCACCATGCGCATCATCTCTGGTGCCCTACGTTGGGCTTCATTCCCATGACTTCCAGTTCTAAGCAATACTGCTCTTCTTTATATCAGTCGAGGGGTTATCACTGGCAAGTTACTGAAGTAAATAGGCGCCAACTCAAGCCTACCGCTGCATGACCTTTTTCAACCACCAACAGCACGTTTGCCATCACGGTCTCATCTGCCACGCCAGAATGTTATGGAGGAAACACTCTGGTGAGAGGAATGGATATCTGTTATAATCCCCAACCAGTCCCTTGTCGTTGACACCACAATTTGTCCGCCTGGTTTTGACCTGCCCTGTTGCCAGTGGTCCCTGTTGAACAGGTTCGGGACCAGGCAAAGTCTCTGTGCAGCCAACTAGTATTGCTGGGGCCTTCGTGACAGCCCTTTGTGCAGCTGCAGCGCAACACAGACGATGTTGCACATTGTCGATGAATGCCTGCCGACTAGGTTCAGCGGTGGCCTAGAAGAACGGCATCACACCACTAAAGATGCCATCGCTTGGCTAGACAACTATGCACACACTAAAACTGCTGCAAAGAGCTGTGCTGACTTGCAGAAAGGTTTAGTTCTTTCAATGTAGAAGGCCAGAACCAGTTTAACATCTAAGATATGCAGTCAACGTTCCTCATCAGTTCTGTGAGGCTTCGGGAAGAAGACAGGCAGAAAAATGTCCTGATTGTTGTGGTACTGTGACACTACCTTTGGTAGGAAGGCTGGGCACAGCTAAACTTTGTCGCTGAAGAACACCACGTAAGGGGGCTCTGAAGTCAAGGTTCTCATCTCAGAGACCCACCCTGGCCAAGGTAATTGCCACAAGGAAGGCAACTTTCCACGAGAGGACCAGTAGAGAACAAGATGCCAACGGCTCAAAGGGGGGAGGGGGGGACCTGTGAGCCTTGACAGTACCAGATTTAAGTCCCATGGGGGAATCAGGTTGCGAACCTCCAGGTAGAGCCTCTCTAAACCCTTCAGGAACCGAGACGTCATTTTGTGGGAGAAGACCGATCTACCTCAGACCAGAGAATGGAAGGCCAAGATGGCTGCCAAGTGAACCTTAACTGACAATACAGCCAGGCATTGGTGCTTCAAATAAAGCAGATAGTCCAAGATGGACTGCAGGGATGACCGATATGGAGAGAGATTCTATTCTGAGGCCAAACAAGTGAAACACTTCCACTTTGCCAAGTAGGTCACTCTGGTGGAAGGTTTCCTGCTGCCTACCAAGACCTGCTAGACATGCTCCAAGCAGGCTTGCTCCTCTGGATTCAGCTATACAGCAGCCGTGGCATCAGGTATAGGGAGGAGATGTTCATATGGCGCAGCCAGTCTTGATTCCTCTAGATCAAGTCAGATTGGAAGGATCTGCCACCACCTCGTCCGGAGAGGATGACGAGGTGGCTAGTGGAACAGGAAGAGCTGTAGCATCCCCCTCATAGAATATCAGGTTGGAAGGGACCTCAGGAGGTCATCTAGTCCAACCCCCTGCTTAAAGCAGGGCCAATCTCTAATTTTTGCCCCAGATCCCTAAATGGCCCTCTCAAGGATTGAACTCACAACCCTGGGTTTAGCAAGCTAATGCTCAAACCACTGAGCTATCCCACCCACCCTCAGCTTGTCTCACGTCCCTTTGGGCCAACTTGGCAACCTCAGTACCATGGTCAGTCCCATAATTGGGATACAGTGACAGGTGGGATAGTGTCGCTGTCTGCCTCTCAGATACCGTAAGTACGACTGCTGAGAAGGGGGACCTGGTACCAGAGGGAACCCCCACGGGCTCCAGCCCTGCCACTGCATGGGCCAGCCCGATGGCCAAGCTGCAGCACCAGTGCCGCAGTCCAGTGCATATGCTGGTAACCAGTACTACTACTTGAGACACTACAGACTCCACCTCAAATTCTGATGAGATCTCTTCACCTTGAGACCATGGCGGAGCCCCACCCGGTTCCACTTCCCTGTGGTGCTGGGGCACTAATGACAGATGCCAGGCCAGGGATCATTGAAGTGGGACCATACAGCGCTTCCCTCTGGAAGGTGCTGCTGCCACTGTGGAGCTGTCCAGTCTGTGTGTCCCTCTATCCTCAGTAGCCTTGGCCAGGTCAGGACCTTGGGGAGTGGGCGGTACTGGGAGCGACAATCAGTCTTTTGCATCCTGGAACACCTCCAGTGTCGAGGGGGCTCGCAGGTGCAAGGGACCACAATTGCTCCCGGGAGTTGAACACGAGTCCTGAATAGGGCTCAGCACCCTTGGCAGGGTCGCTGAAGTAGACTGCAGCTCTGGGGAGCGTGAGTGGCCCCGCACTGATCTCAGCATGTCACCTGCTCCCCTTGCGTCCCTTTTCGGCGCCAGCAAGCACCCTCTCCCCGCACACTGTTTCTTGTGCCTCTTCCTTGGCACCAGAGATGATGAGTGGTGCTGGGAAGAGAATGGTGCTGGCGCTGCACTTCGCACTGATCAGAGCAGGACGGCTCCGAAGATGGTCTGAGGGCTGCCTCCATTAGTAGAGCCTTCAAATGAATGTGTCTATCCTTTTGAGCCCTTGGCCCAAAACCTCTGCAGATCATACACTTGTCTTTGATGTGAGCTTCCCTGAGGTACTTCAGACAAGCTGAATGCAGGTCGCTCACGGGCATAGGTTTGTCACAGGTGGAGCACGGCCTGAAACCCGGAGACCTGGGTATGCCCAATCCGCAGGACAAAGTCCCCCAAAGACTGGAACAACTATCTACACTTTAACACTCACTATCTTAACTAGGCTAACTAGAGAGAACTATATACAACAGAAACAAGTCCAAACCACTAGAGCAGGAAAGCCTTGCAAGAGCAAGAAGCCGTTACAGCAACCATCACAGGCGGTAAGAAGGAACAGAGGGTGGGGGGATCTCTTATACCGGTGCATAAGCTCTATGGATACCATGAAAGGAGGAAAAAAATCTCTGGCAACTGTGCACTTCCCATGCACACCCCTAACATGGAATCAACATGAGCAAGCACTCGAAGAACCACTTTTAAAGTCACTTTTCAGAGCAGATTAAAAATATTATTGTACTTGAAAACTATCACTACAATAATTTTATTTTTAACTGATACATATTTTGTCCATATTCTTTTGTTAGTTTCACTCAGTGAAATGATGCAATGTGCATTTTGTTTTTGACGAACTTCCAATAAACTTTACTACTGTACAATAGTCATGTTAATTCTCTCAAATTATATTGGCTCAAATTTGGACCAAATTAAAGCTTCAACAACATTGTAATAGTTATAGGATTTTACTAAGTACTTCATTCAAATGCTAATCTAAGAACCTGTCAAGTCAAGTTTCATATAAAACTTAAGCTTTATGAAAATCACCTTTTCAAAACTCATGACTAAAACAAACGTTACGATTCACTTTGAAAAATTTAAGTGGATTCAGGTTTTTTTTTTTTTTTTTTTTTTTAAAAGAACTGTCTACATTACTTACAACCCAAACTTTACAATCTTGTACTTGAGGATAAGAAAGGCAAAGCGACCAGAGATAGGTCATAAGTGAAGCCAGTTAGTCTAAGTCAATTTCCCTGGTCAAAGCTTTAAAAAAAAAAAAAGCATATAGTGAAAATTAAATTAGATTTTAAAATTTCTTTCAAGTTTTAACATCTATGGTGTTATTAGTAACAAATAAGGAAAAATGAAGGTTATACACTTGCAACCACAACTATTTGAGATGCTTCTTCACATTCACATTCTTGGGATGTGCCAACAGTGTAGCTTGGACCAGTGTAAACTTCTATTAGCAGTGCCCTTTGGAGCACTCTTGTACCTCCCAATGTTCAGAAAAAGGGGCCATAAGGGGGCAGCCCAACTACCCCAGTTCCTTCCAGTGCCTCCTCAGGTCCAAAATTATAACTGGGACTCTGAGAAAGAGGGGAAGGTGAGGAGTGTGAATGGGCAGAGGCTCATCTAAAAGAACAACGGTTACAGATTAGTAATCTTCACTTCTCTGCACGGTCTCTGCACATTCCCAACTCTTGGGCATTAGGAAGACAGTACTTTGATGGAATGAGGAGGCCCAGTTAAATAAAAATTGTAATATTGATTTACCAAACTGTGCATCTGAGACAGATGCCAAAACAAAGGAATAATGTTTTGTGAAAGTGTAACTCAAGATCCAAGAGCAGCTCCACAGATTTCGAATATGGGATTATGTCTAAAGCAGGCTCTGGAGAAGGCCTTTGCTCTAGCTGAGTGCTCTCTCAGCCCTTCTGCAAAATGAAAACAGTGTGTTTACAACATTCTTCAATATAGAGTCTAACCTACTTAGAAAGGCATTAGGATGGGATTGCTTTTATTCTCTCCCATATGAGAAAAATAGTCCAGGTGATTTCCTGTTTTCCTTAGATCTAGTAAATGGAAGGCTAATAATGTTCTCTTAGCATCGAAGGTGCTTCCCCTGAGTTAGACCTAAGGAAAAATACTGGCAAGTTAACGGAAAGACAATGTGGCCTACTGGCTAAAAAACTGAACTAGGACTCTTGGGACCAGGATTCTAGCCCCAGCTCTGCCACTGGCCTTTTTGCCTCAGTTTCCCCATCTGTAAAATACACCGATCTACAGATGAACAGTACTATGTAAGCGATAAGTATTTTTTATTTAGGGACTGGTTGAAATGGAATAGTTACTATAGTAGGGACAAATTTCAGATGTGGATGAAGAACCACTTTATCTTTGTGAAAGGCTGTAAAAAATGGGGGGAAGTCATGAGAGCTCACTCTCTTAGCGGATGTGATAGGTATACTAAAAGCGGTCTTAGCTGAATAATGAAACAATGAACATTCTCTCATGGGTTCAAAGGACGTTTTGTGAGTTGAAGTAGTACTAAATTGAGGTCCCATGTAGGTTGAAGTTCTCTAAACTTCATTAACCCCTTCCAAGAAGTTTTACTGTAGCATAGGTGAATATAGTCTTTTACCTAATGGAGTAGTGATGAGCCAAGATGGCTGCAACATGTACTTTTACCAACAACGTGAAGAGTCCATTCTAGTTTACATATTTATATGGACCCCATTACCATAGTATCTAAGGCCTGGTCTACACTTAAATTTAGGCCAACATAGCTATGTCCATCAGGAGTCTAAAGAATACAAACCATAGCTATGCCAACCCTAGCCTCCGGTGTAGATGCAGATAGGTCAATAAATAACCTAGCGACTGTCACACGGGGAGTGGCATTCCTATACCAATAGAAAAACCCTTTCCATCAGTGTAGGCTGCATCTGTATTATGGGGTTATAATGGCATAATTACAGTGCCATAGCTATACCAGTATAGACCCCATAGTGTAGACGCTTACAGTCTCACAATCTTTCACTATATTCATTCTTACACCACCGTCAGGTAAGGAAGTACTCTTGGCCGCATTTTACAGATCGGTAACAGAGATTAAACAACCGACCCACGGTCACATAGAACATTTGCAAAAAGAGCAGGGAATTGAACCTGTCTCTCTCAGGTCCCAAGCTAATGCCCTAATCAGTGGGCCATCTTTCCTCTTGAGTCTCAAAAATTTCAAATCAAGTACATATAAACTGAATACTAACTGAAGCTGGGTTTATGGTATTATTGGTTGCCCACAAAAATAATCTTTTCTACTGTTATCAAAACAGATGAGGTGACGACTTCCTAAAGTTTAACAGACTCATGTACTTTCACTTAACAGGACAGTTCTAACTCTGTCAAAGTCATATGGCCCATGCTGGGCAAGCAGAGACAGCATGGATCCAGATAACAAATCTGAACTCTCTGCTGGGTCAATAATTTCAGAATTGCAGGAAGAAACAGTAAATTGTCCTGTGACAGTTGCAGTATATACTTCTGGGGAGTGTTTCTGTGTCACTGCGCATGTGCTGAATTCATGTCCCCTGCAGATTTCTTTGCTTCTCTGTAGAAAAATTACTTGTGGTGGCGAAGCAAGGGGAAGCTGCAAGAGTGGTCAGGCACCCCTTCCCGGCAGCGCAGGCAGGTTGGTTTGGGCACCAGTAGAGACTTAAATCACCAACAGGAAGTGTGTGCGCGCGCACGCATGCCCCTCTCACTCACTATTGCGGCATGCTTGGCATGGAGGGGCAGGGCTTTGGGGTGTTTCTGAGAAGGTAGGTGTAGGGCAGGCTCTGTCCCCTCAGACAGAGCACAATGTAGCAGCCTGCCTGCATAGTGAATTATTTCCACTGTCTTTGTGAATTCCCCCAGGAGTATAAAACAAGTGTAAAAGTTTTAAGGCTCCTTTACATTGTCAGAGTGGTATAAAAGACTAGTGTGGCCTTATAAATGCTTGTGGTGATTAGGACTGGTCTAAATTTTTGGACTGAAAAAATTTCCTATCAAAATGTGCTCCATGAATTGTTTGCTGCTGACATTTCTGGAGATGGTCAATAGCCAATATAAATTGTGTGTTCGATTCCCCAGCCCTTATCACTTGCCTATATTGTAACACTGAGCATAGGACTACATATATTTGTTGACTAAACTCGAAATAAAGGTTGAAACCTAGCTACATTACTATTAGGCAAGGGGGGTTGCTCTCCACTCCCATTCTCTATCCCCTATATTGTAGTTTAAATAAATTACTGAAATAATTGACACCAGAGTGACCATATTGCGTTATTTTGACAAATAAAATATGCAGAATTTTGCAGACTTTTAAAATAAGTAAGTATATCCAAGAATTACTATTGTCTTCCACAGGATGGAACAATCAAAATCATCTTGGCTTTTCTTGTTTAATTTCCCCGAGAACTGTCTGAATTAGATGTGGAAAAAGGTGGAGGGAGAGAGAACTACAATGCTTTCTCCACTCTAGAAGAAACATTTGAGATAGGCTGGTTGTCTGCTCTTGCTCTGGAGCAAAACCTTTAGATATTTGGAGCTATATTTTTTTGCAAATAAGACTCTCTCCGGATAGTTCCACACAAGGAGATGATGTTCTTGAGTGACTAACTCATGCTAAATGTGCAAGTCTCTGCTGATCTGATAGTATATTGTCCTTGTCTGTAAGGTGGACAGCTACAGGATAAATCTGGTGTATTATGAACCACTCAGAGAATTTTGGCCTCTTTGCACAGCTAACTGGAATGTGCTCCCCCTGCTTCTTCATGTGAAATATCACTGTAGTATTGTTAGTAACTACTTGAACTATTCTGCAAAGCAGATGGGGGAGAAAAGAGCAACAAGTTGGGCTCTGAATTCCTAATTATATAACACTGATATGGACCTTTTTCTCCCATAAATTCCAGTGACTGATTCTTAAATTCTTGCAATCAGTTCCACACTCCAGACTGAAAGAGTCAGAGGTGGCTATGAAAGACAGAGCTGGGTTGTTGAATGCAACTCCTCTGAGGACATTGTGATGTGCAGACCACCATATGAGGGTTAGGGATACATCCTAGGTAGTGTCAAATTCATAAATATGTTGCCTATATTGGGCATATATAGCATCCTGCTAGCCAGTGCTGTAGAAGCCTCATCTTTAAATGAGTTTATGGAGTTACGTATGTCACTGAAGTCATAAGGCCCACCAAACTAAGGAAGAACACTGTTTGAAATTAATTTTCCTGTAGTACTTCTATTGCTATAAGGATTTTTAAATACCTTTTCTTCTGGAAGAAAAACTGTATTTGAGAGTCCATAACAGCCCTAATAAAAACTATAATCTGGATCGGAAATTGTGGGTCTTCCACTTTATCTTGAACACCAGTGTTTGGAATAGAGTCATGACTGTGTCATATCCTTTGCTACGTCCTTCTATGAGGATATCCTAGTGAGCCAATCATCCAAACAAGTAGACATGGATGCCCCTACACTGCAAATGTGCTGCTTCCATTGAAAGGCACTTTGTGAACACGCAAGGTGCCGTAGACATGCCAAATAGACTTTTGCATCGAAAATACTTAAGGTTGGTTATGAGAAAACATCACCACCAGTACAAAAAGATATTCTGAGATGAGAATAGGTACCCTCTAAATCAAGAGGTCCCAAACCAAGCGTAGGTGGATAAAAAAAGGATAATCGCAGCTAGGATAAGGATGAGGAATTTGAACTTTCTAATGAAAGAGTTAGCTTCCAAAGGTATGAAAGGGGTTGGGAGACATCTATAATTGTTTGAGATCAGAAAATACAAGAAATAAAATCCCTTCCCATGAAACTCTTTAGGAACTTCCTTTATGGCACCTGACTCTACTAATGAATGAGCTACATGTTGGAGAAGATGCATCAGTCGGCGACAGTACTCCAGGTATTTTAGAAAAAGGAGAGTTTGTTTCTAAATGAAGGGCAGATAACTAATATGTTTTAAAAACTCGTCTGTAGCTCCCATACATCCCTTCAATCCTGAGGCTGAAAGGCTTGTGCAGAGATTGACGATGCTGAAGATCTCCCCTTCGCTTGTGGTTTCTAGGATTTACTTCTCTGCTGATGAGGAACAGAAGGCTTTTCTTGGTATTGGTTCCACTGCAGTGAACAGAAGCAGAAGCTGGGTATGGTTATCACTGGTTAAAAAAACACTGGGACCTCAAATCTTTTTAGTTGAGGACTGAGCAATCTTGAGACCTTGTAGCACACCTGGTGTCTTTCATTTTCAATAGAACCTTGTCTGCTCTACATCTGAACAGCCCCTTCACCGTCAAACAAGAATTTTCCTACTTGGTTCTTAGCTCCAGAAGAAGGCCAGATGAATATATCCAAGAGTACAGCTTCAAAATAACTGTGGATGCTACAGCTCCAGAAGCCACATCAGAAGCAGTGAAGTATGCTCTCAAGGAGTGCTTAGCAACTAACTGATCTTAGCTGCATTGGGCATTGGCCAGTTCTCTGGTCTTCCAGCACTGACTGAGCAACACAGTGCAGTTTTGTCCCATAAGTAATAAGGGAGAACTCAGTGTCCAGTTTCTCACCTTCTGTATCTGAAGGAGTACTGTGGATTTCACCCCTTCAGCAATTTGAACCACCACTACCAATGATTCTGGAACTGGAGGGGTTTAAAAGAACAAAAAACCATTAGGAGACAGTTGATATAATTTATCTATATTTTCAGAAATTGCCAGTCCTTCATTATTCTTATTCACAGACCAGGATAGATGCTGGATTTAATCAGATAATTCTGCCTGCTATAATAAACCATCAAGAACTGATAAATTAATCTTACTCCTAGAGATGAACCCAAAGTATCAGAAAACAGGTTTGTAGATTCCTTTAAGATTATCAAAGGGATAAACTAGAGCACCTTCTGGAGAGAAAAAAAGATGGATGCATCCACAATGTCATCCAGCGAAGTATGAAAATCCACATCCATATCTACATTGAGAGGTTCAACTGGCCTCTAGCATACCTGGGATAAGTAAAGGAGACTGCTCCCTTGATATCACAGAGTGACAGATCTAGGCAGGGTCACTCCAGTGCAGGACATTTCTCTTCAACTCTTTTGGAAGAAGGCTCCCTTAGTAGCTGTCTTTTTTTCAGTCCTTTTAAAATCAGGATAATACAGAAGGGAAAGCCAATATGGTGACAATGCCCATAGTGCTACCTCCCAGTTCTACCAGTAACCAATAGGAAATTCCAACTCAATTTCTGGGTGAAGGAGGGTGATCTTGGTCAGAAAGATTGGAATCCAGAAGTTCAATAATGCTTTCTAGGTCTCCTGATCCGTTCCCTGGGAAAGTAAGAGCAGAGAAAAGCATCAGGCCAGTAGTTGAGACCTGATTCTGGATCTGGGTGTGGCTCCAAAGCCCAGTCTGAGGAAGTTTCCAAGCGTGACAACAACAGCCTGGTAAAGCAAAAAGCCAAAAAAGAGATTAGACTTATTAGCTTGGGGGAGCTTCATACATCTCCCAGGAAATTTGTGTAGCTAGGGAAACTGATTACACCTTGAAAGAATTTTTCTTTATTTCTAAAGAAAAAAGAAGGAACCAGCCTCACCACCTTACACTTCTTTTCTTTATATCTAGAATTTAAAGATAAAGAAATGTATCCAGTGCTGCATAAGAGGCCCACAAATCCAAAGATACACAAATTAGGATGTTCCAAGGGTCCAACACAATGAACTGAGCCATCATGGTAACAATGGATCCAAGAGAAACTGATAGTTACACGAAAGTATCAGGAGCCTTATCAAGCTTACAATGAAGTTTCAAGCATGGAACTCACGACTTCAGATCCAGGGCAGTTTGAAGTTATGTAATAAAGCTTTGGTCCTCTATATGCTGTGGCTTCTGAGGTGGGACCTTATGGATATGCTTTTGTACCATCATTGTTTGGAATTGAAAGTACTTAACGCTTACGAGTATACCCCACAGTGTCTCTTTAAGTAGAGACTGACACTTGTGAAGCCAAATATTTATGCTCAGTCAGAATCAATCTTTATGAATCTTCATGACCACTATCTTTGGTTTCACTCCAGCCAAGGAAGCAGATACCTGCACTCAGGCTGTGCAGTGCTTTTTAAACCCTTTGAAGATAGGAACTCACGCTGGTTTCCAAGCACTTACAGATGTCTGCATTAGGAGTCAGAAGGCTTAGCTACTAAATGCTTAATTCTGATGCTATTTTCAGGCAAAACTACCTCCCTCACAAGCAGACCAAAACAATACATACAACCAAAACGGGAAAAACAGCAGGGCAAGAGGCACATCTCCTGAACCCTGGTTTCTTTGTCTTTGGTTCTAACATATGGTACCCAGGACCAAAGCCAGGAGGATCTTTAGGCAAAAAACAAGAGCAGCTAACAAAATTAAAATGGACCACATTAGGAGTGATTCATTCCAATTAGTTTGTGTCCAAGGTCTCAACAAGGCTCCTGGTCCATCTGCTATTGTCAGAACAAATGGGGGTAGTCCCTACTCCATGCCCCACCTTGTAGGGCTGCACCCTCTGAACAATCAAAGCCAGGAAGAATGGGGTAGAGGCATGAGAGGATTCCAGTGGGCTCTACTATTAGATGGCTCCCCTGGTCCAAGCTGCACCATTGCCACATCCAAAGAGCGTGAATGTGTAGATGTCACTCAAAGACTAACTCTGCTTTTGACAATATGATTAACCAGATGATGCATCTTTACAACCCTGTTACACCTACAAAATCAAAATGATATGAAAAGGGAAATCCAGTCACTCTAGCAAAGACTTCTGGCCAACTAAAGCAGTGAAACTGACATTCCAAATACAGTTATGCCAGCACTGATCACTGGTGGGTACCTCACCATGGGGACTCTGATTGTGGAGCAAAGATTAAAAACATGAGGAAGAAGGGAAAAATATTGGAGAAGCTCTTACAGTCACAAGGCAATCAAATATCAAAACAAAAAGCAGCAAGTCTTATGTGGGTTCTTTCCTCCTAAATGATTTTTCTGATTGGATTATGTGTGATTTTGTTTAATTACAAATATTAATATGGACTTTAGCTTTAAGGTGTTAGGATTTTAGTTTGAAAAAATATCAATTTACCTTTGGTGATCGTGGGTCAGGAGGACGGGCGTAAAGTTCATCTTCAGCCAGCTGAACTCCCGCAGGAACTGTTTCAGAGGGACGTGTACCATTGTAGAGATGAAATTTGCAATGTGGATTTAAGGCCATTGCAAGAAGTTCAAGAAGAGGAAACCAATCTTGGGACAACTTGGCCACACATAGCTCTACTAGACGGTGAGTGTTGTTAATAATACACCTCTATTAAGAAAAAGATATTTAAAAGTTTTGGCAGATGATTGAAATGTAACAAATTATGAACTGTATTACTGCATTCACAGAAGCAAAGTTACAAAACTTTGTTCTTTGCTTCCTCGAAAAATTTGTCTGAGCTGAAGCTTCCATGCCTATTTTCATAATTGGGGGAAGAGGTTAAAATAAAATCTGAGCTAATCTTCTCAGTGTTTGAGTTATCAGTGGGTAGAAGAAATACATATCTTTTCTATTTCAATTTTTTTCCAGACTTATTTACTCACCAGTAACTCCACCACCTCAATTTTGGCTAGTACTTAATGAGAGGAAAATTTTAGTGTTTAAGAAGTCGTTAATGAGCATGCACAAATCAGCAAAGTTTCTAAAGGGTTTACCAAAATCTGAAGACATAGCTTCATGCCCCTGAACTATATAATTACTCTGGGGAGTAGAAAGGACATAGACGTGTCCACCATAACCAGGAGCCCAACAAGGGGTTGCACTGATAAACGCAGGAAGGGGACCTTGATACCTCATCATACCAGGCCCTACGTTTGATTTTTTTTCAACCCAAACTTCCTCCTAGCTCAAATGTAATCTCCTACTAACCCAATCTCTCTCCCTTCACCACTCGCCCTACAGGTCAGACCATGAAGCTGTGAGGAGCGAAGAGAAGGAAGGAGAAAATTTATTTCCCATAAGTCATGGAGTTGTGCAGAACTGTCAGAAAGAAGAGGATTTTCAAAAATTGTTCATGGCTGCAAATAAGCAGATGGCCTCTGCAGCTCCATCACTGTTTAAAATTATTTGCTTTTCATAAAATACAATACAAACTTACATGAATCTCAAACTTCCAGCCGCTCACCGCCTCATCTGTAAGGATTTTTGTGAAAGATATTGTTAGCCCATCTCGAAAAAATCGCTGACATGCTTCACTTTTAACATCAAGGCCTATTTAAAAGAGAAAAGGGAAAGATCAGTTAATATACTCCACTTTACTGGTTGTCTACAATGCTCACTTAACATTAAGAAGAGTCATATTTTGGACTTACACTTTTAACATCCAAGGATTTCAAAGTGCTTTACAAAAAATGAAGACCTAAAACATTGAGTAGGTAGCTATTATCAAGCTCCTTTTATAGACTGATAAACAGGTGGGGGGGGGGGGAAGGGGTTCAGTGATTTTACTACTGGATAGACAGTGAATCAGTAGCAGAACTAAAAATGAAACACAGCAGCTCCGATTCCCAGTCTCCTACTCTAACCACTGACTTCTTCCTCCCTATTTTTAGATCTCAGCTCTTAATATTTGAAGAACTTCAATATACATTGAAGAGTTTCAGTTGTAGATATTGCCTAATGAAAGGAATATAGCCATGCAAACTAAAAAAAGAATAGCGTTCTAATGTCAGAAAGTGTCAAAATTCAGTACTAGACATTAAAATTGCCAATTAATTTTCTCTTCTCCTATCAAATTTCACTTAACATTTCGGCTTCAAAGTTTTCTTTACATGACTATGTAAATTTTAATTTGGTGAAACTAATTAATTCCCAAAAATTGTTTTTGATAGAACATCCTTTTAAAAATAGTATGTCCTATATTTAAATTGCTTTAAAAATTGTAAATGTTTTCTGCTCCCTTGAGACTTAAACAGTCTTTTGGGCATGTCAAATCAGAATACAAAACTACAACCCTTCCACTCCTTTTTCATTTTGTACACACTTGCGTTTTGTCTCTTCAGTTTGCTGGTAGTGGTAAAAACCAGCTTGCAGGGTACATAAGCAGAGTCATATTTACAATATAGACACTAAACACCCATCTCTAGGCCCAACATCCTTGAGACATGCAACTACAGAGAGCCTGAAACAATGGCTCTGAGAGGGGTGGACTTCCCCATACATCTCAAAGCAGTGTTAATTCTAAGACCCACCACTCTGGTAGGTCTCACCAATACTACCCCAGCAGAAGACTGTGTGAGGCAGGAAAAACTAGAGTTGGCCCTCCTCATTCACCCAAACAGATACACCTGCAGGGGTAAATACTAGAGGGCCCCCTTGCAGCTCCCCATGCCTCTCCAGGGAAGGGGAGGAGAGGAGAAGCCTAATGGTGTTCCTGCACTGAACTCACTCCAAAGCAGTACCTGAGAGCTATGCTAATGAAGAAGACAGGAAATGAAACTGACCATCAACGAAAACAGTGAAATCGACCATATACAAAATAAACAAAAAAGGAGGAAAGAAAAATACTGCACTCTTTCAGTTATGTTAGCCTTCAGGGTTACTTGAAACAGTACGCCCCAAATTTTCACACAGAAATGTAATTTTTAAGTTGACATTGTCCCTTTAAAGTTCATTTTTCATTTGAAAATAACTCAGTTCTGGGGACAGAAAAGAAAATATATATTCAATGTATTGAGTCACACATACACTGAATACAACAGTTTGCAGAAAATGAGTTCAAACCAATTCATTCAGGGAAATCAATGGCCTGTATTATTCAGGAGGTCAGACTAGATGATCACAATGGTCCCTTATGGCTTTATCTACAAATCTATGAAAAGAGGAATTACGTGAATATAAACTATTACATTAATAGCCAAGAGGTTGTATCCTGCACTGTTATTGTGCAGGACATGTTTCATTTTCAGTCCTGAAATCACACTCTTTATGCAATATGACATGTCCAGCCTCAGAAAACATTGAGCAACCAACCACAGGCAATACTGGGGACCCAGAAAATATATAATTCCTGTTCTATTCAGTCTAGATGAATAATGGTCAAGACATGTCACTTCAAAAGAGTAACAGAAGATACACTTTTCCCTCCCCCACAATTCAACAGAGATTCAAAGAGGCACCCAGAAAGAGCTCAGTTCAGGGAGCTAGCAGTAACTCCTATATTTGAGTTGCCTAATACCCTCCATTATAAAATATTCTTTAATTCTTGTGATCTTTTGTGAGAAACTCTAACACCTCCACTGCAGCAGGTCTTTGAATTTCAGCAGAAATAAAGGGTTGAGTTACAAGTTGTTAAAACTTGACATTTCCTTTCCTCTTGCTTGCACCAGTCAGGAAAATGTTAGCAAAATGAAAAAATAACTGAACATGAACATTATAAAGAACCAGGTCCATACCACAAAATCATGAGCTGAGGGAGCACACACCATAATGGGAACACCCAGCAGCTGTCAGACCAGCTGTAGCAGGGGTTTTATGGGGGAAGCAGAGCATAAGAGCCAGGCATAATTTTTAAGTGTGCTTCTATTTTTTGTCATAATATATGTTATATAGCTCTATTATTAAAATTTAATTTTTGGAGTAGCTGCCACTATTCAAAAATAGTATCCCTGATTTTAGTTATTTTATAATTATTCAATAGCGAGCTGATAGGTACCATTCTTTCAATAAGTTGCTTCTCCAATCTCAGAAAAACCTCACACAACCACCCGAGTGCCTCTTTAAACTGAGAATATATTCTCTCCCTGAAAAAGAGTTTTCTCAAAGATTAAAAATAAAGTAAATACCATCAGACTGCCAGTGCCACAAAGTATTTTAATGGTTCAGTGATCCTCCTCCTATGTTACTCTTTCCCCCAAATTAGCAGGAGATAATACCAATACAACCACCTCATCTTATATAACACTCTTCATCAGTAGTTCTCAAAGTCACCTTACAGATAAGGACTCAGAGAGATGAAGTGACTGGCCCGTGGTCGCACAACAGTAGCTGAGTCAGAAACAGAACTCAGATCTTGAATCCCAGTCCAGTGCTCTATCCACTAGGCCACACAGTTTTTCAAAAAACATGCAACAACAAAAATAGTTTTGTTGTGTAATAGTCTAGTGGGCTACCAAAACAATATCTGGTTCCTCTGCTCTAAAGTTCTGGTGAGCTACAGATCTCAGTGCAAAATTACATCAATGCCAATATTAGGAACACAGTTATTCAATTTCAATCCCTTCTTCCAGTCCTCATCCTCTCTGTATCCATTCCACCAGATACCATTTGGATTTAAAGTTTAAGTCCACATATGGGTGGTAAGGTACCTAAACTCATAAAATCTCACTGAAGACTTACGTTTCCAGCAGATTAACAGAAAGGTTAAATCATAACAACAACAACAACAAGTCATCATTCTTGGAGTATATTGCCTCTGCATTTCCACACTTTCGAAGTTCAGAACCATTTAGCAAAAGAGTGCCCCACTTCAGAACAGCTAAGAACCTCACTCGTAAATCTGACTGTTCAGAGTTATAAAAGGGACAACAGCCTCAGCCATCCTCCATTCTTCAATGAGTGGGGAAAGATGTTACTTGTGTTGCCTACATGTACACACTTCCTAACAGTTTCTGGTAACCTCTCTTTCCACTTGTGGGAAAGTAATCTGCAGCATAAACTCCAGGGGTGGAATGACCAGTGGTAATTAACAGCAACTGTAGAAACATATGCCTAAAATTGATATTAGAACTAGCGCTAAATTCAGCTTAGAACATATTATATAAATGGAGCTCCAAATTGCAGCTTTGCAAATCATCTTCAGAAGGGTAGGGAGATGTGTGAAAAAGATTTCTCAGACTGATTGTCAAATCTGTTGCCTTGTAGTGGAGTGTGTAGGTGTTGTCCGCAGAGCAGCTGAAGAAGCTTTCTGTCTATATTTATTTGCTACACTACTGACAGTGTTGTGATTTTTTAAAGACAGACATAGCTGCTGCCAGCAGCCAAAAAACTCCTCAAACTAGAAACCAGAGGATTTCTTCCTACCAGCGTGCTGCAGCAGCAGACCCAAAGATGTAGCTAGTTGCATCTTTCAAATTTTTTTTGGAAAGGTAGCATTTGTATTGTCATTGAACAAATGTGACCTCTTGAGAGATCTTCTATGTTCACCTGAAGATTTCAGCCAGGCACACATGTCTACCAAAAGTCAATGGCCACTGGAGTCCCAGAGAACAGATCAACTGCACAGTAAGACGTGTGTATCACATCCAACCTTTGGTCTACGCTGCAATAAAAGACGAACTGCATGGCCACAGCTGGACCTGGGTCTGCTGAAGCTGGCACCCAGGGGTCAGGCTGCAGTGTTATAAAACTGCAGTGTAGAAGTTTGGGTTCAGGCTGCAACCTAGGCTCTGAAAGACCCTGTGAATTGGGCGTGCCTCAGAGACGGTCTTGAGCCCAAACACGTACATTGCCATTTTTTGCCTCACAACCCAAGCCAAAATCCATTAACCCATGCTCTGAGACTCCGTAACCAGGGATTTTTATCACGGTGTAGACATACCCTAGATATTTAGAACACCACAACTTTTTTCTTGAGCAGGTGCTTCAAAACAGGTGACTAACACTCATACAAAATAATTCCTGCAGGCCAGAACTGCCTGCTGACAACAACCTTTATTCCTTGCCAATTCTAGGAGTAAATATTTATTAGTGAGGTAAGTTCCTCCTAGTCCAACTATCCAAGGGTAAAGAACAGGCAATTTTATATTGTAATAAAAATATATATTTAAAACAGTACTATTCTTCCTCTAAGGCAGGGGTTCTCAAACAGGGGGTCATGAGGTTATTACATGGGGGGGGGGGGGTTGCGAGCTGTCAGTCTCCACCCCGAACCCTGCTTTGCATCCAGCATTTGTAATGGGGTTAAATATATAAAAAAGTGTTTTTTAATTTATAAAGGGGGGGGGGGTCGCACTCAGACAAACAATCATTAACTAAATCATTCTAATTGTTTTGGGTCACACTGTTTCTAATGGTTCCAAATCTTGTTTTCTAATATTATCCAAAGTGTCTAAATGTAGATTTTGAAGAAATGTTTTTAGCAAGGTATTTGTCAAAATTTTTCTGAGAAAAAAAATTCAACTTCAAAGTTTAAAATATAAGAATTTGTCAGGAAAATAGACCTGATCAGGTCTGATATGCAGGTAAAAATACAGAAAACAAGTGGGAAAGGATCAACAAGACTTATTTTATAGCTGTGGGCTCAGTGTTCCCCAGTGCTTGAGTCAAGGTAGAAAATTCATAGCTATGCTGTTTTCAAAAGATCTATGCAGCTTTTCATGCTGATCCAGGATGTGGGACTCTTGGATCTCAATTTATTAAAGAAATAAAGCTCCAACAGGGACATGGAGGACCTTTAAGGAGTTAGATTTACACATTCCTCTAGCAACCATTCATTGTATTTTCAACTTACCTTTTTTACTAAGATCAATAGCAGCTTCTAGAAGAACTTCTAACTCCCCTTTCGGCAACACAGGAACAACCCATCGAGGTCTGAATTTTTAAAAAAGTATTGCATTTTAATTAGGTTTCTGAAAAGAAATTGAAACGTATCTTCCCCCTCATTATGCCCTTAGGTTAGGATAAAAGTGTAAAATCTATTTTTAACCCACTAAAGAGGGCTCAACTTTAGAAAAAAAACCTCACCAACCCCCATCTCTTTTCTTATTTCCCCCCAAATCCGCAAATATGCAATCTAATACACAAACACAAAGCCAGGCCCATAAATTTTGATGGCAATGTTAAGAGATTTTACCTATAAACCACACGATTAGGAAGAGTACATCAAACTTAAAGTACCTGTTGATCATGTCATCCAACTTTGCCAGATCTGTGTGTGGAAATGCGGGCTCCTCATCTTCAAGTTGGGGTGGGGCATCCCCTTGACCCTGCTCATCAGGAGGGGTAGCTGGGGAATTCTCATTGGAAGAATCAGGTGAAGAAGTCTGAAATAAAAACATTTCAATGATTTAAATTAAATACTGTATGTACAATATTCATCCTACTTCTCAGATACTATAGTAGATGTACATCATTTACTCTTGGCTTCCTTTTTTCCCCCTTGAAATTTCATTTGAATTTTGAAAGCAAACAGAGAATGTCAATAAAATGTAAAAAAAAAATCTTTAAAAAAAACACACCACCACAAAATATGACTATTTAAGGCTTTTAGAATTTAACTAAAATTATTTATTAGTCCAATTATATATTTCATTTAGTATTCAAGTAGTCTAAAAACAATGCTAGTTTCCTGGAATATGGAAAAAGGTGTCATTTGAAACAAAGTTGGTCCATGATTTTGTTGTTAGTGGACCAACTTTCTATTTCTCATTGAAAAGGCCAAAATCAGGGCTTTGGGAATTCTGTGCATGAAAGAGTGTCTTAGCGAAAAGGAGGGATGCTCTTTGTGCAAGTAGAAGGTCTTCAAAGATGCACGAAAGAATGGAGGTGGTCTGTCCACAATGATGGAAGTGTAGGGAGATCAGGTGTCTCATTTCAAGATGGACGATGTCATTGGGAGTGAGGAGCATGCATGTTGAGTGTCAAGTGTAGAGAACAGCTAGCAGAAACAGTGCAAACTGCAAGGCTGAGGCAATAAATCACCTCACGTATTTATGACAAAATAAGGCAACTGCCAATACACACAAAATCTGTTTGTATTACAAACTCTGATGGTCCAATATAAATCTGCCCCCTAGTTTATCTTGTGACTTTCTGAAAGGCTCCCCCACTTCTAAATTTATCGAGTGTAAAATTACGGAAAGCAATGCATAGTGTGAAGACTCAGCTATACACACCTTGCTCGATATATTCCACCTTGACTCCACAAGTCAGGAGCCTCCCTGAAGGGGAATGTTGATTTGGTGCATGGCAGCTAGATTGTACTGAATCCAGCCAAGATAACTGGCTCACACTGAAACAAGATTGAATGAGCAATGGTTGGCAAGCATTGCCACTATGAATTCTATGCCCTGGTTGGGTTCTCCTGGTTGTATGGATCACAGATAGTTGATAAGACAAATTACACAGGGAGTACACATGTCTTCCACTGATCAAGAAGAACCACATGCTAAAGATTTCTATTTATATAACCTGTTTGGTGTTGGTTATACCCCTGCTCTCTCTTGTGGGAATCTGGTACCTGCCACCCAAGCCTTGATTTTCTTTTAATGTGACTATTGTTATTCCATCATCTACAGTTTGCCAGCTGCAGGAAACAATTTCTTTACTTGTCCAAAATGCAGCACATATGAACTTAACATTACCTCCCTTCCTTCTTACAGCAGTTGCCAATAAATTACAAACCACCAATATTAAGCATGATTTAAATCAAGCAGGAACCTTGCTTTAAATCTACTTTAGTTATATTCCTAAAAAGAGATCAATTCTAACTGGTTGGTACTACCATTTAAACACGTTGATTTGCAACTAAACAAAGCCTTTACACTGAATTTGGTACTTATTTTTGCTACCCAGGATGACATTTATTTAAGCAAATTATATCACTCAACATATTTATTCATAATCTTAATTTTTATATTTTTTCAGTATGTTAGAAAATGATGAGGGATGCATTTCTTTATTTACTAGATAACTTTTTTATTCCAAATTCATCCTCTCAAAATGCATCTGGATGGAAACTGACATTCAATTAAAAACAAATGGAAACAGCACTTTCAAATTGTTTTTATTAGTTAAAACTAACTTAAATGTGCTGACACAAGAAAATAAGATTATCAAATCATGTTTTTTTTAGTTAAAATTGATTAAACAAAAGTATTAACTGTACTTAGTGAGTTGATTTCTCCTCAGAGCATTCTGTGCCAAAAAACTAAATTCTGTGCACAATATTTTAAAATTATGCAAATTTTATTTGTCAAATAAATGTGGAGGCTCCAGCATGGCACTGGGGAGCAGAGGCCACTGACTGCACAGAGGTGGGAGATCACTGTGCAGCTCCCCACTGGGACATGGACTCAGCGGTGAGGCTTCACCCGACACCGACACAGCACAAGGACCGAGCCTGCCCCAGAAACCCCTCAGGACCCTGTCCCTCTGCACCAGGTGTGGGCAGGCAGGCTCAGCAAGGGAGGATCCAAGTGTGGAGGGGCCTAGTGTGGGGAGACCCAGGGGTGGGTTGAGACGGTTCTAGGTGGGGCAATCTGCGTGCCAGCAGCTCAGTGGGGGATCCAGGTGCAGGGGGTGGGAGGAGAAGAGTGTCTGGATTTACAGCGGTATGTTGAGGGTTTCTGGGTGCAACAGTAATGGGACTCTGCAGGAGGATCCAGGTGAAGGTGGTTGGGGCTCAGCAGGGAGGGCTCAATGTGTGGGGATAGAGCTTGGCAGATGGGTCTGGGGAACTCTGGGGGGAGGGTCCAGATGCTGGGGGAGTGGGGATCAGTGTGGTGGGGATCTGGGTGGCTCGCCAGGATGGTCCAGGTGCAGGGGCAGTGGGGCTCATCAGAAGAGCGGGTGGGTTGAGTATGGGTGAGGCTCGGCAGGAGGGTCTAGGTATGAGGGGTCTGGCTACACTGGGGTTGGGCAGATGGGGGAGCAGCTCCCTGTACAGGGATCCCTCCCCCTGCAGCTGAGGAGCGATGGGTGCAGGAAGCACAGGGGGGGGGGGGGAAGAGGAGGAGGAAGGAGAGAAGAGGAGTTGGCAGAGCTTCCTGCAGCTGGGGGAGAAATCTGGGAGTGGCTCTGACCCAGCTCCAGATGCCATGCAGGGGAAAAGGAAGTCCCATCCTCCCCAGCCCAGCTGGGACTAGCAGCTGAGCCCGGCACAGGGTAGGAGCCCCCTGCCCCACAGTGATTTACCTCTCTGCCAGCTGCCCTGGGCACCTGAAACATACTGCTGGGGAGGATCACATGACTGCTCTTGTGGCTTCCCTTTGGTTCCCAGACAAAAATTTATTTTTCTGCAGGGAAGCGAAGAAATCTGCAAAGGTACATAAATATCGCACATGCGCAGTGGCGCAGAATTCCCCCAGGAGTAAAGTAGATGAACTGTGTCATCTTGAAAGCCTAAAGACCTTTGAAAATCTGTCCCTGTCCTTCAGTGTTTTACAATTAGATCTCATCCTCTTCCATTTTTTATTCATAGACTGAACGTTTTCCTGTTGTTTCCACTGTTTTTCAACTTTGAAAAAACGAGGAAAATATTCTCTCTGCACCTGCTACCTAAACTGAAAACAAAAGTAATACAGGCAAAAGGTTTTCTGCACAACAGAAACAGAAAGTACTTACATCTGGAAAAAAAAATACCAACATTTGCTCCACTGTAAAGACTGAAAATAATATACTTAATACCGCATATAACACTGTAACATTTAAATGGCTTGCGTTGACCTCAAAATTTAAGATGTTTTCCCCAAAACTGTATACATACTTTAAAAAGCAGTACCTTTTAACTTATTAAAATTGGGAAGGGCTCATTGATGCAGCATTTTATTTCCATTTTAATTTTAATAGATTATATAGTAAGTTTAGAACTTCCGTTTGTCAATTTCACATTTAAAAAGAAAAAGAAATGTATTTAATTTAAAAAAAATAGTGAAAATTTATTTTTAAAAACAGATTTTTATCCACCCTGCTTTTCTGACACTAAAAAGTATTAAATAGTTGAAAGACCAGGCTTGGTTGATATCCTTCCCAAGAACTGTAGTCCTCTTCAAACTACCTCTTGGTTCCATCACTTGCACTCTTAATTAAATGCCTAAGTATGGACTGAGGGACCTAATTTCAGACATAAATGTTTTAATAACTTAAAATGTAATTAGCATATTTTTACACTCCACTGCAGTTTTCCTTTGACTCAGGGTTTCTTAACTCTTGCACAATTACAATTTCAACTTTAATACAGCATGAATGTAGTTTCATATAGTCTCTTCTTAGATCAGAGTTTAGTCTTCCAATAATGCCAATAGAAAAGTAATTTTAAAATTAATTCAATCAACAAAAAATATGGTAAAGATTTCATTACTTCAAATTTGAACTAGGCAGTGGTCCTTTATTTAAAATATTTGTATTTCTGTAGTACGCATAGGCCTCCATCAGAATCAGGGTCCTGTAAATTAGGGTTGCCACTTTTGGTTGGACGTATTTCTGGGGGTTTCATCATATGACAATCTTTAATTCCTGGAGATACCAGAACAATTCTGGAGGGTTGGCAACCCTAATTGCTGCACTGAACAGGCTACATAGAAATGAGACAGTCCCTAGTACAAAGAGCTTTCAATCTAAAGAAAGGACAATATAGCAGAAGGTGCAGAAACATAAGAGGAGGTGAAAGAACAATCAATGCTTTCTTTCCTGTGTAACTTGGATCACTGAAATTAAAAAAATTCGTAAGATCACTTTTTTTTTTTTTTTTTTTTTTTTTTAATATTTGCTGCTAACTTTTTGCATTTCCATGAAGCAGAGCCAATCAGTGGAATAATTTCACTCTGATTTTCATGCACTAGAACACTACAATGTTTGGGGGTTGCAAATACTTCAGGGATGTTTTCAAACCAGTAACAAATGTAAATGAAAGTAATTTTAACATTTCTATTTGTTTTGAAAAAAATCATTACACAAAAACCTAAGTTGTCTGGGCATAAACTTTCTGAATCTCACATTAATGTCCCTCAGCATTCTAAACCCCATTTTATTATTTAACTTACAGTACTTAGAATCTTAGCCATATTAAGTTGCAACCTTCAATTCCCTTCACTATTTGGTATGGTGAAAGCCAAAGTCAGCCCATGTGCTAACAACTTCAGTTCTGACACAAGAGAGACAGATTTTAGTTTAAAATGCTTTCAGTCACCTATATCCACTTGGCCAACAACACAGGAAGCCCTCCTCGCTATTCCTGAATTTTAGATCCTGATTTATCTTCTCCGCCACACTCAAATCTACTTCTCACTTGTTCTATTTAAATTATATTATTTAAACTTTCATCAGAAATGTTGAGTAATGAAACTGCAGGTTGGACAAAGATACCTTTGCTAAAGAAAAATTCTGTATCATTTACATTTGTGCTATTTTTATTCCCTATAATTGGGCATTAAAAGTCTAACAAGTATGTTCAGTAGCATATGTTTCTATACATTGACCTATTAATTTGCTCCAAGTTGCAGACGACCACATCTATAGGTGACAAGATAATTCAAACTTGATGCAATCCTTGGTCACTATGGTGAGATTACGATCAAAGATGCCAGTTATGAAGGTGGATTTTGACCTGGATTTCTCTTCACTAAGAACACTTCATATTCACAGCTGTTTTGTAGTCAGATCATTTTTACTCACTAGTGACATGGGTCAGATTGAAACCAAATTAGAAGCGACTCTCCCTTGCCTTGTCTACTCCAGCCTCTCTTTTCCTAAAATTTCCTATCATTCTTACTACCAGAGCAACTCTATTGGTAGAAACAACAGTGGGGAAATATGAAGAAAAAAAAATCTAAAGACGACAAGGCCATACTCATTACCAATGCGTGAATCACTGAAGATCCATCTGCCCTAAATTATTCATCAAAGGAACATTGTCAACTTAAATTTGAAGCAAATGTTTGCAAAAAAGCTTTAATGCAGCAGTACCAGACTTTTCCACACTGTTTTTAAAGATTCCAGTGAAAAAAGTTCTGAAATTTGTTATAGTTGTTTGAAACTCTGAAAAGGGGGAAGTTATATAACTGACCCTTACTACTCTGAAAAGGGCATTTTTCAGGTAAACAGGGATCATTTTTTTCTATTCTCCATCTTAAGATCAATAGGTCTGCTGACAGTGGGGATTTTTATAGCAGTGTACGTTCAAGGAGGGCAGAATTACATTAAACTATATACTGGATTTAAACCAATTATCTGATATGAGAGGACTACAACATGAAGCCCTCTCTTACCACAGGCAACTCTGGCAGATATCTGGACCCTCAGCTTGTAAATCCTACAGAAGGTGTGAATTGCCAATGCTTTTCAACTTACAGCATTTGGAAATGGACCATTCTGATTCAGTATACTTGAAGAGTTCAATCCGTTTAAGGTGACAGGTAAGTTAACAAAATGGGTCCAAGTCTTGCAGAACTGCTTAATGAAAGGAATATAAATAGACCCAGGGTATGCTAGAGTTTCTTTCAGACAGACAGTTTCTGCAAGAAAGACAGGAGAACTATTACCTGTGACCTACAAAAGATGAAGTTGATCTCCAGAATAAAGCTTAGGACACTCCTATGTGTTACTTTACCCAAACAAAAGGTACAGCACTGCTCTTCTATGCAGAGGGCCCCCAATTCTGAAACCATTCTGGTGGATGTATCAGCCATTAAGGCATCAATTTTAGTGAATGAAAACAGGTATCACTCTTCCTCAGGAGAGGGGAGGGGAAGGAAGGGTCAAAAAGGTGTTTCAGAGTGCTGAGTATCAAGCTGACATCACAAAATCTGAGGTAGGTGAATCAGACATGGCTCTGAAGAAGCATCTGACATCCTGGTATGCAGATTTCTTGCCCAAAGTAAAGACACTTGGAAGGGCAGCTTACTTCATCACTGTGGATTTTATCTAAAGGCAGCACCTTCTGCAGTACAGGGTCTCCTATCACCATACTGAGGCAGTTGTTCAGCAGTGACTCACCTACAGACTTCCAACAAAGTACAAACTAGGCCTGACCCTGCTTCAACGGGTCATAAAATCATACCCTAAGGAGATTTTGAAAGAATTACCTGAAAAAAAGTAATATTGAATGCTGCAGAACTATTGTCTTTCTAGACAGCTTTACTAACAGCATTAGCATCATACCTGATTCTGTTGGAGGGGCGGCTGAGACTGTCCATCAGGAGCCTGGCCCTGGCTATCATTCCCTCCTACTGGAGAGCCACGGGTCGTGGCTGTCATACTCGACACAGGGCAGATCTTTGCAATTTTGTCTGCTTATGTAGTTGTCGTGATAGAAGAAATTATAGTCCGCTTAATAAAGTTGAAGTACCAGCATAGGTCTGCCTTAAAAAGCTCCAACTCAAGAACAAGCCATCTTGCAGAGACCATTGCATAACCTGAAAGAAATAAAAAATATTAGAAACATACAAATTTATTTTAAATCCACATTCAGGAAGAAACCAAAGTATCAAGTCAAATACAACTTTATTAAAGTAAGAAAACTTACTCCTTGCCAGTGAGTATAACTAAACATTTACTCATTCTTGACGGAAGACAACATTTCTAATAGTCTAACTATTGTATGCTACATGTAATGCTATACGAGGATTAGCATCAAGAGTATTCAGAAACTGAAATCTGGACACAAAAGTAACTTCAACCAAAACCCTCCAAACCACCAGTAAGGGATCCAGTAGTTCTTTATTATTTGCCTATTCCAAATATGCTGATATGTTACAATAATAATTCTTTATTTGAAGTTTTCTATAATTTGCTGCTTATTGCACACTTTTTACTTATGCTTCTTTTTAACTGCAAATAAACCTCCAATTTCTGCATTTTATACTGTTCTTTACCTTTCTGATTAGCCATACCACTCATTCATCTATTACGCAGCAGCAAAAAGTTAATTGTAGCCTTGACAACTGTATTTTAAAATTCTTTCCAGCTTTCTACTATTGATTACCTAGCTGTACTGTTGAATTCCAGCCATCTTATTTAACTCATTCTATATGCACTCATTCTGAATTTCTAGAGTTAAAGCTTACTAAAGGGGTTCATTTGGGCCAACTGGAGAGTCTTCAAAATCTGAACCAGTGTAAACTGATGCAGGGATGGCTCTCTGAATCTGCAAATACCCTGAAATAGCTGAGAGGTCTGAACTGCCCATATGCTATGTGGATTTCATGGAAGGGTTTATTAGATCTATTCCTGAGTTATTTTGCTCTTGGGTTCTGTTTACTTGTGTATTTATACTAAAAGACTGTCAAATATGTCCTAAGCTCTGAATGGGCACTCATATTGTAGAGTACTAAAAAACAGAAATATTCACCTCTACAGCATGTTAAATGAAGTCTAATATGATAGTTTAAATATAAATATTTCACTGTTGATCAAAGCTCATAGCAAAGAAGGATGAACATACAATGAAGATAGGCGCAAACTATGAGTAGTAGAGCTGGTCAGGCATTTGTCAACTATATATTTGTGTCAGAAAATGCTGATTTGTCAAAACCAAAGCTTCTGGCAGAAAAGTGTTGGTTTCAGGGAGAAAGAAACCACCCCAGAATACCTAATGCCCCATCGGTGAGGGACTCCCCCAGTATGTGGAAGACATCCGTTCAAATCCCTGAGCTGCCTGACTCAGACCAAGGACTTGAGCCTGAGCCTCCAACTTTCTAGGTGAGTGCCCTAAAATCATTGGGCTAGAGAGTTTCCATCAGTGACTCTGGCCTAATGTGACCTAGTTATACAGTAGAACAGCTCCACCAGGAGAGAGAAAAAAAGAGGTGGAGACAACAGTTCAAGTCCCTGGTCTGAAACAGTCACTGCAGGGATTTGAACCAGTGTCTCCAAAATCCCATCAAGCTATCAGCTATTCCGAGGTGGGGGAATCTCACTCTCTTTTTCACAAAGAATTTCAATAAGTCTCAGTTTTGTTCCACGCTGAAATGGAAACCCACGTTGAAAATTCAATTTTTCACAGAACAAATGTTTTCCAGCCCACTCTAATTATGAGTGGAGTCCCACTTTGGCATATTGTTTTGGTATGGCAAATGGGCAGAACTTCGTGGACAGCTCATGGGACAGGACTCTTAATTTTTCTAATTGCACACTTGTGGTTTCCAGATCACACCAGATAGAGTGTTTTGGATACTACACACACTACCAAAAATGAGTCCCTGAACAGAGTCAAGGGACAGGACCTTTTTCTTTCCAGCTGGAAGACAGGAAACAGCTCCACTGTTCTCACACTCTGCTTCTGAAAAGGAATGGAACTTCACTATCTTTCCTCTCCTTAGCTTTCTGGCCTTAACGGAACCACAACATAACCTTGACTACCTGAATGACATCATGGTAGGATGATGATTTTCTGAACAAAATTAAGGGAATTTTCAATGTAATAGACACTGGAGACAATCCTTTATCAGACAGTTTTTGGTAAACTAAGCTGCATAAGAAACAAGTGCATTTATTTTAGTATAAGAGATACATACATGAAGTATAATATTTCAATGTGTTTAAGGTTAAGGAAAGTATGCTCCCCCCCCCCTCTAAATATTGTGGATTTCTTGAGCACCTTCCACCCAAGATTCTCAAGCCTGGTTTATACTTAAATTTTAGGCAACATAGCTATGCCAGTCAGGAATGTGAAAAAAAACAACAGCCTTGAAAAAAAGTTACGCCCACCTAACCCCCAGTATGGATTTATTTCTTTCAATGGAACAATGTTTCTGTTGACCTAGCTACGATCACTTTGGGAGGTGGTGTTCCTGCACCAACAGATACCCTTCCATTAATGTAGAAATCTCATGGGGACTACAACTACGCAGAAGCTCATCTCAAGTAACTCCAGTTACTGGAAAGTAACCACCATATCTTTTTTGAGAAGCCTCTGCGTATTATCACTTGTGGGAGTTTAGCGAGCAATACAACCCTTAGGAAAGGGAACTAAAGAATTCTAGATAAACAAGGACAGAGGTTTTGTCAGCAGAACTGACAAAACAGGCAACAGCTCTGGATAGTTGGGTATACTTAAAGGGGCAATGAAAACTCCCCGACACTGCTGACTATACACCTCTTTGGTGTCATGTCAGAAATTCAACATTTGAATTTGGTCAGCAGGAGAAACCTTAGAGGTCAAATAGCTTTCAGCTTCAGTATATCGATGTGGAGTATCATTCACTGAAAAGTTCACAAACCTTGAAAAGGATACGATCAAGGTGAGTTTCTCAGTCTACTACTGAAAATGTTACTGCACTTGACAATGGAGGGGAGAAGAGAACTAGATGATAGCATGTCTGTTTGTCCTTTGTTTTTCCCGCATTAAAGCACAAGTGTCTTGAGTCACAATGCCTACGGCCCTATGAAATCCACATTAAAGAGAACACAGACGGAATCAAAACACAGAATCCAGTGCTGTAAAAAAACAAAAAATCCATGGCTGGAGGAGCTCTGTTCCCTCACCCATTCAAGGTGGGATCCAGGGACAAGGTTCACTATACCCCAATGTCCGATATTGTAAAGGGCATTATAGAGAGGGTGTACCGTATATGCGTTTTTGCCCTCTTCCTTCTTCAGAAAGCCAGTCAGAAAGTGAAGATGGCAGGCACACCATGATGGTCTCCCCTGATGTAATACACACAAGATGGAATAGCTGGTTTCAGGCAATAAAATCATGCAGAGCACACTGATCTCTACCAGGACTTTTTTGAAAAAGAAGTCATCAGCACAGGCTGTGACAAACCTTTAGACATTACCTAGCAGTCAGGAGAAATCAGACTTGCTGAAACTTAAGACAGCTTTCATATCTGAAGCTTGTCCCAAACGGATAACAGCACCAACCATCCTTGAGGATACCCACTGCCCTACAGCTCACCATCTCTTGCCCATCCCTCACCAGAATTGTGTGAACAAAGGTTGGTGTTTCTGTGCAGCACTCAGAATGAGCCCAACCCAGATCCACTGGATCTCCGACGCTTACTGGAAGATAAGAATGTAAGAACAGAAGAACCACCATACTGGGTCAGACCAAAAATCCATCTACCCTAGTATCCCGTCTTCCGACAGTGGCCAATGCCAGCTGCCCCAAATGGAATGAACTGAACAGGTAATTATCAAGTGATCCGTCATCCTGTTGCCCATTCCCAGCTTCTGGCAAACAGAGGCTAGGGACACCATCCCTGCCCATTCTGGCTAACAGCCACTGATGGACCTATCCTCCAAACTTATCTTGTTCTTTTTTACAGATTATAAAGGGACGAGTGCCTAAAGTAGCAGACACTGCCCTACCTTACATCTTCTTTCCTGTCAGATTTTTAGACACAGAGAGAAGCTTTAGTAAATATGAAAATCTACTTACAGACAAGAGGGAATCACTTTCTGAGGATAATGCTAAAAGGATAACCATAAATGTACCACAATGGAGATGTCTGCCAGAGATAGCAAAAATATTTAAGTTTGTCAATTTGTAATACTACTCAGCAATAAACTGTTGGTTTGATAGTCTGAAATTATTTAATCAAATTTGAAATTAAGTTAAACATTCCTTCCGAATATAGGAAGCTTGAAAGTTAGAGTTTAATTTAAAATGACAACGACTGCTGCAAAGATCAACTATTTTATGTTTAGTGCATGTTTTTGTTTTTTAATTATTCAAATATGAATTCAGTTACATTGACACTGTAAGAGACTCTTACTTCCGTGGACTTCTTGTATTACTGTTCAGCAGTATCAGTTTGGTCATACTACCAAGAGCTACTTTAAAAAAGCGATTTAAAATGTGTTACTTTTACATATACTGTATATCTGCAGGATGTTTTGTTTAAATTGTAGGATTTTTTTTAAATCAGTTTTTCCCCATTGTAATCCAATTCTGAATATTTTCATGAATTTATAGTAAGGCTACTTAATTGTTGTCAAAGTATCCAAACAATTTTGATTAAAAAAAACAAAGACTTTTTTTTAAAAGGAAAAAACAAAAATCGGAAAATAAATCCACCATAATAAAACAGATTCATAGGGCCCAAAATGTCACACGTGTTCATAATCCAAGACAGAGGTTGTATACCCATAGCAGACACACAGAGGCCTAAAATATAGCATGATGAAAGACTGCACCCAGGTGCAGTAGGAACCTGTCCTCCAGCAGGGAAGTTTGCTGGTTTAGGCCCCATTAGGGATCCAGTGACCCCCAACCCTTTCATGTACGGATTAAAATGAACCATGTTTTGTTTATACAACGTTCCAAGAACTGAAAGGTGCAAATACTCCTGCGAGCCAAAATCTAGACACAGAAATTAATGCCCTAGCATCTCAAAAATTATGATATTCAACCATTTGGTGAAAACTGGTAGTGCTAGAAAAATGCCCAAGTACAGAATGCTATGTTATTTGGTAGATGTCTTCCATTATACTAGCCAGAGCTATATTAAATGAGAAAGATCAAAACATAAAAGTAGGCATCTTTCAAAACTGTACCATCAAGTGTGCGGACTGAAACTGCAATTTACAAATTGCAACGCAACTCAATGGGCAAGACCCCATAGGTAAAACAAATACTTCTGGCTGGGTGCAAGTCAATAAGCACTGTCTGTGGAACCTCAGTGGGAAAGGCATTCTCTTGTATCAATTCTCTGATGGATAACATATCTGAGCAGTAGCAAGCCACATGTGAAGAAATCATGATCAGCACTGCTTGCTAGTTGGCTAAGGAATAAACCTTACACACCAATAAGTCTTTATCCTTAAATGTTAATCCATGGGTTCCTAGACTAGTGTTTCTTCCCGTAAGCCCACATTTGGCTGAATTTAAAAGTGCTCAAGGAACTGAAACAGACTGTCTGCCACCAAGAAGTTGTAAATAATCAAAGCTAGAGCTGCTGAGACTCCCTCAAATACAAAGCATGACTGCGCCACTGGATCCAAAGGGGTACTTGGCAAAAATTTCTAACACCAAGGCGGGGCTCAGTATCACAGGAACAGCACTGACCAATTCCACACTCTGGGAGGATGCTACGGACTATAGCTGCCCACTCCATACCAGAGTCACTCCAGAATTGAACGCCAAAAAGTGCTGCTCTTAGTTTAGTACTGGAAGCAAGTTACAGCAGCTAGTCAGTAATCCAGAGGGGGGGCTTGAACTGATGAACTACAAAGGAGATAGATGGAATATATATGCCATAGGACATGAGTGAAGTAAATGCTAGTCTAGCATAAAACACCAAACTGCAGTCTACCCCAAGAGAATGAGTAAGAAAACCACAAAATCTCCACACAGATCTCAGTGTCCATCCAGAGTCATGTTAAGGAGCCGCTCTTTGCAGTGATTGATCCTAAGCACCAGACTCAGTCAACCAACATGGACCTACGGATTTCCATGCCACTTAGACTGAGCATAGACAACAGAGCTGGAATCCCTAAGCAGAGAGATCTGGGCACCATTGCCTCTTTGGCAAGCTCGCTTCATAGGCAAACATGCTTGCTTCTTGGCACTGGACTCAGCTGATCCAGAAGAGCTCTAGACATATAATGCTGCTTATGTCAGACACAGAACTGGTTTGAAAGTGCTTCATAACTGATGACATTAGACCACAGCACTAAGAATTGATCCAGATGAATCCAGAGAACCTTGGTGCTGCTTATGTCAGCAACACAACTAGTTTTAGCTCTCCAGAGAGAACTGTTTCAGGTCCTTGAAATCAAACTCTGACTGCAGTACAGTCTATGTCTGAAACTCTTGTTTTATCTAACATTTCCAAGTCAGAATTGTTGATTTAAACAATCTGAATCTTGTACGTTATTGCTATATTTAATATCTGTTAGACAATGTGCCATTACCTTCATAGCTTTCAGTATCATAGGGTAAGATGTTCTTTTTCCATTCCATGAAATCACAATGTAAAGAAGTGGACCAGACAGTGCTCCATATTGTCAAGTGGAAGACCAGATTTCAATTCCCATTCCTGGGTCTGGCTCACACGACAGACAATGGGACAGAACGGCTGAAAAGGAAGCACATTCAAAGATTGAAAGGGATGAGTGCCTCACCTCTTTAAATAGAAAGTCCTCAGGCAAATGGAAGAACAGACTTCCTTCAAAACCTATATATTCCTCAGCCGAGAAGATGGTAGTTACAATGTAGGATCTAGGGGGTTGTTAAAGCAACAGATAGCCTTAATGATCCTTAAGATACTGGTTAACAGAAGGAGAAGGGAAAAACTGCATCCTCAACTATACAGACGTCTTAATTCTACTGTGGCATTATGGTGACATCAGCATGCCTTAGTACACTGCAAAATGTACACAAATTACATGTTAATAAATTGTTTTTCCAACTCACAAAGCAGAGGAAAGAATGCAAAACTACAAGATCCCCGTGCAGAAATCTATAGAAAGTAGGGGGGTTATGCACTGACTATTCCTATTCTGAGTCTGCACCTATTCTGAGTTTCCACCTATAATGTGGGTGAAAGCCTGAGATTCAGTTGTTCTAAAATTGAGACTGAAAAAAAGTTGGAGTTGCTGTGTTTAGGTGGTAACAGAAGAGAGAAATTAGACCTTGGTCACATATCTGTGAGTAAAACAAACTAAAGTTTGCAAGCTGGAAACAAGCAACTGATGTTAGGCAAGTTTGGCAAAGAAGACAGTGGGAAAATGTGTACTACAACTTAAACAATGAGCTTCCTAAAAGTTTTAGGATCACTCCTACTAGAATGGCCTTCAAATTGTTAAAAGATTTTTGAAATTTATGATTGTGCTTTCTACCTATTATGAAGACCCTTTCTTGTCTACTCCTAGACTTTCATTACCAAATGTGTGTGACAATGGAAAGAAATTTAAGAGATTTCTCCTCACCTGGGGCAAAATTTATAGCAAGTGACAACCTCAAAATAAAATTAAAAAAAAAAAAAATCGAAGGTAAGAGTACTGCACATATACATTTCAAATTGAGGACGACTTAATCACATGCCTGATAAACAATACAATACCATGCTTTCATTTTGTGTTTTTCAGATCTACTAAAGGGTATTCTTGGCAATATAACTGGTTGGAAAATTTTGAAAAGTTCAGAAGTCTGACAAAAATGTGGGAAGGAAAAAAATCTGACATTTTTCATTGTTTTCCCCCTACTTTCCAATCAGCTGTACTTGACAATCCAGGATAGATTAGGGTCTTGTACCTTCCCAGTGTCAAATCATGTCCATATAGAGGAAATAGCCTAAAAAGTCAGTTAACAGTTTACCTACTATACTGGCTTCTAGTATGTATTGCTTAACAAAACATTAAAAAGTGTGACCTTTTAAGTATCCCAGAAAGACACAAAAAGGTGAGTGTATTGTACTTACCTCCTTTCTACTGTTGGGCACTATCTGCATTTCAATCATTAAGACAACATCCCATGACAAACAAGGACAAAAATTGCTTAGACTTTTTATTAAGGAGTTTTGATTGACTCTCTGTTGCATCTTTGGCAGATAAATCTAAGATCTGTCAATAACAATTACAGTAATTCCTCGCTTAAGGTTGTAGTTATGTTCCTGAAAAATGCTACTTTAAGCGAAACAATGTTAAACTAATCCAATTTCCCCATAAGAATTAATGTAAATGGGGAGGTTAGGTTCCAGGGAACCTTTTTTCCCCAAAGACAAAAGACGTGTGTGTGTTTATATACACACACACGGGGGGGGGGGGTTACACAATGCAATACTGTACACAGCAATGATGATTGTGAAGCTTGGTTGAGGTGATGGAGTCAGAGTGGGATATTTCCCAGGGAATGCCTTACTGCTAAATGATGAACTAACACTCGGCTAAGCCTTCAAGGGTTAACACATTGTTGATAATGTAGCCTCACACTCTACAAGGCAGCACAAATGGAGGGAGGAGACAACAGATGCATGGCAGTGGCTGCAAACAGTTCCCTGCGGAAACTGAATGTGATGATCCCATGCTATCCCACTGGAGCGCACCACTCCCTCCACTTTCCAAAGTGCGGGGGGGGGAAGGTGTTACACACATACATACATATATATACACACATACATATGTGTGTGTGTGTGTGTCAGACGCACATTGCCCTTTTAAGTATGCCAACCCCACTAAGTACACTGCCTTTTTCAGCAGATCAGCAAGTTGAGACAGCAGCTGCTGCCAGCAAGCTCCCTCAGTCCTGAGACCTGCCGTGTGCCCCCTTGCTCTGTGGAGATGGGGTACAAGAGCGGGTGGAGGGGGACACCCTGATGACAGCACTCTTCCCCCTGCACAGCTAGCAGGAAGCTCCCAGGAGCAGCTCCAAGGCAGAGGGCGGGAGCAGCACACAGCAGTAGGGGGAGGGACACCTGAACTGCCTGGCAATTGATAGCCTGCTGGGTGGCTGCCGCACAGGGAACTTAGGGGAGCTTATGGGGGGCTGCCAGCCCACTCTGGTTCCAAGCCCCCACCAGCTAGCTCCAATGGGTTGTTCTTCCTGCAAGCAGTGAACAAAGCAGGCAGCAGCCAACTTATAAGGGAGCATTGTGCAACTTTAAACGAGCATGTTCTCTAATAGATCAGTGACGTAACAACGAAACAACATTAACCGGGACAACAAGTGAGGAGTTACTGTACATCCAAGGCACCACTGATGTTTTTGCTTGGCCGTTATTTTATTGCAAATGTTTTGCATTTTGTTCAAAACTGGTCATAAGAACCTTAGACTGTTCATTTTAAAGTTGACTAAAATGTAATGCCTTTTCTTCACCTGTAACTCACTCCCCAAAACCTCCCCTCCTCCTTTCTCCACTTCTCTCTCCTCACAAAATCTTGTCAGTTTTCTCTTGGAAGAAATTGGCAGAACGCAATATAACCTTTGCCCTCCCCTCAGCTTGCCTTCCCTTTCCCCCTTCTCTCCCCATCACAAAGTTTCTTGTCTGCTCGCCTCCCCTAACCCTTCCATTTGCCTCAGTAAACCCATTCCAGCTCCTGATCTCCCTCATGCCTGCTCTCATCCCCTCCCTTCCTCTTCTCCTTATCACACTCCCTTCTGGCTCTTTCCCATCACAACACAATCATGCTTTCATCTTAAAAACCCACCCTTATCCTACTTGCCTCTCCAGGTACAACCCCTTCTTCCTTTTATATCTAAGCTCACTGAACATGCTCTTTACAATAGCTGTCAAGAGTTCCTCTCCTTTAGTTCTATTCTAGATGCTTTACACTCTGGATTCTGCCCCTGGCGCTCCACTGAAATTGTTCTCGTCAAAGTCTCTACTGACCTCTTCCTAGTTCAGTGGTCCCCAAACTTTTCAGAGCTGTTCCTGCCCTTACCCCTGTTGGGAGCACCCCCACAAGAGTGGGGCTGTGGCTCTGTGGGAGGGGAGGGGAGGGGACGGGAGCTGCATGGACAAGGGTAAGAAGGCCGAGGCTGGGACCTCAGCTGGGGGCCGGGCTGGGGCAGCAGCCAGGTGGTGCTCCCTCCTTACCCCCCGTGGGGGCTGGCACAGGCCATGACTCCCCAAACATTGCTCCATATCCCCCTGGGGGGCATGCCCCACAGTTTTGGGACCACTGTCCTTAACTAAACTCAGAACCAGTACTCCATCCTCATCCTCCTTGACCTGTCAGCTACTGCTGACAATCATGCTCCTCTTGAAATCTTGCCCTCCCTTGGTTTCTCTGTTCTCTCATGGTTCTCCTCCTACCGCTCTAATTGCTCCTTCATTGTCTCTTTCAGAGTATCCCCTTCTCCCACCCTCCAACTTTCTGTGGAGGTCATAGAGTTTAAGGCCAGAAGGGACCATCAGATGATCTAATCTGACCTCCTCAGATATATCAGAGGCCACCAACACCACTCAGCACCTGCACACTAAACCACAACAAGCAAAATTAAACGAAAGTATTACTGATCACAGGAGACTAAACTATTATTGTGCTATAGGCAGAGACCAGGAGGGACTGTGGTGCATCAATGGCTGAGGCCCTGCAATGGCCGGGAACTGATTAAGGGAGATATACCCACATGTTCCCAGCAAGTGACCCGCACCACAAGCTGCAGATAAAGGCAAACTCCACCAGCAAGGTCATGCCAATCTGGCGTCAGGGAAAATTCCTTCCTGAACCCACATACAGTGATCAGTTAGACCTTGAGCATATGAGCAAAAGTCAGCCAGCCAAACAACAGACACAGAAAGCGGGATGCCATCTTAGAGTTTCCACAAGTCTCTGTCTTTGGTCCCCATCTCTTCTCCCTATGCACCTTATTGCTGGGTAATCTCATCTACAAACACAAATTAAACTTCCACCTTTATGCTGACGACTTACAGATCTACATCTCTACTCCAGACCTGTCTCCTTCTGTCTAAACTAAAACCTGACATCTCCTTGTGGATGTCTAGCCATCACCTAAAGATAAAAATAGTTAAAAGAACGCTCCTAATTTTCCACTATAACTTCCACAAGGCCTCCCAACTACCTCCTATCGCTCGCTCTCTCTCACTGTGGATACCACCATCATCAGAAATACACGAAAAGCAGGAAGCCTGCCAAACAATCACGGGGCCAAAGGATGATTAGGAGTACTCAAGGAAGATAAGGCCATTGCAGAGAAGCTAAATGAATTCTTTGCATCTGTCTTCACTGCAAAGGGTGTGAGGGAGATTGCCATACCTGAGCCATTCTTTTTAGGTGACAAATCTGAGCAACTGTCTCAGACTGATGCATCAATAGAGATGGTTTGGGAACAAATTGATAAATTAAACAATAATAAATCATGAGGACCAGATGGTACTCACCCAAGAATTCTGAAGGAACTCATGAAATTGCAGAACTACCAACTGTGGTATATAACCCATTGCATAAATCAGACACTGTACTAGACGACTGCAGGATAGCCAATGTAATGCTGATTTTTTAAAAAAGGCCCCAGAGGCAATCTTGATAATTACAGGCCAGTAAGCCTAACTTCAGTACTATGCAAACTGGTTGAAACTATAGTAAAGAACAGAATTATCAGGCAACACAGATGAACAGGATATGCTGGGGAAGAGTCAACACTGCTTTTGTAAAGGGAAATGATGCCTCACCATTCTATTAGAATTATTTGAGGGCGTCAGCAAGCACGTGGATAAGGGTGATCCAGTTGATATAGTGTACTTGGACTGTCACAGAGCCTTTGATAAGATCCCACACTGAAGACCCTTGAGCAAACTAAGCAAACATGGGATAGGAGGTAAGGTCTTTATAGATCAGTAACTGGCTAAAAGACAGGAAATAAAGTGTTAGTTTTTACAATGGAAAGAGGTAAATACCAGGGTCCCCCAAGGATCTGTACTGACAATGTGTTGTTCAGTATATTCATAAATTATATGGAAAAGGTGGTGAACAGTGAGGTGGAAAAGTTTGCAGATAAAAATTTTATGAAATCTAATGTTAAAGTATATAACACACAGGTTAAGAAAAGTGTCTATACATCTGGGCATAGTGCTTACATTATCCACAAATACAAAAAGTTTGTTTTAAAAGTCATAAGATACATATACATATATACAGAGAGAGAGAGCGCGCGCACATAATCAGCAATAACCTAAATTTAGGTAAATAAATGTAATTAAATTAGCCAAGATAGTTAAGTCCAAGATAGCTAAGATCACCGTAAAAAGTTACAAAGGAATCTCACTAAACTGGGTGACTGGACAACAAAATGGCAGATGAAATACAATATTGTTAAGCACAAAGCAATGCACACTGGAAAACAATCCCAATTACGCATACAAAATAATAGGGTCTGAATTAGCTGCCATCACTAAAGAAAGATCTTGCAGTAATTGTGGATAGTTCTCTGAAAAAAACTGCTCAACATGCAGCAGCAGTCAAAAGAGCTAACAATGTTCAGGAACTTTTAGGACAGGGATAGATAAGAAAACAAAAAATATAATGCCTCTATATAAATCTATGGTACATTCACACCTCGAACACTGCTTGCAGTTCTGGGCACCCCACCTCAACTGGAAAAGGTATAGAGAAGGAGAACAAAAATTATTACGGGTTTGGCATAGCTTCCATATGAGGAGAGATTAAAAAGACTGGGACAGTTCATCTTATAAAAAAACCTAAGGGAGGATGTGATTGAGGTCTATAAACTCATGAACGGTGTGGAGAAAGTGAATAGGGAAGTGTTATTTACCCCTTCACATAACAAGAACTAGGGTCACCCAATGAAATTAATAAGCAGCAGGTTTAAAACAAATGAGGAAGTGCTTCTTTCCACAACACACAGTCAACCTATAGAATATAGAAGGTTCCCCCTTCTCTATCACTTCAAACATGAGCTGATGATCTTCACTTTCGAGACCCTTCAAGGTCTATCCCCCCCCCAACATCTCATTTGCTATTGAGATGTTGCCTGTTGTATCCATTTGGCCATAATGCCAGCCTTCATCACCCGCTTCTTAAAATTTTCCAACCAACAACTTCATGTTTTCTCCCATGCTTCCCTTTACACTTGGGAGAAGCTCCTTGTAAACATCCACAAAGCTACCTCATTACTCATTATTCACCTTGAAAACCCTCAAAACTTTGCTGTGATACTTACAAAAAACAGTTAGGCAGTATGCTCAACACACCAGCAGCCTATCATGCTGACCAATATGGTTTCACTGTTTCCTTGTATTCAGTCATCTGTCAATCAATCTGTTGCCTTTTGTTTTAGATTGTAAGCTCTTTGGGGCAGAGAGTGTCTTTTTGTTTTGTGTTTGTACAGTACCTACCACAGTGGGTTCTGGTCCATGACTAAAGCTCCTAGGCACTACAGTTATTTATAACACTAATAAAAATGAACACATTTTGATAGATCCATAAAAATGCTGGGTGACTATTTAAAGGTGAAATACAAAAGTTAGTTTCCTTAAACATTCCTGAATAAACTGGAGGGGACCTCAGACTCTAGAAAAAAATTAAACCTTTTTCAATAACAGACATCCATCTCCCCACCCACATATAGTAGCTGCAGAATCACCTAATAATTAGTAGAGATTTCACCAAGTTTTGTGTTTTATTTCCCACACACACCTCTTTTGCAAGTCCACTTATTTGTCACTTCAGGAAAGTGACTGTCCCACTGGATGGAGACAACCCAGCATGGACTAAATCAACACCAGTAATATCACTGATCATTAACAGAGCATGGAATCTCCTTTTGTGGCTGTAGGAAATTGCACTTTTCAAAACAAGGCTCCCAAACTACCTTAATTCTGTCCCGAGATGTCAGCCTATCATCTTCCCTTCTTTACATGTAGAGTATCAAAACTGTGCATCACAGAACACGGATTTTATCATTTATTTCATACACACATCTGATACTGGATGTACTGCTTTGTTACCACACTAACCTTTGCTTTCTTTAGTAAGAGCTAAACTTCTTGATCGGGGTATACAAGGTTCATATGTGGAGACATGCTACCTCTCTGCCTGACACTTAGCCAACTGGATGGCAAACCGAATCATTGGGCTCAATCCTGTAAGGTGCTGATCACTTCCTACTAAGAGGCATGTCCTCAGCATCTGGCAGGATTGGACCCTTAACAATGAGGAATGATTGCCTTCATGTTGCTATCCTTCTATTAAGTAATTCGTAAAACTGTATGTATGAATGACTGTAAAAGAAGACACTAAGCAGTGCAACTACTATTCAATTAAGATTAAGGCATCCTCTCTGTGTGGTCACAAAAACTTACGGATAGACAATACGAGTTCCTAATTCTCAGACCCAAATTAAAGCCACTTGAATGCCTTGCTTAAGTGCAACCATAACTCTATTTCTTGAGTTTAAGGGATTTTTTTTGTTTATAATCTCAGGTTCTTTTAAAGTGCAGTCAAACTATTGATATGCATCTGGTACTTTCACTTCATAAATTTGCATAGTTTGTGTGGGAAATTCTTTAGTTTTAGGTTGGACTTTTTCCAGTCTGGTCCTAAGGCCTGCTGGAGAGAAATCCTGTTCCTATAAACCCTAGCATGTCTACAAAAGGGACAGGCCTAATCCAGCAGTGTTAATCAGGTCTGGCTTTAGGATGGAGGTGCCAAACCCTCTGTGATCCATAGGAGAAGTACAGAAGTTCTTCCCCTACACTCTAGTCCTGCAAGCCCAATTTCCCTCTTAGCTAAAGACCTTAGGAGGAGACTGGAAGTCATTTGCACATAATGAAGTTGGCAGGAGGGGTAAAGCTAGAGCATTCCCTACCCCACATTGATAAGCCCAGAGATGGGATTACATTTTGAGGTCTGCCTTTATGAAGAAACAGGCCAAAAACTTTTTTTTTTTTTTAAAGCAGCACTCTTAGGTCTTCAGTAATCTGTTTAACATTTTACACTATGCTTGCAGGAGTCTACATTCCACAGACATGTTACTAATTTACAAATTAGCTAATTTTGAAATTACACATTAGCAAACTACATTTTGGTTAGGGATCAGATTCCAAAAATGGCACTGGGGCATTATTCTGAGCTCCACCCATTAAACACCACACACAGTAGATTTTGCAGATGTTTAAAATGTAACCATGCACACTCTCCAGGCTCCTTAGTCCCACTTTCCTTTCAGGGGCATATGAATACATCCATTATGGGTCTGGCTACCTCTCAAAGAGGCTCACATGGCTTGCTGGGCTTCTTAAACTTGGCTTCTCATTGAGAGGGCTTAAACATCCCAGTGGACTCTTCTAGGCTCATTAGGCTTTTTCTTGATTGAGGGAGGGAAAATGTGGCAGTTTCCCAAGCTCACTCACTGGTGGTACTAAAATGTGTTCTCACTCTCAGTTGATTATGCATCTTCACACTGTGCAGATAAAGATTTTTAATAAGTCCAATATATTGTATACATTCACGTGTACATGTTTAAAAGACATTCACCCATACATTTTTTAAGTGACCTATCAGTAATAAATATTCCCATACCGCCAGCCATAAATTTCACGCATGCAGTTCCCTGCGAAACTAGACCTAAGCATTAGCACCATGTGCACTCCTACCACTCTGTATGACTTCTGTTAAGGCCAGTCTACACTGAAAACTTACATCAGCATAGCTGTCTCTGAAGGGTCTGAAAAATCCACACCCTGAGACACATACCTATGCCAACCTAACTCCCAGCATAGTCAGCACTACACCAGTGCAAGCATTCTTCCATCGACCTAGCTACTTCCTCTGGGAGAGGTGGATTAACTACAGGGATGGGGGACCCCTCCCATCACTATGACGTGTCTACACTGAAGGGCTACAGCTGTGTGCTGTAGAATTTTAAGTGAAGATAGAGCTTGAGATGGACAACATTAAAAGCATTGCCATGGCACCAGAACAACACAGGATGATAGTGTCCCACTTCAGACTTTTCTTCTAAATAAGTTATATTGGGAAGCATTTAAGTTTTCCTTAAAAGTATATTAAAAATACTTTGAACAAAGTGAGAACTCTACACACTATGTTTCTCTCATTAAGTACGAACCATAAGCTATCCCCGCAAACTAGTAACCAAACAACTCACTGCAGACTACCTGCAAGCGGCACAGAACTTGTAAAGCAGTGGTCCACATGCTCTGCTATAGTAGTCAGCAATGCTCTTATACCAACAGGGAAAATAGAGGCAACTTTTTAATTTCATTCTTGAGTCTTGACATAGTTCAATTTTGTTAATCCTCAACATTTTCTTTTAAATGCTTTCTAAATTCAACAAAAACTCTGTTCCTCTTCTAGTGCTACTAGCTCTATCCAGCACTGCAGTTTTTTTATACTCTATTTTTCATTTTACTAAATGATAGCAAGAGGTGAATCCAGTGCAGGAGCAAGGATGCTCAACATCAAGCACAATTTAAGTCTCTCATCAATTACAGAAGAAGTTGGAAATTATGACTATAAGTAAGGCTGCCTAATACTTTTCATTACAAGACTGTTTTCAGTAGCTTTAACTGTAAAACGTCAACCACTTGGGCTGAAATTTTCCACATCGGGCATCTGCCTCAGCCAGAAGATTTCTGTAAACGGTTTTCAAGAAAAAAAGGCTAGTGAAAACTGTTTTGTCCATATTCAAAAAACTCTTACAGCCACTTTGGTGAAAAGCTGTAGATTTGGGGGGAAATCAGTTCACACAAGCTCTGTAGAGGTTTGTTAGAAGCTCACAGCTAAAATCTTTGAAGATCCTGTCTACACTAAAATGCTCTACCCCTGAACATACCCCATCCCCAAAAAGTGACTGAGCATGCTCCAACCTATGGCTGAAGAGAACTTTTCCAGCATGTGCTCTTCCAGGCACAGGAACTGACAAAAAGGTACACTCTCCCCTATGCTTTCAATGTTCTTCCTGCTGGCACCTAGGCAGCATGGAGAAGGATGCAGTCTGACTTGAACACAGAGGGGTGAGAAGCAGAGAGCTGATGAGGAGAGTGAGCAGTAGTGGGGGACAGAGAGTAGTCCATAGTGGGGTGGGGGGAGTTTGAGGAATCAAAGCAGAAGGGGCAGGGCCAGAAGGGTTGATAACTAGCAGAGCCCACTGCCCTCCAGAACCTGGAACTGAAACCATTATTTCTGAGTCTCAACATTCCTTTGTTGTCTATTAAATGAATGTGAAACTTAGGAGCAAAGTGTGTCATCATTCCCCTCTAACTGACAGATCCAAAGAAAAGATAGCAGCCTTCAATTGCTATCAATTATTCTGTTAGCTCACATGGTTAAGGGCTATGCTGTGGATTTAAAAGGTCTCTCTCTTCTGATGACCAATGTGGAAATCAATATAGTTTCATATGATCAACTTCAGATTTATTTATCAGCTTTTCAAAAAAACAGGAAATTACACAGATTATAAAAACTACATTAAAAGAACACTGTTACAAAATAAAGCACTCAAAAAAAATTAAATGGCAAGATTAAGGTTGCATGGGCAAAGTTACTTCAGTCCCCCTTGGGTATGCATTTTGATACAATCTGTAGTTAAAGACAATTTTTTCCATAGGACCACTACCTCATTCAGTTCATAGGGTGGACAGGGTTCAGGGCTGTTCGGTGAATGAGGCTGATGTCTGCAGGACCCTTGCCTCATCTGTTGAAGAAGCTGAAAGGTGTATACTGAGAGAGGCAGGATATTGCAGGAAGAGAAAGGAAGGTCTTGTAGTTAAGGGAACTGAATGCCACTCTGGAGAATTGGATTCTATTCCTGTCTCTGGCACAAAGATCCTGTAAGTCGCAAACTAAAATTTCCACAGGTGGCAACTAACTGCATGTTCCTCATTTTCTATCCCTATCTTGAGATACCAGGGGCCTAATCTGCACAAGTGGTGAGTTCTCAGTTGTAAGTGAAGTCAATGGGAGATGTGTTTTAAACACATGAAGGGCTCTAAAAATGCTAAATACTCTGAAAATTCAGACCCTAGGCACCTGAAGTTGTGGACCCAATATTAGTAATACTTGACAATTTTGCCCTTGAATTCTTTGCGACTCAATTCCCCATCTGTAAAATGGTGAGAACACTGCCTCCTCACCTTGTGAAGAATAATTCATTAATGCTTTTGAAACACACAGATGTTAAGGTAAGACTGCCACAGAGAAGCTCATGAAGAATTAAGTATTCAGTGCTGAGTTTGGATGGTGTTCAATAAATAAAGCCTAGGATAAGGAAGTGTTTATTGTATCTGGGAATTTTCCACCTGCATAAGGATAGCATAAGAGAAAACAAAGGTCTTTATGAAAGGACCTGGCTGGTACATGGTAAAGACTGGGAATGTTGGCACAGAGAAGGAAGGAGCTGATGTCATGAAATGTTACCAGATCAACTAAATAGTGTTCGATTAAACTGTGAAGGATCTTGGAATGTAAAGACAAGAAATTCATGTGTTTGATACAGCGGTTAAGAGGAAGCCAGAGGGACTGAAAGAGGTGGGTGATGTGGTCAGAATGACAGGCCAGAAAATGAACTTAGCAGCATTATTTTGAATAGATTTCAGGGGAGTGAGAGTGCAGTAGTCAGGGTCAAAGAGGCCAGTCTCCGGAATGAGGGGCCAGCCGGAGGCAATGCGGTACAGCAAGTCGGGGCGGCCCCACTCGCCGAACCCAGCATGAAGGAACAGTTTACAAACTGGCAGCTGCCAGATGCACACTGGCCCATCCGGCACTATGCTGCTAGTGTGCCCCTTCCCCTCGGGATTGGCCCATGTCACCCCACACTGCCCCCCAGCCCAGCGCCTCCCAAACCCTATGCCCAGCATCCCCACACTGAGACCCCCCTCAGACTCCTATCCCCCTGCCTGCAGAATCCCCCACCACAACCGCACAGCGCCCTGCGCACCACCACCACCCAACACCCTCTTGCCCAGCACCCCCCCACAAGCCCTCCAGAGACCCACTCCTCCACATCCTCCTGCACTCACTGGCCCCACTGGGAGGTGACCATATCTGCCAGGCTGAGCTGGCAGCATGGCCAGAGCCAGCCCCGGGACAGGGATGGCTCCAGCCCCTCGGGAGTGTGCAATCAGCCAGGTCAGTGTGGGAGCAGATCTGGGTTGGGATCCCTCAGAACCCACTTGCCTGGTGGGGCTCGGTTGAGCCCCCCATGCTCCCTCCCTCTCCCCAACTGGCCGAGACCATACCAGCCTCTGCACCAGTCCCACTGCTTCAACCCTAGGGAGGTAGATGGGGCCCCACAGGTGGCAGGCAGCAGAGACCACTTGGAGCCAGAGCCACACTGGGGAGTGGGACAGACTCCTGGGATGTAACCCCCGAGAGTCCTCCCGATCATGCCCACTTGCCCCACAGCCAGCAGCCCTGCCCAACCCGCATGGTGGAGCCCAGCTGCTGGGCAGCGAGCCCCCTACAGGGGAGCACAACCTGCTGGCTGGGAGCTGCTTACACAGCAAGGTCTGGGTGCTGGACTGCCCCTAGCAAGGGCCCAAACCTGGCTGTGTGGATGGGTTAGATGGGTCATTAATGGGGTTCTTCCCAGTGTGGGCATGGCAACATTGTAAACCCAGTATTCCACCTAACTCAGCCAAGATAGGAGAAGCAAAAACAGAACCACAAGGAAAGTACAAGGATGAGAGAGCATAGAGGAAAAACAAGGGAATAAGAGCAAAGGAAGACCCCAGGTAAAAAGTGGAAGACAAAAACAACGAATCTGATGCCTTGGTTAATTAAAAAACACCATCACAATTTTCTGTGACAGAAAGGGAGAAAAAAATACAATGGACCAAATGGAAGAAGAAAAAACTCAAAGGTAGTGAGGGAGAAAATGAAAAATTATGTTTACCTTTGACACCGAGTAAGTTTGCACTGTAAGACCATGTTTTCAGTAAGTTTCCCAGACCTGAAAAAGACCTGTGTAGCTCCAAAGCTCTTCTCTCTTACCAACAGAAGTTGATCCAATAAAAGCTATTACCTCACCCACCTTGTCTCTCAAATGGAAGACCTGACGGTAATTCTATCAGATCCAAACAGGATTCAATTTTAACTATTCCTTAAACTTAAAAAACTTAACAGAATAACTAAACAGTTTAGAGCTGATTAAATAAAAAAAAAAAATAGAAAACCTGATTCTATAGGCACCTAAAAAGAAAAAGTTATATCCATGACTTGTTAAAAAAAAAATTTTATAGAACTTTTTTCCATAGCTATTGTGCCAGTTTTCAAAATCAGACTAACACAGATGTTCTCAAACTGGGCATTGTGAGGTTATTACACAGGGGTCACTAGCTCTCAGCCTCCACCCTTAAACCCCACTTAGCCTCCAGCATTTATAATAGTGTTTATTATTTAAAAATGTGTTTTTAATTTATAAGGGGGTGGGGGGGTGTCGCACTCAGAGGCTTGCTGTGTGAAAGGGATCACAAAATACAAAAATTTGAGAACCCCTGGACTAACAGGACCCCAATTATCATTTTTTGCAAGCCTCACAAGTGAGCAAAAACTGTAAAATTAGACCAGTGGTTCTCAACCTATTTACCATTGTGGGCCACACATGCAGCTCTCTGTGTGTTATGTGGGCCGCATCCACACAATATATACACTACCCATATGGTCTTGAGGATGTTACATGGGCCACAGCTGTTTGCTGATTGGGCAGCAAGCAGCCCAAAGTTTAAGACCTACTTTATTAGACTATGTATATAAAGATCAAGCATCTTCAGAGTGAACACATCCCTAAACTTCAGCACCAAGTTGTGCAGTATTGATGAGCAGACCTGAAGTTTAGGAACAGTTTATACTAAATCTGGTTGGAGAGAGATTAATTTAGATTGTAAGAGTTACTGTAGAAGTAAACATGAGCAGCTCCTACCCGCCAAAATTAAGACTGGTAGAAAAAAAAGTATATTTAATAGGTATTTGTTCCCCTTAGAAAACACTGACTAGCTCAGTTTCTATACAACACAATCATTTTTGACTTAAGAGTCAAAGTTAAAAACAAAACAAAAAACAGTTATACATCTGGTTTGCTCCACAAAGTAACACCCATGAAACTGAAGGGCTAAAAGTTCTCAGGTAAAATCAACAACTGTTTTTTTAAAAAGTAAGCCAAAACAGCACGAACATTAACAGATAAGAATTTTCCCAAATGATTCGTATTACTTTGAACTAGATATTAGTTCTTACTGCTCTGTTACCAGACACATCACAACCAGGTTACACTAAACAAAAAAGAGTTGGACTGCAGAAGAATTCTGATTTCTGAGCAGCAATTTTCATTTAGAATTTAAACAATTTTAGAATTGCAAAGTCTTTTTTTAAATACTTAAATCATCACAGTTATCCTAAAGTCAGCTGACATAGTAAAGAACAAAAGTTGAGATCCTTTCCTGACTATACACTTTACACACCAGTATTCAGCTCATATTAGCCTGATTTTAAGAGGTGCTTGGCAAATCTCACTTAACTCAAGGCGAGGTGTAGTTGCTCTTCACCTCTGGAAAAAACAAAAACAAAACAGGCTGTGTCTTATATCCACCTAGAGAGGAACTGTAGTCTAATGGCTAGAGCACAGGATCAGAGTCGAGAAACTTGAGTTCTCTATGTCCAAATGACAATTTTCTGTTTAACTACAGACAAGTTACACAGCCTCTCTATCTCAGCTTTCCCACCTGTGAAATAGAGATAACCTAACTATTCAAACTGAAAGCTTTGGAAGAAAAGTGTATCAAGAATAAAATATAATGGTGAACTTCAAAACACTTTACAAATATTAATCAGTCCTCACCCATGTGAGAAGTATTATGCTCAGGGTTTGGGAGAGAGAAAAAAAAATCAATCTATTCACTTCTGGGGAGATGCTTTCCCTAGTGACTTGGAAGTGGGAAAGGGAGATCTAAGTTCAATTTCTGCAGAATCTAACCTTTCGTGTTTTAAAAATTAAGTCCCCACTCCATACAGTTATGTAAAAACCTTCCAAGTGTGAACTGAGGATGAATCAATGCAGTCTGAGTATTCAGACAGCCTCTGCTATTACTCACCTCATTGCCATGGAGGAACACAGTGAAATTAAAAAGATTTTGGTCATTTTCACTACTGCTTTTCAGCTATCTCTAGGCAGCAATGAAACTTGCTGTTATGGGGGAAGTTGTAAGTAACAGCAGAAGCAAACACTGTCCAAGGGGAAACAATACAAAAAAGTGGAGGCCAAGGCAGGGATCTACTAGGAGACACTTCTACATCCTCCTGCCAAGCAATACCAGCCAAGACTCTTGAGCAGGAAGACACTAGTAAAGACCCCCACTCAAAGTCAGAAGACACTGTGGCTGGAGTGCTGGCAAAGATGAAGAAAAAATATCCCCCCTTCCAGCATACAAGGAAAAGGTGATCTTCAAATTCAGACATCTACTAGCAAGAGGCTGATATTAAAGATGGAGCCTCTGAGCAGGGTCAAAGCATCTTGGAAGTACTCTCAGCAACTGCAGGTGGGACTTCTCAACAAAGATCTTGTCTTGGCCCCCACTGGTGCTCCTCTCTTCACATCTTTCATATTGATCAAAATTCCAAGCCCTATTTTCCAGTTTTACAGATGGGAAAGCTAAGGCAAATGAATTAATGGTTTACCCTATGTCACAGAGGGAGTCAACATCATAAGCCTTGTCTACACCAGGAAAATTACCCACTGACAACAAATGTCAGTAACAGGGGCAGCTGAACTGGTGCTGAACATAATTTAGTGCAAACAGGCAAGGACAAACCTTGCTCCGCATCATTTTTGGAAACCATAGCTAAGCCCTGCTCTGACCAGATGTGGGGAGAGAAGAGAAAGAGGGAGAAAAAATAGTGATGGAGCTAGAGTATAACATAGGAAAAGAAACATGGACATGGTGTGTGACTTGGGGGACATGGCCTTGGCAGTTTGACAGCTTAGGTAGCTAGTATGAGAAATAATCGCCTTAGTAACACTAGTGCTCAGTTGGCAAGAACAAATGGGACAAATGCCCAGTTTTGCCAAAAAAGTCAGGACATCTGGGACCAAAATGGAAAGTATGGTCATCCTAGGTCAGGGGTCCCCAAACTTTTTCAGTCACACCTCCCCCTTACCCAGTCCACCCCTCTCACCCCCGGGCAGCCAGGGCTGGGACCCGCAGTCAGTGGCTGTGAGTAGCAGGGTGGCCATGACCAGAGACACAGCTGGGCCTAGGGACAAGGCTGGGGTGGGAACAGAGTGGAGCTAGGGGTAGGGCTGGGCCCTGCTGCATCCCACTAAACGTTCCTCCATGCCTCCCTAGGAGAGCATGCCCCAAAGTTTGAGGACCACTTCCCTAGGCCGTGGTAAGAGCTGCCCAGGGAGTTCTGGCAGCTGTGGGGAGTCCCAGACCTGCACCTGCTTTGGGCAGGGGGCCGGGGTGACCGAGAACAGGCCCAAGACCTTGTCCCTGCCCCACAGGGCGCACCACCCAGGGCAGGTGGAGGGTCCAGGGCTCCCCACAGTGGCCCAGGCTCCCTGGGAAGCTCTGACCATGGCCTGGCTTCTGGGGCTTTGGGGGGTGGGGGGGGAAGGGAAGGAGCAGGGGGGAGCATGTGGAAAGCCCCAATATTCTGTGTGTCCAGGACCCCAACAGATCTTAATCCACCTCTGTAGGGACCATGAAAAAAGTACAAGAGACATCTGAGGTATTAAAGAAATCTGACATTAACACTTTACCCTGCTCAGAAAAAAAGATTAAAGCATTACTGTCAGAAGGGATAATTTAAAGAAAAATACAAGTTAAAATGCAAAAACTAGCATTTTGAAATTTAAGGTTCTACTGAAGTTAATCACGTGCCACAGGGGTCCACCCACATGGAGGTCTGTGTAGAATCTGAGCTTAAAATGGCAGACCAAATCACTGATTTTTCGGGACAAAACTATCCTATTTCCAGCCAAGCTCCAGATTTTCTATATTTTCTGGGACTATGCCACAGTTTTTAAATGACTGAATATTATCACAACCAAACACCTACCAGAATTGGATAAAAAAGGAATGTTCAAGTCATGAATAACTAACATTTTCTTCACTTTTGCAAATGAAAAATAAAACATTATCTATTGCCTAAATCTAGGATTCCATGCTTTTACAAAATTTTAGGCTAACGTGTTTTCACTCCCCAAACCCCTATAAAAGGATAGACTAAATCAAATCTTCCAATAATCCCTTTTTCTTTCTTTTATTAAAAATCATGCACACAGACTTAGTTTGATGAAACTTGTAAAAATGTGCTAAATATTTTATTGGTACAACAGAAACAAGAAAAAATAAACACTAGTATATTAAAAACATATACTGAGATGCCAATCTCTTTCGATAGTAACATTTCTCATTGTATAACTTACACTGCTATTATGGAAAACCAATAAAGAAATTTTTAAAAGAGGCTTCCCCTCCACATAATTGTAAGAGGTTTAATTTCTAGTACAAAAGGATCAATAACCTAGAATCCAACCCACATTTCTAGAACTTCTATACTGCATCACAGTGTTGAGGGAAACCCACCTCTAAAATTCTGTCTTTTATGAAAGAGGGATCTTATTTCAAGATAATTCTACACATTCCTAAAGAATGTGCAAGTCTAATGAGGGTCAGCTTCCCCCCTTTCCCCCCCCCACAACCCCTTTTGCTGTTTTCCAGTTACCTAGACTCATGGGCTGAGAATCCCTGTTGAAGACTCAAAACTGGGTATCCAAAACGTTTCAAAGGGTCACATGGCAGCTCCTGTAGCTCCTGTCCCACAGGGCAGTACAGGCTCACCTCCCTACTCCAGGCACTGCAACCTCTGGGATCCCACCACCACCCAGGTTTGGTCCAGCTGTCTTGACTACATGAGTCTAGGTAGGCTAAATTTGAGTGGCACTGCAAGCCCATGAGCCAGGTCACAACTCAACTCACACAAAATTGATCCAATTAGGTGTGTGGGGCCAAATCTGACTGGCACCGCAACCCCAGAGGCTGCAACGCCCAAAGCAGAGAGCCAAGCCAAGCCCCACCCAACCAGCCTCACAGCACAGGGACTGCAGGAGCTCCCACTGCGGAGTGAGTGCTGGCAAGACCACCTTCTCACTCCCAGGGGCAGGATCTGACTGAAACCACGCCAGGGTCTCTACCCCTAGACTATTTACTGGGTTGCTAGAAGCCATAAGAATTTACAAATGGATCCTGAGCCCAAAAAGGATGAGAATCACCGATCTAGAATATTAAAAGCTCCCATACTGCAAATACTTGTACTTTACTCTATTCCAGCCCTACTGAAGCTATATGCATAAAGTTAAGCCTCTACTTAAGTGTCAGCAAGATCGGGGTGCCTAGGGGATCTAGAACACAAAGTACAGTAAAACCTGTCAAGAGCAACCACTCATTGGGGATAGCAAAAGTGGTCACTTGTAAGATGTGGTCTCTCTTCAAAGGTTTGCACAGCAGACAACGATCATATTCCGTGGCCTCTGCAAGAAGTTGCTCATAACAGCTGGTCTCTGAGGCAGGTTTTACTATATATGCCTTGTGCATCAAAGGAGGTCATATTAGAGTATTAAATACATATTTTTATATATATATTTTATACATATTAAATACTAACAGCTTTTCAGGTCAATGTTTATATTTAGCTCGTTGCAAGAGATGCATTTCTTGTAGACAAATGGTAGTTGTCTGTTATACTTCAGGTACCATGGGAAAACAGTCCAGAACCTAATGAAAAAGAAGCCCATACAATCTAGGATTTTCCACCAAAGTAAGCATGTATCAAAATGTAAGTTTTGTATTTTATTCCATCAATGTTTGCATGCCTACTATCATCCAAAACATTTGTCTCAATAACCAGAAGACAGCAAGTCCTACCCAGCAGCTCAGAACTGAACTTTCTGAAATACGTGAGTAAAATTACTTGTTTTGTACAAAGAAGAAATATTAGTAAAGTTCACAATGAAAAATGTAACAGGAATTAGGTGGGTTAATCACCTTCCTTTTTTTTTAAAAAAAAAAAAAAAAAAAAAAAAGATTCCACTTTGGAATGCTGTCATCTTTTAAATTTATTCTCCCCCTCCCCTCAAGTCAGATGCTCATATCCGAGCTGTCTTGTACCTTTACTGATATCCAACTTGACAAATCATCCAGAAGGCCACTAAACCAGATTTATTCTACTCACAGGAAATGCATGATGTAAGCATGCGGCGTGGGGGAATCCCTAAAGTCTCCCAGGGATTCCACAAGCGAAGTTCTGAGAGGGTAAAATTAAGACAAATAGACAAATGCAGAAACCCTGTCCACTCTAACAGACAACTGCATCATTAGAAGACCTACTTAGAACAAAACTGTCCAACCCAAGTTAAAACATGATTCTGTACTCAAGCATAGTTGGAACCCTTTTTTAATTGCATTCCAAAGTAAAGCTATCACCATGTCTCTGTTCAGGAACACGGTCAAAAAGTACAGTTATTTTAAAAAGGCAGTTATACCCATTATGACAATACTATATCAAAGTTAAAAAATTGTAAATATCACCATATTCATGGGAGAAAAAAATTACAAGATTAAAATATAAGAAGTCTGGTGGTAATTTTTAGTAATTCAAGAATCCAAAAGAACTCAACCTTTAAACTGTTCGTCTAATACAAACCACATAATGTTATCACCACCCACAAGCACATACTTTATATCACAGACTACACACCACAATCTTAGTTCCGCCACCTAAGAATGGCAGCATTCCATCACCCTTGTAGCCACCCCCTCTGCATACCCGGGCTGTATGGTCTGTGGTATACAGCAGCTGAGTGTAATAGTAAGGTATTGTGCTTGCAGGTAGAGAACTAGAGGGAACTAGAGGGTACTGTTAGGGAATGTCTACACTGCATAGGAGAGCAAGCCTCCTAGCTTGGTCCACAGACCTGCGTTAGTGGGGCCTCCGGCTAGAGCTCAGGCTCTAAAGCTCCAGGGGCTAAGGGGGCTTCAGAGTCAACATACCAGGCCAATCTGTAATATCAAAGCACCATCTACACAGCTATTTTTAGAGCACTAGTGGAGACCTGGGTCTCTACCCAGGCTGGTAGGCTTGCTCCCAGATGCAGATTAGATGTACCTTTAGATCAGGGATTCTCAAACTGGGGGTTGGGATCATGAGGTATTACACAGGGGGCCATCAAGTGATCCATTCCCCATCACCCATTCCCAGCTTTTGGCATACAGGGGCTAGGGATACCCATCCCTGCCCATCCTGGCTAACAGTCATTGATGGACCTATCCTCCATGAATTTATCTACTTCTTTTTTGTACCCTGTTATAGTCGGCCTTTACAACATCCTTTGGCAAAGAGTTCTACAGGTTGACTGTGCATTGTGTGAAGAAATATGTCCTTGTGTTTTAAACCTGCAGCCTATTAATTTCATTTGGTGATCTAGTTCACGTGTTATGAGAAGGAGTAAACAACACTTCTTTGTTTACTTTCTCCACACCAGTCATGATTTTATAGACCTCCATCATATCCCCCCTTAGCCATCTCTTTTCTAAGCTGAAAAGTCCCAGTATTATTAATCTCTCCTCATATGGCAGCCATTCCATACCCCTAATCATTTTTGATGCCCTTTTCTGAAGCTTTTCCAATATATCTTTTTTGAGACGGGGCGACCACATCTGCACGCAGTATTCAAGATATGGGCATACCATGGATTTACACAGAAGCAATATGACATTTTCTGTCTTATTATCTATCGCTTTCTTAATGATTCCCAACATTCTGTTCGCTTTTTTGACTGCCGCTGAAACTGAGTGGATGTTTTCAGAGAACTATCCACAATGACTCCAAGATCTCTTTCTTGAGTGGTAACAGCTAATTTAGACCCCATCATTTTATATGTATAGTTGGGATTATGCTTTCCAATGTGCATTACTTTGCATTTATCAACAGTGAATTTCATCTGCCATTTTGTTGCCCAGTCACCCAGTTTTGAGAGACCCTTTTGTAGCTCTTCGCAGCCTGCCTGGAATTTAACTATCTTGGAGTAGTTTTGTATCATCTGCAAATTTTGCCACCCCACGGTTTACCCGTTTTTCCAGATCATTTATGAATATGTTGAATAGGACTGGTCCCAATATAGACTGCAGGGGGACATCTCTCTCCATTCTGAGAACTGACCATTTATTTTACCTACCCTTTGTTTCCTATCTTTTAATCCATGAGAGGACCTTCCCTCTTATCGCGAGCTGTCAGCCACCACCCCAAACCCCACTTTGTCTCCAGCCTTTATAATGGTGTTAAATATTTTAAAAGTGTTTCTAATTTATAAGGGACATCACACTCAGAGGCTTGCTATGTGAAAGGGGTCACCAGTACAAAAGTTTGAGAACCACTGCTTTAGATGGCTTAACTTTTTCTTGTGTCTGGATTTGTGTAAGGTACATTGTGCGTAGCAACCCTAACTACTTCCTCAGTAAGTCTGCGTGTATTATTACATTATGTTAAATGACACACTGTAAAATACAAAGGAGAAAGACTACAACCCAGTACCATAGGTACATGATAATTTATTTTTTGCAAAAGATATACCGTCTTCTAGGACTAAAATAATGTCCAACCACTCAAATTTAGTTCACATAATACACCTGAACTACAACTTTAGCCCCTAAATTTAAAACAGATATGACAAGAGCAATACAAGTATTATGTACTACATTTTTAAGGATTCACGCAATAATCAAATTAATGGTTAAGAAGAGCACATACTTCCAAAGCATGATGTTCCTAGCAAAATAATGATTCTTGAACAGCAGCAAGAATTTTCACTTAAGCATTTGGATGTTAACATTAGTATCCTAAATTATAAGAGAGACAAACCCTCATGTTTATAACCTCTACTAGGGATTAGGAGGAAACTTTCCCCATGTGCACATTATTCCCCATTAGGGTTTCTAACACCTTCATCTGAGACATTTGGTTTTGACTACTGTTGGTGAGAGGATACTGGATCAGACAGACCACTGGTCTGATTCAGCATAACAATTTCAGTGCTCTTTGGAATGCAAGTAAGGATAAAAGCATTGTTTCTTCCCTTAAAAATATGATCAAAACAGACTGAAGGAAGTAATTTTAAATTAGATGTTTATTAGTAAAAATGTTTTCAAAATGTTATTGCAATTTTTAATTCTATTTATCAGCTAACAAACGCTTTTTCAGAAAAAATAGCTATGCTGCCTGAAATCCATGTAATTGTTAAATTCTAGTACTTTAAATACAGTTGAGTATATTGGGAAAAATAAAAAGGTTCCTATGACTCTTGAAGAAAAATTCTCAGTAATCAAGTAGATGTGTCTCAAAGATATTTTTATCACAGTCAACAACAAAATTCTTATTCAGTTTTACTCAGGATATCTGACATTTTGAAAATTCCCTACATGAATTGCATATTTAGACTTGAGAACCCCAGCAAGAGAATACTACTGTGGTTACCATAGGCATTTCTAGTTCCTCAAGTGGCTATTTACTTATCTTTTCTCATTTTCTTTGTAACAATTCCAGCATTTTCAATACAATACACAACTGACAAGACTGGATACATAATAGAAACAGGGGTTGCTTGACACTCCGGGGTACCCTCAACCGTGAATGCACTAAACTGGAAACAAAACACTTCTAAAGGGGGTGGTGTTCTAAAGATGCAAAAGCCACACCTGGTCTGCTCCCACTGCCCTTACTGATTGGTACCTACAGAAGCAGCCCTTCCTGTCAGTTCAATAGGAAGTAGTATCACCAGAATAGTAAATTCACCAAGACGCAAAGCAGCAGGCTGGAAACAGTAAGAGGACAGCAGAGGTTGCTCAAAAGAAATGTTTTAAAAAGACTATATAAAGAGGCAAGATGATAGAAAGGGCACAAGGTAAAAGTGAAAAAGTAGAAGAAAAAGTGGTGCAATCTTATGGGTTTATTTTTAACCTAGAGCCTTTTTTCACATAACTAGATGCTGGAGGTTCTTCCACAGCAGTTCATTCTAGATTATACTGATTATGTCTTTATTCAGAGCTATCTTTAAGTATCCATGACATCCAGCGCAGCTGGCCTTTACTCTCCTGCTCCAAATACTGCAATTGAAGGAAATAATTTTAATATTTGAGAAATATGACTGAGAAAATTGCTGAGTTCTGGTTTGCGAAAACAAATGGTGCTGCTGCCTTGCAAATAAACATCATTACATGTTTAACAAAAACCTCAAGATCAATGTACAGTAGGATTAAGATTTTGCTGAAATAGCTGGCTTCATCCTACATGTTCCTCAATCAGGAATGCTAAAGGAGGAAGCCCCACCATTTTATCATAAGCAGCACCCAAACGATCCAGGACGTATCTAGCAGTTTGAAATTTGTAGATAGCTGCTAATCTGTTACCAATAACCTCTCAAAGTAGACATGTCACTACAGCTACCTAATCAGCAAAGACCCAATCCTCTCAACACTTACCACCAGTCCCACAGCCCAGCACAATTGTAGTTAGCTAGCAAACGGATAAGAGATCCAATGACAAACAAACCTGCAAGTCAGTTTGCCATAGCAAGCGTTCCTAGCATATTTAGTACTATATATCAAAAATAAATTAGCCCAGTTTTAAAATTTAGGCCTCAATCCTGCAATTAGGTCCATATGGGCAGATCCTTGCACATACCCAAAATTAGTCCAGTGAGGCTTTGTTGAGATGTAAAGGTCTTCCCACACTGAACCCAACTGCAGGATCAAGGATTTAAAACATTTTGCAGACAAAAATCAACATGCCTGGTAGAACCATAATACACACCTGATTTGTATAAAGAATTTTAGAGTCCTTTCAAAATTCTAATTAGAATTACACACTTTTATATTAAAAAAATAATTTTTGCTACATGATCATTCAATATACAACTTGATTCCTGAACAACAATAATCAAATTAAATATGGCATCTTACAACTTAGGACATTTCTATGACATTTATATAGAAACAAGTTTATTTGGCAATAAGAGACTGTTAGTATGGATTTTTCATATACATCCTCACTGTACACAGACAATGGTGCCAAAAGTGAGGTAGAATAGTAGTTAGATAACTCCGGGGGGGGGGGGGGAGGTCCTGTGGTCATCTCCTCAATTACCTTTTATATTGTCAATAAAAAAAGAGGGCCAAGACATTAAAAATTATGTCCCAACTGCCCTGCCGCAGATATGAATCTCAAAGTAAAGTTTTAACACTGGTGTAAACGAACAACTGGAAAGTCTTAAGTGGTCATTTTGGAAAACTAACAGGGTGAACTAAAGAGAATAGGGGCATAAAAGGGTAAGGCCGTTTTCCACACAGGAACAGTTTTATTAGGAATGGGAGCTAGAGGCGGGACGCACTTCGCCCGCACCCGTGTTAATAACGCTTACAGCGGCTGGGAATGAGCTGGTGCTGCTGGATTTCACTCCGATTTGGGGGAAGAGTCTGAGCAGGGCCTTTTATTTCCAGGCGTAGCCCAGGCCTACACAGCTCCAATCACTCCACCTCAGTAATGGCGCTTGGTGTGAAATGAAACGAGACTCAGGAGAGGTAAAAGCGGGTGCCGCTCTGCGGGGAGCCCCTCTCACCCCAGCGGTCCAGGGAGGGGCCGCCCGGCGGACACGCTCCCCGAGGGTACCAGGCTGGGTGCGCTCCCTCCAGCCCGCCTCGCAGCCCCGCACAGGACGGGGAAGAGGAGGAGACGCCGTCAGCCATTTTCCTTCACGCTCCAAAACACAGCGATGCACGGACACACGCCGGGGGCGGCGCCGCCGCCACCTCCCCCCGCAGCCACAACACAGCGGCCTCCGGCTCCCCACCCCGCCTAGGTGGCCCCGTCCCCCGGGGCCAGGGACCGCTCAGCCTGCGCCTCCCTGCGCTCAGCGCGGCCACCGGCTGCGGCACGAACCGCTCCTCTCCACCCGGCCCCGGCCCCGGCCCATGCTCACCCCCGCACGGTGTCCTCTTCTCCCGCTGCTGCCGCCGCCGCGGCCCGCTCCCCCGCTGTGTGCTGCTGCAGACGATGCGCCGCCGGGGGCTGTCTCATCCCAGGCAGCCAGCAGGGCAGCGAGTCATGCTCGGCGCAGAGCCGGCGGGCGGAGGGGGCTGCCCGTTGCCGGGCCCCGCGGCGCTGTGCGGAGCTGCCCGCGCTCGGATCCCGGCCTAGCCGCTTGGCTCCCTCCGGCAGCGGCGCCGGGGCGTCTCTCCTGCGTCACCAGCTCCTGCCCGGCAGCCCGGGGCTCTGGCTGGGGCTTGGCCGGGGCCTGCACGCTCCGCCCCGTCCGGGGCACAGACACACACACGCCCGGGGGAGGGGCGCACACGCTCCCCGCGCCGCTCACCGGGGCCTGGGTTCGGCGGGGGGGAGGGGCCGGGCACTGGCCACTCGTTGCGTGCACGGGGCGGCGGAGAACAGACGCGGCGGCGTGGCCGGTTCCTCGCTCCCGGCGCTAGCGTCTCGCTACGTCCTGGGCAATATGGCGGCTCCGGCAGCGCTGGGCCAGCGGCGCAGACTCCGACCTAACGCGACGGCGGCCCCGCCACCCAAACAGCGTGACCCCCCTCCCCCTCCTCTCCTCTCTCTCGCCGTGTGTCACTCAGCCCGACGGCGGGGCAGGCCTGGCGGCCGTCACCGCCCCCTCGAGGGGCGCGCGGGGCTCCCCGGGGCGGGGGGAGGGGAGGGACGGGGAGGGGGTGCGGCGCAGAGCGGGGCGGCCGGGCCGCGCTCACTGGGGCGGGCGGCTGCGCGGCCGTTTCATGTCGGTTAGGCTCGTTGGGGTTCCATTGTGACCCGCTGTGCGAACAGCGCCGCCGCGGAGAGCCCGGATAATGACGTCAACGCTTCCTCCTTCGGGGCCGGGGTGGGGGAGGGGGAAACGGGGACTGGCGCGCGGGGGCCTGGCGCAGCCGCTGACGTCCCGCTCCCCCGCGGGGCCCGGAGCCCCGCCTCAGGCCGAGGGGCGCCGCAGGCCGCCTTCAGGCCACGCGCACCGGCGCAGGCGGGTGGTGCCCGGCGGGAGAGGGAGAAAAACCCGGGCCGGCCGCAGCGCTGTTTGCCGACTCCGGGTGTTTCCGCCGCACGTTCCCCCCTTCCCCCTCCCCCCCAGCAGCGGGCTGCCCGTGGCTTAGGGCACAAGCAGTAGCCGTAACGCAGAACCGGCCAGACAGCCCCTCGCCCTGGCACGGGCACGGGCGCTGGAACTAGGGGAGTTTCCTCCAGCTGCCTGGCACCGTGCGTGCAGACCGGCGGCATCACTCGTTTTTCATGCGAGTCTTGCATGCATACAGCACCCTTCAATCCGAAGCCTGTTACTAATTTAGGACCCAGTGCTGCAGTTGAGTCAGACTATGGAGTTTTGCCTAGACAGTAGGAGGGGGCCCTTAAGCTGTCATACAAGCAGATACTGTATACATATAGCAATTACTTCACCCTTCCCTGCATGCAGCCACCACTGGAGTAAGCCACCATCATAATTTAAAGGGCATCAGCACTGTAAAACTCAAATTTATCTGTTTTCCTTCTCCCACCCCCAATTGTTTTCTTGTAACACTTAAGGTTACTATAACAAATATATTATTTTTGTCTATTTTTTCTTCCGGTTATTTGCTTGACAGCACTTAGAATATAGTAAATTCAATACTGTCACATCTCTCCATTTGTGTGGACTTTGTGTATAGCAAGAGGAGGGAGAAAACATTTTAAAAATAGGGAATAATCTAAAACCACAAAAGTTGACAGGGAGATGGAACTCAACCAGATCTAGTACCTGAAACTACTTTTACCTTTTTTTTAAAAAAATTGATCATATTCAAGTTGAGTCTCTCTCGTTATACAGCATTAGCCAATATGATGCTAACAGTTTCAGGGCAGGCAGTGAAGACAACAGTATCCAATTAAAAATGCAGCGGTAACTTTATGCAGAATGTAAGGAGTTGGAATTTGCCCAGGAGGTCAGGGCTAACAACCCTAACTTGTGAAAAATGTTTATCTCCAGTGTTTGCAGTCTGTACAGACCAAAACAACAACTACTCATAGTGACTGGCCTCAGGGATTCTCTTCTAAACAGTCTTTAGGACTTCGGACTGAAGGGTGAATTATGGTGCAATTTCCTGATTTACTTATGTTTTCCTGCCAACCCTTAGCATTTGGAGAGGACAGCAAAAGCACATCTTAGGGCTGTCTACACTATAAAATTATGTCAACCTCATTTGTCAACATACAGCCGCCACAGTTACTAAATCACTTGTGTGTGTGCGCGCACACTTGGCTCCTTGTGTTAGCAATGCAAATCCTCATCAGGAGCGCTTGTATCAATTTTATTGTCAGTGTGGAGCATTCTGGGATGCCTTCTGAAAGCCAGTAATGTGCACAAAGTAACCCAGTGTCTACACTGACACTGTGTCAACTTAGTTACATCGACCATGACTACACTGCTCAAGGAGGTGGTGTTACTAAATTGGTGTAGAGAGGCACTTTGGCAGGAAACCAATTTAAGAGAAGACACATCTACAGCTAGGTTAATGCAAGGCTGCTTACATAGACCTAACCCTGCAGTGTAGACCAGGTCTTAGTGTTAAGCACTCTGTAAACAAACCAGTACACGCTGCTATCCTGTTATAGTACAAATGCAGCAGTTTGTTTACTGTCAGACTAGTTTTTAGTATTTTTACCACCAACAAAAAATATAAGGAATTAAACAAGGTAATAATTTCAAACTATGGTCATTGTAAACATCAATAAAAGTTTAGGCCTAACAACCTTTGCTTTTAAGAACTACATCAAATACAGCCCAATTATTTCAGTTTTGATGACTTCCTACACCTCTTCATGAGATTTTGATGTCTCAGTCTCACTCTCTTGTTATACCTTCCTATCCCTTTTCTCTCTCTGCACCATCACTCATTCTTTCCTTCTATTCCATTTTGATTTTGTTTTGTCACCCACATTTCCCCTCCTTTCCCCTTTGGGCAGACAGTAAAGTGAAATTGACCAGAATGTCTGCAATTCTACTTCATTTCATTTCTTGTTCTGCCTCAGTACTCTCTGTTTTGCAGGAACCCTCTAGGCTCTGACTGTTTCAGCTTACTTACAGAGGTGTAAGTGCATTTTCAGAATAGATCAGAATTTTCAAGTTGTGTGCACTTCTCAACTGCCTCCAACCCTGTAAAACAATTAGTAGTGTCTAATTACAGTCATGTCTCTTTCCTATTTATCTTTAAGTGGATTAGTTTCATTTTTATGAAAAATGCCAGGTTGACAGCACTGGAAATTAAAGTTCCCTATGTATCCAAATAATAGTACAAGTAATAACAGTGCAACCTTCCCTATGCTGTCCTGACAATATAACATTATCCTAGGTTCAAATAAGGAATATGTCCTTCTGTCTTTAGCACCTCTGATGGCATCAAACAGATTGATAGGTGTACTGGCAGTTTTTTTAATGCCCACTAAGAAATGGACTCAGACATCAGTTCAATTTGCATAATTCAACAAAAGACCATTAGATACTACTAATAGCCCTATTAAACCCCAAGCACCTTTTAGTAAACAGGATAACTACGTTAACTTGTAAAGAAGGCTTTCTTTAACAAAGAAAAGGAATAGAAATTTCATTGCATTTAACTGAAAGCTTCAATTTAAGGTACAAAACAGATGTGAGTTCTCCATGACTTTCCAATGTCCTTGGAGGTATTTTCCTCATTTGAGATTGTAGTTTACTTCCATTTCACACAAACCTAGTGTTATGCAATTTTTTATTATTGTAATTTACTAGTCTCAAAAATACTGAAACAAAATTGTGCATTTATGCTAAAGAAATTATGCCCATATTTCTTCTGGTACTTTGATATTTTATCTCCTTTATCAAACATTTTAAAAAGATGTGTTTCAAAATATTTTGCCAGGACAACAGTTGCCTGTAGCCATATTAATCAAACATCATGATAGGCTAACACAGACAGGTATTTATGGCATCAAACAAAAGGGGGCCTAGGATAGCAATGGGTCTGTTGTGGTTATTCAACAAGCAAATCCCAAAACAGTCTTCTCTGACTGTGCAATTCTTCCATTCTAACCAACAACAAGAAATAAGGCCTCTGTTTATGTTCATTTGAGCTTCCGAGATGTGCCTCAGAATCCTTTGAGTTGGTTTCCTCAGCTCATTTTATGAAGTTTTGTTGCAGCTGATGAAAAAGTCTGTGGACCACTTTTGGGCACTGCAGATAAGTGCTGCACGCAAAATGGGAACGTTATGGAAGAGAAAATGAACAGATAAGGGAGTAGATAAATTATTGATTAAAGAGGATTGGTGGCTGGAAGACAGCAGTTGGTGAGCAAGTGCTCACAAAGCCCACTTATTATTCCATAATAAAGTATCCACACAAGCATCTATTCCAGGATAGCTATTGCAAAATAGCTTATTTCATAATAACGATTCTGGACAGGTTTCCCCTGTAGACTAGCCCTAATCTGATTAGAAATTCTTCCATGACATTTTAAATTCAATTTAAAAAAATGTAGGATTTAGGCATTCCCCTGCACGGTTTCCAACTCATTAAGCTGCAGCATTGTTCTAGTCAGCATACCAAACTCAAACTAGCTATAAATATGTGAAACTGACTAATCTAGTTTCATTGTCCAACCTGTAAGAAATGCAAAAAGTAGACAGCAATGAAGATTAAGATGTTTAAAATGTTCAGTTTAATATATTATGAACAAGGATATTTAGATCAATTACTCTACATGTTCCATATACTAGATTTTTATCTTGCAGTATCCCTTTCAATAGTTATACATTTTTATTACTTTACAACTTTTCTCAGAATTAGCACTGTAAATGGAGGGATCTCAATAAAGACCAAGTCTCCACATGAACATATATCTTGCTGCAACGCAATGCAAGTGTTCAGTATAACTCTACAAGCTAGGACTGTTCTACCACATGACCTGCCTTTGTAGCCTTATGAAAAGCAGGGGTCCAGTGGAAAAAAAAAGTATATCATCATGTAATTTAAGACTATCATAATGCGTACACAAAAGAAGGCTGAATTAAGGTAGCATAGGCCATTTTAATTTTGGCGTTTCCTAACTTTTGAGGGATTGAGTTTTCATCCTTAGTTTTTTTAGTGTCGATTTTTTATGTAATCATATATGAAATTATGTAGGTAACTAGCAATCAGAAATAATATGTGAGCTGACATTGCTCTGAACTTTTGCATTTCCTGACACTTTAAATTAACTTGGCATTAGTATTGGTTTTTGTATTCTATGTCATTTTAGAGAAAACAAAGCATTTGTTATAAAGTTGTGTTGCGTAATTTGCACAGCTCCATAAACTAAAACTCATAGACTTATTCTACACTTGACATTTCCCTAAAATGCACATTGTTTCCACCACTGACATAGCTTTGCCATGTTAAAGTATCATGTTTTAACTTTGGTAGGTATTGGAACTTGGGCTAAAAAGGGTTCTTAAAAGTGGTTATAAAGACATGTTTTCTTCTGTCTGCCCAAAAGATATAAGGTGATTGTGCCACTGTGTTAAAACATCTTAGAATCTGTAGATGGGAAATGGCCCAGGTAGGGACCATCGAATTGTGGAGGTAAATGTGGAGGTTATGCAGGTGGTGTTGGAGAGACGGCTTTGGATTCTTCGACCATGGGATGTTCCAGGAAGAAGGATTGCTAGGAAGAGATGGGATCCACCTACCTAGAGAGGGAAGAGCATCTTCGCAGGCAGGCTTGCTAACCTAGTGAGGGGGGCTTTAAACTAGGTTCGCCGGGGGATGGTGACCTAAGTCCAGAGGTAAGTGGGGAAGTGGGATACCGGGAGGAAACACAAGGAGAAGGGTGCAACAGGGGAGGCCTCCTGATTCATACTAAGAAAGTAGAGCAATCAGCTAGTTATCTTAGGTGCCTGTACATGAATACAAGAAGCCTGAGAAACAAGCAGGAAGAACTCAAAGTCATTTCACAGCAAGGAACAATGATGTGATTGGAACAACAAAGGCTTGGTGGGGTAACTCACGTAACTGGAGCACTGTCATGGATGGGTATAAACTGTTCAGGAAGGACAGGCGAGGGAGAAAAGGTGGAGGAGTTGCACTGTATGTAAGAGAGCAGTATGATTGCTCAGGGCTCCAGTATCAAACTGGAGAAAAGCCTGTTGAGAGTCTTTGGGTTAAGTTTAGAGGCAAGAGCAACAAGGGTGATGCCATGGTGGGCGTCTGCTATAGACCACCAGACCAGGAGGATGGGGTAGATGAGGCTTTCTTTGGACGACTAACAGAAGTTTCCAGATCACAGGCCTGAGTTCTCATGGGGGACTTCAGTCGCCCTGACGTCTGCTGGGAGAGCAATACAGCAGTGCACAGACAATCCAGGAAGTTTTTGGAGAGTGTTGGGAACAACTTCAGTACACGTGCTGGAGGAACTAGGGGCTGTGCTCCTCTTGACCTGCTGCTCACAAAAAGGGAAGAATTGGTAGGGGAAGTAGAAGTGGGTGGCAACGTGGGCAGCAGTGACCATGAGATGGTCGAGTTCAGAATCCTGACAAAAGGAAGAAAGGACAGCAGCAGAATATGGACCCTAGACTTCAAAAAAGCAGACTTTGACTCCTTCAGGGAACTGATGAGCAGGATCCCCTGGGAGGCTAATATGAGGGGGAAAGGAGTCCAGGAGAGCTGGCTATATTTTAAAAAAGGGCGCAGGAACAAACCATCCCAATGTACAGAAAGAATAGTATATATGGCAGACGACCAGTTTGGCTTAACAGAGAAATCTTCGGTGAGCTTAAACACAAAAAGGAATCTTACAAGAAGTGGAAACTTGGACAGATGACTAGGGAGGGGTATAAAAGTATTGCTGGAGTATGCAGGGGTGTAATCAGGAAGGCCAAAGCACAATTGGAGTTGTAGCTAGCAAGGGGTGTGAAGGGTAACAAGAAGGGTTTCTACAGGTATGTTAACAACAAGAAGGTATGGGAAAGTGTGGGACCTTTACTGAATGGGGGAGGCAACCTAGTGACAGATAATGTGGAAAAAACTGAAGTACTCAATAGTTTTTTTGCCTCTATCTTCACAAACAAGATCAGCTCCCAGACTGCTGCACTGGGCAGCACAGTATGGGGAGGGTTGAGCAGCCCTCAGTAGTGAAAGAACAGGTTAAGAATTGTTTAGAAAAGATGGACATGCAGAAGTCGATGGGTCCGGATGTAATGTATCCAACAGTGCTGAGGGAGTTGGGGATGTGATTGCAGAGCCATTGGCCATTATATTTGAAAACTTGTGGCAATCACGGGGGCCCCAGACAATTGGAAAAAGGCAAATATAGTGCCCATCTTTTAAAAAGGGAAGAAGGAGAATCCAGGGAACTACAGAACAGTCAGCATCACCTGAGTCTCTGGAAAAATCATGGAGCAGGTCCTCAAGGAATCCATTTTGAAGCACTTGGAGGAGAGGAAGGTAATGAGGAACAGTCAACATAGATTCAACAAGGGCAAGTCATGCCTGACCACCTGATTGCCTTCTAAGATGAGATAACTGGCTTTGTGGATATGGGGAAAGCAGTGGACTTAATATCTTTACTGTAGCAAAGCTTTTGATATGGTTTCCCACAGTATTCTTGCCAGCAAGTTAAAGTAGTATGGATTGGCTGAATGGACTATAAGGAGGATAGAAAACTGACTAGATCTTTGGGCTCAATGGGTAGTGATCAAGGCTCAGTGTCTACTTGGCAACCGATATCAAGTGAAGTGCCCCAGGGGTCGGTTCTGGGGCCAGTTTTGTTCAACATCTTCATTAATTATCTGGATGATGGGATGGATTGCACCCTCAGCAAGTTCATGGATGACTCTAAGCTGGTGGGAAAGGTTGCTATGCTGGAGGGTAGTGATAGGGTCCAGAGTGACCTAGACAAATTGGAGGCTTGGGGCAAAAGAAATCTGATGAGATTCAACAAGGACAAGTGCAGAGTCCTGCACTTAGGACAGAAGAATCCCATGCACCGCTACAGGCTGGGGACTGACTGGCTAAGTGGCAGTTCTGCAGAGAAGGACCTGGGGATTACAATGGACGAGAGTCAACAGTGTGTCAACAGTGTGCCCTTGCTGCCAAGAAGGCTAACAGCATATTGGGCTGCATTAGAAGGAGCATTACCAGCAGATCGAGGGAAATGATTGTTCTCCTCTATTCTGCACTAGTGAGGCCACATCTGGAGTATTGCATCCAGTTTGGGCCCCCCACTACAGAAAGGATGTGGACAAATTGGAGAGAGTCCAGCGGAGGGCAACAAAAATTATTAGGGGGCTGGGGCACATGACTTACAAGGAGAGGCTGAGGGAACTGGGATTATTTAGTCTGCAGAAAAAAAGACTGAGGGGAGATTTGATAGCAGCCTTCAACTACCTGAAGGGGGGTTCCAAAGAGGATGGAGCTCAGCTGTTCTCGGTGGTGTCAAATGACAGAACAAGGAGTAATGGTCTCAAGTTGCAATGGGGGAGGTCTAGGTTGGATATTAGGAACCACTATTTCATTAGGAGGGTGGTGGAGCACTGGAATGGGTTACCTAGGGAGATGGTGGAATCTCCATCCTTAGAGGTTTTTAAGGCCTGGCTTGACAAAGCCCTTGCTGGGATGATTTAGTTGGAGGTGGTCCTCCTTTGAGCAGGGAGTTGGACTAGATGAGTTCCTGAGGCCTCTTCCAACCCTAATCTATGATTCTATGATGAAATAGGATACACAGAATCCCTACTTCCTAAACTACAGAGTAATGCAAATATGTGTTTTCCAAAACTCCACAGGATTTAAACTACACCTCTCAGTAGATGAAAGAAAACATACAATAGATGTTGTACTCTGTAGTTCCCCAGTGTAACACAGTGGAGCTTTCAACTGCATAGTAGTAGATGACTATAACTGAACATTTATCACAGATGCAAAAATCAAAACGTTTATCATTTATAAACTTTTTATTTTATGTTTTGTTTAAAACTTAGGCCCCAATCCTCCAAATTGCTTCATGGGGCAGATCCTGAATCTACAAAGAGATCCACTGACTTCAGTGTGTGTTCACCCGAATTAGACTGCTTGCAGGATTGGGGTCTCTCTCTTACAGAGCAATTATTCATCAGATTGTACTAGTCACAGTTCAAGTTTGGAGTTTAAGATAAGCCATTTGAGTCAGTTTTATAAAAATTATAGATCTTAAGGTTTTTTGTGTGTTTGTTTGTTTGTTTGTTTGTTAAGGTATTTTTCCTGTTTACCTAAAAAATAGCTAGATTGAATTTTGCTCAGACATTTCCAAAATATTCATCTTTGAATTTAGACCAAACAAAGGAAGTTTCAGCTTAGCAGAAGAAATGTTATAAAAAGTTATGGGTGAATGAAAACCGGGAGCTATAATAAAAATTGAATTGCAACCTTAACTGTAGATTTTACTATATTCTGCTTTTTTGCAGTTACTTTTATGCTTTCCCAAAAAAACAAAAAAGAATTCTCAAATAATATTTCTAACAAATTGTTTTCAATCAGATGTACCATTCTTTGGATAAACACCTTTAAGAAAAATGTACCAATAAAATACAAACACATTTTCATAGCTCATCTACCTAACTTTGGTTTTACCTTTTGTAATTTACTGCTGTGGTATATATGAATTAATTCTATTCAGGACTACATAGTTTCAGAAAATATGGACGCTATTACATTTGCAAATAACTAAAAATGATTATATTTGGATCCTTTTTTTTCCAGTTCAGTTTATCAAACATTGTGTCTTCTGACCCAAAAAATCTTTCAGAAAATATGGCCAATCCTGCACACAAATAAAATGTATAAATTTATTTCAAAAAGAAAAGATTAATGAAAAATATCTGGTTTTCAAGCAAATGTGAATTACTGCCTTTGGCATTAGGGTTTATTTTTAAAGGGCATTCCTTCTTTGGGGCTCAATCCTGCAAGTTGCTGAGCACTCTGGCCCCAATCCAGCAAGTTACTTAAGCATGTGTGTCATCCCATTCACTCATGAGACTGCACATTTACTCAGGCAAGCCTGTACTTAAGTGTTGGATTCGAAAAAGAGTGCTCAGCACATTGCCTGATTGAGCGTTTGGTACTCAATGTCCCGTGCCCTATCTCAAATAAATATAGCATGTACTTTATCCAGTATTTCAGCAATAATCACACAAGGATATGTTTGATTTTGAACAATAAATATGCAATTGAAAGGTAGTATCCCTTAAATCAGAGGTTCTCAACCTTTTTCTTTCTGAGTTCCCCTTCCCTTCCTCCTCCCCAACATGTTATAAAAACTCCACAGCCTAATTGTGCCACAACAACTGTTTTTCTGCATATAAGACCCAGGGCCGGCATTAAGGGGTGGCAAGCAGGGCAATTCCCCGGGGCCCTACACCACATGGGGCCCACGAAGCAAAGTTGCTCAGGCTTCGGCTTCAGCCCCGGGTGATAGTGCTCGGGGCTCTGGACTGCAGTCCTGCATGGTGGAGCTTTGGCTCTCTGCCCTGGGCCCTAGCGAGTCTAATGCCAGCCATGGTTGGAGGACCCCAGAAACCTGCTCGCGGCCCCTGAACTCCTGGTTGAAAACCACTGCCTTAAATAATAAGGGCCTTTTATTTTTTGTAATTGTCTTTCTTTTCCCTTTGAAACTTAGATGGTCACCCAATTTGTAATAGAACGTATCTTAGTTATGACAAAATGTTATCATCTTGGGAATTATAATCAGTCTCAAACTTTTTTTATTCTTCCAGTAATAGTTAATATGTGATACTTTCAAACTCAGGTTGTATATATACATATTCTTTATATGTATGTAAACACCCTATACTCTGTATGTGTAAAAGATGATGACTGAATAGAGAAGGGTTCCAGAGATCTGCAAAATTTTCTAGGCTATATATTTGTTGACCCTCATCATGAGGCTAGCCATAGGAACTAAGTGTTTACAGTTCTCTTGCAATTCAAGAGTGTATACAAAGTGGTATGATTAGTGTATTCAGCAAAGGAAAATACTGTATCACGGACAAAAGACTATGTAGTGCTGTCTCTTAATTCAGTAATTCAACAACCTTTTAAATATATTATTCCTATGACACAAAATATCAAGACATTGTAGGACATTAATTTATATTTTACAATAAGTTGGTTTTCTTACTGGACAAATACATCCTTTTTCTATTTTGTTTTGTGTGAAAAGATTTGTCATGTACAGATATATGCAGAGCAGTGTTTATGAACATGATCTATAGAAAAATAATCAGAACTCCATTTTCTAAGCACAAATATGAATACCTTCCACTAATATTCTGATAACTAAGCATAAAACTAAACTCACGTATTCTGAACATCAATAATCAGAATACTATTAAAATCCTTATGTATACCATGTTTATATATACACAATAGATACTCAAAATTCTCAGTATTTGGAATGCAACTTTTAAAAAGTGACATATATAAACACACATAAAAGTTGTGTTGAAATTTTAAGAAAGAAAAACCCAACCCATATTTAACTTTCTTCGATTCTTAGATGTACCATTTTCACCCTAAGTTCCCATTACTGCATATTATATTTATATATTTGTTTCTAATTCTGAATGGTGATTTATTATTCCTATAAAAGTTATACACTGATATGTTGCAAAAGCTGCTCTGAAGTGATGCTGGATCTCCTTTCTCCAATGAATAAAGGTCAAGCAAAGGCATTTCCTGTTGTTTTTGCTGACATGGCTGTTATGAGTGATTAGTGCTGTTCACATGTATGGAAGACTTCCTTCTTCCTCTAATTCATAGCCTCTCCAGTTCTGCCACTTTTGATTCTTAGTTGTGTCAGACACTAGCAGGCCACTCAAGCTGGAGAATGCGGTCTAGTTATTAATAGGTTTTATGGTAAGATGAATGTAAAAAGTGTTGTATAATATTGTTTCAGCATAATGTATTTTAGCGCTCAGAAAAGTTGTTAAATTAATACCATAACAAAGAGAAATCCTATGTTTATCCACCACACACATTGAGTACGTCGCAGGAAATTGTTGTGCAAACTTCCCTTTATTGCCCCACCACTGTGCCTATTAATCCCCACATCCCTATTTTGGAGGGAAGGGGATAAAGAGTAGTTTAGTCTCCCTGCCTATTCAGTCCTTAACGTCAGTTTAAACAAATGAACCACATGGTGTCTTTGTGAAATAGATGCCAATCTAATAGAATGTGAACAGAGTTCACCAAAATGATTCCACTCCCACACCCAGAAAGTCCTCTGCATCCATTTGAACTTTGAAGAGTCCTGACTTCTTTTCTTTTAAATCTCTACTTACAAGGCCCAGATAGAGCTCATCTTGAAACTAGACAGTGATATTCTTCAGTCTGCCAGATGAGAACCATTGGTCAAGAGGCCTTGGAAAATTTTGTATGTCCAAGGGCTAAGTGCACTGATTTTTCTCCATTATTTTTCTACATTTGGTTTGATTGTTCGCCCTTCGAGTTTGAAGATGACTAGAACATCACAGGTTGGTTTGGTTTCTGTGAACACGTGAGTGGCTGATCAGGCCAATTCAAACTTTGAACTGTCTGTGGCACACTGAACAAGAGATGCCTCTATGGATTACTTGATTAACAGCGGACATGCTGTTGTTGTGAAATTTACGGGGCTAGCAGTTCTCTGCTCATAGACTGTAGCTCCAGTATGGATGAGGCTTTGCCAGGTAGAATGATCATGAGCAAGATCTTCCCAAAACTCTGGGTCAATGTTGAAATGTCCCAAGGATAACTCGAGGGAATCCTTGAAATGTTTCTTCTGGCCTCCCTGAAAGCATTTCCCCACCTTTAGCTTGCTATAAAAGATCTTCTTTGGCAGTTGCTCATCTAACATTTTGGTGACATGGCCTGCCCATCTCATCTGTGATTTCATCAACATAGTATAGATGCTTGGAATGCCTGCCCATATGAGAATCTCAGTATCTTAAACCTTTTCTTGCCATTTTACCTTCAGCAGTTTCCTCAAACAGCCCATGTGAAAGTGATTCAGCTTCATAGCATGGTATCTGTAAACTGTCCAGGTTTCGCATGCATACATCAGAGTTGGAAACACAGTGGCTTTGTAGACCTTCAGTTTTGTTTGTTGACTAATGCCTCGATGCTCCCACATATTTACACATAGTCTGCCAAAGGCCACACTTGCTTTGACAATTCTGGCGTTGCTTTCATCATCAATGTGAACTGCAGGTGACAGTGTACCGCCGAGGTAGGTGAACTTGTCCACTGTCTGGAGGGTATGGCCATTCACTGTGATAGGAGGCTCTCCGTAAGGCTTTCCTGGTGCAGGCTGGTACATCACTTCTGTCTTTTTTATGTTAATTGTGAGACCAAAGTTGTCACAAGCTGAAGAGAAATAGTCCATAGTCCGCTGCATGTGAGGCTCAGATTTGTCATTCACTGAACAGTCATGAGCAAACAGAAGATTGCAAACAGTCACTTCCTGTACCTTCATCTTTGCCTATAGTCTCCTCAAATTGAAGAGATTGCCATCTCTCTGGTATCTGATGCCAATCCCAGTGTCACAGTCACAAAAGGAATCTGTAAGCAGGCAGAGAACATCATACTGAAGAGGGTTGGGGCCAACACACAATCCTGCTTGATTCCATTGCTGACTGGGAATGGTTCAGATGACTCACTGTCACCCACAATGTGAGTGAGCATGCCATCATGGAATTGCCAAACCATTGTGATGAATTTCTCCAGGCAACCAAATTTTGCCATTATTCCCCAATGGCCCTCCCGACTGACTCTATCAAATGCTTTTTCAGGTCAATGAAAGTCACATGCAGGTTGGAGTTCTGTTCTCGGCATTTCCCCTGAACTTGACGAGCTGCAAACACCATATTTATGGTCCTGCATCCTTTCCTAAAGCCACACTCACACTCAGACAGGAACCCTTGTTCAATATGTTTTCTACATATACCTCTGCACGTGGTCATTTTTACAGTATGCTGTGTTAATGCATGCGAGTGGAAACCCCTGCTCAGAAAGTTATATGTTGATAACAGATGAGAAAGGAAGCAAAGTTTGTAATTTTGCACAGCTATAACATTATTTAATTCATGATAAAATAATTTGTAGAATGTTTCTTAATCTTGCACTACCAACTTTTTCTTTCATCAGTGCTTTTCCCATTAACAGTTCATATTCTGAGCTATAGTCACAGCTAAAAGACTAATTTGCTGACAATTGCAGAAGCCCACTCATAGAATATCAGGATTGGAAGGGACCTCAGGAGGTCATGTAGTCCAACCCCCTGCTCAAAGCAGGACCAATCCCCAACTAAATCATCCAGCCAGGGCTTTGTCAATCCTGACCTTAAAAACTTCTAAGGAAGGAGATTCCACCACCTCCCTAGGTAACCCATTCCAGTGCTTCACCACCCTCCTAGTGAAAAAGTTTTTCCTAATATCCAACTTAAACCTCCCCCACTGCAGCTTGAGACCATTACTCCTTGTTCTGTCATCTGCTACCACTAAGAACAGTCTAGATCCATCCTCTTTTGAACCCCCTTTCAGGTAGTTGAAAGCAGCTATCAAATCCCCCCTCATTCTTCTCTTCTGCAGACTAAACAATCCCAGTTCCCTCAGCCTCTCCTCATAAGTCATATGTTCCAGTCCCCTAATCATTTTTGTTGCCCTCCGCTGGACTCTTTCCAATTTTTCGACATCCTTCTTGTAGCGTGGGGCCCAAAACTGGACACAGTACTCCAGATGAGGCCTCACCAATGCCAAATAGAGGGGAATGATCACATCCCTCGATCTGAAGGCAATGCCCCTACTTATAGAGCCCAAAATGCCATTGGCCTTCTTGGCAACAAGGGCACACTATTGACTCATACCCAGCTTCTCATCCACTGTAACCCCTAGTTCCTTTTCTGCAGAACTGCTGCCTAGCCACTTGGTCCCTAGTCTGTAGCTGTGCACTGTACCACAGTATTCTATTATCTCACTGTGGCTGCTCTTTTCGGAGGCAAATGATCAAATTAACACCATGTTGAGTTTGTATACAGCCTTACCTTCCAGAGGGAGAATATACATTAAGAATATTAGGCCTTGTCTACACTGCCACTTACAGCGCTGAAACATTTTTCGCTCAGGGTGATGCAAGTTTCAGTGCTGTAAAGTGGCAGGGTAGATAGTGCTACAGCGCTGGGAGCTATCCCCTCGCGGAGATGGTTTTATTACAGCACTGGGAGAGCTCTCTCCCAGCGTTCTGCCGTGACTACGCAGCCAGGTTAAAGCACTGCTGCAGCAGCACTTTAACATCGGCTGTGTAGACATACCCTTAGATTCATAGATACGAAGGTCAGAAGGGACCATTATGATCATCTAGTCCAACCTCCTGCACAACGCAGGCCACAGAATCTCACCCACCCACTCCTGCGAAAAACCTCTCACCTATGTCTGAGCTATTGAAGGCCTCAAATCGTGGTTTAAAAACTTCAAGGAGCAGAGAATCCTCCAGCAAGTGACCCGTGCCCCATGCTGCAGAGGAAGGCGAAAAACCTCCAGGGCCTCTTCCAATCTGCCCTGGGGTAAAATTCCTTCCCGACCCCAAATATGGCGATCAGCTAAACCCTGAGCATATGGGCAAGATTCACCAGCCAGATACTACAGAAAATTCTTTCCTGGGTAACTCAGATCCCACCCCATCTAACATCCCATCACAGGCCATTAGGCCTATTTACCATGAATATTTAAAGATCAATTAATTACCAAAATCATGTTATCCCATCATACCATCTCCTCCATAAACTTATCGAGTTTAATCTTAAAGCCAGATAGATCTTTTGCCCCCACTGCTTCCCTTGGAAGGCTATTCCAAAACTTCACTCCTCTGATGGTTAGAAACCTTCGTCTAATTTCAAGTCTAAACTTCCTGATGACCAGTTTATATCCATTTGTTCTTCTGCCCACATTGGTACTGAGCTTAAATAATTCCTCTGCCTCTCCGGTATTTATCCCTCTGATATATTTATAGAGAGCAATCATATCTCCCCTCACCCTTCTTTTAGTTAGGCTAAACAAGCCAAGCTCCTTGAGTCTCCTTTCATAAGACAGGTTTCAGAGTAACAGCCGTGTTAGTCTGTATTCGCAAAAAGAAAAGGAGTACTTGTGGCACCTTAGAGACTAACCAGTTTATCTGAGCATAAGCTTTCGTGAGCTACAGCTCACTTAGCTTTTTTGATGGCCATATCACATTGGCGTCTCATAGTCATCCTATGATCAACCAATACTCCAAGGTCCTTCTCCTCCTCCGTTACTTCTAATTGATGCGTCCCCAGCTTATAACTAAAATTCTTGTAATTAATCCCTAAATGCATAACCTTACATTTCTCACTATTAAATTTCATCCTATTACTATTACTCCAGTTTACAAGGTCATCCAGATCCTCCTGTATGATATCCCGGTCCTTCTCTAAATTGGCAATACCTCCCAGCTTTGTGTCATCTGCAAACTTTATTAGCACACTCCCTCTTTTTGTGCCGAGGTCAGTAATAAAAAGATTAAATAAAATTGGTCCCAAAACCAATCCCTGATGAACTCCACTGGTAACCTCCCTCTAGCCTGACAGTTCACCTTTCAGTATGACCCGCTGTAGTCTCCCCTATAACCAATTCCTTATCCACCTTTCAATTTTCATATTGATCCCCATCTTTTCCAATTTAACTAATAATTCCCCATGTGGCACGGTATCAAACGCTTTACTGAAATCTAAGTAAATTAGATCCACTGCATTTCCTTTGTCTAAAAAATCTGTTACTTTCTCAAAGAAGGAGATGAGGTTGGTTTGGCACGATCTGCCTTTTGTAAAACCATGTTTTTTTGTCCCATTTACCATTGACTGTACTATGATTCAAATTATCAGAGGATCTTTTTATATATAATTTCATCATAAACAGGAAAGCTGCTTTTTCCCATTGCATGAGATTCCTTTTTATACTCTTATCTTTCCCCTGGGTAGATGGATGTAAATGTGAGTCTGGAGTATATGGATATGATACAATATAAGGACAAAAACTTTAAAATGATGTTGTAAACAACAAATGTTTACCTATATTGCTCACACCTTTGACTGAGTAAAAAAATTGTAAAACCTATTTAATTGTCACTATTTATGCTTGTTGTTTACTTTTTGATTGCTGTCATTTGGACATCTAAATCTGTAGTCATTTTCAATTTCAGGTCTTCAGTGCTGCAATATTTCAGTTTTAAACAATATAAGGGAATGTTTTTATTTAAAAACAATGGTACTCACTGGATTTTTTTAAATTATGGAATTATTTTTGTTGCTCTTAGTCCTTATTAAAGCTTGTTTACCAAGTTTAAAATTTGGGTCAATGTTAAGATGACAGCGTCCCTCTAACTTTTGGTTTCCTTTGCTTTTACACTTGCATACAGTGCTAATATGAGGTTTTATGTGCTTCTATATTTTACTTGAAAATCTTCAGTAAAAGTAACATTTTCAGGTAGAGACAAGTAGGGTGTGGTATCTTTTATTGTACCAACAGCTGTTGGTGCGAGAGACAAGCTTTCAACCTTACACAGAGCTCTTCTTCAGGTCTGGAAAAGTTAGGGCTTGTCTACACTGGCACTTCGCAGCGCTGCGACTTTCTTGCTCAGGGGTGTGAAAAAACACCCCCCTAAGCGCTGCAAGTTTCAGCGCGGTAACGTGGCCGTGTAGACAGTGCACCAGTGTTGGAAGCTCTGCTCCCAGTGCTGGTAGCTATTCCCCTCGTGGAGGTGGGTTTTTTTATAGCACTGGGAGAGCTGGTGCCGCGACTATACAGTCACGTTAAAGTGCTGCCGCATTTTACTCAGGCTATGTCTGCACCACAAATTGATTTGGTATACCTTACATTGCTTAGGGGTGAGAATAATCCATAATAAGTTATCCCGACCAACAGGGCTGGCTCCAGTGCTTCTGGTGCCCCAAGAGGCAAAAAAAACAAAACAAAAACCTTGCAGCCGTACATGGAGGTGGAATGGTGGTGCAGCCGCCGAATTGCCGCCGGCGCTGAATTGCCGCTGAGCGCGAAATGCTCTGTGATGGAGCTGCCGCCAAATTCCTGCCGCCGCCGAGGGTGGATTGCCGCCCCCGAGCCCGACCTCCTGCCGCCCCTTTCTATTTGCCGCCCCAGGCACCTGCTTGGTTTGCTGGTGCCTGGAGCCGGCCCTGCTGACCAAAGTGCCAGTGTAGCGAGTGCTATGTTGGGGAAGCTTTCCCACCAACAAAGCTACCACTCTTGCCGAGGCATGAGTTATTAAGTCAACAGGAGAGCTCTCTCCTGGACGCTTAGGCATCGGTGCAGCTGCATGACTGTCGACGATGTAATGTAGACACAGCCTCAGGGCATATCTTCACTGGCAACGTTAAAACTCCCAGCGCCGTAGCACTGTCTATACTGGCATGTTACAGCGCTGAAACTTGTAGCGCTCAGGGGTGTGTTTTTTCACACCCCTGAGCGAGAAAGTTGCAGCGCTGTGAAGTGGCAGTGTAGACAAGGCCTCAGAGTGTCACAGTCTCACAAGGTGGAACAGATTGTTTAGCAAGAGTAATTAACACACATTTCAAGGGACTATTTAAGGTGAAGTGGCCCATTAACACCCCTCATGTCATAGGGAGGAAAAGAAATGTGGGGGTGGGAAGAGGGAAGTAGCTGGGAGGAATTGTTAGCGGGTTATAAATTGTTGTAATAAACCATAAATCCAGTGTCTTTATTCAGTCCATGATTGTTAGTGTCTAGCAAAGTTATGAATGTAAGTTCCCAGGCTTGTCTTTTGAAACGGTTGTGCAAGTGTCCTTTGAGGATAAGGGCTGATAGGTCAGATATAGAGTGATTGCTTTGTGAAAAGTATCCACACACAAGTGATGGAGATGTGGCATTTTTATCTTTTCATTTTCCTGTGAGAGTTCATTCAGGAATGTAGTGATTGTCTGGTTTCACCCACATAGTTGCTACTGGGGCAGTTAGTGCACCAGATGCGGTACCCCACATATTGTGATAGGCATGTGTAGGACCCAGGGATCTTGAAAGCTGTCTTGTGAGGGATGTTGATCATTGTAGCAGTGGCGATATGTCTGCAGATTTTGCATATGTTGTTCTGGCAGGGTCTGGCGCTCCTTTGAGTAGTTGTGTCCTAGTCTGTGGGGAGCTTGCTTCTGATTATGAGCTTGGAGAGGATGGGGGGTTGTTTGAGGGCTGGAAGTGGAGGTTCAAGAAAGATTTCTTTCAGGATGGCATTCATATCATGTATGAGTTGTAGATGTTTGGTGATACCCCATATGGGTTCCAGTGTGGGGTGGGTAGGTGGACAATTAGGGATGTGTGGTCAGAGGGTTTTTTTTTTCTCCTGTATTGAAGCAGGTTCTCTCAGGTATTTGAGTGACCTATTCCATGATAGGTTTCAGAGTAGCAGCCATGTTAGTTTGTATCCTCAAAAAGAAAAGGAGTACTTGTGGCACCTTAGAGACTAACCAATTTATTTGAGCATAAGCTTTCATGCATCCGATGAAGTGAGCTGTAGCTCACGAAAACTTATGCTCAAATAAATTTGTTAGTCTCTAAGGTGCCACAAGTACTCCTGTTCTGTTCCATGATGTGACCTACTTCTCTGGTGGAACGTCCTTGTTTGGTGAAGGAGGTTTTGAATGTGTTAAGGTATATATCCTGGATTTTCTCCTTGGAGCACATTCTGCGGTATCTGGCTCCTCATTGTAGATAACAGATTTCTTGGTGTGTTTGGGGTGGTTATTGGATCTGTGAAGTTAGGTTTGGAGATCCCTGGGTTTCTTGTATACAGTTGTCTGTAGGGTTCCATTGTTGAAGTTGATCATGGTGTCCAGGAAGTTTCAGGTAGATATTTAGTTGAAGATAAACCAGCTGTTCCCTCATTTTCTGAGAAGACAGAAGAATTCTAAATATCTGTGTATTTATTTATTTAGTTTTAATAAGCTTTACAACAAACCAACATTAAAATCTGAGCAGTTACTAATTATTTTAATTGGTGGATATCCAGTCATCACAATGGAAGGTCAACTCCTGTTCACTGTACTCAGCTGAATAGTCCTATAGAAGTCTATGTGGCTACTGCATTGATAGGTTGAATTTGGCCCGGAAACAGTTGACTTCTTAGAATTCCTAATTAATTGCCCTTATTGCAATGAGGTTTAGAAATATATAAAAACTGTGGCTGAAGTTTTCAGGTGATTGCCATTTAGCATAAAACTAACCTCTACCCAGTGAGCTATATTCATCCCAAGTGTATCTCCATTATTTCAAATGATTAATTTGACCCAGTATGTTTTGAGCACCAGTCACTTAAACTGGGATTTTTAAAGTAGTGTAAGGGAATTAGGTGGCCAACTCCCATTCAGTTTCCCAATCTTGAAGTATTCAGGAAATATACTGCCATGCAAAAGATTTGAGATAGTTGCCAGAACAGAGTAGTAACTCTCCCCTCTCTGAGTTGGGAAACAGACATCAAGTATATCCAAGTTACTCACCTCAGGAGGATAGAGATTTACAGAATTGTTAAGAGGCCATATTATGACGACTAATCCATGCAGGGGCATCAAAGGGTACTACTCATTTGTTTTCCCAACCAGAGATGAGGTGTTGCAGCCGTTAATAAGAGAGAAAGATAGAATGGAATGAGAATGGACACAGTTGCTTTAACTTAAACCAGGATAATAGAGCTGGTTAAGTACTATGTAAGTAGTATTTGAAAACGTTCCTTATGATACCAAACAGCTGTTTGACGCAACCATGTTCAGACCCTTTCTTTACCATTCATGAACATTTGTACGATTACAAGTGTTTAGGGTATGGCTCTTCTCCACATGAATATTTGCACTGAACATACAAACAAGGGTGTTCACTATTCATCATTCACTATTCCTCATTCTCCTGTTTGAAAGGCCTTGCTCATTCGATCAGGAATCAAAAATGATTTTGTGACTTAGCTGACTAGTCAGACATCACAATAGCAAAAAGTCAAACAGTTCACAAATAACTTGTAGGCTGAAAAACGTTGGTGCAAACTGTTCTTGAATATTTACAAGCACATGCATTTTTCACAGAAACCCAGATTAATTCACAAATATTAAATTGCACTAAAAGGGCAGGTGGTTTGTTGTCATATTCCACAGTTTTTACAAACATTAAATGTTGGCATTTTTCATGGCAGGGCAAGTCTCCTGAAATTATCTGCTTTAATATCTAAAAACATTCGCTACACTGTAGAGTATCCCAATTTCATACATTTCAATAAATCAGAAAGAGGCACACTAGTTTTCTCAGCTTCACTGAATATCCATGTGTTTTCCCCATTTGTTAGGTTTCCTTAAAAGTCACCAAAGGTCATGCATAAAAGTCAAGCAGGTACCCCAATGGCAAAATTTGGCACCAAGTGTTTTTGGCAATATTAGTGCAACCTTATTACCTATCTGATTATCCCTAAATTCATTCAAGGCCAGACGAAGAATAGTTTTCTCAGATAATGGTGTTTAATGTCTTTGGAGGGAGATTATTGCTTGATAATTATGTAATCTTCCAGTTCAAGATAGAAATATGGCTCAGAAACTGAGGAATACCATCATAAAAAAGTATGGAGTTTAATTTATGACACCTTGACATCCTGTAGGTTGTGGCTATGCGAAGCAAAGATGCCACAGCAAGGATGCATTGATTCCATGAAACACTTTGCTCATCTTTCCAATGTAGGCATTGATCCAGCAACACTGTTAAAGAATTGATTTCTTCATATTCATTGCCACTATCTTGTTGATTGAAGTGATGGGAAAAGGTGAGACAGTGGCTAGTAGGGTATTCTCTGTGAGGGCCCCTGGATTATGGAATTTGCTTCCAACTTGACCCACCAGAGCTCAGCCTGCTAAATTTTCAGACACGTTGGAAAGGCCAAGAGATTTCTCTCTGAATCCCTTCTCTCTATTTCGATTAAAGGAAAATGCAGGTTTCAGCTTATCTAAGAACTGGAGCATATTAAACTTTTTACCTGGGTATACAGCTGTCTCCTGCACAGTAAGAAACACAACAGCAGCACATTTTGATGAACTCAGACAAATACAAAACTTATAGTTCCTAATGAACTCTCTCCTACTCTCGCTGCCCCCGCCCTGGGGCCAGAGGAGTTCTCTCCCCCTGCCAATTATTGGGGTGTGGTGTGCCCCTGCTTGCCCCCCCCTTGTGCACACCCCGACTAGATAAAAATGAGTTTGGTTCTCCTGTACATTAATCAATCTTTTGTAAATGCAACATATTTATACAAATTCCTTGTGAATTGGAAAAATTGCATAATCTATATTTGTAACAAAATTAATGACTTCAAAAATACCTATTATACATACAATTTAGCTGCAGAACTACTGCTATTAATATGAAAACTATGTTTTACAAGTAAGAAATGAGTCACATGACCATCCTTGCAGCTTGTGCCAGAGCAACAGACATCACTTGGTCAGGCAAACCAAGAAGAGCAAAATTTGAAAGTCTCTGAGCAAAGTTCTCCTGATCCTCATGTCATTATTCAACTCTGGTATGCTGTTCTCCCTACACATGAAAGATGCTCACTGACTTCATGATCATTGTTGCCTACACAGTCACTCACTCATAAGTCAGGAAATGTGAAAATGAAGATAATTCACAATGTAAACTTTGCCCTCTGTGTATGTTTACTATAGTCTAATTATGTGATGACATAGTATACAACATCAAATAATACATACTCCATCTAAGATAACAGTAGCACATAAAGACTATATCAGGAGAAACAAAGGTCTGCAGTTTGCTTGGTAAAGAACCAAACATGGAATCAAAATGTCAGAATTCTGGAAACTGTCAGGTGCACACCCTGTAAAGCCCCAAAATAAAAATTAAATAAATTACCATAAGAAAGGAAAAGTTCCAACCTGCAGTAATCCATTCATTGTTTCTAAAATGACTACTATAGGGTTGCAGGTGTTTCCTCATCTGTAATTTAAATGTCCAGCTGCAAAAATTGGAGTATGCTAGGGAAAGTTCCAATATAAAGGAAGAGAACCCCCTTCCTCCCCCCAACATAGGAGGGGGAAGGTGAATGGTTCTAAAACTACTATATAGTCAAGCTGGTTTAAAAGTAATAAAATTGTTGACCTCAAACGTAATGAGTTAAGTTTACCAAAAAATGTGAGATTAGCTTTAAAATCAAGAGTCTATGTGAAAATAAGAGATGTGATGTTCTTTTAATTTGCCTTCTGTTTCTTTAGCCTTTAGGGTGCATTGGGGTCATATTTTGAAGTTTTCTCTATAGCCATGAGGGCTCAATTTTTTCTTTAAGAATGAAGGCTGAAATCATCACATATTCACTTGACTCTAGGAGCTGGAGCTTTAAGGAAAACAATAATTATCATAAAAAGAAAAGGAGTACTTGTGGCACCTTAGAGACTAACAAATTTATTTGAGCATAAGCTTTCGTGAGCTACAGCTCACTTCAAGAATGCATCCGATGAAGTGAGCTGTAGCTCACGAAAGCTTATGTTCAAATAAATTTGTTAGTCTCTAAGTTGCCACAAGTACTCCTTTTCTTTTTGCAAATACAGACTAACATGGCTGCCACTCTGAAACCTGTCAGTAATTATCATGAGACTCATGACAAGATCATGAGAGTTGGCAACAATGAATAGGCCCAAGGTGCTACTAATGCTCTGTAAAACTTTTATTTTTAGTAGTAAAGGTAATACAGCTCAGAAAAAGAGGGATATGGCCTATGGGTGATAATCTTTAGTCTTCATTTCAGAGGTAACTTTTTTAAAGTAAAATACTAAGGTATTTTGATTCTACTGCTAGTCTTATGTAGTGGCTCTGCTGAACTACATCAGCAAATATTGATTTAGGCAATTAAGTCCCTTGCGATTAAAACAAGAAGGAGTTAAACATCTCTTATCTTCTTTGTCTAAAATAATACAAATGTGTTTTTGGGGGAAAATATTTAATGCTGCTTGTATTCAGCCTTTGAAAATGCACCTGGTGGTTGAGAAATTGAGAGGGATCCAATATACCACAACAGTTAAATAAAAGGTTTCAGAGTAACAGCCCTGTTAGTCTGTATTCACAAAAAGAAAAGGAGTACTTGTCAAGAATTATAACATTCATAAACCAGTCGGAGAACACTTCAATCTCTGGTTACGCGATTACAGACATGAAAGTTGCGATATTACAACAGAAAAACTTCAAATCCAGACTCCAGCGAGAGACTGTTGAATTGGAATTCATTTGCAAATTGGATACAATTAACTTAGGCTTGAATAGAGACTGGGAGTGGCTAAGTCATTATGCAAGGTAACTTATTTCCCCTTGTTTTTTCCTACCCCCCCCCCATTCTTGTTAAACCCTGGATTTGTGCTGGAAATGGCCCACCTTGATTATCATACACATTGTAAGGAGAGTGATCACTTTAGATAAGCTATTACCAGCAGGAGAGTGGGGTGGGGGGAGAGAAAACCTTTTGTCGTGGTAAACACCCATTTTTTCATGGTTTGTGTGTATAAAAAGATCTTATGTACTTTCCACAGTATGCATCCGATGAAGTGAGCTGTAGCTCACGAAAGCTTATGCTCAAATAAAGTGGCTAGTCTCTAAGGTGCCACAGTTAAATAAAAGACATTTTCACATGAGGGCAGGAAACTGTAAAATATAAAACTAATTTATGTGAGGGACTAGAACTGTGAACAGCCCCAAGATCAATCTTAAACCTAAACTGAGAGAGGATTTAAGAAAAGCTGCTGGCACATGTTGGTTAATCATGGAACAACACACACCCTACAAACTATTTCAGTAATGAGACTGGCTATGTCTCAGAAATGACCCACACAATGCATAAGAGACTATGTGGTCAATTGTGAGTTGAATTTAATGAGGGGTTATTTTAATGCCTTTAAAACAGATGATTGCCCTGGGTGGAAGGTGTCCATTAAAAGAGAGAGAATTTAATTGTGATTCTTCTTCAAGTCAGTAAATGAAAAGAGGGACAGTTTACACCTTAAAATTGACTAGCTGAGTGGCAGAACTTGTATGATGTAGCTTAAAGTATATTTATCCTCATGTAAATTAATAACCATAGCTATAAAAAAGTGGTTTGGGGTTCCAGACATTCACCTTTCTTCAGTCCTAATTTGCAGGAGTTCCTTGGGATCTGTTTTTTGTTACATTTTGTACTGTTAATACACCTAATAAATCTTTCCATTAGCTGTCTTTAGATAGTTAATCTGTAAGAGGCCAGAATCACTATCAAATAATTGAGAGAGAGAGAAGGGCTGTTAGACTACCTCTCCCTCTGGAAGGAAAACTCCAAGTCTACTTCTCTGAGTTTTTCAACAAAACCAAGGGAAGAGGTGGCATTTCCAAAAATTTAAAAACTGACAAACAAAACATTAAATAACATCAGGCCCTATACAAAAAAGGGAACTTTTTTCCTTTGCTGGATACCGTAATTCCAATTTTGGAGGGAAAATGTGGAAATGTTAGTCCCTGTCAGGACTGCAATTATTTTGTTTCCTTTTTTGATTTAAAATAAGTTTGCATTTTCCAAGGCTTGCCTTTGAAGATTCCTTAGCAATCCTTGGTTTCCAGTGGAAAGGATGGTCTGGACTTGAATCACCTATGAGTAAGGAGTGAGAATTTGAAAGTGCTTTTAGAAAATCTTAGGGCAGTTCTGGTTCTCTCAATTTCTGAACATGGGTTTATAATGGAAGTGCTGACACATACTTAAGTAAAAAGTTGTCATGTTACCACAAAGCAGCTAACATTTTAAAAGTAACTTTCTAATAGTTATTTCCTGTTTATTAGTATTATTTCCTATTTCAATTATAGCAGAAAACTCTGTCTTTGTATGTTTGGGCAGCATCTGCACATGGTAGGTGTGACTGAAGTAAAAATAATCATTTCAGACACCACACTGTGGTAACCTGACAAATCCTGATTCTTCAGTTACAACCACTTAGCAGAGGTGACATCTAAATGAGGTAGCTAAAAGTCTTCCTATGCTATATTTTATGTGCTATAATGAGTGCAGAGGCTACTTAAAGGAGTTATATATTTCTTAGCAATGAATAGTGAACATCTTGGAGACAGGTATGAACTGTAGGTCCCTATTATGTACCTAGGTAGTATAGTGATGGATGCCTTTATAAATACATATGACAGCAGTGCGGTGTTGGGATTTGGCAGCCACGTCCTGGATTCTTTGCCACTAATAGTGTCAGCTTCTGAGCCTTTTTACCTGTCAGCAGAACTAGTTACTGTCCTGGAAACACAAGTTATTCACTGAAAAAGGTTTCAACCATTATATTTCAATGAGGCTTGGGCTGTAAATCAAACCTTTTACCCTCAGTACAGTGAGATGATATCCAGGTTGGCACTTACCTTTCCAGGGGGATTTCACAGTCTGGTTGTCTCTCTTCCCCTGGTTCTGTTGGGTTTTTTTTTTCTTTCTTTCTTTTCTTTCACCTCTTTGCTTTCTGCCTTTGTGACACACACAGCTCTACTCAGACCCATAACCCAGCTTTCCACTAGCTTTCCCTCACTGCCTGTCTCTTCTTCCTGCCTCCTCTGTTCCCTTCCAGCTGTTCCCCACTCCTCTTAGCAGGGAGGTGGGGGGAGGGTCAAGGGAGGCTCCCATGTTCTTGCTTCAGTTTTTCCCTTTTCTCTCCGATTGTCAGACTCTTTTGATTCCCGCGTTCTGTCCTTTCGCTTGGTGGAGGGACCTCATTCAAAAGTTCTGCCTGTTTGGAGTGGAGATAAAAAATCAAGCTGTGCAAATCCTGGTGAAGCACTGTAAGAGCTGTATATTCCCGTGTCTGAGGAGTTTAAACACCTCTGATGTCATGTACAAAAACACAGTTAAAAGAACATTGAGGTTGCAAAGTCAGGCAGTCATATATTTGGTCAGGCAGAATTAAAGCTCTATGCAGTGTAGTTGTAGCAGTGTCTGCCCCAGGATATTAGAGAGACCAGGTAGGTGAGGTAATCTCTTTTATTGGACCAACTTCTGTTGGTGAGAGAGACAAGCTTTTGAGTTACACAGAGGTCTTCTTCAGGGCTAAGAAAGGTACTCAGTGTCACAGATAAGCTATCTGTTTGATCTTGAATATAGCATAAGTAGCTAGCATATATTCTAAAGGACCATTCAGCCTCTTTTTGGAAAATGGCTGATTCAATTTTTATTCATATCCAATGCAAAGACAAAGCATAGAAAACTTCAACTCAAATTATTCGTTTGCCAAAGTCCTGCCAAATTGAAAAAAGGGGTTAAAATGGGTAGTATCAGGCAATCTTAAGGTATGTATTTCTACTACTCCACATGTTGCTACAAAAGCATTCACACAGCAAAAATCAATTAATCAAATTGTGTGCTCCAGGGAGACTTACAAATATCAAATTAGCCAGTCAAATCTATCATTGGATAAACCCGTGCAATAACGGCAGACATTCTTAAACCTATAACGTAATAACAGCTGTCCCTGAAATACTAAAGTACAGTTCATACATTTTAACAGTTTACATATAATTACACAGGAACATTAAGTTTACATACCATTGCAGAGAAAAATAAACAATGCTCTGCATAGATATGTGCTCTGTTTCCTTGTTTACTGTTACTCTATCTTTAATAGTCATGCTTTTAGGCTTCCCCCCCCCCAACTTCTCTGTCCCCCACTCCCCCCCTTAGGCTTCATTAGTGAAGAGAGGTGATGATATTCAGGTTTATTTTGAATTGTGCACTTTCTAAGAAGATCTCAGTGAGCATCTGTCATCTTCTGGGGCGCAGTTCAGATGCGTAAGGGGCTGCCACCATCTGCCCTGTAACCTTGGATGCCTCCATAGGTGCAGGAACTCGGGGCGCAGGGGTTAGTGCAGCACACCAAGTTTTGGGGGTTGGGTCCCAGCTGCTGGCTCTACTCCCTGGCCACCGGCTCTGCACTGGAGCCCTGCTTCCTGACTGTTGGTCCTGTGCCTGGGGCCCTTGCCCTGGGCTCTTCTCTTGGTGTGCTGGCCCTGCTCCCTGCCGGCCCTTCGCTCCCAGGGTTCTGATCTCTGGCCCTGCAGCCAGGGCAGTCATCCTGACCCTGTGCCCACCCCCAGCATTTGCCCCCTTGCCCCTGTCTGGGTTCCTCCCTCCCAGAGATATGGCACTGCTCCAGGTCCCAGCTGAGGGCGGGCACAGACAGGGATAAGGCAGCTGGCTTTCAGCACCCCCACTACAGTAACTCCTTGCTTAATGTTGTAGTTATGTTCTGAAAAATGCTACTTTAAGCGAAACAATGTTAAGAAAATCCAATTTCCCCATAAGAATTAACGTAAATGGGGGAGGAGGGGGGTTAGGTTCCAGGGAATTTTTTTTGCCAGACAAGACTATATTTTATTTATGCACACAGTATAAGTTTTAAACAAACAATTTAATACTGTATACAGCAATGATGATTGTGAAGCTTGGCTGAGGTGGTGGATTCAGAGGGTGGGATATTTCCCAGGGAATGCCTTACTGCTCAATGATGAATTAGCACTCGGCTGAGCCCTCAAGGGTTAACATATTGTTGTTAATGTGACCTCACATTCTACAAGGCAGCAGGAATGGAAGGAGGGGAAGTAGCATGGCTGAGAGAGACAGAGACATTGTGTGTGTGTGTGTGTGTGAGAGAGAGAGAGAGAGAGAGATTCACATTGCCCCTTTAAGTACTCTGACCCCACTCTAAGTACACTGCCTTTTTAAGTAGATCAGCAAGTTGAGACAGCAGCTGCTGCCAGCAAGCTCCCTCCGTCCTGAGCCCTATCGTGTATCCCCGTTCTCTGTGGATATGGGGTAAAGGAGCAGGGGGGAGGGGGACACCATGACATTAGCCCCCCTCACACACAGCAAGCAGGAGGCTCCCGGGAGCAGCTCCAAGGCAGAGGGCGGGAGCAGCACACGGCAGTGGGGGGAGGGACACCTGAACTGCCTGGCAATTGATAGTCTGCTGGGCGGCTGCTGCACAAGGAACTTAGGGAAGCTGAAGAGGGGCTGCCGGTCCACCCTGGTTCCAAGCCCCCACCAGCTAGCTCCAACGGGCTGCCCTTTCTGCAAACAGCGGGCAAAGCAGGTGGCTGCCAAACAACATTATAAGGGGGCATTGCGCAACTGTTAATGAGCAAGTTCTCTACTTGATCAGCAATATAACAATGAAACAATGTTAACCATCATGACATTAAGTGAGGAGTTACTGTATTAAAAGGGTTCCAGCACCACTGGATGCCTCACAATGATATGCTGTTGTACTCCCAGCCTGGGCTGCTCACAAACAGCCTGCCAGCATGCAGGTTGCACCCTGAGAGTCTGTGTACAGCTGCAGCCCTGGTCCAACAACTCTGACCCCAGCAACCTGTCAGCAACATTCCAGCCATCCTCTGGCTTCCATCAGCCTTGGTTACTACTTGCAGGGTGATCCCAACACACTTCCAGTCCTGACTTTTCCCCAAAAACATGTGTTCTGCACAGCCTAGCCCTCTCCTGGACAGTTCAGATATCAAAGGGGGTCAATCTGCAAAAGGGGTCAATCTGCAAAAGTTTGCTACTTTAAACAGAACTCTGGATTAGTTTTGAATAAAATATAAAACAAGTTTATTTAACTACAAAGAGATTTTGAGTTAAGGTCAGAAATGGTTACAAGAAGAATAAACGTAAAATGTTCTTTAGTAGGTAAGACTTAAACTAGATTTGGTTTAAGCTAAAATCCTTACCATTGGTTCCCAGAAACATGGCTGACCAATTTCTCAGGTCAGGATCACCCCCAAAGTCAAAGGGTGTGTGTGTGTGATCGATCGATTGTGCAATCGATGGATCCCAGAGTGTTTTCCCCCCTCAATGTTATAGTAACCCTTTGAAATGCATTTTCTTGAGGATTACACCTAGATAAAGTTCCTTCCAGCTGTGAGGATGGAGACATGGAGTCATGTGGTGAAAGAGGGTCCATGTTGTTGTTTGCTAAAATGCAGCTCAATCTATTCCTGCCCCTCTTCCTTGCCAAAGAACATCCACTTGACAGATGATTGACAATCAACTTTGATGACACCTGGCAAGAGGCATCAGCTTGTCCTTTTTCTTTGAGAAATAGATTTACTACCTCTGCAGGCTTGTCTGGTAAAGACATTTCAGTCATAATTTCAGCTTATGTTCATAACTTTACACACAACTTTGCTACACACGTTTCACCATGATATGATTGACCAGTGAGTTATTAGTTTTCAATTGATAGCTCACAAGGCATAGTTTGTACAAAGATTCTTACAATACTGGGGACGTATGAATACAGGGGTGCATTCAGTCACAGCATCCGGCATCCTATTTGGTTTTCAAATGAGGGTAGCTATGAGACCCTTGCTTCCTGCCATATCTCTTCTTACCAGTGACAAAGAAGGATGTTTTTATTTGCATGCTTTGGAATGTGGCAGAGTCAGCCTTATAGGGGAAATTAACACCTTTGCTTTTTCTATGAATGGCAAAACTATAAACAATACTTTGAAAACTGTCAGATGTGGGGAAAACTGTATTTTGGAAAATAAACCCATATTCAGTCCAGTTCTTGAGTTAACACAGACAAAAAGGGAATCATTTGCTTCTTTTGAAAGGAGTCGTGTGTTTGCTTAGAATAGGGAGGTTGTGAAAGCTCCTTCACTGGAGGTTTTCAAAGGGAGTCTGGATAGGGACTGCCATCTGTCTAGGATGGTTTAGACCAGAGGTGGGCAAACTACGGCCCATGGGACCATCCTGCCCGGCTCCTGAGCTCCCGGCCCAGGAGGCGAGCTCCCGGCCCCTCCCCTGCTGTCCTCCCTCCTCTGCACCTCAGCTCACTGCACCACCAGCGCAATGCTCTGGGGGGTGAGCTCTTGCCAGGCAGCGCAGCTGCAGAGCCACGGCCTGACCAGATGCTCTGTGCTGAGCAGTGGCGTGGCTGGCTCTAGCTAGGCAGCGTGGCTGTAGCACCACTAGGCACTAGTGCTCCAGGCAGCGCAGTAAGAGGGCAGGGAGCAGGGGGGGTTGGATAGAGGGCAGGGAAGTTCGGGGTGGTGGTCAGGGGGCGGGGGTGTGGATAGAGGTCAGGGTGGTCAGAGCACGGGCAACAGGGGGATGAATGGGAGAAGGGGGGCAGTCAGGAAGGAGGGGGGATTGGATGGGGCAGTGGGGGGCAGTCAGGGGCAGGGGTTCCGGGGGTGGTCAGGGGACAGGGAGAAGGGGTGGTTGGATGGGGCAGGGGTCCTGGAGGGGCAGTCAGTAATGAGAGGAGGGGTTGGATGGGGCAGTCAGGGGACAGGGAGGGGTGGATGGGGCAAGGGGCCCGGTGGGGGCCATCAGGGGACAGGGAACAGGGGAGGCTGGATGGGGCAGGAGTCCTGGGGTGGGGGCCGTCAGAGGGCAAGAAGCAGTGGGGGTCCAATAGGGGGCGGGGACCAGGCCACGCCTGGCTGTTTGGAGAGGCACAGCCTCCCATAACCGGCCCTCCATAAATTCTGGAAACCCGTTGTGGCCCTCAGGCCAAAAAGTTTGCCCGCCCCTGGTTTAGACTCAAAAAATCCTGCATCTTGGCAGGGGGTTAAACTAGATGACCCTTGCACTCCCTTCTAACACTATGATTCTAACATGTAGAATGAAATAGAGTAACTTATAAAATGCTAATTTTATAAGCTACTGGGCTGGGTAGGTTATATAGTAGTAATGTATAAACTGGCAGTATATTTAAAATAGACTTGCTGAGAGTCTTTTCTTTGATACAAGACTCAAAGAACATGAAATGAAATAGTTAATGTAACTGCATTATGATAAGTTTCAGTAATAGCAAGAATGAATGCAAAAAATATTTTCACACTAAATCCATGCAAAATTTACTTCGGTAGATTGCAAGCCCATCATATGTATTAGGCTTTAGCCCTGAAGAAGGCCACATTAGGGTAACCACTTTGGTTCATCACCTTAGGGAATTTACACTCTCAAAGCAGTTCTAACTGGGGTAATCTTATTATAATCATTTTAATGTGTCATAGTTAAAGAAACTAAGGTTTGTCTACACGAGTACTTTTGTTGGCAAAACTTTGGTCCGTCAGGGGTGTGAAAAAACACCTCCCGACCGACATAAGTTTCACTGACAAAAGTGCCTGTGTGCACAGCGCTGTCAGCAGGAGAACATCTCCCACTGACATAGCTACCGCTGCTTGTTGGGGGTGGTTTAATTATGTCAGTGGGAGATCTCTCTCCTTCCGGCATAGAGCGGCTACACAGGAGACCTTACAGTGGTGCAGCTGTAAGGTCCATAATGTAGACATAGCCTAAGTCAGTACTGGGTTTCCTTTCTTTTCTGAAGGTGCATGATCGTATTTGCCAAATGCCGTAGAGATAAGATTAAGCAGTTGTTTCCATTTGAACCCCCTGTTTTCAGTCACTGTTGACTCTATTACATTTGTTCTCGTTGGTTGAAAAGTGACCCATTTGCCTCAGCCCAAGTTTACCAAACAAATTAACATTTGGGCTAAGTCATTTGGCCATTTTTGAGTTTCAGATGTGTGATGGGGGATAGGGGGAGGATTTTCAGTGGAGCAAGTGTTAAGAGTGTCGTTACTGTTTTTAAAAAATAGCACCTTACTCCTCTGTGAGTAAGTTGAGTCATATCTGCTAACTTTGACATTATATCAATTGTTTTGTTCTACTCCTGTTGTCCCTGCAAAGCTAATACAGAACTGGGAGATTGAAATGGATTCTTTTCAGAGTAGCTCATCAACAGAATTATTATATTTCAAATGCAGAATCTTTACTTTGTCTACAGGTAAAGATAAACTGTACTTTAACTACACCTGTAATACACCTCAGTTGGGTCAAGGTTACTGGTGATGTGTGAGCCATAAAGAATGCAGTTTGCCATTTGGTTTTTGTAGCTAATGAGCAAGGAAACTACACAATCCTATTTAGTCACTATCCAGTGGCTGGTCTATAGAGCTTCATTTTAAAACTTCTTTTTGCATTCCATTCAAATCTCTAGGGTGAAATTCTGGCCCCACTGAAGTCAATGAAGGTTTTGTTACTGACTTCATTATAGCTAGGGCTTCACCTCTGAAGTATAAAACTTCAAACTTGTCAGATTTGTAGTCATGAAGGAAGAATACAATCCTAGTTGAGTATAAAAAACCTCACTCGTTTTAAAGTTGCAGGCATGAGACAACATAGACCAATCAATCAAAGTTACATTGGGTGTAAGTATTATGTATGTGGAGGTAATTTAACCCAAAATATGGACATCACATGGCAGTTCTTTTCTTGGAATAAAAGTTATCTACTGCACATCTAGTAACTGCATGCAGGGCTCCAGGACTAGAGCTACAAAGTTTCCCTAGGCTTGCTGGTGGTGGTTAGGTTCAAAGACTGCCTGGCAAAAAAACAAAAAAACTCCAAAGATACCAACCAACCAACCAACTCCGGCCTTGTCTACATAAGAAAATTGTACCAACGTAATTAAATTAGTTTCAAAACAGATGTAATTAAATCTGTACAATACTCTTGCGTAGATCAGCCCAGAGTCTGTGTTTAAATGTCTCTTTCAGGTAATTAAATGTGGCAGTTGCAGTTCATCTTTCTTAATCAGGCCTTAGATCAAGCATCAGCAACCCCTGGGAAAAGTTCAAAGGCTATAACTCGAGAGTGACTGGACTGCAAACGCCACAAAGCAGAAGCGAAACAAAAGCTCTAATACATTGTGCTTATTACTTATACAGTAAGTGCCCTACCTTTCTTTAATATGGCTCCCCACACTGTCCAAAATTAGTAAAATTGCCAGACGTGACCCTTTCAGTCTGGTAATCAGGGCACACTTACTAACATTATTAAAATACACTGCTCTTTCCCCGCAGGGGGGAGAGTGTAGTAAATGATTAATATTTGCCAAAAACTAGGAACAGTCTGAGTGTGTAAGAGGTGCTCTGAATACCCACATTCAATCCTTCCTCTATTATTCAATGTAATCTTTTCTCTTAATTTCATCCCATTTCATCTAGTAACACCCTCATGTACCACTCAAAATAACTGCACTGTCATTCATGTTTACACACTTCCTTAATAAACCATTGGCACATTGAAGACTGAATCCAATTGAAACCCCATTATTAGTCCTTCGATAACATTATTTAGCGAATGTGCCTTTGCCATGAACTCAACGAGTCCACTTAGTTCATAATGATAGACATTAGAAAATATCTGAGAGTCATTCCATCTTGAATGGAAAAACTAATATGAAACTATTCAATTAAACAGCTATACAGTGTAATCAACGCTAATGCTGAAACAAGCAAGGAAGACACTAACTTTATTGAGTGGATTATTGAATAGATGAGTACTGATGTCACTCAAGAAAACACTGTGCTGTAGAGGAATAGTCTAGTGGTCTTTAGTGTGACACAGGAGCCCTTGGTTCAATTGCCAGTCCCAGATTCTTGTTTTCAAGGCAGGCAGAATCTGGGAGGGTGGCAGAGACAGAAGGCACAGTTCCTGAAAGGAAGGTAGTACCTCTCACTGCTCAATGGCATCCCCTCTGTCTGACTAAGATTGATTCCTCTAGCAGGAAGTGCTATAAAATTCCCAGTTGCTGGAAAATAGTGTGTTACAAGTAAAAGCTTTATGGTCTTTCTGTACTTTAAAGAAACCACTAGCCTAGATATAACTCTGCAATAAACTACTACTAAAGCTACTTGACAGTATAATCCACCCCCTAAACGATGAGGGAGTGAAGTCTGAGGCCCGGCTTTATCAAGTGGTTATAGTGACATAGTAATTCTCAAAGCAAATATTCCATATGCACAGGACCTTCAGCAACAATGGCTGCAGGGCAGTAGAGTGCTGATTCCCTCCTGCTCATCAACATACAGAAAAGTGTATTAATCTTCTGGTGCCATTTCCACCAATAAAGCAAATGCTCCTTCGACTGCAAAACATTAAATGATCAAAAATGAAATGCGAATGAAAGCATGATCTACTCACATGTAGCACTGCTCCCTGAGCTCAGCAACTCCAGCACCCCTGACCTGGGCAGCAAATAGTCCCACCCATAACTGAAAAATGCTCAGGATCCTAGACCAGCACTTACACCACCAATACACCAATGAGACACTTTGGAAGAACAACGATGAACAGCAACAAGCTAAACCGTTTGAGATCCCCGCACAGAACTAGATTGCGTGAACAGACTACCTCCTCATCGTGAAATATGGAAAAGTAGGGACTAGTATACCGACAGGTTATGTATTGTTATAACTATGCCAGTTGGGGTGTGATTTTTATACTGAAACATTTATACTGGTACAACCCCTAGTGTGAATGCATTTATACCACTATAAAAGTGCCTTATACCAGTAAAACTCATTCTCCTCTTCGCATTTAGGAATAGCTATACTTGTGTAAAGCACCTTTACACGAGTATAACGGTGTATACTTGTAGGGGTTTACTGCTTAATTATACCTGTATAGTTAAAGTGGCGCAACTTTTGTGTTCAGATCATCCTAATACAGACTCCCACCAAACACTGAATAAATAACCATAAACTAGAGGTGGAATTTGGGAAGTACCAAGCACAGTTTAAACCTAGAGACTGTGCAGTAATGAGAAGAAGGATGGTCCCGTGGTTAGAATCCTAGCTGAGGACTTGGGAGGTCCACATTAAATTCTCTGTTCTGCCACAGACTTCCTGTGTGGCCTAGGGTAAATTGCTTAGTCTCTCTGTGGCTCAGTTCCCACCTGGGAAATGGAGAACAGCACTTCCCTATCTAACTGGGGTTTTGTGATGATAAATACATTAAAGATTGTGAGGTACTATGGTGATCGGAGGGAGCCATATAAGTACCTTAGATAGACAGCTTGAGAGAGAGACGTTTTCTACTCCAATTTCTGAAAGTAAGGAAGTGTGAGAAAGATATTTCCTCAAATTATCAGTAATCATAAAAGACTTCTCATCAAAAAGTGATAATGAATATTGTACCTGACCCTTGGAGAAAGGGAAGTAATAGCAGTAAGCCTGCACTATGTAGCAACCTGTCACTGGATCAGGAATGGGTAAACAAGGGGCCTGTGAAGGAAGAAGAAAACTACCGTAGATCCAGCATTGTTCTAGACTGAGATAGATAAACTACCTCTATACAGGTCGTTGATGACTAGGCAGCTGCAACTGTAAAGGTAAATCCTGATAACCCTACTGCCAGTGAAATCAAAGGAAGTTTTTTTCCCTTAGTACTTCAGGATTTGGATGATTAAAAACATGAGATTTGGCTCCTGTTAAAGTACTGGTAGTACTCAAACTCAAGTTTACTTTTGAATTTTAGGCAAGGCTAAACATCAGAAGAGGCAGTTCAAAAAGTAGCCTTATATTGTGTACTGTATAAGTTGTACTACTCTTTCTTCAATTTGTGGCTTGGCTACTGTACACTTTAATCCTTTTAGCAGGGAGTTATTTAATTTTGCTTTTGATTCACCCATTCCTTCAGGCTGAGGGGTTGATTGCCATACTCGTGGAAGTACATACATTCTTTTAAGATTTCCAAAGTATAAGTTAATCAAATAGCATTTTATACCTCTGTTGTATTAATAGCATACAACAAGCTTATGTAAATGGCATCCAACACATTCTGTGTGAACTATACTCCTAATATGTCCCAGATGCTTATCTTTCTAGGTATTTGTATATAAATGTTTAAATATATGTTCTCCTGCTCCATTCCCAAGTTCCCTTGCGTAGAAAGTGGACCTAACCTGAGCTTAGTTATGTGAGATCAGGGGCAGACCGGCACATGGCATGATGAGAGTCACCTTATGTCTGTTTTCTGATATACTACATTTTCTGTGTATTTTTGAAATGGGCTAGCCATGAAGTCTGAGGAACTTGTTGCTCCTGACAGGAGTGTGGTCCCCCCTAGTTATGTAGTGAACATATGCAAAACAAGTGTTCCATTTAGGCCACGCTGATAGTATTTGATGCTCTAGAGTTTAAAGGGTCTCATCTAATCGTTCCACTTCCTGTCTGTCAGAAACAAGACTGATATGTGAATCAACTTTCTTGTAACCCTCTCCTAGTCCAAACAAAACTCTTCCATATAGCTCATAAACATGAACTATCGTGTAGCTCTAGCACAGAGCAACTAACAATCATTTTTTGAGCTGGTCTTTTTGCCTCTTCTTTAATTGCTGCAGAAATAAACAGGAATGTTCTCCAAAATTTTGTGATCAGGTCTAGAAATGAGTCTTTATTTTCCAGAAACACTTTACGGGATCAAGAATGCTAAACAATTCCTCTGGAAGCAGGTTATTCAATGGATCGTTATGGAGTTACTTGTTGTAGAGGTATGACAGATGCATAAGTTTGCAGTTAACAATTCATTTGAATAACACTTGGCTATCTTTACACGGACTGCTTAGGAATCTATAGGTGTATGAATAATCACTTGGGATAGGTTAAGGGTGAATCTCTCTGTACAAAAAAGAAACTTCATGAAGTTTATAACTTTATAACTGTCAAATTATAGATAATCTACTATCAGAAGTAAAACTGCTATTATGTACATAATTTGGGTGGTTGTGAGGAAAACACATCATACACGAACCTCTTAATTTGAATTTAATAGAAGCTTCTGAAAGGGGGAGAAAACATGAGGGTAATGAGAGAAATCAGTTATTGGAAAAGCTCATTCCAGACAGTGAATAACAGTGCTATTGGAAAGAAGAGGCATTCAAAATATGCACTGGAGACATGCAGGAAATAGGGGGCAAAGGGGAGGGGAAGAGGGACATAGGCAAGGTGGCTGCAAAACTATAGTTTTTTGTTGTTGTTTTTTGGAAGAGAACCAAACCAAGGAAGGAGGCAGGAAATCAGGAAAAAATGAACATGAAGGGGAAAGAGACAGATGGTGAAGAGGAAATAAAGAGAGGACAGCAGAAATACATTTCTAGCATTGTTTTGCTTGTACATGGAACACTGAAAAACAATGCTCCCTCCTCCTCAGACAACTAAGGAAAATCATCGAAGAGAGACAGATACTAGGTGAAAGAAAAGCGAGCCATATAATTAAAAGAAATTATCCTGGAGAGGGCAGAATGTTGTGGAAATAGAGGATAATAAAGGAATATCAATAAATACTCTAGGAAAAATTAAGAAAAACAGACAAAATAAATAACAGTCCCCTAAAAAATGGGACCAGTGGCTAGAAGTTGTAGGTAGAAAAATTCAGACTGGAAATAAGGTGTACATTTTTAACAGTGAGGGTAATTAACCACTGGAAAAACTTACCGAGGATCCTGGTGGATTCTCCATCACTGACAGTTTTTAAATCAAGATTGGATGTTTTTCTGAAAGATACACTCCAGGACATATACTGGGGAAGTTCTGTGGCCTGTGTTGTACCGGAGGTGAGATGATCGTAATGGTCCTTTCTGGCTGTGGAATCTGTGAATCTCTACATCTACGGGATAATGGAAGTATGAGTACTGAATACCGTTAAAGCTAGACAGTGTCTCCTAAGTGTTGTATATGATATTGATTCCGTTTGGATTTGGTCTGAGCACAGTGTCACATAGATTCAAAAGTAGCTAAAGAACTGTAAAGTAAGGGTGGTGACTGAGGGCAACGTACAGAGTTGGGGAGGGAGTTGCCCTAGGTCTAGTCTTAATATTTTCATTTTTGATCAGGAAATGGGATCAAACACTATGTTAATGAAACTTATATACCATAGTGAATTAGGAGGTTTTTGCAGCATCAGTGAGGTCAGAGAAATAATACAAAAGGAGACAGAGATTAGAAATGTACAATAAATAAACAAATCCAATCAAATTCAGCAAAAAAATGCTAGCTAACAAATCAAGGGAAAATAATCCAAAACTAGCGCTAGTCAGAATATTCAATGTGAATAATATTTGTTATGATTTGGGCCTGCTTTTATATTTTGAATATTTGTATTTGCTGAATATCTTATCCTTAGGTGAGCAAATTTCAGCCTATTGGTTATTTTCAAACTGCTCACCACAATTATTTGCTATTTGTGTTATGATTGATTGCCTAAGTCACATAATATTGTGAATGGTCCCTGGTAGGATGACTAAAACTTTTTAAATAAAAAAAAGTCAGATAAGAAATAACACACTTCTATTTTAAATGTTGGGGTGAATAATCATTCATGATACAGTTTATGATTCACAAACATTTTCATTAGCACCCAATAGCTGGCTGAATGTTCACAAGCAATTAATATGACTCTACAAATAACAGTGAACTGAACTCACCTCTTTTATTCTAAAAAATATTTGTGAATTGCTTCTCATATTATTTGACTACTTCTCTCCAAAGCACATTATTCAATAGGAGTGGGAAACTCACAAAGCAGTAATAGAGGAAAACCCACAGGTGACAGTGGACAGTAAATTACTATAGACATGGCTTATTAATCACATTACATCAAAAAAGGTAAATCTGACTGGGTTTTTTTGGGCGGGGGGAGGTAGAAGGGGCTCTATGTGTAGACATATAGAGTCACTGATACGTAAAGTGAAAGCATGGACTAAAGCAGAAAGATGGAGACCACATCTGAGAACACTGGATTCAGTTTTGGACACTTCTGTACTAGCTAGAGAGGTACAAATTTGATGGAGTCCAGAAAGAAACAAGACTGTTATGAGCATGCCTAACGGAGAACATAATACCATTCAAATACATTTAGATAGTTAACAAGCATGGAGATAATGGGCTTGATTCATCATCATGCTACAGTAGAACCTCAGAGTTATGAACACTTCGGGAATAGAGGTTGTTCGTAACTCTGAAATGTTCGTAACTCTGAACAAAACATTATGGTGGTTCTTTCAAAAGTTTACAGCTGACATTGACTTCATACGTCTTTGAAACTTTACTATGCAGAATCAGAATGCTGCTTTCCCTTTATTTGTTTTAGTAGTTTGCATTTAACACAGTACTGTAGTCTATTTGCTTCTGTTTGCGTTTGCTGCTGCCTGATTGTTACTTCCAGACCAGTTTTAAATGAGGTATGTGGTTGACTGGTCCGTTCATAACTCTGGTGTTCATAACTGAGGTTCTGCTGTACTATAGTTTTACACCCACTGTAGTAATTTTCATTTACTGTACTGTTCTGCTCTGCTCCCACCATATGGTCTGTTTCCCCTGTCTAACACCCCTGCAGTACAGGATTCCAGGCTGCCACCTTGACGCCCAATGTGCAAATCTCAAAGGTAGGTGGGTAATTTACTATGAAGCAGACTAGAAAAGTCTCCTCTACTTGAGCCTTGACATTTCACTAAAACCTTCTTCAGAGATGAAATGCTTGAAAGGTCTTAATTTCAAGGAAATTCTGTGAGTTTTTGTAAGCTCTTTGTAAAGGTTTTTTAAGTATTTAAGTATATGAAATAATATATATTTATTATGGTATTTATGTAGCAGCAGGAGACAATTAACCTGTGACAATGTTGTATTGATGCGCTCCCTGGAATCTGGGCAAAGCAACCTTTCAGTATATTTGTATGAAAAAATAAAAAGCTCTTCAGGAGATTCCTCTCCCAGATAGTCACTGTCAGTTTCTCCATAGCTCACATTAATATGGTTAGCTATTTTCATACTTACACTTACCTTTCTGTTCACGCCCACATGCCTTTCGGGACCAGTGACCTTATGACATCTTCTTAGGGTTCTTTGGCAGTTCATCCATCCGTTTGTCAATTAAAGGGAAGTAGTTGCCTTAGAGGGCATTTTCCTAGCTTCCATTCTGCCTCCACGTGCTCCAGACTTTACAAATGGCTCCATTGAGAATTTCAGATGAGGAAGAGGCAAGATGTACATAACTCATCTGTGGCGGCTACATACGCCTCTCTACAGTGGAGCCTTTTTTGCAGCACCTGTGATGTGGATCCATCTGTGTACAAGACACCCAATAGGACACCACACTGATTTGCAGCACCCTCTTCAGACAGGTGGCTTACCGGGGGATGCTATTGCACAGAGGAAAATTAGGGTGGGTTCCTGACCTCCAGCCCTGTGCTCATTCTTGTAGACCATGCAGCCTCCATGAACAAGTGTTTAAACTTCATTGAAGTAATACAAGTTTGCTTTACTGCAAACAGAAAAACATTAACACCTTACTGCATGGTGATTCCATGGATGACAGGTCCCCTACCTCCTGAAGCCTCACAGCCATTGAAAAGGAGCTATAACTAAAGATCAGTGCTTCTTAACACTTAAAGAAAAGGAGGACTTGTGGCACCTTTAGAGACTAACCAATTTATTTGAGCATAAGCTTTCGCGAGCTACAGCTCACTTCATTGGATGTAGCTCACGAAAGCTTATGCTCAAATAAATTGGTTAGTCTCTAAGGTGCCACAAGTCCTCCTTTTCTTTTTGCGAACACAGACTAACATGGCTGCTACTCTGAAACCTGTCTTAACACTTAGTAAAGGTAAGAATGGAGACTTGAAAGAGTGATGATTAAAGCTGAGTATTTGGAAAACATGCAACCAAAACCTATGTAATTCTCTCTCCTACTTAATTACATCCAGGATTGCAGTGTCAAAAGATAGAGATGCCAAAGTCATGGTTGAGATGGCACTTCCACTCTAAACTCCTGTGTTCAGTTGCTTATTACCATTGGAGGTGAAATTTCTTCTGCTTTGACCTTGACTTAGAAGTGAAAATGTTTGGATTTTTGTAACCATTTCATTCTGTTCCATTTTAAATAATGTTGGCCAGGTATAAGGTGGGTGGTGTGTTTCATCTGAGAACTCTCACATGCTATTGTTTGGTGTTTTAGAACAAAATTGTTGGCTTGTACATTCTGCAGTATTGTGCTTTTGCCAGTTTTGAAACAAAAAGTTGGTTGTGGAACTGCAGAAATATTGATGCTTGAAAAAAGTGTACTTAGTGAACAGTAAATTCTGTAAAAAGAAAAGGAGTACTTGTGGCACCTTAGAGACTAACCAATTTATTTGAGCATGAGCTTTCGTGAGCTCATGCTCAAATAAATTGGTTAGTCTCTAAGGTGCCACAAGTACTCCTTTTCTTTTTGTGAATACAGACTAACACGGCTGTTACTCTGAAACCAGTAAATTCTGTCCTTCACTTCAGAAAGAAACAGCAGGCTATAATGCTCAGTGTTTGAAGCTGTGGATAGATGAGAAGACAAAATTACATGTAAATCATTTTGAAACCATAAGGGAATGTCTGACTTTATTAAAAGGGATCTTTGGAAACATCACTCAATAGTTATATACTCCAATTACTTTGGCTCTTTTATTCAAGGTGAACACTGCTCAAGCACCTTTGTTCTGCACCTGTGCAGCATTTTATAAAAATGTAAAGTTAGTGGGAAAGCAAACTCAAATAATGGTGCAGATGTATGAGTGCATCCTGAGCAGGATAAATTATGGGAGTCATGGTAAAATGTAACTGACAGGGCAGCACCTGGATATTTCAAAACCCATAGCCATCGTGGTCTGAATTGGCCTCATCTCAATAGTACTTTTAAAGCTAAGCAGTTCTGAGGTTGGTGAAAGTTTGGATGGGAGAATACCAGCTGTCCTATCTTTATTACTTCTGTGATGGTAATGCCTGTTCATTTATTACATTATAGATTTGGAGTCTTTGGCAGAAACTTTTCATTATAGCCCTCAAGTTGGGCCACTGCTAACAGAAAAACCAGGTTCTTCTGTAACAGAATAGGTAGCCCTGCTACTATCACTAGATGCAAGGGCCTGTTTTCCAGAGTCACCACTGAAACTGATTCCTTGCATAAATTGTTAGGAAAAGTGGTTCCCAAAGTGGGGTCCCTGGGTCCCTTGGGGTCTGCTGTGGGTTATGAGCCAGGGTGGAATGTGCCGGAACAGCGTTCCAGCACTTTTCCTGAATGGAGGATGCCGTTTTGTTGTCAAAAGGGCATCCTCCACACAGTGTGGCCTTGCACATGCTATGCGTGAGAGATCACGCTGGTGTGGGGGTGTTCTGGTAGTGCCAGAAATGAAAGGGGTCCAGGACATTTTGTCAGATGCCAAAGGGGTCCTTGGTGGAAAAAAGTTTGGGAACCACTGGTTAGGAATATGCCATGCTGGAGCAGACCAGTGGTCCAACTAATTCTATAGCCTGTCTCTGGGCCCAATTTTTAACAAGGTCCTTAAACATATGCCTAATTTTAACCCCCCTGAATCGTTCCATCAAAGTCAATAAAATGACTTGTGCTTAAACTTAGGCATGTGCTTAAGGACCTTACTGAATTTGGGCTTCTGACAGTAACCACCACGAGATGTTTCAGAAGAAGTAAAAGAAAATTATGGAATAACTTACTTGTAGAGGAAATTTCTTCCTAACACCTGACATTAGTGATTGACTTATGCCCTGAAGTACGAGGATTTATGTCCTTTCCAATTTTTAAAAATGTCTGTTTTATGTAACTGTAGATATTCTGATTATCCATATATGTGTGAAATCTATTTTGAATCCTGCTCAGTTCTTGATCTCTGCTGTTTATTCCCAATTTCCTTTTTACATTCTGCACTGCCCACATCCAGTTTTACAAACTTTGTATTTTTCCTCAGAATCTATTTATGCATTAGCACTTTTTATTTACTGCTAATTGTTGAACTACTGGACACAAATGGTATGAACTGCAGATTATGATAAATAAAAACATTGAGCTCAATAGCTATAACCCACCTGTTGCAGCAATGCTTTAGTGAAGACTGTGATGTGGGTTCTATTCTACTTATTTCCCTCCACTCCCTTTACCGCCTTTCCTTTAAAAAACAAACATGTCTTTCATTGTGACTTTTTTCCCCAAGTGAAAATATCAGACCTGTTATGTCTATGAAGCGCAAGAGAGTTACTGTCAGTTTCCAACTAGGAAAGTTCTTGCTCCATGTAGGCCATTCAGTTCCCACCACGTACATGAGCCAACAATTAGTCACACTTAATGCTGGGTACATTGCCTGGTGTTTTAGAAACTTCCTTCACCATTGTCTGAAAGGAAGCATTTAGAGGAGGTCCTACAACACCAGTTGCTTGGTCAGACTTGGTAGCCCTAATACACTGGAAAATACTTTGCCAAATTACCAACAACCCCCCCCCCCCGCAATTCTATACACTTACGTGCCTGAGTTACATACACAACCCTAACACCGTCAGCACCTGACATATAAAACTGAAATACCCGGTTGTACGACAGCATTAGAAAAGCCCATCCTCTGTTATTGTAACAGTGTCTGCTAGGCTGCGTGGCATCTTTCTTACAATTGTGCTGTCGCTTTTCTCTAGTAAAGTAGGAGGAAAGGTTTTGGCCATGAGCAATGGGTATCATAGGCTAGGGAAGGCTGTGCCTCCCAAACAGCCTGGTGTGGCCCCGCCCACGCGTATAGCCTTGTTAGTACTAGGCACCCACCGCCAGTACCAACCGTGCAAAGACTGAGGCCACGTCTATACGTACAGAGCTGCCGCGGCACAGCCGTACCGACACAGCTCTGCTGCTGCAGCTCGTCTGGAGAAGACACTCTGTGCTGCCGGGAGAGAGCTCTCCTGTTGGCATACTAAAACCACCTCTGCCAGCAGCAGAAGCTGTGTCAGCAGGAGACGCTCTCCCGCTGACATAGCGCTGTGCACCCGAGTGCTTATGTCGATGTTGGGGTAACTTACGTCACGCAGGGGAGTGGTTTTTTCATACCCCTGAGCGCCATAAGTTATGCTGACATAGGCTGTACATAGCCTGAGATGGTGGCTGCTCTGTTGAAGGGCTTTTTGTGGCCCCCCACTCGCTCGCTCATGCAGGACTAGCCATACTCTAGCCCTAAGTGCAAGTTAATACATTTCAGAGGGCTACGTGCTTTTAAACTTTCTGAGTTTGAAAAGGTTGAGGAGGCTGAGACGGTTTTGTAAAGCTCTTAGTGCTGTTGACGCCACTCATGTCTCTGGGAGAAGGGAGAGCGTTGATTGCAAGATTTAAGCAGACCAGTTGTTCAATAATAACTGCAACCTCCACTGATTGTTAGAACTAAATTACTCTGGTATGGTAACTGCTGAGCCTGAACAGCAACTGACCAGAGCAAGGGAAAAATTCCATGATGTGATGTCTTACAGAAGGGAACACAGAAGTCCTTACGCAGCCCCTTTGTCTAACCCCTAGATAACAAGCACGGCTGCCACACCAGGATGCACATGCTGCTTATTTTCAAGTAGTGGTGGGGCTGCTGCAGTGGAGTGTGCTTGGAATGTCTCTGGGGACTGGTGCTGGGGAAGTGTCTCTCTGCAACTTCCTCTTTCTCACCCTCACCTCTGTGCAAGCTCAGCTGTTGGCATTAAGTACTCTGAAAACAGAAGGGCAGATACCTAGTACCATGTATAGCCTTCCCTCTTACGGTACATCTACACTGTTTTAAAACCCCTGTGCTGTGTAGACATACCCTGAGACTCGTGGTTCCCAGCCAATGGGAGCTGCAGGGGAGGTGCTTGGGGTGGGGCAGCATGCAGAGCCCCCTGGCTGCACTTACGCTGCTTCCAGGAGTTGCGTGGAGCAGGGCAAGCCCCAGACCTCACTCCCTGATGGGAGCTCAAGGGCCAGATTAAAACATCTGAAGGGCCGGATGTGGCCCCCGGGCTGTAGTTTGCCCATCCCTGGTCTACACAGCTGGTTTAGCGCCATAGCATGAGTCCTGCAAGTTCGAGTCTGTAGACCCAGACTCTGCGACTCACTGTTGAGGGTTTTAAAATGTAGTGTAGACGTATCCTTAGTGTTTACCTTGACACTTGTGAAACTAACACATGTGAAAGCTACAACCTGCCTTGTCTGTACTAGGATTTTATCGCATATTAGTTACCATCTATTAGCTAATAAGTGGTTAAAACTAAACTAAACCCCTTTTCCTAGTGTGGATGGACCCTCAAAGGGAAATGTTGAAAAGAGGCTGTGGCTGTAAGGCAAGATAAGACGAGTGACAAAGTGTGCATGGTCTGGGCTAAATTCCGTTCTCCTCAACTCTTGCTGTTGGCTGAAGTCGATGGGAGTGGCCCACATGTACCTGAAAGCAAACTGTAGTTGTAGATTTAGATGGCAAACATCTGACTTGCTGGTAAAGTGAAAAAGCTTAGCTCAAGTACAAGCTACTTTGTCACAGATGATGGGTATTTGACTTTGACCCTATTACACTTTTCAGGCTCACTCAGTTCTTCTGAACATTAAGCTTTGTGGTTTCTGGATGAATTGCTCCATTTTTTTTTTCTAAAGGAAAATCTGTTTATACTAATACCGCGATGCAAAACAAATAAAGCTGGTGTATTAAAAATAGCAACAGTAGGAAGCTTCCTGTCCAAATAAAGATAGTATACTGCAAAACAGCTTTATTGAGAAAGTGTCTTGTAATGTTCATTCCATTCTTTTAAAAATGCTTCTTTTTAAATGAATTGTGCAAAGATTACGCATAATAGTTTGCCTCAGGGCTCTGCTGGATGTTTTTCTGAATCACTGATGTTAATATGGGGACTGTGGGTGTTTAAGAAAAAGGATCTAAATTCTGAGGAGTCCTCTCATTCAGTTGCTGGAACTTAGTTTACCACTTTCTACTAATTCGTTTTTCTGAATGCTTAGCTTCTAGGGAATACAACTCATGCAAAAATGCTCCCAATAAATCATCAGCTACATGATATTCCAAGAGGTCATTATATCTCAGGCAGTGAGAAATAACTCTTACTGTGCAGTATTATTCAAGCAATTAGAAATCATACTGTGTATAAAATATCAGATCTCTAGGCAGCAATGTTTGGTCCTTCGTTGTGCCTACCTAAGTGTGGAACAACAGCCAAAAAAGTACTATCGTCATAATATCATCATATTCTACCCATTATACTAACTAATTCAGATAAACAACAATATACAGCGAACGTAACCTAATTTCTCCTTGGTTAAATTCTCCCAGACTTTCTATCCTTGTATTAGCTCTCTGGCCTTGCATAAACCCTCCATTTGTCACAAAGAAATAGGTGCAGCTCTTTGGAGTCTGTCAGTGCAATTTCTTACTTTGGCAAGAGAAGATCTCAAGGGAGAAAAGTACAATATTCCTTCTCCTTAGGAATGAGTACCTTGCTTCCACAATTCTCCTGACCACCGCTACCCTAGCATGCTAGGGGCTTGACCCCAAACCTTTCTGTCAGTGCATTAGATTGCCATAAGAATAGGTGTAGCATTTGCAGACATTTGCCTCTGAAAAGCCACAATGGGCTGTTTTCACTAGAAAATTAGGTTGTATTAGAACATAACCGTCAAGAGTCCTATTAACCACAACTTTGTATTCAGTGTAGACAGGGACTAGTTATGTTTAACACTGTGTCACCTCATCTTGGGTAAACCCCATTGGATCCAAGCCTAGCATGTATTTACGTTCAAGTGAAGTTAAACCCAGTGACAGTATCTGATGCAATCTCCTAAGCATTGTGCATACACTAATGAACTGGCCTTACAACACCCTTGTGAGGTAAGTATTGTTGCCCTCAGTGTCAGACAAGAACACCCCCCTGCCTCAGACCCTTGTGCTTTCACCAGGCAATGCTTTCTGTAAAGAAGCAGGAAATATTTGTATTATGCAGAAAGGTCCATAGTTGAATATTAATTTCCCCTGTATGTGTGTGAGGGGTGTTGTAGGAGCAGCAGTGATCTGTATGCTCTGTATGACTATGCTATAACCTGTATGCTCAAAAGGTCTCTTATACTTTCCCCCACCCCTTTTGTCTCCTCTCCCTCTTTGAATACCTGTGAAGTGGCTGTCAAGGTTCCTCCCCCACTCTGAACTCTAGGGTACAGATGTGGGGACCTGCATGAAAAAACCTCCTAAGCTTATCTTTACCAGCTTAGGTCAAAACTTCCCCAAGGTACAAAATATTCCCCCCGTTGTCCTTGGACTGGCCGCTACCACCACCAAACTAATACTGGTTACTGGGGAAGAGCTGTTTGGACGCGTCTTTCCCCCCAAAATACTTCCCAAAACCCTGCACCCCACTTCCTGGACAAGGTTTGGTAAAAAGCCTCACCAATTTGCCTAGGTGACTACAGACCCAGACCCTTGGATCTTAAGAACAATGAACAATCCTCCCAACACTTGCACCCCCCCTTTCCTGGGAAACGTTGGATAAAAAGCCTCACCAATTTGCATAGGTGACCACAGACCCAAACCCTTGGATCTGAGAACAATGAAAAAGCATTCAGTTTTTTACAAGAAGACTTTTAATAAAAAATAGAAGTAAATTGAAATAAAGAAATCCCCCCTGTAAAATCAGGATGGTAGATATCTTACAGGGTAATTAGATTCAAAAACATAGAGAACCCCTCTAGGCAAAACCTTAAGTTACAAAAAAGATACACAGACAGAAATAGTTATTCTATTCAGCACAATTCTTTTCTCAGCCATTTAAAGAAATCATAATCTAACACATACCTAGCTAGATTACTTACTAAAAGTTCTAAGACTCCATTCCTGTTCTGTCCCCGGCCAAGACGACTACAGACAGACACAGACCCTTTGTTTCTCTCCCTCCTCCCAGCTTTTGAAAGTATCTTGTCTCCTCATTGGTCATTTTGGTCAGGTGCCAGCGAGGTTACCTTTAGCTTCTTAACCCTTTTCAGGTGAGAGGAGCTTTCCCCTGGCCAGGAGGGATTTCAAAGGGGTTTACCCTTCCCTTTATATTTATGACACGCCCCCCAAATCTCAGCTAGGGTGAAACACTGGCTGGGATTTCTTCCTGGAGCTCTAGGAAAAACAGAGTTAATAAGACACATGCATCTCTAAATATACTACCAAGTACATAAAGACTAACAATATTTTCCACATCTCAAGGACGATTTTAACCAGTTGATTCTGGGAAACTTTCACGGGAGAGTGCATCAGCCACTTTGTTAGAAGCTCCTGAGATGTGTTGGATGTCGAAATCAAAATCTTGGAGAGCTAAACTCCACCGAAGAAGTTTTTTGTTAGTTTCCTTGACGGTGTGAAGCCACTTCAGTGCAGCATGGTCGGTTTGCAGGTGGAAACGCCGTCCCCAAACATATGGGCGTAGCTTTTCCAGAGCGTACACAATGGCGTAACATTCTTTTTCAGTGACTGACCAGTTGCTTTCCCTCTCAGACAGTTTTTTGCTGAGAAACACTACAGGGTGGAATTCTTGATCAGGTCCTTTCTGCATTAAAACTGCTCCCACACCACGCTCGGACGCATCTGTGGTTACTAGGAACGGTTTTTCAAAGTCTGGGGCCCTTAGTACAGGGTCAGACATGAGTGTCACTTTAAGCTTGTTAAAGGCCTTCTGACACTTTCCGGTCCACTGAACAGCATTTGGCTGTTTCTTTTTGGTTAGGTCTGTCAGTGGGGCAGCGATTTGGCTGTAGTGCGGTACAAATCGTCTGTAATAACCGGCCAAGCCTAAGAAGGATTGAACCTGTTTCTTTGACTTTGGGACAGGCCACTTTTGGATAGCATCCACTTTGGCCTGTAGGGGGCTGATAGTTCCTTGACCCACCTGGTGTCCAAGGTAAGTCACTCTGTTTAGGCCTATTTGACACTTCTTAGCCATAACAGTTAGTCCTGCCTCCCTTATGCGCTCAAGGACTTTTTGTAGATGTTCCAGGTGGTCTGCCCAGGAATCCGAAAATATGGCCACATCGTCAAGGTAGGCGACTGCATATTCTCCTAATCCCGCTAGGAGACCATCTACAAGTCTTTGGAAAGTGGCGGGTGCATTTCGCAGCCCGAAAGGGAGTACATTAAATTCATACAGCCCGAGATGTGTGATGAAGGCTGACCTTTCCTTGGCAGATTCATCTAGCGGTACCTGCCAGTACCCCTTGGTTAAGTCCAAGGTAGAGATGAACTGGGCCCGTCCCAGTTTCTCTAATAGTTCATCTGTGCGTGGCATTGGATAGTTGTCTGGGCGAGTTACAGCATTTAGCTTACGGTAGTCCACGCAAAAACGTATTTCCCCATCTGGTTTGGGAACTAGAACCACTGGAGATGCCCATGCACTTTCAGAGGGGCGGATTACACCCATCTGTAACATATCCCGGATCTCCCGTTCTATAGCAGTTTTAGCTTGAGGAGACACCCGGTAAGGTTGGACCCTAATTGGGTGAGCATTACCTGTGTCAATGGAGTGGTATGCCCGTTCAGTCAGTCCTGGGGTGGCTGAGAACGTTGGCGCGTAGCTAGTGCACAGCTCCTGGATCTGCTGTCGCTGCATACGCCCAAGGGTCATGGAGAGGTTCACCTCTTCCACACCACCAGCACATTTCCCTTCGTAGTAGACACCTTTAGGCCACTCAGCGTCGTCTCCTCCCTGGGCTGTAAACTGACAAACCTTTAATTCTCTGGAATAAAAGGGCTTTAGAGAATTAATATGGTACACCTTAGGCTTTCGGTTGGAGGTGGGGAATGCTATGAGATAATTAACAGCTCCCAGGCGCTCCTGGACCATGAATGGCCCTTCCCACGATGCTTCCATTTTATGGGCCTGGAGCGCCTTTAAGACCATGACCTGGTCTCCTACTTTGAAGGAACGCTCTCTGGCATGTTTATCATACTAGGCTTTTTGCTCTTTTTGAGCATCCTGTAAGTTTTCTCTAGCAAGGGCTAAAGAGGTTCGGAGGGTGTTTTGTAGGTTGGTTACAAAGTCCAGAATATTCGTTCCTGGAGAAGGTGTAAATCCCTCCCATTGCTGCTTCACCAACTGCAATGGCCCCTTAACCTCACGGCCATATACAAGTTCAAATGGGGAAAACCCTAAACTGGGATGTGGTACAGCTCTGTAGGCAAAGAGCAACTGCTGCAATACTAGGTCCCAATCATTGGAGTGCTCATTTACGAATTTACGTATCATGGCCCCCAAAGTTCCATTAAACTTCTCCACCATGCCATTTGTTTGATGGTGGTAAGGAGTGGCAACCAAGTGATTTACCCCATGAGCTTCCCAAAGGTTTTTCATAGTTCCTGCCAGGAAATTAGTCCCTGCATCTGTGAGGATGTCGGAGGGCCAACCTACCCTGGCAAAAATGTCTTCTAGTGCCTGGCATACACTTTTAGCCCTGGTGTTGCTTAGAGCTACTGCTTCCGGCCATCGGGTGGCAAAATCCATGAAAGTCAGTATGTACTGCTTTCCTCTGGCTGTCTTTTTCGGAAAAGGACCCAGAATATCCACAGCTACTCGCTGAAATGGAACTTCAATGATGGGGAGTGGCTGGAGAGGGGCTTTGACCTGGTCTTGGGGTTTTCCCACTCTTTGGCACACCTCACAAGACTGGACATAGGTAGAAACATCCTTGCCCATTCCCTCCCAGTGGAATGACCCCCCCAAACGGTCTTTGGTCCTGTTCACCCCAGCATGGCCACTAGGGTGATCGTGGGCTAAGCTCAAGAGCTTGGCCCGGTATTTAGTTGGAACTACCAACTGTCTCTGAGGATGCCAGTCTTCCTGGTGTCCATCAGAAAGAGTTTCCTTGTATAAAAGTCCTCTTTCTACAACAAACCTGGATTGATTAGAAGAGCTGAGAGGCGGTGGGTTGCTCCGTGCCGCCGTCCAAGCTCTCTGGAGGCTTTCATCTGCTTCCTGTTTGGTCTGGAACTGTTCCCTTGATGCTGGAGACAACAGTTCCTCATTGGATTGTGGACCTAGGCTTGGTCCCTCTGGAAGCAATATAGAGGATGGAGCTGTTTCTGTTGACTGTGAACCGCTCTCCGCTGGTGCACTATGTTGGGATTCAGGCTCTGGCTGAGCCTCTTGGGTAGGGTTATCGGCTGCTGCCAGTTCAGGTTCAGTGGGGCCCTCTGGTGTTGAGGTTGCAAGTACTGGATTCAGTGCTGGCACGGGGTCTGATGTTGGTTGTTTGGCTGGTTCCGGTTCTGGGACTGGTTCCGTCTGGGTCTCTGGGACTGGATCCACTACTGCTGTTGCAGACATTGGCCTGGGGTCCGGGTCCATCACCTCTGACTGGGTCCTGATAGAAGTTTCTGGAACAGAGCGAGGCCTCACGGCTTGTTTAGCCTGGCTGCGGGTGACCATTCCCACCCTCTTGGCCTGCTTCACATGATTGGCCAAGTCTTCCCCCAACAGCATGGGGATGGGATAATCATCATAGACTGCAAAAGTCCACATTCCTGACCAGCCCTTGTACTGGACAGGCAACTTGGCTGTAGGCAAATTGAAAGAGTTGGACTTGAAGGGTTGAATCGTCACTTGGATCTCTGGGTTGATTAAATTGGGGTCCACTAAGGAAGCATGGATAGCTGACACTTGTGCTCCGGTGTCCCTCCACACGGTGACCTTCTTCCCGCCCACACTCACAGTTTCCCTCCGCTCCAAGGGTATCTGGGAGGTATCTGGGCCTGTGGACCTCTGGTGTGATTCCGGTGCAATGAACTGTAATCTGTTGGGGTTCTTGGGGCAGTTGGCCTTTACATGCCCCAGCTCGTTACATTTAAAACATCGTCCAGCTGACGGGTCACTGGGGCGAGGAGGGTTGCTGGAGAACGGGGTGGTGGGACGATAAGGGGTCTGGAGGGTTCTTTGGGAGGTAGGTGGGGCTTTGGGTGGCCCCCGGTAATAGGGTGTGGTCTGGGGTGGTCCCTTCTGGTCTCCGCTCCAACTGCGACCAGTTTTCTTCTTCTCTGCCACCTCCACCCATCTGGCTCCAATCTCTCCTGCCTCGATTACAGTTTTGGGTTTCCCATCTAGGATGTATCTTTCTATTTCCTCAGGAACACCCTCTAAGAATTGTTCCATTTGCATTAGGAAGGGCAAATTTACTGGAGATTCAACACTTGCTCCTGATATCCAGGCATCCCAATGTTTCACAATGTGGTTGGCATGTCGGGTAAATGACATGTCTGGTTTCCACCTTAGGGCTCTGAACCTCTGACGAGACTGCTCGGGTGTTATCCCCATTCTGACTCTCGCCTTGGATTTAAACAGTTCATACTTGTTCATGTGTTCTTTAGGCATTTCAGCTGCCACCTCAGCTAAGGGTCCACTGAGCTGCGGCCTCAGCTCTACCATGTATTGGTCAGTAGAGATGTTGTACCCCAGGCAGGCCCTTTCGAAGTTTTCTAAGAAGGCCTCAGTATCATCACCTGCCTTGTAGGTGGGGAAGTTTCTGGGATGGGAAGTGGTACCTGGAGAAGGATTGCTAGGGTTTGTTGGTATATTCTGCCGGGCCTTTATCCTCTCCACCTCCTCCACATGCTTCCTCTCTTTTTCCTTCTCCTCCTCCACATGCTTCCTCTCTTTTTCCTTCTCCTCCTCCACATGCTTCCTCTCTTTTTCCTTCTCCTCCTCCACATGCTTCCTTGCCTCCATTTCCCTCTTGTGGGCAGCCTCCTGTACCTCCTTCTCCAGCCGCATGAGTTCTATCTGTCTTTCATGTTCCCTTTGTTTTTCCTCAGCCTGAAATTTGGCTAATTCCAGCTGTAGTCGAGCTGAGGATTTGGTCATTCTAACCTCTCTGTTTTTAACTAACTTTACACCCGAGGTTTAGAAATAAACAAACAAAACGTGGCTGTAAAATTTTGCTGTGCTGGAATAGAATACCTATTCTCTGATAGTGACTGTCAGCCTACAGAAAAAGACAATTCCCTTGTCTCTGCTCTGGGCCCAAATTAAAGCAAAAAAACCTCCAACTACTTGGAAACCTGCTTACCCAGCCCAAAGAAAAAGCAAATGGGTAGAACACACACCCCCTATTTACTTTTAGGAAGAAAAGAAAAAAAAACCTCTGGGTTGGAAGACTGTGAATTTCCCTGCAGGAGTTAAGTACCCTGCCTCCAGGCAAAGAAAACCTGCAATTCACAAGATAATCCCCTTTTGTCTCTGCTTGGCCACAAAGCAGAGAAAAAACAATCTGCTTTCAGTTTCAACTGCTTTCTGGACTTCCTTTCCAAAGGAAAAAAAAATTTCTTTTTAAAATCTGTATTTCTAGTTCAAAAAATCTCAACTGGATCTCAAAATGATTTCAGGTTAATCCCACCTCTGCCACCATGTCAAGGTTCCTCCCCCACTCTGAACTCTAGGGTACAGATGTGGGGACCTGCATGAAAAAACCTCCTAAGCTTATCTTTACCAGCTTAGGTCAAAACTTCCCCAAGGTACAAAATATTCCCCCCGTTGTCCTTGGACTGGCCGCTACCACCACCAAACTAATACTGGTTACTGGGGAAGAGCTGTTTGGACGCGTCTTTCCCCCCAAAATACTTCCCAAAACCTTGCACCCCACTTCCTGGACAAGGTTTGGTAAAAAGCCTCACCAGTTTGCCTAGGTGACTACAGACCCAGACCCTTGGATCTTAAGAACAATGAACAATCCTCCCAACACTTGCACCCCCCCTTTCCTGGGAAACGTTGGATAAAAAGCCTCACCAATTTGCATAGGTGACCACAGACCCAAACCCTTGGATCTGAGAACAATGAAAAAGCATTCAGTTTTTTACAAGAAGACTTTTAATAAAAAATAGAAGTAAATTGAAATAAAGAAATCCCCCCTGTAAAATCAGGATGGTAGATATCTTACAGGGTAATTAGATTCAAAAACATAGAGAACCCCTCTAGGCAAAACCTTAAGTTACAAAAAAGATACACAGACAGAAATAGTTATTCTATTCAGCACAATTCTTTTCTCAGCCATTTAAAGAAATCATAATCTAACACATACCTAGCTAGATTACTTACTAAAAGTTCTAAGACTCCATTCCTGTTCTGTCCCCGGCCAAGACGACTACAGACAGACACAGACCCTTTGTTTCTCTCCCTCCTCCCAGCTTTTGAAAGTATCTTGTCTCCTCATTGGTCATTTTGGTCAGGTGCCAGCGAGGTTACCTTTAGCTTCTTAACCCTTTACAGGTGAGAGGAGCTTTCCCCTGGCCAGGAGGGATTTCAAAGGGGTTTACCCTTCCCTTTATATTTATGACAGTGGCTTTCCCCCTCCCGATCCCTCCTGGAATGCTTGTGGGATGAATGGGCTGGTTGAACAGCTGGAAGTTCAGAAGAGCTCCCAGGTAGACAAGGTGTCTGGGACTCTAATTAGGCAGCGCTCACACACCCAATGCATGGACACTGCACGGACACTGCCTGAGGTGGAGTGTGACCAACCAGACGCGGCCAAGTCATCTCTCGTAGCAGGCCATGAGGAGCAGGCCCTTAAAAGGGGAAGGGGTCATGTGCTCAGGAGCGCACTCACAAGCTTGTACCTCCCGTGAAGGCCCTTCTCCTGGATCGCCTGGCCAGTGGTTCACCACATTGCATTCCATCGTGCCTCGGGAAGACTTACCTTCATACACTTACCTTGAAGAATCCTGACATCTTCAGTGCTATGCCTGTCCTGGGAGCGTGGGTATGCGAGTGTGAGTGTAACACCCCCACCCCCTTCTTTTGAGCTTAGCTATCAATATAATAAACGTGCCGCTTTCTGCCAAACTCTGGTGGGTCATTAGTCCTCCCTAAGCTTACTAGCTGGCCCAATTTCAGGTAACAAGGGGATCCTCCAAGCTCCTCTCAAAGCTCTGAGTATCCCTTCCCGCATTGCCTCCTTTTTCTCCCTCACAAGCATTGTTTCTTACCAATGATTCCCTTGAATGCAGGAGGGTTGGATGTGATTCCTTACTCTTCCCACTATTACTGCTCAATGCATCTGGCAGAAGAGATCAATGGAGTTGCTCTTCTCCATAACTCCATTGTAGGGAATGAGCCTATTCTTCATATTGCCAGCTTGGGAAGCAAGACACAAGCATACGAGCTAGAATTTGGTGACCGACCACAACAGCTATGTTTCTCTGTCTTGGGTGTTGCTGAGGTGCCTATGAAAATTGCCAACCACATTTGCAAGTGTTAGAGACAGGGCTTTCTTGTTATTGGGCCCATGATTGTAGAACTCGGTGCAAGGGTTTGATTCTCAGTGAAGTCAATGAAAAGTCTGAGCAGAATGAGAGAAAACCTCACTGATGTCAGAGCAGGGTTGGCCCACAACATTTTGGCACCTGAGGTGGGGAGCTCAAATGATGCCCCCCATGTCCCCTCGCTTGGGCCAAAACTTTGAAAGGTCTCAATTCTGCCTTCTTCCTGGTCTACTCCTCTCATGGTACTGCTCTGCTACCTACCCCAATAAAGGAGAACTAACAACTTAAAATGCCTTGTTCAAAAATTTTAAGTAACACTTAACATTCAAATGCCTGAACAGCAAATGTAACTTTTCTTGTCTGCATAGTAAATATTGGCATTTTTATCTGTTTGAATAATCAAAGTGGTGCTTTCCATGCCTTTTTGGTTGCAAAGATTTGAGCTGCTTCCTGAAGGTCCACAGTCTGGGCAGCTCGTGCTCTATTGAGATGGTTGCAAGGCCGACCAGCCTCTCCTGTGTCATTGTGGAGCGCAGATGTGTTTTTATTAACTTCAGCTTGGAGAAGCTGCATTCTCCACTGGCAACTGTTACAGGAAATGTTAGAAGTATGCGCAGAGCAACAAAAGCATTTGGAAAGAGGGTCATCTTATTTGTGCACATATATTCCAGAACAGCCTTTGGAGTTGATCCTGCTGAAATATATCTTGAAAGAACTTTCAGTTCATCACCTAAATCACTCGCATCAATATCGCTCATGTCATCATGTGTCAACACTGTCTCTAGTGCCCTGCATTACTGGTGTAGGTCTTCTTCAGGTATAGTGAAGAGTTTTGGAATATCCTACAACATCCCAAATATACTGCTGTGTTCCTTGAGCTGCATGAAACATTCTTCAACTGACTGATGAGGTTCAATAAGGATAAGTGCAGGGTCCTGCACTTAGGACGGAAGAATCCAATGCACCACTACAGACTAGGGGCCGAATGGCTAGGCAGCAGTTCTGCGGAAAAGGACCTAGGGGTGACAGTGGATGAGAAGCTGGATATGAGTCAGCAGTGTGCCCTTGTTGCCAAGAAGGCCAATGGCATTTTGGGATGTATAAGTAGGGGCATAGCGAGCAGATCGAGGGACGTGATCGTTCCCCTCTATTCGACATTGGTGAGGCCTCATCTGGAGTACTGTGTCCAGTTTTGGATCCCACACTACAAGAAGGATGTGGATAAATTGGAAAGAGTCCAGCGAAGGGCAACAAAAATGATTAGGGGTCTAGAACACATGACTTATGAGGAGAGGCTGAGGGAGCTGGGATTGTTTAGTCTGCAGAAGAGAAGAATGAGGGGGGATTTGATAGCTGCTTTCAACTACCTGAAAGGGAGTTCCAAAGAGGATGGCTCTAGACTGTTCTCAATGGTAACAGATGACAGAACGAGGAGTAATGGTCTCAAGTTGCAGTGGGGGAGGTTTAGATTGGATATTAGGAAAAACTTTTTCACTCTGAGGGTGGTGAAACACTGGAATGCGTTACCTAGGGAGGTGGTAGAATCTCCTTCCTTAGAGGTTTTTAAGGTCAGGCTTGACAAAGCCCTGGCTGGGATGATTTAACTGGGAATTGGTCCTGCTTCGAGCAGGGGGTTGGACTAGATGACCTTCTGGGGTCCCTTCCAACCCTGATATTCTATGACTGTATTGCACAATCTAGCACCTGGTTAAAGAATTCAACTTTGAATTGTTGTTTGGGGTCTCTTATGGGATTATCCCATACCTTGTAATCAAAATGTCTTCTTTGGTGACTCTTGTATTCTTGAATGGCTGGGAAAATAGCTTCAGTGTGAAGTTCCTCTGCCAACTTCTGTGCACTCTTCAGAATGTTTTGAAATCCCTCATCTGACCGGTAAGACTGTAGGGAAGACTTTGCTTTGTCCAGTTGTTCCATTGCTCCAGATATATCAAGGTCAAACCTTGGAGTCTCTTGCTTACAACATTTATTTCAATCAGTATGTCATGCCACAACACTAAGCCACACAGAAATTTGAAGTTATGTATGTTTCTGGTGATTCCATTTCCTTCTGCCACTGTTCTCCCATGAACAGTTCCTGTCACAGCATTATCCTCCATAATGGCAACTATGGCATCATCTATCTTCCCAATTTGGTGTTTGATAGGCTTTATCACCCCCACTCGACTTTCCCATCATGTGGCACTCGGTGGTTTCAGTGTCAGAGAGGATGTTCCCAGATGTTGCTTCAAAATTTGCCATCTATGAGTTGGTGCAGAGAAAAATACATAGATGCTTTGAATTACATTAAAAAATTCAGCAGCCTCACTAGAAGCTGATGCTGCATCACTGACCACTAAGCTCAATGAATGAGAACCGCATGGGACTAAAAAATCTTGAGGGTTTAACTCTCAGATCCGTATCTGCACTCCTCTGTTCTTTCCTCTCATGTTGGCACCATTATCGTAGCCCTGACCTCTCATGTCAGCTGTTGCAATTCCCGTATCATTCAGCTTTTTAAGAAGCACATTTGTCATACCAGCTCCTGTAGTATCATCAATGTCAATACATTCTAGAAAATGCTCTCTGACAGTCACCATTGCAGGGACATTTTCACTAGGTTCTGTTGTTGTTACAAAATGCACCATTAAAGTCATTTGTTCCGTATGGCTGATGTCAGGTGTGCAGTTCAGAATAACAGAGTAATATCTTGCTGCCTTCAGATCCGCCACAATCTTTTGTTTGACTTTTGTTGCCAGTAACTGCGTGATCTCATTTTGAATTGTTTTTCCAAGGTAGTGGTGTGTGTACATTTCTTGGGTGGTGACTCTTCTTAAATGCTCGTGGAGTACAACATCAAACTCAGCCATCAGCTCTTCAATTTTAAGAAAGTTTCCATTGTTTGGCACATACAGCTGATCTGAAGTGCCACACAGTGCTAGGTTTTGGGTAGCAAGCATTGTCACAGTGGCAATGAGCTTTTTCAGAACATTTTGCCAGTGAAGAGACTCTGATGCAATCTTTTCTTGATGCTGATCATCTATGGTGGCCTTTAACCTTAGTCTCATCTCAAGCTCTTTCCACCTATGGAATGCTCTCTCGTGGTTTGCTGCCTTCTCATGGCATGCCAGATTTCTATCCAGATTTTTCCAGTCCTTTGTTCCTGTAGAACCCAATGTGTCTGGAACATTAGACTGGAAGAGTTTGCAACAAAAACAGTATGCAGCATTCTGGGTTTTTGAGTACATTGCCATGGCCTCTCCACTTTGTCACCATTGGGGATTTCACACCAGTAATGTGTTGGATGGAAATGTCTGTTTTCATTGTCTTTGGGGAACATGAAGTTTTTCACTTGCTGTGGCCATGCAGTACAAGGAAGTCCTTCAGGCTACTGCTCAAGTGGGTCCACAGTCCTGGATCATCTAGACTTAAGGAACTAACCTCAGCAGTGGCTGTTTCTTGTGCCTCTGCCACACTCTTCTCTGATCTACACTTTTTTCTTCAGGAACATGCGTGGTTACAGCCATTTGAGTTGGAGATATGGATGCTGCAGTAGCTGCCAGGTCACCTGCACTCTGACTAACTGGAAGATCAGGCATCTCCTCACCACTCACATTCTCACTGCGGCCGGAAGGCTCACCATGAACATTTGTGTCTATGTATCTCAGGAGAGTTCTTTCCTGCTTAGGTAGAAAAGCTTCCTTTGCTTTCTTTCTGTGATGGGTTGGATCACAGAAACCTCCTTGGGGCTGCCAACTGATGTGCCAAGACTACTTCTGCCCCTGCTTTTCCTGCCAGCTTGGGGCTCCAGCACCCTGTCTTGCTGAGCCAGACACACCAGTCTGCTCCAAAACAGACCCAGAGTCTGAACCATGTGCCCCAAAGCTGCAGACTTAACTGAAAGCAACTTAAGAAGTGTTCCTGTCTTTGACACTCAGATGCCCAACTCCCAATGGGGTCCAAAACCCAAATAAATCCGTTTTACACTATATAAAGCTTATAGAGGGTAAACTCATAAATTGTTCGCCCTCTATAACACTGATAGAGAGATATGCACAGCTGTTTCCCCCCCCCCCAGGTATTATTATATACTCTGTGTTAATTAATAAATAAAAAGTGGTTTTATTAAGTACAGAAAGTAGGGTTTAAGTGGTTCCAAGTAGTAACAGACAGAATAAGGTGAATTATCAAGCAAAATAAAATAGAACACGCAAGTCTATGTCTAAGAAAACTGAATACAGATAAAATCTCACCCTCAGAGATATTTCAATATGTTTCTTTCACAGACTGGATGCCTTCCTAGTCTGGGCACAATCCTTTCCCCTGGTACAGCCCTTGTTCCAGCTCATGTGGTAGCTAGGGGATTTCTCATGATGGCTGCCCTTTTTGTTCTGTAAGGGATTTCCCTACTCCCCCATGGGGGTGTTTACCCCTTCCCCCCGAATTTCCCCAACACCTCCCGCCCCCCAGTTTTGTGAACTAGTTACATGCAGTGTTGCCAATTTAGTGATTGTTTGGAAATTTGAATTGAAATTGAAACATTAATACACACTTTAAAAGCATATAGAGTGTATGATAAAATACATGTATCTGAAAAAGTATAATAGATTTGAAAAGTATGAACATAGATTAACTTCCTTGTACAGCTGTTGTTTTTATGACCAATGTCAGTGCATTCATTTCGGTGATGTTGGCCAACCTCATAATTTCAAATTATGATTTGTAAGCAAAGTCTAAATGAGCTCTCCCTGACAGCTAGTGATGGGCTGGGGGGAAAGGCTTCAGGACCAGATTGTATTTACATTCACACCTAATCTACCTAGGTATCCAGCAAACAGATCTGTGTTGCCCAAGTGATAGATTTTGGGTGGGGTTGGGTTACAAATCACTTGAATGTGGGGTGGGTGTGGATAATGAAATGTTGTTGTTCTTATTATATGAGTAAAGGGCAGTAGAACTGTACTTAGTCTGTGTTGATTGAGGGCATCAAGAGAGAGGGTGGGGACAGGTGTTTTGCTTGATGGTCTGCCTGAGTCACAAGTACTGTCTGACCTGCCCCTTTCCACTGTTTAAAGACAGAGCTGATTAGGCTCCGTAGATAGTCTTTTGTTGCGTTAAGTGACCACTACAGTGAAATCACTGATAATGAGGTCTAAGTGTTTAGACCTGCTGTGGAACAGTGTTTCTGTGGAAGAGACGGCCCAGTCTGCTCTAGCAGCGAGGTTCCCCCACTGAGAGCTCAGCTGAAATCACTGAGAGCTGGGTGGAACGTCAAGAGACCAACTCGCAGAGGTCATAGTGGCAGCTGGCAGCAGAAGGTGATGGCGCAGGGCCATTGGCAACAGAGCGATGGAGTGAACAGTGGCACACTGAACAACAGTGGCCAGAGCAAACAGTGAACAGCTGGAGGAATGAGCAAGGTGCCTTCTTGCCCCGCACCTGGGAGGTGAACTCATATGAAAGCACCTCTGAACTCTGAGTCTCCACTGACCAAGGACAACACTGGTGTGTGTTAATGAAGCTGTTAAGAATGCTGGAGACACAACACAGTTCATGGGAACAAACATGGCCGTGGCAACATACTTTCTATTTAAGCAAAAGATACCCCAACACTACAAACTGGAGGCCAATGTTAAGTGCATTGTCACTTGTTCATCCTGAAGTTGAACACTGGTTCCAAACAAGACCAGCAAATGCTCACTATCTTTCTGCAAGAAACTCAACTGACTGGTTAGACGCATGTGGTGCAACAGTGAAAGACTCAACAGTTGAAAAAGTGAAGAACTTCTTACCACATTCAAAAAATTTACATACATGGCTGATGAATGCACCAGTGCAAATGGTCATCAAGTATTAAGTCATTGTGTACGTTATCTTGATGTCAGTGGTAGGCCAGTAGATGTATGTCTAGATGTTCAAGTTATAGAAGACAGATTGGCTGCATCTGTGACAACCCACATTTTAGAAAAGTTAAATGCTTGTCAGTGGACCCCAAACAGATGGCTGCTTGTGCATTTGATGGAGCTGCAAACTTCTCTGGAAGACATGGTGCAGCACAAGCTTTGCTCAGAGAAAAGTGTAACCCTAGTCTCTCCTATACACACTGCAGAGGCCATCTACTCCAACTATCGCTAGTATGAGCTGCAGACTCTTCAAAAGACATTAAACAGCTATAAATTTAATGTCTTCATTATATTCTTTTTTCAGCAAGAGTCCAAAAAGACTGAATATCTTGGAAAATATAGAAGATACACAAGGACTGAAGTTCAAATTAGTCCAACCTGGGAAAACCCTCTGGTTTTCTCATGAGCGCTCTTTAGCTGTTTTCTTAAAATTACTCCAGCCATTATTACTGGCTTTGGAAAGTATCTACCAAGATGGGATAGATCTAAGTAGTGAGACTGGTGGATTACTTTTGCTACTACATTCAGAGAAGATTATTGCCATTCTCTCTCTTGTAAGTCTACTGTGGAAACCACTTGGGTCATTAAAACAATGCCATCCAGGCATCTGCTACAACAGTAGTAGATCTTTGTCCAGCAATAGAAGCTACATTTGGATCAGAGAGCTATCCATTGAAAAAGTACTGGAAGAAGCAAAGACTTCAGTTCAGAAGTTGACTAATGAAGGCATTTATACTGAATCCTTAAGTGAAGAGGACAAGAAGTGTTTGTTAAGACAACTGAAAAAGTACACAGACTTGATTCTTAAAAATCGACAACAGCGACTTCTAGATTCTACTCAACCTCTATGTAACTTTTACAGATCCTTGTCTTATAAAACACCGACAGTTGAGTGGAGTGAGGCACTACCAGCAATGGGGCTGCCATGTGCTCAGGACAGAATAGAGAATTTGAACACAGAGTGGAATATCATACGACGAATGAATGAAGGTTTGACTTCAACTTCTTTTTTATCATCACTAGTGGCTTGACCCGATTTTTATGCTATGTTTCCTGGGCTGAAAGAAGTAGGAATTCATCTCTTGCTACTCCCAGCCACAACAGCTACAGCTGAGCATTCTTTTTCATTATTGAATAGAATTTTATGTTTTGAAAGAAGTCGCCTGCTGCCTGATGAAGTGAATGAACTAATGAGCATATCAATTGAAGGAATGGAAGTACCGGACACACGAGAAGCCACCAAAGATGAATGCATTGTATTCAAGAAGTTCATTAACAGAGTTGTGCAAAATTATAACAAGAAACCAAGAAGGATGTAGATGTAGTGCTTCATAGAAGACTTGAGTAGCCAACTTTAATTTGTGTGATCGTTTTGAAATCTAATAAAATGGTCATGAAACATTTTTCAGTTTTTACTATGGTGCCATACAGCCCACCTTCACCCTCATGGTCTCACCCCTCATCGGCCCTCACCCCCTCCCCGTCAATTTGAACACCCCGCCTAATTTCAATTCCTGGGGAAAACACTGGTTCTGTTCCACCCACTTATATATCTTTTGCATAAGGTGGGAATCTTTTGTCTCTCTGGGCCCCCACCCACAAATGGAAAAGCACCAGGTTTAAGATGGATTTCAGTACCAGGTAAACCGTCACATTTCCTGTGAGACTCCAAGCCTTCATTCCTCCCAGCCTGACTCACAGGAAGGCCTGCCTGCAAACAGAGCCATCCACAGTCCATTGTCCTGGCTGATGGGAGCCATCAAGATTCCCAAACACCATTAATGGCCCACACTTTGCATAATTTCAATAGGCCCTCAGAGTTATATTTCATATTTCTAGTTTCAGATACAAGAGTGATACATTTATACAAATAGGATGACCACACTCAGTAGATTATAAGCTTTGTAATGATACCTTACAAGAGACCTTTTACATGAAGCATATTCCAGTTACTTTATATTCATACTCATTAGCATATTTTCATAAAATCATACAGAGTGCAATGTTTCAGAGTAGCAGCCGTGTTAGTCTGTATTCGCAAAAAGAAAAGGAGTACTTGTGGCACCTTAGAGACTAACCAATTTATTTGAGCATAAAAAGCTTTCGTGAGCTACAGCTCACTTCATTGGATGCATTCAGTGGCTGAGCGTGTGGCACAAGCTGTCAGCATAGTCTGTGTGGTATGTAGATTGTAATGGATTTTTTACCTTCAGTCCTTTTGGTATGATGTCCATCTCTTTGCATGTGGAAAGGAAGATGATGTCTGTCTGTATCTGTACGAGTTTTTTCATGAAGTTGATAGTTTTCCACGCCATACGGCTAAATTCAGTGCCTTGCATAATGACAGGTTTCAGAGTAGCGGCCATGTTAGTCTGTATTCGCAAAAAGAAAAGGAGGACTTGTGGCACCTCAGAGACTAACAAATTTATTTGAGCATGAGCTTTCGTGAGCTACAGATCACTTCATCAGATGCATTCAGAGTGCAACGTCACACTTTCTTTTTCTAAATGCTGCCCCATAGGGGGATTTTCTTCTTTCACTCATGACTGCTGTTCTGTGCCAGCTATAGTGGCTCTCAACACTCAGTTGAAAGGGACAAATAAGTAGGCTGCTAGCAGGGCCTGAGTAAGGGAAGATATCAGCGTCTTAAGGGTCCAACTGGCTCCTACTACTTGAGTTGACTGCCTGTTCTCCTCAAGGGGGTTCAAGGAAGCAGCAGGAAACAGGAAGCTCCCTGAGAAGCTGGTGTTAATCAGTCCAGGTTCCTGGGGGTGCTAGAGAGGTACATAATAGGCTCCTCCTCCCCTCTCTCCCTGCAGCTCCTGCTCCTTTCTGTTATTCTCTCTCACCTTTTCTCCTGCCTATGTCATGTCTCTTGTGCCCTCCTTCCTCCAGCACAGCACTCCACCATCTCTGTGCATCTAGAACAGAGAGAATACATATGCCCCAGCAGCAGACACAATTTTCTACACTCTGGGTCCGCCTCAGTTCGCCTCATGGTAAGGCCAGCCCTGTTTCAGAGTGATCTGCACAACTCACTACAGTCACCTGGCTTTCTCACAGGTGGCTGGAACAATTTATAGAGTGGGGGTGCTGAGAGCCATTGAACCAAACTGTAAATCCCACATATAATGGAAACCACTTCAAGCCTGGAGGTGTGGCAGCACCCCCAGCTCCCCTAGTTCCAGCACCTCTGTAGAAGAATCTATAAAAATCTGACCACCAGGTGGAAGGGTAGAAGGAGAGAATAGCAGAACTCCTTGTGTATATAACGTCTACATTTTGTAAGGCATTCAGTTTCCATGACGATGCGTGTGGTATAAATAACCTAGATAAATCTCCCTTGTGGCAGAGTGTTATGCTGCTCCTATGCCAACCTTTGCATAGTGATTTTGGTAGGCTTTTTCCCAACTTGCTCTTGGTACAATTGTGAATAACTTTGTTCAGTATTGAAAGGAATGGGCCAGTGAGCCAAAGTATTTTTATATTCTTGCTATAAGCCACAACTCACAAAGATGAAACATATAACCTACTTTTCACATGGAGATGGAAATTTCCATCTTTATTAATTTATATACAGGTTAGCATCAAAGAGGAGGAGTTAAATTCCACTGAGGTTGGTCAGATTTGAATATAGACTCAGCACAAACTTTTCCAGCAACATTTCAATGCTGCTGAATCCTGAGTTGCACAGGAGTTTGAAAAGATTCGGATTAGCCAGTAGGAGAGAGGCATAGCCCTGAGCAGGGCTGGCACCAGCGAACCAAGCAGGTGCCTGGGGCGGCAAAGGTAAAGAGCCGGCAGTACGTCAGTCTCTGGGGCGGCAATCCGCCCTGGGAGGCAGTGGAAATTTGGCGGCCTCTCCGTCACAGCGCGTTTTGCGCTCGGCGGCAATTAAGCAGCGGGGACGCGGCTCTTCTTTGTTCGCTGGCCGCAATTCGGCGGCTGCACCATCACTCCGCCTCCGTGTTCGGCAGGCAGGATTGCGCCTCCCCGTTCGGCGGCAAGTTGTTTTTTTTTTGCCGCTTGGGGCAGCAAAAACGCTGAGCCGGCCCTGGCCCTGAGCCAGGTTCAATTAATAAAAAATGGTGCCAGTGTTTCACACTGTGGGAGCCCTTCAGTTGGCTTTTCCAGGACGTGTGCAGCCTTGTATGGTGCAGAAATAGGTGGATTGAAAAAAACCAACCAAGAACATGACTCTGTGTTTAGCAGCTGGTAACACCTTTTAAAAGCCTCTCCACTACTTACTCATTTGTCAGTCATGTAAACAGCAGCAGTCACACTTGCCAGTGAATATCTCTTCCATGTTCTTTTTCTCTCTGTTTTATTATCTTCCTTTAGTTCAGAAAAGAAGCAAATAAAATCTATACACTCCCCTACTGTAGGGGCCCTGAACTGCCTGCAAAACTGTCAAAGATGGTTGAAGGCCATGACTCCACTGCGAAAAAATGTGTGTTCTTAACTCAAGCTAGCTAACTTGAGTTAATGCAAGGTACAAGCCTGGTAATGACAAGGCAATTTGTAGTTTTCACATGAGTAAGCTGGTCAAGTTACAGACTAGTTTCCTGCCACGTTCTGGGGTGCAATACAGACCCAGGAAGGGTTGTGTCATCATTTTCCCCATAACTCTGAGTGCCTTAAAATGCTCTGCTGCTGTAGTTCCCTTGGCTGGATGCTCCCAGCCAGCATATAAGCATGTACTGAGCATCTGTGTGATAAGCTGCCCTGGACTAACTCTGACTCCAGAAGCCTGCATGTTATAGCATAGTCACACTCTGGCCTCCAAAAGCCTTTTTTACCCTGGCAAGATGGGCCCAAAACCTCCCAGTCTTAAATTTCCCCCCCAAAACTGTGTGTTCTGCAATGTCTAGTCCTTTCCTGGACCATTCAGGGGAATAATAAGGTTTGTTTGCTTCTCTAAAGAGACAAAATGCATAACTTACCCCTTTAACTGGAGTTAACAATCACTTCAATTCAAACACAGCACTGAGTTAGTTTAAATCACTGCTACTCACACCAGGGCTCCCAAGCTGCAAGTGGCTCTTTAATGTGTCTCTTGTGGCTCTTTGCAGCACATGCTATGAAACCATTGTGTGATTTAATTATTAACCAGTCTAAGTTATTAACCAGTCACGATGCTTTTACTATGTTATTAACCAATTGTAGTTGATAAAATAATAATGCCTGGTCAGTCATTTTGCTGTGAAAATAATTTATATATATAGTAAATGAAACAGTGAATTCACACTACTGTGGCTCATTTGGGTAATGTTAATTGCTAATTTGGCTCCTGAACCACTGAGGTCTGAGCATCACTGGTTTAGATTAAAAGCAAAACGAGCTTATTAGCAAAAGATGATAGGATTTTAAGTGAGTTCAAGTATAAAGAATAAAGTTATAAAAAGGTTACAAGCAAATAAAAGTGAAAAACACTTTCTAGAGGCTAAGACTTAGCAAAACTACAGTCTTGGTTCAAGGTAAGATTTTTACCACACAATCTACCAGCATGATGGCTGACCACCTCTCTGGTCAGGATCTCCCACAAAAATCCAAAGTTCCTTTGTCTTCTGGTGAAACGTACCTTGGGGTTCTTTGCCCCTCCTCATAGTCTAATGAACCTTTGAAATGGAGTTTTCTGAGGTTACCCCCCAAAGTAAAGTTCATCGAAGCTGTGAGGAAGGAGATATGGAGTATATTGGTGAAAGAAATTCCATGCTGGTTTCTTCCCCCACTGGTGTTTGCTAAAAGTCAAATCAATGGCCACTTGACATGTGTGACGGGGCAGCTGCCCCTCACTAGCTGTCAAAGGGTGAATAGCAGCCCTTGGAGTGGCACCGCAGAACCCAGCCAATCAGAGGAATGCTTAGAAGCATCCAATTAGGGCCAAGGGCTGCAGGGCAGAGAAGAGCTCAGTTTCTTCCTAGAGGTGGAGGGAGAAGGACTGGCTGCCTGTAGAGAAGTACCTGGGACAGAGCAGTGCTGGGCAGGGTCAGGGGAGTAAGCGGAGCTCCAGCCTGGCTGGCTCCCAGATTGAGGCCTCAATATGGGGGCTGAGTAGGTGCTGGAGCTATGGGGAAGTGACCCAGGGAAAGCAGGTAGTGGCAGAGGGGAAGGAGAGGCAGTGAGCGGCTGCCAGCTATAGGGTACCTGGAGGGTCAGGACCCAGAGTAGCGGGCAGGCCTGGGCCCGGGCCCTCCGTTTGCCCCACTGGCTGCCAAAGGAAGTGGCCAGCCAAAGGATTTCAGTTTGCCCCTGACCGAGGGGCTGGACTAGGGGCTGCAGTTTGCCACTTTGGGGAGAGGCCGGGCAAAGGACTGCCGATTCTCCTGGAAGTGGGGAGACAACAGAGTTGGGGCACAGCTGGAGGGCCATGCTCTGAAGAGGATGGCATGGTCCCTGAGCGATGCAGGTCCCCATGGACAGCAAAGACAGTGGAGAAGCAGTGATGGAGAGTGTGACAACACTAATTCCCAGAGCAACCAACAGGAGGTGCCATGGTGGTGAGCACCACCCGTTACAACATGTGATTGCTTATCTACACTGATGACACCTGGCATAAGGCCCCAACCTGTCCTTTGGCTGGGAGAAACCTGTTTACCCACTCCCCAGACTTGTCTGGTAAACACATTTTAGTTCTACATTTCCTTCATATTTGTATGGTCCCTTGGCTGTTTATCATATGTACACTATGCAAGAATATTAATGATCAGTGTGTGTTATTAGTTTTCCAATGACCCCTTACATGACACATATCAGATACAGTTTGACATTAATGAATTGGGGCACTTTGAACTGTTTAGGCCAGCTGAAACTCACTACCAAATACCAGTGAGTCCTTTGATTTGGGATGTTGTTAGGGACACAGTTCCCCCATAGGCTTTAACTTAACCTGCTAACTCATGTGAAAATTACAAGCTGCCTTGTCTTCACTAGGATTTTATTTAACATCAGTTAACTCAAGTTAACTCAACTACAGTTAAGGACACACCTTCCCACCTCCCACTACAGTGAAGACAAGAGATTTTGTCCTGAAATAAGTCAGACATGGGATCAGTCTCTCCTCTAACCATTCCTGACTACCATGAAAATTCTGTGATGGGTGGACCCTGTGGAAATAAGGGAGGTTGAACGGGAGGGGAAGGAGTCAAAGAGCCAACGTGTGTGACGCATTGCCTTCCCTTCATCTACACCAACACAGCATCACATCTGACACTGATTCGCTGAGATTTCTCTCTGTCATGTTTTTCCCTTTTATCCTCTGAAGCCCATCAGAAGGAGTCAGAGCACAAATGATTGGGGAGAAGCCAGGAAGGGTGCATGCCCTCTTATCCGAGTGAGTGGAGCTATTCAGCAACTGTTACTGATGGTGATATTGTATTAATTCAATTGAATTTATTTCTCTAGCATAAATATAATTTCCGCTAACCTTCATTTTAAATTAAAATAATAAAAATAAGGGAGCCCCAGATGAGCTTGGGGTGGGGTGGGGGGTGCAAGGAGGGAGGGCCACTCAAGATCCATGTGGATTGTACTGAACATATCTGAAATGATGTGAATGTAGTTCTGCTGGATTTCTTTGCTGTAACTCTAATAAAATAGTGTGTAAAATAAAACTATACAAGCTAAACCTTTTCATGGGTTGCTTTTGCTATACTTGTTACCTGAAAATCCATCTAAGACATGGAAAATAGAATTTATGCATCCGATGAAGTGAGCTGTAGCTCACGAAAGCTTATGCTCAAATAAATTGGTTAGTCTCTAAGGTGCCACAAGTACTCCTTTTCTACTCTGAAAATAGAATTAAGCTTTCCTTAGGCAAAGCACCATACTTCAAGGTGAAGTGACTCATTGTGTAACAGGAGGCTGAGAAGAAGACTACATTAATTATGTGTGTTTGTTGCATGGAATTGCACCTTCTCGTAATTGATTGCCTAACTTACCTTCATGCCAATATGCCACCCCCAGACACACCGAAAGAGAAGAACTGCAGTGTGTGAGAGAAGATCTGGCTTAGCTTTCTTCTCAACTGTGAAATGGATTATGTGTAACCCTTCTGCCTGTCAGAGTTGGCAGCAACAAGGGCCGGGTTCAGTATCTAGGGGTTCCATTCCAATAACACAATGCAAAACCGGCTCGAGCCCGCACCCAGTGACATGGGACAAATATATACCACCCCCGCTGGGCGCCTCTAAGAGGCAATACTTCCCCTCTCGCAAGCACATAGTCTGAGTGTAGCAAAAGGCCTTTTAATAACAGAGAGAAACAATGTGGCATTATGTTGGAGAAACACCACCAACAGGATTCATAACACAACCCATGAGCAAAAAACCCACCCCAAGCAAATTGGGGCATGTCCTTTCCCTTTGGTTCTTGAGTCCAGCAACCCAAAATCACCCAAAGTCCCAAAAGTCCAACGACCCAAAAGTCTCTATCCCTGGTCAGGGCAGCCCCAGAATTCAAAAGTTTATCTGCAGAGTTATACCTCCCACCTGGGTGGAGATTGGGGTGGGGGGAAGTGGGGGTTAAGGGGCACCTTACGTGGTCCAAAGCTGATGGCCCCACCTCTCCATGGGGCTCCGCTCTGCCAACCACCCCATGAGCTCTAGGCATCCAACAAACTGCTCTGCTCCACAAGCCGTTCTGCAAACTGCTCTGCTCCATAAGCCGCTCTGCTCACTGTCCCGCAAACTGCTCCACCATATATCTTCAGGCTCCCCCACTACCTAACACAACAATCGGTGATTTCAGCTCTTAGTAAGTTTAGCTCTTTCATGATTTCAGCTTGTAGTAGGGGAGCCTCAGTGCTGGTGCAATATTAGCCCAAAGTGAATTCAGCTCAGCAGCCTGTAACTAGACTCCTAATGGAATCAAAATTAGCTCTGATATTCCACAGTGGAGAGAGGAAGAAGTGCAATTAGCATATAAGGCCCTCACCAGGGGGCCCATGCCACCAAGTATTAATAACTGTCCCCAGCCTCTCTCAATTCACAGGGTTTTGGAACCCATGTCCCTTGCCTAGCGAGTGCTGCTTAGTTGATGGCGAGTCCCTCCATCATAACAAAAGGCCAAGTACAGTTCCACTGTCCTTGATTCCCATAATCAGGGTAATAACAATTTATTCTTCCTGCCCCAATAACAGAGACACTGGGGATCCGACAGCAGCCAAAGTGACCATTCGGGCAGCTATGGCCTCATTCTAGGTGGGGTGGGTGTGCCTATGCAAATGAGATCAGCTCCTAAAGTTCTTTTCCACAACTTGCCACACCTCACCACCAGATGTCAGGGTGGAGCTCATCCTGACTCTGCTTACATCTGGAAGTTGTCACAGTTCAGAACAACTTTCACCTGTATTTCCCCCTGGCAGTTCAGCAAGGGCACTCTAGGTTCCCAGCTCCTCAAATGTCACCTCTTGGGAGACACCTCTCTCCCTCTCCTGACCAGGGGTTTTCCAGTTCCCTGCCTACAGGATGAATTCGCCAGTGAGTCAGACTGCTTCAGCAGACCTGCATCTATATTTTGCTTTCTCTTCACAGGCTACAAACAGTGTAACTGCCCTCAACTATAAGTATCACACAGCTCTTTCTAAACCAACACATTTATTTTTAAGGTGAAAGTATTGCAGAGAAAACCTATCAAAAGCAATAAAAGAACCTACACACATGCTAAAAAGCTTATCAGAGATCACCTCAACTCCAACAAGGGCTCTGTCAGGTGGTCAGTCCTTCAAACCCCACCTAGAGGTTTTTCTGTAGTTTCAAGTTCAAAACTTCTTTTGTTCAGAGCAGGAATACCCCTGAATAGGTCAAGTCCTTCCAATTCTTCCCAGGAAGGATTGGGGCCTCCTTTGGATAGAAGGTCCTTTTTGTTTGTTGGATCAGAAAGCAGGCCCTGAATCAGTTTTAACTCAGGCTATTTATCCAGAAGTCCTTTCTTTGTTTGTTGGTTCTCTAGGGAATCCAGTTTGAACCAGTATATGTGAGTCACTCCAGGTGATGGTGCCTTTCTGGAGGTGTTACAACCCAAGTGAATTTGCCTACACATTCCCCCCTGTTGCTAGCTCCTGGAAGGCTTTGGTCTCCCTCCCCATGAAAATGCATACAGTACTTGGCCCACAATGATACATAAACTTAAGTAAATGAGGTTTGTCCAGGATATTGCAGGAAATTGCCATCTCTGTCTCAATACTAATTTCCAGATGGATATAATGAAATACTGAGATGTTAAGTGATTTGCCCAAGGTGTCACTGTAACTAAGTGGCAAAGCCTGACTCTTCTCTCCTACTCTAGCCACTAAGCAGCACTGCTTTTCATCATGTTGCAAAATTATAATTGGAGGAGGGAGAAAAGAATCCTTCCCAAGTCACATAATTATATGTACAGGCAAAAGAGTGTGCTTTGCCATAGTTAATTGTCAGTATGCTACCTTTTCCGGGAGGGTTATCTTAGTGTTACACACCCATGGATAATTCTCTTGCAGACTAGTTTCCCGATGTGGTGTCAGAAATGAAAACTAGTTGCAAAGGGCAGGGGAGAGGCCAAAGCATGATTTTGCCACCCCTAGGCCCAGAAATAATTGCTGCCCCGCCCCCCAGCTCACCTCTGCTCCGCCTCTGCCTCCTCCCCTGAGCATGCCGCCGGGTCCTGCTTCTCCCCGCTCCCTGCCAGTGCTTGTGCGTGAAACAGCTCCACGAAGGAGGGGGGAAGGGGGGGAATGCAGCGCGCTCAGGAGAGGAGGCGGGGCTGGGGCGGGGATTTGGGGAAGGGGACCAATAGGGGCAGGGAGGGGGCAGGGAAGGGGTGGAGTTGGGGTGGGGGCGGAGGGCACACACCGGCACCGGGGGAAGTAGCCGCCTCTGGCTGCTATTATAAATTTGCCGCCCCTGCAAATTTGCCGCCCTACGCCTAGGCCTTGTTGGCCTAGGCGTTAATACACCGCTGGGAGAGGCACATTAAAATATATATTTAAATAGAGGTGGGTAAGGATTTAAAAGGTTTATTTATCTGTAACAATCTAGAATTGCATCTACCTGTAAATTTTAAAATGTAGCTAGTATTTTCTTTTCAAAATAAATTACATAAATTAGTGGGGCAGGATTAAATTAGAATACTCCATGGACTGTTTTTAATCTCTGTGTGCATAGATATATATTATGGTGAAGTATGAGTAAGGTTGTGTTACAGAGTTCAGTTTTAGCAGGAGCTTTAAATCTTAATTTTGTAAAAACCTCACTGAAGTGGCAAAAAACCAAAACATTAATAATATATAAACTGAATATTCTTGGAATTTCTCATGGTGGTTTGATGAAGAATTAATTGATACAGAGAGAACAACAAGAATTTAAAAGTCATCCCTTTAGACAGTTGTTCACTGGTTTGTCTCACTTTTCTTCGTACTCTTTTGCAAGAAATCTAACATGCTCTGGGACCTGTCCATTGGCCTCATTGTTGCTCCTTGTGTGCTCATTCCTAGAATATCAGTTATACACCAGGGTTGTTTGATTATGGAACTTTTAATAAACATTTTAGCTATAATGTGTGTGCAAAGGTGAACCTGCTGTGGTGGGGACCAAATACTTAAGCTATTGACAATGCACTCCATAAGCACAGGTACTCTAACACAAATTCTTAACAGTGACTTCACCAGTTTTAAGGCAGAATAATTTGCCAAAAGCACGGAATGTGTAAGTCAGATATAATTGATATAAAAGCATGAAGACACTGTTAGGGTTTTGCATTAGATTGGTAGTTTGATGAGGGTACATAGTGCTTTGGTGCATCTGTTGAAGATGGAATTGAAAGCCTCAGAGAGCGCTGGTGTTTGTTACTGACAGTGATGGAGGCAATATGAAGGTGGAAAGGAATGCACAAGTCTGTCCCCTTACCTTATGTCCCTACTTTTCAGATTTTGGGTGGATGGACCATCCTGCCACAACATTAACTGTCACTAAATGTGGTTTTCCTGGGGTAATATATATTTATATACACCACTTATGAAGTGGTGATATTCATGTGATACATTGCATTTATCATGCAGGCTCACCTACAGTCTGTCCACTAGTACTGAAAAACAGTTCTCCAAAGTTTTAGTTTCTCCTGAGGAAAAACTCACTCTGGTGTTCATAGTATTTAACATCTGTAGTTTCTGTTCTAATGTTCTTTAAACAACTTCAAGTTTTCTGAACTTAGTTTACTTAATTTTCCACTTGTAGAGGAACCTGGTCAAGTTACACACAATTGACCTGATTAGGGGGTCTGTTTTTGTGTTTGTAAATCAGCATAGGTGCTCTGAAAGTATAGTGATGAACATTGTTAATACCTAGATTGTGAGAAAAAGGCTATTTCATTCTACAGAACCCACTTGAGTGCAACAACAGCTAGGGAGAGCTAGTCACTTGAATTGTGCCCATGGGCAGGTGCATAGTGGTTCAGCATACCACTCCTGCAGCCAGATAAGCACATTCAGAATATGCATTTGTGGTCTGAGAGATTCTAGCAAATGAAATTCTGGTAACACCTAGACATCTGCAGTAAACTGGGAGTTCCATGAGAGAATCAATTGGGGCAGCATTTTGCCTTATGATATTAGAGCTTTTAAGAGTAGAAGACAAATTATACCAAGATACTAAAATGCTGAAGAAAATGGAAAGTATTATTTAAACATCTTTTCACTCTTCTGTAATGGATCCATGAGAAACATACTCCAAAAACAGACCTAAATATTGGTAGTGTTATATGCTTATTGTATTGTTATTCCCTTTGACCCTATATTCTATGGGTGGCAGCATGTTTGGGCACATGGTGTATGTTTCTGCATGTGAGTCTATATGATAACTCTGGAGAATGAAAACTTATATTCTTCCTTTTTCACTGTCTGTATTATGCAATGAGACATTAAATAGTAAAGCCCTATTAGAAGATATTGATATCAACGTCCAACATCTGGGCTCACTACTGCAAGTCCTCCATCTGCTGGTCTCCCACTGACTTTAATGAGATCTGCACACAGACAGACAGCAGGATAAAGTCCCAAGGGTGATTTCAGTGCTTTGTAGTGTTCTGAGTTACTGGCGCTAATCCAGAAAAAAAGTATTGAGCCAGCTGAGGACCTGTCCTATAGTGTTCAAATTCTACATAAATTATAACAGTTTCTGTCTATTGAACTATTTCATTTTCAAATACTTAGAGAGGATAAGCAAATAACTGAAAGCCAAACACAGTTATTTGGGGAAAGAATATGGAGCAACAGCACACAATAGTATTTGCCTTACATAAGGCATCTGATACTGTCTTGCATGACCTTCTCATAAACAAACTAGAGACATACAATCTAGATGGAGCTACTATAAGGCGGGTGCATAACTGGTTTGAAAACCGTTACATGAAGGGTTAATGTCTAGCTATTCCACCTGGAAGCAGGCGGGGCACACCCTGACTGTTTCCTAGAAGCAATGCACACATTGCTCTATCCAAGGACAAGGGCTAGATATGAACCCTGAGAACTTGATTGTTTGGACAGCAACTGTGGGAGGTTTCTTTAGCCTGGGCTCAAGGCCTGAGAACCAGGATTGTAGTAGATAGAGGATGGTAACTAAGCCTATGAATCAACGTCATACATTCCTTTGTGTAGCAGTGTGTAATGCTTAGGGGGAGAAATATAATAAAAGGAGAAGGTGGAAGGCAGGGGGGGCAGAACAGCCCATCTCCGCTGACCAGCCTGTTTGCTTGCATAAAGCTGTGTTCTGTCTCATCACTGAACCGCAACAACTGGCGCCCAAACGTGGGGCCCTCAGCACTCACCTCGCCCGGCAAGGGTTTCAGACGCGTCACTCATCCACTTCGTGGATCCCGGTGAGTATTTTTCATTGTGGTAAGTATGGGAAGCTCCCTCTCTGCTTTGCAAGTGCAACACCGCAATGAGCTGCAGTATTTGCTGCGTAAGGCTCAGCATGACTGCCCGGCTCGAGAACTCACTCTCCTGCTACAGGAGGTGCGTGCCAAGTGCCCGTGGTATCCTGAAGCTGGAAGCCTTAAGCTAGCGGACTGGGAGCGATTGGGCCAGACATTGCACAAAGAGCCTCGGGCACCCGTGCAGGCTTTACATGCCTGGCACCTCTGCCGCGACGTGGTACAGCGTGTCGCCTCGGACAGACCCTCCCTCGCGAGGCTGGTGCTCTCGCCGCCCCCGTCCGCCCCTGCAGCCATCCCCCCTCCTGGCGATGCGACACAGCGTGTCGCCTCGGAAAGGCCCTCTCCAGCCCCAACAGAGGAGCTGCCGATCCTGCCACCCCCGTCCGCTCCTGCAGCCATCCCTCCCCCTGCTTCGCCCCCAGTGCCTCTATTACCACCGCCTCCCTGGCCTTCCCCACCGGAGCCGGTGTGTGATCACCCTCCCCCCATGGGGCCCCCCGGAGAGTCATCTGCATCTGCTCAGAAGCTTTCGCTGGTGCAACAAATGGTTCACGCAGCGAAAGCTCGATCAGATCTTACAGCAGAGGAGCTGGCTGATCTGGTCTCCGTTTGCCCGGTGACCTGGCAGAATGATGACCAGGGCAACCCCGTGGGCACCTGGACCACTCTGCCATACTCGGTGGTTAGAGAGGTAAAGAAAGCAATTCGTGAATTTGGCCTGACTAGCACCTTTGTGCGTGGTCTCATTGAAGGGATGGGTGCTGGGTACTCCCTAATCCCTGAGGATTGGAAAACGCTGCTGCGCATGATGTTGTCACCCAGTCAGTATGTTATTTGGCTTAGTGAGTATCGGCAGATGGCAGAACGCCAAGCCCAGGTATATAGAGAGCAAGGTATCATTTATGAGCATTTGGCAGGGGAGGGCCAGTTTGCTACTATTGGGATGCAGTCTCAACTCCCTCAGGCTGTCTTCCCCATTATCTCCACCTGTGCCCAGCATGCTTTCAAGAAGGTCCCGGATTCAGGCAAGCCTACCAAAAGCTTTGTCAGTATCCGTCAGGGTGCCTTAGAGTCCTTTTTGGATTTTACCAACAGATTGCAGGAGGCTATCCTCCGACAGGTGGATAACACTGAGGCAGCTCACGAGCTCCTGTTAAAATTGGCAGTTGAAAATGCAAATGAGGATTGCCGCCGTGCTCTCCAGGCAGCACAAGTCTCTGGTATTTTAGAGCTCTCAGACATGCTGCGGCTGTGCCAGAACATTGGCACACAAGCCCACAAGGCTGGAGTTCTGGCTGCCGCCCTCAGAAAAACCGGGAAGGAGGGGAAGCGTTGTTACCGCTGTGGAAAGGAGGGTCATTTTCAGCGGGAGTGCCGCTCATCTAAGGCACCAGCCCGACCCTCAAAGAAGTGCCCCAAGTGTGGGAAAGGTTATCACTGGGCTAATCAGTGTCGTAGCGGGTCGGGAAACCGCGCGACGGGTCCCCCCCGAACCCAGGGCCAAACGGGGGTGTTTCCTACTCAGGCAATCGCTCCTCTGCCTTGGAATCCGTAGACTCTATGAGGGCAGCGACTGCTGGAAGTGCAGGGCTTGATTTGATCATGCAGGAGGACACTGACTTTCAGCTGCCAGAGGAGGTCTGTGCCATACCTACACAGGTGATGGGACCTCTCCCTGCCGGCTTTGTAGGTCTTGTTCTCCCTCGCTCACATGCTGGGAAACAGGGCTTTTTTGTCATTCCAGGGGTCATTGATGCTGATTACACTGGCATTATTAAGGTTCAGGTGTGGACTCATCTTCCACAGTCGCTCCCACGTGGACGGTCAATTGCACAATTGATTTTAGTCCCCTATCAGGTGCCAGCTGCCGAGGATCGAACTCGGGGTGGAGGAGGCTTTGGATCTACGTTGTCTCACTCGCCGTCTCACAGCGTTCAGAATTGGCTGTTGTTATTTTGGCCTTTCAACTTTTTACTGATTGTCCCTTTAATTTAATTGTGGATACCCATTATGTTTATCAGGTAATTGATCATTTACCCCTTGCCCTCATTACCCCTCAGGTTGATGCAGACCTCCTTCACCTGTTTTTGTCTTTACAGCATCTTCTTGCCACTCGTCATTTCCCTTACTTTGTTGCTCATATTCGCAGTCATACCCCTCTGCCTGGGCCACTCACTGAGGGCAATGCACGCGCCGATCGCACGTTGCGTGGTCAGGTAAATTCCCTTTTTTCTGACCCCATTGAAAGCCATGCCTTTTTTCATCAGTCTGCCTCTGTTTTGGCCCGGCAGTTTCACATTCCTGCTGATCATGCACGTTCCATTGTTCGTTCCTGCCCCCACTGTGCTGCTGCTGCTCCTACTTTTTCTTATGCCGTTAACCCCCGAGGTACCGCAGCAAATCAGCTGTGGCAAATGGATGTTACTCATGTACCACAATTCCGCCCCTATTCATTTTTACATGTTTCCGTTGATACTTATTCAGGCTTCCTTTGGGCAACCCCACAACGTGGGGAAGCCACTAACAAAGTTATTCACCATTTGCTGGCCTGCTTTTCTGTTATGGGTCGCCCTTGCCAAATTAAAACAGATAATGCCCCAGCCTACTGCTCTGCAGCCCTCTCCACCTTTTGTGCCCGCTGGGACGTCCGTCTTAAACACGGAATCCCTTATAATTCCACGGGCCAAGCCATTGTTGAACGTGCCAATCGCACACTCAAAACCTTGCTAGATAAACAATTAAAACAAGGGGAGCTGCGTCTCCGAACCTTAGGAGACATTCAACAACAAATGTATATCCTCTTGTTTACTTTAAATAATTTAACACTGAATGCAGATCAGCAGACCCCTGCGGATCGGCATTTTCACAAATCTGAGGTACTGGAAAGACCGCGTGTCTTTTACCGTCAGCTGCCCGATCCACAGTGGCTGGGCCCAGCACCTCTAATCACTTGGGGTCGGGGATATGCTGCTGTGTCTCTCCCTGCAGGACCGTTGTGGGTTCCAGCCCGGTGTGTGCGACCAGCACTTAAACAACATGGCATGGCACCAGGGGCTGTCGAATCCCATACCAGAGTTTCAGCTGACCTTGGAGGAGACCGCGTTGCCCCCCGAGTCGACAATGGCGGGACGGAAACGGAGGAGGCGTAGCGTCCCAAGCCAGCCCGTGACATGGGGAGCAGTAAAAGCATTGGTCGCCACGGCTCAACGAAAACTGGCAGCAGATCAGCAGCCAGAAACTCCTAAGACTTTTTTTGTGGCGATTCTCGCCCAAATCACTGCTAATTCTGTGATGATTGTGTGCCTTTTGTGCCTGCTATTTCCTGTAGGGGTTGGCTCGGAAGCGCCTCCCCCGTTACAAGCCCGAAGGAGAATAAGACACTGTTCTCTGCTTATGCTAATCTTTCCTCCCAGTACTCTAGCATGGCTAATTGGGACCCGGCCAACTATATTCTGCCTCGCACGGCTATATCCCTTCACACACCGTACCCGGCCGGGGCTCACAATGTCACCTGTGCGCGTGTAGTTAACTGCACTAGTACAAAGGTGCCATTGGGCTGTCAAAAAATTTCTCAATCCCTTTTAAATTGTTCCCATGCTGTTAATGTTTTATATAATTATGGCCATATCATCCTACCATCAGGATGGGTTTTTACTTGTGGTTCATGCACCTTTAATTATATTCCTGCAAATTTAAGTGATGGCACCCTTTGCTGTCTTAGTAGAATGATACTTATATTGCCTTTTGCTGGTTACAATTGTAGTAAAAGAAGTGTACCCCTTTTAGATGATTATATTGCAGATGTTAAGTTTTTGGTTATTTTGTGTTTGTAATCATTGGGCTTATTTTTTGTTGTTGCTGTGTACAATGTATTCCTTCCTTGTTAAGACTTTGTGAAATTTTGCCCTGGAAAGCTCCCCAGGTTATGTCCTTGTCTGTCTGGGAGTTAAATAGCATGTCAAAACAAATTGGCGGCTACCATGAGATGGCCAACTTCAATAAACAAAAAAGGGGAGATGAAGGGTTAATGTCTAGCTATTCCACCTGGAAGCAGGCGGGGCACACCCTGACTGTTTCCTAGAAGCAATGCACACATTGCTCTATCCAAGGACAAGGGCTAGATATGAACCCTGAGAACTTGATTGTTTGGACAGCAACTGTGGGAGGTTTCTTTAGCCTGGGCTCAAGGCCTGAGAACCAGGATTGTAGTAGATAGAGGATGGTAACTAAGCATATGAATCAACGTCATACATTCCTTTGTGTAGCAGTGTGTAATGCTTAGGGGGAGAAATATAATAAAAGGAGAAGGTGGAAGGCAGGGGGGGCAGAACAGCCCATCTCCGCTGACCAGCCTGTTTGCTTGCATAAAGCTGTGTTCTGTCTCATCACTGAACCGCAACAGTTACAGCTTGACTGTGAACCACTGATAACTACTCTCTGGGTTGGGTCATTACAAAACCTAAACCTAATTTCCCCCATACTAATTTCTCCCTACTGTTACTCACACCTTCTTGTCAACTGTTTGAAATGGGCCACTCTCATTACCACTACAAAAGTTATTTTTCCTCCCTTGGTATCCTACTGTTAATTGAATTGTTTCATCAGACTGACCTCACACTTGGTAAGGCAACTCCCATCTTTTCATGTGTTTATACCTGCTCCTGTATTTTCCACTCCATGCATCCGATGAAGTGGGTTCTAGCCCATGAAAGCTTATTCCCAAATAAATTTGTTAGTCTCTAAGGTGCCACAAGGACTCCTCATTGTTTTACTCTCTGGGAAGTGCATATCAAGGTGGTGTCCAGTTCTGTTCAATATTTTCATCAATGATTTAGATAATGGCACAGAGAGTACTCTTATAAAGTTTGTGGATGATACCAAGCTGGGAGGGGTTGCAAGTATTTTGGAGGATAGGATTAAAATTCAAAATGATCTGGACAAACTGGACAAATGAAATTCAATAGGATGAAATTCAATAAGGACAAAGGCAAAGTACTCCACTTATCAAGGAAAAATCAGTTGCACATATACAAAATGGGAAATGACTGCCTAGGAAGGAATACTGCAGAAAGGGATCTGGGGGGTCAGAGTGGATCACAAGCTAAATATGAGTCAACGTTGTAACACTGTTGCAAAAAAAGCAAACATTTTTCTGCAATGTATTATCAGGAGTGTCATAAGCAAAACACAAGAAGTAATTCTTTCGCTCTACTCCACGCTGATTAGGCCTCAACTGGAGTGTTGTGTCCAGTTCTGGATGTCACATTTCAGGAAAGATGTGGACAAATTGGAGAAAGACCAGAGAAGAGCAACAAAAATGATTAAAAGTCTAGAAAACATGACCTATGAGGGAAGATTGAAAAAATTGGGTTTGTTTAATCTGGAGTAGAGAAGACTGAGAGGGGACATGATAACAGTTTTCAAGTACATCAAAGATTGTTACAAGGAGGAGGGAGAAAAATTGTTCTTAACCTCTGAGCATAGGACAAGAAGTGACAGGCTTAAATTGCAGCAAGGGCAGTTTAGGTTGATGTAGCGAGGAGGTGTGGCCTCCTTCAGAGAGTGATGGGGAGGAACCACAACACACACCCCTGGTGGTCCGAACCAGGAAATCCATGCCTGCCCTGCCAGAAGTGGAAGGATGGGACAGGAAGTGGAAGTACAAAAGCCGGGTCCTGAAGTTCAGTTGGGCTAGAGCCACCATGGGAGACAGATGAATCCCGCCTGCTGTTGGAGCCTCCTGAGGACTGGCCAGAGCTCCCAGGGCCAGTGGCCAACTGAGACACTGACAAGCTTCTGGGGCTGCCGCTGGCCACCTACCCTGGGGAGATGGAGGACAACTACAACGTAGAGGTACCAGACCCTGGTGATGTAGGAAGTAGCTCAGATGGTCTGGTTGAGTGATGTAGACGACAGTCTGGTTGAGTGATGGCCCGATACTAGGTCAGCGTGTTGCAGGTGGATCCAGTGGCGGACCACTCTGCCACTATTAGGGCCCTGGTCAAAAAAACTTCCTAACTGTCAGGGTGGTTAAGCACTGGAATAAATTGCCTAGGGAGATTGTGGAATCTCCATCATTGGAGATTTATAAAATCAGGTTAGAAAAACACCTGTCAGGGATGGTCTAGATAATACTTAGTCCTGCCATGAGCACAGGGGACTAGACTAGATGACCTCCTGAGGTCCCTTCCAGTCCTATGAGTCTATATAAAGACAATCTTAGTTGGTGCTAAATCTGCCAATCTACCCGGGGAAGTAAATGCCTTAAAGGAATTAAACATAATAAGCAACAAGGAAATTTGTATGCAAATGGGTACTCAAGATATTGGATTGCAGCACGGATAAAGTGGAGCTGACGTGAATGGGAAAAGTAGAGATTAAAAGCTTCCTGCACACCATTATGTATTTTATTCCTAATTCACAATAACTGCGGCCAAGGCAGTATGTATGATTGAATACTTTTGAAAATCTGGCTGTTAGGCACTCAGGGGTCTAAGTCCCATTGACTTTAAGTGAATCTTAGGCTCCTAAATGCCTGCATCACTTTTAGCCCCACAGTGCGGGCCCTAGTCAGTTGACTCAGGCTCTGAAACTCACTGCCCTGGCTTCTTTTTCTTGCTATGTAGACGTACCCTAATTGTTTTTGCTCTTCCCTGGTGCTCCGGTGGTGATGACAGCGTATGAAATTATAGCCCCTGCTGGTATTATCAGTCTGGTCCTTTATATCATCCACCTACACACACTCACACATTCATTCTCTTACTCTTTCTCACTCATAATTTATTCATTAAATTGATTTATTTATGTAGGTCATTTTTAGTAGTGCTTGATTATTTGTAAAGCTAAGTTAGAAGGACAAATGAGTTACAAAGTTAAGGAGAGGCTTAGTGGGACTTGGATAATGTCAGAGAGAAACTCAGCCCTTCAAGTATAAGCAAAAATACACCAGTGTACTGGTCCCGATTTTAAAATGTCTCTCTCTTTCTCATGTATGCAGGGTAGTTGCAGCCATGTAGGTCCCAGGATATTAGAGAGACCAGGTAGGTGAGGTAATCTCTTTTATTGGACCAACTTCTGTTGGTGAGAGAGGCAAGCCTTTGACATATACAGCTCTTCTTCAGGTCTGGGAAAGGTACTGCACCAGTGTCACATCTACATGCCAGTGGAACAGATTGTTTAGCATAAGTAATTAGCACATATTCTAAGGGAGCCTTCCAAGTAGAATGGCCCATTAACACTCTTGCAGTCATAGGACAAAAAGAGTTGGTTAGTGGGTTATAGAATTGTAATAAGCCATAAATCCAGCGTATCTGTTCAATCCATGATTTTTCGTGTCTAGCAGAGTTATGAATTTAAGCTCCCAGGCTCATCTTTAGAAAGTATTGTGCAGGTTTCCTTTGAGGATGAGGACTGATAGGTCAGATACAGAGTTATCACTTTGTGAAAAGTGTTCACCCACAGGTGACAAGGTGTTTTTGTCTTTTATCATTTTCCTTTGTGAGTTCATTTGAGGCTGTAGTGATTGTCTGGTTTCACCTTTCAAGATCCATGATCCTGCATATGCCTATCAGAACATGTGGTGTACCTCATCCAGTGCACTAAATGCCCCAGTAACAACTATGTGGGTAAAACCAGACAATACTATGCTCTCGAATGAACTCACGCAGGACAATGATGAAAGACAAAAACACCTTGTCACCTGTGGGCAAACACTTTTCACAAAGAGCTCAGATATAGAGTGATCTATCAGTTCTCATCCTCAAAGGAAACCTGCACAACACTTTCTAAAAACGATCCTGCAAGTTTAAATTCATAACTTTGCTAGACACTAAAAATCATGGACTGAACAGAGCCACTGGATTTATGGCTTATTACAACCATCTGTAATCACTAACCCCCATTTTTGTCCTGTGACTGCAGAGGTGTTAATGGGCCCCTCTACCTTGAATGGTCCCTTAGAATCAGTGGCAGATTACTGTATGGGCCGAGGGAGCCCAGGAACCCAGGCCAATTTGGGGGCCCTGCAGACTGGAACTCTGGCCCTGTCCCCTGCTCCTCCTCTCCCTCCCGCCCCAGGCCCTGCCGCTCTGCTCCTCCTCTTCCCCCTGCTGCCCCGCCCTCTGGCCAGGTCTGATGCCAGAGCTGTGGTAGGGTGCGCATATTCCCCGCTGCCTCCAGCGTGGGGCTGGCCGAGCCTCCTCTCCCCCACGTGGAGCTGCTCCCCCCAGCCCCTCTCCTTCCCCCTCTCCCTCCCATGCGGCGCTGTCCCCCGCAGCCCCTTCCTCCCCCACTCCACCTCCCATTGGAGCTGCCCCCCCAGTCCCTCTCTCCCCACCCATTTTACACATGGGTCTAATGAAACACACAGACATTAAGTGAATTGCCCACAGTCAAGCACAAAGTGAATCAAGTATCACTGCTAGTTAAAGAACTCAAGAGTCCTGACTCCCGGTCTCCTACACTTACCAATAGACAATGCTGTTTTAAAGAAAAAACCCTCATGTCTCAGCTATTCCAATATTTGGCACTTAGGCAGAGTTCTCTGGCATAATGTTGTATTATGTGTACAGACAGCTGCAGCTGGCCACACTCACTCACCTGAAACTACAGGTTCCAAAACTACTGTCACAAGTATCACCAGGGTTTTTAACTCAAAACCAAACAATTTATTGACAAGATCACAACTTTAAGAGAGATACATTTTTAGTGCATTGAACCATTTATTTTCATTCATATTTATTTCTATGCTTCCTATTTTATATTAGTGTTTTAAATTCTTTGACATGTAAAGAGACGAGGCTCCTGCCCTGAGCAGATCACAATCTAGTATTTTCCCAATAAATATGTAGCTTATATTTAGTGTTTTTAAACTTTGACCTGCTTTATAAAAGCTAAATAATTAATCCGCACTCCCTTCTGGGAGGTAAATAAGTAAAAGTCATTTTAGGATGTGAAATTCAAACAATGCAAAGTTATGCAACAAACAAAGATCACCGAGCAAGGAAGAGAACTCATTTTTCTGGCTCCACAGCTTGTGCTCAGACGCTCTGATTACATCAGCTTCTCAAACCACTTAAAAAGGAAAATTTACATATCATATCAAAGTTAAACAGGAATAATTGAAGTATTTGAAATCATTACATGTTTTTCTTTATTAAACCTGTTGCAATAAGATAGGCATCTCTAACTCATTTAAAACAAAGGCAGTAAAATAAAGTGCAGCAACTGTACATGATTCCTTTGTTGTCTTCAATAAATAGCTGGTTTTCCCCTATAGCTGTTTAAAAAAAAAAAAAATTTCCAGCTAGCCGAGTACATTATATATAAGCTGTCTTAGGTTTTCTCTGCTCCCCTCTCACCCTCACTTAGCTTCATTCCTTCCTTATTTGAATGGGCCTTTTAGGCAGCCAAAATTCCCCCTCTCTTTAAAAAATAAAAATAATATATATATATATATATATACGCACACACTGTTCCTTTGCTCCCTGTATCTGTAAACAGATCTTGCCTTCTAGGGAACCCCCGGGTCCCTCTCTCCCCCTCCCACATATGGAGCTCTGCCCCCTGAATCCCTTTTTGGCCATTAAAAGTCCGTTCCGTGACGCTGTGGCGCTAAAGCAGGTTAGTCCCTACCTGTCCAGCTCCTAGGCTGGGGCGGGGGCAGGGCCACGGGGCTCTGCATGCTGCCTCTGCCCTGAGCACTGGCTCTGCAGACCATTGGACAGGAACCGGCCAATGGAAGCTGGGGGGCGGTGCCTGCAGGTGAGAGCGGCGAGAGGAACCTCCTGGCCCCCCCGCCTATGACCTGGACCTGCTGGCTGTTTCTGGGGCTCGGGCAGTATGGTGCCAGGACAGGCAGGCAGCCTGCCTTAAACCCCCCCCCCCCCCGCTGTGCCACTGACTGGGAGCTGCCCAAGGTAAGCCCACGCTCCAACCCCCTGCCCCAGCCCTGAGCACCCCCAGCCTGGAATTCCCTCCTGCACCCCAAACCCCTCATCCCCATCCCCATCCCCACCCCAGAGCCTTCACCCCCCAGGCCAGAGCCCTCACCTCCCCCCTGCACTCCTGCCTCAGCCCAGAGCCCCCTCCCACACCCTGAGCTTCTCATTCCTGGCCCCAGCCCAGAGCCCTCACCCCTTCCCACACCCCAACCCCCTGCCTCAACCTGAAGCCCCATCCTGCACTCTGAATCCCTTGGCCCCACTCCCTAGCCTAGTGCCCCTTCCTGCACCCCAAATCCCTCATCCCCAGCCCAGAGCCTGCACCCCCAGCCAGATCCCTCACCCCTTCCCACACCCCAACTCCCTGCCCCAGCCGCTTCCTGCAGCCTGAACCCCTTATTTCTGGCCCGACCTCAGAGCCCACATCCCCAGTTAGAGCCCTCATCCCCTCCTGCACCCCAACCCCCTGCTCCAGCCCAATGAAAATGAGTGAGGATTGGGGGAGAGCAAGCCATTGAGGGAGAGGGAATGTAATGAGTGGGGGGCAGGGCCTCAGGGAAGGGGCGGGGCAGGGGTGAGGCCTTGGGGAAGGGGTGGGGCTAGGGTGTTCGGTTTTGTGTGACTAGAAAGTTGGCAACCCTAGGCCCCAATAAATCTTAATCCGCCTCTGCTTATAATATATACTAACTGCTTACGCTAAACAACCTGTTCCACCTTGCATGTAGCTGTGACACTGGAAATACCTTTCCCAGACCTGAAGAAGAGCTCTGTGTGGCTCGAAAGCTTGTTTCTCTCACCAACAGAAGTTGGTCCAATAAACGATATTACCTCACCCACCTTGTTTCTCTTTTTCTCAGTCAGAGACTGATCAAATCATAAGTAATTTCACATTCACAAACTTCGAACAAATGATGACTTCACAAGTCTGACTTGCTATGGTTTATGAAGGTGGGTGACCATGCTCAGCTATCTGATCACATATTACCTTTGTGTTCTTATCTAATTTAAAGCTAGTCTATAAATAAAGTGCTGAGAATCTTTCACTCTCTGAACCATCATTTTAACCCATCCTTCCTATGTCTTGTCTGACAGCTATGATTACAATGTTCTTTTTCCAAATGGCAAGATGAAAGCCTTTTCTGCTCCATAATCTGAGTAACCAGCATTGTCCCTACAAGTTGGTGGGTGGGCTGAGCTCCACTGATTGAGCTCCACTGACCCAGGGAAGCAAGGGAGAACCCCTGAACACAACACTCCCGGCCTGCATTAGTAGCAGACCTAACCTAAACACTGGAATATTAAAATAAAACCAGGTCACCATTATGTCTCAAACTACTTGACACTGCCTCTGCATCTAGTTACCATTATTTTAGTGTTCTTGATCTTTCACCCTAATTGTATTTTTAAATCCTGTATACCACATATATATTCAGGTAGTCACCACTGAATCTGTATTTCCTGTTCTCTATCTATCCCAACTCACCCTGGATAAGTACCCCTGAAGTTTCAGAGAATGAGAGGAGTGCTGTATGGAACCCCTTTGGGTTATATGATCTGTAGGCCTCTAAGATCACTCTGCTCCTCAGAAACGTTACAGAAATGGGTGAAGCACTGTAAACCATTAAGGATCAAAGGCGGCATACCCCACTAGTAATTGCAGTAGCCATCCACAAATGAAATATACAGGTGTTAAAGTAAGGGGGCTCTGGACAGAATGGAAGTGGGTATAACTCCCATTCCTTTTCTAAAGCAGAGAGGAGCTCCCTTTTCTCTCCCTAGCTTAGATAAGCAGTGCTCCTCTTCTTCTTTTATTTATTTATTTTTTTGGCCGGTGCAGTTAGAACTCCTCCTCCTCCTCCTCTTTTAATGTACTTAAACCACTGGAAGTGAATGAAACTGCAGGATCCCCATTTGTTTAGAACAGTGTTTCTCAAACTTATTTGATCGGGCCCTTCTTTGTGTCTATAGTTGTTCCCCCCCAGTACATAGACAACTGGACTGCTGGCCGGGCTCCCAGCTCTGAAGGCAGCGCTGCAGCACCACAGAAGTAAGGGTGCAATGTGAACAGTACCACTTTTCACAGCAGACTTAGTGCCCGATTGCCACCCTTACTTCTGCACTGCTGCTGCTACTGTCTTTGCCGAGGAAAGAGTCTGTCTGTAAGACAGTAACTAGCTAGAGCCTCACCACCGACAGGTGTGGGATTGTGGGGGGAGGGAAGGAGACCCTGAGCCCGGGCTGCCTCCCAGTGAGGGATTGGGTCCGGGGTGGGGGGGAAGAGAGAGCCCAAGCCTGGATGGTGGGACTCTGGCTGTCCCCTTTATCTCCACCTTCTGGGTGTGAATGGCCTTTCTGCACAAGCCCCAGCCACCCAGGGCTAACAGCCAAAGCCCTTAATAATAATAAAAAAAAAGCATAGAGCTTGTGCCTCCCTTGACACATTCCTGTGCCTCCCTTGGAAGGCCCGCTCCATAGTTTGAGAACTACTGGTTTAGAAGAATAATTTTTGAACATATATACAGCACCTTAATTCCTAACCCAATGCTTTAGAAATGCTTTGTCACCTCTGCCCTTGCATGGCAGCAGAGCAACTTGGCAGTAACATAGGACCCAGTCCTATATTCCTTGGGCACCTACTGAAGCAAATAGGAGTTTTGGGCATGCATGGAATGCAGAATCAGGCCCTAGAAGAAGACTTTTGTGTTTCTTGAATTTTAATCTTCATCCTGATTTGGCCTGGGCTACACTGGCGGGGGGCGGGGGATGTCGAACTAAGATACGCAACTTCAGCTACGCTATTTGTGTAGCTGAAGTTGAAGTATCTTAGTTCGACTTATCTGGCCATCCTCACTGTGGCGAGTCGACCGCGGCAGCTCCCCGTCGACTCTGCTTACTCCTCCTGCTGAGGTGGAGTACAGGTGTTGATTCGGGGATCTATTTATCGCATCTAGACGAGACATGATAAATCAATTCCCGATAGATTGATCACTACCTGCTGATCCGATCCGATCACTACCTGCCAATCCGATCTGGTGGGTAGTGAAGACGTACAACAAATGTTTTCTCAAATCAGACTCTTGACCCCTTTGTTCTTGGGCCAAAGCAGTAATTATAGAGAACCGCATCCTTGAATTACCAAGGACCAGAAGTTCTAAACAATTGTTTCCCTAGCTGTAACCCTTTAAATTCAGATTTTTTTTAACACATTCATTTGAAAATGTAATGTCTGAATCACAAATACAAATGTTACTAGGTCTCTGGCTTTGGTGATAGATTTTATAAATTGCACCTTTTAGAAATTTCCCTTAAATCGTAATCTTCCAGAAGTTTAACTTCTAGTTTCCGAAGTAGATTTCACTCTCATTTGTCATTTTAACCTCCTGAATTATGACCAGCCATGTATTGTTTCTTCTGTCACAATTTAGATGTACTCAATATCCCATCTTGCTGCCTACAGCTTGTTCATTTCTCCAACTTTCTTCCCTTTTCCCATATGACAAGCCTGTTTTCCTATGTCAAGATTTCTTTGCCATAATCTGTAGCAATCCTTCCAAGACATGGGCCATCATAAACAGATCACACGGTTCTCTTGCTGCTTCTGAAGTAAATTAGCTCCAACATTCACTCACTTCTTGCTGTTCTACAGGTTCTTAATGTGCTACACTTACTCAAATGTCACTGTTACCCACCTAGCTGCTCTCATTCTTTCAGTTGTTCCTAACTAGTTTTCTTTCCTTATTATCTTAAATGAAACTATCTTTTTCCAGATTCTCTCCATACGTCTTCCTGCAGCAAAATGCTGCGTTAGCTGAAACTGTGAGAAATATATTTATGCCAGGCCTATGCATCTTCAGGCTCTCTATATTACTGTTGCCACATGACCCAGGGTCTTCACTCCTGCATATCCTTATACAAAAAAACTGTAGTTCAAGAGATGTGCAAAATAATATTAGCTGTTCATACATTTATCCCACACTGGAGACATATTTCCACAGTGATTGTGTATCAGTGCCATGTGTGTATACAGTGCCTAGCACAATGGGGTCCCAGTCTTGATTCAGTCCTATAGGTATTTCCATAATACAAATAATAATAAGTTGGGAGCTTCTCTGACAGACAAGTTTTGTGTGGGGGAAAATGAAGGCACAGTTCAGAGTGACATCTCAGCCCTTATTTAGAATCCCGTTACTTGTCTTGGGTTTTGTTTCAACCTTAATTTTTTTATTACTGTATTTTGGGCCTGATTCTGATATTACACAGGTGTAGATCCACACTAATTGCATTATCTGGATTTATGCTGGTGTAACAGATCAAAATCAAGGCCCTCTGTTTTCAAGTTCCTGTTGTTTTGTTTTTAATATCTATCTCAGTGGTATCAACCTCTTCAGCCTCAGGGCCAAACACATTATTTCAAAAGTCTCAAGGAACTGAAATCAATACTTTGTGGCAGATTCTCTTCCATGTTCTGCTTCCTTGGAGCAAAAACAACCTACGATCACCTGATGGAAATTCACTCAGAATACGAGGGTCCAGAGTGCAGAGACAGCGTGTCTTATTCCTATGTCTCCCGGCCTGCAGTCCCTGGCTGGTGCCAGAGGAGTGTTGAGATGGGGAGCGGCATGTCAGACACAGGGAGTGGGAGTGCCTATCCCCAGGCGGTGTGTGGTCCCTGCGAGCAGCACAAGTTAGAGCAGATCCCTCTAACTTGTGACAGAGCTGGGGCAGAGAATCAAAGAACCATAGCTGGCTGTTTGTTCTCAGCGTCTCTTCTTTTCCCCCAGGGTAGCCAGGCATAGGTGCCGACGACGTGGGTGCTCCGGGGCTGGAGCACCCACGGGGAAAAATTGGTGGGTGCTCTGCACCCACCGACAGCTAAGCTCCCCGCCCCAGCTCACCTCACCTCCTCCTCCTCCCCTGAGCGTGTCATGTCCCCGCTTCTCCTCCCAGCACTTGCCACTGCAAAACAGCTGTTTTGTGGCGTAAAAAGCTCCGGTGGGGAGGAGCAGCAACACAGCACGCTCAGGGAAGGAGATGGGGAAGGTGTCCAATGGGGCAAGGAGGGGGCGGAGTTGGGGCAGTGACTTTTGGGTAAGGGTTGGAATGGGGTAGGGCAGGGGTGGGATGGGATGGGACGGGGCACGGGTGGAGTCAGGGCGGAGGAGGGTTGAGCACCCACCAGCACCAGGAGAAGTTGGAGCCTATGTAGCCAGGTGTCCAGTTTTCGACCAAAAAGTCCAGAAGAAAAGGGAACCTGACTGTGTCTGATCAGTAGATCTGACAGCAAAAGTCTGGTTACTGCGGGTGGGGGACGCAGGGAGGCACTGGATCACCACCTGCGGCCAGCCCCTACTCATCCAGGGCTGACTCCTAGCTGTGTTGGGCAGCTGCAGCTCCCAGTCCTGGCTCTGCAGGCAAGTCCCTCCCGAGCCGGGTGGGGGTGGGAAGGGGAGGGAAGAGCAGCAAGCAATGGGGGGAGGGTGGAAGAGGACTGAATGGGGGCGGGGCTTTGGGGAAGAGGTAGAGCAGGGGAGGTTCCAGCACGCCTGCTGGAATATCTGTTTTTTAAATATTACAAAGTTGGCAACCCTACCCTCCTGTAGGCTGTCCCGGGGGGGAGCTGTGTGGGGGAGGGACACTATCAATTGGCAGGTGTTCCCCTAGGCTCAGGGAGAACCAGTGAAATGCCTATCCTGATTCCCTTCCTATTTTTTTCACTTGTTGTCCCCAGGAATTAGTTCATCCCTTATTTTTTTCTGGTCCTTCTGCTCTGTAGAGGGGGCTGCCCTTTTGGTTGAACAGATGGATCCCATTTGGGGATCCATCATAAACATGGGGACCAAATAGGTCTGCTCTTCTTGTATGTCTCACAGCCTGGCAGGGAAACAAGCAATGGACAGTGGTTCTCAACCTTTTTACTATTGTGGGCTGCATATGCTGCTCTCTGTGTGCTATGTGGGCTGCATCCACACTATGTACTATATGCATCCACCCTACACACTATATGCATCCACCATACAGTACCTCTGTGGCCCTGAGGATGTCACATGGGTTGCAGCTGGGTGCTGATTGGGCTGCATGTTGAGAACCACTGATCCAGAGCTAGTTTCGTCCTTCCCCTGTGATGCAGCACTTGGCCCCTGGGGGAGCTGCTGAGCAGCTGCAGCAGGGAAGGGAAAACAGCTGGTCAGAGCTCTCCTGGCTCAGGAAGAATTGCTCTTGGAGCTGGGAGGAAAGCAGTCGGAAGCAACTGGGGAGATTGAAAGCAGTCGGAAGCAACTGGGGAGATTATGTTCCCTTCCTTCTCACTGTAGTGATAGAGCTTATTCAAACACTTCATTTTAAAAATCAGACAGTGCAGTTTAGGGAACATACTTTAAATTCATGATCAAATACAAATGACCAGTTATTAATCTCAACATTTGCAATATTATTGTTAAATTTAAAATTGATTCAGTGGCACAAATGACTGAATTTTAAAGAGATTTTAAGCAGATGAGTCTAGCTCTCAGCTGAAGCAGCCCAAGATAGTGTTCAGTAACCCAGGAAGCCAGATAATTTGTCTGGTTCAATTCAAAGTCTTTACTAGCTCTGAAGGCCAGGTGTGTGACATCTTTGTCATTATTGGGCCACTGTAAGTAGTCTTCTAGACTAAACCACAGCCATTAAGATGTACCTCATACAAGGCATAGAGGAAGCAGAAATAGTGTTTGGTAAAAAAATCCCTGCTTAAAGGAGAACCAATACAGATCCTGCACAAAGACAAAGCCATGCACTATGCACTAGCACAGTGGTTTTCGACCTTTTTTCATTTGCAGACCCCTAAAAAATTTCAAATGGAGGTGAGGATTCCTTTAGAAATCTTAGACATAGTCTGCGGACCCCCAGGGCTCCACAGACCACAGGCTGAAAACCACTGTTCTATGGTAACGACAACCTTTTGTGGACCTTAGACATAGTCTGCATACCTCAGGTTGAAAGCCACTGCACTAGTACAGCAGGCAGGAGGGCAGGGATCCCAAGGTGAAGAAAGAAATGGATAGGATGGAGTTGGCTGGTGTATTATTGAATCAATGAAGTGGCGGGCTTCTATGATGCCTATTATGAAAGAAAAATGACATGCCTGGGTTGAGGCTGAATGAAAAGGAGAGAAAAACATATTGCTCCCCATATGGAATATATATGCTCCAAGAGAGCAGTGATACAACATTCTCCTCACAGCTGTGGTGCTTACAGATCATTCAGTACTTAAGGAGTTTGCCAAAGCTCTGCTTTGTTCTGTGTCTGGTTTCAACTGGCTGTGCATAACTGCAAGACTTTCACAGTGCCCCACCAAGAAAGAGTCTCGGCCTGGGAAGCTCAGCTGTAAAGACACAGTCATAGATTCATAGATACTAAGGTCAGAAGGGACCATTATGATCATCTAGTCTGACCTCCTGCACAACGCAGGCCACAGAATCTCATCCACCCACTCCTGCGAAAAACCTCTCACCTATGTCTGAGCTATTGAAGGCCTCAAATCGTGGTTTAAAGACTTCAAGGAGCAGAGAATCCTCCAGCAAGTGACCCGTGCCCCATGCTACAGAGGAAGGCGAAAAACCTCCAAGGCCTCTTCCAATCTGCCCTGGAGGAAAATTCCTTCCCGACCCCAAATATGGCGATCAGCTAAACCCTGAGCATATGGGCAAGATTCACCAGCCAGATACTACAGAAAATTCTTTCCCGGGTAACTCAGATCCCATCCCATCTAACATCCCATCACAGGCCATTGGGCCTATTTAACATGAATATTTAAAGATCTATTAATTGCCAAAGTCATGTTATCCCATCATACCATCTCCTCCATAAACTTATCGAGTCTAATCTTAAAGCCAGATAGATCTTTTACCCCCACTGCTTCCCTTGGAAGGCTATTCCAAAACTTCACTCCTCTGATGGTTAGAAACCTTCATCTAATTTCAAGTCTAAACTTCCCAATGGCCAGTTTATATCCATTTGTTCTTGTGTCCACATTGGTACTGAGTGTAAATAATTCCTCTTCCTCTCCAGTATTTATCCCTCTGATATATTTATAGAGAGCAGTCCCCAATTCTATGTCTTCCATTTTAAGCCAAACCTTAATAACAGTAACATTTAAAACCAACATTAATATAACACACAATTACAAATACTTTTAGCCAATATAATAACTACATGTACTTACAACGTTCAATTACTCTTTAAGGTGCCCTGCACTGTTGCATGGGCCTCCCCTGGTACTTCAACCCTACTGCTGTCAGGAGGCAGCAAGCCCACTTGTTCTGGTTGTTCCATGTTCTGGAGCTCCAATGCCTCAACCTGCTGTGGTTTGTGCTTGTTAGAGACCCTCTTGGTGAAAATGGCAGAGTCATTGCTACTTATCTCCCTCCTTTCTGGGACTTGTAAAAGGTGTCATCTCTTTGTCACCCCAAAAACCGGAGAAGCTCACATCAACGCAGGGCAATCACTGCTGTTTGTCACCACTGTTTCCCATCACATAGATGCACAGCATCATTTTCAAGAAGTGGCGGGAGTTCCTGGGATCCCAAACGATATAATTTTTGCCTAAACCATCTGCAAACCCCCGCCCCGTGACTGACATTAATTTCTAACTGCAGGCATTCTTGTTTTGAGTTTTCTATTGAACAAACTATCAGCAAGTGACAACACAGGCTTCATTGGTGGCATTCTGTAATTTAACAGTGCTAAGCACTTTATTATTTTCACACCATTTTTCACCAACTGATTGGATCGGGGACAATGGGGAGTAGCGGCTATATGTCTAAACCCATACTTCACTGCAAACTGCTTAAACTCATGCCCACTAAACTGACCCATTGTCAGGCAACTGACATACTGGACTCTTAAACTGATTTAAGGGGACCGCACAAGGGGGTTGCACTTATTTAATTTGGTTTTTAAACCAGTTTTGTTAAATTCATACAACTTTTGTGTGTAGGCAAAGCCTACAAGCTAATTATAAATAAAAATGGGAAGTAGAGCTGAGTCATCCATTACAAAAAAGTTATAGGCTGGAGTACTGCTGAATTGCATGATGATTTCTAAAAATACCAGACTGAAGTGAATTAAGTGTGAGTGAGTTCATAGGTGTTATACTGCATTCTGAAGGCTGCTTAAAATTAGCTGTGAATGCTCTGTTTGTCCTAAATATGCTGAAAAGATACCATTTTTCTGCACGTGTTTCAGTCTTGCTTTGAGCTGCTATACCTGCAGAACTAAACTGAAAGTCTAACACTGTATGCGGTAGAGTGAGGGAGATAGCTTTTCTATTGCTCTGTTTTTCAATCATGATTTCAAGCCCGAAGGAAGAAGACTCCTAAGAGATGTATGGAGAGGAAGCTCAGTCACTTCCCCATATGATATATACAGTATATGTTACAACATTGTAGTACCTATGTTTTATTTATTTTTGAGGAGACATTTGCATTATAAAACTTTATTTTCAGATGAGCATGGTTTTCTGTAACACAATCCCCCACACACAATAATTGCCCTTTGGACTAAAAATTATCTTTGTTCTCAGCCTAAAGGAAAATGTTAAAATTTAGCAAAATTCCATGTCAGGTTTTTTGCACTATCCAATGGTGAAACAGCTACATCAAATCCTCATCAGTTAGGGTTTCTTTACAGCCAGACAGGCTAGGAACATATTTCTTTTAAATGAAAGTTTAAATTCTGCAGAATCTGGTGGGCCAACAACTGGCCACATTCAGCCTACAGGCTGCAGTTTTTGCCCCACAGAATAAGAAACTCAAAACCACCAATGGGCCAGATTCTAACTACTCTTTCGTGAGTGTGCCATGGGTGGAGAAGAAGGACCAGGAAGCAATCCCTCTGGCTCCTGCACAAGGGGCAGCCAGAATCTTGGTGCAAGGAGAAAGGTCTTAGTGCCTCCAGTAGAACTAGACCAGTGGCTCTCAACCAGAGGTACGTGTACCCCGGAGGTACTCAGAGGTCTTCCAGGCGGTACATCAACTCTTCTAGATATTTGCCTAGTTTTACAACAGGCTACATAAAAGCACTAGTGAAGTCAGTACTAACTAAAATTTCATACAGACAATGACTTCTGCTCTATATACCATACACTGAAATGTAAGTACAATCCTTGTATTCCAATTGATTTATTTTATAATTATATGGTAAAAATGAGAAAGTAAGCAATTTTCCAGCAATAGTATGCTGTGACACTTTTGTATTTTTATGTCTGATTGTGTAAGCAAGTAGTTTTTAAGTGAGGTGAAACTTGGGGGCACAGAACACAAAGTGAGCTGTAGCTCACAAAAACTTATGCTCAAATAAATTGGTTAGTCTCTAAGGGGCCACAAGTCCTCCTTTTCTTTTTACTCCTGCAAAGGGTACAGTAGGGGTACATACTCCTGAAAGGGGTACATATCTGCAGTGGTTGAGAGCCGCTGAACTATACAACCTAAAAGAGAGGTGATGCCATGACCTCATTTTGCCTCAGCTGCTGTTTCAAGGCTGGCAATGGGTGGAGTTGTTCCTTCTCTGTGCTTGCCTTTCCCTAGCGAACCTGATGGCATTCTGCTTGCCTCTCTTTTCCATATGCAGAGTGCTACCAGGTACTGCCACTTGTGCAGTGCGCCTCATCTCCAATATCTCTGCAGTGGCTGCTAATACCACAGTCTGTGCCTTTACTGTATCTCTTCTTTTTACCAGGCCTGTCATTAATGAGTCCAAGGAGTTTACCAACAAACTTTCACCTAAGTTTTCAGCCATTCAGTTAAACATGAAGCCATATGTTAGATATCTGGGACCTACCCTACTCGTTGTATGTTGTTTATAACCTACTTTTACATGAAGGCATGGTGAAGGTAATTTACACCTACCACTCATAAATGTTGTGTGAGATTGTGAAATTACCCCTTCAAAAATGTTGCCAGTCCTGGAAATTGTCCAAGAAAGGTACTCTCAGAGAGTAGCTCAAATTGGAAACTCAGACAATTACCTAGGTAATGTTGGTGTGGGCTGAGAATGGTGATTCAGGCTTAATTCTGAATGTCCTTGCTTTTGACTGGTGTAGGCCTGTATTTTAGGGCTGTCAATTAATTGCAGTTAACTCACGCGATTAACTCAAAAACATTAATCATGATTAAAAAAATTAATCACGATTAATCGCAGTTTTAATCGCACTGTTAAACAATAGAATGCCAACTGAAATTTATTAAATATCTTGGATGTTTTTTCTACATTTTCACATATATTGTATTCTGTATTGTAATTGAAATCAAATTGTATAATTTTTATTACAAATATTTGCACTGTAAAAATGATAAACAAAAGAAATAGTATTTTTCAATTCACCTCATACAAGTACTGTAGTGCATGCAATCTCTTTGTTGTGAAGTGCAATTTACAAATGTGATTTTTTTTTTGGGTTAGATACCTGCATTCAAAAACAAAACAACATAAAACTTCAGCGCCTATAAGTTCACTCAGTCCTACTTCTTGTTCAGCCAATCGCTAAGACAAACAAGTTTGTTTGCATTTACAGGAGATAATGCTGCCCTCTTCTCATTTACAATGTCACCAGAAAGTGAGAACGGGCATTTGATGACATTTTTGTAGCCGGCATTGCACGGTATTTACTTGCCAGATATGCTAAACATTCGTATGCCCCTTCATGCTTCGGCAACCATTCCAGAGGACATGCTTCCATGCTGATGACGCTCGTTAAAAAAATGTGTTAATTAAATTTGTGACTGAATTCCTTGGGGGTAGAATTGTATGTCTCCTGCTCTGTTTTACCTGCATTCTGACATATATTTCATGTTATAGCAGTCTCAGATGATGACCCTGTACACGGTGTTCATTTTAAGGACACTTTCCCTGCAGATTTCACAAAACGCAAAGAAGGTACCAATGTGAGATTTCTAAAGATAGCTACAGCACTCGACCCAAGGTTTAAGAATCTGAAGTGCCTTCCAAAATCTGAGAGGGACAAGGTGTGGAGCATGCTTTCAGAAGTCTTAAAAGAGCAACACTCTGATGCGGAAACTACAGAACCCAAACCACCAAAAAGGAAAATCAACCTTCTGCTGGTGGCATCGGACTCAGATAATGAAAATGAGCATGCATTGGTCCGCACTGCTTTTGATAGTTATCGAGCAGAACCTGTCATCAGCATGGATGCACGTCCACTGGAATGGTGGTTGCAGCATGAAGGGTCATATGAATCTTTAGCACATTTGGCACATAAATATCTTGCGACGCCAGCTACAACAATGCCATCAGTACACCTGTTCTCACTTTCCAGTAACACTGTAAGCAAGAGGCGGACAGCATTATCTCCTGCAAATTAAACAAACTTGTTTGTCTGAGTGATTGGCTGAACAAGAAGTAGGACTGAGTGGACTTGCAGACTCTAAAATTTTACATTGTTTTATTTTTGGATTCAGGTTTTTTTGTACATAATTCTACATTTGTAAGTTCAACTTTCATGATAAAGAGATTGCATTATTCTGTGTTGTAATTTAAATCAATATATTTGAAAATGTAGAAAACATCCAAAAATATTTAAATAAATGGTATTCTATTTTTATTGCTTAACTGTGCGATTAATCGCGATTAATTTTTTTAATCGCTTGACAGCCATCATTTATTTGTGGATTTACAAAGGGTATTCAAGTAAGAATTTAGTTGTCTTAGAAGAGTGGGCCTCATTGCGAGTTTGCACAATGTGGATGTATTAGCCAGCAGCAGTTAACTATGATCAAGCAGTCTATTTGTAACTTAACCAAGATCTCTGTACAGAACACTTCACAGCTGAAATCCTTCTCCCACTGGGCATGACTAATCAGGCCTACTTTCCCTAACATTTTCTCCATCTTTTGAGGAGCTTCTATAGATAAATTCATTTCTCCATAAATACTTTCATGTTAAAATATTTGCTCACATTGTATTTTCTTTCTGTATCTTTTCCCCCTCCAAATTCTGTGACTAGCACTAAGCAGTAGACAGGGAAAACCACGGTTTTAGTGATAATATTGTCAACTTCTTAAGGCAATAACTGAATGTTGCAATTCATCTCTTTACTGCCATGAGCTAGATCAAGGGTTTCGTTTTCTTTGTTAGCCTTTCCAAGATGTGGGGTCAAAAAACGATATAACTGTTTTGCTCCTATTTCAGAATTACTTGTAAAACTGCACATTGCATTGCTTCACTAATGAAAAATACAGTTTGTGTGGCTGAGACAGTAAATTTAGTTATAATTAATTGGATTGCAATAATGATGACAACCACTCTTTTGAGGATACAAAAGACTGTTAGTAACTCTAGTTCCTGTCTCCTACAGACAGACTGATTTAGAATTTACAGTGGATATCTACTTTGTTGGTAAAGTTCAGAGCAATGTGAATATGGTCAGAATCTAAAACTATGCAATTTGCAGTATTTCAAGAGAAGAGACTTTTTGTATATTCACAGATAGAAAATAGAGTCTTTTATTTTGACTTGGAGAATGTTTCTTTTCTTAAGTTGTTCAAGACATATAATTAGAACTGTAATGTACTTTACTAAACTGTACAAGTGATTCTCTGTCACAGTAACACACTGTTTTACAAGGCATCAGTGATTACCACAAAATTTTCACCTGTTACTGTAAATTCTTTTACAATTTAAAAATGTAAAAACCAAATGTTTCCCAAATCTGATCATATGAACAAAATAGAAAGAAAACAGAACCACCATTAAAAAAAAAAAGACATTTAAAGAAATAAACTTGGACTTTTAATAATCACAAAAAGTAGTACTTATAAGCAATACACAACTAATACTCTCCCCGTTGTACAAAGAATGCTCTACTGTAGGTATAAAAATCCTGCATAACTGACAAACCAATGGTCTGTGTTACAGAACACTGAATTTTCAAAGGATAAAGTAGTCACTAATAAAAACAAATGCTATAATAAACTAATAATTTGTTCCATTATATTACTTTGTGATTACAATAACATCAATAATTTTCAGTTGAACTGTATCATATCCATGTAGATGAAAGTTTGATACTGATAAGATTGTTATAATGGAAAAACCTAACATTTTGATATTGATATTTGTATAATGCATATTGATGTATGTTAGTTTATAAGTACTGTGTACTTTAATTTTATTGAATGAAAGTTTGAAGCTTTATAAACTAGTGCACTTTACTTAGCATTACAGTAACGGATCTTGTATGTGAAAGGTGAACTATACAAACATTTTCTGCCTTAATTCTTAAAAGCATTAAATGTATATAAAACATATTATTTATAGAAAACTTTTATTGCACATATAATTTATATAGGCACTCAGACATTACAGTGCTAAACACTGTAGCAAGCCTGTAAATAAAACAAATGATCAATCAACAAAACCTCTGCAATGTATAATATTTTTGTGTTGTTTACATATGACTATTAGAAGAGCTCTTCAGTACCAAGTGAAGAAAGTATTTGTGTCATTAAGCAGTGCTGTGTGACACCAGAGATTGACGTTATATTTGTTGTACTTGGGAACCAAATGACCAAGCTCTAAAATATACTGTGACAGATAGTTAGAAAGTACCCATATAAAGAGTGCAGTCCATCTTTCTGGCTCAGCTAAAACGTTTAAAAGATGGCTCCAGAGGAGGACAAATATTTAACCTGCTCAAGAAAAAGAAATTTATCAAGTTGCCCTCCCCTTTGATTCTAAAACCTTGTCAGCTCTGCAGCTAAATAGAAATACGTCTGATTCACCAACATCTAAGTTCTCTATTATGAATATTTGAGTGCCAATCTAAAATATCTACAGTATGCTTTATTAGTTGTACTTTATTTAGCACTTTTCATCTGTAGCTCTCAAAGTGCTACAGAAAGGAGGTCAGGTATCATCATCCCCATTTTACATATGGGGAAACTGAGGCACAGAAATGAAGTGACTTGTTGGAGATCAAAAAGCAGGTTAGTGGGAGAGATGGAAACAGAACCCAGATCTTCTGACTCTTAATATAGTTTTCTGTCCACTGAAACATACTTTCTTCTCATTATTAATACAGATGAATTTGTAGTAAACTTTAATAGGCAGAACACTGGGAACTGCTGAACTAAGCCATTGCATGCAAATAAAAGTACAAGAGAAATTTGTTAATTTGCATTTAACTAGCCTGGAAACCCCTTACCTCCCCCAGTGGTCCACTTCCTGCTTCTTAGCAAAGATTTAATAGGAGAGTCCTATAAGAGTCAAATTACAAAACACTTCATTTACAGACAAAGTACATTTATGTTGTATTATTCTTACTTACTAAATTGCAAATTTCAGTAATTCACTATCAATGTCCCAGTTAGTTTAATTTAGTGAGGTCTATTGAATGAAAGAAGGTAAGTTAGATAATGTTTCAGTCTCACATATTCAATGTATAGAATATCCTCCATTAATACTATATGCATTTTACATGGAATTAAATTGCAGTACACTTTAAAATAAGACACAGAGCAGTGATATTTATCTTACTTAAAAAAAAAGTGATGTTACATTTTATGTTGCACATGTACAGGATACCTTGGGCCTGATTTTGCATTCTTTAGTCAGGAAATATCACTTATTTATATGATGGCATAATATTTTCATTTGTTTGTTTGACTACACTTTGAGCAGAATTTTTTATTGAACTCTCCACAGTGGCATCCAGGTTTTTTTTCTCAGTGATTGTAGTTAATTTAGATGCCAAACATATGTATCAGTTCATATAATTTCTTCTGATGTGTATTATCTTGAATTTGTCAACACAGAATCTTATCTACCATTTTGCTACCTATTTACCTGCCTTTGACAGGAACTTTAGAAATACTTTGCAGTTTTCTCTAGTGTTAACTATCCTAAATAATTTTGTGTCATTTGCAAATATTTCACGTTTTTCAGATGTGAAATTAAACATATGTTAACTAGATAATCCTGGCCTAGGATGGAGCCTTTGCTACTCAGATTCTTTAAAAGTCTGTGAGGAATTGTGTCAAAGGCACTTTGGGAAAGTCCAAATAAAATTGTCAGCTGGTTCTCCATCTATTATTCTGTTGATGTATTCAAAGAATTCTATCACATTAGAGAGGCACAATCCTAAAATTAAAAATAATTACCCATCCATGTTCTGCTTTTCCAAATTATCTTTTAAAATATGTTTATTAAATTATGACAAAGGTAACATAAATATTTAATAATAATACATTTTGAAAATGAAACCAGTTACTCACTGGTTCCTTATTTTCACTAGTTTCCTTCAACACTTGAGGCAGATATTTTCCTTTCTTTTGCCTCTCGCTTGTCCGTTTGCCGCCTTAGGCTATAATCAGTGATGAGCTGCCAAAATCTTAACAACCGGTTTCCTATAAAAAGTTCTGATTTAAGGGACGAGCCCCAGTATGTATTTTTTGTACCAACAGGGTTACCATACGTCCGTATTTTTCCGGGAGGAATTTTTAACATTTAAAAATTCCTCCTGGACAGCAATTTAAGAACCAAAAAGCCTGACCTGTCCGGGAAAATACAGATGTATATTAACCCTGCCTAAAGTTCTTTTTTAAAAAGATGGGCCTGAACTAGAAATGAGCTCCTTTTCACATGTGTGCGGCAGGGGCTGGCTGCGGGCAGGGGGTGCAGGGGGCGGCTGGAGACGGGGGCTGGCTGCAGGCAGGAGGTGCGGGGGTGGCTGGAGGCAGGGGCTGGCTGGAGGTAGGCAGGGGGTGCAGGGGGTGACTGGAGGCAGGGCAGGAGGTGTGGGGGTGGCTGGAAACAGGAGCTGGCTGCAGGCAGGGGGTGCGGCAGGGGCGGCTGGAGACAGGGGCTGGCTGCGGGCAGGGGATGCTGGGGTGGCTGCAGGCAGGGCAGGGGGTGGCTGGAGACGGGGGCTGACTGCAGGCAGGGGGTGGCTGGAGACGGGGGCTGACTGCAGGCAGGGGGTGCGGTGGTGGCTGGAGACGGGGGCTGGCTGCAGGCAGGGGGTGGCTGGAGACAGGGGCTGGCTGCAGGCAGGGGGTGGCTGGAGACAGGGGCTGACTGCAGTCAGGGGGTGCAGGCTGGCTGGAGGCAGGGGCTGGCTGCGGGCAGGGTGGTGGGTACCCACAGGGAGAGCAGCAGGACGCAGCCCAGGCCCAGCAGAGCAGCCGGGGACCCACCAGGCAGCATCGGGAGCCCCAGGGCCAGGGGAGCAGCAGCAGCGACAGGGTTTGTGCCCAGGGCCAGGCGGCAGCCCACATGGCTCCCGCAGCGCAGCGCCCCTGGTGGCCAGAGGAGGAATTACATCACTTCCGAGCCAGAGCCCATCAAAGCCTCAGCGCCCCCTGCAGGGAAGCAGGTTAACAACCGGTTCTAAAACTGCTTCAAAATTTAATAACCGGTTCCTGCGAACTGGCTCCAGCTCACCACTGGCTATAATTAAATGCAAATAAGGCATGACTAGGTCCGACTCTGTTTCAAGTGTAAGATGCAAGAACAAGGCAACATCCTGCGCAACATTCCACCTTCTCCCCATTATTAGTATTTAAAAAAACAAAACCCTACATGAGGGTGTCCAACTTGCGACACCTCTCTGGAGTCTGATTTGCAGCAGGTGGCGGCTCGGTGCTGTCCGAAAACCAGACCCCCTTTAACCTGTCTCATGTTGGGCACCCAAAAACGGACGCTCCCAACCGGATTGTGCACTTCGCAAAAGCCAAGCCGCACAAAGTGCGCGGGCCCGGCCACTGAAGGCGCCGTTCCACGTGATGCCCCTGATCCGAGCCCCCCGCCCGCCGGGGACAGCCCGGCCACCCGACTAGAGCAGCGACTGCTTCCCGCCGCCTCGCGGCCACTTGCCCCCCCCCAAGCTCCGGGCCGGGCTCCCTCCCGCGCGCGGCCCCAGCGCCAGGCCCATTCCCGGGCTGCGCTCCGCCGCCCCGCCCCCTGCTGCTTGCCCCGCCCCTTCTCACTCGAGCAGCCCCGCCCCTCCGGCTCGCTCTCGAGACCCGTCCCCACCCGGGCTCGCGCCTGCCCTAGTCTCTGTCCGCACCCGACCATCTCCCCCCCGCCCGCTCGCTCGCTCGCTCGCTCCCGCGTGCTTGGACCGTTGCGCGTTAGCCCCGCCCCCCGCGCTGCCTCGAGGGAGCCGCCGCTCAGCCGGTGGGGTTGCGGACTGGGCTCACCGGAAGGGTTTTCGTTCCGGTCCGCCGCAGCGGTTCTCTTCCGGTTCGGCATCCCCCATCATGGCGGCGGCCCCTGCGCCGAGCGGGCTCTGAGCTCCGCGGAGGCTCCTGGCGCCGCCTTCTCTCCCAGTCTCCTGCTGCTGGAGCTCGGCCGCTCGCGCCGGGTCGTGGGGAGCCGCCGCGGGGTCCCTGCGGCTGTTCCGGCCCCGGGGGGAGCCGGGGCCCCGCGCGCGCGCGCGCTTCCTGCCCGGGCTGGCGCGCTGCCGCCCCCATGGCGCCGGTACAGCTGGAGAGTAACCAGCTGGTCCCGGCCGGCGGCGGCCCCGCCTCGGCCCCGGCCCCCCCGGCTCCGGGCACCGCCGCGGCGGCGGCCAGCCCCGGCTACCGGCTCAGCACCCTCATCGACTTCCTGCTGCACCGGACCTACGCGGAGCTGACGGTGCTGGCGGACCTGTGAGTGCCGCGCTCGGCGCCCCGCTCCCTGCCCCTGAGCCCTGTCCCTGGGGAGGGTGCTGGGTGCCCGGAGCTGCCCCTGCCCGAAGCCTGCACCCCGGGGGAGTTAGACCTTGCGCGGCTTTGTACCTGCTCCAGGTTCATCCCATCCCCTGCTAAGTGCTTGTGGGGAATCCGTCAAATGGGCTAAAAGGTGGAGAGCAGAGAAAAAGCTTGGACGGAAAGCATTTAAATTTGCCTCTAAATTAATTCTAATGGTATTGGAACTTGAAAGTTTTAAAATTATCTGCATTAGTAATATGTTAAACTGAGAGATTCTTAAAGTCTCACACTTAAGTGTTTTAAAATAAAAAACATAGCTTGGACAATGAGAACAAGCTCGTCCATCTTTGTCTTGTTTCCTCCTACTGTTGGTTGCTGCAATGCTTGTTGTGAAAACACAAACAAGGAGTGAATTTAAATCTAAAGACTTTGTTTAATTTAGTGTCTAAACTATCTCTCATCTGTTGAGTTATTCTGATTAACGTTACAGGGTGGCGTAGGTGGGTATACAGAAAGGAGTAACTTATTGGGCCAATGAGAAAGTACCTGTAGTTCTGTGCAGAACAAGAACTACTGAATCTGATGATGCAAACTGTATATCCATGGACTTGCTTACTCTCATGACATGCCCACTTTAGAATTTCTGCTGGTTTTGGAGAGGCACATTTGTGGTGCACTGACATTTTATAAATCCTATCCACAAGTAATCTGTAAAGAAAATAAACAATCTTGGTTCAGTGTCTAACGTGTGTTAATTTGAGTTTTAGGGTTGTCACAGTAAAATGCACTGAATGTAAGTGCTACTGACTTCTTCCATTTTCACATTCAGTTAGCTCTATGTATTATCAAAATATTTGCATGAGGCACACTGTGTACTATGGTGTGATACCAAACATTGCAACTTCATGTAATTAATACAAAATAAAAGTCAGGGTTAACAGTGCTTGAAGAATATGTTGGACAGTTGATCTACTATTGAATTATAGGCTGTCCAGGATCTCAACCAAATGTGAATGTCATGGATTTTCAATGCATGCCACATGTTCTGTGCATTTGGCTAGTAGAGGGGCTCCTTAGCGCTATAAAATATGCTTATTTTTGCATGAAGATCTCCTTTGCGTAGAATTCACTGTCCCACACAAAGTACTGACATGTCCAGATCTGTGACCAAAAATGTAGCTTCCAAGTACAGAACAAAAAACGCTTTCTGCCCGAGAAGCTTACAATCTAAGCATGACAAGACACAACAGGCTATTACAAATAGATGGGAGGAGTTCAACAGAGACAACATTAGTCAGCATGATAGGTAGTGGTCTGTGCACAATAGTGGCCTAACCATTGCAAAGCTTTTTCTAGGCATCATGACAAAGAAGAGTTTTGAGGAGGAATTTGGAGGTGGATAATGAGATAGCTTTGCGAATATTTACAGGCAGCTCTTCCCAATCCATCTCGTATCATTTGGGCCAAAAGTTATTCTTGTCTATTAAGTGACCTACATTAAATGAGTTAGTTGGTCTTTGATAACCCTCCAGAAGACAGGACAATAGGCTACAGTGATTAGGGGCCTTATAAGTACTTATTGATATCCATATTGGCTAGCTCAGCAGAGAGGCAAAAGTCTTTCATCTCAAGTTGATTCTTCTAATTCCAGTTTTAGGCAGGCTGGTAGATCATAGTGGTGGATCTCATGCTGATGCTGTCTATTGTGCACCTGTTGTATGTATAGACAACTCTTATTTCTAGGGCTATCAAACTAGCACTTTTGTTGAACAGTAAAACTTGACAAATTTAGTTGCATGAATATGGAGAAGTACTACACAACATCTTGAAACAACCTTTCCAAAGTGTGTGGTGTATTCATGTTGGAGTAGTGCTAACTCTTAAATTTAATCATTTCATAATGATAAGATCTCCTCACTGGATGCAAATGAATGTATAGCTAAATATCTAAATGTTTGAAATGTAATATAACATTAAATAATGCTTTTATGTTTTTATTAGACTACCAAGAAAGACTGACATGGAAAGGTGAGTCACAACAAGAGTGGGCTATTAATGCATGCTTAAATTTAACATTAAGGTGAGTGTGGGATCATTGAAATAAAATATTTTTTCTTAATTCAAGACTTGTCTGAATAAAAGATGATTTCTTTTAAAAATTATTTCTTTATTGGATTGTCCTTGTGTTACTGTATAGAAGTAGCATTTTTCATGATGCAATAGCAACGTTAATTTGAAACTACCTAGGATTGTTGGATTCTGTTGCTAATGTGCCTCTGAACAGTTCTTTCCCCAGCAAGAAGTGCAGTTTAGCTGAGGGCATTACCCTTCTGTGTGGGAAGAGATAAGACATTAAAACTTGGAGGATGGGAGTGCCTGACCTGATACTGAATCTAGTGGAAAAGAGAATAAGAACCTAAACAAATACAGATGTGTCGAGAAGGAAATTCTCCCAATGCAGGACTAGTAGCTGAAAAATATACATAGAATAAAGAAGCCTCTTGTTTGCCCCTCCTATATAATAGGAGATCCACCTTTTCCTTAGACAACATTTGAGGAAGCTTTGTTTTATGACTTGGGAACCTGTTTTCTTCAGAAATATATCCCTCTTTTTACTGAGGTCAAAGTACTGTACTTAATGTGCTTATTTTGGAGATTTGAGTAGCTTCTATAGAACCTGCCAGAATATGTAATGTTGGCTTCTTTGCTATCTGTGCTAACTCTTTCTTATTGATCTAGTTTATTTTGAAGATATACGGAGATCATTCAATCACAATAATTCTAATGACAATTATATGGAAAATGCTATCTCTCAAGTCAAGCATGTACTTTGCATAATACGGCATAAATTTCAATTGTACAAAATTATTTTTAACAGGATTTAATCCAGGGGTAGGCAAACTTTTTCGCCTGAAGTCCACATATGGAAATGGTATGGTGGGCCAAGAATGCCTGGTGGGGGAGGGATGCTCTATGAGGTGTAGCATGGGGGGGGGCTCTATAAGGGATGTTACCGAGGCGGAGAGAGGGAGGGACCGATGGGGGGGGCTCTTTGGGGTGGTACCGGGGACTCCTAGGGGCCCTGCAGTGAGTGACACCAAGCACCACAGGTGGAGGCAGCCTAGCTGAGACGAGTGCGGCCCCTGGGCATTTTCGAGGCTCTCGAGGGTGGGGCCATAAGAGTTGAGGAGGGGATTGGGTGCGCTGCCGCATGGTGAGGGGGGGGTTGTTGTGGGGGGGTGGTGGTTTCCAATCCCAGAAACAGCATGGTGAAGTCGTGCCTGTGCGGTGTGGTTCTGCGTGCTGGAAGATAGTGCTCATCAAGGGAATTGTGAGTCAGGGGCAGGGGGAGTGCTGGGTAGAGCCAGGCAAGGCCCTGACCTCGCTCCCTGGTGGGAGCTTGAGGGCTGGATAAAAAGTCTGATGTGCCGGAAGCGGCCCATGGGCTGTAGTTTGCTCACCCCTGGTTTAATCTTTTCCACAACCAGATCCTGATTTTAGGGGAGTCAAAAATTGGGATGTTTTCTTGAGACTTCTTTTCTCCTCTTCTCTTGAAGACATGCTGCGTGCCCAATATTCTCTCCTCTTTTCATTTTTAATGTTCCATGTTTCTTACAATTGTTACTCCATTTGCTACAGGCAGTGGCATTCAACCTGTATCTTTAGCCCCTGGGGATGTTCAGTGGGGGGTGGAGTGGCATACGTGGCTGTTGTGTCATTTGTGAGTTTAATTGGAACTTGCTTTGTGAGGCTCACACAGTCAAGTTGGTCAATAGACTGAATCAGCTTGGGTGTCTTTCACCAGGTGGGGGAGAGGTCCTTCCTTTCTCCTACAATGCTTGTGCGTCTCTGTAACCATTTAACAATCTGTCGTGTCTGAAATAGAATTTTGATATTTGGATCAGTATGTGGTAAGCTGCAGTGTGATATTAGGATGTATTTTTGTTGTTGTCTGATGCCATTTGGTGAAGTGGTTCTCTAGCTCTCTAAGGTTGCCTACAATTGCTGTAAGGGATGTTGCTTAATTAATCAACTTACTCATTTGCTCCTGCATATGAGAGCTGCCATAGCAGCAGTAATGATACAGAGAAATTTAATAGTATCAGACTCCTGAACCACCTCTTAAAGGAATAGTGGTTGCTTGCAGGATGCTGTCTTGATGACAGGCAGTATACACCCATCAGTGATGAAGGCGTGATACTTGGCAGGCTTAAACTTAACATGGATTTTAATTAGAGCTTAAGTCCCTTTCTAGGGTTTTCTTCTTGAGGACCCCTTGATAAGCAAAGCTTGTAGGAAATTATGGATCCTGATATTTTACGATCTTTTTGAAAGATATGTAATTTTATTATATGCAATGGACACCACTAATACTAGATTCTAACTGCTCCACATAGATAAGAGTAAATTACTTTTAGTATTACATGCAATAATACAAAATAGCAGTTGGACAGGAAACTACCTTGATATATTACAGTGGTACTGAGAACTTATTTGTAATGCAGTGGGAAAACTATGGGTTTGGGTTTTGATAACAGGTAACTTGTGCATTCTCACTGTTCATAATTCCTGTTTCCTTCCTTGCTCTCTAGTGACATATAAAGTAGTGTATATTTTTGATCTAAGTGGATCAATGACTTATATGATGCATATTTTTAAATTGAACTTGCAGTACGTCAACTCTTAAGGGTCCTGCTTTCCAATGGATACAAATAGAAATTGAATTCTCATTCCTGCTTTACATCAGCAAAGAGTTCCTGCTGGGAAGTATTAAAAGAAAACTCTTGTTTATATAGCTATTCAAAGTATCTGAACAGCTATATAAACTTTCAGTTTTCCAAAATAATCTCTGTGTTTGTAGTCAGTGAATGAGGTGTTATGTCTCAACAACAGTAGATGTCATTTTAATTTGCATTAAGGGCCCTTTCTACACAGGAGGATTAAAAGAATCTACTTTTTTAATTAAAAAGCAAAACTTTTGAACTTCTTTTAACATAAGGTTTTAGTAATTAAAAATAAATATTAAGTTACAGTAATAGCTCTGAAACATTGACTGACTTTGCCTCCTAATGGCAAGAGTTATTTACTCCTACTTCACGTCTAATCTACCTTCTGGACAATTTTTTTTTATACTTGCTAAATATCCATTAATACAGAGGAGCAGGCTTTTTAGTGATCTCTCTTACGTAGTGATCAGAAAATTTGTTATGCTCTTCTTTTATACTTACATGTTTTATCCAGGCTTTACACTAGCTTTTTGAAGCGCCATCTTTATTAAACAATATGTCTCTTAATAAAGCCATATGCAAGCTCATACATCTAAGAACAAAGACTGTAGGTCACATTTACCTGATGGGGGACTATATCTTGGAATGCAGTGGCTCTATAAAAGGCTTTTAAGGATAGTGATGGATAACCAGTTGAATTTGAGCTCACTGTTCAATGCTCTAGCTAGCGGGGTCCATGATAAACTGAGGACTATATATTACTACTAGTAGTAATAGTAGCAGGAGGGTGGTATTACCTCTGTATAGGACATTAGTGAGACCTTTATTCGAATACTGTGTCCTGTTCTGGTGCTAACACTTCAAAAAGGATGTTGAAAAATTGGAGAAGGTTCAGAAAAGAGCTACAGAATGGATTTGCAGTCTGGAAAATAACACTATAATGTGATTTAAGGGGCTCCACCTTCCCTAGCATAAGCGAAATAGATTATGAGATGACTAGATCGTGACTAGAAATACCTACATGAGCCAGAGATTTCTTATAATAGAAGGCTCTTTAATCTACCAGGAAGATACAATGAGAACCTGTGGTTGGAAACTGAAGCTAGAAAATTTCAGATTAAAAACAAGATGCAAATTTTTAAATGTAACTGTTAGAACATCTTGCCTATGGATGTGGTGATTTCTCCATCACTTGAAGTCTTACAAGACAGGATATATTTCTAAAACATGCTTTAGTACCAACAATTTTTTTTTGCTTGATGCAGAAATTACTGGATGAGGTTGTGTGTCCTGTGTCTTGCAGGAGACCAGACTAGGTTATCATAATGGTGCCTTCTGGCCTTAAATTTATGTATCTTTATTGACTACAATTTTTTTTTTTTTTTTTTTTTGTGAATTGCTTAATGTAGCTTAAACCTTGCAGTAGCATTTACAGCAAAAAAAATGTGTAAGTTCAAAGTAACCCCTTGGAAGTCAATAGGTTCTGACCAAATTATGTGAAATCAGAAGCTTCCCATACCGTAGATGGTGTCATACAGACTGGAATGAAAGCGTGAATTGAGATCCAAGCATTACTCTCTGCCTTTCTTATCTGCTATAGACAGGCTTCTGCTGTGGTGAAGAGTACAGATGGGGCTATGGATATAGGCTGTGGCCAGTATCTAATAGAGTAATTGTTAAAAATGTGGGGAGGGAGGAGCGGGGAAGGACTGGACATGTAGCATTTCTGCAAGTAAAGAGGAAAAAACAAAAGTCACAAGAAGGCATCCTGAATTTTGGCTCCTCAGCACCACGCCCTGATGTATAAAAAAATTAAAAAATTTTTCCTCTGATGTGGGGAAAAAAATTGTACAATTGAAATTGATGCTACATTATGCAAAGTATAAACTTTATGTGATGCATGACATTTTCTATGTAATTGTCTTTAGCAAACTGCACTGCAACTGAACTGCAGCTTTGTGAGATGTTTCAGTACTGACTTAACTCTTGATTTTTTTTATTTTACAGAAAAATAGAAATTGTGCAGTTTGCAAGCCGCACACGTCAACTGTTTGTTCGATTATTAGCCTTAGTAAAATGGGCTAACAATGCTGGGAAAGTGGAAAAATGTGCGGTAAGTTAGCAACTTAACTTGGTATAAAATGACCTAAAACTTGTCGGTGGGCTTTTTAGTACCTTCTGAATAGATTATAAAATGCTCACATTAAAAAAGCCAGATTCCATATGATAATGTACGTGAAATGTACATTGCTCTCCTCGTTCTGTTCAATAATTGTAAGTTATAATTTGTATAGTAGTAATGTCGCTTCTCTCTTTAAGAGACAGTTACACTGTTGCAGTAAACCCCAAAAACTCATGAATAGGGAAAGCAAAAGGCATGACTGCATATTATCTTCAATATTATTTTATCAGGAGTGAGAACATTTGGAGGTTAGGAGATGGGCTGGGGGTGAAGGGCAGGGGCATTGATCTCAGCACTAGTTCTTATTGTTACACTTGGTTGCATTATGTAGGCACTGTGAGATAGTAAAGTCCTGCTGTTGGTTAAATGAGTTCAAAGTCCAGCATGTTGCAAAAAGTCAGTTTATTGGCAGAATATAAATAAGTATGGCGGTAATCCAGTAACAGTCTGCAAATTAACTGCCACAAACGTACCATAGTATGTAGGAGTGGAAACCTCTACTGTGGAGTACAAGCTGAAACCAAATGATTCTCCTTAACATTCCATCCAAAATACTAGACACACAAGGTGGATGAGAGATCTTTTATTGGACCAATGAGTACATTTCCCAGACCTGAAGATGAGACCTGTGTAAGCATAAAAGTTTCTCTCTCTCACCAATGGAAGTTGGTTCAATAAAAGATTTTACCTCACCCACCTTGTCTCTAAAATATACTGGGATTGACACAGGTACAGCAACACTGTCTCCAAAATACTCTTCTAATTCTGGTGATGGATATCCCACAGATGAAGCATTTGTGAAGTACTTAAAAAATAAATAAATAAAAAACGCCAAGGTCCCATTCGCATTTTCCACATGCTCTGTGAAGAGAAGTAAAGAGAGCTGCAAGCCACTAATGGAAGCTCTGTTCTCAGAGCACTTGAAATTGTAGTGCAAAGGCAGGAGCTAGGACTGTTCCAACTAAGCTCCCTGAACTTGTCTTCCTTCCCTAGGAGTTTCTTAAATTCAGACTTGAACCACCCTGTAGTAGAGGTGAAATGAGGTACTTACCTTTGATTAAAGAGTGGGAATCTGGTATTTTTATCTATAAAAGATTTGGTCATGGGAGAAATAAAATGTATAAATGTCCTTGATTAAGTATTTATTTAAAAAACTACCAAAATATTCCTTTCCCCTCACCCCAAATGTAGGCTTTTTTGAATTGCGGGGGGTGGAGGGAGAGAAAAGGGGGAAATACTATTTAGAGATACTTTGGGCAAGGGATTGACTTCAGCAGTCAGTATTTTTTTTTTCTCTTTTATAGATGATATCAAGTTTTCTAGATCAACAAGCTATCCTTTTTGTGGACACTGCTGATCGTCTGGCATCACTAGCTAGAGATGCTTTGGTTCATGCTCGCCTGCCCAGTTTTGCTATCCCATATGCTATTGATGTGTTGACAACTGGGTCATATCCACGTCTCCCAACATGTATAAGGGTAAATGTCTTTACAGTATAGCTGAAAAAGATCCCTCCTAAAATATCTTATCAGGTAACAGACACAAACTAGTGAAACTAACGGTGTGAAACATCTTTCTCCTCCTGTAATTACTGCAGATAAAGTACATATTTCTCTTTAAAGTGCATGCTAATACAGAACCAATTATAAAATGAGCAAAATTCTAACTTGTTTATATTTAGAATATTTCTTATTAACAAGCTAACTTTTCCCTATCAAGGATTCTATCTTGCTAGACTACTTCTGCTCTAGGACCCAACAAAGTAACAAACCTTTTTCCTTTTTTGTCAGTCATTTATTGGTATTTGCACACACTAAACCAAAACCCCAGAAAAATATACAACTAACCTAAAATGAGATTAAAATCTGCTGGTCACACTGTCTCTGGTTGTAGCGATGATCCTCTTAATACATGCTATTATAGTATCCCTCCAGGATTAAACAGCTGCCTTTTTTGTGTCTAGAGATCCATGGAAACACCTTCAGCTATCTTTAATGCTGCTTTGTAATTTCCTTGTTTAGCTTGCATTCTGGTTAAGCAAGCTTTTCTGAAGTCATGTAAGACCATAGAACTTTAGATTATTTTTCTTTTAAATATAAAAATCTGGCTATCAACCTTAATTTTTGTAGCAATATCATTTAAGAATACTAAGGCAACTTGATGTACAAGGTCTGCAATAGTCTAAAGTGGGCTGAGTTTAGTGATTTCTTCCTAAATATGAGGTGGTTTGTCTAGGGCACAATCCAGTTCACTGGAAGGCAAATTCAAGAGGCTATGGAATGCATGTTTTAAAACTGCCTGCTTAAATATAAATACTGCCTCCTATTCTACTTTCAGACTTCCAGTGTTAGTCTTCTCTATCATTTATGAAAGTTAATTTATTTAGTAGTGGTTTTACTTCGGTTTGAGAGATATAGACATGTTGATACTTACCTTAACAGGATAAAATAATTCCTCCTGACCCAATAACAAAAAATGAAAAGCAAACCACGCTTCATCAGCTAAACCAGATTCTTCGACATCGACTGGTGACTACAGATCTTCCTCCACAGTTGGCGAACCTTACAGTTGGTAAGGACCTGAAGTTACTTTTAAAGACTCAATTGTTTGAGGCTAATTAAAATAGTGATTTTAGACTTTTAACTAAAACATGACTGGGAAAAAGTTTCTAAGCATCTAAAAAGGTTGAAACCCTGCCCCTATGGGACATTAGTGTACATACTTCCCACAGCCTGAAAGAATTGGGAGTCATATAGTCTTATTTAAACCCACCGTACAAATCTCCAAAAAGCCCTACTTTGACAACAGAAAGAAAGGTTGCTCTTCTGTTCTGACTGTAGCATTGGTCTTCATGAGCCATTGTTTCTTATATTTCTGCACAGTTTCTACTGATCAGGGGTCTGCTCTTAACTCTGTGTCCTCCTCTACTGCTGCTTGGTAGACAAAATGGCCTCTCCTTTCTGTTTCTTCTCACCCTCATTTCCTGTGGCTCATTTTCCCATTGGTGTTAACTAATAACCTGATTTTAGCAACTAGGGTTTTGCAGTTAAAATTGTCCATTAGTGCATGTAATAGTAAATATGAAGTAATTGAAACTTCAGTATTGGATCCATTTTTCTCTAGGCAGGGTAACTGACTTGGGTTTTTAATCTTTGAATTTTCTGGATTTGTCAGTTACTCTGTCTAAATGTGTAGTATTTGGTAAAAATTTCAAAAGTACTTAAGTGACTCTGTTCCTTTTGAAAATTTTACCCATTGTGGCCTTTGTAAAAGAATGGTAAGTTATATAATCATATGGCATACTTAGTCACATGATTGCAGTGGCCCTTGAGTGGAAGGATGGTCCAGTGGTTATGGTGCTAATCTGAGACTTGGGTTCAATTTCCTGTTCCACGATGGACTTCCTTTGGACCTTGGGCAAGTCAGTCTTCTGTGCCTTGGTTCCCTATCTAAAGTAGAGATAATACTGCTCACAAAGGTGTTCTTGGAATAAATATCTAAGACAGATAGATGGCCTAAATAGCCTTGCTCGTGTGTGTGTCAGAATCTCTCACACCTGCGGATGGAACTATAAACGGTCAAACTTGGTATTAGTAGCCTTCATCAAGGTGCATTACTTGTACTAAAGTTGGGTGTTCGCAAATTTGTAAATGCTTGAACTCTCACTTGGGGGCACGCACAGGGCACTTTGTACACTTGTGTGCATTAAAGAATAAAAAGATAAGGCTAGAATTTCAGGCTTGGTCTACAATGAATGCTGTTATTGGCATAGCCATGTCAGTCTGGGTGTGAAAAAACAGTTGTTCAGACCAATGCAGACACAGCTATGTTATTCAGGGAAGCAGTGTTCCTGCACTGACAGGAAAAACTACTTCTATCAGTGTAGGCTGCATCTACAGTAGAGGGGTGTTCTGGTATAGTCTCCATAATTGAAGATGCATTCTTAGTGATTGGTAAAGTAGTTCATTAGCCTTTCATTTCTGGAAATGTTAAACTACCAGTTAAATATTTTTTTCATGTGATTCAGTGTCTGCAGGCTGCTCAGGAGATAATCTATACTGAACTGACAGGTGTGTTACAAGTCCTGACTAAAGTAATACTGTTTAAGGAAATTTACATGGGATGGGCCCACACTGTGCTGGTTGGTATTTCCGCTTTCACAAACATTAATAGTTGACTAAATTTTTATAGAAATGCAGGTAGCAGACTAGGGATCATAAAAGATTAATTTTGTTTTATAGTGGAAGTCTTTTTGCACTTTAAAGTTTGAGGGCCTGTTTAGCATGCTGAGCATAAAAAAACTAGCTTGAACTTTCTCCTAGCTAATGGCCGTGTGAAATTTCGAGTTGAGGGGGAGTTTGAAGCTACCTTGACAGTGATGGGAGATGACCCTGACGTTCCATGGCGCCTCCTCAAACTGGAAATTCTGGTTGAGGACAAAGAGACTGGAGGTAACATCAGACGTCTTTTATTTTTACTTTCTTAATGTTGATCTGGGGAGCGCTCTGAAAATGGTGTTTTATTAATCAGCATTAAAACTAATTGTACAGCCTATGTTTGCACTCTACCAACTTGATATGGATAAATTATACATATTGTCCAGTTTTTCACCACCTTGCTCTGTGTACTTTTTACCTTTAGGGTACAGTCTCAATGGCATTTCCCCAAATATACTGAGAAAACTGTTTCTTTTCAGTAGAACCCAAGTTGCTAAATACCTTTTAACCTTTTGGAAGCTCTTCAGTGTGGTAGTCTTTTCCTAAAATGACTTAATGTCTAGATCTCTAATGTGAACTATTTTTAATTCATGGAAGATGGTCGAGCTTTGGTTCATAGTATGCAGATCAGCTTCATTCATCAGTTGGTTCAGTCTCGACTCTTTGCTGATGAGAAACCACTTCAAGACATGTACAGCTGCCTACGTATCCTTCCAAAGATGGCTTTTTAATAGAATGATGTAATAGCCTCACCCTCTAGTGATTAGAGCTCAAAAGAGAACATAAATGCTGTTAAGCTCAAGGATAATGCCCATTAGCGTAGAGGAAATGGTCTTTGGGGTTATTCTCATGGTCCAGCAGGAAAGATTCATTGCAAGAAGCAGTGTCTAATACTTACCTGGATAGTGTCATTCACTTGATTGTTCAGGTCACCAGGAGGCAAACAGGATGGGTAGCTTTGTGTACTAAACTGTTTACCCCTACAACACTTGGGTAGCTGCATGTGGCAAATGATCTAGAATAAAATGCTGACTTTCAAGGTGCAGTAGCCAACAATCTTTATTGGCTAATAGGTGCAACAAAAGTCTACAAACTGTGGATAGTAAAGTGGAAAATAATTTATGCACAAGTCGTTACACTGACTTTGTTCACACAAGGGATAAATTAATATTTGGGTAGTGTGAAATACTTTTCAATGAAACGTGATTCTATGCAAAAATAAAAATGTTCTTAAGATAAGCTTGTAGTGTAATAACAAGAATGTAAGTTTTTCTACCAGCTTCATTATGAACTGCATTTCTTGTAATATTCTCCCATCGCCAAAAGGCAGTCTGATTTCAAATATCTGAAGCAGCTAAACTTCTAGGGTACTCTTTTCTAAGACAAGATGCTGTGCAAGAAGTTAGATAAAGACAGCTTTGAAAAATACTTGACACTGTACAAAAATAAACTACCACCAAGTATTTATTTACTTATTATAAATAATATACTTATTTACCAAGTATTTTGGGGAAGCAGTAAGTATGTATAAAGGACCATAGAAAAGATTTTTGATGTTCTGTTGTCTTACTGTGAATTGGTATAGCATACAGAGGGTGTTTGTATTTGCTTAACTCCATTCATTAGACTCCTTCTGCTTATCGCTTCAATTAGAAGTTTTGCATTCACAAACACTAATGCTGATTCGGGAACGTTGGGGTGACCTTGTGCAAGTGGAACGATATCATGCAGGGAAGTGTCTCTCGCTCTCTGTTTGGAAGTAAGTTAAATAATTTTAAGGACTTCTTGCATGTCTTTCAGCATAAATAAGACTCTTAAATGTTGGTGTATTTGTAATTAATAAACTTAGCCAGAATTTTCAAACCTGAATTTTGAAAGCTAGGTCTCCTCAACTACCATATTTAATCACCTAAATATGTGGTCTGAATTTCAGAAATGCTGAGCACCTTCACATCATATTGACTTAGGTGGGGATGGTGGGTGCTGAGTGCCTCAGAAAATTGAACCACATTTATTTAGGTGCCATATGTTAGCTAGCGTAACTGTTGGTGCTGTTTTGATTCATATATCTAATATGCTTTAATCTGACATCTTACTTGATATCTTGCAAGTAGTGAGTCTTGTAAGCCAGTTTATGTGCTCAGTTTAAATATTTCATTTTATCACTGTTCTTCTAATCACTTTTAATGTAGCGCAACTGGCTTAATGTTTTCTGTGCAGTGCTTTTGTAATCAAATATTGACTACTGAAGAAACGTCTTCCTCCTCACTATGATTACACTAGCTGTAATATCACCACATGGCTTGGAGTGCTTCAGCAAGAATAACCTTTAGACTGTTTTAAAATATAAAATTATTTAATATTGCTTTTTTTTAATTTTAAGCCAACAGGTGGTTGGGAGAAAAACAGGAACTGCATCTCTGCACAAGGTCACCATTAAAATTGATGAGAGTGATGTCTCAAAACCCTTGCAAATTTCCCATGAACCTCCCCTGCCAGCTTGTGACTCCAAATTAATGGAAAGAGCCATGAAGGTAAGGCTCTCCAGCTGCAGCAGGCATTTAGTTTTCTAAATCAAGCATTTTTAACTATATTGAGTTAATACATAGTCTCACTACCAGATTGTATTCAGAGAGTTCAGACTCTAGTTCAGCATCAAATTCTGTTCTCGGTTAGGTACCATTTCTTTTGTGACCTCCACAAATTGCTGATCTAGAGGATATTTCAAAGATTACTATAAAATTTCTGGTTTCAGAGTAACAGCCGTATTAGTCTGTATTCGCAAAAAGAAAAGGAGTACTTGTGGCACCTTAGCGACTAACCAATTTATTTGAGCATGAGCTTTCGTGAGCTACAGCTCACTTCATCGGATGCATACTGTGGAAACTGCAGAAGACATTATATATACACAGAGACCATGAAACAATAACTCCTCCCACCCCACTCTCCTGCTGGTAATAGCTTATCTAAAGTGATCATCAAGTTGGGCCATTTCCAGCACAAATCCAGGTTTTCTCACCCTCCCCCCCCCCCCCACACACACACACAAACTCACTCTCCTGCTGGTAATAGGCCATCCAAAGTGACCACTCTCTTTAAAATGTGTATGATAATCAAGGTGGGCCATTTCCAGCACAAATCCAGGTTTTCTCACCCCACCCCCCCACCCCCCTCCAAAAACCACACACACAAACTCACTCTCCTGCTGGTAATAGCTCATCCAAAGCGACCACTCTCCCTACAATGTGCATGATGATCAAGGTGGGCCATTTCCAGCACAAATCCAAGTTTAACCAGAACGTCGGGGGGGGGGGGGGGGGGTAGAAAAAAACAAGGGGAAATAGGCTACCTTGCATAATGACTTAGCCACTCCCAGTCTCTATTTAAGCCTAAATTAATAGTATCCAATTTGCAAATGCATTCCAATTCAGCAGTTTCTCGCTGGAGTCTGGATATGAAGTTTTTTTGTTGTAAGATAGCGACCTTCATGTCTGTGATTGCGTGACCAGAGAGATTGAAGTGTTCTCCGACTGGTTTATGAATGTTATAATTCTTGACATCTGATTTGTGTCCATTTATTCTTTTACGTAGAGATTGTCCAGTTTGACCAATGTACACAGCAGAGGGGCATTGCTGGCACATGATGGCATATATCACATTGGTGGATGTGCAGGTGAACGAGCCTCTGATAGTGTGGCTGATGTGATTAGGCCCTGTGATGGTGTTCCCTGAATAGATATGTGGGCACAGTTGGCAACGGGCTTTGTTGCAAGGATAGGTTCCTGGGTTAGTGGTTCTGTTGTGTGGTATATGGTTGTTGGTGAGTATTTGCTTCAGGTTGCGGGGCTGTCTGTAGGCAAGGACTGGCCTGTCTCCCAAGATTTGTGTGTATATATAATGTATATTATATGCATTATATATATAATGTCTTCTGCAGTTTCCACAGTATGCATCTGATGAAGTGAGCTGTAGCTCACGAAAGCTCATGCTCAAATAAATTGGTTAGTCTCTAAGGTGCCACAAGTACTTCTTTTCTTTTTATAAAATTTCTGAATGCCTCACTTACTGTATCACAAAGGGGTGGTGGAAACTATGGCAAAGAGTTTAAAAAGTAACTAGTGATTTTGTGTGGCCAGCTTGAGACATCTTGAAAGGTCTAATTTTCAGGAGTTCCCACATACTCGCCTTTGAAAATAAGCCTCTTCAGAGTGTCTCAAGTTGGCCACCCAAAACTACTAGTCATGTTTGAAAACCTTGGCCTATATTTATAAGTATTATCCCAAAAGTTTAATACATATTCAGTTTTTAGAAATGTACAACTTAATTCTGCACAGTAACTGTAGATAATCTCACTGGTCTGTTTTATTGAATCTTTAATCTACTAATGCCCCTGATCTTAAATTAACAAAATATGTGGGGATAGTCAGAGTGGTCTGAAATAAAGAACTATAACCCTCATCCCTATTTGGGTGCGATATTTACTTTGGTAACTTCCATTGACATGGTACTAGTTAAGTTTGGCGAAACAAACCTCTGTTGCCCTGAATTTTTAAGTAATTAAGTCTTTTGTAACTTCCTTGTTAAGTCAGATTGTGACATGCTGATACCAGTGCTTACCATAAAAAGTAAGCAATAGAAATAGTTAACTCAGGTTAGTTATATGATTCTCAAACCATCATGAACATCCTTACAGTGGGAAATCTTTACAGCACAAAACAAACCTTAACTCTGCCCCTCTAGAAGTAACACTAGCCCCTGATCTTCCATTCTTTGTTCTCTTCATACCTAAGGCTTGATCCTGTCAACCCTTTCATTGTAAGGATGAAGGACTCTGCACCCCGCAGTCTTTTAAGAAGTTTGGACAATAGTTGACTGATAGCCACTGATGTAGTAACTGTACCATGACCTTCCTCCCACTTTCCGGCTTACTTCATAACAGATATAAGGAGTTTACAGTGTAATTATATAGGCCCCAAGTCAGAAAAGCACACGCTTAATTTTCACCATGTGTGTAAGTCCCACTGACATCAGTGGAACTCAAGCATGTGTTTGAGCACCCTTCCTAAAACAAGACTGCAGTTTATAGAGGTATGTGTGAAGCCATTTTCAGTTCATGACTTACCACACACTGGTTCATTTCATCTCACTGTTCTAACTTGGTGATCTGAGCCTAGAGACCTTGTATGCATAGTTACGCACTCCCTCTGTATTTATTGTTGTTTGCATAATAATCTCATTGGGTAGATTGACATCATAGTAATAAGGGCCTAAACAAAACAAAAATCTTAAGACAGATGAATCTATGGAGTCTTAATGGAGAATGATGACTTGAAGTAAGCTGTTTGTCTAAGCAGGCTTGTACAATATTTGTTGTGGTTTTTGTATGGTTGTAGAAGAAACTGGAGTCATCCAATATGTGATTATGAGGAAGGAGTTCCACTGCTATTGGTCACTGAGTTGAAACCCTTTGTTATGGATGGGTAAGATTTGTTTCTGAGAGCTTGTCTTACGTGCTATAGTATTAGCAAAAGTGTGAATTTAAACCACTATAGTTATATTGATCTAACCCTGAGTAGACACACTTTTATTCTGGTATAAAGAGGGCATTTTTCAGGTTAGCTTCTGTCTTTTTGGAAATGGTTTAAGCTAAGCCAAAAAAAGCCCCTCTTACTCCAAAATAAAGTGTTTCCACATGGGCAGTTATACCAGTATAACTTTTGAATCTTTTCTCTGCAGACAAGCTGTAAGTTCTTCTAGTTGTCTCTCCCCCAATTATCCTTCAGTGTTAAGTTGCTGCACTAGGGGCAGAGCTAAGGTTATTTTGATGTTGGCCAGACATACTTTAGTTGTGGGTATAAATTTATGGTGTATTAAGTTTCACAGAGAATTGTACAGTAAACCAATCTAAAATGTTCACTTGTAAAGTTAGGAAGTGTTATTCAAATGTATTACAAGTTCCTCTCGTAGTACCTAGATTTTATTTTAAACTTGCTCTTGTAATTTTATTTCTACAGATAGATCACTTATCAATAGAAAAACTCTTAATAGACAGCGTGCATGCGAGATCTCATCAGAAACTTCAGGAGCTGAAAGCCATCCTTAAGAGCTACAATGTTAATGACAATTGTATGTGTGTTTGTTATGACTTCTACGTTTAATCTTATTTCTTTTATTGTGTATGTAAATGGTTTTGTCATCTTTGTCCCCCTCACTTCTGAGTTCCTTGTTTCTCAGTGCTTCTTTTAGCTTAATGATAAGTTTTAAAAAAAGTAAAATGTATTCACAAGCAGCAAGATATGGTTTCAAGTCATCATACATTGATAGCTGCTTTGGAAAGTTTACGTACTTAACGTGTTCCCAGCAGATAATATCTAATTTTACATATAGCATAGAAGCTAAAGTTTGTAGTGCATTATGTTTTGGATGGAGGGGCTGAAGTCTTCTAGTCTGAAACTTGTTATATTCAAAAAGAAATAAAAGTCCTTTCAATGACTTCAGTAGCCTTTGGATTGAGCACTTATGTCTGATCCAACTCCTATTGAAACTGATAGCAGTTGGATAGGGTCTTCAATGTTCTTTATGCATCCTGTTATTAGTAGGTGTTAGGGATTTGACTGTTCTCCCTTAACTATAAATTGCTTTTCTGGCTGCTTTTCCAGCATTAACCTTGTTTCAACATAGGGGCCTTTTTTCTTGCAACTCCTTATTTGCATGAGAAATGAGGTAATGTGCAAATAGTCCTGCTGAATTTGGTAGGAGTACTTACAAGTGAGGATTACTGATATGGATTGGCAGGATTAGGATCCTAGGTTTGGTTGACTGTGATGGGCCATTGTTTAATTAAGTGGATCAGAACGTCATGTGCAATGTAGTAATTTTAATTTTTATTTAGCGTTCATTGAGACGGCTCTTCCAACTCTTGTTGTTCCAATTTTGGAGCCATGTGATCGATCAGAATGTCTTCACATTTTTGTAGATCTTCATTCTGGAATGTTCCAACTAATGCTTTATGGAATAGGTAAGTAGGTGAAATAGGTCATACTTAATACTTCATAAAGGCTCTAATCTTGCTTCCTTTATGTGAGTAAACTTCATGTGAGTGATTCCACTGACTCCATGGAACTATGTAGATGAATAAGGCTTACATGAGTGAATGTTGCAGTCTTGGTCTAAAATTAGGTATATAAATTTACAAATCCTTAATGTGACTGGATTTGCAATTAATTTAAGATATTTTGAATACTTAATCCTTTTACAATACATACTAAATAGTTAGGCTTTGTTTAAATTGCATGTTTTGTATGATTCATCATGATTGGATGGTGCTTTTATTGGATGGAGTGATTTAATGCACATTATATTTAGAGTTCTGTGTAAACAACTGGCGTGACCTAACAAGTTTTAAGATTCTGCTCTTGTATGTGTGTGTTCAGCACAGCATGGCTAACAGGTTCGGTGACTTAAGTTTCAAATTGTATGAGAAAAGTGGAAATAGGTTAGTTTTTCAGAACAGTATAACTAATTTTTTGTGCTGGGGTAGTATTTCAAAAGAGTTATTGCTCACTTTTAAGTGTGTGTGTGTATATATATATATGTGTATATGTGTGTATATATATATACAAAAATAAAAATGTGGGTATGTGTATCAAATTAGACAGAAATACAAGAAGTTGTCTCTTACTCAGAGGTCCAAATTTCACTATTTACAAAGTAGATGTTAGACTTTTTGCTCACTTAAATATTTACATTTTTATAGACCAGCTGACACTGGATGACGTAGAGAAGTCAGTCAATGATGACATGAAACGCATTATCCCTTGGCTTCAACAGCTCAAGTGAGTGATCTTGGAATTATTCATTTAACTTGCATATTATGAATTATAACATGTAAGAATAAGTTCTTTAGCATTGTGGGGGACGTATCCTTTCCCTATCGCAAGTAAGTTAGGGTGCTGGCTATCTCCTCTCCCTCTGCTGGAGTAGACTCCGTAGCCCTTTCCTAGCCTGCCTTTATCACACTCTGTCTGAAAATCCCTCCCCACGTGAGTTTGCACAAGGAGCTCCTTTGTAGTTGGGCTTCGCAACACTGCATGGGTGAAATCTTGTCTCATCTGAAGTCCATGCCAACTCCTACTGACTTCATTAGGGTCAAAATTTCACGGTACGTGCAGACCTGCACAGTATCCCCAAATCCTATTTCCCTCCTCCCACATTCTTACCCAGTTGAATGTTACTAGTTCTGCTGCAAAAAAAATCTCTCCTTTGTATCAGCAGAGGAAGCAACAGGAGTTGCCCATTGTCTGCATAATGCATTCCACTATTTTAGCACTTCAGTTTTGATCTGTTTATACCATTCAGGTATGTTCTAACTTATAGATTTAGATGTCCTCTGAAGCCCTAAGATTGCTGCACCTAATAATTTTAAGCAAATAATATATTAACTCAATAAAATATATGCCCTTATGTCCCTAGAGCCTTCCAAGCCTGACTGTAACAAATAGTACAAATACAATTTAAAGCCATGTGAAAACAAAATCCGATCTTCTGTTCCTCCGCTGCCCTGAAGCTCCCCAAAATCCCAGCACACTACTGTAAGAGTTGTACTCTATTGGCACCCTGGGAAATTATCAACATTCCTGTGTTACAAATTGTGGCCTGTAACTGAAGGCCAAGATAGCATTGCAATCCTTGAGGTAGCTCTGCTCTATTCTAAAACAGCCATTAGGACATAGCAGGCTTACTTTTGGGCATTATTATCCTGACTTGCAGAGGTTCCAAGCACCCAAAACTCCAGCTGGAGACCACAGAAACTGGATACTCAGTACATCTGAAAATCAAACTCTATATCTCTGGCTCATTCTCAGACCTAGCTGTGACTTGTTGTCTTGCTTGTGTGATCAGAATCCAATTGTATATATCTCAAATATAAAACTGAATTGGAGTCAGAATATTAGGATAAATGTGCTGTAATATCTTCTATGCAGGTCAGGCCGCCTTCATACCTGAAATTTCAGGTTCATATAATTGTGCTAGAAAATAGCAGAAACCAACAGAATAGTGCAGTATCAATGTCTGTTTAAAAAATAGTGACACAGCTTGCCAGAACACTGAAGAAAGAATAATTTTTTTTTTCAGTAAATTTTCTTTAATGGGTCATGGTAAAGTTGGAAGGGGCCACACTGTGAACTCACTAAAACCTTCAGGGTTTTCTAAGGTGTTCTCTAATTGTGTAATCCTACAGAAACGTTTCCAGCAAAGTCTTTTAAAATCTTACTGAATATAGTTCTCAAATGAAAGAACACTTCCCTGTAGTCTCTAAAATCCAAGTGTGGCAGCAGTAAGAATCTAAGCCTGAAATGAACTATAAATAAATGAAATTGAATTATCGTTACCTAAGCTGATGGAGACAAAATATAAACATAAATAGTGACAAGTAAATCTAATTTTTAAAATTCTATTGGTCTAGGGTAATTAACTTTAACCTCACTTTGTATATAACTTTTAATTTGATAGTGACCCTGTATGACTTATTGTTTTGGAGCATTCTAATACATAAAAACTCAAAGCACTAATGTTTGTTTCTTTTTTAATGGAAGGTTTTGGCTTGGACAGCAGCGATGCAAACAGTCTATAAAACATCTACCTACAGTAACCAGTGAAACATTGCAGCTAGCTAATTATGCTAGCCATCCTGTAGGAAACCTTTCCAAGCACAAACTGTTTATCAAACTCACTCGCCTTCCACAGTACTACATTGTAAGTAATTGGAAAACACTTTTCTGAACTTTGTGCTTGGAGACAAAAGCATAACCTACTGTTTTTTTGTTTTTTTTTTAAATGTTAAATACAGCATGTTAGACTATATACCAGTGATGATTGCTTTAAATGTCTAGTCCCCATTTCTCTAGCTCCGAGTGTCTGTCTGTTAAGCAATATGGTTTGTATGAATGTAATCCGTTTTTGTTACCCCACAAGCCTTCTAGCTTTCTTTTTATTTCCTAGCAGGCTGGTCTCCCTTCTCTTCCTGAGTTCTTTTCCCTACTACAATATAATCTTTTTAGAAAGAGACAAAATAGTTTTTGGAAGAGGAAAAACACCTAATGTAGTTAATATATTTTTTTTTTTTTAAATTTTTTTCAAGGTTCTTCTCAAAATGAATGTTTTGTTTTAAATATAGGTGGTAGAGATGTTTGAAGTTCCTGGCAACCCCACAGAACTGGAGTACAAGAATCATTTTCTCTCTGTGAGCTGTCCTGAGGGAGATGACAGCCCTGCTACTGCACTTTTACTACAGCAATTCAAACCAAACATAGAGGAGTTGGTACTAGACACAAAAAGTGGGAAACACGCAAAAGGCGGTGCCAAGCGCAAGGTTTGTACCTCCATATAGAAACAGACATTAAACCTGTGTTTGCCTTCAGATTGTGACTGGTGTCTGGTTGTAGGTGAATTATAGGTACCTAAAAGATTAATTTGTTCCAGTTCAAAGCTAAATGCAGCTTGTGGGGCTCGCTGCCAGCTTTACTAATGACATACTTGAAATGTTGCGTCGCTTACATCTCACAACAATTAGGGCTTGTCTACATGGGGAAATGAAGCAGAATGGCTATTGTGTAATAAGCTACTCTGCAGTAGCTATTCCAGTAAAGTTATTGCGCTTTAAATACACACCCTCCCTTATTCCATAATAAGATCCATTTGTAGATGAGACCTTAGTCAAATACCCTTTCACTGTGTATGGTCTTCCCTTGTTTTAGCAGCTATACAAACAGATTAGGGGTCTTGAGTTATTCTGACTTTACTACTACTAGTTTTGACAACCTGGGCTTACATATTTATTTTAAATAAAGTAGATGTTAGATAAAGGCAACATTTAATTTGTTATATTGGAATAGTAATAGTAACTTAATTAAACTTGGCTCTGATACTCAAATAGTTGATCTGTTTTTAATCACTAGAGTCTAGTAACCCTAAATTATGCTTTTACATGTATACAGTTTTAACTATTTACCTTTTTAAGTAGTCTTTGCCTACTCTGCCTGGGGTTATCATGGATTGAATATATGTAGAAGGTTTTTTAGGGAGATATTTTACAAGAAATGGTGAATAGATGGAAAGAACTTTGAGTTCACATGATGGAGTTATATAGTGTAAATTTTCCAGTTAAAAATGTGATGACTATATGAAAGGTAATAAAGTTAAAGGGCTCTTGTTCAGTTCAATTTCAGTTGGCAGCTTTGTGCTATCAAGATCATCTATACAATTTCTTGGTATGGAAACTTTAAAACTTTAATCCTACAATGAGATCTGCATGGCAAAGTCCTGCTGAACTCATCACTGAGACCCCTGCAAGGAGCCTGTCTGTGTTGTGCTCACTGCAGGGTCAAGATCTAGAAAATTAATTTTCAGCTCCCAGTCCTATGTGACTATGGGTATGTCTACACTGCAGTTAGACACCTGTGGTTGGCCTGTGCCAGCTGACTTTGGCTTGGGCTGTAGGGCTGTTTAATTGTGGTATAAATGTTTGGGGTGCAGCTGGAGCTCTGGGACCCTTCCACTTCAGAGTCCATGGGCCTGGGCTCCAGCCTGAGCATCTACACTACAATTAAACAGCTGCTTAGTTTGAGCCCTGCCAGCCTGAGTCAGCTGGCATGGACCAGCTGCAGGTGTCTAACTGTAGTGTAAATACCGTAAGTGTGGAGTGTTCTTGGACCTAATGTTTAAAGATATGTAAAGTGTATGTTTTAAGTGTGACTTTGTATTTCATTTAAAAATAAACAGGATGATTGTGGTGATTCCTGGTTATTTCAGTTGTGTTTAAGTAACTCTTGTTTGTGTGGGGGGTTCTTTTTCTTTTCTTCTTAACTAGACCCTTGTCTATGCTACATAATTTTGGCAGTTCTGGAGCCTTTCTAGTTTCCGAAATATCAAATATGTTTATGCATTATAAGTATACCATCTTATATATTTTAAAGTGCTTGTTTATAGGGTTGTGTTTTACATTTTTGCTGCAGTTCCTTAGTGTCGTCTGCTGATGTTTGCACAGGGAGCTCCTTTGTTACAAACTAACTTCAGATATAATGCAATGAGGAGGCTGTGACTGGACAGTGAGAAGGGATAGGGGAAAGGATGAGGCAGCATCAATAAGATGCTGTGATTACTGAGCAAAAGCTAGTGTATTTCAAATATTTCAATGATACAGTGAATCTGTAAGAAGTGTAAGTAGGAGGTTTGTTGAAGTCTTGGGGCTTAAGTGAGTATTCAGAGGGAATTTAAAGGATTGTAAGGTAATGTAGATTGCAAGTCCCAAAACCTCTATTTTGAGGAGTTGGTCTTGTCACTATGTGGAAAGGTACTTCAGGTTGACCCATAGTATTTTGGGGGGAGTACTGTGTGTGGACACAGTAAACTAGTTTACACAAGGAAGGTTGGAAAGTGTGTTAAACACTAAATTGTTTTGTGAGAAAAAATTATAGAATGCTTTTCAATGAGCCCGATTGAGTCCTCTAACCCTTAAGAGTAACCATATGTGCCCAATGAGTATTAGCTGATCAAGGTTTTGTTCTGCATTACCACATTTTGCAGGGTGACCGTTTTTATTCCAAACAGGCTAGTACATATCATCTTTCTCTGTTTGAATTCTAGCTGTCTGGTGATCCGTGTTCTGTAGAATCTAAGAAACCAAAACGGTCTGGAGAAATGTGTGCCTTCAATAAAGTCCTAGCTCATCTTGTAGCAATGTGCGATACAAACATGCCATTTATAGGACTTCGTATGGAGGTAAGTATTATGAGATTAAAATTTTCCTGGAATTTCTTTATACAAACTGATTGATTTATCTATATTTGGGGGCATGTGCTAACATGTCTTCCGACATGCCTGCATACTGTTCTTTCTCTAGTCCTCTCTGCTTTCCATCTAAATGTCAGGAATCTGTTTGCATGGGCCAACTGAGTGCTTTAGAGCATGGTCCTCCTACTCCTGTTGCAGCTGTGGCTCCCTGCCACAACTGATGCTCTGGAGAGGGACAGGGGACAGTGAAGAGAAAAAAGGGGAGATAGTGGGATGTGAAGGGGAGATGAGATTGTAGTGTGGCCCCCTGTGTTCTCAATTTTCCATGCTCAGAATGTGAAACTGTCACTTGTAGCAAGATACACACTTTGGGAAAGTGCACACTCTCTCTCCCTCCCCCCTCCCGCATGAATTTGTTTGTTTTAACTTAATGAAATCTTCCTTTTTCTTTAGTTGTCTAATATGGAGATTCCACACCAAGGAGTACAGGTAGAAGGAGATGGCTTCAGCCATGCTATACGTTTATTAAAGTAAGATATTGTTATACACTTCATTTTATCAAGTACGTGAACAGTATTAGGAAAAAGGAGCATTTAAAGAGTTTGACACCTTGCAACACTAAACTTTGAAAAGCATTTTCGTTTTAAACAATGGCTTATTTTACACCCCCAGTCGTTTAAGGTAATGTGGCCTGTGGTGGGGAGGGGAAGAGTAGGAAAATAATATATTGCCCTTTATTGTTGGAACAGCCAGTCCTGGTGTCTGCTCATAGATGAGAATTGACCAGCTTAGGGGCATGGTCTCTGTCTCTTCCAAACATGACAAATGCACAGCAGCTATAAGTAAGGCTAAGATTCTGTTGTGTATTTTTAGTAAAAGTCATGGGCAATAAAGAAAAATTCACAGAAGCTTGTGACCTATCCCTGACTTTTATGGCAAAATGGGGAGCTGCAGGGTCCCCACACTGCCCAGGCTCAGAACTGTTGGGTTCCTCCACCTCCTGTGGCTCTCAGGTTGGGGCATCTCCGCCTCCGGCGGCGGCCCAGAGCACGTGGGCGGCGGCCCGGAGCTTGCAGTTCCCAGCCACCACGGGTGGCAGAGAGACCCTGCAGCTCCCTGGCACTGCAGGCTCAAGTCATGGAGGTCTCTAGAAGTCAAGGATTCCGTGACCTCTGTGATAAAATCGTAGCCAAGATCTGTCCGTCCTTGTTCCAGCCAAAGATGGCTTGCTAACTTAGCATCTCCTGCTACCATCCTTGGCAGGAATTGCAGTTCTACAACTAGCGTGTGGCCCAGGTTTCCTGTGTATCTCTTAGCAATCGGGAGGTTAGAACCTTGGCTTGGGACGTTTCACAGTACCTCTTTCCAGGAATGTGAATTATACTAATACATCCAGCCCATAGTTCTTAACAGCTTCCTTCTCATCCTTCTGCCAGGTGAAGGCTTTAATATAGCAGTATATGGTTTTCTTGAACTGTACTTCCTTCTTCATTTATTTTTGTAGATTTGAAGTGTGCCCTTTTTTGTATTTTGGCACACCTAAAATTAACATAATTTTAAACCTTTTTTCAATAAGTGAAAGAAAAGGGATGTTCTGTAGAAGCCAGCAATTTTTATTTCCCCACATCTCAAATCACTTGTCCTCAAGCAAAAACTTGAATGCTTTAACAAGAGTCCCTGGTATTGTGCTCTGAAGATCAACAGACTTGGGCTCTAATGGACCAGTGGAAGGAAGCTAATTCCTAACCTGAGGACTTTTCACTGAGAATACTCATCAGTAGGCCCAGATCCTAATATCTAGAGACAACTGGTTCAGGCAACTGCAGGTGACCTCTGTAGTGATAGCTCATGAGGAGAGTTCTCTGATGTAGTCATGGCTTAAGCTGGTAATGTAGGAATTGCCATGCTAGATCAGACCATTGGTGCATGTGGTTCAGTGTTCTGTCTCCCACAGTGGCCAATACGAGCTGTTTTAGAGGAATCCTGAAGAGAGAAACTGCTTGTAGAGGAAGTTTCTTCCTAAGCCCCCTCATTTATTGCCTAGCTTATACCCTGAATCAAGAGGATTTATATCCATCTTAAAAAATCCTCTTGTATAATATAATGTAACCTTTTCATACTTTGGTAATGAAAATAAGCTCCACTGATAAAGCACCTTTATACTGGTATAACTATGTCTACCCTAAAGTCGTGCTGCTTTAACTACTGATTTAGAAACAGCTATAGTTAAAGTAGTACACAACTGTGTATACAAGCCCATATTTCATGTTTCAAAGGGATATATGAAGTCTAAGCAAGTTTGAAAGAAGGACTGTAGAGGGCATGTGAACTTTTAACAACTTTTAACTTTCCAAGTGTTGGAAAGAAGATGCAAGTTACATCAACTTAAAGTCCCTCTAGGAGAGGGGTTCCCAAACTTTTTGCCAGCATGACGCCATTTTAATGAAGTCTTTTTAGCTTGGGAGCCCAAAGAGCATGGCGGACATCATTTTGAAGAGCAAAATGGTGTCCCCTTCACAGGGTGACCTTGCACGCACCATATGTGTGAGATAATGCCACGTGGAGAACGCCATTTTGTTCTATAAAATGACATTGACTGCACAGGGTGACCTAGTAGTATTGTGCATGTGAGGTTATGCTGTGCAGAGGATGCTATTTTGTAGAGCAAAATGGCATCCTCCAGGCATTGTGACCTCGCATGCACATAGGGTTGCCAACTTTCTAATTGCACAAAACTGAACACTTTAACCCCTTCCCTGAGGCCCTGCCCCTACCTTGCTCTTTCCCCAAGGTCCCTCGCCCCCACTCACTACATTCCCCCTCCCTTGGTGCCTCGCTCTCCTCCACCGTAACTCACTTTCACTGGGCTGGAGCAGGGGCTTGGGGTGCAGGGGGGGGAGGGGGAATGAGGGCTTTAACTTGGGGTGCGGGCTACGGTGTGGGGCCACAAATGAGGGGTTCAGGGTGCGGGTTGGGGCAGGGAGTTGGGGTGTGGGAGGGGGTGAGGGCTCCAGCTGGGGTGTGGGCTCTGGGGTGGGGCTGGGGATAAGGGGTTTAGGGTGCAGGAGGGGGCTCCAGGCTGGGGGGGTGGGGCCGAGGGATTTGGAATGTGGGAGGGGGTTGCAGGTTGAAGGAGGGGGTATGGACACTGGGTTGGGGTTGCGCGCTCTGGGGTGGGGCTGGGGATGAGGGGTTTGGGGTGCTGGAGGGAGCTCCAGCTGGAGGTGGGGTAGGACCGAGGCATTCAGAGTGTGGGAGGGGGTTGTGGGGTTGAGGGAGGGGGTATGGGTTCTGGGCTGGGGTTGCAGGCTTTGGGGTGGGGGTGAGGGGTTCAGGGTGTGGGAGGGGGCTCTGGGTTTGGGTAGGGGGCCTCAGGGCTAGGGCAGGGGGTTGGGGTGCAGCCTTACCTTGGGCGGCCCTTGGTCAGCGGGGCTAAGGCAGGCTCCCTGCCTGTCCTGGCTCCACACTGCACCCTGGAAGCGACCAGCAGGTCTGGCTCCTAAGCTGTGGGGGGGTCCAGGAGGCTCTGGCAGTTCCCGGCCAATGGGAGTGCAGAGCCTGTGCTGGAGGTCGTGGCAGTGTGCGGAGCCCCGTGGCCCACACCCCCCAGGAGCCAGATGTCCTGGCTGCTTCTGCGGTGCACCGTGGAGCCAAGACAGGTAGGGACTAGCCTGCTTTAGACGCACAGCACCTCTGACCGGACTTTTAACAGCCCGGTTGGCAGTGCTGACCGGAGCTGCAAGGATCCCTTTTCAACCAGGTGTTCCGGTTGAAAAGGGGACGCCAGGCAATCCTACGCGCAAAGTCGTGCTGTGAGGAGCAAAATAGCATCCTCCGCACAATAGGGATCACTGTGACCCCATCTTCTGATGATCCCATATGGGGGTTGTGACCCAAAGTTTGGGAACTACTGCTCTAGGGGTTTCTCTGAATTTGCTCATCACTATTTGGTGTATGAATATATTTTTGGGAATTAAAATATTAGCCAAGTTTGTTATATTGACTTTAGAATGAAGACTTATTTTAAAAGGGAAACTGGATCCCAATTTGTTGCCTGGGTAATAAAATATCAAAGTTGACACTAGACTCCTACAAAGACCTTGTTTAACTACTCTCTCTACAGAAGTCTCTCATCAGTAAAGTTCTACTTTAGCCAGGAGGGCAGAATTGAGCTCCTTTTAGAGGAATTATTTTGACAACAGCTTTGATTGTAGATCTATCTGAGGCTGATCTTCCCCTCATTTAACAATGTCTTGTAGCGTTTTCTTATGATTTACTTGCATTGTAAGACTGGCATTTCATAGTTCGATACAGTTCTTGAAAGGAATAAAATACCTGGCTTCGTTTCTCCAGTCCCAGTTCTCTTCCATTTGTTGTTCTGCAGAGCATCTTTTCTTTCAAGTAAAGTTATTTACATGTCTTTCTGGAAAATATTTTAACATGTATTCTATATTATGCACTCATGGAACTGTAATGTGTACAACTGTGCACTCTTTTCTTCATGGACAGAATTCCTCCATGTAAAGGTACAAGTGAGGAAACCCAGAAGGCTCTGGACCGGTCTCTCCTTGATTGCACTTTCCGATTGCAAGGTAGAAATAACCGCACATGGGTGGCTGAGCTGATATTTGCGAACTGTCCACTTAACAGCACATCTTCCAGGGAACAAGGTTAGTTTTGCAGAAATATTTTGCAGATTTAACTCCTTTCTCTTTACCATGTTCTCTGTCAAATGCTAATCATTATTGACACTGCAGGACCAACACGTCATGTCTACCTGACTTACGAAAACCAATTGTCTGAACCAGTTGGAGGTCGAAAAGTTGTTGAGATGTTCCTCAATGATTGGAACAGTATTGCTCGACTGTATGAATGTGTGCTGGAGTTTGCACGATCTTTGCCAGGTACAAAAATATTCTCCTTTCCTTTTATACTTTTGGTGCATCTTATATAAATATGTAAGCTTTCTCACTGTACCTTCTTATTTTTTCCCCTTCCTCAAAAGAAATACCCAACCACCTAAATATTTTCTCTGAGGTTCGTGTCTATAACTACCGCAAGCTTATCCTTTGTTATGGAACTACCAAGGGAAGCTCAGTAAGTAACTCTCTTAGTACACTTCTAAAGCTGCATTTGAAAACAGAAACTATACAGGTTCAGAGCTTTTGGAACTTAAGCAAAAAGCCCTCCACCTTATTAAAATAACAGTAAAAAATTCATATTAATAAAAGTAGGGAAGCTATAAGTAATAGATGCAGACCATTATTAACTTGCTGGATGCCTAGATATTTGCATAATTGGTATGTTGTTAAATACCAGGAGGACAGTTATGGATGGAATGCTGTCTCAAAAAAAAATGAAGTCTCTGACAAAACTTCTGAAATTTAATGTTTTTTCTACTTTTAATCTAAAAAGGAGTCATATGAAACGTTTCCCCATTTTACTGTGGACTGTTTCAATGCCACATGGACCTATCATGGCTCTCTTTAACCTGGGTTTTTAGAGCATTTTTTTGCACATGTAGAACGTGTATTGTCATGGTTAGTTACTTTCCATAAATGGCACGAATAGCCCACTGGATTTTGCATAACATTGCCATTACACATTGGCCTGACCCATCATAGCGTTTGTGTGTTGTATTGGTGAGGCTGGGTGCATCTCAACTACATCTGTTTTGTAGATATTGAAGTATCAAGCGCTCAAGTCCAGTTCCCTTATCTCACCCCTTTTTGGTCAAATGAGGCTTCTGGTTTCTGAGTAACACACTAAGGAAATAGCCTAATTTCTTTCTATAGTTGCCTTTTCCCCCCATCTCTTGCTAATTATCCTCATGGGGATTTCCTAGATAAACTTAGCAAAAAATCCAACCCCACGCTTTTGTAGAAAGCTATACTAACTTTCTTCATGGCATTTTGACTTCAATTACTTTCATATTTATGTATGTGTAATTCTCAGTTTCTGGTTCACAACTTGCAATCTGATCTAGTTATTTTATTCAGTTTCTAAGATTTCTTGTGTTCTTGGTGTTCTAGATCAGCATTCAGTGGAATTCCATACATCAAAAATTCCACATTTCATTGGGAACAGTTGGCCCAAATTCAGGTTGCAGTAACTGTCACAATACCATCCTACACCAGCTCCAGGAGATGTTCAATAAAACACCAAATGTGGTTCAGTTATTACAGGTAACTGTATTTTATTTCTCTTTATGAAAAGATAGAATTTAGAAAAGTGTAAGATAATTAAGGCCAGATTCTGATGTTTGAGGTTTTTTCTCAAGGGTATCAGAATCTGACTCTTAATAAATTACTGATAGTTCTTGCTGATTGAGGAAGAGCAGGTAATGGGCTCATTATCCTCCATGACTTGATTTTTCTTCTGAGGCCATGTCTACACTATAAACTTGGGTCCATGCAAGTTTCACCGGCATGAAGCCATCGCAGTTGGCATATCGCTTGTGCACATGCATTCTTGGCTCCTTGCATCTGTGCTGCTTGTGTCGATGCACAGTGTGGTGTACCATGGGTAGGTATCCCAGTGTGCAACCCGCCACTGGCCAGCACACACTATTTTGGGAAGTTTTGGCAATGCATGGGGGAGTAGAAATGAGTTATGCAGGGTGATTGGAAGCAAGGGGTCAACTTCCCAGTGTGCATCTGTTTCCATCCCATAATGTCATCTATATCCCATAATTTTCACACCCTTTTAAAAAAAAAAAAAAAAATCCTATGAACCCATGCAGTGCTCCTCCCTGTCTGCCTTCTCTGACAGAAGCATGGACCCTGTACATCTCTGCGCTACTGCCATAAGTGTTGCAAGCCCAGGACACTCAATCTGGTAGTTGTGGAGCCACAAGAAGAACTGAATCAGCAGGGAATGTGACAATTTCTTTGACAGATTGCTGTGGGATATAGCGAGAACCAACTCAGTGTTGGTGGTGCTGTTCACAGTGCAGTTGCGAATGGTGGAGTGCTGCTTTTGGGCCTGAGAAATGAGTGTTGACTGGTGGGATCACATTGTAATACAGGTTTGGGATGATGAGCAGCGGCTGCAGAACTTTCAGATGTGCAAAGCCACATTCCTGGCTGAGTGTGCCGAGCTCATCCACCCTTCCAGCGTAGGGACACCAAAATGAGAGCAGCACGGACAGTGGAGAAGGGAGTGGTGGTGATGGTATTGTGCAATGACAGATTGCTACTAGTCAGTGGGAAATCATTTTGAAGTTGGAAAATCTGTTGTGAGGGCTGTTGTCATGCAAGTGTGCAGGGCTATTAATCGTCTCCTGCTGTGCAGGACTGTGACTCTTGGCAATCTGCAGGATATAATTAATGGATTTGCAGCCACAGAGTTCCTGAACTGCAGTGGAGCAATAGACAGCGCACACACCCCTATTTTGGCACCAGACCACCTTGCCACAGAGTACATCAACAAAAGGGGCTATTTTTTTTTTATGGTTATGCAAACACTGATGGATCACCGGAGGCACTTCACCAACATCAGTGTTAGCTGGTCAGGGAAGGTGCATGACGGTTGCATTTTTAAGAACCCAGGACTGTTCAGAAAGCTGCAAGCAGGGACTTTTCTTTCCCAACTGGCGGATTACTGTTGATGATGCTAAAATGCCAGTGGTGATCCTGGGAGGCCCAGCCTACCCCTTGCTCCCCTGGCTCATGAAGCCGTACATTCCCCCGGACAGTACCAAGGAAAGATTCAGCTCTGGCTCAGCTGGTGCAGAATGACAGTTGAATGCACTTTTGGTAGATTGAAGGGACAGATGCTGGTGGTGTTTCCTCACAAGGTTGGATCTCTGTGAGAAAAGCATCCTATTGGTTATAGCTGCCTGCTGTGTCCTGCATAATAACTGTGAAGCAAAGGGGGAATGTTTCTGCCCGGATGGAGTGGCTGTCTGCTGAGTTTGAACAGCCAGACACGGGCTGTTGGAGCTAAGGGCAGAGCTATACAGAGAGAGTATGAAAGTGCATTTTAACAGTGAGCCACAGTAATGTATTGTGGTATACTGTGCTCTACCTAGCCTGCTGTTTTGGGGCTTGTTAGGAATTGTGTGATGCGTCGTGCACATCTATGAATATAACACTGTCAATGCACCTATTAATTTTGCAGTGCTAGTACATTTATGATTATTACACTGTTTGACTGATCCTATGAGTTGTCACATTGTACAATAACAAGTAAGTGGGTGATTTCATAACTGCTAGGCACTCTGCAGCATAAATTGGGCACTAATAATAAAGATGAATTATTTTCCAAATAGTTTTATTCAGTAAGAAAACTAGTGCAAAAAAAATTCTGTGCAATTTAAAAGTAAATACGTTAAGAACTTAATAATGGAATAAAGCTTAACAAAGGGAAAGAACGTTCATGTCCATTTTACCTATGCATAGGGCAGCTGTGGATCTCACAGGTTACTTAATGTGTAGTTGTGGTTGTCCTTAATGTCACCTGGGATGGAGTGATTCAGGGTATGGATGCAGCCCCTGATGCCACATGAGAATGTTGGGGGGGGTGTAGGGAGGTGCTGTAATGGAGTTCTTTATGTACTGCAAAGGGAAGTGAGCATGTGACTGTGGAACCTGTAGGTCCACAAGAATCTGCAGCATCTGTGTCTGCTTCTGGAGAAGGCCCATTATGTCCTGATGCATCTCCCTCTTCTTTTTCTGCTGGGAGTCCTGGGTCTTTTGCCTGTCCACTTTTTCCTTTTCCCAGCTGTTTGTTCATGATCTGATGTAGCACTGGCTTACAGGATCTCACTGAACATGTCATCCAAAGTCCTCCTCTTTCTCCTTCTTATCTGGCTCAGGTGTTCCGTGAGTGTAGAAGGCGAACCCCTCAAGACCAGAATAGCAGCAGCTGTAATTAAAACACACTGAGGTACCATTGTCAGTATAGTCACAATGGAAAGTGAAAGTTAAGATTCAGAACTCCTTTCCCTTCTTCCCCATAAGTTGTAAACAAGACGTGCTTATTGACGCTTCTGCTGTGGGTTCTTGTGCATGGCGCCATTTACAGCACTAGGCATGGTGAGTATGGCCCACCAGGGGTGAGGGAAATGGGGAGGGAATTGTTTGGTTGCATGAAATTGAGTATAGGGCAAAGGCACTGAGTCCTAGCACCATTCTCCACAGGTGGCAGTGACTTTGGTTGACACCTGACTCCTGAGGGAAACGAGCACAGAGAGCACAGCTGCTGCTCGTGTCCTGAAGCCCCCAGGGCCTGGTTGTGCTAGCCTGTGTACTGCAGCGGTGCCCGCTGGAGTCCTTGCAGGATGGTGTGAGAGAGTGCCCTACAGTGGAGAAAGACATAAGGCTGCCATCCCTTGGGAGAGGATTGCAGAGTATCTCCATGAAAATTTCATCAGAATCACTCAGGAACATCCCTGTGGACATAAACAAACTGCTCTGCGTGGCCCCTTTGCCTGACTCCACCGGGGAGTGAAAAGCAGATGGCACTGCCTTCTGCAGTTGTGCTGCTACCTCTTCTACTATGAGTAAATTAATGAAAAGTTGATGGCAATTCCAACTTAGCAGGAAGAGCTAAGACCATAATGGGACATATATTTACAGACTTCCCAAGTATCCTTTCCCTTCATTGGGCTCACCCATGCTTAACTGGTGGGACTGACTGGACTGTGGTGGAGTCTCAAACAGGTCTTGGCTCACGGCATAACTGACCCCCCTGGTTTCAAGACCTGCTTCCTCTTCATCCTTCATGTTCACAGCAGGGGTCTGTGTCTCGGACTCTTCAGAGGTATCCGTGATGGAATATCTGCCAAGTATGGCTTTGTAAAGGCATCGGGTCTGTGGCTCAGCGCTGGATCGACGGCTGGCCTTTCTGGCCTTCTGATAGGCCTGACACAGTTCCTTCATTTTCATGTGGCCATGCTGCTGGTCCTTGTTTACCTGCATCCCCCGTGCAATCTGCTTTTAGATGTTCGTGTTTCTGCTGCTGGTCTCTAGCTGTGCCTGCACAGTCTCTTCTCCCCACAGGCCTGGGAGATCCAATATCTGCTGTTGACTCCAAGCTGGAGTGTGGCTGGAATGTGTAGCTGGCATGGTGATCTAGGCAGTTGCAGAGAACTAAAGAGTTGCCAAGATGGACAATCAGAAAAAGGCATTTAAAAAATTCTCAGGGCTTTAAGGGCGGGGCCTCTGTGATCTCTGGGCAGTGGAGTTCACAATTGTGACTAGGGTGGTCAGTGTCAGGAATTGTGGGACAGTTGCTGGAGGACTGTTAGGGTCGACATAAATAACACATTGTCTACATTTTCACTTGTGTTGATCTCGGTACATTGACTTTGAGTTGGGGAGGTGGTATTACTGTGTCGCTGTAACAGGGCAGTTATGTTGGTGGGAGACAAATTTAAGTTTGATCCAGCTGTGCATGTATCTATGCCAGGTGGCTTACAATGACCTAACTTTGTAGTGTAGACTAGTCCTGGATCCCTTAAAGATAGACTCTGTGATTGATTGTGGAAGGTAATTGATCTCTCAACGTCTGTTCTCTTGCAGGTGTTGTTTGATACTCAGGCTCCATTAGTTGCCATCAACAAACTTCCAACTGTGCCAATGCTGGGTCTGACTCAACGCATCAACATTGCTTATCAGTGTTTCTCAATCTTGCCTCAGTCACCCACACACATCAGGCTGGCTTTTAGGAATATGTACTGCATTGACATCTACTGCCGGAGCCGTGGGGTGGTGGCAATACGTGATGGAGCATATAGTCTTTTTGACAATAGTAAAATAGTTGAAGGTTTTTACCCTGCACCAGGACTAAAGGTAATTGTTTTTGTGTTTTCTGGCATCTTATGGAAGCATCACTCATGGTTTCATTGTGCAGATTGAGATGAACTTTTCATTTAAAGCCAATTTATATGTGAAGAATACACTGTATCTCCTCAAAATTACAGCACTTACTCTTTTTGAGCACAGAATTTTCTGGTTTACAAGTAAACTGGTTAATTAGTATAAATCTATTTTAACTCAAAATGTGTCCAACAAGAAACTTAGCTCTCAATGTGAGACTGTTTTTTGTTTTGTTTTTTTTTTTTGCTCCTGAATGATCTTAATAATGAAATCATGCAGACACTTCAGGCTTCTTTCATACCTAAGCCTCACTGAAATCTTGTGCCAAAGCTACGTTTAAAGACTTTTTTAGGATTAATGGTAATTTTTCCCCATTCTTCATAGTTGAACGCTGCTTCTTCAGCAGGGCCTGATGGATAATTTTCTACTTCAGAAAAGTCTATGTAAAACTGCCCTCTTTGAAAAGGCTGTAGTCTCCCGTTGTTCTCAGCAGGACTGAAGCCAGAGGCTGCTCTTAAAGATGATGGCTGGCTTGGCTCTCGCTGGAAACAGTGGGAGGCAGTGGCCCTTTTGAAAAAGGGCACCTATGCTTCAGTCCTACTGAGAAATGGGAATGGCAGCCATTTTTAAAGAGGGCAGTTTCTGAATTTTCTGAAAGATTTTTATGCACCAGCCTCTGACAGAAACTTTCAGTTATGAAAATTAATGACAAAGAATGAACACTAGTGCTAAATATTTTTCTTCAACATCTGCCCTTGCTCCAGAGCTACACAGACGGTTGGAGAGGAAGTAGGGGTCTGTAGTGGGGAAGAGGACAGGAAGGCGGGGGAAGACTGGTGTGCTTGTGTGTAGGGGAATGTAGGAGGTACAGGAGAGAGAGAGGAAAATGGGGGTGTGCAGGAGGGAAAGAGGAATTGGGGGTGTGTGCAGGGTATATTGGGAGATGCAAGGGGGAATCTGAAGTGTAAACTCCCAGTACTTTCTATTGTTCTGGCAATAAAAACAAAGCAGCTCAAAATGCAGTTTAACTGGCCAGTATGCTCTGCACTGCTCCAGAATAGCATAAAGCAGCTAGAGCAGACAAGTGAATATGGCAATTTAAAGTTTTTAATTTTAAGGCTGATGCTTCATATCATTAGAAATCTCTCATGGTACCATTCTCTTTGGATTTATTTTTATACTGATCATGTAAATTTTTTGGGGGAGGAGAAAGCTTGCCTAAGAATTTCCCTATGTTCAGATGGAATTATGGTTGAAAGTTCATATCAGTAATTAGTAAAATACACCTCAAGGATTTTACCATTTTAAAATCAACCCAAACATGGTAAGATATTGAACAGTTTGCACAGAGTTAAGGTTGTGTGGGTAATATGTGGAATGGGTTGGGGGGAGAGAAAAATCTGACTGTAAAAATCAGTTTAGGATAATCCAGGACCAACAACACTAAAATACCTTAATCGTATGATTATTGCTTAGTGATACCATAGGGCAGAGTTTAAAGTTCTCTGGATGCCTGCATTTCTGTAGGTTAACAAGTTTGGATTTATTTTTGGTCAAATTAAGTAAGGTTCTGTGGGCACTCATTGATATTGTAGAGTCTTTCTTTAAAGAAGAGAAGAATCTCTTGAAATGACACACGCTGATTTGATCATAATTCCTCCAAGTAAGTTGTATCTTCCAGAAGTGTGGTGGGTTTTTGGTGGTGGTTTTGTTTAAGAAACTTCCAGGGACTAGCTGTGCTCTTACCCTTTTTTTTATTCCTGTTTTTTTATAAGCCATAGATTCTGAAATTAGTGCTGTGCATAAATGTCCTTTGGTTGCACTAGAAACTCTTTTCAGATAAATATTTGATATCCTTAATAGTCAAATTCATTGTCTTTTTTCTGTGCCAAGTGGCTAAAAAACAAAAATTTCAAAGCCTTCTAGGAAATTGGTGGTTGGTCAGGGGACACTGGGAACGCAGATTCCTTTCCAGTTTACTTGACTTTCTTCTTGAGGATACCTTCTAAGTAAAGGGTTCATTTCTAGTTGAGGAGGTGAAAAAGGGAATTGTTATAAAGATAATTTTTACACTTGCAAAATTATAAGTACAACTACATCTCAATTGATGGTCCTATCTAAATACAGAATCTCTATAAAATTATTTTCCAGTGACTAGTATGTGATGATTCTTATACACTCACTTCTAATTATTATGTACCTTATTTTATTTCTTGGTTAATGGTTTCCTTCAAGTTTTAAACCTTCTGAGAGCTGTTTGGCTTCACAAATGTTATAGATCTTCCTGAGTTTGATTTAACCAACCTGGAGTCAATTTTTTGTATTTGAGGGCTGGAGACGTAGATTTCCATCTTTTGATAATAGTTTGGCACAAGCCAGTAGAACTTAACAGGAAGGGGGTTGTTTTTCCAAAACTTCTATGGGAATAAACTTGTACTGATCTAGAAAACCGGAGTTGCTTAAAACATTTACTACCTTTTTAATAGGAGATTGGTATGAAAGGCTACTGAATTTTGAGGGTGACCTTGCCAGAGTGGCGAACAGCAACAGTTTCTTTGTAGCCAAATTGGTCTTTGACTTCCTGATCTTGTGAATTGTATTTCAAGTAATGGAATTTATATTTTAATCTAGGGATAACCGAATAAGTTATAAATAGCACACATACACTTCTGCTATTGATGCTTAGATCAGTTATAAGTATAGAGTTACTGTTAGAGGCATGTAATAAATTATAATAATCAAATATATCCACAGACATTCCTGAACATGTTTGTTGACAGCAATCAGGATGCACGAAGACGATCTGTAAATGAGGATGATAATCCGCCTTCCCCTATTGGGGGGGACATGATGGATTCATTGATATCACAACTTCAGCCCCAACAATCACAGCAACAGGTAAAATGTAGGCAAAATAATAAAACCACAAGTTACACTGTATCTCCATTGTTCTCCATAATTATGCCTACCTTTTTAGAAAAATGTATGTGTTGTGTCTTCCCCGAGAGGAATGGCAATAGCAGATGAGAAGCGAGTATAAACCAGGGGTCTCAAACTCAAATGACCACAAGGGCCACATGAGGACTAGTGCCTTGGCCCGAGGGCCGCATCAATGACACCCCCCCCCCCCCTCGCTGCCCCCAGCCCAGCCCCCACTCCACCCCTTCCCCGCCCCCATTCCAACCCCTGGCCCCCGGCCCCGTGCTGCTCTGCTCCGGGAAGCAGCCGGAACCACGTCCCTACAGTCCAGGGGAGGGAGGGGACTTGAGGGCACAGGGCTCCGTGTGCTACCTTGCTGCTCCTCCAGGTACCTCCCCTGAAGCTCCCATTGGCTGTGGTTCCCTGTTCCCAGCCAATGAGAGCTGCAGGAGGCGGTGCCTGGAAGCCAGGGCAATGCAAAGAGCCCTCTGCCGCCCCACCCCGGCGCCGCAGGGACATTGTGCCGGCCGCTTCAGGGAGCAGCGCGGGGCCACAGGGGGCAATCCTGCAGGCAGGATGTGGCCCACGAGCTGTAGTTTGCCCACCCCTGGCCTGGAGGTAGGCCGGGTGGGGAGGGTGCGGGCTGCTTGGTGGGCCGCAGGAAATAGCCCCGCGTGCTGCATGTTTGAGACCCCTGGTATAAACTATAGTGCTTTGAAATAGCCCTTGGAAGATTTATTCATGTTTTAAAATGTATATTTACTTTGAGATAGCATTATAGATAGCACATAGCATGTTGACTGCCAATCTGGAGAACCATTCAACATGTCTTATTTAAAACAGAAAAGGAGCATGTAATTGAGGGGAGACAATGTGGTTTTAAACTACAAGATTTTTTTGGTAACCTGAGGACCTGTATTGGATTTTTGGTCTTTGGAGGGTGGAAGTGAAGAAGAGGGTGAGATGTGTAAAGGTAGTGTTTATGTGATTTGAGGGAAGGGAGTGAAGACTTCAAAAACCGTGGAACAAAGCAACAAGCCCTGAATAAGGAGGTCTGAAGACTTGGATGCTATGGTGTTAAGCTGATTAGACAGATCTGATATCAAACTACCATCAGTTTTTTGCGGAATCTATTAACATTAGTACTTAGTAGATTCAGTGTGAAATCATTGAAGACTTCCATTTTACTGTGTTGACACTTTCAGCCATTTGCAAAACAGGCAGGAGCATCAGGAGCTTACCCTCTTACTTCACCACCCACATCCTATCACAACACAGTGACCCCATCTCCTTCCATGATGCATACACAGTCACCAGGTAAGATGGCTCTCAATTCTATATTGGCAATAGATGTTATGGAATGTACGCTTTTTATATTCTCAAGAATAGTATGATTTACGGCATACTTCTCTCATAAAGTGACTTTCTGTTACTTATGAGGCATGCACAGTGTGGTTGGTCTTAGCTACACTGCATGTGAGCTTTACATGAACTTCAGCCATGCTTCCTTAATTGGCATTTACTGTGCTTGCATAACAGGTAATTATTTTTACAGGCTCCTAAATTGATCAAATCAAACAGCTTCACTTTTAGAGGTCCTTTTCTGAAAAGGCTATTTCAACTTTCTACTCCCAGACGTTTACACTTGGGTGGAGACCAAAACTAAGTGTACATGTCAGAAAGTTATGAGCACCTGAGAACAGAGCTTAAATTGGAAATAGTTATGCAACCTTAACTGTAGTTAGTTTGATGCGCCTGCTATAACAAGGAAAAATGTTATACCTATTGCCTAAGAATGTCATGTATTATACATGTAAAATGTACTATAGAATTTCTAGTTCACATTTGCCTTTGAAGAAGGATTGGTTACTGAATAAATTGGTATCATGGTTGCTGATTCATGTCCAAGATGCAGCTTCTGGGGGTAAAGATAACTCTGACTAGTATGACATGTCTCTAAAAAAGAGAGAGCACTTTTTTTCTGATTTTTCTTTGCTATTGGTTTACTCAAGCTTTTGAAGGAAAAGTAGGAAGAAACAATGAATTGCTGTTTGTATCTGGCTACCTTTATTAGGAAATCTGCATGCTGCAAGCTCCCCTAGTGGTGCTTTGAGAGCTCCATCACCAGCATCATTTGGTCCAACTCCTTCACCTTCCTCCCTTGGAATAACAATGGGACAAACAGCTAACTTTGCCAGCCCACATGGTGAGTTCTTGTAATAGTACATCTCTATATTGACATGAACAATAAACTTTCTTAAAATTAAGCCCTGTCTGTGCAGACTTAGAGACAAGGTAGGTGAGGTAATATCTTCTATTGGACCAACTTCTGTTAGTGGAAGAGACCAGCTTTTGAGCTACACAGAGCTCTTCTTCAGGTCTGGAAATTTACACTGTTTGGAATAATGAGTGTTTAGCAATTGAAATAGCAGTTTGTGTGGATGTGGATTTTCTTGGTAATTATAGCCATACAGATGCTTTCAACTACTTTGATGTGTTGCTAGTCTATTGAAAATTAAGTACAGTAACTCCTCGCTTAATGTTGTAGTTACGTTCTTGGAAAATGCAACTTTAAGCAAAACGATGTTAAGCAAATCCAATTTCCCCATAAGAATTTATGTAAATTGGGGGGCGGAGATGTTAGGGAAAAATTTTTTGCCTGACAACAGACATTATATACACATACAGTATACGTTTTTTAAACAAACAATTTAATACTGTACTCAGCAATGATGATTGTGAAGCTTGGTTGAGGTAGTGGAGTCAGAGGGTGGATCGTCCAGTTGATCCTCTTGCTGTTCTTTCCAAAGTGCCTGGGGGTGCTCCAGCTCCTCTCCCCGAGCATGCTGTGGCCTTTCCCCTCCCCCCCCAGCCTCCTGAATGCCACAGACCGCTCCCTCCCTGTGCCTCCCACCCACAGCAATCAGCTGTTTCGGGGCATTCAGGAGGTTCAGGGGGGCAGGGAACGCTACACACGGTGTCCTTGCTCCTTCCCCCTCTCCCCAGAGCCTCCTGAATGCTGAGAATCCGCTGATTGCTGCAGGTGGGAGGTGCGGGGAGGGAGGGCGGAGTTGCTGATCCGTGGGGCTGCCTGCTGGCAGGCGGGAGGCGCTGCGGGGGTGAAGGGGAGCTGATGGGGAGGCCACCCTGGTTCCAAGCCCCCACGGCCAAACAATGTTATAAGCAAACATTGTACAACTTTAAATGAGTATGTTCTCTAATAGATCAGCAATGTAACAACAAAACAACGTTAACCGGGATGACATTAAGTGAGCAGTTACTGTACCAATCACTCACTGCCCCTTACTAATATGTGGAAAATTGACCTAGACTATCATGCAGTATCACTAAGAGGCCATGGTTTCAGCTGAATTTAATTACTTTACCCTGTATCTTTAAATGTAAAACAACTTCTGTTAATTACCTTCACATGCAGCTTGAATGAAAAAGGGAAGTAATTGCGAACAGGCTAAAGAGATTCAGTAACTTAAAACTTGAAAATTGTTTACCAAGTCTTGTTGTTTTACAGTGCACAAAAAAGTGCAACTGATCCTTCCCCCCACTTCAGTTATTGAATTACTTGGAAAACTCTATTCAAATTACTTCTGCTATAATTACAGCACATTAGATTCTGCTCTCGATAACACCACTACTACTTAAATCACCAAAAATTAAGAGTGGATTTATTTTTCAGCATATCAGTCAAGTAACTGAGAAACAATCTGTTGTAGACATTATAATCTGATTTGTTATTAGAAGTATACACAAATGGATTTTATTATGGAACTTTACTGCAGTGAAGTGAAGTTACTGAGGCATTTTCCCGAGTAAACTACACCCTTTGTCTTTCATTATGTCCAGCTTTCATACAGCTAGTGGGAGGTAGAGATCTGCTATAGTCCAGTGGGACTCTGTATGGAAGGATCCCTTTGAAGAATCTAGTTAATAACTAATAGAATTTAAAGGCAAAGTAATAAGTATGTAAACTTGTATTTTAAATTTAATTCTTTAAAATGCTTACATCTTACAGATGGAGTGTGAGATAAAAGGATGCTGTGTCATATTGGTATTTTAAACGGAGTTTTTGAATACTTCGTTTGAAAGCATTGTGTGTGAGCCATATTTTCTGCGACTTAAGAAAAGCTTTAATTAAAAAATAACCTTGAGAATTTCACAGGTACCATAGACCCTAGTTCACCCTACACAATGATGTCGCCCAGTCAGCGTGCAGGGAATTGGCCGGGATCTCCTCAAGTGTCTGGTCCCTCACCAGCTGCACGCATGCCTGGAATGTCACCAGCCAATCCTTCTCTCCATTCTCCAGTCCCGGATGCCTCTCATTCCCCACGAGCTGGAACAAGTAAGTTATATTTAACAGTATTATAATTGTGACGCACTTAAAGTTAATATTTCTTGTTCCATCTCTTTTGTAGCATTCCTTATTTTTATCTGCTACCCTTTAGTAGTAAAATAATACTTTGCTACATATATGCATTTATTCTGACCCAGTGTGAGTCTTAAATAATTAATAAAAAATGGAAAGCAAGTCAAATCATGGTTAGCACTGGATCTGTTTTTATCTGGTTTTTTGTTTATTTACTGAGCTGTTGATATTGAATATTTGTGTTTAAGCCTTTGATACCTCAAGGTGAGGAGAAGTCCAGATGAATAGCAGCAATGTGAAGAAGATCTGAAAGTACATATGAGTACAAGAATAGTAAAATATCACATCAACACTGTAAAATGATCTTGGCAAGATTGATTTAACTATACTTCTTGATCACTTCTGCCCACTGTTTGAGTACAAAGTTGCCATCTGCTGGCTCACCCCTAACCTCTGATGCTTGGGAGAGAAAAAAGGACCAATATACTAGTTGCTAACATTACTGAGATTCTCTGCATGGGTTGAGTATAACCGCCATAACTACTTGACTTTGTTGCTATAGCTGGGCCTATGTTATATGGCAGCTAGTGCTGTAAATTCCCTTGAGGAGGAGCTAACTGGGAAGATAAAGCAAAAATTAGTCATTCAATATATGAAGTTGGCAAGATGAAACTTCCGCTTTCATGGTAATGCTATTAGTTTTGTTGTTACCTTTTCCTCCAAACCCATTCCCATTTACTTCTGGGTTTTGTCCATCAGTTCCATGCTGTCTGACACCATGTGAGCTCCCTGGGGCAAGGACTGTCATCTTTGTTACTATTTTGTACAGTATCTTCCAAAAATTTGAAAACATAACGTGCAGTCAAACTCTGTACACTTTCAATAAGGGAGAATTTTTCTATTTCCATCAGGTTCCCAAACAATGCCAACTAATATGCCTCCGCCTCGTAAACTACCTCAGCGCTCCTGGGCTGCATCTATCCCCACGATCCTCACTCACAGTGCCTTGAATATTCTACTGCTGCCCTCTCCTACTCCTGGGCTTGTACCAGGACTAGCTGGTAGCTATCTTTGCTCCCCTTTAGAGCGATTCCTTGGATCAGTTATTATGAGGCGACACCTTCAGAGGATCATCCAGCAAGAAACGGTACTTAAATGATTAATTGGTAACTCCCTAAGTATTGACTTTCAAGTGTAAATTTCTTAATAGGTGTTTGTCACATGCTTGCATTGTAGGTCTGGTTCATAAGAAATCACAGACTATTCTGTCTGAATTGTAATTGCTTTCAGCATCTGAGAAAAAGAGAAAGTAAGAGCAGATATCCAGAATGTTGCTGCTAATATATGTTTCCAACTTTCTAGTTGGAACACCATACACCTTCAGCATCCATTTTGAACAACTGTGTATAATAAATCTAGAATAAATGAAGTCCAATGATTAGAGTAGGGGTTGAAAAGTCAGGATTCCTTTGTGTTCTATTCCTGGCTCTCTCACTGACTCAAGAATGAACTTAAGAAAAAGTTCTGAATCTCCCTGCCTCAGTTCTTTTCATCAGTATGATGGGTGTAATACTTGCCTAACCCTCATATCTGGGTGGAGGGGTGTGAGGGCTTAATTAATGCTAGTAAATCTCTATATAAATATGGAGGATCTCAAACTTACATTTTAACTTTCTTGCTTATGCTATTCATGCTGTTGGCAAAGTAAAACAGTAGTGTATCAGTCTATTAATGCAGTTTAACACAGAATTAAATCCCCTTCAAAGTTAGGCTGACCGTATTCTGAAGTCCTTAACTTCAGGGAATCCCACACTTCTAGGTGTGGAGTCTCCTACTTATCTGACTACAGTAAATATCTGGTCCCTCTGTGTAGGCATTTACATGTTTCCATCACAGTAGTATCTGAGTTCTTGATAAATGACCCTTCCTAGCTGTATGCAAAATATTGTGTGATTTCTCCTCCCTTCCCTTGTGCCCTTCCCCCTACCCCCCCTCCCCCAAAAAGGAAAACCTGTGCAGCCGTATAACGTGATAGCTGTTCTTTGAAAAAAAAAATGAATAAATAAAAGATGATGATTGGGGTCCAGATCCTCTGATACCCAGTCCCCCCAGGTGCAGCAGGTTGGGGTGGAGAACCATTATGGTGTCAGATTATGGATCCCTGATCTTGGGGATGGTTTTACTCTAAGTGGTGCATGGAGCAGGCTTGGGGCTGCTCTGAACTTTTCCAGCTGGCTGTACATTCCAAGGAGTCTCTTCTCCCCTTCCCCTTCCCCTTCCCCTTCCCCTTCCTCTTCCCTCCCCTCCCCCCCCCCCCCCCCCCCAACAGCTGGAAATGACCAGAACTCAGCATGCTTTAGCTATACCCTTAGCCCTAGGGATGGGGAGGAAGTGCTGAAGATTCCCTCCACGCTGAAGTAATCAACAGCTGTGGAGAGGAGGTCAGTTTCTACTCCTTTGTGCTTCCAGACGAATGCAAAAGGAGCAGAGTTGGGGCCGGGATCTAGCACTGTATTATTCTCGAAGGTGATGTTTTTATATGGCCAAAACTTAATTGGTATTCTTATTAAAAGAAATAACCTTCAAAAATTTTTGTGGGGGTCTGAGGAGTGAGTTTGTTTTTCTCCTGCTCCAAGAAGTACTAATTAGATGTGTTGTTTCTGTTCATACAGCTACAGCTAATAAACTCCAATGAACCAGGTGTAATAATGTTTAAGACAGATGCACTGAAGTGCAGGGTTGCCCTTAATCCGAAAACCAACCAGACTTTGCAGCTAAAAGTAACACCTGAAAATGCAGGACAATGGAAGCCAGAGGAGCTACAAGTTTTGGAGAAATTCTTTGAAACAAGAGTATGTACTTAAACTACTAACATTCAATGTCTTGTTTTGAATGTCACTTTAATATTGGCCTATTTTGCAGCTCTTATTCATGAGTAATTCTCTTGATATCAGTGGAACTAGTGATGAGAATAAGGGCTGCAGGATAAGAGTAGAGATTAACAGCTATGCACAGTTGTGGTGCTATATACATAGCAAATGGACCAATTTTGATCTCGATGGACCGTACTAATTGGTATTGTATTACTGTAGGTTGCAGGACCACCATTTAAAGCAAACACGCTAATAGCCTTTACAAAACTACTAGGAGCTCCTACACATATCCTCAGGGACTGTGTACACATCATGAAACTGGAGTTGGTAAGTTACTTTTTTTAACTTTATTGACAATATTTAGACTACTGAACTCTAAGTCTGTGCTTAAAATAATAAAAATCTGTTTGTTTGTGACTGCAGAATGAGTTCCACCTTGTAGTGTAAATGAAGATACAGAATGTAATATTAAATGCATAAATTCAATAAAGATGTGTTCACTGTGCTTCTTACGAAGAGGTCAACAAAAACTTGTCTTCTCCCTAGACTCTAAGCATTTGATGAAGATAACACAGCTGTGTGTGTGTATAGTATTATTTCATTGCTATCTCAGTGTAGATTCACTGAACCATTCTCGTAGCAAGAGGAGATTAGTTAACTCTTAATTATATTTATATTAAATGTGAAATCGTCTGAAAGCTTGAAGAGTCTAGCTTAAGTGTCATTTAACAGTACCAACATGCTACAGTAGTCAAACATATGTTACCTTAATGTGCCTTGCTTTATCATGTTCTCTGTGGCATGTTTTTAAAACAGTTCCCTGATCAAGCAAGCCAATTGAAATGGAATGTGCAGTTTTGTTTAACGATTCCTCCCAGTGCCCCACCAATTGCACCTCCAGGAACACCTGCTGTTGTGCTGAAATCCAAAATGTTGTTTTTCGTAAGTATAATAGCTGTCTTTATTAAAAGCTGCCGTGTGGACAGGGTCTGAAAGAAGAGCAGTGTTACTAACCAGCTAGTAGAAGGGTCAGTTCTCTAAACCTGGCTTCTGTCTGCACATAGCATGGCTACTCTTGGCTAGTAACCATGGTAGCTAAAAATGTTGCTGTTGCAAGAAGCCTAGGGTCGCATACTGGGGGTTTTTTTTCTATCACTCGTTCAGCACACTTTTTCCCTTTCTGTGGCTATGACCCCAGAACTATTCCTGCGTACCTTGTTTGTTTAGTCGTCTTCCTTCCTCTCTGGAGATGCTGTGATAAAGTATCCTAAAATTCATTGCTTCATGCACTGCTGGTGCCATTCTGTATTCGTGTCCTCTGGTCTTTCTGTTCTTTGCTGAAACACTATGGGATAGTTGCTTGCATTTTCCCAGAATGTTGCGATACAAATGTGGTGTGATGTCAGGAGAGCCACTGTGTGGACACAAACTGAACTGTGTTAATCGTCAGGCTTAGATGATGGTGCCTTCAACCAGTTACAAAATCAGTTGTACTGGCAGTGCGAATGGGTCCTTAGGAGGTTATCTCAACTATAGTGTCTTGAGACTGGATGTAGATTATTCCTAATTATTGAGCTGTTATCTGTGAAATATGAGATGTGTATAAAATATAGGCCTAGAAATGTTTAGAAGTTTTGCTGCAATGAGCGGTTCCGTTTTGGACAGTGGGCTCATATAAAACGGGAAGAATTTATTGTGTATATGCAGTAGGATGAAGACAATGTGGAAAGCTATGGCCACAATTCGTTTTACTTCAATACTTTTTCTTAGGTATAGAATCTTTATGTGAAACCTAGATTTTGTGTGTTACTGTATTGAAAGTGCTCCCCACATAGAGATAATTTAAAAGGAAATGAAATAAAAAAAGACCTGACCACAAGCTAGGGCTTGCAGTAGCAAGGCAACTATCCTAACATTATGTGTATGTCTGAAAAATACTGTTTTCATCTTAATGCACTCTTTATCGTTTTTGTTTTACCCACAGCTTCAGTTAACACAGAAAACTACAGTCCCACAGGAAGCCGTTAGCATTATTGTCCCAATAATTTATGATATGGCTTCGGGTACAACGCAACAGGCAGACATTCCCAGGCAGCAGAACTCTTCCGTTGCTGCTCCCATGTTGGTTAGCAGTATTCTAAAGAGGTTTGCAGAACTGAATTCTCCACGACCAGGTACTGTACATATCCAGTAGACAGAACTCAAGAAGTATTCAGACTTAAGAATAAGTGGGATTTAGTTTTAGTGATTTGTAATGCATGTCTGTGTGGAGAGAGGATTGATCAGCCTTTCTTGAGGTGATCTTCAGGTCCCCATAGGGTTAATTTATGTGTTGTTGAGTACTATTGAGACCATACCAGTCATTTGTGCTAGAGGGTTGTATTAATGGCACAAGCTAGTCTACTGTTTGTCTAGGAGGTAGAATGCATGTATTTTGACATGGCTTATGCTACTGCAGTCACAGCAACATAGTGTTCATGAGTGGACTCAGTGTAAATAACAATTTTAAAGCTGTGGTAAAACATCTGATTTCATGGTTTACCATAGATTAATAAACCATTTCCATAGAATAAAGATATATTAAAGCCCTGATCAAACACTGTCCGTGTATCGTGAAGAATGAAAAATGATCGGAGAGATTGTTTGCTGAATGTACGCTTTACCAGTGTTGTCATGGGTGCAGTGAAAACTTTCACTTTCTACCAAATGTGCTGTGAAGCTCTTGCATGTAAGTTGTTCCTAGGAATGAAAATTGTTTCAATTTTGCTGCAACGTTTTTATTTAACCACTAAAAAAAAGTGTTTTTTAAAACACACCAGCGATAGGGTTTAAATGGTGAACTCAAAGGCTGAATTCTGCTTCTGTTCTAAGTATTTATATATCTTAATCTAATTCACAATACTTTTGTTATACTTGATGCTTCATTTGGAGTGACAGAATTTTAGAATGTTAACATCTTAAATTGCTAGGGATGTGCCTATTTTTATGAAAATCATGCCACGGTCACATTAATATTGCATCTTCTGTTATATTAAACTTAATAGCAATGTAGATGAGTAGGGGGGAAAACAAACAAGGCTTGGGCAAGGCTTCCCAGACCTCATGGGATCCTCTACTTTAATTCTTTCTGTGGCTTGACTCTTATCCTGTGTTAGACCCTTTCTGAGAACTAGCAGGATGAGAAAGAGGGCAATTGAACTCTCAGAGATAACTTTGAACTTGCAATTTCATTTTTCCAAGAGCCGTGTGTGAGAGATCTCAGGCCTGCACCATCTCCCCATTTGTAGATTTAAAGATAAACAGGTTTGGGCACTTTATTACTGAGCATGATGTTACGTATAACAGGACATGTTTGTTCTACTTAACTAACCAAACATAATTGTTTAAAGTTAATAGGTAATGATCTTGATGTTTTGGAATAACATCTTACACAGTGATAAATATTTTTTTACAAGGAGTTTTACCCACAATATTTCTGTACACAATAGATTGGAATGCTCAGTTGGGTAAATAGCACTCCTTCAAAAAACAAAGTTAACTGAATGTCTCAGAAGTGCAAGTTCTCTCTTGTTGAGTACTAGTGGGGAAAAATATGGATATTTCTCCGAGCCTAACTGGAGTACCTCAGTTCCTGAAGTTATGATTAAATGAAATCCACATTAAAATATTGTTGGAATGCCACGGCATAGGGAACAATCTTCAAAGCTACTTGGAATGTCCAAAATTGAGATATCTGTTCTTTGGTAAATTGATCATGATAGGAGGGTGGAGCTCACCAGTTTTTGTAGCTGTCACTATAGATCTTGATGTAATGAGATGGGACACAGCTCATGGAACAGAATGGGGACAAGAAAAAAGTGTATCTGAAAGAAGCCCATGTCCTCAAGTAGGATCCTATCCAGTCAAGGAAATATGTGGAGTAGGGTAGGGGACATTCCTGTGTACACCAGCCCCATTTCTACCAGCATATAGTGTCTGTATTGATGTGTGTTTAAAAAAAAAAAAAAAAAGTTGGGGGTTGGGGGGGTCCCTCTGCTGGAAACTTTTGAAATGTTTGATGCAATTTGCTGCCATTTAAAAAATTTAAGACCTTTGGAAAGATGTATAGCTGGGTGGAGAGTGTTCTCCTTTTGTCTGTTTGGAGGGGTAGGAGAGGTTATACCTTTCCCCAGTGAAGGAGAGGAATAGCTAGTTGGGGACAGATCTCTTTTTACAGGAGGAGTGAAGAGGGGTTTCCTAGCTGGGACATCACTTTTGACAAATGCTATTGTAGCTCCACCTACTGGTTGGAAGGATTGGGAGACCCAGAAACTTCCCAGCAAGGCACTAGCTCCTTCTGCTGTTCTCACTTTAGATTCATAGATGCTAAGGTCAGAAGGGACCACTATGATCATCTAGTCCGACCTCCTGCACAACGCAGGCCACAGAATCTCACCCACCCACTCCTGCGAAAAACCTATTCCCCAGCTTGGTGAAATTTTCACCATACCAGCCAGAGTGGAATGGGGACTCCCTATGCCAGGGCAAAGAGGAAGAGCTTCCTGCCTGGTTTTAGCCAAGGAAGGAGAATTGCACTCCCTGTATTCTAGCACCTACTTCTGATCCATTGTCAGAAAACTATAGTTTTTGCAAGACTGTATTCATAAATATGGTTTAGGAAAATGCCTCAAATTGTTTAATTTCAACAAAGACAAATACCTATTGTCTGAATGATTGTGACTATAGCTGATAAATGTTCCATCCTTGTGGTTACAAAAACATGCACACTAGGAATGTGATTTGCAGCAATAAAAATGGCAGGAAATGGCAAGACTGACTTACCTGTGTTATGCTCACAACTGAAATATTTGAGAGAGGATGGGACAAATGAGATGAACTGATTAAAAATCCATAAAGTAACACTTATGGTACTATTTACACTTATTGTATACTATAATCAGTGTTGCCTCATTTTGGCTGTATCTTTTACCTTGCTCTCTCTTTTTGTGAGAGAGTATTTTGTACTCAACTTCATTTTCCTTTTAATAAAATGCTAGTAACTGAAAAGTGACTTTTTTGGCAGAGTTTTATTTTCAGGTACCTATTGTTAAACACTGCCTAAATCTTTGTTTCCCTGAAACATTAACTCCTGGTGAATACACAGTGAATCTCTTCCAGGAAAGACTTCCACCCCACCTCCCCAAAAGGAAATCAAATACCAATTGTTCAGTAAAAGATTAACCTTACATTGAAAAAAGGCAGAGAATCCCAAGAGAAACAGTATTTTGTGGACCAATGTGGTTAAGCTTGTGCCTTGGTCCTGCAAGCTGCTCTGGACCCTGTGGGGATGCCAGGGTTTGCCTATGTGGAGGAGCTTGTAGGGCCAAGGCCTTCAAACACTTCAGTTTTTTTTATTACACTTCACCTGAGCTAATCTTTTCTGAATATCTGATTTTCACTGTGGTACTGCATTTTACTTAGCCAATTTTTGCAGCTGGATGTACGGTGCAAGTCGATAATGACATGTCCAAAGTCATGCTGTGACTGTTTGGTTCAGCAGTCAGGATTAATGGCTCCCAGAGCACTTGGCTCTAATCACTTAGATCACACCATCATCCCTCGGCAGCAGAACATAACAGATCTTAATTGACACTGCTTAAGTAGCCCAAAGTTAAGTGGAGAGGAAGAATGCAGCCCAAAAAACCTGACTAGGCAAAAACATATTGTTTTAAACTCTTTTTTTTTTTTTTTTAATTGTACCATATCCTTCACTGTACATTTCCTGATGGAAAGGAATTGGAGTACTGTGTGGCCTGAGATGTGGAGTCTTGCTGGAATAAAGATGAAAATTTCTTGACCTTGGCTTGTGGTGGTTTATATATTTTTATATTTTTGTCAAATTCTTCTAAAACAACTGTTGAGGTCATTGAAATTGATCTGCATAAGAGGTTTCAAATAGGGACATTTCTGGGAACTTGTTGCTGAAAATGTTGGTTTGTTGAAACTGTTCATGAGAAAGGGTTGATTTTGAAGAATTTTCCCATTTCAAAAAAAATTTGAGAAATTTTGAAATTGTCATGTCCCACTTTGACATTTTTGAAACAACAGTTTCATGTTTTGTGTTGAAATGACTTTTCACTTCAAAATTTAAGTTAACTTAAGTGGGGGGAGTTTCAGTTGATCCCATCTAAAACTTTTTTGCATTTTGACTTTGCCTTTTTATCCTGATTTTTAGGATGGGAATTTTTTTTGACATCTTAAATTCTTGTGGGATAGGAAACCATTTCCCACCCAGCACTAGTTTCAAACTTCTTGGGTTTCTTAATCAGCTACTCTATGTAAACTTCTGTCAATTTCTTGAAGTTTTTATGAAACCAAATGTGGTCAGATGCAGCACGTGTAAGCTTTTTATGAACAGGTTACAGAAGAACTAGAAATTCCTTGTATGATAAATCATCCCATGGATTCATGAGACTCAAAAGGTATTAAAGCCTTAATACTAGCTACCACTAGTTTCTGGCAGATTCATGGCTGGCCAGAGACTGTGCTGAGAAATTCAAGCTGAAATTACTTTACCTGACATATTCACAAATTCTAACTGTTGGAGTGAATGGGTTTGGAAACTTGTACCAGAGGTACAAAAACAATATTCCTGAAATGACATATTCATGCAGGCAATGTCCTTGAGGTCAGTGGAATTTGCAAGTCTTAATTAGCACTGTCTTTAAGGCTCTTTCCCTTCTAAGGCTAAAACCGTAGTCTAAACAATGCTTTTATGCTGGTAATCAGCCAGTATGGGTAAATTGCAGTTGTTTAGACTATGTTAAAGTATTACACAGTATTTAAAAATCAGAAAGTACTGTGTGAGCCCCAGCGTGGAGCGAGCTTGAGTAGCATACTTTGCTTGCTTGTTACAAATTAAATTAACCCCTGATTGTTAATTCATTTTTTTTTCTCTGTCATGCTAACTTGTATTTTTTTTCCTTTTCCAGGTGAATGCACAATATTTGGAGCTGTTCGTGATTTAATGGTTAATCTTGCCCTAACCCCTGGTGGGCGCCCATAGAGACTTTTAAAACAAGGCTGAAAAACAAGAGACTCAGCAGCAAAAATCTCAATCTCTGAAGTAAAGCCTTCAATTAAAAAAAGGAGAAAAGGACATTTTGACATGTTGCGTTTTTTTTAAAGAGCTAAATATATTAAACTGGGAAACTTTCAGGGATGCACTTTCATCAAATGATCATCAACATAACTTTTATATAGTGCTCTTGTATAGTGTGTTTTAAGGGATACATTTCAGACTAGGTAATAGATTAAAGTGTCAGCTTGCCGCTAATAGATTTAATATTCTGTTTTATACTAAGATTATGAAAATGCCAAACTTGTTTGTTTTGTTTTTTTTGTTTTCTTATGTTTTGGTGTAATAGACTTGGGTTTTTTTTTAAGACAGATCTGTCATTTTGAATACTGTAAAACTGTGACAAACTTTATATTGAAACTGTATTTTAATATTACTGCTTTGAATCTTTAAACAAATTATTTGGGCTTGTTGTAAACATGACCCCAAAAAGCAATATTTAATAAACTAGATAAAAACCTTAAACTGAGATTGTATGATTTCCATGAACTTCTCTCCTTCTTTCTGTTGTATCACTTTAGGAATTGAATTGTTGTAAAATGTTTGACTAGAATTTGATATACATGTTATTGTCTTAGATGTGACACATTTTATAATTAAAAATACTATCAGGTTTTTTTCAGCCACTTCAGATCATTTGCCTTATCTCCTACATGGCTGTTTGTGTTTTTGGCCCCATCCTTTCTCTGACCCCAACCCTGTGGAAGAAATAATTTTGCTCCCCAACAATTACTTCTTCACTCTGCCAATAATTCTGATTATTTTTAAATCTTAAGGAAACTGTACGTACTTAGTGTATCAATTCTAGTTTATAAACATTATTTAAAATATAATTTTAGTTTGTTTTTATCAAAGTGAAAAGAAGCCACATATACGTAGCAAAGGCCACATGATATAGTGGGAGTAGGCATGTTTACTCAGTGCTCCTGCATTCTTGTTCTGCCTTTCATTTTAAGGACCCCCCTTCTCCCCCCACTGCTGTTACTATTTAAATCCTTAATTTTACATATAATGTTTGAATAGGGGTCAGATGGTGAAAGGAGGAGAAGTAGAAGAATTACAAAGCCATCTTTTTTCAAATTGTGTTCAGTGAAGTTGGACAAACTGATTCAGGAGAGCTGAAGTTGACTAAGAAAAGTGAAGAAATAACTTCATGTTTAACTTCTCAAGTTGGACACTACATTGGGAAACTGGAAAGTAAAAGGAAGGTATGAAAAAGTTTGTCAGTCTTAATGAAGATTCTCAAATAGTTCTATGACTACCCATTCATCTTAAGAATCAATTCCAAACTAATTTTAAAAATGCTCCGTGGATTTACTCATGCCTGCTTTATGGACTTTGTGTTTTTACTCCTTTCTCTTTAGCAGCAGCTTCCTGGGCTTTCTACATGCATCTGTTTTGGTGGAAGAGCCATCTCCTCTCAAGTTCCTGCTATCTGGAACATCCTTCACGTTGGTTACGGCTTCAAATTTCAGCTATTTTTTTTATTCCTTCTGTGTATATTGGTCCCTTTCTCTTGTATTTATCTATTATGTAAAAGATGGTTAAACTCTCTACACTTGAAACTTTTAACCTAGTTTATTCAACTCCTGCCTTCACATGTAGGTTGAAATTAGAAACTAGATGAGGGATGCACTAAAGATGTCTGCAGTAGAACAGAACTCATGGAGCTGAAAAAGCATTACATCAGATACTAGACTAGGTTACTATTCATGGTATAATAATTCCCATATTCACTAGCTGCCTGCCCTAAGGAACCAGTTTCTGGAGAAGGGGATGTGATCACTGTTTTACTAATGTTCAGGGACGGGAGTGCTGTGAGGCAGAGGGCTTTGGATGGGCTGAGCACTTTAGAAAGACACTTACACCCACTTGTCACACAGAGCATTATTGTTATGGAAAGGTTTGGCTGTCCATTTGAGTAACTGAGAATACTGCCTGGGAGCACAGCACTTTCTGCTACTTTCTGACTCTGTTTCAGACAAAGCTGCCTACTGACACAAGAATGAGATAAACAATGGAAACATAGGGGGCTGAATTAAGGTTTCACAGGCAACCTTAACTCTGGTATTTCCTAACTTCTGAGTGCTTTGCTTTGCTTTGCAACATTAAAAATGGGTTTCACAGATATTTGCTGACAGCAGAGGAATCGTGAGATTCAGGCTTCCATTCCATGTTCTGGAGCGGAATGTGCTCCAGTGGGCACAGACTCTGCTCATCCACCCTAGGCTTGACTCCTGGCCCATCATCTCCAATCTGTTTTTCTCCTCTCTGCGCCCCGCCACTCAAAGTCCCCAGTCTCTACTCTTTAGGCTTCTGATCCTAGTCCATTCTCCTTGCCAGTAAATCCTAGTCTTGCTCCTCCAAGTGCCTTGTCCCAGTCTCCTTGCCTAGCCTTTGCCAGTTCACTCTCCAATCCCCCAGTCTGTCTCTCCCTTCTCCACTCATGCTCCCTGTCCCTTCTGGCTCCCAGTCTCCTCCTCCAGCTTCCAGTCTCCAGTCTCTCCCCCCACATCCCAGCTTGTTGTCACCTCTCTCTCCTTGCTCCATTAGTTACCAGTTGTCCTGTCAGCCTCAAGTCCCAGTCTCTATTGACCAGGCTTCTTGTCCCAATCTACCCCCCCCCCCCCACAACACCCTATGTCTGAATCTTGTCTGCATTTGAATCAGGAAGCTTCATCCTCCATGATGCCTTGGTGCCAGCAGGAGGTCACTGTGAGCACAGGAGGGATGGGCTCCCTGCTCTCAGTTCTGATACCCTAACCCTAAGCAGCTGTGAAAGTGTGGCTTTGCTCCTTTAGCCTGGAGTAAGCCTAGCAGCTCTGAAGATGTTGCATGTGTAAGAGCTGTGAGGAGATGGAGCATGCTCAGTGATGATAGGATCTTCATAGAGGTTATCTGTTAAGCTCTAGCAAGTCTCCACTGAGCACATGCAAACTGCTGATGTTCTTTGAGGAGGGTCCCTGTGGGCTCTCCACTTTAGGTGAATCTGCGCCCGTGCATTTGTAATTGCTACTAAAATTCTCCAGTGCCTGGTTGGGTCACACATGTGCTGTCCCTGTCTCACGCCATCTCAGGTGGTTACATAGTGCTGTGCGACCAACCCTCCCTCCGTTTCTTCGCTGCCGCCGTGGGCTTGAGATTTAACAATTGGCAGCACCTCTGAGCTAATCTTAGTCTATCTTTAATTTTAGAATACTAGTTAGTTAATCAATAGTTAATAGTTTAATTTATTACCCTATGTCTTCCCTGTTCTTATTTTTTTTTGTTTTTATTCTTAGGAATTTAAGTTTCAGTTATTAGGCTACATCTTAGTGTAGTATAGTTAGCCTCCCTCATGCCTGGCTCTCCGGGTTTTAAATGTTGCCTCACTTGCCAGTCCTCAATCCTGGGGTCTGATGGGCACTCACAATGTCTCTGCTGTCTTGGGGAGCGAGACCTACCATAGAAGTGCTCATACTGCCATACTTTCCTTGTGCCAGGAAAGCTAGAGATCTACAGCTAAAACTCCTCATGATAAAGTGTGCCTGGTGTCTGAAATCACAGACCCCTCCTGGGCACTGAGCACCAATGGTGGCATCTGGTAGAGGTTCCCCACCACCCTCTCAGAGGAACACTGCGCCAAAAGGATGACAAATAAGCGGGCTCAGACCTCCCGTCCTCAGGAATCCGCCAAAAAGAGACGTTCCCCAAACTGTCGGACCCCATCGGTACTGACCACACCAACACCGTTCATCTCTGAGGTAGCAGGAACATCCAGTACAATGGGTGCTATGTGAGGCAAAGACCCTAAGCAGGCTGGCTCGGAAAAAGGCACTAAAGGGAAACTATCACACCTACCTTGGTACTGCCAGAGTTGCTCAAACATGTGGCACCAAGCAGCTTGGCAATGCTACAGTCTGGTGCCACCTTCTGCCTCTACAGCACATAGTACATGACCCTCCTCGCTGAGGTAAAGGCATCAGTATGGCCGACAAGACCCTCCTCGGTACTGATGCTCTTGGTACCGCAGCAATTTCTTCTCCATAAAGATCTTCTAGTCTTGGCACCGGAATCTCCACTCCTCGGTTCCGACCTTACTCCAGCATGCTTGATATTGTGCCATCTTACCACACCACCCAGATCAGCTCCCCCTTCATCTAGCAATGAGGATGATGATAATGAAGAAGGGGAAATCTTCTCCTCCCATCACTCCTCGCCTATCCTCACAGCTACAAGACGAGGTCCACCAGAGCACCATAAATACCAGATCTGAAACTCAAGGATGGTACAGACACCCATGAATGCTGCCACCTATGTCATTTCTACCACAGTGGCCTTACTGGGACCCATGAGCAGCATACTGCCCACACTACCCTAAGCCTCCCAGTCCACTCAAGGAGAGGTCAAGGCATTCTCCATCACTCTCTGTACCTGGGCCCTCTGAACCTCTGGAAGAGGCAGTCGAGGAACTGGAGGAGACTTCAGATTAGGAAGTCATGCCAGATGCCAATTTTTCATCCTCCTCTCCAGATGAATCTATTGTGCTTCCACCACCCATGACGGGGATTGACTTTAAATAGTTCCAGGACAAGTCTGAGGATTGCAGATTCCCTGGAGATTCTGTTGGAAGAAGTTGCGGAGTCCCAACGTAAGTTGCTGGACCTCCTCCAGGATTGCCCTCCCAATAAATGAGGCTCTTGTGGACCCAGCTAAGACCATCTGGCAGATCCCAGCAACAATTCCGCCCGTCTGCAAAAGAGCAGATTAAAAAATACTATGTCCTTTCCAAGGGAATGGAATTTCTGTTTTTACACCCCACATCAAACTCTGTGATGGTAGAGGGCGTGAACAAGTGGGGCAGACAACACCATTCCAGATCCACCCCATATGACAGGGAGTGGAAAAGGTTGGACTTTTTTGGACGTAAAGCTTACTCTTAAGCAGTCCTACGGTTTTAGGATCGCAAATTATAAAGCACATCACAAATTATAATGGCCAAATACAGTCACTCAGATTACTCAATGTCTGACTTTATTGAACACATACTTGAGGACAAAAAGAAACAATTTAAAGCGTTTATATCCATGGATCAGCTCCTAGTTTGCACAACTTTACAAACTTTATTGGACTCTACAAACATGGCGGCACATTTCAGTGCCATGCCCATAGGAATGCAACAAGCTTCCTGGCTCCACCTTTCTGGTTTTCCCAAAGAGGTACAACCAGCTGTGTCCTGTTCAAAGGCCCCAAGTTGTTTGCAGCCAAAACACACGAGTCCCTTCACACTTTGAGGGACTCCCGAATGACTCAGATCTATGGGGACACACACACACACACACTCGGAGGTATTACTTGACGATGGAAAGATCTAGATCTGCGCCTTACACACAACCTCCGAGGCAACGTGACCCGCAGAGGCAGCGACTTGCAAGATGGAGACCACTCCCTTCCCAGCCCTCAACATCCCAACAACTTCCCTCTAAACAACAATGTTAAGGGTTCGGTCAAGGACCAGAGACACCTGCCACTTTTTCTATTGCTGGACCCGTCCAACACTATCCATCCATTCGTTTCTCCACCTCTCGATTAAAAGTGGCCTTTCTCGTCACTATCACATCTGCCCGACCAGTAGGAGAACAGGGCCCTTATGCCACACCCTCTACACAATATTTTTTTAAAACTATTACCCTGAGACCAGATCCAAAGAGCGCTAGCATTTTACATTGAGAGGCCAAAGTCTTTCAAAAAGTCACTAAAGTCATTTCTTTCCATCACAAAATGATCTAAGGGGGATACCATTTCCAAACACAGGCGGTATAAATGGATCTCCAGCTGCTTTTACCTTTGCTGTCGCCATCAACAGCTAGAACGCCCACCAGGGATCCATACACACTCCACCAGAGCACACTCTGCCTTGATGGCCTTCCTCAACAATGTACCAATTATGAACATCTTCAAAGCAGCAATCTGGGCATCAGCCTATACATTCACACAGCATTATGCCAGAGAGCAGCACTTGTCATCAGATGCTTTACTGGTAACTGGTTTTATCATCTGCCATGGCTGCAACTTCGAAGCCCCTTCTTTCCATAGAGGGGCACTGCTCTACAGTCACCTAAAGTGAAGCACCCACATGTGGACGCTCCTTGAAGAGAAGGTTCCTCACCTTGTGCAGGAACTGAGGTTCTTTTGAGATAGTTGTCCCTGTGAGTGCTCCACTACCCTCCTCCTTCCCCTCTCCTTTGGAATTTTTTTGCACCATAGAATGTAATAGAGAAGAAACTGAGGGAGGGTTGGTCGCATAGGGTTATGTAACCGTGTCAGATGGCACAAGATTGGGACAGCACATGTGTGACCCAACCAGGCATTGTTATTAAAAATCTCTGATTACAAGTGTGGGGGTGCAGATTCACAAAGTGAAGCACCCATGGGGACAACCATCTTGAAGAACCTCAGTTACTGCACCTCCCCCCCACCCCCAAGTCTTAAAATGTGGTCAAATTTGGATGTGTTTTCACAAGGATGATAAAAGGCACATCCCTGACTCAAAGGTTCATCCCCTACCAAATTTCAAGTTCCTGCTCCAAAGCTCGGGAGCACTAGAGTTTTCAAAGAAAAGGTTGCCAGAATTTTTTTTAAATGGACAACAAATCATTACCAACCCTCCTTTTTTTGGCATTGCTGAAGTGTGTTTGGCTGAAATTTTTTATTTTTAAAAAACTGAGGCAGACACCTGGCAGGGAAAATTTCAGTCTAAATACTTATTATGTTGCTAAACTTTTAATTAACTGAAAACAGTGTCTTATAGTGGAAACTACATTGAGATCCTTCTCCTGTTGAACAAATACTAAGGAAGACCATTATGCAAAGTGTGGATATTTATTTTCAAAAGCAGATGAGTGATGCTTCTAAATGCTGTTTACTTTTATTTCCCTCATACTATGTGGGTGGTGTAGATTCCACCTGAGGGATAGTAGGATATATGTAGGATATATGTATTTTGATAAAAATGTGCACGAGAATGATCTCTTAGAGAATTTTTAGTCTCTAGCATATGTAATAAGTCTGTCAGAAATAAGCTCCTCTGTCAAAGCAGAAAATGTTTAACTACACTGCATGCTGAGGGATAAACGTGGCTTCTAACAGGGTGAAGGGTTTTTGTAATATATTAGTGAATGGTCAGCCATTCAGCAATCTGAGTGGCTACCAGGAATTCCCCTGCAATTACATTTCAGTAAGATACTTTTTAATTGATCATCACAGGGCTTTGTGCATGGAACCTTTTGAGGTATACTACACTAACAGACTTCTCCCCTTGGACAAAATTAATTTGGCTGGATTTACACCAAGGTAAAGGGTTATCTTCCTCCATAAAGGTCTAAGCCTGAGCTGTAAGAGGTACTGTTTTACTTCTGGCTCTGGTGACCTTAAGTGTTCAGGGTTCTGCTAAGGGTTTTTTGTCATAGGTTTGTGACATTGCAATGTTTTGGGAATATGGCACCTTATGCTTGGGCTGTATTCTTTATTGTCTTAGTCTTTCCTTCAAAGTAGCAATCTCTCATTATATCAACCTTTAACATACATGCATCATAATCTAAACTGCCCTCCTTTGCTATGCTATCAGAGCAGTAAATAAGTGGCTCATTGAGGTGGTATTCCTTCTCCTCACTTAGCAATGAGGGGTAGATTATATCAATTGAGGAAGATGGGATTTGCATTTGGATCTGAAAAAGAAAGGCCCGTGACAGGCGTAATCATGACTCATGCAAGTACAGCCCCTGAAGGTTAGCTTGTCATTTCAGTAGGCGAATTGCAAGAGGAGTTTCTCTTAAACCCCCGGAAGGCGATACGGGGCCGGGCCGGGGCGGGCCATGGAGCTGGCGGAGCTGGCCGCGCGGCTGAACTGCGCCGAGTACAAGAACTGGGTGAAGGCCGGGCACTGCCTGGTGCTGCTGCGGGACGCCCTGCAGCGCTTCGCCGGGGAGCAGCTCCGCGCCTTCCACCGCCAGCTGCTCGCCCGCCTGGCGCCCCCGGGCCGCCTCTGCCGCAGCCGCTGCCTTCCCCGCGGCCGGCAGGTGAGAGCCGGGGCCCGCGCGCTCGGTGGGCGGGGATTTGCTCTGGCTGGGCTGCAGGCAGCGCTGGGGGTCCAGCGCGGGGGAAGCGGGTCCCTTACAGCCCCTCAGACCCTCCCCGCCGCTCAGGGGCGCTAGGCTCAGCCTGTGCATTTTACTCCCCCAAGGTGTAGCCGGCCTCCCGCAGCCCGGTGCGAGGGTTGGAGGTGTTCCTGGAGGCTTCCTCCCATGACACTCAGTCTTTAATTCAAGTTTCATCTTTAACTCCCGGAGTCTCCGGGACGCTCCTGCGAGGTCGGCACGCCTGTGCCGCGTGGAGAGCCCCAACCTTGCGCTACCCCGAGGAAGGGAGCATGGCCCGCCCTGGTGATGTCATTGTGCCTCTGGTGATAACTGAGAGTTTTCTTAAAGCTCCGGTTTCTGCAGTGGGGTGATGATGAGAGATTCTGGACTGTCATTTGAAGTAAGTTTTTTACCTCTCTTGGTGGCAGAGAGAACCTTGAAAACATGATGCGAGAGCAGCCTGAAGGCTGGAGAACCAGCGGGCAACTAACCCCCCGCCTCCCTCCAAGCATATTGCTTTTTAAAATTCCAATGATTTTTAGAGGGCTGATTCATGAATTTTGAACACTTGGCATCAGCAGTGTTATGCGTGGCACTGCTGCTTAAATAAGCACCAACAAATATAGGAACTGGGCTGATTTGAGGAGGAGGTGTTGGAGTTTAGGAGCAGAGCACAGAGTTGTGAGCGTTATATTGTGTTAAACCAGGGGTCGGCAACCTTTCAGAAGTAGTGTGCCTAGTCTTCATTTATTCACTCTAATTTAAGGTTTTGCATGTCAATAATACATTTTAACGTGTTTTAGAAGGTCTCTCTCTATAAGTCTATATATTATATAACTAAACTATTGTGGTATGTAAACTAGGTTTTCAAAATGTTTAAGAAGCTTCATTTGAAATTAAATTAAAATGCTGATCCTACGCCACCGGCCCGCTCAGCCCATTGATGGCCTGGGGTTCCGTTCACCTAGGCCGGCAGCGGGCTGAGCAGGGCCAGGACCCCGGCTGGGAAGAGTCTGGCAGCTAGAACCCCAGATTGGCAGCGGGCTGAGCAGGGCCGGTGGCCAGGACCCCAGACTGGCAGTGGGCTGAGTGGCTCAGCCTGCTGCTGGTCTGGAGTCCCAGCCCTGTCCCCATAGAGTAGGTACCTACCTGGTTCTAGCCATTCTTTTCCTTTCTCTGCACTGAGATGAGGGTCAGAGTGTGCTGTGAACAGGGCTGGGGGTGAAGGAGCAGGCTGGGGGTTGGCGTGCCCTGATTCCACCCTCTTCCCCGAGGTCTCTGGAGCAGAGAGCGTGCTGTGGCTCCACTTTTCCCTCCCCCCCCTGTGGCAAGGGCCGTCAGCTAATCGGCCACAGGGGGGGAGAGAAGGAGGGGCAAGAACCCTGCACACTGGGGGAAGAGGCGGGGGAAGGGGGAAGCTTGCTACCCCGCAAGGAGAGAGCGGTGGGTGGAAAAGAGCGGGCCGGGCCGGGCAGGATTTTTAGTGGGTCCGGCAGACAGCAGCGTGTCATTAAAAATTGGCTCGCATGCTGTGTTTGGCACGCGCGCCATAGGTTGCCGACCCCTGTGTTAGACCATTATCCTTTTCTCCTTGTCTATTTCAGTCCTTTATTTTGAGTACCTTAGTTCTTAAAGTGTTGGGGGGGCTGCTTCTCTCTTCCAGCCCTAACTGCAACTAGACCCACATGAGACCTCGCAGTTCTACCTGTACAACTCCATTTACTTAATCGCTGACTACAGTCCCAGGAAGGCTGCAGGATTGGGCCATCCCTCCTTCCTTCACATTGGGGTTCCTGATTGTTAGCCCAGAAAAGAAGTTCTAGGTGGGATGTTAGACAAGAAATGAGGAGATGGAGAATTTCTTTGCTTTCTAATTCACAGTTTTATGGTCCATTATTCCCAGCCATTCAGTTTGAGTCCAATATTGGCTCAGCAGAGGGTGCTATGGGACTGACTGGATCTCTACCCTGCTCCTTCTGCAGCTTACTGTGTTCTCATCTACAAGGCACTTAACTGCTAAAGCCCTGTTGACCCTTGTATTTGGTCTCAGCTAGATATCTTTTTGTTGTTGTTTGAAGATCAGCTGTGATTAGGGCTGTTGATTGATTACAGTTAATTTGCAATTAACTCAAAAAAATTAATATCTATTACAAATTTATTGCGATTAATCAGTTTTAATCTCACTGTTAAACAATAGAATATCAATTGAAATGTATTTAATATTTCTGGATGTTTTTCTACATTTTCAAATATATTGGCAAAGAGTCCTGTGGCACCTTATAGACTAACAGATGTATTGGAGCATGAGCTTTCATGGGTGAATACTCACTTCGTTGGATGCATATAGTGGAAATTTCCAGAGGCAGGTATAAATATGCAAGCAAGAATCGGGTTAGGGATAATGAGGTTAGTTCAATCAGGGAGGATGAGGCCCTCTTCTAGCAGTTGAGATGTGAACGCCAAGGGAGGAGAAACTGCTTTTGTAGTTGGCTAGCCATTCACAGTCGTTGTTTAATCCAGAGCTGATGGTGTCGAATTTGCAAATGAACTGAAGCTCAGCAGTTTCTCTTTGAAGTCTGGTCCTGAAGTTTTTTGCTGCAGGATGGCTACCTTTAAATCTGCTATTGTGTGTCCAGCGAGATTGAAGTGTTCTCCTACAGGTGTTTGTATATTGCCATTCCTAATATCTGATTTGTGTCCATTTATCCTTTTACGTAGGGACTGTCCTGTTTGGCCGATGTACATAGCAGAGGGGCATTGCTGGCACATGATGGCATATATTACATTGGTGGATGTGCAGGTGAATGAACTGGTGATGGTGCGGCTGATCTGGTTAGGTCCTGTGATGGTGTCGCTGGTGTAGATATGTGGGCAGAGTTGGCATCAAGGTTTGTTGCATGGATTGGTTCCTGAGTTAGAGTTAATATGGTGAGGTGTGTAGTTGCGGGTGAGAATAATGCTTCAGGTTGGCGGGCTGTCTGTGGGCGAGGACTGGCCTGCCTCCCAAGGCCTGTGAAAGTGAGGAATTGTTGTCCAGGATGGGTTGTAGATCAGTGATGATGCGTTGGAGAGGTTTTAGCTGAGGACTGTATGTGATGGCCAAGGGAGTTCTGTTGGTTTCTTTCTTGGGCTTGTCTTGCAGCTGGAGGCTTCTGGGTACACGTCTGGCTCTGTTGATCTGTTTCCTTGTTTCCTCATGTGGGTATCGTAGTTTTGAGAATGCTTGGTGAAGATTTTGTAGGTGTTGGTCTCTGTCTGAAGGGTTGGAGCAAATGCGGTTGTACCTCAGCGCTTGGCTGTAGACAATGGATCATGTGGTGTGTCCGGGGTGGAAGCTGGAGGCATGAAGGTAGGCATAGCGGTCAGTGGGTTTTCGGCATCAGCTGGTGTTAAAGTGACCGTCACTTATTTGCACCGTGGTGTCTAGGAAGTGGACCTCCTGTGTAGATTGGTCCAGGCTGAGGTTGATGGTGTGGTGGAAGCTGTTGAAATCGTGGTGTAATTCTTCCAGGATTTCCTTCCAATGTTGTCCAGATGATGATGTCATCAGCGTAACGTAGGTAGAGAAGGGGCATGAGCGGACGAGAGCTGAGGAAGCGTTGTTCCAGGTCAGCCATAAAAATGTTGCCATATAGTGGGGCCATGCGGGTGCCCATAGCGGTCCCTCTGTCTGGAGGTATATATGGGCACCAAATTTGAAATAATTGTGCATGAGGATAAAGTTACAGAGCTGAGCAACCAGTTGTGCTGTGGCATCAGGGATACTGTTCCTGACAGCTTGTATTCTATCTGTGTGTGGGATGTTTGTGTAGAGAGCCTCTACATCCATGGTGGCTAGGATGGTGTTTTCTGAAAGATCACCAATGCATTGTAGTTTTCTCAGGAAATCAGTGGTGTCATGGAGATAGCTGGGAGTGCTTGTGGCATAGGGTCTGAGTAGAGAGTCCAAATATCTGGACAGTCCTTCAGTGAGAGTACCAATGCTCGAGATGATGGGGCATCCAGGGTTTGCAGGTTTGTGGATCTTTGGTAGTAGATAGAATAACCCCGGTCAGGGCTCTAAGGGTATGTTGATTTGTTCCGGTGTTAGTGTAGGGAGTGTCCTGAGTAGATGGTGCAGTTTCTTAGGGTATTCCTCAGTGGGATCTGAGGAAAGTGGCCTGTAGAATTTGGTACTGGAGAGTTGTCTGGCAGCCTTCTTTTGGTAGTCAGACCTGTTCATGATGACACAGCACCTCCTTTATCAGCCTCTTTGATTATAATGTCAGGGTTGTTTCTGAGGCTGTGGATGGCATTGCGTTCTGCACGACTTAGGTTATGAGGCAAGCGATGTTGTTTTTTCACAATTTCTGCCTGTGCACGTTGGCGGAAGCATTCTATGTATAGGTCCAGACTGTCATTTCGATCCTCAAATGACAGTCTGGACCTATACATACAATGCTATCTACTACCCAAGATCCACAAATCTGGAAACCATGGACGCCCCATCATCTCGGGCATCGGTACTCTCACATCCTAGCCACCATGGATGTAGAGGCTCTCTACACAAACATCCCACACATAGGTGGAATACAAGCTGTCAGGAACAGTATCCCATCATCAGCATGGACGCATGTCCTCTGGAATGGTGGTTGAATCATGAAGGGGCATATGAATATTTAACATATCTGGCATGTAAATATCTTGTGACGCTGGCTACAAAAGTGCCATGCAAACACCCGTTCTTGCTTTCAGGTGATATTGTAAACAAGAAGTGTTATTGAGCAGCATTCTCTCCTGCAAATGTAAACAAACTTGTTTGTCTGAGCGATTGGCTAAACAAGAAGTAGGACTGAGTGGACCTGTAGATGCTAAAGTTTTACATTGTTTTATTTTTGAATGCAGTTATTTTTATACATAATTCTATATTTGTAAGTTCAACTTTCATGATAAAGCGTTTTCACTACAGTACTTGTATTAGATGAATTGAAAAATATTTTATTTTTACAGTGCAAATATTTGTAATAAAAATAAATAAAAAGTGAGCACTGTACGCTTTGTATTCTGTGTTATAATTCAAACCAATATATTTGAAAATGGAGAAAACATCCAAAAATATTTAAATAAATGTTTAACAGTGTGATTAATCACAATTAATTTTTTTAATCGCTTGACAGCCCTAGTTGTGATAAAACTTTGTTTTCAGTTTCTAGGAAGGAGAAAGAAGGGTTAATACAGTAGAACTTCAGAGTTACAAACATCAGAGTTATGAACTGACCAATCAACTACACACCTCATTTGGAAGTGGAAGTATGCAATCAGGCAGCAGCAGAGATGACCCCCTCACCCCCTCCTCCCCCAAAGTAAATACAGTACTGTTAAATGTAAACTACTAAAAAAAATTGAGAGAGGAGCATTTTCCTTCTGCATAGTAAAGTTTCAAAGCTGTATTAAGTCAACGTTCAGTTGTAAACTTTTGAAAGAACAACCGTAACGTTTTGTTCAGAGTTACGGAACACGTCAGAGTTACAAACCACCTCCATTCCCGAGGTTTCATTACTCTGAGGTCCTACTGTAGTAAGTGGTAATGCACACGAAAGTGAAGGTTTAATAGGACTGGCTAGGGTTGGGCATAGTGGAAGCTTCTCACATGCCTTCTTTCGTACTCTTGTGAAGAAAATCTGATGCTTGTGCCAATCTATGTAGGGTAGTTTAATGTTGTGAAGCAAGCTTCCCCTAAGCACCATAATGAGATTCCTCAGCTCCTTTTCACTCATGTTAATTTATTGTGTTAGATATCGCTTGTGAATATTGTAATTATCTACAAAGAAGCATTATCAACCCAGGAAATTCAGAGTTATGCTTAGATATAAAAGAAGTCCAAACAAATTAAGGTATGGAAATGGAGTAAGGGCACCCAAACTAGCTTGACTGCACTATAGTAACACCATGAAGAAATTAAATAAATTAAATGTATTTTAAAAATCTGTTTAGTCTAATCTGGGACTACATTCTCAAATGCCTTAATCATGATCCTATTGTTCTTATGATGATGTCCGCATACTCCATTATTAAGCTCATAGGGCCAAAAAGGACTTAGACAGGATGAATATTATAAAGGACCTATTTCAATCAATAGAAACTAATGAATGAGTTTACTTGTACATTCTCAGAAAACTCATTCTGTGCTCAGAGTAAATTCCATAGTCTTGTGGAGGATATACTGTGTTTTTCATACGTAACAAAGAGATTGAATTTCTGTGTTAAGTTCAAAACTAAATTCAACTTCAACTGTGGAAGCATGACCTGTGACTCCATAATATCCAGTATTAATCATCACTATTATTACATACCAAAAAATGTGTATTGAGAGCTGGCAGTTCACTGATCCTCTCTGATAGAGTACATTTAAAAAACAAACAAATCCTGTAACATAATTCAAGATAACAAACATTCACTTTAGTGTTCTTCAGTGCCACCCACAATTATTTATTTGTGCAGCCCTATAAGAGTGCTGGGTGCTATATTAGACCTACAAATAAAACAAAGTTTCTGCCCTGGGGAGTTTACAGTCTAATTCACATACTCATTTAATCCATCTGCCCCACAAAGTTAATGAAAAAGATGGAGGAGTGTTTGTATGTGCGTGCACATGTCCCGATTTTATAGGGACAGTCCCGATATTTGGGGCTTTTTCTCATATAGGCTCCTATTACCTCTCACCCCCATCCCGATTTTTCACACTTGCTGTCTGGTCACCCAAGTGCAGATGGAGAAAGAACAATCAGAAAAGTTAAATCGGAATAAACTGTTATACGTTTTAGCTGTTAGAACATGCTTCCCAGTTGAAAATTCCCTAAGGATTCAACCATGTTCAGATATGGCTTTCATTAACCCTAATGTAAACTGTAAAGAAAAAAATGCATAACTTCAAATTCTGCTGCTAAAGCATTCTTCTCTTTCACCACGGGGTTTGTCATGCAAGCCTCACTTGAGACCTCTGGTTAGCATTGGCCTCAATCCCTGATAGGAGAAGCTTCAGACTCGTTTCTAGTTAAGTCCTGACTCTCATTGAACCCAGGTCTCTAGAGGTGAGAGGCTACTGCCCTAACCTACTGTATTATACCTAAATTTTCAATTACATCTCTGTGTAACAGTTCAGCATACTGCATATGAGAATTTGTGCATTTGATCAAATTTCTGACTGAACGTTCTTTGAATCCTTTTTCTAGCCTCTGCTGCAATGTAATAATAACCCAGTGCACTTTTAAAAGTGTAATTTAAAGGGTGCAAGTACTAAGGTAAATTACTTTGGATTCTTTCCTATTTTTTTTTTTTTTTTAGTTTCAGCCTATCTGTTCACTGTGCACCGAGTGGAAAAAGGAGATTTTGAATCATCACACCAACAGGAATGGAGAAGTTCACTGGGGAAACTGCAAACCTTGGCTTTGGCCTTCTAACTCATGGGAACTTGCAAAGGTAACATAAATTAAATTAGAATCACACTTGGGGGTCAGCTCCTATTCTCACTTTCATCCGTGTGTGGTTCGATAATGAATTCAGTTTGGTTGCATAGGAGTCTGTCAGGGCAGGATTTAGACCTATGGTGCAATCCTGGCCCTGTAGAAGACAATGGCAAAACTCCCATTGTCTTCAGTGGGGGCAGGATTTCATCCATGGAGAGCAAACTGTTGCACATGTATTGTCCTTTTTTCTTGCTAATAGCAGACAAAAGGAAAGGTTTCAGGGGCTAACCTGGTGCTTTTCATTATCTGAGCATCCAAATCACTACTCTTTTGGGCTTACCCAACTTGATTTCATTTTATTTCATCCTGGATTTGAAAACGCATTGACTAGGCTTAAATCCAAGCCAGCGTATAGCAATATTTCTTTGGGCTGAACTAAGAAATACAATGAAAATGTATTAGGAAAGTAGTGTTTGGTAATATTTACAGTGTTATAAAGTTCAATGGTACCATACAAAATTGTTGGCATTTCTGCTCTGCTTCGTGATTTGCTGATCATCCTCTAAAATAACCACTAACTGAAACATGGTCTGTAAAGTACTCAGTAATGTATCTAAATTCTCAGTGGAATAAATACTTGTAGTCTCACTGATCTCTTTCAAGAAATCCTTTAAAAGTGAAGCTTGTGCATCAAAAGATGAAATTCAATTTAAACTATTTAATTAAAAAAAGGAAACCCCTTAAGAGTAGCAAAATAACACACACACACTTTTATACTAAATAGGCTATTTTCATCTGTCTGAACCAATGTGTTAGTGGTGGTGGTCTGTGCGGGTAGGCGGTTAACCCAGGATAAAGTCCCCATATAATCCCGGTGCTTCATTCTAGAATATAAGAAGGGCCATACTGGGTCAGACCAAAGGTCCATCCAGCCCAGTATCCTGTCTACCAACAGTGGCCAATGCCAGGTGCCCCAGAGGGAGTGAACCTAACAGGTAATGATCTAGTGATCTCTGTCCTGCCATCCATCTCCACCCTCTGACAAACAGGCTAAGGACACCATTCCTTACCCATCCTAGTTAATAGCCATTAATGGACTTAACCTCCATGAATTTATCCAGTTCTCTTTTAAACCCTGTTATAGTCCTAGCCTTCACAACCTCCTCAGGCAAGGAGTTCCACAGGATGACTGCGCGCTGAGTGAAGAACTTCCTTTTATTTATTTTAAACCTGCTGCCCATTAATTTCATTTGGTGGCCCCTAGTTCTTATATTATGGGAACATATAAATAACTTTTCCTTATCCACTTTCTCCACACCACTCATGATTTTATATATCTCTATCATATCCCCTCATAGTCTCCTCTTTTCCAAGCTGAAAAGTTCTAGCCTCTTTAATCTCTCCTCATATGGGACCCGTTCCAAACCCCTAATTATTTTAGTTGCCCTTTTCTGAACCTTTTCTAATGCCAGTATATCTTTTTGAGATGAGGGGACCACATCTGTACGCAGTATTCAGGATGTGGGCATACCATAGATTTATATAAGGGCAATAAGATATTCTCCATCTTATTCTTTATCCCTTTTTTAATGATTCCTAACATCCTGTTTGCTTTTTTGACTGCCGCTGCACACTGCATGGACATCTTCAGAGAACTATCCACGATGACTCCAAGATCTTTCTCCTGATTAGTTGTAGCTAAATTAGCCCCCATCATATTGTATGTATAGTTGCGGTTATTTTTTTCCAATGGGCATTACTTTATGTTTATCCACATTAAATTTCATTTGCCATTTTGTTGCCCAATCACTTAGTTTTGTGAGACCTTTCTGAAGTTCTTCACAGTCTGCTTTGGTCTTAACTTTCTTGAGCAGTTTAGTATCGTCTGCAAACTCTGCCACCTCACTGTTTACCCCTTTCTCCAGATCATTTATGAATAAGTTGAATAGGATTGGTTGTAGGACTGACCCTTGGGGAACACCACTTGTTACCCCTCTCCATTCTGAAAATGTACCATTTATTCCTACCCTTTGTTCCCGGTCTTTTAACCAGTTCTCAATCCATGAAAGGATCTTCCCTCTTATCCCATGACAACTTAATTTACATAAGAGCCTTTGGTGAGGGACCCTGTCAAAGGCTTTCTGGAAATATAAGTATACTATGTCCACTGGATCCCCCTTGTCCACATGTTTGTTGACCCCCTCAAAGAACTCTAATAGATTAGTAAGACATGATCTCCCTTTACAGAAACCATGTTGACTTTTGCGCAACAATTTATGTTGTTCTGTGTGTCTGACAATTTTATTCTTTACTATTGTTTCAACTAATTTGCCCGGTACTGACGTTAGACTTACCAGTCTGTAATTGCCAGGATCACCTCTAGAGCTCTTCTTAAATATTGGCGTTACATTAGCTATCTTCCAGTCATTGGGCACAGTAGCTGATTTAAAGGAGAGGTTACAAACTGTAGTTAATAGTTCTGCAATTTCACATTTGAGTTCTTTCAGAAATCTTGGGTGAATACCATTTGGTCGCGGTGACTTGTTACTGTTAAGTTTCTCAATTAATTCCAAAACCTCCTCTAGTTGCACTTCAGTCTGTGACAATTCCTCAGATTTGTCACCTACAAAAGACGGCTCAGGTTTGGGAATCACCCTAACATCTGAAGACTGAAGCAAAGAATTCGTTTAGTTTCTCTTCCATGACTTTATCGTCTTTGAGTGCTCCTTTTGTGTATCGATCATCCGGGGCCCCACTAGTTGTTTAGCAGGCTTCCTGCTTGTGATGTAACTTAAAAAACATTTTGTTATTACCTTTTGAGTTTTTGGCTAGCTGTTCTTCAAACTCCTTTTTGGCCTTTCTTATTACATTTTTACATTTAATTTGGCAGTGTTTATGCTCCTTTCTATTTACCTCACTAGGATTTGACATCCACCTTTTAAAAGATGCCTTTTTATCTCTCACTGCTTCTTTTACATGGTTGTTAAGCCACAGTGGCTCTTTTTTAGTTTTTTTTTTATTTGGGGTATACATTTAAGTTGAGCCTCTATTTTGGTGTCTGTCTTTCAGCTTGCAGGGATTTCACTCTACCTTTTAATTTCTATTTAACTAACCTCCTCATTTTTGCATAGTTCCCCTTTCTGAAACTAAATGCCCCAGTGTTGGGCTGTTGAGGTGTTCTTCCCACCACAGGAATGTTAAATGTTATTACATTATGGTCACTATTCCCAAGTGGTCCTGTTATAGTTACTTCTTGGACCAGATCCTACACTCCACTCAGGAATAGATCGAGAGTTGCCTCTCCCCTTGTGGGTTCCTGTACCGACTGTTCCAAGAAGCAGTCATTTAAAGTATTGAGAAATTTTGTCTCTGCATTTCATTCTGAGGTGACATGTACCCAATCAATATGGGGATAATTGAAATCCCCCACTATTATTGAGTTTTTTATTTTGATGCCTCTCTAATCTCCCTTAGCATTTAATTGTCATGATCACTGTCCTGGTCAGGTGTTCCTAATAGATCCCTACTGTTATATTCTTATTAGAGCATGGAATTACTATCCATAGAAATTCTATGGAACATGTGGATTCATTTAAGATTTTTATTTCATTTGATTCTACATTTTCTTTCACATATAGTGCCACTCCCCCACCCGCATGATCTGTTCTGTCCTTCCGATATGTTTTGTACCCCAGAATGATTGTGTCCCATTAATTGTCCTCACTCCACCAGGTTTCTGTGATGCCTATTATATCAATATCCTCCTTTAACACGAGGCACTCTAGTTCACCCATCTTATTATTTAGACTTCTAGCATTTGTGTACAAGCACTTTAAAAACTTGTCACTGTTTATTTGTCTGCCCTTTTCTGATGTCAGATTCTTTATGTGAATGTTTCTTGTCTGATCCCGCCCATACTTTATCCTCTTCCATCCTGTCCTCCTGACTAAAACCTAGAGAATCTCTATCAATAGACTCTCCTCTAAGAGAAGTCTCTGTCCGATCCACGTGCGCGTCTGCAGCAATTGGCTTTCCCCCATCGCTTAGTTTAAAAACTGCTCTGCAATCTTTTTAATGTGACGTGCCAGCAGTCTGGATCCACTTTGGTTTAGGTGGAGCCCATCCTTCCTGTATAGGCTCCCCTATCCCAAACGTTTCCCCAGTTCCTAATAAATCTAAACCCCTCCTCTCTACACCATCGTCTCATCCACGCATTGAGACTCTGAAGCTCTGCCTGCCTACCTGACCCTGCGCGTGGAACTGGAAGCATTTCTGAGAATGCCACCATAGAGGTCTTGGATTTCAGTCTCTTTCCTAGCAGCCTAAATTTGGCCTCCAGGACGTCTCTCCTACCCTTCCCTACGTCACTGGTACCTACATGTACCACGACCACCGGCTCCTCCCCAGCACTTCGCATAAGTCTGTCTAGATGCCTTGAGAGATCCGCAACCTTCGCACCAGGCAGGCAAGTCACCATACGGTTCTCCCGGTCATCACAAACCCAGCTATCATTTAGTTATTCTAATGATCGAATCTCCCATTACTAACACCTGCCTTTTCCTAATGACTGGAGTTCCCTCCCACAGAGAGAGGTAACCTCAGTGTGAGAGGATATCCCAACATCATCTGGAAGGAGGGTCCCAACTATGGGAAAGTTTCCCTCTGTTCCTGTTGACTGCTCTCCTCTGGGCCTTTCATCCTCCTTAACAGCACAGGGACTATCTGACTGGAGGTGGGACAAATCTACAGTGTCCCAGAAAGCCTCATCAACATACCTCTCTGCCTCCCTTAGCTCCTCCAGTTTCACCATCCTGGCCTCCAAAGCCAATACACGGTCTCTGAGGGCCAGGAGCTCCTTCCACCGAATGTACACATATGCCACCTGCCCACAGGGCAGGTAATCATACATGCTACACTGAATGCAATAAACAGGATAGCCCCTACTCTGCTGCTGGCTTCTGCCTGCATTTTCTCCTACAGCTACCTAGGTTAAAGATCGGGTTTTTGTTTAAATCAATAAGTTTTGATTATAGTTTAGTTTTTAAAGGTTTTAAAGAATGGCAAGTGTACCTTGCCCCCTTCCCAACTCTCTCTCGAAACTCCTGTCCCTGTTTGCAAAGCTCTCTGTTTGCTTGCTCACTGCTTTATAAAGCCCTGACCTTCTTGATAGCCCCACCCCCATAGGGCTCAGCCAATGAACAGAGGCTTCTAGATTTCAAACCTTGTTTAGAAGCATATATAGTGTAGCTGGGTCGTGTTCAGGGAACAGGGGTGGTATGTCATGCTGGAACACGTGAACAACAAAGCATCTGAAGTGAAAAGTAATATTTCCCCCCCAAAAAAACTTCCTGGTTGTGTCTGCTATTGCAGGTATGTGTATTTAAAATATCTTTTTCCTTTCACTCACTAACCTCCCACCTGAATGGCTGAACTTGCATTGCTCTATGCTCAATTTGATGGGATACATCTGTTTGTCTGTAAGGTGATAACTTTTCAGTGCCGCATCGGATCAATTGCAAAATTTCAAAGAATGTTCTAGGCATTGGTGGGGAGAATATCAATTTTGGTGAAAATCACAAAAACAAAAGGGTGAAATGGCATCTGGTTAGCAGACCTAGCAACTTTAACCAGATCCGTTATGGTCTATTGCTGTGGTTCTCAACCTTTCCAGACTACTGTACCTCTTTCAGGAGTCTGATTTGTCTTGCATATCCCAACTTTCACCTCACTTAAAAACTACAACTTCAACCTCCATTAACGTTCTTGTACACATCTGTAAATGACATAAAATGCATGTCTAATACATTACGTATCCACACATCACGTTACCATATAATACAGTATATAGAGCAGTATAAACAAGTCATTGTATGAAATTTTAGTTTGTACAGACTTCACTAGTGCTTTCTATGTAACCTGTTGTAAAACTAGGCAGATATCTAGATCAGTGTATGTACCCCCTGGAAGATCTCTGCATACCCCCAGGAGTACACCTACCCCTGATTGAGAACCATGGATCAAAGAACTGGTTGATGGCAGCCATTAACTCCTTCCATTGTAACAATACTCCCCTGTCTCAGTTCTGCCCAGCCTCTCAATGCAGTTTAAGATGTTGACATCCTGAATGATTTGTCTCCTACTCCATGGGGGAACAGGGGGCAGGGGCAGTGGATTCTTCCTAAAAGTGGTGGGGCTATGAAGCTCTGCCCCCTCCGTGGCCCCTGGCCAAGCTGGAGCTGAATTGGGAAGACTGGGCCCCTCCATCTGCCCTGGGTGAGGGGACCCGAGATCAGTCCCTGGCGTGTGTTTTTCCGCCTCTCCACCCCCCCTCCCCCACCTGGACCCTCCATCTGCCTTTGCAGGGGACACAGGTTTGGGGCTGCTTTCGAGCCCGCCGACCCTGGACAGGTGGAGGGGTGGGTCCCCACAGCTTCCTGGGCTCCCAAGGCCAGGCTACAGCTTTCAACCTGGCCGGGGGGCAGAAGAGCAGCAGGGGTCCAGACCCGTTTTGAAAAGTGGAAGACTTTAAAAAGTTGGAGGGCCTTGGCCCGCCCTGTTCCGATGCCCCTGAAGGGGGGCACAGCACCTCACATGGGGTGTGGAATTGGGAGGTATAGATGGTGGGAGGGAACACAGAGCCCCTGGCATGAAGGAGAGAGTTGGAGGTTTGGGGTGTCCCTGAAATAGAGGGGGATAGGAGGGTTGCACAAAAGAAGCTCATGGAGGGAAGAGCTGAGCCAACACAAGCTTTAAATTGTGCAACTCCCTAATGATGTAGGAAAACCATGAGTGTGTATAACTATACAGGTTTCAGAGTAGCAGCCGTGTTAGTCTGTATTCGCAAAAAGAAAAGAAGGACTTGTGGCACCTTAGAGACTAACCAATTTATTTGAGCATAAGCTTTCGCGAGCTACAGCTCACTTCATCGGATGCATTCAGTGGAACTCGCGAAAGCTTATGCTCAAATAAATTGGTTAGTCTCTAAGGTGCCACAAGTCCTCCTTTTCCTATAACTATACAATATGTTATAGTGTTAGTTTAACATTGTGACTTCATTGCAGAATCAAATCATCAAGTAGGGAAAGATTTAAGGGTTGTGAAGGAAATAACCATTTGCTTGAACACATTGTTAATTGGCAAATGTAGCAAGTGGAGTTGTAGAGATTGTGTTCTAGTTTATTGCATTTACTTTAGGCAATATCATTTTGAAACATTAACAGCGCTTATAGGCAGATAAGGAAATCACATATTTGTGTACTTCCTGAAACCAAAAATGACATTGGTATCATGCATTTCTGTTACGTAGGCTTATATGCCTCGTGGGCAGATGGATATTTCTGGACCGGACAAGTGTGATGCAGCTGCTCTTCTAAACCTTTTCAACTTGTGTGATCACTTCAGTGGAATTGACCAGAAGAAAGTCAGAGAGGTAAAATCAACCAGACCATCTCCAAGAACTATTTTTAATTAATATATATTCTGTAAGATACTGTAAATTGTGTGCTAGGATGGCTATGACCGTAATGTGGCAGTGCTGTTTTTCTTCATTCTCCTGTTTAGGTGATTAAGTGCCGCAATGAGTTAATGCATTCTTCAGAAATGAAAGTTTCTTCTTTATGGTTGGAAGAGTTTGGAAAGAAGATTCAGAATTTATTAAAGGAACTCCAGAATGTTCCAGAAGTTATGACAGCTAGTACACGGATAGAAAAGGTAAAAGAAATAATTCTGATCTGTAGTTTTTTATTATGAATTGTAGGTATAATCCAGTACATTAGAAATTTGCAAGGACTTCTAAAAGTCTGTGGAATTTCACTGGAGGTTTATATTTTTCTACTCTGTTTATTTAAATGTCCAGTTTCATTGTATGTGACCAAAAAAGTCAGATACCTTACGTCAATGGGACTATTCATCGTAGGAAGCACTACGCTCTAGTGTTTGGAGGTTCTGGGTCAATGGTAACTCACCACTGTAAATCAAATATTTGTGAGGCTGAGTGGGAACCAGCCAATTCTCAGAAAAAGCCCTTTTCTACCAGATGTTTTGACCCTGATCCTACAGTTCATCCAAGCTCTGTTTGGCACAAGACCTGGTTGGTGTGGCAGAGGTGACTATGCCACCTTTGAGCTTCCCCAGTCCCTGGGCTGCTCAGCCATTTGTTCCTCCGATGCAACCATCCATGCTCCTTTCTCCAGTTTACCCTCCCTCTATGAGGTAGTTACACTAACCTGCGTGTCTCTTCATATTCATATACAGTTCAGAGACTTACCTCTCCCTCCCCTCTATACTGAAGAGACAGCATCTTCCTAACTTGCCCTCTGAATGCAATCCTCTATCTACTACTGTAAGCAACAGACCTGAGTCTGCCCCATCCGTCTATCTTGTACCTAGTCTAGAAGTAGTTATTTATCTAATCCTCTTCCTGATGTTGGGTCAGGACCACACTATTCACATGCAGCGCAGATATCCCTCTTGACTCTGTCTTCTACGTAAATACCATCTCTGCATCCCAGAGTATCTCATTCTTCTGCACATGCTCTTGTCTTACCTGTTTATATCTAGAGAGCCTAGGGGAGTTGGCATGTCTATCCAACTTATTACTTGTTCCAATATTAAATACTACAGCTGCTTTTCAGGTGTTTAAGAGGTTATATAGACCTGTATTTACTTTTATATCTGTCTGTTGCACAATGTGGTGGGATGAGGGGATAAAACGAAAGGCTGTCTGTGCCACGCCGCCTATTTGCCAACAGATTTAAGCAGCAGTTGGGAAGGTGGTTTTAAGGGAATATTCATTTGAGGAATTGGTCTGCAGAAAAGAACTGAAATTGATCATGCTGCCTGATCAGAGGAAATGTAGGGTTTTCTGGGCTTAAGTCACTGTTAATATTGCTTGTTTTCTGTTACTAATGGACTGAATAGAGTGGTTTTATTAAAATAGGCTTTTGAGCCTGTGACCGACTGACAAATTTTCTGCAATATCCTGAATGAACTTTATAGAATTAAGCTACACCTTACTGAATTAGGCTTACTATCTTTGGGGTCCACTGTACTAAAAATTCAATTGTGTACGTGCTGTTGTGGAATTATATGCACCTGCTCTGGCAGAAGGGGAATGCTAATGAAACTCCTCCCTTATCAGACCTTTGATGCTACCCCTTGGATAGGTTGGAATATACTAGTTCAAACTGGATTCTCCAGGGACCACCAGGCAAAGAGGATTTTTTTGATAAATAGCCTGGTTTTAAACTGGCTCAGGTTCTTCTTCCTGATCCAGCAAATGGACAAGATCCCTGTCCACGGAGGGCCCCACTTCTTAGGGTAAGGCTGGAAAGACTGGGCCTACTGAGGCCACGTAAGACTGTGTGCTAGTTCTGAGCTGAGGCTGTGATGAACTTGTATCCAACACTTTGGTAAAGTGTTGAAGGACTTCTCCTGGAGCCCATGGTGCAGTTGGGGTGATCTCTGGTGAGCTTATTAGCATGCATGTAGCTCTTTTATTGTATTTAATATATTTTCTCGGTAGTACTTTTACCTTAAGAATAAAGAAGGCTTGCATAAAAAGAGCTGTGAGGTAGCATACAACCGTTGACAATCGCTCTTATCAGTCTCTGAAGAGAAAGCAAACAATTGTGCTTGGACAGCCTGTCTCTGCTGGGAATAACACAGTGAAGACAGGAAACTGTGCAGCCTAGAAATATTCCATTCTGACCAGAGTGAGAAGTCTGTCTCCGCCCAAGAAAGGCAAAGGCTGGAACTGTAAGCCTGAAATGTGGATGCTGTTGCTGGACCACACAGGGAACTACAGGTGCAGTTACCCTCAGCTGTGACAAAGCCCATTAAACAAGCTCTTGCAGAGGCTCTAGAGAGAACAAATAACTTTTCTTTCATTCTTCCCTGTAAGGGCTATGTGTAAATTCCAAAAAACTGTCACACAGCAAGCTGATAACTTCTGACACTTGGTACGCGGTATCCGTAAATGTCCAAGAGATACAGCCCCTGTCTGTCCTGTCTTTGGGCTGAGGCTACAGACTGAGAATTGGTTCTGAGCTGTTTAATTACACAATACAGTGTAGTTATCATAGATGCTTCCTTTATACACATTATCACCAATCTCTACCACAAGACTGATTTTCGTGTTTCAAACAAAAAATGGGGGGGGGGGAGGAAGGGAATGAGTGGGGTTAAAGGGCACTGTATAATGACCATCACACCAAGGGAGTTCAGCCTCTTGTATTGTGAACAACACCATGATGGACAGATTATTTCAGGGATCTCTTCCTTTCCCATTCTCCATCACATGGACCACCTCCCCGTCTTTTTTCCATTCCAAAACCAATTAAGATGGTTTTATTTAACAAAAAAAGACCCTAAGGCAACCACAGCAATTTCTTACATGAAAAGTAACAGCAGGTGTATGGAAGTACATATTTATGTTTCTGTCTTTGGAATGATAAATGCTTTGTACTTTTCAGAAAGAGTTATTCACATTCTCTCCTTTTTGGGATGGATTCATTTAAATCAAAGCAATTTATATAATTGATTTTAGTTTTGTTTTGCATTGCATTTATACTTTAGTTATTTTCTTAAAGAAAGGTTGAGCCTTACTGGTTGGGAAGCATTAAAACATATTGATTTGCAACTAAATACAGCCTTTGTACTAAATGTGGTACATCTTTTTTGCTAATCAAGAACATATCCTATATATATACACATTTATTTAAGCTAAAGAGCTTAATATACATTTATTCAGATTCTTAACACTTACATTTTTTAATTAGAAAATGGTGAATGGTGCATTTCTTATTTACTAGATTGATTTTTTTTTTTTTTTTTACTTCTGTTGAGCTCTATTTAGATATAAATTCAATTAAAAATGCACAAAAACAGCATTGGGGGGGTTGTTAAATAAAACCATCTTAATTGTGCTGGATACATGAGAAAAATTTAACAAAATATGTTTGCATTTAAAATTAATTTATTTATTAAACAAAGGAAGTATTATCTGTAGTTAGTGAATTGAACTGATTGTTTTTGATCACCATGTCCTTCAAGATTTTAGAACTAGTAGATCCTATCCTCTCACATCTAGCTTTTATTCATAGATTAAAAAAAGGAAAACAAGTTTTTATGCTTTTTCAACTCCCATTGTTTTCCTTACTTTGAATGAACTAATCATTGAACTGAACTAGCTGAATAAAATAAAATGAGAAGATATTCTCTCTGCACCTGCAGAAGATGCTACTGTTGTCAAAAGCTGGTTTAACACTTCAACAAAATCAGATTACAAGTGTTTAGCCAGGAACTACCACCAATTCAGTGGTTTGGCTTTCTTTAAAACGTGGCAGCAATCATGTACTGCTTAATATTTTTTTTATTTAATGTAATTAATTTTAATATAGTAAATTTAGACCCTAACACATTTCATAATTTCACATTTAATTTTAGAGGTTTATTTTTTAAAAATAAATCTGTATTTAATGTAAATTTTAAAAAATCTGATTTAAGTAATCTATTTTTCTAAAATCATAGATTTTTATCCAGCCTGTTTGTTTTGCTCTTCCTTTTGTCCCCTCCACCTCACCCGTGCTGTTTCTCTCAATGGAATACGAGAGCCAGTACCATGTGATCAGCCAGCTCTGTACAGACAGCTGTTTAAGAGCACCTAAGTTTGATCGCTTATGCATGTTGGAACAAATTAGCTGAAATCCTGAAATAACCATTTTATATGTACCCCCATATATTCTAAATTATGGAGTTAGTGTTCCATATGTCAGTTTCATGTGCTTAGAGCACTAGACCTTTGTGCTGGGCACCAGGTTAATCAAGACATGACACCACAAGTGCTTGCTTTGTGGTGTTGAAGGTAAAAGTTAGCATAAAAATTCACTTTGTACAGTGATAGAAATGAGGAGCTAAAAGTATTCAGGAGCAACACTGATAAAGATTATAGAAAAGTATTTACAGATTCATTTAATCTGAATTTATTGCATAGTTTAAGTAGTTTGTTACACTACTGAAACCACAAAATGTAGGGCTGCTCTATTACAGTAACATTAACTGGAGCTCTCTCTATGATACCAGAAAGAGTGCCTTTTTAAATTTAATCACTTATTTCATTTTCCTCTTGTACACCAAACAGCTTCTGTCATCGGATTGGACTGTTTATATACCAGGGGAAGAAGATCAACCAGATGGATTGGAAGGAGAAACAGAAGTTTGCATGAGTGGGAGCCAAATAAGTGAAATAGAGATGGAATTAATAAAGGAAAGACTTAAAGAGATCTATCTTCTGGTAGAAGAGCAGGAGATGCTGTCTGAAGAGGTACTTTTAAAATTAAAAAAACATAAATGAAGGCTTAATGTATTAGTCAGATATTTAAAGGAAAGCAGTTAATGGCTCATTCTGGGTAGTGAACAGGATTCCTCTTTTGAGTTCAAACCAATATTTACTGGAAAAGGCCTAGCCAAGTGAAGGCAGGCTTACAGTTTACCATATAGTAAACTTGAAATCCCTCCAGGAGCATAAGAGATATTCCAAAAATCTCCAGCTTTAGTACTACATCTAGGCAGTTTGACGCTGGGATATCGAATGGAATGTGACTGTCCTGAGAGCACCTTTCCAGGGACTCCTAAACTTCAGCATTGAAGACTGGCTAGTTGAGATACAGAAGATGCTTGAAAATGTGAATACTGTATCATAGAATCATAGAATATCAGGGTTGGAAGGGACCCCAGAAGGTCATCTAGTCCAACCCCCTGCTCGAAGCAGGACCAATTCCCAGTTAAATCATCCCAGCCAGGGCTTTGTCAAGCCTGACCTTAAAAACCTCTAAGGAAGGAGATTCTACCACCTCCCTAGGTAACGCATTCCAGTGTTTCACCACCCTCTTAGTGAAAAAGTTTTTCCTAATATCCAATCTAAACCTCCCCCACTGCAACTTGAGACCATTACTCCTCGTTCTGTCATCTGCTACCATTGAGAACAGTTAAGAGCCATCCTCTTTGGAACCCCCTTTCAGGTAGTTGAAAGCAGCTATCAAATCCCCCCTCATTCTTCTCTTCTGCAGGCTAAACAATCCCAGCTCCCTCAGCCTCTCCTCATAACTCATGTGTTCCAGACCCCTAATCATTTTTGTTGCCCTTCGCTGGACTCTCTCCAATTTATCCACATCCTTCTTGTAGTGTGGGGTCCAAAACTGGACACAGTACTCCAGATGAGGCCTCACCAATGTCGAATAGAGGGGAACGATCACGTCCCTCGATCTGCTCGCTATGCCCCTACTTATACATCCCAAAATGCCATTGGCCTTCTTGGCAACAAGGGCACACTGCTGACTCATATCCAGCTTCTCGTCCACTGTCACCCCTAGATCCTTTTCCGCAGAACTGCTGCCTAGCCATTCGGTCCGTAGTCTGTAGCGGTGCATTGGATTCTTCCGTCCTAAGTGCAGGACCCTGCACTTATCCTTATTGAACCTCATCAGATTTCTTTTGGCCCAATCCTCCAATTTGTCTAGGTCCTTCTGTATCCTATCCCTCCCCTCCAGCGTATCTACCACTCCTCCCAGTTTAGTATCATCCGCAAATTTGCTGAGAGTGCAATCCACACCATCCTCCAGATCATTTATGAAGATATTGAACAAAAGCGGCCCCAGGACCGACCCGTGGGGCACTCCACTTGATACCGGCTGCCAACTAGACATGGAGCCATTGATCACTACCCGTTGAGCCCGACAATCTAGCCAGCTTTCTACCCACCTTATAGTGCATTCATCCAGCCCATACTTCCTTAACTTGCTGACAAGAATACTGTGGGAGACCGTGTCAAAAGCTTTGCTAAAGTCAAGAAACAATACATCCACTGCTTTCCCTTCATCCACAGAACCAGTAATCTCATCATAAAAGGCGATTAGATTAGTCAGGCATGACCTTCCCTTGGTGAATCCATGCTGGCTGTTCCTGATCACTTTCCTCTCATGCAAGTGTTTCAGGATTGATTCTTTGAGGACCTGCTCCATGATTTTTCCAGGGACTGAGGTGAGGCTGACTGGCCTGTAGTTCCCAGGATCCTCCTTCTTCCCTTTTTTAAAGATTGGCACTACATTAGCCTTTTTCCAGTCATCCGGGACTTCCCCGGTTTGCCACGAGTTTTCAAAGATAATGGCCAATGGCTCTGCAATCACAGCCGCCAATTCCTTCAGCACTCTCAGATGCAACTCGTCCGGCCCCATGGACTTGTGCACGTCCAGCTTTTCTAAATAGTCCCTAACCACCTCTATCTCCACAGAGGGCTGGCCATCTCTTCCCCATTTTGTGATGCCCAGCGCAGCAGTCTGGGAGCTGACCTTGTTAGTGAAAACAGAGGCAAAAAAAGCATTGAGTACATTAGCTTTTTCCACATCCTCTGTCACTAGGTTGCCTCCCTCATTCAGTAAGGGGCCCACACTTTCCTTGGCTTTCTTCTTGTTGCCAACATACCTGAAGAAACCCTTCTTGTTACTCTTGACATCTCTGGCTAGCTGCAGCTCCAGCTGCGATTTGGCCCTCCTGACTTCATTCCTACATGCCCGAGCAATATTTTTATACTCTTCCCTGGTCATATGTCCAACCTTCCACTTCTTGTAAGCTTCTTTTTTATGTTTAAGATCCGCTAGGATTTCACCATTAAGCCAAGCTGGTCGCCTGCCATATTTACTATTCTTTCGACTCATCGGGATGGTTTGTCCCTGTAACCTCAACAGGGATTCCTTGAAATACAGCCAGCTCTCCTGGACTCCTTTCCCCTTCAAGTTAGTCACCCAGGGGATCCTGGCCATCCGTTCCCTGAGGGAGTCGAAGTCTGCTTTCCTGAAGTCCAGGGTCCGTATCCTGCTGCTTACCTTTCTTCCCTGCGTCAGGATCCTGAACTCAACCAACTCATAGTCACTGCCTCCCAGATTCCCATCCACTTTTGCTTCCCCCACTAATTCTTCCCGGTTTGTGAGCAGCAAGTCAAGAAAAGCGCCCCCCCTAGTTGGCTCCTCTAGCACTTGCGCCAGGAAATTGTCCCCTACGCTTTCCAAAAACTTCCTGGATTGTCTATGCACCGCTGTATTGCTCTCCCAGCAGATATCAGGAAAATTAAAGTCATCCATGAGAATCAGGGCATGCGATCTAGTAGCTTCCGTGAGCTGCCGGAAGAAAGCCTCATCTACCTCATCCCCCTGGTCCGGTGGTCTATAGCAGACTCCCACCACTACATCACTCTTGTTGCACACACTTCTAAACTTAATCCAGAGACACTCAGGTTTTTCTGCAGTTTCGTACCGGAGCTCTGATCAGTCATACTGCTCCCTTACATACAGTGCTACTCCCCCACCTTTTCTGCCCTGCCTGTCCTTCCTGTATACAACATACATTTAATTTCCCTGGTTTAACATGGCAATAATCTGTGCACAAGATCTCTGATATGCATGTGTCTATATAGTCTGCTTTTCAAGATGGTCTCGTCCTCTTTTGATATAGTTATGTAACTCCCTTCAGCATTAATAGTAGTTACATGTTTGTATCTAGAATAGAACAGTTCCCTTAAGCAAGCAAGATATCTTTGCTGAATTTTCTCCTGTACATGTTCTATATTTTCTTTAAATTTTTGTCCTAAAATTAATGGTGTTACATTTGAGTTATCAGAATTTCTAAAGGTGCATTTTAAAAAAAATAACTTTTGAAGATTTTTAGCACAAACTTCTAATTGTCTTAAAACCTGCCTCTGCATATATAGCTGAAGGAAGCACTATTGGGAATTTTAATTAACAAAAAGTTTTCTTTAAAACAACATTTTTACAAAACCTAAAATTGATTTTTTTTATTCTGATGAAAATTAGTTTTTTAAAATAGAAACATCTCCCTCCCATGTTTGCAAACAGGAGCATTGTATTCACTAACTGAAACAAAATGAAACTGACTAGTCAATTTTCCTTTTTGTACATGTGTAAAAATCAGAGAGCAAACACCACAAAAGGAGAAAAGTAAACTAGGTTCAAATTATTTTGCTTTCAATACTTTAACCTTTTGTTAGTAGCAGACGTATGGGAAGACTTTTTTTATTTAAAAAAAAAAAATCTTACCTTGACAGTATTTCTGTGAATTTTTAAATCTCTCCTCTATTTAAGTTACAAGAAAACTTTAAAAATGTAACCTTGATCTCAACGTAAGGCTTTGCACGAGCATGCTGAAAGCTGTGACAAATTCTGTAGATCCTCTCCAGGGATTGGCAGAAAGAGGGTTAACACTGACTGTAGTCAAAACTACAGGAGCTTGCTGTTATCCTAGTGATTGTCAGAGTGACCAGACTGGGCCAGTTGTTATGTATTAATTTCCCAGGATACTAATAAGAGGGAGGTACTTCCAGGTGCTGTTGAGTGCCACAGCACTTGGAGAACGAACCTTCCTCCGAGGCAAAAAGAAGAGAAACATGCTATCTAAAAAGCTCTTTCTTGTTTTAAAACAGACTGCAGCCATGACTGCACAAAGCCTTTTTGAGCTCCAAGTAAGCCTTGACTGGGGGAAAGAATGTTTACTTTTTACAAGGCTCTGAACCCAGGCTGAAAGGAAGATTTTTTTCTCTGTTTAAATTCTGTGGGAAGGTATTGAAATAAACTAGTAAAATAATTCCCAAGGCTTGGACAAACCTGGTTGAATCCATGTGATGGTCTGTGGACCTTGTGATACTGTCTCAAATTTCATCTGGCTTGTCACAATAGAAATTAAAAGCTTTAAACAGGTTTGATTAAACAGGGATAGAACCAGACTTGTTGGGTGTCTTTTTTAAAAATCTTTTCTAAGCACCTCTACATCTTTCTTGCATCTTCAAGTTACCTGGAAAGAACCTAAAGTGAAACCTTGAGCAAAAAGCTTTCTTAAAGTAAGTGAAACTTTGGCCCTGAAACCTGGATACTGTCCAATGTGTATGTAATTTCTAGCATCTTTTTTTTCAGTGTCTTCTGTGAAGAGTATGTTGTCTGGATCTCCTTTTTCTGTTGTAAGAAATAGCCCACCTTTTCAACAGTGTCAGTTATTTACACAGCAATTTCTCCCCCTCATTCTGGGAAATGGTGATCAATCTGTACATGGCTCATTCTCTTCCTCCACTGTAAATTAGGAAGTAAAACAAATGCTTAACAAACTTGGCATTTCTTTATCCTCTGTCTTCCATTCTCATTGACATCTTTATTGAACAAACTCAATTTTACCTTTTGCAAGTGTTTTTGAAGAACTTTGCTAATGAAAATTTTCTCTGCAGTTGAGTATTCCTCTTGGAAAAATGCCCTCAGTTTGGCTTTCCTTTCTGTTTCAGTCAAAAAACAAAATTGTTTAGTAAAGTATGTAGCATGCATAATTCTCATATAAATTGAATGCTTCTCATCCCCAGAAGCATGCATGATATGCTTAGCATCCATAAGAAAACATTTTAAAAAGAGGGAAAGACTTTTGCCCTTTGCTGATCATTTCCACGTCCCATATTTCATATTTGTTCCCCACTTCTGCTGTGCTCCCAAAACTGAGTTGAGAATATCCCTTCAATACAACTTTTAAAATGGTGCCATATTTTAAAATTAATCTTTTTGGTCTAGGTGTTTTCCAACTCTCATTTTTCTGTCCACTTTGAGAGAGAGCCTTTCATGGTCACCTTCTTCCCCTCCTTGCCCGGTCACCAAATGTTTGATTGCACAGGTTGAAATTTTGACACTATTGGTGGTCCACAGACATAGTCTGAGAACCTTTGTCCTGGTCTACATTTTCCTCCCATCATCAAATGCTTCTAACTTTTTTAAATTTAGCTTTTTCTCTATGCCAGATGTAAAAATCCTCATCTTAACCCGATGAGAATTTTTTTAAAGAACCCCACCTTTTCAAATAAATTCTAAACAATAGTTAAATTTAAAAAAAAATCCTTCAACATTATGTCAGATATTTTAAACTTGCATGCCATGCAAAGATGTGGTCACCACAGTGGCTTCGTAATTTGGCTTCCTTGCATGTGTGTAGTATATGCTGCCTGCTGGTCTCTGGCAGAGTTGGGAATTGCTTTTCTCAGGCCCTTCTTGCTGCATGCTTGAGTTTCCCCAGAGCTGCAGTTGCTTGTACCATCTGAAAAGATCTCTTCTGGGATGAGCTGCCTCCCGTAGTCTCCATCTGTGAGCCGGGAAGACTTGATTACCAAAGACTGCAAGTGAATTTTCCTCTCACATCATCACACGATGAAGGGGGGGAACCTGCCAGAAATTGGGAATATTTTTTCAATTGAAATTGCAAATAGGCCAATATCTTACAAATAAAATTTAACTTAACTCATTTCACCCTCGCTTTTAAAAAATAGAGAGTTTAGATAGCCTTACGTCTTTGCACTGAATTCTTGCTTGTGGGGAGAGGAGAAATGAACTGGGAATATACATTCAAATACATCTAGCATATGCTAGAACACACACAGATGAGTCCAGATGAATTAAGGTTACTGTAACAACCGTAAGCTATAATTTTCTTGCTGTTTGTTAACATGGCTCCACTTTAACAGAATATTAATCTACGGGTATAGTTTCAAGTCTGAGACAATAAAATCAGAGAAGTGGAAGGGACCTTGAGAGGTCATCTAGTCCAGTCCCCCACACTCAAGGCAGGAGTATTATCTAAATGTAAAATGTACGGTGCATGTGCCATAACAGGTTTGGTAAGATGCATATTGGATTTGTTTTGCTGTGAAGCTGTTCTGACTTCATCAACAGAGGCAGCTTTACAGTCCAATCTTCCATCAGTGATCACCTGCCTTTGTCAAATTTTTATCTGCTTACATGATAAAAATCCTTCATCCACAGGGATGGTCTGAACAAGTCCTTTACGTGGACCAGTATCTTAAAGATGATGTGTCATACCTGAGTTTAAATTCTTCTCTGCTGAGGATTGTTAGGCAACCTGCCTTCAGCTTCACATGTTTCCCATATTCTCTGTCCTCGTTTTGCTGAAGCTACACTCCCACTCACCAGCTTTTGCTCTAAAAAGAGCTTAAAATAAATTAGCTCTTAAAATACATACAGAGACAAGATGGGTGAGGTAATATCTTCTGTTGGTGAGAGACACAAGCTTTCCAGCTTACACGGAGTTCTTCAGGTCAGCTCTGTATAAGCTCAAACACGTGTCTCTCTCTCACCAACAGAAGTTTGTCCAATAAAAGATATTACCTCACCCACCTTGTCTTTCTAATGTCCTTGGACTGACACAGCTACAACACTGCATACTTAAAATAAATGAGTCTAATAGCAGGACTATATATTTCTGGCCAGAAAATGCAGAAATCCTAAACAAGCCAACAAAAAAGCCTTTTTATAATTGGAGAATGTGGAAATCATATGCATATTGAGAAAGTGTGATTGTGAAGAAGGTTATATTGTAATGATTTGGCTCTGTCGATGCGTTTTTGTTTTTTTGCTGCTGCTGTAGAACTTAAATAGGATACAGATGACAAAGGACTTTTTAAAGGACAGCGGTGATCTCCAAATAAGTTTTCAGGCAGATATGCAGAGGCTAGAAGGCCTTGAAAAAGAGGTGTACGACCAAAGAAGATCTGTGAAAGAGACTGGGAAAGAATATCCCCATCAGGAGGAAGATGAAGGCAAGTTTACTCATCCAGGAAATGTGCTTTTCCTCTCTCTTAAGCTGTCTTGAATGTAGGGTGACCAGATGTCCCGATTTTATAGGGACAGTCCTGATTTTTGGGTCTTTTTCTTATATAGGTTCCTATTACCCCCCCAGCCCCTGTCCCGATTTTTCACACTTGCTGTCTGGTCACCCTACTTGGATGTTACAAGGAAAAATTTGTAAAGGAGTTTGAGGAAAAGAGTACTTTCATGTAGAATAATTCTGTTTATTAGGATGTGCTTCTTTGACACACACGCTTTAGTGGGGCATCTCCCAGGGAACTAATTAGGCTATGATAATGAATGGCAGTGACTACTGCACAGTGTTAGTGAAACTTTTGTTTAATTGGGACACATTTTGTCAGGGCCATCAATTGTTGTATTTCAGCAGGTGTGGAATTGTTCAGATTCAGTCGTCTTTACAGAAGTTATCAAATACAGGTTAAAAGAAGGAATAAAGAGATAATCTGGGTGAGGATTTGTTCCACAGGTTAGGAACCACCAGGTTAAAAACCATAAAAAATACTAAAGTAAGAAACAAGTGCAACACTTGATTAGAGGAGGATTCACTGATGCGTTTTGTTTTGTTTTTTTGTTTGTTTAAATATAGGTTGTTCATTAAAGAAAATGAAGTGTATTCCCAAAGAACAACTTTTGTGAAAGTGCCAGTGACTGCATTTTGAAGAGAAGTTCCTGTAAGTGATTGACTTGTCAACTGTCCTTCACTGAATGAGGATATGCCCAACCTCTTCAGTGGCTTGGAAAACCAACTTAAAGGGTGAATTGTCATGAGATGCCTTTCTAAAATTTCAAAACTTCCTGTTGTGGTTTGATGATTTTGTTTCTTGGAAGAATGTCATGTACTCCCCCCCCCCCCCCCCGGCGTCCTTTTTCAATTTCAAGAACGTGGAGAAGCATAGCTAGAGCCAGGAAATAAACTGTAGGTTTGAAGGAATTGATCTTGCAAGGGTATGGAAGGCTGAGAGAAGGCAGTACTGAGCCACTGCGGCTTTGTTCTTGTTGATCCATTAAGGCAATTAAGCTGAATGGAATGGATGTTGGGCAGCAAAAATACAGTCCTTAGCATATGCCATGAGGCTTTGAGCAGCTGGCTGTAAGCGATATGGTTTCATTTCTTTCTGTGGCTGGGCCTCAAAACACCCTCTTTTCTCAGTTTACCATTGGCTCCTCAAGTCACTTTTGTGTAAAGCAGCAATACTTAAGGGTGGCAGCAAAATAGTCTTAAAATAATTAAAATGACCACTGTACAACAGATTTATACCGTTCCCTGACCATGTCCCATCTTTTCTGACAGAATGATTGTTTTTTCCCATTCATGAGCGCTCATTGCAGCATGGCCATAGAGGTTTGCTTACATGATTCAAAACTGCATACATCTCTCAGTACCACATGCAGATCGCTGCACAGTTCTTGAGAAAATGCTCATCACCAGTGCTTTAGCTATCCATGTTTCTTTCAGTGGTGCTTTGCAGGGCTAAGTCCTATGTAGTCACTTAACCCTGAGAACATTGGATTCCGGATTTCTGCTAAATTTGCAGCTGTCAGAACCTTGTAGTATCAATTTTAATGGAGCAAAGTCCTGGCTTTTTGTGCTTTTTAAAATATTTTTAAAGCGTTTTTTGCAAGTGCAATAAAACGTTCAAAAAATAAACCTTTAGTACTGGCAAAGCATAATTTTGTTAATATTTGTTGAGATTATCAATCCCAATTTTTCCCCACTTAGAGCACATGGTCAACTAAAATCAGACATTTATAATAAAATATTTAAAATCAATGTCCTTTCAGATTCCTTAAACTGATGTAATTTTTAAAAAATGGGCACTTAAACCTTTTATGTTTTGCTTTTTTCAATTTTATTTCTTTTCTCTTTAAAATAATGAAAATCAGCAAGGTCATGCAGTCCATTCAATTTTGTGCAGTCCATATTACAACACTTCAGTTTCTTAGTGCTACGTTGTTGTTTTTCTTTTCAGACACTGTTTTTACTTAAATGTTCCCTGCAACTATTTTGTTAGATTTTATTTTTTAAGGGAAACATTTCTATTAGTCTTAAGTTTTATAAAACCTCATTTTTATAAATTGTGAATGTTAAGGTACATTTTGCTTTCCAGTACCCTCTAAAGGGTTGGCAGCAACATAAATGTATTTAATCTCTTCATATCTACCATTTCTTTTTAATAAAGACTTTGCAATCAATAAAAGGAACAAAATTCATATATTATGAATGTGTAATGTTAATATTTGTGTCTCCTCTCCTCAGATTCATTGTTTTTGTTATTTTTATGTATATATTTGTCCCTTTTTCATGGCCTAAAATATTTCTTTCTTACTTACTTACTGGGGCAATTGCGTTCTGATGTTACTGGAATTTACCAGCCTGCCTGTTAGAATAGTGGAACAGGTGTATGGGAAGCGAAATGAGCAGATGATACACTTTGGGGATTTTTTTTGCATTTACTCTGAAGGAGGTAGCCTAGCCTCACCTCCCTGGAGGTTCCCAGCAGCCAGTGATATTCCTTATTACTATAGTTTACACTACAATAGCTAATATTTTGAAAATCTGACACTGTGTTGAATATTGGCTACAGCAATTACTAGGGGTGTTCACTTTAGAGAGAGGCTCTGATCCTGCCCCCAATAAAGTCAATGGAAGTTTAGCTATGGAGATAAATAGGAGCTCCCAATTGCAGTTCTGAGTTTGAGTTTGAGAACAATTGGCACATTTTATTTTTTTATTGTAGCAGAGAAGAGGGATTACAGAAATTTGATTTGAGATAGGACTTGAGATAGTTGTCTGAGCAGTTTTAAGGGTTTTGAGGCTCAATGATGAAGTTCTCCGTTAGCTAGGTTTTTGATTGACGATATTCCGGGCTTACTTGCTTTCCTGTGTGATGTAGTAATTGTCTGTCAGTTCAGCAGTGGCCTAAATACTGTAATAGATTATACAAGTGTAGTAATGGACTCCTTTGTACTGTCAGTTATTCTCACAAACGATTTTGACTCCAGCATTATAAGTGAATACTAACAGGGAGGGGCTTACCACATAAATAGAAATATACTGGCACTAAGGCCTTTCAGTAGGCAGTAACCTCTTAATGAAATACAGCACTTAAATTGCTTTTTTTATGAAGCATACAACATTTACAAAATACATTTTGCCAGAGCACTAACCAAGAAATGTATTCGTTTCCAGTAACATGACATTCAGTGGAGTGAAAAAACATCCTTGTGATGAATTGTATTTTAACAAGAAGAAATCCTGATGCATCAAAATCCATTGGTGAGAATTCAAAAAGGTTCTGATTCTTTTCAGATCCAGTTTATTGCTTAAATTACCAAAAAGCCAAGGAGAGGATATTGCCCATCCCTAAACCGAGGGTCTAATGCAAAGGCATCAAATACCCACCTTTCTTTGTGGAATTATGGGGCCCATGTGGGTGTTCTGAGTTTATAGAGTCTAAGATTTCATTTAACCACAACAAGAAGATTCATATCTCTTCCTAGTTGTGATGAAAACCATCCATATGAAAATAGAGTAACCTGCTGCAGTATATTTTGTAAGTCTACAGAGAGCCTGAAATAATGACTGACGTGACCTTCCCACCCCACATTTAACTCATTGGGTGTTAACACCAAATTGATTACATTTAGATATCAGCATTCACATTTTCATGTCTGATGATCTTAGTGGATGGGCAAGAGGTGGGAACTGATGCTGCAGGGAAGGAAGTGAAGGGGGAAGAAGGGAGAGACAGACGTAGGAGGTGAAGAGGGAAAAACTGAGAAAGATGAAGAATGAAAAGTAATAAAGGACATAAACAGCACTGCTCCGGTGGGTGGGTGTATTTTCCTGCTGAGTGATGTGGATGTGACTATAAGATACTAAACAAATAACTAAGCTAAACTTGTATTTATTTAGTACATAAGGGCCATATTCTACCCTTGGTTTTGTACAAACCCCACTCACTGGATGAATTGAGTATGTTTTCATACATGTATGAACCATAATTGGACCATAATTAAAAATAAAACATGGCCCTCTGTGATTTGAGTTTGACACCCCCGTGCACTTTGACTGTGCTTATGCAGTGTTCTGGAATATTACCATGAAAATCAGCAGATTTGTAAGTGATGTGTTGAGCGTGGTGATCGTAGGTAACAGGATAGCTATGGCAAGGCTGGTTGCCGTAGAATTCATCATTGTGCCACGAATCTTGAGATTCCTAACCAGTAGGATGGTTCTCTTTATCCTTTGGTCTTGTATCTGATGATGTATGTCCATGTGTTAGGAGAGTCCTGATGTTCAGAAAGCTGTCATTAGCCAGCATTTGATCATAAATGCACCCTAGCTGCGTCATCCCCACTATTCCTCCATCTGTCCCAGAAGAGTTTTCCTAATGACTCATCTCAAATTGGTTTTAACAGATTCTTTTTCCTTAAGCTGCTTTTCCAAGCCAGATTCAGAGCCCTGTTTATCAGAGTCTAGTTAAGGCATAAGGTGGAGAGCATGCGCTGGAGAGAATCACTCCCTGGGCTGTTGTAAAAATTGATTGATCTCACCAGAGGCTGTCTATAAAAGATAAGGGGGAATGTCTGCAGGAACATTATGTGGGTCTCTTGATTCTGGTAATGAATGAGCCTACAGCAGCAGCCACTGTCTCTGCTCTTTTTATCATAACAGAGCATTGTTGCACAGAACTTCCACACCATATATCCCATCATCTGTCATGTGAGAAGCACAACACAGAAATCTGTGTAGCCGAGGTAATTTAACAAAGGGATGCTTTGAAACCCTGTGTAGTATCATTGCCCTGTGAAGCCCCACTCATGGGCCTTTCCCCAAATCTTCGGCTGATGGATGCAAATCTGCCACTGCCACATTAGCTATATTCACTTAGAATGAAATCATCAGTGTAAGTGCCATGGAGAAATCCGACCACAGAAGTGGTGTACAGCACTGGAGCAGGTGCCCAGGGGGAGCCTGAAGGTAGTGGGTTGGCGAATGCCAGTGAGTCTTCACTTACGCAGATCCAGCGACCATAAACTTGTGCATAGGGGTTATTGCAGACTATGGTGGGTTCTTGCTGCAGGAGGAGGGATGTTGCTGAAGAAGTGAGAGCTAACTCTTGGGGTGAGTGAGCTTGTCTGTTTTGGTTTTTCTTCTGGTTTGCTTAAAGTTTACAGTGTGGTCTTTTGGGAATTGTGTGGTTGTGGGGGCCAGAGGCCTACTAGCAGCTAGCTGAGTGTGCATGAGCGAGGCTGTCACCTCCTGGCCTCTGAGCCTTGCTCACTCTTTCTCTGTGTGTTAATGAGGGGGGCAGGGCTGACTAGGAGAAAGGGGCTTTAAAGCCAGCAGCTAAATAACCAAGGAGCAGCAAACAGGGAAGTTTCAGAGGGATCTTATAGGAGGGACAGACAATAAAATCATGGTTTGGAAAGGCTACATCAGCAGTGCCCACACTGCTCCTGGCTCCTCTACCTGCACCTGTGTCCAGCCAGAGAACCCAATCATGGAAGTCTCTACCCAGGCTTTGGTGTGGATTTGCAGACACTGTGGCCTGTATTTCCCCATCATAGAAAGCCAGGCTGGGGAGACCACCCAGGGTGAGAGGAGCACACTGATAGGCACCACAGGAGGTGTGCTGCATCAGGGACCTGTATCCGATACATTACAGAAGTATTGTCAAGGGTCGTCCAGCCCTATGACTATTACCCCATACTGTTCATCCGTGTAGGCACTAATAATACTGCGAGGTAGGACGCTGAGCAGATCAGAAGTGACTATAGGACGCTGGGAGTGAGGGTGAAGGAGTTAGGGAGCACGTGGTGGTCTCATCAATCCTTCTGGTCAAGGGTAGGAACCCAGGCAGAAGCAGACACATCCTGGAGTGAATGCCTGGCTGTGAGGATGGTGTCGCCAGGAGGGCTTTGGCTTCCTTGACCACGGGATGCTGTTCTGAGGAGGACTGCTGAGCAGAGATGGGGCCCACCTGTCAAGGAAAGCTTTGAATGCAGACTGGTCACCTAGTGAGGAGGGCTTTAAACTAGGTTTGACTTTGGCAGGAGACAAAAGCCCACAGGTAAGTCCAGAACATGGAGACCAGGGTGAAGGGCTGGAATTTCGGGGGAACATGGGCACTCATAGCGGGGAACAAAGGAGAGACAAGAGGGGACATAGATGTTCATTAGATTTCTCCTCTTAAATGTCTGTATTACTAATACAAGAAGTATGGGGAATAAACAGAAGACTAGAAATACTAGTGAATAATCACAATTATGACATAACTGGCATCTGAGACTTTGTGGGATAATTCACATGACGGGAATATTGGTATAAAAGAGTACAACTTATTTAGGAAGGACAGGCATGGAAAAAGGGGAGGAGGTGTTTTCTTGTATATCAAAGATGTATACACCTGTATTGAGGTCAAGATAGAAGTGGAAGGCAGACATTGAAAATCTCTGGGTAAAGATATTTGGTAAAAAACAAGGGTAATGTCATGGTAGGATCTACTATAGATCACCTAAGCAGGAAGAAGAGGTGAATGAGGCTTTTTTAAATAACAATCATCCAAAGCACAGGACTTGATGGTGATGGGGGATTTTAACTACCCAGACACCTGTTGGGAAAATAACACAGCAGGACACAGATTATCCAACGAGTTCTTGGAATGCACTGAGGACAAGTTTTTATTACAGAAGATAGAGAAAGCAAATAGTGGAGCGGCTATTCTGGATTTGATTTTGACAAATCGGGAGGAACTGGTTGAGAATTTGAAGGTGTAAGGCAGATTGGGTGACTGATCATGGAATGATAAAGTTCATGATTTTAAGAAATGGCAGGAGGGAAAACAGCAGAATAAAGACAATGGACTTCAGGAAGGGAGACTTTGCCAAATCAGAGAATTGGTAGGTAAGATCCTGTGGAAGGCAGGTGAGTTGTCAGTTTTTTAGAGACATTAAGGGGACAAGAGCAAACTATCCCTATGTGCAGGCAAGACAGGATGTATGGTAAGCGTGTTTAACCAGGAGATCTTCAGTGACCTGAAACTCTCAAAAGTTCTACAAAAAGTGGACACTAGATCAAATTACGAAGGATGAATATATATAAAAAACCAAAAAAACCCAAGAGCACATAGGGACAAAATTAGAGGCGCCATGGCACAAAACAAAATTAAACTAGGGATATAAAGTATAACAATAAAACATTTTACAAATACATGAGAAGCATGAGGAAGGCCAAGAGTGAGCCCATTACTTAATGAGGATGGAAAGACGATGACCAAAAACACAGCAATGGCTGAAGTGTTAAATGCCTTTTTTGTTTGTTTTCACCAAAAAGGTTAGCAGTGGTTGGATGGCTAACATAGTGAACATCAGTGAAATGGGGTAGGATCTGAGCCTAAAGAACAAGTTAAGAATTATTTAGACAAGTTAGATGTCTTCAAGTCAGCAGGGCCTGACAAAATACATCCTAGAATACTTAAGGAACTGGATAAAGAGATCTCTGAGGCATTAGCGATTATCTTTGAGAATTTGTGGAGGATGGGAGAGAACCCAGAGGACTAGAAAAGAGCAAATATAGCATTTATCTATAAAAGGGGGAATAAGGACAATCCAGGGAATTATAGACCAGTCAGCTTGACTTTGGTACCAGAAAGATAATGGAGCAAATCATCAATTTTTAAGCACCTGGAAGATAATGAGGTGATAAGCAACTATCAATATGGATTTGTCAAGAAAAAATCAAGTATACCAAACCAACCTAATATCCTTCTTTGATAAGGTAATGACGTGGATGGGGGGAAGCAGTAAATGTGATATATCTCAAGTTTAGTAATGTTTTTGATGCTGTCTCATGTGACCTTTTCATAAGCAAACTAGGGAAATGTAGCCTCAATGAAACTACTGTAAAGTGGGTGCCTATGGTTCACAGTCAAGCTGGAAGGGCATATTGAGTGGGGTCCCACAGGGATCTGTCCTGGGTCCAGTTCTATTCAATATCTTCATAAATGATTTAGATAATGGCATAGAAAGTATGCTGATAAAGTTTGCAGAGTATACCAAGCTGGGAGGGGTTGAGGACAGGACTAAAATTCAAAATTATCTTGACAAACTGGAGAAATGGTCTAAATTAAATAGGATGAAATTCAATAAGGACAAATGTAAAGTACTACATTTAGGAAGGACTAATCTATTGCACACATACAAAATGAGAAATGACTGCCTAGTAAGGAGAACTGCAGAAAAGGATTTGGGGATTATAGTGGATCATAAACTAAATATGAGTGAACAACGTAATACTTTTGCAAAAAAAGTGAACATCATTCTGGGATGTATTCGCATGAATGTTGTAAGCAATTCAAGAGAAGTAATTCTTCCATTCTACTTAGCATTGATAAGGTCTCATCTGGAGTAAAAATTGGGTTTGGTTAGACTGGAGAAGAGAAGATGGAGGGGGGGAGAGGAAGGGGGTTGTGGGAGAACATAACTGTCTTCAAGGTTGTTATAAAGAGAAGGGTGTTAATTGTTCTCCTATCCAGTTAGGACAGTACAAGAAGTAATGTGCTTAAATTGGAGAAGGGAGATTTAGGTTAGACATTAGGAAAAACTTCCTAACTGTCAGGGTGGTAATGTGTTCCAGTGCTTAATCTAGGGAGGTTGAGGAATCTCTGTCATTGGAGGGTTATAAGCACAGGTTAGACAAAAACCTGTCAGGGATGGTCTAGATCAATGGTTACCAACTTTTTTCCCCCAAGGACCCATTTGGCATCTTACCAAGTGTCCTGGGACCCTTTTCATTTCCAGTACTACTCGGAACACCCCTTCCAGCATGAGAGCACCTCCGCCAGTGTGACCTCTCACACACACTACATGCAAGGTCATGCTATGTGGAGGACTTCATAATGAGAATAAAATAGCATCCTCTGTGCAGCAAAAGTGCCAAAATGCTGTTCCAGAGTGTTCCGGCCTTGGCTCAAGGGACAGACCCCCCACATAATTCATGGCAGACCAGACCCCCAGAGATCTGAGGAACCTCCTTTGGGAACCATTGGTCTAGTCCTGCTTCAGTGCAGGGGACTGGACGAGATAACTTATCAAGGTCCTTTCCAGTCCTACAGTTTTTGTTCTTTCTTATTAAAACAATTTAGGAAGTTGTAACATGTTTAGAAACCCTTGCCATGCAAATATCAAAAATAAACAAAGCTAACTGCTGTAATGATTGTTTTGAAGAGATATACAGGAATATAGTCTTCAGATCTTTCTGTTTCACACAGTGTTACCGTATTTCAGAGTGAACATCATTACAATGCCTATGTCATTTTAGTGATTATATTGATTTCACTCAATTTAATAAATATACAAATATTTAACAGACCAGGTATGTGTCTCAAATGTTAATATTCAAAAAAATTGGACAGATGTGCCTTCTTGTTTTTGCAGGTGAATATAATTTGAGTACTGAATGAAAGGTATTTAATTATCTATCCTCTGTCTATTTTGCTGGATACATAATCGGTGTGTTAATTTTTCCTATCCACCACCTCCCATATTTTTTTAACCATTCCTCAATGGTTGGGCTATTTTTCTTTTTTCCAGTGAGAGGCTACCAGTAGCCAAGCAGATGCTAGCAGATGAGAGATTAATTCTTCATTTCCTTTTGTGTCAGTCCTATGCTTCTGTGATTCTATGTAGTGGCTGTGGTCGTATGTTGGTTTTATTTATTGAAGCTCTGCCATCCTCCCAAACACTCTTTGCATAGTTAGCAGCACAAAGCCCCTTTACAGGAAAATGACTTTCACGTCGTTCTGGTGGTTATAGTTTCCCATTCTCCTGGGCCTGCACAGGGACAGCTTGCACTATAGCTCTACCTGACAGGAAATAAGCCCCCAGTTTGCCCTTTCTCTTCCCATATATTTTGCTGTCTTTGACTGGGAAGCATGGCTCCCTCGCTTCAGTCCTCCTGCTCTACTCCTAATTCTTTTCTTGGGTGCACAAAGATGAGAAGGCTAACAGATCCAGCTTCCGCCCCTCCTTAGGGCCCATTGAGATGAAGATTAACCTAGGAGAGTGGAAGACCATAATCAAACCCCTGCTGAGAGCAAGAGGTCTCATTTTCAAGACATTTTCCTTAGTTATAGCATGAACCGTGTTTCCCCTGCACCTTGATGTTCTCCATGTAGTGTGTAGAGTGGGAACATGTGGAAAAAAGGTCTCAACTCCTGTCCCATGCCAAAGTGGAACTCAGTCTCTTCAGAGGATCCAAATATTACCAGTCCCTGAGGTAGGTGCAAATCTCCTCAACCAGGGGTGCCAACCCCCTGCCTTTAATTTCACTGGCAGAAGCCTTGGCTTTTCATTGGATCTGTAAAATCACAGCAGTTACTCTCGGGGTTGCTCAACATTTTGTGTTCTGCAGGTGGACCACAGAAAAGGTCTCCTTTGTGTCCCCTCTCCTTGAACCTGTCCACAAAGCTCGTATTCTTTCAGATTCTGTCAAGGGCTCTTCCTTACTCATACCTGCAAAAGTGCCAGGATCACTTCAAGATCTATGGAGGTTGTCACTGTATGACCATGGACATGTTTAAGTTGAAGGCTGGAATGATGAGGTGAGTGCAAAGTTTAATCTAGGTTTCCGAGTAGCAGCTGTGTTAGTCTGTATCCGCAAAAAGAAAAGGAGGACTTGTGGCACCTTTGAGACTAACAAATTTATTTGAGCATAAGCTTTTGTGAGCTACAGCTCACTTCATCGGATGCATTCAGTGGAAAATAAAGTGGGGAGATTTATATACACAAATGCATGTTACCATACACACTGTAACGAGACTGATCAGGTAAGGTGAGCTATTATCAGCAGGAGAGCCGGGGAGGGGGACAGGACTTTTGTAGTGATAATCAAGGTGGAACATTTCCAGCAGTTGACAAGAGCGTCTGAGGAACAGTAGGGCAGGGAAATAAACATGGGGAAATAGCTTTACTTTGTGTAATGACTCATCCACTCCCAGTCTTGATTCAAGCCTAATGTAATGGTGTCCAGTTTGCAAATTAATTCCAATTCACACTTACCACCTATTGAAAAGTTTAGAAAAACCTGCATCACTATCTCCACTCAAGTGGCCTGTTATCTCTTGCTGGTGCTGCCCTTTGAGTGATACTTCACTGAAAGGCTCCTATTGGAGTAAGCAGATTAGGAACAAGAGCATATGGGACCGTTGAAAGTTAGAGTTGCAAGTTCTGTTTAAAAATAAATAGAATTTAGCTGTCAGCCTAGACACTTTGATTTTCAATTCCTTCTTATTGCAAAGCTGCTGCTTTCAGCCCTCCTTTGTTAAAATGACAGCTCTGTCAGTCCTTTGTTAGATTTGACAGTTTTGTGACTTACTCTTTAGGTTTAGATAATCTGTATAGAAAAGTACATTAACTAAAGTTTGTAAAGGGCCAGGATATTGGGAATTTCACTTACTGGATACTATTGCAGAAGTATTGAAATCAATATACTGGACAGCACCATCGCCTCTCCACCCCTTCCAAGACTCATCACTAGCTGAAAGAAAAATGTATAGGTGGAAAGCGGTGGCTTTTCTTTGATTAGTTGAGAACTAATAATTAGTATCACATCTTGGGGGGGGGAACAATATTTCTAACAGGCTTTGACTGTATGCTCATTTCAGTTTTTCTTAGAGTACCATAAAAATAAGTTAAACATTGAACTGCTGTTTTTCCATTTAAGGGATAAGTATGTTTTTTTTTATCTGACAATAGTCTAGTTAAGTAGACGAACTATGGGAAACCAAAATAAATACCAAGGGATAGCTCAGTGGTTTGAGCATTGGCCCGCTAAACCCAGAGTTGTGAGTTCAATCCTTGAGGGGGCCATTTAGGGATCTGGGGCAAAAATTGGGGATTGGTCCTGCTTTGAGCAGGGGGTTGGACAAGATTACCTCCTGAGGTCCCTTCTAACCCTGATATTCTATGATTGCGTTAGGTCTCAAAACATCAACAGCAGGAAATGGTTCCAAAGAGTCCAGCCTCCCCCCTGCAGAGACTTCTTGGTTTTTGTTTTGTAATGGGAATTCTGCTCACTTAACTGTATGGCAGAGAATGATATAACTACTTGTGGAGTGGGGAACATTACAAATATTCCTTCTCTCCTCTTAGGGATTAGTGACCACTTGTAAAAGCTTTTTACAGATTATGGTAGTCTTGCGATGTCAGAATGTGAAGTTCTCATTGCACACTTATTTCTACAACAAAAGCTAGTGTTTCATTTTGAATGAACTCTAGTTTTGCAGGCATTTGGTGATGAGATCCCTGTATGTCCTCATCTGTCCCTTCTTCCCATCCCCCAAATCTACTACTCAACTATGAGTTCCTGCTCTAATGGTTAGCCTTGGTGGTTGAAAAAGGAGTAGTCAATAAGGGCCTGACCCAATGCCCATTGAAATCAATTAGCGGTTCCATTGATCTCAATGTGTGTTTATCTCAGGCCCTTACCGACTGCTCCTTTTCCAACTACCAAGTTTTCCTTTGGGGGTGACGTATTGGTAACCTGACATACAGATAACTGAAGAGGCACAGTTTTTGTCATTTTAGATATATCTGACAGAGCTACGACGACTACCTCTCTCCGAGCAAAGGTGCTGCATTTGAGGTGGAATGCAGTGTGGTGGGTTCCTTCCACAACAGCCAAAATCAGCAGGCAGTGAAAGTTAATACCTATAATACTATTTTATAGTCAAAACTGCTTAGCACTTTGAAATGTCAACTCTATTTGGCACTACCCTACTGAAGACGAACTGGAGCTGTGGTATAACTGAGGTATAGTAATATTTAATTCCTGGTTTTATACTTAAACCATGGTAGAACACTGAATAGGTAAATATGTCTTAATCACAACTGAATTCAAGCTTGAGCAGGTAATGGTCAGTCGTTTAGATAAGGCCTATTTTAATTGTTAAAGGAGCTTTTAGTTGTTCAGAAGAACATGTACTGTATTGTCCCTTCTAGGAGACAAGTAATTATAGAGCAAGTATTTTTTACACACTTCAAGAATGTGACAGTTTACCTAGTCTGAGGAAGTGAGCTGTAGCTCACGAAAGCTTATGCTCAAATAAATTGGTTAGTCTCTAAGGTGCCACAAGTCCTCCTTTTCAGTTTACCTAGTATTAATCTAAATTCCATTACATACACTGCTGCTGACTTGTCTGATGGTAGGGCATCCAGTCTCACTAAGCTGCAGCATCTTACCCAATTAAGAATAAAGACACAGTCAAGCTTGCACAGTACATGAACATGTGACAGACTAACTGCCCCACCCACTTTCAACTTCCACAAAGATGCTGAATGTAACTTAGTTAGGCTATTTTCTATTTTGGGATGGAAAAGGCTCCACTACTGATAGTGGGAGTTAAACAAGCGAAGTGAATCAATATCCTAGCTTATAAAATGGTGAGACTACACAGCAACTGTCAGTTTCCTAGTCTTAGTACCAGTGAAATAAAACTGTAGTAAGCCATACCAGTTCCAGCTGTTTAATTGCAGTATGCTAACAGGAGCTTTCAGCACAAGCCTTTATGTAATAAGATTCTTTAAGAGTCACTCTGAAGCCTGGAATGGCTGTAGAGGCAGGGTGAGGCAACCAAAACAGCTACAAGCATGGCTCAGGGCATTTTGGTTAGAACAGCACCAGATTGAATCATCACTGGGTCTTACAGTAGGCTATTGTTCAATTTTTGAATTCTCACCCCTTTTGATTTTAAATTGTACATCCCTGCAGTACACAGCTATATTAAGGCGTATATCCATGCCATGCCAAGAGTCCAGTTACCATGCTGTCTTGATAGCTAATTCATGCAAAGGTCATTGGTTGTATGAGGGAGAGTGCACAGCTGGTGGAGTACTTGGCCCAACTCCACAGTTCTTCAAAACCACCTCATTCACCTGCACACATGAACACAGATCTTCCACATACGCACTGTGTATGTATCACTTTGAAAAACCAAGGATCTCTGACTCAGTGTGAAAGGATGGAAACAGCTATGAACATGACTGGGAGCATTTTCCTTTAGAATAACGCCAGGTTCGATCACTGGGCCCTGTGAGAGCCGGATGGAACGTTAGAGGCCAAAGGTTCTGTGGCGGTTGGAATGCGACAGTTGATCAGAGGAGGTGGGAGTTAACAGCTATGTGGGGTGACTGAGTTGCTTGTGCCTCCAGCCAGGGGGCAGCTCTGTGCCCAGGCTTTGGGGACCATGTACAAACAGCAACATGGCTCACTACAGCACAGAACAAGAGCCCCAAGATACTACCTAGATATGTAGCTTTACTGCTGCTCTATATGGTTTTCTGTTCACTGGTATGTCATAACTATAAAGGGAAGGGTAAACACCTTCAAAATCCCTCCTGGCCAGAGGAAAAACCCCTTTCACTTGTAAAGGGTTAAGAAGCTAGGATACCCTCGCTGGCATCTGACCAAAACGACCAATGAGGAGACAAGATACTTTCAAAGCTGGAGGGGGGGAGAAACAAAGGTTCTGTCTGTTGTTTTTGCCAGGTACAGAAAAGGAATGGAGTCTTAGAACTTAGTAAGTAATCTAGCTAGATATGCCTTAGATTCTGTTTTGTTTAAATGGCTGAGAAAATAAGCTGTGCTGGAGGGAATGTATATTCCTGTTTTTGTGTCTTTTTGTAACTTAAGGTTTTGCCTAGAGGGATTCTCTATGTTTTGAATCTGATTACCCTGTAAGGTAGTTACCATCCTGATTTTACAGAGGTGATTCTTTTATCTTTAATTAAAATTATTCTTTTAAGAACCTGATTGATTTTTCATTGTTCTTAAAATCCGAGGGTTTGGGTCTGTGTTCACCTGTACAATTTGGTGAGGATTTTTATCAAGCCTTCCCCAGGAAAGGGGGTGTACGGTTTGGGAGGAAAGACGTTTCCAAGCAGGATCTTTCCCTGTTATATATTTGTTAAGAGGCTTGGTGGTGGCAGCAATAAAGTCCAAGGGCAAAAGGTAAAATAGTTTGTACCTTAGGGAAGTTCTAACCTAAGCTGCTAAAAATAAGCTTAGGGGGTTTTCCATGAAGGTCCCCACATCTGTACCCTAGAGTTCAGAGTTAGGAAGGAACCTTGACAGGTATATGCTGCTTTATGGTAGCATGTTTACTGGTGTGATGTTGGGAAAACAGTACACGGACACACTGGTGTGAAGGCCTACCACAAATACTGAAGTTACCTGGTCCAAGAATTAGACAAGTGAATAGTTTCCATACATACCTATATATGGGAGCACTATTACCAGTACCGATCTAAGCTTTGACCATACCCACTGCCAGGAAAGAAAGCTACGCTCACTGGTCACAGCAACCCTAAGGAAAAATTAACCAGATACAGAGCACAGATGGTGGATTACCTGAGCCACCTGATACACCTGTACAACAGCATAGGCTTTCATCTACTAGTTATCCAAGTAAAGGTTTTGTGTAAACAATACAGAAAGCAGGGAGCAGCTTTGAATAGTTAGATCACTACTGGCTTGTGAAAGCCTTTAGGTATTAACTTTCAAAGCACTAAGATCGCTGCATGAAAAACACGCTACAAAAAGGTGGTCACAGTGTCATTCCAATTTTTTACAGATGGGGAAACTGAGGGACAGTGATGGAACCAACTTACCCAAGGTCACCCAGCAGGCCAGTGGTAGAGCTAGGCATAGAAGCCACAGTTCTTGTCTGTGCAGTTTTTGGTGTTTGTTTTTTTAAGAGGGCCTAATGGATTTAGGTAGATGTAGCCTTCTGCATTTGTTTGGTTTAGCTTAAGTTAACTCAGTTTTGTGCTGAGTATGACTACCCCTTAATGGAACTGTGCAGGAAAAAATAAATGAACTCCAAAACAAATAACATTTGCTCTGTTTATTGAATGGTTGAAACACATAAGTAATAAAAATGGAGTATGGTTAAGTGCCAGTTATTGGTCCACTTTTACCACCAAAAACAGGTGTTTGAACAGCTACAGCTAGTAACATACATGGAAAGAATTAGAAGCATCATAATGTAAGCTTCTACAGTATATTACTTTAAGCACCCAGACTATTTTCTATATTTGTAGTTTCCTAACTGTATAGACCAACCACACCAGTGTTCTTACCTATCATCTCTCTGCAGTCCTTTTAAATGCAGCAGTGAGCTGATAAGATCTACACCAAGCCTCATTTTGCCTATGGTTCATGGTGGTGACTGGAATGTAAAAAAACCCAAATACTGTTTCAACCAGAATTGTTCTTGTGGAACTATTCCAATTTGAAGGCTTTACATAAATAGCGCTATAATCTGTTTTTCCCTGAACACTACATGTGCCATTACAAATATTTATATCAACAAACATTTACATCTGGTTCATAATATACAACACAGCTTAACAATAGTTTCTAAACCTCCAGTGTAAAAAGTTTAAATCAGAAAGTTGCTATCATTTCAGTGCATTTTTTTCACATATTTATTCACAAGGAATACAGGGTATTATTTCTAAAATTCATTTTGTGTTACCAAAATGGAATGAAGGTATATAGTTTAGTAATAATTAGGTCATGGTTTTATAGCAGGCTGTAGATTCACCTTTGTAAATCCACTCTGGTAGTACTACTCACATCTAAAGAGAGCCAAAAGGAAAACACAAGGAACCATTAGAGAAATAAAAGCACCTTTAAAGACAGTCCACATTTAACCATGCCAAAATATTATTTTAACACACTTCAGAAGTGGCCATACTCCTTTCCCAGGAATGAAGTTCAATCCATTCTTATCTTCTGATTTGTCATCCTGTAAATAATGCTGTCATAGCCAGGATCCATGTTCCAGAGGTTGTAGGAAATTACAATCACAGCTAATGCAAGGCCTATCATGAGCCACAGAACTATGTTGAAGACCACAGCATAGTTGAAGTTGTATGAATACCCTAGGTTATATGAGGTGCTCTGCAGTGAAAGAAGGAAAGTATGGTTTAAAGAAGTGAGACATCTGGAGGCCAGCAGTCACAATGCTCCTGAAGTCAGCCTTCATGCAGAACACATTTCTGATTATACTAACATTCAGACTGTCCAACCAAGAGATGGATATTTTGCACAGGCAACTCCGGAGTTACTGGCACTAAATACTAATGCACTTAAGTGACTGGCATCATAAATGGATACAAGGTCATTTCACTTACTATGTTTGTTCATCATACCTAGTGTCTAAGCCACTAAAAGTTGAAAAGGTTGCTACAGTATCAAGTCAATATTCTAGTTCTGCAAAATGGAGTGATACACACGTTCACATTTTTAATAATTTATCTGCAGAACAGGGGTTTAAAGCACATTCACTACCTGTGCAGTCTGGAGAATGGATCGACTCTTCCTCACAAGGGGAGTATCAAATGTCTTTGCAGTCACCACCTCTACCACGGCATTCCCACCATAGAGATTATACATCTCATCTGCAAACTGAAAGATCAACAACAGTTTAGTTTCAGATATATGCAATAGTTACTAAATCTGACACACTTGTAACAGAAGATGCACCAACACAGAAGATCTGAACAATCTGGAGAAATCATGGAAGTCTCCAATGATTTGAGTCTGCGAATGAATGCCAACTGTTAGCTAGTTTAGACCATCTCTTTACAGACCACTGGTCACTTGTCCAGGATCTTAAGAGCTTCTTACTGACCTCCTCTGGATACATGTGCTCTGATATGAAAGCTGCTATATCCCATTACACATACTCTGGGTCATTTTATTTCCCCAGTTCTGTACTTAATTTAAGATTCCTACCGGAGAGCAATTCTGATCAAATGTGAACATCTGACACACACTGGACTGCTGTATATGAACGGAATATTTTACAGGAGAGATGTTTAACTTAGTGAATTAAGAATCTAGTATTTTGCCTCACTATATTTTGGCATCAGACTTTGGATACTAGCAAGATGGAGTTGTCTCAGTTCTTGATGGACATTTGTTTAGATAAAATCAACAACTGGCAGCCTGCTCAGGAAAGGAATGAAACAGCAGGTATTTGGGAAACTTGGAAATGGTAGAGCTGCTCAAGGTGGGAAAAAACACACAGCACCTGACCACACTGTGCTGAGCTAGAGCTATTTCCTTCACATTTTCAGCCAGGTTAAGAAAGAAATGCCTATAAACAACGTCTCTGTTTTTAAACCAACTCATCAGGACATACTGATTTACACATTTGTTAATATCACCCTCCGACTCCTACACGAACAGCTCTGACCTGCCAAAAAGTCCCTCCAATACCTTTCTAGCCGAGGAGTGACCAAACTACAGAAGTTTGATTTGATAATTGACCGAGGGACTAGAGTTTACCCAAACAAGAGATGGTGAGGCCAACACAAAAATGGCAATTCACACCAGAATGCTGTATGACCAATGAATATTGATGTTCAGCTGTCTTGTGAATATAAAACCAGTACTGTTCTTCCAACAGACTTTACAGAACAGTATTTATGGCAGATCTCCTTTTACCTTTTGCAGGGAATCAGCAAGAATCTGAGAGGCATCCTTGAATTGCTGAGAATCTTCCCCATAGCGTTTCCCAATCTCTTCCAAGCCAGCCAGTTCCAGTGAATACAGATCTGGGGAGTGATCCTTTGCCAGATGCTTATGTCTAGACAGCTTAACGGGGCGGGGGGGGGGGAGGAAGTGAATCACAGGGAAAAAATGGGTTAGTTTAAATACTCAGTCCAATGAGATTTAATCACTCATTGAGACAGCTTCATTTTTGTCTGACATATTCCATGCAGACTTGGAATTTTGCCAGAACTTGCCATCTTGGATCAGAGAAGTGGCTGTAGCTGGCTCTATTGTCTTCAAAAGGGGAGGCAGGGTAGCAAGTGCCTGGGTAAACTTATGCCAGAGATTGTTTTAAAAAGAGGCACATGCAACAAGAGTTACAGTTCCACTGAAAGGGGTCTCATCCATAAACTTAAGGAACGCCTACGGATTTATGTCAAAATCCTGATTCTAATATTGCTGTAGTAAGTAGAGAGTTTGCATAATAGCATGAAGAAAAATGCATAAATTCAATGGATGCCCGTGGTTTCCTGTGCTACTAAATTGACCTTTGCTGTGAATTTTATTAATATGAAGTTTATTTTTTCTGCTGTCCAGCTATATAAGCAGTATTTCTTCAAGATGTGAAATCTCAGGTATTTGACTGCCCCCCCCACCACCAATCACCACAGAATCCAAGCACCTCATAATCGTTAATGAATGTACCCCCGTGACCCTTATGAGCTAGGAAAGTCCTATTATCCCCATTTTGCATCTGGGAAGTGGAGACAGACTATGTGACCTGCCCAAAGTTACACAATCTGTGGGAGAACAGGGAATTGAACCTGCCTCTATCATCACTGCATTTTTTTAACCTCGTTTCTGGTCTTTGGTATATTGGCAAGTCCTCATACACGTTAAGGCCAAAAGGGACCATCACAATCATCTAGTCTCACCTCCTGCATATTGCAGGACATAACCTCATGCACCCATTACTACAATAGACCCCTAACCTCTGGCTGAGTTACTGAAGTGCTCAAATCATGATTTAAAGACTTCAAGTTACAGAGAATCCACCATTTACACTAGTTTAAACTGCAAGTGACCTAGGCCCCATAGTAAGGCAACCTCCCTCCCACAGTGTCTGCCAATCTGACTCAGGGGAAAATTCCTTCCCAATCCCAAATATGGTGATCAGTTAGACCCTGAGCATGTTGGGAAGACCTACCAGCCAGACTCAAGAGCCCTGTAGCAACTCAAGAGCCCTCCCCATCTAGTGTCCCATCACCAGCCACTGGAGATATCTGCTGCTAGCAGTCACAGATCGGCCAAATGCCATTGTAGGCTGTCTCATCATGCCATCCCCTCCATAAATGTATCAAGCTCAGTCTTGAACCCAGTTAGGTTTTTTGCCCCCACTGCTCTCCTTGGAAGGCTGTTCCAGAACTTCACTACTCTGATCGTTAGAAACCTTCATCTAATTTCAAGCCTAAACTTATTGATAGCCAGTTTATATCTATTTATTCTTGTGTCAACATTGGTGCTTATCTTAAATAACTCATCGGCCTCCCTGGTACATCTCTCCTCGGCCTTCTTTTTGTTAGGCTAAACAAGTCATGCTCTTTGAATCTCCTCTTGTAAGGTAGGTTCTCCATTCCTCTGATCATCCTAGTAGCCCTTCTATGAACCTGTTCCAGTTTGAATTAATCTTTCTTAAACAAGAGACCAGAATTGCACACAGTATTCCAGATTAGGAGTCTCACCAGTGCCTTGTACAATGGTACTAACACTTCCCTGTCTCTACTGGAAATACCTCACCTGATGTATCCTAGGACTGTATAGCCTTTTTCACAGCTGCATCATAGTGGCAGCTCGTAGTTAGACCCAGGTGTATTGGTTGATCACAGGCTCTCTCCTTCTCTATCATTTCCAACTGATATATCCCTAGTTTCGTGAAAAAATTCTTGTTGTCTTAGTCCCTAAGCGCATGACTTTGCACTATTAGATTTCCATCCCATTTCTATTCTCCAGTTTTCAAGATCATCCAGATTTTTTTGATTGATATTCCGATAACTCCTCCATATTGGCAGTACCTCCCAACTTTGTGATATCTGCAAATTTTATTAGTACACTTCCACTTTGTGTGACAAGGTTATTAATAAAAATGTTAAATACAATTAGTCTCAAGACCAATTCCTGAAGAACTCCACTAGTAACCTCCCTCTAGCCTGACAGTTCACCTTTCGGTATGACCCTTTGTAGTCTCCCCTTTAACCAGTTCCTTATCCACCTTTCAATTCTCATATTAATCCCCATCTACTCCAATTTAACTAATAATTTCTCATGTAGAACTCTATCAAAAGCCTTACTGAGAACCAGGTAGATTAGCTCTATTGCATTTCTTTTTTTAAAATGATCAGTTCTCTTCTCAAAGAAGGAGATCACGTTAGTCTGGCATGATCTACCTTTTGTAAAACCATCTTGTATTTTATTCCAGTTATTGTTCACCTCTATGTCCTTAACTAATTTCTCTTTCAAAGTTTGTTCCAAGCCCTTGCATACAATTGAGGTCAAACTAACAGGCCTGTAGTTTTCCAGATATTTTTAAGAAAGGAAAACATTAGGTATTATATTAGTAATTCTCCAATCATAGGGTATGACCCTCAAGTTTACAGATTCATTAAAAACCCTTATTATTGGACTTGCAATTTCATGTGCCACTTCCTTTAATATTCTTGGATGGAGATTATCCTGGCCCATGATTAAATCCCACTAAGCTGTTTGAGTATGACTTCCACCTCAAATATGGTCATTTCTATTTTCATATCCTCATTTCCACTAGCCAACCTCCCACTATCCCTAAGCTTCTCATTAGCTTTATTAAAAACGGAGGCAAAGTATTTGTTTAGGTGTTGAGCCATGCCTAGATTATCTTTCATCTCCATCCCATCATCAGTGTTTAGCAGTCCCACTTCTTTCCTTGTTTTCTTTATTTATATGGCTACAGAACCTTTTACTATTGGTTTTAATTCCTTTTGCAAAGTCCAACGCTGCTTGGCTTTTGACAGTTCTCACTTTATCCCTACACTTTCTGACCTCCAAGAAGTAGTTTTCCTTGCTCATCCCTCCCATCCCATGCAGGCTTGCTGCTTTCTCTTAAGTCACCTGTTTGAGAAGCTTGCTCATCCAGCCTGGTCTGAAATCCTTCCCTATAAATGTTTTCCCTTTGCCTGGGATGCTGGCTACAGATAGCTTCTGCAGCTTTGACTAGATGACCTCTCAAGGTACCTTCCAGTCCTATGATTCTATAACAACTCTGTATTGAAATTTAACCCACATAGCCAGCTATGGCTTTTGACTACTGGTTGTGGAAACATGCACTAAAGCAGCAATATCCAACCTCTTCACCTAAAGATTTCATTTCAAGAAGGTCAAGGAGCCAATATCAGGTTCATATTCTCTAACCCTGTTCTACTCCTATTGCACCATTAGGCAGCATATAAAGAAAACAGGAACCAACCACAAAATCACCTGCTGGCGATTCCCCAGAAATGTTGGAAGGGAAAGCAGCAGCTCAGAGTGCCCCAACTCACACCAGGATTTTTGCAGGGGGACAAGAAATGATGCCACCTCCCCCATTTTAGTGGCAGAGCTGATTCAAAACACTTCAGTTTAGAAACTACAAGGTACATCTCTAAATACACACTTTATTAAGTCACTTTTGAAGGCCACAGTTCAAATCCCTAAGAACTACAAATGGTTCCTGGGAATGCAATTTGGATGTCACTGCCCTAGAGATCTTCACACATAGGATGACAGACTTTAAGAAAAGCGTCTTTCAAAATTCCCTCAATCATATATATAAGACATATAGAGTGTGTTTGAAAAGTTGTGCTCACCAAGCTGGAGATATCATGCAAGACTTGTAGTTCTGACAGAAAAAGCAGGTCAACCTAGGGGAGAGAGAGACAGGTATTTTCTGAATAGAAACTGAAGATGATGCAGCCTAATTTTGTTGCACATCTCAGCAGACTGCAGCTATAAGCAGTAGCTTTTTGTTACTGGATCTAACAATGCCCAAAATCAATTAATCACCATCTTCTAGTACTTAAATATTGAAACTTGGGGGGAAACTTCCCCCTTGGACAACAAAGAGATGAAAAACAAATGAGCGTATTTCTTAAACTGAACTTAGAAAAGTAGATCAGAGGCAGTTTAATTAAAGCAGTATTCATCGGCCACTGTCTTACCTCATTGTTTCTGCTGAGGGAGTTGAGGGGAAGTGAACTGAGAATGGAGTTATCCTGGAAAAGGCGGTTCCGTAGCTGTCGCAGCGTGACGGAAAGGTCTTCAAATACAGAGTTTGCCTTTCCCACCATATAAACTCTCTGTAAAAACAGTCATTATGTAAATATGAACATAGTTCAGTTTTGGATTTTTCGAACTTCACAGATTAATTCCATTACACATGCGTGTGCTTTTGTAATACAAGGTGGTCATACAGCCAAGAGGTTTAAGCATATCAGTTCCCAATTGTGTGGTTTAACTCTTATTTCAAATGGTTTAGGAGATGCATCAATACTCACTTCCTCACTGGGAGCCAACTGCAAGACTACAGGGGTTTCCTCAGAGAACAAGGTATGAATAGCATTTGCAACACTGTCAAGACTGAAAGGAACAGCCTGAAAAACAATAAAGCTCTAATAAGGAATTCTGGCCAAAATGGGGTTAAAGCAACATGTCCCAAGGAATTTCCATCCTTCTCTACAAGAACTGTGACTGTTTTGTACATTGATTACATACTTATGCTCAGAGATATTTATACAACAGTCAGCATGCAACCAGCCTTAACTGATAAAAGTGCAACAGATGTGTCTGTGCACTGTGGGCATGATATCAGCATTTTAATACTTTCCCTAGAAATTTAGAAAAAGGGAATAATTTTAGCCTCCTTTGTTAAATACAAAATTAACCTCATTAAATTGTATTAAAAATGAAGATGCAAAATGGAAAGGAATGCATACTATTCACCCTACAGCTAAGATATTTTCTATAAAAGAAAACGCAAGCTTCATATGCTCATGTTACATCTACAAGGGGTGCTAGGAAATTCAGAGTAAGGGTTCCCAAAGCAACCTCACTGTGATAGAGTTCAAAAGTTCAACACTAGAAAATGTGACAAAATATAAACTGGGTAATTGTGTCAAGATAAAGACATTCCTTGAGGGATGTTGGAGAGGCACATGACTTATGAAGAGATAGCTGGACTAATTTAATAAATTAGTATTAGTTTTGTTCTCAAGAACAGCTTGACTTTGCAAAGTTTTAGTCACCCATTCACTTTTGATGACTGAGTAAAATATTAACTACTTCATCATTATGATAAAGGTGAAACAGGTTTTCTACCTACAATAAAACATTTCAGGAAGATTTTGCAAAGGTTGACTGCTCTTTTAGGAGTCTGTAGGGGTATTCAGAGTTGATTCGCTTTCACCCTCAAAAGGAAACATTTTCCAAAGCTGAGGAAAAATGAGTGAAATTGATTGGGAGGAATAGTTTAGACAGAGAAATGTGAATTAAAACTGACAGTTCTTAAAGAAGAGAGTTTATTAGATGGCCAAAAAGACATGATTCTACAATCAAGAACGAGGACAACTTTGGCTAAAAGCCCATCCTGGTTCAGTGGCACAGTGATGGCAACAGTTAGAAATTTAAAAGCAATACATAAGTGGAAAAAGGAGGAAATAGATATAAATTAGAAGTTATATGGTATAAAAAATTTGAGGGAAGGTAAAGACATTGGGGAAAAATCTGGCTGGCGAGGTTAAGAGCAATAAGAAATTAAAGCTTATTTGGAACAAAATAAATTCTAGCAATGGAATAAGCCCATTACTAGACAGATCGTTAAATTGTTAATGATGGTATAAGTAAAATAAATATTTCTGTTCTGTATTTGAAAGAAGCAGGATGTTGTACTCTTATCACATGAGGATGATGAAGTACTTTCCAGTCCATTAGTAACTAAGGAAAATGCTAAACAATCATCTACTAAGAATAAACAATTTGTAACCACCAAACCTAGATTATATGCACCCAAGAAGCCTGAAAGAGTTCACTGAGGAGATCTGGTTTGCTAATGTTAATTTTTAATAAATCTTGGAATACTGGGGAAATTCCAGAAAATTGGAAGAGGACTAATGTTGTGCCAATATTCAAAAAGGGCAAGCGGGATGACCTGGATAACTATATGCAGTTAGCCTGACATCAATGCTGGTGAAAAGAATGGAAAAGCCAATACAGGGTTCAATTGATAAAGAATTAAAGACTAGGAATATAATTAATGCCAGTCAACTTGATTTTTTATAGAAAATACATCTCAAACAAACCTGATTTCATTGTTTATTAACTTTATCAACCAAACTTGTAATTTCAACTACACATTTGTAATATACTTTTGTCATAAATATAAAGGGAAGGGTAAACCCCTTTGAAATCCCTCCTGGCCAGGGGAAAGCTCCTCTCACCTGTAAAGGGTTAAGAAGCTAAAGGTAACCTCGCTGGCACCTGACCAAAATGACCAATGAGGAGACAAGATACTTTCAAAAGCTGGGAGGAGGGAGAGAAACAAAGGGTCTGTGTCTGTCTGTAGTCGTCTTGGCCGGGGACAGAACAGGAATGGAGTCTTAGAACTTTTAGTAAGTAATCTAGCTAGGTATGTGTTAGATTATGATTTCTTTAAATGGCTGAGAAAAGAATTGTGCTGAATAGAATAACTATTTCTGTCTGTGTATCTTTTTTGTAACTTAAGGTTTTGCCTAGAGGGGTTCTCTATGTTTTTGAATCTAATTACTCTGTAAGATATCTACCATCCTGATTTTACAGGGGGGATTCCTTTATTTCTATTTACTTCTATTTTTTATTAAAAGTCTTCTTGTAAAACACTGAATGCTTTTTCATTGTTCTCAGATCCAAGGGTTTGGGTCTGTGGTCACCTATGCAAATTGGTGAGGCTTTTTATCCAACATTTCCCAGGAAAGGGGGGGTGCAAGTGTTGGGAGGATTGTTCATTGTTCTTAAGATCCAAGGGTCTGGATCTGTAGTCACCTAAGCAAATTGGTGAGGCTTTTTACCAAACCTTGTCCAGGAAGTGGGGTGCAAGGTTTTGGGAAGTATTTTTGGGGGAAGGACGCGTCCAAACAGCTCTTCCCCAGTAACCAGTATTAGTTTGGTGGTGGTAGCGGCCAGTCCAAGGTGTAATATTTTGTACCTTGGGGAAGTTTTGACCTAAGCTGGTAAAGATAAGCTTAGGAGGTTTTTCATGCAGGTCCCCACATCTGTACCCTAGAGTTCAGAGTGGGGGAGGAACCGTGACAACTTTGACTTAGTACCACATGACATTCTGAGAGTACTGATATTGTAAAGTGTCAATTTTAAAAAGTACATGCAAAATGGATTAAGAACCAGCTAACTGATCGATCTCTAATTGTCAACGGGGAAATCATCATTGAATGGGAGTGATTGTAATTGTGGCAGGATCAATACTAGGTCCAATGCTATTCAACATTTTTGTCAATGATCTGACAGTAAACATCAAAATCATTGCTGATAAAAGATGACACAAAGATTGTTGGAGTGGTAAATAATGTGAGGATAGGGTAGTCATACAGAGCAATCCACATTGCTTTGTATGCAGGGCCTATTCAAACAAGTGGCTTTTAATACAGTCAAATGCAAAGATATACATGTAGGAATAAGGTATGTGGGCAATACCTACAGAATGGGGGACTGCATCTTGGAAAGCAGGGACTCTGAAAATGATTTAGGATTCCTAGTGGACAAGCAATTCAATATGAGCTCCCAGTGCAATTCTGTGGCAAAATACGATTCTTAAATATATAAACAGGGGATTAGTTAGTAGGAATAGGGAGGTGATTTTACTTCTGCATATAGTATCGGTGAGACTAAAACTGGACGACTGTGTCCAGTTCTGGTGTCCACATTTTAAAAAGAATTTTGAAAGATTGTAGAGGGTTCAGAAACCCACAAAAATGATTGGAGGGCTGGAGAAAATGCTTTATAGTAAAAGACTTAAAGGGAACCTGTTTAATTTATCAAAAAAGATTGAGAGGTGAGTTAATTTCACTGTATAAGTATTTTCACATGGAGAAAACACCATGTATACTAAAGGGTTCTAATCTAGCAGAGAAAAGCATAACACGAACCAATGGCTGGAAGCTGTAGGTGGGCAAATTCAAATTGGATGTGAGGCACAAATTTTTAACAGTTACAGCAATTTAACATTGGAACAAACTACCAGTAGAAGTGGTGGCTCCTTCACTTCTTGATGTCATCAAAACAAGACTAGATGCCTTTCTGGAAGATGTGCTTTAGCCAAACACAAGTTACTGGACTCAATGCAAGGGTAACTGAGTGAAGTTTACCATCCTGTGATTTCCAGGTCAGACTTGATCTAACGGTCCCTTTTGGCCTTAATTCTTTGACTCCATGAAATATAAAAAGCATAACTGGTGAAAGGTTAGCTTGTGGGATTTTTTTCAAACACCAAGCAATACTTTCAGTATTAACAGAAGTAGGAGTAACACAGACACAAATACAAAAAATTGCAGATACTTACATTCTCAACAGGGTATGAAATTCCATCTTTAGGCATCACCAGCTTATCTACTCCCTTCACAGTCACCAGTACAGTAGCTCGAGGACGATGAAATATATCACCCACTGCAAGCCCAGGCCAGGAAAGGTCCTGGTAACAAATTTAAAAGCAAAAAACTTTTGCTTAGCTCGAAATCAAATCAAACTATATCAAATGATTAATGTAGAGAATTTGCAGTGATATCAATGAATCTTTATAGGAGAACCCACTGGAAACTTAGTAGGGAGTCTAAAAGCTTGAAAGGATCTACCATCCCACAAAAGTGTGTTCCCCTTCCCCCATGGAAGTTTCTTTGTTAATTCTCTTAACAGCAGGCCATCCATAACATTATTGTAAGAAAAAGTGTCATTCACATACTGTACAATGTTGGCTTATTAAATGGCCTATGTGGCTACTGAACCAAGTTTCACAGTTGAGACTGCCACATTCCACAAGATTCACTGAGAGAGTCCATTTACGATGATATTAAAAGCAACTTCCCATGATTTGAGGGAAGTAGCAAGCTTCTCTAGTATGCAGGTAGCTGGAGGAATATTTTTATTCAAATACATGCTTTTTATAGACCAATAATATTTAGCCACAATGGAAAAATACATTGCCGGGATGTTTCTGGTACAACTATAAACAATAAAGGCTCATGATTCTGACATTTAAGTAGAAGTAATTAGGCTCTAAAGCAGTGGAAAGGTTTTGCAACACAGACAGATGCTTTGGCAACTTGTTAAGTGCAAGAGCTGGGTCTATTTTGCATGTAATTGTATATCTGCAGAAATTACATGAACATTGACCAGGGTATTTTTCAACCACAAAAAAGTTACTCAATACAGGTGTCAGTTTTACAAGACCAAGATAAATACACTTTAAAATTAACCATGTTTGCTATGACCTATATATTCCTTATAGGAGAAAGAGAAATTGATTGAGATCCCCATTAACAGAAAAAAAAGATTAGTTTTATCCCCCCCTACAGGGAGAGAACGGCAGAAGGATTTGTTTTGGAGACCCCTATTTTAACATTTCAGCCTGTTCAGCAAATGGGGAAGTTCAAATCTTTTACGTGTTTCAGATTGCCCAATAACTTAACAGTGCATTAGTACACACTGTGATCACTTTTTAAAAAAAATTAAAGTTTGAATGCCAGAGGGTCTGAAGGAAGAACCCTAAAAATCCCCTACAGCGAAGTTTCTAATCTCCTAGATTATGATTCATATCAAGACCACAAATTAAGGCTCCAATCCCGCAATGAGCTCCCCACAGCTGCAGGAGTCTGCCTGTATGGAGTTTATTATGGGATCAAAGCCTTAATCATGATACACCTCTACCCCGATATAACGTGACCCGATAAAACACAAAATTGGAAATAACGCAGTAAAGCAGCACTCTGGGGCGCAGGGCTGCACGCTCCGGTGGATCAGCGCGTCTGGCTCTGACACGCTGTTCTGAGCAGTGTGTTAAGGGTGCTGGGCCCGAGCTCAGGGGTTGGATAAGGGGCAGAGGGTCTTGGGGGGCAATCAGGGGACGGAGGGGTGGATGGTTTGGAGGTTCTAGGGGCAGGGCGGTCAGGGGCATTGGATAGGGCGTGGGAGTCCCATTGGGCCTGTCAGGGGGTGTGGTTCGGGGCAGGGGCAGTCAGGGGACAGAGGGATTGGGGGGGTCCTCTGGATGGAGCAGTCAGGGACAAGGAGCAGGGGGGCTCAGATGGGGTGGGGTCTTGGGAGGGGGCAGTCAGGGGACAAAGAGCAGGGGGGGGTTGGATGGGTCAGAGGTTCTAAGCAGTCACTCAGGGGCAGAAAATGACTATTAATCATGGAAATGTTTGAGGCCAAAGCAAGTTCAATATAATGCAGTTTCACCTATAACACGGTTAGATTTTTTGGCTCCCAAGGACTGCGTTATATTGGGTAGAGGTGTACTTGATATCTACTTTCACTTTGTGTGTTTGTTTTTCTGAGTGGAGGAATAGTTAGCTGTAACACAATTTGAAGGGTTCTCCCCTTCCCCACACTCTTCTAACATTTTGTTCTTTATGTGTATGGGGGGAGGGGGGAGCCTGCTAGATCTGGACAGTCCGAAGGGCCCGAAGTTAAGCAGGGACCACTTAGCTTAGAAGAAGGAATAGACTGCTGAACAGAATAAGTTTTCCATTTCATATCACAGATACCCCAGGAAAAGCAGCGTGGTGAAAATCATGTTGCCTAGTTGGCCAAAAAGCATTTGATTTTACCTTGTGCCTCAAGCGGATGTTCAGCGCATGTAGTACATAATCAGTCCTGCTCTATTTAATGGAGAAACTACTAAAACTATTCTTAAGAAGTTCTGCTCTTAGTTTCAAGACAGCAAGTGTAGTTACCTGTTAACAGGGTATTTTCATAGTCCAAAAGATAGCACACAAGAGGCCCTGTAGACATTTTATTATTAATCATTTATATTGTAGTTAGCCCTTTAATTACAGTTTCACTGTAGAGAAGGAAGAACACAAGTTAGATTCCCAAGGTTTCTGAATTTCCTCTTAGTGGTCTGTTTTACTAGTTCCTACTTTATTTCCAGCACATTTTATAACATCTGTGTACCACAACTACAACTGAAAGCTCTCAGAAACAACCAATCTGAATTTTACATTTTACAGCTTTTTCAAAATTAAACCTGAAACATACTTCTTCAACAGAAAAGCCCATGGATAATGCAGCTATGTCTGGGATCCGCTCCCCTGGTACTGGCCAACTTCCATCTCGGAAAACAACAGATTGGGGTGATCGTAAGACACTAAACTCATCACCGGAGACACCTAAAACAGAAACACTATTGACAGGCAAGTCTGGTAAAGCATGAGTTTTTTAAAACCCTGTGAAGCAGATGTGTATTGCAACAACCTCTTCTTGATTCTTATCCTTCCAGTGCACATATCTACCAAGTCAAGAGAGAGAGTTAAAGAGAGCCATAAATTTCAATGTATTAGGATGCAATGGAAAATTCCAGCACAGTTATGTATAGACAAACTGAGGTATTAAACTAAATCAAGGCACAAAAGCATGAAAGAGGTTCTATTAGTAAATTTTTCAATTAGTTATACCATTTTGACCTTGGGGAAAGAGGGGAATGCTCCAAAACCTGATTCTGGATCATAAATTCCAGGCAGGTGTTGACAGTAAATATAAGCCATGATATGACATTCATACCAACTGAACAAAGCATGTCTCAAGAATTTCAATTTGTTGCTCTCAAAACAATGACAGGCAGAAGAACAGGTCAACCTATAGTAGTTTGCCAAAAATTCAAGCACTTTTTTATTGATGGCAGCTCATCCTGCTGAACAGCTGCAGTTTTAATAGAGTAAGGACCCTCATTTCTAAGGACTATTTTTCTGGATCAATATGGGTGGGGGCAATTTACAGACTAACAATAATAATACTGGTAGCCTGTCAGCCTTAACATGTTTTTTTACTACTTTACAGGCTACAAGACACTCACACAATTTACTCTGGACAATTTGGCTTACATATGGTATCTGATTTAGAGCTTTTTCTTTTTTAGACCCAATTTTCCTTGCTGGGTTGACAGGCACAAACAGTTAAGTTACTTGCTCAAGGTCACAGTGAGCAAAACTGCATTTAAACTCAGGAGCCAACCATCTTTCCAGCTATGCTATAATCATTTGACCAAAAATGACTCATTGGGCTACAAGTTCCATGAAGCCTTGGAACACAATTTTGAATTACAATTCATCAAGCATATTCCTATCCAAACACTGAAGGGTAACGTAATCATAAGGAAAGGAGGACTTGTGGCACCTTAGAGACTAACAAATTTATTTGAGCATAAGCTTTCGTGAGCTACAATGTTAGTCTGTAAGGTGCCACAAGTCCTCCTTTTCTGTTTGCAGATACAGACTAACACGGCTGCTACTCTGAAATGTTTCAGAGTAACAGCCGTGTTAGTCTGTATTCGCAAAAAGAAAAGGAATACAAGGTGCCACAAGTATTCCTTACTCTGAAACGTAATCATAAGGAGTCACCTTATGGGTCAGGTAGTAACTTTTTCCAAGACCAGAAAGTTCTGGCATTAACCACAACTGACACTTTGGGTCACACCCTAGGACACGGATGTCCAACTTGTGGCCTCCAAGGGCAGCTGTGTGAAAGGAGAAGGCCTGTGTTCCACAACTGTTCAACTTTTGAACCAACCCCATTGGTCCGCCAAAGAGGTAGGGGTACTGCCTCCCCCGCAGCACCTCCGAGGCGAGCAGGGCAGGCTCCCAGCAGCAGCTGCTGCAGAAACGGGTTGGGGCACCGATTCCTCGGGCGATGAAGCTGGTGAGGCTCTGGGAACTTGGGGACACCGCCAGGCTCCGGGCTGCACCGGCGCGTGGATGCGGCTACCCGGGCTCGCTCTGCGGCGCAGCCACACCCGGCAGCAGAGTCCGCCGCGGGTCACCCGCGGGGAGCGGCCCTTCGGCCGTGACAGCGACCGGGCACGCGCCCGCCTTCCCCCGGGAAGCGCCGATCTGCCCGCAACGGCCACCGCCGGCGCTGCCCAGTGACAGGGCCGCGGACCCCGAGGGGAAGTCACGGGAGCGGCCCGGGCTGATCCCCCCGGCCCCGTCCGTCAGCGGGAGCCGCGCAGCGACTCAGCGTCACCCGCCCCGCGCGGGCCGGATCCTGTCGGGCAGCGCCCGAGCCAGAGCGTCACGAGACCCAGGCAGCAAAGCGGCACGAGCCCCCCGGCTCCGCCTCGCGGCCGCCCCCGAGCTCGGGCGCCGGAGGCTGCTCACGAGGGAGCGGGCGGCTGTTGAGCCGCTCGTTAGCCTCGGTGACCGCCGCTGCCGCTGCCGCCGCCGCCGCCTCTCCCCGGGCCGAGCTGGGGCGAGCGCGCCCCTCGGCCCCCGCGGGAGGAAGGAGCTGGGGCCCCGCGCTCTGCCGACCCCCGGCGCTTACCAGCCAGGAACGCCGCCGCCAGGGCCCAGAGCATCATCCCCGCCCGCCCCATCCCTGCACAGCCACGGCCCGACACCTCGGAGACTGGGGCGGAGCGACGCCCGGGCCGCACACACTGAGTCCCACAAACCCCGCCCTCCCAAGAATGCTGACTGACAGTCCCGCTAGCCACTCACAGAGCGCCCATCTGGCAGGTCCGAGGAGCAAGGGGTGGGACTATGTTCTGAGTGACAGGGGAACTGACCACTCATCGTGTGAGGGGTCTCTTCCTCTCCCCTTCCACCCTCTCCCAGTGCGTCACTGCCCCGGAACTGACCGGCCAGTCCCTAGTCCGGGCAGGAGGCGGGGCTTTTTCTTGAGTGATACCCAGCCTGGCCGCTCACCGCGTGAGGGATCGCAGCATAGAGGCCTCGTTGCCGTCGAGGGGGGGGGGAAGGGGCGGGGTCACTCCAGCAGCAGGTGGGGTCTACTCATAAATGGCAAGTGGTGTGACCACTCACAGTGCCGGAGATCTACCCCCTCCCAACCCCCAGCCCCACTGTGCCCACTCCTATCCCACGTGACCACTTTTGCAAGAGGCGGGGCCTGGCCGGGATGTGGGCGGGGCACCTCCCTGATTGACAGTTAAGTTAACCATTCACCGTGTAAGGGGTCGCTGCTCCACCCTCTTCCACACATAGATGGGGAGACAGGCCCAGCTGCCTTGGTGGTTCTGTGTGGCCAAGCTGGCTGCTCCTGGTGCAGGTGAGGGCTGCCATGTGTTTATAATTATTGTGTCAAGCCAGGGTGTGTGGTAGCACCCCTGGTCCAAGCACCACTGGCAGAGCATGGCAGCCCCTTCCCCACCTCGCTATAGAGACTGCTCTGAGAGCAGGGTCTCTCCCGCCCTGGCTGTGTGCCTCAGTGACTCCCTGCTCACCCCAGAGTGATGTGCGTGACACTTGCTTTGCTGCCGCTCTGACCCCTGCCCTGCAATGCTGCCCCTGGGGCCAGAGGGCATGGGGTAGCTGGTGTGTGGTGCACTCGGCCTGACGGCAGTGAAGGTTGGCGGGAGCCTGCCAGTGGCTCCCAGCCTTCTTCAGAGTGGTGTCAGCCTTTGCTGGTAGCCATACTGCCACCCTTGAGGCTGCTGCTGGTTCTTGTTGGTAACAGGAACATGCTGTTGGGTACTTATGCCCTGCTTCTGTGTGTTGTTCATAACAGCTGTAGCAAAAGCTCCCAAAGACCGTGGCCCTGGCAGGGATTTCCTTACCCCTCCTCAACTCCCTCATCTCCCCCTGCCCAAGTAATCAATTAGCTACATGTAGTGTTGCTAGTTTAGTTGTTTTCCAACTAGATTTAGTTGTTTTAATTTTTTTCTAGTGGGGGGGAATTCCATTTAGTTTTTTATTAGAAATTTAAATTGAAAATGAAACATTAATACTATGGTGAACATACAATCACATTTTGCCCGGGACAGTTCCTTTTTAAAGCGCTGTCCTGGCTATCCCAATTTTTTTGGCAAAAGCAGGGTGCAGAGGAACATGTGAGGGTGAGTGGTGATGGCAGCCCTGTGCAAAGGGGAGGTAGGGGCCCCAGCCTCACATAGGTGGCAGGCAGGAGTTGGGCAAGCAGCTCAGGCCAGGGTCGCTCAGGCTAGCCCCATTTGGTGTTCCATTTTCCCTTTGGGAAATATGGTCTCACTAATACACACTTTAAAGCATATATATGATAAAATACTTGTACCTGAAAAACCATAATAGGTTTGAAAGGTATGAACAATGACTTGCTTCCTTGCACAGCTGTGTTTTTTATGACAATATCAGCAAATTCATTTTGGCGATGTTGGCTGACCTAATGCTTACAAATCATCATTTGAAATTAAGGTCTGAATGAGCTCTCCCCTGATGGCTAGTGATGAGCTGGGGGGAAAAGTCTTCAGGACCAGACTGTAATTAAATGAACACACCTACTCTGCCTAGGTATCCAGCAGGCAGAGCTGTGTTGCCCAAATGATCAGTTTTGGCTGGTGTTGGGTTACAAATCACTTTTTGCTTTCCACAAGTTACACTTAGTATAACTTTTTATTAGTGATGTATCTGAATATTTGGATGCTAATATTTAAACTGTATTATTAAATTTATTAACCTTAATTTGGGATATTGCAGATTATGTACTATATGTATTTTATAACTTTTTAAACCAAACTTTGTACTTTTGAATAATTTAAGCATTATACCCAAATGAATGAAACTATTTCTTTAAGCTGTGTATTAGTTAATTTTAGCATTAGCTTTAATAAATAAATTTAAATAGAATGCAGGGGTAATAAAATGTGGTTATCCTTATTGTATGAGTAAAGGGCAGCAAAACTGTATTTAGCCTGTCCTGTTTGTGGGGGTCACCCTCAATTGAACTGAACTCACTAAGCAGGGTGTTCAGATGCCAGATCCTCGTTGAGAGTGAGGATAGGTGTTTTGTCTGGTGGTGTGGGCTCTGCCTAAGGCACCACTGGTTACAGGCACCATTTGACTCCCCCTTGCTCCTGTTTAAAGATGGAGCTGATTAGACTCCATTGAGAGTCTTTTATTAGAGCTGAAATTACTGCTAACCACGTCTAAGTGCTTAGGCCTGCTCTGGGACAGGGTTTCGGTGGACCATGCTGCCTAGCCTGCACGAGCAGTGAGGTTGCCCCACTGAGAGCTGAAATCATTGGGAGCTGGGTGGAACCTCAAGAGGCCAACTCTCAGAGGTCACAGTAGAGAGGCAGGTGGCAGCGGAAGGTGGTTGTCAGGATTCTCTCCCCACTCTGGGGAACAGATGTGGGGACCTGCATGAAAGACCCCCTAAGCATAGTTCTACCAGTTTAGGTTAAAAACTTCCCCAAGGCGCACATTCTTCCTTGTCCTTGGGCGGTATCGCTGCCACCACCAAGTGAGTTAGACAAAGATTCAGAAAAAGGACAACTTGGAGTTCCTATTTCCCTGAAATATCCCCCCCTACCCCTTCACCCCCTTTCCTGGGGAGGATTGAGAATAATATACCAACCAAAAAGGTAATCAAGGTGAGGTGAGCACAGACCAGACCTTTGGGTTTTTAGGACTCTGAAAACCAAGCAGATTCTCAAAAACAGAATTTTATTATAAAGAAAAAAGTAAAAGAAGCACCTCTGTAAAATCAGGATGGAAGGTAATTTTACAAGGTAATGAGATTTAAAACACAGAGAATTCCCCTCTAGGCAAAACTTTAAAGTTACAGAAAACCAGGAATAAACCTCCCCCTTAGCATAGGGAAAATTCACAAGCTAAGACAAAAGATAATCTAATGCCTTTCCTTCTTATTACTTACAATTTGTAATCTTAGATGCTTATTTCAGGTAGGATATGTGTTTTTTCCTGCCCTGGTCTCTCTTTGTTCCAGAGAGAACAACAAAAGACCCCACAAACAAAACCTCCCCCCATAGATTTGAAAGGATCTTCTTCCCTTATTGGTCCTTTTGGTCAGGTGCCAACCAGGTTATTTGAGCTTCTTAACCCCTTACAGGAAAAGGAGGTATTTTATGCTACCCTTAGCTGTATGTTTATTACAGTGGTGATGCAGGGCCTTTGGTGATGGAGCAGATGATGGAATGGTGGCATGAAGAACAACAGCAGATGGAGGAACGAGCAAGTTCCCAACCCCCCGAACCCCTCGGGGTGGGAGGTGAATTCATGTGAAAGCATCTCTATACTCTGGGTCTCCATTGACCAAGGACAACAACTGTGAGTGAGGAGGGGTACATTAAAGGAACATTTGTCTGTTGGACTATGTTTTCGTGACTTTGCTCCAGACTGCTAGACTTGTGACTGGGAAACATATAAATGTATGCTTCCTGGTAGGCCAAGTTTTTTAAAATGCATTATTTGCCAAGGTTGTTATCTCGCATCATTGCTCTCTTGAGAGGTCACTATCTTGGGGAATTTCTGTACTAAAGATTTTATTATTATATCATAATTTTTTCAAACATCAATTTAAATTAAATACATTTTTGAAAATTTTTTTTGTTTTGTTTTAGAAATCTTTTATGTGATTTGGTATAATTTGCATTATCATTATGTTAAATTTACAGTATCCTAAGAAAACATTTAATTTATTCATATCTGTTTCATAGTTGCAGGTCAAAGTGAAGATAAAAAGACCAAAAAAATTTCTTTCCACTGAAAGGCATCAGAAACGAACCAATATGAAGAACACACCAAGAATATACCAACACGTCAGCTGACTGTTCAAGTGCTGTATCTACATCTGAACAGCCCAAAGCACAAATAGTGCTATCTACTGAAGAAACAGTGTGTACACAACCTGAAGACAGTCCCCGATGTTTGTCAGTCAAAGTTTTCCCATTTATTGAAGTTACAGAAGATGGTTACTGGTGCACCTCTTGCAAAAAAGCTTATGAAGAAGAAAAGCTTCCCACTGCTACAACTGGTAAAACTGGAGGAGCTTGGTTTGCCAGACCAATCACCAAATTAATGCTGACAAACTACATGAAAAGGATACAAAATACCAAGCCTCTGGACTGCATCAACATGCAAAAAGCCCTATAAGCCAGTCTCTGTCAAAGCCAATCTTAAAAGTACTTAATGAGGCTGTTAAGAATGCTGGAGACACAACATAGTTTATGCAAACAAACATGGCTGTCAAATCATTCTTTCTGTTTAAGCAAGAGTTATGACACACTACAAACTGGAGCCAGGGCCGTCCTTACCCATACGCAAAGCACGCAGCTGCGTAGGGCACCACCAAATTTCCTAGTGCCCTGTGCAGCTGCATGCTGCTCCAGCCCCTGCTCCGGCTCTTCCCCAGACCCCAGACCCACTCCCACTCCCCTTTAGATTGCAGCCAGGCCTGACCCTGCACTCACTGCATGGTAAGTGGAGCGACCTGGCCCCAGCCTGCTCCGCTCCCCTGGCTCCCAGCCATGCTGCTGGCGACTGCCGGCGGTTACCCCCTCCCCACAAGCCTGGGAGCCAGGGGAGCAGAGCAGCCTGGGGCCCAATGCCTCCGCGGGTGGGAGCGGGGGTTCTGGCCCCAGACCTCCGCGGGGTCACTGTGTGGGGTCCCAGGCCTCTGCGGGGCTGAACCCTTCCAGCAGGAAGTGGAGTGACCCAGTCCAAGCGTGCTCCACTTCCCTGGCTCCCAGGCTTGGGGGGAGGGGGGAACCGCCCCCCAGCACTCACCGGCGGCGCAGCTGGGAGCCAGGGGAGCAGAGCAGGCTGGGGCCGGGTCACTCCACTTCCCACAGGAACTGGCCAGCCCCCGTTCCCCACGGAGGCCTGGGGCCAGCCCCCCCATGGAGGCTTGGGGTGGGGCACCACACAGCCCCCCCCCCAGAAGGGGGCTGCATAGGGCATCAAAATAGCTAGGACGGCCCTGACTGGAGGCCAATGTTAAATGCATTGTCACTTGTTAATCATGAAGTTAGACACTGGTTCTGATCAAGACTGGAAAATGCTCACTATCTTTCTACAAGAAACTCAACTGACTGGTTAGAAGCACACGGTGCAACAGTGAAAGACTCAGCAGTTGAAAAAACAAAGAACTTTCTCACTGCATTCAGAAAATGTGCATACATGACTTATGAATGCACCAATGCAAATAGGCATCAAGTATCAAGTCATTGTGTACGTTATCTTGATGTCAGTGGTAGGCCAGTAGATACAGTCTAGATGTTCAGGTTATAAAAAACACATAAGCTGTATCTGTGATATATTAAAAGAGTTAAATGCTTGTAAATTGAACCCCAAAGAGATGGCTGGTTGTGCATTTGATGGACCTACAACTTCTCTGGAAGACATAGTGGAGTACAAGTTTTGCTCAGAGAAAAGTGTAACCCTAATCTTTCCTATGCACACTGCAGAGGCCATCTACTTCAGCTAGTGCTAGTACGAGCTGCAGAATATTCAAGAGACATTTAAAAAAAGCCATAAATTTAATGTCTTCGTACTCTTTCTCCCCGGTCATGTGACTGAACTAATGAGCATATCAATTGAAGGACTGGAAGTACTGTACATATGAGAAGCCACCAAAGATGAATGCACTGCATTGAGAAGTTCATTAACAGAGTTGTGCAAAATCACAACAAGAGACCAAGAAGGATGTCGATCTAGGGCTTCATACAAGGCTTGAATAGCCAACTTTAATTTATGTGATGATTTTAAACCATGAGTGTTCTGTCAAACCTTTTTTTCCAGTTTTTTTCCCCCATACAGCCCACCTTCACCCTCACAGTTTCATCCTGGGCCCTCACCCCCCTGTAAATTCGAACAGTCTTCCCCCCCCCCCTTTAAATACATGGACAACACTGGACCCAGGACATGCTGGGGCTTTGACTCTGTAGTGATAGATGTGCAATAGGCTTCTGTGCCTAACTGATGCTCTAGTGACTTCAGTGAGGCACCACGCTGCCACGGGAGACATGCCCTGGGTTTGAATTAGGGTCATGTAGCCAAGGAGGCTGGTTGTCTGTAGGATTCTTGCCTCATTTGTTGCAGTAGTTGGAAGGTGTGTAGTGAGTGAGATGGGATCACAGGAAGAGAAGGAGGGTCTCATGGTTAAGGCAATTCAATACTGCCCTGGAGAACTGGATTCTATCCCTATCTGTATCACAGAGTTGCTGTGTGATGAAGGGTAAGTCACTTACACCAAACCTTTCATAGGTGGCCACTAATTGTGTGTTCCAGATCTGAAAAAGTGTTGATCGCTCTCAGCTGCAATTAAGATCTGTGGGAGCTGTGCTTTGAACATTTAAATGCTGCATAATGCTGAGTGCTCTGACAAGTCAGGCCCTCAAATCAAACACCCCAAATTATTGGACATTTGATGTTAATCTCTGTGTCTCAGAATAACAATATCACTTCACAGAGGTGCTGTGAAAATAAATTATTGATGTTCATGAAGGCCTGATACACCACAGTGATGGGCACCATAGAAATTTCTAGGAGGAAGTTAATAATTCTGTCTTCACAGCAGCATTTGAACAGTGTGCAGTAAACGTGGCCTGGGGCCACCCATTGAGCAATGAAGATAAAACAAAATATTGAATCACAGCTCGTTCAGTGAGCCCCATTCATCCTGGGCACTGAATAAGGAAGGAGTCCTGTGGAAAAAATAGTTCATGATCATGTAACTAATAATTGTATCCGATGAAGTGAGCTGTAGCTCACGAAAGCTTATGCTCAAATAAATTGTTTAGTCTCTAAGGTGCCACAAGTACTCCTTTTCTTTTTGCGAATTGTATCCTAGTACAAATGCATAAGTGGGTTGAATTAAGGTTGCCTGTGCCACCTTAATTCTGGCATGTCCTAATTTTTGAGTGCTTGACTTTGCAACTGTAGTCTTTTAATATAGGGGTGTCAGAGTATTTTACCTAGATAAGTTTCTTGCACTGAGGAGCTTGTAATCTAAAGTAGACAACCACAGGACAATGGCTCAAGAAAGGGGTGATAATGAGCATAGGGCAGGAAGGATGGCTTAATGAGCTGACTTTTGAGGAGTGCTACAAATCAGAGGGTGCTTGGGGTATGAGAATAGGTGTTCCAAGTGTAAGGGGCAACATGGAAGGAAGCACAAGGGAAAAGAAGGTTGTGATTGGGGGCAGGGGTATGTTAGAAAAAAGTAGTACTTTTGCATTTAATCTAAATCAAGAGTCCTTCGCTCCTGTTACGTGAGTGTGGTGGGGGGGGAGATGTTGTCTCAAGGATCAGAATGAGGCTGTCCTGTGACTGTTATCACTTTTGTCTTTGTCATATATCTACATAAGTTGTGTTGTCAGCTTGCAATTGTATAGGTGTCTCACAACACTTGGTGTTTTGCTTAAAGCCCCAGCTCCTGAAGTCATGTTAATACATAAAAATCTCAGCCTGAAGAACAACTCTGTGTGGTTCAAAAATTTACCTCTCTCAGCAACAGAAGTTGTCCAGTAAAAGATATTGCCTCACTCACCTTGTCTCTCTTACAGCCTGGGACCAACATGGCTACAACAACAGGGCAAACACATCTCAGCTTTCACTTATATATATATATATATTTAAAAAGTTTCAGGCCCTTATGGTTGCAGAGCAAATCTTGAAAATGTGAACTCTGGAGGCTCAAAACCCAGCAGGAAAATCATAGAATCATAGAATATTAGGGTTGGAAGGGACCCCAGAAGGTCATCTAGTCCAACCCCCTGCTCAAAGCAGGACCAATTCCCAGTTAAATCATCCCAGCCAGGGCTTTGTCAAGCCTGACCTTAAAAACCTCTAAGGAAGGAGATTCTACCACCTCCCTAGGTAACGCATTCCAGTGTTTCACCACCCTCTTAGTGAAAAAGTTTTTCCTAATATCCAATCTAAACCTCCCCCACTGCAACTTGAGACCATTACTCCTCGTTCTGTCATCTGCTACCATTGAGAACAGTCTAGAGCCATCCTCTTTGGAACCCCCTTTCAGGTAGTTGAAAGCAGCTATCAAATCCCCCCTCATTCTTCTCTTCTGCAGGCTAAACAATCCCAGCTCCCTCAGCCTCTCCTCATAACTCATGTGTTCCAGTCCCCTAATCATTTTCGTTGCCCTTTGCTGGACTCTCTCCAATTTATCCACATCCTTCTTGTAGTGTGGGGCCCAAAACTGGACACAGTACTCCAGATGAGGCCTCACCAATGTCGAATAGAGGGGAACGATCACGTCCCTCGATCTGCTCGCTATGCCCCTACTTATACATCCCAAAATGCCATTGGCCTTCTTGGCAACAAGGGCACACTGCTGACTCATATCCAGCTTCTCGTCCACTGTCACCCCTAGGTCCCTTTCCGCAGAACTGCTGCCTAGCCATTCGGTCCCTAGTCTGTAGCTGTGCATTGGGTTCTTCCGTCCTAAGTGCAGGACCCTGCACTTATCCTTATTGAACCTCATCAGATTCCTTTTGGCCCAATCCTCCAATTTGTCTAGGTCCTTCTGTATCCTATCCCTGCCCTCCAGCGTATCTACCACTCCTCCCAGTTTAGTATCATCTGCAAATTTGCTGAGAGTGCAATCCACACCATCCTCCAGATCATTTATGAAGATATTGAATAAAAAGAATCCCAACTTCCTGATTTTTTGGGGCCGGTTAATGATGTTTTCCCTGGTTAACGTTGGTAATTCTGTAACTTGCTATCCTACTGCTGGAAATAGGAAGGAGAACAAGGGCGCGTAGCTGGCAGTTCTTGCCTCTTTTATGTTGTTTCTTCTGTTTTGTTGTTTGGGTTTGTTTTCCTCCACAAATCCCAACAGGAATATGGTTTGTAAAAGAACTTTCTGTTCCACTCGCTGTGTCTTGCTCTTGTGTTCTGGTTCGCTCTCATCTGTTTTTCTTCCATGGAAAATATCTTAGCAGAAACTGTGCTATGAAATTGAACTTTTGCTAACCCTTTACACCAGTTTGCCCTGCCCAGTGGGAGTCTGTTTGTCAGTGAAGCCCAGTATAGGACAATAATACCGTAAATGTACAGAGTGGGAAAACTCTTAACCTTTTCTCTGGGATCTTGGTTAGGATCCAAGTTGTGCTTCTATGAGAGTGAATTTTTTCATCCTGTATTCAGTCTCTTGTGGCAAAACCTCCAAGTCTTAAAACTGTCTGATGAAACAGACTATATTGTAATTTGCTGCTTAGGGTAGGCCAAAAATGAGGTAACATGGACTTTGTCTCTATAAGGATTTGTTTTCTAAAATCTCCTGCCATTGTACTACTGTTTCAGTTCCACTAATGGTAGTAAGAGCCATAGGTGCCAACTCCATGAGTGCTCCAGGGCTGCAGGACCCATGGGAAAAATACAATGGGTGTATCCACCAGCGGGACCCACTGATCAGCTCCTCCCGCTCCTTCCCAGTGCCTCCCCCCTGCTGCGATCAGCTGTTCAGCGGTGGGCAGGAGGAGGGGGTGGAATGGGGCAGGAAGAGGTGGGGTGGGAAGAGGCGGAGCAGGGTGGGCGCTTGGAGGAAGAGGTGGAGTGGGGGTGGAGCTGGGGGCAGAGCGGGGTTGAGCACCCCTGGGAACTCAGAAAGTCGGTGCCTCTAGTAAGTGTAGGAGAACTAGTGACCACCAGCATTTTAAGCACCATGTTCTGCAGACTTGCCCTGCGCTAGATTAGATAATGTGGTGCTTAAAATGTTGCAGCTGTCTGGAGCCCTGTCTCTACTAGCATTGTCATCAGTGAAGATAAAATGATGGTAGTGCAGTGATGGATCATAAGAAAAAGCTTAGGGCTTGTCCACACTGAAAGTGCTGCAGCAGTGTACCTCCTGGCATAGGCACTCCACCTCCCTGAGAGGCAGTAGCTAGTACAACAGAAGCCCTCCCCTTGCCATAGCACTTGCTATACTGAGAGTTAGGTAGGTATAGCTGTATTGCTTAGGGGTGTGGCCACACCCCAGAGTGATGTATTTATACGGCTCTAAATTTGTAGTGTAGATCAGGGCTTAGTGTATGGGGCTCAGGAATTTAAGTGACTTGCTAAAAGCCACTAGCCAATTGATGACAAGCATGTTAGCAAGTGGTGCAGCTGGACTGCTACTAACTGTGCTGCAACTGTAAGTATAGAGAGGCCTAAACTGTAGTTAGCGTTATAGACTCAATCACAGTTTCTGAAATGGTGCTGAACATAGTGGGGTCCCATCTATACTTGCACTTATCTGTTTTCAGCACTGCATCAGCTTTGCCTGTTGTGAGAAGTGGATAGATTTCCTAAAGTAGACTGAAAAGGAGTCCTTGTGGCACCTTAGAGACTAACCAGTTTATTTGAGCAGAAGCTTTCGTGAGCTAGAAACCTAAAATAGACTGGGCTTTTATGAATTTTTAGCACAGCTAGTGACAGAATCCAGGGGCCTTATTCTGCTGCCACAGTGGTGAAAGTATTGGACCCTAGAAGGAGTCCTGACTCCTAATTCCCTGCTCTAACCACTGGACAACACTATTAACCTAACAGGTGCCAGACCCTCATTGTAAACACCAAAAGTCCATTTAATGAGAGATACTATTAGGGCTTACAGCACATAGAGAATTTATCTGGAATCTGCAGAAAGAATAAATATGGAATTTTAAAATGAAACAGTAAACACTCTGAGTGGATTTCTGTGATGCTTCCACTGTAGTTTCTGACATTTTTTGATGCACTAATAGAAAGTGTGCTTCAACCAGTGAGGGCTGACAACTCCTTTCCTACTGTGTCAAGAGACTGGGCAAGTTCCAGAGCCTTGCTCTATTATTAGCCTTCAGACTGCTGACATACAGAGAGACTCGTCAGAAGGACAATCATTTCGAGGCATGTGTGCCTGCTTTAGGGATTTACAGTATTTACAATGTGACAGACAGGTCCAGTGTGAAAAGTTGTCAGCCCTGGCATTGAACTGCCTGTGTTTCTAAGTATCCGACCCTTGTTTGCAGCTTCTTTATGTGAGCAGAAATAGTCTCATTTCTGTCTGCAAAGCTGGGCTCCTAGACTGAGCTAATCAAAGACAGCTCAAATAACTGCCAGAGGCCTCAGATAAACGTATTACTGGGCTAGCCCCAGACTACTTCAGAGCTTAGTGCTTTGGAGACCTGTGTGTTAGGTTAACTCAGGTGCTCTTCTATCTAAACAGCAGACAGATGCTTTCAGCACCTAGGGAGGGAGGTACACTGTGCTTTTACTCCTTCCCCAGCCAGCCTCTAAGTGGCTTTCGAATCTTGGAGACTACTAGCCTTCTAATCTGAACCACATTGAGAGCCATCATTCATATAGGAAAAGTCTCTAATTTTTAGGATCAGCTGCTATACACATAGACATTAATAAAGATTCTGTACATTAGTCAAATATAGCAATGGCGGGAGTATTATTTTAGCCTGACCACTGGTGCCGCATGTTAATTACCCTTCCCCCACACCAGGTTTTATTTATTTAGATTATGGTAGAATCTAGAAGCCCCAACTAACTTCAGAGCCCCACTGTCTAGACACTTTACATACCTGTAGTAAGCTACAGTGCCTGTCTTGAAGAGTTTACAGAGAAGGCAGATAAACTGAGGGGAGGTGGCTCAGCAAGGGGAAGTGACTTGCCCAAGATCACACAGGAAGTCAGTGGCAGAGTCAGGACTTGAACTTTGGGATCTTGGACTCCAACCCCAGGACCCGCCCCTAGCCACCAGACCTCATGCCTCTTTTCCTCGTTAATCTCACTTGAATGATTGTCTTTGAAGTTTAGAAAAGTGTTTCAAACATTTTTCCACATTCTAATAATTTTTGGGGTGTAATTCATCATTCTGGTGGTTATTAATAACAATTAAAAATAGGATTTTTTTATTATGTGTGTAAGAAATAACTCCATTTTATCTAGCTAAAGATTCACAGCTTCAAAGTCAAGCAAGTTGCAATCCAGAGTAATTACCATCTTTGAATGACAGGTTTCAGAGTGGTAGCCATGTTAGTCATATCAGCAAAAACAACGAGGAGTCCTTGTGGCACCTTAGAGACAAACAGATTTATTTGGGCATAAGCTTTCATGGGCTAGAACCTGCTTCATCATCTGCATGGAGTGGAAATACAATAGCAGGTATAAATACCCAGCACATGAAAAGATGGGAGTTGCCTTACCAAGTGGGAGGTCATTCTAACAAGACAATTCAATTAACAATAGGATACCAAGGGAGGAAAAATCACTTTTGTAGTGGTAATGAGAGTGGCCCATTTCAAACAGTTGACAAGAAGGTGTGAGTAACGGTAGGGGGAAATTAGTATGGGGGAAATTAGGCTTTATAATGATCCAACCACTCCCAGTCTTTATTCAGGCCTAATTTGATGGTGTATACCTGGTAGACCTGGTTTATACCCAGTTTTTGTATGAGTATAACTATGTTAGGGGTGTGATTTTATATATATATATAGGTATACCAGTACAACCCCAAGTGTGGGCAGTTATACTGGTTGTTCGCAGTTCCCACACAGGAATAAGCTCTACTGTTATAACTGTATCCACACCTGAGGAGTTGTTCTTCCTTTAACTATGCTGGTATAGTTAAAGGCATACAAGTTGCGTGTGTAGAAGGCGGTGATAATAATGAATTAAATTTAAAAAAACATACATTTTTCCTGTGTCTCTGCTGTAACGGTGATAAGAGAGGTGGTGAAATAAAAGGGAGAAACCCCCAATTACAGTAGACAGGTCTTTTTCACCGGCACCCAGGGTCTGTCACCTGTGAAGAATTTATCTGGTCCACTCCTCCCACCTATGTACGTGTATGCAGAGAAAGAAGAGGAGAGAAACAAAGCTCTTCGAAAACACAAACAGTTTATTTGGGAATAGCAACAAAGATAGAAAAGGGGAAAACTATTAACCGTAAACAGATAAGCAGTTGTGGTTGCCTCTATGGGTATTAAACCTGGGCCCCAAATACTCCTCACGTGGTAACAAGTAAAATAAAGGAAAGCAAAATACCCCAATATTCTACTCTGTCAGAGGCTTCTGGGCAGATGATGTTAAAATGCTGTTTCTTTCGTAGCTGGTGTTTGGAGGGCCTGGGACCTCAAATCGCCTGCCGACTGATTTCGGACCGAGGCAAGAGGAACACAGGATCGGACTGGATCTGGAACCAGGTAAATTAGTGACTCTGGATATACAGGATACCGGACAGATAAGTTCAATTATATGGTATACGCCCTCCTCGACAACACTGGTCTCTTGGTCCATCGCCGTGCAAAGACACTCGGCTGCCTCTCAGATGGACAGCGGCTGCCTCTCAGATGGACAGCAACAGCTAACAGTTGTGGAATCCTTTTTACAAGCACCAGGCGCCAGAGTTCCACAGCGGCTCCAAGTGGAACTGGATTTCACGCGAGAGTCTGTCAGCTTTTTCCGCCCTTAGCGCAAAGCGCGCGAAAATGTCCAAAAGGACATAACTTAACCCTAACATTGAACAATTGTCATAACTATTAATACAAACAGTACTCAAACATCACAGAACACACAACACACAAGTTTTTATCCAACACTGCCTGGAAAGTAATTCAGATTTCTATGTGATGCATGCTAATTTTAGCTGAATTAAAATATAATGAACAAACCATTTCAAAACATTCTTGATGAGTTAAGCAAACAAGCCCTGAGGAATAGGCAAAGCAAACGTGGCTTGTGCAGGGTGTCACAAGGCAGAGAGACAAGAAACAGTTCCCCATTCCTTGATTAGACATTTTAAATTGGTTTCGCTATATACAGAGCACTCCTCTAGCGCCATCTTATGGTCTGAAATAGAGCTGCATTCTCTGCAGATGGACATTCCCCTCTGCAGTCCCCCACCAAAGGTTAAATTAAACCAAAACAATCCAGATCAGCATTTCACTTTATTAGCTATCCTTCCCTTTCAGGTTCCAGTTCTGGCCCACTACAGCTTTTTTTATTGTGTACAGTAAACATTGGCCTAGAGCTGCCTAGGTGATGACTGAATCTGAGCCAGAGCTAAGGCAGATGGAAATTTGCAGGTACTTTTGGATAAATCTTCAGGGTTTCCCTTCCCTCCAATCTACAGAATTTCTATGGGGAGTTATAAATTTGTTTCCTATCCTACCTGACCCAGCTCTTACATTTTAATAAGAGGTAAAAGCTTATTCCCAACAGTTTATTATTTTATTATAATCTGCCTACATTGATGCTAGACTAAATTGTATAGAAAATCTGCAAAATCTCACAAGCTGGTGCATGTTTTGAAGGTAATCACTGCAACTGCAAAGGTGAGAGACTTAGGGCTTGTCTACACTTGAAGTGCTACAGCAGTACGGCTTCAGGGCTGAGGAGCACAGCTGTAGTGCTTCAGTGTAGACACTGCCTCCGACAATGGGAGGAATTCTCCTGTCAGCGTAGGAAATCCGCTTCCCCAAGAGGCTGTAGCTAGGTAGATGGAAGAATTCTTCTGTTGACTTATCACTGTCTACCCCAAGGATTAGGTCAGTTTAACTGTATTACTCAGGAGTGTGGATTTTTCACATCCTGAGTGATGTAGCTGGGTCAACCTAACACTTAAGTGTAGACCAGGCTAAGGCCAAAATGTTTAAATTTGGGTGCTTAAAATCAGGCTCCAAATCCATATTTAGTCACTTAAATAAAAGTAGTCTGATTTTTCAAAGTTGTTGAGCATCTCCTATTCCCATGTTTTTCGATGGAATTTGTGTGTATTAAATACTTCTGTAAATCAGCCCACTTGCATTTACATTCCGCGCTGGGTCTTGCCTGTTATTGATACCTGTTGTGGGCTGGGAGAACATACTTAAGTAAAACCAAACTGGTTTGAGAAAGGCAATGTAAGAAGACAATCTGCTTAGGTTACCAAAATTTTTTTTTTGGGTTGGGGGGGAGAGACAATTAAAATGTGTTTCCTGTGATAAATCACAGAAAATCACCCTGGAACAGTCACCTCTTATGTGAGAAGTGCTAGAATTTGAGACTTTACAGACAGCTCTTACCCTTGCAGTTGCAGTGATTACCTTCAAATCATGAACCATACATAGGGTGACCAGATAGCAACTTGGAAAAACGGGACGGGGGGCAATAGGCGCCTATATAAGAAAAAGTCCCTAAAAAACGAGACATCTGGTCACCCTAACCATACATAAACCACCTGAAACAATAGCTCTGTATGAACTGCTCCCATGCATCTCACAAACCTTTAGAAGCGTAAACAGGAATTCAGCCGCAAGCCACTAAAAGGTCTTTCTACCATATAAGATTTCATCTTGACTTAACCAATATTCTATAACTAAGTTTTGGGGCCAGCTGAGGGCACTTTTCCTAGGGACCCACTAAATGTAGTTTTATTAGCTGGCTTTCATTTTATGCTTTCCTTCTGTATTAGATGTGAAGATTGTTAAATTTAGGATAACTGTGTTGAGGCACTTTGAAGTGAAAGAAACTGAATTCTAATCTCGGAGGAGACTGAGTCAGAAGTGGGGGAAGAGATGAGTATCTAGTCAAGGGCATCCGGAACGAGCAATGTTTATCCCTGAACAATGCCATAAAGGCGATGACATGGGTCAGTGTGGGTATGGAATGAGCCACATGACCTTAAGTGGGGTAGACCATTCCTTAGCTATAGAAAGTTGGTGTTGTTCAGAAAAGACTGGAGGCTGCAGCATTTCATTGAAGCTACTTAGATAGCTGACAAGTGAAGTAGTAGGCTAGCATCGTTTGGATATATGAACATTAGAAATGAGCCTGAACCCAAATCTTGGCTAAGAATATCTATGAACTTCAGCTCTTTGGATCCAAAGTCTGTGTGTGGTTCAGCCAGTCATTGATGAAATTAGGCTTCTTTCTTCTTGTTGTTAGCCTGGGCCCATATTCTCTGAGCAAGGGACCACAGTTCTGTAAGGCTTACATAGGTTTTTATGAGAACATTAAACGCTGAACGTTTGAACTTCCTTATGGTTTCCCTACTTTGCACCCTGTATCCATCGAAGCTTCCCCTCTCCAAAAAAAATAAATAAAAAATGCTGAGGCCTGGATCCACAAAGGGATGTAGGTGCTTAGAAAATGTCAGGAACAGCACTGTGATCCACAAAGCCTGAGTTAGACACCTAGGTTCCTTTACAGTGAATGGCCGGGGGAGCGGGAGGCGAGTGTTAGAATGAGATCCACAAAAGACAGAACTCTAGGTGGGGAGCTGCCTAAGCTAGCCAATAGAAGATGCCAATGAGATAAGTGCCTAAGTCCAGGCTGCAAGGAAGCACCTATCTCTGCTAGAGCACCACAAAGTGGTGAAAGATCGGTGTTCCTTGGCCAAACTTGCTTGCAGGGCCCAATCTGGTAGGGAAGCTCAGACACCACCTAACTCCACATAGAACAGTCAGGGGAGGGGGAATAAGGCAGTTTTCTTTTTTAGCCTGGTGGTTAGAGCACTCACCTAGGATGTGGGAGACCACTGGTTCAAGTCCCTCCTCTGTCCTATGGGAAGGGATTTGAATGGGGATCTGCCACTTCTCAGGTGAGTGCCATAGCAAGGGTGCAACCGTTGCTTCTCAGAGCATAACGGACACTGGCTCCCCTCTGAACAAAACACGGCTCCAGCCTCTGCTCCTATTGGCATATGACAGAAGTAAAGAATTGCAGGGGTCACTTTTTTTCTTACATTGCACAAGGGGCTTTATCTGAATAAGGAAAACAGTATTATGCCTAAAACTGCTTTGTCTCTTTCCCTGATTGACTGCAGAGCTTCTGCCTGAAACAGTCCCTTATAAACAAATGCTACATTCCAATATGATGACATGGCAGTTACACCATTTCAAGCTGTACTGTGTATAGTTGTTACAGAGGGATATTGTAGTATTATAAATGACAGTACTTTTCCCAAATACCAGAACTTGGAAAAGTCTTACTTCAGAGGTTTAGGTCACTGCAGTGATTTTTAAAGATAGTTATAATTTTATTTTATCTAGAAATTATGTGTTCTGAAAGAGCTGGTTTTTGTAAAACTTTTGTAATCAGAAATAAAATAATAACATTTTAGAAAGAGGAAGAAGTATTAAAAAGCTTCCATTTCACAGAGCAGAACAACAATGTGTCAGGCAGCATCAATGCATTAAACAATAGTGTTTGCATCATTAACACCAAATGACATGGCTTAAGAAACCAATTAATGAGGAGGTTAAAACATAAAGTTATCACACAATATAGTTCTTCAAAGTACTAAAAATTCTATCTGGTTCAAGACACAACTTCCCTGAAGCAAATAATTTTCATATACAGTTACATGAAATTTAAAGAATTTTTTTTCTATTATTTAATAAAATAACACTTCATTTTTGTATCATTTCACATGGTCAAAGCACTGAACAAATAGTAACTGATCTACACAGCGCCCCTGCCAGGAAGGTGAAGTATGTATTATTATTGCCATTTTGCAAATGAGGAAACTAAGGCAGAGAAGATTTGGCCATTGACCATGTCAGATCATGGAGTAGAAATCAGAAATTCCTGGCTCTCATCCCTGAACCCAACACATTAGATAATTCTCTCATTAGATCATGCTCTTTCTTAATTAGAGGAATATGTTTGCATATGATACATTCCAGAAACAAGACAAGGAACAGAATGACCCCAGTATTTGTAAAATAAAGAGGCACTGTCAGCTTCAGAATCATAATCTGAAATAACTGTTTTATGTTTTACTTTATCACTAAAGAAATCAGTACAAAATTAAAATAAAATCTGTTTGCTGATTTGTCTTTCATTAGCATTATAACAGTTTTTGCTGATACTAATGAGAATTACTATTTATTTCGACAGTGTGACATATGTGCATGGGGCTGCACCGCTAAATGCAAAAACATAAGGATCCTGCCCAGGAGAGCTTGGTCTAAAGCAGTGTTTCTCAAATACAGCCACCAGGAGCTTTTCTTGTGGCCACAGCCTCTTGGCTGTGATTGGAGGAGGGAAGGCAAAGCAGCGGTCCCTCCTTCTTGCGTCTGGATGCACCACCTTGATGTTGGTTGTTGGGGCCACCAGCAGGGGTTGGCCCTGCCCTCCTTTGGAGACACCTGGGGCACAATGGTGGAGGAGCAGGCAGCTGGTGGGGTTCCCATCTTCCCAGCAACGGTGGGGTCAGGCTTTGGGCTTCAGCCCTGGATGGCAGGGAGGCAGGATCTGGCTGCAGGGCTTCAGGCTCCAGCCCTGGGCTCTGGCTGTGCAGTGGCAGGCCCCACATTCTGGCTGCAGGGCTTCAGGCTCCAATCCCCCACCCCCATCTCTCCTGGCCCCCCACTTCCTTCCCTGACCCTCCATCCAGGACTTAATTTGTCCCCAGGCTTGCCAGGGCTGAGTAAGTCTGCTGTGAACAGTGAAACTTGTATGTTGGTTAATATCACTTTTCACAACAGACTTACTAGGTAGCAATAAATTATTATTTGGACATGTATATGTGCATATTTATTTGGTTTTCCTAAAGCTAATTAAGTATTTTAGGAAAAAGTGTGAGAGCGGCCACCAGCAAAAGTTGGTGGCCGCACTCTGAGGCCACCAAAAAATTTGTCTTGAGAATCCCTGGTCTAAAGTGAAACTGGTATTGTTAGTATTCTGGTCACAGCCAGTTCGTATCAACGCATATACATTGCCCTGGGAGCCATGCGATCTTCAAATGCAGAATTCTGTTACTTCTGGTTTGGAAGCTAACTTTTCTTTCCATCTCTTAAAGGAACAGTGTTTTGTGGAGGTGGGAATATGCAGAAAGAGCTCTTTAATGGCAGTTATCATTGTAATACATAAGCATAAAAAGCTGCAACGAGAATGCTAGTAAATAAATCTGTTTAATGTTATATCACTATTAAATATTTTTAAATAAAAAATCCTCACATTTATACCCTGTGGGTCAAATTCAGCCTTGGTACAAGCAGTGGAGTTGCATCAGGGTTAGATTTGGTCCAGTGTTTCACCCCTACTCCCACTTACCCTCCGAGCCCTGACTCTGCACTTGCGTGCATGCTTAACTTTTAAGCATATATTGAAATCCATGGGATCAGGCTTTAAATTAAACACATGCTTAAGTGCTTTGCTGAATCAGGGCCCCAGTCAGTAACGATTTCCTTTTCAATCCCTCCAAAATGAAAATAAACTGAAGACAAAACTCCTGTATTTTCCAATGCCCCTTTTCCAATGCTTCCCTTGCATAGTTTGACCAATTGCCACCCATGCTCACTCCCTTCCCACAGCAAGCAACCATCCCTGATCAATTCCCATCTTAAGCTTTGGGGATGCTTCAAAACCATTTCCTTTGGCAGTAGCAGCAAGTGGGGAAGGGAAATTGTCCCCCAGCTGTAGCTGAAGAGGTCTTTGGTGGCGTGGCTGGCTGACCCACCCCTCCACTGAGAGGTGACTTTAGAGGAACAGATGTGGGGTTCTTTCTCTGCCACTGCAGGGTGTTCCAGTGGTTTCTTCCTCCTCTCCTGCAGAGGTCCTGGAAACAGCTGCTTCACATCACCATGGAGGGGTCCAGGCAGCATTTTCTTCTTCCCTTCATCTCACTGTGGGACATCATGGTGGCAGCTGCCCAAAGGGGCCTGCCGTCTGGTTGTTGAGCACTTGAGAGACTCAGAACTCTGTTCAGGTAGCTACTTCTGTGATGGCTGTTCCTTGCATGCTGTGTCCATATGCATGCGCACACGTGTATGTTCGTGAACACATTCCACCCTGCGGGCTTTGGGTCCTGGACACCAGTGACAAATGCTTGAAGCAAACAGAAAGGATTACAAGGAAAGTTAAAACCAATGTAGAAAGTAGAGATTTAGATTCCCCTGCTCCCCCAGTGCTGCATTTGGGGTCTTAATTAAGTTGACAGCATCCCTTTAATGTCTGTTTTCCCAAAGACACTTTTTATCATGGATACTTTTTCCGACTTTGGGCCTGATCCAAAGCTCAGTGCATTCAGTAAAACACTCCCTTTGATTGCAATGGGCTTTGATCAGGGGCTGAAAGCCCTTACAATGCTTTCCTTCCAAAAACAAAACAAATCCTTATTTTTCTCAGAAATTAAGTACAAAGCAGCAAAAACTCTAAAACATCTGGCACTCTTAGAGCCTCCCCCCACCAATGGTCTTCATTGTCCATGAATTTGAGGGTCCAGATGTTCTCAGCCCCCTTGGTGTCACCACTTTCATGTTATTTAAATGTTGTTTTGCTTTTGGGGAATGTGATTGGGCTTTGTTTTGTAAATGCTTTTGGGATCAGTGGAGCATTGCTGGACAGCCTTCAACAGCCTGGACCAGGCAAGAATTTCTTGTGTGACAGTGTGAGCATCTGGAGGGTTTCTGTGCAGATAAAGCATCTGTGTCATTGGGAAATCATTCTGGTGTTTTTGCCAAACTGAAAGGAAAACGTCTATGCCTAATTGGATGGCAGCATTTGAATCACAGACTAGAACTTTCCATGCCACAAACATGCCCACAAATCTTACAACAGAGTGAATCGCTTCAGGATTTACACAGAAAAATTATGCACCTAATTCACTAATGCAATCCGAGAGTATTAGAGGCAGCTGAAAAAAACCCATTTTTAAAGCTAACAAACTAATCACAAATGTAATTGAGGTTTTCCACAGCTCAGTATCAACCTAAGGACCATTTCAGTGCCAGGCAAAGGAGGCAGTAGATGAAGGAGAGTTGTGTTGTGTCACTTTACACAAAACAAGTAAGCCCAGTAAAGTTTTACAAGGTGCTGGTGGACGGCGCGTGTGCTAGAATGAACACGCCTAACAAAGAGGCCCTTGAAATGTGTTGCTTCCAAAAGAATTTCTGTGTTTCTATGCTTTGGAGAAGATGATCTAAGGGAAATAGGTTGATTTCCTCTAAATAAAATCCTCTGGGTTACAGCATGAATTCAGTGATCTGAAAAAGACAGCAGGTCAGTCTAGCTGGAGAGGCTCTGTGTGCCAGCTGACATGTGCAGCTGATATAATTATAATCAGCCCATCATAATGTGATAGGGGCTTCAGTGAGATAAATGATATCTGCACACCTTCAGAAGCCTCACTGACTGTTGATTATATATCACCTGTAGTTTTCATCCCAATACTTGCTCCTCATGGGGCATAGTGAACTGTGTGGCTCAAACCATACTCAGAGTCATCCTTGGATTGAGTCGTGTGTGTGTGTGAGAATCAGCAATGGTTTGTCCATAAGCCACCTGTAGAAGCTTTTTGCAAACTTTGTTGCCCTATCCAGCTGCTATTCACAGTGTATTTTCAAGTCTGAGCCTGGTTTGTTGGGATGGGTCACATGGGGGAAATTACAGTGGGCGGCTTTAAAATATGGGTGTTTTCTGGACCGTGACATTTGCCTCTACATCTGTATTTGCAGTATGCTTTATACTTAGAATGGGCAATATTGCAACGTCAGGTCCAGGGTGGTAAAGACTCTGAGCTGAGTCTCAGCCCCAATCCATCCCCTTTGTGCCACTCAGTCTAGCAAAGAGGCATTCTCATCTGGCATAAAGACAAAAAAGCCTGCTTTTACACCAACTGCTCCCCTCTGCCTGGCATACCCAAACCTTTGTAAAAATGTGGGGATCACTGGCACCAAAACCAGGGACCAAGGGGGCCATGCCTTCCCACTTTTTAACATGGGCATAATTTGGGGAATAGGGGGTGGCGTTGCCCCCACAAACTGCAAGCCTCTGGCAGGCGTGAAGAAATCAGCTCCCCCACTACTAAGCACAGCTTCTGCTGGCGCCAATCTGCACATGCCTGAGGCTTGCAGTTTGGGGAGGCAACGCCACCTCCTGCCCCCCCATATTATGCCTATGCCCATGTTAAAAAGTTGGGGGCCATGTCCCCCTGACCACCCCTCCCCAGTTCTGGTGCCATTGGCATAGAGGCCATGTTCGGAAGAGCTGGAAAGGGGGTGGAACTCCACCATGTCAATTCTCAACTGGTCCCTTAGGGACCATATAGCTATAAGGTTGCCAACTTTCTACTTGCACAAAACTGAACACCCTTGCCCCATCCCACCTCGGAGGCCCCATCCATGTCCTGCCCCTTCTATGAGGCCCCACCCCTGCTCACTCCATCCCCCCCTCCGTCTGTCGCTCGCTCTCCCCACCCTCACTCACTTGCTCATTTTCACTGGGCTGGCTCGGGCCTGGGGTGTGGGAGCGGGTTGGGGCTCCAGCTGGGGGTGCGGACTCTGGGGTGGGGCTGGGGATGAGGAGTTTGGGGTGCAGGAGGATGCTCCTGGCTGGGATTGAGGGGGTTCAGATAGTGGGAGGAGGATCAGGGCTGGGGCAGAGGGTTGAGGCACGGGAGGGGGTTGGGAATACAGCCTTTGGGCGGCGTTTACCTCAAGCGGCTCTCAGAAGCAGAGGCATGTCCCCCCTCTCGCTCCTACGTGGAGGTGCGGTCAGGCAGCTGTGTGTGCTGCCCTATCTGCAGGCGCCCCTGCAGCTCCCACTGGCCACAGTTCCCTGCCAATGGAGCCCTCTGCCTGCCCCTACACCTAGGAGCTGGAGGGGGGACATGCTACTGCTTCTGGGAGCCGTGTGGTGTGGAGGCTAGCCTAGCCCTTCTGTGCAGCGCCGCCAACAGGCCAGTCAATGGCCCAGTCAGCAGTGCTGACCGGAGCTGCCAGGATCCCTTTTCGACCGGGTGTTCCTGTCGAAAATTGGACGCCTGGTCACCCTGTATAGCTAGTTGTAAGATTGAAACACCCCCTAGCCTGCTCTAATTTAGCCTGCTAGGGCCAGACAGTTTAAGAATCAGCATGGGCTCTCTTATGGTCCATTCTCTCTCCTATGCTTTTGGCACAGCAGAGAATCTGGCCCTCAGTTTTTCATGGTGCAAGTCACTAGGTATTTCTTCTATGTCCTTGATTGGTTGAAAGTCTCCCATGTGAGCAGGAGGGGCAGCCTAGCTCCGTAGCAGCTATTTCCACTTGGTTTCTCAGAAAGTGGCTGCATTTCAGCTGAATTCTCTGAACCAGCTGGAAAAAGTCAGGAAAAATGTGGTCTCTTGTCCCTTGTGTCCGTCTGACTCTGGCAGCGAGTACTTTAGCACATTGTTATCTTCAGTTCCCACGGTTATTGGGCACTGTCCAATTCACAAAGCGCAGGACTCTTTGGATCAAGAGCGCAGAAGGTGCAAAAATGAAAATCAATGGAGGGAAAAGTTACCTCAATTTTTATGAACCTAAAATATTTATATTGGGTTTGGCCTGGAGGTTTGGGTCTGAACTATGTCAGCCACCTCTGCTGTTAACGCATGTTTAGTGCTCAGTTTTGCAATTGATTTCAGTGGGACTGTTCATGTGTTGATCTTCAAGCATGCATGTAAGTGCTGTGCTGGATTGGGCCAGAGTGCTTAGTGCCTTGCAGGCATGAGCCCTTAATTAAAAATACCAGGAAATTCCCTGCAATTGCAGTTTCTCAGCCTAATTATCCATCTATCATACACAAAGCACGCTAATTTCTATTTGACCTATTAGTGCAGAAAGAAGATTACCAATAGGGATAAGCAAATAGTTTGGATAAAATAAGAACCAGTCCTAAGCTAAACCCCCAAATCTGACTGTTTTGAGGTTTGGAAAGTGTGGTTAACTTTTTAAATTTAATTTTCACAGTCCTCTCTACTTCCCACTTTTGAATCATGCCAGAAGTACCCAAGTACCTCAGGTAAGACCATCATGATATTTCTAATCTGGATGAAATCAAACAGTATCAGATATCGCACACCTACACACGTGTGAATTCTTGCACAAAACACCTGTTGAATTTTCAGGACCAATTTCTAGATTAAAGAGAGTCAGATCACAACCAAACTTTAGGATACTTAGTCAAGTCAAAATGCAATTTCCACATTGAAAATGTACCCAAGTGCTAAGTCCAGATTCAAATCAAGATCAGAACTTTCCCAAAGTTATGGGGTCTTTGGGTTTGGGGTTTTGGTTCAGAGCCATGTATATACAACAAACTTTGCAAGCTGCACCAATCACTGCTTGCCAGCAGCTTTATGTGAGCATTTATAGGCTCAAAATTCCAGTTGGCCCAGCTAATGCCATCTCCTTCTTCCTTTATCATTTGGGCTACAACATGGTTCTTTAAATATAGTTAGAAGGTTTTATTTCTGTCTTCAGACAAGGAAAAATAATATTATAATATAGACAACTCAAACAGGGGCAGATAGCCACGAGCCAGCATACAGTGTAGCTTTCTCCAAATGCTTTCTTCATTTCCTGACTGCCTAGTTTGAAGCTTTTAGCACTGATGTATAGACACAAGAAGGTTCTGTTACTGACAGTTACTGCTCTACATCTCCATTCCTACCACACTCTGTGAAACGAATTGATACGCTGAATGTTCCTTTTTGTCAACTCTTACAGTTATGTTCAGTAATACATCTGCCAACGTTTATGAACACTGTTGCCTGATGTTTCTGAAAAAGAAAAATAATCTGCCACAAAAATAAAGCATATATTCTTGGGGCTAATACTTCCCTACCTCACAGAGGTGTTGTGATGATAATACATTAAGGGTTGTGAGGTACTCAGGTACTATTTGGAGTGGGGCCATATAAGTTCCTAAAATACATGCCAGTTGTGTAATAGAGTTGCTTTATGGGTGTTATTTATTTTAGGAACTTATATGGCCCCGCTTACCATAGTAGCTGCACACCTCACAAAGGTTAATGCATTATCATCTCAACACCCTTGTGAGGTAGGGAAGTGCTTTTAGCCCATTTTACAGAAGGAGAACAGAGGCACAGAAAATGGCTGGATTTTTAAAGGCATTTAGGTGCCTAACTGACACAGGAAGTCTGTGACAAAGCAGGGAATTGAAATTGAAATCCCAAGTGATAGGCAAGGGCACTAATAACTGGACCATCCTTCCTCTGTTACATACCTTTCTTCTTATCCTATCTGAACTGTTGCAGAAACACTGTGGCTAGCTGATGACCCTATTCACCTGTTTACTTTGTATAGGAGAGCAATGGGGGAAAGAAGCTGCAACAAACATATTGCAGAAAAGGTAACTGCATCCCCTCTTCACGTGCAGTTTACTGATTAGTAGACCCTTCCTGACTGAGAAACAGCAGACATAGTTCTTCCTCCCTGTACTGCAGAATATATAATAAACACACTGAACCAGGTCAGGAAACCCTGGTCTGAATCCTGGGCTTCCCATCTTTGGCATTATAGTGAAGTGCAAGCTCCAAAATTGTCTTCTATCTTAAGTGATTTGGTCTGGCAGAGCTGTAGCCTGTATTAAGTATAAGACTGGCCAAAGTTATTAACTCCCTGTCTGCCTTCCCTCAAGATACAGGAGGGCCTCTGAGCTTATGTCCAAATCACTGCCCCAGTGTCATGTTAATTTCCTAGTGGGACAGCTGCAGAGTTCTCAGCAGTGTAAAACTCGTTGGCTTGCAGTTGCATTTTCCTATTAGCTTTCTGTGAGAAAAGTGCAGATTTTGTGGGTAAGTACTGGCCAGAGGCCTGGTGCTCTGCTCCCTTTCTGCAGAAGAGATCTGGCCTACAGCCACATTCTCACATTTCTTAACCAAGGGAGAGCTACTGACCTGGGAGAAAACATTGGCTATAGCCCTGGCATCTAATCCATTTTCCACAAGAGAAGCATATTTAAGACAAGGCTGTTCCAAGTCTATGTTAAAAATAAGATCTAAAAAATAGTTTTGTTTTATTTATTTATAAATGTTGTAAAATAGAATTCTTTGAACTTCTGTAAAACTTTTCATCTTATGATCCGAAAGTCTTTACAGGCACGGAATCAATTAATTTTCACAACACTGGTGGGATGCAGGAGAAGTAGTATCCACATTCGACAGATGAGCAAACTGAGACGCAGAGAGGTTAAGGGTCTTGCCCAAGATCACTCACTGAGTCAGTTGTAGAGTCAGAAATCAAATTTGGAAGTCAAAACTTCCAGTTCCCTCCTCCATCTATTAGGTCACAATATATAATTAGAGCTGGTTGGAAAACAGGAAATTCTTTCTCTGAAAAATGTGTCCCTTATTTTTTGTGTGTGTGCATGTATATATAATAATAGCAACATTCTCAGCCAGCTTCCTGTATATTATAACTGAGATGTTTCTATAAGGCACATTATTAAGTTATTTGATATGCATGAGATTGAAGCATTAGTGATTTTAAAGGTACAGACAGATGGTCACTGTAATGAAACCAAACAAGTTAAAGATTTGTGTAGGTCCAATAAGTTTGAATAAGGCCATCAAATGTAAGCGTCATCCCAGGAAAACAACTAATGCTTATCGTCTCTCAGTAATGTCAGTTTTTCATTTGCTTATTTTACAAATGAAAAGATTTTTTTTTCTAATTACCATTCCTGCATGTTCAACCTGAGTTATGAGAATGAAACTGGGTTCTTTTTGGCTCATTCATCATCACTAGTAGTAAAAATTCTGCAGTTGGTACTTTTAATTGAGAATTCTGTTGCTGATACAAGAGCCAGAAGAGAATCCAGCTCACTTTCCCAGAATTGTGTAGCGTCTGCTGGGTTAACAGGAGTAAAACTAAGAAACATTTATGTTTGTCTCTGAGTCACACAGGGAGCAGTTATGATGAGCAAGAAGGTACCATTTGGAGGAGAGGATTATTCAAAATGACCTTGACAAACTGGAGAATTGGTCTGAAATGAACAAGATGCAATTCAGTAAAGACAAGTTCAAAGTACTGCACTTGGAAGGAAAAATCAAATGGGGAATTCCTGGCTTGATGGAAGTGCTGCTGAAAAGGACCTGTGGCAGGCAAAAGGGGGTGGCAGTGGATCACAAATTGAATATGAGTCAACAATGTGATGAAGTTGCGAAAAAGATAAGTCTCATTCTGGGGTATATTATCAGACCTGGTATATATGAAATATGGGAGGTAATTGTCCAGCTCCGCTCGACACTGGTGAGGCCTCAGCTGGTGTACTGTGTCCAGTTCTGGGCACTTTAGCAACAATGTGGACAAACTGGACAGAGCAGAGGAGAGCAACAAAAATGATAAAAGGCTTAGAAATGACCTATGAGGAAAGATTAAGATCCAGAATAGGCTTCCAAGGGAGGTTGTGGAATCCCTGTCGTAGGTTTTTAAGAACAAGTTGCACAAACACTTGGCAGGGATGGTTTGGTTTACTTGGTCATGATTCACTGCAGGGGGCTGGACCTGATGACCACTCGGGGTCCTTTCCAGGGCTATGTTTCCATGAGTCTATGATTTTTACACAGTTGCTTTTCTGACTGTATCTGTACTTGAAGTAATTCAGAAGGGCAGGGGTCTTTTCTGCTGAATCAAACACACAAATTCTAGTGTAAGTTCCTGAATGGGCATGAGGAGCACTGAAGTCAGATTTGTAGCATGCGGTTCTGCATGATGTTTTCATTTCAGAAGTTAGGTTCAGCTTCCAAGGGCAAAGCATGAGATTAAACAGGGCTGTGTAAAGAATAATTTTGTTTGAATTTTTAAATATTAATGGAGCATTGACTTTAGGGAGCTTTTTCACCATGTTACTAATTAATTCATGTCCCGGCGTTAACCTGTATGTATGGAATCAAAGTGCACATCAAAAAAAAAGCTTATGAGATGATTATCTGTTCTAACAGAAAGTACTAAAGGTGCTAATTCCAGCCAAAAATACACTGCTGCCTTCCTATACTTCATTAGCCCTCTTTCTTTGATTCAGCCTAGTGTCAGAATAAAGTTAGTGCATGCAAATGACATCACACCGTAGCCTGAATTTTACAACTTTGAAATGAATTTCAATCATGTATTGGAGAAAGGCTTTTAATGTCTTTTTTTACTACCGAAGTATTTCATTCATGTTCTAACCGTGTAACTTAATTAGGGGAAAAAGTATAACCAGATGAACCGGATTGCTCAGGGACAGACCCAGGTTACAAGACACGGATCTGAATCCTGATGTAGAGTGCTGAAGACAGCCAGGTTCTGGTTCCCTTTCTCACCCTTTCCCTTAGATTAGGACTCTTTGTGGAGTACGGTGCTACTCAATATGACTAAAGGTATTGGAATCTGTCCCAGCGTTTGGGAGTGTTTGGATCTGAGATTTTGGTTCAACCTGTTATAAAGATTGGGGCCAGTGGCAAAATTCAGGTCTAGATTTCAAACAGCCCAAAGTTTAGAAGTGTTTGGATCTAAGGCTTTTGTTTGGAGTCCAACTGTGTGATTCTGCTAATAGATCTCCTGTATGTATCCTCGAGGCCCTTTTGTGTTCTTGTCAAGCATGGATGAAGATGAAAGGTGGTCTGGATTGACCTAAAATTCAAGGCCACAATTCCACACGTAGGGGAAAGAAGAATGTGGAGTGCTTCCTGATGGTATTGGGGTGGATGCTCTTTTCCTACTTGAGAAGGGGGAAATGGCTTAATCACTTTGGAGGACCATCCCTTTTGGAAAATTTTGGGCTCCCCTTTGGAAGAGAGGGCACAGATCAGCTGATTTATTCAATCTACCGCTTCAATCTATTCCTTCACAACACTTCAGCTCTGACTGTGGGTGTCTGAACCTCTCCTTCTGAGTCAGTGTAAGTTTTGCCAGCTGGTAGACCAAGCAGCTGTACGCTCCAAAAATAAGTATCACTGTATAGCAAGCTGAGCCCTCATTGGGCTAGAATCAGACTGCAGGAAGTGACCACTCTGGGACTCAATGTGATATCCTTTCCTTGCACTGTGAGGCTGGGACCATTACATCTTTATCTTATTTTCAAATAATTTATCACCTCATACACAGCTCTTTTTGGAACCAAAGCTGTTCTTGACCTGTGGATTGGGAATTTGTATGACGGGAAAACAATAACGATCCAGACAGAGTCGGTGGAATTTGTACTGTACACTAAACCAAGCATATGCGCTGAGTTGGATGCTGCTTCTCAGTGCCCTCTATTTTCTTCTTATTCCCTAAAGATTCCGGTTTTAGTATTTCAGGATAAAGAAACTCAAACAACTGCTGAACAACCTGGATCAGACATGCTTGTTAGATGTTTATATGATCCCATTTAACAATGTGGGCTTTTGTTTGTGCTCTCACTCCTGACACTGTTCCAAGGCATCAGTTGGTAAATCCAACCATTTACCTACAGCAGACAGGGGCGGCAGGTTTGTATAATTTTTGGTGGTGCCCAGAACCTGCCCCTGCCCAAACTCCGCCCCCCACCTGCCCAAGGCTCTGGGAGGGAGTTTGGATGGGGGAGGAGGTCTGGGGTGCAGGCCCTAGGCTGGGGCAGAGGATTGGGGTGTAGGGTGCAGGCTCTGGGAGGGAGTTTGGGGATGGGAGGAGGTGCAGGGGTGAGGGCTGTGGGGTGTGGGAGGGGCTCAGGGCGAGAGTAGGGGTGTAAGGGGGTGAGGGCTCTCTCTGGGGCTGGGGGGTTTGGGGTGTTGGGAGAGGCTCAGGGCTGGGGCAGAGGGTTGGAGTGCAGGGGGATGAGGGCTCTGACTGGGACTGGGGATAAGGTGTTCGGGGTACTGGAGGGGCTCGGACAACGGGTTAGGGTGTGGGGGGATGAGGGCTCTGGCTGGGACTGGAGATGAGGGGTTTGTGGTGTTGGAGAGGTTCTGGGCTAAGGCAGGGGGTTGGAGTGCAGGGGGATGAGGGCTCTGGCTGGGACTGAAGATGAGGGTTTTGTGGTGTTGGAGAGGCTCCGGGCTAAGGCAGGGGGTTGGAGTGCAGGGGGATGAGGACTCTGGCTGGGACTGGGGATAAGGTGTTTGGAGTGTTGGAGGGGCTCAGGGCTAGGGTTGAGGGTGTGTGGGGGGGTGAAAGCTCTGGCTGGGGGTGTGGGCTCTGGGATGGGGCAGGGCTGGGGATGAGTTTGGGGTGCAGGCAGGCTGCTCCGGGACAGGGGCCAGAGAGGAGGACTCCCCCCAGCCCTTTCCTTGCCGGCAGCAGCGAGCTCTGGGGGAGGAGCCCCCCTTTCCCGCCCCCCGAGCAACACACTCACCCCCACCACTGTCTCTGCATGTGCTCCTAGGGCCCCTCTCAGGTCCAGGAATCTCCCTCGCCTCCCCCGTGGTGGGTGCCGGGGGGTGCTGCGTGCGCTTCCTCCCCTCCTGCTGCCCCTCACTGTAGCCTCACTGGGGGTGAGGGATGGGGCTGCCTCCTTGCCCAGCATGGGGCAGGAGCAGTGACTGCAGGCAGGGGGCCCCCCTGTGCTGGTGGAGGGTCCCGCCGGAAAAGGGAAGGGTCTGAGGTGGAAGGGCAGGCTCAGTCAGTCTGCCCTGGCAGTCGAGATGGGGGGCACTAGGATCCGTTGCTGCAGGGAGGCAGCATGGAGCTGCTCAGAAGAGGCAGCCAGGGATGCTCTGCTCCGAGGCCCGGGGAGGTGAGTGGGGGCAGCAAGCCGGGGCCGGGGGACACTCGGGGGAGGTGTGTGGGGAGGGGGCCGACAGGTGGGCCGGGGGGGACACCCGGCCCCAAATATTGATGGAACTGGGCCCTTGGGCTCTGAATATTGCTGGTGCGAAGGCCCCACGTGGAGATATAACTCGCCGTCCCTGACAGCAGACAGGCTGGCAGGCCTAGCCATCCAGGGCATGTGGCAGCTTTTGTGCTTGGATGCCCCTGCCCTTTTCTGGAATGTCAGATTGGCTCATGCACATGTTAATTCCCAGCAGTGAAGCTGCTATCACAAGAGCTTTGTTCCTAATGGCAGCTGTTGGCAATACCACCCTGTAGTCTCCTCCCTTAGGCTCATCCCCCTTTAATTATGCCACATCAAAGACCTTTTTAAAATCTTTGCTCCACTACTGTCAATTTCCTTTACTGGATGAGCTAGAGCAGAGCTGCTCCCTGAGCAAAGGTCTGTATTCGTAGAGCCAAGGGGCCGGAGATTAAATATCCCAGTGGTGCATGTACAAATCTGGCTGACACCTGGAAATCTGGCATGGATGCAACCTTGGATTGTTACTCGTTTATACCAACTGTGTTCCAAGAGATGGTTGGCTGCCCCAGCGTACTTCGGGAGCCAGCCATTTCTTGGAGAGGATTTTCAATACAGGCACCATCATCTATTTTGATGGGAGTATTCCAGCTCATTGGGTTTTGATTTGAGAATTCAGCTGTTACTTCTGGATTTTCTGCGTTCTCTGTCTCCCTGTCCAGAAGGCAGTGAAGAAAATTCAAGGGGCTGTGGGAAGGGGACTGGTAGATAATGTTTAAAGACAAAAAGGTGGCATCTATGTTCTTCAGCTGCAAGCCTATTTTAGTAAAATACCAGCATGTTTCCACATTGCTTTGCCATTTCTATCTTATTTTGTTTCCTATGTGCAGGGGTCAATGGCAAGGCCTGACAGCAATTAGTCCATTCATATAGAGCCACCTGACAAGGTGCTGAGCACTCTCAACTCATGTTACGAGTTTATAGGTATTTTTCCACAAAAGGGAAAATTAATATAGGGACATTACTTTTTAGGTATTTTAATAGCAACCATTACAATAGTATGAGGCCCTGATAATGAAGATATTATAGGCAATGTATATAGCCATATCTGTGCTAAAGGTTGCCTGAGACTTCCTATTATAAGTTCCTATTTTCAGTTGCTTATAACTTTGTCAGACTTCAACCATTTGGGCTGAAATTTTCCATGCCTGGTGTCAGCCTCAGTTTGAAGGTATTCTGGGGAGAAATTTCGGCTAAAATGATTCAGCCATTTCTCAGATTGAGGGTAAGAGAAATTATGTTATTTTGCCTATATGATAAAATTCTTATAACATGTTTCATTGTGAGGCTTTAGCGCCTCTGTGGTTTGCAGCAGGGACTTGAAATTTGGCGGGAGAGGTTTCTCTGGTGTCAGAGAGGTGCCTTTTGATTTTCCTGTGAGAAACCTCCCATATCTGGCCAAATTATGTGCCTCTGAAAATTTCAGTTCACAAATGCTCAGTAGCAACTTCTTAGAGGTTTGCTGCTACATTCTCTTCAAATTCCATTTGCACTGAGCATGCTGGGGGTGCAGGGGGTGATCAGGACTGTCCGTGAAAAGCTCCTCTTGCCTGCTGGGGTCCATGGTGCTGGTGGGCACAGGAGCTGAGAGCAGGGAGATAAGATGTTCTCTCTTGTGCTTTCAGTGTTTCCCCGGCTGGCACCCAAGCAGTATGTTGGAGAAGGAGGAACCACCTGACTGTAATGTAAGGGGTGTGAGGATCCAGGCCTGGGGGATGGAGGAGGCAAGGGGGCAAACAGGGACAAGGACATGACAGTGAGACTGGGCCCAAAAGTCAAGGTGGGGAGGGACACAAGGCCTGGATGAGGAATCAGGGGTAGGTGGTTGATTCCCATCATCACATGAGGTATGTGTAAGGCTGTGAGTCTGTCACAAAGGTCGCGGAAGTTACGGATTCTGTGTCTTTCCATGACCTCTGTGAAATTCTGGAGCTGCAGCGGCTAGTGTGGCTGACCCCAGGGGCCAGCTATATCGGCTGCAGCTGAAGTGGCCCCCCAGCCAGCCGCACTGGCCACTGCTGGAGCGGCCCCAGGGGGCAGCCACACAAGCTGCTGCTCAGCATCCCTGGGCCGCTGGCCCCGGGGGATCGCCTGAGCAGCAGTTCCAGGGGTGGCCGGAGCAGCGGCCAGAGCGTGGCCCCGGGGGTGACTGGAGCAGCGGCCGGTTCAGCTGGCCCCACAGACCACCTGAGCAGCGGACGGCTGGCCTGGCTTGGGCTCTCCCAGGGCAATGGGGCCCCAGGGCAGCTAAGATTTAGTCAGGGGTGTTTATAGTAAAAGTCACGGGCCGTGAATTTTTGTTTATTGCCCGTGACCGGTCGATAACTTTTAGTAAAAATACCCATGACTAAATCTTAGCCTTAGGTATGAGTAGTGCTCTTTTACCAATCAAGAAGGGCAGGGTTGATGACCCTGATTTCCATTAGCACTTCCATTACTACTTGTCTGGGCAGAAGTCTTGCAAAGAGGATATTGTGTATCTGGCCCTGGATTATTGTTCTTCATGGCCCATGAAGCACTGGCTTCTGAGGTTGAATGGAGGCACAAAGTTGGGTTTACAAAGTGATTTATGATCAGGAAAATTTCTTTGCAGCATGAGGAGAAGTAGGAAGGCCCTGTCTCATTGGAAGGCCCTTATCTCTGCACCCTCCTCCCTCCAGATCATAGGTTTGGTGGGAATAAGAACAGAGTATAAGATGTATTTTTTATGTCAGACTATTGATTAATCTCAGGAACAATTTAATATTTGAAATTTGGAGGTTGTCATTTTGTCTGCAGGGAAGATGTTGTAGTATTTATTAGGTCTATAAGCTTAAGGATTTATCTGTATTTTATTTATTTATTTATAATTTTTTAAATGATAGAAGATCCCCAGGTATATTAGTGGTGGGTGCTGATAAAATTTCTAAATAAATACATTGTTTATTATACATTATAATTACATAATCAAGAAGGGAGTTATTTGGAAGACTCATCACTGATCTGCCATCAAGAAGGGATCCAGCCTCTGGCACAGTGCAGCCTGTCATCTGTGACAAGTAGATGCAAGGCCCTCTTGGGGGGAAACAGCTGTGAAACCACAGAATAAAGAGTGCTCATCTACAAACAATAGCATAAACCTAGATTGCATCAGATTCACTTTCCTTCAATCTTTCTGTCCACCTAATATACACTGTCAGAAAATCCTTCATTACTTTATTATCCAGAAAGATCCTGGACAATTCAGCTACAAAGGGATTTGGGTCTGAAATTATCTTTTTTTACTTTCTTTTAGTCTGGTGAGAGATCAATTTGCTGTTTTTCTAGCTGACATTGACCACAGAACTAAGCTTCCCAAAGGAACTTCCAGACCCTTTTACATTTAAAAACTCTTTATGGCAAGGATTGCATCTTCTCTGGGTGTTTTGAAGGACAAGCACACTGCCTCTGATCAATAAATAATAACAAGCCACCTCTTAAATGGACATTTGCCATTTTTCATATGAACAGAATTCATGCATGTAAATCCAGTAGAAGACTGCTTGATGACTCAGTCTGTGTGTGCAAAATTGCTGGCACAAATATAATGGTCATCTTTAAAAAAATTGGCCCTATCCGGTTCATTGACAGATTTTTGCTTCTGCACATTTACTGTATGTATCCTCGTGTCCACAGATATCCTGGCCTAGCAAAATAATGTGGTGAACACCACTAGGGTTGCCAATTTTGGTTGGCCATATTCCTGGAGGTTTAACCACACCACATAATCTTTATCTTTAATTAAAGATTAATCTTTAATTCCTGGAGACTCTTGGACAATCCTGGAGGGTTGGCAACCCTAAACACCACCCCTAAAACGCTATTGGGTTGGATTAACCCCTGCCAGCACAGGAAAGTGCGATTTGCACCTCCTTCCATCTGAGGGTTTCACTTTGCCCCCTGACTCCAAGTAGAATCCAGCTTGCGGAAAGGAAGACTGAAAACACTACCTGTTCTTCCCACCTCCAGTGGAGGTTTTTGAGTGAGGCTAGATTTTCTTTCCTCTGAGCACTCTATAGGAACCCATCTGGCAGAAGCCACTGAGGGAAGGGATTCACTGGGGAATGGTTTGAGCAGTCAGTGTATCTGCTGGCTACCCTTGTCATGCTCTTCCCCCTCCCTGGCCAGCATTACCTACTTTTCAGGCTGCACTACTGTTTGCAAAAAGAAAAGGAGTACTTGTGGCACCTTAGAGACTAACCAATTTATTTGAGCATGAGCTTTCGTGAGCTACAGCTCACTTCATCGGATGCAGGTTTGCAGGTTCCTTGTAGACTTGGGGTTACAGCTGCTTTGTGCTGGTGGCCCCGTGCCTTGGTGTATGCTGGCAGAAGGCAGTGCAAACTCAGGTGAATTCAACATGTTCCGTACTACTCCACTTCTTGCCATGAGTGGGTACTACTCTGAAGAGTTGGAAGGGCCTGAGTTCTGTCTGAGAAAACTAGTGAACTGCAAAATCCCCATTTACCAGTGCGGGTGGGGGGCTTCAGGGGCAGATGGCTATTCTTTTTCATTGTGGGAAACAGCCACACTTCTGGCAATCAAATGCAGCCTGACATTTTCACTTCCTCTTTCACTACTTTATTTGCAAAGAGAGTTCATTATGGCCTTTGGAGCCATCAGTAAAACATCAAAGAAAGGGAGTTTCCCTGCTTTCCGCAGCCTTAAAGTTAACAAGGGGTTGTACGTTTTTTAAAATAAAATAGACTCTGGACTAAGCTGGTTCAGGCAGAAGGTAGGATTTGATTAACAGGGACACCTCCATGGGCAAAGAATGTTCCAATTAGCCACCTGTCCCTGATAGCTGATGTTGGGGGTTCACAGAGCACAGGCATCAGGAAGCATTATGAACAAAAACAATGCTACCAACAGGGTGTACATTTGTATATGGTATTTTATGTGCATTCTATCTTCATTATTTCAGTGCTGTAAAAAATGGTTGATTCTGAATATTTCATGCATCTTAAACAATTGCCCTTTCACTTTAATGCCACCTGAATTGTTCCCCTGAACATTTTAAATGTAAAAGTAAATGCTGTGCTGTATAGAACAGTGTTAACTGAGTGTTAATGAGCTGTCACATCAGCTTCCAGCCTTCTCTAGAATCCAGCACGTGGTCTCAGAGGTGTCACAATAAAACAGAATTTAAAGGCTATTAAATAAATTTCATGGACAGGGCTCCCAACGACGTATCCCAGTGAAGTGGATGTCCTTATTATCTTGGTGTCAACTAAATGGTGCCAGCTGTATATGTACATTGGGACACAACCTATCTGTGAATGGGGGCCATTGTTTTACTGCCCACCAGTCCTCATTCAAACCAGGTCTGAAAAGGTTTAGTTCTAGAGATGGTTTCCCTTTCAAGAGCTGATGCTAACAGGGACATACACTGCTGGGTGCTCTACTGTGAAGCAAATACAAAACACAAGGATGAAGATGACTGGCACCTGATGGCGGCCCGAGTCCCCAGAACTCATCAAAATTGGTGATGCTTTTCTGGATCATCCTGACAGGTATGTTTGCTGCCTTTTCAATAAAAGTGAGCCAGGGACAGCCTGGAAACTGTGTTGGCAAAATTACAATGAGGCACCACTGCACCCGCTGCAATATGGTGCTCCATGCTTGTCTGAGAAACATAGTAATGATATAGAATAATATCTAGGGAAAACTTTATTCTCCTGCACACTTTCCCTTTTCCTTTATTGTTCTATTATTAGACGAAAGGTAGGGAACTGGCCTAGGAAAAAGTAGACAGCAGTTCAAGAGGCAGTAGAGGGAAGGGACCTGTACAAGGTCCTGCACATGTCAGTGGGCATTAGGTAGCCATTAAGGTGGGCAATCAGCATTTCCCCTGGATGCCCTTGCTGTACCTTATGCCCTTTATCGCTAGCCCTCAGCAATATGGAGATGAGTGTGCTATAAGTGTCTGAATAGAACTGAATAGAAAAAGATGCTCTCTCGTTAGCAGCACAAGTTAAAAGCAGAATGAATGTAGGAATTTGTCTCCAATTTGGGGCAGTCTAGCCAAAATTGGGACACTTGGCAGCCAGATATGCAAAGTTTATTAAGTCTTGATCCTTCTGTGGTCGATGTCAGCTGAAGGAGTATTCCATCACATCGGTCGGGGTGAGATTGGGTGTGTTTTGTTTTCCAAAATTGCTGGGGGAGAATGAGGCCATTGTTGTTGAGAATGAGCTGGAAGGAGCAGGAACCAGGCTGTATTCAAGTATGAGCTGACTGTTGCTAAACCAGGCTGTGTAAGGGGAATCTCGGCTGTGCGCCTAATCTGTTTGACTCTGTGATTAGCTTCTCAGGCTCTGTGCATAATTTGCTTGGGGGGAAGCATTATTCTACACATTGTATTTTCTTCTTTACTTTATTTTATTAAAATAAACAGTGTAGAACTTGGCACTTATCACAGAGTGTATGCTTCATAAATAACAATAATAGAATATAATTCAGAAATAACATTTAGGCCCCACTTCAGCAAAGTAATTGAACATGTACATAAGTTTAAGCATCACATGCTTAAAGTTACATAGATGGTTAGTTATCTTGTTGAATAGAGCCTTACTGGATAAAATTCTTACATTTTCACAATTTTTTGTTGCAATTGAGTATTATTTATGTTTCAGAATCAAACACTGTAAGTATACTTCTGTGGAATTGGGTTAAGAGTAAATGTACAATTTCAAGTATAAAATCCTGGATAATCACAGTTGTTAGAAACCCATCTTTTCCAATGTGGATGAACAGACTGATTTACCAGCTTTGGTTTAAGAAAAGAATACACCATTGTAAAGATTTCCTGCAGAAAGGAAGAGTAATTTCCTTTCCTTTTTCTAATGAAAAATAATTCCAGCCTACAGAACCATTTTTTGTGTTATGTTGATCAGAGATTTCCTACTAAAAATGTCTATCGAATGTAAAAAAAAAAAATGTGTTGTACACACATTGGCAAAATTGATATTATCTGGAGGTCAGCACAGGAAATGTATTTCCTCCTGCATTAAAGTCGTTGGGGCTATGATTTTCCCTAAACCACAAATTATATTTCTCCAGTGGTCTGAAATGTAGAAATCACTAATTGAGGATCTAATTCAGGAAAGCACTTCAGCATGTGTGTAAATTACATTGAGGTCAATTGGACTTAAGCACATGATTTTCTGAATAGGACAGAATCATGTGCTTGAGCATTGTCCTGAATCAGAGTCTGGACTCTCATTCAGAATTACAGTGGTCTTAATCTGGTTTGTTTTAAAGCTAAAATGAATGAAGGCCATTTTAATTCTAAATGAGAGTGTCCATGCAGGGGTTTAATGTGCTTTAACGAGTCTCTTTAAATTCACATCTTTAGTTAATTTGAATTAGCTTTCCTGAATATCCATGTTGTGTAGATGAGCCCTGAGTTAGGCCTCAATCCTGCTAATATTTACACAAATGTTTTATGTCAATGGGACTATTTACATGCTTAAAGCTAAGCATGTGCATAAGTGTGTGCAAGATCAGTGCCTTTGAGAAGTCATGTGCTTTAAGAGCTATATACAGCTCTACAACATGTGACATGACATGAGATAGATACAAATATACCTCATACATACATTTTCACCATGCTTTTACAATTACAGGCACAAGGTTTCCCAGTGCGTGCAGAAAAGTAATCTGACTGCTTCCTCTCTTTGCCATTTGAATAAACTATCAATTACCGTATGACAAGGAGAAGTACTTGGCACTTTATTCCAGCTAATAAAACCAGATTTTGGAAGACTGTCAGAATATCTGCTGCACTCTGATTTTATATTTCCTCCGGGTATTTATGATACTCAACACACTGTGTTTCTGCATCAATACTCAAAAAAGTTTAGTTAATAAAAACAAATAATCTATGCTTCTTTTTTTCATTCCATGTGTTTGACTATCTGTCTGATTCTACAATTGGGGTCCAATTCTGCTCCCACTAAAGTAAATGGCAAAACTTCCATTGCCAAAATGGTGCAAGATCATCCAGTGGCTCCAATCTTGCTTTGATTGAACTCAGTGGGAGTTTTGCCATTGACTTCAATGGAAGCAGAATTGGACTGTTCACTCATGCCATAGTTTGCATACTGTTTAAATTTTGTCATTAATGATTTCCTGCCTGAGAACTTAATGCTAAAATAGATTATGGGGCAGCATCATATTTCCATCCAGTGCAAAAATAGATCATAGGAAATGAGTTATTTTAAAGAGAGCTGTAGATCACGCTTTTTGATAGCTATGCTCTCCTACTCCACAGCTGAGCTAACAGGCATATTCTTTTCACTGATCTTTTATCTCTTCTCTTTCTCGTATTTTGGCATTTTTCCTGCTTCAGACTATGGTAGTGGGGCAGACTTTTGAGACAATACTTGATGTATTAGGCCTTAAGGGGTTATTTTCTTTTAGTACTCAGTACTTTTTTGGACATTAGCTGGGTGAGAATACTCAGTTACTCATAAGGAGAGCTGAAAGAATAATTCATAGTAAAATGTATTTGATGATGTTCACTTTTTTGTGTTCATAAACTGCCCCAGAACAATTTAAAATTTTTGAAAAACATCTTAATTTAACAAAATTATTTACTGATAAATTCTGCAAATAATTCTTGGTCTGTCGCTTGTTTGTGAGGAGTTGATTAAGAGTATTTGCAGTTTGGAAATTTGAGTGGTATTGGTTAGTTTTCATTTGTTAGATCACAAGTTACATTTCTGTGCCCTGCTTAGTGTAACTCTTAGAATTGGGTTTCCTGTGCAAATACTTGTGTTCACTAACTCAGAACTGTTTTTCAATGAATGTTTACCTAAAATTCACTCTTCTGATGAGGATTCCTCCTAAAAATAGATTTGTTTGCTAGAACATTATGGTGAATCTGCTGAACAGCAAATTCCATACTCAACTTTCCTGCTCCAGGGAGTGAACAAGAGGGTCACTGATCAATAGGAAGAGAGCTTGTTCTTAGGAAGGAAGGTGTGATGGGACATGCCCCCATCCCACTGGTAGAAAAGCTAACAAGAGTTCCTGTACTCAGATGGTGCCAATTTGGGGCACCTGCAGAACATGTGCCACCTGGAGAAAGGGAGCTTAAAAAGGTGAAATTGGGTTATGATGGACTATCTACCCTATACAAGGCCTAAACAGGTAAAATAGACCAATTAACTTTATAGGCTGCACCTGTAGGAGAGCCAGGGACTGATGAGGCCTAACAGCTGATGAAACCCAGCTGGCGGAGGAGTTGGGATAGGCTTATAAAGAAAGGAAGTTGGTGGTAGGAATGCTTCTAGAGACAAGTGAGCTGTATGTAAGGGGACTGTTGCCCCTCACTAATATTCAGTGTGGGTGTTTTAGTTGCTAGCTCCCAGTACTAAAAAGGGGGAAGGGTCGATGGGGAATCAGAACCCTGAGACTGACAGCCCCCAGGAACAATGGGGAGAGGCCAATGTTCCAGGTCAGCCTGAATGACAGGGTGGGCAGGCTAATCAGAGAGTCAGGAGGCCACAGAGGTCCCATCCTCTGTGTAAGCTGGATTTGCCTGGGTCAAACAGAGTGGGGCCAAGCTGAGCTGGGGAGCAGAGCTGGGCCAGATGCAGAGAGAGCAGCCCCTGTCCTGGGAGCAGAGCTGCAGCCCCAAAGCCAGAGGCACAGCCCAGAGAGAGCAGACTTGCCCTGGGAGCAGAGCTGCAGCAACCAGAGCCAGAGGGGCCAGAAAAGCAGCCCAGGAAGCAGGTCGGTGCTGGGAGCAGAGTCACAGAAGCAGCCTGCAGAGCAGACCTGTCCTGGGAGCAGAGCTGTAGCAGCCAGAGGCAGAGGGGCCAAAGAAGCAGCCCAGGGAGCTGGAGGCAGAGCAGCAGCAGCAGCGCAGAGACGGAGTGGTGGAGCTGGGGCTGGAGCAGTCCGGAGCTGGGTGCGGTGAGCAGCTGAGGAGACCGAGGGGGACCCTGGGCAGCGGGCCCAGCACAGGGAGATGCCTCAGCCAAGGGGCTCTGCAGGCCAGGCTTGGATCGTACCCCCGACAGGGCGGGGGCGACACTGGGAAGAAGGGTCCTACCACTTAGAGCCTGAGAGCGTGTGGCCACCACCAGAGCGAGTGTCCAACCCACAGCATCCCTGCAGCACAGCCAGGGCCTGAGAAGGAGGCCTGGGACTTACAAGGAACAAACTGTGAACTGCCCTGACATTGCAGAGACACTGTTTGTGATGTTCCCTGCCACGGAGCAGGTTGATGTGTTTCCTTTAATCTTTCCCATGTTTCCTTATTCTTTTTCAAATTAATTGTTGATTAAATAACTTGCATTTGCTTTAAATTGTATGTAATGATCAGTGGGTCAGAGAAGTGCCCAGTGCAGAGAGAGTACCCCGGAGTGGGGACACCCTAGCCCCTGTCCTAGGTGACCACAGCAGGGTTGGGGATTGAGCCCCCCAGGAATCCTGGACCCAGCCTTGTTGGGGTTATGAGGACTCTGCCAGACAGGAGAGTGGAAGGGGAGTCCTCAAGGGCAGGGAGGCCACTGGGTAAAGGTCATGGGAGCGAGGACTCAGGTGGGGTGGTGCAGAAGCCAGGAAAGTTCCCCACAATAGCGGGACTATTCTCCCGCTTACATGTAGTTGGACTCTGAAAAGACCCCGAAAATGAACTGAACTCCAGCTGGAAACAGTAAGATTGCCCAGGAATGGCGCTCCTGCACGGGACCCAGAGGCAAAACACATAATGAGACTACGCCCAAGCCCAGACTGAGGGCTGGCCAACTACAGAAATGAGCTCATTTTCAGCACTTGCTTGAGGAGGCTCCAGGCCTCCTTCTCTACACCTGTGCCAGGAAAGGGGAGTGCTTAGAGCTGCTTTCAGCGTGTCACTTCCCTGGCTCCCCAGCTGTCAGCTCCTGTGATGTTCTCCAGGTGATCTAGCTCAGAACCTCCTTCCCCAAAATACCTGCCGAGGAAGAGGAGAATTTGTAGCCAAGTTCAGGAACTCATGTCCCAGCTTTCCAGGCCCTGGCTGCTGGACTCAAAGCAGGACAGCTTGCTAGCTTACACTTTTGACCTCACTCCCTGGCTGCAAGCTGGACTCCAGCTCCGACTCCTGAACCCCCCGCTCTGCCTGACTGTATCAAATAGTGCAGGGCATGTACTGTAATCCAGTTAACCCCTTCTGTGGGGAAAGATGGAGACAAAGGCTAACATAAAATGCTGCACCACTGTAGGGCTTTAGTGCAGACCCTCGGTACAGCAACAGGAGGGGTTCTCGCATCACCCATAGTTAGTCCACTTTCCCAAGAGGCAATACCTAGGTCGACAGAAGAATTGTGCCATCGACCTAGTGCTGATGACAGAGAGGGTTAGGTTGGCTTAATTACATTGCTGAGGGGTGTGGATTTTTCACATATCATGGCTATGCTGCTGTAAGTTTTCAGTGTAGAGCAGCCCTAAGAGGCAGCTGGAGGAAGGTTCTGGCAGAGCAGGGAGACAAAATAAAATGTCTGGCAGTCTGTATTGCAAAATGGTGAATTCTGTGGCAAGAATTATTCTGAGGCGGTCATATGGGAAAAATGTAATGTTACTCCGCCATTGAGTCAAGGAGCCCCTAGTGAGATGAATGGGGCGGGTCACATCTTTCAGAACTGTTGTTTCAGATGCTGTGCAGCCTCAAGTGGGTGATGCTGTATCAGTTGGCACTCTGTTCCTGTTTCTGAGGTTATGTCTGCAACTATTAAGGGCTGGAAAGCGGATATGCTGGACCACAGTTCTGCAGCGAGGAATGAATTCCACAGCAGTGGAATCATAGGATATGCAGCACTCTGATTATAGTGAAACGATAGCTGCCTGTTGTCCTGACTTGGCTGAGACTGTCCTGGGTATCACAGTCCTGTCATGGCTGTCATAGGACTGTTGCAGTTGCAATTGCAATGCCAGCTACCCAGCAATAGGGGCCACTGTGCTGGGGAGCCTGGCTAGAGGCTCTGTCTCCTCTGCTTGCCTAAGCTGTTCTCTCTTCCTCTGCCCAACGTTTCAGGCCTAAAATATAAGTCTACAGAACCATGGCTCTCATGGGTGAGAAAAATCCGCATCCCTGAGCTCCACAGTTATGCCATCCGAGCCCCTGGTGTAGATGCAGCTAGGTGAATGAAGGAGTGCTTCCATCAACCTAGCTACCTTTGCTCGTGGAGGTGGGATTCCTACCATGACAGAAAACTCCTTTCTGTCACTGTAGCCTAGGCTGCATCTACCGCATGGGGTTAAGCTGGCATAGCTAGGGCACTGTAGCTACGCCCCTGTAGTCTCCATGGTGTTGACATGTCCCAAGTGTAGGGCAGCTCAGCACAGCAACGGCCCTGGGGCCGGGGGAGTGAATCAGGAGGATGGGAGATAGCGAGGGGAGGTTCAAAAGAACAGAGAGGTACAGGGAGAAGGAGAAGTTATCACTATCCCTTTAGGGGCAAAGAGGAAAAATCGGTGGTACCTACTCTTGCTGCCAGTCTCCTAGTGAGAGTTCAGCTATGGCTTTCCACAGACACTCACTTGCACAGCTGCCAGCGCCTCCTGCAACTACAAGGGGCGAAGAGAGATCCCCCCCCCTCTCCCATGGCGAAGGGGAGGGGGGTATTTTTGCCACGCAGGCCCTCTCCTGTTACAGTGAAACTCTACTTTAGTTAGGTATTTTCTTTCTGAGGGGGTAGGGAGAGGAAAAGGCACTTCATTATAAGATGGTCCTATTTATTGCACCACTAATAAGAATGAGTTAAGGGCATGTCTTTACTGCCTGTACCTCCTTCTGTAGCTGTTCATAACAGCTACAGAAATATGTGACCGCAGTCAGGGGTGAAAGTAACACAGAAGACTTAGGGGTGTGGGGCCCCAGCTCCAGGCCCCTGGAAGGGGCAGGTCCTCTCGCAGAAGGGGCGGGCCAGCTGCCCCAGGGCCCGGCGATTTAAAAGGGCCCAGGGCTTGCAGCTGCTACCACAGCACCGGCCGGAGCCCCGGGCCGTTTTAAATCGGCGCCGGAGCCACAGGTAGTGTGCATGGGCGGGCTGGCTGGGGGAGGCTGACCCCCAGCCCCACCCTTTCAGCCTGAGGACCCGCTCCTACCGTCCGAGGGTGGGGGCAAAAGGAGCAGTGAGGTTAACATCAGCTGCGTATGGGTGGCTACCGACGGCCACTTCTTACCGGTGCGCCGTACCAGCCCGTACTGGCCTACTTTCACCCCGACCTCAGTGCAGTTCCAAATACCTCACGTACCATGGACCTAAGAGAAGCTGCAAGAGATCCCATAATAATTTAATAGTAAGGCGTTGGCAGGAAGGGAGAGACACAGCTTATCATGAGGAGTTTCGGCTTACGCTTGCTGCCTAAAAATGGTGCTGAATCTAATAAAATGGACTTTGTGAAGCTGAAGCTGTTGTTTGAGTGTTTATGTTGGTGAATCACTCCAGCAAAGGAACTCAGCAGAAAAATGTGGAGTGGAATTCTATGTACCCATGTGATCTGTTACTTAAGGGCTTATCAGGGTATTTCTACAACTCCTCTCTTCACAACCCACTGGGCCAAATTATCCAAATTGATTTAAATAAATGCGGTTACATCAGGAATCACTTTGCCCCATTATTTTTTTTAAAATGGACTGAAGAATGTATACTTTTGTTCTGTGTGCATGAGAAACTCTTACTGTAGTGGATTTCCAAGGCCTTTTATGATGTTGATGGTATAGAAGGACAAGGTTATTTTTCTAAAGCCAAGCTTCCTTGTATTCTTCTGATTTTGATTACTCTGTGCACCTTAAGAAACAGTTTGTGATAAGTGACTTGTTTAAATCTTTCCCCAGGGACAGTGCCTTGATGTGGTGGGAAGACATGTGCACCCTGGTGACGCTGAGAGTTAAGCTGGCAGGAGTAGAATTCCTGGTAGGGCCACCCAAGCCAGGTAGGGTCGAAGGATAGGAGCCAGGCTAAAGCAGAAGTGGCCAAAGTGGGACTTCATATCAGTAAACAGAAGACCAAGAACATGGAGATAGGAGAGATGGCTGTCAACAATGGCCAGATGTGTGATTGATATAGAAGGGTACAAAAGAATTGAGTATTACATCTGTCTTGGAAGTACAATATCTGCTAATGGCCAGCTCACTAAACAAGGGAAGACAAGGTTCAGCAAAACCAATGGATCAAATGTCCGGAAGAATAAGGAAATACATCAACACACTAAAATGAGATTGAACAATTCTATTGTCCTCGCAACCTACTGTACACCTCAGAAACATGGAAGTACACAACAGGAAGTCAAATGCACTCCATCAGTGTTGTTTAAGAAAAATCTTGGGAATTTTTTGGAGAGATCATATAACCAATGTGGAAGTGGTGCATTGCACGGGTCAACACGCTGTGGACTTAGTAATCAGATAGAGAAGACTACTGTGGTTTGGCCATGCCATCAGGCTACCCTGTGGCAGAAACACATGGTATGTCTTAGCTTGGATCCTACCTGGAGGGAAGGGAAAGTGTGGAGGACAAAGAATGATCGATTGCAGGACAATCAGAAGGATGTGCCATCATGGAGACAACTTACGATGGAATGAAACATCTTGCTCTGGACTGACAGCTGTGGGGGAAAATGAGTTGCCTTGTGTACCCCTAGGCAAAGGAGAGTCTAATGCTAAAAAGCTAAAGTTAAAACGACTCATTTAAATGCTACTTAGTTTAATATTTCATTTGTTGCCTTTAGATGCACATAGAAACTACCATCAACATCCTTTACTGTGTTCCTCAAGGTTGCCTTCTATCAGGGAGATTACTGATTTTTGACTTTTTGAAAGAGACTTGGCCAAAAATAATCTTCTTGACAGAATTTCTACTTGGGGCAGGAGCTGAGAAGGAGCAGTTTAACAAAAATAGGAAACACCGTTACAAATAAAATAAAACTTATTTCAGTCTTATGAAGAAATTCTGTTAATTGCACCAGCTCTAACAATAAATTATCTTGGTGGATGAAGTCTGCTTTCCAGTGTAGAGAAGTAGAAGAAATACCAGTCCTTGCTTTTTACGATGGAGTTTTCATGTCAACAAATGGACAACATTACATTCTTTAAGAATCAGAATTTCAGAGAGCTGTTGATTAAGGATTACACAGGGGAGAATTTGATTTCCATATAAAAGTGGATAACCTGATGTTTTCCATCCTAAATTACAGTAGATATCCAGATCTCGCTCATGAGAGGAGAATGGCAGTGTCAGATGTGAGCTTAAGACATCATTCTGAGTTCCTCTGCCTTTGGCCCTGTAGTGAACTGGGTAAGATAGACAGGCACCTGAAGCTTTGTCTCATAAAACCATTCTGTCCCCAGAGCATAACAAAATAAAAGTAGGTCATATGTATTTTAATGAAAAACAATGATAAGCCATTGATTATAGGTAGGGCCTAATGTAAATCACAATTTTTTTTTAAATTCACAGTAGTGTAAATCGCAAAGTACTGAATTTCATGGAGTTTGCATGGAATTAATTTCACCAGCCAATTTAGTCAGTTTCAAGGAGGGAATGAATTTCACCAGCAAACTTAATCAATGAGTGTGCTGGAGTGAAATTGACTGTTTGTTGGTAAAACTCATTCTGTCCTTGAAAGTGACTAAATTTACACACAGCAATCTATTCTTCTACATAGACATGCGCACAGCGCTCTATCTTCCACACATACCAGCTACAAAAGCACTGATTAAGCTTGAGAGGTTCCAAACATGATTTTCTCTATGTAAAGAATCTTGACAGAGCAAGAAAATCCATACAGATGGGTTTGTGATATTGCCCTGTCACATACCGGGGCACAGTCATGACTAGCGGGGTGGCTGTGTCACCCCTGTCTGCAACCTCAGGTGCCTTACGTCTTGCTGTAGTAGTTCCCCCGTGGACCACTCACAAACAGCCTTCCACCATGCATGCGCTGTGTGTAACTGCAGCTTGCCAGCTACTCCCTGGCTCTGACCAGCCTTATTTATGCTGCAGGGTGACCCCTACACACACCCCAGTCCCAGATCTTCACTTAGAAATGTATGTCCTGTACTGCCCAGCCCTCTCCTGGACAGTAAAAATATATTAAATCCATTATTCCCTTAAGGGAATGATATGCCATCTTATTACCTTAAATGTTACCCAGACACTGCAATTTAAATACACTGGATTAAATAGAACAGTAAAACAAGTTTATTAACTAAAAAGAGAGATTTTAAATGAATACAAGTAATGAAGCATAAAAGTTAGAAATGATTGCAAGAAAAATAAAGATAAAATGCATATTAGTGCCTAACTTAACAAACAATATTAGATTCAGCAAAGTTGAATCTTACCACATGCTCCAGTAGATTACTGACCAAACTTTCAGGTCAGGACCCTGCCTTCAGAGTTCAATGACTGTTTTCTTTTGTCGTCTTAGGTGCGATGCCAGAGACAGACAGGAAGAGAGAGGAGGGGTGTCTTGGTATGTTTGTCCCTCCTTTTAATAGTTTCAGATGCCCTCTTGAAAAACTTTTCCAGCTGAGACCCAGGAGAGAGAGAGCCTATGTGGAAGTATATTCCCTGCTGTCTTTTTCCCCACCTGTTTGAATTTCCTTTGTTTTCCCTTCCTGCTTGATGACTCTGTTTACTGCTTAAATGCAAATTAAGACAAGTACACATTTCTTTGTTTAGGACAGATCTGTTTGTCGACTTCGCTTGGGTGGGGCTGTGGGGTTTGGAACGTGTTAATAACATCATACAGGAAAATCTTATAACTTCACATACAATGGTGCTACATATATGTTATCAGGACAGTACTGACCAGCAAATTATTAGTTTTCAAATGACTCCTCACAAGGCATGCTTTGTACAAAGATTATTACACTAGTGTGCAGTGTGTGAACACAGGGGTGTGTTCAGCCACATGCCCTTCTCAGGAAGAGGAAGGGTCTCAGGAGTGTCCTGGGCAGTATGGAAAGGAGAATTCCCATCTAGAGCCTCTTCTGAGAGCTCCTGAGAGGCAAGATATGGGAGGCAGCAGCTTCTTTGTAGGGGAATGCGTATGAATAGGCCTGCTCAACCAGTACCATACCCCAACACAGGCTAACCCATTATAGGACCTGCTAAAACTGGTTGTCTTAGGCCTGGTCTGCACTACAAAGTTGGGTCAATGTAAGCTGGCTTCCATCAACTTAGTTGTGCATGGGTAATTAATAATTAATCTCATAAATTAATCTCCCACTGATGTAAGCTCTCCATTATGCCAACATAGTAACACCACTAGAGCCCTGTGTGGATACAAAATTTGTATCCGCGCAAACATGGTCCACGGATATCTGTAGACTTGAAGGGCTCTAGATATAAAATTTAGATCCGAATCAATCCACAAGCTGAAAACATGGTCTTCAGTTACCTGCATCCGCATCTGCATCAAGATCTTGATGAAACATTCCTGGGGGTGGTCTTCAACCCTCTGCCAAAGATTTCTATGGATGGCAGCCTTACATCTTCCTCCGCGGTAGAACGCTTTCCCACAGCAGTCAGTGATAACTTTGGCAGGTGTGTTTGCAGTACAGGCTAGCAGCATATGAGCCTAGGCGGCTTCAGAACACCTGCAGCAGCTGTGCTGTCTGTGTCTTTGTTACCCTCTGGAGTGAGATCAGCTAAAATTGTCACCGCCTGAGGGAAAAGGTGCCAGTATTCAGTGATTTTCCCTATTCTCATAGTTTAATGTAGCCGAGCAATTCCCTCCTCATTTCCCTTACTTCTGGCAGGCCATACTCACCATGGCTGGTGCTGTGAATGGTGCCATGCACAAGCACCCCAAAGTAGAAGCATCAATAAGCATGTCTTGTTTACAACTTTAGCAGTGCAAGGGAAGGAAGTTCTGATTCTAAAGTTTTGCTTTCCATTGTGACTGTACTAACAGTGGTACCTCTGTGTATTTTATCTGGAGCTGTTGCCTTTGTGGCCTTGAGGGGTTCACTCGCCACACCTGCGGAACTCCTGAGCCAGAGAAGGAAGAGAAAGAACAGGACTTGGGATGACATGTTCAATGAGATCCTGCAAGCCAGTGCTGCATCGTACCTTGAGCAAAGGGCCTGGAGGATGAATACTGCAGGCTGTGTGGAGAAGAAAAGAGCAGACAGGAGAAAGGCCCAGGAGTTGGAGATGTAGATGCACCAGGGCATAATGAGGCATTTCTGGCAGCAAATACAGATGATGCAGACTCTTGTGGGCCTACAGGTTCAACAATCCTGTGCTCACCTTCCTTTCTAATCCATGGAGATCTCCAATATAGCACACACACCCCCATGCTCACCCTCAACATTCCACATGACCTCAGGGGCTGCATCCCTAGGCTCACCATTCCACCAGGGGACATTAAGGACAACCACAACTACACATACACTAACCTATGAGAGCCATGGTGGTTGTATGCATAGCCAACATGTCAGTGAATGTTCCTTCCCCTTGTTTAAGCTCTGATCCATACGTTTATTGAGGTTTTAATGTATTTGCTTTTAACTTGCACAGAATTTTTTTTTGAAATGTTTTTATTACTCAGTAAAACAGTATTGTTTGGAAAATCATTCATTTTTATTAGTTCCCAACATACGCTGCAGAATGCCTGGCCGTAGTGAAAGCACCCATTTTATTGTTATTGTACAGCGTGACACAACTCATAGGATCAATGACAAACACAGTGTAATAATTATAAATGTACAACAAGCACCACAACATTAATAGGTCCATTGACAGAGTTATATTCATAGATGTGCACCAAGCATCACACAGTTCCTAAAAGGCCACCAAACTGCAGGGCCAGGTCAAGCACAGTACATCACAATGCATTATACAATGCATCACAAAGCATTGGGCTTGCTGTTAAAGTGCTTTTTCAAAGCCTCCCTGCGCTGAATCGCTCTGATAGCCCTTGTGTCTGGCTCTTCAAACTCAGCAGACAGCTGTTCCACATCCACCCTCCACCCGAGCAGCAATCTTTCCCCTTTGCTTCACAGTTATTATGCAGGTAGCTACGACAATTGAGATGTTTTTGTCACTGAAATCCCATCCTGTGAGTAAACAACGTCTGTGCCCCTTCAGTCAACCAAAAGCACATTCAACTATCATCATGCACCTGGTGAGCCAGTAGTTGAATCTTTCCTTAGTGTTGTCAAGGTGGCCGGTGTTTGGCGTCATGACCCAGGGGAGAAAGAACAAGGCTGTGTCCCTCAGGCTCACTATTGGTATTTCTACATGTCCAATGGTAATCTTCCAATTGGGAAAGAAAGTCCCTGCTTGCAGCTTTCTGAACAGTTGTGTGTTCTTAAAGGTGCATTCTGTGCTTTGGATCAGCCATTATTCTGCCCTCTATGCTTTGTCCAGTCTCCTGTTTTCTATCCGTGGAGCCCTCTCTCTCTATCAATTTCCTCCTTAAATTCATTCCTTCCAGGAGTCCTTCCTTATTGTGCTCTACATCAGCAATAATCTCCCTTTCTTGACCTTTCCCCTTCATTTTGTCCTGTTTCTTGTCTGTGTTTGTCTTGTCGATCTTAGGGCAGATCTACACTACCACTTAAGTCGATCTAACATACATTGCTCAGGGATTAAAAAAGACACCCCCCTGAGCAATGCAAATTATAGTGACCTCAGTGCTGCCCACACCAGTGCTATGTCGGTGGGAGATGCTCTCCCGCCAACATAGCTTCTGCTTCTCGTTGAGGGGGATTAATTATGCTGATGGGAGAGCACTCTCCTGTCGGCATAGAGCATCTTCACCAGATGCGCTACAGTGGTGCAGCTGCGCCGATGTAATGCTTCTAGTGTTAAACCCCTAAGCTGGTTATTTCAACAGGGAGCTATGGATTTACCCCCAAACCCCCACACTACAGATTCGTCCCCCTCCCGTATCTATCACTGGGTATGATTAATACCAAAGAGGCAGGTATAAAGTACAAACATAACAAGGTTTATTAACAAGGACCCCACAAACAGAAAACATATAACAAAGCAAAAGCACTCACTTGTTAACTATAGTCTGGCCTGAAGCCAGGAACCCCAGAATAATACAGGCATAAAAATTCTTTCCCTCAAATTTCTCAAATAGAGCCTGACACTCCCTATTTTTCTTCAAAACAAATTACTATTTCAACTCTCATAGACCTCTGGATTGTTTCCCCTTAGGCTATTGCAATGCATTTATGATGGAAGAAATATTAGTTTTACTGAGGCATCAGCAGGAGCTGGGAATGCCTATTGTATAGACTGATGTGAAATTTGTTAAGTTTAGACCATTCCCTTTAATTATATTTTGCTGTAAATTTTCCTTATTTTTACAGAAGGTTTGTGTGATGACAGTACTGTCCACTGGAGGTCCATTGTTCCTAATATATTATTTGTGACAAACTACACAAATATTACTTGTCTCTTTGGCTATTTTAGAATTGCCAACCTGAAGAGATCAAAAATCATGAGTCAGTCCCCAAAATACCAGGAGACTGGCCCAAACAATCATGAGGCTTTTGAAAAGATTATATGGGGCAGGGGGGAGGCGTTGACTTTGTTTTAGGGCGGTCTATTGAGTTTTGAACTCCCCTTGCCTGGCCCCAGTGTGTGTATGAGACAGTGTTGCCCACTCTCCCAAATGTATTGGGTAAGGTGATTCTGGCCCCTGCTGAAGGAGCCCCCTTCAGTTCAGCCCCTCCAATCCCCATCTCATCAATTCAGCACCCCATTAGCCTGTCCTCATCGGTTCAGCCTGCTCCCCCAACTTCCCCTCAGCTCAACCTCTCAGCCTCACCTCTGCTCCTCCTGAGATTCTTCACTCCCCTCTCCCAGGCCTGGAGGGCTGCAGCAGGGTTCCCTCTCCCACTTCCAAGCTGTGGTGGGAGCAGTTCTGGGAGCTGTTCACCCTCCTTTGCCAGGTGGCAACACTGCTTCTTCGCATTTGATACTGTGTATAATCCTGACTGAACTGTTTGAAAATTGGGAATTTCTGACCTGTGGGAAATTCTGCTGTTTCAATATTTGTTTTCATTCTGAATTGGGACAAAAAGGTGACATATTCCAATATTTTGTGGAACAGAAAGTTCCCCCCCCAAAATTATTTGAAATGTTTCATTTTGACATTCCTGAAATGGACTGTTTGGTTTGTTAAATTGAATCAAAACATTTAATCTCAGCTCGGTTTGACATTAATCTGTCCCCTAAACTGCCACAGTGCCTCATGGGATTTGTAGTTCTAATGTCTTACACTCTCATTCTCCTGTGTGGACTGGGCTCCTGAGTCAGACTGCATTTCCCATTGATACATTATGGTCTTGTGACATGAATCAGTTCAATCAGGAGGTCGACCACAGTGCACAGTACAAGGACATGTAGTCTAGCCGTGGAGACTGGCCTAGAGGAAAGAATAAATACAGTAAGCACCTGAACTGCAATTCTCATGTGGCACTGTGGCAACTCAAGCAGACACTGATTGATATTGAACGGACCAAAACAAAAACATTTTTATTTAGGTCAACCTGACATGAAGTGAAATATTTTGTTTTGATTTTCCCAATAGAAAACTGATAATCAGCAAAATCAAAATTTTTCCACAGAAAATGTTGGTTTTGTAGAAACTGCATTTTCCATCAAAAAACATTTTGATGTAAAATTCCTGAGCAGCTGTGGGAATATTGCATTTCCAGCCTGTAGTAGGGTTTTAGGAGACAAATAAGTAAACACAAGCATGAGATGAATAGAATCTAGCTTTATTTACAACATGTACAGTTCTTGATGATTCTAGATGTGAGAACAGGTATGGATATCAATTTAGGCCTAAACTATGTTGTTTTTTCTATGTATCCACAAATGTCATAATTTTCCTCTTCAAGACAAACTCTGTCCTCCCAGCCAGCACATTCTGACTTTCAGGTGAGAGTCTGAGTTTAACCCAAAGTTGCCAACTCTTGCAATTTTATTGAGTCTCGCAAATATGTGGTGTCTTTCTTAAACCCTAGCTCCCTGAGTCTTGTGAATACATGAGAATCTCAGCTTTCTTTCTTTCTTTGCTTGGAACATCACGTAGTTCCTAAAAAGAAAAGGAGTACTTGTGGCACCTTAGAGACTAACGAATTTATTCGAGCATAAGCTTCCGTGAGCTACAGCTCACTTCATCGGATGCAGACAGTGGAAAATACAGTGGGGAGATTTTATATACACAGAGAACATGAAACAATAGGTGTTACCATACACACTGTAACAAGAGTGATCAGGAAAGGTGAGCTATTACCAGCAGGAGAGCATTAGGGGGCAGTAAAAACATGTGCATCAATACATCTTGTTACAAACCTAGTCATACTGTGGGGAGAAGATATTTTTAAAAACAAACAAGCAAATAAAACTTTAACTTTAAGCAAGTCCTAGTATTTAAGTCTCGACATAAAGCTCTACTTTTTCTTTTTCAATCTATAGGTTATCCCATGTACTAGAGAGAAAGGCTGGCCCAGTGATTAGGGCACTAGTTTTGGATCTGGGGAACCTGAGTTCGTCTTTATTCAATATTTAAGTCCCTGTTCCATCACAGACTTCCTGGGTGATCTTGAGCATATCACTTAACCTCCCTGTGCCCCAGGTCCCCACCTGGGAAATGGGGATAATAGGACTGCCCGACCTTACATGGGTGTGGAAAGGATAAATACAAATAAAACCTGTGAGATGGTCAGCTCCTAAGGTAATGGAGGCCATATAAGTAAACTTAGGTCAATAAGATAGCCATGTTAAGAGGAAATTGAATCTGACTTAATTAGTTCAGAAAATGTTTTTATCTAATTCATATACTCCAATATATCATTATAAGGAGGGGTGTGGTTTTCTGAGGAGTGGAGGGAAATTGACCTAACAATTTATAGGGTCTCATGTTCTGAGACTGTGAGATCAGTCCCTGAGTTTGCTTTCCCTCTTAATTAATTGCCAGAGATGGGGAAGGCTGGGCTGGCTTGTGAGTTTCTGAGGCACCGTGAGGCAGCAAGCAGTCCTGCTTATGCTTGAGGCTCGCCCTGGAGATGGGGGTGCGGTACGATAACTGCACTGTTGGGATGTGTTCTGAGCAGGCTTTGGTTATATTATGGAACCATTTTATATTTGTCTTTTTCTCGCCTTCAGAATGATCTTAACTGGGTTTGAATGGATCTTGACTTGACAAGTGAATTGACAATTTGTGAAGGCATAAATCAGCTCAAAAAGAAAGTGAGTTAAAAACAAAACAACTAAACAAAATCAGAACAAAACAAAAGCAACCAACAACAAGAACAAAAACCCAGACTTCTCCACACTGCATCCTAGCCACTGTCTTGCATGGAACTGGGAGCTTGGATATACAGAAGTTTCAGAAAACTGTCTGGTACTCTCAATCATTTAATTAGAGCTTTGCTTTGCTGACAACCTAGGAGGCATATTTACTCTCACTAGGTAATAGGGCATTCTCTGCCAGGCATGGAGGCATGCACAAAGTCATCTGGAACTATGATAGCATGTGTGGAAATCTAAGTATATTTACTTGAGGTACATCATCTGAGTGAGACTGTTCTCATAGGACATCATAGTAATCAGCACATGATTACATGGCTCTCCTCTGTGTTGACTGACAGCTGGGGAGCTGAGGTGGTTGTTCAAGAGCAGCAGTGGGAATTGGAGAGAAAGACTGTGCTCCGAGCACTTGCCTGTACTTTCCTGAAAGGTGGGAAGGCAGAGAAAGGGAAAAGCCACTCCGATAAGCAGCACTAAGGAATCATCTGAGAAAAGGCAACTCTTTGCCGGAAGTTTAGACAAATATTTATTTTCAGACCAGCTATGTTTAAAATTTTTTTCTTATCCTGAGGCCAGTGATGTTTCTGCTTTGATTTAAGCATTCATTTGGGCCTGTACCTAAATCGCCTCAGATTAAACTACCACACAAGTGGGGCTCTTGAAAATATCCATGGCCTTATTCACCCTCAGGCTTCAGTTGTACCACAACAGATGAGCAGGGCCGGATTTACACCTTACACGCCCCTAGGCATAGCATCTTCAGGACCCTCCCCCTCCCCCCAGCAGTTGCCTTTTGTGTTGCACACAGTTTTAGAGAGGTAAGGTGCCCCTACAATGCCGGGTGCCCCTAGGCACAGGCCTAATTGGAAATCCAACCCTGCAGATGAGGATTTAAATTTAGTGCCTGCGGGCAAGAGCGGTGCGTGGAGCCTCCTGGCCCCCCCGCCTGGGATCTGGACCTGCTGGCTGCTTCCAGGGCGCGCACAGCACCACGCCAGGACAGGCAGGCAGCCTGCCTTAGCCCCCCTGCTGTGCCACTGACCGGGAGCCACCCATGGTAAGCCCATGCCCCAACCCCCAGCCCTAAGCCCCCCCCTCAAACCCAGAGCCCCCTCCTGCACCCCAAACCCCTCATGCCCAGCCCCATCCCGGACCCTGCACCCCCAGCTAGAGCCCTCATGCCTTCCCGCACTCCAACTCCCTACCCCAGCCCAAAGCCCCCTCCTGCAGCCTGAACCCCTCATTTCTGGACCTATCCCAGAGCCCGCACCCCCAGTTAGAGCCCTCACCCCCTCCCGCACCCGATCCCCCTGCTCCAGCCCAGTGAAAGTGAGTGAGGGTGAGGGAGAGCAAGCCACGGAGGGAGGGGGAATGTAGTGAGGGGGGGCAGGGCCTCGGGGAAGGGGTGGGGCTAGGGTATTCGGTTTTGTGTGACTAGAATGTTGGCAACCCTACGCAGGGGATAGCACCAAAGTAACTAAGTCAACTCAGAAATTAGTTAGAGTTAGATCAGTGCAATTTCTGTGTGAGGCAGTCCTTGCCTGCAGGGGTTGATGACTGGGAGGACATACTGGGGAGAATAGAGAGTGATGTTCTCTTGGAGTCAGCTCACCATAAACTGGGGGACAGAACAAAGCAAAATGTGCAGACATGGACTCTGCCATCTAACTTCACCACTGTCAGTCTTTAATCTTTGTAACATACGTTGCTTGACCTCTGGTGCTGCAGCTTCCTGTACCTATGTCTACACATGAGTAAAGTAAATACTTTGTCTGTTTCTCTCCTCTTTCCCAATATACAATATGTTGTTTAACAGTAACTATAGCTTGCATTGGTCTGTTGATCTGGAGATTTCAGCTGTTGCCTATAGATCCCTGGGCATGAAGGAACTCTTCATGAGTGGAAGAGGAATTGGTTAGGGTAATTGGTCCACAGACCAAGGACTCATGCGCTTTCTATCCCTATATGTGCCACAGACAATGGATGGAGGGGTAGGGGTTCAGGAATAAAGAGAACCCTTCTACCTTTGGGTGATGGGGTGGAGGAACTTGCTTCTGCAATATAGAATGTGTATGTTTCTTGATTATTCCATGTAATGAAACCCATATGAAACCAACTAAAATGTCTAATAGATTGTTTTCTCTAGCACATAAGTTACATGTTTGAAGAGCCATCCTTTACCTGGCTGTCAGCAAATTGGCTACGAAAAGTAGTTGTATGGAATTTTTTTTTTCTTTCATGCTGAGAAAACAGGAGCCTTCTGCCCAGATAAGATTAACTGTCTTATTTCTGTGTTAATCTGTATCTGGCCACATTCTGAGCATTAGACAGAGCAGTACAGAAACAAAAGAGCTTGAAACAATAATTGGAGCTCAGGATGGAGAAGTTTTGAGTGTACGCAGCATCTATTACCGGGGTGGATCCAAGTTTTTACTAAGAGGGGCTGGACTGGAGGCAGAAAGGTGGGACTATGTACAGATTGTCTGAATCTCTGCTGCTCCAGAAACATTATGTGCTGATGGTGTGATCTGGGTACCTGGGCAATTTCATTATATGCAGTGGGGACCTGGATAATACATACCAAGCCTTGCGCTGGCCACAGCATCCTTACTGTGTGAAGGACCGGTGGGTGCTGTGACAGGTGGTACAGAAGACTGGAAAGAGAGGCTTCATCATCTTGATTCCTTCCTTCCACAATTTCCTTAGCCAAATGAAGCACATCCAGCCGGAAGGGGGAAACCTGAGTGCAGGAGAGTTCTCCCAGGTGCAGCCAATAGTAGAGTCTTGTCTAACGATGCTAGTCTGAAGCTAGAAGAGTGGTGCTGCTTCAGGGCACTCTCCCAGCGCGTGGAGAAGGCTGTTTTCAGGAAGGTATGTGCGCTTTGTTTTACTCCCTGCTGAGCTGTGGACGTGTTTGAAATGAGCAACCAAGAGCTGAAGTCCTTGTTTTAAAGTTTGCAATGCCAGCTGTCTGCAAAGAAATGAGAGGGCAGGTGTTTGTCCTACCCCTTGATGTGCTCTGCTTTTCAGACTCTTCGGAACTGGGCTCTGCTGCAGCCACAAAAACCATGGCCAGACGACACCATGCTGCTGATGCCATAGTCTGAGCAGAGAGGTGTGGCGTCCGTAAACCAGGCTGTCATTGGCCATCTCTTCTCAGCACACTTTATGAAAAGTAGATGTTTAAAAAATAAACCACATAACTTCAGTTACAGAGACAAAACTTAAACCTTTCCCGAGCAGTAGCTTATTCAAACTGGCTTCAGTTCTCCTCTGAGCTCCTGCCTGGCTAGAAGAAGATTTTCCCCTCCTTTTTGTCAAGCTTTAGCCCCACATCCAGTAGCAGCCCCCTGACCTGCCCATTCCACATCCTTTTAGCCAATAACCATTTTTTGTGCCCTTGTATGGAAAATCACCTGGAGGAGGAAAAACTGGTGACTCATCTTAGCTGCTCCCTCCCCTAACTGCTATTGGGAAACAGCTATGTTGAAAAGCCACTTTCCCCCATCTCGGAATGGCTGCCTCTTCTGGTTTTAAAGGGAAGGAAAAGCCTTGGCTGTCCAAAGAGAGGAATACGTAGCTGGAGTGTGCACTTGCCTCTTAGACGTCTAATAATCTAACCTAAACTCTCGCCACTTTTCAAGCAATCCCATGAACGTCCACCTTTCCTACCATTACGTTAGGTTTTCTTTAGTGGCCGTCCCAAGATAAGGCTGCTTCTTCCACGGCTTTGAGTCAGTTCCGAGTTTACAGTGGCTCCATGAAGCCAGGCCCATACTCAGAAGGGGCCCCGACCTGCTCTGCTTGCACTGCGCCCTGAGATGCCGCTGGCTTCCCCCACCCACCGCTTGCTCCTCTTGGCCAGTCCACCAACTGGTCGAGGGCTCCTCTCCACCCCCTGATCCCACCCCCTGTTCGTCTCAGTCCCCTGGCCGGACCCCAGTGCACCTCCAGCTCTGGGCAGTCTCTGCTTCCCACCACCTGTGGGGTCCCACCTGTCTCCCCAGAGCTGAGCAGCCTGGGATTGGTGCAGAAGTGTGGCCAGTCTCAGCCAGGTGTATGTGTTGGGAGGAAACAGTGTGGAGGGCTTGGCTGGGCCCCTCCAGGCAAATGCGTCTTGAGGGATCCTGGCTGGGGCAGGTCCTGGCCTGGCTGATCGCACCACTTCCGAGGGGCCAGAGCAATTCCCGGCCCTGGGACCAGCCCTGGCTGTGCTGCCAGCTCAGCCCGGCAGACACAGTCGCCTCCCAGCAGGGCTGGTGAGTGCGACCGGCAGGCAGGGCGTAGGGGAGTGGGTCTGTGGGGAGTATGGGGGGGGGGCGGTGCTGGGCTGTGAAGGGGTGGGGAAGATCTGTGTGTTGGGGCACTAGGGAGTGGAGATTCCGGGGGGTGGGTGCTGGGCAGTTGTGGTGGGGTTGTAGGCAGGGGGCTGTGCATTTGTGGGTGGGTCTGGGGGGCCTCTTGCCATTGAGAGTCAGGGGATGTTGGGCAGGGTGTGTGTGTGGTGTGGGATGGGAGCTGGCAGCACAGGACCGGGCAGACCACCATGCGTCTGGCAACGGCCGGTTTGTAAATAGTGCCCTTGCAGTGAGCTAGGGTGACCAGACAGCAAGTGTAAAAAATCAAGACGGGGGTGGGGGGTAATAGGAGCCTATATAAGAAAAAGACCCAAAAATCTGGACTGTCCCTATAAAATCGGGATATCTGGTCACACTACATTGGGCAGAGCGGGGCTTCCCCTGCCATGCCATGCCCCATTGCCTCTGGCTGGCCCCTCAGTCCGGGGACTGACCTCTCTGCACCATGCTCCATTGCCTTCATGGGGGCCCACAAATATGTTTGGCGCCGGGCCCACAAAAGGTTAATCTGGCCCTGCTTTGAGTGTGCTATGATTGCTTTGAGAGAGAGATTCCTTTTATACAACATTTCCTGGGAGGGAAAGGGGAGTTGCCACCGCTCGTCTCTAGTACACTGCAGTTTGCAGGGCCCTTCAAAAGGTATCTGAACAAACAGCACTGAGTCTTAAGGGTTTCTGTTAAGCTTATGAATATGCTGCTTGTCCTGTGACCCTTACTACCCTGCTCAGCATAACACAAGGAATAGAAAGTACCAAATTAACCCAGAAGCATACACCCGTGTGTTAGTGTCAATTGCTTCATCCTCCACCGAAATGCAGCCTGCCTCTAGGGTGAAAAGTGGCAGTAACAGCATGCAGCAACTCCACATGCCATTTTAGGACTGCCTTAAGAAGCTGAGACACCATTGTTTTAATGAATCCTGTTAATTTATGTTCGAGCAGGGGTTCTCAAACTGGGGGTCATGAGATTATTACGTGGCGGGTGGCAAGTACCTGCACGAAACAAAGGGCAACTCCTATAGAATAGATCATTTAAATCCAGTGTTTTAGAAAATGACACACACCTTTCTGTCGCAATGTATTTACTTCAAAAAGTATTGTAAACGTATAATGCAGCGATCGTTGTTGCCAAACAAAATATACATTTGTATTATCACCACTTTAAGGCAATTGGACTCTGCGGATTGTAGTATTGTGCGCGCAGGTTTGTCGTCTTCAGGTGGGACTGAGACAACATTCGAGGGCTTGACAGTTCAGCAGCTGAAGAGCTGCATTAAATCGACCAATCTGAATACTGAGATCGACTTCTTTTTAAAAGAATCTTTTATAATTCAACAGTCACACACAGGCAGGGGTGGCACTAGGGGGGGCTTTCGGGGACTACAGTCACCCCAAAATTTGCCTTAATTCCTCTTCCGCCCCCTGCCCCTGAGCCCACGCCTCCCAGCACAAAGGTCAAACGTTACACAGAAGTAAGGGTGGCATGGTATGACATTGCTATCCTTAGTTCTGCAGTTCTGTGCTGCTGCTGGCAGCAGTGTTGCCTTCAGAGCTGGGCACTTGGCCAGCAGCTGCTGCTCTCTGGCCGCACAGCTTTGAAGGCAGCGCCTGCCATCAGCAGTACAGAAGTAAGGGTGGCAATGGGGCAGGAGTAAGTCCATTGTGAAAAGTGATATTGACAATTTATTTGTACCTCCCCCAGTATTAAACAGTAACTATTTTATCATTATAAGCAGAAAAGTTATTTTTTAATTTGATAAAAATATGTTTTAGTCTTAATTTAAAAGCAGTGACAAAAGGTAAATTCATTTTAACTTGTACAGTTATAAATGTAGCATTTAAAATAATGTTAAATATAAAAAGGTGTTTTTAATTTATAAGGGGAGGAGGGTTGCACTCAGAAGCTTGCTGTCTGAAAGGGGTTGCTGATACAAAAAGTCTGAGAACCTCTGTAAAATGCAGAAAGAAAAGGAGGACTTGTGGTCTCTAAGGTGCCACAAGTCCTCCTTTTCTTTTTGCGGATACAGACTAACATGGCTGCTACTCTGAAACCTGTAAAATGCAGAGTAACTCAGCAGCATTACCCAACACTTAAAAGGGGTCCTCAGTGAAACTGACAAATACTTGTAAGCCAGAGACCCAGGTATGTCTATGCTGTGTTTCTTTATTTAAAAAAAACCCCAAACAACTCATGGAAGAATATCTTAGAGCCCAGGTTAGCTGGCATGGGATTGCACTTTGGGCCTACATATAGCAGTGTAGATGGTTGGGTTTGGGGAGGAGACTGCACTCTGAAACCCAGCAGGAATGTCTACTCTATTTTTAGCCCAAATGCACAAGCCTGAGTCAGTTGGCCTGGGCTCTGGAACTTGCTATGGTGGGACTTTTTTTTTTTTTTTTTTTTTTTCAGTGTAGACCTACCTGAGTGTGAAAATGTCACTGCAGTCTCTCTGGTAGCAGATTCTTACATTTGCATACAGGTATGTCACAGCAGAGCAATTTCCTCTCTTCCCTGTATTCTCAGTAGATTAATACAACTATCTGAAGTCTGCAAACCGACATTGGTTCCAGAGCTCGGTGTGATTAAATCTGCACTGACTTGCATTCTGTGCAGCTCCATTGACTTTACTGTGGTTGCACACAGGTGGCGAAGTAGCACAGAAAGTGCCCCCTCCCGCTCCCAAAGCAGCTAGACTTGTCTTAGAACAAACAGGAAACCTTTTCAGCCTCCAGGAAAAAATGAGCATGTTTCTGAACTTCAGTTCTCATAAAGTCCAGGGACTGTCTACGGCCCCTCTGAATGACAGGTGCTCTGTCTTTATTGTATCTTGGACCTCAAGAGTGTGGCAGTTGTAGACAAGTGCCCAAGGTGGGAAAGGGGACTGTGAGCCTTTCCTCTTGTGCAGAAACCCAGTGCTTTGTTCTGCACAAACAGATTGTGAAGGGGATCAGAGTACCCTCCCTAGCACTCTATGCCCCTAAGGGGAAGTAGCTGTATGGAGTGGGAGCATGTCTCCCTCCCTGCCGTGCAGTGTTTTAGCTGACAGTCCAAGGCCAGAGCTGGGGGAGTGTATGCTGTCAGCACCTCCAAAAGGGGCTGTAAGAAAGGCCCCTAAAGCTGCTCTCCTAGAAAGCCTCTGACCACTGCTGCTGGTGTGCTGCAACTTTGTGCTCCCCTCGTCTGCTCCTGTACTGTGTCCTGGAAACCAACTTTTTTCTCAAAATGAGCTAAACTGTATCAAATATGAGAACTTTGCCCACACTACAGATGACCCATGTTGGATGGCAGGTGCTTGTTCAGCATAAGCATGAAGGAATATTTCCTGATTACTGGCTGCTGAAAAACAAGATAGATTATTGCAAACTCAAGCAGAGTTTGTGAGGGGTGGCTGCTTGCCAGGCCGTGACTTCCCTGCGCCTAGAAATCCCCACCTCCTGCAGCAGCACCAGTCAATGTCACTCCCCTGTGGTGATGTAGTGATGGTGCCATGGAAAAAACACCAAGAGAAAACATTTTTTTTCCCTTATATAGTAACTCCTCACTTAACGTCCTCCCACTTAATGTTGTTTCAAAGTTATGTCGCTGCTCAATTAGAGGCATGCTCGTTTAAAGTTGTGCAATGCTCCCTTATAACTTCGTTTGGCTGTCTGCTCTGTCCACTGCATGTAAGATTTTGTGGAAGAGCAGCAACTTTACAAGGGAGCATTGCACAAGTTCCTCTTCTCTGCCTCCTCCCTCTCACTCCCAGCGCTTCCCGGGATTTCTCATGAGGCCATTAGGATAGACAATCCATTCTGCATCTCCTTTCACCCTTCACTTTTCCTATTCAGACAGCCTGCTCTGCAGACTGTTGTCATCTCATCCTGGGTAGCCTTAAGTACAAGGGCAGTTTTATTCGTTGATCACCAGTAGGAAGTCACTGGGCGTGCAGCAAAGAGTCTCATATTCTGGGCAGAGGGTGCGGACAGACACCATCTGTCTTGGCTGCTGAAAGGACTCAAACACAAGCAGAAAACTCTCTGAAGACAACTCAAAAGAAAGATCAGGGAATGGTGTGCTTCTCCTAACACATGTCCCCACTGCAACTGAAAAGATGATCACAAGCATAATCAAAGCCAATGAATTGTTTGTAGAATAGTAAATATATCTGTTAAGAAGATGGACATTATGCCCATATGTGTATTGGTTGGGAAGCAGAGTTTATATTTTAACACTACCTGTCATTGGTTATTTATCACATTTTTTTTGTTGCTCTTTGCAGCTGATCAGGACAACCTAGCTACAGCTCCCTTGTAAATGTCAATCCTTCTGCCTGAGATGACTTGAAGTCAAAGCCTTAAATGTGCATTGTAACACAGAGAAAAATATCCTCATTTTGGTATGCATAGATTTCTGCATGTAACTGATTTTGACATCAAATTTCATCACACTGTTATGAAAATGCCCTTATTTTGTAACAGCCACACATACCATAGCAGAGATGTGCAAAATCAAAACCTTGAATGCAAATATTTTTTTTAAATGGGGAGTGGGTTCAAATTTGATTAGCTTGATCTGAAGCTATCCCTCTTATGCCATTCCTTTGAACCCAAAAGAGCCTGGTTTCCAGCTCTGGTTTAGATAACTATAACTGCTCAGAAGATTTGGCTAAGTTAAATCGTGGTTCTCAACCAGAGGTTATTGTACTCATGGGATACTCAGAGGTCTTCCAGGGGGTATATCAGCTCATCTAGATATTTGCCTAGTTTTGCAACAGGCTACATAAAAAGCACTAGTGAAGTCAGTACAGACTAAAATTTCATACAGACAATGACTTGTTTATACTGCTCTACATACTATACACTGAAAGGTAAGTACAATATTTATATTCAAAATGATTTATTTTCTAATTATATGGTAAAAATGAGAAAGAGTGTGCTGTGACACTTTTGTGTTTTTATGTCTGATTTTGTAAGCATGTAGTTTAAGTGAGGTGAAACTTGGGGTACGCAAGACAAATTAGACTCCTGAAAGGGCTACAGTAGTCCGGGAAGGTTGAGAGCCACTGAGCTAGAACACCCACATGTGAAAGGGCAGAAAGGAAAATAGTGCAGCAGGTTGTTGATCCAATGGCATGTGAGTCTTATGAGATGTTCTGTCCTTTCTAGGTACTCATATGGCCCTCATCACCGTAGTATCTGAGAACCTCACAATCATTAATAGATTTCCTCCTTTTAATACCTTTTGAGGTAGGAAAATATTCCTATTTTATTTTGGTACAGGGTAGATTCGGTGATTTGCCCAAGGTCACACAGGAAGTTTATGGCTGACTCATGACCTGAATCCAGGTCTCCTACATCTATGTCCAATGCTCTATTTACTAGGCCATCCTTCTGATGAGAACAATCTTCTGGCTTTGATGAGCTTTGTGTGACTTCTCTGCTACAATCACATTCCAGTACATAAGGGGGAGCCATACCTCATGATTTCCTCACACTTTCACATGCTGGTTCTCTTAGACATAGAGAAGAAGAAAACTGAATTAAGAAGAACCCGGCGGTGGTGGTGGTGGTGGTGGTATATGTACAGAGAGATTATTTAATTCTAATAGGAGAGATGCTGATCAAGAACAGCAATGTTTTATGCACTCTATCTAAGATTGGTTTCAGAGTAGCAGCTGTGTTAGTCTGAATCTGCAAAAAGAAAAGGAGGACTTGTGGCACCTTAGAGACTAACCAATTTATTTGAGCATAAGCTTTTGTGAGCTACAGCTCACTTCATCGGATGCATATAGCTCACGAAAGCTTATGCTCAAATAAATTTGTTAGTCTCTAAGGTGCCACAAGTCCTCCTTTTCTATCTAAGATTGTGTTAAGTATCAGTGGCTTTAGTGTAAATTATCCAGCAGCCTGCTTGGAGCCCTGCAATCCCCTACCTGAGTCTTGGGAACAAGGCTATCAAGGTAGGTCCCATGCCAGTCTTTTTGCAATGGAAATCTATTAGTTTTTTTGTTTGTTTGTTTTTTGAGAGAGAGAGAGATTAGAAACTGTTGGAATTCCCTTATGCTCAGTTGTGAGCTCCCCTGCTTCCTTTTGATGCTAGCCACAGTGTTGGGAGCACTCACTAACAGTCCTCTGTATGTATACATTGGAGCTGAAGATGTAATTTCCAGCTTGAGCAGACATACATACCCACGCTAGCTCTGAGCTGTAATAGAAGTGTGGCTAGGGCAGTCTGAGCACTGGAGGAGCTAGCCATCATGAGTATGTGCCGAGGATTTCAGGCAGTGAAGAATGGTTAACCTTGTATGCTACTTGTAGCTTTGAAATTTATTTTTCCCTAGCTGGCAATGAGTTTTTTGTTACTTAAGTTGTTAAATAAATAACAACTCCTCCCTATCCTCGTCCTTTGGTGCTCACCCTTCTCTTTCTGTTGCTGCAGGTTTTTTCCCCTCTTGCATACCTTCCCGGCTTGCCAAGATCCTCAGGTTTTTGGAAAGGCAGAATCCTATTTGGATGTTATCCATTACAGGGCTGCATAACTTGCCAAATCTGTCTAAATCACACTGAAATCTTAGGGCTAAATTCTGATGTGACTGGGAGCAGAATTTGGCCCCTAGTTAAATGATCGTAGGTAAGAAGGATCCTGAGCCCTCTGTGGCCTGAAGAGTACAAATTCAGAGTCTTTTCCTTGGCCTATGTCTCCCGGAAGGCAGGACTGATGTCTGCACTCCCGGGTAACCTAGAATGCAAGTAAAGGAATTTAGATCTGTAATTGGCTCCCTCTTGGGGCTTGGCAGGCTCCTCTGCTGGCTGCTTGGAACAGTGAGATTGTCTGCGGAGGCTGTGTGTTAAAAGGCTAATTCTCTCCTTTTCAAACCCGTCAGTTCCTCATGAGATCAGTGCAAAAGGAGTTTCAACATTAAAAAAAGTGTCGTTTTCTCATGCCTGTTTTTCTGGATATGGAAACTTCCTCCAGTCAGCCCACATGCTAGTGAGCAAAGAACATTTTCCTGTGGTGTTTCTTTTGTGAATCAAGAATTAAATCCATGGCCCTATCTGCCAAAAAGAAAACTGGGCTCTTTAAGGATTGTATATTTTTCTTTTAACACTTACTGTTGTATTATCAAAGTGTGTGTGTCTGTATGTGTGTTTTCAAGAGGAAACTAAAACAAACTGAGGAAGAAAGGCACAAATTCACAGTAGTTTGTGTGATGTGTTATGTTTTACCTACCATCCCCTGTTTATACAGCAGGGCTTTAGTTTTCCTTTTATATCAAAACATAAGAGTACTTTAATTTCCTCATTACAGATAAATGATTATTTTAGATATCTCTAAGCTCACGGATTTTCACAAATTTCATGAAATATAATTTTCTCTGTGCATTTCTTGATCCAAAAGCTGTTTCCTACTGGACTCCTGAGCTCTAGGTCCTAAAAGAAAGCTGCATATATTGAAATCAAAAGTTCATGAGATGAACTTTGCTACAAATGCTGCATCTACAGATGCATGGTTTTCATAACCAGAGTCATATGGTTTTGCTTTCAACATTTCTACAACTATATGTTATTTAAGTATGTAGTTTCTGAGCCAGGATGGTGTAGATTTCTGAAGTTCATTAAGGTGAATTGGAAAAGCCAAACTATGTCTGGCTGAAAAGTAACCTTTTCAACCAACACCACCAAACCTGTGAATATTTCTGAATGCATCCGATGAAGTAAGCTGTAGCGCACGAAAGCTTATGCTCAAATAAATTTGTTAGTCTCTAAGGTGCCACAAGTCCTCCTTTTCTTTTTAAAAAAATGTCAGTTAGGGATACAGCAGGTGAATATTGATGTTGCATTTACAGAGCTTGTGACTTGTGCTGGCTTCTCTATTGGGCATAGAACATCCTTAAAATACATGTTCTCAGATTAAACCCTCTAGAGCTTTTTTTCAAAAGATTGTCTTCAGAGTGTGTGGTTGTTTTTGTTTGTTTGTTTTATATATATATATATATATATATATATATATATATATATAAAGAGAGGTGAAAGTCAAGGAGGCAGATTTTGGTTTCTATTTAGTTGAGGAAAGCCACTGAATTTTTGTAATATAGAAGCTGTTTTAATTTTGTCCCTACGCATTCTCCTCCAAAACAGTGTAGCTATAGACAAAGGACCATGTTGCTTAGCAACCAGAGTGAAGCTAATCAACATAGCTGTGGATTTGACCAAAAAATAACTTATCCTGGAATTTTAAGTGGATCATTCCTCCCGCCTTCCTTCCCCCCCCCCCCCAAATATTTCAAATTAATATTACCCACTGGTACCCATGATTTAATCCTGGTAGGCCAAATCCAACTCTGGTGTTACTCCATTGTCTTCAATAAAGTTATACAAGGGATGAATTTGGCCCCTTTGCTAAATAGAATAAATACCTTTCTCAAAACCACTTTTTTCTGCTGTGATTTCAGTGATGCACTTACATATTTGAAAGTCCTCCTACTTTCAGTGACGGGTGATTCTTGTTTCTTTTAGATGATGCATCTCCTGGTCTCACCTCTTTTCCAGCTTGTATGCAGTGTTGCTGTAGCAGTGTTGGTCCCAGGATATTAGAGAGACAAGGTTGTTTACTTAATTCTCAGTCTCCTTGCCCAGATTGAAGGACCCTGCACGTTGTCACTCCAGCTGCTGTGTCCTCCTGTGAGTGGATCTCTCAGCAGGGTACAGGATGTTCTTTGAGGCCACTGAAGGGGCTCCAGTGGGGAGAGAAGAGACTGAACAAAGTAGAGTGAGCTGCCTCAGAATCCAGTTAGCCAAATAAAAGGCTCAAATGCCTCACAAAACAAAGGCGTTACCAAGTGACATTCACGGCAGTGCAGAGGGCCAACATGAGGCTTATGCACCACGTGAGTCCCACTTACACTGTATTTTGAGGGCTTTAAGTGGAACTGAAGGGGTACATAGGCCTTGTACTGGCCTTTGGCCAAGGGGTAAACTGACTTGTATCAAGAGGAAGAAATATTCAGCACCATGGAAGATATACTTGGTTGGGTTTGGCCTTTTGTTGTGCTGCTTGGCAAAAATGTTGGGGGAGGATCAAAGTATCCTTTTTTCCTCCCCACCCACTTCCATGCAAGAAGCAGGGCAGGATGTTTTGTTGGTGCACATGAGTGTGTCAGTACTATTGCAATCGTACAAACACCATGTACAGAAGGGGCTTGGTGTGAAGGAAGAGGGGAACTGTGAGGTTAAATCAGTGGGAACTAGTGGATGCTCGGCCCTTCTGAAAACAAGGCCACTTATTTAGATGCCCACATATGGATTTAGGCTCTTAAGTTTAGGCTCCCACTTTTGTTGTTGTTTTGAAATCTTGGCCATAATATATAACCCCTCTTCTGGTACACAGTGAGGCACAGGATTCTACTGTGAGCACACTACAGTGGTAAGAAGTGGGTGGAGAACTGCACTTCTGTAAGTGATTCCTTTCCATCATTTTCTGTGGCAAAATTATTTTAAAACAAGCTCTTTTAATGACTGCAACGGGTCTGCACAGACATGAACAACTCTGTAAAGAGAAGGCATTCGCATTAGAAACCTTATAAAGAGATGGCTTCGTGGATGAGCAGCGACTTTCTTAATAGCAGGCAAAAGCGACTTGCTTTAAAATCCAACAGAGTCATGACATCTGTCAGCTTTCTTTTTTTAACTGATTCCCCCTCCCTGCAGCCCAAGTTATATCTAATATAAGTTAGACCAAGGGTTCTCAAACTCTTCAATTTTATGGAGCCCATCATAATGGAGAGGTTGTCATGTGAACACCTCACACCCCCTTCTTGATTGTGTGAGCCCGTTCCCCAGCTACGCACAGTCACACAAACCATCTGCCTTGGTGTTTGTGGTCACATAACATGTCTATCTGGGGCCACTGCAGCCATTGCTGACATGGAGAAAGTAACATAAGGAACAGATTTCATGGCTTTTTCTTTGTCTTTAGAGTAATACATGATTTGTCGTTTGGAAAAAGTTAATGGCCCAACTTGATGATCACTTTAGATAAGCTATTACCAGCAGGACAGTGGGGTGGGAGGAGGTATTGTTTCATGGTCTCTGTGTGTATATAAAGTCTGCTGCAGTTTCCACGGTATGCATCCGATGAAGTGAGCTGTAGCTCACGAAAGCTCATGCTCAAATAAATTGGTTAGTCTCTAAGGTGCCACAAGTACTCCTTTTCTTTTTGTTAATCGCACTGGGACAGATCCTCAACTGGTGTAAATTGACAAAGCTCTATTGATTTCATCAACTACTTTGATTTATATCAACTGTGGGTCTGGCCTACAGTTTGTGTCTAAAGATACTCCCTCATCTAGGACCTGATCCAAACCCTTGGAAATCAATGGCATTCTTCCACTGATTTCAGTGAGCATTGGACCAAGCCCATAGTCTACATAGATATATTAAAAAAAATCACTGTGAATTGGGCCTTCTTTTGATCTCACTTTCACCAGTTTTATTCTTGTCTATCTCCATTGGTGTCAGCAGTGGTGTAAGAGGGAGAAGAATCAGGCCCACTAAGTGCATTGCAGACAGAGCAAAGCACGTCATGCAGCAATTCATGTACAAATATATGCAGGAGTATTTGAGGAGGTTGGGGGCGTGAGAAGGTGGGACCAGGTGTGAGCATGTACAAGAGCTGCAGCTACTTGGAGAGGGAACGTGAACAGTCGTGCGCATGTGTCACCCTCATCCTCTCCTAGACTTGTGCCAGTTCTCCATAGTATGGCTTCCCCTTTGCAAGTTACAGTGTCATTCAAACATGCTTTTAGTATTGTCTTCATGATGAGGCAGCTCTCATTTTGATGAGGGTGCAGGATGGCACTGGTGAAAGATAAGCATGTGTAATTGTTTTTGTCTCTCTCATTCTCTTTAGATGCCAAATTAGGAAAGCTATTACTTTTTATTGCTCCCTCTGTCTCTTTTTTGGCAAGACAAGAGCAAGGGCAGCAGCATGCTCCAATCATCTGATCACAGATTTTCCTGCACACCAGTGACAGCAGTTAGCATGTACACCAGGCATCCTTCAGTTCCCTGAGACAGGGTCTCAATATGTTAGCTGGACAGAGTGGATTGTTTTCCTTTGTAATTCTTTGAAACAAAATTTAGAGCTGGTGAAAGGTGCTGGATTAATAAACCAGGAGCCTGAAGTCCTTCCTGTCCCCCACAGAATAGGTACAGCGTGGGTAGTAGCTGTGCAAGCTTCCTCACACTGCCGGGCCAATGTGCTTCAATCCTGTTATGGAAGAGTCACCTATACAGATGGGACGGTGAGCTCACCCACTCCTGGGCCTCGCTGCTGAGATTCCCAGTGCTGCTAGGATGTTTGGTGATGTGTACTCTCATCCACTTGGAACTGAACTTTGGCAACCAACTGATTTCACATTGGCCACCAGACAGTAACAGGTTGTGGTCACTATCTATCTAGCTGGACTTGAACGAGTGACCTACAGGAGAGTCACTGTATGCCATTACTAATTCCCTTAGTTATCCTCAGCATGTCATTAATCCTTCACCCACCCTTAGGAGTTGGAACACTTCAATATCCAGCTACTAGGAGAGTAAAAATTGCTTCATGCTGCATGCCCCTTCCCCTCTGTGGGTGAGTGTGATGGGGCATCTTCTGGTTAAAAGCAGCCCTAGGGAGGCTGCGCAGGAGGCAGCCAATCAGGGCTGGGCTGGTCCATCCAAGAAGGTCAGTAGACTGCAGGTCCCCCCAGAAGGGTGGGGCGGGAGACATAGTGTGGCACAGCCAGAGGGCAGTGTCACTGAAGAGGACGCTGTGGTCCTGGGAGTGGCACGGGTCCAGGAACAGAGATGATAGCGGGCGAGACACCACTGGAAGAGGGTGCAGCACTAATTCCCCGTACAGCCAGCAGGAGGCACCGCAGTGGTGAGTCGCAGCCTGTCACACGTGGTGGAGAATGTGGGCACACTGTCACCCCTGATATCAGTGGAGGATAGAGGACTGTGGGGGTGATTGCCTGTCTCAGAGTTGAGAGACTGTGGGACACAGAAGCTGGAGACAATGGAGTCGGGGTATGCAGAGGCCTTCTTTGCAAAGGGTTCTTGTGGCTTCCCAGACTGGACTCTAAAGTTGGTGCCCCTGCGAAAAGAGGCCGACAAGCGGCAAGAGTGGCTTCAGACCCTGCTGCTGCAGGTGCTCACAACCCAGCAGAGACAATGGGAGGCACAGGAGTACCTGCAGGCCTCAGTGACTAGCAGAGCAGCAGCTGTACCTATTCAAGTTGCTGCAAGTGTGGGGTCCATAGAGGCCATGGAGAACAAGAGAGGAAACCCAGCACCAGGGCTGGCAGCTGGGCCAAGTAAATGTTATGCCTGTGGGCAACATGGACACTGGAAGAGAGTGTGCCGCTACCGGGATGTGGGGACAGAAGCCTCTCCCAGAGACTGGGAAGGGGCAGGAGCCCAAGAGTCCTCCCTGTGAGGAGAACAGGGAGCAGATAGGCATGTTGGACTTGTGGGCAACAGGGGCACCTGAAGAGGGAGTGCCTTCTTTGTTGCAGGGATGAAGCTAGCCCAGAGGAAGGGTCTGAGCAAGGGAAGGACAACGGGAGGCCCATGGCCAAGGGGAGGCAAAGGGCTTGCTTCCGGCACCATGAAGCGGGCCATATTAAAAAGGCAATGTCCCCTTTGGAGAAGATGGGATAAAAAGGGGATGACTGAGAGCTGGGCGGGGTCTGAGACTGCCCAAAGGGATATGGCAGTGACTACTGTGGACCCGGTGTGGAGTCATCTCTCACACCTAGCAGGGGGTAATAGGAAATGGGTGGATAAGAATCCCCTGATGGAAAAGGGAACCCACACAGGAGCAGAACATGACACGATAGGGACTCAGACCCTGGAGGAGTAAGGCAGATGGTGCCTCCTGATGGAGAAACTGAGGCAGGAGAGGGATATCCTGCGGGTGAAGCTGCATGGGAAGTAGGGAAGGTAATTCTCTTTCCCCCGCACCCAGGTGGTTGGTCTTAAGGAGGAGGGTGTATGATGGGGCTCCTACCCCACACTGGCAGAAAAGGGGTTAAAAGCAGCCCTAGGGAGGCTGTGCAGGAGGCAGCCAATCACAGAAGGGCTTACAGGAATGGCCAGGCTGGCCCATATAAGAAGGGCTGCAGAAAAGAGCAGGGTCAGTCACTCCCTGGAGCTTGAGAAGGGAGGAGGACTGGCTGCCTTGCAGGCAGAGGACAGCAAGCACCCTGGACAGAGCAGTGCTGCAGGCAGAGAGCTAAAGGCAGCCCCTGGCAGGCTGCAGGGATCTGCAGACTGAGGCTCTGCAAGGGCAAAGAGGGTGCTGGAGCCACGTGGGAAGTGGCTAGACCGTGGACTGCAGTTTGCCACTGAAGGGAGTGGCTGGACAGTAGGCTGGAGGTCCCCCTGGAAGTGGGGGAAACATAGTGTGGCACAGCTGGAGGGTAGTGTCACTGAAGAGGATGCTGTGGTCCTGGGTGTGATGTGGGTCCAGGAACAGAGGTGACAGTGGGCAAGACACCACCAGAAGAGGTGCTCAGTGCTAATTTCCCATACAGCCAGAAGGAGGTGCCACAGTGGTGAGTCACACCCCGTCACTGTGTGTCTCCTCTCTTCAGCCCTCCCAGGTCCTGCTGGGGTGAAAAAACCAGTGTTCTCAACTTCACATTTCTTGAGATTCTGAAGTATCCATGCTGTGTGTGTGGTCCCAAGGAAACAATATTTAACATTTGTAAAATGCTCTTCCCCCTTTCACTTAAAAACAGACCAGTTGACTAATGAATTCTCAACATCCCTGGGAGATAATGTTTATCTCCATTCTACACATGGGGAAACTAAGGCAGAGAGGCAAAGTGACTTGCTCAAGGCCACAGAAGCATTTGGTGTCTCAGCCAAGATAAGTGACTCAGGAATTTGTCTCCTAGTCCTGCATCTGGGGAATTAGACCAGGCCTCTTTCAAACAATACAGACCACAAGCTGAAATAAACAAGAACTAAATAACAGTGCCCAAGTTAATTACATTTTAAAACGTAAGGAAATGATGCAGTTTTGGTTAGCAGAGTAGACTCTCAGTTTGTGGCTGTGATGCTGGCAGACCAGGTACTAGCTCTTGCCTCAGCTGCAGGCATTAGCTAAGAACTAACAAACTCATAGCTGAAGACCAGACCAGTCCACCTGTATGTTAGCTTTGCTCAGAATAGGTATTCATTCTTATAAGAATGTATTTAGTGTTTAGACTCTATGAAATGCTTGTAAATTACTGTTTGCCATAATCTCACTTGTAATGTCTGTATTCCACGCTATAAGAAAATACAGTAACTCCTCACTTAACATTATAGTTATGTTCCTGAAAAATGCAACTTTAAGTGAAACGATCTTAAGTGAATCCAATTTCCCCATAAGAATTAATGTAAATAGCGGGGGTTAGGTTCCAGGGAAAAAAATTTTTGCCAGAAAAAAGGCATTATATACATTTTAAATCATTTTAAACAAGCAATTTAATACAGGTATAAGTTTTAAACAATTTTAAAGAAACAATTTAATACTACAATCATCACTGCTGAGTATGAAGCTTGGTTGAGGTGGTGGAGTCAGAGAATGGAAGAGGACGGATTGTCCGGCTGCTCCTCTTGCTGTTCTTGCAAGCACAGGCACTGACTTTGCCCAGGGCAGGGGCTCAACCCTCGGCCCATCCACTCCACCTCTTTCCCCAAGCCCCCACCCTTGACCCACCTCTTCTTCCCCCCTCACTTCTCCTTTACTTCACACGCTGCGTCCTCGCTCCTCCCCCTTCCCTTCTGAATGCTGCAAGCCAGCTGATTGCCGTGGGCATGAGGCAGGGAAGGTAGCGGAGAGGCATGCCAAGTCCTCACTCCCCCCTCTCCCCGCATGGGGCAATCAGCTGACTTGTGGGGCAGGAGGGAGGAGCGAGGACTTGGCACACAGGCTCCCCCTCCCTTCCCTGCCTCCTGCCAGAGGCAATCAGCTGGTTTGCATTGTTCAGGAGACAGGGAAGGAAGGGGGAGCCTGCGCGCCTAGTCGTCGCTCCTCCCTCCTAAATGCCGCAAGCCAGCTAATTGCTGTGGGCAGGAGGCGGGGGGAGAGGAGGGGGAAAATGCTGATCCGCGGGGTCTGCCGGGGGGTGGGAGGCACTGTGGGGATGTGGGGGCATAGGGAGGCTGCCAGCTGTGGAGAAAGCAGGCAGCCAAACAACGTAAGAGTGGAGCATTGCACGACTTTAAATGAGCATGTTCCCTAATTGATCAGCAACGTAACAACGAAACACAACGTTAACCGAGACAACTTTAAGTGAGGAGTTACTGTATGCAAGTTTTGCTTTATAACTTTGAAAATGTTTGCTCTGAACTTGTGAACCCAGGCACAGGAATCCCCTCCCACCCAGGAGGACTATCAAAATTTAAATGGGCCATTAAAAGATGAAACCATTGTTAATTGCCCCACTCATGGAGAAATAGGTGCAGAAGGCCTCATCCCATCACTTGGAATGCTGGAAGAGGGAAATAAAAAGAGGTGACATAAAGATTTTTCATCTCTTTGCTGCTTGAACTTTCACAGGGCTAGAGAAACCAAACTAAACCCATAAATCCCCAGCGGTTACCTCCAGGGTCTGCCCTAAAAGACGCTTTGGATTGACAGATCACTACAACTCTATTACTCTTGGGATTTAGATGGCAACTCATTTGTGTGCATATGTTTACTTGCTTTAACCTGTAAATAACTCTCTCCTTTCTTTTTCTTAGTTAATAAACCTTTAGATAGTTTATTACAGGATTGGCTACAGATGTTGTCTTTGGGGTAAGATCTAGGATACCAACTGATCTGGGGTAAGTGACTGACTGGTCTCTTGGGACTGGAAGCAACCTGAATATTGTGTGATTTGTTTATTTATTTATTTATTTTTGGTGGTATGTGACCATTTATCACTAAGTCCAGTTTGTCTGGGTGGCAAGATAGACTGGAGCGTTTAAGGGTATGTCTGCACAGCAACTAGACACCCATGGCCGGCCTGCGCTAGCCAACTCACGCTTGGGCTATGGGGCTGTTTCATTCCTGTGTAGACTCCGAGCCTGGCAGTCTAGTTGCTGTGTAAACATACCCTTACAGGACTGTCTCTGACTCCATGATAAGACGGGTACAGTGATTCTGGAGTTCACATTTGTTCCTGGATTGGTGAAATCTAATTATAGAACACACCACCAGTTTGAGGTATCTGAGTGGTTTCTGACAGTCTACCCTGAGGCAGGCACTCACGGTCGTGAGCTACTCCAGACAGTGTGTCAGTGATAAGAGTTGTAGATAATTTCATCATTCTCAGAAAGGCTGCATTAAGTCAGCTACTATGAATTGTATGAGGTTATAGCGGGAGAGAGAGGTAATGCATTTCCTGCAAAAGAACAGCTGCATGGTGTGAATATACTTCATCTGCCAGCTAGGAGTGTAAGTATATCTCTGCCATGCTTTCCCCCCATTCTCCTCAGGAGGAGATGGGAGCTGCTGTTTTGTAGGGCCTGTTATACTTTTTCTGGTGCTGTGCTCATCCTATATAAACCAATTGAGTTGCAGAAATTAACCTAAACAGCTAACTTTCTTGCCACAATATTAGATAAGGAGCCAGATTCTGATTGCAGTTACACCCATGTAATCTAGAGTGATTCTGTTGACCTTGGTGGAGTTGCTCCAGATTTTTGCCATTGTAGCTGAGGAAAGAATTGGCCTCGAGAATCTATCTATAGAAAGGGAATGGAAAATGAGAGCATCTCTGAGCCGTTCAGCAAGGATACTCTGCTGTGCTGCCCACCAGCACTATCGAAAGCGCTGCTGTAGGGAAGCCTGCAACAGTGTTTCAGTCTTACTATTAATGAGTATTCCGACCCTTACTAAGTGGAGGAGTTGGGGACTGTGGAATCAACAATGCCCCTCAAGACCCAGCCTATATTATCTAGTTGTTGGGTTTTTTTAAAAATATTGTACCGACAATTGGACAAGAGTGCCCTTAATTTTAGTTCTGTATTCAGGCATATTATTCCAACCATTTTAAGAGAAAAGGACAAGCAAGGACAGTCCTTCAGTCCAAACTACATGAGGTTTATTTAAAAATGCAAGGAAGGGGAGAGGCTTTTAATTTGAATTATGTAGGTGCCCACAAGCATGGCAATAATTAAAGGTCTGCCAGCATTTCTATTATATATTCTCTTTTTGTGCATTTTAATATTTCAGCTGCTTCAGATCGCATCAGGCTGATGCTTGACAAACATGTTTTCACTCTGGATGCAAATCAAAACCTCATAAACACAAGCCTCAACATGGTGTTTACTTGAAAGTGCAGGAACTTGTTGTCTAAATACAGGAAAGGCTAGTGCATCAACATACATTGCACAACCTTGTGTAACACTCCCAGAGACGGAGAGGGGAAAAAAGATCCCTCCTAGTCTGGTCTGGATTGAGGCATAGATCCATAGAATCTTTGTCCCCTCCCAAAATCTTCATGTGCCCTCCCCCCAGCAGGCTCGGTGTGCTCTGCATGCCGGCTGAGTCACTCCCAAGCTCCTCTGTCCCACCCCTGCTCCGACCATGTTGTGGAGTGATCTGTAGGGCTTAGGAAGCACTGTGGACTGAGGGTGCCCTTCCCCCCTCTCTGGGTCCTGTACTGGCAGCAGGTAACTGACAGGAAGCAATTGACTGTGCTTCATGCAACCCATTAACTTGTTGCTACATTGGTGCCACCACCTCGGGCCACGGGGCCAAGTTTTCTGCCTTAATCCTCTGTGCTTCTAGCACACTGTTTCTATGAGAGACCTAGGATATTTATCATCCTTCACCTCAAGACTGTAGGTTTATTTTGAGCAAGAACACAAAACAACAAAGCATGAATTTACAGTAGCCTTGTAAATATGTAAAAGAGAGTTGAATAGTAAACAATGTAATAGCTTGCAGCTGTGGCCTAATGCTTAATGCAGTGCATGAAAGCTCATGGTCTAGTTAGGAATTGGCTACAAAAAGAAGTAGATCAATCATAAAGTGAGTGATATGATGGATCAATCAGTAGTATTCAGTGTAAGTGTCTCTATAGGCTTATTTATGAAGCTATATGTTGGGTGTGTGGTATCCCCTTTACCAGTATTGCCAACCCCAAATGTTCAAAAATCAGGGGATTATGTAAAAATAATAGATGTGGCATTCTTTTTATTTGCTTTCTGCTTTTTGAACCTTTAGGGTGCACTGGGGTCACACTTTGAAGCTCTCCCCATAGCCATGAGGGCTAGAAACTTATTTTCTTTAAGAATGAAGGCTGAAAGCATCACACATCCACTTGACTCCAGGAGCTGGAGCTTTAAGGAAAACAATTATCATGAGACTTATGACAAAACCATGAGAGTTGCTAACACTGCTTTACCCACTCTCTGCGCTTGATCCTGATCAGCTCAAGAATAGTTCGATTGTATGCCAATAATGAAACCTCAGTGATGAGTTCGAAGTAGAACTGAGTTCTTGGGAACCAATTGGATAAGGTCTTGAAGGCTACCCCAACAAAGATCTCCTCAAGAAATCTGTCCTGGGGCAGTGTTGGCACAGAATCAGGGTGGATGAAACCTTTGCACATCAAAATGATCTTGATAAATTAGAGAACTGGTCTGACATCAATAAGATGAAATTCAGTAAAACCCAGTGCAAAGGACTGCTCTTAAGAAGGACAAATCAAATGCACAAATACAAAGTAAGAAATAACTGGTTACACAGCGTACTGCTGAAAAGGATCTGGGGATTCTAATGGAACACAAACTGAATAGGAGTCAACACCACAGGTGAAAGTAAGTTAGAGGACTTACCGGTATGCCAGAGTCCTGAGCAGGGGGCGTGGCCTCAACCAGAAGAGGCATGGCCTTAACAGGAAGAGGCGGGGCCTTAAATCCCTGGGCCCTTTAAATCTTGATTTAAAGGGCTAGGGCTCCAGCTGCGGTAGTGGTGGCTGGGAGCCCGGGGTCCTTTAAATCACCCCCGAGCTACCAGCTGCAGAGGCGGCTGGGAACCCCGGGGCCTGGGGGTGATTTAAAGGGCCCAGGACTCCAGCTGCCACTACCACAGCAGAGCCCCGGGCCCTTTAAATCACCGAGGAGCCCTGCTACCCCAGGTTCTGGGCTCTGGCAGAGCTTTAAAGGGCCTGGTGCTCGGCTGTGGTAGCGGCTGCCGGAGCCCAAAGCCCTTTAAATCCCCGCCTGAGCCCTGCTGCCTGAGACCTGCGGTAGCGGCGGCTGGGCTCCATCAGGGATTTAAAGGGCCCCAGGGCTCCAGCTGCCGCTACCACCCAGGCCCTTTAAATCCACTCCGGAGCCCTGCTGCTGCTACCCCAGGCCTCGGGCAGCAGGGCTCCGGAGGGGATTTAAAGGGCCCCAGGGCAGTAGCGGTGGCTGGAGCTCCAGGGCCCTTTAAATCCCCACCAGAGCACCCCCACTCCTACCCCAGGGCTCGGGCAGCAGGGCTCAGGCAGAGATTTAAAGGACTTGGGGCTCCAGCAGCCTCTACCGCCCCAGCCCTTTAAATCCCAGCCGGAGCCCCGCTGCTGCTACCCTAGGGCTCAGGCAGCAGGGCTCAGGTGGGGATTTAAAGGGCCCCAGGGTGGTAGTGGCATCTGGAGCTCCAGGGCCCTTTAAATCCTCGCCTGAATCCTGCTGCCCAAGCCCTAGGGTAGCAGCGGCGGGGATTTAAAGGGCCGGGGAAGTAGCTGAGGCTGGAGCTCTGGGGCCCTTTAAATCCCTGCCAGAGCACCGCCACCACTATCCCAGGGCTTCGGCAGCAGGGCTCAGGTGGAGATTTAAAGGGCCAGGGCGGTAGCAGCGGCTGGAGCTCTGGGGCTCTTTAGATCCCCGCCACAGCCCTGCCTCTGCTACCCTAGGGCTGTAAATTGCCCTCTGGGAAAGCCGGTCCCGGTACGGCACACCGGCTCTTACCGGTATGCTGTACCGGGGTGTACCAGCTTACTTTCACCTCTGGTCAATACTCTGATGTTGCAAAAAAGGGAAATGTAATTCTGGGATGTATTAACAGGAGTCTAATATATCTGACATGGGAGGTGATCATTGCACTCTACTCTGCATTGGTGAAGCCTTAGCTGGAGTATTGTGTCCAGTTTTGGGAACCACACTTTAAGAAAAATGTGACAAATTAGAGAGAGTCCAGAGAGAGCATAAAAATAAGAGATTTAGTAAACCACTGAGGAAAAGTTGAAAGAATTGGGCATATTTAGTCAAGAGAAGACTGAAGAGGGACACAATGACCAAATATGTAAAAGATTGTTATAAATAGGGTACTGGTGATCAATTGTTCCCCATGTCAACTGAGTAGGACAGGAAGTTACTGGCTTAGTTTGCAGTAAGAGAGATTGATTGGATATTGGGTGGGGGGGAAGTCACTAAGTATAGTTAAGCACTGGAACAGGTTACCTAGAAGGTTGTTGAATCCCTGTCACTGGAGGCGTGTAAGAACAAACCTCTGTCAGTGATAGTCTAGGTACACTTAATCCTGTGTGTGGGGATGGACTCACTAGGTGATCTCTTGAGGCGCCTTCTAGCCCTACATTTCTGAGTCTATCACAGTTTACAACACTCAGAAAAAGAACCCAGGCACTTTGTTTTTATTTTAGAAAGCAAAACAAAAAATGGGACTAAAAAGACATGTGCCTGTCATCCTGAGAACTTTGCTTGTATGTTGTATCCCATTCTCCGTCTCTTCATCCATTTTTCCTTTCAGATTGTAAGCTCTTCAAGACCGGGACTGTCTCTAACTGGGTGTTTGTACAGTGCCTATCATAATGGACCCTTAAGCCTGAATCAGGCCTTTCAGTGCTACCATAATACAGATGATGATGATGATGATTTAGGCTGAGTTGGTCACTGTCCTCAGACTTTGTGAATTCCAGTGCTTCTTGGAGATCATAGGTGGGATAATACATTCTGGGGCCCTGTGAGCATTGAAGAGTTCAGCACAGTAGATGGCTGGAGGCCAGCAGAGAGAGCCATATCTCAATTGTCCAAGGAAATATAAGCAAAAGTAAAGGGCTGACCATTTTAAAGGAGTTAGGGTTTAGGGGTCCTGTTGGGATCTAGGGGAGAGAGTGGAACGTCAGATGAAGGATTTGATTGGATAGATGCAAAGAGGGACTGAGAGAAAGATGATAATTGAGCCTTGAACAGATTCAGAAAAATATCTGAGGCTAGTTTCTGTACCAATTTACCCTACTTCATGCAAACCTACTGGGGATGTGTACTGTGAAAATCTGTGTAGAATCCGCTGAAGTGAGCTGTAGCTCACGAAAGCTTATGCTCAAATAAATTGGTTAGTCTCTAAGGTGCCACAAGTCCTCCTTTTCTTTTTGTGTAGAATCTGACTCCCAAACTTTCAGTTGATTATTCAAACCAAACCTCCAAATCTCTTTTGGATTTTGTAATCTATATTTTCAGTCTATTTATCAAAGTGCTTGCACTTCCTGTTTAAAGGCAAGTGAAATATTCTTCATAAATATTGAGTGAATAAAGGTAATTTGTAGCCCAGAGCACAGAAGCTGATAGAAAAGAGGAATTGGAGTTGCTTGAAGAATTAACTAGGGATTGTTGAAGCACAGGGGAGTCTAGAAGAGATTGGAGCAGCACAGGGAGTTGACAGGATTGGAGTAGCCTGAGGGAGCAGAGACCATAAGATCGGAGTGACAATGTCAATTGTATGGATTCTGTAGCTGTAGGATTGTAGTCAGGGAAGGAAATTTCGGGGGTGGGGGGGAACAAATTCATGGTACTTTTCTCACAAAACAAGCCTAATATTTCCTTTCTGACACAGCCATTATTTAAGATAATATGATTTCTGTGGCCATTGATTGACTAACTCAGGGTGCTACATCAGGAAAGAAGAACAGTATGGGCATGAAAGGATTAACTATAAAAAGTACTTACAAACTTTTGAAACAACTTTATTTTAAACAGATCTGTGCTGGTCCAAAACTATTGGCTAAATTCATGCGTTAGCTAAGGCGTGACTGAAGTAGCAGCTGTTTTGGCCATTGTAGAGTTTTTACTTCCTAAGGAGAGAGATTTTTGTTTTATATTCATCTCTATAACTATTTTAAATTGTGCTGCCTGTTATCAATTGCTGTGCTGTGCATTTGCCCTACTGTTTCCTGCCAACAAAGAATGGCTGATATTACACTTAGTAGGAATCCAGAGGTAAACCTTGCCAGATGCAGAGTTCAGTGGTAGCAGTTATTGAGACAGAGTAGGAGAGGAATCCGATCAAATAATGTCTTATATTTATGTAGTGTCCTTCATCCAGAGAATCCAAAACACGTTGTAAACTGTTTACTGTAATCCTCTGACCACATCACTAAAATGCAGCCATCCATCTCTGAGATAGAACACTGAATAACAATTTAGGTCTTCAAGTGAGAAAGGATAGTGTAGCTATTTGACACTATAAGGATTATTTTACATAGACAAAATACAACTATCCAGATTAGAATTTGGCCAGGATACTCTATTTACACTTACAAAGTGTCATAGTAGCTTTAATACCACAAATAGTCAGAACCCCTGGGTTTTTTTTTCACTTTTGCTACTTAAAAGCAGTCCAGGCCACAGGTTCTCTGCTGTTTTAGGGTGGCGTTTACTGAATCCGTAATGCTACTTCATCTCGTACCCTGGATTTTTCTTGGAGATCTCCCATCCGTGTACTGATGTGGCCTGACCAAGGTCATCGTGTGAGATTGACAAAAATATGCAGCCCAAGCCCTTGGCAAGTTTTACCAGAATGTCAGCAGCTCTTTCCACAGCATGAGGCTGGTGCAGCGGCTATGGCACCAGTCCTTCAGAAAGGAATCTACTCAAGTCTTGGGAGGATGGTTCTACTTTGCTCAATGACTGAAACAAATGGGGATGAAATTACTTAGTACAATCTTTGAAAGAGTTTGGCAAACTCTATAGCTGTATAGGTGGTACCATCAAGGAAATATGAGCCATGCATACACAAGTAACACCTGTGAGAGGTGGGAGCAAAGTATTGTTGGGTTGGTCTCAAGCAATATGGGCACATTTTGAGCCTTACACAGAGCAGTGAAATATGGCAGAAAAAGAGGGGTCCATGGATGAGGGATGTATAAGGGGGCACAAAAGAGGAATACAGAGGTGGGGAGCAGAGAGAGAAGGAAGGAACCAGGATGCTAACTATGTTGGGGTTCAGTGTGGGAGGGAAGCGGTGAGAAGGAATTGGAGCATGAGATGGAGAATATGAGGAGGGTTTAGTGCAAAAAGGAGGGGGCTGGGACTCAGAGTAGCACGCATATGAAAGAGGAAATTAGAGTGCTGGGAAGGGATCAAAGCGGCAAGAGGAACAATAATGGATACAATGTTTTGCTAAGAAATAAAAAGGTGGGAGTTTAGATTGACGTGCAGATGTCATTTACGGAAAATACAGTTTCCAGGGAATTTCCAGCAACAGTATTAATAAATAGTCCTTTTATTATAAGCTTTGCTTTACAGAACCATTCCTACTCTCACTCTGGCTGTTATCATTTTTAAAGGAACATTGTCATAAGATTCTCATGTACCAGCATTTTTTAATATGTATCCTCCACCCTATTTTTTGTGTGTATGCAAACTGAAATTGATATAAATGGTAAGAACACCACAGATTTGGGACCAGATTCTCAAGTCTTGCACTAATTGCATTCCCCACCCTTTTAGGGAAGGAAGAAGTGTGTTGGCAGCAGGGGACACCAGCAGAAAGCAAGTCTGAGTTCTGCTCTGCCAGCTTCCAACTGGCATGTGGTCCTTTACGTTCACTGGTGTAAGTTAGAGCAGCCCCCATACTTGGGCCGCAGCTGGCACAGACCAACCCACAGAATCAGGGTGCCATAACCAGCTCCTAGACAGCCTCCCACTCTCCAATGCAAAGCAGATATCAAATACGGGAGCGAATCCAGCTTTTTTGTTTTCCTTTGTCATTCCAGTCCTCTTTCAGACTCGACCTCACTTTTATAGACACCCAGCTTCTGTTATCAGAGACGGAATGCAAGTGGAACAATGCATACAATCCTATTGTCGTGAAAACACACACTGTGGTACAGACAGGCAGACACACCAAAACAAAATATTTGTGCAAAAACTGCATCAAAATAACATCAAGGGTTTCCGTACTTCAAACTTGGTGAGTTACAAACTTGTGATCACTGTATAACTTTCATTATTTCAATCTAATTACTAAAACCAACAAGAAGGACAGAAAATTAATGGAAAATTGATAGTCCCTTCTGGACAAATCCCACTTTTTTTTTTGTAATCCACGTACAGCACCTAGATGTCGTAGTGATAAATGTTTTAGCAGTGCTTATAGCTTAGATTAATTTGGCCCATGTTGTTTACAATACAGTGGTTGAATTTTGCACTTGTGCCTCTGGAATTTATTAATTGCACTGGGTATTCGCCTAGCACAGATCAACCTTTTAAAATGCATTTTGCTTCAACAAACAGCTATTGGTGTAAATAGTAGTAAAAGTCACAAATAAAGATAGTGCATTATGTTTGTTGCACAGATTGATTGGAGTTTTTATGTATAGTGACTTGTAAAAATAACAATAGGATTAAGGAGATAAGACCAGGCCATGAATAAAATCACTTTGTATATCAGCCAGCACAATCCAAATGTTAGATATGCAAAGAAATGCAGAGATAAGGCTGTCCATTCTGTCCCTAACTCACCCACTCCATGCCTAGACATTGTAGCAATACAGTATATAGTAGTGATGGGCACACCACAAAAGATTTGGCTTTGTTCAGAGTAGCATCCAGATTTATACGGACACCCAGACTGTTTGAAATACACTTGCAAGGGTGGCTCTAGATCCATTTGTGTCCACAGTTAAGATGGGGCCCCTTTTCCCCTATTACTCTCTGCTTCTTTCCTCCTATTGGGCTAAGCAACTGTTCCAGTCCCCTGTTTGAATTATTTCATCCTCAGAAAGGTGCCCCTGCTTCTGTCCAGCATAAGGGCAGGTGGGAAAGGCAAAGCAAGGGGACAGCTGAGCAGCAATTCCTCAAAGGGAGAAAAGTTGCTTGACTGAAAATAAACAAAATGGTTTCTTGGTTGCTGCTGGTGGTGCCCCTTTAGGCATGAAGCCTTAAGTGGCCACATGCTTATTTTATGTCTAAGACCCCCCCCCATTGTTCCTCCCATAAGTCTCCTGTGACAATCCCCCAGCTCTTTTTCCCAGCAGGGGATCTGCTAACAGGCCTTAGCTCCCTGATTGAGGTCTAATTGTGGGTTCAGTCCCCACCTCCAGTAGCAGTTAGATCTTCAGAGGGAAAAGTGGGTTTGCCTCTCTGGTAGTGCAGTGTCCTTTAGAAAAGGTTTGTGACCCTCCTTCTGCCCTCTCTAGTAGCAAAGTTTTCTTTGAGGGACACTGCTACTATTTACATTTCATGCCACACTGGGGCTGTCATGCTTGGGTCCACCCAGATGCACAGCATGCCGCAGAAGCCATATCCTGAGTGTCATTTGACCAGCACTGTGGTTTCCAAGGCGCACTCTGGGGCACTGCTAAAGGGGAAACCCGTGCCAAATTTGAGACAGAGCAATGGTGGTGCCCAGCAGAGATGGTGCCTTATCCTCAAAAAGAGGAAGAGAGACGTGATTGCCTGGGTGGGATGGAGCTGGGTTTGGAGAGTGGAGTGATTTAATTGAACTCGTTTGAACCAGAAAAAAGGTAAGTTGACTTTAGGATATGGGCCTTCTTATTTTGCTCATGGCAGTTCATCTGCCATTCTGACACCCACCCCCACGCTTGGGCTAAAAGTTCATGTGAATGGCTAGGACTAAGCAGGATGAAGCTGTGTTAAAGACAGCATGGAAATCTAATTCTTCCTAGCATCTTTGGATTTAAATCTGACCATTATTTTAATGTAGATTTAAAACCATTTGTTACTTTTCCTCATTTTAGAAAGTGGATTAAGGTCAGTATATTGGTTATTTTGCCAAATTGAACAGTCAGTCACAAATACTGAAACATGCCTGTGAAAAATGTCCAACAGAATATTCTTTATCTGAGATTAAGCTCTACCATCCATGCTTAATTTAGGAGCATTAATGATGTGTGGATTTGACATAAGTTTCTAAGTATGTAATATTTTATTATGTAATAATGTAATTAAAATGTCACTTATCAAGGGGCAAATTTTAATGAAGTTAAAAGCACCTTGATAGTATATTATTTGACCTGTTATATAAGAGGATTATTTCCCTGTCTGTTACTGACTGAGTGTTTTTTCATAGTACAAAAATGATTGTTGTGCAATTAGCTTTTTCTTTAGAGAAGGGTAGAGCCATATGCTACAGCCTTGTTATTACCACAGCGATTCCCTGCTAGCAGAGTTAAACTGAGGGTGCCCTCTGGTTTTACACTTTAAGTTCATTATCTCCTTCAACTGCTGAAGAATTGGTATATGTTGTTAGTTTGTGGTAAAATGTGTGAAAAGTGGGCCAGGGAGAAGACCATTATAATTACAGGGATATCTGCTGAAGGTCATTTGTACAGAACTGCATTCAGTTGGGGCTGAAGGGATTGACTGGTGCGGAAAGGTTAAAAGAGTGCAGTACGTATAGCTTGGCAAAGCGATGACTAAAGGGGGGACATGAGACCCATCTACATCAAAGATGTAAACACCAAGGAAGAAGTAGAATTATTTAGCATGGTACAAAGTGTTCTAGCTAGGCATGATGGGAGGACACTATGAAAGCTTTATCTTAATATGAAATCCTTCCTAGGAGTGAGATGTATAGGGAACTGTGGAATAGGCTTCAGGGGCAGTGGTAGGATTCTTTTCATCAGGCACATTGGGAATGAGGCTGGACACTATTGTTTCAAACTGAGGCCCATACTCAAGCAAATTCCCACTGAAGTCAGTTGGAGGTTATCTGAGTAAAACCTACATACATTCATCAAGATTGGGCCCATTGTGATTGTAGGTATACTTCTCTTTTTTTTGCCATAGCACCTATGTTGTACTAGGCCCTTTCTAAAAGGGCTAGTCTCTGTCACAAGGTGCTCACATTTATAGAGCACTGTATGTTTCTGTGGTGCTGTCAAAGTGGGCTCCTGTGAGGTGCTGAGAACATGCTGAGACATGAATGGGAGTTCCTTTATCTGTGGTGAGAGAATTGGGACCCAGTGATGGAAAATAATTAGTGAGGGTGTGTGACGGGGTGAACTAGGAAATCGAGGTTCAGGTGATCTTCAGTGGGATTCTGCCTGTTCCTAGAGAAGGGCAACAAAGGTGTGACAAGATTATGACTATCAACAGATGGCTTAGGCAGTGGTGCGATAAGGAGGGCTTTGGGATGTATGGCCACTGGGAGGCATTCATGGACAGAGGACAGTTCTCTAGGGATAGACTCCATCTGAGTAGGGAGGGAAATAGACTTCTAGGATGGAGGCTGGCAAAACTGATTAAAAGAGCTTTAAACTAGGAATTTGGGGGAGATGGTTGGGAGGTGTCCAGGTAATCTCCACGTCAGATTTTAACACTGAGAGGAAAGAAAACGAAGTAAGAAAGGATACAGCCATAGGTAGGAGAATGGACATAAGGAGGAAGGGCAGTGTAGATACCAGTCTAATAGATCATACTGGCGGTAGAATGTCCCTGCCTAATCGGGTGAAGAAAGTGAGTGAGGCTAAACAGCAAAAATTAAGATGTTTGTACACCAATGCAAGGCGCCTAGGTAACAAAATGGAGGAACTAGAGCTACTGGTGCAGAAAGTGAAACCAGATATTGTAGGGATAACAGACACATGGTGGAATAGTAGTCACGACTGGACTATGGGCATTGAAGGGTATGTGCTGTTTAGGAAAGACAGAAATAAAGGCAGAGGTGGTGGAGTAGCATTGTATATCAATGGTGAGGTAGACTGTAAAGAAATAAGAAGCGATGGAATGGATAAGACAGAGTCCGTCTGGGCAAAAATCACAGTGGGGAAGAAAACTACTAGAGCCTCCCCTGGGATAGTGCCTGGGGCTTGCTATGGACCGCCAGGATCTAATTTGGATATGAATAGAGACCTCTTTAATGTTTTTAATTAATTTTAAATACTAATGGGAACTGCGTGATCATGGAGACTTTAACTTCCCAGACTGGAGGACGAGTGCTAGTAATAATAATAGGGCTCAGATTTTCCTGGATGCGATAGATGATGGATTTCTTCATCAAGTAGTCGCTGAACCAACAAGAGGGGATGCCATTTTAGATTTGGTTTTGGTGAGTAGTGAGGACCTCATGGAAGAAATGGTTGTAGGGGACAACCTTGGCTCGAGTGATCATGAGCTAATTCAGTTCAAACTGAATGGAAGGATAAACAAAAATAAATCTACGACTAGGGTTTTTGATTTCAAAAGGGCTAACATTAAAAAAATTAAGGAAATTGGTTAGGGAAGTGGATTGGACTGAAGTATTTATGGATCTAAAGGCGGAGAAGGCCTGGGATTACTTCAAGTCAAAGTTGCAGAAGCTATCAGAAGCCTCCCTCCCAAGAAAGGGGGAAAAAATTCATAGGCAGGAGTTGTAGACCGAGCTGGATGAGCAAGCATCTCAGAGAGGTGATTAAGAAAAAGCAGAAAGCCTCCAAGGAGTGGAAGATGGGAGGGGTCAGCAAGGAAAGCTACTTTATTGAGGTCAGAACATGTAGAGATAAAGTGAGAGGCTAAAAGTCATGTAGAGTTGAACCTTGCAAAGGGAATTAAAATCAATAGTAAAAGGTTCAATAGCCATATAAATAAGAAGGAAAAAAAAGGAAAGAAGAGGTGGGACTGCTAAACACTGAGGATGGAGTGGAGGTTAAGGATAATCTAGGCATGGACCAATATCTAAACAAATACTTTGCCTCAGTCTTTAATGAGGAGCTTAGGGATAATGGTAGCATGACAAATGGGAATGAGGATATGGAGGTAGATATTACCATATCTGAAGCAGAAGCCAAACTCAAACAGCTTAATGGGACTAAATTGGGGGTCCCAGATAATCTTCATCCGAGACTATTAAAGGAACTGGCACATGAAATTGCAAACCCATTAGCAAGAATTTTTAATTAATCTGTAAACTCAGGGGTTGTACCGTATGACTGGAGAATTACTAACATAGTTCCTATTTTTAAGAAAGGAAAAAAGAGTGATCCGGGTAACTACAGGCCTGTAGTTTGACATCTGTAGTATGCAAGGTCTTGGAAAAACTTTTGAAGGAGAAAATAGTTAAGGACATTGAGGTCAATGGTAATTGGGACAAAATACAACATGGTTTTACAAAAGGTAGATCGTGCCAAACCAACCGGATCTCCTTCTTTGAGAAGTTAACAGATTTTTTAGACAAAGGAAACGCAGTGGATGTAATTTACCTCGATTTCAGTAAGGCGTTTGATACGGTGCCACATGAGGAATTATTAGTTAAATTGGAAAAGATGGGGATCAATATGAAAATTGAAAGGTGGATAAGGAACTGGTTAAAGGGGAGACTACAGCGGGTCATACTGAAAGGTGAACTGTCAGGCTGGAGGGAGGTTACCAGTGGAGTTCGTCAGGGATTGGTTTTGGGACCAATTTTATTTAATCTTTTTATTACTGATCTTGGCACAAAAAGTGGGAGTGTGCTAATAAAGTTTGCGGATGACACAAAGCTGGGAGGTATTGCCAATTCAGAGAAGGACCGGGATATCATACAGGAAGATCTGGATGACCTTGTAAACTGGAGTAAGAGTAATAGGATGAAATTTAATAGTGAGACTTGTAAGGTCATGCATTTAGGGATTAATAACAAGAATTTTAGTTATAAGCTGGGGATGCATCAGTTGGAAGTAACCAGGGAGAAGGACCTCGGAGCATTGGTTGATCACAAGATGACTATGAGCCGCCAATGTGATATGGCCATGAAAAAAGCTAATGCGGTCTTGGGATGCATCAGGAGAGGTATTTCCAGTAAAGATAAGGAGGTGTTAGTACCGTTATAAAAGGCACTGGTGAGACCTCATCTGGAATACTGTGTTCAATTCTGGTCTCCCATGTTTAAGAAGGATGAATTCAAACTGGAACAGGTACAGAGAAGGGCTACTAGGATGATCCGAGGAATGGAAAACCTGTCTTATGAAAGGAGACTCAAGGAGCTTGGCTTGTTCAGCCTAACCAAAAGAAGGTTGAGGGGGGATATGATTGCTCTCTATAAATATATCAGAGGGATAAATACCAGGGAGGGAGAGGAATTATTTAAGGTCAGTACCAATGTGGACACAAGAACAAATGGATATAAACTAGTCATTGGGAAGTTTAGACTTGAAATTAGATGAAGGTTTCTAACCATCAGAGGAGTGAAGTTCTGGAACAGCCTTCTAAGGGAAGCAGTGGGGGCAAAAGACCTATCTGGCTTCAAGATTAAGCTTGATAAGTTCATGGAGGAGATGGTATGATGGGATAACATGATTTTTGCAATTAATTGATCTTGGACTATTAGTGATAAATAGGCCCAATGGCCTGTGATGGGATGTTAGATGGGGTGGGATCTGAGTTATTACAGAGAATTCTTTCCTGGGTATCTGGCTGGTGAGTCTTGCCCACATGCTCAGGGTTCAGCTGATCACCATATTTGGGGTCAGGAAGGAATTTTCCTCCAGGGCAGATTGGCAAAGGCCCTGGGGTTTTTTTGCCTTCCCCTGCAGCATGGGGCATGGGTCACTTGCTGGAGGATTCTCTGCACCTTGAAGTCTTTAAACCATGATTTGAGGACTTCAATAGCTCAGACATAGGTGAGAAGTTTATTGCAGGAGTGAGTGGGTGAGATTCTGTGGCCTACATTGTGCAGGAGGTCAGACTAGATGATCATAATGGTCCCTTCTGACCTTAAAATCTATGAGGCCCTGAAGCCCCCTGGTGGAGGCCTTGTGGCCCTGCCACACCCTGCCCCAGAAAAGGGCAGTAGAGAGGTCCCCTGAGCTGCCTGCTTCCCACACAGCAACTCTAGCCTATCAGGGTCCAACAGGTCAATATAAAAAGAGCTGCAGGGCCAGAGCAAGTTCAGCTCCTTGCTAGAGCTGGAAGAGAGTGGATGGTGCTCTGGGATGTCTGCTGGTACTCCTCCAGGACAAGGCCCTGAGGTAAGGGTGAAGAATGTGCTGGAGACACAGGGAAGTGGCCTAGGGAACTATAGAAGAATCAGTGTATTTAAAGGGCCATTGCAAAAGGCTACTATCTATAGGGTCCCTCGGCTGGGACCTGGAGTAGAGTGCAGACCCGGGTTTCCCTCCCCCTGGCACCTCCTGGGGAAGTGATTTGGACTTTGAGGCCCTCCAGAAGGGGGACTGAACTGTAGCAGCCCAGCTGAAGAGCTGGGGCCAGAAAGACCCTGAGAGCGTGAAGACATTGCCTCCAGGGAAGGAGCCCTAGGGCACTGCTCTATTCTGGAGCAGGGACAAACTGAGAGAGGCCTCTGTTGGACTTGTACCCTGAAAGGGGTTTGCTTTGCTTTTATCTCACAGACAGACTGTGTATGACTTGGCCGGAGGGGAGAGTGCAAACAGAGAGAGTGCAGGCATAGTCACTCAGCCAGGGGGCGCTCGTGAGAAGTGAGTGCAATCCTGTTACAGTGTGACACAAAAGAGAAATGGGATGAATTCTAAGAGACAATTTTAAGACTGAGTATCAGGAAAAACTTCCCACCAGTGAAGTCTATTAGGCTATGGACCAGCATGGAAATGTCTGAGATATTTAAACTAGCCAGGACAAAGCACTAGTAAAAATACTGCAGGCAACACTCCTTCAATGGCAAGAGGATGTACTGTATTACCTGGCAGGTCTTTTCCAGCTCTCATTTTTGTATGCATCGTAGTAATCTAGCCTTGAGGTCACAAAGGCATAAATCACTGAGGTAAGGTTCACATTGGAGAAAACCAGTCATACAACTGGCTCACCTTTTTCATCTAATGCTATTACATTCTGCTGTTGTCACCTGGGAACCCAATCGCAGTGATGTATCCAGTGTGATCTCACAGCTAAGTACTGTACTAGCAAAGTTTTGATCGATACCTTTGAAAGGTGCTGGTATAGGTGCAGACCCTAGCCTGTTTCTCGAAATGGTTTGCCTTGTCTATCAGTATCATTTCCATCTTCTCCAGACTAACCCTAAACCAGTTTGCTCCTATCCACATCCTGGTCTCTTTCAAACCTGAGGAAAGCATGGATACCATGATAGCTGGGTTTGATAAAAAGACCAAAAATCTACTTCCCTGGAATCAATGGGAGATTTGCTATTGATGTCACTTGCAGCAGCTTCAGGCCCACAGATCTGACTGTTGTCCACATTCTGATGACACTGCAGGCCAAAAGGCATTCCTGTTCCCTTTCAAAGGTCCAATCTCCACATTAAACAAGAAGTTAGGAGATGGAATAATCCTCAGTCTTATTTCTTACATGTTTATTTTTCATCCCTCATTTTCATCAACCTGTCTTTGCCTCCAGGACTCTGAACTGATTCGCAACCATGAATTTTCCCGCAGTTAACATGTGAGTGTTCAACTTTGACTTCAAAAATGTGACAGACTCCTCTAGCAGGCAAGGGGCTTCAGAACTTAATGTAAATCCCACCTGTGCACCTAAGTACCCTCACTCCCACCAACACTGTCTTCTCTAGTCAATAATAATTAAAGTAATCAAACAAAACCCCCACAACGCTAAACCTGCTTCTTGCTGGCTGGGAAGAAAGATGGAGATGTCACTCTTTTTATTCTCAGAAGGTTCTCAGATACATTGGTAGCCATCACTGAAGTAAAGGACTGAAAGAAGCGAGGATCATTAAGCTGAGTGAGCACCTAGAGAAATGTAAATCACCCCTTCTCAGTCTGAATAGAATTGCTGCCGTCCATATAAACTGTATGGTGCCCTTTCTTGTAAGGGATCATTGACTAAGATAATGAATGCTAACACTTCTGTCTGCAATATTCTTGAACCCACAACACACATGACAGAGACACTGCTTTGTATGGGTCTGATCCTGATATGCATGGAGGGACACATTTTCAAAGGTATTTTGATGTGTAAAGATGCAGATAGGTGCCTTGTGAAATTTTCAAAAGCACCTAAGTGCCTGTCTTCCACTGAACTGGATAACTGTGATGCCCTTTGTCTCAGGATTAGGCCCTATGGATGATTCTGAATTGGTGCTGCTGGCAAAGAGAACTGTCCTTTCACAATAAGATTTCTAGAAGTTGTAAGATACTTTAATTTCCTATTATGCAGTACTGGGAGGAGCCTGGTTCGTGCCCCATTTAAGAACTACAAGACTTACTCCTGGGGGAATTCTGTGCCACTGCGCATGTGCAGAATGTATGTCCCCCACAGATTTCTTTGCTTCCCTGCAGAAAAATGACTTTCTGACAGGAAAGCCATAAAAGCAGTGATATGACCCTCCCCAGCAGTATGTTTCGAGTGCCCAGGGCAGCCGGCAGAGAGGTAAATCACTGTGGGGCAGGGGGTGGGACTGGGGAGCACCAGGGTGGTGGTTTCTACCCGGCGCCAGGTTCAGCTGCTAATCCCAGCAGTGCTGGGGAGGACAGGACTTCCTCTTCCCCTGCATGGTAGCTGGGGCTGTCAGACCCACCTCCAGATTTTTCCCCTGGCTGTAGAAAACTCTGCGAACTGCACCCCCCCCACACACACGCTTCCTGCATGCATGGCTCCTCAGTTGCAGGGGAAGGGATCATTGTACAGGGAGCTGCTCCCTGTCCATCCAGACCCCTTCATACCCATAGGTGCCAAATTTTCACGGCACCAGTGAGAGCTCGAGCTCCTCCCATCCCCTCCTGACCCCACCCCCTTTCCAACCCCTTGCCCCAACTCTGCCCCCTCCCTGCCCCTATTGGACCCCTTCCTCAAATCCCCATCACAGCTGTGCCTCTTCCCCGAGAGCGCTGTTTTGCGGCGGCAAGCGTTGGGAGCTAGGGGGAGAAGGAGAAGCAGCATGCTCAGGGGAGGAGGCGGAGTGGAGGTGAAGGTGAGCTGGGGTGGGGGTGGGGCAGGGCAGGGAGCTGCTGGTGAGTGCAGAGCACCCACCAATTTTTCCCCATGGGTGCTCCAGCCCCGGAGCACCCATGGAGTTGGCACCTATGCTCATACCCAGACCCTTCTGCCGAGCCTCACCCCCACACCCAGAACCCTCTGATGAGCCCCACTCCCGCTGCACCTGGACCACCCCAATGAGCCACCTGCACCTGGACTCCCACCCTACTGAGCCCTACTCCCCCAGCATCTGGACCCTCCTACTGAGCTCCCTGTACCCAGATCCCCCTGTTGAGCCCTATCCCCCGCAGCTCCCAGACACACACCCCTGCTGAGCCCCAACCACCTTCACCTGGATGCCCCTATAGAGTCCCATTACTGTTGCACCCAGAACCTCCCAACAAGCCCCTGTGCATCCAGATCCCCCCCCTGCACCCGGATCCCACACTGAGCTGCCCACACCAGATTGCCCCACACAGAACCCTCTCAACCCACATCTGGATCCCCCCACACTAAGCCCCTCCACACTTTGATCCTGCCTTGCTGAGCCTACCTGCCCACACCTGGTGCACCTGGCATAGAGGAGCAAGGCCCTGGAGTGTTTCTGGGGCAGGCCCGGTCCTTGCGCTGTGTCAAGGTGGGGTGTAGTGTCACCGCTGAGTCCGTGTCCCAGGGCAGAGTTGCACATTGATCTAGCAATGCTTCCTAATGCCATGCTGGTGCTTCCATGTTCACTCAACAAATCAAATTTGCAGAATTTAAAATACTGTGTGCAGAGTTTTTAATTTTTTGGCACAGAATGCCCTCAGGAGTAAAGACTTCTGTCTTTAAGCAAGCCTTCCCACAGCAATAGACCCTTCCGATGGCAACAGCTGAGTTTCTCCAGGAAGACAACCATGCACGTCGATTCCACAGGGAATAGTGGCTTACTGTGTTTGTGTGGGGTGGATAAGGTCCTTCTCTGAGGCCTAAATTATGCAGTTGTAATTTTGGACAGGAGGCTGTCACAGAGCATGTAGGCCCAATAAAAGCCCAACAGTATCTGATTCCTGGTTTCTCTCCAGGATAGATGTATGTGGGGGAGTGAAGGGTAGCTCCCAGTGACAAGGGAGTTGTAGATCTAATGAAGAAGAATGCTTGGAAAGGAAGCTATATATAAGCAACTCCTTTTCCTGAGTGAGGGAAAAGGCAGGTGCTTTGAGTATCTCCAATCGGAGAGCCTGAGAAGGCACATGCTGAGGTAGAGAGCCCAGAAGGAACAGGCTGTGGGCTCCTTTCCTGTGAGGGAGCCTGGGAAAGAGTCAGGAACTCTGGATACTGCCACTCAGGAAAAAAGCTTGGGAGGGGCTTTGGGGAAGAGGCTGCTCAAGGAGCATGGGAGCAGGAGGCCGAAGAGGCAGGAGGAAGACAGCAGGATAAGAAACCCTGGACAGGTGGTTGGTTTATTTTGGGTTTCGGGGGCATTTTTTGGGAACACGGTAGTGGAGAGACGTATCTTTGGGTCAAAGAATTGACCTTGGGCAGAAAAGCTGTGTGAGAAGGAGCCCTAGATCAGTTGTCTCCTTCCTGTGAGAGGCCCAAGGTCAGAGTTTCTAATAGAGGGACAGTGGAAGCTCCTCACAGTAGGATGCAAGTTGATGGTAAAGCTTGGTGGTGAACCTTGGACCAGAGTGACCAAAGACTGGTGTTATTTGCTGGGAATTTGACCACCAATGCACTAGACAGAGTTTGGGCCCTCGGGAGGAACACCTGAGAAGGAAGAAACCTGGTTTGTTTGGTTTGGATTTCTGTTCCTTCTTGGAGGGTAGAGAGCTAAACTACCCTGTGAGGCAATGGCCACCCATACCTAGATACTGTGGTGATGGGCCCATACATAGCTATTGTATTCAGTTGACGTGATGGGCAAAGAAATTAGATTGACTATTTAGAGACTGTAAAACAATAATATGAAGACGTTCAAAGTCTCTTTTGTTAGTTTATGATCAAACGTGCTAAAGAAACATGTTTTGAATTTAATTTTAAAGCATGAATTTTGCTTTCATAATTACATTAGTCCAAAATTAGAATTCTTAATTCAAGATTGAGTCAGATTTTTTAGGGGCAAGTTTTCAAAATTCCTCAAGAGATGGGAGCACAGATCCCATAAGGAAACACTTGTCTTTGGGAGCTGTCCCACAAACCCTTACTCGTGTGAATAGTCCCTTTGAAGTCAATGGCACTACTCAAACTAGTAAGGGCTTACAGGGTGGGTATCCTCCTACACAGTGTCTGCTCTAAAAGCATATTCATTCTTTTGTGTCAAATATTTTCTCCACATCCTTAGAGACAAATTTTGTTTCACCAGAGTTTGTATGGGGTGATGGGGCTATGCAGCGGATGGTCTGGTTACTCATAGGTAAGTGTGTGCACTCATGCAGTGTTTCAAAATGGCGATATACATCTGAATAAATTTGGATATCATGCAGATTTAGTGCAAAATGCATTGGTGGGGAAGACTAACCTACAGCTAATACATTTCACCCTGTCAGCATATTCTAATGGGCTGATTAGCAATTTTATTGTGTTTAATTTGCACCAAGGTAATTCAGTGTCAGGCGGAAGAGCTATCAGGATGAAAAACTGCATCAAAATTAAAAACCAATGGTCAAATTTCAGTCTGAATGAGCTATCCTCATCGAATGATGAAGCATGATTAATTAGGAGTCAGTTCTGGCCATCCCACAACAAAGTTTTATGGAAATACATATGTGTGGGTGGAGAGGTTGGTTGTTCCAGTTACTCCACATACAAGTTAGTAAAACGTGTACTGCAGTTGGGTTTTTAATCCCCCATGCTCTTTAGTAACACTGAAATTGTCATTGTTCAAGGTGGTTTTTGTTCTAGCTCTTCTCCTGCTTTTTAAAACTCTTAAATTTAGACAAAAGTTTGTTGTACTTTACCTCTCATTTCCAGACCAACAAAGCCTCACCTCTGGTCATATTGACATGAAAATATACAAAATATAATCAAATTACCCATAAAGGTGGAAAGTCAGTCCATGTATTCCTGGGGAAAATATTAGGATTATTATTGATTACCAACAGGGTACTTAACGCTGTACAAAATATAGGGGAAAACACAGTTTCTGCCCAACAACTAACTTGCATTCTGAATGAAACAGCTAACACAGTTCTACACGTAAATACTGGAGGGCAGATTCTTCCCTTGTTTACAGCTGTAAAATCCCAACAAAGACAATTTGGGTTCGGGGGCGGGGAGGTAGAGCAGGTTTCATTATGATCAGAATTGGTCACTGGAAAAACAGATGAAGATCTGACCTTAAAATAGAATGGATCCTTGCAATGGGGTGTTCACCCCACACTAGCCTGGAAAGGGTTAATGCGGCTGCAAAGGAGCCAGTGGACCAGATAGGCTGCACCTGAGATGAATTAGGAAGCCTAAATAATCCCAGATTAATGACAAAGCTGAGATGGAACAGGTAGGGATAGTGTGAAGCTGGCAGCAGAAAAGGGTTGTAGTGTGGGAACCTGCAATCATGCTCTGGACATTAGTGAGGGAAAGGAGGAAACCCAGGGGGAGAGTAGAAACCCAGGGATCCAGGCCCTGAAGGAAGGGTTTATCCAGAAGGGTGGTAGAATGAAAGCCTGAGAGAGGTTGAGTAGCAAAAGGCTCAGGGAAATGGCAGTAAAATGGGACATTGAAGACCTTAGCTGAGCAGGAACCCAGAGTAAAGGGCAGGCCTGGGTTCCCCTACCAGCTACTGGGGAAGTGGCACAGTCAGGGCAGTGGATCTGAAGACTGCCTGGGACCATTAGTGCTGTGGGACTTTGATACCCTGGAAGTGGGAAAACACATAGTGATCTGGCTGGAGGGCCAACCCACAAAGAGGGAGCTCTCTGAGTTGCAGAGAGAGAAAGAGGCTGCATGGCATGTGAATGACCAATGGAGGCTGAAACAATGAGGAGTCCTTGTAGCACCATAGAGACTAACACGTTTATTGGGCATAAGCTTTCATGGGCTAGAACCCACTTCATCAGATGCACAGACTCCATGCATCTGATGAAGTGGGTTCTAGCCCAAGAAAGCTTATGCCCAAATAAATTTGTTAGTCTCTACGGTGCCACAAGGACTCCTTGTTGTTTTTGCTGATACAGACTAACACAGCTACCACTCTGAAACCTGTCACAATGGAGGCTGCATGGCATGTGAAGGACCAATGGAAGGCCCTGGAAGGAGCTAACTCCCAAAGCAGCTAGAAGGAGGTGCCCTAGTGATGAGTGTACCCCAGGATAGTCCTCTTTTTGGTGCTGATTCTGCAAACCCTTAAGCACGTATTTAAGACCTTGAGTCATCCCCCTGAAGTCAATAGAACTATTATGGTTCTTCAGTTAGGCATGTGCATAAGTGTTTGTAGGATTGGGGCCCTTATTTGTGTATTTGAATGGGTGTTTGTGACTTTTTTTTTTAAAGGCTTCCTGATTATGCTACCACTTTCAGTAGCGTAAAAATGGTGTAACTTACAGGAGAATAAGAACCAATAGCCCTGATTGCCCCCTGCCTTCAGGAGTCATTAACACCCTGTGTGAAATGCCACCAGAGCAGAACACGACCACTTTTCACCCCCTCTGCACAGGAGTAAATGGCTAGACAAGACACAATGCAGTGAAGAATCAGGCTCAATGTGACTTAGGGAAGGATTCAAATGGAAAGAGACAGATTTATTGGAATGATACTTCGTCAAACAAACAAAGAGAGAAACTGATTAAAGTAGAATTCACAAGAAACTGCTGGATGAAGCACAGGAGAAATTGACAGACGTTAGACCAAGGTTTACAAGGATGAAATCTGTAAAATAAAATATACAGAACAACAGTCTAATCTTATTTAAATCTTCTTTGGAAATTAAAATGTTAATTTTTTTTCTCCCTAATGAAAAACACATTCCAGGTTACTTAAATAGCATATATATCTGTAATAGCCTTTTAATGTGGAGCTGTTTTTCTTTAGGGCCTTGGATGTATACAAATGGTGGCCGGGGGTGGGGGGGGTTGAAGTGCAAATGAAGCACAATAGCCTGTAAATACTGAGGAGTGGGTGACTGTAAAGATCAGCCAGAAAGGAAAGCTCATTAGTTTTTTGGGGGTATTGAGCATCTAGTCACTCCTCCTATATGGAAGTAAAATTGAACTAGCTTATTACAGTAGCTATACGTGTGTCAAAGTATGTGCAGGAAACAAAAATTAAAACTATTCTATCGTCTCCACTGAGACAAATTATACAGATCAGACTATTTCCATTTCCTCAACTCTGATGGCGTAAGTCTCAGAAGGCAGTGTTTAAATATGAATGACATCAGGTTTATGTGCATATTAACAATATGTGTACTAGTAAAGGCTCACAGAGATGCAAATATTGCTTTGCATACATGCCTTGTCCACTGTGTTGGCATAGAAAAATAACATGGATAAATACAAATTGGCAACAATAACCACAGTCTTCACCAATAATGAGAAAATGTACAAGGACTATAAAATCTATTCTCTAAAACAGGTGCATCTTACTGTCGAGCTGATAACAGAATTCCCTGGATTCCACTCAGACTACTTTCTCACTCATAGTTGTGAGAGGGAATTCCTTCTACACAAAATATTTGAAGAAGAGTGGAGTCTACTTACATGAGGAGCAGCTGCAAGAATAGAGATGCTTAGAACACTTGGGTTCCGCACGCACAGGTTTATTCAAAGTTAGAGATCCTGCTGATTTCTTTTTAAATGAAATGGTGGTGAAATATCAAGCCTGGTAAACAAACCCTTCGGGTATCAAATGGGAAATGGCTCGTGCCAAATATCCAGTCTCGTAAACAAACTCGTCTGTTTGGTCCAATTTGCAGCAATATTTTAAACATACTCTTTTAAACAAGAACTTGGGGAGGAGGGAGCCCTGAGAAAGGTGTAACACTAGCTGTGTATAAGTGTTTTCTGCAGCATTATCACTGAAAGGGTCACAGGAGCTCATGTCAGACACCTATTGAATGCCAGGAATATGTGTCTCTGACTCTGCTGCTGTTTTGTTCTTTAGAGCTCGCAACTGGTCTGGAAATTCGGAGAGCTGGTCTATACTACACAGTTAGGTCAATGTCAACCTACTAATGTCTGTGTCTACACTACCAGGTCCCTTCCACCAACGTGTCGCACCTGCTACGTCGACTTAATTACTCCACCTCCGCGAGAGGTGTAGCGCTTAATTCGACAAAGTTTGGCCGATGTGGTGGCAGTGTAGACATTGTGTTGCTTACGTTGATTTAACTGGCCTCCAGGAGATGTCCCACAATGCTCTGCTGTGACCAATCTAGTCACCGCTCTCAACTCCACTGTCCAGCAGCCAGGTACACAGGAAACAGCCCCTCCTGTCTTAAAGGACCAGGAAATGTTCAATTTCTATTTTCTGTTTGTTTGGCGTGGAGGGCTTGCCAGCACAGCTGATCATGCCGGCTCCACGCCCCAAACGCGCTCCTGCCTGGAGGACCCAGGAGGTGGTGGGGAGAGGGGGCTGTGCAGTCACAGCTCACATCCGGCCATAGAAACGGAGACATCTACGACCAGATTGCACGGGGAGAAGGGCTACACCAGGGATACACAGCGGTGCCCCAGGAAAATCAAGGAACTGCGCCAGGTGTACCAGAAAGCAAGGGAGGTGAACAGTCACTCTGGTTCAGCACCCCAGACATGCCGCTTTTACAAGGAGCTGGATGCTATTCTCAGCAGCGACTCCCGCCATGACCCCCACACAGGCAACACTGAGGAGAAGGTCTTGGACGAGGAGGAGGAGCATGGGAGACAGGTGAGTGGGGGAGCCATTGTCCCAGAGAGCCAGGTGCTGTTTTTAATCCTGGCGCAGGCCAGCCAGTTGCAGCAGAGCAGCACGGCCAAGCGTGATACTGGGGCAGGAACCTCTAGTGAGTACGCAATTCCAATTGATATTTTGGGGTCACATGTTCTTATATGCTATTTTTTTATTTAAAAAAAAACAAAACAGTTGAAGTAGAGTTGCTATCTGCTCTCCAGTGGCTGCACCGGCTAGGCAGAAGGTGCCCTGCGAAAAAGACTGTTTACGTACACAGGGATGGCCAGGGAATCCTCCATAGAGCTTTTCTGGAAACTGTCGTGGCGGAACCCGGCAATCCATTGTAGAAGGTTTCTGGGGAGGGCTACCTTATTTCTTACATCGTGGTAGGACACTTCCCCAGGCCACTCCAGTATTCATTCATGGCAGTACACAGCATAGCAGCATAAGGACCCGGCCTGTACCCAGACGCTTGCAGCAGCTGTTCCCTTGCCACCTCTGCTACCCTCAGGACCTAGGGGTGATGGTGGTAATTTTTGTTTCAACTGCTTGAACTGCAAATACTAGTGCCTGGGCTGGGCTGGGCCGGGCCGGGCCGGGCCGGGCCCTCCCCCCTTGTGATTTTTCTGCCCCTTCACCCACACTTAGCAAAACACAACTGTAATTTGGATGGCAGGGGTCTGTGTTGACCTCAGACACTGCAAGCCCCGGGTGCTGGAGAGCGGCAGCGGGGGGTGTGGGGCATGGGGGGCAGGTGGTGGAAAATGGTGGTGACCATAGAGTATTGCAAGCACACCCCCTCAGCACTGCCTTTGCCAGGACTTGCAGCTTAGGAGGTGGACCATTGGCCCCCCGACCTCCAGATAATGTCCCTCTTAAAAAGGGGAGGAGGCATGGCCCCTTGCTCACCTCCGATACTGCTGCCGGCTGCCCACTCAATGCTGCTGACAGTCCAGGGCCAAACTCAGCCTGGCTGGGCAGCAACCCCAGTGAATACCCAGCAAACCCAGTGAATACCCTGTGTAAATAAAAATGTTCTGCTTTACACTTGCGTGGATTCAGGGGAGTGATTTTTATTGTTTTTTATATATAACAACTCTGCACTGACAATGGTTGCTTTCTGCTTTCAATGGCTTATAGCTGAAAGTGTGGCCTTCAGCTCTTCCTCCACACTGGCAGAGAGGCTCTCCCAGATAAGACGAAGGTGAAAGAGAACAGTGATGACGTATTTGAGATTATGACCGCCTGTGGGACAGTGGACACCGAGCAGAGAGCGTGGAGGATTTCTCTCTCTGAAAAACTGGACATGGACACTGTGACATGTTGAGGCATCTGGCTGATCTTCAGGAGAAACACCTTGAGGCTCGACTCCCTCTGCAGCCCCTGCAGAATGGTATTCCTGCATCGCCATACTCCCCTTCTCCCCCACCACACATTCCACTCGAGGCGAGGGGGACAATGCAAGATCCCTTCCACTCAACTGCAGGGGATGGCACAAAGAACAACAACTGCACATACGCTGACGAGGCCGCTGAGCTTTTAAAGACAAGATGAATATGTTTTCCCCCTTTCCAGTTTTATTCCACTGTCTTTCCAAGGTTTAATTCTTTGTCAGATCTTTCAGTGTCTAGATCTGTGTGCAATAAAAGTGCATGCCTTGAAAATGAATTTTTTATTAATTCAAAGCATAGTGGGGAAGGGGAGGAGAGAGACAGGGAAACTGAGGCACGAGGGGAGAGGAGGATGTGCACGAGAACGAAACCCAGCAGTTACAGCAATGTTCAGGTTATCGGTAGGCACAATACAGAAAGACAGTACACATTACTGAGAGTCATTACTAAAATGGATTTTCAAACTCTCCCTGAGATGCATTGCTCCATGCTGAGCTCTTCTCATAGACCTGGTATCTGGCTGCCCAAAATTAGCTGACAACCTGTCTGCCTCCATGCCCCACCCCTGCGGAAACTTCTCACCCTTTGCATCTCAGATATTATGGAGCACACTGCAGGCAGCAATCACCGTGGGGATATTGCTTTTGCTGAGGTCTAACCTAGTGAGCAAACTTCACCAGTGACCCTTTAAGCGGCCAAGGCACATTCAACCACCATTCTGCACTTGCTCAGCCTATTGTTGAGCCAATCCTTGCTGCTGTCCAGGTGTCTGGTGTCCGGCTTCATTAGCCATGGGAGTAAGGAGTAGGCAGGGTCTCCCAGGATTGCTGTTGGCATTTCAACATCATCAATGGTTAATTTGTGTTCCAGAAAGAAAGGCCCTGCTTGCAGCTTTCTGAACAGACCTGTGTTCTTAAAGATACAGGCATCATGCACCTTCCCAGACTATCCCTTGCTGATGCTGGCAAAATGTCCCCAGTGATCAGCACTTGCAGCACCATTGAAAAGTATCCCTTTCTGCTTATGTACTCTTGGGCAAGGTGGTCTGGTGCCAAGATAGGGATATGCGTGCCACCTATCGCCCCACCGCAGTTAGGGAATCCCATTGCGGCCAAACCATCCAGTATCTCCTGCACATGGCTCAGAGTCACAAACTTTCTTAGCAGAAGTTAATTAATGGCCCTGCATACTTGGATCACAACAACCCCCACAGTGGATTTACCAACTCCAAATTGATTCCCCACTGATAGGTAGCAATTTGCATTGCAAGCTTCCACACAGAGATGGCCACTCGCTTCTTCACTGTCAGAGCAGGTCTCATTTTAGTGTCCCTGTGCTGCAGAGCTGGGGAGAGCTCAACACACATGTCAAGGTTCCTTCCCCACTCTGAACGCTAGGGTACAGATGTGGGGACCTGCATGAAAAACCTCCTAAGCTTATCTTTACCAGCTTAGGTCAAAACTTCCCCAAGGTACAAAATATTCCACCCTTTGTCCTTGGATTGGCCGCTACCACCACCAAACAAATACTGGTTACTGGGGAAGAGCTGTTTGGAAACGTCTTTCCCCCCAAAATACTTCCCAAAACCTTGCACCCCACTTTCTGGACAAGGTTTGGCAAAAAGCCTCACCAATTTGCCTAGGTGACTACAGACCCAGAGCCTTGGATCTTAAGAACAATGAACAATCCTCCCAACACTTGCACCCCCCCTTTCCAGGGAAATGTTGGATAAAAAGCCTCACCAATTTGCATAAGTGACCACAGACCCAAACCCTTGGATCTGAGAACAATGAAAAAGCATTCAGTTTTCTTAGAAGATGACTTTTATAGAAATAGAAGTAAATAGAAATAAAGAAATTCCCCCTGTAAAATCAGGATGGTAGATACCTTACAGGGTAATTAGATTCAAAACATAGAGAACCCCTCTAGGCAAAACCTTAAGTTACAAAAAAGATACACAGACAGAAATAGTTACTCTATTCAGCACAATTCTTTTCTCAGCCATTTAAAGAAATCATAATCTAACACGTACCTAGCTAGATTACTTACTAAAAGTTCTAAGACTCCATTCCTGGTCTATCCCCGGCAAAGACATCATATAGATAGACACAGACCCTTTGTTTTTCTCCCTCCTCCAAGCTTTTGAAAGTATCTTGTCTCCTCATTGGTCATTTTGGTCAGGTGCCAGTGAGGTTACCTTTAGCTTCTTAACCCTTTACAGGTGAGAGAGTTTTTTTTCTCTGGCCAGGAGGGATTTTAAAGGGGTTTACCCTTCCCTTTATATTTATGACAACACAGTTCCTGGAAAGTGGCCTTTTTTGCCTACAAAATTCTGCAGCCACTGATCGTCGTCCCATAGCTGCATAACGATGTGATCCCCCCAGTGAGTGCTTGTTTCTCAGGACCAGAAGCTGTGCTCCACCGTATTCAGCTGCTGCGTGATTGCTAGCAGCAACCGGGAATTGTTTCATTCCATGGCTTCCAGCAGGGCTACTTGAAGGCCATTGCCATGTTCCGTGCAGTGGTTCCTCTCGCGGCTCTGGAAATACTGCAGATAAGGTGCACGGTGTTTGTATGCAGGATTACAATGGGGTTTTCCTTTTCCCCTAATCCCTTTCTGTGGGTTTTTGTTTGTTTGTTTTCCCCAGAATGGGGAGAGTGGCCACAGGAGATGCTCAGTGACTTCTTTTTCCCCCAACCATATATACCTGTTAATACTTCCCCCACCTCCTCCAAACCAAACCATGACACTAGTCTGTCGTGGCCATACCAGGTTTCAAGTTAAATTTCATTTCATTTTGTATAGTGCTCCCAAATCCATTTTTAAAAACTGTAGTTAGATGCTTTCCTTTAATGGTGGAAAAATGTGTGTTCCCACTTTCCCATAAGCCTAAAACACCTTTTGAATCAAACTTCCAAAATAAAATAAACCCTAAAAACAGACCGCAGCCTGTCATGCTGACCAAGGAAACAATGAGATAATTTTGTACTTACCTGTCTACATCCATCTATCGTCTCTTGCCCCTGGAGATTGGAACCATTTTTGTGCTGTGCTCATACAGCGCCTGACACAATGGGGCCCTGCTCCATGACTGGGGCTATGGTAACACAAATAATAAAAACATACATCTTTTTGACCAGAGACTGTGTGAGAATCTCAGTCCAAATGTTGAATGTTTGCAAAAGTCGTGAGCTTTATGTGCAAACAGGGAAACTAAAATGGAAAGTGTTTTTGAAACCTTAACCATAGCAGTCACTACCAGCAACTGTTATAATGAATCGGCACAGATGTGATGCTTTTTAATAAGTTTTTGATTAGCTCAGTTTGTACTTGACCTTTGTCCAAAGACCTATCATGTTCTCTTCCTTTTCCTCTCCTCTTCTCCTGCAGTTCGTCTCTTTTTTTTAAAGATTATGTGGTAATATGGATCTCTCTCTGTAATCTTCCATTGTTAACCAGGAACTTTATCCCTATCTTAAATAGATGTAGTTCCTGTATTTGTCCTAATACGCTGAATTTTAAGAGACTGTCTCAAGTGTATTCCAAGTGATCACACATACAGAAGGCACCTAAAGAAACAAAATCATGTAATCAAACCTCCTGAGAAAAGAGATGATAGGTGTGCATCAATTAGGCTTTCACTGTCATCTTGATGCTGAGGAATAGAGGTTGTTTTTCTGTTTGGGTTTTTTTGTTCACTTGAATTTTTTTAAAGCAGTGTCATGCAATAGAATTGCAACTGAATTACTGTATTAGCTATTGAATAGATGTTTCAGTTGCTTTCCCCCATGCTGTTTTATCTCCTTAGGATTCTAAAGGATCCAGTCCAGCAGTTGTTACTTAGACAAAATTCCCATTGAATGTAATGGGAATTTTACTTGAGTGAGAACTGCAGGATGAGAGGGTAAGTGTGTGCACATCTGCAATTCAAAGATACATTCCGTTCTAATTCAGCAAGGGCCAGATGCCCCCACTGAAGGGGTTATGTGGAGTTAGCCTGCACCATGGGGAGGTATGGGCGGCATAATGCTTCAAAGAGGTGTAGTCCTGCATGGAGCTGCTATGGCATTATTATACAGTGGGCAGTAACTTAATTGTTTCCTTCTTGTGCTGAAAGTTCCAACCCCTAAGTTTACTGTAAATAAAAGCAGACAGGAAGGAGCCATCCACTCAGGGTTTTGAGTATTTGAGGGGGTCAGTGTCAGGAATCAGGGCCTGCAGCAGAGCCAGTCTCTGGGCAACGTAAGGAGTAGAGCTGGCCTGTAGTAGCCTGATTGGCTGCGTCACCTGATTGGTGGGTAGAGTCAGCAGGCCAGCTCTTAAACTTGGCAGCAGTTTGGTGGTGACCTAAAGCATTTGGCCATGGCTGCGATGGTTCTTGCCTTGTCTCTGCCGTACTTCGCCTCGCCCTTCCCTGTCTTGCCTCATTTCAGGTAACCTGACTCTGGCACTGGGCTCCAACACTTAACTTCTTGCTCCAGCTCTGGCATCTGCCCTGGGCGCAGACTCCTGGCTACAGGCTCCTGCTCCAGCTAATAGGCAAGACCCCACCCCACATCCCAGTCTCTGACAATCAGTAGCCATCTCTCCAGTGGCTACTGTTACAAAGGACACTCTGCCTTTTTATCCCCTCCAGTATTTTGGACACTTGATGGGTTTCATGTATAATACCAGAAGGTGCACAGGACTGCACTGTTTGGTCCTGTGTGGGTGCATAAGGTAGGTTAGGAGGCAACACTTGAAAACTTACCCAACACCTGCTAGCCCTCAACAGGCTGAAATACACCAGTGCCATGCTCTACCCAAGCCATGCCCCTCTTGGCTGATCTCTGGCTGGGCAGGTCCCTCTGTTACCCTGGAAACAGAATTTGGGTACCCCCAGAATAGCTCCCCTATTGCCCCCTCCCAGGTTTGCCACGGGTTCCCTTAAACCAGCCCATCTATTCACCTATTATAACCAATCTGTTCTCATTAGGTATGGGTCTCCAGTGTGGCCAAGGGATATCCTGGGCTTGGCAGGGGTTCCCTGTTTTAGAAGCTGCCTAGAACAGCTTGGACCTCTTACCCCCAAGGACACAGCTACAGCCTTCCGCTGATGATTGACACAACCAGTTTACTTTCTGAAACAAAGCACCCCTTTATTGGGGCAAATAAGAATCCCTAATACAACAAACTAAAACATCATAATACAAATCCCTATCACAATAACAATATTGATGTCATAAAACACAGATCCCCCACAACAAGCTAGAGAGTGCCTCAAACTACATTACCACATAGTTTGAAGTGATGCTAAGTGGCGGCACCCTGCTTACAGTGATCAGTCGTTCACATGCTGCTGATAGCTCCTGGTAACAGTCTTTAGAGTCTTCCTCTGAGGACTTCTCCTGCTTCTGGTCTTTTCCCTCTTTACTGGACTGGATGGATGATACCAAACGGGCACAATGAACGAATGGAACGCTGCTGTCCTCTACGTCTCCGCTTATATCTTCTTCCGACAGGGCTGATTGACATGTTGTTTTGCTTGCTTTTGCTAATATCTTTCTGCCAGAACTCTCCAGAGTGCATACCACTTCCAACATTTGTTTCTAACATACCTTGCTTCCTGATCAGCAATTACCTCATTACTTGCCATTTTGCAATATAGTTTATAATGTACCCAGTCTCATGATCAACAACTGACTTATTGCAGATGTTCGTGCCACTTTGCAACATTGTCTCTATTGTACTCAGAAGGTGCCCAGCCTCATGGTCAACAATTACCTCATCATTGTTTTCCCTGCCTATTTCTCCCCTGCCAATTTCAGAGCTACCTGACTTACAGCTTTCATCTAAAAGTGAAGTGACTCTTGCTTATTCAAAATGGAGGCTAATGATAGAAGATGGAGTCTGGGGACTTCAACATGGGGTTTCTCTGGTATCACCCCGTCTAGTTCCTGCTCCCAAGAGCCTCATCTCCTAGTGGCTGAACTCTGCGGTGCTAATTACTATGGTCCTGCTCACAGTACACAAATCGTATTAATTAATTCTGTCCCACCAGTCAATTAATTCTGGGCCCAAGTTCAGTGCCTTCTGGTGGGGTGGTGTTAGCAATGGCAGCATCCACCTCCCAGGATCCCCTGTTTGATGGGATGGTGTAAGTGACTGCACTTACAGGCAAACATCTGTACAGACGAACACCTGTCAGGGAATGTCTAGATAACACTTAGTCCAGTCCCCTGCAGTTGTGGCAGGACTAGATGACCTCTCAAGGTCCCTTGCAGTCCTGCAATTCTGATTCCCTCAGCCTTGTCTGCCTGTGCAAAGGTCAAGCACAGTCCCAGAACATGCATGCATTCAGTATCGGGTGACCAGATAGCAAGTGTGAAAAATCAGGACAGAGGGTGGGAGGTAAAAGGCCCCTATATAACACAAAGCCCTGAGTATTGGGACTGTCTCTATAAAACTGGGGACATCTGGTCATCCAAACTGAGCATGAGGACAAGACAGGGCTATGTCTGAAAGACGCACTTTCCTCACTGAAAAATGGGGAGAATGGCCCTGCCCCTTGGACCAGCCAGCAAAGCTGGCAGTGCCTGGGGTGGCAAAAGTGCCTGGTGCCATAGGCAGTGAGTTATATGGGCCCGTGATATCCCTGTTCCACCAATATTCAGGAACATGGGCCCAGCTCCACCAATGTTTGGACTTATATTTTTAGAGCCATCCCATCCACAGGACAGACCAGGGCAACTGCCCTGGGCCCCGTGCTTTGGGGGGCCCTGTGCTTCAGGGGGATGTGGGGTCCAGGGTGGCCTGGACAGTTAGCGGGGGGGCCTGGCGCTGGCCTCAGTGAGCGACCTGGCCCCAGCCTGCCCTGCCCTGCCTCTTCCCGCCCCTGCTTCATCCCTACCCTGCCTCTTCCCGCCCTTATTTCACCCCTTCCCCCAAGCCTCCACCCTGCCTCTTTCCAGCTTCCACCCCCTCCCCCGAGCAACGTTGGGAGCTGGTGGTGTGGGGCAGGGTGAGGCGGGCTGGGACCAGGTCGCTCACTGCTGCCAGTGCCAAGCCCCCTGCTAACCTCCCAGGCTGCCCTGAACCTTGTGTCCCCCTCAAGTGCCGGGCCCCCAAAGCATGGTGCCCAGTGTGTTTGACCCAGTCCGTCCTATGGACAGGATGGCTCTGCTTGGACCCATTCTGGGCACCACCAAAAACTACACAAACCTGGTGCCCATGGTGCCCCTTATGTAGCAGTGCCTGTTGTGAGCTCCTCTAGATAATCTGGGGGAATTTTGCACCGTTCACAAGTGCAGAATGAATGTCCCCCGCAGAGGTGATGCGTGTGGGGGACATGCGGGGTCACGTTGTCCTCCCCAGCTTTCTGCCAGGGTTTGCTGGCCCTGCTTTGTCACATGGTGTGGCTGGGCCCCTCCCTGCATGGCAGCTGCCAGAGCCAGTGAGCTGCGCCCTATGGGGAGAGGCAGGAGCAACAGCTGGGAGCTGCAGGGATGAGCCGCTGCTTTCCAGAAGGCCTTGCATGGGGGATGTGTGACTTCAACTCTTTGGAGGTGGCCAAACCTTTAAGTTGTTCTCCCCCACCCCACCACTATCAGAAGGTATGGGTCATCTCTGGTCCCCCGCAGATTTCTTCCCCCTCCGAATAATTGATTCTGACAGGGAGGCGAAGTGAAGCTGTAATTACACCTTTTGTCCATCAGGGGCTGATGTGGTGCCAGAAGAGTGGGCAGCTGGATCACAGGCCAGAGTAGCCAGCAATGGCAAAGGAGGGACACAGATGGCCTTCCTCACAGCGCCTTGCCCACGGGGTCAGGTGAGGAGGCATGGGATATTGGGGGTGGGGGGACAGCTAGACAGGGGCACACTGCTGCTGGGGAGTCACATACATTGGGGTTAAGAAGGGCTAATGTGGGGGGGAACAGACTGGGGCAGGGTCACAGGAGTTAGTGGAGTGACAACACTGAGCCAAGGGCTAAATAGGAGTGGGAGTGCAGGGCCACATGGGAATGTGTGCAGATATGCCTGTCCAAATAGGGGTGCAGGGACACACAGGGAGAGGGGCAGATGTGCCTGACTGAATGGGAGAGGCTAGGGTCTGCATGGGGGAGGCTTCCCAACTCCTTAAAATTCCCCCCCCCCAAAAAAAACCCCCAAACCCTGTTCCATACCCACACCCAGGTTCACTTCCAGGCTCCTTCCCAGCAATTACTTCCCTCTCCTCCATTACCCCTGACTCCCCCAAGCTTTTGCACTTCTTCTGAGGGGTGAGGGAAATACATTTCTGTATTGCAGTTTAAATGAATTATTACTCCAAGTTCTGTATTAATATGCCTAGTAAGGAATCTATTGATCAGAAAACATTTCCTGGATCTTTTTTTTTGTCTGTATTGTTACAGAGATACTTGCTAATAAGTATTTTGAAATAACTTACCAAAATAATTGAAACTGGCATGATTATATTGTTATTTTGACAAAAAATTGCAAATTTTAAAACATTGTCTGCAGAATTTTAATTTTTTTGTGTGCGGCATTCCCCCAGTGGTACCTAGAGTTACAGAGTAGCCTATATCGCATCTCTGATTTCACTCTTGAATTCTCTGAGAGAGAATAGACGGTCCCACTACTGTGTCTCGGAATTTGTATTGACAGCTTTCATGCTGTGTCATGTCATCTGTTTCATGGTGAAACTTCAGCCCAACATGATATAGGATTGAAATTCTGAATACTGTAGCAATTTAATTGCAGCTACAGATAAAATTAATTATAATGGGTTCTTGATAACAAACAACACTGTTGAGATTGTTTTACACTCTCCATTGTACCCTCCTGTTCTCACATGTTCATAACATTTTGAAAAATCCACCTTTTTGGATAAAATACTTCATGTTTTGTCCTTGCTCAAAGATTTTTTCCCCCCTCAAAGGCTGAACAAAATCTTTCTGCTGTTTTTTGAATCTTAGTCACTGAGATAAGTCTTAGCTTTAGCCTTTAAAAAGCTAAGACAACAAACTAAGAAACAGCTTCTAAAAACTAAAGTGATCACTGTACAGCACACACTGCAATAATCCCACTTGTTATGAAAGAATGACACGAAAATGCTGAGTCTAATTAGTTCTTGTAGAACTAATATTGTACATTCATGTCTAGGCTATAATCAAGTGACATTGTCAGGTAACACGTTATGCCTTTAAAGGTACAACCCAGTTGTCAAATACTTGGGAAAACACGCTGTGACTAGGAAACAAAGTATTTACACTCATTGGCCTGCTCCTAGTTGCCTCTTTACGTATGCTGCTTTTTCTTGTCATGTGCTGAAGTAGTGTCAGTGCAAATAAGAAATATAGGTGTGACAGAATCCCCGCGGGGTGCAGCCTGGGACTGTGGGACCGCTGTGTCCCCTTAGCTCTCTCCAGCCTGGGCTGTCTCTCACAATGCCTTGCTAGTGACCAGCAGCAAACCCCTCCAGGTGCTGTGCTCACTCAGCACAACCGCACGTGGAGCCCCACACACTCAGCTAGATTGCATGAATGCTCCCAGAGCTACTCATGAATCACACAGAGAAAGACACCAGAGCCAAATCCCCCCAGCACTGTACCTCAGGAATATACTGTCTTGCACTGCTCAAGATGGGCAGTGCAGATTTATTAATTGGTTCACCACTTCAGCAATGGAAAGTGGTTGTACAACAACCTTTGCAAAACCTGAGATTTGCCACACACTTCATACAAACTCACGGATAAAGATAAACAGTTAAACAAATGTATTGACTATAAAAGATAGGCAAAAAGTCAGAGTTAGTTACCACAATGAAAAAAAATATAAGCACACAGTCTAAACTCTCAACCCTCTTAGACTGGGCAACATCTAGATTAAGCAGTTTCTCACCCCACTGGATACTGCAGTCCTTAATATACAGGTTTGTTCCTTAAACCTGGACCAATCTCCTCTATTGGAGTCTTGTCTTCTTCTCAGTGTCTAAGTTGATTGCAGCGTAGGTGGGGGCAGGAGAAAAGGCCCAATATGGTCCATTCTGTCTGTTTTATACTCTCAGTCCATGGGCTTGGAAAACACAAGTCCAGGCATGTCTGGGTGGGCCTTGCTGAGTCTTTAGGCGAGGCTGAGCAATTCCCCTGGTGTGGCCTCATGCAGGTGAGTCATTTAATCCTAGTTCCCTTGCTGGACAATGGTTGTTGCTGGATTGATACCCCACCTGGGTGTTGGTTACTTTCCTTGCTGTTGCCTCTGGGGAGCTAATGTCTGGCTGATTCCCCCAATTTACAGCATGTTTAGTGACCACCATACAACACAGTTCTCATAACTTTATATGCATTAACAATATACACATATGGCTAGAGAAATGACTTTCAACAGATCATAACCTTTCCCCTGATACCTTACAAGGCATGCTTTACGTGTGAGATAATGGTTATATAAAAATGAGGACTATGGGGATTCCAGGATGCTCTCCCAAGGTACAGAATGTCACAATAGGCATTTCAGACTTAAAAAAAAAACAACTTGTTCCAATAGGCACAAGGCCCTGTAAAGCTCATTTATTTCTCTAGCTGTTGATCTTAAAATGTGATGGCTAAAAAAAATTTACCACTCCCCAAACTCCAGGTTCCCTAGCCCCCTTTACAAGCCTTTGCATCTCGCCCATTCATCAGGCCCTGCATGCTGACATACCCAGCAACAGGCCCCAGCACCCAAGAAGCAGCCATCGTTCTTGCCATGACCCCAATCACACAACCCTTTGTAAATGCACAAGATTGCAAAATTAAGTAGGTCACAGCAAGAAACTATGGCTGTGTGTTTGGATCCTGGGTGTGGGGGGAAGAGCTGAGAATCACAGTCACACACTGCAGTGTGCTATTAAACAGCTGCTGCATTCTACCCCAGAGGTGAATGCATTTCAGTGGTAAGTGAAGTGATTATCTAGTTGTGCACACAGAGTGTTATTATGCTAGGACTGTTGTAATACTAACTTCATTTTTCAGTAAATTAAGCAAATGAGACTCAGAAGATGCAACAGGTACAAACAAATGCATTACTGTTTTTTTAATCTGTTTGTTTAGTGTTACCTTAAAACTGCAAGGAGATACAATACAGGATACTAGTTTAAAACTGCTACTAAAGACTAATTTAGAGGTTATCCAAAATGAACAAATCAAAACCTAGCAGAGAAATCATTATGTTGTGATTTTTCTTTCTTGTAGCCAGCACTCACATGTAGCAACTTGCATCAACCTTGGTGCTGAAGAAATTTTTTTAACCATTTGAGTTGTTAAACGTAATTTTAGGGACAATTCTCTCAGCAAGAATGATGCATTTACTGGAGTAAGAATACAGTACGCTTTTCCTGGAGAGTGGGGAGTCAGCTCTCATTCCTTGCAAATTGCAGGATTGGGAGCTAAAGTTTCTCTGCAAACATACACATGCATGACTTCCCTCATGTGAGCAGTCCCACTGAAAGCAGTGGGTTACTCACATGCATAAAGTTATCCATGTGCATAAGTGTTTGTCAAATCCAGGTCCTTGTGAGCAAATGGCCACTGCAGAAGGCTTTTGTCTGGTCTGAAGCAAATCTGCAGATTAACAGAACTGGCAAAAACAGTATGAGAAGGCAGCTATTTTTCATATCAGCAAGTAGGGTCTCATGAAGCTCTTCTTAGCTCAATGGCCAAGGTTTAATGTGATCTGAAGAGGTAAAAGCAACACATGTATTCTAACTGAACGCAGGCCATTAACTGGCTCATTTTAGTGGGAATGCGTTAATACGCCCTTCAGCCAAAATGTTATAAAAAATGCTAACTACAGCTGGGTATCATGATACCAAAAGTAAATATGAAAGGCCTGATCCTGCAAAGTACAGAGTGCTCTCTACTCCTTTGTTCAACATGCTGCAGGATCAGGCCATCCTACAGCACAGGAACGGTTAAGATAAGAATTCCCAAAATATCTAATCTCTTTTAGCAACCTGTCATGTCTGAGTTACCTTCTTGCCTCCTCTTCCAGACATACAGACACCTGCTAAGGAAAAAGTGATACAAGCCAAGTACTGTCCTGACCTAGACCAAGTACCCTGACCTCTGCGGCCTTGCTCCTGCAGTCCTTACTCAGGCAAAATGTCCATGTAAGTCAATGAGCATTTGCCTGCATTAGGATTGCAGGATCCAGGTTTGTTCTCTTTGGCACCCATCATGAAATCAGAATGAATTTTGCCCCTTTCGCTCCCCATTCAGTACTGGTGTTGGCACCTGACAGACAGTACAGAAGGCAAGCTAGCACTGGAGCCTGTCAGCACGGCAGAAGTCTCTCTCTCAAATGTCTTTTCATGTTTTTCTTGTGTTTGATTACACACCTGTTCGACCCATTCAGCGTCTTCATACCCAACCAGATCTTCTGTTCCCCCTCTGCCCCTTTGAGCAGGGGGTTGGACTAGATGACCTCCGGAGGTCCCTTCCAACCCTGATATTCTATGATAACATCACATTGCAGCACTCTCTCTGTGCAAAGGGGGCCATGAAAAGCCTCTTAACCAGATACAGTAACTCCTCACTTAAAGTCATCCCAGTTAATGTTGTTTCGTTGTTACGTTGCTGATCAGTTAGAGAACATGCTTGTTTAAAGTTGCGCAATGCTCCCTTATAACGTTGTTTGGCAGTCGCCTGCTTTGTCCACGGCTTGCAGGAAGAGCAGCCCGGTGGAGCTAGCTGGTGGGGGCTTGGAACCAGGGTGGGCCGGCAGCCCCCCATCAGCTCCCCTAAGTTCCCTGTGCAGCAGCCGCCCAGCAGACTATCAATTGCCAGGCAGCTCAGGTATCCCTCCCCCCACTGCCGTGTGCTGCTCCTGCCCTCTGCCTTGGAGCTGCTCCCGGGAGCCTCCTGCTTGCTGTGCAGGGGAGGGGGGAAGAGGGGAGACTAATGTCAGGGTGTCCCCCTTCCCCCTACTCCTGCCCTCTGCTTACCCCTTCTCCATATAGAGCAGGGGGAGACACAACAGGCCTCAGGAGGGCGAGAGCTGGCCGCAGCTATTGTCTCAACTTCCTGATCTTTTTAAAGGCAGCGTACTTAGAATGTCGTGTCAGCGTACTTAAAGGGGCAATGCACATCTATCTCTCTCTCACAGGCAGGGCGTGTGTCTCTATCTCTGTCTGCCACGCTGTCTCCCCTCCCTCCATTCGTGTTGCCTTGTAGAATGTGAGGCTACATTACCAAAAATGGGTTAACCCTTGAGGGCTCAGCCAAATGCTAGTTCATCATTTAGCAGTTAGGCATTCCCTGGGAAATATCCCACTGTCTTCCACCCTCTGACTTCACCACCTCAAACAATCTTCACGATCATCATCACTGTGTACAGTATTAAATTGTTTAAAATTTATACTGTGTGTGTGTATATATATATAAAATACAGTTTTTTGTCTGGTGAAAAGAATTTCCCTGGAACCTAACCCCCACCCCATTTACATTAATTCTTATGAGGAAATTGGATTCGCTTAACATCGTTTTGCTTAAAGTCGCTTTTTTCAGGAACAAAACTACAACGTTAAGCGAGGAGTTACTGTACCAGCGAGTTCCTTCAGCATAAAAGGCGTCATCACATGGTGTAGAAGCTACCCCCTCCTCAGCTCCTTGTCCAGAGGGGCATGGCCAAAAGACCTTTGTGCTCTGGCTATCCGTGGCTGCTGGAATGCCCCTGCCAGCCATGGGCAGCTGGCTGTAAAGTACAGTACTTTTCCTTGAGGCTGCTCTAACTTACACCAGACTGGATTGGCAGTGGCCAGCCCCAGAATTGGAGAGCTGTAAGGAAGAGCTAAAGCCCCCATTCTTCTCTTAGGGTCCTGCACTGAGCACAGCTCACAGACCAAAGATTCAGGTCCAAGATCTGCAAATATGCGGTCTTCAATTTCCAGTGTATTTATTTATCACCTTAAAGATTTTTTTTGCAAATATACTTTGCAGCAAATAGTATCTGTAGTGGAAAGTCACTGTGTCCCCTGTGAACGTCTGAGGACTATTTTATCTTGTCAGTTGCACACATATAACTCCCATTCACATCGGTGGAAGTTACATGCTCGCCTAGAGGCCTCTGCAGTCTGCTGTGGAAAATAATGCAGTATGTTTGCCAAGTTTAACAGAGCAGGCTATAGGGGTACTACTGCAGGGCAGTGGGGCTGGGGGGAGATTCACCTTGGAAAGAAAGAGGACGCTGTGATCCCCCATATGTGTGAAGACGTAGGAACAGCAGGAGCATCTACCTCTGATTTAATTTAAAGGCCATGGTTTAGCTAATGCACTACTCCCTCTTCTGAAAAAAAGTGCTTAATCACAAACTGATTTTCCGCTCCAGACTCCAAACATTACCTTCTGCCAACATTTGAATGACCAAAACATCACTCATTCATAGCAAATATTGAAAGTGCACGAACATGGCAAACTGAAACTCAGTTTCTGATTTGCCAAAATGTCTTCCCCACTATCTGCCTGTCTGTAGTAGCAGGTGGCGTATTTCAAATGCAGTTAGCTTGGTGCCATACGAGCTTCTTATACTCTTCTACAATCAACTTGATCCTGGCAAGTAGATTTCTGAAATCATAGGTCTTAAGAGTCATAGAGCTTAAAGATGGGAAAGAACTTATTACGTGAAATAATCAATGCAGGATATAGTGCTCTGTCTGAGGCCTTATTGGATATATTAAACCGATAATGCTCTTGCCTAGAGGAAATTAGTCTTTGAAAAATGTACATAGGGAAATATGTTAATAATGGCAAGCAACTGTAACAGGTAGCCACATGACACCATATGCTGACGAATATGAAGGACTAAAAATTTATGTTGAGCATATCAAGTGGTAGTATAGGTTTTGTACAGATATACATAATGAAAATAGGTTTCAGAGTAGCAGCCGTGTTAGTCTGTATTTGCAGAAAGAACAGGAGTACTTGTGGCACCTTAGAGACTAACCAATTTATTTGAGCATGAGCTTTTGTGAGCTACAGTTCGTTGTACTACAAGTACTCCTTATAATGAAAATACACACACATTAACATGTGTATAATTTGTTCATTACCTCAAAGACTGCCTAATATAAATGTACTGGTTTTTTGATTGTCTAAAATTAGATCTGTATGCATCATGGTCATTTGTATGATCATACAGATGACTGCTATGGGATAATCACTGTATTATAATAGATTCTGAAGTGTTTAGATCTTGATCCAACAAGGTACTTAAACCTGTGCTTAACTTGAAGCATGTGAAAAGTCCCATTGCCAGTGATGGGATTACTTAGATGCTCTAAGTTAAGCAAGTGCTTTGCTGGATCAAGCCCTAGATGCTGAATAAAGTGAATGTGAATTTGCTGAATAAATGTGGTACAGGGCTAGAGCCCTGAAATTCCATACGTCTTGCCGAGTGACCTCCACTGAATAACACTGAGTTCCTGTGAAAATGGCACTCCTTTTCTCCGGAATGGGTGGGATTTTTAAAGCTCCAGCACTGTTTGTGAACAATCAGACCTGACTCGAATTCACTCCACAATTTTACTTTGGGATTATTTCCTGTTTCTCCTTTGGTTGTGGTTTTGAATCACTTTTGCACTGCTTTGAATCTAAAAAAAATGGCCTAATATCCCAGCTCATATTCTTGTGAAGCCTCATTCATATAGGGGCCATCAAAAATTCCCAAATGCTGGTGATCTGGTTAGTGACCTCAAAGGCTGCAAAATCCGATCACAATTCATTTTTTGTTTGAACAGTGAGTCAGGAGTCAGGGGCGGGGCAGGGTTGGAACATGTTCAGGGCTGAGCCTGTTAATGAATCCAACCCTTTGTTCTACTGGGGTCTGGATGCTGACAAATGTGCAGTGTCGTGAAAGCTATGACATCTTTGTCCTGTGTCCAGGTGCAGGTTAGATACTGGGGCAGCCTGTTTTGAAAAGGAAAAAAATATTTTTAATCCTAAAATTTCTTAACATCAAAAGGGGCTTCAGCCCAGGAAAACATCAGAGCCTCTTTTCATCCCTTGGCTAGTCCTGCGATGCTACCCTAATAGGCCTGCTTGAATCCAGCTGTTATCTCAATCTTTGCATAGACATCACCTTCTTCTTTCTCTTAAGAATATTTTTATTGCCAGTTAGGTCTACATTGTATTGCATATTGAATAATCAGCCACACATGTACTAAAATACTGTGCCATCATTACAAATCTGCTTCTTCCATGTACTAGACACCTGGCTAATTTCAGGCCAGCAGGAAGATAACCATGAACCGTAACAAACTGAATGCTAAATTCTCAGATATTGTTTGTCAGATCATTTTATCCCAGAATTGTCTCCAATGTAGTAAATAGGGACCTGATTGTCCCATCAATTGTATGTAGCAGCCCCCACTGAAAGTTAATAGGAATTAAATTCACACAACTCCCAGGGCTCATGGGAGCTTAGGCACTGGGGCCCAGATTCATCCTTTCCTGAAGGATTCTCCAAGCAAGGTATGACTCCACTCACTTCCGTGGTGTTACAAGAGGAATTGACTTTGGCCCTGGATGTTTTCCTTGTGACTGGTACCTGTGCTAGCACAAACCAATGGGTATTTCGTTTTGCATGGTTAGTGGACACACCAAAGGGTGCTCAGAGTATCTTTTTGGAGAACTGTGGTAACGCAGTTTCCCTAATTTAGCACTGAAACACAGAATCATAGAATGTCAGGGTTGGAAGGGACCTCAGGAGGCCATCTAGTCCAACCCCCTGCTCAAAGCAGGGCCAATCCCCAATTTTTGCCCCAGATCCCAAATGGCCCCCTCAAGGATTGAAGGATTGAACTCACAGCCCTGGGTTTAGCAGGCCAATGCTCACTGAGCTACCCCTCTCCCCCCCTCCCCCACTTAACAATTAAATATAGGCATGGTTCATATGTTTTACAGCTGTATATATTTTAAGGCTAGTGTAGCTGGTATGTGATTCTCAAGTGCACAATATGAGCACAATCCAAAGCTCACTGAAGTTGACAGAAAGGCTCCACTGAATTTGAACCAGGCAATAAACTACCTGCAAATATGATGATTTGGGGATGTTACAGTATTAAATGAAGCTAAAGCATCACAAAGTAGTTTAGTCAAAACCAAGTTTGCGCTGGATAGACTAAGCTCACATCATTTTGTTTATGAAATGCAGCGTAGCCTAGTGGCTCAGACACAGGACTGGGTACCAGGGAGTCCTGAGTGTTAATCCCCCTGTTGTCAATTATTGCAGTGTGGCCTTGGGCAAGTCAAGTCACTTAATTGCTTTGGGCTGGATGGTAGATAGCCTAGTTCATGTGCACAAACGTATGGGAGACGGCCATAACCCAAACATCTTCCAAATGGGCTAGTGGGGCAAGGCCGATGACGGAGGCATGCACGCTATCTTCTTTCAAACAATGTGCAGCTACCCCCCAGCGATCCTGGAGACGTTATGAATGCGCCAGTTAGCCAATGGAGGCCTTCTATCACAGCCTTCTGAGTGGAGAGCCAGTTTAATATTAACACTGCTCACACAAGCTGAGGTGCTGGGCCTTCTGCCGGCCTTGTTTAGAGCTCAAAAAGTTAAAACACTCCCTAAAAATACTCTGTACACTACTACTACTGGTATACACAGCTGGGATGTCTTTCATCCAAGTATCTCAAAGCACTCTACAAACAGTTACTTAGTTAAGCCTCACAATGCTCCTGGGAGGTTTGTATTGTCTCTGTCTTACAGATGGGTATATTGAGGCATAGGGTCAGGGGTTAATACGATTTGCCCGTGGTCAAAACCGAGACTAGAGCAGGTCAGTCTGGATTCTAAGCACTATACCACCCTTCCTGCCAATGCACCAACTCCTGAGAAGGGCTGAGCACATGCAGCACCCATTTAAATCCATGGGAATTTCAGTGCTCAGCACTTGTCAGGCTTTAGCTAGATACAAATAAAAGGATTCCTTTGCATAAGAGTGGGTGCAATGGGTGGTTCAGCATTCTGCCTCCTATTTGGCCTATCGTTATTTGTCCAGCAGCTTATGGATTTTTTTTAAATTTTTTTTTAAACACAAAAAAATTGGCTTCTGGATTTTATAAATCATGCTAGTATGTAAATCACTAGCTTTTCTAAGGAAAGGCTCTATTCTAAATCCTATGCTGAATCTCCATTCTACAGAGGTCATCAAGTGTGCAATTCCTGAAGGATTCTCCAAGCAGGTCAGTAAAATGCACAGCTATAGATCCTCTTCTTGAAGGAGCATTTTTAATTGCATATTTTATCCAGCTGGCTCAACGTGGCCTTTGGGAACAGCACCTATCTCTCTACTTGGCAAAGGCTGATAAAAGACTGTATATTTTCTATGATCACATGCTCATGCATTAGTAGCTTTCATTTACTTTCTCCATTTCACTCAAAGATATCACACAGTTGAAAAGCAGAATAAAAGGAATTTGCCCTTTTGACCAGTTCTCTTTTCCTTTAATCTCCAGTTTTTCTTTTATTTCCCCTTCTCTTACATGCAGCACTATAGATCTTTCACAATGGCCTTTATCTGATCTGGGTGTATCATTTAAAGGCTGGTAATACTGTAGCAACTGATTAACATTCTCGCTTGCCTAGAACCCCTTGCATACCCTTCAAGGTAGGGTAGAACAGAGCTGAAAGAGAGCATTGCAATATGCAGAAACCTGTCTGAATGAATTTGTGCATGTCTGTAAGACACTTACATAGTTTGTTTTTTCCAGAGGGTGCCCTGATACCATATGCAGAGATGTCTACAGCCAAATCAGTGCCATCTCACTGGCCCCAGGCACATTCACTGTGGGGGTATTGTAGGAGTTAAATATTGGAACTAATGTTCCGTAAAGAAAAAGTGTGTTGTACTGGAAACAAATACCCTGCTATGCTTAAAGCTTCCATTAGATGTCTCTAGTCCCCTGATCTTGGCAAAGAAGGAAGTGGAGCATGACAGTAGGTGGTTAGTAGCTGAAGATGGAGTTGGAAAGTGGCCATTCATCCTTCTAGTTAGCAAGCAGGAACTGATACAAAGTGTCAAACTGCTCAGGAAAGAGATCCCCTACTGCAAACCAACTTCTGACAAATTGAGGTCCTTTCTGACCTCTGGTGGCATTGGGCTTTCAGAAACAAACAGTCTAGATATTAAAAATATTTGTATTAAAGGAAAGCGTTCCTAGATTTCAGAGTATCATCCGTGTTAGTCTGCATCCGCAAAAAGAAAAGGAGGACTTGTGGTCTCTAAGGTGCCACAAGTCCTCCATTCCTAGATTAGCATTGTTCCGCTTTATTAATGTGTGTTCCTAACAATTTTTTCCCCCATTTTTTAAAGAGGCTGCAGTTTTTCCTTGTTTAGTTTGATTCCTTAAACACAATACTTTCCCACTGTCACCTTCAAGTACAATTAACAGTTTTTCAAAACAGTCATGGCTACGTTTTCAAAACCACTTTGCAGACATTAACAAATGGAAGCAAAATGCCCACTGATTTCCGTGGCGCAGGAGCAGGCCTTTAATAGGAATCACTAAGTATTTCTATCCATATTTTACATATGCATAAACTGGGGTACAGAAAAGTTAGGTGACTTACCAGTATGTCGGGGCAGAGCGGTAACTAGAGCTCAGAAGTTCCTCAGAGGGTCCCAGCTCCGTGTTCAGTCCATTTGGCTAAGCTGCTGCTAATATTTTCATGCCATAGAACAGAGCAAGTAAGAGTGGGCTATCTATTCGTTTCCGTTGACTCATTAAAAGTAATCAAGAACCTAAATAGCTGTTAAGATGAAGGAAGGTCTCTAAGGTAAAGAGACAGGGATTGGAAAAACTGCAAAGCCCTAATGACATTAATTGCATCAGTTTGAGTAAATTTTCTCCTTCCCCCTTCTCCATCAATAAACTTCTGAGAACCCAGCCCTAGGAAACAGCCCAGCAGCAGGGCCTAATCTCCTAGCCATACTCACTTGTCTAGTCCCACTAAAACTGATGGCATAGTAGGCAAATAAGCAGGGCAGCAGGGTGAGACCTGCAGTGACCATATCCCCTCTCTATCTTAAAACAAAAAAACTTCAAATCCAGACTCCAGCGAGAAACTGCTGAATTGGAATTCATTTGCAAATTGGATACTATTAATTTAGGCTTAAATAGAGACTGGGAGTGGCTAAGTCATTATGCAAGGTAGCCTGTGTCCTCTTGTTTTTTCCTACCCCCCCCCCCAAGATGTTCTGGTTTAACTTGGATTTAAACTTGGAGAGTGGTCAGTTTGGATGAGCTATTACCAGCAGGAGAGTGAGTTTGTGTGTGTATGGGGGTGGGGGGGATGTGAGAAAACCTGGATTTGTGCTGGAAATGGCCCACCTTAATTATGCACATTGTAGGGAGAATGGTCACTTTGGATGAGCTATTACCAGCAGGATAGTGAGTTTGTGTGTGTGGTTTTTGGGAGGGGGGTGAGGGGGTGAGAGAACCTGGATTTGTGCAGGAAATGGCCCAACTTTATTATCATGCACATTGTGTAAAGAGTTGTCACTTTGGATGGGCTATCACCAGCAGGAGAGTGAATTTGTGTGTGGGGGTGGAGGGTGAGAAAACCTGGATTTGTGCTGGAAATGGCCCACCTGATGATCACTTTAGATAAGCTATTACCAGCAGGACAGTGGGGTGGGAGGAGGTATTTTTTCATATTCTCTGTGTATAAATAAAGTCTGCTGCAGTTTCCACGGCATGCATCCGATGAAGTGAGCTGTAGCTCACGAAAGCTCATGCTCAAATAAATTGGTTAGTCTCTAAGGTGCCACAAGTACTCCTTTTCTTTTTGCATATCCCCTCTGTTTGTCTGTGTGGCAATAGCACTCTATTAAGGTCTGAGCCTGCAGCCATTTATCATAGGAGGACTCCCACAGGGCATTTTGCAGGGTATACACTTGTGCCTCTAGATGGAGAGCCTACCACTCTTCCTCGTACAAGCAGGCCTTACACAAGTAATCCCCCTGAAGCAAGGATTACTCACGTGAGTACGGGCTATGCAGGATCGGGCCCCTGGTTCTTTCTCTGGCATGTTCGCCCCATGCACAGCTCCAGGGCTGCGTGAACAACTGATCACTGAACATGAGCTCGCTGTTGCTGAACCTCTGAGAAAGAGAGTTAACCGAGCTGCATGAAGCAAACTGGAAGTGTTTAAGATTTATGGCCGGCACAGCGACCTTGCCGTAACACAGCGGGAGTGTCACTCCGCTCACCCAGCGGCTGCGCCTCTCTGCAGCACTGCACGCCTGGGGTCTTAGCTGTGCCCTGGCTCCACGTCTCCGGGGGCACATGGGCCGGTCAGTAAACACACGCCGTGGGGCTCGGGTCAAGAGGAAAAGGCTCCTCCCTGCCAATCGCACCCTCCCCCACCCACTCCGGCCCGGCCCGGCCCTCCAGCTCCGGCTTTGCCTCGGGCGCCCTGCAGAGCACCCGACTGGCTCTTGCGGGGAGGGCCGTCGGCCGAGAATGCCCGGCCCTCCGGCCCCGGAGATTTCAGCCCAGGGCCGCGGGGAGAGGCAGCCTCGCCCAGCCAGCGGCGCTCAGCACCCGGCCGCTCCCCTTGTTCTCAGCGAGGATCTGCCCCGCCGCGCGCGTTCCAACACCTTGCCTGGCAATGGGGGGCGCGCAGGAAGCCAAGACGTGTCCTGGAGCACTGGGCTAGAACAATCCCTCTCGCTCAGGTTGCCTGGCAGAGAAGCAGGCACCGCCGCTCCCAGCTGAAACGTCTGAAGGCCTGAGGCTGCCTTTAGGGCACAGAAGGTGGGTTTGTTGTTTACAGTGGGATAAATTGCACAGAATATCAGGGTTGGAAGGGACCTCAAGAGGTCATCTAGTCCGACCCCCTGCTCAAAGCAGGGCCAATCCCCAATTTTTGCCCCAGATCCCTAAATGGGCCCCTCAAGGATTGAACTCACAACCCTGGGTTTAGCAGGCCAATGCTCAAACCACTGAGTTATCCCTCCCCCAATTTGTTAGTCTCTAAGGCGCCCCAAGTCCTCCTTTTCTTTTTTTAGTGGGATAAATGTTAGCGCCCACCCTGAAATTCTAAGTGGAGACAAGGCACCTGTAGGGTTTTATGTTTTGTTTTTGTTTTCCCCTCAAGGTAGCTAGGTAAGGTCAGCACCATACCCTAGCCAAGGGCTGGCATCAAGTTTACTTTATGCTAAAACCACAATGCCTTGTCTCCAACATAGATTAGTTAACCTTCCAGCAAAAGCACTGGTTTTGTCTTCACTGCCACCAAAACAAAAAAAAACGGGTTTCAGAGTAACAGCCGTGTTAGTCTGTATCCGCAAAAAGAACAGGAGTACTTGTAGCACCTGAGAGACTAACCAATTGATTTGAGCATAAGCTTTCGTGAGCTACAGCTCACTTCAAGATAACTTTCCCTGGCTGGGAATAGTCAAGACATGAACTATGCAGCTGCCTGACAAATATGATTAAAAAAATACTTTCTATTTCAGTCGAGATACAGTGTGAGCTATGGAAAGGCTAAATATGGTTATTAGTGCTGCAGACCAATGCTGAGTGCCTTATAAATGGCTATTGGAATCAGTAACAGAAATGACGGTTAGAGGCATAAGGCACTAGGAGGTTTTGGATCTGTCACATGTCTATTCTACAGATTTATGTCAACGATCATAAGTGGCTTTCATAACATTGCTTGTGCACATCCGCACAAGACTCCTTGTGTCGACAAAGCATGTCTACAGTCATTGCTCTTGCACTGACAGAGAGAGTGTTGCATCATGGGCAGGTATCTCACCATGCAACTTGTCACCCTCTGCTGCCGGGAGCTCTGGGAACGGATCATGATGCATCACGGGGACGTGCTCGCTGTCCCATGATGCAGTTCTTTCTGTCCCATAATTCCATGGGTTTCCTACTTGGTTTTGCACCATTTTTCAACAGCCCTTGTAAACTGTGCACCTGCCACCTTTACCTGAGAGAATAATTCATGAGCTGCTGACTAGTCTAGTGATGAGCATTCTGAACACAACATGGCAGGTCCTGCAGTATTTCATGAGCTGCAAAACGGAGAGTGAATTGGTGATGCCTGCCCTGCTCTGTGCCATGGAAAAAGATAATTCAAGATTGCTGCTGGCATTCATGGAGCAGCTGCACAGGGTGGACCATCGGTACTGGGCTCAGGAAACAAGCCCTGAGTGGTGGCATCGCATCGTGATGCATGCATGGGATGACAAGCAGTGGTTGCAGAACTTTAGTATGGGCAAATCTACCTTCCTGAAACTGTGTGTGAAGCTTGCCCCAGCACTGCAATGCAAAGACATCAGAATGAGAGCTGCCCGCTCTCACTGTGGAAAATTGAGTGGGGATCACTGTGTGAAAACTGGCAACTTCAGACTGGTACCAGTCAGTTGCGAATCAGTTTGGAGTTGGAAAGTCCACCATGGGGGTTGCGGTGATGCAAATGTGCAGGCAATTAATCACCTCCTGCTATGAAGGACCGTGACTCTCGGTAATGTGCAAGAAATAATCGATGGCTTCAAGGCAATGGGATTCCCTAACTGTGGCAGAGCGATAGATGGAACTCATATCACAATTTTGGCCCCGGGCCATCTTGTGACGGGGTACACCAACCAGAAGTGCTGCTCCATGGTCTTACAGGTGCTGGTGGATCACCAGGGCCATTTTATTAACATCAATGCAGGATGATGCAATGAAGGTGCATGATGTGTGCATCTTTCGGAACACTGGACTGTATAGGGGGTCTTTCTTTACAGACTAGAAGATTCAAATGGGGGCTGTGGAAATGCCAATAGTGATCCTGGGAGACCCCACCTATCCTTGCTTCCTTGGCTCATGAAGCCTCACACCAGGAATCTAGACAGCAGCAAGGCGCTCTTCAACAACAAGCTCAGCAGGTGCCAAATGACCGCTGAACATGCCTTTGGGCTGATTAAAAGGTTGCTGGTGTTGTCTTTTTGGCCATTTAGAGCTCGAAGAGGAAAATATTCAGATGGTCATTGCCGTCTGCTGTACTCTGCATAATATTTGCAAAGTGAAGGGGGAAAAGTTTCCCCAGGGGTGGACAACTGAGGCTGATTAACTGACTGCTGATTCGAATCAGGGAGGCTTTGAAGGAGCATTTTGACAATGATTCCCAGTAATGTGTCTTTATGTGATGCATTTGGCCAGGCAATGTTTACTCGCTGCCTTGAATGACCCCTGTAGTGCTTGCTTCCTGAGTGTTAATTGTACTGAGCAAATATTCCTACCTATAGCCACTGCATTTCAACATTAGCACTGACTGATGTGTGTACATCACAAATAAAGACTCGAATTTGAAAGACTCAAGTTTAATAACAGGACAAAACCAAAATTTTTGGTCAAACAGGGGACATGACAATGAGGAACAGTCTCATGATTAGGGCTCTCACAGCTGAGTGTCATTCCAGCTTTCATTGGGAAACCAGTCCCCAGGTGTGGTACGGTGTGGGACCGGGAACACGTGATGAATGCAGTTGGGGAGTTTGGTGAGGGCATGGACTGGAGTTCTCTGTTGACTGCAGGGGGAGTCGTGCACGGATGTACTCAGATTACCGGGTAATGAGGGACTTCATCATCTCTGTCTGGCCCTCTAGGAGCTTTATCATCTGCTCCTGCCCCTGTGTCCTTTCCAGGTATCCAGCCTCAGTCTTTCGTTAATTGTCTCCTTCTATGTTCTTCTTTTGCTATGTGCTGCATCTGCTGACTGCAGCACCTTGAGAAACATCTCCTCCTTACTCCTCCTGATTCACTATATTATCTGACAGAGGCGCAATGCCGGTGTGGAGGAGGGTGTTCTCAAGGGCACATCCACAGAAACCAAAGAAACAATGAACAGAGACAGTATTGTGAGTGCGCTCACAGCCATGAATCACAAAAGTTACACACACCTCTTTCTCACTGTCCCTTGGCTAGCACACAGGTTGCTGTGAGTCCCAATTATGGTGAGTTCACCTGGGGGGCTGGGAAGGGGGAATGGGCAAGAAGGGACAAAGGATGGTTCGCAAAGGGGGTTACTACAAGTGCCTATCCCTTAGGGAGACTATTCTGAATATTGGTACCCTTTTCCACAGGCTAGGATAATTGAACCCAATACTTCCTTCCTAAGGGTAACATCTCCTGCATGTGTGTGGCTTCAGACTGGGTCCGTATGCCGCTTGCCTGTGTGCCTCTCTGGTCCCTAAAGAAATAATTGCCAGGTGGTGTGGCAAAGTTTCCTATAGCAGGGGAGAAACAAGGCAGCTCTGCCAAGGAACCTTCTTCAGAGGATTGCAGAATTCCTACAGGAAAATTTCCTAGAGATCATTATGGAGGATTCCAGAGACATCCCAGTGTACATTAACAGACTTTTCCACCATGGCCCCACTGCGTAATTGGACAGGGTCTGTGGTTAATTTCTGTCCCTTATCCCTCCTTTACCATATAACAAAGTATATGAGCGCTTGATTCCTCTCACCCTGCAGTATCAAAGAAAAATGAGCACTTAGCAGAGCTCCCCTCTCCTGCGTCCTGCATGCCCAAGCTGGAGTGCTGGGACTGGCTAGACCCCTGTGGAATGGAAAAGAGTCCGGACCCGCCGTGCCACTGGATGACAGTGCCATGTGCGCCACATCATTCTTTAGCTCCATCTCCTTGTCCACCACTTCCTCATCGGGGTTAAGTCCGCTGGCTGCTGCCTCCAGTCTCCCTATGTGTCCATGGGGCTGTTGGTGGTGGAGGTGGGGTCGCTGCCGAGGATAGCTTGTAGCTCCTTGTAGCAGTGGCATGTTTTCAGTGCCACACCAGAGCAACTATTGGCCTTCCTTGCCTTCTGGTACACCTTCCTCAGCTCCTTGATCTTAGCACAGCACTGCTGCATGTCCCTTTGTGCCCCTTCCTACATGCCACTAGCAATCAGCCCGTAGGTATCAAAGTCCCTACGCCTGGAGCAACGCCGACACTGCACAGCCTCCTCTCCCCATAGACCCAGCAGATGCAACAGCTCTGGTGTGCTGCACACAGAAGCACGTCTGTTGCAGGAATCTGGCATGGTCAGCTGGGAAGATGGTGTGTGAACTGTCCATGCCGAGCAAACAGGAAGTGGAATTTCAAAAATCCCCAGGCCTTTAAACGGGGGAGGGGCGCATACCTGTGTACCTTCAGGGCAGCGGAGTTCTGACTGCTGACCGGAGTGGTCATGGTGGGCATCTTGGGACACCTGCTAGAGGCCAATTAGGGCAGCATAAGCAAGTGCAGTGTCTACACTGGCGCTGTGGCGCTCTAACTATGTTGCAAAAAGCCCTATGCCACTCGTCGAGGTGGTTTTATTTTGTCGGCTTAGCAGGAGAACTAAATCGGCGGGAGGAGCATTGCAGTGTGTACACCTCCACTGTTTTGTCGATGAAAGCTAACGTTTTCCGACAAAACTGTGTAGTGTAGACAGGGCCTCAGGAGACTCAGGTAAACCTTTTCAGTGTGTCAGAGATTCACACATTGTTGAGTTTTGTGTTTAAGAGGTGAAAGTTCAGGCCTGGTCTACACTAAACATTTAGATCGACACAGCTACGTCTTTCAGGGATGTGAACAATTCCCTTCCCCACCGCTGTCCCCGTCACCTCCAGCACTGTAGCTGCACTGACCTAATCCCTAGTGTAGACGCAGCTAGGTCGTAGAATGCTTCTAGAAACCTGGTTACTGTCTCTCTGAGGTGGAATTCCCGTAGGGATGGGAAAACCCCATCCATCATGGTAGGAAGCATCTATGCCAAAGCACCATACCTGCGCTGCTTTAGCACCTGTAGTGAAAAGATCGTGTCAGCCTGAAACTCAGAATGTGGAGTTTCACCTGGCTCTGTGACCACTATGAAAAGCTATTCGTTTCACTTGGTTTTGATGCAAAACCATCCCTTGACCCAGGTTTGCTTGCCTTGGGGCCTGATCTAAAGCCCATTAGTCAATCCATGGAAAGACTCCCTTTCATTAAGCTTTAGATCAGATCCTGGGTGAACATTTCAATTAACCTGAGCTGAATTTCATGTTTGTATGGAAATCTAAACCCAGGTTATCTTCATGGGGCTTGGGGGGTTTCACAACGAATATTTTGCACAGCCCTATTTCCAATAAAGAACAGATTCTTCAAACCCCGCAGAGCAGGAGCAGCAGCCTTAGGCAGAGGCTCAGCAGGTGGCCATGTGGGACCCATGTCTAGTAGCTTTGAGACCATGGTGATCAACTGCCAAAAAGCAATTCCCAAACCACTCTTCAACTTTGGAGTTTCTACTCAATTCCTCTTCGGGGGGTGGCATAGCTCAGTGGTTTGAGCATTGGCCTGCTAAACCCAGGGTTGTGAGTTCAATCCTTGAGGGGGCCATTTAGGGATCTGGGGCAAAAATTGGGGATTGGTCCTGCTTTGCGCAGGGGGTTGGACTAGATGACCTCCTGAGGTCCCTTCCAACCCTGATGTTATTCTATGATTCTATTCTATTCTATGATTCTCTTCCCTTATTGCAGCACACAATCGGGAAGAATCAGCAACATTCTTTCTGAAAAGGAAATTATGCGGACAAGACTAGATGGGTTACTTACTTTGGGTAGGAGGTAAGAAGCAAGGAGTGCGGAGGAAGGACTATGTGAGTGGTAACAACCATAGTAACACCTTGGGGTGGAACGGTGCCACTGTCATGTGGCCTTTAATATGCCAGGCGGCCTCTTTACGTAGCAGTTGTATCCTCTTTATTTCATCTCAGTACCTAACTTAGTTTAGAATATGGTTAGAGTTGCAGTTTCTGCCACTGCTTTTGGTAACTTGCGCTGCATGCTAATTCCTTTCTGACTGAAGCACTTACTCCTGAATGTCCGAGGTGCCTGTTCCTGTCTTCACTCTGGTTTGGGGACTCTTGCTTTTGAAGCTGTTAACTTCTAGAATTGTGCTGCTTTCAGCATTAACCGAGTTGAGATCAATCATTGCTATGTAGACGGCTTAAACTTTTTCTTCAAAACCTCAGCATTAATCAGGCTCCATCCCTTATTTACATTGCTGCTGTGCTGCTTGTCTCTCATCCCACCAGTAATGTTTAAAACTCAGCCAGAGCGGAAAGAGCTTAAATGTAGCTTTCAGGGACACCAGTCCTACACTTTACTCAACTACCGTTCAGTTTCAGAAACATTTCCCGGGCTGTTGCCTCAACCATGTTCCTTTATCTCTTAACAGTATTTATTCTGTATCAGCCTGAAGAGGCTGCATTATGATGACAACCTGGGTTTTCTATGAGCCAACTTTGATGTCCCATAGCATGAAGAGTGTAACCAATTTTGATGGCATTTAAATTGATGCCTCAAACATTTACTCAACATGGCATTGCAACCTCTTAATATATCTTCTGTTGGGGGGTGAACACAATGTAGGGGATGTCACATCCATGAGAAATTAATTTAGGTTGTGTCTATGCTAGTGGCACAGCTATAGGAGCTTACAATTTGGTGAATGAGAAGATGCCACAGGTGGGTGAAACTAGGCGTCTTCCTAACTTATAAATATTATGTATTCTCTTCTAGGAGACCCTGCCCTCATAGAAAGAAAATGGAAGATTGCTTGCCTTGGGGTCTAATCCAAAGCCCATTGAAACGCTCCCGCTGATTTCATTGGGCTTTGGATCAGACCCTTGGTGAACATTTCGATTTACCTGAGCTGAGCCTGAGTTTCAGGTTTGTACTGAAATTAAATCCAGGTTAGCTTCATGTGGCTTGGCGTTTCACGCAGCCCTATTTCCAATAAAGAATGGAGTCAATGCAGGAGCAGCAGCCCTATGGGCCTTATGTGCAGACCCTTTGACTGGCTGAGGATGGCAAAAGCAAACAAAACAAGAAACTAAAAAAAACAAGTCAGAAGGAACACAAGTACAGTAGGATACAGAGAGCTGAAGAGAAACCAAGAAAGCATTGAGCATTGGAAAACATTCCTGAGAAAGGGAAGGGGCCAGTAAAAGCTGCTAAGTGAGTGCTTCAGTCAATAAGCTAGTCACAGACTCTCATTGAACTAATAAAGTACAGTTACAAACAGTGATTTGTTGACAAATATATTATTGGGGTGGGGCTTGTGTAAACAGGGACATAAACACTGGCAGTACCATCCTGGGACACCTCTGCAGCATTAAAACAGTAGAGTGGAGTTTTAATCCTCTTCTTTCCAGTGTTAAAAACAAAGAAAAGGATTTGAACACTGCTAAAGGACTGTAACTAGCTAATATGTAGAGAGAACACTGCTCTTTATGTTTCATTCAGAAGATGGGACTCCCGGGACAGATCCCTGGGTCCCACTCAGCTGCATTTGGCATAGAACCGAGGCTAGAGGGCCGGGGTGAGAATGGGGAAGGTAACTTAAGCTACCTTCCTTCTCCCTTGATGCTGGGGCCAACAAGGGGCTGAGCCAGTCCTGAACATAACTAAAAACAGCCTGAAAGCTGCTTTAAATGATGTTAGCTAAAATGGGTCCCTTTGGACAGATCCACCAGCTGAGACCTGCTGGTAACCCTTCATGCCCCCCCAGTGTCCAGGAATGCCTACAGGCAGGGAGCAGGTGGTGTAGAACTGGTTATCCTGGCATTACGCCATCCAGGGATTTCCCTTATGTTGTGATAATCCCCAGGTGTCCTGATTAAGGCAGTTCTGTGAAGTAGTGCAAAGGAGCTGGAGCTGGGGTCCAGGATTTGGCTAACTGTATACAAACAATACACAGAAAAAACCCAGAACGGATTATTCCAGTGCGCTGTCAGTGTACATCTTGCATCCGCGCTGGGTCCTGCGCCCCCTTCGTGGATTGAAGGTATTTATGCAGCTGGTGAGAAGAATAAAAGTCTCTTAAAATTAACTACTTGCGTTACGGTCTGTCCAATCTGCTACTGGAAATTCCAAGCCTCCAATGGCTAAATGGACTTCGGCCAAAATCCTCTCCATGGCACCTAGCCTGGGCAACTTGGCAGAATGCTGGGGAACTTGGTGTGGGGCAGGGCCTCCTGGGCTGTGCAGGAACTGCAGCTGGCCCTGGAACCTGCAAGGAAGGAGTGGAGGAGCCAGTCAGTGCCTGTCTCCTGTCACTCCATGTCACAGTGCACAAGAAGCCCCTGCCGAGCTGTGTTTCCTACCCTATAAGGTCTGAACGGCCCTTGCACTGCCTGCCAGAATCCCCTCACGCTGCTGCGGAAATGCACTAGCTCCTTTATGAGAGGACCCTCCATGCCCAAAGAAGAGGGCAGGGTTTTCCCTTCCATATACAATCTACTCTGGGTTGGCTTTCATTCTAACCCCTACTGTGGTATCACAGTCGGTCTGAAGTGGGAAGCAGATCCATCAGATGGCTTTCCTCTCCCCTGAAACAGCATGAGGAATGCTCCTCCCGTTCAGCATCATAGACAGAGTCAAAAGTGTGCTTCTATTGCGTCTCTCATCAACAGTGATGAGGACTGAGGCACAATCTCTAAAGTGCAGCAGGAGTTAGCGCTTTGGTTTGCTGCGCATAGGCTGTGTGTAAAGACGGCCTGATGGCTGATCTCCTTAATGACCTTTGTGCTCCTGAATGAGGAGAGGAAGGATAACTATAATGCAACATCAAGAATTATGTGATGGAAGATCTAGTATAGTTATCTGATCTATCCATCTGTCATACATACACCCATTCGTTCTATATATGTATATGTTTGCAAAACCCTTAACAAATCCTCCACTGTCAGAAGATTTGCTCTGACTATTCAGACTATGATTTCCAATCAAACTACTGTTTTTAGCTGCTCCTATGTCGCTTAAATTGTTTCCTTTTTTGTGCTGGAGTTTCCATGCTTGGCCTCAGCTCAAAGTTTTGAAGGAAAAATTGAAATCTCATTCAACCATTCTTACATTCAACAAAGATGAAAAAAATATTTTCCCCATTTTTGTTTTAATTAGAAACCCCGCTGTCCAGGCTGACCCTAGGGGATACTGATTGGACAATTTAACTGAGGGGATTACAGTTGTCATGAAACAAAGCAAAAACTTCAGTTCCCCCAGTCCTCACTCCCTCGGAAAGGGGGGGGAGGCAAACCAAGTTATTTACCAGGGCAAGAGAAAATGGTGAAGGGGGGTGGGGGTAGGCAGGGGAAATCTTGTCACCCTGTATTAGCAGCAATCTCTGGGATATTCAAGTTCTAAGCTTTCTTTTAGAATACTCTCAATTGCAAAGATTCAGCTGTCTTCTTGTATACTGACATGCTGCTGCCCTGTTAACAACCCTGGAGCAAGCTGTCTCCAGCCAAACAATAGCAGCTGTAAAGACAGGACCTCCCTGCACCCCCATGCCAGTTGCCTCACAGGTGTGAATCACAAAGCCTAATTAGACTATTTAAATGGTAACATTATTTAGCACAGTCAATTTCTCTTCTCTCCCCCTTCCTTCTTTTAAAAACAAGCAAGGAAGTCAGTGCAAAAAAAACCCCAACTCCCCCTCCCAAAAAAAACCCTTTATATAAATGCAAGTTTAAGGCCCCCCCACAGTTAACTTTTAGATATCCTGACTTTTTCAAACGTTAAGATTAGTATGACAATGTTAATTTGCCCACATTGTGTGTATTTTACACTAGACAATATAAACAGAAGAATATTAAAGCAGAGCATGCACTCACTGAAGAAAGCAGGAATTGCTGAGTGAGGTTCTATGGCCTTTGATACCTAGGAGGCCAGACTAGATTATCACACTGATCCCTTCTGGCTTTAAAATCTATTAATCTACAATCTGTGAATAATAAAGTACTACAGATGCACAATGCAAACAAGTTAATGGTGCTGTATGGCCTTAACGCTTGCATTTCCTGACTTCTTAGCAAGTTTCTTTATTGCAGCCTTAAGGGTTCTATTAACATAGTGTTTTGCATTAAGTAACATTGACAAGCAGCAGATTTTAGTGTTGGGCTGTTATCTTCCTCTTTTTAAAAAATTAAGTGTGAACGTCTACCAATACAATATTTCAGGACAGTCTAGCCTAGTGGATAGAGCCCTGAACTGGGACTCAGGGAGTCTATTTTATATTTGATTATCATGCACATTGTAGGGAGAGTGGTCACTTTGGATGAGCTATTACCAGCAGGATAGTGAGTTTGTATGTGTGATTTTTGGAGGGGGGTGAGGGGGAGAGAGAACCTGGATTTGTGCAGGAAATGGCCCATCTTGATTATTATGCACATTGTGAAGAGAGTTGTCACTTTGGATGGGCTATTACCAGCAGGAGAGTGAGTTTGTGTGTGGGGGGGTGGAGGGTGAGAAAACCTGGATTTGTGCTGGAAATGGCCCAACTTGATGATCACTTTAGATAAGCTATTACCAGCAGGACAGTGGGGTGGGAGGAGGTATTGTTTCATGATCTCTGTGTGTATATAATGTCTGCTGCAGTTTCCACGGTATGCATCCGATGAAGTGAGCTGTAGCTCACGAAAGCTCATGCTCAAATAAATTGGTTAGTCTCTAAGGTGCCACAAGTACTCCTTTTCTTTTTGCGAATACAGACTAACACGGCTGTTACTCTGAAACCTATTTTATATTTCTGACTCTGCCACTGGCTTGCTGCTAGAGACCTTGGACAAGTCACACCACCTTCCTGTGCCTCAGTTTCCCCATCTATAAAATGGGGATAATGCTACTGGCCTCCTTTGTAAAGGGCTTTGAGAACTACGGACTGAAAGTGCTATATCAGAGCTGGGTATTTATAAGCCTTCCAAGATTTAAACAACAAATGACAAAATAATTGGGGTGAAATTCACCCCCACGCCCTTCCGCTGGAGTAAAGCCAGGGCTTTGTGTGGGGTACCATACTGGTATGAGAGGGCATGGAATCCACCCTCCCAACACATAGTCAGGATGTGAAGCAGCTCTGAAGCCACTATGGCAACTTCTGGGCTAAAATAAGGGACAGTCTCTGGACATCCCCTACACAGGGCTTTGTGAACCCTAGATGCAGTGCAAAGTTCTCCAGTCTTGCAACCACTCATGTCCTGTGCATAGGGTTGCCAATTTTGGTTGGAGGTATTCCTGGAGGTTTCATCACAGGACATAATCTTTAATTAAAGGTTAATCTTTAATTCCTGGAGACTCCAGGATAATCCTGAAGGGTTGGAACCACTATAGTTCCAACTGCGTTAGGGCTGTCCTCTTCCACAGAGGTGGCTTTTGTCACACGCTACTTTTCTTCATTTAGAATTATCTAAGACCCCCTCCCTGCTTCATATTGCAACAGTCACACTGGTGCAACACTGGAGAATTAGTCCCAGTAAATCCACTCTATACCCAACACACTCAGGCAACCACAGCTCCAAAATATACTCCCGTTCGATTCCAATTTATACAACTGGCCCGAACGCATACATCCAATGGCACTGAAGTGCCATACCGGACGTCGCACCGCCTACTCGCTCTAGCTGGAACTAACACAGTCTAAGTTACTGCTGCACATCTCTCCACAAATAAGTCATCTGATGCCAGCTGAAGATGGAGATCAGGATGAGTGTGTGTGTGTAATGCCGAGGAATAGGACATGCACGTTGTGGTTGGATGTTTGCTGGAATTGAAGGGGAGTTTGTTGGTGGGGCGGAGGGAGAAGAGGGTGTTACAATGTTTGTGAGGAAGGCCTTTAGAACTGAGGTTGGCAAGGAGGTGAATTTTGGCTTAATTGGTGATTTCCTGGATTTCAAGGGGTTGCATTGCTAGGAAATGAGTTTAAGCAATCTTAACTGTAAATTAACAACATTTTTTGGTGAGGCTTTGTAAAGTGGTTTGAATGTATAGGGTAAATTGATGTCAGTGGAGCTATATTGATTTACATCAGCTGAGGAGCTGGTCCTGTATTTTTTTATTCCTAACTTCTTTTTCGTGGTTTAAATAATATTGACGCAGATTCATTTTGAAATTGCAGTCTGACATGACAGGCCGTGTATTTTGCTGGCATGTTGCCATGTGGTTGCAGTTCAAGGCCAAAGACCTCATGCCTAACAACCCATCTGAGGTGTGGCGATATGTTCACTTGCGTGAATGGATAAATGCGTAAAATCAGCTGCCTGATCTTTGGGCTGAGCTTGGTTCAAGGATGAGTGCGAGGTGGACATGCCAGCATGTATCCCCTGAAGCTTCAGCACTGCCTGCTACATTGGACTGGAGCTGAAAACTCTTTCTTTTAAAGCTGACAGCCCTAGAAACTATCTACAGAGCAGGTTCAGCACTGGCAGAGACAGTGTTAGCACCTATGCACCGCTCTGCTAATGTGCCTCAAACCTGTTCTGCAGAGACCACTTCTAGGGGCTAAAGAGCAGTTCACTCTCTATGCTAATGCTAACTTTGGCATCTCTGCTGAGGCTAGTGAAGCTGGGATTCCAAACACTACAACCCAAAGGAGCATTCTTATTTAAATTGCACTATACCTGGGCCAGGGAACTGTGACTCCATTCTTCCTCTGAGTAATAACCAAAAAATAAAGTAGCCTAAAAGACTAGAGCTGGCCAAGTAATTGACATTTATAAACACAGAGGATGCATTTACTGCATGGAGAGCAATTGCTGTTCATCCCTCATCAGCCCTTAGTAAGGATACTTCTAAAGGGGAAGCCTATGCAGGGGTATGTTTAGCCAACTGTGTGCCCAGACAGTTGTAAAACTCAACAGCTCCCTTCCCCATGAATAGTTACATTAAATCCCCTATGTATTATAAACTGCTTGAGTTTAAAAAACACACCCAAATCTCTGGAGAATTAATTTAGCACTTCTTTAGTGGATTATTGTATTAGGAAAAAAGACAGGGCCAGAAAGGTTTTAATATTCACCTCTAAACACATGAGAGGTTGTACAGAAATGTAACTTCTTAATGACAGGCCTGGAGCGTACATAATTGATGCTGTGGTGGGAAGTGCTGATGTGACACAAAGGATGTTTGCACCCTGTTCTTCCAATATGCACACACAGGCTACACCTTGTGCTAATGAATCAGACTGCATTTACAATAACCGCTGGAAGTACTGCAGCCATGTGGTAGACAATGTATGCCATGATGAATGTGTTCCCTTTGGGGCCCAAACTCGGTGTGGTTTCATTCCCTTTCACTGAACTATTTCTTTAATTTATAAAAAACCAACCAACCAATCATACAAAACAAAACACTCCACTTCCCACACAATCCCACCCCTGGGGAGAAGATGAGACAGAATGAACCACACATGACACATTAGGCCACGGCTGCACTACAAACGTTGGTTGACGCACGTTATGTTGGTGTACAACCTCCGAAGTTTGTATCTTGCTACAGGTGGTGGTGGTGGTTTTAGTTTCTATCTCGCTCCTGAGGGTCACAAAGGCACTGAGAGCACAGCTGCTCCTGGCATCCTGGGCCCATATGCCACTTGCCTGTTTACTGCCATGATGCCAGCTGAACTCATCTTGGTGTGGGGTGGGGAAGTGTCCTACTGTGGAGGAAGAAATAAGGCAGCCCTCCCTAGAAACCCTTTGGCAGGGGATTGCCGAGGTTTCATTGAGATCTCTCAGGAGGATAAAAGGGACATCCCTATTCAAATGAACAGTGCTCTGCAGCCCCCCTCCCACCCCTGCTGCTGCCTAACTCTGCGGGGGCGTGAAAACCAGATGCTTACTCAACATTTGTTTGTACCGTTACTTCTTCTGGTAGGAGTAAAACAATGAAAAGTCATTACCTGAGTCTAGTTAATTTGAGATTGGGCTGGGTGTCATCTTTACATTTTAAATATTGTAAGGAAAAAATGCATGCGAAGTTGCCCAAGGTCCCTTCCCCTTCCTCAGCTTATCTGCCCTCCCTTGGTGGGACTGGCTAGACCAGGGGTTCTCAAACTGGGTTCGTGACCTCTCAGGGGGTCGCGAGGTTATAATGTGGGGGTCGTGAGCTGTCAGCCTCCACCCCCAAGCCCTGCCTTGCCTCCAGCATTTATAATAGTGTGAAATATAAAAAAAGTGATTTAATTTATAAGGGGGGGTCACATGCAGAGGCTTGCTGTGTGAAAGGGGTCACCAGTACAAAAGTTTGAGAACCACTGGGCTAGACTCTGATGGAGTCTCAAACAGGGCCTGGCTCGCAGCTTTGCTGGAGTCCCCAGCCATGTCTACTCCCTTCCCCCTTGTTCTTGTTCACAGCAGGGGGGGTCTCTGTTTCGGGCTCCACTGAGATATCCACAAACTTGGTCTGCAGGGTGCTGGCAGAGTCACTACCAAGTATAACTTGCAGTCCGTTGTAGAAGCACCAGCTCTGTTGTTGCCCTCCCTGGTCTCGTAGTACACTGGGTAGTGCTCCTTTGCTTTCCCACAGCACTGCTGTTGTACCCCTTCCACTGTATCTCCTGTGCACTCTGCTTGCAGATGTCCGTTTCTGTGGCTGGTCCTTAGCTGTGCTGTGTAATGCCAACAGACCTCGGTTGTCAGTGTGGGGGACTGAACCTGGGACCTCTAGAGCTCAATGCATGAGCCTCTACTGCGTGAGCTAAAAGCCACGTGGCCCTTAGCTAAGGCTGTAGCAGACCCATTAATCTTGAAGTGGTTTCGAGAGGGGACAGAACACTGCACCCAGAGGGTGTGTGGGCTCCACTTGCACAGCCTCTTCTCCCCACAGGCCCCAAAGAGCCAATAGTTCCTGTCTACTCCAGGCAGGAGTGCGCCTCGTGGCTCTCTGTGCAAAGAGCTGGCATGGGCAGCTGGGCAACTGTACACAACACAGGTGAGCTGCTAGGTGGGCAATCAGAAAAAGGCATTTCAAAAACATGTAGGGGGAGATGTTAAGGGGCGAGGGGGCAGCTTCCGCTATCTGTGAATCCTGGACAGTGAAGTTTAAAATGGTGACCAGAGCAGTTACTGTTGCAGGGAGTGGGGCACCGTGGGACAGCTGCTGGAGGATTGTTAGGGTTGACACAGGTAATGGAGTGTCTAAAACATAGGCACTGAGTTTCTAATCTGCTGGGTGGTGCTCCCACCTTGGCTCCACACAGGCCCTGCCCCCAATCCACCCCTTCCTCCAAGGCCCCACCACCACCCTGTTTCTTCCCACCCCTGCTCCACCCCACCTCTTCCCGCTGCCACCCAGCCTCTTCCCCGCCCAATTCCCCTCACTCCCCTAAGCGTGCTGTGCCCTCGGTCCTTCCTCCTCCCCACCCAGCGCCTCCTGATGCCACAAAAGAGCTGATCCATGGCAGGCAGTAGGAGCTGTGGGGGAGGGAGAAGTGTTAAGAGAGGGGTTGCTGGTAGGTGCTCAGCACCCACCATTTTTTCCCCGTGGGTGCTCCAGCTCCAGAGCACCCACGGAATCGGCATCTATGGTCTGCTAAAACATGGCGCCACACCATTTGTGGAGGTGGCTTTACTCTATCGCTGTAATGGGGCACTCACATTAGCCCGAGACAAATTTGAGTGTAGACAGGTGCACAAGTAGGTTAACATAAGTCACCTTGCGTCAGCCTAACTTTGTAGCATAGCAGAGGCCACAGTCGCATCACAGAATGCACTTCTGGAATGTGCTCAGACACCACAGGCACATAAGGGCAGTAAAATGACTTGTATAGAATAGAACTCGAATTCAGTATTGGTGCAAAGAGATAGGTATCTTTTTAAAATAAGGCTACTTTACACTTCTAGAGTGCCTTTCAATAGAGGAGCTCAAAAAGCTTTACAAGTAACTTAATCACACAACCCATCCTGCTGTAGAACAACTCAAGCTATTTCTCTATTTTACCGACAGAGAAACTGAGGCAGGATGAGATTAAGTGACTTCCTCAAGGATACACAGCACATCAGTGGATAAATGAAGAATAGAAACTGGGACTCCAAATCCAGTCCTGTTTGCTCTGAACATTAGACTGTATTGTAAATAAAGCTTTAGTGAGGTGTCCTGCAAGGAGGTTGTGAGGGAATTAAATCCAGGCCCCAAACCTAGAGGCAGGCTACTACTCCAGCCTACCCAGTAGAATGCCAGCCCCTGGTCCCCCAGTATGACCAGGTGCCTTGCTTCTGGGTTTGTGATTATCAGATCAGGGGCTCCATCTTTAGTTTGCTTCAGTATTCTTGCCATGGAACCCATCTACCCAATATACAAGGGGGTTTCCTTTATGCCCTGCAACTTTAAATAAAAAAAAACCACAAGACATTAGATTTGTGGGCTGAATGGTGATGGAATGTGTCAGCTTGGATTTGAGTTTTCTTATTTTTACTGTCAGATGTCACGGCTTTAAAAATGACCTGAATGTAATTTTCTGTTGTGGGTGGAGGTAATGGCATAACATGAGCAGGTATCTTAACTTTTAAAGAGTTTATGGAGTAGATTTAGAGTTACTTTAATTGAACAAAGCCAGTGCTATAACCACCGGCCCTGATTCTCAGAGATACTTTTGCACACATGGTCGTTTCTGGAGCTCTTGCTGAAGTCAGATGGCTTGCTCTCCTCACACTGCATTTTTACCAGAATCTCGCTTGCGTTCCTCTGGTTAGCTAGCAGCATGCTTGACGCAGGACTTCTTGTTAGTGCAGGCCATAGCTAACACACAATAGAGTTCAATATGTCCAGTTGAGCAGTCTGTGTGGAAATCAAGGGTTAAATACCAAACAGCTGTATTTGAACCAGGAGGTTGCTTCCAGTTCCTGGCAATCGAGTTGGAAGCCTGGGGATGGAAGGGCCAGGACACACAGGCCTAGGGGTATTTGTGGGATAGTGTTGACAGATTCTCCAGATGTGAGCCTGGTGACTTGGGCTTCAACTACATCCACACTGCGAAATGAGTGGGTTTAGATCTATGTCATAGCGTTTGGACCCAGACCCCTGGGTGAGTCCGCAGAGCTGAGTCCTGAGAGGTTTCTGATGGTAGGAACATTTGGGCTTAAACCTGAGTCTGATCCCGGGTGTACTATACAGTGTAGAGATGTCCTAGAGGGCTTGGCTACACGGCACTTTACAGCACTGCAACTTTCTCGCTCGGGGTGTGGAACACTGACATAAACAAAAGCAGCTTTGGGGCTCCTCTAATTTCTGCCTTGTTGCCTACAGCCCCAAGGGGCTGTTCTGGCACTTGGAAATAGCAAGAATGCAAAAATGCTCTAGCCACGCTTTCTTATCCCCTGCCATGTGTCTGTTCTGAGAGCTGCAAGGGAGCATGGCATAGTATCCCCATGGGATTCTTTCCTAGCCAGATGAATGCTTAGCTGGTTAGGATGACTTTGCCTCCCCTCCGGAACACTGCAAAGGGGCCATAGTGGAAATAGACATTGGGCCTATGGTGTGTAATTCATACCCTAGCGCAGACAGTATTCTTGGCCCTTTAAAAGAGAGGGGGAATTACATTACCATCTTTCCTCCCTCTCCCACAGTCTGCCTTTGACAGAAGCAAACAGACAGGGAGTAGAGAATGGATTTATAGCACCTGGTTTCTCAACAAAAGTAGCTCTGAGTTTAATATAGGGCAGGCTGTTGTCAATGTTCTATCAGAAGAACAGATGAAATCAGACTGATTCTGGATGTTGTAAACTAAAGGCCAGGGGAGAAAAAGGCAGCAGAAACAAAATAGTCTGGTGTAAGAGTCTTCAGTTCTGCATAACTCAAGAAGTGAACTGGAAAAATAACTCTCCCTCCGTCTGCATAGTAGCCTCATCATCATCACCACTCCCACAACAGCATTGGTTGTTGGGGGCACCATCACTGATGAGCAATCAAACAATTGTCTCCACCCCTGCCAATTGTGTGTCACTGCTTGAGTTGCCACAAAGTCCATTCCTGTCCACTCTTTTATGTTTTCAATCCATCTTTTCTTCTGTCTACCTCTTCTTCTCTTCTCCTGTACCATAGGCGGCAACTTCTGGTGCCGGTGGGTGCTCGACCCCCCTGTGCCCCTGGCCCCGCCCCAACTTCACCCCTGCCCCACCCCCTCCCAGCCCCATTCCAACCCCAAATACTTGAACTGTTTCTCTGTCTCCAGCTCTTGTCCACTGACAATGATATGTGAGCTGATACTGTCATGTTTATTTGTCATCAGTTTGGTTTTCTCTGCACTGATTTCCATGCCATATTTTGCGGAGGTTTCATCCAGTCGTTTCACAAGGTTGGCAAGTTCATCTTTGGTGCCTGCCAGGCCATCAATGTAATCAATGCCAGGCCATAGTAACCTAGGGATAAATAAAATCCCGGAAACCCCAGTCACACAAGTTGTCCCACTGAAATCTTTACTCACGGCCTGCAGGAGCAGACATGTTGTTACATTCAATGGATATCATTTTATCATTCATTTTTTTTAAAAAATCACTCATTTCTTAAGACACATTTTTCTGTGTTTATACTCTAAGTGGAGGCTAAAGACCCAAAAACTGTGGACATGGAATTTTCACAATCCCTCTCATCAGTTTGGTTAAGTGCTCATTTCATTTATTAGCTGGGTTTTAGCTTTCCTATGGATCACTTGGCTCTTGAAATTCCATAAGTACTGAAAGTCAGCAAATTTTGGAAAGTGCTCTCTTGAGGAAAGCCCTGGAACTCTTACAACAGGAATAATTTTCATTTGTGCATGTTTAGTGATCTCACAGAATAAATAAGCATTAACTATCCCTGCAACTAAACCAAAATGCAATAGTTTTGTAGACCACCATGTGCTGTAATGAAGGCTCAGCATTTTACCTTGCCGGCTAATGTCTTTGTGAACAGAGAGTATATACCGCCAGATGAAACAGATCAAGAATATCTCTGGCTTATGGATTTAGTACATGTAATGCCAAGCAAGTGATTTTTTGCATTTAGATGCCAACAGAATCTTGAGAGAGAAAGGGACATTTTTGATTAACCCTTCTGGCCACTGGGTGCCACTATCGATTTGTTAGGTTAACAGCACAGCGAAAATCTCTTAACTTTACAAGAGCAATCCAGGATATAAACCTTTTCAGTTAGGGTTTGTCTACACTACAGATGTCACGGGGCACAGCAACAGCACTGCAGCTGTGTCGCTGTAGCACCATCGTGTAAACATTTGCTGGAGCCACAAAAGGGGGTTTTCCCTCACGGTAGTTTCACCCCCTTGAGAGGCAGAATCCTTCCATTGACCTAGCAGCCCCTATACAAGGGCTTAGGTCAGTTTAACAACATCCCTGAGAGTTGTGAATTTTTCACATCCTTGAACAACGTAGCTAGGTCAACCTACATTTTAGGTGTAGACAAGGCCAGAAATATCACTCTGTGGAAATTCAGAGTAATCATATTAATTCAGAGTAATCATATTAAATCCGATGCATCCGATGAAGTGAGCTGTAGCTCACGAAAGCTTATGCTCAAATAAATTGGTTAGTCTCTAAGGTGCCACAAGTACTCCTTTTCTTTTTGCGAATACAGACTAAGACGGCTGTTACTCTGAAACCCATATTAAATATATGTAGGTTGCATGCTTTCTAAATGAATCTAATTTCCCTCCACCCCTCCCTCTCTGACTCTCTCTAACTTAGCCTGTGTCTACACTACAGAGACTATACTGGCATTGTAAGTAGTGTAAACACAGCCTATGCTGACAGAAGGGGTTTTCCATCAGTGTAGCAAGACCATGTCCCCCAAACAAAGTTAGCTATGTGAATGGAAGCACTCTTCTATCAGCATAGCTGCATCTACGCTGGGTGTGAGGTTGGCATAGCTACTTTGTCATGGGTGTGGAGGTTTTTGACTTAACTACCTCAACTTAACTTTTAAGTATAGCCCAAACTAGGTGTCAGTATCATTCAGATCACTAGTAAAGAGGCTTTGTAACCAGCTCTCATGAAGCCAGATTCAGCAAAACACTTAACCCTGTGTTTAACATTAAGTAAGTGAGTAGTCCCATTCACAGTGCTTTGACTTCAATGGGACTACTCACATGCTTAAAACTAAGCACATGCTTAATTGCTTGCTGGATTGGGACCTCAGAGTATCAGGATCTAAGAGACAGCACTTTGCTGAAAGGACCATAGCCCTCCCAACTAAGACTGTACATTACCTTTGCCAACATGTTTATAGTCATATAATCCATGACCAGGGAGATAAGCCCAATTCTGTCCCCATACCCAAAATAATTGTAACTCCCATTATTCTCAAGTAATTCTGGCAGCGGGTAGACTGGGAGCCTGACCTATAATTCCCTTCTCTGTGCCTCTCTAATTACCACCATGTTTCTCTCTCCTTCCTTTGGTCTCCTAAACTGTTGAGCATTCCATCTACATTCACTGCCTAGAATGATGTTCTCTCTTCCAGTTTATTTTTGATTCTCTCCGGTATGGGTTCTCCCCTCTCCACTCCACACAAAGGGCTTGTCTATCCACAGAAACTGCATTGATTTAACTAAAGGTGTGATAGAGAGACAAGATGGGTGAGGTAATATCCCCTTTATTGGACCAGATTCTGTCGTTGAGACAAACTTTTGAGCTTACATGGAGCTTTTGGTAATGTCAGACCAAATTGGTTAAACTGGTGCATCTCTTATATGTATAGACACATCAGTTTAAACCTGGCTTCTATCATTTTAGTTTGCAATTGTAAACTTACAGGGCAAGCTGAACCAATATAACCAGTTTTAAATTAATATTAATTTGTGTGCCCACCCAGGATTCTACACCAGTTTGCAAATTGATGTAACTTAAACCAATGCACCTTCTGTAGAAAGCCCTAAATTGCAGGTAAATTATAGGTGCAAGCTAACCTGATATAACACAGGTTTAAAGAATGCACTGGTCTGATATCCCACCTCTGCTAACACTGGTGCAATGTCTGTGTATAGACCAGGCCTTAATCCCAAACAGAGCTGTGCATTAGCTGTGTCAAGAGACAGCAATATTTTAAGAGGGTCTTTTGACATGGCTCATTCTGTGGTGCAGATGGGATAATGGGAGCATTTCTGGTGGGGGGAGGGGGGTTATTTTAATCTTTCTGCTGCCTTTGATACCGTTGATCACTCTCTCCTCTGCTTTTGGCTTGCACAATTCTGCACTCTGACTTTCTGCCTCCCTCAGTGACTGCTCCTTCTGTATCTCCTTTGGTTCCTCATCCTCCCTTATACTCCTTGAGGCTTCTGTTCTCAGTCTCTTCTCTCTATAGTTCCTCTCTAGGTGACCTCAGCTCCCCCCATGGTTTCAGCCACTACTTCGGTCCATGTGACTCCTAGCTCTCTACCTTTTGATTCTTGATCTACACCCATTTTTCCAGGCATATAGCTCTAACTCTCTGAGATGTCTCCCCTTGGTTATTCCACAGCTCCCCCAAATGTAATCTTTCTAAAACTTGTTTTTAATCTTTCCTGCTAAACCCTTTCAACCCACCTCCCCCCTTCTCTGTCATCCCTATCAACTCCACCATCCTTCTCATCTCCCAGACTCCCAACCCTGGTCATGTCTGTCTGTTCTCTTTCCCTCCCAACCAAAACATTCACTCTGATTTAAATTGTCCCTTCTTTGCACTCTTCCCAATACTCAAATCTCCTTCCTGCTTCTCACCTCTCCCTTCCTTTCTTTTTTCTTTCCCACTGCTGCCGTCACCCCACCTCTTTGAATTATATCACTGGCTTTGTCTCTTATTGCCTCAAATTCAGGCTCTTCATCTTCCCCTCTAAAGCGATACATAATCTCAACCCCCGCCCCTTACAGCCCTGCTCCCATTTCCTTCTACTCTGCCCCTTTCTCCTTAAACTCCTCCTAATCATCTACCCCGAGGGTTCTCAAACTGTGGGTCAGGACCCCTCAGGGGGTCTCAAGGATATTACATGGGGGGTTGCGAGCCTCCACCCCAAACCCCGCTTTGCCTCCAGCATTTATAATGGTGTTAAATATATAAAAAAAATGTTTTTAATTTATAGGGGGGGTCACACTCAAAGGCTCACTATGTGAAAGGGGTCCCCAGCAGAAAAGTTTGAGAACCACTGGTCTATCCTCACTGCTCCATTACACCCCTCTCCCTCCCCCTCAGTTTAGCATCTTCATTCACGCAGCTCTGTACACAAGGAACTGTCCCCTGCTTTCTTTTGCCTAAGCACTCTGCTTTCTTTGATACTCTCCTTAAAACCCACTTCTTACCAGAACACTTCCTTTCTTCTCATCACTAACCTTCCCAGACCTGACTTCTTGTTCCATGCCTTGTCGCTGTCTTCTCAGATTTCGATTGTAAGATACTTTGAATAGGGAACATGTCCCACTACATGTATGTAAAGCCCCATGTGAATTTACAGTGCTATCTAAATGAAATTATGACACTGTGGTTGCATTGGTTAGAGGATAACTAATCAGGAGAAAAGCACAGCTTGTATTCTGATACTGAGGAATTTGTAAATACTATTCCCAGTCTCCCAATTGCTGTACTCTCACAACTCTCACTGACTATCTCCTCACTCATGTTGGATGATTGATCTGCAATGATCTATTTGGCATAGCAGAGCAGGGGTGGAAGGATGCCATCAGGGAGCCAGTTATGTCTCCCTGATGATCTAACCCGGGGTGGGCAAACTTTTTGGCCCAAGGGCCACATCTTGGTATGAAAATTGTATGGTGGGCCATGAATGCTCACGAAATTGGGGTTGGGGTGCAGAAGGGGTGAGGGCTCTGGCTGGGGGTGTGGGCTCTGGGGTGGCACCAGAAATGAGGAGTTCAGGGTGCAGGAGGGGGCTCTGGGCTGGGGTAGGGGGTTGGGGTGCATGGGAGGGGGGAGGGGAAAGGATCGAGCTGGAGATGCAGGCTCTGGGGTGAGTCTAGGGATGAGGGATTTGGAGTGTAGGAGGGTGCTCCAGGCTGGGACCAAGGGTTTCAGGGGGTGGGAGGGGGATCAGGGCTGGGGCAGGGGGTTGGGGTTCAGGAGAGGGATCAGGGCTGGGGCAGGGGGGTTGGGGCATGGGAGGGGGTCAGGGGTGCAGGCTCCAGGCTGCGCTTACCTAAAGCAGCTCCTGGAAGTTGTGGCATGTCTCAGCTCTGGCTCCTATGCAGAGGTGCAGCCAGGCAGCTCTGTAGCATTAGCTATAGTTCCCGCCAATGGGAGCTGCGGAGGCGGTGCTTGAGGCAGGGGCAGTGTGCACAGCCCCCTGGCTGCCCCTAAGCATAGGAGCCGGAGAGGGGACATGCTGCTGCTTCTGGGAGCCTCGGCATGCACGCACGGAGAGGCCTTGGACCCTGCTCCCCAGCAGGAACTTGAGGGCCAGTTTAAACCAGCTGGAGGGCCGAATGTGGCCGCCGGGCTGTAGTTTGCCCACCCCGATCTAACCTGTTTTAGATCATATTCTACCTGGGAATCAATGGAGAACAGTGCCAAAAGAGTTCCAAGGGCCAGGAACACAGGAGAGCATTTGGCCCATAAACTTCAATGAGAGTTGAGTGCACAGTGATTGTAAGATTGGATCTTGATGCATAAATGAGTGTCTCATTTTGAAAACCATGGTTCACTGAAATTGTTCTGTTGGTTTTCAGTGGAGCTGCTTGGTTTAGTAAAAATTTGTAACACAGTACAACAACAAGTAAGGTGTTTTCCTTTGCCCAAATCAATGTAATGCATTCCATTTTCTAAGGGACATAGGACTACATTTGTAATTAACACAGGCATTTTCTCCTTCATGCCTTTTTAAAAATGCTTCTAACTGCTCCTTTGAGCTACATCTTTCACGTAAAATAAGGCTTTCTTTGCAGGAAATAACCATGTCATTAAGTAAATATACCTTTGGCTGATGACCCGTCTCAAAATCTGGAACTTCTTTCGTCTCATTAGACCACCATATAAACTGTAGCAATTAGCAGTGTGTTTGTGTTTCTGGATTACCATGTTCTAGGCAAGAAAAATTGCTCCTGAGATCATTTAACCCCCCTGTGGAGATGACAGGAAGGAATTAATCTGCTGTTGCTAATCCGCCCTATACCGCTGGACCAAAAATTGGCATTGATGGGGGTTCCTCTCTTGGGGAGCCTGCAATGGCATTCACAATCTATACAACCCCTCGGACCCTGCCCCCAAATCAGGGAATATTGGGAGATCAAAAGGACAGATAGTTCAGGAAGCGTATGTAATTTGCTGTCATGTTTTGTGCTTTCAATTGCTGGTTTGGGAGGGATGTGCTGTTTTCACTATTACTCTATGGTCTAATCCATGACAGCAAAGCAAAAAAGCATTCACAAATATTCTTGCCAACCAAACTCTCCATTGATTTTGCTGCTATTTGCAACCCCTTTTATGCCCTTTTGCATGAACATGTGGGTGCATGAGGTTTTTAGCCCCCAGAACGTCTGTGGAAAGTAAAATGCACTGGTGTGAATAAGTGCATGTGAGCGTATTTGCACCAGAAGTGCTTTTGCATCAATTTTGGAACACTTTTTATTGTGCACACAATAGAGTCAATGAACAATTCAGAATGTTTGCAGACAGCATGCAAACAGAAAAGAGAGCTCCTGTTTTTAGAGCTTAGCTCTGTCAGTCCTGGACATAGGTCATGCCATGTGATGTAGGTGACCAATCATATGGCACGCATAACAAACAGTAAATACCCTTAGTGACTAGCTTGCCGGAGAGCAATTGGCTAGAAACGGTTCACACACCCTACTTTTCAAACAATTGTAAATAATGAACAAACCTGTACAAAACCAACTTTGCATAATTTGTGAACAGAAAAAAGCACTACATTTACGGGACAAACTACTGTATTTGCAATGAGTAGTGAGAAACTAATGCAAGGAGCTCTGAATATAGAGGGTTTGAGCCTATTCTCACTGGAGTCAAAGGCAAAGCACTGATTTCAGTGGGAGCAAGACTGGGCCTAGCAGTGGTAGGTTTTTCACTTTGAGAAGCTGACAGCTCCCTTCTCCAAAACATTGGGAGCCGCAGATATGCCATGTATCGTAGCCATATACAGTGCAAGCACATGCTTGGGACCCTGCATTCTTGCAGGTCTCTCCATTCTGCCCTGACTTGGGCAACTTGCAGGCTGTCCTGAATGCTTCCTGTGGCAGCAGGACGGAGGAAGAGGAGGACCGCATTGCCCAGTCCTGATTCCCCCTGCCCTCCAGCAGAGCAGGGAACCGCAATTAGTAAAGCGTGCTGGGCCCTGAATACAAGAAGAGTTCTTCTCCCTTTAGAGAATAAAAATGAAGGGCATGCTCAGGCAATATTCAAATTAAAAGGGGGGAGCTTGGAGGGGTTCTATACGTGTGATGATTATTTCCTGCCTCTGAATTTGCTGATACAATCCCTGCTGGGGATGACTTAGCTCTAGCTCATAAAAATACTTCACAAGGGTGATTTTTTTTACCTTTAAAATGCACCAAGTGGCAATTTTAAGCAGGGGGGGGAAGGGGGATGGAGAATTTTGAATATCCCCAGTTCCCTGCCTTACAAAGGCTTCACACCTCCCTCCCCCCTTTCAAATGACTCAACTCTAACACGGCTCTCAGGAATAACACATGGGCACCATTAAAGCCTGGGAAACTGTGTGTAAATGAATATTTTTATCTTTTTAAAGGGGAAAAGAAATGGAGAATGTGACATAAAAACAATTGTGTGACATTTAATCTTCCATTTTTGTCAAGTGGTGATGGGGGGATAGGGGGCTATTTCCACGGGGTTTGGGAATTGCAAGAAGCACACCATGGATTTTTTTTTAAATTCCTTCTAACCCAGGGAAGCAGGGAGACTCCTCAGTATTTCAGCAATGTTGACATCAAATAGACAGACCGTGTAGTTATTACCCTGTTCGTAGAAAGAGGCTTGTTATACAAATATCCAAGATGGACCCCTTTGAGACTCTTGTCATATCTTGGGTGTCCCTGCACATACAAAGCTGCCTTCAGTGTTTCCCTGGGACCTTCTGAAAGGCTTTTGTAGGCCGTCTGTTGATCCTCCAGCTTTCTGAAGCTGCTCTCCCTACCCCCAAATCACTCTGAAGACGCCACACTGACAGTCTCATTGAAGCTGGTTCTGAGGCTGCTGCTTCTCTCTGTACATTTTAAACTCTGATGTTGGATGAAACCGTGCCTCCCTATGAATGAGATCATTTGTCTTCTGTGTTTCAACCATAGGGCAGCAACAGGTAGAAGTCATTGTATCTAGACATGTTCTTTTATACTGATACTCCAGGTTTTGATACTCTTCTCGGCTGCAGTCAGGGGTATTGTATTATTAAAGCAAAGACTGATCATACTTCTGTAGATGATGCAGATACAATCATTACATTGTCATTTTTTTCTTAGTTTTTGTTTGTTTCTTTGTTTGTTTGCAGGATCACTTAGCCTTCACAATCAGGCTACAAGTAATATTTGGTTTCAGAGTAGCAGCCGTGTTAGTCTGTATTCGCAAAAAGAAAAGGAGGACTTGTGGCACCTTAGAGACTAACAAATTTATTTGAGCATAAACTTTCGTGAGCTACAGCTACTTCATTGGATGCATTCAGTGGAAAATACAGTGGGGAGATTTGAGTAAGTTTAGGGTGGCACTCCTATGTATTCTGTTGCAATGAGAGTACACTATGAACTCAGAGATCAGTCTCCTTAGATTAGTTTGCTACTGGGCATTGTGGAATAATAAGCAATACACCTAAGCATTTAATTCAACTCTTCTGAAAGTCAGAAATCCCACTGCTGCTTATTGGTTAAAGTGCAGAAGGGAGTGGCTCCAAACTCCAGGCGTACTACGGCTGGGATCCACAAAAGAACTTAGGCACCAAGTCTGGGGTGTAGGCACCTATGTCCCAGTTGTGGCTCCACTGTGATCCACAAAACTCCTGCTGAACGCTGCAGATGCCTAAACTCACTTGATATCTAAGTTTTCGGGGTAAAGAATTCCCTCAGCACCTATGTTTCCGCCTGTGAGCATGCGCAGTGCTGCCTCACTCTAGGCATCCAGACGGTTATTTCCTGCCTAAGCCCTAGAGCAATCCACAAACCAGGGGAAGACAGGCATTTGGCCACCTAAGTCATGTGTGGGGCCCAATCCAGCAGGCGTACTCAGAAGGCCTGCTAGATTGGTCCCATTCAGAATCTGGCTGGAGGAGGCAAATGGTGCCCACATTAACTTTTAGCCCAGTGGTTAGAGCACTCATGTGGGATGTGAGACACCAAGGTTCAATTCCCCCTTTGCCCAATGGGAAGAAAGGATTGGGGTCTCCCACCTTGCACTTTAGCCACTGACCTATGGGAGATCCTGATGTGGGGCTCCCTCAGTCTCTCCCATTGAAGCTATTCCACTCTCTGAATAACAAGTGAGTGGAGCAGGAGGACTGGATCCAGAGTCTCCCACCTCCCAGGTAGGTACCCTAACCACATGGCTACAGAGTCATTCTCTCTTGCTCTCTGCTCAGTCATGGGCCAGAGAGAGGGACTTCCTAGGCCAGTGGTGAAACAGCTTCAATAGGAGAGACTGAGGGAGCCCCACATCTGGAGCTCTCATAGCTCAGTGGCTAGAGTGCCGGGTGGGAGACATCCCCACCCCGTTCAGATCCTTTTTTTGTGTGCATCCCTTACTTCTCCTGCTCTGGCTGTTGTGTGTGGAGCAAGGCAGGTGCCTGACTTGTTCCCACAAGAAATGCCTTAGGCAGCCTCAGCCACCTGACTCAAGGCAGCAAGTGCCCATTTTCCGATTGCTAAACAGAGCTCGGGGCAGGGGGGCTGGAACAATTTGTACAGCAGGGGTGCTGAGAGCCATTGAACCCCACTGTAAACCCTGAATATGATGGAAACCATTTCAAGCTGCGGGTGCGGCAGCATCTCCAGCACTTCTGGCTAGGTGCCTCCCTGCAGTCCGGATTTAAACAACTGTCGTAGAGAGGGGGGCTTAGCACACAGCCTTCTGGTTGGCATCTCCCACTGTCTAGTATAAGTGACTCTCCGCCTGGCATGCTGGCTTTGTGGAGCCTATTCTCAGGCACCTCTCTCTCCCCTTTCATTATATAAGACATCTATGTGCCTGAGCCCTGGTCTATACTAAAAGTTGAGGTCAAAATTAGCAGCATTAAATCGATTGAACCCTGCACCTGTCCACATGACGAAGCCCTTTTTTTTTACTTAAAGGGCTCTTAAAATTGATTTCCTTACTCCAACCCGACATGGGGATTAGTGCTGAAATCGGCCTTGCTGGGTCAAATTTGGGGTACTGTGGACACAATTAGATGGTATTGGCCTCCGTGAGCTATCCCAGAGTGCTCCATTGTGACCGCTCTGGACAGCACTCTCAACTCAGATGCACTGGCCAGGTAGACAGAAAAAGGCCCACAAACTTTTGAATTTCAATTTCCTGTTTGGCCAGCGTGGCAAGCTGCAGGTGACCATGCAGAGCTCATCAGCAGAGGTGACCATGATGGAGTCCCAGAATCGCAAAAGAGCTCCAGCATGGACTGAACGCGAGGTACTGGATCTGATCGCTGTATGGGGAGAGGAATCCGTGCTATCAGAACTAGGTTCCAGTTTTCGAAATGCCAAAACCTTTGTCAAAATCTCCCAGGGCATGAAGGACAGAGGCCATAACAGGGACCTGAAGCAGTGCCGCATGAAACTTAAGGAGCTGAGGCAAGCCTACCAGAAAACCAGAGAGGCGAACGGCCGCTCCGGGTCAGAGCCCAAAACATGCCGCTTCTATGATGAGCTGCATGCCATTTTAGGGGGTTCAGCCACCACTACCCCAGCTGTGTTGTTTGACTCCTTCAATGGAGATGGAGGCAACACGGAAGCAGGTTTTGGGGATGATGAAGATGATGATGATGAGGTTGTAGGTAGCTCACAGCAAGCAAGCAGAGAAACCAGTTTTCCTGACAGCCAGGAACTGTTTCTCACCCTGGACCTGGAGCCAGTACCCCCGAACCCACCCAAGGCTGCCTCCCGGACCCGCCAGGCAGAGAAGGGACCTCTGGTGAGTGTACCTTTTAAAATACTATACATGGTTTAAAAGCAAGCATGTTTAATGATTAATTTGCCCTGGCATTCGCAGCTCTCTTGGATGTACTCCCAAAGCCTTTGCAAAAGGTTTCTGGGGAGGGCAGCCTTATTCCATCCACCATGGTAGGACACTTTACCACTCCAGGCCAGTAGCATGTACTCAGGAATCATTGTACAACGAAGCATTGCAGTGTATGTTTGTTGGTGTTCAAACAACATCCATTCTTTATCTCTCTGTGTTATCCTCAGGAAAGTGATATCATTCATGGTCACCTGGTTGAAATAGGGTGCTTTTTTTAAGGGGACATTCAGAGGTGCCCATTCCTGCTGGGCTGTTTGCCTGTGACTGAACAGAAATGTTCCCCGCTGTTAGCCACGGAGAGGGTGGAGGGGCTAGCCACATGCTGGCGGGGAGGCAAAATGCGACCTTGGAACGAAAGCACATGTGCTATGTATGTAATGTTAACAGAAAGGTTTACCATGAAAGAGTGTACCCATTGTTCTATAAAATGTGTCTTTTTAAATATCATTGTCCCTTTTTTTTCTCCACCAGCTGCATGTGTTTCAAGGATCACAGGATCTTCTCCTTCCCAGAGGCTAGCGAAGATCAGAAGGCGAAAAAAACGCACTCGCGATTAAATGTTCTCTGAGCTTATGCTGTCCTCCCACACTGACAGAGCACAGACGAATGTGTGGAGGCAGACAATGTCAGAGTGCAGGAAAACACAAAATGACCGGGAGGAGAGGTGGCGGGCTGAAGAGAGTAACTGGCAGCCTGAAGAGAGGGCTGCAGGTGAAAGGTGCAGCATGATGAGAGGAGGCAGGACTCAATGCTGAGGCTGCTGGAGGATCAAACTAATATGCTCCAGTGTATGGTTGAGCTGCAGGAAAGGCAGCTGGAGCATAGACTGCCGCTACAGCCCCTGTGTAACCAACCGCCCTCCTCCCCAAGTTCCATAGCCTCCTCACCCAGATGCCCAAGAACGCGGTGGGGGGGGCCTCTGGCCACCCAGCCACTCCACCCCAGAGGATTGCCCAAGCAACAGAAGGCTGGCATTCAATAAGTTTTAAAGTTTTAAACTTTTAAAGTGCTGTGTGGCTTTGTCCTTCCCTCCTCCACCACCCCTCCTGGTGCTTCTCTCCTCCACCTCCCCTCCTGGGCTACCTTGGTAGTTATCCCCCTATTTGTGTGATGAATTAATAAAGAATGCATGAATGTGAAGCAACAATGACTTTATTGCTTCTGCAAGCAGTGATCGAAGGGAGGAGGGGAGGGTGGTTAGCTTACAGAGAAGTAGAGTGAACCAAGGGGTGGAGGGTTTCATTAAGGAGAAACAAACAGAACTTTCACACCATAGCTTGGCCAGTCATGAAACTGGTTTTCAAAGCTTCTCTGATGCGCACTGCGCCCTCCTGTGCTCTTCTAACCGCCCTGGTGTCTGGCTGTGCGTAACCAGCAGCCAGGTGGTTTGCCTCAACCTCCCACCCCGCCATAAACGTCTCCCCCTTACTCTCACAGATATTGTGGAGCACACAGCAAGTAATAATAACAGTGGGAATATTGGTTTCGCTGAGGTCTAAGCGAGTCAGTAAACTGCGCCAGCGCGCCTTTAAACGTCCAAATACACATTCTACCACCATTCTGCACTTGCTCAGCCTGTAGTTGAACAGCTCCGGACTACTGTCCAAGCTACTTGTGTACGGCTTCATAAGCCATGGCATTAAGGGGTAGGCTGGGTCCCCAAGGATAACTATAGGCATTTCAACATCCCCAACGGTTATTTTCTGGTCTGGGAAGAAAGTCCCTTCCTGCAGCTTTTGAAACAGACCAGAGTTCCTGAAGATGCGAGCATCATGTACCTTTCCCGGCCATCCCACATTGATGTTGGTGAAACGTCCCTTGTGATCCACCAGAGCTTGCAGCACTATCGAAAAATACCCCTTGCGGTTTATGTACTCGCTGGCTTGGTGCTCCGGTGCCAAGATAGGGATATGGGTTCCGTCTATGGCCCCACCACAGTTAGGGAATCCCATTGCAGCAAAGCCATCCACTATGACCTGCACATTTCCCAGGGTCACTACCCTTGATATCAGCAGATCTTTGATTGCATTGGCTACTTGCATCACAGCATTCCCCCCAGTAGATTTGCCCACTCCAAATTGATTCCCGACTGACCGGTAGCTGTCTGGCGTTGCAAGCTTCCACATGCCACTTGCTTCTCAACTGTGAGGGCTGCTCTCATCTTGGTATTATTGCGCCTCAGGGCAGGGGAAAGCAAGTCACAATGTTCCATGAAAGTGCCCTTACGCATGCAAAAGTTTCGCGGCCATTGGGAATCATCCCAGACTTGTGCGGTCCCACCAGTCTGTGATTGTTTCCCGAGCCCAGAATCGGCATTCCACCGCATGAACCTGCCCCATTAGCACCATGATGCCCACATTGCCAGGGCCCGTGTTTTGAGAGAAGTCTGTGTCCATGTCCTCATCACTCTCGTCACCGCGCTGACATCGCCTACTCACCCGGTTTCGCTTTGCCAGGTTCTGGTGCTGCATATACTGCTGGATAATGCGTGTGGTGTTTAATGTGCTCCTAATTGCCAAAGTGATCTGAGCAGGCTCCATGCTTGCCTTGGTATGGCGTCCGCACAGAAAAAAGGCGCGGAACGATTGTCTGCCGTTGCTCTGACAGAGGGAGGAGCGACTGAGGACATGGCTTACAGGGTTGGCTTACAGGGAATTAAAATCAACAAAGGGGGTGGCTTTGCGAGAAACTGAATGGCCCCCTCAACGATAGAACTCAAAACTGGGTTTAGCGGGCCATTGATTTCACGGAGGGAGGGAGGAGAAAATGAATACAAAACAAATCTGGTCTATTTCTTGTTTTGAGCCACTTCATCTATCTTTATACATCTTGCTGGCAGCAGACTGTGCAGTATGACTGCTAGCCATCGTCATCTCCTGGGTGCTCGGCAGAAGACAGTGCAGTATGACTACTGGCCATCCTCTTCTGCTGGCTGCTGATTAAAAGACAGTGCACTGCCGGTCAGACTCAATCGCCATAAGACGAAACTTAAACGGGAAATGACCTGGCTGAGTCACTCCCATGTTTGCCCAGGCGCCCCTGACTTCATTGAGGTCAGTTAAAAGAGCACCCAGGACGACGTCGAAGATGACTACCAGTCATACTGCACCGTCTGCTGCCAAAAGGCAATAAACTGCTGCTGTGTAGCAATGCTGTACCACGTCTGCCAGCACCCAGGAGACATACGGTGACGGTAAGCTGAGTGGGCTCCATGCTTGCCGTGGTATGGCGTCTGCACAGGTAACTCAAGAAAAAGGGTGCAAAATGATTCTCTGCTGTTGCTTTCACAGAAGGAGGGAGGGAAGGGGGACCTGACGACGTACCCAGAACCACCCGTGACAATGTTTTAGCCCCATCAGGCACTGGGATTTCTACACAGAATTCAAATGGGCGGCAGAGACTGCGGGAACTGTGGGATAGCTACCCACAGTGCAACGCTCCAGATGTCAACAGTTGCCTCCGTACTGTGGAAGCACTCCGCCGACTACATGCACTTAGAGCATTTGTGTGGGGGGACACACAATCGGCTGTATAAAAACACTTTCTACAAAACCGACGTCTATAAATTCGACCTAATTTCGTAGTGTAGACATACCCTAACTCAGCTTTGTAGATCACAGCATTGTTCCTGGATTTTCTCGGTGTCTAGAAATTAGGTGCTGTGACACACAGTATTGAAACATCTGTTCCTGGATCTATGGCCTATGTTAGGAAGGAGGTAGATGATCACAATGGTCCCTTCTGGCTTTAGTGACAGCCCATGTCACTACTTTGAGCTCTGGTGCTAAACTTGAGTAAATCTCAGCGCACTACAACGGACTGCTTCAATTGTGTACTACCTGATTACATGCGCTAAGCATAACATGTTCTAATCCAGTGGTTCTCAACCTGTGGCTGATAGGCTGCTTGTGGCCCAGTCAGCGCAGAGCTGCGGCCCATGTGACATCCTCAGGGCCATACAGGGAGTATTGGATGCGGCCCACAATGGTAAATAGGTTGAGAACCACTGTTCTAATCTAATACAATTTCACACAAGGAGTCTATGGGACTATCAGTTGTAATAGACATACTTGACATGACTGGGAAAATCGAATCATGGGCCCTATCTAACATGACATGGTTAAAAACAAACAATTCTGGTAATATAAGCAACAGAATGTTTCATTTTTACATGAAAAAGAACTTAAATGCAACAGTGCAATAAAATACAGAAACCTGCCTTCTACTGTGTCACACACATGTAATTCAGAACGATTACAGTAAGGGGCCTTTTACAAAGACAGACACTGTAAAATGGTGTTCTGATGGATTATCCATTGCTCAATAGTAACTTTGCTCGTAGACTCTTGCATGATTTGATACTGGCTACTCGTTTTCTCAGTATGTTAAAAAACAGAAATTAGTTAGCTGTGTCTCTGTGGTGAGGATTTGCCTTACTGGTGATCTGGAGATCATTTGTGCTCAATCTCTTACGACTCTTTCCCCCTCACCTCATAGATCTTAGTTGTGTTTCATGGATCTGGGGCTTTAAAATAAAGGACTTCTCACGTGAGTGAAGCCCGCTCCACGCTAGTTTTTTCAAACGTTTCCCAATGTTAACTCTAAGCCAATGTTAGCAATGTTGGGGCCCAAATAGTAGTTGAAATTCTAGCTGCCAACACTGTTTTCAGCACTAACTCTGCGGGGAGCAAACCTAATCACTATAGGTGTGGAAACCTGTCAGCAGCCAAAACCCCATCGACATGAGAGCTCCCAGCAGAGCTGATACAGATTTAGCTGAACTGGTGTTAGCGATGGTTGGAAGTTCCCTAAAGTAGACAGTCATAAAGTTAGCAGGTCTGGCCACTGATGACTATCAATAAAAGCTGTTGTTTTTCCATTAACCTGCAGGTGTTTCTACTGCTGTTTCCTCACAGAACAGGAAAGCAACTGTCCTAGCGAACACTTACTCCAGCACATGCTGCGGTTAAAAAATATGTACCTGAAGACTCTAATTTACAGAGAGTTGGCTTTACTTCTTGTAGCACTTCCCCTCCCCCACTCAAATCCATATCAGGAATAGCCTTTTAAGCACAACCCTAAACTGGAGCTCATGCAGTGAAGTGCCACTCTAATGGAAACAGGCACAATGCATCCTGGGGCTCCAGTGACTACTGCAGGGAGAAATAGCCATTGCTACCCCCTTTACAAACATATGCTCTCCTCTGCTCTCAGGGTCCACCTTGCACCCGCTGACATCAATGCCAACACTCCCACTGCTTTCGATAGGTGCAAGATCAAGGCTTCAGCCAAACTGAGTGGTGTAGAGCAGGGACAGGAACTCAGCCCTTTCTCTCCCATCCACTTTGGAGAGGCCGTGGCCTACCTGTACAATAATTTCTTGCATTCAGAGAAGCTCCGAGACTGCCATTGTGGTTGGGGATAGACCCTGGGTGAATACACAAAGACTGCACTTTTTTCTTTCTTGTGCAACTGTGCAGGGTCAGCCACAAGCTTGAGATTAGTGTGAGTTTGTAAAATTTCCCCAGAAATGGACTCTTGGGAAACCTGGCTCCAAATTGTGAACGGTTTTGACAATCTCAGGATGAAGAGAACTCTGATTTCACAGCAAATCCAGGAAATTCAATCTTACCTCTAATGAATGTACTTAATACACTGTTAGGACACTTTTACTATTTACATTAAACTTGAAGTCAGATTTTACTGGGAGGTGCTCAGTAGTGACAAGTCTATTTAAAGTTTAGCTGTAGAAAGGAATATGATTTAAGCAATAAGACAGCAAACATAAGGTTAATGATTCTTCAGATAGGCTACAGCTGTACAGTACTTGATTGGACTAAGGGATAACATAAACATGTTTTCAACCACCTAACTGTTTTCACATGTATAAAAAACAGTGCTATTCATTGTCAACCTAAACTTCATCAACCGTATCCCACATGAGTATGATATGATAGATGGTGACAGGAACCGATGAACCCCAGGGTGGGTTACTGCCTGCACAGGAGAATGCAAAGCTGAATCTCCTAGAGCTGTACAGGTTTTGTGAATATCAATTTACTGCAGTGGTTAGATGCCCAATGTCTATTCTCCCCTAACAAGTTGGCTCCTCAAATATTTTTATACAGGCATTCTGCAAATATTTTCCTTCACTAAGCGTCTCAGACAAAGGAGAATCCAGTCCTCCACAGCCTGATGAAGCTAAGCACATTTGGAGCCTGTCATTTAAAATGTTTGATACTACTGAGCAGTGCCTGGCCTCTTACCTCTCGCTTATGGGTCAAGGTCTAGGGCCACATTAGGCAGTCAAAAGAGAGGCAAAAGGGTTACATGGATGTAAAATGTTTATATTAATGTTAATTTGGCTTAGTCCTTGGTTTTGTTATGGCCCACTGTCCGGGTTTGTTCATGTGGGTCAAGATAATAGAGAGAGGAGGAGGCAAATTTGTAATTCAGCCCTTAGGTGAGACAGGAAACATTTTAGTGCACAAAACTGGCTAATACATCACATCCATTAGGAATTGTATAAACAAGTGGCTACCTTACTATACTGATAAGTCTGCCTGTTGCTCAAGATCAGGGCCAAATCCTGCTCTCACTTGCACCAGTGTAACTGGAATAACTCCATTAATTTCAATGGCCTCACACCACCGTGAATCCAGAGCAGAGGCAGCTGAACTGGGCTCTCGATGTGTCTGCAACTAGAAGGATTGTGAGTATAGTTTAAATTCAGAATTGTTCATCTTCCACATCCCATTTTAGTTTATATTCTCCATCTGGAATGTTTTATTTGATGTGGGTGGTGGCTTACCACTTCCCACTTCAACTGTAAATTATATTAGCAACCTCTGCTGACAAAGGTTCAGATTATGGAGAACTGCTGTGTGTACTTGCTAAAATAAGCTAATTCAGTCTAATAATTATGGAGGAATCAGTAATGACTCAATAGTTAAGGCTGTGTTGAGATTTGCAGTTAAGATAGAACTAAAATCCCTCATTCTCATTTTAATTATTTGATTTCCTTCAGATTTTACAGACTAATTCTGCATAAGGCAATTTAATCGTCTATATTTTTTGTGTGAGATATTTACTAACTTTCATAGAGGAAACTTTCTAAAATGTTTCCACTTTGAAATATTGCTCACATGTCTTTGCCAAATGACCGTAAACTCCAAACTTCTCTCACATGCCTCTGAGAGCATCTCCAGTCATAGGCCGCTGCTTAACTTTTAAAATTAAACCTGTAAGAAGTTATTTTTCTCTTCCTCGGATAATTGATTCTAGTTATGTCATGATTTGCTGATGTGTATAAGTATCAACAGAGATACGTTGACACAAATCAGAGTTTTAAAAGCTAACTGTGGTAGAGGAATAGAGGGCATGGCAGGCACTGTAGACGTGGAAGTGATGGAGCAATCTAGATCATGGTCTGAAAGCACATGGTACGTGTGGGGAAGTAAGCGGGGAGAGAGAGACGAAACAGGGTTTTTGCATGGAGATATGGGGATAAGTGTAGCTGTGAGGAGGGCTAGTAGGAAGAGTGGTGATATGTGGAAGGCACAGGGGTTAGCAGGACTCTGTGAAGAAGCGTAGAGATGAGAATACATGAGCTATCCACATCATCTATCGATGTTTTTAAAGTAGAAATCCCACCAAACAAAAAAATATTGTTAATAACCAGTTAAAGTTACCATCACTACAAACATTAAAAAGCCATGACATCCCTAGTTGAGTGCTCAGCCATGCAACCATGATTTCACCTTCATCACACTACCACATCAATATTCACAACCTACATGCCTCCTCCTTCCACCCAAAACAGGCAACCTTTACTTTGAACAAAAACATCACCCATAGGTGCTGGAACTAGGGGTGCTGCGGATGCTGCCACACCTCCTGGCTTGAAGTGGTTTCCATCATATACAGGGTTTATAGTTTGGTTCAACAGTTTTCAGCACTCCCACTATACAAATTGTTCCAGTTCCCCTGACATCACCTGGTAAGAAACAAAATGCAACACCATTCTTCCTAACTACAGCATCTAAATTGCATTACTACAGATATTACAGGCAATAACTTCCCAGTTTGCAATAATGTTTATCACAATTCCCTACCATTCACAATCCTCCAGCACAGCACACTTTTAACCATCATCTAAAAACCTACATCATCCACTCTGTCTACTTCAAGACAACACCAGTTCATCATTCTGAACAACTGCATCCTTTTCTAATGACTCCACATGGTTAGTCTATGGTTACACGTTCTGTGTGGGGGTGAAGGGAGGAGGCATGCGGGTTGTGGGTGAGGTAATGTGGAGAAGGTGAAAACACAGTTGTTGATTGCAAGGGTTAGAGGAGGGCTAAACTAGCAACATCATGGCTTTTTATGTTTATGTTAGAGCTATGTTTATTTAAAGAATCCTAACTGGTTTTTAACAATGTTTTTGGTTGGAATAAATATTAAGAGACAACAAAAGTAAAGTTAGTGACTGTGGCAAACATAACACAAGCATAAGTAACTATTTTAAAAATCCTTTGCATGTTTTTATTTGCTTGTACTGTGTTAGTAAAGCCAACATCTGCAACGAGAGGTTTTCTCCTCTTCCCATCTCGCTTCTCATTTTCGTATGAAATCATAATGATGTATTTATGCCATCACACTCTGTTGCCTAGGAAATGCCGGTGATATAACATGCAGTATTATGACACGGCAGGATCCAGTAGGAGGAGCAGATGGCTTGAGAGAGTGAAATCAGTGTTTAAACAATGAATATCATCCATACCTAGCAAAAGTAGCAAAGGAAATTATTTTTAAGTGTGTAAACTTCTGATATAAAGAAAAATTTAAAACAATCCCCCTCTCCCCCACTTTGTTCCTCTTATATTTATTAAGTAAATTTAGGAAAAATTTTTCAAAAGTGGCTTGAGTGCATCAGTGTGTGAGTATTCAACTTGTGACATTTAAGGGTCTCAGACTGAATACCAAAAACCAAAGTGTCTAAAATCAGTGACCACTTTTGAAAATGTTGATCTCAGAGTACACAATTGTTGCTGAATTTGTAACACTGGAAACTATCCTCAGAATTAAGAAATTTATTAGAGCAAAAGCTTTCGTGAGCTACAGCTCACTTCATCGGATGCATCTGATGCATTATTATCAATGCATTATTGAACACTTGGCATTTTTGCCAAGATTGCCCAAAAGGATGTCAGTTATGACAGACACCTATCCACTTTGAATTAGCTGAAGTCCACCAGCTCATTCACACAAGCCTTGAGTTACTGCCAACCTACATCCAGTATGAACTAGTGAGCTAGGCCCAGATACATAAAGGTACTTAGGCATCATGGGGCATGAGTGAGCGGGCCACTGCCTGGTGGTTAGGGCACTCTCCTAGGAGATGGGAGACCTGGGGCTCAGTCTCCCTGTTCCAATTACTCTTTAATTATTTAGCCAAAGTTGAACAGCTTCAACAAGAAAAAGTGATGGAGCTCCCCCTCTTCCCCTCCCCACACAGCATACTACTCCAATAGCTCAGTGCCTAGCGCACTCCCCTGAAAACTGAAACGATTTGAACAGGGGTCTTTCTCTCCATTGGGCAAAGGGAGAAATTGAACCTGGGACTCCCAGGTCCTAGCTGAGTGCTCTGGCCATTTGGTAATATGGTGTAAGGGAGGCAGTAATTCCTCTGGCTGGATTTGGTATGGGGCCTGATCTGGTAGGCAGTGCCCCACTTATCTTTACCTGCCAGAGCTTGGACGCCTAGAGTGGGGCCTTGTGCGTCTCCCCAATAACAGATACTTGGTGCCAGGGAGACCCTCATGGCCAAAGTGTAGGTGTCTGTGTCGTTAGGTGGCAGCATAGGAGGGGTTTGGAGGCTCTCAGTGGCACCTAAACTTTGGATTTAGGCACCTACAGTGGGAGTTAGGTGTCTACATTTCTTTGTGCGTCTGGGCCGTAGAGATTAGAAATGACCCTCTTTAAGGGCCTGACACAAAGTCCATTCAAGTTGATAGGAATCTTCACGCTGACTTTAATGGGCTCTGGATCAAGCCCTGAGAACCTAATCCTACAATGCACTGAGTACTGTCAGCTCACCACTGGCTTTAAGGGAGCTGAGGTTCCTCAGCACTTTACAGAAGGTGCTCAGCAACCTGCAGGACTGGTTCTAAAATATTCACCATTTGAACATGTCTTTGCTTTCACTGGGACCAGAATCATGATGCTGGTCACTTTCCAGTACCAAAGAGCATTTGAAAAAGCAGTGAAGTGTTTTCATTTATGGTGGGTGAGAGAGAAAGAGACACACACACAGCCCAAAATGTTTCTCCAGCAGGCAGAGCTCTTTCCTTTGGTCAAGCAGTGTCATAGGAGAGGCAATAGTTTTAGTCCAGGCTTCCATAATATATTAGAGCATAAGCTGATTTTATTAGATTGTTTAAAAACTGACTCTCCTCATCAGAGCCAATTCAGTGGATTGAAGTCAGACCCTTTACACAAAAGTCTGGGCACATGCTGGAAAGGGTTTTAAAATTGGAGCACCAAGTATAGGGATCTGGGGCAAAAATTGGGGATTGGTCCTGCTTTGAGCAGGGGGTTGGACTAGATGACCTCCTGAGGTCCCTTCCAACCCTGATATTCTATGATTCTATGAAATCAGCACTGTAATATCAGCAACCAGCTGTGCTTTGGTGCCTGGAAATGTGGGAGGTAAGAGTGGAGAGGCACTGGGCCTTCCCGTATCCTGTCCCCTTCCCTACCTGATCAGATCATAGTGTGTTACTTGTGAATGACCCAAGTGAAGATTGAGGGTTGTCAACACCTAGCCGAACCATGACCTGGGACAAACTCAGGGGTGAAAGTAAAACTGAGCTCTTACTGGTACGGGGGGCAACTCCGGCCCCCCCAGAAGGGGCAGGACCTTGGGTGGAAGGGGCGGGGCCGGGGCATCAGTGTCCCCCCAGCCAGCCCATCCGCGTTGCCTCTCCTGAGCCACTTGGGGTTCCAGTGGCGATTTAAAGGGCCCGGGGCTCTGGCCGCTGCCATAGTAGCAGCAGAAGTGGACGGAGCCCCAGGCCCTTTTAAATCACCAGCCCCAGGGCAGCTGCTCCTTTTGCACCCCCCAGCAGCAGTGCTTTAAAGTCAGCGGTATGGGCCGGTACCAGCCATCTTACTTTCACCCCTGGACAAACTGCAACTAAAAATGGTGGTGACTGCCTCTATGGAAAGTGTATTGTGAGCTGCAACCCCAAGTATCCCCCTCTAGAGTGGGCCCTCCAGAGCGGAAGAGGTGACAATGTTGCGGAAAAGGCCGTTTGATGCTTGGCTGCTGGGCCCCTGGAAGTGATGGTCCATCATCTTACTGCCACTGCCACCAAACACTGCTGATCATATGGCTGAAAATCCTGGGCTGCTCACTCCGTCCACCCAAGCAGCGCCATTGAGGCAAACATGCCAACTCTCGCAACTTTAACGTGAGAGATGCGATGATCTCCCAACAGAACTCAGCCCTGACTGAAAACAAAACAAAAGCAAAACTGACATTTGAGAGTTCTAGCACAAGATCATGAGCGAGGTTTAACTTTATTTAGAAATTGCTATCAGCCCCTGGTGGCCAGGGCTCCCCACTGTCAGCCTGGGAAGCAGAAGAGAGGGCCCTACTGCAGCACCCCCAGGCCTGGGGAGAGTGAAGAAGAGTAAGAAGAGCTGAGAGCAGAGGTGAGGCTGTGAGGGCTGAACTATGGCCCACTGCAGGGGAGCTGAAGTAAGGAGGATGAGGGTCAACTGGGGAAGGGGCTGACATGATGGAGTGATGATGATGGGGGCAAGGGGACTGAACTGAGGGGGAGCTGAATTGAAGAGCGTTGGGTGGCAACAGCACTGATGGGGGCGGGGGGATTGAGGGACAGGATTAATTGCTGGGCAGGAGAGTGGCAGACGTGAGGGTGAGAGCTCCTGCAGCAGCCGCCAAAATCCCCTTACCTAGTATTTGTGGGAGAGCGGGCAACGCTAATTGTCACAGGCACCCACCCTGGGGATGGGCAGGTGGGAGTTAAAAAATCAAGAAACTGACCTAAAAAAACACACTATCGTTTTTTAAAAGAATCTCGTGACTTTGGGGGGGGTCTGACTCCTGATTTCCGATGACTTGAAGTTGGCAGAGGTGCCACCCTTTCACTCCTAGCTGTAGGTTCCAGCCACCCACCTGTCACAGTGGGAGCGGCACTGGGGGTGACTCAGGCAGTTAACAGCAGTGGAAGGTGTTGTGACTCAGAGGGAACGTGACAAAAAGTCTTTTGGGGACAAAACTTTCAGGCGGGGGGAGCGTGACGGGAGGAAGAGAGGGCAGCCCAAGTGGGTGCCCCGTCCCCACCAAAGCGTGGGAAGTGCTTACGTTCAATGTTAGGCTTGATCCCACCCTCCTCTTCAGCAGGCCCTGGGAACCAGGGGGAGGGACACAGGGGCAGGCGGGGGGGGGGGGTGGCTAGATCTCACACCTGCCTGCAGCCAAGAGCACCGGTGTAAAAAGTCAGGGCTCCAGCGCGAGAGCAGGAGGCCCCGGCTCGCCACCCCAAGGGCCGTGCAGAGCGGGGCACAGAGGGCGGCTCGCTGGGCCCAGGCGAACACAGCGGGGGAGGCAGCGGCCCCCGGCCCCCGCCTTCAAACCCCTGCCGCGGCCGGGCGAGGGCGGCTGAGGGGGGCGGGCAGCCGCTCGGGCAGCAGGAGCCGAGGCCGGGGCGGGTCACGTGCCGCAGCGGGCAGGAGAGCGCGAGCCCCGCGCCCCTGCCAGAGCCGGGCGGGGCAGGCGGCGGCGGCGGCGGCGGGGTGAGGCCGGCAGGAGGCCGGGCGGGACTGCGCTCTGCTGGGCCCCCGAGGGGCAGGGGCGCGGGCAAGCTGAGCCCCAGGGCCCGTTCCCCAGGGACACAGCCGGAAGGGCCGAGCTCCCGCGGCAGCCGCCAGGGCGGCCCACGGCTGCGGGCCGCCGCGGTTACCTTCGTGACTGCGCCCCGCCTCCGGATCAAAGGGACGCGCGGCGCAAGCGGCTTCCCGGGGCGGCGGCGGCTGCTCCAGCCCCTCCCCCGCGCACCCCCGGGCCCTGACCCGCCCCCCCCCAGCACGGGGGGGGGGTCTCAATTGCATCCGGCTCCGAGGTTCATTTTCCAGCCGCGATTCCCTGCGAAGGGGAACATGCTCCCAGGGTCTGTCGCCGAAATGAGGGGCTGCTCCGCGAGAGCCGGCCGCCTGTGGTGGTGGTTAAACTGGGGGGGGGGGGACGGACACGGAAAAGATCCCGCTTCCCTCCCCCCAGCACACACACTTTCTGCATTGTAATACCCGGCGCCGGGGGAGCTTCCTGCAGGGCCGCGGGGAGAAAGCAGCGAGCGCTTGCTTAATAAAACAAACAAACGGGGCTGTCCTCCCTTGGCAGGGCCAGTTGGCATGGGTGTGACAGCTGCACACGGCAGGCAGTGGCAGGGGATTATCACACACACACACACACGCCGTTGCGTGGCAAGAAGGAGCGAAGCAAGGTGCCTGTGCTGCAGGCTCCGGCAGGGAGGGACGGTAAGGTTTGCAATGCAGCCAGCAGCCAGGAGGGGACGGGAGAGTAGGTGAAGCCGCTTTCGCAGCCGATCGCTGCTGTTTGAAGCCTTGCCCCTGACCCGAGGGCTCCTATTACATTACACTCTGCAAATACACATGGCCTGTACCCGCGGGTGGCAAGGCCGCTCCAGCAACGCATCCGGAGACACCCGCCCTTTCCCTTTTGTTCCCCAGCGCCCTTCCTCTTCCGTCCCGGAGTGTTAATGCATCAGGACTGGCAGTGTCCACCTCGCTGGGCTAGGGCCCCTCACTCCCCACCCACCCCAGCGCACACAGGCGGTGTGTGCTCTGTCACTTGCAGCCGGCTGAGCACGAGTTCTGCAGCCTGCCCGTGCGGGCGGCCACCCTCCGGTGGCTGCTACTCCATGGCAGGCGGTTGGGCTGGGGAAGTGGCTCCTGCAGTTTCCCTTCCCTTCCCCCGGGCGGCTTGCTTGCACATCTGCGTCTGGCAGAAGATCTGTGCGGTGTCGGGCGAGGGGGTGGGGAGGCGGCGAGACGCCATTTGCATCCACAGACACACTCGGCTCAGACTAGGGGATGGGGGGGGGGGAGCTGGGGGCGCAGCTGAAGCGAAAGGCAGAAAGCGGGCGGGTTTCCTTTCTGCAGCTGGGAGCGAGGCAGGGCTGCGACCCGGGAGAGGTGCCTTGGTTTCGCCGTGCGTGTGTGCGGTTGGTTTTTTGCTGCCTGATCGCTTGTTCTGTGCAGAAACTTGCGTGCTCCAGCTGGGGTCTGAAGGGCAGAGTTAAGAGGCACGTTTGAGGGAGAGGCCTTTAAATCCTGTTCTGACTTTGCAATCAGACTTTGTATTCCGAGAGCTCAGTTCTGTCTTCCCTTATACACCCCTGTAGCCCAGGGTAGATTTTGGCCTTGGCTACTCTTAATGGTACTGATGGATCATTCTCAAAGGCATTGGTTCAAACAGGCCTTTTCTTGCACACAGTTTGTTAGTTAAGCCCCACGATCTGTGTAAATCCCGCCGCTCTCAGGCTTGCAGCCAGTGTGTGAGCTCCCAGCTCATTTTCCAGCCATGAAACAAACACCTCCTTCCTCCAAGCGATAGCAAATAACTTCGTAGCACAAATGAAACTGCTTGCCATTAATGCGCTTAGCTGTATTGCTGGGGAGGAACACGCCGGGTGCATTCTGGAAGAAGCCTACTTGAAGGGGCAGCAGAGGGGGGAAGCCTTAAGCGTTGCGTTTGCCTGCGAGACATGTTGGGACTGGGGAAAGTGAATTCGGAATAGGACGAGAGAAAGCTGCTGAAATATCTGCGCTAGCTTCGCCCGCTTACAGCCATTCCTTCACGTGTATTTCAAACACCATTGTTGACATTTTGTATTTCAAGCGGGCAGCTTAGAGATCAGTGATGAATATCGCAAAAATGCTTTGTCAGTGGAGGAAAGCAATGGTGTGTCTCGGGTATTCGACATATCACTAACCATGTGTTTGTGGGAAAAGTGGAGTCATCACTGGACTGTTTCCTCCGGGCATATTTGTTTATGCTCACTCCCTCTTCGAGAAAGGCCACTTCTGTTTAATTGTTCTTTCGTGTTGGGACTCCTAGGTTCATCACCGGCATATGCAGGTTATATTGCAATTCCCCTCCCCACGTATTGGTTTATCTTATGTTGTTATAAACCTCACATCCATGGTGGTTTTTTTTTTTTTAAATAATGCAAGACCCCAGTGACCAGGGCTTATAATTTTAATGGAACGCTGTGTGTGTGTTTGTGTACACATCCTTCTTGCATATGCCTGAGGTTACAGCTTCTGATTAGACAATATTTAAGTGTCAGGCAGCTATGCTCTGGCATTCTTAAATACAGCTGCACATTAATATGCAAGAACGCAAAGCTAGGTATTTGCTCTCTACTGCAGGGATTAATTCAGTCTCCTCTTTCGTCAGTGCATTGCTTCTTTTACGTGTGGAATTTCCAGTCTGTTGTCCGTAGTTTCAACTTTCTTGTCTCTCTCTTATAACAAAAAATTTGATGACTTATCCGTTTGCTCTCCAAGAACCAGAAACCATGATTAAGTAGGGTTATATTTCTTCAGTGCATTAATTTAAAGACAGTCAAACTTAAGGACATCTACAGGGCTATGAATTGAAGAAACAACTGGGAGTACAGGGACCCAACATAAAGTTTAATATGCAGTGAGACATGTAAGGAACCTGGCTAATGTACAGTACTTAGGGGGTGTTATCATGAGCACACAGCTGACTTAACAGATTACTTTATTATTTAGAGTGATTATTAGTTTTATCATTTAAACACTGATGAATGCGTGGAACATGACTGCTGCAATTTACATGCCTTAAATCAATGGGGAGTACGGCTTAAAAATCGAGGTAGCCCAATGTAATGCTGTTGGACCATAAACACTCGCCTCCTTTCGTAATAAACCACAAAGTGGCTGTGAAGTACCGCCATTCTCTTGAAAAGAAAGTTTTCATCGGTGCCCCCAGTATAAGTCACTTTTGTCCCTAACAATGAGGTGTCAGAATAAGGTTAGAGAGAGGAGTAAGCAGCCTTTTGAAATCCCTCATGCAGGGATTGTTAATTGCATTCGCCAAAAGGATAAAAAAAAAGGTGTTTAAATGACTCATCTTAATTAATTAGCCTCTTACAGTTGGTATGGCTACTTCCACCTTTTCATGTTCTCTGGATTTATAAATAGATCTTCTTACTTTATGTTCCATTCTATGCATCCGCTGAAGTGAGCTTTAGCCCAGGAAAGCTTATGCTCAAATAAATTTGTTAGTCTCTAAGGTGCCACAAGTTCTCCTGTTCTTTGTGTGGATACAGACTAACATGGCTGCTACTCTGAAACCTGCCTGAATAATATGTGAGTGCCTTTGGTGTAGTGCAAAAAAAAAAAATTAGATTCAGACCCGTCTTTAGATTAAATACTGAGGCTTTAAATACTAAGGCTTGAGGTTAGAGGTGCGAGAGAGATGCACTATTTTTTATGTGTTTTGATGAAAAACTAACGTAGTGTAGCTAGTGATTAGAGTAGGGGATGGGGAGTCAGGGTTTTTAAACGTTACTTCCATCTCTGCCACCGCCTCGCTGTGTGAATCCCAGCTAATCACTGATTCGCTCCATACCTCCCTCTCCTCTTTTGTAAAATGGGAGTACTGATAAACGAGAGTTGGGATTGTGGGGCGTATTTAATTCATGTTTGCAAAGGGCTTTGGGGCGACTATGACCATGCAATATATTATTAACGATACCACTACATCTCTTTTTATTACTGTTATTAGTACCAGTGTGTATGAGGCAAGGACGGGTTTTAAAAAAGCAAAGTGTTTGCCAGTGAGGGGAGGAGTTTCTGTTCATTACTTAGCTTTTCTCACGAGGCAAACCATGGCTGCTGCACGCTGCGTATCAATCTTCTGTCTTGTCATTTCAATTCTAACTAGTTTTCATTAAGGAAGGAGGGAAGCTATTTCTTCTTCTCCCTCGTAAGTGATCACCCTGCCGTCAAGGCCCTGAACTCAAGCCTCCTCTGGTGAGAGAGTTCTTCCTAATTACACGGTCTTTTCCAACAGGGGGCGTGTAAACCCAGCAGCCTCTTGACTGCAGTTTCGCCTTCGCTACGCTAAATAGCGTTCTGGCAGCGTTTTTACTTATAAACCTCTACCAGGAAGGGGATCGAGGATAATTACTCTGCAATAAAATCTCTCTCCAGCCTAACATTTGCCACGTACGGCCTCGCGCCAGGAGGGGATTTCTTCTGTAAATTGTTTTTTGGGGGGAGGGGGGAAATCTGTTCTTCTGCGTAGGCTTGATTACAAGGAAAACTCACCACCCCAAACAAACAATTATAGCTGGGTTTGGGCCCCTTTTTGCCTCAAGTAAAAATAAACCTGCAGCTTTATAAGGAGATTGCTCTCCGCTGAGATCGATTCCCTGAGATCATACACGGCTGCATAAATGCTCAGTAAACACCATTGTGTTCAAAACAAACAAACCGACCAGTCCAATGCTTCTAGGCGAGACAATGCCGTTTAAAAAGTAGCGAGTGCCCCGCCAGAGGCACCGTGCATCACAGCTCTCAGCGCAGGTTGAATCTAAACAACAGCCGGCGCTTTGCATGAGACTGTCTCCAGCGCAGGGTAATAAGGGCTGCTTCAGCCAGTGGCTCCGCAGGCGCCGCTCCCGCGTCAGAGCCGGAGCTTGGGAGCATCCGTCTCTCCGATTCCGGGACAGACCCTGCTCCTAATCAATGGCCAAAGCCCCGCGGGCCTGAGTGGGAGCAGGATCGTGCGTGTCTGCGGTTCCGGGGAGCCCATTCCCGTCAGCCGCGGGCTTCGCAGTGTCTCCACTGCCCGGCCACTCTGCAGCTTGTCCATCCCAGCACGGTCCGCGAGGAATGTGTTGGGGGCAGGGGGTTGCCGGGAGGAATGCCCCAGCCAGGTCTCTCGGCCGACGTGACCAGCCCTTAGACCCACCCTCAGATATGTGCGTGGGCTCAGCCGCTGCGCCTCGGGCGCTGTTGGCGTGTCTCCCCGCGCTTCTCGCCGGAGGCACAGCCAGCCAAGGGAACGCGAGGGATAAAGGATTGGCTGAGCGAGCCGGAGCCAGGAGCCGCTTGGATCTGAGCGCCGAAGGCATAATCCGCTGTGTGCAGTCCGGGCGTAAATAACCAAGGGGAGGGAGGAAGGACGTGTGTCGCCGAGCGGGAGTAGGTCCTGGGGGTGCCGTCGGCTATTCTGCACGCCCCCTCTGTTAAGAATCTTGTAACTTTACAGGCATGAGAAGGAGAGGGGAAGAGCTCCCTTGGCAGGCTAGGGAACCCGCTGGGTGAGCCGCTCTTTGTAGGGCTTCAGAGTAACAGCCGTGTTAGTCTGTATTCGCAAAAAGAAAAGGAGTACTTGTGGCACCTTAGAGACTAACCAATTTATTTGAGCATGAGCTTTCCTGAGCTACAGCTCACTACGGCCTCACCCCCCCCCCCCACCCCAGCACACACTTATTCACTCAGTGCTGGCTGGCAGCAGGCAGCTCCACCGGGCCGAGCAGCTGGGCGTGACGGCCTCAAGCGCAGGCCCTAGCCAAGGTTCCCGGGTTTCCCCCAGCCCTGCGCTGGGATGGGGCTGGCTCACGAGGAGGCCCCGCGCGATGCTCCGATAAGCAGCACAGTCGATTGCAAGTGCTCGGGGCACAACCCTCTTCCCCGGGCAGTTAAACCGCGCTTGGAGCCGCTCTTATCGCAAACGCCTCCGTGTTGTTCCCTGCACCCTCCAGCCGCTGCCCTGTTAAGGGAGCAGCACCTTAGCCAAGGTGTGTTTTCATTCCCGGGTAAAAGCTACGCGGCGTCCGACCCCCCACGAAAACGGCATTATTCTTGCCGTGGAAGGGCGAGAGCCCGCACACGGACCGGGCTGGCTTGCGCTCCGCAGTCACAGCCTCGCGCTGCGGGCGGTGTGGAGCCGCCCAGCCCCAGGGGGCGCTTCCAGCGCAATCCCTCCCTGAGCTCCCGGGAGCGCAGAGGCATCGCGGCTCGCGCTGGGGCCGCGGTAATGAGGGGCGCTTGGCTCCCCTGCGCGCCGGTGCCTAGCGCTATGGCTCCGCCTCCTGCCCCTGCGGATCGCTGCTGGCGCCTGGGGGAGAAGGGAGGAAGCTCGAGGCGCGGGAGCTGCTGTTCTTCTGCCCGGTGCCGGCCCTGGCTGCAGCAGTTCCAGAGGCTGTGGGCTCTCGGGGTGTCTCCGCGCTGCACAGCCGCGTAAGGGCCGAGCGGAATAGTGCAAGAGTGTGGGGTCACTTCCGTGTTAATTACTGGGGGTCTGTTCAGAAAGAGGGAGGGGGGGTGTCCATCTTTTTTTCAGCTGATCATCACCTTTTGTGTACTGTGTCTGGGCAGCTTGAAAACAAAAGTAAAATTGATCAGTTCCTACTTTAGGGGGCTTATAGGGCCCCCGAATTTCCCTCTAGCTGGCGAATAGAGTCTCTCCTTTTAGCAAATGGCGTGTTAAAAGGAGAAGATGTAAAGAACACCGAGTGACTGACTGGGAAGAGAGGTGAAACTCTCCCTTTGGGTCTGCACTTCCCTGAAAATCCTAGAAACCCAGCTGTCTGTATAGGCCTAAGTCCCTCTGAGCCTGTTCTCTTCTTCCGACCACTCCTGCTTTCCCCTGACCGTCACTGTTGTTTATAAAGGACGTTAGAACGTCGGCAAAATCTGCGGCCTTTCTCCTCTGAGAAAAAGAAAAACATGAATTCTGTAGCATGAGTGATAATGAATGAGGATCCCAGAGGTGCTAGTATACTAAATTCATTTCTGCTAAGCCTGGGTTTGTTTACTGATTAGTCTTTGTATATACAAAGATCTTCAATAAACATGCAGGGGGACAAGTGAGTTCTTCTAATAACCTATACCATGAGCCCGATCCTGCTCACGAGACATCTCCATAAAGTAGTTATTAAAGTAGTCCGGTTTTTAGGAACGTTTACCTAAGGGAGTAATCTTTACTGACGCCAGTAATCCCACTGGAGTCAATTAACGGCACATCAGGAAAAAGCGTTTGCAGAATTGGGCCCTACGTGTGGATCAACGCCTCATAGAAAGCACGTTCCAGTCACTTTTTGTCCAGCGTGTAGAATGGATGCATTGGAAATAAAAACAAGCCCTGAAAGGATACGTATAACGATCTACATCAGCCGAAGGGCTACGCTTAAAACGTGTCTGTTTGCTTTGAAAGAAGGAGAATAGAACGTAATCAATTTAATGTGATTTAGTGTTTAGCATCTGTGCCAACATTCCAAGGCATAATTAATAGGGAGGACAGGAGTGGACCGGGAGGGGGCAATACCAGCATGCTTTGCCTCTGGGCCCTCATTGAAACCAACGCTGGGAGGACAGAGTAAAAAAAAAAAAAGGCCCTGCTACTTTTGCTACAAAATAGAGAGGCTGCTTCTTTCTAAACAGCAGTTGAGTTGATTTACAGGTAGACGAGAAACGTGCTGTAAGAGCCTCGTGACACTTTCCTCAGCTGGATTCAAGTAATGTATAAAGACCATGAGAAGGCGATCTCCCGAGAAGCTCCTAGGATGCGTGGCGTTGTTAACACATGTTTCAGTTTTGGATTGAGACTGTCAATTACCCGCTGAGCTGCGAGTCTTAGCCTCAGGCGGACCGGGGAAAGGGGACGGTGTACTTATTAACCTCTAGAGCTTGGCAGAGCAGGGCTTCCCGTCTGTTTGGGCTTTCTCGCCCCTTCTCCGCAAGCCTTTGTAAACTGGGACTGTTTTCGCTTCTTTCTCTGAGCTAGCTGTACTTTGACTCCTCCAGCCACACTCTGCTACACAGGCTGTCCGACGCCCGTGCAACAGCATTCATTCATGTTGTCACCAGAGGACCTTGATTCATTTAACAGCTGTTTACCCTTTCGAAACCGAGATAAATTTTGTTTGCCAAAACAACACCAACGCCAGCACTGAACGGTAGGGGGAGGGGAGGTCTATAGGCATCTTTTCCCTGCTTCAAGAACGCAGTACGTTATAAATCCCTCTTGGCACCTAAAATACAGATTCTTCAGGCGAGAGAGAACTTTTTTCCCCAGATAAAGCCGCAGCAAATATATTCTGTAAGAGAGTTTTCTAAGGAGTGTTAAACTAAATGCCTGGCCGTCTCAAGCAATTCACATTTAATCTGTTATCTGCAAATATTCAGAGTTTACAGCAGTCAGAAAAGTGAATTCCTTCCTGCATGCACACCTTCTCTGCACTGTACGGTAATTACAAAATACTTAGAGCCATTTTAAGACGCAATTTGTTTCTTAGATGCTTACAGTCTCCTAGTTTCTGCATTGCTGCACGCCAGCAAGCCGGGACTTTGCCTGCTAGAGAAATCCACTAGAGTGGATATTTGAGACCACTTAACACAAAGCCTAGGTTTTGTATTTGCTTATGTAGATCTCCCTATAGTCATCCGAAAAATGTCTGCAGTTTACATTTCGCCTGACTGGTTGAGGTCACCTACTCACAACCTTTGCTGACCTGCAGTGTTTGGACTCTAAACTTTAAAGTTGGACTTGTAGCCAGTATAAGCTAAGTCCTTTGTCACTAACTGAGCTGCTGTAGCTCCCACAAGGGCTCCTGTTAGTCTCTCTGGGCTCATTACTTTCCAGCGCTCCCTTAAGATCTAGCGCAGATCCGTACAGCTGTCCTTTATTGTAGCCTGCGCATATTCTTCTCGGTACACCCGCACCCAGCACCTCCAGCCTCCATGACGATAAAAGCATTGTAGGCAGCCTATAAATAATTTCTATTATGTTCATCTGACGGCGCAAGGCGATTAATTTTAATAGCTGTATATTTGCCTGTTTCTCCTAATGCCCTGTAATGAGATGAGAAGCCACCGAATCCCAGATGACTCCATCCTCTTGCAAAAGGCAACGGGGCGTCTGCAGCGCCTCCTAGTGGACCGTTAGGGAGCCCGAGTTGTCCTTATCTTCTCGGTCCTGTCTCTCCTGCCATATCTGCATGTGCCGAGAGCACCTCCCTTGTCTACCAGCAATAGGAGCCATTATGACATTGCACGTTCAACTGTCTGAAGCGAACCACTTGTGGACAAAGATTCGCTCCTCTGTAACCGGGCTGGAGGCTAGTGGTTGCTCCTGGCTCGGTTATTTCAGAATCTGTATTAGATCCGGTAGCTCAGACAGTGACTCAGAGCCCTGGCGGGGCTGCCAGGGGGCAGATAAAGGCAGAAGTAAATGTAGCAGATCGATGTCGTTAGGGAGTGAAGGGCGGGCGGAGGGGGAAAACAGATCAGAACACGCCCTATTAACCTAAATGTTGTATTATCATTGTGGCCTACGGTCCTTCCCTTCAGGCTGCAGGAAGGGAAGTGGAGGTGGGGGGAGCAGGGGAAGAAACGCGTCAGAAGGTGACTGCTTTGTGGGATCCGGGAAATAAACACTATGCATCTCTCCCAGGCAGCAGCAAGCAATGTGGTCTCTGTGTGTATGTGTGTGTGTTCGTGTGACAAAGCCTAGCCGCCGTGAGCGATCGCTCTCTTGCCTCAGCCACGGGGGAGGAGAGGAGGATAGAGGAAGTGAGGAGGTTTCTAAATGTAGAGGCATCGTAGCAGGTCCCAGACTGAGGGAGAAAGAGTCCATCCATTGGTAGGACGATTCTGTTTAACCAGGTGGAACCGCGTTGCAGCGAGCACCTGTGTCTTTTTCGACAAGGCGTGTACTGATAATTAGAGCAGTTAATTGCATTTCCTTGAAGGTCCTTTGAAGTTACACGCTGGGTTTTCTTCTCGTGCTAGCAGACCGTGCATTTGCTGTGTTTAAAATGTAAATCAGAGGGTATCCGCATAAACCTGTGTCATGGGATCGAGGCGTAATGGATTCACGTTGGCTGTGTCTGAGGTATGCACAGTGCAAACTGAGGCGGGCAGCTAGAAACGCACGGGTTTTCTTTTAGGAAAGGCAGCTGGTGAAGAACGTGAAAGGATGAAATCGCGAAGGGAAAAGGAAAACAGGCATGGTTCTCGAGCAGAGCCAAGAACTGCATTTACCCAGCACAGACACTCATCTTTACCAGTGAAGTTTTATCTCTTCGCAGAGACCACACGAGAAGGTTTGGGACTGTTCTGTGGAGGTCACATCAGTTGTACGGAGCCCAATGGTAGCGCCCTTAATTATGTCGATTTCAGAAGAGACCCAGCGCTCAGCTCATTTATTTTTTTCCAAATAGCTGTTTACTTCGTGAACTTTCCTTATGTTCTTTTCCTCATTTTCACTTGTTTCTCCTGAGCTCAGCTAGGGGGATCGCTCGAGGTCCCAGGCCACTTTGTGGATCTACCTCTCTAGAGGGGGGCTCAAGGGACATCATTCCAGGGGGCTCTGGCATCCCCCAATAGAAAGGCGTTATTTTGCTGCAGAGGCCCATAACAGGGTGGTGCCTCTTGTGAGGTGGGTTAAGGCCCCAGGGGCCAACCCAGATTCTCCGGCCTCAAGCCAAGCGGCAGGGATGTGACACACAATAAATAGCCCAATAGCCCTGTCTTCATTTCTCACGCGAACAGTTTGGCTTTGGTCCTGCCTGCTCTCTTCGGGATCCCCATGGGGGAAGGGAGCGGTTGGCCAGAAGTCCGCTTCAAAGCAGGCATGTGGGAGAGAGATTGTCACCGCCTGACCGGAGCTGCAGGCAGGCGGAAAGAGTGCTGCGGGGGAGGTCTCACAGACATGTTCTTGTGGGAAGAGCCCAGTCAATTTGGGTAAGAAGTTGCTTGGGGTGGGGTATCTATATATTGCTTTGCTGGTGGCCCCCCGACGTTTAGATCACTAATACCTGACTTGGGTAAATTTCCCAGTGAATACAGGACTTGAGTAACTAGGGATCTGTGACCCCAGGGCCCCATCTTTCCACAGAGCTTACCTTAGATCTAAATAAATGGCCAGTATGGTATCAAAAATTCAGAGGCACCTCTCCCCACCCCTGTCATGTCACAGAGTCATAGGGCTGAGGCACCTTGGTGTGGCACTGAATCAGCTGCGCACATACAGACTACCTACACAAGAGGAGGAAGTGCCTTGCAGAGGCCACAAAACAACATTTTTTCCACCCTTTAAATCATACAGCATCTCTGCTGGGAGGATTGCAAAGCTCTGAACAAATATCAGTTATGCTCACAGCACACCTGTGAGGTAAGTAAATTATTATAATTGTACACAGATGAATACAGTGAGGTAGGAGTTCAAGAGAGGTGGCCAGGCTACAGGGAGTCAGTGATGGAGCTGGGAACAGAAGAGGCGATTCCTGGCTCTCAGTTCTTTGCTGGCTCCAATCACTAGAAACACTTCCCCTTGGAGATGATGGTGCCTCCAGCAGTCACCTTAGTGCCATATAAGGGTGTGCCACAGAAGGAGAGAGCAAGGTCACCAGAACAGGCCTTGCTATATACAAAACTTGCACTGGTTTAACTGAGGAGTGGGGGAAAGGATGGGATGGAGAGAAAAGAAATGTGATAAGGGTGATGAGACAATATGTATTAGATAAGGGGAATCAATAAACAAATAGAAAAACAGGAAGAGAACCAAGGAGGAAAGGAGACAAAAATAATCCATCCTACCAGAAATAGTGCCTTGCCTTTTGATAACTGGAGATAGGAAGTGCGGCTTCCCCAATAGCCAAGGTAGGCAGCTGGGAGTAGGAGGAGTCATCCTGCAGCCCATCCCCTTGACTGTACTGATTGTGCAGGGTACTCGACTAAGTATGAAAATAGTGCAATGGACTGTTTGCCTTTGTCAAAGAAAAACAAACAAATTTTCAACTGAAGTTTTGCCTGTGCAAGGAATGCAGGATCAGTAACATTAAAGGTAGTTCTGCATCTCCCAAGATGACCTCCTGTGCTTGGTTATATACTCCTCAGGAAACCACACAACTCCCATTTAACCAAGTGTGATATCAATGTATTCTTTTACTCTGCATTTACATACTAAGGTGAGCCCCCTTATAAATACCACTAGGGAGACAGATTTACACTCTAGGTTTTTCTGCTAGTTTTGTCACTGGTTCCAGTTGTAGGTATGGCTGTCTTCATTTCTTAGAAATGGGTTAGTTCAATACTATCAGTCTGACCACGGGGATTAAGGGTTTCTTTTTAAAAAGGATGTTTGAGCATTATCACCAACACTTGTGTTCAGGTCTTCCGGTATTATTTATTGTGTGAAAGATTTTCACCATCTAGGTACTTCATATTCAGAATGTTCTCCATTATTTTATTTCACAGTATCAGCAAAGATGACTTCACAACCCCTCTGGGTGAGGCCTGCTTGCTCCATTTTCATCACCCCATGTGGTTGCATGACCCTGTAAGAGGCATTATACCTGTCTGGGTCCCTTTTATCTTAAATCATAAAATATGTGCACAAATTGCCCCCAGACACTCTGTGAATAGTCTTGACTCAGGGTTATCGTGGGTCGTCTAGAATTGGCAGTCAGCGGAGGATGCAGTAACAAGATTAGAGGCATCTTGAAACCTTGTGGGAGAGGAGGGATCCGGGAGAGAAATTAAGATGAAAATTCTCCATAAATACTTGCACCTAAAAGAGCAAACAAAGTGGGGTTAGGAAGGGCCTCCAGGGAGGGGACGTCTCTGACAGCCTGCTGCGTGGGGCGGAGTCAAGGAGATTTCCAATAGAAGGATCATTAATCAAACATATTTTGACGGCGGTGTTGGCTTGCTCTGGATTTCTGCTCTACCGGGCGAGGGAAGGCACGATTTACTGTTATGGTTTATTACATAAAACAAACACAAGTGTTGAAAGCTCCGCTCCCTTGGCAAGCCCAGGGCGGTTTGACACAGACACAAGCGAACAGGACCAACGCCTAGGCTGCCATCGAGCGGACAGGGCCCGGAGACTCCTGGCCTGGCTCTGAACATAGCCCGCCCCCAGCCCCCGGGCCGCGGACAAAAGCTCCAGCCGCACATGGTGTGCGAAGAGCGGCCGCGGCGCTCGGGCGAGGCGGGCTGGCGGGGAGCCGGACTGAGGTGGCAGGGGGCGGGGGAGGCTCTTATCTGGGTCACTGGGGTTAGAGGGCGCGCAGGAGCCGCGCGGAGGGAAGGGGAAGTGCCGGCTCTCGCCGCCGCTGCAGAGATGGAGCCGAGATACGGGGCAGGCAGGCACGGAGCGGCAGGAGGGGGAGGCTGGCGGCGGCTGGCTCCGGAGCTGAGCCCAGGTGCGCGGCGCGGTTTCGCTCCGACACAGCCGGGCCCCCTCCTCCGCTTAACCCTTTCCCCCGCCGGCTCGGCCGGGCTGGGGCCGTGCCTGGGCCCGCCGCGTCCCCTGCTGACACGGGGCGGAGAGGGGCCGGCCTTGTGGGGCTGAGCGCCGCCCTCGGGCAGCTCCGGTGATGACCCGGCTTCGCACGCACGCGAGCCAGACCCGGGGCCAGCCTCCGCCCCCTGCTGCTGCTGCAGCGGCTCTCGGCGCAGCCATGCTTTCGGGGCTGGGAGCGCCGGGAGCCAGCCGCAGCCGCCTCCCCCTTCCTGGGGGGCGAGGGGACGTGGCGGGTCTGCCCCTGGCCGAGCGCCGAGTAGGCACCGCAGCCCCGGGCCCTTGCAGGGGTGGGGGCTCCTCGGGGGAGGCGGATCCGGAGCCGTAGAAATAACTATTATCATTCTCCTGCCCAAGCCCCCACGCTCCGAGCCCTTTAATCAATTTCACCCGATTAATTATTAATTTTACGCCAGTCAGGCTCGCCCGGGAGGAGCGGGGGGAGGGGAGCCCTGGCTAGCAGCCGGAGTTAGCCGCGGGGTGTGTGTGTGTGTGTGTGTGCAGGGCTGGTGGATGAGCCCCGCGCGCTCCCTGGCCGGGTAACTTTGGGAGCTGGGGGGCTGCTCGCAGGCCTGTGCAAGCAGAGAGCAGGAGGTTGTTGCAATTTCAATTCTGGTGTATGCTGCAGCCTCCTGTCCCCGCCCCGGTGCAGGCACATCCATACAAGGGCCCGTTGCATTGCAGCGATGATGGATCGTGCCTGGCGGGGGTGATTTGGTGTTGATCGCACATTATCACTGGCAGGTTGGACTGGTTGCTGATGGACGGCTTCTAGCAGCGGCTCCTTCAGACAGCCGGCCGGGGAAGGGAACAGCTCGATCTATATAGCCTGCCTTTAACTCCTTCCCTCACAAGCACGCTTAGGACAAGCATCTGTCACAACATCTCTCCAGTTAACACTTTCTCGTTCCTCCCACTGCGTTTTCGCCCAAGCAGCTCCGAGGACGGGTTGCACCCTTCTGTCTCTCACACAGCGGCCGACACCTGGGAGGGACCTGGAGGAGCAGGTGATTTTTAACCCTCCCCCCCCACAAAAAAAAAAAAAAAAAAAGCAAACTAGGGAACACGTTTAATGCAAGCCCTGCATTGACTCAGCAGAAATTACTGTGCAGGTTCTCCACGTTTTCCTAGTAAGAGCCCCTGATCCTGGTCCTGCCTTGCTGCGCTCAGGGAAAATTTGTATGTAAGTGCAGCTACAAAGACGGTTTCGTAATGCCTCCCGTCTGCCAGAGCCCGAGCCCTTGGCTAACCTTTCGAAAACTAATTGCAACTGCCTGTTAGCAGTCGGACTGCCCGCACAGGGGACCAAGGGAGGGTCATAATTTAAGCGACAGACAGGGTGGCGGTAGCCATAGCGCGAGGCCTGGTTAAATCCTTCCTCCCCAGAAACGCTTCGTGCGAGAGCGGAGTCTCTAGCGAGAGAGGAGGTTAACCCTTTCGCTGCACACAGCCAGCCCGTTCATTGGCTCCCTCCGGTAGCCATTGAGCCCGAAGCTGCTACCTACAAATAACCGTTTTAAAAGGCCGCTGGCTGCGGGTGCCACGAAGTTGCCCCTTTAACGTGAGCTTGTGTTGGACGATGGGGTGCAACGCCTGGCGTGGCTGTGGTTAACTCCTTCCTGGAGGCAGAGCGCAGGTTGCTAGCGCTGAGGCTTGTTTTCTGTTTGGAAATCGGAGAAGGGGGAGGTTATTGACAGGGAAGCAAGCGCTCGCTCGCTCTTGCTCTCGCTCTCTCTCTGGAGAGCTCAGCAGCTGCTCTCCAACAGGCAGCGCAGCGCCTTGAAATCTATTTAAAGAGAGGGAAAGGGGAGGAGAACAAAGGGGGGAGGAGGGGGGGACGAACCAGAGTCTCCGAGAGAAGCGAAAACGATGGATCAGCCGCTTTGCAGCGCGCATCGAGCTATCACATCTGTATACGCTCCGATCGATGAAAAGAATGGATAATATTTGTCAGCTGCAGACCTTTTTCTCTCACTCCCCGGGAAAGGGAGGGGGAGGAGGACAGGCAATAGGCTGCTTCAAGGCCAGAGGCACTTCCTGCTACATCGAAATGAAATCTATGAAAAGGAAAGGCTGGGGATTGTTATTGTTATTACTTATTTTTAGTATTGCACAGCAGCCAATTGGACAAGCGGCGGAGCTTCCAGTCCTGCAACTCAGCTGCTACCTTGCAGGACTGGAAACGTTTTGTTGTTTGAACCCTTCGCCACAGCGCGTGGGGAGCACAAAGACGGATCTCTAAGTCCTTGTGGTACAAAACAACACGCATCCGAAGAGAAGTATTTTAAAAGCACGATTACACACGCTCTGCATTTTTGGCCTGAAGGGAAAAAATGAACCCCCACCCACAGACGTCCCAGCCCCCGCGCCTGGTGCCTGCAGTTACGCTCTGAGTAAATAGTTCCCACACATGGTCCACATTTTGCACAGCAGCAGCGTGTTTCCTCTCGGTCTCTCGTTGCTGTTTTCTGAGCAAGAAAGAGATTTAGAGGAAGTTAAAATCAGGCGAGCTGAGAAAGGACTCTCTGTGTTACACACATCCTGAGTGAAAGCGAAAGGCCAGCGTTTTGGTCCTATAAGCATCAAGCTTTCACCTCCTTAACAATGTCACTAAGGTCCACGTTGGACATATCATACTAATTACTTACACCCGGCTAGCTGGCCTCGCTGCTCGCTCACAATGGTATTGCCAGCTCGAAAGAGAAGCCAGGGAGAAGGCAGGAACAGTTACAGCGCACTGCTTTTCATTTTTTAAAAGCGCACTTATGTGGCTCAAGCAAGCACGTGGGGGGGGGGGCAAAGTAAATACATCTTAAATTGGACTTTAAGTCCTAGCCATTCTAATGGGGGAAATTCCATTCAACCATATCGCCTCTTCAGACACCTCAAGCGACTAGCAGAACTGAAGGAGGATTCCTGCCCCTGGGATACGATAGGGTGCCAAGCAGCGAAGCCCTTGGATTTGTTTGCTAAAATGGCGATTTCCGCTGAGTCCTTAAATTTTCTTTCCCAGTCTGCCAAGTATATTGCGAAGGGACCCGGAGCAGCGATTTGTTTTAATTGTGGGAACTGGCAGCTTTTCTCTGTGTGTGTGGCCGGTGGGGATAAGGTTCTGTATCTATGGTACGCTGGGGAGGGGGGCGGTCTATGGACGTGCTATGTGTCTGGACACGTGTGTATATGGCGGTGTATGATATAGAGAAGGTGTGGGTGGCATGTACCTGGACCTGTACGTGTGTTGGGTGGAGGAGGTGCAGGCGTGTGTTCGCCTCTGTAAATTGGTGTGCAATACCATTGTCTGCCGTCTTAATTTTCTTCTGGCCATTCTAGCCTGTCCGTTGCATCCACGTCTGCCCTTTCGCTGCGGGCAGGAAGCTTATCGTCTGGACGCTGGCTGGGTAGGCGCCGCTTTGTGGGCAGCTCAAGGACTCCGTCTCTTTCTCTCCCTTTCTGCGCCTTATGTCCCCGCCGCCCCAACAAATCTCTCGCCGGCGTTCTCCCAAGGCGAGCCGCATGCCACACCGCAGCTTTCCCTGGGCGACAGCGAAAGGCAGGGCTGTATTCTCCAAAATAGATGCTCAAGCGTTTTCCAGTGGCCGCCCACACAGCCTGCTTTCGGAGGGGTGGCTATACCGCGGTCTCTTTATCACACTGGCCGTGCGGTAGGCTTGGCTTACTGGGAAGGAAACTTCTCAGCCAGGCGCTCCTCAGCGGGCTTTTTGTAAAAGAAGCTTAGTCACCCCCAAAAGGCTTACCCCAGAGGAAGGCAATAACTGTAGGAGCAGCCGGGGAGCCCTAAAAAGGGAGGAATGTGCTTGTGTCTGGGTGACTTTCCCAGCTAGCGCACACAGAGAGGCTGTGCACTGGGAGGGCCATTAGGAGGTATTGCTGGAAACTCACCAACCGCAGAGTTATTTCAAGATACCTTATTATTGTATTTGCTGGAAAGGCAGCTTGGTTTGGTCGGCTTTTAAATCTCCCCCCCGGAGAGGGAGAGGAGGCCGCCGTCGGCATTAGCGGAGGCGAGCCCCGCTGAAAGAGGGCACATCTGACCCGGGAGCCTTGGCCGGAGCTGGCAAAGCTCTGGCTGTAGCGGGTAATGACAAGGGTCAGGTAGCCGAGAGTACAGCAGGTCAAAGGCCATCGCCCTGGGCTCTTTCTCTTGAGGCAAACGTCTGATTTAATGCTTCTCTCGCTGGATGGCAGCGTGCTCGCTCGAGTGGGCGGATACGTTGCATTTTACAGAAGCGCGCCCGCACCCCCCCCAACACACTTTCTCCCCCCACCTCCCAGTCCCGCTCCTCCCCCGGGACCCACCAGACCATGCTCTTTGCTGCCTCGGGAGACGAGGGCGCTGGGTGACTTTGTGGCACTGTTCAATTAGAGACCTGCCAACTAACGACGCTTAGATTCAGTGAAGCTTTGTGCTTTATCCGCGGTGCTTTCAGCGGGAGCAGAGCCTTTGCCAAGCAGTGGGCTTGAGAAGCAGGGGGTGGCAAACGTGACTGCAGCTCTTCTCTCTGGACGGGCGTTGGCAGTGCTTCACAGAGCACCCGGCAGAGAGGAGAGTCGACGGGGATGTCCCAAAGCCTCGGCACTCTTAGCTGGTGCTGCACCCCCAGCTCTGCGGGCACCCCTCCCACTCCTCCCCCCTTTCCTGCAGGATGGCATTGACCCTCTCTCTGTCTGAGGGCTTCTCTTGTTTCTTGGTTGGCTCTGCTAATTGATCAGCTGCTTGTTGAATTTTCCAGATCGCAATCATTTAGTCTTGCATATGCCCCCTCCCCCCCAGCCCATAATGAGCAACTTGTTAGCTGCTCCTAACGTCAATGCCTTTCAAGGGAAGAAACAGCCACCAAATCTCCCTCTCTCTCTCACACACACAGTTCCCTGCTGCAGCCCCCAGCCCGAAAAGGACCAAGAAGGCAACAACATAATGGCAGGAAATAATTTGACTGGTCGGGGAAATAACCTAGTAAAGCCACGCTATAAATCTAGAGCCGTAACAGAGAGATTTGTTATGGAACAACAGGGAAGAAGGTTTCATGCACATGACAGTAGCCGTGTCTGTAACGTTTATAACAGCAACATAGCGATCGCTCCTGTTTCGCCAACATTATGTTCGATAATCTGTGTCAAAAAGAAATTAAAATACTTGCGACTACTTTAATAAAAATTGCTTTTTTGTAGAAAAGAAAAGCTCCGTGTGCTTGGCAGCCTTCTGTCATGGCCCCGGGGGCTGGGCTGGGCTGGGGTGGGGTGGGGGACACGACCAGTTGCAAGTTAAGATCGGAATAAAAGTTTCTTTTACATCAAACCGGTTATCTCCGTAGTTCCTGGTATAGCAAACGGACATGGGGTTACAACACGCTTACCCACCGAGTCGGCAATCTCATATAGTTAGCGACCTACACATGCAGGGGTGTTCATGCAGGGAGGGAAATGATTGTACAGTGCAGGAAAAGCAGAAGTGAAAGTCTGTAGCGTAATGCAAGATACTGGAGATAAGGAGCTGGTACAGAATTCCCTTCTTCTGCCTTGGCAATTTTGCGCCTGCGCACTGCGGCTGTCAAGGACCTGCTGGGCTGGAATCGTTTACTTGTAGCTGACCAAGCTGCCGATCTCGCTCCGGAATCTCGCTCCATCATGGCACAGTGTGAAACTGACTGCTAAACCGAAGTGAATTTGTCTCAAACGGGAAATAAGGTGTCCCTTGTTCTAATGCGTATGCACATTCAAAACTTCCTGTAGTCCTTTATTACACCAGTAAATATGGAATCAGAAGAGATCCAAAGCAGTTTTACTACCGTGTGCTGTGCCCGTAGAGGTATCTGGTTCCATGAGCCCAGGGGATTTGAATCGGTAGTGGCCACGATAAACCTTGTGTTTCACTTTTTGGACCACACCAGAACCATAACATTATAACCATTCCATTTACAAGTTTCTATTTTGCATTTGGAAAAAGTGAGAGAAACTACTGCAAGACTGCAAAGATCTGTGCCTGTGTTTGGTAAATACTTTAGAAATGTAGCAATCATTTTACTAACATGTTTTATCAAGCTCCAAAGTTGCTGAGGAAGCATTTGAAACATTTGTTCTGAGGGCAAAGAAATTCAGACTGATGCAGTTACTGAAGAAACCCCGTAATCCTGTGTTGGTGTTTTTGTTTTTAGAAAGTTATTTCCTATGTCGATCAGTATTGATGTGAAGTTTATTATCATGAATACTGCACCTTGGCCGGATTGTTAATATATTGCATTATAGTTTGATAGCGGCATAGTGTGTTATGATGAAAAATGCCGCATGTTTATTTACAAGTACTCAGAAGTTATTTGATAAGTGCAATCTTAAGGTAAATGTCTTGTGCCTTACACTTTCAGATATACCGTAGTCTGTAGTTATGCTGTCCAAATTATGCCTTCAATTTCAATATTCAGCTATTTTTAAAGTGTTTTAATGTTCTGATCAGGAAAGCACTAACTTGTGTATCCTTGGCTCTCATAAGGACTATTAAAAAGTGTGCTAGGAGCCCATGACTTTAGTATTACCCTAGTTGTTATTATTTGATTATTTGTATGGGAGTAGTACCTAGGATTCCCAGTCGGGGACCAAAACCTCACTCTGCTAGGGGCTGTATAAGCACAGAACCAAAAGAGTCCCTGTCCCAAAGAGTTTACAAAGTAAGAAGAGGAGACAACAGCTGGATAAAACAGTCAGGAAGAGCACAAGAAAACAATATTGGTCAGTATGGTTGGCAGGAGTCACTGCTCATCAGTAGCCTAAACTGTTGTCAAGTATTTTGTTGGCATCACTGGCAAAGGAGAGTTGTAAGGAGGGCTTTGAAAGAAAATGAAGAGATAGCCTTGCAGATGTTTAGAGGGAGCTCTTCCCACTCTTCCCAAGGGAGAAGGGTAGCATGGGAGAAAACACAAAGTTGCTTGTTTGAAAATTTAAGAAGTGGGAGATGAAGGCTGCTATCATGAGGGTATTGAAGAAAATCTCCATAGGGTATGAGAGATGATATTTGGTGGGAATAGGCCATGGTAGACTTTGAAAGTGAAAATAGTTTATGGCTGATGGGATGGAGAAAGGTGAGAATGGAGAGATGCAAAGAGAGGGCAGACATGGTCTAAGCTAGAGCTAAAGAAATGATCATTTGCAGCATTTTGAATGGATTTGAGCAAGGGATATTATTGAGTTTGTCAAGGCCAGAGTATAGGATGTTGCAGCAGTGAAATGGCAGATGATGAGATTCTGGATGAGAGGGAAGGAAAGACCATACACAGAGATTTTATGTGATTATCTTTTATAAAATCTAGATTCCTCCTCTGGTGTCCATGTATGCCAATGTAGCAGGATTCTACACTTCTTTTTCTTGTAAAATTATGTAAATACTGCCTAATCCCTGTATTGCGATTTAGAGCAGCATTCTGATTTTTCAATATGTTCTGATTCCTGTTCTAATGTCATTTTCCTGTGCAAGGATAAGTCAAGTTATTCAGATTCCTGTTCTGCTGTAAGGACATGTCAATATATTTTGATTTGATATGATTTGTTTTAAGAGAACAATTATGCATCCAATGAAGTGAGCCGTAGCTCATGAAAGCTCATGCTCAAATAAATTGGTTAGTCTCTCAGGTGCCACAAGTCCTCCTTTTCTTTTTGCGAATACAGACTAACACGGCTGCTGCTCTGAAACCTGTCATTAAAAAACAACACTCTATTCAGCTTTACTACATGAGACACTTTTCCTGCAGAACTTCTATCCTATGGCTGCACACTATTTCATTAACAATTCCCTTGATGTATTGATTTTTTAATGTTTGTATTAAATGTGCTGTAAAATTGAACTCCTGGGCTAGAAGATATTGTGCAAATCACAAGTCAAGACTCTCACTTGACTGTTATGTTTCCGTCACGAAACAACAGTTGGAAACAGGCCAGGAAGTGAAAAATTCTCCATGGGGGTGATGAAAGGCTGTATTTGGGGAACAGCGGGGGGGGGGGGGAACGGGACAAAAGCACTCCTCCTCACTGAGAATAGTGAGCCTTGGCTGAGGCCCCCAGACCATTTTAAATCTGCAGCCACCACCGCGCAACCAGAGTCACCATCCTCCCAAGCTCAGGGGGCACGTAGGCTACTTCTCAAACTTTCCTGAACCTGACGCTCTCCCTGGCAATTCGTGCTCTGCTCTCTAACCCGGGTGCTGTCGCTCCGCTCGCCCCCTTCCCTCCATGTTGCCTCGCTCCCCGTTCCGTTCCCGTGCTCTCTTTCTCGCTCTCTCCATGTCGCCTCCCTCCCCCTCCTGCTCCATATGGTCTCTTCCCTCCTCCCCCCCTCCATGTTGTCTCGGTGACTCTCCCCTCTCCATGTTATGTCTCTCACCCGCTAGGTAGCGTTTCCCTCCTGCCGAGGCTGCGTGGCTGGCGGGCTCGCTCGCTCGCTCGCTCGCTCGGCGCTGCTAGCCGCCAGTGAAAGTGACTAGCGTTGCGATCGGTGAAGCTAGCGCCTGCCGCAGAGCGCTGCCGAGCTCCAGATTTTAGTCAGTTTCACTCTGTGGCCACCAGCACATGCGGAGCGGCGCCGCAGGGAAACACAAAGCGGGGAGTGGAGGAGGGGGCAGAGAGGAAGGAAACAAGAGGAGGAGGAGGAGGAGGGGGTCTCTGGCAAAGTGTGTGCCGGGGGGGGGGAGAAGGGGGAGACGTTAGATAGAGCTTCCAGCAGGAGAGTTGTATCGGAGATCGGTCTGAAAAAGTTACAACCCCCTCCCCTCCTTTTTTTTTTTTCTTCTGAACTTGAGAAATTCGGAAATCAGCATAATTCACCTGGATCAAAACCTTTGCCAGCCGAAAACTAATGGCTGCGCTGAGAATAGTGTTTGGTCTTCCATGCATCATGTGTGTCAAATAAATGCTGGACTGAGGCCCTCAGCGGAGGATTTAGCTTTCCTTGTGCTGGAAACGCAGAATAGAAAAAGTGCTGTGGCGTCCTTATTTCACGGTTGTAACTGATCCCCTATTCCTGGCTTCAGGTCTCGATTTGTCTCTTTTTCATCTGCGACTCCACTTCGTCCCTCTCCTCCCCCGATCAAGAAAGGGCGGGGGAAAGGCGGCTACAGGAGTGTCACAGGAATGTCAAAGTGAAATACAACTCAATCTGTGTCGACAGAGGATTCCGTTTAATTAAACAGACAGCATTTGATCATCGTACTCCCACCATAGGGGCCTAATCACTGTATACTGCTTTAGCCAGCCAGAAGCCCACCGGATGATAAAACTCAGCAGAAAATGGACAGGACGTTTGAAAGTGTTATGCTGGGCTCAGAAAGGGAACCCCAAGTTTTGATGGTGAATTAAATGAACATGCGATCTGAATATAAAGGGGGGGGGGCTCTTTTAAATCCATCCAAGCTAATAACCACTGGGTAGAAGTTTAGGATTTCATCTACTGTCCTCTGAGCCTAGGTATTGCTGGGATCTTCCATTGTCTGCCCTCACTGTGTAAGCTCCAAAGCTTGTCTCTTTCCCCAACAAAAGTTGGTCCAATACAAGATATTACCTCACCCACCTTGTCATGTACCTTCCGCCTTTGGAATGATGGGGCTCCATAGCAATTTACTTTTATTGATGTAGTTGGTTTAAGTCAGATCCCATTTCCCAGAGGAAATGAATGCTCAGATTACCTTAAAGGCACCAACTAATTAATGTTATGTAAAGAAAAAATATTTATTGTACATTGACAGCGTATTAAGAGTATTTTAGAGCCGAGGACCACCGCTATAGACCACAGTGGGTCCGTGTGTATTGTCGAATCTTTGGTTTGTGGATTATTGACGACAGAGTTTGGAAGGGCTTCTAAGACCCCTGTTGTCCATTGGGTTACGCATACCCCCAACTACAAAACAGTCGGTATAACTCTTCGCTTTCCAGTGCACACAGACAACAAACACACGAATGAAAGAAATAATGACTGGGGGGAAAGCAGCCCAAGTGCACTGTGCAGCAAATGCTTTTCAAGCCCCAAGACCTGTCGTTTCCAATTAAAAAAACCCCCCACCCATCCCCAATATGCTCCAATGACCTGCACTTTCCCCTTCTTTTCAAACTGAAAAATGGCCAAACTAGCTTAAAGTTAATTTAGGCGATCGGGCTGGGAGGTGGAGGCGGGTGAGGGGGGGAAAGCACTCCGGACTGCGATCGCTGTGTCTAGCTTCAGCCACACCGACATTTCTGGCAGACTTCCAAAGTCAAAGAAATTGGAAAATTGGGACGGGGGGTTGTTCAGGCAAACGGGTCAGACCCCTTGGCAGAGAGGCAGGAGCGAGCGGGCGCTGTACGAAAGGGATGAATCAGTCAAGCCATCTGAGCGGAGCACAGGCATCTTCCGCAATCCATTCATTCAGTGAAGCGCGTGAAAAGCTGCCGATCGCTGCCATTGTTACTCACAGGCGATGTGGGAACCGGAGCCTCCACTCTGGCGAGAGATAAATAGTCTGTGACAGCGCCTCTCCGCAAAGAGATCTCATCGAATTTCACACGGCGGACGGTCACAGGTCTGTGTTGCTCTCTTTCATGTGCGTCCCTTTAAATCGCCATTCTCTCCCCTCCCGCTCCCTCTCTGTTGTGCCGACCCCCCCCCCCCCCGGATCTCTTCATCCCTCCCTTTAATGTTTTTCCGTCGGGGCTGGGAACGATGTACAGTATTTGCCTTCGGAGTGCTTGGCGTGCTGGAGTCCGGATTGAACTAGGGAATGCGGGGTTAAAAGGCTAACCCAGCACGGAGCCCTTTAAAAAAAAAAAAACAAAAAACAAACAAACAAACCAAACCAGGTCTCTGTTGAAATAGTTTCCGCAACCCGAGCATTGCCACTGGTCTTTTGTCTGGGGCCGAAGGGCAGGGATCCCTGGTCATTGGCAGATTTCTGGAAATGCCCGTCCTTGAGCTAGATGGATAATGTTACCGTGGAACGATGTCATAAATATTTAAAAAGTATGGCATGAGGCTGTTCTCAGGGCTCTTGCGGTGGGGGAGGGGGTTGTTATTTCAGGTGGCTCCGATAGGTACATAGGATTAGACTTGTTCACACCTTGAAACCGGCTGATTAGGAGTAAGTCACAGGTCCACGCAAACCCTGGAGTTACTGCGGGCGGATAGCTCAGGCACGTATTTGATTGCAAAGGGCAATCAGCGTTCAGCTTTCCAAACCGAATGGTGCTCGCCTGCCCTTCACATTTGCCGTCGGCGCCGGGGGGAGACCACGGGGTTACGTGGAAATGGAGCGAGGCTGAGCCCGGCCTAGTGCGCATCTCTCCCCATGCCGGATTCTGGCTCAGGTAAACTAGAGCCTGACAGCTCCTCACCTCGGCCAGGCAAAGCGGGCTGCCCGGACTCCCCTTGGAAGGGAGGGTCTGTTCTGCGGTTTGGGAAATCACGCAGCCTGTGGGAGATCGCACTCACCATCCTAGGCTGCCTTTCGGCTTGAGATCCCCTCTTTCTACACAATGTTGCGGTGTAAAAGGGGCGCCCCAGTCTGTACAGTGCGGGTTTGAATCAGATAATGGAAGCAAATGTACTGAGATGAAAATCTGACCCCTTTCCTGGTTTGTGCTGCTTCCAAGTCCTCCTCCCAGCACATTTGCTGGCAGCCTTTGTGTTGTGGCCAGGCAGCCAAACGTGAGGCTGGCTCCCGGAGTAAGCCACATCTCTGCCTCAAGGCTTTTCCTGCGCAGAGAACTTTGAGAAGTCCAGAAGACGCGCTGCGATCCCGGCAAGCAGGCTCAAAAGGAGGTCTCTTTCCGGAGAGAAAGTTGCTCTTCGGTTTCTGTCTCCTCTCGGGTTCCTTTAAGAGTGGAGCTAATCGATTCGACAATTGCTGTACAGGGGTCCCTGGGCATCAGGAACCACCTCGGATGCAAACCACAGAGGGGAATATGCAGCAATGTCGTGAAATATTGAGAAAAATCTGCACTTTTGCAGAGAAGAAAAAAACGAATAGGCCGGTCTGATGTGAATGTGTCATGCAAGGTTATCTGCGCATTTCGAGTGAGTCATTGTTTCCAGCCTGCTGCTTGGATAGCACATTTCAGGTATAACAATCCCGGGGAGACAATACCTGGGCAAACAAAGCAGGAGACTGGAATCTTCTAAATTTATGGAGCCTGCGTGAAGCGGGGGGACAACTGTCTGGAACAGCCACATTTTCTTTGCTTGCAGTTTTCTTAGGACGAGCGCCGTCCAAGGGGCGCGGGAAAGTGTTTCTTGGCAGGATGTCAGAATTTACAGGATTTGCTCTGTGCATTATATACCCACGGGAATGCAGGCAGGGTTTTCCAAACGCGTCTTTCCAGTTACCTTTAATATACTTGTAGGTGATTGTTTTCCCTTTTCACTTGTTTGTCTCATGCTAGTCTCCTAAACTGCCTAATGATTTATTGCCTAAACTAAGTGCTTAATTTGTGAATATGAAACAGATTAAAAGGAGATCGGCATATTTTAGCAGGCAAGCCAAAGCAAGACCAGCAGCTGTTTCAAATCTGTAAACGTTCTCAACCTCATGTAGAATTTAAACTAGCCAAACTGGAGAAGAGTTCCTGTGAGATTGAAGGCCTGAGTCTCTTCACACCAATTTCTACACTGGAGTGACTCCATTGCCTTGAATGATGTCACTCGGATTTAGATCTCTGTGAGAGGAGAATCAGACCCCATCTGCCTACAGAGTGTTGAACTGGTTGCAGAAATCACTGGGTGAAATCAGCTTGTGGATACGAGTCAGACTGAATGGTCACTCTGACCTAAACATCTGTGAATTTCTACATGATCAGAAGGGTCTCCTGGCTAAAAAAAAAAAAAAAAAAAAAGACAAACACCCAGAGGGTTAATGTACACACTGTCCTCTTGAACTAAGAATTAATTTAAGCTAAAGTAAATACAGCAATAGGAGGGGTGGTCACTGACAAAGGCACATGGTACAAAAGTAACACAAGCACACGGTGGAGAACAAAAACAAAAAATAATTCGAGTTAGTTCTGCAAATAAACTTTAGTAGCGATAATACAAAGAAGAAGGATGGAAGCTACAGCCAAAAGATAATTAAAATAAACACCTTTGAGGTAGCCCAAGCTTGCTACTTCCTACTCTTAGCTACCTAAATAAGGAACTAGTACAATCAAAACGCTTCCTTTGAAAAGACTCCATGCACAGACAGTAGTTTGGCTTTTCTCATAGACAGTGTCACACATCAAAGGATAACAGCATGTTCCTTTAGCGGCTTATTGCTATGAAACTCAGGCAAGCAGATATAATGGCCACAAACCGAACTTCTCTGGTTGTTGATTGATTATCTCGATAGGGCATCACTGAAAATCTAATGGTTTTAAGGATTATGATGGAAAAAAACTAGGCCACTGGATCATTTCAGGAAAGTGCTATAGGGTGGGGGGTGGGTCTTCTAATTTGTAATGTTAACTTGCTGAGGCTTAAAGAAACTGGACAGAAGAAAAATATCGGGGGAAATAGACTCAGGACCAAATTCAGCTGGCTCCAGGACTGCAAAGAATCACATTGACTGCAGTAACGCGGGCAAGATTTAGCCTTATGATTTCACTTGAACATCGTCAGAGAGTTGCCATCAGCCTTTTTGTCTGGCACCCAAGTGTTCCTGCTAACGTCGCTCCCCGCTCCCATCTTTCAGTCGATTACAGTTTTATCCGCGCTCCTCTCTCTTTCCATATGCGAAGGTTCAGGGGAAAAGCGCAGAACGTGTGAATTATCTGTTCCTTGCGAAGTGACTTCTCATGCCTGCCTAGCACATTGGAGGAGCTCGCTGGTTAGCTTCGCACTTGTTACAAATAATCCTGTTTAAAATTCCTAGTTTTGCTGAACCACATAAAGGCATTAAAAACTCTCCTGGCGGGGGGGGGTAAGGGGGGGGAGAGAACGTTCTTGCACAAATTGGACACGTGGAACTGGTCCGTACAATGATTTTGGGCAGCGCTGGGCAAGTTCTGCAGCCTTCCCGGATTTTCCATCACCAAGTGCCTGGGGCGATCATTAGCTGTGAATGGACAACATTCTCTGCCGGCTGGCACCCCAGCAGTTACCGTGCTGCGAGGAGGATTCTCTCCTTCCTGTGTTTCAGAGCCCTTTTCTAGGAAGGGGAGAAATCCCTGCCTCTTCATATGAGGCTACCTATATAACAGAGGGTCCCGTTTAAAGAATAGAGGGTATTTATGGGTTGGAGGCAAGGAAGACATCAGCCATTGACAAATCCTTGCAAACGAACAAACAAAAGGGCCTTATGAGTACAGCTACTAAACCTAAGAGAGCAGAGAGAGAGGCAAAAATCTATATCCAGCCCCATAACTCTGTACATTGCTTAAGAACACCTAGCAAGAGTGGGTCATCCTCAGCAGAGCAGAACAGACAGCGCTGGCTAAGAGACAAATGACTCAAGGGCCCTTGTTGCACCCCAGGTTAGCGCTTGTGCCACAGATGTGTCTTGTGCCAGAGCTGTAGAAATAGCTGTAATGGGAGAGGAAACTGACTTTGTCCAAAGCACAAAGACCAGGTGTGCAATGTAACTGAACAGGTTGCAAGAACAGTTGATCCTTGATCATATGTTACTGCCACTGACTGGAAGAGACTATGTGCATCAATTTAAGATAGAGCCATAAACACAAAAAAGGTGTTAAAACAACTTTATCTGGGATAAAATGCAATGTAATCTATGACATGGAAACAAACGTGTGTATGTTGACACGGAAATACATGTGTGTATATTAGAGTGTGAGAACACACACCCGTGAGCAAGGGAGCACATGAAGAATTTGGAGGTAGAGTAAACGAGCAACAGAGCATGTCCCTGGCAGTGAACCTTCTTCAAGATGGTAGAAGGCAGCGCCCCTCTTTCTTGTTCTTGGCAGTGTCCACTCCAAGTCTCAGTGTTCACTGATAAGACAGTAGCTGAACATTTGAATGTAATTAAAAGGGCTACAGCTGAAATTCACCTCTAGGGTCTATGCACCTTGTGCTGGCCTCCTGAAGAGAGCTGTTATTTTGCCGTAGACATTCAACATCATCAGAAATAACTAGGGTTGCACCAATACAATAAAATTGTCTATTTTCTTTTTAAATATGATGATTATCATAAAGAAGTAGCATTTAGAAAGAAAATGGCAGACTAAGAGGCAGAAAATTTTCAAAATTCTTGCCCCGGCCTTAACAGTCCAACCTAACTACCCTAGCCTATACCACGAGTTTGGGCCTTGACTACTCTAGAGAAATTTACCTTGCCAAAAATCACGTGGTCCTTTTAGCACACTTGTAAAACACATCAGATCCACCTGGTTTATATGCATGCTTTAGATGGATTAAACCAGGATTTTGGAGCAGAGCCCGGAGCTGGAGCATGGAGCAGCTCCAGAGCAGTGGAGCTGCAGGTTTTTGCGTGGAGCTGGAGCACAGCTCCAAATCCCTGGATTAAACATGCTTTCAACGGGGTGCCAGTTCAATCTGATCCAGTTCAGCCTGCACTGGTTTAATGCCAGTGCAGACTGTACTACAATGGTTCAGAATGGAGTGGTTCATATAGTCCTCCACTACTGTCCCATGATACCCTGGTGGCATTTTCAAATCTCCCTTGAGGTTCTTCTGAGATCTGTGCCAGGAACTGTGGGCTACTACCTTAATTTTAATGCCAGATCCAGTCAGGAGTTTCAGATGAAGACAGACACTCTGCAGTCATCCCCACACCAAGGAACATGTGCTTCTTATCTCCTTCCCCTTTCTCTGATTCTTCTGCCCACTCCTCCCAGCCCAGCCCAGTCCATTGTTTCCTCCACTTGAAAACCTGATCTCAGCTGAGGCCCCACCTACCCTCATGCTGAAGTGGTCTGATCTCACAGTACAGGGAGAAAACAGAAGGGAAGAAGCATGGAGATCAGATGTACACCATTTTGAGGAACAGACTATCTTCTTCTGAAGCCTGTGGACATTGTCTGGCCCTAAATTAAAGAAAAACAACTTAAAGTACAACCAGTCTCAGTAGAGGTGTTCAAAGACCAATGCTTCCCCATTTATTTAAATGGAGGATTCGTTTCTTTCTGGCCTAATTTCTCTTATGAGGTGACTGGCTTAAGCTCAGACACCTCCATAGGCACAGAAAAACTTTGAACTTGTTGATGTGTATCTTAATTAATTTTTAAGATAAATTGGAGTGCTATTTATTTATACCATACTTAATAGGAGAACACTGAACATTTTTAAAAATAAAGACAGGGTGAAACTCACTTTTGTTCAGAGAGCAAGCACATGGCCTATGCATCTCTTAAGACCCACTTACACCTTCAAAACAGGACTTAAGTGAGGCATAGGCCTAGTGCTAGCCTTCAGGGGTGAGCTTCACTCACAGTGAAGGCTGAAGTTCTGCAAAGTTGTACTGGCTACGTGGCACCTACATCAGCCAGCCAACAGCTTGCAGAGAACAGTACAGATCTGTGTTGGATGAGTGAGACCTCATAGAGGCTGTTGGGTCTCCAGTGTTTTTAAAAAGGAAACAATAGCTTATAGGGGAACAGTTCTCCTGGCCTAGGTACCTGTGGTCCCCTCTGATATAAGATATTTAAACAAGGGTATGTCAATATTGGCTTTAGACACATGTATCCCAATCCTGTTCTCCTTGAAACTGGCAAAACCTCCAGAGAGTCAGATGGGAGCAGGAGCAGGCCCAGAAACAGTACATCAAACTAGAAGAACTTTCCTCATAGCTGAATGGAAGAAAGAACATGTTGTAATGAATCGTTTCGCTATGTGCAGCGATAGGTGAACTAGAAAGGATGGAAATGATCCTGAGCATACAGTGACCCAAAACTGCACGTCTTCTAGTTTTTAGCTCTTTAGCTTTATAAAATTACAAATTGCATTTTGATGCATTGAAATTAATGTGGAGCCCATGTGACTTACCTCCAACCCAATGATGCTTTATAACAAAGGTGACTACTCCATGTTCACTTTCTATAGAGAGGGCAAACTAAGAACCGACTTTGAATGTGAGGTCTACGTAACAGTCATTTAGAGCAGTGCTTCTCAAGCTATCTGATGTGGGGGACTGGCATTTTTTTTTCCAATGTGCGCGCAGACCGGCAGCCAATGGCTTGCGGACTGGCACTGGTCCACGGACCACCACTTTGAGCAGCACTGATTTAGAGGGCAGTGATAACAACTGTGTGAGAAGATGTCCATGATCAGGATAGACAAATATATCTATAGACACAACCTTTCTCTTAGCTAGGAAAGTTTGGGCTGTATGTAGAAAGACCAAACCTATATGGCTCAGTCATCGTAAACTGTGGGTATCTGAATGATTGGTGCTGTTAGGAGCTGAAAGTTGTACCATGTGTCATTGCAAAAGTAATTTCCCCTACATGCTCAAATATAAGGGCCTAGAACCTCTGGGGTAGTTATGCTGCACAGAGCATATATCAGGTGTGTGTACAAAAAGGTGGCTTAAACCTCACATTTGCACTGCCCTGATCCTGGTGCTGCCCGGTGCTGGCTGATCCCCCTGTGCTGTGTTACAGAAGCCTGAGGCTCCTCTACTTTACACCAGGGGGCAAAGATGCATCTGGGGATTTGCATAATGCAGGTGTATCAGTGCCATGTCCCCTCTCCTGTAGCCACATCCATTTACATGGATACACAAGCAGCAGGAAAGATGAGTTGCAGAGGAGACCCTAGTTCTGAGCAGCTGGATGATCACCCTTATGTAGGGTGAGCTTTCCTGTGCCAGCTAAACCAGCTTTACCCCCAGACCGTGTGAGTGGTGCAGCCACACCACACCAACTGATCTGGCCAAAGTCTCCAATCTGTACTATGACCTCTGACATAGTATATATGCATTATTGGTCCATTGTGAATATATGAACTCTTGGTCTAGATTGCAATTCCTACGCCAATAAGGTTAGTATTGATTGTAATCATCTCTCTAGGATGGTGTATGACCATGATATAAGAGTGTATACTCATTCCCTGAATGGGTACTTTTTCTAAAAAGATCTAAAGAACCAATCTAGAACAAAAATTAGTCTCCATCATATTTGGTAGAAAGGGTAATATAAATATTAATGCATGTCCAAGCTGTGTATGCTAAAGAAGCAACATTTGGATGAGGGCAGAGAGGAAGCCTGTTTATGAGGCTCAGGACAGTAATTTATAAGAAAGCTCTTCAGGTCAGAGACTCTCTCAATGTATGTTCGTACAGTGCCTAGCACAATGTGGCCTTGATTTTTGATAAGAGTGTCTAGGAAAGACTGTTACACAAATAATAAGAGGAAGCTGGCGTTCAATCATAATTTATTTTATGTAGGTGAATCTAATCTTTTGGCATCCATTCAGCTGTCTTTGAGTTAAAACTGCAGGTGTAGCTTGAGAATAAAGAGGGGAGTAGGGAAGTAGGTGCTGTGAAGTTAAGACATCTATCCTCCGGGAACCTTTGACTGATATTCTCACATACTTGGACAGGCAAGTTGAGCCCCTAGATAAGGTCATCCTTAGGTCCAGAAGATGACCCAGAATGTAAAAAGGATGAACATAACGAGGGTTTGTTGAGTAATGTCAACGATCACTTCTTTTCTCATGTTTATAATTTACAGTTACAGCTGGATTCAGGTGTTACTGATGAGGAAAGGCAGAAAATGCAGGAGTTCTGCAGTCGCTTCTTTGTGCTTCAATAGATTAACGGATCTCATGGTTTAGCACTAATCTGAAAGCCCTGTAAATAGCTAGTTTTGAGGAAAAAGCACTTCACTCTGTCTGTAAGACTTCTGCAGCCACTGTGAAAGTTTATGGTGGTCAACCTGTGCAAAGTAATGCCTACCTCACAAAACAAATGCTCCTTAGTTTGATCAACTGGTGCCCAGTATGCTGAAAACAATATCCTGCATGCAGATGGGTGACTTATAAACAAAGTCAGTGTTTTTAATAGACTATATTGCAGAGAACAACTATTAAAGGTGATCTCTACAGGATTTTAAACATGGATTTGGTCTCATTTGCTTCTTTATCCTGAGGAAAGAAGGTCTGAATGACATCTTTACTTGCAGCCGTGTTAGTCTGTATCCGTAAAAAGAAAAGGAGTACTTGTGGCACCTTAGAGACTAATAAATTTGTTAGTCTCTAAGGTGCCCCAGGTACTCCTTTTCTTTTTATCTTTATTTCTCAAAACAAGGCTTTTTTTCTGTTTCATTGTTTTCTGGGTTTTTTTTAAATCTTAGTAATATCTGAAAGGAAATATAAAATAATTGCTGGCAAAGTTTGCAGATGATACAAAAATTGGCAGCGTGATAAATTATAGTAAGGATGGGTCTGTTCTACACAGCGATCTGGATTACTTGGTAAACTGGACTCACTTTGAATGACATGTTTCAATACAGCCAAATGCAGTGCCATACAGTAAGGGACAAAAAATGTAGGTTTCATTTCCAGCATGGAGGAACTGTATTTTGGAAAGCAGTGACTCTGAAAAGGACTTTAGAGGCCATGCTGGAAAACAAATGAATGTTAACTCCTAGTGTGATAGCATGGCTAACAGACGAACACTACTTTTGGAAAAAAGAAAAGGAGGACTTGTGGCACCTTAGAGACTAACCAATTTATTTGAGTGTAAGCTTTCGTGGGCTACAGCTCTTTGGGTGTGTCAGCAGGAGAATATAGAGTAGATATAGAAAGTGCCTTTGTTTCTGCTTCCAGCATTAATGAGACCATTACTGGAATACTGTGACCAGTTCTGGTGTCTGCATGTTAAAATGGATGTTGAGAAATTAGTATGGGTTCAGAAGAGAGCTACAAAAATGATTTGGGGTCTGGAAAACCTGTTTTAGGGTGACAAACTAAAGAAACTCAATCTATTTAGTTTACCCAAGAGAAGGATACGAGCTGATTTGACATGGTATTTACAAGTATCTAGAGGTGGAGATTTCTGATACTAGAGAGCTCTTTACTCTAGCAGAGAAAGGCATAATTAGATAAACTGGTTAGAAGCTGATGATATGAATTCAGACTAGGAATAAGAGGCACGTTTTAAACAATGATGGTACATAACAATTGGAACAATGTACCTAAGGATATGGTGGATTCTCTGGTGCTTAAAGTCTTTAAATCAAGATTGCATGTCTTCCTAAAAGTTCAGGCAAAAGTTATGGGCCGGATGACTGGGTGAAATTCACTGGCCTATGTTATGCAGGAGATCAGACTAGATGATCATAATGGTCCTTCCTGGCCTTAATATCTGTGAATTAGCTATTTCAAGTCTCTTAATCCCTGATATTTCCAAAGGTCTCAAAGATGTGTATTGTGAACACTCAGATCTTAATTGTAAATAGGCAAGGGTGTTACAACTGTTTAAAATAGACTTCTCTTTCAAACATTAATTGGGCAATGGAGTTAAATAGTGGTTAACAAACAGGACAAAGAATTCTAGAAGGTCTGACAAAAACCACTTCCCAGTTGTGCAGCTTTGTCTTGTGATGTCACAATTTTACTAGTTCTCTAACTGCCATAATATTACAGGTTACGTAAGAGCGGATATGTTCATGAAAATAAATAAATAAATAAATAAATACGCAGCCAACACCCCTGAATGCCACCCCTTTGCCCCATAAAATCTCCTTCCAGCCCTTCTTTATACATCACAAAGAAGCAGAAAAAGGCAAAAGGCAATGGGACCTGTTTTAAAGATAGAAATCCATTCTCTCACAGGAGAGCCCTGCAATTTGTCTGAATGAATGGCAGGGGAAAGGGTAAGGGGGTTTAGAGAGACACCTAGATATTCTTGAGATTATTTAAGCTATTAACTTTCCTGAGGTTTCATAAAAACACCTCCAGCCAATTGTCTTTACTAAACCACAATATTTTTCTCAAGAGGGAGGAAGGAGGTAAGTTTTCAAGGCACAGCTTGGTTTCTAGTCCCTTATATGAAGAAAACCTGCTATGACTTTCAGGGGTCTTGTAAATCATACCTGTTGTTCTGTGGAGATACTAAATATAAGGTACATTCAGTGCCTTGTTAATCTTCCTAATCAGAAATGGAACCAGAGATTGTAATTGGTGCAACAAAACACTGAGTTAAGTGTCTCAGAGACTGAGCTCTGTGATTTGATGTCTTAAACACACACTGGAGTGTTTCATGTGCAAACAGTGAAGTAGGGAATGATGTCAGGGAAGCCTTGCAAATTCACCAGGCAGGCAGACCAAGCAAAGTGTCCACTTTGAATAAAATTAATATGACTGACCACCAACTTCTGGTCAGCTTCATGCTCTCTAGTGACTTGTTCATGAGCTTCTCTTAGCAGATAAGAGGGTATCAACTTACACTCACTGCACATGAGAGAGATAGGGAGGTCAATGGTGATGGAAAACAGCACAAGCAAATGTGAATTCCTAGCTGGATAGGGGCGTAAACCCATTAGTTGTACATAATTTGAGATCACAGATCAACTTGTCATAACATACTACCATAAATCTATGCTGCTCTCAGAACAACAATGCAAGAGTCCACGCCCTTTGGGAACTGGAGGAGTAAGCAGGAAGTAAAATTTACATCCAAGTCAATGACCTAGGTCAGGACACGATCCTTCAGTACTTCCCCAAACAAAACCTCCAGGCTGCACAGAGTGGCCCCTAACATAGTTATGGCAGAGAAGTCTTGGGGAAGCTTATTTCATTCAATTTCAAAGAATCTGAGATTGCAGGGCTTGAGAGACTATTGTTAGGAACACAACACAAGAGGATGAAAGGAGCTCTGTAGTTCATTTTACATGTCCAAGAGGCATTTTCATGCTCCATAATGAGAAGGGATAATTTTGAGGAAGTTCACATCAAAGGGGAAAACATCCTGAACATTTGCATAATTGCAGGATTTGGAGAATAATAAGACAAGCCTGCTGCTTAAGAACCTGGACATAGGCCTTCAACTGGACTTAACATCTGGGGCTAGTGGTGTATGTTTACTTACTTGGTCTAAGACCTCCTTGGAGGCCAGAGAGGGAGATCTGGAGATGTGGCTATAAAAATAACTTTGACCTCATGGGACAAAAAGAATTAAAAATAGATTAGCTTAGCTAGCTGTTCCTACTCCGAAGCACTCCAGGCCTGACTGGGAGAACTGCAAGCCTTATGCAGGGATTAGCGTTGGGGCCCCAGAAAATGCAGGACGGCTAGATCATTGAGGGCCATTGCCTTGTTGAAGAACCAGCTCCATTTGTTGCTAATGACTTGGAATGCCAAACCATAATCAGGGTGCTCAGGAAAAAGGCTCCAGGTTAAATGCACATAGTTTGAATTAGCTGCTGATAGCAGAGGGCGGGGTAGTCAGCAACATCTCGTGTTTATGTGGCAACAAATGCAGTTTAAACAAGGCAGATCATTTCCCCCAAGAGTCACCCCGTGGGGCACCATAGAATTAGTCAAACGTTTCTCTCAGAACTCAATGGTGCAAGAAGTAGGCGAGAACCTTTAGTTTCAGGGTCCAACAAGGGGGGCTCCTAAGAGTCGATTCATTAAGGCGCCGTGTTTCTAGAAATACTCGACAAAAGTCTAGAAGTCTGAGTGTGTCATCTCTGGGATGCCAGCTGAGTCCTCCCTTTTCAGCGAAGACTGAGGCAAATGCCAGTCAGAGCCTCCTGCCGCAGAGTGAGAGCTAGCTATATACCACCCTGCTGCAAGACACATCGCTGCCAAGCCAGCGAAGACTACCGGTGCTGAAAGGACACTGGAGCACATTCCCCCCAGCTGTCACTATCCATTTGGTACCTCTGTGGATTACTCTGTGCTCTTACTAGGTGACATATGCGTCACGTAGCAAACACACTGCTAACATAGCCTCCTCCTAGCCAGTGCTCAGAGCCTCCCAGTCCTCACCAACCACTTTGCTGACACAATCACACGAAGACTTGTATAAATGGATTAAATAGCAGGTTCGCATTAGTGCAGAGAAATACTTCACCCAAGGATCTCTGCTACCTCAGCGTCACACTGCCACTTTCTTTAAGCTCGTCAGTAACAATCTACTAAGGAACGGTCCCCTAACTGGTCTTTGAGCATCGCTTTATAAATAAAATTAGTGCCTATCAAATTTGTTAGTCTCTGAGGTGCCACAAGTACTCCTGTTCTTTTCACCCCAGAACAGATATTTGATGTAATCCCGATTTCCCTGCTACAGTTAATGGGGTCATTGTATTCGTAACAAACTCGCCTGTTCAGAAGCATAGCTGGAAAAAAACAGTTTGAGTTGAAGGTTTTCCTTCAAAAGGGTGTTTCCTACCAGGTGTGTTTATATGTGCCTCTGCACCCCAGATGTAGCTCTTAGAATCCATTCAGCCATGTTACAGATGTCAAAAGAACAAAACAACCCATGAAATAAAGATGAACAGCCAATAATAGCTCCTTAGCCATTATTTAAAAGTGTGGTTTTGGCCTATGTCTATGTACTTGTTGCAGAGACATTTCAACCTTGCATGCTTTCCCAAGAAGAAATTTATGTAAAAGTTGGAAGAAGTCATACTCTGGTAGCTAAAGCCCAGCCTTGCTGAAGATTTGTGATTCTGCCCTACTCATTGCTGAACTAGTACTTTAGTCTGTGATTAGTCCCATTCAAGCCAATGAGTGTACTGGGAAGCCTTATACTATTTCTCTCAAGCTGGAGTCAGTCCCTAAATAATTAGTCCCTCCTGCAGACCTTATTCAGGCAAAAATCCCAATAATTTTAATTTCTCAACATTTTGGAAGCAGACTTTTTTTTTTAAAGACAACAGTGCATGAGATAAGGAGGTTAAGTCCTAAATGTTAGCTCCTTGGCTTTTGCCATAACCTTAGTGTTCTTTAAAGGGTGCTCTTCTATTCAGATTTAGCACAAGCCCTGAAGTGACTGTGATACCAGATAAGTAGGGACCTACCAAATTCAAGGCCATGAAAAATGTCTCACAGACCGTGAAATCTGGTCTCCTCCCGTGAAATCTGGTCTTTTGTGTGCTTTTACCCTATACTATACAGATTTCACAGGGGGAGACCAGCATTTCTTAAATTGGAGGTCCTGACCCAAAAGGGAGTTGCAGGGGCTTGCAAGGTTATTCTTTTTTTGGGGGGAGGGTCATGGTATTGCCATCCTTACTTCTGTGCTGCTTTCAGAGCTGGGCAACTGGAGAGTGGCAGCTGCTAGTTGGGCACCCATCTCTGAAGGCAGCAGTGCAGAAGTAAGGGTGGCAGTACCATACCATATCATCTTTCCTTCTGTGCTGCTGGTGGCGGGGGCGCTGCCTTCAGACCTGGGATCCTGGCCAGCAGCCCCCGCTCTCCAGCTGCCCAGCTCTGAACCAAGGCTGCCACCAGCAGCAGCGCAGAAATAAGGGTGGGAGTACTACAACTCCCCCTACAATAACCTTGTGACCCCCCCTGCCCCACAACTCATTTTTGGGTCAGGACTCCTACAATTACAACACCCTGAAAATTCAGATTTAAATGGCTGAAATCATGAACTGTATGATGTTTAAAATCCTATGTCCCTAAAATTGACTAAAATGGAGCATGAATTTGGTAGGGCCCTACAGATAAGTCATTATGCACTTATTTCACATATTTTTTAGAAGCAGCCCTGTAACACAAAGATAAACCTGGCACCGAATTGCCAGGCCAAGTGACTTAAATATGTTTATTCTTGCTTGGGAAATCCAGTCTGCGTGTAGAGCCCCATCCTGCTTTCATGACACAGGCAAAACTGCCATGGCAAAAAACGGGGTTGGGCCCTCAGAGAGCAGAGCCCGCTTCTGTTTGCTCGCTGTAGCTTCAGCTCTTATCATTTCCCCTGTCATTTATAATCAACCCCCCCCCCCAGCCCCCTGAACCCTTCTGAGGAGGGAGGGAAACTAAAGGCAGCTGCGCGCAGAAAAAGGTGCTGGAGACGGAGAGTGACTTTTGGGGCTAGAGCAGAGCCTTGGAAAGGAGAGATTTCTGTTCAGAAAACTCCGCTCGCACCGTTTCTGTCCTGCCCTTGAACTGACAAGCGAATATCTGCCTCACAACCAGAAAGTAAATCACATCGAGCCTGGCTCAAGGGAGAACGTACAACGCTTCCCTCGGTTGCTAAGAAGTGGAAGATTTCTGCTTTCCAACACAGTCTGTTTTCTATGCAATATTTACTCTGGGAGCCCGCAGAAATGCGTTCGCTGTTTATGATGGTGAGCGTAGAGCAGCTCCCATTTTCCTGGTACAAATCAGTTGAGGAACCCCCGTGGCGAGGAGTATCAAAGTGAGATCGGCTTGGTAATCCTCCCAAATCATGGTTTTACTGCAGCTCTCTGGAGACTTTTGAGCAGGGTGCAGCGTAGTTAAGTGAAGGTCTGGGCGACTCTTTCTCCTTCCACTTTGCAGGCAAAACCTGCCTATCCTGTGCTTGTTTAGCTGTGTAAACTTCTGCTATTTACTGCCCGTTTCCTTAGGCGAAGGGAGTTTGATCAAACCTTTATGATATGCCGAGAAGCAAATGCAAATGGGATTTTGAACATTTAACTGAGTCAACAGACAAGGCACTTGCCCCTGTGAGCGTATCGGTTCAGTAATATGGCTCCGAGGGTCAGCCCGCATGATTTTTAATCTCAAAAAATATCTAAAACTAGCCCTACTGTAATCGTATTAGCCCAACTGCATTTAAGGAGGAAAGGGCTTGGTGTCTGCCTTGCCAAAAGCAGACAAAGGTCTGAAAGGCAAGGCCTCCGGGTGTGCCGCAGGGGGTCGAGATTTGTTAATGTTCAATCTTGAATGAGAGACCAGGTTAGTGAAACGTCTCGAGATTTTTCTAAACAGCGCATGATTAGACGATGTAGAATTTCCCTTCGTTTAGCAACTGAGTTTGCCAGTCAGGCTCTTGGCAAAATTTAAAATGGAGGAAGTAAAAACCCAACATATAGGACAAAGTATCCCGGAGTGCTGCTTTTCCTTCTGCCACTTGGGTATAATTTCTCTTTGGAAATTATGCTAAAATAACATTGTGCATAAATTAATGATTTATTTATTTGGCTAATAACTTTCACATTCTTGCTTATATTTATCTAGGCTAAAGGCCATCTGTAAAATGCCCCGCAGCTGTAGCCAGTGCTAAAACAGAGTGCCTTGGAACCAGAAATCAATGTCCCTGAAATGAACAAGTGGACAAGTTACTAGGTTCAGTCACTCCACACAACCATTTCTTGATCACCAAATAGATGAAGTAGGCGTCCGCTAACGGAAACATTTGAAAAGGCCACATGCAAACCCTTTCATTGCCGTGGATTTAGACAGGCTAATTTTAAAGTCACAACTGACCACGCACAAAAAATAAAAAACCTTTGGTCAGACTAGGGAATGTGAGAACGATCACATGCTATCCAGATTTACACGACAATAAACCACAATTAGCTATGATAATGGCGCCAGAAATAATTGATAAAGTGTCTTATTTCTCTTTGTATACAGAAGGCAAAATAGACACCCTCAGTGAGATCGCACTGTGGTACAAAGCCTCTGCCCAGAAACACCAGCCCTGATTGTGCATTTTACATTTAAGGGGGGGAGGGAATATGTGCTCCTTTAATGCAAATCATCTTTACACAAATAGATTTGCAGGCTCACAAAGCCCCCGCAGACCTGACCTCTCCCTACATAGTTCGTAGCTGTAAGCTTGGGCAAGCGGCTAACCCAAAACCCACGTCCCTAGAGCAGATATTATCCGTGAAAACGCCTTGAAAAATCAGTCACAACTCAGGGCTGTTTTAAGAAAAGTCCGATTAGGAAGGGCTGGAACTAGCCTGCAACTAATCTCCGAGGCCTTCATGCCTCCCTGGCGAGCAGCGCCCCAATGCCATGTGCAATTAACAGAAAAGGACTCGGAGAGAGCAACGCTGAATTGAATGTGCAGACTTAAAAAAAAAAAGTTAGCACTTGGGCAACTCTGAGGGCGCCGCAGAGGGGGAGAGAGATCCCAGAACTGTTAGATCAACGTGCCCGTCTGCCCGGGAGGCTGACACCATCCTGCCGCGAGTCCGCCCAGCAGAGCAGGTTTAACCGGGCCAAATGCAAAGCGCCAGGGCCGCCTTTTGTGTGCAGCCCCATAAAACAACTCCAGGCAGGTAAAACTCCTCCGAGCCTGGCGTGCCTCTTGCACTAGCAGGCCACCAGCGCTGCGCACCTCCTGCCCACTCCCCCCCAGGCGCGCACCCACGCACACTAGATCTTTCCCCCGTCAAGAAAGGTGTTGGAGACCATGGAGACCGGAGGAGGGGGAGCCCCGTCACGTACCAAAGCCCAGGGCAGCAGCAGCAGCCAGCTGGAGCCCAGCGAGGTCACGTTGTGTCTCAGACCCAGCCAGATCCCCCGCCAAAGGTTCCCCTTCCCTGTTGCCCGTGGGGAGAGGAAGGAAATGGGGGGAGGAAAGAAGCTGCTGGGGGAGTCCCCCCCCCGGTCCAAACTGCCTCCCCGGCCAGAGAGCAGCAGCGCCAGACAAAGGCGAGCCTTGCAGAGAAAAGGGGACCCGCCAATACCGGGCTGGGAAAGGCGGGGACGCGCCGCGCGGCTGGGAGGCTAGTGGGGTCCGGCCGACCAAGGGGGCTCGGAAACCTGCCCTGCTCAGCTGGCCTGGCGGGGAGGAAGAGGAAGCCGAGCGAGGGGGGGAGGGGAGACAGCGCCATCTTTTCCTGGCACAGCCACACAGCCAGCGCTCGGCTCGGCCACGGTGCCTCTCGGTTTCTTTTTAGCAGCGGAAAACGTGCGATTAGCAGGCAGCCAGGCGGAGCCGCCCTCCCAGCCCCGCGCCCACACAGCCCGCAGCTCGCTCCCCCCTCCCTCCGCGTGATCCCGGCGCGCAGCCTCTCGCTGCAAAGCCAGATCGCAAAACAACGCCTGCCCCAGCCTGAGCGCGGCCAGCCAGGCCCCGGGGTGGGGGGCAGCTGCGGGCCCGACCTCCCTGCGTGTCACAGCGCTGCTGCGAGTGGGCACTCGCCCCTGGAGCCGGAGCTCCGCGCCCCCTGCTTTGCGCAGCTGGCCCCGGGGGGCGAGCCCTAGCCCTGCCGTACCCAGGGGTGGGCTGCGCGGTCACCGCTTCCGACAGCGGGGGCGAGAGCCAAGGCCCGATTCCTCTCGCTTTTCACACCCTGCACCTTATCGCGGGGAAGCAGCTGGGCGATCCCCGCCCGCCAGCCAGGCAGCAGGGAAAGGAGGAGCCGGCGTTGCAACCCTAGAGCTTTACGCTCCCTCCTAGGGGAGGGGGAGCCGAGGCCCCGCTCCGGCTGCTGCCTCCTCCCTCGCGGGGCGAGGGTGGGGTGCGCTCCCAGTTCTCCGCTTCTGGGGCCCGACCGTGTGTGTGGGGCGGGGGGGGGTCCTCTCCGGGCGAGAGCTACCGCCCCTGAGCCGGCACAGCAGCCCACAGCCCCCTGAATAGCGCTTTATTATCCAGCGCTCAAACCCCTCATTGTGCTTGGCAGAATCACCTGCCTCCGCTGGAGCCGGGCGCGGCAGTCCGGGCCATACGGAGCTCGCGCCGGCCCGGCCCGGCCCGGCTCGGCTCTCCCCGGGGCGCGGGAGGAGGGGCAGGCAGCTCGCGGGCGCCCCGCACACTGGCTCGCCCCGGGAAGCCTGGTCAGGCAGCGGCGGCTCTGCTCTGGCTCCGACGAGTCCCACACAAGCCAAGCGCGCGGCCGCCTCGCGGACCTGCTGCTGCCTGGGGGTGGGTGGGGAATTTAAACGGGGCGGGGGGGGGGGCTGAGCCTGGTGAGGGGGATTTGATGGGTGGTTGGCTGAGCCGGGGGAAGGAGGGGGTTGGGTTGGCTGCGCTTAGTGATGGGGGATTTGAGAGCGAGAGAGAAGGGGAGGGAGGTGTTGGCTGCGCTTGGTGAAGGGGGATGGGGGGGCGGCTGCCGCTCATGCTGGGGAATTTTTCTGAGGGGAGGGCTGCGCCTGGGCGTGAGGGGGGATGTGGTGTGGGGGTGTTGATAGCGCCTGCCGAGGGGTATTTGATAGGAGGTGGGAGAGACAGCTCCTTGTTTCTAATAAAGGAAAGGACTTTTATTGAAGGATAAATGCAGGGAACGAAAGTAGTGTGGGTTGCGTCTGGTGAGGGGGGGATTAGACGGGGGCAGCCACTACCCTTGGTGAGGGGGGATTTGGTGGGGGCAGGGATGGCTGATCCTGGTGGTCGGGATATGATGGGGAGAGGGTTGGCTGGCCCTGATTGCTGGGCGGGGGGGCTTGATGGGGGAGGGTTGGCTGGCCCTGATTGCAGGGGGGGGGGTTGATGGGGGGGGTTGGCTGGCCCTGATTGCGGGGGAGGGCTTGATGGGGGAGGGTTGGCTGGCCCTGGTGGTCGGGATTTGATGGGGGGAGGGTTGGCTGGCCCTGATTGCTGGGCGGGGGGGCTTGATGGGGGAGGGTTGGCTGGCCCTGATTGCAGGGGGGGGTTGATGGGGGGGTTGGCTGGCCCTGATTGCGGGGGAGGGCTTGATGGGGGAGGGTTGGCTGGCCCTGGTGGTCGGGATTTGATGGGGGGAGGGTTGGCTGGCCCTGATGGGGGTAGTGTGGGCTGCCCCAGGTTGGGGAGTTGATGGGGAGTGCGGGCTGCCCCTGGCCAGGGGCTGTGTGTGTGAGTCAGGGGGTGGGGAGGTGTCGGCTGCGCCTTGCCGGTTGGGATTTGATAGGGGCGGGTAGGAGACAAGTCTCCTGTTTCTAATAAAGGAGCCGGCTTTTATTGAAGGATAAATGCAGGGAACAAGAGTCGTGTGGGTTGCAGCCGCCGAGCTTCGTTAGCTGCTGATGTGACTGTGAAGAGAAAACGCTTCGCAATCATTTGAGAGCGAGAAACGCCTGGGAAGGAGCCCAACACCCCCTCCTGCCCCCCGAAGAGCCCCCCCCACATCCTCTGTTGCAGTCGCCCCAGACTCAGTAGCTGAGGGTGTCTGGGGAGCCAGGAGACGCAGACCCTGCTAACGGCTGGGCTTGGGGGCTTGCCAAGTTGCTGTGACTTAGGGGAACTCTGGGGATGACTAATCGCCTAGGGCTAGGGCTTAGCGAGGTGGTTTTTTGTCATCAGCTGCTGACCCACTCGCTACGAGAAAATAACTGCGGCGGGTTTCTGAGAAGGAGCCTGGGGCTGCGCCTGGCCTCAGGGAACTCCCCTCTCCTCGCATGGAGATCAGCTCTGCGCCCTCAGCAACTGCCTCAACGGGGCTGCTAAGCCGGCCGGGCCCGGCGTGCATCAGTGTGTGCGCTCCCAACTAGGAGGGGACGGGGTGTGGGGAGGGTGTGTTATGGCGGAGGGCTGCGCTGTCTGTCTAGGCTGAGCCAGGGTTTGCGAGCTGCACCCTGCGGGGCATGACCGGAGGGAGAGAAGTGAAGAGGAGCTGCCGAGGGCGGAGACTCAGCAGGACCAGGCCCTGTGGCCTCGGTTTCTTGGAGTGGTGGGAGAGGGTGTCTTCATGCCTGGGCCCTCTTCTCAGCATGTGTGGGAAGGGGATGAGGTGGAGGAGATTCCTGGCTCTTCCTGGATTTAAAGTCTGGTCGTAGGGGATGAGTGAAGGGATAAACATGTCCTGATTCTGTCCTGGTGGAAAGATGGAATGGGGGTGGTTGTGCTCAGAGGAGTGTCACTTCATATTCCAGGCTGGTTGTCCTATGCCTATGTGTCTGGTGGTGGGGGCTGTATATCCTGCGTCTTTCCGCACTGTCTTCCGAGTTCAGAGGTGCTGAATGTCTCCAAAAGTTACATTGGAGAAATTGTGTGTCTGGGCCTGTCCGGCTGGAGAAAGGGGCTGCATGTCCTTTTACTTCTATTCCAGACCGCGGTGTCTGGGGATGTGCCTACAACAGGGGATGGGAAGAAGCCGCCTTCTTTTAGCTCCAATGAGAAGCAGATAGCATATAAAATAGGGTGAAATTGTAGAACTTAACTAGATGTATAAATCTGAGAAAGCCCTCTCTTTTGTGAACGACTTTTTTTTAAAAAAATCTACTTCTGCACTAGTTCAATCTGCAGCCAGTCCTATGGCATTTCCCCCGTTTTTAACTCTAAAAAGGCCTGTAAAAAGTCAGTAGAGGCTCTTATTTTATATTAACAATCACCATATGTTGACACTGTTATGTGACCCTCCCAGATACAGCTACCTGTTTAGTTTCAACTCAGTGAGTGGTTAGTAAAACAAAGACAAGTCCCTTAACTACTAAAATAAAAGCCTGGCTAGTAGCTCAGTGTAGTGAGTGAGAACAAAAGCTCTGATGCACAGTAAATCTTAATTATTCCTAGTTTTATTTAATTTAATCAATTACGTGAATAATTCTGGCTTCCAACAGCCACATTTAGAAGAAAACCTTTACTGACTGAGCTACTGCTTTGTTTTAGTTATAGAAACCGGTGGAAGGGAACTTGGTTGTGAATGCCTTTTTTAAACTGAAAATACTTTTATTTTCCTTTGGCTTTTTGAAGCTGTTTTCGAAATGAACATTTCAGAGATAAGAGGTGACAGATCCAAATCGCTGGGGGGAGGTTGTAAACGGACGTTTTGCCCCAGCTTACTGATATCTTATCTTTCACACTTGCAGGGCGAAAAAAGTGGCTTATCTTTGTACCCACCCCCCTCTTGCCTTAATTGCTAAAAACACTGCGAAGAGTTAAGTACAGGACTAAGGAATCTCTCGGTGTCTTCCATGAAAATAATTATGTTTAAAAATTTGGAGATGTTCTCTGTACAAACACAGAAACCCTCCTATGCTTTCCCTCCGCCGTGCTTTAAGGCTGCACATATCCATCTCAAACGTGTGCATTCAAGTTAGGAAAACCGCTGCTGCTGGGCTTGCAGCTGAACTGAAAATCCAGTCACTTAATACCAGTCAGCCCACAAGGACGAGTCATTGGTACATTCTGTCGTTTTCACGTTTAATTCTAAAGTATGAACTTACAGTCACCTCTAAAATAGATAGAATAAAATCCCTGTTTATCAAACCAATAGCAGAATTGTACTGGCTCTTCAGAAACAGGATTAGCTCATGGCTTTACTCCCCCTTTAAAATAAGGTAGCTGGAGGTGATTCACCGATTGTATCAAATTATTAACATATAAGCTAGTGTCTGCAAAAACACGCTTTAAAATAATGGCGTTTCCCCCTTCCATTGTATGATATTTAAACTCTGGAGCTTGGTGGATATTTGGTCGTTTGTCTGTGTCACATGCAGGCCGCTAATGGCTGGGATTCCAGGCGCTGTGTATTGCGCATTACAGAGATGCCTGGTACATCCTGAAGGGTCTGATCAGTGTTTTCAGTATAAAACCCCATCATGGAGGGTTTATAAATCAACTGCAAAAATTAGCTGCAGACTCAGACGCAAAGGGCTTTAATTTAAACACGAATTTAGCAAGCGATTAGGGCGCACAGAGATTGAATTGCTCTGTTCACAGCTCAGATTCTCTCCGTAGTAGTTTCAGTGTCTGCATGCACAGTCCGTGTATGCTACCAATATTTAGATCATTGCGTTGCGACCTAGAGTATAAAAAGGGCTGTAAAACCAAAATAGTGTATTCTATTTTTTATTCCCTTTAAGAATTCTCCTCCCCCGCCTCCCTTCAGCCCCCTGCTTCGCAGCTGCATCTTCCTGCTAGGAAAACTGGACAGGATTTCAGACAGTAGTCCTTTCAGAACCTGTCAGCATCGCTCCTTGATTGGTTGTCAGAGCACTGGGAGGCGAACCCTCCCCCTGGGGATGGGCATGCTGCTGCTTCCCCGGCACCCCAGAAGTGACAGGCAGAGTCTGATAACACAACTCTGCTCTCCAGTGTGCCAGCAGAAAAAGCTACTCTTTGCTCACCAGTGCCTTCCCTAACTATTTCTAGTGTTTTGAACCAACAAACAATCAAAATGGCTGAAATATTAAACTTCAAGAGGTAGCTACTGTTCACTCGCTATATATGGTTTTGTTTTGGAGATATTAATCATGGTTTTCCCAATATGCTTCCCAAAAGACGAACTCGAAGGGACAGCCTTCTTTGTCCAGGAAGCACGTATCTTTATGTAATTTACCTCTTCAAGGAGCTGATCAGGTACATGATACATAAAACTGCCTAAGTAGAGAGAATGGAGGGATAAGTGTACTAGTCTGGTGACTACAGAGTATTTCAGGAAGGTGGGAATTATTAAATTAGTTTGTTACAATTTTGTGTGGTTTCTGCCATGTACCAAAAACAGCCAGGAAACAGACAAACAAGGCTGACACACTATCCTTAAAGCTTTTGCTGGGTTTGTTTCCTTAATATTATAAATTAAGGACTGAAAAACAGCCTCAACTTTGAATTTTCTCTCTGATGCGGATGAGTGTCACAACTTTGATAAAACCTAAACATATTTTTCCTATTTGGTTATTGAATGATGCTGATCTGTACAAGCCATAGACTTTGCCATTATAATAGTTATTATTCAGGGTTTTTAACTGTGAGGTACTAAGTAATCAGACCTAAACCTGGAACACAAATTATAAAACTGAATCTTTTGTTGTTAGTTAAGATGGTTTAAAACATAGTTGGGAGATATCAAAACCACCGATACTGTTTTATTGAGTGGGGGAAGGATGTGAAGCAATATTTTGGTCATTTCCCTTTGGAAACAATCTCAGACAGTAGCCATAAGGAACTAAAACTGGATCTAATATGAACAGAATTGCCCTGTGCTACAAAATACAATTATAGGAGTTGTAATATGAAAACTCACTTTGATTTCAATGGGAGTCTGTAGGATTTTGTAACAATATGCTGGCATTGTGTTAGGCCTGAAAGAACTACTGTACAGACCCTGCATAAGGCTGACTGAAGCTTGTCTTGCTTTGTTATTCAGATTTCTCCACGTCCATTAAAAACAGACTTACAATTTGCAAGGATAAAGGTCTGGTTTAAGACACACACTGGCAGGACAATTCAAAGCTCAGGATAGTGATCGGTTATATGTAGGCTTTTTCATGGCACTAATCATCATAGTTTCTGAGCACCACAAATGCATTATTTAATGTATCCCACAGTACCTCTGTAAGGTGGGGAAGTATTATTATTACCATTTTGCAGATGGAGAACTGAGGCACACAAAGATTAAAGTCCCAATCTAGTGCACTAGCCATAAGATTTTCTTTGAGGGCTGGTCTGGGATTTAACTGTCACCTTCTAGTCTAGAAGTAAGAGTGATAACGGAGGTACACACAAATTTCAGAATAAGGTATTATTTGTACTATTGTGATTCATGGAATGGCAGGTAAATGAAAGAGGGAGTGAAATAACCTCCTTTTTAAGGCCTCATGTTAGAAGTCCCATTCTACCGTTAACAATGGATTTGTCTTTACGAGGTTGTTAAGTGCTTAACGTTATTGGAACAGTTGTGTTTGTGAACGCATTCTCACCATACTTTATAAAAACATCAGCGCAACGACCCCAGCGTCTGTGTACGGCGGCGCTCTCTCTAAGCTTTCATTGAAATCCTTCCTTCACTGAGTGCAGTGTACAGCGGCCTGACCTCCGGGTCAGCTCCCTTAAGGGCTCGTGGGAGGGGGAAGGCGGCCTGATAGTCTGTAGGCAACACTAGGCTCTGAATTTACCGAGGCGTTGCCTTCATCGGCTTGAAGGAAATGCAGCCCTGTGCGTTCAGAAGAACCGAGCCAACCCGGTTGAGGGATTGAACTGCAGCTCCAATGGCTTCACAGGGAAGTGTGGATCACATCTGCCACTCTCCAATTGCAAAGCTTTGGGACGTGAAAACAACAATAAAGCAGACAGAAGAACAAACACGTTTCTGTTCCTCCGAACAACGAACAAAGTTAAAGAAAGTAGTTTTAAAAAATAAAAGAGTGATCAGTTTGGTCTTTTCTCAAGATAATTTGAACAGGAATAGTTCTAAAAATACGTGTGAAACAGGGCCCTTTTTAAACTAGGGACGGGGTAACTGTTTCATTACAACATGCAGCTTTCATATACACTGTGAATCAGGAAATGTAAAGAAGAAAATATTTTTTTACAGAGAATTAACTCAATCCAATTGCAGACTTTACCCACAAGGAGAGGGGAACCTATAGTTCTACCTTTCAAGTAAAAAAAAAAAAAAGCAATTTAATTAGGTTTTTCCCCAGGGGAACAAAAATACCAGAGGCCTTTCCTCCAGCTCTGTGTCTGTAACTCACGTATGTTCAGTCTAATAACTTTTAATGTCTAGCCCTAAAACGTCTTTATAAAAAAAATCGCTTTACAAGGTAATAGGCCAGGTGTCCTTCTGCTTGTTATCCGAGATTAAAAAACCTGTGTGATAGTTTTCAGATGTAAACCCAATAAACCTGGAATAAAATATAGAAACTTTTTTCAGTGTTTGAATGTGAACCCTTGGTATCATCACAGTGGAAAACATCTCAGATGCTCAGTATATGCCTAAGGCACTTGCAACTCTTTTCTTAAGCCTAGATATCTACCTACTGCTTAAAAATCCCATTTCATTTGCATCAGCTGTTTTTAGAGGCTTGAAGGCAAGGCAATTCAGTTGTGTGTCTAGAGTTTCGGGTTTCAAACAGTTGATATTTCCCTTCTGCTTTGAAAGGGACGATATTTTTAAATAGACACATACCGTGGAAAGCTAAAACAGTATGAATAAAATCTCACAGAATACCAACTCTATTGTCAGAACTTTTTAATTTTTTATCTGCCTGGTAAAACGCTGTTGGTTTCTAAGATTCACCACTTCAGTTGTTTTTTAGTCCAGTCTTCTTTAGGGAACTTCTGTTTTTCCACCTTTAAAGACAAGTCACTCCTGTCATTACAAAATACATCTTTATGAACCAATACCTTTTGTTCCCCCTATTGAATAGACGCCTTTTTTAGTCAAGATTAAGGGTTTGTAAAAGTACTAAGGTGAACACGTTATTCAATTTCTCACACTGAATCCTCCACGTAGAGATGAAAAATACAATGGGTTAAATTGCCTACGTTAACCGTGCTCTATCTGGACAGAATTAACAAAGAACAGTACTAATAAAGGCCCGCTTCTGCTCCCATTAGATGCAATGGCAAAACTCCAAGTCACTTCTATGGGACCGGTATCGGGATCCAAAGATTACTTGTGTGAGTAAAGCGAGCAGGATTTCCCCCTCAGCATCCTTAAATGGGGGTAGGGTTATGCTGTAGTCTCTCTTCTGCTGTTAATTTCAGCTACTAACACTATGAAAAATGACGGAGCACTTTGTATACCTATACCGCTAACGCAGAGCAACCAAATGTATGAGTATCTGTCAAATCGGGCGTTAAGAACATGAAATTTACCAGCTGAGCTGCCTGAGCCAAAAGCTGCGCTGCCAAAGTAAATAGATGCAGTAGATAACCACCAACCCAGCGATTAAAGGGCTCCAAAACCTATGCAGAAATCTTAAATCAGCAGTAGAAAATCCAGGAAGGAGAACTGCGTTCTCCAAGCGCCACCCCACCCCACTATTTCCAAACAATTCACACGCCATGAAAATGTGTTAAGGAGTCTCCGACTTGGATCAGGCAACAGATTTATAATCAGAGTGGCGTTTCCACGCCGAAAGGGAAGCCGTTGAGATACGGTGCTTTTTAAAAAAAGGGATCAGAGGGGAAATGTGGGGAGAAGTAGAGCAGTCCAGTGGAGGGGTGCGTGTGATGAGAAGGAGAAGCTGAGCGTTGCGATGTGGAGAAAGACATTTTTGGGGCAAGGGCTGCCGGGCGAGGGACGCAGTACGGGAAGGGGGCGGGGGGGGGAGCGAAGTAGAAAGTGTGTTTTGGAGAGGGGGGGGATAAAGGCAATCTTCCACTGGAGGACGATTGTCAATGAGAATTTAAAAAGGGCCTGTGTTGTGGCGTGGGGGGAGGTGGGGAAAGCACTTGGGACGGAAAAGCTGGGGAGGGCCGGGAAAGCCGGGGGGGGGGGCGTGTGACTGAGAATGGAGAGTCTGATGGGGCAGCGGCGGGCTTGATAAGGAAACCGTGTACTTCGGGAGTGCCAAGGAGAGCGAGCGGGAGGGAACAAAGGGGCACTTCCAGCTGGGGAAGGGGTGCTGCGGGTGGGGCTGAGGGGCGGAAGAAAGAGAGCGCTTCGCCGGCGGGGGAGGGGGAGTCCCCTCACCTGAGCAAGCGGGGGCGATTCGGAGTAAGACTGGCAAGGGGGAATAAAGAGCTTCCCCCCCGCCCCAACACAGCCCCTCGGGAAGGGGGCTGCTGCGAGCGGATGGAGGCAGACCGGCGAGCCGGCGGCTGCTCAGACAGGGCCCGAGAGCCCACGCCACGCCACGCGCGGGAGCGGGAGCGGGGCTGAGCCCGGGAAGCGCGCGCGGAGCAGGAGCAGGGCCAGGTCGGGTCGGGCCGGGCGCTCCCCGGCGGCAGCGTGCTGGGGCTGAGCGGCGTCCGGCGGGCTGTCTGGCTGAGCGAGCTGCTGCCGCCGCCGCCGCCGCCGGGCTTTGACAGCTTGGCGGAGCGGAGTGAGCGGAGCTTTATGGTAATTGCGGTTCTCCACTGGCCTTCTGGGTAGCGAGCAGGGGAGCAGCGGGCGGGGGAGACACTTTCCCCTCAGCCGCTGCTGGCTGAGGAGAGCGCGGAGTCTCCCCGGGACGCCCTCAGCTTTGGGGTGGGGGGAGCGGGGCCGCGTGCCCGCCCGACGGGACGGGACGGGACGGGAAGGGAAGGGGGAGCCAGCCCCGAGGTGCGGCCGGCCGGGGGCAGGGAGAGAATCAATTAAGGGACGAGAAAAGGCTCGGAAGGGAAACGCGGGCGGGGGGTAACTTGCTCCGGGAGAGCGCGGCGGCGGCGCTGCTGCTGCTGGCGGCGGCTCCCTCAGCGCAGCGCCCGCCCGCTGGGGGGAGGCGGGGGCGGCGGCTGGAGGAGGAGGAGGAGGAGGAAGGGGGGGGGGATGTGAGGGGAGCGCGGCGTGCAGCACACGGAGCCCGGGCTCCCAGCGGCAAGGGGAGGAAGAGCGGCTTTCCCGGCGGAGGGGGATTAAATCCCCAGCCACACACACAAAGCCGCGGCCAGGCCACTGGAGACGCCGGCCCCGCGGCGGGAGCGCGATGTAGGAGGGCAGCCGGCGCCGGCAGGGGACACTCAGCCCGGAGCAGCCAGCAACATGGCGCTGCCAGCCCAGCGCCCGCAGCCCGAGTGAGCCTGGCGGGCTGCGGAGCCCAGGCAGCAGCAGCAGCGTAGCCCTCGCCGCGGCCACCTGCCCCGCCAGCCTCTGCTGCTGCCCCCCGCGTGGCACGGAGCGCCCCCGCCCAGCGCCGCAGCGCGGACACACGCCCCGAGAGAGGGGGAGGGGAGCAGCAAACTTTTTGCATCCACCCAGCCCGAGCTTCCCTTCCGGGGAGAGGAGGGGACTACAGCCCCGGGACCCGGGCGGCCGCACTCGGCGCTGCTGCTCTCCCTGCCGGAGCACAAGGTCAGTGCTGCGCGAAACCTCGCTGCTGCGCGGAGTCCGGAGCGTCCCTTCCCGGCGGGGCGGCGGGGCTCTGGGGAGCGGCCCGGCCCGCCCTAGCGCTCCCCTGGGGGACGTGGGGCGAGGGCTCGCTGTGTGGCGGGGCCCAAAGGGCTGAAATGGGCGAGCCCAGCGGGGCGAGGGGGTGGCAGGTAGCCGTCGCTGGCCGCCTGGGGGCGGTGGGGCCTCCTGGGGCGAGCCTCGCGGGCGTGGGTGCCGCGGAGAGGAAGTTTATCGGCAGTTGGCTGGTAAAGATGCCCCCGGGGAGGCAGGGTGGGGTAAGCAAAGGGGAAGCTGCCGGTTGCGCTCTGTCTGCGCCCCAGCAGGAAAGAGGAGGTGGGGGGTTCCCGTCGTGTCTCGCTTTCCGATCTGGAAAGGGCTGTGAAAGCCCCACCTCTGGCAGCCGCCACGGCTTGCTCCCAAGGGAAGGGGGTGGGGGACACTTTTAAATCAGGGGAGAGGGAGGGCACGTACTCGGCTTCCCCTCCACGCCAGTGCATCTGGTGGAGAAGCCCAAGCGAGAAGAGCCACATTCATGGGGAAGAGGCTGGGGCTTTCAGGCGCTGGTTGTTCCAGGGCCAGGTAAAGGGTGGACTTTTAACGCTGTTTTTAAAGGAGCTGCTGCGTGAGGTTTTCTCGTTGATTTGCGAATGCAAAGGGGTTTTTGTTCTTTGAAGCTGGGGGCGGCGGGGGGGAGGAAAGAGAGCCAGTCACCGTGGTTACCCATTCAAAGATCATTGCTGGTATGGGGTCCGGTCTGATGTAGAAGTTTATTCATTTTAAATCTAGTTTTTAGTGAAAAAAAAAACTACAGGGACGATAGGAACTTGCTATCAAAGGCTGATCAGGGAAGGACAGACAGGTCTATTTTCTGCAAGCCCTCGCCAACTCTGAGGCTGGTCTGCGCAGCATATGGGGCATGTATTTGATGTTCGTGAGGCGAGTCCGGGGGCGATATTTGCGAAGGTTTCACGTTCCTCTTTTTTTTCCTCTCTCTTCCTTCCTTTCTTCTTTCCGCGATGTGTGTAGGATCCGAGGTTGCGGGCGGGCGGGAGGAGGGGAGGGGGGAACCAATGACTGGTGTAACACTGACGAACTGTGGGATTGTGTTTAATGGTCTCGCCTCAGAGCTTGTTGCAGCATTAATTTCTTCTAATGAATCTTTTGCAGAAAGTCCGCTCATTGCTTTCATCTGCTCCTCGGAGCCTGCAGCTTTGCATTCGTGTTTTGTATTAAAAACGAAAAGAGCCTAGCCCGCCTACAATGTGGTAGCGAAGCCTGGTTGTTTCAAGGCTTTATTAACTTTTCCGTGGTGAAGAGGTCATCGCTCCCTATAAAGTGGGGATTGGCAAAGGGCTGTGTAGCCGACCGTACTAGTACGATCTGGGAACAAAGATAAAAAGGAGGAAACCTCTCCATAAGGTGGTGTTAAGTACAGTCTTGAGTATTTCTTGCCGTGGCGTTGGAAACAGACACCAGACACCGACATCAATTGTTACTGGGTGTTTAATTCAGCTTTGCCAACAGAATTGCATTCCCCCCCCCCCCCCAATCGCAGAACATTTACATTCTGTTAACCTTGGAGAATCGTGTCTGGCTGCTTCTGTCACGCGAGTCCATTAATGTAGCTTCTTCACTGAGACGTTGGTGCTTATATATTTGTCTAGGATTCGGTGCAATTGCATTTGTACACACGGATTAATTTTCCTTTCAGTTTTTAAGTGGAAGCCGTCAGTTTTTCTGAGAGGAAGACAAGGCAACGGGCACCTTAACTGCTTTTGGGGGGATTAGGAAGGCGGGTGTATGGGGGCGGGGGGCGTTCAGGCAGGGGTTGCAGTTCCGCTCTTTGAATTGCTGTCACAAATATGTGACTGAGAGTATGCTCTGGATCAATGAGTTGCACAGCTCATTAGCTATTTCCCAGCTTTTTGCAGGATTGGACCTCCACCTCTAGTACCGTCCCTCTTGAATACGCAACTCTTAGGGAGAGCTAGAGACAGAGCAACACTTCAGTTGACTATAGATGGGTGTGAAAGAGCGTGATTAAGAAACATTTAAATTTTCAGGTTAATAGGTTTGTTCACTGGGGGAGGGGGTTGTTCTTGTTCTGCCTTCCACACTGACCCTGTCTTTCTCGAAGGGCGGGGAAGGCCCTGGCACTTTGAGCTAAGTGTTATGGTCGTGGAATAGAAAAAGTGTGTATCGTAGCAAACGCTAAAAGAGCAGACAAAATCCTATTTGTCAGGCATGAAGGTGGGCTGTTTTGAAGGCTACACATGTACAGTGAAGGATTATGTTGCGGACACTGTTTCTTTATTTCCTTCCCCATTTCTAAGGTGAGTGGCGGAGGCTGAGGGACCGGGAAAGGGCTTCTCCTGGTATTGTTTGTCCGTCTGTGATAGATCGGTCTAGACAGCCGTTCAGGCTCCCTGCGAGCTCAAGAACCGGAGCCTGAAAGGGAGAGTGGGGGGACCGAGAGGAAAAGGTCACGGCGGTATTTTTTGTTAACCCTTAAAGATGAGGAAAATCTAGATGGCTGGAGTAGTTAAAAGAACCCGAGAAGCGATTGGAAGGAGCCCGGAGGGAAAAGGGGCAGCGCTGTGGATCGTGGGCTTACCCCATGCATCTAATTGCATTTTAAGAGCTGTTTCCCACAACAGGAAAAGAGTTTACGAGGCGAGTGCCAGATTATTTCGTTCCCAGAAGTTTCCTCTGTTTAGAAACTCTGAGGAGCGCGTTAACCCCGTGTCAGATTGGTGCGGGGCCAGACAAACACAGAGGGGCGCACAAAGGCTGAGCCTGGCGTGCAAGGGGCCCCGCGAGAGAGCGAGCGAGCGAGCGGAGCACGCAGTTCGTGTTTCCCCATCTCTTCTCTCCGCCCCCCTCCCCCGGGTCACGATGGAAAACCCACAGCGGAGATTCACAACCACTCCGGGCGAATACCGAAAGGAAAGCGAGTTTCCGCGAGAGCTTTTCAGATCGGATCAACTTCTCCCCTCCCACCCCGGAGCCCTAATGACCTGGGGGTGGGGAGGGAGTCGACTTTGTTTTATAGCACGGGGCTGCCCTCGGTTTGTTTAATGTATACACGGAAAGGCAGGCAAACCTACCTCAGGTTGTTTTGAAGCACAGCGGACTTCACAGGGAGGGTCATACCTCGTGGCCCGAAAAGGCAAACAGGGACTAAGGCTTGCGTTCCTGTTTGGGTTACTTTGAGTAGCGTATGGGTTTTCCTTTTGTAATAAGACGTTGTCAGTGGAATACAGGCGACCGTGTTGTGTAAGCCTATGCGGTGCAGATTAAAAGGAGTTAAGGCTCCAGAGCCGTAGATAAAAGCTGGTTTGTGTTGGATTTGCCTGCAGCGCAGACCATCCTCATTCCTCTTTGTTTGAGCCCTGGCTCAGGGCGCTCCAGCCTTATTGGAAATATTCCCGAGGAGTCAGCGCGGAGCCAGGGCAGCAGGCAGCTCAGCGTTTATTTACACTTCACATCTAAATACATCTTTAATTAGATAGAAGGAACACCGGAAACGGTAGATTGGTTGCATATCTAATAGAGACGAGTACCAATAGACCCTACAGAATTTCCTTCTTCTCCCCTCCCCTCCGCCCACCACCACAAAAAGAGCCCATGAAAACCAAGCCAAGAATCTGGAGACTGAACTGAAATAACCTCGTAATAAACCACACAGATCTCTTCTGAGGTTATTCTAATGTTAAAGAAGTACTTAACATATGAGAACTGAGGGCCCAAACTGCAGTGTACTGAGTGGTTAATAATATATTTCTGGGGTCTGTACTAGCCTGGTGGACACAGGCTAGAGTGCTGTGCACACTGAGTCCCTATCCTTCAGTACCAGGATGAGATCCTCATCTATAGACGCCTTGCGATTTGGCAAATTTCATAACAACCCTACCCAAAACAGTTCACTTTCTTCATAAACAGGGGCTTTTTAAAAAATCAGGACGGTTCATAGCCATTCTAAGCTAGTGTTTAGAGGATTCGGTAGAATCACCGATGGAGAATTTTGGTTAGTCCTAGGACTGAAAAACAATACACAAGGTTTAAATCACATTGGTCCGTAATTTGTGGACATAAAAAATGTAAGGCTGCCATTTAAAAAATTAAACAATACCCACACTAAAGTCTAAATTATAGGAATGAAAATCTGTGACTTTTTTGTCTTCCAAAGAACCATAAGACTTTGAAAATTGAGTGGTTAAAGGACTAATTCAGTCTAAAGGCCTCATCTTGCTCCTGGTAGTGGGGGTGTAAAATATTGTAATTCCATTGACAAGGGAGTTAATTCCTGTTTTACTCAAGCCTTTTAATGTTGGCTGATGTACACAAAAGGCCACTCAGCTATCTGTTTGTAGGACTTGGATAGTGCAATACACTTCATTACACGGATGACATGTGATACTGTCTCTTAGGTCTACATCTATAGCACATTTTAGTGTGGGCCTTTGAACAGCAGTGCACAGGATAGGAACAGCAGGCTTAATACTTCCTCCTTAAACTGATGTTGTTTAAAAATGAATGGTAGCTAGAATGAATGTTATGCTTCTTGCTTTTTGCAGTAATCTAACCACTCAGAGATCAAGTAGATTCCTTCCAGCGAGCCAGACTAACCCCTTTTAACTACATCGAAAAGCTCTCGCCCTGTGTGTATAATGAGAGGCAGAGGAGGCCTCATCTGCAGACAGGGGGAGTTCCCTTGTCCGTGAGCAGCACTGGCTACATGTAATCCTTGTGTCCTTTCACCGAAGAGGCTGATATGGAGTATTACTCTGAATCGACCTTTCCCTCAGACCTGTTCGGCTGTCAGGACTTGAACCTTTAGCTCGAACGATCTTTCAAGCAGAAGTTAATGAATGTTTCACAAGAGTTTCTCTGTCATGTGTAGCACCTTTTAATGGATGAGTTGACTAGTTAGGGACAGAAAGCAAGAAGGCCACCAGCTCACAGAAAATATTTCCCTGAGAGAAGTTCTGTTAATTTGCAGGAGGCGCTTCTATTTTTTCTTTTTGCCGGACAACAAAACAACCTTCAACTAGTATTAAGATTTTTCAAACTATTTTTTACCAGTGGGACAAGTTAATATTCTTTCATTACTACCTGCCCACATATATATTTAGAAATAGCAAACTAGCATACTAAGATGATGTAGGGCTTATTTTGGTGCTATTTTTCTGTATGAAATTTACCTTTATACGTTAATAGATTTGGTGCCCTGTGATTAGGCATGCAAGGAAGTCCGCTTGGAGAAGACCCTGACAGCATAAAATATAATTTGTGATCTGAAAGACAGTTTCCAGTATAATCTCATTATGCACCACAGACTCCTGGTGTTATTTTGTGGAAGGCGGACAATGATCAATTTACATTGACCTGGGGCTGGGCGAGCTTTTAGATGGTAATTGCCATATTGATTTGCATGCAGAGAGGAGACCTGTTAAAATTAAAGACCGGAAGCTAAATTAAACTAAATTTATTGTCTAGGTACAAACTAAAAGACCTGTTAAAGTGTAAGGTAGAGTTTAAGAATCTGAAACTTGGAGGGGAAAGATATTTACATTGCTAGTCCCTTTAAAAAATACATATTCTTAGAAAGTGGAATGTAAATGCCCAGTTCCGAGTGAAAGTATATATGCCAATTCTATTTCACTTAAGGATTGTTACTTTTTTTTTTTTTTAAAAAAGTATAATAAAATCCTTGCTTTTTTTTAATCTCCTCCCCCAAACTCTTTTGTGATTTTGTTTTGTTAGTGTGACAGTAAACACACACACACAAGCTTTATTTGGATAGGACAATTGAAGTAGAAAGTACAGACTCCACCAACTACACTGGAAATTCTTTGTATAGAGTTGAGCGTGACCCTTAGGAAAGAGAGTAGGTTAAAAGTTCCACTCTACCTCAGCACTCACACCAATAAGTACTTCATGCAAGTTTTATCACCTTAATTTAATATCAGCAAGATCACTTTTAATAATATCTAGCTCTTATATAGTATGTTTTATAAGTAGATCTCAAAGCGCTTTACAAAAAAGTCAGCATCCTTATCCCCATTTTACAGTTGGGGAAACTGAGGTAGGAGCGAGGTGAAGTGGTTTGCCCAAGCTCACCCAGCAGATTAATGGAAGAGACAAGATTAGAGCCTAGGTCCAGTGGTCTATCTAGTAGGCCACAAATTAACTTTTCCTTTAAACTATGCTTAGCAAACATGTAGAACTCCCATGCCACTGAAAACTGCAATAACATAACAAAGCTATATGCTATCATTCACTTTACAGATGTCTCAATGTATTTTAGTATGGTATAAGTATGTCAATACTTCCATTTAACAGTTACTTGTAAGAGTTCTGTCACAATTTTTAAAACAGATTAAACTCTTACCCTAAGTGTTCATTTAAAATACTCTGGAATGTATCACCTAGTGACCCTTGCCTTTAAATAGCTTCATACCACAAAATACTTAAGCTTGTGTTCTTAGTTTTAAAAGTCCAGACAATGGGACAATTGAACAAATGAGTACTCCAAAGTAATTGATGTTTGCATTCACACATTATCAGGAATGTTTTCATATTTTTGTATAAGTCCAACCACTCAGTAGTTCTATAGCATAGGAGCTAAACCGTATAGACATTTTACCTAAATAACTAAGAAAATATTACAATTACATCTAGGTTCATGCTTTGTGTTAGAACTAATACCCAAACAAAAACACTACCTGTGTGGGGGTTTCTTTTGTGCACCAAAGGGAAGGAGGAAAGAATTAAATTCATCCAGTTTTATATTTGGTTAGTTGTACTTCCTCTGCTAAGGTCGGATATTAGCTGATGTTAATCTGTTTTTTTTTTAATGCTGCAGCATATAGACACACGGAAGTGAATTAAGGATTGAGAGGCAGATTCTCAGTATTGCTTTGAATTCTCAGAAAACTTTTGAGTGGTATTAGAAGGGACAGAGAGAAATCCATTTTCACTGGAAGATTTGCTGCTGCTGTGACCCAAACATCTTCCACATGATAGTTTAGGACTTTGGATAGGTACCACCAGGGTTCCTTAATCCACCCACTGGTGCTATAGAATCTAAATTCATAGAAGTAGGGACCTTTTAATGCACATATTATTGCTAAGACAGACAGTAACATGTTTTTAGAGTCATACTATTGAACATTTAGGAGGGTATTTGAAATCACCTATAATCTGGGTACCATAGTGTGCCTGCTAAAATAGTTGTGAACAGAAGTGTGTGCGCCTGCACGCAAACTGCACTCTGAATCTCCCTACCTCATTCATCCCTGTATCCAAATGTATTAGCCCTCATTGTGGGAACTACTTTTAACATGTCACTCCCAGCCATTATACATTGTTAGGGTCAAATTTAATTGGCCCCTCAGGAAGCAATACCTTTTACATACATCCCCAAATATATCAATCAAAACACTTTACAGGTTTATGTAGGGGCTTCATTAGCACAATTAACCATAGAGGTATCCATCTGGTACTCAAAACAGCCCCATATACTTTCCCTTTCCAAGGTCTGCCTGGATATAAAATCAGGGGAAATAAGACGTCCCAATTCCAGCCAAAGCAATTTGGTAGCTCAGAACAGTACTATGCAGCAGGAAGTAGTCCTCCCCTCATTTCTCCACTTCTTCTGGTCCAGTGAATTGTGACCTACCATATGTGTGGCCAACATTTGCTTCAGCCGTTTTAGCACATCCTCCCCAAGGCCTACATCTTTTGGGAGGATGGGCAAGGTCTGAGCTCCCTCGCAGCTTGGCCAGAGGGCCTGAGTGGAAGGTTGGCATAGGCATGTTTGAGGTAGACTTCAGCTAATGCTGACCCAAAATACATCTGCCTTTTTTAAAAATAGAGCTGTAATGTGTTTTAATGGTAAACAGTATAATGGCTATGTGACTTGATGTTAAAAGGGCCCATTAAAAAATAGCTGTTGGTAGCTGAAGTCGGAAGATCCAGTCGGGAAGAAAATATGTGAAATGTAAGTTTTAAACTATCACTTTCCCCATAAGTTAGTGAGGTGGGGAGAGAGGAGAGGGCCCTCCTGAGCAGACATTTCAAGGTTGTTTTATTTTAGCTATAGAAAGAACCCGTTACTATGAGATCGCATATTCAATAAACTGTATTGGCTCTCCTCTTTATACAAATTGCTGGTATGAAAGGAAAGCAAGCCTATATGCATGGAGGCAGGCATAAGCTAGTGAGATCAGGTTTCCGACTGAGCTCCCGGAGGAGAAGTGAGCATTTGATTGAAGCTACACTTGGTTCTTCGTTCCCAGGGGACAGCAGCCCTGAAACACGAGAGCTCTCCCTCCCTCCCTCCCTCCCTCTCTCTTCTTCCTCTAAAAGCCTTTGTGCTGAAAGAGCTTCAGTAGGCACGAATCGCTGGTCTCTCACAAGAATGTGTTGCAGCCTTTGCTGACATTGTTTTGTTAGCAATGGGTTTTACCAGGCAAGCAGATTCTTAGCTCCGTACAGGCAATGAATAGTCGATGCCACCAACCTGCAAATACCTACTGGAATAATTTACAGGGGAAGCTGGTTGGGAAGTTCAGTGCAGACCTACCATGTCAGTAATAGCCACTGTGCCTGCCTTGAGAAACGTTAACCTTTAGCAATACTTGGGCCCAGATGACAATGCTCTTTTAAAACAAAACAAAAAATCGTCAGTCTTTTCTTGCAGCCAGTCACAAAGCTATATATTGTGCATCTGCGTGCCGGCTCTCAGTCTCTTTATCAAATTTAATCTATTTTAAAACTCTTAGGCGAATAAGCTTATTGTTAAACATTTCTGTAAAGATATACATTCCAATTAATCATACATAATTTAGCCAAGAATAAATTAAATCAGTCAGTTCTAGCGAAATCTCCACCTTTCCCTTCGCAACAGAAAATTTGCACAGAATGGGAGAGATACTAGCACAAGTGTAATCAATGAAAGAGCAGGCAACTTATAGCTAAGCTGCTGTTTAATTATTGTACAGAGTATTTCACAAGGAAAGTTTGATTTGCATCAGAATAGTAGATTTTTAAAGTAGGAAAAGAGAAACTGCACGTGCATGATTTAAGGTCCAGTTTAGAAACATTCTTAAGACTTGAGTGGAATCAATAGAAGTGACCGTTTATTTTAACTGGATATATGGAGATAGAAAATAAAGTACTTCTTCTGTTCAAGTGTTTGGGACAATAAGGGATGTCCATTGTGGGATAATCAATAAATGTGCAGAGCTCAAAGCAAGAGGGAGGTGGAAGGGTGCAGGAAACCCAAGGGTAGTCATGTAAGTATGACGCACAGCCCCTTTCATTTGCTATGTCAAACTAGAGGCAAACAGATTTGACTCAATATCTTAAAATCTAATCGTAGTTACTTTACTCACTCCAAAAAGTCACTGGGGATATCAACCTGAGCAAAGCCATCTGGAATGGTCCATTATGTAGATTCGGTATTGTAATGCAGCTAAAGCGGATTGTTCCTTACTATAGGCCTTAATGATGGGGAAACTTTATAACAAAAATATCTTAAGTCATAAAGTGAGATTTATACTTAAAGAGGAGCTGGGGTGCAATTTGCACCGATACTGACGATTATGGAAAGTCAGTTTAATACAAAATAAAGGAAACTTGTCCTCACCCCTATGGGGGCAGTTACTGGTATCCATTCAGTCGTGACATTTCTGCAGCAGAACAAGGGGCCTTAAGCTTCCAAACGCTACAATGACCGAGACATAGTGAGGGGCACGGCGTACTTTACAGGAGAAAGTCAAAGCTGCAGCTTTGGGGCTTCTTGTGACGGGAAATCAGAAACAATTGAAGTTGTGACAAAACTTTATTATCAAGGAAAAGAGTGTGTGCGCGCGTGCTTGGTCTGTCTGGAGTTTGGAGAAAACCTGAAATATCCTCTGGTGGGGAAATTAATAAAAGGAACTCCACTGTATCGGACAGCAGCAAGATTCTGTTCGAAAAATCGGATGAAACAAACAGAGTTCTCTCCACAGTAGGAGTGGGGTAGAGGGGGTTCCTTGTTTGGACTAAACCAGCTGCAGTAGTTGATGCTACAGCACTGAAGGCAGACACAATGCTGCTGCTGTTGGTTTGATCTCGAACTGTGGATTGTTAGTCTGGATTTAACTATGCGGTGTGTGTGTGGGGGATGTGAAGGCTGTTTACAGCTAGTGCAAATAATGTGACAGCTGTTGGAGCGCGAGTAGCCCGCGCCTCTTCGGCACCTACAACAAAGCTCTCACTATGCAGGCAGCAGTAGCACGGCAGAGCGCTCGCACAGATAGCGACCGCGCGGATCAAGAACTAATGAGCTGGGGGGGGGGGCGAGTTGCTTTTTAATGTAATAGTTCGCGAGAGGTGTGATTTTTCTCATCACAACTTGTGTGCACGGACCTGGGCTAAATTTCAGACAGACCCCCAGATATCGCAGTTGAGTAATACACCTGTAGGGGAAAAGCTCTTCCTGGAGTGGAGGGTCTCTCTAAAACAAGAGACTCTATATAGATATGACTTCAATTCCTTTTGTTAGACTTGAGAGAGAGTCTAAAGGTCAAATTCTGCCCTGGCCGTCAGCAAGGGCAAACGCACTGACAACAGCAGGCTGCTTTGGAGTCTAAACCAGCTCGGAATTTGGCAAAAAAATATGTTGGCTACTAAGCCCTGCTCCCTTTCCTGGAAGTGCTGAAATTTGCATATACCGGGCCAGATCCTATTGAAGGCAATAGCAAAGTTCCCGTTGCATTCCCTGAGAAGAAAAGCAGGCCCTGTGGTGCAGGGGATTGTACACATGGGAGGATGATGTTCTGAATTTCCCATAGACTGAGCTGACGATGTGAGATGACTCCAACTTGGACAGCATTTCTCAAAAACAATATGCTGAATTGCATTGTTTGTTTTTAATGCAGGTGCTGCTGTAAAACAAAGTTGTTATTCTGAGATCAGTTGTAGGCATTCTCAGCTCAACTAGACTGTATGTTGTCAGGAAGGTGTGTAAGATTCTGGGTCAAAAACAGCTCCAAAAAGTAAAAATGAGACAGTAATTGATCAGGCTATTGCTCTTAAAACAAAGGCCTTTGAAACTTAAAGAGAAAATTCACTACCTATTTCTCAAAAAAAAGGAGGACTTGTGGCACCTTAGAGACTTAGAGTCCTCCTTTTCTTTTTGCGAATACAGACTAACACGGCTGTTACTCTGAAACCTACCTATTTCTGTCTGTCCTTAAGGTTTCCTTATGTATCCAAACTCAGCCCACAGCCTTTATGGAAGTCTCCCAAAAGTCAGATGGAGTTTTGTATGATTAAGAACTGTAGGATCTGGCCTGTATTTTCAAATTAGGTAGTTTTAACTGCAACAGAGAATCCTTATGTTTTTACACACAAAGTAACCTCTAAAATCTATTTTCCTTTGGCCTGGAACTCTCTAGAAAGACTTAATTTCACACAGTGAGTATAATTTTTGTTTAAGGGTAACTACCTTTATTATCTTTCTTCGGTCTCCCTTTTTCTTCTTCTTATGCTGTTGAGTCTTTATGAATAACGTTGTGCTATTGACGGTGGAAATTACTCCAATAGTAATTCAATAATCTTAGCGTCAATGCTATAAATTAATCTTTCATATGACGTATGCCATTTCTGTAGGAACATTGCTTGCGAAACTAGTTTCGCCTTGAAGCTAAGGCGGAAAGATAAACAAGTCTCCGTCGCCAAAATACTGGCACTCTCTTCCTTCTTCCAAATCTTTTAAAGTCACGGAGCAGTATTTCCAGGATTATAGTGTTGCCTCTGCGGAGGGACTGTCGCTGGCTTTAAAAAAAGCTAATGCAAATTAGAGAAAAATAATTTTCTTTCAGAGATATGCAATGTATTAGTCACTTGTTATCGTGCTTAGAGGCAGACCTCATTTGCGCGTCTGCCAACTCGCTCACATCTGCTCAGAGCTGTTCAGGGCATTTTAACCTTGGCGGTGTAGTGCTGTAGTCCCACGGATCAAGAGCGAGTAATTAAAGCTCTAAGCAGCAGCAAAAATTCATAGCCGCCCATCTGCATAGCAGTTGCTTCAGTGTTTTGTTTTGGTGCCGAGTTCTAAGACGAAAAAGCAGAGATTGCAATGGTCCTTAGTGTTTCCCTGTACGACCGATGTCTGTGTGAGTCTTCCTACAACTGTGGGTTATTAACCCAGAGGAACATCGCAAAAGTTTGTACAGAAAGCCTGGCTTTGCTTTTACAGTAACTTTCGGATTCACGTAATAAACGTACGATTCTGCTGTTTGAAGAAGAGTCTTAAAATCAGATGACTGGCACATGCCTACCTGGTCTCTATAGGATAACCGTTTCTTTAAACGGTCTGAAGAAGATGATGTGAGGGTTTGGGACCAGTAGTTATGTAGAAACCTATAGACGTGCGCGCAGCTGCTTGTTTATAACTGCTGTCTAAAATGTTCCGTGATTTTCAGAAGTACTCGGAAAGTATTTCCCAAGAGGGGGAAACATTCGCATTGTAAACACTGTATATATTTTGAGGCGGGGTGGTACTCTTCAAGTATTGCTAAGCATACGCCGACTGAGTTGTTTGTAAGCCGCTCCAACTTCCCAAGCGCTTTTCTTAAATGATCGCTGAATATAACTGTCCATCTTGTGTCTAAAACGGTGCAGTTGAGTCCCCCGCCCCTCTCCCTCCAAACAAACCTTGCTGCATAGACAAAGTCCTGCGGGGAGCAGAAGGATCTCAGGCTAGTTAAGCTAGATAAAACGTTAGACAGAGGAGCAAGTTTAATATCTCGCTGCCGGCGCGCCGGCCATTTGCTGTATAATGAGTAGCTGCTTTACTCTCCGGAGAGAATCGCCTTCAAACTGCCTCCTCCTGGTGCTGGGTTGTGTGTCTGTCTGGGGAAAGGAGGGGAGGGGGCTGCTCCTAATCAATCAGCATCTCAAAGCTGTTGCTCCGTAAATGAGGGAACCACAGGCACTGTCAGCCACAATTATGCAAAATCAACTCGTCCGTGATCAATATCTGCTAACGTCCCCTGTGGATACTGCGGGGGGTCGGAGGGGTGCTCCCCCACCGTACGATACAGCGTGAGCAGCTGACTGCGAGAGAAAGCAACGTGGATCGGGGCGGTCAGAGGAAAACCAAGGGCGTATGTCCCATTAATCATTCTAGCAGGGGGTGCCGTGTGGGGAGGAGAAGGGGCCCGGAACGGTGGTATTTATAGCCAGATAATGCTGCGGAAATGAGTGCACCATTTCGCTCGGTTCTCACAGAAACAGGCGGACTTATCTATTCAATGTGTAGGGGTATTTTTTTTCCAACCTGAAGTTTCCTGTCGGCAAAATAAGTGGGAAGGGTGGGATGGAAAACGCGTTTGTTCAGGGAGCTGAGTTAGATGTGCACAGCGAGCGTGGCCAAAGCCAGCCGTGTGTGTGTGGAGGGAAAGGTGGCTAAAGGTGTGTGTGTGTGTGTGTGTTCTTAAAAGCAATAGCCATACTAAATCAACCCAACATGGAAAGCTCCTGAGGTGTAAGGACTCTGAAGGGTTAATGGGGTGAGGGAGCCCGGCCCTGCGCGCTCTCCCTTTTCCCCGAGACTCCGCTCGGCGGATGCAATGTTCGCTTAATTACCTGAAATGCACATTTGTGCCAGGCCGGCTGTATCTATCTCTCTCCTGCTGCTCCTTCTGCGCAGCTCAGGCTCGGCTGCTGCCTGTTGTCTCTGGCGGCAGCAGCGGCGGAAACCCTCGCTCCTCTGTGTGTCTCTAAAATGGCGCGGACGGTCTAGGAAGTGAGAGATGCAGACGAGGGGGTCGGTGACAGAGGGAGCCTAAACTATCGCTTGGAAAGGGGGTCAAGACTGTGGCTAAGGGCCATCGATAAAAGGGGTTTAGATCTAGTGGCTCTGTGGCGTATGGTGCAGGAGCTGCCTTCTCTGGCAAGCATGTCCGCCTAGCTACCTCTCCCCCCCCGCTCATCTCCTCCCCGGAGGAGGAGGAGGGGGCGTTCTTAATGTCGCTGCTGGAGAAGTGGCAGGATGAAATGCGAAGCTGCCCTTCGCGATTTATACTCTAGAACACCCCCCCTCCCCGTGGAGCCGAAGCCTTTTCCGCTTCAGCTCCGCCATTCACACAAGGGAAATGTGTGGCGGGGGGAGAGGCGCAGAAGCGCAATGGAACTGGTGTCGCCACTCACCGCTTGCCAAGTACACGTTTCAGCGGTGACCCCTTCTAACACTCTCCCAGGGTGGCCCGGGGAGGGTCAGCTTCCCTGTGTCAAGGCCCCTCTTCACCCTAAGCAACCCCAGCTTGAGTGCCAGCCGTGTCTCTGCTTCAGCAAATAAAATATCCTCCTTTCCCCCCACCTCCTCGATGTATTTCAGTGGGGGGGGGGTTCCGGGTCAAGCATGTGCCCCACGCTGAAGCAGATCTAATTAACCTGCAGACGCCGGCACCTCTGTGAACTCACCAAAGTGAGCCGGGTGCTCCCTTCCCAGCCCCATGTGCCGGGGGGGTTCTCCCTAAAATAGGTGGGGTGGTTCCCCAGCGGATCAGCGCTGGCAGGGAAGGCTGGGACTCTGTCGCGTACGTGGGCGAGGCGGCCAGGGTTATTTGAAGGCTCGCCAGCCATTTTAACTTTCCCTCGTTGGCCTCCTCTCCGCCGCCCTTCCTCCGATCCCAGGTTTATCATTAATTTAAAACTTTTGTTTGCAAATGGCGGTGAGAGCGCGGCACCGCTTCGCCTGGTAGCGTAGGCAGCTGCTGGGGGCTGGACTGGGGGAGAGAGCGGGGCCGCGCCGCGGAGTTACTTTCTGTGGCAGGCTCAGACGCGCGAGAGAGACCGAGCGGAGCCGCCGCACGTGAACCGAGCGCTGCTGCTCTGCCTCCTCCCGGGAGCGTCTGGCGGTGAAGCGTCCCCTGCCCGCGCCCCTGATCACGCACCGAGGCGGAGAAAGGGGTGCGTGCGGGAGGGCTCCCACACGGGGCAGGGAATCGTCACTGGGCCAGGCATGGAGGGACAGTGCTTGGCCGTGAATGGGGAGCGATTGAAGTCCTCGTTGCCTTCCTGCCCCGTGTCCCCGGCCCCCGGGAGGCCCTCGTATCCTTCGCCCCAGTGGGAAACACCCTCCTCGGCCCCCTAGTGTCTAATGCCTCCGCCCCCTCCCCCCCCTTTGATCCTCTCTGTCGGCCCCAGGGCCGGGGGCTTGCCCTTTGCGGCCCTCCCCCGCGAATCCAATCGCTGGCAGCTGGAGAGCCGCAGACAGAGGCCACAGTCATCTCTGCCTCCCCACTTCCCCCTCCCGCGGCTGCAGCGTCTGTCTGTCTGTCTGTGGGTGGAGTCCCTCTGGGCGCACCCCTGTCCCCGTCCTCTTCCCGATGTAGCTGATGCCGAGCAGCAGCTCTGACTGCCCTCAGATGGCTCCGCCGCGTTTTGTTTACACTGTAGAAAGTCCTGATAGCCTCGCTACACGTGACTGTGTGGGAGCCTCGGCAGGAAAGAGGAGTCAACACGCAGAGGAAAGAGGTTGTTTTAAAATCTTAAAATAGACACCGACCCTCGTGTGTGTGTTTCTTAAACCGAAATGCACTAGTGTTATGCATGACTCAATATGTATTTTAAATCGGTTTAGAGACCTAGCTGGCACATTTGTACTTAGCTTTATGGTTAAATGAAATGCCACACGTCACGGGTAAAGGTCAAACTTCTTTTTCTAATCCCCAGATCCATGCGGCGGCTACTTAGCCTGCTGCTTCCTAGCCTGGCTTGCAAAATGTGTGTCAAATCAGTGATGCTGTGTAGATCTTTCAAAATATACCTCGGGTATTTTTTAGTTTAAAAAAACCCTCCCCTTTAACCGCTGGTCTAATATTGGACCGCCGCTGCCAAAGCTGTACACTCGGTATCAAACTGTGCAATATGGTGTCTTTAAAGTAATTTCTAACAGCGGTGTCGGTAATTGTATAACTTGTAAATATGTTAGCCATAGGTATAAGAGAAACGAGGTGGCTAAACACGTTTACAAGCAGCTGTCCGTATTTAGGCTTCTAAATACTGTAGGAGTCCTGCTCTATAAATCAAAGTCCGGCTGAACAGTTTGGTCTAATCGAAGTCGATTGCTATGAATCCCCAATCCCTTTTCACTTCTCTTAGGGATTTTCACAGACCTAGAAAGGATCATTCCAGTGGCCTGGAGACAATCAGGACGGGGTAATTTATTGCACTATTTTCATTTCCGAAGGTCAGATTGTTTGTTTGACTACCTCCTGCTCTGTCGGTGCCACTTGCTTACTACATTACTTGCAGACTTTAACCCATGAAGCTTTCTAGCCGCCTGCAGTCCCATTGAGGGTGGGTCTGTGGCTTTTGCAGTGGAAACTGGCGAGCTGCCAGAAGGAGCTGGAGGTGGAAAGAGTAAAGGCGCCAAAAGGGAACTCGTGCGCCGCTGCATTCTCTCCCCTTCCTGGCTCTCTGCAGCTGCCAGTCCCCAGCCGGGCGTCCTCTCCTTTCCTTACCCTGCTTTCACCTTTTCCACTTGTTCCTAATCAAGAAGACGTCCTCACAATAGTGACTCAAGGGAAGTGGGGGGAGGGGCAAGGCGCTACCACTTTATACACTGGCTTCCCTGCCCAAGAGGCAAGAATGAGCGGCGGCGTCCCCTGGCCCCCGGCATCGGGTTTTTCTAGTTTCCAAGCCAGGAGTGTGTTAACAAAACTTTGCTGCTGCTGGCGTCAATGGCTGCCAAAAGTCTGTTGACGTTGCGAGGGAGACCCAAACGTTTCCCTTTTTTAATCAAATGCCCAAACAGCGCTGTGTGTGTCGGTGTCTGTCTCTGCATCGCGGGGCTGTGGCTGCGCGCGGAGAGCGCCGGGGACTGGGTGTTCCGGGCACCAGCGCGGCCGCCTCAGGCTGCCTGGCAGTGAGGGGGAAGGGGGCAAGAGAAAAAAGGAGCCAGGTTAGTGTTTTTAAGTGCTTTTAACACGCCGGCAGTGCTCTGACATTGCGTGTGTATCACGCTCTATATATAGCACCAAAGGGCTCGACCCGCCAGACACCTCCAGGAGGAAATTCCACCCTGTCTCACAGGAGGCTGAATTCTGCTGGGCAACCCCGGTAGCAGGCTAGTTTCCGAGGAGTTGGCGGAGCAGCGATCGGTAATTCCTGCCCCCGAGGGGAACGGGCTTTCCAGTCCGTGCTGGTACGTACGCGAGAGCTGCACGGCAGCAGCTGCAGCGTTGACTCTCGTGCGGAGGCGGCGGGGTCTCGCACCGACTGACTCCGGACTGGATAAACCAGCTTGGAAGTAGCCGGCCGTGGTGTGGATGTTTCGGGAAACTGGATCCGAGTTGGGCGGGCAAGGGTTTAAACGCGTCCTTTATTGCCCTGGCTGTAGTCACACACGCACAGTTCTGTGTTCTGGAGCGCGGCCGCGAACGCTCCAGCCCAGAGATCGGGGCGATCCGTGGAGGAAAATACCAAAGGAGCCGCGTTTCTCCCTCTCCCTGCGGGGAGGGTGGCGGACCCGCTGTAAATGGAGGGCAGGAGCCCCCTCTCCCCCCTTGCGTATTAAATGCTTCAAGGTTGGTGGAAGCGACAGAGGGATTTGCCTGCTGACAAAGGGGTGCTGGGGGGAGGTGGATTATTTGTAACGCTGAGGGGAGCCATCCCCGAGGGCGGTGGGTCACCCTCCTTCATCTTGCGACCCCTTGTCCGCAGAGGGAAAAAAGGAGTCGGAAGAGTTAAAGTCTCTTGCTTGTTGCAATGAAATTATGGCTGGCAGTGGCGCCGCTGTTTGTTCAACAGACCTCCACTTTTAAACAGTTCACAAAAAGTTCATCAGGGCGGCGATTATAAATACATACACACGTACGTATCCACGGCACCGCGCGACCCCGAAAGCGATCGCCAAGCCACCGCCTCCCCCCTCCGCTCCGAAAGGATAACTGGGATCAGTGTAGCCCTGTTAGAGGGCATTAATATTGCACGCCCTCTAGAAGCTGCTCAGCTGCACACGCGAAACGAGTGTGTGCGCGCGCGGGGGACGTGTCTTCGCTCACTCAGGGGATTGCAGTGGTGCTTTGGAGAGAGGATTGCAACATATTTCTTTGCAAGCGCTCAGTAGCAGGTCTGTGCTTCCAGCCGCACGCAGCCTGCCGGCACAGACACCTCGGCCTCAGGCAAACTTCGTGCAGCTGGGGGATGAGGGGTGGTTCTTGGCTTGCAGTCGAAAAGTAGGGTGTGTTTTTTAAATACTTCGGGCGTTGGCTGCCTTATTATTGGGCCCTTTGAGTTTGATCTCTTGTCTTGCCGGATCCAGCGAGTGAACCTTGAAGCCGCGAACGTAATTTTTAGTATTTCATTCTTTGCAAATGGCAGGGGCTTGACAGGCTTTAATTCAGGCACCGCAGCTGATGTTAATGATACACTTCCAGTGAGGAAACGAGGAGCATTAGCAGTTCCGCTAATGAGTAATATCAGTCTGCCTTTCGTGCCCTCCGTTTAAAAAAGGGAGAGCAGTGGGCCCCTTTACACACAGCCATATCTATTTGGACTTTGTGTCCATTCCTTACAGATGAGGCAGCGCACGGGGCGGCTACTAACCGTCTGTAAAACCCTAAATCACTCTCTCCATGCTGCTGCTCTATTGAAAACATTACGAGCCGTGCATCTGGAAACCAGTAAATCTGTCCAGAAACCGTCTTTCCAGTGAAATAACTCCTTTTGAATGATAGTGCGCTATCTAATCTCTACAGATTTTTGTGTCCTCACTGCAGGTTTTGTGGACTTCATTATTGAAAGCTAACAGTTCTGGAGGGAGGAGGGGAAACATGCTATTTCATTAATATACATTTGTTCCAGGCATAGGGCTTTACACAAAAGACTTCTCTAAGGAAAGGAGGAGAAAAAAATGTTTGAGAACACGGGGCTTTCCTGCCGTTTTATTTCCTGAATCTCTCTGAACGGGTGTGAAGTGGTGTGTTAAACACATAATCTGGAGTTCTTCCCCATTAAATAGCAAAGTAATCATTTGCATATCGTGGACTCGGACAAAGGAAATGAGTTTACTCGAGAGGCATATATGCTCTGGGAAACGTTATGGATTAAATTCCCCATGGTCAACCATCCATTACTGGCTTGTCTGCATGTGTAAAAAGAATGTCGTGCCTCCCGTTTGAAGGACTCTATTTTTGTAAGAGAGGAAGAGCTGAGGGATATCCTGTGCATTACAGTCTCCCCCTACTTATTAACCCAGCATTTAACAGCAGGATGCAGGCTGAAGCTCAGTCAAAAGAAACGACTCAACCTCCAAAGAGCAATTAAAATCCTGCACTGGAATAAATCATGCGCCGCGATAATCCTGTTAATAAAACGCAGCTTGTCCTGACACTTCACTCATGCAGCAAACTAGAATTTAATGGGGGTGGCGATGGCATTAGAAAGGGAAGAAAAGGCATTCCCCCTCCGTCGCTAGACGCGACAATCCGGTTACCTTTCACCTGCCTTTGCTGCTGCACCACACCGCGCCTATCCTCTCGGGCTGCTAATACTCCTCCAGCGAGCCTGCTAATGATTCCTTTCTCTGGAGTAAGCAGGCGTCATTTGAATTACTGAAAGCACTCGCAGCAGCTCCAATGCAAAAGCCATCAGGGTTTGGTGCTTAATCAAATCAAGGGGTGGGGAGCTCAGCAACCCACTTGCTATTTTTAACCCATGTGCAAACGTTAGAAGGGAGTTTTCCTTTAGCTCTGTTCCGCAGAAGCGCCTCTTCAGTTTAACTCGTACGGTACGAGTTATTCTCAGTAGTTAGTAGGGTGGGTGATATAGAGGGTATATACTTGTTGTTGTAATGCACTTTCTGCTCTTGTGTATTCCTAACGTAGATTTTTTTTTTCTCCCCAGTTTAAAACGTACTATCCAGCGCGCAGAATCTCTCCTTATTTGGGTGTACATAAGGTGCATGGAGCACTTTTGGGGAACAGTGTTGACTTTGCCAGTCGAATTGTTTCTCAGTTCAAATTAAATGCATTGGAGAAACTTTTTTTTTTTTTTAAATTGTCGATAGCCTGAAATGATTCTTAATTTTGTGGCTGTGCATGAGGGAAAAGATCCATCTCCTCTGACCTATAAATGCCCTCAATTTGCTCCTTTATTGCAGGGTAGCTGTCCCTTAGCGTTTAGCGTAGGCAGCTCACTCCCCACACCAATCCTGCATTCATTATTAATTACACGGAGGGAGGCTGGCTGGCTGCTCCACTGTGCTGTTTGCACTTCCTCCTAGACTAATCTCCTTAACTTTTGTTTTAATAGAATATAAAACCCTGAAGAAAAAGCAGCGCTTTTAAGACGACGACATGCTTTCTGCAACTCCCCTGTATGGCAACGTTCATAGCTGGATGAGCAATGAAAGGGTCCGCATGTGTGGAATTAATGAAGACAGGTAAATATTTAAGCTTCTGGCAAGTTAAACCACGCTGAGATTCTGTGATGTGAGATTTCAGAGTTCATTCGCTTTCCTAATGCCGGAGCAGATAGCTGCCTTCTTGCATCGAGATCAGGCCAGCATTAGGAGGGAAAAAAGACACGTGTGTGACAGCAGTAGACCAGTCCCTGATTTACTGTTTAACAGGCACCTGGTTCAGTGAAGCAGTAGTGTCCTTTAAAAAATATTACTCCCCTAAGCAGCCTTTAAATGCACTTTTACACTTAATTTATTTTTTCATTCCTATGAAGGAGTATTAATCCAAATACATACTCTTTTAACTCTAAATGCTAGGCATGCCAGTCCCATCTGATTTGCCTCTCAGTGCCTTAAAACAAATGGCTTGCCCAGTGATTAAAAATCGAAACAATGTCCTTTTTATCTAGGTACTGGATTCCTTATTGTCATCCCATATGTTATTTTTTTTCTCCTACTACTATTAATTCAAGAATCTTAGTTATGCTTCTTAATACATATTTTCTAAGTGGACTCTATGGCTAAAGGGACACCACTAACTTGAAATCTAGTTTATTTAAAAACAATAAGCCTCAACAGTACTTTCAGAGACTACACTTAGCTTTGAGTAGCCCAGCCAAGTTTTGTGATTTTTTTTTTTAAACTATAACATTTTCCTGTTTCTTCCCCACTCCTCCTCTGTTTTTAAATGACTTTCTTCTTTGTTGCTGACTGACAGCCCCTCAGAAACAGGGGTTTGCAATCTATGCAGGGGGAAACAGTGAAAGTGACTATTTGCCAGCTCTGTGCAAACACACAGTAAACAAACTGGGGAAAAAAGTTTTGCTATTGTTTTTCCTAATTGCTTCCAGGTATAGTAATATTAGGGGTTATTTGTATCAGTAACCGATTTAAAAAAAATCAGGAGTGTAACTTCAGTTTTTTTTCAAGTAGTTGTTAGCTCTTTAAATATCAGATGGTTGAAACTGTTTCTTCTGGGTAATGATGAAACTTTCCTTCTGCTTCATGTCAGCTGTTTTATTCATGGGATTTGAAAGTTGGCACTAAAGTATATTCTTTATCAGTGCTTTCCGTGATAAAAAGTCCCAGCCCTGTAACACTGGTATGGCGCAGATGTGGAGCTTCCTCTTTAGCATGGAATAGGTGACACTTGTATGACATTAGTGTATATTTAATTTTCTCTTTGCTAACACTTAGAGATGGTATGTGAATATGGTACGTTAAATGACATAATTATCACTAGATATGAAGTAGTTTGTTTTTGTTTTTTTTTTTAAAGAAAAAAAACTAACAAGTCACCAGCCTTCTGGGATACGTTCTTTTGAAGTGGACTGAAACATTTTCTTAATGTAATGTCAAAACCTTTTTTACCTTGAATCTGTTCTCAGGCAGTATTTAAATATCATTATTTTTTGTGAGTTAATGTAGAGGATAGAGACCATTTCATATGGGATTGTTATGGGGAAATTGAAATATGGAGCCTTACAATCTTTTATTAATATTATATGCAAGGAATATTTTCAAATAGTAAGCTTACATTTTTAATAGGAAAATTCCAGTAAATGATGGCGATGCTCCGAAAAGCAGACTGGAATTAAGGGAAGAAAATCATCTGAATCACAGTGTGGTAAGAGATTAATAGCTTTAGACTGAAATAACATCTGTTTGGTTTTTTTTAATTTCATTTTTGTGAGAAGTTTCATTTAAATAAATGATTAAAATATTTTAAGTGCAGCAAGGACTACAGTTAAGACACAAGTTCCTTCAGGTAAGAGGCCTTCTTCAAGCTGTGGTAAAAGGTTATTTTTTATTTTTCAAAGGTGTGAAGAAGGCCTCATGGTAGAAATAATTTCATTCTGTTCTGTTATCTTGTTAATTCTTTTTTATGCAGAGTGGTACAACACCAACACTGTTATTTCTAAGCCATTAGGAATAATGTGTTGTGGCACACTTGTGATTCTAGCAGGATTAGTTTATAAAGTCACTAAATAGCCAAATAGCTGGTGTTTTGATTTATCTGTTTAAAAAGTTGGAAGTGAAAATCAAAAAATTTCAGCAATGTTTCATTGATGTACTTTTCATAGGGGCATAGTACTGGAAGAGACCTCCTGGATTATTGAGTCCAGCCCCTTGCTATCACTGGCAACCCGTTTATATAATTCTGTTAATAAATTTGTTAAGATTGTTTGTTTGTTTTTGTTCTCCCACTACTACTGTTGTAGAAAAGGGGTGGCGAGTTTGGGTGTGGACCACACGTAGCCTCCTATCTTGGATTTTCCCTTGCAGACAGACTTATAAAAATGATGCCTGTTGGATATTTCAAAAGGCTTGTGCCCCTGAAGGGATTGCATTTTGGGATGACATAGTTGCTGTCATCTGCCTTGTAGAAAGGGTTTCTGCTGAGCAGTGGAAATTTAAGGAGATGATTATTTAAAGGCAGTATTAACGAAGTTAGGTTCCAAGTGCAAAAGGTTCAACACATTTGTCAAATTATTCATTTTAAAAACTTGTTTTAGTAAATGGTGCCCCTTTACAGCTAGTCAGGATCTCCAAGACAAAAACGAAGCAGCCAACATCTTAATTAATGAGTTTTATTTCCGGCAGTTGTGTTCACCAGTTCAATCAACCTACATACATTTTAACAATGAACAATGTATTTGTATTAGTATTGTTTCTCTTCAAAATTAAAGATGTATCTATAGTCTTGAGTAATGTTGTTTTTAACAACATGCAAAAATAACACATTTCTTATTCTACAAAGGTGGATGCAACCACAGCACATCGCATTGACAGTCTTGCAGCTCTGAGCATGGACAGGTCTGGACTTATGCGGGAAGGACTTAGAGTCCCCAGCAGTATTGTCTATTCCAGTTTATGTGGACTTGGCTCAGAGAAAGCACGGGATGCTACAAGTTCTATAGCTGGTCTTGGATTTACTCCTGAAAGAAATCCAGAGATACAGTTCAAATCGAATCCCTCTGAAGCAATAGAAAGTGCATCTGTCTCTGGAAAACCCCCAAATGGCTTCAGTGCTATATATAAAACACCACCTGGAATACAAAAAAATTCTGTTCCAACAGGGGAAACGCTAGGCTTGGACAGAACTTCAAGTGACAAACAAAGTCCTCTTACTGTCAATGGTGCTAGTTACCTAAGGCTTCCCTGGGTAAATCCTTATATGGAGGGTGCAACACCCGCTCTATATCCTTTTCTTGACTCACCAAATAAGTATTCATTGAACATGTATAAGGCATTGCTACCTCAGCAGTCCACATACAGCTTACCACAACATCTGACGTATTCACCTGTATGTACAAATGGTGAACGTTTTTTATACCTGCCGCCTTCTCACTACGTTACTCCCCACATTCCATCATCTTTAGCTTCACCAATGAGGATCTCGGCTGCTTCAGCATCTCCAGCAATTCCCCCACTAGTACACTGTCCAGATAAAAGCTTGTCTTGGAAGATGGGAGTCAGTCCTGGAAATCCTGTTGACTCTCATGCCTATCCACATATTCAGAACAGCAAACAGCCCAGAGTCCCATCTGCAAAGTCAGCTGCAGGTAATATGTCAACAGACCCTGCTATCTTGTTATCTCATTCGCCGAGACCATCTCCTAGAGTTCATCTGCCCACACAAGTTGGGGATACCTACTCAGAGTATCACAAACAGTTTTCCAGAATTTCGACGTCTCCTTCTTCAGTTACGCTCCCAAAGCCATATGTGAGTGTAAGTAATGAATTTCCTCCTTCCCGACTGTCTAATGGAAAAGTTCCCAAAACACATGACACTGGTGAAATTTCACAGCAAGCTACAACACATGTAAGAAAAACAGGTCACGATAGAAAGGACAGCCGGTCACCTCTGCCACTAGAAAAACAAACAACTGCCAAAGATGTCATAGACAAACCACTAGACTTGTCATCAAAAGTGGTTGATGCAGAGACAACCAAATCTGACCTTATTAAAAAAATGGCACCAACTGTTTTAGTTCATAGCCGAGGTGGAAGTGGATTAGTTTTACCTGGAAGTGATGTTCAGAAAGAAACTATTTTTCCTTCAGGAAATGGTTGTCCTCTTTATAGACCTGAAATAATTAGCACCGCACCTTCATCCTGGGTTGTTCCTGGTCCAAGTCCGAACGAAGATACCAGTGGTAAAAACATGCAGTTGAAAAACAAAGCATTAGACTGGGTGATACCACAACAGCGAAGCTCTTCTTGCCCTCGGATGGGTGGAACAGAAGCAGTAGTCAGTAATATTTCAGGGTCTGTGTCAAGCGGAGGTCGGCCCGCATCTGCTTCACCAGCTCCAAACGCCAATGTAGACTGCACCAAGACAAACAGGAGTGCTATGGAAAGTACTGCGTCTGTCATACAGCATATAGGACAACCTTTAGCAACATCTGCAAAACATAACAGTAAAGTGACTAAATCCAATAATCAAGAATCTAGTTTCAAAGCAAATGAGAATGCCCTTGCATCAAGTTCCATGTTTTTACCTCCAAATGAGGCATTCCGATCTCCACCATTGCCGTATCCAAGAAGTTATCTCCCGTTTCCTGTTCCAGAGGGTATAGCTATAAGCCCTTTATCTTTACATGGAAAAGGACCTGTGTATCCTCATCCACTTTTGTTACCCAATGGCAGTCTTTTCCCTGGGCATCTGGCACCAAAACCTGGCATTCCATACACCCTGCCAGCTGCTAGAGGAGAGTTTATGACCTATCAGGATGCCCTGGGGATGGGGATGGTACATCCTATGTTGTTACAGCATTCAGTTTTGGAAATAAATAAGGATGAAAAATCAGAAAGAAGATCTAGGTCACATGAAAGGCTCCGCTATGAGGATCCTGCTACAAGAAACAGATTGCCAGAGATGCTGGAAACCAGTACAAAGACACATTATGAAGTACCTATTGATAAGAACACAAAATCACACCAAAGTTCAAGTCATAGTAAGAACGCGGCCAAAAGTGACAAACACATCTTTACAGATCTTCTGCGAGATGAACAAGATGTGAAAAGTGAAACAAATGTAGCAAAAACTGGCTTTACTACTGAAAGCAGTAATCAGACTAGTGACTCCACAAAGCGCAAGGTAGAACAAGTGTTGCAGCACAGAGATTTTATTGTAATGAGAGAAGAGTTTGGAAGAAATAATGATTTCCACGAAACCTATAATTTTAAACAGGCTCAGAATTCATCACTGTTCAATTTAAGGAAAGAGGATGTATCAGGAAGCCAAAATAAAGAAAGATTACCAGTTCAGCCTTCCTCTGCTTTCTTAGAGAATACTCATGGGAGTGATGGTCCAGCTATGTGTTTTGGCAAAGTACAGGATGGTGCAAAACAACTTTGTATGGGAAATATACAGTCAAATATTGAATCTAATCAGACATATACCAAAGATGGAACTGATGATCTAGAAGCTACTGATGGCAAAATTTTGAAACCCAAGCCGTCTAAATTGGCAAAAAGAATTGCAAACTCTGCTGGCTATGTAGGTGATCGATTCAAGTGTGTTACAACTGAACTGTATGCAGATTCTAGTCAACTCAGCCGAGAGCAGCGGGCACTGCAGGTGAGTCTGTGAGGTTTAACTACCAAAGCATTTGTTTGTGTTTTTTTGTTTATAAAGTCACAGTCAAGTATTAAATTTGATATATCCTACACAGGTGGGGAATATGTTATTTGGTCTAGATGTTGCCAGAAATGGTAACAATAACTTTTTGTTTATAAAACTGTGAAGCCAGGTTATGTGAATAGTAGTAGATGTGAACTATATGTATTCACTAGTCAGTTTAAAAAATGCTTTAAATGAGAACTGATAAAGTGCTGATAACATAAGTATTAAATATTCTGCAGTTAGGGAAGCTGAAGAATGCATGATATGTTAGACTCGTGGTTGCTTTAGCTTCTCAGTAGGCTTGTACTGTAAGATAGCAAAGGGTATCCAGAAGTTCTGATTAGTATACCATACGTGACATTTGATGGAGAGGAGTAGCAGCCATGTGTTGGTGGGTGTTATGCAACTTTTATGCAACCTTTTCACCAATCAAGAATGTAGTAAAAGAATAGAAGCAGTATTGAATTTGATGTTGAGCGATGACAGATATTGTATAGGAATTTCCTTAAGATACTTTACTTTTAATTAAAAGATGAGTTAAACCAAATTGTTGTGCATTGTTAAGAAAAGAATTGGTTATGCTTATAAAAATGGATGAAATTATTTAAATGATCCATTGAGTGCCCATTTTAATTACATAGATGGAAGGATTACAAGAGGACAGTATTTTATGTCTACCTGCTGCTTACTGTGAGGTCAGTTCTTCAAATTTTTATTACTAGAATCTTACATAAACCTTTGAGTTAAATTTCATTTCCAAATACACAAAGGGAAGTTTGTGGGCCATGGTCGTCTTTATTCATTGTGCAGTTTCTGTTTTTATGTTTTTGTTTTGTTTCTTATACCTCCAAAACAGAATGTTTTTGTTTATATACAGTATATCTTTATATATGAAAGAATTGTGTGGATTTTTACATATAGATACTAGAAATTTTGAATATTTTTATACAACTGAGATATTTTAAACTTTTATATATTAGATATATATCTCAAACCTTGGTTTTGAGCAGATTTTTCTTTGGAAATACTTTCATATAAGGTAAGGTAAATGGAGTAGCTTTTATTGTGAGATTTTTTTTCATATCAATTCTCTTTCTAGCGTGCAATGATGCGCTTCTCAGAGTTGGAGATGAAAGAGAGAGAAGGCCACACAGCAACCAAAGACTCAGAGGTCTGCAGATTCAACCAGGCAGACTGGGAAAACTTGAAAGGAAATAATGAAAAGAAGCCAAAGTCTGTCACTCTGGAAGATGCCATTGCTGATCAAAATGACAATGATAGATGTAAGCACATTTAGAAGGCTTTTTGAAGTGTGTGTGTGTGTGTGTATGTATGTATACTGTAGCAGTTTGTCCTAAAACTACATAGTATATGGAAACTAGTAGAATTTTTATCACTACAGAATGTTGTAAATAAAAGAGTGATTAATAGTGACAGCAGTAACTAATACAAATTTACATAACCGTATCTAGTCACCTTTTCGTATATAGAGTTGTGACCTCTGCCGTTTTCCATGCATATTTTTTGATCTATGAATGTCGGTTGAAAGTTGCACCTTTCGGCAGGTTATTGTCATAGTAGTTCTCGCTCTAAATGGATCTACTTTGCAGTAGATGAACTAGTACCTTAACAGATTAAACTAAAAACCCAGGCTCTTATTGCACCATCAGTTTTTTTAAAGTTTTTAAGAACTTTCCGATTTTCCCTTTTGTGACGTTCTTTTTAAAAACGGGTGGCACCGTTAAGTTCCAGTAATGTAGCTTTCCTTCACTATATGGGGGCAGGCAAAATGGAAGGGTGGCAGGGGAAGTCAAGTATATAATCTACCGCATCTACTTTATTTATAAATAAACTGTAGCTGTGAAATTGAAAATGCATGTGTAACTATCTCATCCCCTCCACTTATTACTGTGGCAGGGTATGTATGTGTTAGACCATCAGAAGTCCTCAAGGGCAGTCACCATGCTGTGAAACTGTCTGTTGCTGATGCCATTGTTGTTTGGACCAAGGGAAAGAGACTTTGCAGTAGCGTGGGACAGTGTATGGAAGTACTGTCATTGAGCTCTATTGCAAAAAGCACAAAGCACTTTTTTTCTTAAGTCATATTAATTTTTTAATGTATATTTGTAAAATTAGTTCTAATTCATAGCAAGTGGTGTGGGTTCCATCAGTGTCCAAACCGTTTTCCTTGCAACAGCTTGTAACAAGGTAATTAAGGAGCTGATCACTGTTTTATTCCGTATTTGCAGAAAATTCAAAGTTGCAATTCAAGAAAAACGTTAGTAGAACACTGGATGGTCTGTAGTATATGTATAATTTGTTGGGTTGATGTGCATAGTCGGGAACTTATGAGTAGGGCTGGTAGAAAATGTCATCTAAGCGATTTAATAATTGTGAGTTATTGTCCTGGTCTTTGTTTAATAATTTTGGTGGACAGGATGATGATCTGCACCTGCTCAGTTCCTCACCTAAGTCAAGTTACTGTGGTGTTGCGGCCACTAAAATAAAATATGTGAACAAAAAAGTAGCTTGGCAAAGTAACAGTGAAGATTTCATTTTTAATCTACAGCTAATATCAGAATGGCAACCAAGCTTAGCTTCTAGAAACTCAGCCTCCTATTCCCTGAGGTCTATTGAGTGAGTTTTCAGGAGCAATGAGGCCTTGTTGTTCTACAGTATCCCATTGCCTGGTCATAAGCATGATAGACTTTCTATAGGGTGCTACTGCTAGAGCTTTCAGTTCCCAGCATTACTCACACCTCAGAGTGCACTGCACACTTGTAATGGCCTCCATTAAATCCCACACACATTTTGAAACATCAAAGTGGTGTAAGAGCAGCAGCATCTGGGTCGTGCCACCTGGATGCCACTGTTGGAGGGAGGGCAGGTCACCTAAGCTCTCACAGAGGTAGGCTGAAGGGAAGAACAGGCTATTGCCAAAAGTAGATCAAACCGGAGTTGATTAATGAGAGAGAAAACAGGGAATAGTCCGGAGGGTGAGGGAAGGAGAGAGAAAAGTTTCTTCAGATGCACATCTCACTTGTTTGAGGATTATCCCTCACTATTATAAATGTAATCTTAATTACACTTTTGAAGATGCAGAAAATAGCAAAAAAATAAAACCAAACCGTACAATTGCAGTTGTCTCAAATCCATAACTTAGCAGTGTTCTGGCTTATGAGACTCCATTGGATGAAATGCATTTGGAACTAGTAAAGAATTGCTGGGTGTGGGGGAGGGTATTATGACGTTTTGTGAGTATGTTCCTGTGCGCAATTAATTAGCTATGAATTAATGGGAAGTTTTATAGGCTTGCTAAAATTGCAAAATCTATAAACTTTTAAAAATGCAGCTTTCTTTTAGCAAGTTTCTCTTGCATGTGATGGGCTTTGCAGCAACTATGCTTGCAGATACTAATTTGGTTCCCAAGGCAGGTCTGCACTTAGCCCTGGTCTACGCTGCAGGGTTAGGTCGATGCAAGGCAGCTTACGTCGACCTAACTCTGTAAGCATCTTAATTAAAATGTTGCTCCTGCCGATGTAACTCGGTCCGCTATGCCAACTTAATAACTCCACCTCTGTGAGAGGCGTAGCAATTAGGTTGACACAGTGTCAGTGCATTGCTTACACTGTTCTGAAGCCATCCCACAGTGCCCCACACTGACAGTACAATTGGCACAAGTGCTCCTGGTGAGGTTGTGCGCTGCCGACACAAGGAGCATAGTGTGGCTATGCAAAAGTGATTTAATTACTCATTGGCTGTACATCAATGTAACTTAAGTCAACATCATTTTTGTAGTGGGACATACCCTTAAAGTGCTGCAGCGGCATAGCTGCACCGTTGTAGAGCTTCAGTGAAGATGTTACTAGCCGACGTGAGAGTTTCTACCATTGGTGTAGTTAATGCACCTCCGGAAGAGGCAATAGCTATGTTGATGGGAGAATATAGCACTATCTATAGTGGGGGTTAGGTCAGTATAACTGCATTGCTCAAGGATGTGGATTTTTCATACCCCTGAGTGACTTAGTGATACCGGTGTAAGTTTATAGTATAGACCTGGTCTCAGTAAAAAATTTTTACGGCCCTGTTTCACCTTCTGCTCCTTGGTATAGCAGCTGATTAAATCATGGATATGAATTTTGCACTTCTTGAATGCCTCTAGCATAGTATTTTTGGTGCTCTGGTGCAGCTTGAATTGCTGGGAATCCTGACCCATCTCTCTAACCGAATAACAACTGGCAAAGATGTGATAAACTTTGCCTAGTGTTCTCCTCAATTTACCAGCTGTGGCTTTCAACAACCATGCTCACAGGAGAAAATGTAAATACTCTCATTCCCCCCCCCAACCCCTACCATCCAATTCCTAATCTCTGCTGAAAGGTTTAAAATTGAATAGAACTTTAAACAACTGTATTTCAGAACTTCTCCTAGCTTATGCTCTGCCTCCTATGTTGGATCTTGATGCTGAAAAGATGCTACATTTTGTTTTATATAATGTTCATAAATTTCTATCTAATATTACAGCAGTAGGCCTTCCAGATGCTAGCAGGAAATGCACGAACAAAATTATTTGATTAATCAGTAATTTTTGGTAAAATGTTAAATTTGAGCCCTGCTGTGAACCTTCAGCTGGCTAACCTGAATTTGAAAGAAAAACAAATACAATTTAAAGCCTGATCCTGTAATGTGGTATGCAGCTCAACTGCTGTGACCTTGCAAGGCCCCAGTCATGTCAGTGGGGCCCTGTGCAGGGTTCAGTAGTCTGTGCATAGAACATAATACAGGATCATTGCCTTAAGATCTAGTGGGAGTTTCAGACACTACTTCTATAACTCTTGCCTCCTACAGCAATAATAATGGTATAATGAATATTTTTGCCACTCTGCCTTTTTTTTTTTTTTTTAAATGAATTCGTACAGCCATCTGACAGCCCCAGTTTTTTTTCTGGGCTGTCTCGGGGGTTTAGTCAAGTGGCACATGGGTAAAGCCTTGCCATCCCCCAAAACTCCATGATAACGTAATAAACTGGTTCACATTGTCTAATGACTTCTAAGACGTTTCTTCAGTGTTTAGAATGCAGACTGTTGCTAGGAATAGGCTCTCTCTCTCTCTGCAGAAGAGTACAAAGATTCAAACTTGGTTAAATAGAGGGATAAACTGTAAGTGTCTTAATACTCTTCTATCTTGTTTAGGACTCAGTGGGAAATATGCGAACAGTAGTGAAGCTGCTTTGTTGCTAAGGTGACTAGTAAATGTTGCTGTGGCAATGCTTCTATAGAGCATTTCCATAGCACAAACACAATAAATTATGGGATGTGTGTGTCGTGAGTCATAGAAATGTTCAGTGATCAAGTGATTTAAGCATACAGATAGGTACATTTACTTCAGTGTAGGTCATGTGACACAAGCATGTTGGTAAACCACCACAATTTTTGAGCAGTACTAAAATCATACAAAAATATGTAAGAGTAAATAAAATTCTACAAGCTGCAAATGTCTTGATAGACAAACTGGTAGTTTTGCTTCTCTGATATTACAGTAGAGAGATACTGTTTAATCCTTAATAGAGAAAAATAAAAACGGGTATGTTCAGAGATTTTGGGGAATGTGGGTGTGAGGAGGAGATTATGGCAATTCTGTGCATGGAAGTATAATGCCTTTTATTTGCAAGGAGGTTAAAATTCAGATGTTAAGAACTGATCTGCAGCCTCTTTGCTAGGTGTCTGTTTCTTAGCACACAGCATGGGTAATCCTTCAGTTTCTTGCTTGTATGCATGCTGAGTAATGAAAGATCAAAACAGCAAACATTCTGTTGTTGCCATTTGGCTTGGTCAGCATTACCTTGCAATGACTGGCAGTGGTGCAAAAAAGCCTCATGATTCTGAATATAATGGATTTAGGTGAAGGGAACAAGGATGGAAAATATCCGGGAAAAGACATCCAGAGAGGGAAAATGTGAATTTTTTCCCCCCAAGGGATAGTCAGAATATGGCTTGCTTTATCTTGACAAGCAACTTGGCTGAATGAATTCTATTTTTGTTGTGATCTTGGTGATGAATGCTAGTTCATGTTCAGATAAAGTGTCCTGTGAAAAGTTGGGATGAGGACTAAAAGGCATCTTACTTAAATGCCTGCAGTGAGAAGTCACTGAAGAGGAGAGGAAAAACTGGTTCTAGTTGCCACTTTATCTATAAAGAAAGAACTGCAGTTTAAAAACTAAGGTATGTGTTTTCTGTTCACATTGTATGGGAGATGTGTTGTTAAATAGAATTTGTGCTGGCAAGAAAAGGAAGATGGAGAAGAAAATGAAGAAAAGTTTTTAATAATCATTTCTTTCTCACAAAGTGTGACCAGTGCACTGGGGATACTCCTTCAAGTGGAAAACAATACGTGTAGAGTCGTCATTCTTTACAGTTTCCAATTTTAAAGGATAGTAAAAGGTGGCTTTTGTTGCTGAGTTAGTATGACTGGACTGCGGTTAGCAAATGATGTCAGGAATGTGTTGCCCTTCACTGTAGCAGCATTTGCTGTTTTAGAGTTAACCTTCTTATGTGATGTGTTTGATATGAAAACTAGCATTTACTATTATATTAGTCTCTTTCTGCTGCTTATTATTTGAATAGTAGTGGTGATTTGAAAACTCCAAAGTGCGTTTTCAGTTTGCTTTCTTAGCAGAGTAAAGGGTACAGGGGAGGCATGAGTGCCTGAGGAAGACCAAACTCTGCGTATGGGCCCAAAGAGGGGAGACTATCCTTGTGCTAATGCACTTTTCTTTGATATTCATACCTGGATTTTGGGAGTCCTGTGTCTTTGGTCCAGATGGCTTTCCAAACCAGTTTCAGGACAGAGTGGAATCTGGTGGTAAAATATTAATAGAGTTCACAGGAGTTGTGTTCTGTGAAAATACTGCAGTTGTTCTGAGCAAAAAACAAAAAACTAACAACTTCTTGGCATTTGGCATAACTAGACTCCATAATGATAATGCTTTGATGTAGGGCACATGCCTGAGAAGACAGTGCCAAACTATGGGCCATCTGAAAGCCCAGACTTTTTGTTTGTAGAACTTTGCTGAACAGAAATGAGTCTTTAGTTTTTAAGGGCATTACCAGTAAAATTGTAGAAAAGTGTATTTTTGATAGTCTGCAAATACAGTATAGTCAGTATGCTTCCCAAAATATTTTAATAACTTTACAATTCTGCCTGAATATCTCTTCCCTCACTTTGCAGCATTGGCATAGGCAGATTATAATGTGTCACGCTTTATATACGTTGAGCATCTAATGTTCCTAATCTTTTAAAATGGGTCAGTAAAGAACTGGCCTGCTAGCTTGACAGTAATAGGTTATCATGCTGCCATCATGGGGGCATCACTGAGTTTCCTACTGCTTATGTGGTAGACTCAGAGGACAGGAATGAGTGGAACTACTCCCATCAGCTATTTGCCACAGACATGTGGACTGGCATTGGTGGTGGTTTTGCTCTTCTCTCTAGAAACAATGTATCAGAAAAACTATGTGAATGAAGGACTGATGATAATGAGACTAAAGTGAACATCGCCACTTCTTCATTCTTGGGGCTATTCTTTGCAAGGCATTCTGGGTTTCTAGGTCAGATCCTGATTGGAAATAAAAGAATTAGGGATGTCACTTTTAGGGATGTCACAATAATTTGATGTCACTTTTTCATTAGTAACGAGGGGGTGCTAAATGGCTGTTCCCTGCAGATCCCATCTGCAGTCTCTGGATGGTCACAATAAGGATTGCTCCTCCTCCAGGTCCTTACAAGGGATCTCTAGGAGGTAATCAGGGTGTTCCTGCCCTTTCTCATTCCAAAGTGCATTATCAACAGGGAGACCGTTCCACAACAGTGATTTTCAATCTGAAAGACGCTACATAATTTCTGGTATGGGTGAACACCTAAAAAATGTAACTACTAGAAATGTGATGAAATACCCTTTGACCTTGTCTGTTCAGGGAGTTAAACACAAAATGATGAGAGAGAGTGTGTAGATCACTTTATCAGATTTTATTTTATGTTTTTAGAGACATTTTTGAAGTGATAACTTAAAGTGTTGCCGGTCCAACTTCTTTTAAATTTGTGCAGAACAAATCTGATGTGCTGATGTTATATGAGGCTGGATACTCTTAGTACATTGTTATCAGATGTGCAGGTGTCTAATATTTACAAGTGCATTTTGATTTTGGACAGTAACTTTTTGGAGAAAGAGTATAATAAATTAAGGTCGCTGCTCCAGTCTTCCAATCTTTTTCTTTTTTTAAAAAGAATAAGACATATCAGTGTTATGTATAAGATGAACAATCTAAAAAATGGGTTCACACAGTACCAAACAGCCACAGAGAGGTATGGTCAGGGCATGAACATTCCACAGGACAAATATAGTGCTTTCTTGAGAAAGTGCCTCTGGCTTTTACCTCTTGTCCTTTTATTGGTTTGAGTTTGTAAGCTTCTAAATGGAGTTTAAACTTTTATGCAGTGTTTTTTCTGGAGCCTGCAGACAGCTGAAATGCCTTAACTGCTGCTTAGAGCTTTTCCAGGTTACAGTAAGTGGAAACTGACCAGAGGCTGCTTCACTATCGCTGCTGCTAAAGGAAACCCTAAGGGCAGCAGTAAAACTGACAGACATGAGGTCAATTTAGCTTTGCTTCAGCTGGGAAGTATTGTGGTCAGCAGGGGATGGTGGTAGTTTTGGAGCTGCTCTGTGGTGTGGCAGAACATAGACAAAGCCTAAGGAAGGACTTGATACCATCCTTATAGTAGTTAGAGAAGTCTGAGGAGAGGTTTGGGAAACACGCTCACTTTTCACCCCTCACCCCCTTCCTTCCAACAGCCAGACTATTTGGGTGCTTGGCTTTGTCAGGAACCTATTCGCTCAAGGCTACAAAAGATGATGCCCCAAGCAGGGTCCAGGTTCTGGTAGGAAAACTAGCATGAACTCCTCGGGGGGAGAAAACCTTTCTCAAGCTCTAGTCACTTATGACACACTATGATGGGGTAGTCAATAGGTACACCGTGGGCAAAGTCCAGACCCCCAGACTGAACAGACCCTGAAATCCTTATTTACTCATTTATTATTATTTTATTTATTTATTATCGTTGGGATTTTTTATTATTTTTTTCTGGAATCTGGACCTTGACTATATGTTGACCAAGAAATTTGGACCTTGACACACACAAATTGACTACCCCTGAACAATGAGATGCTGCTTGTAGAAGACTTTTGAGATTTTCATAATAGGATAGTCCTCTTTTGTGTTCTTTGAACAGCAGTAAAATAGAAAATAATGAAGACAATGTAAATGTCAACATGAGACTTCAGAACCAGCACCTATTTAAGGAAATACTGTGCACTACACATAATTATTTCATTCTGTCTGCAGATTCATGCAGACGTAATTGCATTGGTTTGTAGCTGATTCACATTTTGAAGGTTGTCTTTTAAGTTCAAGGAGCAGAGGAGGCAGGCACCGAGGAGAAGTACTGGCGAATGGAATGGTGGTGAGCCAGCTCAATTTACCCTCTGCCTTTCCCAGTCAATGGGGATTGGCTTTTCTTCTTGCCTGGGCATTGCCAAAAGGAGAGTGGGGACCCTTAATATAGTTCACAGATAGTTGGGGTTCTGGAAAATGTGTCAAGCCCTGTGTAAGAAGGGACAAGCATGACTAAGTAGATGGGATGGGTGGAGATGAGTAAATGGGGCCAGGGTGAGTGAAAGGAAGAGGGTAGTGGGTGAGCAGATGTGGTTGAAGAGAAGAGATTGATGGGATAAATGAGAAACTAAGTGGACTTTGTGTATGTGAGAGCAGTTTTGAGGGGAGAGGGGCTGAGGAAGACATGACAATGTATATGGAAGCAAAAGGGATTTGAAATGTTGGGAGATGGGGAGAAAGAAAAGAGGAAATGGACTGTAAACAATACTTGGGCAGGGGGGAAAGACAACAGAAGAGTGAGCCAGAAAGGGTAAGACTTATGAGAGATGTAAACTCTAATATATAAAAGTGTGTGTATATATAATATTAAAAATTCAAAGTTGATGGATGTGTTACTTAAGTGAGGGATAGCTCAGTGGTTTGAGCATGGGCCTGCTAAACCCAGGGTTGTGAGTTCAATCCTTGAGGGGGCCATCTGGAGGAAAAATTGGGGATTGGCCCTGCTTCAAGCAGGGGGTTGGACTAGATAACCTCCTGAGGTCCCTTCCAACCCTAACCTTCTATAATTCTATAGTGCATAATAAGTAGTATGCACCTATTTTGTTTGTTTGGGTTCTGTTTCAGGAAATAATCTCTAGTCAAAGAATCCCTGTACAATGTTTAAGTCCCCTTGAAATTAAGCATGCGCTTAAGATCCTGAATCAGGTTCTTAAGTTTGAAGGGACATGGTAGCATAGGGTTTTTCTCCTTGGCTAGTAATCTTATTCAAGTATCAGAGGGGTAGCCATGTTAGTCTGGATCTGTAAAAGTGGCAGAGAGTCCTGTGGCACCTTCTAGACTAACAGTCTGTTAGTCTAGAAGGTGCCACAGGACTCTTTGCTTACTCAGGTAGCATCAGGTAAATTTTTCAAGGCTTATATGGTCACTGTAGCTGCAAAGTTTCATGGAATAAGTGAGTGCTGGATTTTTTTGAAGGAAGAGATGGAGGGACCTTGCTATACGGTGACTGGGAGATTATTACAGGTGTACAGGGCTTCATATAACCTTAAAATAAATTCAGGTAGTGTCTTATCATTTCACAGCTATTCTTGAAGTGTTTTTCGTATCAAAGAGTGAGTGCTAGAATGTGCATTCACTTGTTTTCCATTTGTACATCCAAGGACACACAGTAGCAGGGTTGAATTCTTGTAATCAGGCTCTGCAGTCTGGCATGATTAGTCTTGCATTGACTTAAAGTATCAGAGCTGCTGAAATTAATTTTATAAAAGCCATTGCAGAAATGAAGCTTGCATTGCTATCTGATTTTTAAGGTTGCTCTTTCAAAAGAGTATGTGCTTTTGATATCTAAAGGTGATTCTTTAAAGTCCTGGAAAAACCCTGAATTAAAGAGAAAGGTAAGTATACTGTGGCATTTCTATGGCTACTTGTATGGTGAAGTGCCTGATTGGATGCTGGCTAAAAATTGAAGGCCGAAAATTTGAAGACGTGCTTGGTTTTCAACTTGACTGCTGAGAAAGTTGCTGTTTTACAGCTGACTGTAGCAAAATTTGATCTAAAATAAACTATTTCTTGTTTTGGTTCAGAAATCATAAGGATATATTATTAGGAGATTGAAATTGAAGAGATCAGAAATGAGTTATTTCACAACAGACTCAGTTTTGTTTTTTAATTATTTTTAGGTGATTTTAATAGTGCAGAAAACAGCCAAGATCATTTTCTTGAAACCTCAGAGGAAAGAGACCCTCCAACTGAGAAATATTATCTGGAGAGACATTCCCTCTATGAAAATATAGGGGACCAGTCAACAGACTATATCGGTCAGCATCCATGCCCACGTCTGGATAGAAAGCGTAAACCCTCTGGCGAGAAAGTACAGAATGGGGCCAGCCAAAACGAAAACTATGTGGATGAACTGCAGGATGAAGCTGTGTCAAAGGCAAAAAAGAGGAGGAGCTCCAAAGGTAACCCCATTGCTTTGGTCTCCCTTAAGGAATTTCTTGTGAAAGGAGTATCCCTATGAATTAACGTCTCCATTTATGAACTTGATAGTTACCAATCTGAGCACTGTCATTTCACTTAAAATAATCTCTTGGTATCTGAGGGTAAAGCACTAGTGATTGGACACTGTAGCCATAGCAATGCAAATGACCCTAGTGCATGTGACCCTTAATGACCAAACCTTTTAAAATGCATAGTGTGGTGGTAAAGCTGAGACTATATGCCCCGCAAGTGAAATGTAGTTTTTGTTTTAAGTTGAGGGGGCTTTTTGATTAATTTTTAGTTATTTTTCCATTAGATGACTGGCCTGAGAGGGAAATGACAAACAATTCCTCTAACCACTTAGAAGAGCCCAATTGTAATGAGGTGACCAACCTGAAGGTGTGCATTGAATTAACAGGGCTCCATCCCAAAAAGCAGCGTCACCTGCAGCATCTTAGGGAACTATGGGAGCAGCAGGTGTCACCAGAGAGATCCCCGTCCGGCAAGTTGGGCCGGCAAAGCAGGAAAGATTTAGCTGAGGCTGTTCAGCCAGAGGCCACTGCAAAGGTCAAAGACTGCACAGAAGAAAGGCACACCAGGAAAAGGTCAGAGGTCAAAAGCAATAGAAGTTGGTCTGAAGAGTCCCTCAAAACAAGTGACAATGAACAAGGTATGCAGAGACTACTAGGGAAACATCAGCTGGCATAGCATTAGTAGTGATGCATGCTGCCACCACTGTTAAGGAATCGTCAGCAGTTTTTATAGAAGTCCACATGTATAAGGACTTACAGCTCCACTATAAAAAGATCACTAGCTAAAATTTGTCAGGCGGGGGTGCGTGTGTGGTGTGTGTTTGTTTGTTTTAAATTGTGGTTCAAATGACTTTAAAATTGAAGCTTTGTGTCTGCAGATCTTTTGGCATTCTTATAATTCAGGAATAGTTCTGATTTAGAAAAAAAAAATCTCAGGTTGTTAGTCCATGTAAAAATACTTACTGCATGTATAGCTAAATGGATTAGTGCTTTTTGGGTATAATTAAAAACAAACAAGAAGTCCAGTATGAGTACCATGAAGACTCTGATTCTCTATCTTGGGAATCTGCTGTTCCATCAGGTTAAGAACTGCTGAGTTTTTCTGCTTTCTCAAAGGCTTAGAGGCAGTCAAGAGGTTACCCCTGTGTTTTTCCCTTAGTGCAGTCTGCCTGTTTGCTTTCTCTACAGACACGCCTGATGAACTGCCCTGACATTGCTCCCCAGTATTCTTCCATGCGCAGGCACTGAGCTTCCCTCAGCCACGCACTGAGGGCTCTGTTCTTCAGGATATCTTGCTAGGTTCTCTCTCTCTCCTGCTCCTCTAGTTCACTGTGCATCTCAGGCCAGGTCCATGCTGTAAACTTACATCAGCATAACTACGTCGCTCAGGGTATGAAAAATCCACACCCCTGAGTGATGCAATTATATTGACCTCAGCGCTATGTTGATGGGAGGGCTTTTCCTGTCAGCATAGCTACTGGCCTCTCAGGGAGGTGCATTAAGTGTGCCGGCGGGAGAAGCTCTTCACTGAAGCGCTACAGGGATTCCCCTTGACTAACAGTATGATTCCTCCCCACCCCCACAACTGCTTCAATAGCTGAGCAAGGCCCAACCAGCAGCATCAAAGGCTCCTGTTCCTGTATTTAGCTCCGCATGCTGGCAGTCTTCTCCTGATGTTCTATTACTTCAGTCTGGGGGCTTCTCCTAAGCAGGACTGTCTCCCCACTTACTCCAGTCTGGAGCTTGCTCGCTTCTTATTTCTGCTCCATCACCATGGCAGCCAGCAAGTGTTGAGCCAATGGGTGGAAGAGGTGTGCTCCCAGAGACCTCCCCTGAACTGTCACAGTGGCCAGCTCCAGCTGCCCACAGTATTCCAGGGAGGGGCCAAGCACTACGGCTCTTTCCCTGTTTTACTGCCCCTCCCTCCCACCATTCACATGCTGCTTCATTTTTGTCTTCTCTCTCCCCTTCCCTGGCTGTCAAACCTCAGGTGATTAGTTACCTCAGTAATTTGAGGAGGCATTGCTCCTACAAACCTAAACAACTTAAAATCTCAGCTGCACTTACATATCCTCAACATGCTTTGTGCTGTCTTGACTGGCATCCTGCAAACCCAAACCATGTGGCTATTTCTGCTCACAGACCCTCCACATCTTCTCACATAGCTCTTCCTTCTTCCTCCATCCCACTCTTAAAAGTAGAGGATGAAGCTCTCCTTCTCCCTTTCAGGATATGCAGATCAAAGGCTGTAAGTATTGTCTCCTTCCTCCTTCCGCCCCCAAGCAAATCTAGTCTGTTTGTTTTGAGGACTCTCCTAGATGTAACTAAGGCCTGGTCTACATGAGGAAATTAGGTCGATATAACTATGTTGCTTAGGGGTGTGGATTTTTAACTACGTCACTCAGGGGTGTGAAACTGGCCTAACCTCTAGTGTAGACAGCACTATGTCGACAGGAGAATTCTGCCACTGACCTAAGTACTTACTGCCTCTCAGGGGGCAGATTACCTATGGCGATGGGAGAATCCCTACCATTGCCGTCAGTAGAGTCTTCACAGAAGTGCTACAGCTGCAGTGTTTTAAACGTAGACAAGCTCTAATATTTGCCCCAGTTCTTGGAGGATGAAGAGGAGCTTCCCACCTGCTCTGAGCACTCTGAATCAGATGTCCCAGGTTGCTTGTTCACTAACAGACTTGGTTGATTTGATAGCCTAAAACCTGCAACTCATCCAACCTTCAGCTAGGACCCCGTCACGATGAGGCATAGGAAAAGCTGCTCCACTTGCCCCATACCGAATCTCTTGAGAATTGCTGAGGCCAGGTGGTCCAACCCCAACAAAAAGAAATCCAGTCAATAAGATCTCTAAAATGGTATCCAGTCCGATTGCATAAAATTACCAAATTGTCCCAAAAATTACCTTGTCTATCCTTCATTTCAGTCAGGATTGTTCATGGTGGGGATGGAGATTTTGATGTTAATCGATGGGGTAGGTTTTAGTGGACCTGAAGATCGACAGCTGTCTTAGGAGAGTCAAAACCTCTTTTCTATTACTTTGTGAGCTACCAAGGTGTGTGTGGCACTGGCTCAGACAGACCTGTCCATCTTCTGCTCCTTCTTGTGCTCTCAGAAGAAGAGGTCTTGTAGGACCCCAAAGAGGGGAGGCCAGAAAGCTGGGTTCTGTAATGTTGATGCTAGCTTTCCTTTGCAATGCCTGATATGATATTGCCAGACCTTCTCTTCTCTTTTTAACATTTTGGCTTGAAGAAATATGTGGTTTTTAGATTCCAGTGCTATTTCCAGAGGCATCCTGGCACCCTTTGACAATGTGAAACAAGAATAAGCCCTTAATAGCACCTTGGACATGATTTAAATTATGCCCGGCCCACCCATTCTCAAGAGACACTTAAGGGCTTTCAAGTCATTTTGTCGTAACTGTTACTTCCATCCCCACTGAACTGTAAATTCTTTGATTTGTTTTTCTCCATTTACCAGGACTTGGAAATTCTTCCCCATCATTATCTAGATAGGCCTCTCCATGCTCAGAAGTTGCATGAGGAGGAAGTCGGCCTTAGCTCTTCTGATCCAATAGTTCCCCAACTTTTCTCATGATTCATAGATCTCAAGCAAGTTAAAGAGTAGAACCTAGCCTTTATGTAGTAACTAAACTTTATTTGATCAGCACCTTATTGTTGCATTCAGCATCACTCAGTGGGAAGACCTTCTGTTCTTTGGGACCACTGCTTTTTCAGCCTCTGTCTCTTTTCCTTTCCTGTCCTCCCTTTTTGTGTTTCTCTCCCTCTTCCACATCTCTTAGAGTCTTCTCTATTCTTCTATCTCTATTTATTTATCTGCAGCAACTCCTAATTCCACCATCTTCCCACTGCACCCCCATTCAGTTTTATTCTCGCCCTCTTTCCCCTATTAAAACAACTGGTGATTAAATAGATAATGATGACATTGAAGGATGTTATTGGGCTTTACAGGTTACACCAATGAGACTATTTAGGGGAAGGTGAGTTTGTACCTAAGTAACTGTTTCAGTCTGTATGCAAATTCAGGAAGACAACACCACATTGGTTATGTGCTGTTCATGTTTGGAAGGTTTTCATGGCCCAGAAACCTAAAAACTTCGATTTTTTTTTTTAAAAGCGTAGATTTTTGCATCATATGGGCCAATAAATACATCAGGTAGGCCAGATCTGGCCCCGGGCCATATGTTTGACACACATGTTTGGCCATTTACTCTGAAGAGCTGGTTGACTTTTCTCAAATCCAGAAAGCCCTGTGCAAATTGATCTTATATGGGTAACTGAAAGAAGACAAATCCCAAAAGAGATTCTGAACATCCTACTAGATGGCTCTCCTAAGACTCTAGATTGAAGTGCAGGTCTCTGTCCTGAGTGCCACATGTCCTCTCTATTCTAGTTCCAGCTTGCTTCATCCACATTTCCCTTTCTGAAAGCATCATCACTTCAGAGAGCCCTGATCTGAGGCCCTTGGGAACAACAGAGCCTCAGTCATCAGATGACCCAGTAAAAATAATAACATTGAACCCAGATAGTCCCTCCATTATGTTGATACAAGATTTGTTTTAATAGAGAACTAAACAAGAGCAATGTAGTTGATGCTAATCAACATTGTTAGTTTGACAGGATATCTTTTTTAGATGAGGTTACAAGTTTGGTTAATAAAGGTATTAGTGTTGATGCAATAGACTTAGCCTTCTGTAAGGCGTTTGACTTGATACCTCATGACATTTTTATTAGAACAATATAAAATTAACATGGCATATATGGATTAAAAACTGGCTAGCTGTTAGGTCTCAAAATGTAACTGTAAATGGGGACTCCTCATTAGGGCCCTACCAAATTCAGGGTCCATTTTGGTCAATTTCACAGTCATAGGATTTTAACAATCGTAAATTTCATGATTTCAGTCTGAAATTTCACAGTGTTGTAATTGTAGGGAGCTTGATCCAAAAAGGAGCTGTGGTGCTAGGGCTTTGCAGTACTGCCACCTTACTTCTGTGCTGCTCTTTCTTCAGAGCTGGGCAGCTGGAGAGCGGCGGCTGCTGCCTGGGAGCCCAGCTTTGAAGGCAGAACCGGAGTCAGCAGCAGCACAGAAGTAAGGATGGCATGGTATTGTATTGCCCCCCTTACTTCTGCGCTGCTGCCTGCAAAGCTGGGGCTTCAGTCAGCAGCAGTCAGTCTTCGGCCACCCAGCTCTGAAGGCAGCACAGAAGTAAGGGGGGCAATACCACAACCCCCCTAAAATAACCTTGCAGGACACTCCCCTTCCCCGGGCAACTCCCTTTTGGGTTAGGATGCCCAATTTGAGAAACGCTGGTCTCCCCTGTGAAATCTGTATAGTATAGGGTAAAAGCACACACAAGACAGCTTTCATGGTGGGAGACCAGATTTCACTGTCCGTGACATGTTTTTTATGGCCGTGAATTTGGTAGGGCCCTAATCATCATCCAGTGGGTCTGTTTCCAGTGGGGAACTTCAGGGATCGGTTCTAGGCCCTATGCTATTTAATGTTTTTATCAATGGCTCGGAAGAAAATATAAAATCATCACTGATAATGTTTGTAGATGACCCAAAAATTGAGGAAGTGGTAAATAAAGAAGAGGACAGGTTGCTAATTCAGAACCATCTGGATCACTTGGTAAACTGGGTGCAGGCAAACATGTTTTTAATATGGATAAATGTATCTAGGAACAAAGAACACAGGCCATACTTACAGGATGGGGGATTCTATCCTGGGAAGCAGTGACTCTGAAAAAGATTTGGGGGTCATGGAAGATACAGCTGAACATGAGCTCCCAGTGTGATGCCATGGCCAAAAGAGCTAATGCAGTCCTGGAATGCATAAACAGGAATCTTGAGTAGGAGTAGCGAGGTTATTTTGCCTCCGTATTTGGCACTGGTGTGACCGCTGCTGGAATATTGTGTCCAGGTCTGGTGTTCACAATTCAAGAAGTATGCTGATAAATTGGAGAGGGTTCAGAGATGAGCCACAAGAATGATTAAAGGATTAGAAAACATGCCTTATAGTGATAGACTCAGAGCTCAATCTATTTAGTTTACAAAGAGAAGGTTAAAGGGTGACTTGATTACAGTTTGTAAGTACCTGCATGGGGAACAAACATTTAATAATGGACTAGTCAGACTAGCAGAGAAAGTTATAACACAATCCAATGGCTGGAAGTTTAAACTAAGCAAATTCAGACTGGAAATAAGGTGTAAATTTTTAATCGTGAGAGAAATTAACCATTGGAACAATATACCAAGGGTTGTGGTGGCTTCTCTGTCACGGAAAAATTTTAATTCAAGGTTAGATGTTTTTCTAAAAGAGATGCTATAGGGATTATTTTGGGGAAGTTCTGTGCCCGGTGCTATACAGTTGGTCAGACTAGATGATCACGATGGTCATTTATGGTCTTAGAACCTGTGGATCTAGGAAGAAAAACAGCAATCTCTCTCACTTCCCCCAGTGATTCAGAAAGTGGTTCAATAAAATCTGACTGAAGTTTTCCTTCTTTGTAGCCATTAGGATGGGAAACTTTTGTCCCCTTTCATCAGACGGCTTTGCTTTAATTTTTTCCAAAGAAGGTGGTTCAGAGGTCAGCCCCAATTCTGTTCCTAAGAGAAATTCAGATTTCTGTTTAAAATTATCATGTTCTTTGCCCTCACTTTATCCTAGACCCCCTTGCGCCCTAGAAAAACTACACACTTTACATGTAAAATTCTACTTCTGTAGAACTAAAGCCTGAGGAAGCCCAATGCTCTGGGAAATGTAGAGAGGGGATAAAGCATCACAATATTTTGTATGTAGATAGTTTATTTAATTCATCTTCCAGTTTTACAGGGCATCTAATCAAAGTTGTCTTGAAGATCTAGTTGCTCACTCCACTAGGAATCCATCTACTTTGTAGGCAGAAAGTCACAGCAAGCCTATTTCAGAATTATTTTGAAAGCGCTAAAACACTGACATGCTGCTTTCTTCATCCTTTGTTGTCTTTGAGGATAGAGTCCTTTGAGTCTTCCCTCAGTGGTCTCCGCCAAAGACCCTCTCTGACTGTCAGATGCTTGGACTAGATGATGGGATGTATCGCTTGATAATTGTTCTGTTCATTCCTTTTCAAGCATCTGGTATTGGTACTGGGCTAGATGGACCATTGGTCTGACCAAGTATGCCCATTCTTACTTTCTTTAACTAGAACACAAAATATCTCCCCCCCCCCCCCAACCAAACAACAAACCTCTTGCCTGCCACTTAAACTTGGAAAAGGCAGAAAAGCCCAGAAGTTCCCAGCCTGATGAAGAAGGTGAGTTCCCATTCAGATAAGACAATTACAGGTAAGGAAACTAATTTTGTCATTTACACCCACCAAAGCCAGGAAATTCACAGCTGAGACTTTCTGCTCCTTGTTTTGCCCTTCGGGCTAGAGGTTCCAGTGTGTAGGTTGCATATCAGTGCACTGATAGGCCTCTGCAGTACCTAGGCACAATAGTGATAGAGAATTTCCTGTAGTGGTTTTATCAGACAATTACAACTATTTTAAACTTAGCATGTTTACATTTTGAATGTGGAAATTTAAAATATTAATGACTTGAAAATGTAATTGGTGAATCTCTTAAACAGGAAAGGAGTTAGTGTTAAGTGTTAACTATGCATTTTCCTCTCAACACACCATGCAACATGTAATGCCTTTCCTCCCATTTAGGACTGCCTTTATTCATGGTCTCTCCGCCAGTGAAGAGCCTTTCATCCACCAATGCAAACAGCAAAAGGCAGACTCAGCCAAGCTGTACTCCAGCCTCGAGGTTGGCTGCCAAACAGCAGAAAATTAAAGAGATCCAGAATACAGATGTGCTGTGCACAGATGAAGAGGAGGATTTCCAAGCTACATCCCTGCTGCAGAGAGATTCTGAGTGCGAGAAGCCATCAGGGAAACGTCAGTGTAAAACAAAACACTTGGCACTACAGGAGAGGAGAAGGAGATCATCCCTGACAGGCGATGACACCACAGATATTGAAAACGCTGAAGATAAGGTATCTTTATTTGGACTTAATCATCCACTAACCACACAGAGTGTACAGCAGAGCCAGCCTACTTGAGCTAACATGTTATGGTGCCATGTACAAATATAGGACACCCTCACTGTAACAAACCTATTGGGATCCAAATCATTTGTTCATTAGAACTAGGCGTTCTTTATAGTGAAAAAGTCCTGCCTCCGGGGCAGGAGGGCGGCTGACATTTCCTCCAGCTATGCTGTCAGCCCTCGCCGCAGCGGCAGGGGTCGAGGTGGATCTAGGGATTGGGGTCGTTCTAGCCAAAGGGTCATTATTATGAAGGATGTTCTAGCGAAGGTGGACTGTAATTTTATTCAAACTCCTCCCCCTTTTTACTCTTTGCATATTACGAATTTGTTCTCTTTGTCTATCTGAGATAAAGCCTAGTGCGGGCATAAAGACTGAGCAGTTGTACATTTAGTAACAGTAGTAGATTTTTGTAATGAGAACAGAAATGTAATTCTTAACTGGCCAAATATATTCCCATCAGTGTATTGTTAAAAAAAGGGGGGAAAAATCCAATAATGATTTTGACAGGTCACAGTAACAAGAAGATTCAGAAAGCGACCAGAGCCTACTTCAGACTGTGACTCTTCACCAGCCAAATCATATGAGCAGAAGCTGTATGATCGCCTGCAGCAGACTTCCTCATTATTACCTGTCTCTCAGCCCTCGCAGTTGCAGATTGCAAGCACCCCTCAGGAGACCACCCCAAGTCGTCCCATGCCGCCTGAAGCACGAAGACTTATTGTCAATAAGAATGCTGGCGAAACTCTTCTACAGAGGGCAGCTCGTCTGGGATATGAGGCAAGAATCCCTTTTAAATACTCTGAATTGAGATGCGGGAGCTGTTTGCTTTGTTTTAAAAAAACCTCTTTTTTTGTACACAGGACTAAAATCACTTTGTGATTCTAGTTTTTGTAATCCTGGTGCACTGATGAGGTAGCTACAAACAGATTTGTAGTTTATGCATTTCTACTCTTTGAGGGGTTGTTGTTATTATTATTGTGCATTAAAGCATCATTTAATTTGAATGTTTACAGTGATAGTGAGGGGCAAAACTGGATAACTCTCTTGGACATAGGGTGTTCAAGTCAGGCCTAAACCTATGGTGCTGTGCACCCTGAACTCCTGTCATAGCTGCTGGGAGTGGAGGGCATGCAGTGCCTTGAGAACTGGACTCCTACATAGAAGGTTTTATAAGGGGTTGAAACCCCACCGCTATATTGTCTGACACTGTATAAAATCACAAATTAATGTTCCGTGTGGTGTATGGAGAGCTTTAATGAGCTGTGGTTTTGCTTTCCTTGGACATGTAATTTACAAAAGAAAACGGACAGTTTTGATGTTTGAGCCAGAATGTAATGTTTGGTATGTCCACTTGTGTGTTTGGATATATTGCAGAAAGTGTTCTGAATGTTTTTAGAGTTGGACGCTTCTCAGCATCTATACGTCTCTAAACAAACAGACCTGGCTTCTACAAAAATCAGTTGCTGAATCCACCATTTCTGAGGTCTCAGAAACATGGTTTTATTTATTGGGGGAGGGGAAAATATAGTGGCATTTTGTAATAGCCTATTAGGGTCTCAATCTTACAAAGTATTGCTGTGACAAAAGTGGTTCATCACAAGTGTGTGATTACTGACTTGATGGTATTCGTCAGAGCAGGGATAAGGAGCTATAAAACTTGCCCTCGCTTTGAAAGAGGCAGTTTGGCCTGGGAGCTTGGGTTAGACAGAGGCTTGCTCCAGTTTTGAAGATTGAGTCAGCCTGGAAGCCAGGTTTCAGCAGAGGCCTGTCCAGCTTGAAAGATTTGCTCTAGCCCATAAAGATTTTGTCTTGTTTGGAACCTTTGTTTAGGCAGAAGCCTGTTCCAACTTTGGAAGGCTGAATTGAGTCTGGAAAATCTTTCGTTTAGCCTAGACAAACACGTATTCTAGTTCTGGGTTTTCTTACTTTAGCTAGAAGTTATGTTATTATGAAGTTGCTGTGGGAATCTTCATAATTTGCATTATTTCTGTTCCCATGGGACCTGAAATTTAAACATAGGGTTTTTTTAATGCTCCAGAGTCTTTCTTGCTCTTGCAGTAGCTGAGTCTCTGAACCACAGTTCCCATGTCATACTGCTGTGTGATGCTCGTGAGCGCTCTGAGTCGTCTCATTGAAGCCAATGGGACTACACACAGTGCATAAGGTTAAGAACATGCATACGTCTGGGTAGAAACAGGGCAGAGCCGTCCCTAGCAATTCTGGGGCCCTATGCAGCCCAGCTGCGGGGTTGGGGCTCCAGGCTGCCGTGGGGGGGTGGAAGCGAGGGGGCTGGCTCCAGGTCTTCGTGGGGCGGGGCTGGCTTGGGGGGCAGGGAGGAACCACCCACCAGCACTCACTGGCAGTGCGGCTGAGGCCGGGTCGCTGTACTCTGGCTGCCGGTGAGTGCTGGCCTAGCCCAGCTGCCAAGCTCAGGGGAGGGGGGCTGGGTCAGAGTAGGGGCTGGAGCAGCATGCAGCTGCGCAAGGCACCAGGAAATTTGGTGCACCAAATTTCCTAGTGCCCTACACAGCTACATACTTTGCGTATGGGTAAGGATGGCCCTGAATCAGAGCCTAAAACTCTCTTCCATAGTAAGGTGAACGGGCTCCAGGTAGTTCTTTTCTCAAGTGGCTCCCGGAAGCAGTGGCATGTCCCGCTGCTTCCAGCTCCTATGTGGAGGCGAGGCCAGATGGTTCTCGGCCAATGGGAGCTTCGGGGGCAACGCTGGGGCAGGGGTAGCATGCGGAGTGGAGCCCCTTGGCTGCCCCTATGCATAGCAGCTGAAAGGGGGACATGCTGCTGCTTCAGGGAGCTGCGCAGAGCAGCCCCCGACCCTGCTCCGGCTGAAGTGCCGGAGCGGGGCAAGCCCCAGGCCCCGCTCCCCAGCTGGAGCTCGAGGGCCAGATTAAAATGGCTGGCGGGCAGGATCTGGCCTGCGTTCTGTAGTTTGCCCACCCCGATCTAGAGCGCATATATCCAAGTATACTGAGAGAGCTCAGTGTATCATTCTGTAGGTCCCCAGCAAATAACTCCAAATATATGTTTAAAAGACACTTCATCTGTCTCTCTATGCAAGACTAGCTGTGTGATTTTCAGAGCTCTGTGCAAAGCAAGACAATGAGGCCCCTTTTTAGCTTTCTCTCCACCTAGGACCAGGTCCTCCTTTTGTAGTCCATGTTCTGGGGTTGCATCTGCTGAAATAAATGATATGTGCATGCAGGGAGCCTTCAGTAGACGTATAGTTGAATGATGCATAGCATAAGTCTAAGAACCCCATTATGCTTATGTTACATCTAACTCTCATTTGCTCTTTGTACTCAGTGAAACAGTGGGAGAGGCTCACTGGAAAATCGGAATTTAGCTTCATCCAGAAAAATTACTGGAACTCCCTTTTCAGTGTCCTTGTAGATAGAGGCTCTCAGTTGTCATTACTCATTCCCTTGCCAGTTCTGCACAGCAACATGAATTGAAAATGGGGAGGACTTCTTCAGGTTTATAATGGTATGTCTACATTGCGATGATAAACCTGTGGCATCGGATCTCAGAGCCTGGGTCAGCTGACTCGGACTTGGGTTACAGGGCTAAAAAGAGAAGTGCAGACATTAGTGCCTGGGCTCCAGAGACCCTCTTCCCCTTATAGGGTCTCTGAGCCCAGGCTTCAGCCCAAACCCAAATGTCCAGTTTTATAGCCCCACAGCCTGAGCTTCACAAGCCCCATTCACCTGACCCAGGCCAGCCGTGGCCATGTGGTAGGTTTTTTTTACTGCAGTGTGGACACATCCAAATAATACTGAAGGGGGGTACAACACTGATGCAATGTTTTAAATGAAGGCAATGTATTTGACACTGCTTACAAGCCTTTGATAAAACTATTCTCTCCCTCTATGCTTTCTTAGCAGGTAATGTGCTTTTGTCTCCCCTCTCCCACAACACCTTCCCATTCTGAATGATGATTTATAATCCTGCCATCAGACCCTGTTGTAGATGACTAGAGTAAAGAACATGCCTGGAATTTCAGAAAGTTTAGTGGTTTATGTTTGGCAGCAAAGGGGTCTCTTTTTGCAATAGGGCCGAGTAGCACTGGAAGCTCTAGAATCTCTGCAAGCCCCTACCCAGATTGTCCACTTACTTGTCTTCAAATGAAGGCTTACTTTACCTCCTTGACCATATTTGAACATTTTCAGTTCTAATTCTTGCGTAGTACAGTGTAGATGACTATGACTGTCACTTACCCTAGATTGGAGTATTTGTTTGTGTATGTGAGTGTGCGTGAAACAGGGATAAAGTATCTAGTGATAAATCTGGCTCTCATCTGGGCAGATGTGTAGCCTGGCTGCAGCCAATAGGGCTACGTAAGCAAGTAGGGTGGAGTAGTCTTTGGCCCTATATGTCTTTAGGGTCTGATCCAAAGCACACTGATGGGAGTCTTTCCATTGACTTCAAGGCGGTTTGGATCAGGCCCTTAGTTAACTAGGATATTAGTATTATAAGTACATTCTGTACCAGATCCATTAAATAAATATTTATTTAAATGACTTAAGTACAATTTTAAGTACACTCTTTTGTTGTTGTTGTTCGTTGTTGCCTGTAGGGAGCAGAAAGCCACACACTAAAGGCTTACGTACTGTATTTGATTTGAGCTCAAATACTCCTTTTCATTCTGCGTGGTGCTTTTAGTTAGTGTTTGTACCTGAAAGTTTTCAACAGTCTTCTCCCTAAGTCAATTCAGGATTACATCATGCCAGGAAAGGCAGCGACATTAGGGAGACCTCTGATAGCTGATGAGGGGAGGGCAATAAATGCAGGAGGAGCCTGGAAGAAGAGGACTGAAATTCCCCTCAGGGACTCTCCCCATTGTTTCAGTGGAGATCGAGGATGGGGTTTGCCTCATTATGGATCATGCAGGAGGCTTGGCCTGAACAATCCATGGATTCCCAGGATGCCCTGCAGGCTAGGACCATCTTCCCAAAGCCTTGTGCTTCTGTGCCACCTCCCAGCCACATGTTGTTCTTCCCTAGTCCCCTTTTCACGAGGCTGCATTGGAGCTGCGCGGCCGCTTCCCCTGGGTTTACCCCACCCCCACCCCCCCGTAAGGTCGAGAAGAGGCTACCTCCATGGTGCAGAGTGGCTCAGCAGAAAAGAGAATACAGACTTCAGCTGTGTTATCTTATCTTATCCAGCGGTTTCCACACTAGATTGGGTGGAGGATAATCCATATAGCCATCTGTGGGTCTAGGGTGAGAGAACATGTTGCACAGAGAAAACTGACCTCCATTTTCATGTGGAAAGGGAGAGATTCCCATTAAGATCTGGGAGTGGGGGGAAGATCTGCCCTCTTTATTTTAAATATGTTAAAGTTGTGGCGGGCATGTTACATTTTATAATGAGGATAGAATTAAAACTTAAAGCTTTTTAAATATGTGGTGTTTTCCTTAACATTACTATTTAGCTAAAGAAACTGCAGGCAGTGAAAACAGCTATGGTATAGCTTTTGCTGGTGGCAAACTAGCTGGTTCTTTGGATTTATTAAGCTTGTGATGTTCAGATCACTGGTTTAAATGGGCCACATGAATATATCTAAATTAGCCCATGCAAGCTTCACAACCTTTCTCTAAGGTTAAAGAGAAGGAGGCTTATGAATCCAAAATGTTTGTGCTGCCACACGTTCATACATTCAGCAGTGATGGTTAAATTTCTACGAGTTGAGTAAATCATCTTTAAAAAAATGTTAATGAGGCATATAATTAATTAACAATGTAGAGTTTTATGGTCTTCATGCTTACATTTTGTGGTTAATAACCTTCTTCTTGTTGCCTCTTAAGATGAACTTGTCCAACAAAATTAGCTTTTGGTCCAGTAAATGTTTTGTCCTAGAAAGTCTTTCCTTTTTACAAAAATAAAAATAAAATTAATAAAAACTAAATTTGGAGGCTTAAAATTGTTTTAAAGGGTAACTGCATTTTAAAACTACAGCTCAATATTATAGGAACTGCTGTTAGCTAAAAGTCAGCTAGTTTGCAACCAATAAGGGCTTCATACTTAGTCCAGTAAGTGGGCTACATGCTACTCATCTTTTAAAGAGGATTGTGCCACATTCCACCTTCGAATAAGCAAATGCAAATCTGAGTGCATAATTTGGCCAATTGTGTTTTAACTATATACAGTTGAGCAGTATTATATTTGAAACCAACATTACTATTTCCCTGTTGCAGTGAAAAATTACTAAAATGCTACAACAAACCATTTTCTTTTAATCAGTCCCTTTTATGATGTCCCTTAAAATGTGTGTCTGCACACACACATGAATTTCTACCAAAGTAAAAATCCCGTAGTCTGAAAATTTTCAATCAACATTTTTTATGTTTAAAGCAAATTCAGGTTCCAGAATTAATTATACAGACCCTTTCAGGTAGGCATGGGGGAATTCAGGTAAAGACCATAGTTCTTTGATTTTGGCCTTCAGAATTATTAATAGGAACAATAAAGCTTTTGGTTGGTGAGACACCAGACGACTGAGATAGAGGTAAATTGATCAGTGCACCAGCAGTAAGTGGCTGATGCACTTGATCCCAATGTCATGTGACTGGGTTTCTTTCCTTGGCTGGGATAGACAGCTCATTAGCTTACTGCTATCCACTTTAGTTTGGTTAGTGAGGGCCTGCTAAAAGAACAGCTTCATGCTGTATCCTAGATACCAATTCTCAGGTCAGGTATACCAAGAGCACAGATTATTGTAGGGTTTCTGGTAGATTTTGAAACTGAAAGAATATTATGCATTGAGCCCAGCATTTTATTTCTTCCTGTCTGAGAAAGGAAACTACCCCACATTGCTTCCAAATAAACATGCGGATAGTTCACTGCTTGACCTTTAAAGGTAGAGAATGCAAAATTAATGGATTGCAGCTAATCTTAGAGCACATGAGCTGTTTTACTTACTGCATCATTTGTTTGTGCCTCCCACAAAAATAAATGAAACTTGCACTATTCCCAAATTTTTGGTTGACTGATGGAGCAGTCATTGATTCAAGGTTGCATGAGAGCACAGAGCTGAGGATGGCCTAGGCCTTCAACCATGGTAAATTTGACTGCAAGATGAATTGTGTTAAATCCACATGGCTTCCCACAGTGATAGGTTATTTATTGGAAACGAGCATCTGGCTCTAGTTCTGAATGAAGAAAATCACTATGGGTGAAATTCTGGCTCCATTGACTTCATTGGAGCTAGGATTTTCTTATGATTAGTTTTCTAATGGAAACCATTGTCCTTCATGTCTTTACAAACTTTCTTTATCAAGCTAACATTGAATACATGGCTGCTGTGCTTGGAACATTTTCATATACATATTTAATACACGGGGATAAGATTAATAACCTTTCTAACAGTTTACATCAAGCAAATTCTGAGGAAACAGAAGCCATAATTTAGTGTGAAATGGGTACATCCTTTCTCTGTGTTTTCTACCATTAGTTAATGCAGAAAATCCCACTGGTGTGCATAGAGATCTTAGTGCTGCGCAATACAATGCTGCCTTGCTTGTGAAAAAACAGCGGTCTTTGGCTTTTAAAATTTTACTGCTATGGGGATGAGAACCACATGATTCTTTCCTCCTCCCCCCCTCCACTTCTTTCCAACCTGAGACTGCCCATTCAAAGAGAGAGAACCCAAACATGTTAAAGGTATGCACATCTCCACAGCAACAAATAACATGACCTATCTATTCTCCCCCCCTTCTCTATTTTCAGGAAGTGGTTCTGTATTGTTTGGAAAACAAGGTCTGTGATGTAAATCATCGTGACAATGCAGGTTATTGTGCCCTCCATGAGGCCTGCGCCAGAGGCTGGCTGAGCATTGTGCGACATCTCCTAGAGTATGGGGCTGATGTTAACTGCAGCGCTCAGGATGGAACCAGGTTAGCAATGTTATAGTTACTAAGATAAAATAACTAGTGCTTTGTGGCACATTAATGAAATAACACATGATGGGATAAATGTCACATACATGGTATTAGCTGTTTTGAAAGAATGATTAAAGAAAATTAATTTCTCCAAAAGTTGGTGTGCTTTCTAGATCTATCACTCTTTGGTCTTGTAAATTCTGGAGTTAGCTAAAGTTTATACACTGGAAAATTTAGAACTCCTGTGAAGTAGTTACACCATGTTTCTTTAGAGTAGCAGCCGTGTTAGTCTGTATCCGCAAAAAGAAAAGGAGGACTTGTGGCACCTTAGAGACTAACCAATTTATTTGAGCATCAGCTTTCGTGAGCTACAGGTGCCACAAGTCCTCCTTTTCATGTTTCTTTAGCACATCTGGCCTCTAACCGTCAATTCATTTTTTTTTTCTGTTGTCCAAAACTGATGTGAGAGAATCTTCACATTCCTGTCACTTTCTTTTCCACTGTGGGAGACACATTTTTGTATTGTGGGTTGTTTGATTTACCGCTTGTTTTACCTATGAATTTTAATAGTGTTTGATATACTGGTATTTTTCTAGGAAATAGTATACTTGGTTCTCTGGAGTTTTATGGAGTTTCTTATTGAACATCCAGAGGAAACGATACCTGAAGGCTATGATCCTCTTTATACGTTCCACATCCTTTATTTTTGCTAAAGTTGTGTTTTTGCTCCATTAAAATTTGTGCCCAGCAACACTCTATTTGAGAGCCTCTCTTGCATTAGCTATATTTGTGTGTCTTGATACTCTAATTTGATTTATTTTTAATCTAAAACAAATTCCTTTTAATTCAGCAAACAAGATAATTTTTAAAGTAGATCTGTTCCTTTGGTGTTTTGAGTTGATGGTTCCTCTGCTGGCATATTTTGCCTTCCTCAGAATCCCCATATGCATTTAGTTCCTGTTTTGAGTAGATGCTGAGCCTTTTTCTGTAAGTGGGGGTTGAGGAAGTTGCCATGCATGATTTCTCAAGCTTTGAATGTATATCTCTTTGTGCTAAGAAAGTTCTTTATCTAATTTAATTGTAAATGGTTCATCCTCTGATCTGGTGACAACTTTTCTTAAATATATTAAGGAGCATGATTTCTTGGGGGCAGGTTATTTTATATTCTACTTCTTTTAAAAATCCTAGGGGGAAGGTGCTCCTGCAGTTAGTTAACTTGAATGTTTTATCAGATATCCCACCTTCTACCCAGGACATAAAATTAGCATAACTATGACTGTCTCTTTTTTGTTTTAAAAGTTTTTGCATATCAGCTTGAAATAGTTGGTGGGAGGATTCAGAAAAACAAAGCTCCAAGAGTCCTGCTAGAGATGGTCCATTAGAAGTCCATGATGGTCTGTCATTACCAGCCCATCAGTTTGGAAAGATGTTTCTGGAGAAACATTTAATCTAGGGCTGAATAGTAAAAAATTCCTTTCCCATGACCCACCTCTTAAAAATACAAAGGGGAGAGATCTTAAACAGAAAAGAGTTTGGTGGAGGGTTTTTTGTTTGGATATCATCTCTGGGACTCCCTAAATCAGTCACGCATAAGTAAGGTTGCTATAAAAAAGAATCCTAAATGGCTTCTAGCTCACTTGCCAAAATAATCCGTATAGAAAAATGACTTAAGAAAGTTTCCAAACAGTTGTTAGTATGTATAAGTTCAAATTCACAAATGGAGATTATTCCAGTTATGCCAGGGAAGAAATATTAGTACGTATGCACTCAGGAGCTAGTCATATTTCTTTGACGTGTTTTGGAAAAAATGTGTCTTAAAATACAATTTATCATCAGCTTGTCTGTTCAACAGCTCACTCATAGGTGTTGCCCTCAGAAATCATCCTGTGGTTCCCTTTGCTTCCTGGTGGCAGATTCTCTTAGCTGTTTCAAAGGCTTCTGAGTAGGACAGCTTATTCCAAATCAGATCTGCCTGGGTTGTTTCTTGAAGTTCAGCAGGATACAGAGCACAAGTTTCTGTGAAGGATTCCTTAAGGAGGATCATCTCCTCCTCTGTTTTGGCTTCTATAGCCAAGCTTGTATCTGAGTATAAGATAGTGCTGGTCATAAGACAAATACCGTTTCTCCCTTGGAGCCTGAACTGTATTTTCTCCTGTAAGCTTGTATGTCTCCCCCCCCCCCCCCAAAAGGGGGGGGAGGGATTTTCTCAGCCACCTTGTGTTTTTCATCTCTTCTGCTACCAAGTATGTTCTCCACTTATCAGATCAAAGGAACAGTAGTCAAATACAAAATGTTGACTGCTTTATTTTTTACTGAACTAAATATACATTCTGATGAAGTGAGCTGTAGCTCACGAAAGCTTATGCTCTAATAAATTGGTTAGTCTCTAAGGTGCCACAAGTACTCCTTTTCTTTTTGTAAATATACATTATTGCCCTCTGATGGGGAACGCTGATGTTGCCAACCAATGATTCTCAGAGTTCCATCAGATTGCTGAAGTGAGTTTAAGGCCAACCCACAGTGACACATCTACGTGCACTATCTGTTTCTCTGGTCTGCCTGTCTTGGCTTTCAAATTGATCCCAGTTAACCAAATTTAGGATCTGAATTGTATTGCCTTCTACCTTTGGTCAGCTCTGTTGGTTGGCTCTGTCAATGAAAAGATGTGACAGCTGAGGTTATTGCTGGAGTCTGAACGATATGACGCTGTCTTTATGGCTTCCTGAAATCTGAGGGTTTTATGAAATCACTGTAAAGTCTGCTATGTATAATTGTCATGCATATAATTTTCCTCATGTTGAGTGCCTGGGTACTGTAGTGATGTGTACTTCAAAAAATAACTTTGGTTTGATAAGTCACTGGGCGGTCTCCTCTTGTCTCTGGCGTTTTTAGATATGCATATTTAAGATAGAAAATAAGGCAAAGTACATGAACGGAAGAAAGTTTCCTGAGTAATATTTGGGTGTTCTTGTTTATTACTTACCTTTTTATATTTTTTGAAGGGTCCAAATCCTATGAAATATTGCTGAACTAAAAAAAAACAAAACCTGAGTAACAGAAGAAATTAGAGGGTGCAACTGCATTTTGGTGTCATGAGTAGGGCACAGTCATGTTACCCATACTCCCACTGAGTAATAATTTAAACCAGTGATACTACTTGTGGATTAAAGTTTAATTCAGTGAGAACAAAGGTGACAGAATCCAGCCGGTATTGAATACAGTGATCTTGGGTGTCAAATGTGGTTTTAGAAATCCAGTGCTTGGTGGATGTTCACTAGAATACTTAGTTATTGCTGTAGTGTCAGCCTTTGCGAATACGTGTCTATTTTGTTGCTAAACTATTGGCTAATCAAAGATTATTGTAGAAAAGATTGAGATCTTTAAATTGTGTCTCAAAGATGCTCTTAACTGTATTCCGTTTCAACAACGGGTGTAAGACAGCCATCTGATATTTGCAAGTACCATTATTGGCATGTTGGGCCTTATCTCTTCCTTCTTATTTGTAACAACGAATGTGCACTTTTCCATTTTTTCATGATGAGCAGACATTCTTCAGCTGAGATGCAGGCTGTTTTAAACCTAAAAGTTTTTACGCTGGGGATGCTGAAGTCTGATGCACATTGCAACCATACATTTCTATTACCAGGCTCTCTCTCTTGTCACAGATTCTGTGGTCAGTTCACTAGGACATTAGACTCACTCTTCACGGTCAGCTTTTTGTTCTTTTAGCAGCTGAATTTAGTCAGTCCTCTTCCTAAGGACCAAGCCAAAACTGGTGTCCTCCTATGTTTTTTCCTGTGTTAATCTTGACAAGATGATCTCCTGTAACAGCTAATTTTACTAGAGGAACTTCAACTGGAGTAGCCACCCTCCAAGCAGGTTGCACCTCATATGCTCTTATAGGGTAGCCCCTTATATAAAGGTATGTATTTAAATAAAAATCTGGCACGGAGACACTACAGTGCCTAATAAAATAACAAACTACTAAATTACAGGGCTACCGTTGCAGCAAGGGAATTCTGATGGCGTCATAAAGACTGAGCACAAAACTTGAATGGCATGTGTATTGCTAGCACCCAGTGATGGAATTATAAACCTCTGCTTGCAAATTTTCCTAATTTAAGAGGAGATAAGAAGAGGTGATACATGGGAGAGAATCTGAATCCATGCTTTTGTGTAGGATGCTACTGCTTTGGCAGCCCACCCCTGTTCCCAAGGAGGGACCTCCTGCTTTTGTAAGGGCCTGTCTACACACAGGTTGTACCACTTTAATTGTACCCGTAGGTATAGGTAGCAATTCCCTTTGAAATTCCCATAAAATAAATACTTTGTGGGAGGTGGTAGTGAATAAAGCCCTGTATGGGGATTCCAAGGGAACTTTTTGTAAAATAACTATTATTTCATGCATTCTGGTGTATCTTTATGGACCAGAGGTAAAAGTCGTCATCCCTGGCAGAAGTACTTTAGCAGCTTACAGAGAGGGCAATAAACACCACTTGAAACAGGAAATCTCCTTATCTCCTCTTCATCAGTATAAATATTAGTACCTGCTTGTGCCTTTACACTGTTTTGGTAGGGACTTCATTTGCTAACCCCGTATGCTTACAGTGCAACGACTGTCTGTTTTATTCTCCCATCTTTCCTCCTCTTTATCTACCCTATCTCTAGATATATTTTTCCTCTTGTTCTGAGTGGTGTACTCTTTCCTTTTCTCATTTCCTCCTCCTGCTGTCTCTCTCTCAACCTTTCCCTGTGTTGTTCCCTTCCCTTCTTCATGGTCTTGTGTATCCCATTTTTTTTCTCAAGCCACCTTAACTTGTCACTCCTGCTACTTTTTTAAAAAAGCAGCCTCCTCACCTCCCCCTCTCTCACCCAACTGCGGACAGCCGAGGGAGACAAAAAAGAGGCGCTTCTCCGTGGCAGGGAGGGATGGAGGGTGGGTAAGGAAGCTTAGGCAGTTCTGCTTGCCACTGGGGTGTGTGCGCGCAAAGAAGATAGGGCTCTGAGGCCCTGAAGAGCAGCTGCTTCCTGTGCAGGCTTCCTGCTGCACTAAAGTAGGGGAAGCAGTTCCTCCAGGTCACTTGCTGCGGGGGGAGGGGAGGGGAGGTGAGTTAGACAGCTGCTCTGCACAGCAAGCTGCAATCATCACAGGCCAGTAGGGGGGAGGAGATAGAGGAGCAGGGATGGTCCTCTGAGCCCATCGCTCATAGCCTCAGCCAAGCCTGCCCCCAGAGGAGTGGCACTGAATGCAGCAGGTGTTCTGATCTCCTATGCTCAGTCAGACCTGCTGTGACAGACCTCTTCACAATCTGGTTGACCCATGGAGCAGGAGCAGCATGCCTCCATAGAAGAGTACAGCAGATCCGATACTGCTTCCCCTGAGGAGGCCCCCTCAGGGCAACTACATTGATTTAGTAACACTAGTGCAACTTCTGCACAATGTTCCTTGTGTAGAAAGGCTTTGAGGAACATCTCAGACAAACCACTTCTTTAAAACATAGTTAAGATTGTAAATAAATATCAATAAAAATAATTGTTAGAAAATCATAATAAGACACTGAAAGCCAAAGAATTCAAAGTTTAAGGCTCCAATAAATATCACTAATAGAAAATTTGTACTTAATGTCTGCAAACAGTCTAACTCTGATCTGCTATCAGTGTTCATCCCGTCTAGCCAGCAAGTATCTGCTTTAGTCCCCTACAGGTACCAGACCTTGTGTGCATTTTCAACATAGTTCAGAGGTTGTCCCTTCTGCTATTATCAATACAAATATATACAATAGCTCAGCAATCACATATGGGCCAGTGACTCAGACTTCAGCTTCTCTTCTTTCTATGTACGTTCTTACACCATGTTCATCACCATAGTATTGGAATGCCTTCCAGTAGCACATTAAGCCACTTGGCTACACATCTTTCACATGTTGTTTGTTCTCTTGTCCTCCCCAGCAGGAAAAGCGTGGGTAATGGAGTGTCCTGTTTTGGTAGGGTTTTATATTTGGTTGTCTCTTTTTAATGCATGTTGCTATGTGTTTTGTGTTGGAGAAGGCAAGGTCAAAGAAATGCGCCTTGCATTTGGAGTGGAAAGTGGTGAGGTTTGTGGTGATCCTTGCTTTCTGGGGGAGTTCACTCCACTGTCTCAGACCAGCCCTTGAGAAAGTTCTGTCTCCAGCACAGACAGGCTTTGCCCTTATTGTACAGAGTTCTGTTGTGCCAGAGGAGTGTAGAAGCAAGAAACTCCAAAATTTCTTCTTGTCCATAACAGCCTCAGCTGCATGGGCCACCAGAAGCAGATTGAACTGGTTCTCTGCTCACTACACTACGGGCTTGAAGCAGGAATTACTGGGTGATGTTTTGTGGCCTGTGTTATGCTGGTCAGAGTTGATGATCATAATGGTCCCTTCTGGCTTTAAAAATCTATGATATGACCTAAAATACCATATCAACTTCATGGTCTTAATCCTCATTTTCAAGGCATTCATTGGTTTGGGGCCAGGATATCTAAAAGTTCTCATAAAGCTGTGGGATGAGGACCAGATGTGACAACTCCATTCCTTCAGCACAGTTGAGCTGTCCATTGAAAGGGTAAATTTGTTTGTATAGTAGAGGCAGAGTTTTCTCAGTGGCCTGTGGAAAAACTGGGGGACAAGCTTCCACAGGAACCAAGAACCACCTCAAACCTCACCAACTTCTACAAAAGTGCAAGGTACACATCTTCCACTTGCTTGTCTAATATCAACACACAGAATCGTGTTCATAAAATTTATAAAAGTAAGATACCACACTAACACGATTTTCTATTTGGGGAATGAGACCGAGACAGAATCACGTATGACGGATGTTGGTCACATTGCATCGTTTGCTTCTGGAAGGTACTTGGATGCTACCGTGATGAGGGCAGTATAAGACACTGTATAGTGTAGAATTGAATAAAAAGCGCACACCGTTTTGATAGTTACACTCTAAATGCATCCGATGAAGTGAGTTGTAGCTCACGAAAGCTTATGCTCAAATAAATTTGTTAGTCTCTAAGGTGCTACAAGTACTCCTTTTCTTTTTGCGAATACAGACTAACACGGCTGCTACTCTGAAACCTGTAATTGTAAACAGTATCTTACTTTTTCTTGTGTCTGGAAATACTTGAGTTTGAAAGCTTAAGTTCCCTTGTGTGTCATGTTTAGCGGTAACAATGCTCCTATTTGGTAGCCTAAAAGTGGAAGCCTATAAAAGGACTCTTACCTCTTGGAGAAAGTGAATTTACTCTGCTTTAGAGTCTGTTGAATGTAAACACCTCTTCTGGATCTACATGCCTCCTCTACTCACTTCCTTCTAAAAGCTGGGATTTTAAGACCTATTGCTCATTAGATCAATGGTGTAGTATGTTGACTTTCAAATAACTCCAGTTACATTGACTCTGTATTTTTAAAGACAGATATTAATTACAATTTTGGGGGAGGTGTCTTAACTTAGAATTATAGGCATGCACAATAGTTTACTGCTTCTGTAGGCTCAAAGGATACTTTTAGGTTTTTTTTCACATTCTTAATGTTTGTTGCTGTAAAACTTCTAACTTTTATTATGTAACTTTACACTATATATTAATCTTAATGCAGCATTTTTGATTTTTAGATTAATAGTATTCTGCAAGTGGAATTTATTAATCATGCTGTGAATATATATAAACTACCACTTAAATAAATATACTGTGACATTTTAATTCATGGCAAGTTTTCACAGATGGCTCCTATGTACTTAAGTTAGAACCTTTGGGTAACTTTAAAAGAAAAGGAGTACTTGTGGCACCTTAGAGACTAACCAGTTTATTTGAGCATAAGCTTTCGTGAGCTACAGCTCACTTCATCGGGTGCATACTGTGGAAACTGCAGAAGACATTATATACACAGAGACCATGAAACAATACCTCCTCCCACCCCACTCTCCTGCTGGTAATAGCTTATCTAAAGTGTGTGTTTTGGGGGGGGGGTGTTGAGAGAACCTGGATTTGTGCTGGAAATGGCCCAACTTGATTATCATACACATTGTAAGGAGAGTGATCACTTTAGATAAGCTATTACCAGCAGGAGAGTGGGGTGGGAGGAGGTATTGTTTCATGGTCTTTGTGTATATAATGTCTTCTGCAGTTTCCACAGTATGCATCCGATGAAGTGAGCTGTAGCTCACGAAAGCTTATGCTCAAATAAATTGGTTAGTCTCTAAGGTGCCACAAGTACTCCTTTTCTTTTTGCGAATACAGACTAACACGGCTGTTACTCTGAAACTTGGGTAACTTTGACTTTCAGCTATCCTCTGGGTAGATGTGTGTCCTCCCCAGCACATCCAATTAAGTTAAATTGGCTGAAATTTGGAATGTTGTTGTGCTTTGCCTATAGTGAAGTATATTGTGGTGATACAAATTTGTTCAAATTCTGCACTTCATTATATCAGTGTAATTATTACAGTAACAACTGAGAGGTGCTAGGCAATGTACAGGCATATAGCAAAAGTGCCTTTTTCCAAATTGCTTTTGCTCTGAAAAGAAACAGTGGGGAAAGATGAAATGATGATGCACAAGCAAACGGTGCAAGGTAGTGACTGGTAGATCTCTTGATAGTTCTGTGTTGATTTTTTAATTTGTCTTGTGTGTATATATAAAGTGTGTGTGTGTGTACCATATATAATCTGAAGTCAGTGGAGTCACTCCTTATTTACACTGGGGAAAGGGGGTAAACTTGGCCCACTGTTTCTAAAATTTTAACACTAAGACATCTTTTCCTAGGCCGATCCATGATGCAGTAGAAAACGATCACTTAGAAATTGTCCGCTTGTTACTTTCTTATGGCGCTGATCCAACGCTTGCTACCTACTCAGGTAGAACTATTGTGAAAATGACACATAGTGAACTGATGGAAACGTTTCTAACCGGTGAGTAACTCTATACTCTGTCTGCTATTGTGAATGTAATGTGACATTTCCTGTCTCTGCCTCCTAGGCGCCAAACAACCAAAGTTTTATTGTTCAATGTAAATAACGATTACTAGAACACACTTAACAGACTTTATATTTTGCCTGCCAAGAAAACACTGAGTGGTAGAAATTAGAAGCATGTCTATGGATACTATCGTCTTATATGCTATGTGGGATGTGTGATATGCTGCCATCAGATTTTATGGTTTGGAGACCAGCTAATTGGACATTGATCAGTGTAGTTTCTATTGGTACATAAAATTTTACTTGAAACTAAAATAAAATTACCAAATGTTATAGCAATATGTTAAGTATAATTCATTACAGCTATTCAGGTGATACAGATTTTTTACCTTTTAGTGTCAAGTTTTAGAGAATTTTTTTTATTCCTCCCCTTAGTTTTCACCTTTATAAAAGTTCAGCCTACCATTTTATTTTTAAAAAAACTATGATATGAAGGAGTTGAATATGTAAATGGAGTGGGTGGGTGTGGAATTATTTTAATACCTTCACTTTCCCTGTTAAGGTAAACACAATTGAAAATCCTTTTGTCATTTCATTGGCTCACAACTGAAAAATATCCTGTTCTTTTATTGTTTGTAACAAACGAGTTTAAATACTTGTGTATAAATACAAAATGGTACTGTTTGTGGAATCGTTAGTTGCTTTAGGTCTGTATTGGAGTCCAATGGGTTGGCGTTCCCAAATTAATCCTAATGTACTTCCATCTTATTCATTGGTAAATGCCCCAAAATTTAAGGCTATTCACAAACTAAATACTGCCTCACAGTTATGTAACCTTAGGACTTGTGTTCTCTGCTGGGGTAAGTCGATCTAAGTTACGCTACTCCAGCTATGTGAATAACATAGCTGGAGTCGACATAGCCTAGGTCGTCTTACCCTGGTGTTTTCATTGCACTGCGTCGATGGGAGATGCTCTCCCATAGACTTACCTTACTCTTCTCGGGGAGCTGGAGTACTGGAGTTGACCAGAGAGTGCTCTGCCATCGATTTAGGGGGGTCTTCACTAGACTTGCTAAATCAACCGCCTCTGCATCGATCTCAGCAGCCTGGATCCCCAGTGAAGACCAGCCCGTAGTGTGAAAACCTTTTCCCTTCTCATGTCTGCTACTTACCTCCCAAATTCCTTATCTTTGAAAATTGTGGAGAATGGAAAAATTTGATTTTTTTTCAAGGGCTCAAGATTGCATCTCTCAGAAAATTAAGGTGCTGCAGTGTAAAGCTCAGGAATTCATGGGTCAAAATTTGTCTCTGCAAAGAGTTGGGTTTTGTTGAGGATTTTGAGGGGGGTGGAAGGGACCCCTAGGGCTTGGGGGGAGATGAGAAAAGTGTATTCCAGGAATAGTCACAAGAATGGTATTCTTCATAGTATGTGCATCAAGAATATGTTGTGGATTTTAGATGGGAGGTATGAATGCATATTGTGACTCTGGCAAGCTTAGCGGGCAGTGTATCATACAGCTTTCCATTTTGATTAGTTTGTTTTTGTTGTTGTTTCCCTCTCTAGAGTATTTAACTGACCTGCAAGGTCGAAGTGTGGATGACCCTGGTTTGTACTGGGATTTCTGTGGCAGCTCTGTGTGTGGTGAGCAAATGTTATCCTTTATTTTTTGTATGTGAAGAAGTTTCAAAACATTATCTAGCATGTGGGGGAGTTTCTTTTGCTATATGCCAGAGGAAGTTTTGAAGGGAAGTGTCTAGTTTTATTTACTGCGTCAGTTACAGGATGATAAAGCAAGACTTGCAATATACACCTAATGCTGATTGGACCCGCCTTTTTTTTTTTTTTTTAAACTAGATCCAAAAGATGAATCTGGTTTTGACATCCTGGCAAATCCCCCTGGCCCAAGTGATGAGGATGAAGATGGCTTTAGCGATGTGTTTGAATTTGAATTTTCAGATGGGCCTCTCTTGCCATGTTACAATATCCAAGTGTGTCTCTCTCAGGGGTAAGAACTGATACCGATTTATGAAATAATCTGTTTGGGGTAGCAGGAGTCTGTGCTATTCTAAAAGCAGCATTCAGGCACTATTTAAACTCTACATTGTATTTCTGTACAGTTATTCATACCATGTGCCACTGTGTGAGGTGGTAGGGAAGAAAGCTGATATGTCAATTCTAGGGTGGAGTTCCAAAAGCGTAAGGGTACGCAAAGAAATTGCAGTCTAAACATTCTGCTTGTGCTGACTGTATTTGCCATAGTATAAAGTGCTTTACAAAATGCTGTTAGCATAGATAGCTGGTTTTACATCCCAGAAAAGAGTGAATTACTGTTTTAACCCAAGATATATCAAACGTCCTCCCACCACCCAAAAAGGATCTTGATGGTCCCAAAATAACACATTTGCTTCTGGCAGATTAATATTAAGTAATTTAACATTTTATCTTGAAATTTTTCCTTGTGAATTTGCATCTCTTTATCACTTAATAGACACTTCATGAGTGACAACATGGCAGCGTTACTACAGTTTTAATGCTCCAGTGCAAAGCTGGATTTGACCCATGAATAATGCATTGGATCAAACACATCGAGAAATGGCTTATAGCATATTGGTTGTATACAGATATAGGAACACTGTTAATCACAAGCAGAAACCTGGACTGTTTTAGTTGTGTAGTATCTCCTAAATGTGAATCAGCTCAGTAAACAACTGTTCATAGTTTGCAACAGTTGCAGAACTTAAAACTACAGTGTTTCTTCACAACCTATTATTTCTGAAGAGTTTATAAGCCATGTCGGACTAGCTTTTTTTGACTGTGGTTAAATAATGCTCATTAATCAAAATTTGACAAATATAAAAATTGAATTTAATATTTAGTATTTAATATTAATCTGAAAAATCCATTGTTTTTTCCCATTAATTGCTTTTTTAGAATTCATAGCTGCCCAAGATACTGATTATTTAACTGTAAGCTAACTCTTGATTGCTAAATAAAAGGCAAGGCTTCATTGTGTAAACATTTACACATGTGAGTAGTGGTCAGTGTGACTGTTCACCTGTGTAAAATTATGAACCACAATTTACGGGGTCAAGGCCTGTGTTGATATATCATATGACTAGCCTGTCACATGAATACTAATGTCATCCACGGCTTTTGTGCATGTCTATCTACATGCAGCTGGACACTGCTAAATTCTAATCCCACAGCTAGTCTCACTGATGCAAGTAAAAGTGTTTGCAGGAGTATGGTGAGCAGGATTTGACATACGATGTAAAGCTACTGCTTACATAAGCAGGAGGATTATAACTTCATGTCCATTATTTAAGCCCTTTTTTTTTGTTCTGCAGACCACGAAACTGGCTATTGCTGTCGGACATAGTAAAGAGGCTGAAAATGTCATCCCGCATATTCCGTTGCAACTTCCCTAATGTAGAAGTTGTCACGATCACCGAGGCAGAGTTTTACAAACAGACGTCTTTGAGTCAGTTGTTCTCTTGTGCTAAGGACCTTGAAGCTTTCAATCCAGAAAGCAAGGAACTCTTGGACTTAGTAGAGTTTACAAGTGAACTTCAGACTTTACTTGGATCTTCACTTGAGTGGTTGCATCCAGATGATGATGATCTCTCTGATATCCATTGGTGAGCCACCAGGATATTTAATGTATAGTACCATATAAAGTTAATTCTTTATGTATATGTGTTAAAAATGCAATTGTTTCTGTAAAGAAAGGACACTATTAAATATTAAAATATCTTTCCTTTATATAAGAGATTTGAATTCCATTTTGATGGACTTTGGGACTTTTTTTTTTTAAGAACTTTAATCAGTTTTTACAAAATTGTTATATAATGTTTCTTTAAATGCACACAGGCTTTGGGATACTTTTTGTTTTTACTTGGAACACATTTAAAAAATATAACACACCCACACATTGACTTTGTTTCATACAAAGCACTGATTACACAGAACATACTTTTATAGGTGATGTGATCAAAGTCATGTGGCTTGTTTGGGAGATAGAATTTGGTAAGGCACTTCATGATATTATTTTTGTTTACAGAATTACCTGCTTCGGCCAGGTAAGCACTATTGAATATAATTCAATAGCTTGTAATATAAATTAAAACCATATCCATATACACCAACTAATTGTATGAACTTTTATATCCTAATTTAAAAGCTGTGAAATTTAGTTTTCACACATCAAACCGGATTGTTTATATATGTTTAAACATTTTATGCTCTTTATTTAAAGAAGACTTTGAACTATTTTTTCTGTATCTTGTAAAATATTGAAAAACTAACATATGTTGAAGTTGCTTGAAACTGTACATAAACTAAAATTTTCTGAATTGTGTGTTTACGTTTGAAATCTGTGTTTTAACTTTGTAAGTAAATTCTCCTGCCTTTGTATTTATATTTTACAAAAATTTTCTTAAAGGCAATAAAACTGTTGAGAAAATGAAGATGTTGAAATGAGTTTTATTCTGTGCACGATTATAAAACAAACTAGCTTCTTAAAGTTTGTAAAAGGAGGATCTGATATCATTTACTGGAGCCAAGCAGGAATGGCTCAGGTGCTGGGGAGCCATTTATAAAATATGATGATGAATCTATATTAGCCTTCTATGGTCAAGGTCAAAAGAAAAATATCTCATGAGCCTTTTACAGGGACAGACGTTTAAAAAAACAGTAGTCACAAGACTTTCTGGAGTACCTTTTCGTTAAAGAACGGTGAATCCATTTACTATGTTTTTCCGACTTGTCATCTTTAAAGTTGGACTGATTTGAATTTTTTTTCTCAGTGGTTCCTAATGGGAAAAAAACAAGAGAGAGGGTAGATGTTCTGTTAGATAATTTCTGTATAGAGGCATCGAGTATGTGGGCACACTGTGGGCACTTCGTGTGTGCTCTCCTGTTACATAAGAGACAGCCTTGAACCAAATTCCTGGTTTTAAACTTCATACCTTTATAAAGTGCCTTACCAAAATATCCTGAAACCAAATCCTTCCAGATCCGGGGGTTTTGGCCTCCAAATGTGGATCTAACTTTCCTAATTGTCTAGGTCTTTTGATTCAGTGTTCAAGTTTGGTACATTAGATTAACAGGTTCCCATTGTGAACCAGATCCTGAGTTTTTTGTTTCAGATCCATCTCTAATATTAAAGTGTGCCCTGTGTGAAAACCAAACACTTAAACCTCCTTATACGTCAGTTTTGCAATATATTGGATGTTCTCTCTGACCAGTACTACCATCATGTGCTTAAATAGATTTAGAAGCAATGCAGTTAGCCAAAGTAAAATGTCTACAGGACTGAAATCTAAAGGAACCGTTGAGGGCTGTCATACAAACATCTGACTTTCTATAGACACAGTAAGGTTTTTATTTTTTCTTGGGTTGTTTTCTCTCTTTTGCACTGTGACACTTCCTCCATTGTATTAAGATTTGGGGAAATACAGCAAAGATTCATATTGTGCCAGCTGCAAGTTATAACTGAGTGTTTTTCCTGTAAAAGAATACCTAAATTTCTCCAAATGCATGAGGACTGTAAAGGGGGTCAGAAATGGATCCCTGAGAATACCTCCTATGCCCTTGAGTGTTCTCTCCAATTGCCACAGAGCTCAGTGTCAGCCCCAGATCTACAGGGAAGAAGGACTAGGGGCATGCAGGAGCTGTGACTGGCTCACTGTGTGCAAGTGAAATCTGCTTCCCAGGGCCCACTGGTCCCTGAGAAGCAGTGAAGTTAGTGCATCTGTGAGGTTGCACTAACTGATGCTAGAGGTTGGCTGACTCCTAAAAGGGCCCAGAATACATGAAGCATTAGGGTTAAAGCGTCTTCTGGCACCTTCCCCCATTGACTCCTCCCCCCCAACGAGGAGTGGTGTTACTCATCATGGGCAGGTTCTGATCTGGGCACGAATTTAAATCTAGACTACCTCCCGCCAGAGGAGTTATGACAATGTGAGATCAGAAATAGGCCCAACACCCACATGTGGCGGAAGCCAAGATGCTTGTAGAAGGTCAGAGCAGAAACGCACTCACTGAAGCAGTTTTACAGTATTTGCACGAAAGCAAATTAAATTTAAAATGCAAGTTCCCCTGTTTGTTTAAAAAAAAAAAAAGTACACGTTTTAGAGCTCCTCTTTTGAATGCATAGTCTGCAGCTGGATTTTGGAAATAGGCATTTTGCTTTGCTCAGCTGTCTGCCAGCAACTGAAAGTGGCAAGTTCTTGTTCTTAATTGCTGGTTGCATTTCTTCTCATTTCCATGGCAAGAGTAGGGTTTAAGCATAGAAATTAAGTTGTGTGCAAGTATTAAAAACACATGTTTCTTGGACCTGTTTTCTCTGGTCAGCTGCTTGCTGATTGGCTGGTGATTTCTGGGTATGTATCAGCAGTATACCACTTTATGGTGTATTGGCAGAGACCACATCTCTGGGCATGGAGCGTAAAGGAGGGAAACCTCTGTGGGTTTCATGTTCAGTGGGTAAACAGGAAATGGAAGTATATTTCCTTTTCTGAACCACCTCCTTCGGAATGGTCTGAAATGTGCTCAGAATAAATATCTGCCTAGTCAGAACCTTCAGCATCAGCCAATGGGGTCCTTTCATAATGCTCAGTATACACCCACGCCTTGTCCACATCAGGACTTTTTCAATTTCAGTTAGAAACCTGCACTGTTGTTACAAAGTGTTTTGTGCACATTAAGGACCTGTCTATGCTATGTAAATACAGCAATGGTAGGGGAGTTCCTTACAACACTTATCCCTGATGCGGTTTAAAAAAAAATAGTTGTTCTCTTTTATGATGCAGCATGTAGGACTACTTCCTTTCCAAACACCTGCCAGAATGTGCTGTGGTGACCTTGCTGGCCCAGTTGTCTTCGATCAACATCTTTCGGAGGCAGTGGAGCTGCTCTCTAGTTGCGAGTCTGCCCACCAGCTTGTCTGGAATCATGTTGCTCAGAATCTGGCATTGCCCATGACAGTTTCCCTCAATTCCCATCGGTAATTAGTCAGATTCAGCTGCTTACAAACCAGGTGGGAACTGCGGTGGTGCCTGTGGCTACTTTTGCTCTCACAGCTCTCTCAATGTACAGTTTATTTTGGTTGGCATTTACTTGGTGATAGTTGAGGAAGTCTAGAAAACACCCTGCTCCAGGCTAGGTGGGGAGCAAGCCTGATCTTGGAAATGGTTCCTTCGAGTGATGCAAAAAGCTCAGCTCTGTGATGCTTAAACCTACCTTTTGCTCCCTCCGATTCCCAACAGGGCTGAATATTTATTTAGGTCCCCAGCTACACATGCAATCTTCCATTTGGGGCCTTTCTCCCCTAAAAGAGTGCTGGCTTGGGGTTTTGTTTCATCCGTACGCACTCCAGAATCCTGCCGCCTGGCTGTTCCAAAGAGCTTTAAAAGCAACACTTCTAGCTATAGACATAGTAACTGGCACAAAAGAAACCTTTCATGGTGCTGAAAATGGCCCTTGGGGAGTGCACTCCATGTAAGGGAGTACCCACGCAACACAGCTATTGAAGCAGTCCTGTAGTAGCTCCCAGTGTAGGAGACATGGCCACAGGAAGCAGAGGGTAAAATAGAGCAGCCCTGAGTCTGCTCTAACCATTGCTAGGGGCCATGCTGATCCTACAATAGAGAGAGTATGAAGATGGCTACCCCCCTTCATTTCTTTGCCAAGCACAAGATGTACTTGAGGACTGATCTGTGGACTAAGCATTAATGTGAACTGATCAGCAAGTCAGAGTAAGGTAAATATAGACAGCAGTAGCTCTAGTCCCCTACAGATTCTGTAATACTTGATGAAACAGTCTTTAAACACTCAGATTATTTCAGTTTATAAAAGAAAACTGAAGGCATTACTATTTTTAACTTGTACAATGTAAAGTAGTTTTTAAAAGTGTCTGTTTAAAATTATGTCTGTGAGCACTATCTTTTTATGTCAGTGTTGATTCACAGGCAGAAAAGGGGAATTTATGGTAAAAGATTTGATGCCACAAATATGTTGATATTTTATGGGAACAGATTTGTATTTACACTATTTCATTTCTACATATTCTGGAGATACACCTGCTTCGGGGAGGAATCAGACCGGACACACACCATGAGATTGGGTTGGCTCATTAGGTGATGAAAAACACCCCAACAGATCTAAAAGAATTGTTGCATGTAATGCTTCTCAGTGTGTTTGTGTGTGTATATGTTCACTCCTAGGTTAATCATGCTAGTTTTGTTTTCCAAACTGGTTCGCTTTGACTGCAGAGTGGAGAGATTGTATCTTCTTGCAAGTAACAACCGTGATGAACTGGTACAAGAAGCATTGCCTTTCAACTTTGATTTCACTCAGAAGTCTCTTAGAAACCTTTTGCTACTTCTGATGCTTTATACGGCTACAGTTCTTACCTCATTCTGCATGGTACATTTCTTTGTTCTCCTCCCAGCAGTGTCTGTGCCTCAGTTTCCCTGATCTGTAAAATGGGAATGATAATGCTTTGTAAAGGGCTCTGAAAATGGTGAAAAGTGCTATACAAGTGTTAACTCACAGTTGGGTAAATAGTGTAGTATGGTGTTAGTCTAGATGTTAACTTTCCCCCCCCACACACACACTCCATGAGATTGAAGTGATGGGAATCGGCTGCTCTCTTTCACCAGGTATGCAGTACAGTTCTGCCACTAAATAGATTTTCCTTTTGTTGTCACATTAATTTGCAACTCATTAATAGTGACAGAAGTGAAGTATTGCACTGATGCAGATTTACATATTCATGAGAAAATTATTATTAAACAAGATTTTCCTAGCTTAGGAAGCACCCAAAGTAATGCTACACAGTACATTACACCAGCCTGGATGGTTTATTTTTCTCTTAAATATGTTAATAGATGCAGTTGTGTGTGGTTTTTTTAAAGTAAATATGCATTTATAAAACAATGTAATATTAAAAATTCAGAATAACTGAAATACTAAGCCATTCACAAAATTGTCAATAATTGAACAGGAATATCTATTTAATACAAGAATCAATTTATACCTTTTAACTTTGGCTAATGAATATTATACAGGCAACATCAGCAAGAGTACAGCAGAATTTCTTCAACAGTAGGGTGAGCAATAGGCAGATTAGTTGCTACTGGACTGTATGGTTCAGACAAGCAAACTGAACTTACTATCAAAAGTTTGGTATTGCTTTTGCCCTGTCCCAGGGTGGTTAAAATATACATCAGTGCTGGGAGGGCAGAGGAAGAGAAGTGTAACACGTCCATCTCGCTTGTCAAACAATTGTCAGGGTTCTCACAGATGTTCAGTGTGGTGTTTGTTTTTAAAATGGAGAGAGAAAGCTACACCCATCCAGGAGCCTGACTGCAGCATGCAGCGCTGCTGATGAGAAGCTACTCACCACTGAACTGACTGGCTCAGCAGGCACTGTGTGTTTCCACAGTTTCATCTAAGCCCTGGTCTACACTAGGACTTTAGGTTGAATTTAGCAGCGTTAAATTGATGTAAACCTGCACCTGTCCACACGATGAAGCCCTTTTATTTCAACTTAACGGGCTCTTAAAATCGATTTCCGTACTCCACCCCTGACAAGTGGATTAGCACTTGAATCGGCCTTGCCGGGTCGAATTTGGGGTACTGTGGACACAATTCGACGGTATTGGCCGCCGGGAGCTATCCCAGAGTGTTCCACTGTGACCGCTCTGGACAGCAGTCTCAACTCGGATGCACTGGCCAGGTAGACAGGAAAAGAACTGCGAACTTTTGAATCTCATTTCCTGTTTGGCCAGCGTGGCAAGCTGCAGGTGACCATGCAGAGCTCATCAGCAGAGGTGACCATGATGGAGTCCCAGAATCGCAAAAGAGCTCTAGCATGGACTGAACGGGAGGTACGGGATCTGATCGCTGTATGGGGAGAGGAATCCGTGCTATCAGAACTCCGTTCCAGTTTTTGAAAAGCCAAAACCTTTGTCAAAATCTCCCAGGGCATGAAGGACAGAGGCCATAACAGGGATCCAAAGCGGTGCCACGTGAAACTTAAGGAGCTGAGGCAAGCCTACCAGAAAACCAGAGGGGCGAACGGCCGCTCTGGGTCAGAGCCCAAAACATTCCACTTCTATGATGAGCTGCGTGCCATTTTAGGGGGTTCAGCCACCACTACCCCAGCTGTGTTGTTTGACTCCTTCAATGGAGATGGAGGCAACATGGAAGCAGGTTTTGGGGACGAAGATGATGATGATTAGGTTGTAGATAGCTCACAGCAAGCAAGCGGAGAAACCGGTTTTCCCGACAGCTGGGAACTGTTTCTCACCCTGGACCTGGAGCCAGTACACCCTGAACCCACCCAAGGCTGCTTCCTGGACCCGGCAGGCGGAGGAGGGACCTCCGGTGAGTGTACCTTTTAAAATACTATACATGGTTTAAAAGCAAGCATGTGAAAGGATTAATTTGCCCTGGCATTCGTGCCTCTCCTGGATGTACTCACAAAGCCTTTGCAAAAGGTTTCTGGGGAGGGCAGCCTTATTGCGTCCTTCATGGTAGGACACTTTACCACTCCAGGCCAGTAACACGTACTCGGGAATCATTGTACAACAAAGCATTGCAGTGTATGTTTGCTGGCGTTCAACCAACATCGGTTCTTTATCTCTGTGTTATCCTCAGGAGAGTGAGATATCATTCATGGTCTCCTGGTTGAAATAGGGTGCTTTTCTTCCGGGGACATTCAGAGGAGCCCGTTCCTGCTGAGCTGTTTGCCTGCAGCTGAACAGAAATGTTCCCTGCTGTTAGCCATGGGGAGGGGGGAGGATTGAGGGGGTAGCCACGCGGTGGGGGGAGGCAAAATGCGACCTTGTAACGAAAGCACATGTGCTATGTATGCAATGTTAACAGCAAGGTTTAACCTGAAAGACTGTAGCCACTGTTTTATAAAATGTGTCTTTTTAAATACCGCTGTCCCTTTTTTTTTCTCCACCAGCTGCATGTGTTTCAATGATCACAGGATCTTCTTCCCAGAGGCTAGTGAAGATTAGAAAGAAAAAAAAACACACTCGTGATGAAATGTTCTCTGAGCTCATGCTGTCCTCCCACACTGATAGAGCACAGACGAATGTGTGGAGGCAAATAATGTCAGAGTACAGGAAAGCACAAAATGACCAGGAGGAGAGGTGGCGGGCTGAAGAGAGTAAGTGGCGGGCTGAAGACAGGGCTGAAGCTCAAATGTGGCAGCAGCGTGATGAGAGGAGGCAGGATTCAATGCTAAGGCTGCTGGAGGACCAAACCAGTATGCTCCAGTGTATGGTTGAGTTGCAGCAAAGGCAGCTGGAGCACAGACTGCCACTACAGCCCCTGTGTAACCAACCGCCCTCCTCCCCAAGTTCCATAGCCTCCACACCCAGACGCCCAAGAACGCGGTGGGGGGGGGGCCACCGGCCAACCAGCCACTCCGCCACAGAGGATTGCCCAAAGAAAAGAGGGCTGGCATTCAATAAATTTTAAAGTTGTAAACTTTTAAAGTGCTGTGTGGCATTTTCCTTCCCTCCTCCACCACCCCTCCTGGGCTACCTTGGTAGTCGTCCCCCTATTTGTGTGATGAATGAATAAAGAATGCATGAATGTGAAGGAACAATGACTTTATTGCCTCTGCAAGCAATGATTAAAGGGAGGAGGGGAGGGTGGTTAGCTTGCAGGGAAGTAGAGTGAACCAAGAGGCAGGGGGTTTCATCAAGGAGAAACAAAGAGAACTTTCACACCGTAGCCTGGCCAGTCATGAAACTGGTTTTCAAAGCTTCTCTGATGCGTACCGCGCCCTTCTGTGCTCTTCTAACCACCCTGGTGTCTGGCTGCGTGTAACCAGCAGCCAGGTGATTTGCCTCAACCTCCCACCCCGCCATAAACGTCTCCCCCTTACTCTCACAGATATTGTGGAGCACACAGCAAGCAGTAATAACAATGGGAATATTGGTTTCGCTGAGGTCTAAGTGAGTCAGTAAACTGCGCCAGCGCGCCTTTAAACGTCCAAATGCACATTCTACCACCATTCTGCACTTGCTCAGCCTGTAGTTGAACAGCTCCTGACTACTGTCCAGGCTGCCTGTGTACGGCTTCATGAGCCATGGCATTAAGGGGTAGGCTGGGTCCCCAAGGATACATATAGGCATTTCAACATCCTCAATGGTTATTTTCTGGTCTGGGAATAAAGTCCCTTCCTGCAGCTTTTGAAACAGACCAGAGTTCCTGAAGATGCGAGCGTCATGTACCTTTCCCGGCCATCCCACGTTGATGTTGGTGAAACGTCCCTTGTGATCCACCAGAGCTTGCAGCACTATTGAAAAGTACCCCTTTGCTGTTTATGTACTCGCCGGCTTGGTGCTCCGGTGCCAAGATAGGGATATGGGTTCCGTCTATGGCCCCACCACAGTTAGGGAATCCCATTGCAGCAAAGACATCCACTATGACCTGCACATTTCCCAGGGTCACTACCCTTGATATCAGCAGATCTTTGATTGCGTGGGCTACTTGCATCACAGCAGCCCCCACAGTAGATTTGCCCATTCCAAATTGATTCCCAATGGACCGGTAGCTGTCTGGCGTTGCACGCTTCCACAGGGCTATCGCCACTCGCTTCTCAACTGTGAGGGCTGCTCTCATCTTGGTATTCATGCGCTTCAGGGCAGGGGAAAGCAAGTCACAAAGTTCCATGAAAGTGCCCTTACGCACGCGAAAGTTTCGCAGCCACTGGGAATCATCCCAGACCCGCAACACTATGCGGTCCCACCAGTCTGTGCTTGTTTCCCGAGCCCAGAATCGGTGTTCCACAGCATGAACCTGCCCCATTAGCACCAGGATGCATGCATTGGCAGGACACATGCTTTCAGAGAAATCTGTGTCCATGTCCTGATCACTCACGTGACCGCGCTGACGTCGCCTCCTAGCCCGGTATCGCTCTGCCAGGTTCTGGTGCCGCATATACTGCTGGATAATGCGTGTGATGTTTAATGTGCTCCTAATTGCCAAAGTGAGCTGAGCGGCCTCCATGCTTGCCTTGGTATGGCGTCCGCACATAAGAAAAAAGGCGCGGAACGATTGTCTGCCGTTGCTCTGATGGAGGGAGGGGTGACTGATGACATGGCTTAAAGGGTTGGCTTCAGGGAGTTAAAATCAACAAAGGGGGTGGCTTTACATCAAGGAGCATTTCAGGCAGGACTTCACAGAGGGTTCCAATAAGAAATATTGGAAAATATTGCTCGGGCATGTAGGAATCATATCAGGAGGGCCAAATCGCACCTGGAGCTGCAGCTAGCCAGAGATGTCAAGAGTAACAAGAAGGGTTTCTTCAGGTATGTTGGCAACAAGAAGAAAGCCAAGGAAAGTGTGGGCCCCTTACTGAATGAGGGAGGCAACCTAGTGACAGAGGATGTGGAAAAAGCTAATGTACTCAATGCTTTTTTTGCCTCTGTTTTCACTAACAAGGTCAGCTCCCAGACTGCTGCGCTGGGCATCACAAAATGGGGAAGAGATGGCCAGCCCTCTGTGGAGATAGAGGTGGTTAGGGACTATTTAGAAAAGCTGGACGTGCACAAGTCCATGGGGCTGGACGAGTTGCATCCGAGAGTGCTGAAGGAATTGGCGGCTGTGATTGCAGAGCCATTGGCCATTATCTTTGAAAACTCGTGGCGAACCAGGGAAGTCCCGGATGACTGGAAAAAGGCTAATGTAGTGCCAATCTTTAAAAAAGGGAAGAAGGAGGATCCTGGGAACTACAGGCCAGTCAGCCTCACCTCAGTCCCTGGAAAAATCATGGAGCAGGTCCTCAAAGAATCAATCCTGAAGCACTTGCATGAGAGGAAAGTGATCAGGAACAGCCAGCATGGATTCCCCAAGGGAAGGTCATGCCTGACTAATCTAATCGCCTTTTATGATGAGATTACTGGTTCTGTGGATGAAGGGAAAGCAGTGGATGTATTGTTTCTTGACTTTAGCAAAGCTTTTGACACGGTCTCCCACAGTATTCTTGTCAGCAAGTTAAGGAAGTATGGGCTGGATGAATGCACTATAAGGTGGGTAGAAAGCTGGCTAGATTGTCGGGCTCAACGGGTAGTGATCAATGGCTCCATGTCTAGTTGGCAGCCGGTATCAAGTGGAGTGCCCCAAGGGTCGGTCCTGGGGCCGGTTTTGTTCAATATCTTCATAAATGATCTGGAGGATGGTGTGGATTGCACTCTCAGCAAATTTGCGGATGATACTAAACTGGGAGGAGTGGTAGATACGCTGGAGGGGAGGGATAGGATACAGAAGGACCTAGACAAATTGGAGGATTGGGCCAAAAGAAATCTGATGAGGTTCAATAAGGATAAGTGCAGGGTCCTGCACTTAGGACGGAAGAACCCAATGCACAGCTACAGACTAGGGACCGAATGGCTAGGCAGCAGTTCTGCGGAAAAGGACCTAGGGGTGACAGTGGACGAGAAGCTGGATATGAGTCAGCAGTGTGCCCTTGTTGCCAAGAAGGCCAATGGCATTTTGGGATGTATAAGTAGGGGCATAGCGAGCAGATCGAGGGACGTGATCGTTCCCCTCTATTCGACATTGGTGAGGCCTCATCTGGAGTACTGTGTCCAGTTTTGGGCCCCACACTACAAGAAGGATGTGGATAAATTGGAGAGAGTCCAGCGAAGGGCAACAAAAATGATTAGGGGTCTAGAACACATGACTTATGAGGAGAGACTGAGGGAGCTGGGATTGTTTAGCCTGCAGAAGAGAAGAATGAGGGGGGATTTGATAGCTGCTTTCAACTACCTGAAAGGGGGTTCCAAAGAGGATGGCTCTCGACTGTTCTCAATGGTAGCAGATGACAGAATGAGGAGTAATAGTTTCAAGTTGCAGTGGGGGAGGTTTAGATTGGATATTAGGAAAAACTTTTTCACTAAGAGGGTGGTGAAACACTGGAATGCGTTACCTAGGGAGATGGTAGAATCTCCTTCCTTAGAGGTTTTTAAGGTCAGGCTTGACAAAGCCCTGGCTGGGATGATTTAACTGGGAATTGGTCCTGCTTTGAGCAGGGGGTTGGACTAGATGACCTTCTGGGGTCCCTTCCAACCCTGATATTCTATGATTCTATGAAATGGTGCACCTAAGTTATTGTTCTTATTGGAACAAGGAGGTTAGTCTGGCCTCTGATTGATACATGGCTAGATTTACCTTGCTGAACCTTCTCTGTGAGTGACTGCAGTGAGATCTAGAGGAATGAGTCCCCTAGATGGCGGGGGGAGGGGGGAAGGAAATGAGTACAAAACAAATCTGGTCTATTTCTTGTTTTGATCCACTCCATCTATCTTTTACATCTTTGGCTAGCAGCAGACGGTGCAGAAGGACTGCATGCCATCCACATCTCATGGCTGCTCGGCAGAAGATGGTGCAATACAACTGCTAGCCATCCTCATCTCTTGCCTGCCCGGCAGAAGATGGTACAGTATGAGTGCTAGCAATCCGTATCGCCTGCCTGCTCACCATAAGGTGGTTCAATAGGACTGACTGCAGGACTAAAGAGAATGACCTGGTCAAGTCACTCTAAATTTAGTCCCTGCGCCCATGTCTGCCCAGGCGCTCCTGGCCGATGTGGCCAGGAGCACCTTGGACATGACGATGACGGCTACCAGTCGTATTGCACCGTCTGCTACCAGAAGGCAATGGGTTGCTGCTACTGTGTAGCAATGCCGTACCGTGTCTGCCAGCACCCAGGAGACATAGGGTGACGGTTACCTGAGCGGGCTCCATGCTTGCCGTGGTATGGTGTCTGCACAGGTAACTCAGGAAGAAAGGCGTGAAACAATTGTCTGCCCTTGCTTTCATGGAAGGAGGGAGGGAGGGAACGGGGGCCTGACGATACGTACCCAGAACCACCCGCGACAATGTTTTAGCCCCATCAGGCATTGGGATCTCAACCCAGAATTCCAATGGGCAGCGGAGACTGCGGGAACTGTGGGATAGCTACCCACAGTGCAACGCTCCGGAAGTCGACTCTAGCCTCGGTACTGTGGAAGCACTCCGCCGAGTTAATGCACTTAATGCACTTAGAGCATTTTCTGTGGGGACACACACACTCGAATATATAAAACCGATTTCTAAAAAACTGACTTCTATAAATTCAACCTGATTTCGTAGTGTAGACATACCCTTACTCTCGCTTCACCATAGCCTGTCCTTTGCTGGCATGGGGAACCGTTTCACTCACAGCTATGCAGGGACCTGCACCACTCACCCGTATCTCTGCAGTCAGGCACTCCCCCCATGGAACCTGTTGACATTTACTAGTGTTCTGTTAAGTCAGTCCCACATAGGGAGAGCGGTACATATGACTAGACCACCATTATGGTGGTGGCAATGTATTCAGTGTAAAATAAAGCTCCGCATTTTAGAGTGGCTGGCCATTCAGAAATTCCGGTTCAGCCAAAGGTAGGATCTTAGGCCTATACACCAGTCAGGACTGGGGAGATGGAGCTAACTGCAGTGTCCCGTCTAACTCGCAGGGCGCTGGGTAATTGTGGTTCATCCCTGACCATTGATAACATGCCAACAGGGAGAGTGAGCGAAATAAGGGAAAATGCCCATGTGCAAAGAATATGCTATTAAAGCACTATCATTATTTTATGCTCTGCAGAAAATCAATTTAAAAACTCAGAAATTCAATAGCCACTTGAACTCTACTGGCCCATGCTGGGGGAGAGGAGATGGGATGCGTATGAAGGGCTATGTATTGAATAGTTGTATTGTGGTTCATCAGCTAGTAATCTGTGGTAGTCACTTTCAGCTTACTTACACTTTTTTTGTCTGTGGGCCGATTTAAACACAGAAAAACACCAGCTTTCTTTTCCCCTGAGCATGGCCAGCATTTTAGAAGCAGAGAAAGAAGAACAAAATTGACTCAGCTGAGGTTGAGAAATGAGGGTGATGGGATGGTTCCTTCATTGCCCCAGTGCATGTTGAAATCCCTCTTAAATACCTCATTACAGAGGCGGATTTACAGTAAAACACAGGGTGCCCTGGCATGGGCCCCCCCAATGATAGGAGGCCCCAGGGCCGGGCAGCTGCAGGGACAGAAGCTTGGTCCTGGGGCTCCTGCTGCAGGCTCTGCCCTCACCGACAGCCAAGGTCCCCGCCTCCTCCCCAGAGCATGCCACGTTCCCTCCCCACATTTCCACTGCCGAACAGCTGTTTGCCAGTGCTCAGGTCACTCTGGGAGGGAGAGGGAGGAGCGGGGTCATAGCACGCTCGGGAAAGGAGGCAGAGAAGAAGCGGGGGCGGGGCCTTGGGGAAGGAGGTGGAATCGGGGCAGGGCAGAGCAAAGGCGGGGCCCCCACATACCCCCTACACATAACCCCCCCCGCCCTCTGCCATGAGCCACTCTGGGCAGAGAGGTGGGAGCATCCCAAAGACCCCAGCCCACACCCCCAGCTCCCTGACTCCTGCACCCCCCCATCCCAACCTGCATCCCTCACACCAAATGGGAGCTGCCCCACGTAAGTGCTCCACACCCCAACCCCCAGTCCTGAGCCCCCTCCTGCATGCTAACTCCTGGCCAGACCCTGTACCCCAGTGTCTTTTTACATTGTTTTTATCAAGCACTCTTATCCAAAGTGCTTTACAATCATTAGCTAAAGGTACAAACAATATTGGGAAAGATCATTAAGTGATCCATTGAGACCCTCTGCGATTTTCAAGTGGTCTGTGGAAAAATAAGTTAGACTACAAGAACAATCGAGGTACCTCACTTTATTTTCATTTATTTGCTATTACTTCTAGGAGGAGGATGAAGAAAAAAAGAATGAAAAACGGGGGCTGGGGAGAGATGAGAGAATGTTCTTTTTCTTGGCTAGGTCCCAAGGAGGGGCCCCAAAAATGAAGCTGAGCACAGGGCCCCACTAACTCTAAATTCACCATTGCCTCATTAAACCTGTATTTGAGTTTCTTTCTGGCTTTGTGACTTTGATAAGGTAATGAATATTACTGGGCACATGGGAACACATCGGTTACTGCAAAGTTCTGCTCAATTGTCACATGTTGTTTTTCTCTCTTTAGAATTTCCAGATGATTTTGCAGAGCTATCCAACTATTCGACTGGAAAGTGGTCCCTACAGCTCTTCCTTTTTCTGGTGCCCTCTGACTTAGCCCCCACCATTTTTGTACCGGTCACAGGTCAAAGGCTGAAGTGAAGTCTCTTTTGGACATGAAACCAAGCCCAGTCTGCACTCCCAAATCTTTCAAGCTTGAGGTTTTCTATTGCTGACTAATCTCAAGATACCCAAGGACTTTATGGCCATGGTGGGATGTAGTTTCACCCTCTGTGAAGAACATATACTAGAACTGTAATCTCAGGTCTCCCCTACACTTAAAAATTAGATCTATTTAGCTACATCACTCAGGGCTGTGAAAAATTGTACATACCAATCACTCTATTTGGGTTAACCTAACCTGCAGTGTAGATGAGGCCGGGGCAATGGAAGAATGCTTTCATTGATCTAGCTACCACCTTTCAGCGACGTGGATTAACTATGCTGATGGAAAAAAACCCTTCCATCTATGTAGGAAGTGTCTAGTATGCTGCTGTAGTGCAGGCATTCCCTCAGAGGTTGTATCCCTGGGGGCATGGTGCAAGGTGGGACAGTTTTAAAGAACATTTTCAACCTTTACATCTCCATGCTCTTTCTCTAAAGGAGAATAATTCTGTTTTCAAGTGCGGATGGTTTTATCTTCATCTAATCTGTAAGGTTTTTCTCCAGTAGAGGTAGGAATTCCAGCGTGTTTATTAGAAAGACAAGGTGGGTGAGGTAATAGCTTTTATTGGACCAACTTCTGTTGGTGAGAGACAAGTTTTCGAGCTGACACAGAGCTCTTCCTCGGGACTGTTCAGTGTCAGTGGTTCTAAGGGCTGATTCCTGGGCTCCTTGGTTGGAGCCATTTTAATGTACTGTGGGTGTCGATGTAGAGCTAGTCAACACAGGGACCAGACACTCATGGTGTCAGAGCTACAGTTCAGTGTTTGTAGCTGTAGACATTTCTGTAATGAAAGCCCTGTGCCTGTGTGCCGTAAAACCGTTGTTGATGTACAATTTACATGAAGGCCTGTCCTGAGAGCCTTCTGAAATGAAAAGGGCAGATTATTTAACAACTCATCAACATTAATAACCCTTGGCAAATATACTATGCAAATGTAACTCCATAGCTAGAATGCTCAAAAGATGAGGCTCTTAAATAGTCTGGCTTAGTCTTGAATAGCTCTTAAATAGTCTAGGTAAAGGGCATCTATGTTTTTATTGATAGAGCATGGCGTTGGGAGTCAGGAGACCTAGTTGCTAAGCCTAACTTTGCCACAGATTTGTTGTGTGATCTTGGGCAAATCATGTAACGTCTCTGTCCTGCTGATACCCCTTCTGTAAAATGGTGATGATGACGGTTTGCATTGAGATCAGTGGCTGGAAATCACTATAACACTACAAAGGCATAAACCTGACTTTAAACTGTTTGAGACATAACATGACACCCCTTTCCCTCCCTCCCCCCGCCCTGAGATTATCAGTTCCAAATACGTTTGTGTTTAGCCCCCAAAATCCTGCTTCTCAACACTTGGTCCACCAATGGCTAGGTCCAAGATCACAGCTACGCGTACCACTTCACCCCTCCTATATTGCCCTTGGTCATATTACCACAGGACATTGTACTGTAAAGTACAAAAATTGAACCAAAGTGAGGCTTTGAGTTATTCATATTTTATTTATTCTTCTCAGTCACAATGCCAGTGATGAGTTTGTAGATACAGCCGCAAGGTTTCAGCAGATGATTGACACTGCCTTATGTGATTACAGTATGCAGTGGCGTCGGAGCTGTGTCAGTCCCAGGATATTAGAGAAACAAAGATCCAGGCGGTAATATGTTTTACTGGATCACCTTCTGTTGGTGAGAGAGACAAACTTCTGAGCCACAGACAGCTCTTCTTCAAGACAGTGTCACAGCTATATGCAAGGCGTAGCAGATTGTTTAGTGTAAGTAGTTAGCACATAGCCTAAGAGCCCATTCAAGGTAGAGGGGCCCCTTAACACCACTGCAATTCTAGGACAAAAAGTAGGGGTTGGGATGACAGATTGTTGTAATAAGCCATAAATCCAGTGTCCATGTGCAGCCCATGATTTCTAGTGTCTAGCAAAGTTATGAATTCAAACTCACAGGTTCATCTTTCAAAAATGCTGTGCAGGTTTCCTTTGAGGCTGAGGAATAATGGGTCAGATATAGCGTGATCGCATTGTGACTAGTGTTCAAAGACAGGCCAGAGGGTTTTTGTCTTTTATCATTTTACTGTGAGTTCATTCAAGAGCGTTGTGATTGTCTGGTTTTACCCACATAGTTGTTATTGGGGCATTTGGTGCACTGGATGCGGTACCCTACATGTTGTGACAGGTATGTGTAGGACTCATGGGTCCTGAAAGGTGTGTTGTGGGGGCTGTTGTAGCAGTGGAGAGATGTCTGCAGGTTTCGCATCTGTTGTCCTGGCAGGAGCTGGTGCATTTCTGAGTTGGTGCATCCTGGGCTGTGTGCAGCTTGCCTCTGAGGATGAGCTTGGAGAGGTTAGGGGGGTAGGGGTGGGGGGGTAAGAAGGGGGGAGGATTGTTTGAAGGCCAGAGGAGGGGATTCAGGAAAGATTTATTTCAGGATGGGGCCCCCATTGGGTAGGTAGTTGTTTGATGCTACTCCGTGTGGGTTCCAGTGTGGGGTGATAGGTGACAACTAGGGGTATGCAATCGGAAAAGGTTTTATTTCTGTGTTGAAGCAGGGTTCTCTCAGGGTATTTGAGTGGCCCATTCCATGGTGTGATCTACTTCTCTGGTGGCGTGCCCTTGTTTGGTGAAGACAGTTTTACATGTGTTAAGGTGTATATCCCAGACTTTCTCCTCGAAGCATATTCTGTGGTATGGTCTCTGAGTGGCTGGCTGTAGATCACAGATTTCTCGGTGTGCTTGGGGTGGTTACTGAATCTATCCAGGTAGATGTGGTGATCTGTGGGTTTCTTTTATACAGTTGTTTGTAGGGCTCCATTGTGGAGCTGATTGTGGTGGAAATTTATGAGAGCGTTTAAGCCGTCCATCCCGAAGATAAAAATATCATCCACGTATCTCAGGTAGATCATTGGTTTTATGGTGCATTTGTCCAGAGATTCTTCTTCAAGGTGGCCTATGAAGAGGTTGGCATATTGGGGAGCCATCTTAGTACCCATGGCTGTTCCCAGGGTCTGGACAAAGTGTTTGTTCTTGAATGTAAAATTGTTGTGGGTGAGGATGAAATGGATGAGTTTGGTGATGTGTTTGGGGTGGATATCTGAAGATTGTCCATTGTCTTGTAAATATTTGAAGCTGGCAGCTATGCCGTCATTGTGAGGGATGTCGGTGTATGGGGAGGTGACATTCATGGTGGTGTGGCTGGTGTTCTGAGGGAGGTTGTTAATGTTGAGGAGTTTGTGGAGGAAGTCAGTTGTGTCCTGGGGAAACTGACCCTTTGTGTGGTGCGTGGTTTGAGGATGATTTCTATGAGTCCTGATATTCCTTCAGTAAGAGTGTCATGGCTGATATGATGGGTCAGCCTGGGTTCCCTTGTTTGTGTATCTTGGGAAGCATGTAGAAAGTCCCTGGGGTGGGTTCGTGGGGAATGAGTTTGTAGAGTTTCTCTTCCAGTTGTTTGGGGAAGGATTTGATGATATCTCTAAGTTCCTGGTAAATTGTGGTGTGGGGGGGGGTCTTATTTGAGTTCTTTATGTAGGTGGAGTTGGCAAGTTGTCAGCTGGTCTCATTAACCTACTCATCATGGTGGAGAACTACAATTACAGTTCAGCCTTACCCTGGATGTTATTAGAACCATTTCAAAATTCACATCCTTAACTCTAGGGATAGAGTTAAGCACAGTCACTTCATCCGTCACATCAAACACTAGCTGGCTTCATGTCGTTTTCCTCACCATTAAAGGCAATTTACCAGGGGATGGCCATTGTCAACACCAAGGGACCAAAACAGAACCATGTCACAAGTGACTCTAGACATTGAGTATTGCAGGGGCTTGAGCTGGTGTAAATTGTCAGAGCTGCAGTGGTGCAAGGCCTGCAGTCTCTGCAGTGACTGAAATGGCAGCTGTGTCCAGAGAACAAAGGGCCTTTGATTATCATTGCTTTCAAAGCCTTAAAAGTAAGTTTGATTAGCAAAGTCAATAAATAGATGTCAATACAATGCATTATAAAGGCACATTGTTATTTTCAAAGTAAATGCCCTTCCTCGAGGCAAGCAGTGATTGTTGGTGCTGGAAAGCACAGAAAAGGAAAGGGTGTGTTATTTGGGAGACACTGGCGATTCAGAACAGATCTTATCTTGATGTAGACAAAACAGTTTATCTGTCACCAAGGTTATTTCATAGCACACAACTGCTGTTTGAAGTAGAGAAAATCTACCCATTTGGGCATCAGGCTGTTGAAATGTTCATATTTTCATTATTTCCAGAATATATAAGGAGTTTCAATGAAAACAAAACAAGACTGCGCCCCGAAAAAAGCCCAGTTCCAGCAAGGGCTTACTTCTGAGATGAGTGTTCATGGCTAAAATACACTAATCCGCCCTTTCCAGGTGTGTGTGTGTGTATGTATGTGTGTAATATATATATATAAATTCAGTGGAGTTTTGAGGGGCAAGTTGCTTTTTAACAAGGTTATGGTGTGTTGCAGCACAACATTTGCAATATTATTATTGATACTTCAGAAACACCCAAAGTGTGTTAGGCACTGCTGCCATAGTGCAAAAGATAGTCCCTGCCCAATAGTTATTATTTAATCACAAAAAAGGGCTAGTTTATTACTTATCTTAATTCTTCACCTTTTTTGTCACAATTCACTCAAACCCCCAAAGTGATTCAGCATCTCAGTCGGTTTCTGTGAGTGAACATGGAAGATATACTTTTAAAATACACAGTGAAGACTCCTCCAGTGCCAGGCCTCTCTGTAAAAGAAATAAACCTGTCAAATAAATTTACTTATCAGGTATTTGTTTAACCCCATGACACCAGGAGAGTTGATTTCCTGGTACTAACCTTAAAATGTAGACTCTTAGAGTTACTAACCATAGCAGACAGAGTCCGCAAATCCTAACCCCAGTGCTACAGGTTTAATGATGTATCCCCGGTAACTTCAAGGCAACAGCTACAGATTCCAGGTATTCATTTTAACAGTGCATTTTACACATATCTCTGTGGGCTGGCATGATATACAAGACCTGTGAAAGTAAAAGTTGACAATAATGCTATTGTAAACAGATCCACATTAGCTCTTCACTGTACATTTTAGGTTTCAGAGTAGCAGCTGTGTTAGTCTGTAGTCACAAAAAGAACAGGACTTGTGGCACCTTAGAGACTAACCAATTTATTTGAGCATAAGCTTTCGTGAGCTACAGCATCCGATGAAGTGAGCTGCAGCTCATGAAAGCTTATGCTCAAATAAGTTGGTTAGTTGGCTAAATGCGTCCGATGAAGTGAGCTGAAGCTTATGCCCAAATAAATTTGCTAGTCTCTAAGGTGCCACAAGTCCTCCTGTTCTTTGTGCGAATACAATTTAGACTGTTTTCTGAAGTCAGAAGCGGGAACTGGGGATGGGCTTAGGGTTTTCTGGATACCGTGAAGTTAAAAAAAGAACGTTCACATGTGGCTCCTCGGGATGGGAGCGTTAGGAACACATACAATGGATAAAGTGTCTTATTTACCATGCCATCAATTTTGCAACATTGTTGACTGATCAAATACAAATACCTAAATCAAAAATCCATGTAATTAAAATCAGATTTATTTACAAACTAGGGATAGGCATTAAATGACTTAGACTATGATTATGTAGTATCAATGTGGAAACCTCGTGAATAGTGCACCTTAATCCATTAAAGGAGGAAGGTAGTTCCTTATTTATTAAATATCCTAATTTCTTTTAAAGATATCTCATAGCTTGATTAGTAATAATACAGTAATATCGTCTACCATAGCCTTCATCCAAACATACTTTATAAATAGGCTGGGAAGGATTAAATTTTTACTGGTAAATGCTAATAAACATCTATTTCACCGCACATACAACATACAAACCAATGAAAAAACATTTCAGCCAATAATGATCAAAATTTAGAGCTGGGCAAAAAGAAGAATAATGCTGCTTATCAGAGGTTGAAGGAAGGACATTTATTTTGTATCTTTTGACATGCAATGTTGACAGTTTGTGTTTTAATGGTTATAAAGCTTCAACTTTTTAAATCTCAACAGCTTCTGTCATTAAATAATTATTGTCTGACCTTCTTGATAATTTCTCACAATTATGAAAATGTGTATCAATAAAAATTGAAAAAATGCTCACAAATAAACAGCAATATACTCTTTCAAAATGATGAAAACAGAAACTTGAATTCTGCCAAGCCTATTTATATTTATATTCATAAAGTATAGATCTGCTAATCTCCTTTCATGCAAATTTTGTGCAGAATGAGAAAATAAACATTTAAAAAACCCCACAAGGCTTTGCAAATCCAATCTACCAGCCTTTTCAGGGGAGAGGTTTGCTGATGAATGGAAGAGGCGGGGGTGTGGTCATCTTATAGTGCATGTGTCCTTAGCTCCAAAGGGAAATCTATGGATTTTGAGTATTTGAATATGAGGTCACAAATCCACATGCTGTCAGTGGCCTCCTTGCCCCCGCAGGGCAGCTCACCATTAGGACCCCACCTTGCCATTGTCCTCCTCTGGCTGCATCTCACTATAGAAATGCACCATTTCCTGCCTGTACTGGGGAATGAACTGGTGCAAACTGCACTGGTTCAGTGCTTATTTCTGTTCTGCATGAGGAGCTGTGAATGTGCCAGGCAGGGCAGGAGTTACACCCTCTGTGGACACCTTGGTAGAGGGTCACTGGACACCCTGCTGCACTGGCTCTGAGCCTGGAGCCCTGCTATGATGAAGGGAGGCTAAGGATTGCAGAGGTATGGGCCTTAATTTCATTCTTTTAATTAATCTTTTCAGTAATTCTTTTAATTGTAAAGGTGTGTTTTCAGGTTTTTAGTTTGGTTTGCAGCTGAACCAACTGCCCTTCCATAGAATCATAGAATATCAAGGTTGGAAGGGGCCTCCGGAGATCATTTAGTCCAACCCCCTGCTCAAAGCAGGACCAATCCCCAATTTTTGCCCCAGATCCCTAAATGGCCCCCTCAAGAGTTTAGCAGGCCAATGCTCAAACCACTGAGCTATCCCTCCTCCCCTCTGGTGATTCCTTCTAAGCTCCAAAGAGGGGAGTGAGCCAGGCCCATGTTTGGAGGGAGTCCCGCCTTCCAGAACTCTCCCCGTTTCTTCCAGCCCACATGTAATGCAGGGGGGACTTGGGATGACAAATGGGTGGTAACACACCTGGGGAGTTAAGCGGACCTACCTGGGCTAATAGGAAGGATCGGAGGGGAGGGGGAAGGAAGGAAGTTTTTAATTTAGCTGCAAAACAAACAACAGCAAACCAAACACAATGATAAGAATTACTGATTAAAAGAGCAAAAAGAATGAAACCAGGCCCCTTCCCTCCTTGACCCCCACTACCCAAAAGAGTAGTGCTCCTCATCATATATCCCAGACCTGCAGTGGCTCACAGGCCAGACAAATGGTTCTTCACCAGAGTATCTGCGCTAAAAGTGTGAGGTAGACGGGTGTAGCCTCTGTCTGTCACAGCACATGCGTGGCTTCTGGTACAGGACAGGACAGAACCATTCAAAGGATCCATTGGAAAAAACCACGAATGTGAACAAGTGCAAATAAGGACTACTGAACCAGACACTATGCACATGCTCAAGGGAGCTTTGCCAAGCATTATGGGATAGATGCAACAATTCACAGGCCTACAGTGATGGCAGGGAGAGCTGTGGGTGGCCATGCTGCATTGTGTTTACCTGAAACAGGATGGCTAGTGTGGATACACTACACTGACAGACTTGCACCAGTTTAATCAGACTGTCATGCTATTATGCTGGTGCAATTCTTTAGCAGATACACCTTGTGTGACAACTGGTGGCTATTGCTAGTGGTTTGTTTAATCAGGCTTTTACAGAGTATTCTAGGAGGTTCCTCTTTCTGGCCTATATTAAGGAACACACAACAGTTTAAGAGTGGAGGTTAGAGGACACAAGAAGTTGTGAAAGAATAGCAAGCTGGAGCCATCAAGTAAGACAGACGATTTGGCAACATTTCAGAAAATGGGGTGGTCTAGTAAGGGAGTACAGGAAATTGTCTGAGCTAGATTAAACATTTTCTAAAACCTTCTGGGTGCTTGAGATTTGACTTGAAAGTTGGCAAAGTTAAATACAACAAAAGTTAACACATTCCCCTCAATTAATTTTGTTATAGAACTCTTATAAAGGCAAGTCTATTTTTCATTATTTTGAATGTATCCTTTAATATGAATATATGCACAGTAAAATCCAGGGCTATTTCACTTATTGGCTGCAGGCCACAAAAGCTTTTGTACACATTTCAAAATATCTAACTTTTAGGCATAAAAGTGAATTTGTTTCTAATGGAGCTTTGTTTTACAAGAATCTCGGTGTGTCTGTGGCTCACTGCTGTATTACTCCTGCACAAAATCCATGTGGTCTGGAACCACACCACTGGGTTCCATATTCCTAGTGCTGGTTCCAAGCCCAGACAACGTTGGAAAAAATGGACATAAAACTTCAGTGGTTTCAACCTGCTTCATCTGCTTTGGCAGTTTCATCTGCTACTCACAACAGCACTAAGCTCCAAGATTCATCTATTCTGTGATATGTAAAAGAGTTGGACTATATGATGGTGATGCGGGAGGAGGGAAAATGCCTGCTATAAAGAACGTCTGTCTACGTCTTCAGCAATGTCAGTATCTGAAGATGGGATTGTGGAATGTTCAATCATTAAGAGCTGTGGGAAAATGACTGAATGTTGATATATGTGGTGTGCAGGAGACATGGTGGAATTTGAATATTGAGAGCACAACTCCGACTCATAGTGGTCAGAACTTTTGATTGCTGCTTGCCTGTGATACAGCTGATGGACACATTGCAGTTGCTCTGGTTTTGTGCCTGAGGGCGCAACCTGCACAACTGGCTTGTCAGGCTTATTCTCCACGCATAATAGCTGCCATTTTCAGGTTGAAAATAGGATGTGAGGTAGTTATTAGCACATATGTGCCACATGATGCAAGGCTTGATGCTGAAAAAGATACTTTTTGTGCCATGTTAGGTGGCGTAACTAGGACGTCTTCCCAACTTCGTATTGTCATTTAAGCCTTAAGGAGATGTGAATGCAAGAACTGGCCATAACAGAACTAGATATGAACTGGTCCTGGGATCACAGCGCTGCATAGAAGAGAGCACGGGGCACGGGTCCCTTGCAGGGTTAAACCAGTGTAAATGGTGGATTGTCTGTAACTTGAAGTCTTTAGATCATGATTTGAGCACTTCAGTAACTCAGTCAGAGGTTAGGGGTCTATTATAGTAGTGGGTGGGTGAGGCTGTGTGGCCTGCAATGTGCAGGAGGTCAGACTAGATGATCATGATGGTCCCTTCTGACCTAAAAGTCTGGGAGTCTGAGATCACATAGTAGTGTGCATCTACAGAATTTGCTTTCACAGATGGACTATTTTTAATGGCTGCCTGGTTCCAGCACAAGAATTGCCATAAGAATACATTCTGATATCCATTGGGTGACAAACTGCAACCTTGGCTCACATTCTAGTTTGGAAGCCCTTGATTAAAGTCATGTGGGATGTACATGTGTTTAGTAGTGCTGACCTTGCTCTGGAATCTGATCGACTCCTAATAGAAACAATGATGTTCTGTTTAATAAAGTTTCGGAGATGGGTATCAGTTGCATAGAAACACTTCAGTGTTGATATGCTTCATGATTAGATGATTGCTAATAGTTATGAAGTAGAGATTTCCAACAAATATTCTATAGCGGATGACTAGCTGTCCATGCCAGAGGAAGAGTAGACTTTATTTCAGGACTCTATCATAGAGATTGCTGGAGGACAGCTGGGACAAAGAAGACTGAAAAAGCAACGCTGGATTACGGATGAGACCATCTAGCTGCGGCAGAGGAAAAAGAAGTGTGGTGCAGAATAGATGCAGAACAAGCTCAGAGTTGAGTCAGTGAAAAAAGGAGAGAATGGGCAGTAGAAGAAAATAAATGTCTTGAATAAGCAGCCAAGAGGGCCTGTTGGAATGACCGTAATCAATGGCGAAATAGTATGATGGAAGACGTCTCTGAAAGACATAACCAGAAATGTGTATTTGAGACTCTGAAGATGCTAATTGGGCATCCATTCTCACAATTTCTGCCAGTTAAGGACAAAAACGAAGAATTCTGCCAGGCTGTTGATGCACAACTTAAGCATTGGATGAACATTTCTGTGAATTAATGAACAGATCCCCTCCAAGATGTAAACTCACAAGTTAATCCAAAAATGAATCCAGTGGAAAATAGACCAGTGATATCAGAGGAAGTGATGCTTGCAGTCAAACAGTTACAAAATGATAAAGCGCCTGGTAGTGAGAAAATTTCATCAGAATTGCTAAAGAGTGGAGGTCTGAATTTAGTTCACTGGCTTCATAGAGCTGTCTTAAAAGTATGGGAAACAGGTCACGTTCCAGAAGATTGGATAAGGGACTGCATCATCCCTTTTTAAAAAAATGGAGAGTGATCATCTTGCTCAAATTATAGAGGAACAGTACTACTGTCAGTCCCAGGGAAAGGGTTTATGCTCATACTACTGAACTGACTGAAATATTGTCTCAACCCAAAACTGAGAGACAACCAGTGTGGTTTCCACAACCAGTCCATGCTATGTACGCGCTGCAGAATGTTACTGAAAAATGACTAGAGTGACAAAGGAAGCTTTTATACACTGTGCAGCCACTTTTGGTACTGTGCATTGACCAGGACTTTGGAAACTGCTATGCCAGTCTGGTGTGCCAGAGGATTTCATGTGAGAAGTGGAGTGGAACTCGCTCACAGTACACTTTGATGGGTCAGGGTCAAGGGATGTATTACAGACAGGTTCTCAGTAGAATCATGAGTACGCCTGGGATACGTTCTTTCACTTACATTATTTCATGTTCTAATAAACTAACTGATGACAAATCTGACTGAGGCCAAAGTAGGAGGTGTGACATTTATAATTTAGAGGATCTTGAGTATGTGTATGGTATTGCCTTACTTGAAGAGGCCAACTACAGCTAATGCTGGAAGAGCTGCGAAAACTGCAGAATCTATGGGACTTAAGATCAATGATGATCAAACCAAAGCTATGCATGCCCCTGACAAAATGGAAATGAATGACCTGCCTACACTGCATGTAGCTGGCAATGACACTGAGTGGATGAATAGTTTTATTTATCTGGGTAGCCGGCTGACAGCAGGAGGTTCTATATCTGAAGAAGTCACACATCAGATTGGTCTTGCGTCAATAATATTTCAGACTCTTCAAAGGCCTCTGGGTGGCGGGATGTCTATGTGACAACTAAGATATGAGTGTGCATAAGATATGAGAGTTCAGTGCAGTAGTGATGACAACTCTGTTATATGGAGCAGAGCAGAAACATGGCCATTAAAAACAGCTGAGGAGAGTAAACTAAACAATGTTCACTGTCAACAGTTATGGTGTATTCTCACCATCTGTTGGTTTGATTTTGTCACAAATGAGAAGATATTTAGATGATCCTGAACAAGATGACTGCCGTGGTGGGGTCATGCCCCCTATGCAGAAGGGGTCCAAGGAAGTAGAGCACAAGACCAAGCATGACTGAGGCTGGAAGATGCAATTTTGACAGATTTATGAAACCTAAATCCTCCCATACTGACCCTTGCCAAAGGAAGATTTGCAAGGGATTGTTTAAGATAAAAGTCCGTTCTGTGCACCACCATAACTACATCACAGCCATGTGAATCTGCTGCTGCTGTACTCTGTTTTGGAGCAAAAAGTGCTACCTCTGTTCAGACTGGGGAAGTGAGGCATTACAAACCTGGTGGTCCATCGTTTCTCCCTCAACTCTGAAACAGAACCAAACACAGTACAACCACAGGGCTCAAGGGTCAGCTAGAACACATTTAGTATAACAAACTCCATTCTAGGATTTACCTGTCAATGTAACACGTGAAAAGTGCTTGCTAATGGAATCAGAATTAGTGTCAGACAAGGCATGCACTTCTTTAGTTTGACAATTCCCTGGAAATAATGAATTAAGGAAGCCACTTAAACAAATAAAGTCACAAGTAAATCTTAGGCTAGCATTTTTTTGCCTATGCTAAATACCAGTTAGTTCCTGTACTGTAAGGGGTAGACTGAGCACCGCTTCATTTAGCCAGCAGAATATTATTAGTTGTAACTGTATTACAGCAGAGCTCTTTTGGCCTGCTTTGGGTGAAGAAAGAAAGGCAGTGTGAGCTTAAGAGAAATAAAATAAATGCAGATATAAATCAGAAAAATGCAGAGAGCAGTAACAGCCTCTTAGAGGGTATATTAGAAAGAAAAACCAAAATCTCTTATCACAGTTAGAGCAAAGGAGGCCATCCCACTGAAGAGAGGAGACAAGGAGGACAGCTAACATCCTGCAGAGAGAGAATCTAAGGCCTCGAGGAGGGAGAGTATAGCCTCAAAGAGGAGGCAGCCGTAAGAGGCTGCAGCTCTTAAAGGAGTAGCTGCACCAGAAGCAGGGGTGCTGACAGGCAGTCTGAGCAAAACAAGCAAAAGAGCAGTTATGGGACAGTTACCAAGGCTGATGGCAGGTGTGAGCATGTATGTTTTAAAATAATGTGTTTTATAGATTCTTTGCTGTCCACAAAGTCCCAGGGGAAACTGAGAGTCTAAAGAGCCAACTGGAATCTGTTCAGATAATGGTGAATTATTAAATGAACAGATTTGTTGCTCTTTTATTAGCACAATGGGGAAAGCAATTGTGAATTCTCTATATCTACAATGGTAAAAGGAACATGGAGAAGAATAAAGTTCCACCTTAGAACCAGGGAGAAGCCATTGACCTGCCTTTGGACAAGTAGCAGTCAATAACATGTCAGTTCGAGCTTGGTGCCCAGTCCATTTTGGTAGACTGCTAGCTTCAGAGGGACAGTGCAGTTGGAGCAAGAGAAAAAGCTAAGGACACATCTCCTACCAAACATGGAAGCTGTAAGGCAGTTGCAAATTATGAGACGTCCGGGTAAGTACTTCCCATACCAAGGGCTGCACAGATCAGCATTTGGAGGATGACACCCTCAAATCCACTGTCAGCCATTCACTCTCCAAAATATTCACTACCTGCTTATAGAAGCTGATCACACTCTGACCTCCATCACAAGAGGCCCAGGGTGCTTGTGGGACTCTGGAGGCAACACTGGTTTGGAGAAGGAGAAACTTCCTCACAGGGGAAAGCGCAAAACAGAGAAAACACCAAAGGTAAAAATATTTAGGGGAGAAGGGACAAATGAGAAAAGAAAAGAGTCTTTGAACAAAGACAAACATTTTAAAGAGGATGAAAAATTCTTGAAGAATTTGTAGGAGAGACACTGAAAACACTGAAGATATCACGATGGAGATAAAAGTGAAGAATAGGAAGAGAAAGGGAAAAGGAAATGTATGGAGGAGAGACATTCTTTTACTTCATTTTATAGAGGGTACTTCATTTTATAGAGGGTTTGTTTTGATGCTATGATTTAATGGGGGCTTGGCTGTTTTTACGATTTAAAAATAAATCTGTAAATGTTGCAGCATTGGCAGGTGAGGGGCCATGACACACACTCTCCAGCTTTGAACAGACCAGGGATGCTAGAGAGGAACATAATTTTCTTTTGGTAAAGTTGACACATATGTATTGCACATACGCAGAAGAGGCTTGGGTGAAGGAGGGGAAATGAAGCACACTATACACAATGCTCTTACACCATGTCTTTGGTTGAATATAAGTCAAAATTATTAGTGAAAGGTTTAAAAAGGCTGATTCTAAGGACGCTCACCCATTAATACCGCTAGCCAGACTGTGATTGCTTTGCTTTATCTGTCCACAACTTGATGACTATTTAAGTAGAACTTTAAGTACATTGGCCATTTTGGTTTATCTACTGCCTGGAAAACAGGACTTAATACAAAAGGTGTTAGATGAAGACAATTTTAACATTCCATGATGTCTGTTTAATTTCAGGAATTCACCTTCTGGTATTCAGATGACACTGTATGGGATTCACTAAGACAATGAGTGTCCAGTGCTTGCTGAAGTGTAGAATTGTAATCTTGCATCATATTACCTGCCAGAAGTATAGAGCCACAGCCATCCTGTTACTTAGAAGTATTCGTTATACTTCTTTCAGTGTAAGACTGCCAACCTGTCTGTAGCACCATATAAGAGAGAAATATTTTTTAAAACACTTTTATATTATTCACTTCCCAGAATATACGATGTCACTGACACTCCAGTAAATATTTTCTGGTAGGCAGTAGAGATGGTAGGAAGTCAAAATTAATACTTGCAGTGTATACCTCTGAAATACTGAAATACCAAGAGATAGCCATTACCCCCAAATTTGGAGTCCACTGTTCAGTGCCTAAACCTACTGAAGTGAGTGAAATGGTTTGTCTGGAAGGGAGCTCTCACATTTCTTCCTTCTTTTTGAAAAGCGTGCTAAACACTTTCTCTGACGGCAAGTGTCTCTTGTCCATTGATAATGTTCCCTTGGGTGAAATCCTGGCCCCACTAAACTCAAGGGGAATGTTGCCATTGACTTTAATGGGGCCAGGATTTCACCCGGTGTTTATTATCTTATGTTCACCTGCTTTAACAGTCTTTAAAAGGCAAAGCCCCTCTTAACGTGCACAAATCCCAGTTAGAATGAATGAATAATAAAGCTGCACCATCATCACGCCTCTCCCAGTCACATTTTTGACTGTGTTCCCCATTGTGTATAGGGTTTGGGGCTCTGGGGTTCACCCCCATTTACATCATTGGTGTTAACAACCGAGCTGTTATTATATTATCTTAGTTTGCAAGGAGTCCTAGCCTGTTATTGTTATTCTTAATAAAAATACCACCTGACTGTTTGCAACCTCAGTCTGCCTTTGTCTTAACTACACAATTATTGATGATAGATGTGGAGGGGGTAGAACACTGCAGATGGCCCATCTTCTGTAAAGGAAAACCTAGTTCCAGCTGTTTAGGGCTAACACCTTCTGGCCTTCAAATCTATTTACTGGGGTTTTCTCATGAGCTTTTATTTTTAATTCTTCCCCACAGCTTCTGGGTGCCGATATTTCATTAGTGTCTATAACAGTTACATTGCCCATAATGTGCTAAATGTAAATGAAACAATTTGCACAGGTTGATTTATTTTGAGAGTTAGTCTCTTTTCTTGATCAAAGTGTGAATTCCTCCCCTCTCTAATTTAAAAATAAAAGCTGCAAAACAAAATTACTGCCGTCTTGTGTTGTAGCAAAGTCAATCTGGAACCAAGGCAAAAGCAGCAAGGGAAGTTTCTCTCTGATCCCAGCAGTTATGGTTTCCAAACCGGATGGCAATATTTGTGGCATTGTGCATGTGTATGGATGGCCTTCAGACGCATTAAGGTACATTTCTGCAGCAGGCCTACCATGTTGATATTTACAGTGTGTTCAGAAACAAAAAAATACTTTAAAAAAAGAATTACACTGAAAGTGTGTTGTGATGGAATTCGGGTAGCAACTACAACCACAATCAGCATGCTCCATTTTTTAAACAATACTGCACCTTTAAAAAATCCTGTTGTCTGGAAATGAACAGCTAAGGGATCCAGCCTGTTTCCCACTGCCAATCTTTTATCACTCACTCTTATGTCTACGCTACGAAATTAGGTCGAATGTATAGAAGTCGATTTTTTAGAAAGCGATTTTATACAGTCAATTGTGTGTGTCCCCACTAAGTGCATTAAGTTGGCCACAGTACCGAGGCTAGTGTCGACTTCCGGAGCGTTGCACTGTGGGTAGCTATCCCACAGTTTACGCAGTCTCTGCCGCTCATTGGAATTCTGGGTTGAACTCCCAATGCCTGATGGGGCAAAAATATTGTTGCAGGTGGTTTTGGGTACATGTCGTCAGTTGCCCCTCCCCCCGTGAAAGCCACGGCAGACAATCGTTTTGTGCCTTTTTTTCCATGCGGGCGCCATACTGCTTTCAGCAGATGGTGCAGTAAGGCTGCAAACCGACGTCATCGAATGACCACTTCCGCTGCCACTCTGCTCTCCTGCTCTCCTGGTGCTATGAATCCACCTCACAGGTCCTCTATATGACTGTCATCATCCACCGCTTCTGCTGCAACTCTGCTCGGCTGCTCTTGTCTCGGCATACCACGGCAAGCGTGCAGGCTGCTCAGCTGTTGTCCTGGCAGCAGACAGTGCAGTAGGTCTGCAAAACTGGTCATCCAACCACCACTTCCCCTACAACTCTGCTTTCCTGTTCGCCTGCAGATGCCATACCATGGCAAGCATGGAGCCCGCTCAGATCACTGCGGCAGTTATGAGCATTGTAAACACCTCATGCATTATCATGCAGTATATGCAGAACCAGAACCTGCAAAAGCAGGTGAGGAGGCAATGGCAGCGCGGTGACGAGAGCGATGAGGACATGGACACAGACTTCTCTCAAAGCACGGGCCCTGGCAGTTTAGCCATCCTGGTGGCAATGGGGAAGGCTCAGGTCATGGAACACTGATTCTCAACCTGGGAAACAAGCAGTAGACTGGTGGGACCACATAGTGTTGTAGGTCTGGGATGATTCCCAGTGGCTGCAAAACTTTTGCATGCGTAAGGGCACTTTCATGGAACTTTGTGACTTCTTTTCTCCTTCCCTGAAGTGCAAGAATACCAAGATGAGAGCAGCCCTCACAGTTCACAAGTGAGTGGCGATAGCCCTCTGGAAGCTTGCAATGCCAGACAGCTACTGGTCAGTTGGGAATTAATTTGGAATGGGCAAATCTACTCTGGGGGCTGCTGTGATCCAAGTAGCCAACTCAATCACTGAGCTGCTGCTAGCAAGGGTAGTGACTCTGGGAAATGTGCAGGTCATAGTGGATGGCTTTGCTGCAATGGGATTCCCTAACTGTGGTGGGGCCATAGATGGAACGCATATCCCTATCTTGGGACCGGAGCACCAAGGCAGCCAGTACATAAACCGCAAGGGGTACTTTTCAATAGTGCTGCAAGCTCTGGTGGATCACAAGGGATGTTTCACCAACATCAACGTGGGATGGCCGGGAAAGGTACATGACGCTCGCATCTTCAGGAACTCTGGTCTGTTTCAAAAGCTGCAGGGAGGGACTTTCTTCCCAGACCAGAAAATAACCATTGGGGACGTTGAAATGCCTATATGTATCCTTGGGGACCCAGCCTACCCCTTAATGCCCTGGCTCATGAAGCCGTACACAGGCAGCCTGGACAGTAGTCAGGAGCTGTTCAACTACAGGCTGAGCAAGTGCAGAATGGTGGTAGAATGTGCATTTGGACGTTTAAAAGCACGCTGGCGCAGTTTACTGACTTGTTTAGACCTCAGCGAAACCAATATTCCCATTGTTATTACTGCTTGCTGTGTGCTCCACAATATCTGTGAGAGTAAGGGGGAGACATTTATGGGAAGTTGAAGCAAATCACCTGGCTGCTGATTACGTGCAGCCAGACACCAGGGTGATTAGAAGAGAACAGCAGGGAGCACTGCGCATCAGAGAAGCTTTGAAAACCAGTTTCATGGCTGACCAGGCTATGGTGTGACAGTTTTGTTTGTTTCTCCTTGATGAAAACCCGCCCCCTTGGTTCACTCTACTTCCCGGTAAGCCAACTGCCCTCCCCTCCCCCCTTCGATCACCGGTTGCAGAGGCGATAAAGTCATTGTTGTTTCAAATTCATTGATTCTTTATTAATTTGTCACACAAATAGGGGGATAACTGCCAAGGTAGCCCAGGAGGGGTGGGGGTGGAGGGGAGGAGAGAAGGACAAGGCCACACTGCACTTCAAAACTTATCGAATGCCAGCCTTCTGTTTCTTGGGCAGCCCTCTGGGGTGGAGTGGTTGGGTGCCCGGGGCCAACCCTCCCCCCCCCCCCCCGCGTTCTTGGGCATCTGGGTGAGGAGGCTATGGAACTTGGGGAGGAGGGCTGTTAATTACACAGGGGCTGCAGTGGCGGTCTGTGCCTTTTCTGCCCCTCAACCATATGCCGGAGCATATCAGTTTGATCCTCCAGTAGCCTCAGCATTGCAACCTGCCTCCTCTCATCACGCTGCCGCCACCTCTCCTGTTCCTCCAGCTATCTATCCTCTCGCGCGTCCCTCCTGTCCTTGCACTCATTTTGTGCTCTCCTGAACTCTGACATTGTCTGCCTCCACGCATTCTGCTGGGCTCTTTCAGTACGGGAGGACTGCATGAGCTCAGAGAACATTTCATTGCGAGTGCATTTTTTTCGCCTTCTTATCTGCGCTAGCCTCTGGGACGGAGATGCTAGTGGCAGCGTTGAAACATTTGCAGCTGCAGAAGGAAAAAAAGGGAGAGTAAAATTGAAAAAGACACATTGGCCAATTAAAAGGAGGGGCTGATATTTTCGGGTTAACGTGCAGCACAATCCCAACTTAACCCCCCCCCCCAATTCTCTGGGATGATTGCTTCACCCCTCTCCACACCACGTGGCTAACAGCAGGGATGATTTCTTTTCAGCCACAGGCAAACAGCCCAGCAGGAATGGCCACCTCTGAATGTCCCCTTAATAAAATTTCCCTATTTCAACCAGGTGGCCATGAATGATATCACTCTCCTGAGAACACAGAGAGATAAAAAACGGATGTTGCTTAAATGCCAGCAAACACCGGGACCATACGCTGCCATTCTTTGTTGTGCAATGATTCCAGACTACGTGCAACTGGCATGGCGTGGTAAAGTGTCCTACCATGGAGGACGCAATAAGCCTGCCCTCCCCAGAAACCTTTTGCAAAGGCTTTGGGAGTACCTCCAGGAGAGCTTAATTGAGATGTCTCTGGAGGATTTCCGCTCCATCCCCAGACATCTTAACAGACTTTTCTAGTAGCTGTACCGGCCACAAATGCATCCCAAGTCTTCAGGGCAAATTTGTCATTAAACACGCTGGCTTTTAAAGCATGTATTATATTTACAAAGGTATTCTCACCAGAGGTGCCTTCTCCGCCTTCAAGGTCCAGGAGCCCAGGTTGGGAGGGTATTAGCTCCAGGGTGATAAACAGTTCCTGGCTGTCAGGGAGAACGGTTTCCCAGCTTGCCTGATGTGTGCTATCTTCAACCTCCCTCCATCCTCATCATCTTCGTCATCCCCAAAATCCTCATCTCTGTTGCATAAGACTCCCTTGCAGGAGTCCACGTACAGGTGTGGGGTAGTTGTAGGGGCACCCCCTAGAATTCCATGCAGTTCATCATAGAAGCGGCATGTCTGGGGTTCTGACCATGAGTGGGTGTTTACCTCTTTGGTTTTTTGGTAGGCTTGCCTGAGCTCCTTAAGGGTAGGCTTGCCTGAGGGTCCCTGTTATAGCCTCTGTCCTTCATGCCCTTGGAGATTTTTGCAAATATTTTGGCATTTCATCTTTTGGAACAGAGTTCTGATAGCACGGATTCGTTTCCCCATACAGTGATCAGATCCAGTACCTCCTGTTCGGTCCATGCTGGAGCTTTTTTGCGATTCTGGGACTCCATGGTCACCTCTGCTGATGAGATCTGCACGGTCACCTGTGCTGATCAGCTTGCCAAGGTGGCCAAACAGGAAATGAATTCAAAAGTTTGCAGGGCGTTTCCTGTCTACCTGGCCAGTGCATCCGAGTTGAGAGTGCTGTCCAGAGCGGTCACAATGGAGCACTCTGGGATTGCTCCTGGAAGCCAATACCGTCCAATTGCGTCCACACTACCCCAAATTCGACCCGGTGATGTCGATTTCAGCGCTAATCCCCTTGTCGGGGAGGAGTACAGAAATCGATTTTAAGAGCCCATTAAGTCAACAAAAATGGCTTCATTGTGTGGACGGGTGCAGGGTTAAATCGATCTAACGCTGCTAAATTTGACCTAAACTCGTAGTGTAGACCAGTATACCTTGTAGCGCCACTCAAATATAATTTGGAGTATGTCTACTTTTGAGCTGGGAGGTGTGTTTCCCAGCTCTCATAGGTGTACCCAGACCAGCTCTGCTCGAGCTAGTGTGCTAAAAATAGCAGTGTAGCAAGAGCAGCATGGGCAGCGGCTCGGGCTAGTTGTCCAAGTACCTACCTGCTGCCCATGCTATGCCAGCTACACTGCTATTTTCAGCACACTAGCTCCAGCAGAGCTACAGCAGGTATGTCTATGTGAACTGGGAATCACAAACCTTCATTAGCATTTGCTCTCCTTCTGCCCCCGCACACCTAGGCCAAGCTGTTCTAGAGTTAATATCAGCCAAAAAAAAGTTGGTGCGGTAATTTTTTAAAACACTGTAACTTTAAAACTCCTTTATTTGGCTTTTACCAAACTTCCCAGTAAAATTCTACTCTGGAATGAAATATGGCAAGTGAAATTTCAAGGAGAACCATTTCTTTCTGAGGTGGGGGAGGACTGAAAATTCAGACTTATGATGGGAGCTAGCATCAGCCTCAACTACAGAATGGCTACCACATTCCATAAGTAAGACTAGACACACACCAGGCTCAGTGTCTAAAGTTTTGAAATAATCATGGGTGTTCTAGAAATACCTGACTCGCTCAGGGAAGCTCAGTTACTGCTAAGCTCCTTCTCTCCACCCCAGCACCAACACACACATACACACAAACACACAAAACACACACAGCTTTTTTTTTTTTTTTAAATGACGCTAATTAGCAGCAGGCAGTGAATATGAAAAGTGTTTATCTTTCCACCCTCAGTTCGCTATCCTGCTGTGTTATGACAGATGGAATGTTAATGAACATGACCTGGCAGGTAATATTTAATACAACACAGAGTATCACAGAACTATCTGACTTACTCAAGGAAGATCACCTACTAATCATCTGCCTAAAACCCACTTTTGTGCATTTCCATACCTACCAGTGTCTGCATCTCTCTTATAATAGAGATAATCCAGAAATGGACTTTATGGCTTTGTCTATGCTACCATTTTTCTAAAAATGTCCCTCTAATTACAGTGTCACAAAAGCACAAGATCAAATCCGCACAGACACACCCCTGGAACTCCGACCTGGGATATTCTATCTACTACCCAAGATCCATAAACCTGGAAATCCTGGGCGCCCCATCATCTCAGGCATTGGCACCCTGATAGCAGGATTGTCTGGCTATGTAGACTCCCTCCTCAGGCCCTATGCTACCAGCACTTCCAGCTACCTTCGAGACACCACTGACTTCCTGAGGAAACTACAATCCATCGGTGATCTTCCTGATAACACCATCCTGGCCACTATGGACGTAGAAGCCCTCTACACCAACATTCCACACAAAGATGGACTACAAGCCGTCAAGAACACTATCCCCGATAATGTCACGGCAACCTGGTGGCTGAACATTGTGACTTTGTCCTTACCCACAACTATTTTACATTTGGGGACAATGTATACCTTCAGATCAGCTATGGGTACCCGCATGGCCCCACAGTACGCCAACATTTTTATGGCTGATTTAGAACAACGCTTCCTCAGCTCTCGTCCCCTAAAGCCCCTACTCTACTTGCGCTATATTGATGACATCTTCATCACCTGGACCCATGGAAAAGAAGCCCTTGAGGAATTCCACCATGATTTCAACAATTTCCATCCCACCATCAACCTCAGCCTGGTCCAGTCTACACAAGAGATCCATTTCCTGGACACTACAGCGCTAATAAACAATGGTCACATAAACACCACCCTATACCGGAAACCTACTGACTGCTATTCCTACCTACATGCCTCCAGCTTTCACCCTGACCACACCACAAGATCCATCATCTACAGCCAAGCTCTGCGATACAACCGCATTTGCTCCAACCCCTCAGACAGAGACAAACACCTACAAGATCTCTATCAAGCATTCTTACAACTACAATACCCACCTGCAGAAGTAAAGAAACAGATTAATAGAGCCAGAAGAGTTCCCAAAAGTCACCTACTGCAGGCCAGGCCTAAAAAAGAAAATAACAGAACGCCACTAGCCATCACCTTCAGCCCCCAACTAAAACCCCTCCAACGCATTATTAAGGATCTACAACCTATCCTGAAGGATGACCCAACACTCTCACAAATCTTGGGAGACAGGCCAGTCCTTGCCTACAGACAGCCCCCCAACCTGAAGCAAATACTCACCAGCAACCACATTCCACACAACAGAACCACTAGCCCAGGAACCTATCCTTGCAACAAAGCCCGTTGCCAACTGTGCCCACATATTTATTCAGGGGACACCATCACAGTGCCTAATAACATCAGCCACACTATCAGAGGCTCGTTCACCTGCACATCCACCAATGTGATATATGCCATCATGTGCCAGCAATGCCCCTCTGCCATGTACATTGGTCAAACTGGACAGTCTCTACGTAAAAGAATAAATGGACACAAATCAGATGTCAAGAATTATAACATTCATAAACCAGTCGGAGAACACTTCAATCTCTCTGGTCATGCAATTACAGACATGAAGGTCACTATCTTACAACAAAAAAATTTCAAATCCAGACTCCAGCGAGAAACTGCTGAATTGGAATTTATTTGCAAATTGGATACTATTAGTTTAGGCTTAAATAGAGACTGGGAGTGGCTAAGTCATTATGCAAGGTAGCCTATTTCCCCTTGTTTTTTCCTACCCCCCCCCCCCAGACGTTCTGGTTAAACTTGGATTTATGCTGGAAATGGCCCACCTTGATTTTCATACACATTGTAAGGAGAGTGGTCAATTTGGATAAGCTATTACCAGCAGGAGAGTGAGTTTGTGTGTGTGGTTTTTGGAAAAAAGGGGGGGGGGTTGAGAAAACCTGGATTTGTGCTGGAAATGGCCCAACTTGATTATCATATACACTGTAAGGAGAGTGATCACTTTAGATAAGCTATTACCGGCAGGAGAGTGGGGTGGGAGGAGGTATTGTTTCATGGTCTCTGTGTATATAATGTCTTCTGCAGTTTCCACAGTATGCATCCGATGAAGTGAGCTGTAGCTCACGAAAGCTCATGCTCAAATAAATTGGTTAGTCTCTCAGGTGCCACAAGTACTCCTTTTCTTTTTGCGAATACAGACTAACACGGCTGTTACTCTGAAAAGTGTCACTGGTGGTAGCACTAGTGTAGACAGGCCACCAATGTTTAACCACTATACATGATCTGAGCAGTTAGATGACACAGTGGTTAGACTGATGATGGTCTATCTATACTATCTATCTATTTTGGGGGTTTATATTGCACTTGTCACCATTTTATTTGAGCTCTTTACATATAAAATGGATAGCAATAGTGAAGTCCTTAGTGGACATCATGGAGTCTTTGGAATGTCTCTCTTTTTGGGGTAAAAAAACAAACTCTGCCCGGTTTCTATTTATGCATTTATTTGTGGGTTTGTTAATGTATTTGTTTCAAGGGTAATTTTTTTTTTCGGTGGGACAGTGTCTGGGTAAAAGGGCCTGTCAGTGTTGCGAGTGTCATACTTGCAATGGTGAAAAGGCTTTTTCAGAGGAAGGTTTGGCAGCATTTTCTAAAGATGGTCAGACTCTGGATTTGCCTAATCTCTTGTGGAAGTTTGTTTAATAGCTAGATCCCCTCAACAGAGAATGCTTTGTCCCCAGCTCTCACGTGCTGTGTCCTGGGCTTTGTGATCTTGTCCTAGAGGAACACAACTGTCTCAGTGGTCTGTTGCTTGAAATGCCATTTTTAATGTAGCTGGGGTTTGAGCCATTAATAGCTTTTGAAGATTGGGACCAAGGCCTTAAACTGGCATCAGAAGCTGACAGGGAGCCAATGGAGGGATTTGAGCACAGGCCTGACCTGCTCACAATGGTCCTAGGCCAGGGAGGAGGTGGGCAGCTGCATTCGGTATCAGCTGGAGCCAGTGCATTGTCTTCACATTCAGCTTCAGATGCAGCAAATTACAGTAATCCAGCCACTGATGCTTCCAATTTTGCTACCACCAGTGGAACAGAAGGAATGGTAAGACAATGTGGGGAAATGTGAGGAAAGGAGATTTAAGAAAAATACCAGACACAGTATATGGCATCTAACCAACCAATCAAAGATACTTGCATTCTGCTACACGTAAACCAGATGCCATGGTTCTTCAAATTACCAGGATAATGCATTGTTTTAAGCGTCTAAGTGAAAGTACGGTGTTTTGCCCTTAGTGGGCTTCATTAACTTCTCTCAGAGCTTCTGAAAAAATGTGCACCATGTTTACTTTCTACTTACCAGATCACCTCTCTAGGGTACAGCCAACATACAATGGATATCTTCTCCAAGGAACCCTGCAAAGCATGTTGAAAGGGGGACATTGTCCAAGTATAATTTAGACCAAAATTTAAGTTTTTTTAAACTAACCTTTTGTAAAAGCTAAGATCAATACAAACATTTACGCAATTGAAAAACAAAAATATCCAGTGGAAGCTTTTTACAAATAAACACCCTTTTTTTGGTAACATTACAGCACCGTTACTGCGTAAGAACTTCCACGTGAAACTCACTAAAAATTAACTGTGAGCAAAAGTAAAGCTGACTCGTCTAGTTTAATTGCTCTAGCCAAGAGAAATGCAGAAACGAGACAAACAGTGTGAGTGGTAATTGTAAACTCTGAAATTATTTCAGTCTTCACAGGTAGACAGTTCTGAACACAAGTCAAGAAAAGCTTCTTTTTTTTTTAAAAAAAAATCTTGTTCAAAATTTTCAAACTTGGTTCCATAAAGTTAGGTGCCTCAAGCCATATTTAGGCACCTCTGATTTTCAGAGATATTGAGCACCCGCGAGCTCCCATTGACTGCTGGGGAAAGGCATAGACTTCTAGGGGCCCTGCAGATAAGCAGCACCTCTGAAAATCAGGCCACTTTTATTTTGGTGCCTACATTTAAGCACCTAATTTTAGGTGCCCACTTTGAAAATTTGGGCCATGATTTTAAAATGGAGTGTCCCTTTAAAGAAAGCTTTTCATTTATAAAGAGACATATTGAGATGATAAAGAAGCCTTACAAAGCTTCCCCCTCCCATAACTGAACTATCAGAATGTGTGCAAGCTTTGAGATACTACCTAATTTAGCAGAGTAGTAACTAGATACTGTCTCTAAAGAGATCTGGGCCAGTGATTTCTAATAATTTTAATAAACATGAGTACTATGACACACACAAACCTTCTTGAACTGTAGGAATAAAAAAAAGCTACTTTATCTGTAAAATCCTATATACTTTTACTGGCATCAGCAGGCTTTCTGACCACAGCTATCTAAAAGACAGAGTGGTCTTTGGGTACTATTTAGTTCCAAAGGGGCTATAAAAGGCAGATGGTCTCATTAGAAACAATTTATGCATATATATTTCTAGGAGTTGAACGCTGCCAGAACAGGTTTAGCTCTTTCACCATAGAGGAGGAAAATATCACCACTTGCAAATGTTTCCAGTTTGCAAAATAATGACCTATCCAAAGTAGCTAAGCAACTAATTACTCAAATACTAGAAGGTTATATGCCAATATTATCACATTCTTGGTCTCCTGGGCAAACAACTTCACATTCCTCAAACTGCCATATACTGTCATTAGATTTTGCAGGAAAGGCCTTTCTTAATAGTGTAGCAGCAGCCCCAATGCCCCTGTGCTTATGCCATCATTTCAACTATTATTTCCAATCTCCAAGTCAAATCACTTATTAATTAGAGAGGCAACTCTAGCAAACTCAATTACCCGCAGGCAGTTTCTTCCCAGATGTGAAGCCCCTCTTGGAAGCAGGCCATGGTGTTCCCAGCTGCAGGGAAGTGTTTTGAACTTTTGTCTCTCTCGCTTCCCAGCTGACATCAATGGCCCCCAGAATCCACATGCCCAACCCCAGAAATATTTTTCCTAGCCCTGCCTCCCACGTCTCTTCACTGCATTCCTTTTCCTGTCTCCAAACCTTAGCGAACAGGATATATTGTCTTCTTGATTTTAAAATAAAATATATAAATTAGATGGGGGATTTTCTTCAAACGGCAGAGAGAGAAACTCCCTATCTACTAGAGAGGGAGTGTACAGTATGCATGTACCTATATAAGGTATGGGGTATGGATGTGCTGGGATTTATAGGGAACACATATATAATGTGAACTTTCAACACCAAAGCACAGACCTCTACTAGTTGAGTTGAAGAAGTAATGCCATTCACCGAGAACAGTACGGGGCTGTTCTCTGTGGGTTAGCAGCTTGAGGGGATGTAATGCATGTGCATGTATGAAGCAAGCATATTTTCTTTGTATGGGGTGCACATGTATTGGACGTAAAAGGAGCACGTGGAAAGGTGTGTATGGAGATTGTATGGGATGCATATAGGGTGCCTGTGTTGTGTGGGGAAGGATTTGGGTTACATACACAATAGTGCTTTCTGATAAATATTGGGTGTGTGTGTGTGGTGCATATAGGATGTACTGGCATACATGTGGGTGCGCATGGAATATGGGGGGGTATGAAGAGTGATATGAGGTTTGTGGGAGGGGGTGGCTGCCTGTTTCATTCAGACAACTTGATCATGCTATCATGTTCTCCGGATGGTACTCCAGTCCAGACCTTTCTCTGAGATAATGATCGGATGGACTAAATACACAAAAGCAAAAATGTCCTCAGTCCATATAGCTAGAGAAGAATCTGTGTTTGCATTAACACCTGTAAATTATTCTGTAGCATCCTTAAAATAGATTGTCCTTTTATTAGCTAGTTATTACCGTAGGCACCCATTGCTGTAATATGTAAGCACCACAATCGAATGCATTAACCCTTACAATACCCCGGGAAAGTAGGGAAGTAATATTCATTGCTGTTTTACAGATGGAGAACGAACAGACTGACCCCAGGTCTCACACGAAGTCTGCGGCACCGCAGGGACATAAACTCAGGTTTCTGAAGTGTGAGGCAAACACGTTAACCACCAAACCATTTCACTAGCATGCATGCTAATAATGCACTATCTGACTAACAACAGATAGTGTATTCCTGCTAGTCAAATTGGATTTCTCCCTGAGAAATGAACCACTGGTCACATGTTTACCTTACATTTGGTCAGGAACAAATGTAGAACAAACAAACAAAGATACTTGCCAACTTCATAGATAGACAAAGAAACAGCTTTTGATTCAGTTTGACCTTAAGTTACCACAATATGGCTTTGGTGGAAAAACATAGGATATCATTAAAATAAGCAGCTGGCTAAGAGAGATCAAAACATGGATGTAACCTCAAACCATGCTCTTTTCAATATACATGCCACTGACCTATCAACCCTTTTGGAACAATTTCCACATCCAGCACTCCCACTAAACAACTCAAAGATAAAATTCTGACCGTATATCTGTGAAGTAGTTCATACTATCACCTATTCAAGATGATCTCCAAAGAATGTGTGTTTTGGGGTGGGGGTCAGGGAGATGTGTGCTTGGGAAAGGCCCCACTGATCCCAGCCCCTTGGCAGATTAGAGGAATTTAGTAAGCTGAATAGCAATTGCCCCTAGAAAGCCCTCTCCAGAAATTTCTCCTCCTCCTATTTCTATTCCTCACAGATTCATCTCTTTATCAAAGCAGCTTTGCTGGCTCAGGATGTAACTCCGAACTAGAGGCAGGAGCAGCCAAATCAGTTTCTCTAATTTATGTCAAGGGGGTTGTTGTGGGGAAAAGGGGGAGCTGTACTGGCCCCCTTGGAGCAGTCCAGAATTAGAGGGGTGAAAGGGCAGCGGGAAACCTGCCAACCCCCTGGGCGCTGCATTCTGTGCTGTACCTTCTGGAGGCACAGAACAAAATCCCAGCTCAGATCTCTAGGGTAGATGAAGCCTGAATGTTTAGTGTCTTCTCAGCCAAAGCAGTGCATGCTTACTCCACCACAAAGCACCAGATGAAATTTAAGGATGAAAATTTAAATCAAGATGAAAGCACGATCCATTCATATATCACTTCCTGGTCTCAACAACACCAACCTTCTGACCAATGCAGCAAGCAACTCCGCTCCCAACTGAAAAATGGCCAAGACACTACACATCTAAATGACCAAGAAACAAATACTAGGAAGCCCAAATCAAGAAAAAACAACCTAGACTGCTGCAGATCCCACATTAGCAGACTACCCCATTGTAATGAAATGTACAAAGGTACAATAAATTCTCACCAAGTACAGAACCAGTGACCATAAACTAGAGATGGAAACAAGGGAAAAACAAGGATGAGTAGTGACTACAACCAACGGGATCAAGAAGAAACCCCTTCTTCTCCACTGTCCAACTTACATTATCAGGAATGACAAAAGTCTTTTAATCAAACAGTGATGAGGTAAAAATATCTAACCCTGGATGGCAATAGAAGCGATGGCATCATGCTCCCAGAGTGGAGCAACCCATCTCTAGAAAGGGAATGGACAAATGGAGACAAGGAATAAAACCCAAACAACGTGAATCCCCATCCTGTGCAGATTGTATCTACCTCTAATAGGTAGCTGACGGAGCTGTCTCTTTTAGATTTTGTTCACATACCTGTACTGCCTCTGTGATCCTATCTTGGTTCTGATTCCCAGACAGAGACCTGTGAAGTCTTGTCTTTCACTCACACTTTGGCAGGCCTGGAATCACTTGCCTTGGCAGGCCTGGGATGGCAGGGATACGGTGTGTCTGTGTGTACCAGGGTCAGAGGGTCTTTGTGCCAGGCAGCGGGGGATGGGATGTGCATGTGCAGAGTGCAATTTGGGGTTTCTGGGGTTATCTGTGTGTGCAGGGTATGTGTGTATGGGGAGGTGGTATAGTGTGTCTGTGTTTCAGGGGTACAGGATGTGAGGGATGCACGGGTACAGGGTGTGCATACGGGATGTTTATGGAGGTGCATGCATGGCATATATGAGTGTATCGGGGCTACCGGGGGTTTGGGCTGGAGGTACAAGGTGTGTGTGCAAGTGGTATGGGGTCACTGTGCAGTGGGTATGAGGTATGTGTCTGTGTGTGGGAGTACAGAGTGTGTATGTGTGTGGGGATATGGGCTGTGTTTAGTGGGTACTGGATATTAGTCTGTCGGGGGTATGAGGTGTGTTCAAGGGATACTTGAGAACAAAAGAATGGCCATACTGGGTCTGACCAATGGTCTGTCTAGCCCAGGATCCTGTCTTCCAATAGTGGCCAGGGCCAGATGCTTCAGAGGGAATAAACAGAACAGGGCAATTACCTTGTGAGCCATTCTCTGTCATGCAGTCCCAGCTTCTGGCAGTCAGAGGTTTACGGACACCAAGACCATAGGGGTTGCATCCCTGAGCATCTTGGCTATTGGCCATCGATGGACCTATCCTCCAGAAACGTATATAATTCTTTTTTAAATTCAGTTATACTTTTGGCCTTCACAACATCCCCTGGCAACAAATTCCACAGGTTGACTATGTGCTGTGTGAAGAAGGACTTCCTTATTTTAGTTTTAAACCTGCTGCCTTTTCATTTTATGGAGTGACCCTTGGTGCTTGTGTTATGTGTAGGCATAAATAACGCTTCCTTAGTCACTTTCTTCATTCCATTTGTGATTTTATAGATGTCTGTCATATTCCCCCTTAGCTGTCTCTTTTCTAAGATGAACACTCCCAGTTTTTTTAATCTCTGCTCATACAGAAGCTGTTCCAAAACCCTCATCATTTTTGTTGCCCTTCTCTGTATCTTTCCCAATTTGAAAATATCTTTTTTGAGATGGGTGACCAGAATTGCATGCAGTATTCAGGGTGGGGATTTGTACAGTGGCATTTGATATTTTCTGTTGTATTATTTATCCCTTTCCTAGTGGTTCCTAACATTGTTAGCTTTTTTGACTGCTGCTGGACATTGAGATGTTTTCAGAGAACAATCCACGATGACTCCAAGATCTTTCTTGAGCGGTAACAGCTAACTTAGAACCCATCATTTTGTATGCATCGTTGGGATTATGTTTTCCAATGTTCATTTCCTCACCCTTATCAACATTGAATTCCATCTGCCATTTTGTTCTCCAGTCACGCAGTTTAGTGAGATCCCTTTGTTACTATTCCCAGTCAACTTTGGACTTAACTTTCTTGAGTAATTTTGTATCGTCTACAAATTTTGCCACCTCACTCCTTTTCCAAGATCAGTTATGAATATATTGAACAGCACAGGTCCCAGTACAGATTCTTGTGGGACCCCACTATTTACACTTCTCCAGTGTGAAAACTTACTATTCATTCCTACCCTTTGTTTCCTATCTTTTTACCAGTTACTGATCCATGAGAGGACTTTGCTTAAGAGTCTTTGGTGAGGGATCTTGTCAAAGGCTTTCTGAAAGTCCAAGTACACTTTATCAATTGGACCACTCTTGTCCACATGCTTGTTGACACCTTCAAATAATTCTAATAGAATGGTGAGGCATCATTTCCCTTTAAAAAGCTGTGTTGACTCTTCCCCAACATATCAAATTCATTTATGTCTGATAATTGTGTTCTTTAGTACAGTTTCAACCAATTTGCCTGGCTCTGAAGTTAGGTGTACCAGACAATAATTGCCAGAATTGCCTCTGGAGGCTTAAAACCCCCCAAAAGCATTACCTTAGCTATCCTCCAGTAATCTGGTACAGAGGCTGATTTAAGCAATAGGTTACATGTCATTGATTGTTTGGCAGGCTTCCTGCTTCTGAAGTCCTTTTTTTTTGTTCTGTTAGTTTTAGTGTCTTTTTCTAAATGCTTTTCAAATTCTTCTTTGCAGTGCCTAATTATACCTTTACACTTGACTTGCCAGAGTTCATGCACTTTTCTGTTTTTCTCAGTAGGATTTGACTTCCGTTTTTTAAAGGATGCCCTTTTGCCTCTAACTGCCTCTTTTACTCTGTTGTTGTTTAGTCATGGTGGCATTTTTTGGTCCTTTTACTGTTTGTTTTTTATTTGGGGTATACCTTAAGGGCTTGTCTACACTGGCAATTTACAGTGCTGCACATTTCTCGCTTAGGGGTATGAAAAAACACCCCTCTGAGCACAGCAAGTTTCAGCGCTGTAAAGTGCAGTGTAGACAGTGCACCAGTGCTAAGCCCCTCGTGGAGGTGGGTTTTTTAGAGTGCTGGGAGAGCTCTCTCCCAGTGCTCTGCCGTGAGTTGTAGCCTCTATTGTGATGCTTTTAATTAGTTTCCATGCAGCTTGCAAGCATTTCACTCTTATGACTGTTCCTTTTAATTTCCATTTAACTAGCTTCCTCATTTTTGTGTAGTTCCCCTTTTTGAAGTTAAAAGCTACTGGTGGGTTCTTTAATATTCCCCCCTACAAGGAGGTAAATTTAATTACATCGTGGTCACTGTTACTGAGTGGTTCAGCTATATTCACCTCTTGGACCAGACCCTGTGCTCCATTTAGGACTAAATCAAGAACTGCCTCTCCCATGGTTTCCGGGTGTTGCTCCTCAAAGTTCCCCAGTTCCTAATAAACCTAAATCCCTCCTTCCAATACCGTTGTCTCATCCATGCATTGAGACCGGTAGTCCGCCTGTCTAACTGGCCATGTGCGTGGAATGGCAGCATTTCTGAGAATGCTACCATGGAAGTCCTGGACTTTAATCTCTTATCTAGCAGCCTAAATCTGGCCTCCAGGACCTCTCTCCTATCTTTCCCTAGGTGATTGTTACCTACATGTACCATGACCACAGGCTCCTCCCCAGTGCTGCACATAAGTCTATCTAGATGTCTCAAGAAGCCCACTACCTTTGCACCTGGCAGGTAATTCACCATGTGGTTCTCTTGGTCATCACAAATCCACCTATCTATATTTCTAATAATAATAAACTCCCATTCCTATTACCTGTCTCTTCCTAATAACTGGGGTCCTCTCCCCTGGAAGGGTATCCTCAGTGCAGGAGGATTCCATGACATTATGAGGAAGGAGGGTCCCAACTATGGGAGCATTTCCCTCCACTCCAACTTGATGTTCTTCTTCCCCAAGACATTCATCCTCCTCAACAGCACCAAGCCTGTCAGACTGGGTGTGGGACTGCTCTACTGTGTCCTGGAAAGTCTCCACTAAGTACCTCTCTGTCTCCCCTAGCTCCTCCAATTCAGCCACTCTGGTCTCAGGAGCCCGTACTCCATCACTGAGGGTCATGAGTTGCTTGCATCAAATGCACACATATGTCACCTGCCCACAACAGAGGTAATCATACATGCTGCATTCAGTGCAATCAACTGGAAAGTCCCCACTCTGCTGCTGGACTTCTGCCTGCTTTTTTACTCTTGCAGGGTTTTGTTTTGCTTGTTCTTTGTTTTTTTGGGGGCTACTGGCCTTGTGGCCTAAGCGTATTAGGTGTATATGGCGCTCGGGCTCCCTTAACACCCTGTTTCCTGCTCCTGTTCCCTTGCATCTCTGTTTTCCTTGGGGGTGTGTGTGTGTGTGCGTGTGGCGGGGTGGAGGTGTGTGTACTGGATGCATTCAGAAAGCACAGATGGAGATGGCACCCTGGCAGGGACCAGTGCTATTCACTTTATCCCGGCACAGGGCTCAGGCTGCGCCTGCTGCCAGGGCAGGAGGGAGATGGGCGCAGGATGTGCACAGAGCCAGAGGGGTAAGGAGCTGTAGGGGGCAGGGTGTGCACGGAGCAGGGGGGCGTTTGGGGGTTATTCAGCAGCTACAGGGTGTCCATGGGGGGGGGCGGGGTACGGCTCTGTGGGGGGCATGGGGTGTCAGTGGGGGGAACAGGGAGTGCCTGTGGGGGCACAGGTGTGTTTGTGGTGGGGGAAGCGGCTGTGTCTCTGGGGGGTGTTTATGGGAGATCTGGGGGGTGCCTCTGGGGGTGTGTTGCGGGGGGCACACGGTGCGCCTGGGAAAGGCTCAGATGCGGGGGCCCGGTGCCGGCTGCGCACGGTGCACGCCCGGGCTCGGGGCACTGGCTGCAGCCCCCCAGCTCGGTGCCGCCGGGCCGGGCGCGTGACGGCTCCCACCCCCGGGAGCCGCCGCCGCCGCTGCACCAGAGCGAGCCCCACCCGCGGGCCGGCGGCACGCGCTCCCCGTCCGGCTGCTGCCCCGCGCGCGCTCAGCCCGCTGCAGCGCCTAAAGGGTTAATTCCCCCCTCCCCCACGAGAAGGGGGGGGCACGGATCCTGCGTGGGGGAAGGGGGAGAGTTGTTGTGGCAGGTGCATTCTCCAACCCCTGCCCCGTGGGGCTGTGCCTGCTGCAGCCCCTCAGCCCCCGCCTCCGTGCACCCCTGCCCCGAGCAGCTCCTCCTCCATTGTCTCTGCTCTGTGCACGGCCTGCCCTCTGCACCCCTTTAGCCCCCAGCCCCTGCTCTGTGCACTCCCTGCCCTCTGCAGCTCCTTACCTCTCTGGCTCTGTGCACATCCTGAGCCCGTCTCCCTGGTGCCTGGGCAGCAGGCGCAGGCTGAGCTCTGCAGGGATGAAGTTAATACATTGCTCCCTGCCAGGCCGCCATCTCTGTCAGTACAGTTGCTCTGCCAGGCATCAGGGCACGACCCCCCGGCCCTGGTACTTCATTGACTTAGCTCACGGGGGGCTATTTTTCCTTAATTGCAGTAGCACCAATCTCAGCTGTTCAAAAATCATGAATCAGGCCCCTCCTCAATCATAAACTCCATGAGATTTTATTAACAAGTAATGAATTGTGGGTTGCTTTGATTTGCCCTTTGAGTCCTGAGCTGTTGCGCTGCACTTGTCAAATTTTCAGGCTTTTTGCAACCATGAGGGCCAGACCATTTTTTTCATGAATGCTGAGGCTTTAGGGAAAACATCAAATATCACAATATTTAGGAATACTGTGATTGCCAACTCTGGAAGCTAGGTGCTTCCCATCTCCTCCAGTAATAAATTTCTGTTTGTCTACTTATCCCACCCTCATCACCTTAGTGTCTGCAAAAAGAAAAGGAGTACTTGTGGCACCTTAGAGACTAACCAATTTATTTGAGCATGAGCTTTCCTGAGCTACAGCTCACTTCATCGGATGCATACCGTGGAAACTGCAGCAGACTTTATATACACACAGAGATCATAAAACAATACCTCCTCCCACCCCACTGTCCTGCTGGTAATAGCTTATCTAAAGTGATCATCAAGTTGGGCCATTTCCAGCACAAATCCAGGTTTTCTCACCCCCACCCCCCCACAAACTCACTCTCCTGCTGGTAATAGCCCATCCAAAGTGACAACTCTCTACACAATGTGCATGATAATCAAGGTGGGCCATTTCCTGCACAAATCCAGGTTCTCTCACCCCCTCACCCCCCTCCAAAAAACACACACACAAATTCACTATCCTGCTGGTAATAGCTCATCCAAAGTGACCACTCTCCCTACAATGTGCATGGTAATCAAGGTGGGCCATGTCCAGCACAAATCCAGGCTTTCTCACCCCCCCCCCCTTTTTTTTTTTCCCCAGGGACACACACACACACACACACAAACTCACTCTCCTGCTGGCAATAGCTCATCCAAACTGACCACTCTCCAAGTTTAAATCCAAGTTTAACCAGAACGTATGGGAGGAGGGGGGTAGGAAAAAAAAGGGAAAATAGGCTACCTTGCATAATGACTTAGCCACTCCCAGTCTCTATTTAAGCCTAAATTAATAGTATCCAATTTGCAAATGAATTCCAATTCAGCAGTTTCTTGCTGGAGTCTGGATTTGAAGTTTTTTTGTTGTAAGATAGCGACCTTCATGTCTGTGATTGCGTGACCAGAGAGATTGAAGTGTTCTCCGACTGGTTTATGAATGTTATAATTCTTGACATCTGATTTGTGTCCATTTATTCTTTTACGTAGAGACTGTCCAGTTTGACCAATGTAAATGGCAGAGGGGCATTGCTGGCACATGATGGCATATATCACATTGGCGGATGTGCAGGTGAACGAGCCTCTGATAGTGTGGCTGATATTATTAGGCCCTGTGATGGTGTCCCCTGAATAGATATGTGGGCACAGTTGGCAATGGGCTTTGTTGCAAGGATAAGTTCCTGGGTTAGTGGTTCTGTTGTGTGGTATGTGGTTGTTGGTGAGTATTTGCTTCAGGTTGGGGGGCTGTCTGTAGGCAAGGACTGGCCTGTCTCCCAAGATTTGTGAGAGTGTTGGGTCATCCTTTAGGATAGGTTGTAGATCCTTAATAATGCGTTGGAGGGGTTTTAGTTGGGGGCTGAAGGTGATGGCTAGTGGCGTTCTGTTATTTTCTTTGTTAGGCCTGTCCTATAGTAGGTAACTTCTGGGAACTCTTTTGGCTCTATCAATCTGTTTCTTCACTTCTGCAGGTGGGTATTGTAGTTGTAAGAAAGCTTGACAGAGATCTTGTAGGTGTTTGTCTCTGTCTGAGGGGTTGGAGCAAATGCGGTTGTACCGCAGAGCTTGGCTGTAGACGATGGATCGTGTGGTGTGGTCAGGGTGAAAGCTGGAGGCATGTAGGTAGGAATAGCGGTCAGTAGGTTTCCGGTATAGGGTGGTGTTTATGTGACCATTGTTTATTAGCACTGTTGTGTCCAGGAAGTGGATCTCTTGTGTGGACTGGACCAGGCTGAGGTTGATGGTGGGATGGAAATTGTTGAAATCATGGTGGAATTCCTCAAGGGCTTCTTTTCCATGGGTCCAGATGATGAAGATGTCATCAATATAGTGCAAGTAGAGTAGGGGCTTTAGGGGACGAGAGCTGAGGAAGCATTATTCTAAATCAGCCATAAAAATGTTGGCATACTGTGGGGCCATGCGGGTACCCATAGCAGTGCCGCTGATCTGAAGGTATACATTGTCCCCAAATGTAAAATAGTTATGGGTAAGGACAAAGTCACAAAGTTCAGCCACCAGGTTAGCCGTGACATTATCGGGGATAGTGTTCTTGACGGCTTGTAGTCCATCTTTGTGTGGAATGTTGGTGTAGAGGGCTTCTACGTCCATAGTGGCCAGGATGGTGTTATCAGGAAGATCACCGATGGATTGAAGTTTCCTCAGGAAGTCAGTGGTGTCTCGAAGGTAGCTGGGAGTGAGCTGTAGCTCACGAAAGCTCATGCTCAAATAAATTGGTTAGTCTCTAAGGTGCCACAAGTACTCCTTTTCTTTTTGCAAATACAGACTAACACGGCTGTTACTATGAAACCTTAGTGTCTGTGCTTCTTATATTAATCCTCACAGTTTCCCAGTTTAAACTGCAAAGTATTAGACCCCTTTTACAGATGGGGACCTGAGGGTATAAGAATTTTATTAAGATGATATTAAAATAAAAAGAAAATGGTACAGAGTTTAAACATAAAAGTTTCTGGTTATCAGGGAATAACGTACAGATTAAGAAGGGGTGCGAAGTTCAGTTTAGTATTGGATAGCGTAAGGAATACATAATCTGCAATATTCCCAATTGGGGGTAAAAGATTAACAGGTCAAAGTACAGACATTGAGATATGAGGGTATATTGTTCATATAATGGCTATGTAACTACACAGCAAGTAGACACCCACAGCTAGCCCATGCTAGCCGACCTGGGCTCGTGGGGCTAAGGCTCTGTGTCTGCTTTATTGTTGTGTAGACTTCCGTTCCGGGCTCGGGCTGGAACCTAGGCTCTAGGACCCTGTGAAGTGGGAGGATCCTAGAGCTTGGGCTCTCGCCCAAGCCCAGAAGTCCACACAGCAATGAAACTGGGGTATAGACATACCCTGAGGCTTGGAAAGAGGAAGAGCGAGGTTCGCAAAGGGAATTAAGCATTGCAGTGCTCAATGGGAGTACGCCTATTTTGAGAATGCTGTGGGGAATTAGGTGTGAGTGAGGGTGCAGAGCAGCTTGTTAGCTGTGTGGCAGGATTATGATTTAGGTGGTTTTGGACATGCCCTCTGGCAGAAATTTAGGCACCTATAGGGTTAGGTTAGGTGGCAGTAGAGTGGTGCCTAAATCCAATTTAGGGCTACATTCATAAAGGGCTAAATGTTGCATTTAGACACCTTTGTATCTTTGTGGATCTGGTCCTAACTGATTTGTCCAAACTATTGGTCAGAGCTGGGAATTGAACTCAATTTTTTCAGGGGCCTGTAGTAGTGTTTTAAGCACAAGACTATCATTCCTTTCCTTATGTTTATGCAATCCCATTGTTTTTAAATGATGCTATTAGTGACATCTGTGTAACTCAGCTAAAGACAATGGGGTTGCACAGATGTCATGAAAGGTGTACATTTGGCCTTGAGATTATTTAGTGATGATGATGATGATGATGTGTCAGAAGGAAAGAGTTCATCTTGACTTTCTAATTCCAGGGGTTTTCAGGGGTACAGCATGGAACCACTACATAAATCCATAAATGGCCATTTTTTGGGTGGGTAAACTGAGGCACACAGCAGTTGCATAAGTAGTTCAAAGTAATTGGAAATGTATGGCAGAGCTGGGAATAGAGATCATTGCTCTGGACTCTCAGCCCTGTGTTTTAGCAAAAAGACCTGAATTCATGTCATAGTCTTTGTTCTATGCTCTAAAAGAGTATACTGTTATCTACACTGCAGTAACATGTCACACTGTATACTTGATCACACAATCATCTTTCATCACTGTCCACAGCTCTGTTGTGAGGATCCACGAACAAGACAGTTAGTGTGTAATTTTAAAATACTGCTGCTAGATCCCTAAATGTCTTGCAGCAGTTCATACTATGCTTGACATTTTGCAGGCATTTGATTTCAACACACACTTTGCAAGAAGGGAAGAAACATGAAGGAACAAAACACAGTTTTACGTGTGCAATATTAAGGGGAAGTGAGGACAGCAGGTCCAAAAATTCCAGTGTTTGTAGTCCATTTAGCTTCTGTCTTCATGGCGCATTTGAAATCCTCCCACAGAAAGATGTCTGCCCAGAAACTTCACCGTTACACACAAATAAGAGCTATTCCATATCCTTCTCTTGGATTGTAAAATATGTGGGTAGATAACAGCACCTAGAAAGTTTTTCATCTTTTTAAAGGAGTACACACAGTACACAAGGATAAAATCTTTTTTTAATGTTGAATCTGAAGGTTGGTTCTCTGGGAAATTAAAAAAGAAACTTTCCTTTTACTATCACTTTGAGAACTGCTGCCAAAGGAAAAGCAGGTAAAGACCAGCACTTGTCTAGTGTGTTGATCTTTACAACTCATGAGTTCAACACTAATGAGTTATGGGTTGGCCCACGAAAACATAATGTGTAAATTAGGAATTTAATGATGTGTAAGATTAAAAGCTGTGCAGGGTTGCATTTATTTAAGGCTGCCATCTTGTGTTCAAAGAGGAATTACTTTATCAGACAATGTCCCTTTCACTAGGTTTAAACTGATTCCGTTATGCATGTTATGGAGGATACTCAAGTGCCCGAGAGTGCCAGCTGATAGTATTTCCCACTATATGTCCTCTCTGCTCCTTTCTTCGCTGCCTCACATAAGCAAAACGTACTGTAAGAGTCTTAATGGCTTCAACAAAAAGAACAGGAGTATTTGTGGCACCTTAGATACTAACAAATTTATCTGAGCATAAGCTTTCCTGGGCTACAGCCCACTTTATCGGATGCATAGAATGGAACATATAGTAAGAAGATATTTATACATACAGAGAACATGAAAAGGTGGAAATACCCATACCAACTGTAAGAGGCTAATTAATTAAGAGGAGCTATTATCAGCAGGGGAAAAAAAACTTTTGAAGCGATAATCAAGCTGGCCCATTTCGGACAGTTGACATGAAGGTCACCATAACTCTCAAAGGAATAGGCTGCGGGATTTTTTCCCGTATGAGTTTGCGCACAGGAAAGTCAAGATCTTGTACAAGAGATGTAGACAAGAAATGCAAAAATTACATTTGTTTTCTACACGTTACTTCGTTTCCAGGTGTGTAATTGCTAACTCTTCCCAAACCCCAGAAGTACAGTCCACTCCAAACAAACCAGGTAAACCTATAGGTTAGAACTGTACACCACTACATTAATCATTGTGATGTATTTTGAAGGTCTAGCCATATACAGGGTGACATCATAGCATCACTTGGTAAACCAGAAATCCTAGTTCTTGAGCCATTTTTTGCTGACTTGGGTAACTGATGTGAGTTCATTTGGGACTTTGGCACTGAGTCAAGCAGGTGTGCTGTAGCAGTGCTCACTGAGACGGTGAAGGGAACCTGTGTGGGAGGAACTTGAGCTGTTCTATAAGCCTGGAGGAAAGAGGGATTACAGTTTCAAGTTGCATAACTCCTCCTTGATACAACAAAGAAAAAGAAGGAAGGTGGGTGGGTGTCCACTTTATCTGTATGGACATGCTGGAGAATGACTCTAGTGTGATCTGAGACTACATATGTAGCAAAGTTTTAAATAAGGAGCGAGTGTAGGTTTACTATAAAAGTGATTTTAATAGCTGTCTTGGATAGATTTTCATATGGCTTATTTTAAATTGTACTCTCTTTGGAGCAGGGACCATGTCTTCATAGGTATTTGTACAGGGCCTAGCACAATAGAGCTCTAAGGTCTCTGGGCACCATTTCAATAGAAATATTAAAATAGAGGGGTGTGTGTGTGTATATATATATATATATATATATATATAGTGAAGAAGTTCCTGCTCTACCTTGGTGGGTCTTGTGCTTATTGGCGGATTTGCTCACCTTGGAGCTTCACGGCAGCCCTCAGCTTGGCTGTTTTTCTGAATTCACAGTCCAGGTCGACTCCTCCTGTGTCTGACCAGGAGTCGGGAGGATTTGGGGGGAACCCGGGCCCACCCTCTACTCCGGGTTCCAGCCCAGGACCCTGATTAGCCTGCCTTAATTGATTCTAGCAGCTTCTTGATTGGCTGCAGGTGTTCTAATCAGCCTGTCTTAATTGTCTCCAGAAGGTTCCTGATTGTTCTGGAACCTTCCCTGTTACCTTACCCAGGGAAAAGGGACCTACTTAGCCTGAGGCTAATACATCTGCCTTCTATTACTCTCCTACAGCCACCTGGCGTGACCCTGTCACAATATATAATATATATATATATAACATATATTTTAATATATACCCCCCCATTTAATATTTCTATTGAAATAGCGTGTTTGTACAGTGCTGAGCACATGTGGGGCCCTTTTATATACATATATATATATATATATACACACACACACTTTCCATATATAATGCATTCATATAGTTCATACTACTGTTTATTTTTATAACCTACTATTATTTTTACTTTGTAGGTCTAAGTGTTAGAGATTTCAAAAGTTTTATTCTTATTCTATAACCTTGTGACTGTTGTTTTACAGGAAATCTTATGTGGGAGAGATTTGGTCTCAAAAGCCCTTGATAACATTATTATTATTATTATTTATTATTTATTTATTTGTGTTATGTTAGTGGCCCCAGCCAAGGGCCCTACATGTGCTCGGCACTGTACAAAGATGCTAATCTTTTATACAGCACTCTGGTAAGGGGGTCAGGGAGGCAACATTTTGCCTTGAGTAGTTTATACAAAGAAGAGATTTGGTGGTAAGGTAAATAAATGTAGATTATGCCCCTGGGAATAAGCTCCAATAGTTGCTGTGTTTGTGTTTGGCCAGAAGAAGCTGGCCCCAACACCTATGATATATAAAAAACAGAGATAACCAAAACATTTCATCTGATTTTCTCCTAAAGGTATCCATAGGAAATTTAAGAAGAACGAAACACATCTCATGGACAGAGGTCATCCACTCCACTTGCAAGAACGGTCTGAAATCCTGTTCTGAAGCTGCATGGTAAGATGCTTTCTATACTTTAGTCACGGACGGGGCACCTCCCCCAGCGCCAATGTATGTGATTGTAGCACCATTGCATCTTTTTAACAGGATGCAAGCACTTAGTATGTTTCTGGCTAATATTTTTACAGCAGAGGCTTCTGCCATGAGCTCCAGACAATTTATGCAGAATAATAAGAGCTTCTCTCAGGATCACTTTGAGCTCTCCAGTCTAACAAATTGGCATATGACTGTCATCATGTCTGGGGAGAACTCAAGTGTCACAGCTGAGTCCAAGGCTTCCATTTGGTTCAAGCACCAGTGCAAATTACAGAATCCTTCCTTGTTTTCTGATGGCAGGGATATTTGATGATCATAATGCTGTGAGAACCTTCGCTGTCGGTCTTTGCTCACAGAATATTACAGTTCCATGGCTGTGTAGGAGAAGAAGCACAACAAGGTTCCCTTCATGTCTGGAACTGTTTTGATGTCTCATATATAATGTTTTATTTTAAACTTTAAAAAATTTTGTGCCAGAGAAGAGAGAAGCAAAATAAACCCTATTGATTGCTGTTTCTAACATAACATGGTGTAAGGAGACCTGGGTGAAATCCTGGCCTCATTAGATATGTCTACTATGCAATTAAAAACCTGCAACTGGCCTGTGCCAGCTGACTCACGCTTTCAAGGCTCGGGCTAAGGGGCTGTTTAATTGTGGTGTAGATGTTCCAGTGAGGCTGCAGCCCGAGCTCTGGGACCCTCTCACCTTGCAGGGTCCTACAGCCTGCAATTAAACAGTGCCTTAGCCCAAACCCCACATGCCCGAGGCATGGGTGTTTAATTGAAGTGCAGACATACCCATTGACTTTACTTTGAATTTTGCCACTGACTTCAGTGTGGCCAGAATTTCATGCTCTGGGATTTTTAAAGTGTCACAAGCATGTTTATAAGAAACTTTGGATTGAATTTTTCTATTGGCTCACATTGATTTTATTAATTTTTTTAACATCTGTAATATTGCTACTGTTGGAAATTGAGGAAAGAAGAAAAACAAATAATTTTGTCCCTGCCCTGGCAGCAAAATAAAAGCTTTTAGCAAGCATGAAAACTAGAAGAACTTTAGGGCCATTCATTATAGGGCCAGATTCTGATACCCTTATTTATGATGAATGGTGCTTCATTTCACAAGTAGATCCTTTGAACCCAATGGAGCCATTCATGGAGTAAGGTCATACTCAGTTTGTGTATGTGTATCATAATCTGGTCCATAATTAGGGTCACATCAAGAACCAAACATAAGACTGAACCATTTTTTGTAGCAGGGCATTCTCTCCCACATAATGATATGACTGAAAAGACCATTCATTTGTCTTCCACTTTAAGACATCTAAAGTGTTTTATTTTACTTCAAAACACTTCTGAACTGCTACATGTGTGCACTCCAAATACAATATAAGCCGATGTTGGCAAGCATTCCTTTGGTGTTTTGCACATTATAGTGAACTCATTCTTGAGCCAACCCCACTCCCTGCACATCATTTTCATGTATGGATATTAATTTATGTGTTCACTTGAATACAAACTCTCTCCTGTCTCTGTAAGTTATAGAAGCAATCATCCAAGGAAGATCAGAAAAACCTAAAGTCAGTTCTGGTGTCATAATTTCATACTCTAACCTGAGATGCCAAATGGTTGCTCTTTTAGATGAGAAGTGGGGGTGTGAAAACACTCCCCTCTTCAGAATGGCAGACTTCATTTCTCTATAAAATATATTTATGTTTTGAAATAAGAAGTGGCTAGCCTGGCAGAGGAACGTCTCTTGGGAGGGCTGTAGCGGCATGCTCAGATCCAGATGAAAGAGAGCACCTGAAGCTTTCATGCAGGGATTCCTCTCACTCACGAGGTGTCTTGTACAGTGCCTAGCACAATGAGGCACCCCATTATCAGTTGAGGCTTCCTGGCACTACTGTAGTAGAACTAAATAATGATGTTGAGTAACTCCCTTCATCTGCCCCGTCTCAATCATGTGAATCTCCCTACCTGATGAACGTGAAGAAACACTTCGTAGATGTTTTGAGGGCCCTGATTTCACAGCAGTTGTCCATTGGCTAAACTTGGCAATTGCTTGGACAGCTTAGTCCTCCCTCCTGATCACCTTTAATTCTATACACTTTTGGTACCTTGACTGAAGGTATCTTTTGATGCTTTCCCCAAGATAAAACACAACTCTCTAGGAAGAGAGAGCAGCAAGTATTACCTGGGGTGACATTCAGTTAGTACAAATCCTTTTACAGACCATGTAAAACAACATACAACGCAACCACCACCCATTTAATTTGATTTGTATAGCAGTGGGGTAAGGTCAACCACCACAGCACCCCCATGTGGCCCACAATGACATCACTCACCCTACCTCAGTTTCCCCAGGGATCTTTAATGAGACAGAGATTAACCCTTCTTGCCTCAGGGCTTTCAGCTATAGGCCTATCTTCCTTTTAGTGAGGTTGTGGGAAAGCAGCCATCTCTGTCAGTATCCTCACAGCAGGCCACTGATAAGCTTAAACGATAGTGTCAAAGGAAACATAAAACAAAAGGGTCTTCCACCCTGCTGGGCCACCCTTTCACCCAGTCTGGTTTCCTCACAGGCTTGCTCCTTCATCCCTTGGCCATCTCCACAGCCTGCCTTAGGAGTCTCTTCCACTCCCAGGAGACAGTGACAGACACTCCCCCTCTCCCAGCTCTTCCAGCCTTTTAGGGAAATCACCCATCTCCTTTCCAGCTGAGCCTAATAACTGACCTAAGCCAGCTCATCCTCAGCATTTCAGAATGAACTGGGGAGGAGGGGAATTGTAGCTGATGCATCACAGGCCAGGCTGAGCCTAGCTCCCCGCCTGTGACAAGTGGGCAACAAAAACAAAACAAAAAAAATTGGGGGGATGGGGAGAGGGAAGGAAGTGTCTTCTGGGATTAGTCCCATTTCACCCTCTTTACTTTCTTTTCCTCCATACTTAGCTCTTAAAGGCCATGAAGACCACAGTATGTGAGGGAAAGATTAGCCCCCTTCTGAATTTATCACTGTCACTTCAAGCCCTGGCTAGTTGCTCTTGAGAGACATACTGGTCCTTTCTCCTTGCTCCCTGGGTCGATCACACTTCGTCCTCTGTAAACCTACATCCTGGCAGCCCGAGGAGCTAGGCCCACATCCACAAAGGTATTTAGGTTCCTCATTTCCAGCATAAACTTGTGGATCTAGACCCTGGTAACTAAATTGGATTCCCAAACTTGAATGTGTGAGCCTCTATGGCTGCCTGCGGGGCTGGTGCTATGCAGTAGTTTTAGCCCCAGCATCCCAGCTGCACTGTTTATTAGTTCAGAGCTCACTACAGTACTTTGCTATAATCAAATAATTTTGGATGATACAATGTTACTCCACTGAAGAAACTGGTTTATTTACATAGAGCTTGTGTGGAATAAACAGGGGATAGGATATACCAATAGATCTTTGACATAAGCCAAATTTCCTAACAACCAGTTCATGGGGGAATGTCTTGGACTTTAGACAGATTAAACGTGAATACAGTCTACACAAGAGATGCCAAATTTAGTAAGAGCAGAGGGATTTATTTTAAGAAAACAATGCTAAGTTGTGGCTCTCCAGGGTAGTGAGAGGTGTGTTGGTGCACTAAGTTTCTTTGAATAACACAAACTATTAAGTGCTTATGAAGCATTAACTAAAAAAAAAATGGAGATGAAATTCCCGTGAAAAGATGATGTACTGTACCTATGCATTTTATAGCACTGGGTAAGTAGTTTAATGTCTCTCAGCCAATATCAAATCTGCATTTGCAAACCTTAGTATGCTGAGCTCCCTAGTATTCCATGTAATAAAATGGTATGGTTAAAGGGCATATCCTTGCATTAACTATTCTTTCTAAATTTGAAGGGCTAGTCATTATAAAAATATTTATTATAATTAACAGCTGAAGTTCTCATGTTGTCCTACTTTGCAGCAGTTGTCTGCAGTTACAGTCATTCACAGGCTGTGATTCACAATCTGTAAATGGTCAGTTTTTCAACTACTTGGAAGAGGAAGTGAGCAAAGAGGTGGGGCTTTGCTTGTCCTACTAATCAGACGTCATTGCTATTGATGTTAATCACCTGTTCACTTAAATTCATTTGATAAAGAATGCCTAAATATAGGACAGAGGCAGGTGAGTCATGGAAAGACCACATAGCAGCAGATGTAGTGCAACATAGTGTGTTTGTTTTCACGCTGCATGCCACAATGCTATGGCCACACTTTTTATTACACTGTTCTGCCTTTAAAATATTGTTCAATTTGTTTGACTTCTAAGATGCATGAACACGTGAGCTTCTGGAGCTCTATCTGAATCTATGCCCAGGAGGAGAAAGGATTCTTTAAAATTTAATACTGTGAGGTAGCTTATTGGCAGAGCAAACCAAACTGCTGACAGGAGGACCCAGGATTGTGAAGTGGTTTCAGGATCCTGGGCTCTGGGCCAAGACAGGTGATGGACTCAGACACTTGGTTAGAGGAAAACAGTCTGCCTCCTGGTAACAACACTTCTGTTTGACTTTTCTATAACGTTTTAACAATAAAGACTCCGTAAATAACCACTCTGTAAATATAACGAGGAGTCCTTGTGCCACCATAGAGACGCATAAATTTATTTGGGCATAAGCTTTCGTGGGTTAGAACCCACTTCATCAGATGCATGGAGTGAAAATACAGGAGCACGTATAAATACATGAAAGAATGGGGGTTGCTTTACCAAGTATGAGGTCAGTCTAATGAGATAAATCAATTAACAACAGGATACCAAGGGAGGAAAAATAACTTTTGAAGTGGTAAGAGAGTGGCCCATTACAGACAGTTGACAAGAAGGTGTGAGTAACAGTAGGGAGAAATTAGTATTGGGGAAATTAAGTTTAGGTTTTGTAATGACCCAACCACTCCCAGTCTCTATTCAGGCCTAATCTGATGGTATCCAGTTTGCAAATTAATTCCAGTTCCTCAGCTTCACGTTGGAGTCTGTTTTTGAAGTTTTTTGTTGAAGATTTGCCACTTCTAGGTCAGTTATTGAGTGACCAGAGAGATTGAAGTGTTCTCCTACTTGTTTTTGAATGTTATGATTACTGATGTCAGATTTGTGTCCATTTATTTTTTTGCGTAGAGACTGTCCAGTTTTGCCAATGTACATGGCAGAGGGGCATTGCTGGCACATGATGGCATATGTCCATCCAGAGGCAGGCTAAAACATTCTGCCTCCCCTCCTTGTTTTAAAAATGGAGGAATCAGTCATTCAGTAAAAGAAAAACATGACAAACTTGCACTTTTAATTTTAGTAACTACCCAAAAAAATGAAAACACACAAACAAGACTAGTTTGAATTATTTTGTCTAGCAGCGTCTTTAATGATCAAGAATCCAAACATTCCCTTGTTATCCTTCCATCTTCTTCCCAACCTTCCCCTTATATTGTGTTTTGCTCTGTTCAAATTTTCTCTTCCCCCACCCCACAAGTCATGGAACACCAATCTGATCATTCACATTAAGCTGCAGTGGTGGCATCCTTAATATGCTAATGCTGCCCTACTTTGTCTAGTGCCATATTTTTATTTTTACATGATGCATGTACCCTCTGGCTTAATGCACAGGGTCGATGTTCAAAGAGCAGGGTTGGTTGTGAAAACAGTAACATAACATCTTGTTTGTTTGTTTGTCTTAGACTTTATTACACTCCCGACATTTCATCTCCAATACATCTAGAACACCTTTAGCAGTCCTGGCATGAAGCTACAGCACAGGGACACTGCATCTTCAGTCTAAAGAATTCCAGCTGGTGTGACCCCTGCATGTCTGATGACTATGCTGCGGAGGGAGCTGCAGTTTTATGACATTAAATATTAACAGCTGGATATTAATAATGAAGGCTGACAGCTCCTTTCCCAGTTTCTGAGGTTCTCTTTCCCCCAGCCTGCAAGTCCAGCAGGACTTGTGCTTTTTCATTGCCTAAGCAATATGGTCAAGGGCCCCTGATCTTTAAGGTCACAGAAGGTAAGAAAAATAACACTGTGGTGTCATCAGTGTGAATGAGAGTCATCTCCCTCTGACTGGCCCTGTACTGCAACAGCCTCTGGCTGCCTCTCTCTTTAGCCTTGTCAGGGAATGTTGATTGGAAAGCAATTTACAGTTAAAGGCAGAGAAAATCTACAACGCTAATAAAAAGCATGGCACCAAGAAAACCTAAAAGCAGATCCTCGTGCATAGTTTCAAGATGGAGAAGAATATAATATTTAATATGATATTCCCTCTGTGTAATTGTGAAAATAATATACATTTTAAAAATCCTCCTCCCAAATTACATCTTTGCTTTCCCCTCCTTTTAGTCAGTTGTTGCTCTTCGTCAGCATAGGATGGGAGCTGAAATGCTGCCTCAGTCTGTACCTATATCAGTCTTGTTCCCCTAAGTAATTTACAAGAGACATTAATGCACAAGGCACACTACCCCCTCCTACCAGCAGCTTCACCGCAGCTACATAAGTCATGTCTGTGGCTCAGATCGGGCGGCCTGAGGACAAAAGAACACAAGTCCTGTCTTGAACTCGTGACCCGCAGTCCTGCTTGGAAACATGCTAAATGTTGCTGAAAAGTAATCTCAGAGGAATTAGAACATGGCTTTATTTGAATAAAAAAAGTGCTAGAAATACAGTAGACACCGATAAATCACAGGCTACTTTATATTAGTAGTGCATCTCTATCTTCTTTTTTCCACATGAGACTTTTTTCCAAATGACATATTCCCAGTTGTGCATTCCAGCTCTTTTTACTGCGTGACAAACTGAGGTACCGCTTATTATTTATACTTGCACTTTAATATTGTCTAAGTTAGATAGTTCAGCTTTGGACATATAAGTCTGCTCTTTGCAGAAATTACTTATTTGGATCAGTACCCTTTCCTTCTTTTCTCTCTGCAAAAGTTGATATCTAACCTTGTCTACTGTACAGTGAAACCCCTTCTATCCAAACTGCTTTAATCCAAAGTGCTTTCTAAGTCAAAACTAGTCTGTGTTCCCTCCTGTGACCCATGTTTCTAGTAACATTCCCAATTTTCCCCAAACCCATTTATGGAAATTATTTTTAATGCCCTCAAAACACTGAAGATAAACATGGTCATCCTGCTGTCAATGGAATTGCTCTGGCTTTACGGCAGTGTAGCTGAGAGCAGAGTATGGAAGTGGAGATGAGTGGGGAGAGGAGCTTTGGGCTGAGCTAAGTAGAACCCTGAGTTGATGTTACTGTGCATTGTGACCTGAGACATAGGGAAGAGTGAGGAAGGAGGTTTGAGAGGGGAGTAGCCTTAGAACTTGGGCCGTGGCGCTTTCAGCTTTTTAAAACTTGTTGCGGCAAATATTGTTTCTCTTTTCCATGAGTCACTAAGGCCTGGTCTCCAATAAAAATCTTACCGTGTGATTTATTCTTGTTTACACTTAAAGTAGTTAACATAATTTCTGATAACCATTTTCAGACACAGTCACATTTTGCAGTCTAGATCAGTCTTACAGATTTTTTTTTTTCGTGAAAATTTCCCCCCAGGGTAGTTTTACCCTGCTCTGAACAGGTATAGACAATACAATGGTTAAACAGCGGTGGCCTGTCTACATCGTCCGTGCAGCTCCACCGGTAGTAGCAATGGTGGAAAATGAAAGAAAGAGCGTCTATTGTAGATGAGGCTTGCTGTCTGAGCCCGCAGGGCTCCTGAGTGCAGAGTGGATAGAATGCTGATCTGGGCGCTTTCCCAGCAGCCTGCCAGAGGCTTTCACACCAATGGATAGGGTGGGATGTATTAGCGTTGATGAGATGGTGGCCACTTTTTGCCTATTACTGGAGATGTTAATGGCACTAATAAACACACACAATAATTAATAAGAGACCTGGCTTTTTCAGCTGGTTGGCACCAACTCTGGAAGCATCATGAAAGGAAGCAGAGAAAAAGCCTATATCAGGAATGTCAAACCCATTCAGAGGTGAGGGCCAAATTACACCTTCAGTTACAGTCTGTGGACCGGAAGTAAAAAGTTCACTGCGGAGGGGCATATTTTGTGGTTCTGGCTGACTGCAGATTGTGCCTCTTGACTTAGGCAAGCAAACTCTCTCCCTGTCCTCCTCCCCCAACCACACACTTACCTGAAAGCCGAAAGAGGCTGTGTTCCCTGATGGAGGCAGCAGGAGGCTGCTGGATGCCGTTCCCTGGAGGAGAAGTGGCAGAAAAACAAGATGGATGATCCTGGAAGCCTGGTGTTATGGGGCTTAGTTGACAGCAGCACCAGGAACCACAGGAGGGTGGGGAGTGAGGAGGAGGGTGGGTCGGGGAGCAGAAGGGTAAGAAAGAGAGTCTCCAGTTTACTCCTTCCCAACCTGAAGCAGCAGCAAGGTTCAGGTGGAAGGGGAGCCCCAAAGACCCCCTCTTCTCCTTCCCTGGGCCAGGAGAAGCAGCAGCAGCTGAGGGGGAACCTAGATAGATTTTGTCTCTGGTCTGTGAGGCAGAATTGGCCAGAAGGGAGAGTGATCCTCTTCTCCTTGGTCGAGGGTTCTCAGTAAAGGAGGGACTGCTGCTCTGGGGCAGGAAGCATGTTGAGCTGGAGCAGTGGTTCTCAAACTTTTGTACTGGTGACCCCTTTCACACAGGAAGCCTCTGCGTGCAACCCCCTCATCCCATAAAAATTAAAACCACTTTCACACTATTATAAATGCTGGAGGTGAAGCGGGGTTTGAGGGGAGGCTGACAGCTCGTGACCCCGCATGTAATAACCTCACAACCCCCTGAAGGGTCCCGACCCCCCCAGTTTGAGAACCCCTGAGCTGGAGACTAGAGATAAGGAGGAGTGTGCTTGATTGCCTGTGACTGATCAGGTATAAGCCCCTTCCTTAACTCCTCATCCTCTTCAGTAAGTGTCTACTTGAGCTCCAGTTCTCTCCTAGCTCCTGTAGAGCAAGCAGCGAGCCAGACTGCACTGATGTATGCCGAGTGAGCTGCAGGGCGGATGTGACCTGTGTGCCTCTGTTTGACGCCTCTGGGCTAAAATGATAAGGGAAGAAGGCTCAGTATCTTGTCCAAGTGTTGGAGCATTAGAACAGGTAACGTCCAAAGTTTTGTAATTTCTTTCTGTCCTGTGTAAAGGTAGTTTAAGAGCCATCCCCCACCCCTCCCCAGAAATGAGAGAGAATTTAGCATAAAACATTTATCACAAAATCAAGACCGCTCTCATATAGTCTTGCTACAGACATTCCTCTCAATCTGCCAAGACCCAGCTGTGGGAGGGGGACTTAGACGCAGGACACACCAATATGATCCCTAGAGGGAGCTTAAAATGATGCACAGTTCTTTCTTTAAGCGTTGATGCCATATTCCATAACCTCAGATCCTTCAGGTTTGATGTAAATAATGTACAATGCTAAACGTGGGATAAGCACTACATTTGCATGGGACAGAGGTAAATTTGGATAAAAGGAGGGCTGTTCATCTGGAAGAAGATGATGAGGACAACATCCTCAGTCTTTGTTGGGGACAGAGTGTGACAAAGAGGGGGCCCAGGGAGAGGCTTGCGGCCTGCATTACTCATTCACTCGCTTCAGCTGTTAGTTTTACAATAACGTTGCTCTCTTAGCAAAAAGTACCTCTCCTCCTAGCCAGTGAATTGACCACATCTGCTGCTGGGAGGGAAGTGGATGGGGTTTATAAGTGGGAGGAGGGAATGAATCTACACTGAAGGCATGGCGGGGGGCGGGGGGCGGGGGGCGGGAAGAGAAATCTTAGCTTTCTTCTACCCTTTGGGCTGCCTGTTCTTATGAGTCACTTCGCAGGGAAGATTCAGGCCCTACTGGCATAAAGGCTGGTCAGGGTCAATGGGCTAAAAGTGAGGCAAAGAGAGCAGCTACCAAAAACAAACCAACAAATGCCCCCCAGTGAGTCCACTACATTGGCTTGTACACTAATATTTTAATAGAATAACTAGATCAGCGGTTCGCAAACTGTGGGGCGGGGCCTCCCAGGGCAGTGCAGGAATGTGCCAAAGGAGGTGTGAGCGGTGTGCTTTTTTTTTTTTTTTTTAAGGGCTCTGGCTGTCAGCCCTGGGTGGCTGGGGCTTGTGCAGAAGGGCCATGCACACCCAGGAGGTGGGGATAAAGGGGAAAGCCAGAGCCCTGCCACCCAAGATTGGGCTCTCCTTCACCTCCCACCCCCATTCCTCACCAGGAGGCAGCCTGGATCCCAGGCTCTCCTTCCCCCGCTCATTCCCTCACCAGGATGCAGTCCAGGTTGAGGCTCTCCTTCCCTCCCGCCCAATCCCTCAACTGGAAGCATGGGGTCCGACTGTCAGCCCCAGGGTGGCAATGGGGCACTCAGTCTGCTGTGAAAAGTGATATTGACAAATATCTCTGTTCACATTGCACCCTTACTTCTGTGCTGCGGTGCTGCCTTCAGAGCTGGGTGCCCTGCCAGCAGCCACTGCTCTTCACTCTGCCTTCACAACTGGGGGGCGGTATATGTACTTGTGGGGAGGGGAGCATAAAAGACTACAGACACAACAAAGTGGGGGGCGGGCGGGATTGATCAAATAAGTTTGAGAGCCAGTGAACTAGATAGCCCACGTCTGAATCCTGGTAGGCTAACCTTCAGAGGTTAATAAAATAATTTCCAGTAATTTAAGGATGGAAAAAATCCTCTAGATGAGACCTGCCTGCTCTCGAGGGACATGAAAGATTCTGAGGCATTTTTGTAAAAGTGGAGGTTTGTCCCAGTGTCCTTGGTCAAAATGTTTCACTGTGTGCTGGCTGTTTACATGGTTGCAGTCCTCACACTGCAGAAGTGGCTGCATTTCAGTGCAGGTATAGTGTAGTATAGTTTGTCAAGTGTCTTGTGATTCTTTAGGATGGAAGGTATTCTGTACATGTAGCTATGATTGTTATTACCTTGCTTGGATCACAAGTAAAATGAGTCTGATGGTCTCAGACATCAGTCTGAACAAGGCATTTGCCCATATTGAACAGCTCGTACACCATGCACTGAAAAGAGCAGGGATGTTGATAACTAGCAAAATTGAGTTGTCCAGTCACAGAGCTTTGGCCCCAACCCTACCGTCAGCAATATGTCAGTCAAACCTTATGCCGATGTGGAATCCTGCTGTGCTCAATGGAGCTCTGCCCGTGTGTCGGTCAAATTGCATGCTCAGAGCCTTAGCATGGAACCTTTTGTGTAGTACATGGGCCCTGCTAGCCCTGGCTTTAGCCAACAGGGTTGGTCTTTATTTCTTCATAACCCACTATATTTTTAAAATTCTAATTATGAACTGTCTGGGAGAAGGCTGTCGTCAAAAGAGAAGAACGAAGTAGATGTGAACTGGCAGGAGCTTTCACTGAGATTTCCTCCCCCTCCCCTTGTGCTTATATAGTCTACAGAACATTCCATGGGAGAATGGGAGATACAGGAAGATGAGAATTTCGTGACAAGTTGTCACATTCTGTGCATACATTTTTGTAAAGTGTGAGGCACTGCTGGTGGGAGGAGCCGTTAGGCCACTCAGTGCTAATCCTGGAAGGTTTAGAAGACTTTATATGGCTTTTATGAGTGTCCCTTGGATGGAATAAACATTGCTTTTCCAGCATGATTCCTGCCCAGGGCATATAATCCACACATTTATTTGGTAAAGCTGCCTGTAAAAAAACAACACCCAGACAACACTCCCAGTACTAATATGAGTCCCTTTCCCCCTCCCCATTTTCATCCACATACCCACCAACCTTCTGCAGCATGAAATAACTCCAGAAATAAGAATAATACTCAGTGCTTCTTTTCTTCAGAGCACATTACATGTATTAACTAAGTTATTTTCACAATACACCTATGAGGTAGGTCAGGGGTTACCCTTGTTTTTACAGAGTGGGAAACACGGGCAGAGAGGGTCAGTGCCTGATTTTCCACGGTTCTGGACACCTACCATTCTAATGAAAGCCGGTGGAGCTGCGGATGTGAAGCACAGCTGGGAAAACTAGGCCCTGACATTCCTAAGACCAGGAGAGGGCAGGGGGATACTATGAGAACCAGCTTTAGAAATCAGATGCTCCTAGTTCCCAAGCCTGTGCTCTCACCACAGCTCTATCAGGTCCTGCTTCGAGAAGATGGCATATCCGGGAAAAGCATTTCAGCGTCAGCAACTCAGCATTTCCAGCAGAAGCCTGTTCTAGGAAGTAGTCCTCCAGCAGTTGCACTTTGAGGAGTAATATTACAGTGTAGTGCATAACATGGAACCTCTTCACCCTACTGGATCAAATGGTACCCTTTGTGATCTGTGTGTCAGCATACTCCTCTGGCTTTGGAGGTAGGTGGATTTTTCTTTAGCAGTAATGGGACATCTCTGGGACGTACCAAATCATAGGCACTGAGTTCTACATTTTCCCGGGCGTGCACTGGCCTGAGGCGCTGCCCCCACTCCACCTCCAACAACCCCAAGGTCCGACCTTTGCTCCACCTCTTCCTGCCCCTGCTGTACCCCCTCCCTGAGGACCCTGCCTGCCCACTGCTCTCCTCCCTCCCCAAATCCCTCCCCAAGCCGCCAAACAGCTCTGGCTGGTGGGTGCTAAGCACCCACTATTTTTTTTCTGTGGGTGCTCCAGCCCCAGAGCACCTGTGGAGTCGGCGCCTATGGATAGAACTCCTCTCTGTCATCCCCCAACTTTATTTCATGAAATGCATTCTCTGGGCAAGAGGCACTCTGGAGAGGGAACAGGAATGGCTGTGCTGTGGCTGGTTTCAGAGTAACAGCCGTGTCAGTCTGTATTCGCCAAAAGAAAAGGAGTGCTTGTGGCACCTTGGAGACTAACCAATTTATTTGAGCATGAGCTTTCATGCATCGGATGAAGTGAGCTGTAGCTCACGAAAGCTTATGCTCAAATAAATTGGTTAGTCTCTAAGGTGCCACAAGTCCTCCTTTTCTTTGTGCTGTGGCTGGGGCCCACAAGAGGATTTCTAGCTCAGCGGGAGCTCCAGCTCCACCATATCTTGACAGGGTGAATTCTTGCCATTTCTTGGACAATAGGGAGCTCCTTGCACTCACCCCACTTGTGCACCCACACAGGGGCTGGCCAGACTCTGGCCCTTTATTTTTATTGTACGAATATCTAAGCTGCCCAGGCCTATTGTTTTCTTGCTGATTTCAATATTCCCTCCAGCAGAGAGCAGTAAGCAGAGTGGGAGCGTAGAATGCAGATGTGCAGGGCCCCTTAATGGGCTGCCCTGCAGCCCTTTGCACTGGCAGATGTAAGGCCCACTGGAACAGGAGGCCGCCCACCAGATACAGAGACAACTCTGCATTGCCTCTGAAAAAGTCCGTGATACTGAGGAACCCACAGCAAGAGAAGACGGTCCAATAAAAGCTAGTACCTCACCCACCTTGCGTTTCTGATGCAGCGACATTCCAGGTGAATTAGGTGTGAGTGTAAGGGGCATCAGGAGGTGTGGCCAGAGCATCCCTATACCCTTTCTATTCTCTGACCATGCAAGGCTCAGAGGGACAATGGCAGCCAGGGCACAAGTTAGGGCTCTCTTAATCAGATCCTGGGGCTGAGCTGGCCCCAGCATACCATGAACTGTGGCGCTGCAAGCCACCTCCCCTTGATCTCTGCACCGAGCTTAGTGCCAGCAGAGGGATACGTTCCTGTCCTGGGCAGGACGGAGGGTGAGTTCCCTAATCAAAATACAAACCATGATCAAAATATTAAATTCTGCATTTTTACCCCTTTGCTTTGCTTGTTTGATGGGGGAAGGAAGGCAGCTGCATTTTCATTCACTGCGTATGAATTAGAATTCATCTCAGGAAAACAATGATTTCTCAGGTTCTAGGAGTAAAGGTCATTGTATTACATGGCCACACCTAAACAAGGCTGTGCTGTGCAGAACCCGGAGTAAGCAAGTGTCTGGTATCAGGGTCACGTCAGTGCACCCTACGTGACCACAGTAATTCAATCCAGCATCTTACCTGTCTATAAGAGAGTGTTGTATGGACATCAGATTTTACAGCTCTTCAAGGAAGATGATAAAACATTGTTTATTGACACGCCCCGAAGTCCTTTCCAAATCAAAATTCTAAACATTTATTTTTCTTTTGGTGTGTCTCATCAAACCTCTGTGCAGTTGACATACACTGGCTAAAGCTCTCCTTCTCCTTCATAAAAGATCAGCTTTAATTTTGCTTTTTTGGTCTAATGACTTAGATGAAATATTTAAGCTCTCCAGTGTAAATCCCTTTTGGAGCCTCAGCCACAAGGTTATGTAGCGTGGTTGTGGGGCAGGTGTGTGTGTGTGTGTGTGAGATATGGATTAGCATAGAACTGCAGCCCACCTAGCATTTCACCTCTCCCTGCTTGCAGATTGGTTCCCAGGTCCGGCTTTCCAGGAGCTGATTCGTGCAGGCTTGGAAGTAACCAAACTGTGGCAGCAGCTCCCATTCAGACGGAAGAAACCCAGCAACCAGCTCAATAGGTTGCTATAGACAGCAAAGTCCTCCGGTGAGGAGCAGTGAAGTGAAGAAAAACAAAGACTGTTCCACTGCTGCTACAGCAGACAACAATTGAGAGCAAAGAATCAGTCTTGTGTGGGTGTGACAGGGAGAGAAAAGAAAATCAGATGGTATTTTCTACAGCAAACTAAAGACTTAAATGGTTTCCTTCATTTTTTCCATGAAGAGAAGGAAAACAAATAGAACAAATATTGCATAGATTTCCTCTTCTTTTACAGAAAGAATAACTAGCAGAAGCTTCTTCCTCTGATTGACTTTTCAGATGGAAAGTCGTCTTTTTTTTTTTTTTTTTAAAAGCAGACAGTTCCCTTTAACCCTGCTTGTCTCTGATCTTCATAGAAGCATATCTCTGGCTCCAGCAACCTAATAGGTTGATTGCTGAGCCTCTTCTGTTCCATTTAGTTTTGACTGATTCTCAGGTCTGTGAAAACCATTCAGTGCAGCCACCATCCCAGGAACCAAGCTGTAGCAGCTGAGTATGAAAATAGCTTTCATGAGCACTTAGGAGGGGAGTTCAAGCCTGTTTCCTGAATATAAGGTTGCTGCAGGCCTCTCTCACAAACACTTCTGTGTGGTGTCTGGTCAGTGCTGCTCTGGATCACGGTCATTCTCAGGTCCAGCCTAGGACGTGACTGGGGAGGCTTCAATGTCTTTGTGGTTTCCTATTTTGAGACTATGAAAGGCCAGTTTCCTCCCGCAGCACCAGTCAGAGCAGCCTCAGAGGACTGTAGTTGACTGGAGAATCTGGCCTACTTTGTCTGCAATAAGATTTATTAGTAATTTCCCACCATTCCTATCACTGGTTCAGCTCTACCAGTGGAAACATCTAACCCTGCTCAAAGTAGGTCTGTGCAAGATGGTGCTGAAAACAATTGACTGCACCTTATGCAGGTACTTCCACCATTGTTACCACAGTGCAGCTGCACTAATGCCCACCAGGGTTCAGAAAAGAAAAGTCTGATGTATTCCAGACTGAGTCAGCTCAACACTTGCCAGGATACCCCTACATCCTTATGGTACACTGTCTGCTGCTTTCCTTGAACTGAAAAAAAGCATTCTAAACTCTCGTGTGTCTCCCTAGCTACTGAGGCTAGACGGATCTGCCTGTGAGGCACAGATTCTCTTACAAGTTATGTGTCTTTTAGAGCTATCCCCTTGCATAGGATATGAAGAGATCCTAGATCACAGCAGAGCAGCATCAGGGGGCAAAAAGTTCTGGCTGGAGAGACACACTGCCCCAGGGGAGAGGACAGGCCATGGTAGAAGGGAGTTCTGAGTGTATTGACCATGTGGGCCCAAAATCCTTCTGGGAAGGGACCTGTAAGACTCTGCTCTTCCTAGAGGGAACAAGGAGTAGAACAGAAGATGGAGCAACCAGAGGCAGGGAGGTGCCCCCTTGTCACCTCTAGCACCCATGGGAATAGACAGACTGTATGGTGAGGGGATTATCACAGATCTGGTCAGATGCCCCCTTCTGGTCACCCACCAAACTGCTGTGAGGAGAATCCAAGCCTTTGGGTCACTGGGTCACCCATGTGGTTTAAGCTCCCCTAGGTTTCAGCAGGCTGCAGCACTGGTCCCTCCCTTGACCTCTCTGGCACATTTTCTAGACACTAACCCTCTTTCTGCTACCTCTTCATGGCAATGGAGCTCCTCGGCCCACCTGCCCTTGGCCCCCAGGAACAACTCTGACCCCTAGATACCACAGTTACTTAAACACACCCTCTCCCAGAATGGCACCCCAAAAGTGTGAAGCGTCTGGTTATAGCTAATGTCTCTGAAGCCATGCATTAGTTGTGAAGCATTTAACACAGAGATACATTTTGCCGAGAATCTAGCACAATTGCTCCTGTATACTCTCTATCATATAAAGCACAAGAGAGAGTACAGATCACAGAAATCAACATACCCTGCATTTCCCTTTCTCAGTTTCCTCATCACTCCAAGGCATTTTTTGGGCCAGGGTCAGTGTCCCTTGGGTTGTCCAGAGACCTGCTGCTTCAGTGCATGGCTTGTGGGATAGACCATTAAGCCTTCTTCCCCCTAGGTCAGCTTGCTTCCTTTGCCCTTGACCAGTCCAGTCTGACTCTTTACCCTCGGAGCCGCAGGGGCCATCTGGGCTTAGGAAAGCAGGCAGGACCCCCTGCCTGATGCAGGTGTAACGCCAACAGGTGTAACCCTGTTCATCGGTGGGCAGGATCGAACGGGGGACCTCTGGAGCTTAGTGCATGAGACAACTGGCTGTTAGCTAAGGCTGTAGAGCAGACTCATTTTATCTCTCTCTCGCTAAGTGGTCTCGGTGCCACTAAATGGGACACAACACCACACCCAGGAGATGTGTGGGTTACGTACTTCCCCTAGCTGAGGAAGAGCAGCCTGAGCTTCAGAGACTTCCCAGTTGAAATCCTGGATAAGCCCCCACTTGTAATGCCGACAGACCCTGGTCGTCGGTGGGCAGGATTGACTTGGAGACTTCTGGAGCTTAGTGCATGAGCCTCGACAGCATGAGCTAAAAGCCAATTGACTCGCTGTCACTCAGTGGTCTTGGTGCCCCTAGATGGGACAGAACACTGCACCAGGAGGTGTGTGGGTTACACAGGCTCCTACATGCTGGGTAGTGTCTCCCTCCTGTTGAACTGGAGACAAAATAGACAAAAAGAAAGATCAATTCCTGTCTCTCTATAACTTTTAGCTCCCTCTATCAGGTGACATCCTTGCCAGCTGTCCACATGGGCACAAACCCCTGCCGGGTGACTTCATTGCCAAGGTGACCTCTCCCCGGCTAAACCAGTTCTGCTAGTTGGGAGCCAGCTTATTGTTGAGAGCTATTCCATTTCAGTGGCTGAGCATTTTAAGTCAACAAAGCTCTTTTGGCGTTCTTTTGCCACCAGTCATTGGATTCTCAGCCCAACATGGATGCAAAGAGACCACAGAGAAGGCAAAAGGCTGCAAATTCAAAATGGAATTTGCGGCTTGGTAAACAGAAATAGAATTCGTATATTGTACAGAGGGATTCCCAAAATCATCACAGGGAGTTAATCTGAATTAGCATATCTTGAAAACTGATACTAAAATATTCGCCAGTCCACTAGGGCTCTTTCTATTCAGCCCACACCCTCAGAAAAGCCTGGGAGAATAGACAGACCTCACAACCTGCCCAGACGTTCAACAAACTCAGGCTCTGTCAGCCCAAGAGGGGAAGCAAATGGCAGAGCTGAGGGCAATCTCACGAGAAGGCCTTAAGCCTATCACATACAAACCTGTTTGTGACTTCAGCTTCCTACCGGAAATCTGAAGACAGACCTATCGCTGGGAGTGGGACTGATTTACACAAGAGGGCCCTGATCTTGTAAAGACTTACTCTCATGCGTCACTTTTATGCATGTGATTAATCTCTTTGGGAAGAATTTCCCCCTCCATTATGGCCTCCATACACTGCTGCATTGTCAGACGGGGGCCATAAATGCTTTGCAGCCAGCCAGAGTGGGGGAGGGGACAATTCCTCCAGAGCTGGCAGTACAAGACAGCTGTAGGCTGCCTTATGCAAGCCTTCTCATGTACGGGCCATGCTGGAAGGTGGCAAACACACATGCCACCACAACTACTGTGTGGAGTTCAGGATTTGCAGAATTGTCCAGAGGCAGCCCAAGCAGGGGTGCTGTATAGTAGAACAGCACCTGTGCTGCATAAATTACACACTGGGACTGTTTCAGCCTCTCCCCCCAGCCCAGAATCTCAAGGGCACAAAAGTGGCTGTTCCTCCATGCATGGCACTTCCTGGAGGGACAGCACACAGTCTAGTCCCTTGAGTTCATGGGGGCCTCTCGTCCAATGAAGCCCAGAGCAGTTTTTCCATTGCTTTTAATAGAAACTGGGCCACCCAGTCACATGTGTAAAATTACTCACATGTGCAAGACTGGGGCACTGGTGTGTCCTGGAAGTCTGCTTGCCCACTGCAGCCAGTATGGTATGTTTTTACTTATTTCAGTTGATACACAAACGTAAATAATCCTATTCCTGGGTGTAGCTGCCCTTGGCAATATTTAATACCACAATCATTAACATTTAAAACTCTTTTAGTCACTGACTTAACCAACAGTGGCCAGACTGAAACAAGCCCCACTAGCCCCACAGAATTAACCGTTTCTCCCCTCCCCACCTCCACTTCCCTTCATATTCCTGGCTCCTCACCAAAAGCCAAGGACGAGAGATGGATTTTGTAGCATGCCTTGAAGGCCAGAAGGTTCAGCCTATTTTGGATCAAGGTATGGGGTCAGAGTCCCAAAACAGAGCCCTCAGTATGCAGAGAAGAATTGGACATGACTAAACACCTGCTGTGAAAATCCCTGGAGTGCCCTAATTTACAAGGAGCCCCTGTTGGACAACAAGTGATTTGTGTCAGCAAAGACTTTGAGAAATGTTGACCTAAGTGACTAGGTCCTGCTCACATAGTGAATCTGGAGAAGAGCTAGAACACAGGGGTTTTGACCCCCACCCCTTTGCTCTTTTAATTTAATTGGGGATTGGTTTGAGCAGGGGGTTGGACTAGATGACCTCCTGAGGTCCCTTCCAACCCTGATATTCTATGATTCTGTGATTCTATGATTCTTACCACTAGGTCACAATCCAAAGCCAGCTGTGACTGCACAAACTAGTTTAGTCACAGCCCTCTAACTAAAAAAAGGAACTGGTCCCCAAAGTGGCAGTTTAAGTCACGGATGTTATGCATTTTAAGTCATGTCTAATTCTTCAGAACTGGTTTTGCCACATCATTTTTTCTTAGAATATTATCAAAGTTGAAAATATGACTTCTATTAACTCTATGGCAAAAGCAAGAAAAGAACTGCCCCGTAGTCTGTCTGAAAAAGAAAAGGAAACTTTGGGAAAATAACCTGTATCCCTTGTGAGTAGTAGTAGAGTTTAATTTCATCTAAGGGATCCTGGACTCGTAAAGCTTTGAGAGCAAGTGCTGTAGTCATGCAGCCCCTGTGAGGAGATTGCAACCTCTGAGACTGTTGCTTTGTATTAGATACATAGTTCCCCCTACTGTTTTCAAAAGACATTTTAGATGCAGTGCCTTAGTAAACTTAGAAAGTAATGCCCACTGACCATAATGTCAGAACAATGGTAAAATTATTAGCTACCTGCAAAATGAAGGAAAGATTAGGAGGTAGTGATCTTTCTTTTCTATTTGTTGCAAACTATTAATGGCATCATATTCTACAGTACAACACAGTAAATGAATTTCAAGACAATATTCTGTAGTATTAAATCTATAAAGTTAACAGTCCAACTCTACTGAAAGGGCAAAACATGTCATGAACAAGAGAGCCAACATGACTTCATGTTGTAGTTTGATGCGAGTTTGACACAATCTAAATCCGAACAAAGGCTTTACAGACCCCAGGGGCCAACATCTGTATAGAACATCAGGTGGTCCTTAAACCGGGGCAGAAGAGTGTAACAATGTATCTTTGCAATAGTGTAGGAGCAGTGTCCACATCCACCAGCTGCAAGTAATGTAAAATATGAAATGAAGAGCCAGAGCCAGGATGGTATTTGTCATGTAAATATATGGACAAAATTCAGTCACTTCCATGATCCTTTTGGTTTCACAGGCTAATAAAGTTCAGCTGAAATTGCACCAGTTTCAGGCTTAAGATCCAATATCTTATCAGACAAGTAATGCAGCCATCCTAGACTTATGCCAATGAAACCTTTATGCTATCATCCTTTCTCTCTGTATCTATATATAGATAGAAATTTAAGAAATGGAGATCATTTGATCCTTGTAACATAGATAAGAATTTGGGCCCTGATTCTGCAAAGCACTTACACATGTGCTTAAGTGGCTTTGAAATTAATAGCCTTGTTGAATCATGCTTGGTAACCACCACACTAGAATCTAGGCGACTATTTAGATTGAACTCTAGATTGAGTAGGGTTCTTTAAAAATAGGTGGGGGCCAGGGGATTTGGGGGCAGCTGGAGCATGCTAGTGGAAACTGGGGTGCAGGCAGTGATGAGTTGCCAGAAGCTCAAGAACTGGTTCCGTCACTTGCTCCAGGTCTTTGACCTGGGGTTAGGGGGGAGTCGAGCAGCAGGTGCACTGGGGAGTTGTAGCCTGCATATTTGTATGCACGTATTGCATGCATTTATGGTTGACTTTTCACCCTGTAATTGTCATACACATTTTTGGGATGGTCAGGGGGAGCTCAAAACCCAGAAGCCTGACAGAAAAACCTGCATGGTTCATTCTTTATTTTTTTAAAATCTCTTTATTTTTTAGGACAATCTCATGAGTTTTTGGGGTTCTGACATGATTGTTTAACTTCTGTGGTTGGCAATATTGTGAATGTTTCACATGGCTTTGTGGTTTATTACATGTATACCGTCTCTCTCTCTGCACAGATGTACATAGGGCCCTACCAAATTCACAAATTCACGGTCATGAAAAATGCGTCACGGACCGTGAAATCTCGTCTGCCCCCGTGAAATCTGGTCTTTTGTGTGCTTTTACCCTATACTACACAGATTTTATGGGGGCAGACCAGCATTTCTCCAACTGGGGGTCCTGACCCAAAAGGAAGCTGTGGGGGGGTCACAAAGGTTATTTTAGGGGGGCCATGGTATTGCCACCCTCACTTCTGCGCTGCCTTCAGAGCTGGGCGGCCGGTGGTCGGGAGCCCAGCTCTGAAAGCCGCGCCCCACCAGCAGCAGCCCAGTCGGAAGGGGGGCAATACCATACCCTGCCTCCCTTACTTCTGCGCTGCTGGTGGCGGCGCTGCCTTCAGAGCCGGGCTCCCGACCACCAGCCGCTGCTCTCCGGCTGCCCAGCTCTGAAGGCAGCGCCCCGCCAGCAGCAGGGCAGCAGTAAGGGTAGCAGCACCGCAGCCCCCTCACAACTCCTTTTTGGGTCAAGCTCCCTACAATTACAACACAGTGAAATCTCAGATTTAAATAGCTGAAATCATGACATTAACGATTTTTAAAATCCTATGACCGTGAAATTGACCGAAATGGACCATGAATTTGGTAGGGCGCTAGATATACACGTACACGTGGTGTGCCCCGTGCATATGTGTCTGTGTGTGTATATATATATGATTAATCATGTATTGTTATTCATACAATGGCAAAAGTTTGTTTGTTTGACACTACAGACGAGAAGGAAAGCAAGTTCCCTGCACTGAGGAGTTTACAAACTAGATATACAAGGGTGGGATAAGGGATGCTACACAGAGTGACTGAGTGGTTATGCTGGCACACATCAAAGCCTCTTTTCCATTCTCACTCTTCCCAGTCTGTTCCCTGCCTTTGACATGGTTGATCTCTCCTTCTTTCTAAAGTCTTTCTTCCCTATGTGCTTCAGAGACTGAGCATTCCTAGCTTTCCTCCTCTCTCTCTCTCTGTCTATTCCTGCGCCGTCTCCTTTGGGGACATTTCTGCTCCCCTGCTGTCAGCATCCCTCAGCACACCATCCTCGTCCCTCTCCTCACCTCCCTTTACACTTTGTCCCAGGACAGCTTTATCTGACCACACTGTTTCAACTACCATATTTATACTGGCGACTTAGAGATCTACTTCTCTACTTCTGTTCGGTCTCCTTGCTCTCTGACAGCCCTCTGAGCCAGCTCCTTCTGCAGGCCAACTCAAGCTCAGCCCCATGAGAACTGAACTCCTTATCTTACCTCCACAGCCCTCTTTTCTTCCTTCCTGTCTTATCCCATTGGAAACACACCATTCTTCCAGTTCCATAGGCTTTCAACCTCTGTCTCATTTTTGTCTCCCATCTCTTCTCCCCATACGTTAATACAGGGTAGGATTTTCAGAAGTGCTAAGGCCCAGATCCTCAAAAGTCTTTAGGCACCTAAATCCTATTGAAATCAATGGGAGCTATGTGCCTAAATACCTTTGGTGATCTGGGCCTATCGGGGATGTCTACACTGCAATTAGACACTTGCAGCTGGCCCATGCCAGCTGACTCAGGCTTGGGCTAAGGGGTTGTTTAATTACAGTGTAGATGTCAGGCTCAGGCTGGAGCTCGGACTGTAGGACCCTGAGAGGTGGGAAGGTTCCAGAGCTCCGACTGCAGCCTGAGCCCAAACGTTTACACAGCAATTAAACAGCCCCTTAACCCGAGCCTCACAAGCCCAAATCAGCTGGCACAGGTCAACCATGGGCATGACACAGGATCCCCAGGGTACAACCTGGAACTGGGGTACCGCTGAGCCCTCTGGCTTACCAACCAGGCTCTTTCTGACACTGTGCTGCTGTGACAAGCTGCAAACCTCTCCAGGTACTGCACTTACACAGATATCTACCAGCAGGGACACACCCAGCTGAGTTACACAAATGCTTCTCCCAGTCACTCATGAACCAACAACAGAGAAGCTCCAGCCAGTTCCCCCCAGCTCCCCAGCCTAGGACACCAGAGCTGTCATGTCCTGCCCTGATCAGAAGCCTGACCAGTGTAAGTTCATTACCCAATCCGCCCCTCCTTCAATGTGGAGAGGACATGCACCAGCTTTTGTACACTGAGCAGAGGTTTATTAGCTACAGAAAGATAGATTTTAAGTGATTATAAGTGGTGGGCATAAAGAGACAGAGATGGTTACCAAAGAAAATAAAAATAAGCACACAATCTAGAATCTATAAGCTAAACAGGATTTGAATCAAGCAATATTCTCACCCCACTGAATGTTACAGTCCTTAATACACAGCCTTCCCTCCTGATGCCTGGACCAGTCTCGTCAGATGACCTTTGTCCTTTTGACATCCCAATTGCTTCTGGCGTAGGTGTGGGAGGAGAATGGCAAAGGCCTGCTGCAACTGTTCCTTCATTTATACTCTTGGCCCATGTGCCTGGCAGACACTAGCCCAGACATGTCCTGGTGGGCTCTGCTGAGTCACAGTAAATGATCAGTTCCTATTGTGTGGTGCTTGCATAGTTGAGTTACACAGTTGATTAATGGGGGGTCTGGTCAACACCCACCTAGGCAGGGATACTTTGCATGCCACTAGCAAACTCAAAGCATATTTCAGTAACAACCATACAGCACAGTCTCATAGCTTTATATACACTAATGATATACATATTTGGAGAGAACCATGAGTTTCATCAGATAATGACCTTTCATATGATACCTTACATGGCATGCTTTGAATGCAATATCACCACCATATATGAATGATGAATATGGGGGTTACACGGTGTCATTCTGAGGTACAGTGTGTTGCAGTGTCTAATTGCACTATAGAGATACCCTAAGTGACTTAAAAAGAAAAGGAGTACTTGTGGCACCTTAGAGACTAACAAATTTATTTGAGCATGAGCTTTCATGAGCTACAGCTCACTTCATCAGATGCATTCAGTGGAAAATACAGACTTAGAAGCACAAGTCTAATTGAAAGTCAATGGGATGCATGCTCCTAAATCACTTGAAAAATCTCACCCTTTGTCAATAAATCCTACCCGTTTTTCCTTGCTAGTCTATCTAGCTAACAGAAAACTCACAAATGTTGCTTGTGAACTCAGCATTTCACACAGCTGTGGGAGTAGGACCTCTATTTAATAATTCCAGCAGTATCTAAAAAGCTAATTCCTTCAACATAGCTACAAACAACATAGCTCAACATAGTTCAATATAGCTACAAACAACTCTGACTGCAGAAGAGCTTTGAGTGAATTTATTACTCATGAAAGGTGCTAGATTGGCAGCCATCTAATAGAGACTGGCCCTCTATTTATTCTCAGAGTTGGCAATGGCAGTGCAGATTCCTCAGCCTGTATCTTAAAAGGCAATCCAGTAGCATATCACCCCTAAAGGATTTTGGTGCTCCCAGTACCAATGGAAGCAGTTCAGTATTAATTCAGTGCTTGGAGTCCTTGTAAAATACACCATGTCCAGTGTGAAATGTGGTACAATATTATTGGGTATTATTTGTAAAACAGTATGTGATTGAATAAATAAAATCTGTGATAAAATCTATACACACAAGGGCCAGAGTTAAGATTATATGTGCAACCTTGCCTTTAGAATGTCCAGACTTCTGAGTGCTTCACTGTGCATCCTTTGGGCTAAACGGTGCCACAGTCAGAGCCCTGAGTATGGGGCAGAGTGGAGCTACCCTTCCTCTAGGGAAGTGGCTGGGGAAGCACAATCCCTCTCAGAGTTCCTTGTGGCACAGTGGGGATCCCAGGAGGCCATCCTTCCCAGTGATGCAGCCTGCTCTGCTCAGTGTGCTGAAAGTTGGTGTGCTGGGTCATGGTTGCACCTCCACCTTTCCCCTTGCCAATGCTTTTGGCAGAATGGGCCTGATCCAAATCCAACAGCAATCAATTGAAAGACTCTTCAAATGCGCTTTGGCTCAAGCCCCAGGCATGCCCAAGGGGAGTGCATAGAGGGAGCAGTCCCTGTGCATCACAATGAAATCAATAACTACAGCAGAAACTCTGAAAATAATTTCTTTAGATGCCTAAACAAGGTTTTAGGAATCTAACTTTAGGCACACTAGTTCACAGATGTTGGCCCTCATTATGCACTCCTCGAGAAACTATGTCACACAGACACTGTATATCAGGCTACAGCATAAGGGAGTTATTGCAGCGTGTCTGAGCCCTTCACTGCTGCATCCCGTTGCAGATTGTGTGTCGCAGCAGAACCCTGAGCCTTCCCTTGGAAGTACCAGCATCCCATTAGCATGTCAGCACTTCAGCACCTGATGTTCGTTTTGCACTAGGTACCGGGAATGTTACTCAGCAGAACAATGAAGAGACTGTGCTCCGTTTGCGGGACCAAAACAATGGTAGCCATGCAGACAAACATCCAGATGTGCATCGACATTTTAAAACCATGCATTGATTTGTTACGAATATGCAGAGAGAAGATCAGGCCGAGTATTTTATTTCCTTTAGATGCAGCGACTTTAAAAAAAAAAAAAAGCAGCAGCTTTTAGGCACTACCAATTTGAATAGTGTTTTCCTTTCCGCAAATGAAAGGCAGGATGTTTGGGGGGCTTGTTCCTTTCTCAATAATTAAACAGCTCTGCACTTAAGAACACTCTTGCCCTGTCTACAGACTAGACATTTTGGCCAAGGTTTTCCACTATTGCTAACACCAGTTAGCACCATCAGCAGTAGCAAAGATTGAGGGGTCTACTGTGAATGGGGTGGCTGGCTGCCACTTGCATTTTAAGCTTTGTTTAGATTAGAACCACTCTGAGCAGGGTTAGATGACATGGTGCTTAAAAAAATACCAGCAGCCACTGGTCTCTATTTGGGCTTGCTGCATTGGGGTAGAGCTGCACTGCTGTTAGCAACTGGGAAATGTTTGCAAAATCTCTTTAGTGAAGACAAGGCCTCAGGGTGCAGAAATTCTCAGGGAGTCAACATTTCAGATTTGTATTCCCCCGGAATAATATGATTTCTGAAGCATAACAATAAATGCAATAAAATAATATTTTGCATTTATGACACACATTTATTCCCGAAAGTGTATTAAAAATGTGGCTTACAGGAAAGATGTAGCCATTAAGGACAGCAGTTAGATGGACAACCAGTACAAGAGAGAACTAGGGACGGGTGGGGGCAGGGGCAGGGGCAGGGGGGAAGAGGAGAAACTTTGGCCAAGCAGCACTGTAGCAAGCCCCCTGCTATTACAAGAAGGAACAAAGGATCTTTAGTTTCTATAAAGAGCAGGCAAGTCTTCTCAGTGGGTAAGGTCTCATCTAGCCCCATGCTGTAATCTGCATGAGACTTCATTTATTTTCCTCAGAGGGCCAATAGGCTACATCCCAGCGTGGATGAAGTTTGAGTTTGTTTGTTCAGACCAGTAGGAAAGGTCCCTCCAGATCTGTGGATGGGTCAGGAGCCTCTGCTGTTTCATATTTTCCTCTTGTGGGATCCTGAGAGGACCCTCCACCAATCTGAGGAGCCATGTGTGCAGGGGGCTGGGGGGTGGGGCAGAAAGAATGTGTGAGCTGGGGCCAGAGGGAAGTGTGTTGTCTCTCACAGCCAGCAGTGGTAAATCCAGTGCTTTATTTGTAACGAAAGAGGTGCCAGGACTCAAGCAATTCGGTGCCAGGGCTCCAGCAAATTTTTTTTTACTTTCGTAACTGATGCGGGAAGTCCCGAGGTGCCAGGCTATGAACTGCCAAGCCGAGTGGTGCTGGGGCTCAGCCCTGGCACAAATTAGGCACTGGGTAAATCTGTTGAAAAGTTAATGCAGCAGGGGAAATCCTCCATTTAAGGGAATATCCAAGAGCAGCAGGGGAAAGTGGTGGCCGAATTGGAGCTATTCTGCTAGAAAGCTGGAGTAGAGGCAGGAAGACAGCAGATGCAGCCCCTGTCTGCTGAGGGCAATGGTCTCCTGTGGCTCCCTAGATTCTGAGGAGGAAGCTCTGTCTCTTCAGTGGAGGTCCTGCCTCTCTGCAGAAGACATTAAGGAAAACTAGGGGAGGGTCCTCTTGCCAAGTTTCTTTCCTCCGGGACCCTGGCCTGTTTGTTTTCTGATGGCTGATGTGGTCCCTGAGACTTGGTCCCTAAGAAATTCCCTCTGCTGTATTCTTTTTTGGCCATATTGTGTCTCTTTATCATGTTGACTCTTGGTATTTGAAGATGGCACCGCATGCAGTAAGTGCTGCAAGAGACCCAGCAGGGAAAAGGGAGTGGCTTTCAGCTCCTTGAAGCAGACGGATATGCTGTAATGTCTGACAACAACTCAGAGTCATCTGAATGAAGAATGAAGAGTCTCAGAGCCACTTCTGATTAAGGCATCCACTCTGCTTTTGTCTGTCTTTTTTCCCTCTTTTTTGCACCTTCACCTTTATTTATATTATTTCCTGTGTCAGAGCCATGATTAGGTGGTTATTTATATATGATATATAGTTCTGTGAGATTGTCTGTCGTTTAACTGCATGAGACTTTTCACATGAAAGAGTCCTACTTCTGGGGTATATTTCTATCGTGGGCTTTTGTTGGTTTTGGCCTGGTCTACACAAGAAAGGGTTTGCCCAGCATAGCTATACCAGCAAACTCTTCTAGTGGAGATGCAATTTATATGGACAACAGAGTGTTTTTGCTGGTATAGATTATACCAGTTCTTTGAACAAAATAAGCTATACAGGCAAATATATTTTTAAGCTGCATCTCTACTAGGGCTTTGGCCTACACAGTTGCGGGTATGATTTTTTCTTCAAAATTACAGAAAAGTGTAGGCCAGCCCTTATGCTCTTTCTTCTAGTTTTGCTTCTATATCACTTGTTTGCCCCAGCCATTTACTCAGTCACATCTGGGTCGATATTATTTTCTCAATGGCTAAGAGGAATGACTTTGAGGGCTGTGAAGATTCCACTCTTTTAGATTCCTCAGCCACCAAAGAGGGGCTCCCAGTAACTGCCCTATTCCAAATCTGGATCCTGATAGTCAGGAGAGAGGAGAATGCGGTGAATGGAGGGAGCCAGGCCAGCAGGCACAGGACCTGGGCTCTGGGGATGGAGCTGAAGGGGGAAGTTGAGCCAGCAGGACAGAGGGAGGTGGGGGCAGAGTGGATGGAGGGAACATCCCATGAAAGACAGATTTGGGCAAGAGGGGCAATGGTAGAGGGAGCTGGGCAAGATGTATTCATCTTCATGGGCATCAGTCACTTCATTAGCCAGTATTTCAGTCTGATCTGGGATCAGATTTGTCTGAATGTGGCAAAATGAGGAAGCCTGTCGGCAACTGAGTTCTCATTCAGATATTTGACACCCCTCAAAATACTTTGCGCTTCACAGATGGGGAAACTGAGGCACAGAGCAGTCAAGGGACTTGCCCAAGGTCACGCAGAAAGTTTTTGATTGAGTCAATCATACGTCCCAGTAGCCCTAACTCCCAGTCCCTGGTCTAACTGTTGGAAAGAATTCCCCATGTCTTAGCTCCAGCTAGCTAGACTATAAATAAAGGCAAAAGGCCAGAAAGTTTCAAGAGAGTTACTGCAGATTCTCTCTAGATCTATTTTAAAAAAATCCCAAATGATTGGAATTTGTTTTTATTCTACTGATCATTCTGCTGGGCAGAAAGAATGGAAGCAGCACGAGGATTGTAAATCAAAGATCTGCTTGAGCCAGGGCTACCAGACACTCTGTGTTAATTTGTCCTTGGCAGCAATCCTCGTGTTTGAGAAGACTGAAGGCCCTTCTGCTTACACCACTCCTAAATTTTTATATGACTGGCTCAGTCTCAGATAGTCAATACAACTATTGGCAGAAGATTATATGTTATATTAGTAGGTGACACATCAAACCCACATCAGAAACAACTTCAGATTGGCATGTTCACGCAGGAGACTGGAAGCCAGATTCTTTGGTCCTTCAAGGTGGCTTTGTGTCATTCTGGTGGCACAAAGTGACCTTAAACCTTTCTTAATTGGTAGTGGAGGATTCCCTTTCCACAGAGGAATTCTCCTGTAGTATAGGGTTGCCTTATTGGCTCCTATGACATCCCCTCTCCCCTTAGTTTCTGGGGTACAGGGTCTTGTTACAGAAACAGGGATAAGGCCAGGGCTCTGCTGTGCCTTGCTGATGGAACATCCCTGAGAGGCTGCTGAGTCCAGAGATGACTTTAGGCTATTTTGTTTTCTGCTGGGAACTATACTGGTGGCCCTGGAATTGGGAGAACAGAAAGGTGGTTTTGCTTCTTTGACCAAACAGACAGCTGAAATTTGGGACTTTGTGAGGTGGCTCGATTTGATTGAGAAGTCACTGACACAAAGTTGGGGTAATCCTTGGTGTAATACATTTATTCACAGAAAAGCATACGCACTGTGCTGTAACCTTGACCAGCAGTAGGAACGCACGACACAGAAGACTTGCAGAAATCTCAAGTCAGACATCCTAGCCAGGTGCCCAAGCAACTGCTTGTCCTCAGCCTCTGCTTCCTTTCTGGGTCACACTGCAAATCCTCCTCCTCCAGGGCTCTCACAGCCCCACAAACCAAACTGTCTCCGACAGCTCAGCACCAAGTTTCTTTCCTAGAGCTATTTGCTGGTTGCTGAATACACAGTATTAACACACACCCTTTGCTCCTTTCCCAGCTCCAAAGAGCAACTGAGCGCTCATGCTCTAGAGACCGTGTGTCTGGGCATCACCCCTCCTTTTGTGTAGCCACTCCTAACACAAAACCTCATTAAAGTTTCCCTGCATGAGTGTGGCAATTGCATCAATATCTCTGAATGGCAAGCTATTACAATGGCTTTAAGCCACCTTGGTACCTTTGATTATGTGTGTTCCTGCCACATGCAGCTTGGTTGGTCCAGAACAGGGGTGGGCAAACTTTTGGGCCACATCTGGGTGGGGAAATTCTAGGCAGGGCCATGATTGTAGGGCTGGGGCAGGGGGTTGGGGTGCGGGAGGGAGTGTAGGGTGTGGAGGGGGTCATGGTGTGCAGGACGGGGCTCAGGACAGGGGGTTAGGGTGCATCAGGGGGCTCAGGGCAGGGGGTTGGGATGCAGGAGGGGATGTGAAGTGTGGGAGGGGGCTCAGGGCAGGAGGTTGGGGTGTGGGGTGCAGGAGGAGTTGGGGTGTGGGCTCTGGCCCGGTGCTGCTTACCTCAAGCGGCTCCGCGGTGGCAGCGGCATGCAGCGCGGCTAAGGCAGGCTCCCTGCCTGCCCTGGCCTCGCGCCACTCCTGGAAGTGGCCAGCATTTCCGGCAGTGGCTCCTTGGGGTTAGGTGGGGCAGGCGGCTCTGCCATGCACTGCCCTTGCCTGTGGGTACCACCCCCTAAGCTCCCATTGGCCACAGTTCCCCCGCTCCTGGCCAATGGGAGCTGCGGGGGGTGGGAGGGATTCCTGCAGGTGAGGACAGCACAGGGAGCCCTCAGCCCTCCCCCTTCCCCCAAGGGCTGCAGGGACATGGTGCTGGCCACTTCTGGGAGCAGCATGGGGCCAGGGCAGACAGGGAACCTGCCTTAGCCCCGCTGTGCCACGGGGCTGGCAATCCCGCAGGCCGGATTGAAAGCCCTGACGGGCCATATCCGGCCCGCGGGTCGTAGTTTGCCCTCCCCTGGTCCAGAACATTTGTGCCAACTGTCTTATATTTACCACTTTTCAATACTAACACAGGTCACTTACTTATAAGCAAGTCTTGGAGTACTGAAATGATTCAGAGAGAGTGATCCAGAATGCATTGCAATGCACATATCTACCTTGGAGTATGAGTTACATCTCGGTTAGCCAAAGTTGCCTTAGTTCACAGAATGCAAAAAGAATAACAATACCTTCATTTGACCTGATGCTTTTTATGTTATTGTTTTTACTGTGTTTTATGTGAGGTGCTTAGGGATAGAAACATAAAAACTAAAGCTGTTTATATTATTACTTCTAATAAGACTCACTTTTTCTGCATTGGCCGCAAGAACTGAGTTAGTAATTAAAAGCAAAAACATAACCACAAAACTTCAAATAATTCATCTCGTGGGCTTCTCAGAGCATCCTGTCTTCTCTGTGTCTGTGTACCTCCTATCAGGTGTAGTGCTTACTAACATTGTGAGATCATTATTATGTATTATTTGTAATGCAATAGTGCTTATGGTTACTAATCAAGTGTCGGGCCACCATCATCTTAGGTGCTGTACAGACACAATTTAATATTGACTATTTCCCTTGGGATTAATTGAGGGCTACAGCGATTAGTTCCATTAAAGCCCATTGAACTACTCCTTGTAGTAAGAACTATGACCAATGGTGTGTATTTGGCCTTTTAATTGTAAAATCTTTAGGGCAAGGATGATCTCTGTCTTGTGTCTTTTGCAGTGCTGAGCACATTGTTGGGTCTTAAATAAGAAATAATTATAATAATAGTTATGAATACCAAGGTTTATAGCTTCCATCCAAAGTAGTGAGCAGTGCTCACTGGTGAGCTTGAAGCCACACTGTGAGAACCTCTATAGTCTCTTAAGAATGGATTTTCTATGTGGGGGAAAAAAGGATAATCAAGGGTTCACATCAAGGACTGATGATGCCCTGGCTATGGGAAGTTCCCAATATGATCAGACAAGAAACTGATCCTCTCCGCCTAGATGCCCCAGCCACTGTTAAAATTAGAGATCGGCCTGAACTAAGACCCCTTCAGCTTTGGGGGAGTTCATATACGGATCCAAATGTTGTGGTTAACTTCAGGCCCACCGATAGCCGAAATTACTTCAAGAGCAGCCACCAAACACACCTTGGATTTCAAATTAAAGTAAGATTTACGTTTATAATTTGTGCTCTTGACTGACTGCTTTGTTCTGTGCCTACAGGCTTTGCAGACCCCAGTCGCTAGCTGTGAGAGAGACAGTGTTACACAACTACAGAGGACCGGCAGGAACTGAAACCGGCTCTGTAATTTATAGCACTAATAAGGCTCAACTGCCATTTCTTGCGGTTTCCTCCCAACTTGTCTTTGAAAATTTCTACTTGTACCCTGTGTTTGTTGTTGCTGCTGCTGCTGCTAAGGTTCACTTGTTAGGTAACTGTTATAACGTTTTGCTGGATCTGTTCTCTTTGGCTCTGACTACATTATTAAACGTTTATATATCAGTGGTGCCTAAAGGCCAACCAGCCCCATGGGCCCCATTTTGCTAGGGGCTGGACAAACCCTAAATGACACTCCCTGCCCCAAAGAGTTTACAATCTAAAAAGTTACCCATAGCTCTTTTCTTCCGATTTCTCTCTGTCGCACTAGTGCTGGTGCAGCTCCTCTGGTGTGAGTGCTTGTGTAGACCAGCCACTAGTGGTTTTACCAGAGAGCCATCTAATCCTGCTCAGAGTAGTTCTGTAGGCAGGCAGGGTGTCATTTCTGTCTGCTGTCTGGCTCCTTTACGTTGCCGGAGGGGAGCAGCGTAAAGGGTCTGAGGCGGAAAAAAAATTGGGCCCAGTGATCCTGGAGAGAGAAAAACCTTCCAACATAAAACTTACATTGCAAATAGTTTCACTTATGTAAGAGTTTCACTTACCCATTGGTGTGGGGAGGGGAAAGTTTTCAGGGACTGTTGAGAGAAATTGTATTGCCTGAGGTCCTGTCCTTTGGCTGCAACCAAGTGGAGAGATCATGAGTCTTTCTACTAATCTCTGGTAAATTTTGAACTGCTCGCCTTTGTAAATCTGGCTCCATGAGAGCCTATGAAAAAGACCAAAGTAAGTGGTCGCCCAAGGCTATTGACATCTTCACTGATATGGTCCACTGCTTGATGGTCATTTGCCTCCCGGAATGTGTGTTGGGGATTGCTGGAGGCAAGGTCTGAAGAATGCCGCAAGTAGGTGCAACTTCAACAAAAGTGTCTGACTTTCTTTCAAGAGCTCCCAGTGGGTTTAAGTGTTGTACCTCAGTAGAAGAGAGATGGGTCAAAACTACAGTACAACCAAAACAGCCCAGCTGTAGCATAGCGTGGATCCAGTTGTTGCAGCTTGGCTTAAGCTGCTCTTTGCAATGTAGTCGGACCTATATGCTCCTGCTGCATCTTCCCTCATTGCAGACACACTCTGCCGTGCTTCACAGCATGGCCGTCTGTACATTTGGAGACTCTGCAGAGAGGGACTATGAAGGGGTGTGTAGACATTACCAGGGAATGGACATTGAAGGGTTAAAAAAGGGAGTTATCACCTCCCCAGCTGCAGCCTATGGGCAGGCTAACAACAGCAGGGATAAAAGGCTGCAGCCCTGCCCCAGCCAGAACAGGGTGGTTGCTGGAGAAACCTAGAGCCACGGTGAAGGGGCTCCACAGGGTCAGGCTGGAGGAAGATGCCCAGAGAAATCAGTTCTCTGCCAGAAGGGATCAGAGAAGATTACCAGACAGGAGGTACCAAGTAGGAAGCTGGGCGGGGAAGCCGTACAAACAAGTCCCTGACTGCATCCCCTAGGATCTCTGGGCTAGGGCCCAGATGAGAGCTGGGCCTGAGTCCCCCTACCACCTTCATACAGATAGGGTAGCGACTGCTGAGAACTCCTCAGACTATTGAGTGCAGGACACTAAACGGGCAGGTAAAACTCTAAGTGAGGCCAGCCTCCTTTCAGGCCTGAAAGGGGAGACACAAGTAGCCCAGCTGGAGGCCTGTATATACAGATGAAGATTGATGGATATAGGTTCCATCCCTAGACTAAGGGGCACTGAGGCAAGTAAGGACTATGGCAGTTCCATAGCAGATTGCCAGGGCGTGCTGCAGGGCTGAGGTCCCTCTATTACAGAGGCAGATTTTACCCCCACTTATATATGCACAACTCCCAATGAAACCAGAATGTAACTAAGGGCAGAATTGGGCCCAGTGTTTGGAGTGATTCTTGCAGCTGGATGACAGAACCAGTGATAATAATATTTAGCATTAATAGAGCACTTTACTTACTCCTCACAACCTTGCTGTGAGATAGGTTTTATCTCTTTTTTACAGAGGGGAAGCTAGGAGAAAGTGAAATGACTTGTCCAAGGCTGCATGGGAAATCAGAAGCACAGCCAGGATGACAGCTCATGGTCTCCTGACTCTTAAACTTGTGCTCATTCCTCCAGTCTACCCTGTAGCTTTGGCAGATTTTGCAAGAGGCTTCACTTCTCTGTTTCCATCACAGTATTGTAAATAGCAACGTGCGCCTTATAAGTCAGAAGAAAGAGCATCTCAGGCCATTTTGGGTTGCCCATATTTGGGAGCACCCTGAATTGGAATTTCTTCAATAATTTTTTCGGGAGAGCTGGTCAAAAAGGAAAAAATAAACTGCAAACTCCTGGGAGTTTAAAGTTTTTTTTTTTTAATTAACAAAACTAGCTTAGAAAATTTTTGTGAAATTTTGTACTGAAAGATTTTGCATTAAAAATATTCAGTTTGTTTTCTTTCTCCCCTCCCACTTTTTCCTTTTTGCCACTGAAAAAAGGGGGAGAAAATGGGAGAGGGGGCAGAAAAGAGAAAAGGGGAGAGAAGGTGCAACCACTCCCCCCAAAAACAAACAAAACCCCAAGCTATTTTGTTTCTTTGCAGAAAAACAATAAAAACAATCCCAACAAAACAAAGCCAAAAAATAAGCTGGAAACGTTCAAAAAGTGGAATATTTTGTGAAATTTTCATCTTTTTTTAAAAAATAGTCTTAATTTTCCAGCAAAAAGATTCATTTGAACAATACCCTTGTCATCTGGAAAATGTCAGTCAGCTCTAGTTGCCAGTCTCTTTCTAAAATCTACATCAATGTGATAATACACAGAGTACAGATATATTTGTGGGTCAATTTGTATCATGAGTATATACTCGCTATTGACAGGTCAACACGCATCGTTGTGTGGTCCTTTGTGGTATTTGTTAATATAAAATTATATTAGTGTATTGAACTCATTTCTACCTTTAGTTTGCAAGATGTTAAGAGTAGGGATTCTGTTTGTCTGGCACACTCAATCTATTGTAAAGTTCCATACATACATCATGGTAGTATCTACATGATTGCAACTTCTACTGTAAGCTATGTGCTACAGGATGCTTGGTGCTATACATGACTTGGAATAGAGACAGCCTTTCTGTATCATTCAATTTAAATAAGACTTTGCAGTCTAAATAATCTAATCATAATAAGGACTCGGGTATCTTGTAAACATGACCCACATGGTAAATCCTGCCACGTATTAATTGTGTCTTTGGAACCAGTGATCAGTGTTTCCCAAGGGTGAGATGTTTCCTACTTAGGGCATAGCTACACTTGCAGATGTAGAGCGCTGTGAGTTAAACCCATCTTCAGAGAGCACAGTAGGGAAAGCGCTGCAGTCTGTCCACACTGACAGGAACAAGCGCACTGGCGTGGCCACATTTGCAGCACTTGCAGCAGCATTGGGAGTGGTGCATTGTGGGCAGCTATCCCACAGAGCACCTCTTCCCATTCTGGAGCTGTGGATTGTGGGAAGGAGGTGGGGGGTGCGGGGCGTTCTGGGTCCTGTCCCAACGCCCCGTGATGCATCGGTTCGCATCCCAGCAATCCCTGTGCTTCCATCCACATTTGGTGCCATCTTTCAACATTTTTTGTACTGTCTTCCCTTTCAGTCTGCGGGAATGGAGCTGACCAGTACGTCACGCCAGCATTTCACGTTTGGCAGTTGAGTTATTACTTATGATCCAAAGTGACAGTGAGGGCTATGACGATGATATCGACTCAAGTAATGCATATGACACAAGTTTGCTTGTGGCATTCACGGACATGCTCACCACCATGGAACGCCACTTTTGGGCTTGGGAAACAAACACTGAGTGGTGGGATCACATCGTCATGCAAGTCTGGGATGACGAGCAGTGGCTGCAGAACTTTTGGATGAGAAAAGCCATTTTCATGGGACTGTGTGAAGAACTCGCCCCCACCCTGCAGCGCAAGGACACAAGATTGAGAGCTGCCCTGCCGGTGGAGAAGCGGGTGGCTATGGCAATCTGGAAGCTGGCAACTCCAGACAGCTGAAGATCGGTCGCTAACCAGTCTGGAGTGGGAAAGTCGACCTTTGGAATTGTGTTGATGAAAGTTTGCAGGCCATTAATCGCATCCTGCTCAGAAGAACCATGACTCTGGTAACGTGCATGACACTGTGGATGGCTTTGCACAAATGGGTTTCCCTAACTGTGGAGGGGCAATAGATGGCACGCATATTCCAATTCTGGCACCAGCCCACCTAGCATCCGAGTACGTTAATCAGAAAGGGTATTTCTCTATGGTTCTCCAGGTGCTTGTGGATCACTGTGGGCATTTCATTGACATTAACACAGGCTGGCCCGGAAAGGTGCATGACACACACACACATCTTTCAGAACACAGGCCTGTTCAGGAAGCTGCAAGCCGGGACTTTTTTCCCAGACCAGAAGATCACCGTAGGGGAAGTCAAAATGCCCATTGTGATCCTTGGAGACCCCGCTTACCCTTTAATGCCATGGCTCATGAAACCCTACACAGGAAGCCTTGACAGCAGCAAGGAGCAGTTCAACAACAGGCTGAGCCGGTGCAGAATGACTGTGGAGTGTGCTTTTAGCCGTTTAAAGGGCTGCTGGTGCTCTCTGTATTGGAAGCTGGACCTGGCCGATGACAGCATCCCCGCGGTTATATCCGCATGCTGTACCCTCCATAACATTTTATGAAGGGAAGGGTGAAAGATTCACTCAGGCATGGAACTCGGAGGTTCAACACCTGGAGGCTGAATTTGAACAGCCAGAGAGCAGGGCTATTAGAGGGGCCCAGCGTGGGGCTGCAAGGATTAGGGATGCCTTGAGGGAGCAATTTGAGGCTGAAAGCCACCAGTAATGTCTGGTGCCCTGCATGGGAGTGAAGTGCAGTGGTTCCAATGTTAGTAGGAATCTGTGTTTGCTACGCTGACTTGCAGTGCCTGTTTCTTTCCTGGGCTAAGGTATCTTTTACTTTATGCAATAATAAAGAATGTTTTCAAAGTAAAAAAATCCATTTATTGAAAAGAAAATTCATTTATTGAAAAGAAACACAACTGCTTGGGAAACACAAAGGGCAAGGGGGTGAGGTGGGGAACGGTACAATCACAGATTTGCATATGTCCTGTTATCATACTCAGCCTTCCTGTCTGGAGTCCTGTGCAATGAGTGCTGCACTTCAGGCTGGCTATACTGCATGGTGATGGGGGTTGAGCGCAGTGGGTAAGGGTCGTAGTTTTCAGGGCTGGATGGTGAAGCTACAGGTGTTGGAGGCAGCTGGTGGCGGTAAGAACCTGGATGTTGTGGAAAGTGGGTTGGAACTTATATGGGGGCACAAGAGAAAGAGTTTTGGGACAAGGGCTGCAGCGGGGGTCGGGCACGGTAGTGCTCCGCCTGAATTGCTACGAGCGCCTGGATCAAGTCTGCTTGGCGCTCCATTATGCTTATCAGCCAATCTGTGCTTTGCTGCCGAAGCACCGTGCTTTTGTGCTGGTGCTCCTCATTGTGCTGGTGGATCCTCATTTCACTGTCCCGCCACTCCTGCACTTTTCGATTTTCATTACTTGAATGCTGCATTACTTCATGCAACATGTCTTTGTTGCTTCTATGTGGCCTCTTTCTGATTCTTTGGAGTCTTTCAGCCGGTGATAACACAGAATGGCTGAGATCTCAAGGTTGCATCTGTAAAGGCAAAATGCAACACTTAACAGAGGCAGCATTGTTCACAACAGAAAAAGAAATGATTTCCCCATACTTAAGGGCAAGCACAGTCTACAGAATAGCATAATTTGCCCATCCCAAAGTGAACACACATAACCCATGGGAGCCCCAAAATGGTGAGTAAGCACAGGGTCAAGCGTGACTGATTGTTTCACGGCTGTACTGTCCTCTGGGGTTCTGTGCCCTGGAGAGAGCCAACAGCGGCAGGGGGCCCCTATACTGAACACCGTCCCCACATTTTCCACAGGAGTTCGTCCTGGAAGATATCTCGCTGTGAGGGTGACCTGGGAAGCAAGGGAGGGTCTTCTACTGCAATGCGGCTTCTGCCCTGGCCCATATGCAGCTTGCCTGGGTGCAACAATGGTCCCCCCACCCCTCACGGCACAGTGGCATTGACATGTTAGCCTGACTGGGACAAGGACCACAGTGGCTGTCCCGAGAAACCTGCGCAAGCGCATTACCCAAGTTCTGGATGAGACCTTTGAAGAGATCACTGAGGCCGATTACCATGATGTGAGAGAGCACATCAACGCCCTATTCCGCATCTAGGCATGCATGTAGCCCTAACCCTCCTCGCCCCAAGAGCCCACACCAAATAACTTCCTTCCCAAAATAAAAGTCACTTACCAGGAACCTCCTCTGGTGTTTGTCCTTCCCCAAGCACCGGCCTCTGAGATTTGCTACATTCCTCCTGGCTTGCGAACTGCTCCTGGCTGCATGCATCTAGGGATGCTGGGCTGTCTCCCTCCTCCTCAGCACCCTCTCTCCTGCTTTCTTCCTCCTCCTCCTCCTCCTCCTGCCTTGTTGAACTGGGCTCTGAAGTGTCTATGGTGGTACTTGGAGTGGAGGTGGGGTCACCCACAAGTATCACATCCAGCCCTTTGTAAAAACGGCAGGTCACGGGGGCACCACTGGAGTGGCTGTTTGCCTTGCGGGCTTTGCAGTAGGCATTCCGCAGCTCCTTCACTTTAACCCTACACTATAGTGTGTCCCAGTCATGGCCCCTTTCCATCATGTGCCTTGATATCTGCCTGAAGGTATCGTAATTCCAAAAGAGGTAAGCAAATAGGAACCTGTTTTTACATCTATTTCTTACTGATAATTTAAGCAAGACACATTTGAAATTTGGAAAAGAATGCAGCTGCATTCCTTTTAATGGAAAATTTGGGCCTCTATGTTGGTTTGTCAAATCCATAGAAAAGCAGACAAAACCCAAAACAAAACCACCATCCTCGCCAAACAAACAAACAACCCTCCCCCAAAACAAACCAACTCTAGAGTGCAAAATTTAATCTTACCCAAATGGCAACAACTCTCAAATGGCACTGTGTCATCGTTCCAGTCCAAACTCCCAAATCATTGAGTAGCTCATGGAGGGGAGTACTGAGAACATACAGTATAGAAGAGAAAGTGAAAAAAGTTGGATGGCTTGGATAAAATCACACACGTTTATAGTTGATATCCCTCCCAACAGCCAACCATATTGATACAGATGATCTGTTTGTTTATTTTACCCTATGACTTAATTACTCACTTATCTAGAGAGAGATAGGAGGGGAATAAGGACAAATAAAACTGGGGATTGTTCTGTTTTTAAGGGGGGGAAAGGGATGATAAATGATGGAGAGTGGATGTGGGGAAGAGAATTTAGGCTTTGCAGCCTGAGCCACAAATGTATACCTTCGATTGTCCATGTGGAGTTCTACTAAAGTCAAGGCATGGACTAGACTACAGGATCAGTTCCTGAGTGCATTTAACTTGAAAAAACACAGACAAAGGGCCAAACAATAAAAATAACTAATAAGCCATGTACTTACCCCCATGTTAATCACTTTGCTTGCAACTTCATCCACCTTTCTCTATTTAGATTGCAACCTCTTCAGGACAGGAACTGTCTTCTTCTCTGCTTGGCAAGCACCTCACTCATTTGGGCACTGCTGCAACTAAATAATAAACTACTTTAATAACAGATGTAACAAATGTGATATATACACATACACATCTGTGCACTAGGGTTGTCAAGTGATTAAAAAAATTAATTGTGATTAATTGCACTATTAATCGCGCTGTTAAACAATAATAGAATATTATTTATATAATTTTTTTGATGTTTTCCACATTTTCAAATATATTAATTTCAGTTACAACACAGAATACAAAGTGCACGGTGTTCACTTTATATTTATTTTTTATGATAAATATTTGCACTGTAAAAATAAAAGAAATAGCATTTTTCAATTCACTTAATACAAGTACTGTAGTGCAATCTCTTTATCATGACAGTTGAACTTACAAATGTAGAATTATGTACAAAAAATAACGGCATTCAAAAATAAAACAATGTAAAACTTTAGAGCCTTCAAGTCCACTCAGTCCTACTTCTTGTTCAGCCAATCACTCAGACAAACAAGTTTCTCTCAGATATTGGAAGACACTTCAGATTCTTAAACCTTGGGTCAAGTGCTGTAGTTATCTTTAGAAATCTCACATTGGTACCTTCTTTGCATTTTGTCAAACCTGCACTGAAAGTGTTCTTAAAACGAACAACATGCTGGGCCATCATCAGAGACTGCTATAACATTAAATATATGTCAGAATGTGGGTAAAACACAGAGCATGAGACATACAATTCTCCCCCGAGGAGTTCAGTAACAAATTTAATTAACACATTATTTTTTTAACGAGCATCATCAGCATGGAAGCATGTCCTCTGGAATGGTGGTCAAAGCATGAAAGGGCATATGAATGTTTAGCATATCTGGCATGTAAATATCTTGCAATGCCAGCTACAAAAGTGCCACGTGAACGTCTGTTCTCACTTTCAAGTGACATTGTAAATAAGAAGCGGGCAGCGTGATTTCCTGTTAATGTAAACAAACTTGTTTCTCTTAGCGATTGGCTGAACAAGAAGTAGGACTGAGTGGACTTGTAGGCTGTAAAGTTTTACAGTGTTTTGTTTTTGAGTGCAGCTATGTAACAAAAAAATCTACATGTGTAAGTTGTGCTTTCACGATAAAGAGATTACACGACCGTACTTGTCTGAGGAGAATTGAAAAATACTATTTCTTTTGTTTATCATTTTTACAGTGCAAATATTTGTAATAAAATAATAAAGTGAGTACTGTAAACTTTGAATTCTGTGTTGTAATTGAAATCAATATATTTGAAAATGTAGAAAAACATCCAAAATATTTAATAAATTTCAATGGTATTCTATTGTATAACAGTGCAATTAATTGCAATTAATTTTTAAAATCGCAATTAATTTTTTTGAGTTAATTGCATGCATTAACTGCAATTAATCGACAGCCCTACCGTGCACACATCATATACTGCATAAAAGTTCCTCTAAGTTAACCTGAAAAGATTGCATTTTATACTATGTGGTCTAAATCTTATGGCTGATGCTGGGTACAGTGTATTGTGCCCTGGTCTTAAAAATAGTGACAATAAGACAACCAGACAGACCCCTGCACTATACCACTTTATACTGAATAGCTGTGGGGTGGTAAGACTGTAATGTTTCTAAACAGTGGAGCAATCTATCTTGTACTGTGAAGTGTTGATCTAAAAAAGATGCTGAAGGAATAATGAAACGGTATGGGAATGGCACATTAGGTAAGATTTAATACAGGTGTGATTGACTTGAGCCAGGGCATTGCTCAGATATGACAATGAAGATGGTGGTAGGAGAACCTATATACAATACAATAGAGTCCTGGGTGTCAGTGACTGGGACATGGGTGGTCATGCCTAGTGACTAGAGCAGCAATCAGTAGCCAGGATTTGGAGCCCAGGGTCAGAGGCCAGGTACTAGAGCCAAGGGTCACAGACAGAGTCAGAAGCCAGAACATGGGTCAGAAGTAGATGCCAGAGCCAAGGAGCAGCAGAGCCAGTCAGGAATCAGAGCTGAGGAGTAGAGCTAGGTTACTTGAAGTGAGACAAGACTGGGGCCAAGGCAGAAGCTCTCTCCATCATGAACAAATGCTTTAAGCAACCACTGAAAAGCTGGGCTTAAAAGGTGGTTGTCTGACTCTTCCAACCAATAAGGTAGCATGGACAATTAGGCAGCCTACTGTAGGCTGTGCTTGATAGGTTGCCCAGAGACAGGTTCTGCTGCAGGCCCCTATTCTAGACACCGGGTTGGAGAGTGGTGAGAGTCCTGGTTACCACTGAGATTCAGTCCCTTCACTCCATCAATGAAGATCTGAAAAAGCTCAAAATCCACATTTCTGAGACTTCAAACAAGTTATCCAGAAAACCAGACAAGGTAAAAAATGAGCAGGGGAAAAACTCCATCCCGTTCGTATTAATGATACAGAACCAAATCTAGGGCACAGACATAGTTATTCCCAGTGAAGATCACACCTAAGATGGATGAAAAGGTGGTATAATGGCCTGCTTCAAAAACCTAATGAAGTCAACAGGTCCTGGACTACAATTCGAAAGCAATCTTTGCAAAGTCACCTACCACACATTTGTCACTAGAACTGGCACTGTCTGCTCACATTTAATGTAAGACCCCAACAATGCTGTATGACTTACGGGATCACACTCAATTCTTTTGTTTCCCTAGGTCTGCATGGACCGTGAGGGAAGGAGAAGTGGGTGCCTCATGTTACTTCCTAACAAGCCTTTTGGCCAGCTCAGAGTTCTGTTGATGGGCTTATGAAGCATCTGCATTCAGATCTCTTCTGTTGGAATAGGCTCTGGGGTGGTACATTTGTGAGTAGGTAAGTGAATGGGGAATGCTCAGGGACCTGAATGTTGCTTGATCTTCTAGGGAGTAAATGACTACTAGTCCATAGCAAATTATTTCAGGTCATTTGGTTATACTCAGTCCCACCCCTGCCCCTATTGTCTTGAGGCAGAACACAACAATGCAGTCACTTCTGTGTTTCTTTTTGCTAGCCACAACTCAGCCCTGCCAACTGGAGATTTGTGACTTGAGAGAAAGTTTTGGTTCCTTCAAGAGTGTGTCACGGCCAGGTCACGGGCAGCCAGATCTCATAGTCACAGCCAGAGCCCACAGTCATGAGACAGGAATCAGTTTAATCAGGATACCAGTGGGTCAGACGCGGGAGACAAACTGGTGATCAGAACCACCAGTCAGAAAATCAAGGAGCAGAAACTCAATTGTTCAGACAGCTTCCTGTTTCTGCACCAGGCTTAAGGAGGACCCAGTGGGCCAATCAGCTGCTCTGGGACTCTACCAATCAGACCTCAGGGCAGAGGCACATACTGGGCTCAATGGGTCCCATTTAAACAGGCTGCCAGGAGGAGGGTTAGTGTATGGCTGCTTCCATGAGCCCTGCAGACCTGGGTTCATAGACCCATGCCAGCATGTCCCTCGTTGTTCAAGGAGTTGGATATGACAGCCCTATTCAAATCCTTTTGAGTCAGACCATGCGACACACCCACTTTCTGTGGACCACTGGCCTGTGGATCACAGTTTGAAAACCACTGACCTAGACAGATAGGTCCGTAGGCTATACACACTCATGCCCCATTCAGACACTTTAAAACACATTGTGTGCATTGTGGCACTGAGCCGTGGCCTGTGGTGCCACTGTAGTCAAGTCACGCTGTTATTCAGCAGCACTCCACATGGTGGTGCTCCTGTCTTTATCTGCTTACCTGCATGGAGAGGGGCTTCACACACCATTGATGGCAATACCATTTTCCCCAGTACGCTAATGGTAGTTCATCAACATGCCCTGGTACATTACCTTCGGCTCATTTTAAATTCTGAGGCCATACTTTAGTCTATAATTCCTTTATTTAAGTGAGGGGAAAGTCATCTCTCCCATTATTCATATACGAGAGGAGGAAAAATAGAATGCAGCTAGCCATGGCCATGATGCCATGAAAGGATACACATGCCTTCCTGGTAAAGGGAGATAGAAATAGGTAATGATGGAAGCTGTGTACAAGTGCATGAGCACACACACACACACACCCCGCTGGCCCCTCTGGCTATAAAATAGAATTGCTACGATACTGAGGAGCACTTCCAGTGGTTAGGGGCCTTTTTTATAGCATCTGTTCTTAGCTCTGGGTGCACTAAACATTTGCGCTGGTGAGGGAGAAGCGATGTTCAGAAATTGCCTGCTTGATCAACCTGACATCAAATCTGTGCATGTGCAGTAATAACCACGATACCTTGGAGTGACAGAGCCTTTACCTTTTCTCTGAGCTCTGTGCACTAAATAGCAGTGTCTTGTTCCCCTCGCCTGGCTTTGACACAGGAAAGAAAATAAAGTATGCTGAGATCAGACTGTAAATCAACACTTTAAACCTCTCTTTGAGTCCAAAAGAAGGTCACTAAAGGACAACAAGAGTATGGATGCCCCCAGACAAGCAGCAAACAGCAGCTCTACGTGAAGCAATACACAGAGCCGGCAAAGTATTATAGACAACAAAGTTGACCCTGGAGTCTGTAGCATAATCCCTTTGATCAGCAAGACTGGGGTTACTGTAGGGTCAGCACTGACATAAAACCAACCAATCAAGCAAGACCACCTAGGTATTTAAATTAATCTTTTTCTTTGGGGGGAGAATACATATTTCTTCAAGCGTTTCCCCTCCCCTGCACCCCGCACAGAGCTCCATGTGCGCTCTGTTTTCTTCCTCTCTTATTGCTGATACAGAAACAGGCATTATCATTCCAGGTACTTAGCCCTGTAATACTGTACAAGAAAAGGGTGAGATGTCCATTGTTTAAAAAAAAAAAAAAATCTTCTCAACCTGCAGAACTTTCCAAAGGCTGATGTATGTTGCTCTTGTTAACCCCTCCCCCCCCGAATGCCTTTAAATCGTACTTGTGGTTAAAAAAATACACAAATATTCTTTTTTCATTTCCTTTTGCAGAGGGGCAGTGGAATCAATTTGCCATGGTTCTGCCTCCTGCCAATTGTTTAGAATTTCCCGGATTTAATCTTTCATCCTTGTGTGTATCCACTCTTTACCTTTGAATGAGATAATGCATTATGCATTGGGCTTTATGGAAATGAACCATGAAAACCTACGTTTTGAAGACCTGAAAGTTTCACTCCCGCTTTGTGGCCTTGCCTATGCTGGAAAAATTGTGCCCATGGTACAGCAACTGCTACCAGGAGTGAAGCTGCTTTTAAGTACAAGGATTAGTTTAGAGAGGGCTAAGATGTTTTCAGCACCATGTGCAGAACAGTGATTTGTGACGCACTAGCCCTGAGTTCTGCCTACCTCACTGATTTAGCTGCTGTGAAGGTGCACCATTGCTGCAATATGGGTATGCATTTTTCAACCCTACTTTGCTGCAAGGAATAGCAATGAAATGCACCAGCACTCAGAAATATTGGTGTTGTAAGTAAACAGTGGCCGAGAGTCACGATGGCTAAAATCATCATGCTGGTGCCGTTAGCAAAACTGCCCACACAAGCAGAACATTTCCCCTTTGCTCCCACTGTTTCAGCTCCGGCCATGGTAGCAACAGTGGCATGTCAGCATAGACAAGGTTCCAGGCAGCCATCAGCATTATATATGGGGTCATCTAATCTTACTCAGGGTTGGTCTATCCAGTGGTTAAAATGCCAGTGGCTAATGGTGCCTTCTCGACACAAGCGCTCTCAATGTTGGGAAATTGTAAGGAATAAAATCATCACGTAGACAAGGCCTATAAGGGCCTTAGAATTAAAAAAAAAAAAATTACCACATTTCAGAAGACATGATAGGATGGTTTGGAAAATTGGGCCAGTAGACACAAAGAGAAGCTGGAATCATCCTGAAGTTGGTAGTTTCCTCTGTGATCTTTTAGCCTTTTAATAAATGTTCCTTTTGTGTTAAGTACTCACATGCTTTGGTGGAAGTGAAAATGGAAGGTCATTATCCTTCCCATGCATGCTAAACAGCTCTAATAAAAATGACATTAGCCAGAATACTTTTTTTTCTCTTTAATGGAATATTCAGTGTACTTCAATTCTGAATTGGACTAGACGGTTACTAGTGTTTAGGGATCTCAGGGAGGCTTACCAACTGCAGTGTAACATGATAAAAATGTAGAGGGAGGGTGGAGAAGGCTGCAAATAAATAACACCTGAGGTCAGTAATAGGGCATAGGTCTTGTGGGTTAGCATGAAGTTGTCAAATGTGACAGGATCGGTCTGAAGTATAAGGAGCTATGTGTGTTTTCTGGACATAGTTATCCTTGGGTTGAATGCAATTTTCTGCTGTATATGCAGAATTCAGTCAGGGAAATGTTATTTGTAAAGAGGAGGTAACAGTAGCTTTGCTGCAAATCCTGCATGATACTATCTCTTGTTCTAAGCGACGGGTCTGTCAGCAACCGTTAGTGGAGACATAGCAACACTTCTACATACTCCCCCCCCAGTTTCGGAGCCTCAAAGAGCCAGACTCAGCAGAAGCCTTTTAAGAGGTTTCCTGTTGAGGGAGTGGTGGGTGCAAGTGACAGCAGGCCTGTTCTGGGGAGTTCTTGCTGTGCTTTCTTTTCCTTGTGCTAAGATTTTTTTCCCCCCAGACATTGGGTGTTTCTTTCTAAAACCTTGTACAGGCCAGAGCCAAGTGCTGACCCGTAGCAAAATGCATACACATGAGAAATGTTAACCTGTGTTCTGCATGAGAAAATTTGGCTAATTGTGATAGACACAGAAAAGAAAAGCCCAAAAGGTCAAGGACAGGAAATTCAGTGCACAGAGTGAACTAAACTTTCGCACATTGCAGTGAATTAAGAGAGGGGGAAAAATCAGTGATGTGCTGCCAGTATTTTAACAAGGGTGTGGGGGGGCTCACCTAAATGTCTTCCGTGGCCTAGGGTAAATCCCGCATCCTATTTATTGCTAGAAAGGTGGCAGTAGCACTCAGGAACCTGAGCACTAGTTTGCCCATTTTAACAAAATCGTTTTCCCACACCCACAGTTGAGGAAGGAGACAAATGAAGGCCCTGATCCTGCATTGGGAACCACACAGACACAAGGGGCACCTTTGCTGTTCTCACTGCAGGAGCAGGGCCACCTTTTGCTTCACTTTGGTGGAAACGTTTCTCCTTTGTTCCTTAGAAATGTAGGCCTGCTTCGCCTCTCCCTTATCCCAGTGTAACTCAGGAGTAACTACTAGTCAGTGCAGGTATGTGAATGTAAGCCTGGTGTAAGGGAGAGGAGAAGCAGCCTCACAGAATGGATTAATAGCACAGTATTCAGCTTCAGTAAAATGATAATGCCTCCTTGCTCTGACATAATGTTTTTTATCCAGAGAGCTCCAAATGCTTTACAAAGGAGGTCAGTATCCTAATTTGATGTGAGTATGGGGCTGAAGATCTTGTAGTGGGCTCTCCCACTGAGAAATCATTTAGAAATATAGTTTGTGCTATTCAATGCCCTCTGGTCCATTCCAAAGGCCAAACATGCACCCTTCAGAATGGTTTTTATGAGCCCCAATGGGAAGCCATTTGGGGGCAGGGAGGATTTAGGAATATCCAGAGAAGGTGTGAATTCCATCGGAAAAGGGAGATCACCCCCCCAGTCAGATTGCTAATTGCTTTTTCTCCCTTGGTGTGAAACAGAAAAGCCCAGCTGTTTTTAGCCCCCACTCCAGCACTGCATCGGGCACTGTCCATGAGGGCTCCTGTCAAACTGGTTACGAAATTTTAACAAGAGGCTCCTAGAAAGCCCAGTGTCTGTGTACACACTGCATCACTCTTACTAGACCGACATAAGCCCTGCGCCCCTCGTGGAGGTGGAGTTATTATGTCTGTGTAGTAGGGCACCTACCATGGCGGGAGCAAGGCTGTAGTGTAGGCACTGACCTAGTTCTTCCACGTAAGCTGCCTTATGTCGACCTAACTCTGTAGTGTAGACCAAGCTTAAGGCATGTCACTGGAGAGGAGACCCTGTGCTGGGCTGCACCTGGGTGGACTCTTGTACTTTCGTGGAGCCATACTGATTTCAGTGGGGCTCTCCTCATGCACAGTGCGCTGCCTGATGGAGGCCTAAAGAAGACTGGGCTTAGTCTGTTTCACACAAAGGGCTTTATTCATGGAGAGAAAGTAATCGGCCAGGGACCATGAAAGAAGCACATCCAGGAGCTTTGTATGTGGCAGGGTAGGGGAGTCACATCAACCCAGCGGACTCCCTCTAGTAGGCAGCCTACAGTGCAGCAGTCAAGAGTACCTTGGAGAAAGGCACAGAGGCACAGTTTGCCCTCTGAGTGAAGGAAGGAGAGGTCAGAGCCAGCCTTAAGTTTTGCAGGGACCCTGTACAAAGTTTGACGCTTGGGAGCCTCATCTCCATTTTGTGTCTGTTAGGGGCTGAGGGTAATTTGTTGGGCTGGGAATGCTGGCCAGGGGTAGGAGGTGCTGGCGAGGAAGTGTGTGGCAACTGGAAGGAAGGTCTAGGGCTCTTCGAACCAGTCCTTTCTTCTCCCTGCGTACTGGGAATGGGGTTCACATGAAGCACAGGTCTAGGCCTCATCCAGAGCAAGGCAATGTAGTGGCAGTCTCTAGGGTACATCTACATTGCAGCTGGGAGACACCCACCCAGCCCAGATAGACAGACCTGAGTTGGTGGGACTCACTCTAGCACACTAAAACTAGCTGTGTGGACATTCTGGTTTGGGTGGAAGTTGGGTCTTTCAAGCCGGCCTGACCTCCTCGGTTTCAGAGCCCAAGCTGGAATCTCCATACTGCTATTTGTAGCATGTTAGCTTGAACCCAGCTAACACAAAGTCTGTCTACCCAGGCTGGGAGGCTCGCTGCTCCCAGCCGCCGTGTAGACATACTCCAAAAGGGCAAAGGATAATTAGCTAAAATAACCCTGATGTGGGCCAAGTCACAGTCTGGTCTGGGCCTTCACCTGCCAGACTTTCACCTTGAGTCACATTAAATGTTCTGTTCAGTGTCCTATCGAACCAACGCAAACCCAATCAGTCCTCTATATAGAGACTTGGTAGTATCTGCTAGGCCATCTGGCAAGTGACTTTCTGAAGGCAGAGGTGGAAGCTCACTGTGTGCTGGCAGAGTGTGCTGTGTGTAGGACTTTATGACCAAAGAAGACCCCCTGAGAAGCAGACATATACAGAAGGGCGTATGGGGTGCAGGCTCTGGGGAGGAGCGGGGGGAAGTTGGGGTGCGGGAGGGGGTGAGGGGTGTGGGTTCCCAAAAGCAACTTACTCATCCCTCTGGCAGCGGCTCTAAGGCGGGGGGGCCGAGGAATCTCCCTGCACTGCCTCTGACTGCAGGCACCGCCCCCGCTGTTCCCATCAGCTGCAGTTCCTGGCCAATGGGAGCCGTGGAGTTGGCGCTCGGGGTGGGGGCAGCGCACAGAGACCCCCTTCCCCCACCCCCAGGGGCTGCAGCGACGTGCCGGCTGCTTCTGGGAGTGGCGCGGAGCCAGGGAAGGCAGAGATCCTGCCTTAGCCGTGCTGCGCTGCCAGACTTATAGTATGCAGGAGGTGCTGGGAGGAAGGGGAAGGAGTTTAGGGAGGGAGGGGGAGGAGTTGATCAGCGAGGCTCGCGGACCCCCTAGGATACCCTCGGGGACCCCCAGGGGTCCGCAGATCCCAGTTTGAGCAACACTGGTCTAGGGGGATGGCCACATTGCTACCTCCAGCCCCTTAATAATTGTCACTGGTTTTCTCTGCTTTCCTTCTAATTTGCCAACATCTTCCTGGCAACAAAGCACCCTGAACTCAGTGCAGTCTCCCCGTACAGAGTGCATGTATGGCTGTACCTCTCTGACATGATGAGGCATGGCACTGGGGAGCTGCCTGAGGCACTCATCTCATACTCCTGAGCTCTGAAAAAGAGAAAATGGGAAATAACAACATTACTGAAATGGCAACTCCCTGCCCCCTAGATAAATCTCAGCTCTCCATTTACCTTCCTCTGGCGCTCCACCCTCCATGGGTCACCCACCAACCTCTGTAGCACCAGGACATTCCACAGGGGTCACACTGCATCAGGTGAAGAGTGTGTGTGTGTGTGAGAGAGAGAGAAAAACTGGCTGGGCTGAATGGATGGGCCCACAAGAATGCCTCAGAGCGAGGCCATTTCTATCTCTGGATATTAAAAAGAGATCTGAAAGAGAAGGAAAGGCCTGAGCCAAAGCCCACTGAAATCAATGGGAGCTTTTTCGTGGACATCAATGAACTTTGGATCAGGTCCTAGTTCAGCAATAAAAGTAAAACAAATAAACTTCCCCTCCCCCCCCCCACAAAAGAAAGTAAATCCCTCAAGCAAGAAGTAATCAATTACCTAATATAATATAAAATAATAAAAACAGAACAATGAAAACCCCATTACCTCCCCCAGTACTGCCATCCAAAGGCAGCGATGCTCAACATAATAGATTCCAGGCCACCAGGTACCGTTCATTGCTTAGAGCCTCAGGCTGGTGGCCGTCTGCCATGGCATCTGCGTAGATACTGTGAAGGTCTAGGCCCTGGTTCTCACAACACATGTGTGGATTTGTGTGCAGGCCAGAATTATTCAAAGCAGTCATTGGAACAAACCAAAATTGTCAACACGGGCAAATGTATATCATACGGCATATCAAAAAATATTACACTTTATGTTACATATCCAATATTTACAATGAGACAGGAAATGAAGGTGTGTGTGTGTGTGTGCATTTGTGTGTGTAAGAACACATACATTAAGCTTTTACATTATCTATGCATTCAAATATGTATTGCAACATACACATCTGCTAACATGCTAGAAAGTTTTTGTGCACCTGTGATGCACCTTGCCTGGGGAGTTGTTCCTGGCATTGAGACACTGCTACCAATATGCTCAAGAACAACAACAATTGGAGGGAGTGTTGTGTGTAGACATACTGATGCAGCTTACACAAGACAGGTTGGTTAGTGGTTTATCTGCTAGGTAGATGGGATAAAGCCAGTTTCAACACTGCTGGACCCTGTCTACACTAGAGGATTTTTCCACAAATTCCCTTTATTGCTAACACTGATTCTGCTCCACTGATGTTAGCAGAATAGGGAGCCAAAGGTAGATAGGCTGCCAACTGCAGACATTGTTTTAAACACGATACTGCCTTACCCTGCTGAGGCTGTATCTGACTGACATAGTATTTAAAATGGTGGCAGGTGCCAGCAGCTTGTCTACACTAGGACTGTCAATGTTGCTGGGACTGACCCAGTGTTAACAATGGCAGGGAATTATTTTGCACAATTTCTCTAGTGTAGACAGACTTAAGAGAAAACGTGATTATGATTGCATTCCACCAGATCTCTTCCCAGCTTCCCATAACAATGTTGAAAATGTTTTTATCTAGTGTGCCCTGTCCACCAAATCAATTTTCAACACCAAAACCAATGGGTCATTTCCCTCTGACAGACAGACCCAAGATACAAATGTGGAAGCTTTTGTCTGGGAAGCCAACTCCCCCAGTATTGGTCTTTTGGCTGAAATCTGTGGTGCAAATCTCAGCCCTGGGAAAACCTGTGGCTTGGGAAAACATGTGATCACTTCTTCAGTGAGCAGGGTTTAAACACAATCCTCGCTAGAAATATGCTAATACTGACAGACCAAACCCAATGCTTAATTTTTCCCAGAGTTCTCAAGCCATTTTATAATTGTCAGTCTAATAAAGTTGAGATTACAGGCAGCTCTCTTATGAACAGAGATTGGCTTTCAAGCTGACTTGGGACAAAGCAGTGCTATTCCTGCTGAAAGTTCTTCTAGGGAGGAGAAAGGCTAGTTTTCTTCAACTTCTATACTGATGAAAAGCATGCTATCATGTCAGACCTCTGGCCAATATTTTAAGCTAGCAGGTTTATGTTTCCATTACATTCTAAAATTCTTTAAACACTTAGTCTGTTAAAATTCACTGGGTTTTTTTCCCTTGATGGGACGATGTGTGCCAATCAAATCTGGATTGGATTTATTCCCATTTGCAATCACCTGGTGTCAGAAGCCCCGTGAATCCTGTGAGTTTATCTGATTTGAGTCTGAGGCATCCAAATGTACCTTTCAACTTATTTCTTCATGCTGTGCATGTCCAGAGTGTTTTGCAGTAATACCATAAGCCCCTACAAGTGCACAGATTGATAGGAAGGAGCAGAGTAAGATATTGTCCCTGGTGTACCACGTAGCTTGTAGGAAGGTGCTGAATTTGAATCGCGCCATACCCACCAATGGAGAATCAGAATGAGAGCTGTTTTTCTTTTCTTCTTTCCTTTTTTTATTTAAGAATTCTCTTTTAATTAAAGATGCCATCAAGTGATTTAGCACTGGTGTGAGACTCTTCTCGTGTAATAATTGTAGAGTGCTAAATAAAATTAACAATACATCAGTACAGTATACATGCCTCATATGTGGCCAGCAACTTTCTACCACTAATATATTTGCTTGTTTGTTTGTTTTCTACAATTCAAGAATCTAAATATATATCAGGGTCTCTATATAGCCTGGTTAATGGATTTCCACTGAAACTCTTTTTTTAAAAAAAGGCTTAGACTTTCTACCAGCATCCAGGCTAATGCTATCATTTTAAAAACTTAGGGCCAGATTCAACTCAGGGGTTCTATGTTGGCCAGGGAAATTGTGTTAACACCTTTCAAGAGAACTTGCACCCATAAACACTCTTCTTGCCAGAGAGGTGATAACAGTTTCCCTGGCCACGGTAGAAAGGGCTCATATCTGCTTTAAACTTCTTTGTATAATAGTTTTATAAACCTTTTTAAAGAACAGTTAGGGTTAGTGGACAGCAACGTCAAACCTATGTCAATAATCCCTATCAGATACAAATGTCTGATTCTTTCCCCCTTAACCTGTAAATATTTCATGTCATCCTATATTGTTAATAAGGTTATTGTGCTACTCAGAGAGCTGATATCATGTGCCCTTTGTCTTTCTGACTCACAACAAAACCAGAGGCGTTGCAGTGATGACTGAGAAATTCACTGCCTGTTAGGTCTTATTGTTTAATGATAATAATGCAGGTTAGTTGCTTTTCTTCCCCAGATCTTTTTCTCTATTTCCTTCTGACTGCCTCCCTTTATCTGGTGTCGTCATCAAACTGAGTAAAAAAGCCGAACGGCTACTAAAAGATCCCCTAGACAGGAGTATGAATAGTCCCAACCTGAAGAAACAAATAAAAGTAAACCTTGTGAGGGACATGAAAAAATTATTTATATTCACCTTCTGTGGAATAAAATTAGCCCCATTCCTGTACATTAGAGATGGGCTGGAACCAAAACTAAGAGTTCAGAACTGGCACTCATGCTACAGTGGATTGAGCCATGATCTTAGGCCTTGTCTACACTACAAAATTAAGTCGACTTAAGTTACATTGACGTACAGCCACCGCAGTAATTAAACTGCTGTTCCCGTCCATGCTACACTCCTCGTGTAGCCAGTATTCATCCACAGCAGCAGCACATGCGTCGATGCAGAGAGCAGTGCACTATGGGTAACTATCCCACCGTGCACCTTGCCACCATCTAGTGCAGGGTGTTTTGCAATGGGTAGCGTTGCCAACCCTCCAGGATTGTCCTGGCATCTCCAGGAATTAAAGATTAATCTTTAATTAAAGATAATGTCATGTGATGAAACCTCCAAGAATTCATCCAACCAAAGTTGGTAATCTTACTCATGGGTGAAAACAAGTCACGCAGGTGTGGCTGGGAACATGAGTTCAGCGTCCCACGATACAATTTTCTCCATCCCATCATTTCATGGGTATCCTATTACATTTCATGTCTCTTTTCAAAAGAACAAAACCTGCACATCCGCCATCGCTGTGAGCAGCATGGGTCCAGCACTGCTCTTCAGTATTGCGCTGAGCATTACGAAAACAACAAGCCTGATCCTGCAGTATTTCATGAGCTGCAAGTCTGATGATGATGCCTTGCTGTGTGCCATTGAAAGAAACAATTCAAGATTGCTGTTGGCATTCACTGAGCAGTGGCACACAGTGGCCCACTGGTTCTGGGCCTGAGAAACAAGCACTGACAGGTGGAATCGCATCATTATTCGGGTACGGAATGACAAGCTGTGGCTGCAGAATTTTTGGATGCGCAAGGCCATATTCCTGGAACTGTGTGTGGAGCTCACCCCAGCCCTCCAGCACAGCGACACCAAAATGAGAGCTGCCCTGACAGTCTGATCGCTTTGTGGAAGCAGGCAATGCCAGATTACTACCGATCGGTCGGGAATCAATTTGGAGTTGATAAATCCACCCTGGAGGAGTTGCTGTGAGGCAAGTGTGCAGGGCCATTAATTGCATCCTGCTTTGAAGGACTGTGACTCTGGGCACTACGCAGGAAAGAGTGGATGGTTCTGTAGCAGTGGAGTTCCCTAACTGCAGGGAGGCAATAGATGGCATGCATATCCCTATCTTGGCATAAGACCACCCTTGCAATGGAGTACATCAACAGAAAGGGCTACTTTTCTATGTTGCAAGTGCTTGTGGATCACTAGGGTCATTTCAGTGACATCAGCGTGGGCTGGTCAGGGAAGGTGCATGACGCACACATCTTTAAGAACACAAGCCTGTTCAGAAAGCTGAAAGCAGGGACTTTTTTTCCAGACCCGAGGATGACCGTTGGAGATGTTGAAATGCCAGGAGTGATCCTGGGAGACCCAGCCTACCCCTTTTTCCTCTGGCTCATGAAGTTGTACACCAGCCACCTTGACAGCAGGAAGGAACATTTCAACAACAGGCTCAGCAGGTGCAGAATGACAGCTGAGTGTGTCTGACCATTTGGAGGACAGCTGGTGCTGTTTACTTATGAGATTACACCTCAGTGAAGAAAATATGCCCATGGTCATAGCTGCCTGCTGTGCACTCCATAATATCAGTGAAGCAAAAGGGGAGTGTAGTGTGAAGGTGGATCGGCTGTCTGCTGATTCTGAGCAGCCAGATAGTAGGGCTGTAAGAGGAGATCAATGCGGGAAGGGCGGCTTTTCAGCTCAGGGAAGCATTGAAGGAGCAATTTAACAATGAGCCACAGTAACGTGTGTTGCTGCAGTGTGTTGTGCCAGGCATGGGTTTTTTGCACCATGCTATGAACCTTGTAATGAGTGACATGCGTGCGCTTATATAACAATGCAAATGCAACTGTTGCTAGTACCTTTGAATCTTAGCCATAGCCATCATATGTTGGGGACTAATAAAGATGAATTAAGTTTTCAAAAATAGACTTTTATTCCACACCAATGCAAACATACCTATTTAAAGATTAAATAAACTTCATACATACAAGGAAAAGTATCTCTAACGGGGAAGGAGCAGGGAATTCACAAACGCATCCACCAGTGTAGTCTCTCACAGATGGGTGTATGTGCGTACTTTCCCACAGGATGTAGTGCCTTGGGTACTGCTGTGGCCCCAGAAGATACATGGAATGTGGAAGGGGGGACTGTAGGGAGGTCTTAGAATGCAGTTCTCTATGGGCTGCAGGGGGAGGCGAGCGCGGATGTGTTCAGCCTGAAGTTCAGTCTGGGACTGCAGCATGTCTGTTTGCTCCCTAAGAAGTGCTATCATCTCTTGCTGCCCATTTCTTCTGTCCTCGCTATTCCTCTACATTTTGTCATTGATCGTGACCCTCCAAGCCTCTGCTCGCAATCCGACACGCCAGAGGCTTGCAGGACATCCCGGAACATATCTTCCTTTGTCCTCCTTTTTCTCCTCATCTGGCCAAGCTGCTCTGCTGGTGTGGACGGAGAGACTCTCAAGGCCACTTTTGCAGCCACTAAAGAAACAATGGACAGAGTTACTATTGTGAGTGCATTCACTCCCCTGGATTCACACAAGTGACAAGCACAACATTGTCACTTCCCCTTGGGATTCATAGAGCACGGTGGGTGAGTCGGCACAATAAGCCGGGGTGGGGTGGAATTTGCACTCGGGCATCAGCACAAGTGGCTAGGGCAATTGAACTGAATACTGGCACCATTCTCCACAGGTGATGATGATTTGTGCTGATATCTCACTCATGAGAGTAACCGAGGCTGAAAGGGAACAGCTTCTCCTGCATGTGCCTGGCTGCGGGCTGTGTCCGTATGCTGCTAGACAGTGCATTGCAATGGTGTCTGCTGAAGTAATTGCTGACTGGTGTGGGAAAGTGTCCTACCTTGGGGGGAAGAAATAAGGCAGCTTTCCCCAGAAATCTTTGGCAGAGGGTTTCAGCCAGAGGTGCTGACTTTCTCATTTTCCTGTGGGTGCTCCACCCAGGTCTGCCCCAGGCCCTGCCCCCACTCCTTCCCCTAAGGCCCCGCCCCTTCCTGTCCCCGCTCTGCCTCTTCCCACCCCATTCAGCCCCCTCCCCTGAGTGTGCCATGCCCTCGCTCTGCCTCTTCTTGTCCCTGCTCCTCCTCTCCGAGCACTTCCTGCATGCTGCTGAACAGTTGATCACTGGTGGGCAGGAGATGCTGGGGAGGAGGGGAAGGAGCTGATTGGCAGGGCTGCCGGTGGGTGCTAAGTACCCACTATTTTTCTTCCCTGTGGGTGCTCCGGGGCTGGAGCGCCCATGGAGTCAGTGCCTATGTTTCAGTCTACCTTCAGGAAAGCTTACTCAAGATCACTATGGAGGCTTCATGGGACATTCCGGTGCACATAAACAAACTGCAGGGCCCCCTCTGCTTTGCTGAACAGGGGAATGAGAAGCAGATAGCAACTCTACCACCACTGGTTATTTCACTACCTCTTCTAGCCTGATTAAAAAAAAAGTCTATGAAAAGATGAGTCCCTGCAAACTGAGTACTTACCAGAGGCCCCCTGCCCTGCATCAGGCTCTCCAGTGCTGGACTGTTGGGACTGTCTAGACTGCTCAGGAGTCAAAAGAGGTCCTGGCTCACCAGGCCACTGGATTCCCCTGTTGCTTGTTTCCCCATACTCCTCCTCCTCTTCCTCATCCAGCGCCTTGTCCTCAGGGTTCACTGCGGTGCCCAGTGACTCCAGCTCCCCCAAAGTATCCACAGGGAGCTTGGTGGTGAAGGTGAGGTCACAGCCGTGGGTGGCATGCAGCTCCTTGTAGAAGCGGCACGTCTGCAGTTCTGTACTAGAGCGACTGTTTGCCTTCCTTGCCTTCTAGCATACCTGATGCAGCTCCTTGATTTCCCCACAGCATTGCTGGGTGTCCCTGTCATAGCCCTTCTTCACTATGCCCAGAGCGATCTGGCCATAGATGTCGATGTTGATACGGCTGGAATGGAGCTGTGACTGCACAGTTTCCTCTCACCACAGATCCAGGAGATTCACCACCTCCGATGCACTCCAGGTAGGCGTGTGTCTGCAGTATGGAGCTGGCATGGTCAGCTGGGCAGTTGCTATGTTAGCTCTCCACACTGAAGAAACAGGAAATGGAATTTTAAAAATTCCCAGGGCTTTAAAAGGGAAGGCCGGGTGCTCCTGTGTACCTGGCCGGTGGGCAGTGGAATTCAAAAAGGTGATCAGAGCGGTCACAGTGGGGCATTGTCACACCTCCTGGAGGCCACTAAAGTCGACGTAAGCAACTCAGTGTCTACACTGACGCTGCATCACCTGAGCTACATCGATTTAAGCACTCTGCCTCTCCCCGAGATGGACTTATTAGGGTGGTATAGCAGGTGAGTTACAGGAGAGGGAGGAACATCGTAGAGTAGACACTTACACAATTAGGTCGACATAAGCTGCCTTACATCGACCTAACTCTGTAGTGTAGACCAGGCTTGTGATCCAAACAACTGAATTTTGGGGAAATGTGGATGAAGATTTAAAAGGTGCACGGACACCACAGCGATGGGTAGAGATCTAAAATGTTAGATTAGATATAGCCAGAGACATTAGAGAGTTTCAGAAAGTTAGCTTGTGACTTGCATCACATCCCTGTGCAGAAGAGGAATGGCCACTAAAAATTGCCTCTATGCTGGCAAACTGGACCCTGAGTTCATGCATCCAGGAATAAGCGGGGGCAAACTCTGGCTGGTGCAAGAGGGTGGACGTGTTAACTTGCCAACAGCAAATTAACAACCTGTCCGTTGCTGGAGCAAGGGGGAAGCTAGGAGGGGATTTTGTTGCACAGAGGTGTCTCAGACAGTGTGTCTCCCAAGATTATTGCTGGGGTGCTAAGTTCCCTCTAAGCTGCATGGCCGCGCAGCAGGCTATAAATAGCCATTCAGCAGCTATAAAGGACAATGCAGCAGGGGCCTGGAGAGGGGAGAGGTAGGGGGTGGGCGGAAACTGGGGAGGGGGACAAGTTGGGGGGATGCAGGGGGGCTGTGGGCCCCTCTCCCAGTCCCGGAGCTCTGTGTTGTTGGCAGGGAGAGAGGGACTTCTCCCCCGGAGCACGCTGCTGCTGGTGGGGAGAGGGCTGGGGGGAGTCCTCTGGCCCCAGTCCTGGGGCCGACTGCCTGCACCCCAAACTCCTCATCCCCGGACCAACCCCAGAGCCCACACCCCCCAGTCAGAGCCCTCACCCCGCCACATACCCCAACTCTCTGCCCCAGCCCTGAGCCCCCTCCTGCACCCCAAACACCTCATCCCAAGCCCCACCCCAGAGCCCCCACCCCAGCCAGAGCCCTCATTCCCCCACACCCCAACCCTCTGCCCTACCCTGAGCCCCCTCCCACACTCTGAACCCCTCGGCCCCACCCCATTAATTTTGTTATGTGCACCAATGTGGAGGTGATTTGTCACACATCACCTCCAAATTGGTGAACATAACAAGATTCATTCTGCATATGAGTGGAAAAAATTAGAAGGAACACTGCTGATGTGGTGCAGCTTATGCATCAGCACTTGCTCAAGGCTGTGCCCAAAGGGACAATCTAGCTCAGACTTCATTGGTCCCATGTTTAATATAAATAGGAATCTGGGCAGGCATAAGAGACCCTTGCCAGTTTGCTTCAAAAAGGTACGTTTGTGGGGAGACATCCCTAGGAACAATAGCAAAAAGGAAGACAACTTTTGTAAAGCTCTTGTGTTTTCCCATGACATGAGAGGCCAGGTTCTGAAACGTATACAGGTCATGAGTAGTTCCGTTGGAACCAGTGGGACTAATTGTGTAGCAGGGTACTAATCACTGTGAGCAAGAGTGGTCAGACTCTGGCCCTACCTGATCAGCAGGATCTTGGCAGTGGATGTAATGCAAAGCCCATCAGATTTAAAGCCCTATGCTAGAAGTCTCCAGCCATACAATTCTAAACATTAACCTTGTATACCCATGTGAAACGGTGGAGGGGAGTATACATTTTGGTTTTGTTCTTACACATTTCAATGGAGTGTGCATCTCAGCCATTTCAAGACACAGTCACTTTTGCCGGTTCATTAATTAGACTTGTTGGAATGAAACTTGGTTTTCTACGGTGTTACCCAGATGGCGTGGGTGGGGGGAACGCAAAAACAGGAGCAGCAGTTTTCAGGCTAGTACTGTATTTTTGACATTCAAAATTCAGATGTATACTAGACAACTACCTTTAAGATCAGACATTCTGGGTTCTTAGTAGGGTTGTGCAGAGCCTCTAGGATTTTTTCTGGTTATCTTTATTTATATTGGTGTTTTTAATTTTCACAGTTTTTGTGACACTATCTTTTCAGGGGTCAAAATAACAAATGAGGGTATCTTCTCATGGCTTCGCAGTTCTTAGCAGTACAAAAAGATAATGATACTTTGTATTTCTCTCATAGTGCTTTACAGACATACATACAAAATGAATCTGACAGACTGGTGAAATTAGGTACTATCCGTATTTAAGTAATATAAAAACTAAGGTCTCCACAGAGTTTTGTACTCGTATACCTATTTTGATTGAGGGTGTGATTTTTACCATCACAGTTAAAGTGGTACAAACCCTGCTAGTGTGGATGCAGTGATAACATAATAATGGTATTTTATATTGGTATAGATATACTGGCATTAGCACCTTTATAGCAATAGAATTACTATCTGTGCAGTTAAAGTGGGACAATTATGTGTGCAGAAACACCCTAGTGGGTGAAATCTTGGTTCCACTGAAGTCAGTGGCAAAATTCCCATTGAGTTAAATAGGCCCAGATTTCACTCAGAGAGATGTAGGCTCCATGTGCAATATACAGATCCGGGGCCCCAGTGATAACATAGGTGTTTCCTGAGTCACTAACAACATGGCAAAAGTGGTAGAGTAGTCACTGCCTAACTGTGTCCCTGGAACTAGATTAAAACCCTAATGTAGGGACTCTCAAACTTTTGTATGGGGTAGCTATCTTTTGATAGGGAAATTGTTTCATGGACAGCTGTGCTTTCATTCCTGATCACATGAACCACCACTCCTTCCTTTTGTAATCTCATGATATTTCTATGGCTTCTACAGCAATTTTTTAAATGGGGAAGTAAGTATAGAATGTATATTAGTGTCTTTTAATGCAGTTTAGCTGCTAGAAAAAATGAAGAGGAGCCAGCATCTTGTTACTATTTAGCTCTCCAGGGCAGCCAATCTAATACTGTGGAGCCCACAGACTGAGAACCCTTGCCTCTGCATTGTGCAGGGTTTTAACCTGGTTCCTGGCACACGTATAGCGTCTACTCTGTATCTTGTATTCATGTAATAACTGGAGCATGGGACAGCCACATCAGACCCACCCACCCCCTGACTCAGAGATAATTATAACGCACATGGGGACTAACTGACCGAGCTGAGGTCACAAAGAAAGTCTGAGCAAAGCTGAAAGTGGGACCCAGATTTCCTGACTCCCTCTTCTAGCGTTAATCACAGAACCATTCATTCAACCAATCCATTCATTCCCCATTCATTGCCTGCATCATTAAAACCCACCAACCAGCCCTGTGCAACACAAAGCTGTCTGGCTAGATTTGCAGCAGAATATGAATCCATAGGCCTAGGAACAGATTTTCCCAGCAGTACGCTAAGTAGCACCCTACTCCTCAGTCAATCCCATATATTTCAGTGGAACTGTTCACGTGAGTAAATGCTGATCCACGTGAGTAAAGCTTGCACAATCCAGCCTTCACATTTATTAGAAGCGCTCACTGACAAGGACGGGTTTTGGTAAATAATGGAGTGGTCAGGTCACTGATACAGAATGAGCTGGATCACTTGGTAAGCTGGGCACAAACCAGCAATGATGTCATAGATGTCATAGAACCATAGGGTTAGAAGGGAGTGCAAGGGTCATCCTGCCAAGATGCAGGATTTGTTGTGTCTAAACCATCCAAGACAGATGACTATCCCTATCCAGCCTCCCTTTGAAAGCCTCCAGTGAAGGAGCTTCCACAACCTCTCTAGACAGTCTGTTCCATTGTCCTACTGTTCTTACAGTTGGGAAGTTTTTCCTGTGATTCAATCTAAATCTGCTATGCTGTAGTTTGAACCCACTGCCTCTTGTCCTGCCCTCTGCAGCAAGAGAGGGCAACTTTTCTCCATCTTTTTTATGGCAACCTTTCAAGTATTTGAAGACTGCTACATAGGCGCTGACTCCATGGGTGATCCGGGGCTGGAGCACCCATCGGGAAAAAATGATGAGCTTCCATTTCACTTAACCTGGTACCAGGGATTTGTTTAGCCTGGAGCTAATATATCTATCTCCCACTACTTTTCTATAGCCTTCTGGCCTTGCCCCATCACAGTATGGATTGTCTCCCCTGATCTACACATGAAGGAAACCCTCCAGACATGGATCATGTCCCTTCCGTGTGGAAGGAGAGGATCAGTGGCCTCTGCTGAAATTATTTTGCCACATTTAAAAAAAATGACTGAATAGATTTTCTAGGCAAGCCCCGCTTCCACACTTCTCTCAAAATTTCCCTTTGGAGGTACTACTAATGAAGCCCCATATTTAAAGGCCTCATTCCAGCAACTACTGAATGAAAGTGATGGGGTGAGAGGAAGCAGAGGGGGCAAAATGCTGTTTTTCCATTCATCTGTCTACTTGCTTGCACCTGCTAGTGTTTGCCACCACAATTAGTTGCACCGCCAGTAGAAGGCTAGTTGAGGATTCTTTTAAAATGTAACCTTGTGAGTTTCATCTCCAAAGGAATGTTTGGCTCTTATGTGTGTGTAAAATGGACAAAATCCATGCAGCCATTTTGAATGAGGCAAGGATTTAACAAAATAAATACTACTATAGTGCTTTTAAAAAAAAACGTTTTGGTTTTTGTGTTCACCCCATTAACGCTGAGATAGTTGATTTTTGAAATGTCAGACTCAGTGTGTGGTCTGTTTGCAGTGCAGCATACACAATAGGCTCTGTTTAAGCAGACAAATTGTTAGACCATAATGAATTGCTGCATCTGGGACAGAAAGTGGTGTTTTGGGCATGCACAGCTCTGATGGTTCCTCAGTGATGAGAGGACCTCATCCTGGGAAATGTTTCCCGAAAGATGTTCAGGCCTTGTCTGCACTATACAGTTTTGTCGACAAAAGTCAGATTTCGTCTACAAAATAATGGAGGTGTTCACACTGCAATGCTCCTTCTGCCGACAAAACTCTCTTGCTTTGCCGACAAAAAAAACCACCTCGACGAGAGGCATAGAGCTTTTTGCAGCAAAGTTATATCAACAAAGTGTCAGTGTAGACACCACACTTGGTTATGTCGCTGCAAATGGCCTCCAGGAGGTGTCTCACAATGCCCATCCTGACCGCTCTAGTCAGCAGTTTGAATTCCGCTGCTCTGCACCCAGGTACACAGGCATCATCTGTCCCTTCCCCTTTAAAGGCCCGGGAATTTTTGAAATTCCACTTTCTGTTTGCTTGGCATGGGGAGCTCACATCACATCTTCCCAGCTGGCCATGGCAGCCCCACATGCAGGAAAGGCTCTCCCGCTTGGAGCTCACCTGAGTGACCTCAGGCTCCAACTGGCTTCAGTCAGAGGGTCGAGGGTGCTCAGCACCACAGAGGATTATGCCCTTGTCTAGCTGGGGATGAGTGTGCTCTATGAATAAAATTACAGGGCTAAATTGTGATTCAGACTATATGTCTGTGCAGGGGAATGAGGAGGAGGAATACCCCCCCCCCCTTTATTCCACTGTGTGTAACTTTACTTCTCCCTGAACCTTGAGTCTGGGCAGGGAGGGGAAAGCTGTGCTACTCACTCACTTCCTCCTTCCCCAGAGCAGGTAGGGGCGTGGTGTGGTTAGAGCCTTGGCTCCATCTCCTTCCCTCCCTGGCCAGGGAAGCTGAGCCAGCCTGGCAAGGTCAGTGCTGGTGTTGGGCTGCAGTAAATGGCTACCCCTCAGACTGAGGAGGAAGCTGAGGAGAATGTGTGACTTGGAGGGTGCCTACATCACAGGATACGTGGACACGGCAATAAAACACCCGCAGCTGGATCCTCCCCACTTCTGGAGTCCCAGAGCTTGGGCTCCAGCCTAGGCCCCAGTATCTATACTGCAATTTTATAGCCCTGCAGCCTGAGCCCTGTGAGCCTGAGTCAGCTGACACAGGCCAGCCGAGGGTGTTTTATTGCACTGTAGACATAACAATAGTGTTTCCTGGGGTTATTCTTAGGGAGGTGCTGTTTATACGTCCCCCCACCCCCTTTTACTCAGGCTGTGCCTAACTTCGGAACTTAGCATGTAGTGCACCAACTGCTGGGTTTTAAAGCTATATATAATATTGTATTATTACTATTATTATGTCTGTGCTGTAAAAATCATTAGCTGACTGTAAAGAAGAGCTCTGCGGAAGCGTTCCTCTCCCCGTGGAGACACCCCACCTGCTAACTCAGACAAAAGCCAGGTGCACATTTCCTTTCTGGGATTTGAACTACTGTGGCCTCAGACACAGCGCCTGCCCAACACTACACTCGGCAAAACAGCTACAGAAGAAGGCAGCTTCCTTCTGGGCTGAGTTCTCAGTGGCATCTGCTTCTAAAGGCAAAGGGATGGCCTGAGACAGGGAGAAAGGGGTCCATTTCCTCCTCAGTTGTGGCCTCTCCTCATTCCTGGTCTTTTTCTTACTCATTCCTCCTCCTCTGCCTTCTGTTATCATCTTTCACCCTTCTTGGTCTCCTATACCCCCTATTTCTTTCATGTCCCTTTCTTTGGTTGCCTCTTCTCAGCCGAACCCCTTTTAATATTTATTATTTGTGATGTGGTAGTGCCCAGAGGCCCCACTCAGGAACTGGACACCCATTGTGCCAGGTGAAGCACACACACACTTTTCTCCATTCTGTCCTTTCCCTTTACCGTTATTTCCCTTCCCTGGCCCTTGCTTCCCCATCACTCCCTCTGGCCCTCTCCCCCCTCTCCCCTTCTTTGTTTGGCTCTCATCTTTATACGTTTCCATGGGATTTTACATCCTCTGTTGGAAGGATGTTATTGCTGCTGCTAGCCCTTGGTGGTCCTCAGCTCCGCAGCTGAATCAGTGCTTCTGAAGGCAGAGCTTCCCTTCAAGTGATTGACAAAAGGCGCTGATTCTGGTTGTACTGAATCAATAGCCTGTGTGGGACCCAGCAGCAACCACATTGGGAGGATTTACAAAAAAGATAACGCACGGAGCTGAGCTTCAACTGCTAATCCCGCAGCACACAGTTCGGCACTGTATTGGGAATTTTGGCCCAGCTGACAGGTACGCTGCTCTCATCCAATTATCCCTACAGCACTTATTAGCCATAATAAGGGGCAACTGGAATTACAAACAATTTCTCAGTAAATGCTTAGCTCCAATTCTGAATGATCTCTCAGCAGTAATCCAAACCTAATCCTCGGTGTACGGAGAGGCTGCTTTCAAGACAGCCCCACTTTGCGCAGGGACTCAGTAATGCCTGGATGTCCTGATTCGTCAAATAAAGGCAGAGAGAAAGAAAAAAGCCACATTGGTTCCGCAGAGTCTTGTCAGGGCTGAATAAAATGAGGGAAAAACGTGTCTGATCACGTGCACATAGTTTATCATGAGAAGATTAGCCACTTGGTAATTATTTCTTGGGGAGAATAATTTTACACTACACTGACCATATATGAAAGTTTCAGACGGGTTTGATGCATCTAAAATTAAACAACAAAAAAGCGCCCTTATTATGAATCACCTCATGTTGTATTGCATCCAATTGTCCCCCCCCCGAAGAAAAACGCAAACTGGAAGGTGATGGGGAGGTTTGAGACTCAGGGAAGTTAGCAAATTGCTGGCTAGTGTCTTCTGCAGCCTCCTGTATACGCTAATATTTAATGTAAGATGACTCCTTATAATCTATCAAGGTTACTTATATGACCCCCATTAATGTAGTATCTGTGCATCTCACAATATTCAATGTATTTGTCCTCACAACACCCATGTGAGTCAGGGAAGTGGTGTTGTCCCCATTTCTGAGGCACAGAGAAACTAAGTGACTTAATCATGAAGTCCATGATAGAGCAGCAAACTGAACCTAGGTCTCCAGCATTCCAGGCTATCGCAATAGCACTGCACCACCCTTTTCCTCATATACAGCAAGCCATAGGAGCAAAGCATTATGAGCACTGTCTATAGAGGTACTGTTAAAATATTAACAGCTTGCACTTCCCATCCAGTGTTCGCATGGTCTAACATGGGGGTGCGCAAACTATGGTCCATGTGTCAGGGGACTGTTGCCCCCTTACTAACATTCAGGCCACCCCTGGCTAAGACCAAAGTTTCAAAAATGTGCTTTCATTTGTGTGCCTCCACCTTTGTCCACACAGACACCTCATTGAGCACTTCTTATGCACTGAAACACTGGCTGTGCAGGTAATGGAATTTACTTGTGCAAAACCTATTCAGACAAATGGTTATTGTTACCATGCGGGGACATTTTCCATTGCGTGTATGCACAGCTGCTAGAATTTATCAGCTGCACAGAGACAGAGGTGCTGGAACTGTTTGTATAGTGGGGGTGCTGAGAGCCATTGAACCAAGCTGTAAATCCTGTATATAATGGAATCCACTTCAAGCCACGGGTGTGGCAGCACTCCTAGTTCCAGCACCTATGCAGGGTGCATGTATGTGAGAATGTGTCTGCACGTGCAACTTGTGCTTGCACAAATTGAGGTTGGATAGAGGCCTCTAAAAATTTGGTATTTGATCTAATAGACACTCAAGTTTCATACTTTATCTACTTTTAATAACACTTTAGATATGGGAACTTTATAATCGGATGATACGTGATCCTGCAACATTTTTTCATGTGAGTAATCCTGGAGTAAACCCAATGAGGTCTTACTTTGCTGAATAAGGAATCTTCGATGAGTGAGGGTTGCATCAAACAACCCTGAAATATACTGTGTGGAAATAGATTTCCAGACCCGATTTCACAGGGAGTTAGACTGGGCTGTCCATGCTTGGACATTTTCTATAATTTCACAGATACATCCTGTTTAAGCGCATTGTGGCACTTTTCAAACAAAAATGCTGGGTTAGATTTTTCTCATCTATGCAGTGGAAAAATGATGGAGGTGATCATGCAGCAAGTTTTCCAAACTACCTGCTATTAGGATGAAAGAGAGACACTACTAGAAGAAATTTACTCTTTGCTAGAAAATTCTGAAAAAGCAAATAGAATTTCCGCAGTTTGTCCATTCATTTGTTTCTTAAAAGAGGCAAAGGAATCTGGGAATCAAAAGGGTTTCCACCTCAAAATCACTTTGTCCACCGGTGGCTTGTAATTTAAGATTAAGTTATCAAATTTCATGCAGTCTTGCTTAAGATTCACTACCACACATGTTGCCACCATATGCTTTTTTAAAAAAAAAATCCAAACACCTATAAAACATGTGTAAGTTCATAAAAATGTCCAATGAGCTAGGAGATCACACAAGAAACTTAGTAAAGATGTCCTCACAACTATTAGATTTTTTCAGCCCAGCATTAGGGGCCTAGCAGATAAGTTCAGTGGCTATGCAGTGTCAACACCCAGGCTCATACTTTAAGCAAGCTGCATAAATCACTGAAGCAGAAATACCTCCTTCTCTCAAGCACCTGAAGCCAGTGCCAATTCATCCCTTCAGACCCACTCGTCCTTCTCCTCATTTGAATCTACCCATTGCTTCGAGCAGGGTTTGAAATTTGACATTTTCTTCCTGCACCAAGAGGCCCATATTGAATGAGGTGCACTGCACCGCAAGATTCTAGCTCAATGGGAATATGGAAATGAGTGAGGTTCGTTAGTCAGTGAATGGCCTATTACAAGCATCTGTGTTATATTAGAGGTTTCTCATTCACAGAAGGTGCAGTGCAATTACCTTTGCATTTTTATTTCACTAGATCCCTGAGTGATTGCCTCTGTCTCCACTCCATGCTGCCACAGCTGCAGGCAGCAGGGGTGCCTAAGCTGGATCCCTCTCACTAAAAAAAAAAGAGGGGGCAAGTGGCAGAGCATTCCTTTTGAGGGTCCAGGATTTAGGAAATTGTTCCTCTGAAATAGCCTGAATTTGGTGACCTTGTAGGCATGGTACAAATATCATCTATTTGATCAGCTTTTTGGAGAGGGCTAAGAGTATTCTGCCTACAATGTAATATATTTCCTATTGAAATGATTAGGTTATTGCTGCTGGAATTTTACTGTAGTATTAATGTCGTGTTAGGGCACCTAAGCCTTGGCTAGGCAGCTTTTTATTATTTTAGTAGCTAGAGCACTGGGCTGGGGCTCAAGTGACCTGGGAGCTAGTCCTGGCTATGCAACTCGTCTGTTGGGTGACCTTGGGCAAGTCACTTCACCTCCCTTTGCCTCACTTTCCTCATCTGTAAAATAGAGAGAGTGATACTGACCTCCCTTGTAAAGCACTTTGAGATGCACCAGTGAAAAGTGCTGAACAAGACCTGGCTCTTATTAGTAAATAAAATAAACAAAACATATAACAGGAATACCCTTTAGTTGAGAGCAGAACATAGCTTCTATTCATAGGAGGCAGCTGTTATGTAAGCATGAATGAACCAGGTTTTCTATAAGGGCTTTCAACAATAATTTGGGAATTTCATCTTTATCTTGAAATTACCTTGCTCCTCAGGGGCTACAATTATGATGATGATGATGATGATTATTATTATTACAGTAGTGCTTAGAGGCCCCAACTGAGATTCGTGGCCTCTATGCTGAGCACTGTGGACATAATAACGGCCATACTGGGTCAGACTGATGGTCCAGCTAGCTCAGTATCCAGTTAGCTCAGTCAGAAGGCAGTGGCCAATGCCTGATGCTTCAGAGGGTATGAAAAGAACAGGGCAACTATTGAATGAGTCATTCTCTGTCATCCAGTCAGTCATAATGTCAGTACTGGGCAAATTAGTTGAAACAATAGTAAAGAATAAAATTGTCAGACACATAGAACAACATAAATTGTTGTGCAAAAGTCCACATGGTTTCTGTAAAGGGAAATAATGTCTTACTAATCTATTAGAGTTCTTTGAAGGGGTCAACAAATGTGGACAAGGGGGATCCAGTGGACATAGTGTACTTATATTTCCAGAGAGCTTTTGACAAGGTCCCTCACCAAAGGCTCTTACGTAAATTAAGTTGTCATGGGATAAGAGGGAAGATCCTTTCATGGATTGAGAACCGGTTAAAAGACAGGGAACAAAGGGTAGGAATAAATGGTAAATTTTCAGAATGGAGAGGGGTAACTAGTGGTGTTCCCCAAGGGTCAGTCCTAGGACGAATCCTATTCAATTTATTCATAAATGATCTGGAGAAAGGGGTAAACAGTGAGGTGGCAGAGTTTGCAGATGATATTAAACTGCTCAAGATAGTTAAGACCAAAGCAGACTGTGAAGAACTTCAAAAAGATCTCACAAAACTAAGTGATTGGGCAACAAAATGGCAAATGAAATTTAATGTGGATAAATGTAAAGTAATGCCCATTGGAAAAAATAACCGCAACTATACATACAATATGATGGGGGCTAATTTAGCTACAACTAATCAGGAGAAAGATCTTGGAGTCATCATGGATAGTTCTTTGAAGATGTCCATGCAGTGTGCAGCAGCAGTCAAAAAAGCGAACAGGATGTTAGGAATCATTAAAAAAGGGAGAGAGAATAAGACGAAGAATATCTTATTGCCCTTATATAAATCCATGGTACGCCCACATCTTGAATACTGTGTACATATGTGGTCCCCTCATCTCAAAAAAGATATACTGGCATTAGAAAAGGTTCAGAAAAGGGCAACTAAAAGATTAAGGAATTGGAACGGGTCCCATATGAGGAGAGATTAAAGAGGCTAAGACTTTTCAGCTTGGAAAAGAGGAGACTAAGGGGGGATATGATAGAGGTACATAAAATCATGAGTAGTGTGGAGAAAGTGAATAGGAAAAGTTATTTACTTGTTCCCACAATATAAGAACTAGGGGCCACCAAATGAAATTAATGGGCAGCAGGTTTAAAACAAATAAAAGGAAGTTCTTCTTCACTCAGCTCACAGTCAACCTGTGGAACTCCTTGCCTGAGGAGGTTGTGAAGGCTAGGACTATAACAGGGTTTAAAAGAGAATTGGATAAATTCATGGAGGTTAAGTCCATTTAATGGTTATTAACCAGAATGGGTAAGGAATGGTGTCCCTAGCCTCTGTTTGTCAGAGGGTGGAGATGGATGGCAGGAGAGAGATCACTTGATCATTACCTGTTAGGTTCACACCCTCTGGGGCATCTGGCATTGGCCACTGTCCGTAGACAGGACACTGGCTGGATGGACCTTTGGTCTGACCCAGTGTGGCCGTTCTTATATTCAGCCCCAGCTTCTGGCAGTCAGAGGTTTAGGGAAACCCAGAGCATGGGGTTGTGTCCTCGACCATCTTGGCCAATAGCCATTTATGGCTCTGTCCTCTATGAACTTTCCAATTCTTTTTTGAACCGTGTTATACTTTTGGCCTTCACAATATCCTGGGGCAATGAAGTCCACAGGTTCACTGCATTGTGTAAAGAAATACTTCATTTTTATTGTTTTAAACCTGCTGCCTATTAATTTATTCGGGTGACCACTGGTTCTTGTGTTATGTGCAGGGGTAAATAACACTTCCTTTTTCACTTTCTCCACACCATCAGTGGGTTTATAGACCTCTCTCATATTCATCCACAGCTGTCTCTTTTCTAAACTGAACATTCCCAGTCTTTTTAATCTCTCCTTGTAGGGAAGCTGTTCTATACCCCTCGTCATTCTTGTTGCCCTTCTCTGTACCTTTTTTCAATTGTAATCTATCTTTTTTGAGATGGGGGACCAAAACTGCACACAGTATTCAATGTGCAGGCGTACCATAGATTTATACAGGGGCATTATGACATTTTCTGTTTTATTAGCATCCCTTTCCTAATGGTACCTAACATTCTGTTACATTTTTTTTTGACACTGCACATTGAGTGGATGTTTTCAGAGAGCTATCCACAAATACTCCAAGATCTTTTTTGAGTGGTAACAGCTAATTTAGACCCCATAATTTTGTATGTATAGTTGGGATTATTTTTCCCCAATGTGCATTACTTTGCATTTATCAACATTGAATTTCATCTGATATTTTGTTGCCCAGTCTCCCAGGTTAGTGAGCTCCCTTTGTAACTCTTTACTGTAAGCTTTACATTTAATTATCTTGAGTAATTTTGTATCATCTGGAAATTTTGCCACCTCAATGTTCACTCCTTTTTCCAGATCATTTATGAAAATGTTGAACAGTACAGCTCCCAGTACTGATCCTTGGGGAACCCTGCTATTTACCTCAGACACATAGATAAATACAATACGTATTTATCTCACCACTGGGAAAACCAGCCATTTATTCTTACCCTATGTTTCCTATGTTTTATTCAATTACGGATCCACGAGAGGACCTTTTGTGTCACCCAAGGCGGCTTAGTTTGCTCAAGACCCTTTTGTGAGGACTTTGTCAAGGATTTCTGAAAGTCCTCTGGATCCACCCTTGCAGTGGCATATTATCGCCTAGGCCAACAAGGCCTAGGCCTAGGGTGGCAAATTTGCAGGGGCGGCAAATTTATAATAGCAGCCAGAGGTGCCAACTTCCCCCAGCATGAGTGGGTGCTCGCGTCCCCCAGCCCTGCCCCAACTCCACTCCTTCCCCACCTCCATTCCCCACCCCCATTCCAACCCCTTCCCCAAAGTCCCCGCCCCAACTCCACCCCCTCCCTACCCCTATTGGTCCCTTCCCCAAATCCCCACCCCAGCCTGCCTCCTCCCCTAAGCATGTGGCATTCCCTCTTCTTCCCCTCTCCCTCCCAGCCACGCGAAGCTGTTTCACACACAAGCTCTGGCAGGGAGCGGGAAGAAGCAGGACCTGGCGGTGCGCTCAGGGGAGGAGGCGGAGTAGGAGCGGAGGTGAGCTAGGGCGGAGTGGGGTGGGGTGGGGCGGGGAGCTGCCGGTGGGAGCTCTGCACTCACCAATTTTTCTCCTTGGGTGCTCCAGCCCCAGAGCACCCATGGAGTCAACGTCTATGGATGCCGCAATTCTACCAATCATAGAGCATATTGAAACCACCAATGATGGTGCAAATTTGTAAAAAAACTAAAAACAAGTTCATATGGGGGTGGCAATTATTTCAGGGCCTAGGGGCGTCAAAATCATTAATCCGCCACTGCACCCTCGACCACATGCTTGTTAACACCCTCAAATAATTCTAATAAATTGGTGAGGCTTGATTTCCCTTTATAAAACCCACGTTGATTCTTCCCCAACGTATTGTATTTATCTATGTGTCTGATAATTCTGTTGTTTAGTACAGTTTCAAACAATTTGCCTGGTACTGCCTGTAATTGCCAGGGCCGCCTCTGGAGCATTTTTTTAAAAAAAATCAGCATTACATTAAGTACGATCCAGTCATCTGGTACAGAGGCTGATGTAAGTGATAGGTTACATATCACAGTTAGTAGTTCTGCAGTTTTGTATTTGAGTTCATTACAGATCTAGTGGGTGAATCCCATCTGGTCCTGGTGACTTATTACTGTTTAATTTATTAATTTGTTCCACAACCTCCTCTACTGATGCCTCAATCTGGGACAATTCTCAGATTTATCACCTTAAAAGAACGTGCCTGGATGTGGGGATTTCCCCCAGATCATCTACAGTGAGGACCAATGCAAATAGTTCATAGAGCTTCTCCTCAAAGACCTTGTCTTTCTTGAGTGTCCCTTGACCACCTCAATTATCCAGTGGCCCCACTCGGCTGTTTGGTGGGCTTCCTGCTTCTGATGTACTTAAAAAAACCGTGATGTTAGTTTTTATATCTTGAGCTAGTTGCTCTTCAAGGTCTTTCCTGATGTGCCTTATTATATTTTAACACTTGACTTGTCAGAATTTATGCTCCTTTCTATTTTCCTCAGTAGGATTTGACTTCCAATTTTTAATGGATGCCTTTTTGCCTCTCACTGCCTCTTTTACTCTGCTGTTTAGCCATGGTGGCATTTTTTGGTCCTCTTTCTATTTTCTTTGATTTGGGGTATACATTTAGTTTGAGCCTCTAGTATGGTGTTTTTAAATAGTTTTCATGCAGTTTGCAGGCATTTCACCCTTGTGACTGTTTCTTTTATTTTTCATTTAGCTCGCTTCCTCATTTTTTAGTACCTCCCATTTTTTAAATGAAATGCTACCATGGTGGATTTCTTTGGCATTTTCCCCCTACAAGGATGTTAAATTATCATAGTGACTCAGTTATGTTCACTTCTTGGACCAGATCCTGTGCTTCACTTAGGACTAAATCAAGAATTACCTCTCCTCTTGTGGTTCTAGACAAGCTGCTCCAAGAAGCCATTGTTTATGGTATCTAGAAATTTTATCTTTGCATCCCCTCTTGAGGTGACATATACCCAGTCAGTATGAAGATAGTTGAAATTCCCCCATTATTATTGCATTTTCTACTTTTGAGGCCTCTCTAAGCTCCCTGAGCATTTCACAGTCACCGTCACCATCCTGGTCTGTTGGTACATAGTATTTTCCCACGGCTATACTCTCATTTATGTCCATAGAGATTCTATGGTACAGTGTGGTACAGTACAGACATATAAGAGAAAGTCACTGCCCTGAGGAGTGTGCCAGCTAAATAGAAAAGCCAAAGTATATGGGGTGGGGGTAGGGGTGGGGGGGGCATGGCAGAGAGAAGGCAAGCATGTCCATTTTACAGATGGAGAGCTGAGGCAGAGAGGGAGGAAATAACTTATGCTAGGTATCACAGGAAGAGCACAGCAGAGCTAGAAATAGAACTCAGATGTCGAGCTGCAGTCCAGTGACTTAATCACAAAGCGACCCTTCTGCTCTACACTTTAAATAACTTAACAGCCCCATTCCCTGCAGTCAATGGACAATGGAGACGGGCTTCCTCACACTGAATGGCTTAGAGCAGACACTGACTGTCTGCCCGGTAGGGGCCTTTGGCACACTTAAAAGTCTAGTGGCATAAAAGACAAACCCAACAGCTTCTTAAAACCAGAAAGAAAGAAAATAACCAGCCAGAGATTAATTCAACCTTCCCTCACCCACAAAGATTAGTCCTTATTGTGGTCTTCTCTTCCCAAAAGACTGAAGACCATTAGATGGGCCTAAAGACCAGAAAGCTTGGATGCCAACTCTTTAATCTATATGCATCCTATGGGTTGTTTCTCCACAGTCCCTATCCCTTCTCAACCCGAGTCCTGACAGATGTCCAAGAGCACCTAGATACTGAGATTATAAACTCTTTGTGGTAGGGGCTGTTTTTTTCTTCGGTGTTTGTACAGCACGTATTGCAGAATGGGGTCCTGGTCCATGACTCGGACTCCTAGGCACTATCATAATACAAATAATAATACTAAAGTGTGAGACACTTTTTAAATCAGTCTCATTTGTTCTGTAACATCGTTCATGGCCGAGACTTGAGAAGCCAGTCTTAGTGGGCACTTGAAACCAGACAAGCTCATTTCATCCAATTTTAAGGCAATTACTCCAAGAACTACTGATGCTTGAACTTTGGAAATTCCCATGATGAAAGATTATATCATGATATCTAGTTCTGATCTAATGTGATTTGCTGTTAAGTCAAAAATCAAGCCTGAAGATAACTCCTTCCAAGTGAGTTCTATGACAGTTTCTTTCTACCAACCATAAAACTGTCACTTGCTAGGAAGTATCAGCCTTCTTATATGCTCTGCAGTCGCCCCTACCGGATGGACACTTACTGTGTTGAATAAATAACAGTCTCTGTCTGTCTCTTGCACAGAGCAAACTACTCAAATTGAGGCCTATTTGTACAGATACTGACATTTGGATTCTCTAGTTGTCTTCTGATCTTGGCATTTACTAATGCCTTGCAGGTAGATGCCCTGAGATATCATATTAGGCTAATAGTTTTGTTGCCTGTCTTATTAGAAACTGAAATAAGCCTAAAAACATAAATAAAATATCAGCTTTTGCTTTGATCCAACAGAAAAACTCTTTGTGTCTATTCTGTGGTTTATAATGGATCTTGAAGCACATTGATGGTTCTGTGGCATTTTCCGCAGTTACAGAATCACAGAAAACGTAGCACTTTGTGCTTTCCATATACATCACCACCTCAAGGAAATTACACATTAATCTCCTAAAAGCCGGTCACTATATGTGACTCCAGATGCATGTGGGAGAAGGTGAAGGCATTCAGACCTGGATTTGGTTTAGTTTAGGGTTTGAGGCTGAATCAATGATAGAGTCTGGATTCATATTTCACTGTGCCAAAAATCTCACAAGCCATTCTCAAGAGAGCTCTGCTCCTATTGGTGGGATTATCAGGAATCATAGACTCAAAGAACCATAGTGTTAGAAGGGACTGCAAGGGTCATCTAGTCTAACCTCCTGCCAAATTGCAGGATTTGTTGTGTCTAACCAACCAACTTGAACAGTAGAAATGTCATTTGATCAGCTGTTCTCATGAGATTTCCATCTATTTAGCACTATCCAAACCAGAACGAACCTGTAACCATAGCTTCAGGGATGTGTTTGGATCTTGGGATTCAAAACCAGCCTCCCCACTGCTGCAATTCAAAGGGGTTGAGATCTGAGCTTCTGGGCTCGGGCTGCACTATATGTATAGTGGTATATGTATAGAGATTTTTAAGGTCAGGCTTGACAAAGCCCTGGCTGGGATGATTTAGTTGGGGATTAGGTCCTACTTTGAGCAGGGGGTTGGACTAGATGACCTCCTGAGGTCCCTTCCAACCCTGATAGTCTATGATTCGATGTTTTCCATATGTATACATACACTAGATTTATACCAGAGCAAATGAAAGCAGATTGTAGCCCTGTGTCTTTCAGCTGTCTGGACCATCCTCTGCTGTCATTTACATCAATTTAAATGTCCTGAAGTCAGTGGCGTTACTGTGGATTTACACCTGCATAACAGAGAGAAGGCATTCCTGGTAAAGTTTGCAGATGACACAAAAAATTGGTGCAGTGGTAAATAATGATAAGGACAGATTTGTTCTGTAGAACAATCCAGATCTTTCGGTAAATGGGTCTTGCTTGAACAACATGTGACAAAGAGTGGCTAGCCCCTCCCACTGCCGCAGCAACGCTCCATATTTTGCGTGCTAGCTCTTTCAGAGGTAGCATGGGTGTGTGTCCTTGAACCGGGATTTACACCTCCAGCTCCAAGTGGAGACATATCTGGTGGCTACAGCTACACTTGGAGCTGGGGGTGTGATTCCCAGCTCATGTAGACATATGTGCACAAGCTCTCAGCTAGCTAGCCTGCTAAAAATAGTAGCATAGACACAGTAGCATAGGCACTAGCATCGTGGGCTAACCTTCCCAAGTATGTACCCACGGTCTCCAGGCAAGTTTGCACTTGCTGCTGCCTGTGCTGCTGTGGCCACACTACTATTTTTAGCACACTCAGTGAGAGCTAGCAGGGGTATGTCGATGTGAGCTGGGACTCACACCGTAGCTCTCAGTGTCGATGTCGCCTAACAGAGCAAGCGTGACTCTTAGAAGTAGGGGAGTACTCAGTAGAGGTAGGAAGGTGTTACTACCACTGTATATGGCATTAGTGAGATCATTAGTAACTTCTGAATTCAGGAGAGTTATACAGGTGTAAATGAGAGCAGAGTAGGGCCCCATGTCCACACTTTAAAAGAGGCTGAAAAATTGGAATGAGTTCAGAAAAGAGCTAAAGAATGATTTGTGTTCTGAAAATCTGCCTTACATCGAGAGATTAAAGCAGCGTAATCTATTTATCTTAACAAAGAGAAATTTATGATATGACTGGATTAGCGTCTATAAGATGCAAGCCAGTGTCTCATTGAGCTCTCCCCTGCTGTCTCTTGATGAAGTGGGGGAAGAAACTTCAGGAGCAGACTGTATTTGCATAGACACACCTACTTTAGCTAGGTTTCAGAGTGATAGCCGTGTTGGTTTGTATCAGCAGAAAGAACGAGGAGTACTTGTGGCACCTTAGAGACTAACCAATTTATCTGAGCATAAGCTTTCGTGGGCTAAAGCCCACTGTATGCATCTGATGAAGTGAGCTTTAGCCCACAAAAGCTTATGCTCAAATAAATTGGTTAGTCTCTAAGGTGCCACAAGCACTCCTCATTCTTTCTACTTTAGCTAGGTGATCAGCAGGTAAATCTGCTTTGCCAAAGAGAGCAGCTGTAGCTGTCTTGGGTTAATGCCGGGGTAATGAAATGTTACTGTCCTGATTGTGTGACTAAAGGGCAGCAGACCTGTACTTAACATGCCCTAACCGCACTTGCTCAGCCTCATCCAAGCGATGCCTCATCCAAGTGAAAGTCAGAGGCGGCATGAGCTCTGTTAAAAGGGTCCTAGATACTATCTGATCTTCCCCTTCGCTACTGAAAGATAGAGCTGGTCAGGCTCAATTTAGAGTCCTTGTTGTTGCTCAGTGATTGCTAGAGCTGAAATCACTGATGAGCAGGCTGAGGGGGCTGAACTGTAGACCTGGCATTGCAGTGAAAGGAAACCCAGAGGATGCCGCAGCAGCGATGCTCCCCACTACCCAGCAAAATCACAAAGAACTGGATTAACTAGCGGAACCTCTGAATGCAGAATTCTAGGGAGAGGCAGCAGCAGAGATGGGGTGGGTACCAGCAAAGGCAGAGGGGGCAGTGGCAGAGGTAGCAGCAAACAGTGGCAGAGACAACTGTGACAGTCGTGAGACATTGGTCGACCCTTCTTTTTTTGGTGGGGGGGATGAACCCTGTGAACTCACCCCTGAATTCTGGGACTTTACTGACTTCAGAAAACCCACTGAGTGGGGTGCAGTGGAGCGAAAGGGGTGTGGAATGTTAAAGAGACATTCATCCAGTGGATTTTAACACCACAAGGTGGGAAACTGAGGCAAAGGACTACTGCCCAAGGTACTGTGAGGCTGGTGTTTCCATATGGGAGTTGCATGCTTTTGAATCAGCGTTGCAGTGTTTTCCCTAATTAATGCTGAGTTCACTCTCCCTTGTAATAAAAGTTCTCTTTTGTTTTACACAGACTCAGCGCTTCTGAGTTGGGCAGTATTGCCTGTTAGTGGTGCCTGGGCTGCTGTTTAAGTTTCCCAGATTTCTAGGTGGAGGCTTGAGCAGTTCTGTTGTGTAATGGTAAGAGGAATCCCTAAATATTGAATGAGGCCCCTGCTGCTGCCGACACCCCCCAAGCAGAAAGAATACACCTCATTTCTGAAAGTAGAGGATGCTTTGTCTTTAATCTAGCAGACAAAGGCATAATAAAATGCAAAAGATGGATTCCTGCCACCCCTAGAGAGAAAGGTCTTGAGCCTTTTGAGTTCCAACTTAAATATTGCCGTATTGTTTTAACTGAAGAGATTGGCCTCGGGTCAGTTTGCTTATGAATAAGGGATCTGTGATCAACAAGCAGATTTTTAGTCGTCTAATAACACTATTTACAATTTTTAACACGGTAAAATTGGAATGAGGTAATTTCACTAGACCTTCAAGCACTGTCAAACCAGTAGACAGGTTACATTAGTATCAGAAGAACACATTAGAACTCGTATTTGTCTAACTGTGGAAGAAATGCCATATATTGGCAGCAGTTTGTGGGATGAGGTCACTTTCCTTGTAATAAAGTTTACACATACTTATATCAGCCTGTGAGTGAGCATGCTCTAGCATAACATACATTGAGTAAATATGTCATCTCCTGTTGAGTAGCATGTAACTTTGAAACCAGTGTAAGTTTTGAGATCGCCTACCAGCTAAATATATTGACAGATTTTTTTTTGCTTAAAATTTGATAAATGGAGTTGAACTCAGGTAACCTTAATTTCTCCAAACTGGTAGCTTCGTGCTCAACATGACTGGCTCACAGCAGGAATCAATATATTTGTTGGACATTTGTATTCCTACTATACATGTCAGGGCTCTTGAATGGTTGAATTCCAATAGAAATGGATGACCTTTTGTTGACATCTGATGGAAATGTCCAGTTTCAAAATTGGGATCTGTTCTGTAGTGAGCAGGCTATAGTAAAAAACCCACCCCAGATTCCAGTTAAATGAAAGCTAGAGAATTAATTGTGTGGGTCAGCGAGTGACCTGTTACAAGCTTCAGTATTATATTAGATACCCACACACAGAGTATATAATAGATCATTCCTATATGGAGTGTAAAGGCATTACATTACAAAAAATTAAGAGTCAACTTAGTGTTCATGAATGGTGTCAGGTCTGACAGAAATGGAAGCTGAAGTCTTTTATCTGTGGTACAGGTACAGCAAAGGTACTGGCAACACGAGCTTCCCCCCACTCCATAGTACATGATGGCTGAATTGTGTTATAGCATTTATCTCTATAAGAAAGAGAGGAGGCATAACTCACCATTGGGATAGCCAAGAATGAATGATCTTGGTTCTCCTTATGAGTGAAGATTAATGCCATCATCACCATGATTTATATTCCCCATCCAAAAAAAATATAAGTCGCAGTTAAAGTTATATATAGATATCAGTTATATTACTACATTGTGTGTAGAGTGTTGTAGTAATAGAAATAAACATGCCTGAAAGCCTGGAAAGCTCAAGTTAAAATTAAAGTTTGTTGTGGATTAAAAAAAAGTCATTAAATTCACAGCTAGTGTTCCAAAAAGTATCAGTAACTAAGACTGTGTGCCTATATCCCCGCCTTCAGGGAGGCTAGCCTGCCGGCCCTGCCCCTTTCACTCAAGCCCTCCCCCCCACAGCTGGAGAAGCCCCCCGCACACCTGTCCCAAGTCGCTGGCCTCAGCCCCAGTCCCGCTCTGGGCTGCTGGCCCAACCTCCCCTGCTCCCTGGGCTGCTGGCAGGCCTGAGCTACAGGCTGCTGGCTGGAGCTTAGGCCCCGCTGGCTTCAGAGTAGAGGGGGAGGGAGGTTGGGGCCTCCTAGCAGAACTTCGGCGGGGTCATGGCCTGGGTCAGGAGAGGCTTAGCCTGCCCTGGCCTTTGATACCCATCCATGATCCCCTCCCACTGAGCCGATACTAAGAATAGAAATTTCAGTTCACAAGGGAATGTTTTCATAAAGTTAGGGGCTTGGAGGAACTGTATGATAGACGTTACAAACTTGATTATAGTATTTGCTCCCGTATATATTGTAATATATGTCCCCGTTTCTGGAAAAGGGATCTACAAACATGGACTCTCTCTCTTGGTAGAGTCCCATAGGCAGATCTCAGGATCAGGACTTCTATTTGAACACATGCTATGTTTGTGCAGGACCTAACACAATGGGTCCTCAATCCTCATTGTGGTCTTTGATGCTACCGCTATACAAATGATAAATATTACTAATAATGTCACTACACAGTCTTTCATACGGACAATCGCAAGGGTAGACTTGATATCACAAGGGCTACTGTTCAGTTTACACAGATTTCCATTACAACTATGCATTTTTGCAAGCTACATTACATTTTGAATTTATGGAAGTTGCAATTTTCAGGAGAAATTTTTCACAGTTTGGTCTCAGCCCAAAAGCTAATAATTTTTGCAATACTAGAGCAAAACTGTTCAGCCACTTTTGAGTTATGCAAGGCTGAAAAGCAATATTGATAACACTTGCATTAATAGTTGAATCAAAACCGCTTGATAGCACATATGATAAGTTTATTTATTGAGTAAGGAGCAAGAATTGGGAAGACCGAGGGGGAAGGGAAACTATAGAAGGTTTGTTTCTGCCATTAAGAACACCCCAAACAAGAACCTGCTATGGTGAGCTGTAACACACGGAAAGTACACTTGAACTAATGCCTAAAACCTGACAGAAACATACTTCATAGTTAATCTGGTTACTCAGGCTTTATTTCACAGTCAGAAGTTCTTATGGTGGAAGGGACTCCTGCTGGGTTTTTCCAAGCACATGACTGACTGACTGACTGAATTCAACGTACCAGAGCAGATTTAAACTGCTTACTAAACCAAAATCTGCTCATTTTCTCTTTCCTTTCTTTCATTTATTTAATAAAACAGATAAGACAGACAAAAACTCCTCTGGATGTTTATAAACAGATAATTGACCATTTTTAATGTCTATTTCAAATCAAAAATGAAGATTCTGAGAAAGGACAAGATCGCTGATAGGAGGATATTGGTTAGTGTTGTTAAGGGCCAAGTCATGGGAGGTGCTGTCTATCTTCAACTCTTTTGGGAAGCTCCATGTGGGCTTGATTTTCAAGTGCTGAGCACTCCACTCCAATGGCAGCCTGTGGGAACTGTGTGCGCTCAGAGTTTCTGAAAGTCAGAATAAGGCCTGCCTCAGGATAAGGCCTGGTAAAACCAAATCAAATGCACCACAGGGGAACAAACAACTGAATTCATCATCCAGAAAATGTATTAACAATGGCAGATTCCTGGTTTTAAAATGTAAGGAAATAAATCTGTATTGGTCTGCTGAAAGAATTGCATTGTTTCTAACTTTTTAAATATATGCTGCCTTTGATGCTCGCCAGTTGTCAGATTTTAATGGGTGCTTGTTAACAGGAACACTGAAATATTGTGATTTATTTGACCATCAGGCAGATTTCTGGCCTACTGCTGTGACTGTGGGTTTTGTATTGTAATAGGAGTTTTAACAATGCACGGTAAGGAATACTTAAGGTAGTCCATTAATTTTTTCTATATACTGCCATACTCTGGTTTAAATAGTAGAGCTAAATAAATGCAGAAGCAGATTTTTAAAAGGGAAAAAAAACACCCATATACATGTACAACTCTAAGCGTCCTTTTAGATCACTGAGTTAATTTAATATCGGTCACATCTCCTTTCACATTCCACGTCTGGATTCCTTAACAACTGTCCAACATCTGCTGGGAAAGGCTAGCATTTAAACAGTCATCTCTTCTTTGAGACTTGGAGCTGTCTCTGATTAAGCACTAGACTCCACCTTAAAAAGCGCAGGCAGGGCATCACGGAAAAAGCTTATTTCCCCCCACCCCCCCGTTCCTTCAAGTATAAGAGGAACCAACATCTCTCTTGGAGCCCTGCTGGAATTCAGATTCATTGCAATGGGTTAATATATTAATTCATTATGCTTCGAGGCAGGAAGACACCTTCTCAGTCTTTAGAGTGCATATTGATGAGAAACCTAAGCAAGAGACAAGTTTCACAGCCCCTCAGTGAAGCTAGGAACTACTAGTAAGATCAAGAGTAGGAGTAAGAAAATATACTTTACTCTTTGCCAAACCCTGAAGACCTCCCTGAAGATTCACTGCTGTCTAATTTTATTTTTTAAACCATATCCTATATTAATTTTAGAGCTCTTGAAAGCAAGAGACTAAACTTCTTTGGCTTAGTCATGATATAATACAAGCAAGTACTGCCCACGCTTCTCCCATGTAGTTCAGCAAATACACCCTAGTCTTCTGACCTACAATATCCCTGCTAGTCTAATCCTTGCCTTTGCTATTCTAGTCCCAGGGCTGTCATGAGCAGAGATTACTAGGTTATGCTGCATTATGTAGCAGTCTCACAAAAGGGTCAAATGTTTAAAATAGTCACCAGATTTGCATCTTGAGACTCAAGTCAGAATTTGAATCCAGGTTTCCAGAGGTGAAAAATCTAGTAAATTAAGACATTGCACTGCTTCATGGTGTAACTGTTGTTTGTTTTAACTTTACCCCCTGGGGAGGAAAAGGTAGAGTCAGCAACAGCTTACATTTAAACACCAGAAAGACCCAAAGCACTTTAGAAATGAAAATCTGACTTGACCGGCAGGACTCAACTCTTAATAAAATGAGAAAGTGAAAAAGCCATCTGTTTGGACTTGAAAAGGTCATGGTAGGTGCTGGAAAAGGTCATGGTAGGTGCTTATTTAATGTTCTCTGGCAGTGTATTCTACCACAAAGGGGGTATTAAAGACTAACAGAACAGGCTCCCCAAACTACATGGCCAGAAGCAGCTAAAACAAAGATCCACAGTAGATGATTTTAACTGGTACCTTGGGGCCTAGGAGGTCAGTAAACTAAAATGATCACTTGGTTCCAGGTTTTTATCAAGCCTTATCTTTTCTGCAGGAGGACTTTTGAAGACACAGGGCCATATACACTTGTCCTCATTCCTCACCTGCGTACACCTGATGTAAATGGAAGTTTCACTCACAGATTAAGGGCAGTACATGGCCCCATGGGGAACCTTAGCTGGAAGCCTGGGTAGCTGAACCAACTCTGGAGAACTCTACTACAAATCCCACCAGCTGGGATCTCATGCTGAGAATGCCAGCGGCTACATTCTGCACCAACAGCGGTTTGCCATTTGTATAGGAGAGGCAGCTTAGTCATGGTGCATTCATTATGTTAATCCACATGGAAGGGAGGTCAAGGACCACAATCATGGCACAATGAAAGGAAAGGTAATGACCAGCTCAGGAAACGCTTTGGAAGCGGCAAATTCAAGAGTAGCCGCAAACATAGGTGCCTACTTACTCAGATCCCAGGGGATGCTTGACCCCCACTCTGCCCCAGGCCCCACCCCCACTCCCCCCTTCCTCCAAGCCCCCACCCCACTTGTTCCTGCCCCTGCTCCTCCCCCACCGCCTCCTGAACACCACTGAACAGCTGATCTGTGGCAGGCGGGCGGGCGGGCCGCACTGGGAGGGAGGGGGAGGCGCTGATTCACGGGGCTGCCAGTGGGTGCTGAGTACTCACTATTTTTTTTCCGTGGGTGTTCCAGCCCCGGACTACCCACGGAGTCAGCGCCTATGACTGCAGAAGCAAAATAAGTCTCAGAAAAGAGACAACAGTCCATCCTAACCCGCAAGCTTCTACAGCTGGTTGCACAAGGTATGTATCCAAATGCTAATTAAATAAGCTGGAGGAGTGGAGTCCAACAACAGGAGCTCAGTTTGTCCTGGCCTGGGTAAAATGCATGTGACAGACATTTATGTTTCAGTGCATGAGTATTTTTCAGTCCCAGCTGTTTGACAAAACATTGTCCTTATGGGAACACTGCACAAAATCTGAGGTGAAATTAAACTAAAAACAAGAGCCATGGTCTAGTCGTGGAGCTGAAACAGAAAAATGCAACAGACTTGATTATATAAATAATTCAATGCATAAAAACGAAAGCTAATTAACTTGCAATAAACCAACTTAACCACTTAGGGGCAGCGTTAACGCAGTTAACATGCAAAACAAACCTGTATTTTATCACCTGGTTAATTCAATATGCACTGGACTATTTATAGTGTATCAAATACTGATACATCAATACACTGAATGATGCAATCTGTCAAATCTGTGACTGCATGATAATAGGAGAAACTCAGCTGCTGCCCCTGCAATGTTGACTTTGATCATTCATCGTTGCTAAACACATTTGTAGATGCAGTACCTTGCTTCTTTTCCTCTGTCAGGGTCAGAGTCTATGTTCCACACCAAGATTAAAACCTAAAAAGGAAGATTTAAAAAGGCTTTTCATAAAACAAACAGAAAAAAGATGAAACGACACAATCCGTCTTTGATAGACGCTGCTCCTCCAAGCATCAGCGGAAAAATACGTTTGCTCTCTATGGCCACATTCAGAGCTGCTTTGCTTTCTCTCGCAAATACTTTTTGTTTTGTATACTTTGAAATATTCCCCAACCCCCTTACAAATGTGTCTAATGGCACCTAAAGCCTATAGATAATTATGTGCCGCCCCTCCCAACCTGTTTTTTTATAGCTAAACGGAGGATCTGTTTCCTTCTGGAGGGTGGCGCTGGTGGGATCTGGAAGAATTGCTTGTTTGGCACGCTCAGTCTCTGGAGCTGTGCACCTGGAGTGCCTCTTAGAAGCTGTAGGAATGTGCTGAGGGAAGATAGAGGTGAAAGGGAAGGGGACCACCACCATCCAAATCGACTCCACGGTCTTTGCAGAGAGGCTAAAGATTAAACGTATATGGAAGCTGTCAGGGGCTGTCTGTCATTTTTACAGTGCGCACGCTTCCTAGCACAGCGGGGCCCTCGTCTCCGATTGGGGCCTCTCTGTGCTACTGCAATACAAGTACCTAATAATTAGCTACCTGCACCAACTTAGGGCTGGTCCCTCCAGGTTAGGGTTGATGCTCACTGGTAGGTTGGGGGTAAGAAGGAGGGGGAACGTTTACTGCCAACAGCATGCCTATCTTATCAAGAGGGGAAATTCAGTCTCCACAGCCGTTGCCCTGTACTAAATCCATTTAAATGAACTCAGCCAAAAAAAATAAACAAACAAGAAAGAAAATAATGGCCTGAAAGGAAAGGGCAAACACAAGGAGCCTAATATATTCACCTCACAGTCCCTCCTTTGGGGGGATGGGGGAAGAATCCCCTCCTTTCAGCTTGGACAGGTGGGTGAGGATGTCTGTGTCAAATGTCTGCTCCCCCTCACCTCTATAATTGAAATTGGTACAAAATCTCCATTTTATTTATTTATTGCATTTGCAGAACATTCAGCATGACAAAGGATGATGTAACCCACGCTCCCCCCCCCAACAGTAACAAGAGTCATGGGGCTAAGTCACTGTGCATTGCACTGAATATTTACCCCTAACACATACTCTTTTACTTTAAATCTAGCGTGTAATACGCTTTGCATCTAGCACGTTGCTATTATATAGTCTCCCCTTGCCCTGTCTGTCTCTTGCTGGCAGCTGCCATTGTGGAACAAAAGGCAGCTGCCAGTTCCAGCGAACATCTCTCTCTCTCTCTCTGGAGCTGATGCAATACCACTTCACAGATTGACATCCGTCCCTGCCACCCAGAGAGGTGGGCAGCCCCCTGGGAAGCCTGAACCTGTCCTGTCTGAGACACTCCGTGCCAGAGCTTGAAACCTGATTATTTAAACCCTTGAACCTGGCTCCCTACTAGCTGGGAGAGAATCTGCTGTCACCACGCCAACGCACCAGCTCTGGCTAGCTACACTGTCTGCTGGGCAGGATTTAGTGTTGCTGCTCTTGGCAAAAGCGATAGTTTATTAAATGCAACCTTGGTCTTCTGCCCCGAGATACGTCATCAGATCTTGCTCAGTCACTGTTTATGTTCCAAATCAAATTAAAAATCCAAAAGGGAGGGATAGAAGTGAGGCAGCACTGGGGAGAATGTACTTTCCCTTGTTAAAATGAAGCTACTGTGGGGAGAAGGCAGACCACCACCCCCCAAATAAAAAGTTTCTCTTGGGAATCCTGATGCCCATACTCACACTGAGTGGTACGCTACTCCCTAATTAGTCCTGTTGGGTTCAGGGAGGCTACTCACAGAGCAAGATGCCACTCAGTCCAAGAAAGGGCATCTCAGTGTGGCCTAGAACATTTAAACTTCAAGCCCTCTTAAGAGGTAGTCAGCTCAAAGGTCTAGCAGACTGTGGAGCTCAGCCGTTTGCTCTGAAGCAGGCAAAGGTTGGGCAACTTGTGGGAGGAATCATTTGCAGTTCTTGGGGAGGGTTTGTTCTGATGCATCGGTGTCCTCTAGAGCAGTGCTTCTCAAGCTATCTGATATGGGAGACTGGCAATTTTTTTTTTCTCCAAATGTGCTCGCAGACGGGCACCGGTCCATCGACCACCACTTTGAATAGCACTGCTCTAGAGTGTGCTTTGGGAAAACAGAGGTTGAACTCATTGCTATAGAGGACTAGGAGTGCAGATGTACCATCTGCAGGGGGGAAAGGCCAGGTTTAAGCAGAAACCCAGGAGCCGCTGCTTCACCTCCCGGCCATTCCCCAGAGAGCAACGTGGCGTGGCCCTGCAGCTGGGGACCTGCCACCAACACAGGAGACCAGCAGGGATGCAGGCACCCCAGCCCATTAGTGGGGGAGCCCCTGCTGGACTCCCAGCCAGGTGGGCTAGGAGGGGAGGACCTGGTACTTTCTTGAGCCCCCTGCCCACAGTGGGGCAGCAGTGGGGAGGGAGGTCTGGGGCTTTCCATGAGGTGCTGGAGCTCTGGGCCTGCACAGTACTCCCCCTGCACTCTCCAGATTGCATCTGACCCTGGCAGTCCAAGCTTGGCACGTCCCAGCGCTTCCTTCCCTGCCAGCAGCTGACTCTGCCTTCTGTAAGCCATACCCAAGTGGTACCCTGAGCTTCAACATCTTCTCCACCCGAGGACAGGTGCTCTACTAGAGAGACATCTTCTCCCTGGGCCCCATCCTTAGAAAAGTTCTGGTTGTGCCCCTGAGCGGGTGGTTGCCTCCGATCACACGTGGTGTAAGGTTTGAAGGCAGTTCAGATAATGTGCTGGATGAGTTCCTCAGACAGGCCTATCTCTCCCTGGGGCTTGGGTCCAGAGTTGATAAGAAGCTTTCATGAAGGTTTAGGGTTTGAGCTCATTGTCACAGCTCCAAGATCAGAGTCTGTTCTTGGCTATAGGTGGGTCCTGCTGAAGACAGGCAGTTATTGGGAGTGGGTGGGTGAAAAAGCAAAAACCTAGACAGGGAACAAAAAGGTAAATCAAAATCTAGACCATCCACTTGTGAGATTCTGGCTCACCCAGTATCACATCTACCAGGCCAGCAACTCATCCTAGTTACTTCAAAAATCCAGCCCATTATTCCTATCCTCATTCCTTTCCACACCTTTATGTTCAGACAGTACCATTTTCTTCATTAGTACAAGGGTATCTTCACTTGTCTGTAAGTTCTTTTAATGAAAGCATAACATGGGCTGGTTCCAATAGACAGTCAGGGAAGAGCTTGATTTGACTCTTACTTGAGATTCATTCAAAGCAGATGTTTCCCTCAGGAGAGAAGGAGGCAGGGAAAAGAAGTTGCAGAGGCCAGTACTGAAGTTAGGATGGTTGAGGAACTGTTGGGACAGGAGAGGAAGACACAAAGGGGGTGACAAGATTGTGCCCTTTCAGGCTGGATAATTTCTGTTAAGGAAAACCACAAGTAAAGAATGCCCCAGTAAAAGAGAGGGCACCGTGTGCGATAACAGCCATCTTGATGAGGTTTACAATGCTGGCTCAAGGAGATGTGTAAAGGTGCAGTACACCGAGAACCGAATCAAACATCTCCCCCTAAATCAACACAGCTCCATGCACCTCAGGATCTGGAAGATGTTTACAGACTTTCTGTGACTTAAGTGATGGCACTAATTATACAGAAATTTGTTTGTGGAAATGGCTTTTGTCTGATTTATCTAAGCCACCCATTAGCACCTTATTAAATGGAGATGACTGTAAAGCGGTAGCAACAGAAGTTAAATAGGTGTGTGGCACTTTTAAGCATGCTAGTAGCTACCTTGAACCAGTCCCTTGTCCTCCTGAGATTATATTCGATGATGGTCAGCAGCTCCAATTGTAAGGATGTTAGTTGCTGTAACAGGACATACGGTAAGCCATACACAACTAGCCTGCCTGACAAAGTAACATGTAAAGTGTAGTCTGCTCTGAAAACCTGAAGAGTTATGAAAAAGTCCCTTTCTTACTCCACAGAGCTGTTCTATGCCAAATCTTGCTTGCTTTATTGCCTTAAATCAAGCTTGCTACTTTTTACTGCTGTTAGCACTAATGAACCAATACAGCTCTGGGAGAGTGAGACAAAGTCTATTTCCTGGCATCTACCAATAGACTTCTTAGGGAAGTTCCGCTTACAGGGCCTAATTCTGATCTCAGTTATACCTGTGGGCTTGTCCACTGCCTCAGTTCCACCTTCTTGCCCAGTTAAGGAGACTTCACACTGTGGAAATTCTCAGTAACATTCCCCTTTGGGGAGTCTTGTTTGTTAATGGAACCCCACGCTGGAAACAGATCACCAGGGAATCTCTCGAACGTCTAGGGAATCCCTGATTGGTCTAGCCCCATTTTTCTGAATACTCCATCCTCTTTGCATCCAGTGACCTGTCGCCTTGATTCAGGTTTACTTCCTCAGCACTGCAGCAGATGAGTGCAGGACAAGCTCCAGGAACTGCGGATAGCGCTCCCCCCAGCTGCATTGGGCCTCCAGTTATTGCTGGGCCACAAGCTGCCCTTCATGGTGTTGCTGCTAGCTCTGCAGTAGGACAGCCTGGGTGTTCTGCTGCTGCCTGACAAGCAGGCAGAGACTATAGCCTATCCCATCCTTTTTACTACAGAGGGAGCACTAGCCAAATCCTACCAAGTACACGCATTGCAGCAGCAGCTTGCCCACTCTGGCTTCAGGGCCACCTTGTACCTCAGTTTCCCCTCTCCAGTCACCCCCCAGAAGAATTAAGTCAGTGAGGTGACTTAGCCTTGTGGCTAAGTGACAAATGTCCATCTCTTCAATAGCTTAACTCAAAGCCCAAAAGGAAACAAATCCAATTTTTCTACCCTAGACACTTGCTGGGCACAGCCCTTCCTCTTCAGGTGTGTGCTCCTCCATGATGTTCTTTGGCCCATCTCTTGGGCTCAGCTTCCAGGTCAGTTTCCAGTTCTCTTAGGCTCCAACCAGTCCCTCTTCCCCTTGCTGACCAGCATGGTTGTACCTCCTCCCAAGATGGCGGCACTGGGAGAACCCATGCCCATCCCCTATCATCAGTTTCCAGCCCCAGAATCCTGAACAACTCCGCTCTCTATCTCCTCCCTCAAGCTACCCCCTCTTCCTGGCTGCTCCTCACCAGCCTTCCCTGGCTGCTCTCTTACAGCACCCCCTTCCTACTTCTGTACTCTTTAAAGCAGCTCTGCCAAAACAGAGCCCAGCCCCCTGCCCTTTTATTTCCCAGCAACCCTGATTCCCAGTCATATGCTCCTGTCACATGACCCTTACACTCTTATTCTCCCCACCTGGGGAGGGGATAGGGGGCTAACTAAGCTTATCACAGGTGAGGCTGAGTTGTAACCCCCTTAAAGAGCCAGCTCAGCCTGTGACACTGCAAAATCAGGGAAGGTTTGATAGGAGAGTTAAATCCCAAGGGATATTACCTCACCACTGGACTTCATATCATGATGGGCAAGGAAAAACAAAAAGTGAGCTTAAGCCCTCCCCCCTTCCCTGGACCCTTTAGACATTATGGAGATAGACCCTGTCAAACAACCAGAATACAGGATTCCTTCCCCTCCCCCCCACCCGTTCCTTACTTAGTGCGAGAAACTAGCTCATATATGACTAAAACAATGAGGAGTCCGGTGGCACCTTAAAGACTAACAGATTTATTTGGGCATAAACTTTCAGATGCATGGAAGAAGTGGTTTTTTTTTACCCACGAAAGCTTATGCCCAAATAAATCTGCTAGTCTTCAAGGTGCCACTGGACTCCTCGTTGTTTTTGTGGAGACAGACTAACATGGCTACCCCTCAAATATGACTGATTCTCTCAGTGAAGGAACTAGAAAATCCCTCACAGCACTTAGGGAATGAGACAGAAGAGACCATCTGGACAAATCAGACTTTCACCCCCTCTAACAGGTCTGCTGGGTGATTCTTCACCCTGTCTGTTGTTGAGACAAAGTATTTCTTCTTCTTCAGCCCTCTTGCCTGCTAGATACTCGGTTAAAGCCAAGGAGTGAGTAGCGCAACTTTGGAGGGGACAGAGCAAAAATGACTTTTTGCCTTCCCTGATCCTGGGGGCTTCTCTTTGTTACACTGGCTGCCAATGGCCCCAGGGGGTGATATGGCAGCTGGGGATCAGTGTGACACAGGAGCTTCCCAGTCAGGCCTTCTTCCCCATGCCATGTCCTGTGTGCCAGTAGCAGAGGGGAGGGAGGGCAATAGGAAGAGCAACGCCAGCTCTTCACCATTCCTTTACACTGGGATGATCCTCCTGGGATCAGCTCGGCCAGCCCAGTACCCACCTCCTGCCAGCCACGCAGCACAGAGCACACTGCATGCCAGCATCTAGGCCTCAGACTCAATTTGAATGTTCAAGTTCAGACCCTCCCTGCCTGTGCACAGGGCTTGATTAAGGAACAAGCAAACTAGGCATGTGCCCAGGGGACAGATTCATGCCCCCCAGGCCTCCCCCCCCAAAATAAACCTCATAGGACAACATCTTTCTCCTCTTCTTCACCCCGCTCAGGGGGCACAAGCCAGTTGCAGCAGCACTCTCTGCCGCTGATGGGTGAGGTTGCTCTTCAAACCCCCGTCCCCATTTCCTGCCCGGGGCTTTCCCTCTGCAGTGGGCAAGGAGACATATGTATTTGCCTAAGGTTCAGTGATGGGTTCATCTGGCCCTGCCTGTGCACTAACCTCCTTCTGTGTCATTTAGTTTTCCTGAGTTCAACTTGACACCATGGCAAGCGCTGGGAATGACTAAAAACCTAGGAAGAAACTCAGGGCCAAGGAACAATATACGGCAGTGGAGAGCGCCTCACAAAACCCACAAGGACACTAAGGAGCCAGGAGGCCAACCTCAAACACCAGAAGCTACACTGCTAGTTGTTGATACTCAAATAGCCTCAACTTAAAACTGGATCAGCTGATGCTCCAGGCCCTTCAGTGAGATGATTCTAAGCCCCCCCCCCACACACACACACACCTGGAGATCCATTCTGAAGACGAGCCAACAGGTGACCTGAGTTATGTATATTCTCTGTAATTAACTAGGTAAAGCCTAGGCAATAAACAAGAGTTGGCATCACGGGTGGCAATTGGAATCCAGCAATTTTGAGACTCCAGCAGGATGTAACCAGGGCTGGCTTTGCTCTAAAAGGGCCCAGCAACAGCCATTTAAGGCTCCGACTTTTCTATGGCAATCTCTTTCCCTGACCTGATACTTTTTATACCCTACATCCTGATGGCCTGCTTCAAACCCCTTTGCATAACAGCTAAGAGATACTGAGTACCTGGCCCACCATTAGTCACATCAAGTCACTGATAATTCCCCTGCTTTTGGTCGTGAAAGAATCTTGGAGGAGGTGCTGAGCGGGGTAGAGAACTCTGCCCCTCCCCTCTTACACACCCCCAATTGAAGTTTCACTTTTAAAAGATGTAGGTACTTAAAATATGTTGTTGTCTTGGCCCAGCCCGTATTGTGCATACCTGCCCTAACACTGCAGAAGTAATTCTGAGTTCTGAGATCGATCTTAGCATTAGTTATATACCCAAAAATGTAAAACAGGAAACTGCTGGGGGCAAGGTAGGGGTGGTAAATAGAAGAACACTTATGTGTGTTTAACAGGGTGGTATAAGTGGAGATCTCTTTCAACCATTTTAGACCAAAGATCTTTCTTTCCTATCCCTATTTCTTCAACCAGTACCAGCACTCATTTTCTGTAATATGAAAACACAGGGCCAAATGCAGAATTCTCTGCTCCCCTTTTACCAGTCTGTACTCAGGCTAACCTCCGACTGGTTTCAGTCTGAGTAAGGGCTGCAGGATTTCATCCAGGAATTTTTCTTTAACTCCTCACCCCAGCTAAAAGGACTTTGTGCAGTTCGCACTCTCCCAGAGTCCACACCAGCTCTAAAAGCAATACACTATTCCAGAACCCCGAAGCCTGCAGGGTGTTGTTAGCCACAGGATGGGGGCATCAGACCAGAGGACAGGCTGCTTTCTCTGCGGGGCGTTCCCCACACTGTCCTTCTAAAAAGCCATCCTACTGTCAGAGTGCTCGGTGCCTGACAGAGGGCTGACTCAGCGGGAGGCAGTGGTTTCTGTAACCTATAGCAATCCATTATTACAAAGGGGCTTTCAGGAACTCCTCTGTGCCAGGCACAGCTAGGGTTATTGATTGAGGAGACAGTGTAAATGCACAGAGAGGCTCCATCCATTAGGGCCGCTGCTCTCCACCAATTAGAAAAAAAAATCATTACTCAGCAGCCATCAATGGGCTATGGGCAGCACTGAAGTGCATGCATTCAATCTATCTTCTCCCACCCCCCTGAAAACTTAATGACAACTATTAGAGTGGCTTGCCTGCGCTGACTGCCCAGTGTGTACAGAAGCAAAAAGATTCATTTAGTAATCTTTGTAATTATGACACTGTAGGAGAAACATGCTGTATTCAAATGAGGGAGGAGGAGAGATTAAATTCCAGTATAATGGAACCATCATTGTACTCAGAGTTTCAGCTCCCTCCCCGCTTACACCCCTTGGGTAGATTTTTGTTGTATTTTTTATTTTTCTTTTAAAAGGAGGGAAAATCATTCCATGACAGGAAATTGAAATGGGATTACTTGGCAAATATTCACAACAGCTGGGCGAGGCATAAATCCAGCAGTGCTGTTTGACAGCACTGCCCAGAATGATCAAAGATATGGTTTCCTGCATACAAGGGCCAGGAGCATCCCTTTGAGGTCTCGATGGCCTAATAAATACAGGGTCTAAAGTACTTACCCTGCTGCCTCTCATTAATTTACATGTGGTGGAACCTAGCCTCAGTGAGGCCTGCATCTCCCTGATGCACTGTCACTCCCATTTACAGAGATGGCAAAGTCCCAGGAGAGAATTTCTGGAGAACTTAAGGATGGATGAAACCTGTCATTAAAGTTGAAAGGAGCAGTTACTTATCAGTAGTGGTGCTTTTCACAGGCCTTCTTTTCACCAATCCAGGAAGAAGTAAGTCATCATTACTCATGGGCATTTGACTCCTGTCACTAATAGCAACAACCTGATGAGTGCTGTCACACAGTGATATAATCCCAAACCTCCCAAGGAAGAGTACCTGCCACAGTATAAAAGGATAAGTGGAAAGACTTGTTATGGCTGGTTAAGTGAGGATGAGGGACAACAGAAAACAGCACTAATGGTTTTTTCATACTTGCCCCCTTCACCAACCCAGGAACAGCCAAACCACTACCAAGCAAAATGAAGATGAGGACACTTCCAAAAAACCATGAAAAAAACCCTGCTATCAAAAGCTGCATCAATTGAGGTTCACAGGTCCATCTTGCAGTGGGTAATGGAGCTGTGTTACAACATCCAAGTAACTAACCTGTATATTTTTATCAGGGATGCATTAACCACAAGGAGATAAGTCAAGTATGATCATCAAAAACCATGAAGAGGTGACAATATTTGAATTTTTAGCTCCTTGTTTGGTCTCATAGACTCCTGTATATGTACTTCAGTGGAGGCAGAATATGAAAGTTACTAAAATGACCAGTGAATGAAACATGAATCCCAGAGGAGAAAAAGGGTTTGAGATAGATAGGGAAATAGAAACCATGAGCCCAAAGTCTAAGGTCGTTGCTCACGTTTTACTCAGGCAAGCTGCATTAAACTGAGTGGGAGTTTTTCTTAGCCTGGATTAAGTAAATACTGAGTAAGGACCTCAAAATGTGGCTGATTTTTAAGAAAAAATGTAGGGGAAAATGCAAAGCTATTTTATCACGAAAACATGAAGTTAAAATAGCTCAGTGGCTAGAACATCCCATCTCCTCTGTACAATAAGAGTGTGTTGCATGGGAGTGGTGGAGAGGGAGTGATCATTATTGTGTGGCCTGTTACATGGCTGGACAATATTACAAAGGTTACATCCCTGTCGTGTCTGTATCCACTGGCTTGAGCATTACTGTTACACCCTGTCCTCTGGGCCACCTCAACAGCCTTTAATGTTAAAGGTTACAAAGGAAGTGAGGCCATCGACTCAATGCGTATGGATCTGTTTTGTTGTTGTTGTTGTTGTTTGCTTTGTGTGGGAATTGATCATTAGAGTCTGTAAAACCAAATTTAAATCCTTGTAGGAAATGGAGGATGCCTTAATTCAAAAAGTGAATTAACAGGTTGGCGAAATCCTCCCGAGAATCCGCTAGTCACTGCAGGAGAGTTCAGAAAATAGGTGGGAGTTGAGTTGAGTGACTCAATAGAATACAAGAGGTGCAGTCAGCAAGGTCTCCTCCTCAAGGGTCAGTGATTATAGCAAGAAAGTAAAATAATTTATCATAATCAGATAAACCCTCCAGCCTGGTTCTTTAAAGCCATGAGTGGTGAGCCTTCCTTCCCCAACGCATCCTCCTGTCTCCCCAAAAGCCTTTCCTATTAGCCCCTTCCCTAAGCACCTGTGCAAGGGGTGGGGGAGTTGATCTGAGACAAAGCTGTCATTCACCCAGGGACCAAGTAGTTCCCCTGCACCTTGTCATGCTAGGCTTTGGATCATGCAAAGTTGGCTTCACAAAAAATACAAAGAATGCCCTACCTGAAATATACCTGGAAGGGCCAGCTGGCTTTTTCAAAAACTCCTTGAAGTCTTCTGAATCTTCTTTCCCACAGAAGCGTTGCTAACAGGCAGAGCCTGGTCCTGTCTGGAGCGAGCACTGGAGACAGGTAGGCTGGCTGGAGAAGACCATACCAAACATATAAAAAGAACATTACCTCTATGGCCCAGAGGATGCTATGAGAATGATTTCTGCTCAGCCATCCAGGCCCTTGTGGAGCCCACTGCGAATCAATGCCAGGGATGACAGTGTGTAAGTAACTTTCTGTTTTTCAGTTCATAGGGCAGGAGCTGGCAGCCATTGCATGTACTGTAGATATGGCCATCTGGTGCAGAAACAGGGTAGCTACGTGGAGGCCCACATGGCAAACAGACTGATCATTGGCTGCCCCAGTTAAAGCAAGGAAGATCTGCAGGCTCAAAATGCATGGCCCCAGGAGAACGTCTCCGTTGTTGAAACAGTTCGCTAAGGCAGCAGATTTTATGGCACATACTGAGGGATTGGAGCAAATGCGGATCCACTTCCTGGACACTACAGTGCTAATAAGTGATGGCCACATAAACACCACCCTATACCGGAAACCTACTGACCGCTATACTTGCCTACGTGCCTCCAGATTTCTTCCAGACCACATCACACAATCCATTGTCTACAGCCAAGCTCTAAGATACAACCGCATTTGCTCCAATCCCTCAGACAGAGACAAACACCTACAAGATCTCTATCAAGCATTCTTAAAACTACAATACCCACCGCTGAAGTGAAGAAACAGATTGACAGAGCCAGAAGAATACCCAGAAGTCACCTAGTCCAGGACAGGATGAACAAAGAAAGTAACAGAACGCCACTAGCCATCACCTTCAGCCTCCAACTTAAACCTCTCCAGGGCAACATCAAGGCTCTACAACCTATCCTGAAGGATGATCCCTCACTCTCACAGATCTTGGGAGACAGGCGAGTCCTCACTTACAGACAGCCCCCCAACCTGAAGCAAATACTCACCAGCAACCACACACCACACAACAAAAACACTAACCCAGGAACCTATCCTTGCAACACAGCCCATTGCCAACTCTGTCCACATATCTATTCAAGGGACACCATCATAGGACCTAATCACATCAGCCACACCATAAGAGGATCGTTCACCTGCACATCTACCAATGTGATATATGCCATCATGTGCCAACGATGCCCCTCTGCCATGTACATTGGCCAAATTGGACAATCTCTATGCAAAAGAATAAATGGACACAAATCGGACATCAAGAATTATAACATTCAAAAACCAGTCGGAGAACACTTCAACCTCCCTGGTCACTCAATTTCAGACCTAAAAGTTGCAATTCTCCAACAAAAAAACTTCAAAAACAGACTCCAACTAGAAACTGCAGAATTGGAATTAATTTGCAAACTGGACACCATTAAATTAGGGCTTGAATAAAGACTGGGAGTGGATGGGTCATTACACAAAGTAAAAATTATTTCCCCATGCTAATTTCCCCCCCCTCCCACTGTTACTCACACCTTCTTGTCAACTGTTTGAAACGGGCCATCCTGATTATCACTACAAAAGTTTTTTTTTCTCCTGCTGATAATAGCCCACCTTAATTAATTGATTGCGTTACAGTTGGTATGGCAACACCCATTTTTTCAAGTTCTCTGTGTATATATATCTTCCTACCGTATTTTCCGCTTCATGCATCCAGTGAAGTGGGTTTTAGCCCATGAAAGCTTATGCCCAAATACATTTGTTCGTCTCTAAGGTGCCACAAGTACTCCTCGTTTTTTTTGCTGACACAGACTAACACGGCTACCACTCTGAAACCTGAGACATGGGAGTATGTGCAGCCATAGCTTTCCTCTTGGCTCCCCCAGCATACATAAACTTACTTACTCTGCCAAGCCATGACCTTTATAAGATTCCTCAGCCATATGGAGAGGGAAGAAGGACAAGGTACTGAAATTGAAGGGTGCTGGTCATTTACTACAAATGGCAGACACTCTCTGGAGGACGCCGGAAAACATATTGGACCCTTCATACCATGGGACACTTACTGTATTTTTCAGACATTGGGGCTTAGAGATTGGAATAGACGATTATTGCCCTCAAACATGTTTCCTAAGATATTCGTGTATACTACTGAGATGCTTGGGCACAATAAGCTATGAGCTGTCTTGCCAAGAGACTATAGATATTGCCTTTTAAAAAGAGCTATTGAAGCTATAGTACTATTTGGTGACCTTCCTTCTCGGAGTTGAGTGTGATTATTGTATTTAAGGCTAAGCTACTAAGGTTGATGGTATTAGGTTAAGAAACAATAAAACCTGAAGCCAACATTTGAGAAGAGGTGTTTATACATAAGAACATAAGAACGGCCATACTGGGTCAGACCAAAGGTCCATCTAGCCCAGTATCCTGTCTTCCGACAGTGGCCAATGCCAGGTGCCCCAGAGGGAATGAACAGAACAGGCAATCATCAAGTGATCCATTCCCTGTCGCCCCCTTCCCAGCTTCTGGCACAAGCACCAAATATAAATCCAATTTATAATGTTTACAGAGCTGAACGTTGTTTTTGTGGCACTCCAAGCAAGAACAGGACCTCAAGGTGATCCAAGGGGATGAATTCAAGCTAAGGGTTTCCCATTGCCATGGCATGATGTGATGTGTGTGAATGTCTCCTCTCCAAGGCTTTCATTCAAGTAGTAAATAAAACAACAACAACTGGGCAGGCACACAGCCTAACATCCTCTGATCAGATGCTGCTTTCCAGAGTTCTCTATTGTGTGATTCTGTAGCAGTTCGAAGGAGCAGGACAGACTAGTCTGCAGCTTCAGAGAACGCTCCTACAAAGCTAAAAGGATGTTTTGAAAATGCACCATGCTGTTCACCATTTTGCATGATGGGTTATTAAACTGCATGATGCATTTTCAGCACATCTATTTAGATTTGTAAAAGTCCTCCCCATGGTTGCATCCTGCTCCTTAGAAAGTGCCTCGGCATGAGCATAGCAGGGCTTCGTTTTAAGCATTCTTCTGCCTTTCAGTTGTTAAAAAGAATGTTTTAAGGCTTTTTCAGTGTTTCTTGCTTTGGTTTGGTGATTCAGCTGCCACTTCCTGATGCCTGTATTGGTTTGGTTAGAGGAAGCATTTCATCTCTGACTGACAGGACAGAGGCACTCTTTCTGGTGGGATCCCTACTTGGGGCTTGTCTCCGTGTCTCTCCCCTCTTCTTCCATGTGTATGCCTCTGCTTTGTCTTCTTTTCTCCAGGATTCTTTCTCTCCCTTTATTTTCATTCTCTTCCCCATGTCTTTCCCCCACCACCCACAAAGCAGTTTCCACAATGTTACTCTTCTCTAATCCCCTCCCTACATCTTCTCTCTTTCTGTTGTCCTGCTTTTGTCCACTTGTCAGTCATGTTATTGTCCCTTTGTCTCCCCTGTGTTCCCCAGCTTTGTTCCACTGCTTCCCCATTGTCTCCAGCTTCTTCTTCTGCCCTTTGTCCTTCTTCCTCCATCATGGCCTCTCCTAATCCCCTAGTTGTCCCTCTCCTTCCCCCATACCCCCATCAAGACTGGGCGGTCTTTATCTTGACTGGCTAACTTGTATGAAAACGTCATACTGCCTTGTCTTAAGAACAACCCTTTTCTTCCTAGTGAGGACAAGGCCAGAAAAGGCATTTCCTGTAAGGTGAGTGCATCTCTGTGTAACAGTAATCACTAGAGTCACTGGCAGGCTGAAGGGAAGAGTAACAGCTTCCCTCTCCACTCAGCTGTAGGAAGAGAACAATCAGTTTTTGCTGGCCCCATAAGCCCTGCATCTGCAAGTGTACCTCTGCTCTACCTCTTCCATGAAAAAAAATTTCTGAACCACAGAAAAACCAATTTTTACTCTAAAAAATAACTCATATTTTAGCCAAAACCAAACATGGTAGTGGGGCGGGGGGTGGGAGGGGGGAAGGGGAGAGAGTGCGGGAAAGGAATTCCAAACCCACCAAGGATCCTAGCACCAGAAACCCCAGGTATTCTGTGATATGCAAAGCCTGGCTGAATAGTTTGGAGAACTTTGATGTCTGAGGATCATTGATGTAAGCGCTTCTTTGAACTTGAAAAGCCATCTTCTGACTGATAGAGAATTCCAGGGAGGAGCTAGATAGCAAGGGGAGGAGGTGGAGTCTAATTCAGGAAATCTGCTTCAGGGTGTGGGAAGATGCAGTTCAAGTGACAGAGGCTAGTCAGGCTGGATTCTTCTTTGGGGATGCAGGCATCACTGAGCTATGATACAAAGAACTTCCGCTCTTGATCTTTAGTCATCCCTTTCAGGCTAAGGATAATCTAAGACATTGGGCTTTTATTCCTCTAGATCTGTTCAAAGAGGCAGTTTCCCCAAAAGGAGGCCTTTTACCCTCATCCTGGAAGCTGTGTCTCTGTTCCAGTCTTGCAATCAGAGGTGTTCCTATTAGCAGAAGCTATGGAATGGTCAACTTTTTCTTATCATCATCATGGCAAATCCCAAAGTGGGGTGGCCTCATTGCCAATGAAACGCCTGCCCAGATTGATCTCTGGCAAGGTGCTGAAGGTGGTCTGATTGTATATTCAGTTCTTGTTCAGAAGTGGCAATCTTCTCAAACCACTGAAACTTTTGGCACTCACCGGACTGATGGCCATGTAGCAGCATTCCTTGCTATACACACTTCAGAATTCATTGGTCTTCCATTCTGGTCAGATGTGCATACCAAGAAAGTTGCCAAAACCAAACCGGTGCTGATGGAGGCAGTTACTAGGTTTGTCTTTGAATATCCTTGTTCCTGATCTTGTCCTGCCTCTTGATATGCAGCAGCTGACTGACCCCCATGAGAACAGAAAATGTCAATCCAGAGAAGAGATCCATACTGAAGTCCGTAAGATGAAACCTGGGAAGGTACTAGGGGTTTGTAACATCATCCTTGAATTGTTGAAGCAAGGTGAGAGTATTGTTGTACCATAGCTGCCTACCCTCTTCCAGACCATGTGGCGTACTAACATCATCCCTGATGACTGTAAAAAAGGGGTTATTTTGCTTGTGTTCCAAAAGGGTGATAAGGCTGCATATAGCAACTATAAAGGTCCTATGCTATTGTGGGTCCCAGGGAAAGTCTTTGCTTCCATGCTAACGTCTCAAATCAACAATACACTTCGTGACAAAGGCCAGGATACTCAGTGCAGCTTTAGACCTGTTCATTTCACTGTTGATAAGATCTTTACCTCGAGACAGCTTTTTGAGAAGATGGCTGCATTTCATATGCCATGAACAGCACTTTTTGTAGACTTCCATCAGACCTTTGATTCAATGCATCGAGCAAATTTGTGGGCAGTCAGCCCTTTCTAGGCTGTCATAAAATATCATAGATCAATGAAGCCAAGTGACTTACTGCTCCCTGGGAGTCCAAAGGGAAGTGTCTCCTTCATATTTTGGTGCAAAGACGTAGATAACTGCTTGACAATGCATCAGACTGGATTGTTGTAGCCTCAAAGTCATCACAGGGCTATATTCTCACGGGCATCAGGAAGGGTTTGAAACTTTTGCAGAAGGATGAATTTGCTCTTCTATCTGTATGATTTGAGGAGCAGACACGTAGATAGACACACATTCCATGACCTCCTAGAGGACAAGAATTTAGGCCTTAGTGAACAGCAACAGACCTCCCAGAAATAAAGGCCTGTATGAAACCAGGTTACATTTATCCAGTGTATATTGCATCAAGCATCATCAGTGACAAAGAGAAAATCTGTGACTAGCTGGACATGCACTTCATAAATCACAAGTGTGAAGCATTTGATTGGCAGGGCCACAAAAGTCCTTCAGAACATTTCCTATTGAGGATGACAGTGTGACTATAACATTGCTGGGCAACATTCTATGACGGAAGGCCCAATAATTCGTGTCATCACATCACGGCCAACATTAGAAATACAGGAAAGTTCACACGGGAGCAAAGGCATCGAGACAGCCAGGCCTGGGATGAAAATGGCTGTGGCCTTTAGGAGTCCCGTCAGCTGTCAGGGGGAGATCAGCTTTCACACTAAACGTCCTCCCAAGACATGGATTTGCTTTCTGAAGTGGTCAGGTCAATTTCTGGAGGAAGCCTCCTCTTGTCCTTGTAAAGAGCTTCTCGCCCCTGTAACAAAGAAAGGCAGAAGTGGCATGTAGCTCCAAGAGGTGCTTTGAATCCTCCAGTACAATAGAATTTAATTTTGTATCGCATCGCTCATTACATTTTACCCCAGAGGAGGCTGCACTTAATTTGCAGGCAACATGATTCCTGTACAGTGGTATGAATAAAAGAAGTTAAGAGTCATCGTTCCGTGAAATGAACTCATTGAAAGATCACATACCAGGGGAGGAGCTGACTTGGCATGGTGATTGATAGAGGTGGTTGAATGTTTTTGAATTTGACAAAAAAGTTTGTTAAAATTTCAATGAAAAACAGGGAAAAATATGGACAATTTTTTCATGAATCCTTTTCTCCAACTAAAGGGCAGGTCAATTTTTTTTTCTTCAGAATTTGAAATTTGACAAAGAAACAGGAGACACATTTCAAAAGAGATTTCATGCGTTCCTCCCCGGTCCCTTGTTCTTTGACCAGCTCTAGTGACTGGGGCACTGGAAATATATAGACAGACAGGTAGAAATGGGAGACACTCCCATCTTATCTGATAAGATACATTAGTCTAATTACTGAATATTCAATCTGTTAGCGAAGTCTATAGAGTGATGTGGGTCCATCTGGACGATAGTCACTGTGTTCATGTATGATCATTGCCAGATCATTAACAAATTGGGCCCCCAAATAGAGTTCAATAACAGCATTGAAAAGTTCTACCACAGTAGCAACTGAAAGGAATTAACATGGTCAAGCAAGACAAGAGCCAGAGGGGTGCAGAGACACAGACAGACTGTTCCTGATGGCAAGAGCTATACTGAAGGGTCTTGCAGCAAGTAACAAGATTTGGGTTAAGGGAGATCAGTGCTAGATACCCAGAAGGAATGAAGAGGTAAAGATACGTATGGGTCACAGCTGTCTGTATCTATGCTATCTAGAAGAAGGAACAATATACGTCCTGGGAGTTGTTATTACTACTTGTGAGAGCACACGGAGTATGCCTACACTGCAAGGTATGCCCAGGTGTTGAATTTAGGCTTTAGCCTAACCCCCCTTCTGTGTACACACAAATCATGCTAACCCAGGGCTGGGACCCAAGGTCCCAGAATGCCACGGGGTTGGAGGGTCAAGCTGGGACCTCAAGTTCAAGCCTTATTGCTTTGCAGTGTAAATGCAGCTCCACTGGAGTTGTGCTCTGGGAGTCGGTACAAAGTATTCCACAATCCCACAGGCCAACTTCCTTTGTCCTCTGGATTTTCAAGTTTGGTGAACAGTCAAGTTTTCCCACACTGCACCAAGAACAAAGGGCTAGAGCAGCCACATGTTGGGATGGTGCTAGGAAGTCTGGGATATAGGTGGTTGGATTTGGGCCTGCATAACGCAGGAGGAACCCTGGAGCCCCAGGTTGGGACCTAGGGTGCAACAGTTCCTAACTTGGGGTTACAAATGAGTGTAGATGCTGAAGCCCTAGGTTAACAAACTCAGGCTCTGCTAATTTTAGTGCTACTAATCCTGGGCTTACATTGCAGTGTAGCCATACCCTTAGAGACCTCAATGGGAGTGAGGCCCCCATTGTGTCATACACAGTACAAAAACAGATTAAATGACTGTCCCTGCCCCCAAAGGCCTTACAATCTAAATTTTGGTGTGACAGCAAATTTTTGCCTTCGGTTCCTGGTAGGTAACATGCAGCTAGACTTCATCCTTAGCTTTAACTTGGATTGGTAGAGGGGGACATATCAAAATTACTTTTATCGGAGTAATTCAGGTTGAATAATGGGCTTTAACAAAAAGAAAAGAAAAAAGCTGTAATGTTTTACAAGCCATTTCACTTGCCTGATGAGCAATCTATGGTCAGCTGCAATATGCAGTTGGTAACTTTATACTAATTCCTTCCCAGGGAACTGCTTGGAAAAGGCAATTCTTTCTGTGGGCCAAATGGAGCCCAGATTAACAATGCTCCACTCTTTGTGTGGTTCTGGGCTCTGTACTGACATGCACGTTCTATGGTAATTTCTCCTGTGCCCATTCAGCTGATTAAAAGTCATTTTTTTTAAAGCTGCCAGCATGTGAGCCACAAGGATCTGTTCATTATTGCTCAGCCATGCTGTGAGATGCTGTATAAAGGTAATTAATTTAGCAATGCGTTGGAGCGGGGGTGGGGGGGAAGGCAAAACCCTTTTGGGGAAGGGGGGAAATAGGTGATGCAGAAAGAGAGGAGAAGATGTACATTTTTCTTTGATGTCCATTTTTCTTTTGAAGAGGACATTGTATCATTTGCTGAAAGGGATGGAGGCAGGACCAGAGAATTAAACTCATTTGTTATTTTGCAGTATTTTTCTTCACAGCATGATGGATAAACATGTAACTTTAGCCTGCGTTTTCCTCTTGACTTTTAAAACAACAGTGTAAGCAGGATGTTGTTTGTTGCTGGGGATTTTTATTTTTCATGCCGGGGAAGCCTGTACTTACTTCAAATCCTTCCTGTTAGTCACTTATTTTTCCAGCCAGGGAGGGATTGGAAGGTTTGAGTTGCCATGAATCAAGAGTTTTCAGTGTCATTAGCAGAACATCTGTTATTTTTCAGCTAGCCCTCATATAGTACTGAAGTTTTAACAGGAACTACAAGTTCATGCAGGGGAAAGAGGGTGGAGACCTAGCAGCTGTCAAGCCAGCCCCTCAGCGGCCTATTTATATCCACATTATTTGATTTCAGTGATGGCACAAATTCCCAGCAGGGTTTCTCACCCAGCTGTACATCAGCTGCACTCTGCTATCTAGTCCTGTACTGGTTTCGGCATCACGAACACCAGACTAACAAAAATTGTTTTCTACATGGGCAGCCAGGCAAAACTGCCTTTAAAAAACAAAACAAAACACTTTTTAAAATGCACTTTCCTATCTCCTCCAGTCAGCGTCTGGGACTCATTCATTAGTCTTGCTTAGGCTATCTGGTCATCGAGAGTTCATCTTGGATTTAAGATTGAAGGGACGCAAGCAAGTCCTTCAGGCCAGGAATTTAACAGTTCTACAGCATCTTGTCCTGTGCAGTTCTACAGCATCTTATGAAATGTGGTCCTTCACCCTGAGGAGAAGCTGGGGATGAAACTTGGGGAAACTTGAGGAGTATCGGGGGAGCCAGCCAGAGGGAGAAGACTTGAATGGAAACAAAGAGAGAGGGATATAGATGGTTTCAGAGTAGCAGCCGTGTTAGTCTGTATTCGCAAAAAGAAAAGGAGTACTTGTGGCACCTTAGAGACTAACCAATTTATCTGAGCATAAGCTTTCGTGAGAAGTGAGCTGTAGCTCATGAAAGCTGATGCTCAAATAAATTGGTTAGTCTCTAAGGTGCCACAAGTCCTCCTTTTCTTTTTGGATATAGATGGAACTCTCATGTGGAGAGAGAGAAAGTGGGGGATGAGGGGAAGTCTTTGTGGGGAATGAGGGAGTGGGCAGGAAAGTCCCCCTGAATCTATGCAAATTAGACAGCACATATTTGAACATGGCGTTATAGGCATTGCATAATTTGCCTAAAATCTCCAGGTTTCTGGATTGACAAGCATGTGACTAATTGACTTTTATTTTAGAGTAAGGAAGACAACTGACAATGAATGAACCATGATTAAAGCTTCATGGGAGTGAAAGCAGAGTGTGTCCCTCCCTCACTTTGCAAGAGCCTCCATCTCAAGCTACCTCCCAAAACAGAGATGGCATATATTAAAGGTGCGGTACCTACGAATTGCCACAGCATAATGGTTATATAAGTAATAATCATCTTGTATTAAGATAGGGTCCATCACCAGATCCTTCCGAGGAAGATGCAAGCCACAGGCACTGACTTTATTTTTCCCTATGGACGCTCCACCCCCACTCTGCCCTTGCTCCACCCCATCCCCGGAGGTCGTGCCCTTGCCCGCCTCTTCCCCGAGGCGCCCCAACCGCCGCTGGCTCCTCTCCACCCTCTCCCTCCTCCTAGTGCCTCCAGCCTGCCGAACAGCTGATCAGTGGCCAGTCGTGGGGCCCCACCGGACAGCTGAGGGGCCGCCAACCCAGGGCTGGAACCTGTGTACCTGGTGGGTGCTGAGCACCCCCTATTTTTTTCCAGGGGTGCTTGAGCCCTGGAGCACCCATGGAGTCGGTGCCTATTACGCAAGCGACTCTGCAGTTGCCATCTCTGTCAGGAGACACAAACAAATAGCTTATTACATTAGAACCATCCTTATCAAAAGGACTTTAAAAAGCAGCAACCTCTGGTCACCTTCTTCCCATCTGAATTTGTAGTTAATCACTTGCTGGGAAAAGACACCTTGAAGTTGCTTAGGCCTGGATCCACCAAAGGCCTTAGGTGTTGCAATGTGGAGCGTCAGAATGCCTAACATTACGGCACCTAGACAATCGTAGGAAGAACACTGCGATTTCCAAAGCTGAGTTACGCACTTAGGTTCGTATACAATGAATGGGGAGAGAGAGGTGCCTTAGCATGGGATCCACAAAGCCAGCATGCCAGTAGTCACCTAAGCTAGCCATTGGAAGATGCCAATGAGAGGGGTGTGTGCTAAGCGCCGACCCCCTCAAGGAGAAAGGTGCCTAGGTCAAGAGTGCAAGGAGGAGCCTAGCTCTGCTTTCAATTCATGAACTGGAAGAAGACAGACATTTGGCCACCTAAGTCACATGCAAGGCTCGATGCAGTAGACGTGCTCAAGGCCACCTAGCTCCACACTAAACAGCTGGGGGAGGGGAGGAAAGATGGCAGCCCTTCAGCCCACAGGTTAGCGTACTCACCTAGCATATGAGAAACCCCCCATTCAAGTCCCCCCTCTGTCTGAGGAGGAGCAGGGATTTGACCAGGGATCTGCCACCTCTCAGGTGAGAGCCCTAACCACTAGGCTATGGAATATTCCGATGTGGGGCTCCCTCAATCTCTCCTATTTTAAATGGCTCCACTTTAATTAAATAATGGACTAGTTAAATATTAACTGGGCCTCTGAAAGAATTAGAATGAATCTGTCTGGCCTCTTCCTCCACTGCTTTGTGTGGAGTCAGATGGCCTTTGAGCACCTCTACAGGACCGTGTCTCGCCTGTGACTTCGGATACTGAACACCTTTCGTTTCCCTGGTTTGTGAATTGCTCTGGGGCTTAGGCAGGAGAAAGGTAGCTGCGTGCCTAGAGAGAGCAGTGTGCATGGTCAGAGGCAGAAACACAGGTACCTAGGTAACTTTTACTGCAAAAACGTAGGTGACTTTAGGCACTTACAGGGTTAGGTGGCACCAAGCAGGAGTTCTGTGGCTCACAGTGGTGCCCCAAAACAAGATTTGGGCACCTAAATTCCTTTGTGGCTCCCTACCCTTATGCCTCCAGTTACCCTTGTCTCTTATCCTTACAAACAAATCCCTCATTCAGCTGGTCCATCCTCTGCAATCAAGTAATTCCTTATGCTGGCCACCCTGTGGCAGAGGATTAACTTCAGATGGGCACTGTGTTTCAGATTTCTTAAGAGGCACTGCCTCTGAGCAGCCTTGTTCACTTTTTAACCCCAAACCTACGTTTTAAAATCCCTCTGTGTCTCTTGAGCCAGCAAGATTCTCTCTCCACTGACTCTGCTAGCTGCTTTAATAGCCTCATGTTTCTCTTGACTCATGGTGCCAAGAGTACTCAGCCTTACTGGTGCTGGATGTGTGAAGAATGCTGTTGGGGTGGCAAATGATCACTGAGTCAGAGAAGTGTTCTGGGTCTCTTGTGCTCAGCACTATCGGAATGCACCAGGCCCTCCATCCTCTGTCTCCTAAGTTTATCTCTTGGAAATTAGCCCTCCTTTGCTCACAGACCATTTCTGCCCTCGCTCACCAGAAGCCAGAAATGTCTTTCCTAAGAGCTGTTATGAAATATTACGATATTACTCTCCCATAATCACAGTTCACACAGTCTAGTCTCAAAGCAGTAGGCAGCATCTCTCTGACTGGAAAAGTAAGTCTCCCTTTCTGACCTACTTTTATTTCTCAATCTGTTCCTGTGGCAGCAATTCCCTTTGTGGGGACTTTTTTACTTCCTGACAATTCATGCCCTTTGGCTGCTCTCCGAGTAACAGTAGGACTCCAAGGGTGTGTCTGCAACGGGATAAAAGACTCACAGCATGGCTGCGGCTGGGGCTGGAGCCCAAGCCTGAATGTCTACATAGCGATTTTTTAGCCCAGAGCCAGAGCCCCACAAGCCCAAATCAGCTGACCTGGGCCAGCCGCAGGTATTTTATCCCTGAGTAGACGTACCCCTAGCACCACCATGTCCTTCAGTCCCATGTCTTGAAGTCTTTGAACCATGATTTGAGGACTTCAGTAACTCAGCCAGAGGTTAGAAGTCTATTACAGGAGTGGGTGGGTGAGTTCTGTGGCCTGCAATGTGCTGGAGGTCAGCCTAGATGATCATGATGGTCCTTTCTCACCTTAAAGGGTATGAATCTATGTCTTTTGCTCCCAAATAGAACTGGGCCCAAATGGAGAGAGTTTGGATCTGATGTGCCAGTCCAGACCCATGTCTACTCCCAACCTTAGGAAAGGGCCACCCTATAAGGTGACTTTCCCTCCTCTTTCTGCCATCCCCATTTCTCCCTCTCATGCCTCTCTTTGAAGATAACTCATGTGAAATGTTGGGAGTGAGGCTGCCCGCTGGAGTGCTCTTGTCTCTAAGAAGACCTTCCCAGGTTCTTCAAACTTTTCCTGGAGAAACATCCGGCTTCATCTTGTAGGAAGAGCACCATGGCCATCACTTTCAAAAGCAACTAGTGATTTTGGGTGTTTCAATATTTGGGTGCTTAGCTTGAGATTCCTTAAAGGAGTCTGGTTTTCAGAGGGTAGGAGCTCAGCACTTTTGGAAAATCAGGCCCCTTCAAGGTGTCTCAAGTTGGGTACTCAAAACTGAGTGACCCAAAATCATAAATTGGTTTTGAAAATCATGGCCGTGTCTGCAAATGGTGGGCAGCTCTTCAAATGCACTTGGCTGTATGAACAGCCAATCCTAGACGGTTGAACCGAGGCAGAGGAGAGGTAGACTGGCTCATATGATAGCTATTGAGCTATGTCCAGGGACACTGTTAGCACCTAGTTTGGGAACGTTTTGGTTGCCTTTTGGATCTAAGAACCGCTGCAGCGTTTATCAGTTGTGCTGAATGGACATTGCACTTACATGATATTTGACTCTCCTGGATAAAAAAGTTGAGAAACGTGACTTATCAACTCTAAGTTATTTAAAATATTAGAGAGTGTTACTATTATTGTGTGTATTACAGTGGTGCCTAGAAGGCTCTGCCATGAAATGGGGCTCATTGTGCTAGGTGTGGTAGAGAGTATAGTAAGAGACAAACTGCCCCCTGCAGAGCTTACAATCTAACTAGACAAGCCAGACAAAGGATGGGAGAAAGGGAATATTTTAAAGGCCTTTAGGTGCCTAAAGATGCAGATAGATGCCTAGTGGGATTTTCAAAAGTGCCTGGGTGCCTAACTGCTATTGATTTCAAGAAAGAAAGATAACTGGGAAATGTTAGGAGCTACTTTAGATATGATAGAAATGGCAGAAACCAGTGAGAGGCTAAACAAAGTACTGCCTAGGCATTTTCAATGCTGTTCAAGTGAACAGGGAGTTTGTGTCATATTGAAAAGTGTCAGCAATGGGAAAATGATTTTAACTATGTCATTACATGTTATATTACTGCCTCTGGAACCAAGGCAAACAACAAAACCTCTAAGAAGAGACTACAGTGTGCTGCCAACTGGAACTCAGAAATGCAAAAATGCAGTCCAGTACTGGCAAGCTGAAGACTAGGAACCAAAACATACCAAAACATACCTCCTGCATTACTTAGGCCTATGCCCCCTAAATGAGGAATTCTTTCATGTACTACCCTGACCCCAGTGCTGCTGGGGCCTGCTAAGGATATGTCTACAGAGCATTTCAGAGCAAGCTTCCCAGTCTGGGATGACAAACTCAGGCTAAGAGGGCTCACCCTTGTGCTTCTGCTGTGTAGACAGCACTCTGAAGTTGGAGGCTGGAGCTCTGAAGTCTAGGGATGTGAGGGTCGGCTTCAGAGTAGTTGTCCCTATGAACTGTTCTGACAGCTGGCATGAACTGGGATATTGGAGCACTCCCACCATGTCTCCTTCCCTGGCATGCCCCCAGCAGCGTGGATTCCTGTGGGGAGTGCCGTAGAGTTAGCCAGGCCAGTTCAGTGTCTGGCAGGGGCAGTCCCTGCTGGCACAAAATGATTTTAGGGCAGGGATGAATTTTTCACTCTGACTTTTGGCCGTATTTGAAGCCATTTTTAAACTGGCTTGCTTTCACAACTGACATGGCCTCAAACTGTGCTCAGAAACTATCTGATAGACCACACAGAGAGGTAGTTTACAGCATGGTTTGGGCTAGTATGTAAGAAAATCCCTTTGCAGAGTGAACAGGGAATTCACGCTACAGCTGTGTTGGAAAGCTGTTGTCAAACATGGTTCGGGCAGAATTGTTTTTCTTTGACAAGCATTTTTGAACACAGCTGTTGCTCGTATGTATCAAACTGTACTGTGGGCAGAAACTTGGGCCACTGAGTTAACAGTGGAATGGGAGCCTTAGCTTAGAATTTCTTTGCTATTTTACGTTTAGCCAGAAGCTTAAACATTATTTTAGCAAACGTATTTGTTCTTAATGTGCATTGAAACCCAGCTATTCAGAATTTCAGGTGTCATGGTGAGAGACTCATAGAGCTTAAGGCTAGAAGGGACCACCAAATTAACCAGTCTGACCTCCTGTGTAACGCAGGTCACCAACACCCACACGCTGAACCTAACAACTGAAATTATGCCAAGGTACCACAGCCCTCAGGAAACTAAACTATTATGTGCCACGGGCAAAGAACAGGCAGGACCAAGGTGTGCCAATGCCTGTGGCCCCTTCAATGTTAGTGTATTGATTAAGTGAGATGTAACCAGATGATCCTGGCAAGCGTCCTACACCCCACCTAAAATTGAGCTCCGGAGCAGTAACATTCAGTAAAGATCACTGGGCCTTTTCTGCAAGCACGAGGGCATTTTCCTCAGCTTCCTGTCTTAATTCCTATTAGGCGAGCTACACTTTGCTACTGGAAATCTCTCCTGTAGTTTCCACTGGATAAACTATTCCAGCACATCGCCTCCTAAAATCCTTGTTATCGGCATAAAGTGACGGCTTGGTTTTTATCACCCCAGAAGTGGACACATTTCAGTGAAGGGTGAAATGTTGCATCCACTGGGACAGATCCTCTGGTCCAGACTAGAAGCACTCAGTGCAGGACCAGGGAGTCTGATGACGTAAAAGTGGCTTTTTAAGCTACTTCCCTGTTACCAGGGGCAACGAGGGCTGGGGTGGGCTGATTCCTGGTATAAGCTCAAGGAGCCTCACAACTGCTCTAACTTACATCTGGTTGCCCATGACCGTTCTGTCAGCTAGGAATCAACCAGTTACACCAGCATCCTAGCTCTCGCCACGTTACCTGTGAGCGAGGGCTGGGAGAAATTGGTCTACAAGTTGTGAGAGCAGTTCTATATCACATGCAATGGAATTCTCCCGTGTTCAGATCCCCTTGGATTATGGTTGTTTTCTGCTGCTATGCCAATGCAAAATGGCCCCAGCAGGGCCCAGGATCTGGCTCATTCTGTAAACCAATGGTGGGCAACCTGCGGCCCACAGGCCGCATGCGGCCTATCAAGATAATCTAATTGCAGGCCACGAGACATTTTGCTGATAATGACCATCTGTAGGCCCGGCCCCCCGTGGCTCCCAATGGCCGCAGTTCACCTTTCCTGGCCAGTGGGAGCTGCGGGAAGTGGCAGTCAGCATGTCCCTGCAGCCCGCCCCGCTACCCACAGCTCCCATTGGCCGGGAATGGTGAACCGAGGCCACTGGGACCTGCGTGGGGCTATGCCTGTGGATGGTCAATGTCAACAAAATGTTCCGCAGCCCACAATCAAATTACCTTGATGGGCCGCAGGTTGCCCACCACAGCGGTAAACCATGCCGTGACCCTTCTAGAGGTACTTTAGACATGTAAGATATATCTGATTGTGTGTCTGTAGCTCTACATTCTATGTGAACAACAATGACATCATCACACAGATAATCGGAGAGTCACAGAGCACAATCACAAATACTAGAAAGAAAAAAAAAGCAAAAGTCTCATCTCAAAAACAGAAATAGACAATGTACAAATAATTTTCCCCTTTCCTTCACTCTGCCTTTGCTGAAGCTAATCAACAATTTGAAGTGTCTTGGCGTGCAATACATGGGCAGAATTTATTTCAGATAGACAGAAGAACAAGTATTTCAATATTTAAATTTCCTATTCCAACCGATCCATACCTTAATCATGGTTTGTGTTCAGTTTGTATCACTGTGCTAAAGCTGAGGCTCTAGACTTTTTCTATGCCAATTCTCTCATCCCTAATTCTAGCCTTTGTGTGAAGGGACTTATTCAAGGAAAATCCCAGAGTGTGGAGAGTTCAGGATGAGAATATTCATGTTCATCTAAAATACAGATCTTAAAACTCTGGAGAAAGAGTTACTGAGCAGCAAAACAAGAAATTTTTACAGATTGGAATGAAATGGCCTTTATATACATGTGGATTTCAGTAGCTCTTAACCCCCCCCCCCCCCCCCGGGGGTGGTGGTGGTAAGTTTGTAAATGACAATATTAAAGAAATGGAATAGTACCAGCAGAAATGCAGAAACTTTGCTCCAAAATGTATTTATATCCCAAGTCATAAAAGGCACATAAGAAATGGAATTAATGGTAAAAACACATTACTGCTTTGGGAATCATTTTTTTAAAATACATTTTGTTGTTGTTCTTCATAGGAAACTCACAAACTGAGCTGCAGGGATAATCAAACACAAGAGGATAAACTTCAAAGGTAGCGATACATCTCTTTACAACTGAAAATGTTGAAAAGAGGAAGAAATGAAAGTAAACTATTAATTGTGATCTGTGATTGTTCATGCATGGGTACGACATGGGTTTCCCTTGGCTTCCTGCAGTCAAACATCTATAAACACCGTCTAGACACAGTATTGGCAGGACCTTCCAGTGTAATCTCTGCCTCATGCAGGATACGCTTTCCTCTTTTGTGAGTTCTAATTAGCTTGTGCCAATAGCAGTTTGAACCAGAGGGGGGAAAAAAAGTAATATATAAACTTTAAAGACAGCTAGTCTACCACGTGCAATTTGTATTTTACACCTCATGAATTTTAACAACCAAAGTTATAACTTCACAATTAACCCCACATGTACTGGCACAGTGGTCTTTTAACATCTAGACATGGCAGCACATTTCACTCAGGTTTGACCCAGTGTCAGCACAGTGTTGAAGTGAAAACCTTTACTAACCACAGGGAGAGTTTCTTTGCTTCCTTCAGTAGGCAGAGCTGGATTAAATGATTTCGCTGTTTTCCTCTCGCAGCACTGGTATAATAGTGTCTTTAGGAATTGTTCTTTAAAGGGATAATCAGTTGTTAAAATCCTACATTTCACATTCATTCCATCTGTGTATAGTAGCAAATGCCCTCCAGATACCATCTAGGTGGTTTTTTTGTAACTGGATGACTGAAGTGCTGAGTTAAAAAAAATCACTGCACTTATGCAATGTCCAACACACAGACAAAGCTGTGCCTGTGTCCCCTCTGTAGGGTCCATAGAAACTGTGATTTTAAAAATTTGTATGATAGTGAGTGACTTCAAAAAGAATCCCCTGAGTGGACTCAGAAAGACACTTGCTATTGTAACATGCTCAGCTTTGCGCATATGTGAAATTTGGGGCCTATGCTACTTGACCGTCTCTTTAAATACATGAATATCATTTAACCTGCCTGCCAGCATTTGGGGGTGGGATGCATACCTCCCAAACTGATGAACAAACCAGAATTTTCCTGATTAATTAAACAAGTTACTAGTGGATAATTTGAAATGCTTCCTTTTCATTGTGCTTTAGATTCTAAAATTAGTTTCTTTAGATAATGGCTGGTTTTACTGGCAATACACAACATTAGCCAAATTCAGAAGTGATTTTTAAGGTGGTCTAAGTTAAGACTCCTTGTGTCAGTCTGGTGCAACTCCATTGACTTTAATGGAGCTAGTGCAACTGGATGACAAATTTGTCCCCTTTGCACTCAGACTCAGTGGGACAAATTCAGATATGATGTGCCGATGGAGGGGGATGTAAATTACAGAGTGATGGATGGCCATGTGGCTCAGTGAGTCTAACAGGTTTCGCCCAGACTAGGATTTAAAGGTGTGATGTTAGCTCATTAGCTAACACGTTCTAAAAGTCTAGTGTAGACCAGACAGTGTAGACTTTACTACATGCTACACTGGTTAAGTTAAAGCCCAGGCTCCTCACTACTCTACACTAGACTATTAGAACATATTAGCTAGCACATATTAACTAACACATTCCAACAACACCCTTTAAAAACTTAGGGCATGTCTACACTGCCTCACATTTCTTAGAACCCTTGTGTGAATAGCGGTGCACACCAAAGTATTGTGCTGTAACTCCCATGTGCGCGTGTGCTGTGGACTCGAACAGAAAGGTCCCTGGTTTGCGCTAATGTGGTCCTCTTTGAAGAGCACTATATTAATGAGAACAAGGGGCCCTTAAGGTCGCAGCCGCAGTGTCCCCACAGGGGAGTTACAATGCAGCACTTCAAAACTTTGGGGCAGGGTAGAGACATGCATGGCCTTAGTCAAGACACAGCCTTGAAGGCTAGAGGGCATCTGAGTTGCTTTATTGTCCATGTTGAGGGGATCAGAAGACAGTATAAGTTAGACCAATTGACATCAACTCCCTTTGAGTCTTGACTTAAACATACTTGTGAATTTGGCCCCAAACTGCCTATCCTGCAGGAGCTGACAGATCCCATCCTGGTGTTCCAGACAGCAAAACTGACTGTTCTTATGCAGAGGTTCAATATTTTCACATTTCTATGACAATGGGATTGACTAACCATATTACAAATACAATGGCTCACAAAACTTAGTGATCTAGATCCAAATGTATTTATTTGCTGCTGCAGCTTCACCTGAGCATTTTTAGGTCTTGCTTCTAATTGAATAAAAGGAGAATCTCCATTAGCAGTTGGTAGTAACATTCTGATTCCTTCCTTCTAAGCTTTGAGGTGCTAGAGGGTGAGAGGCCTTTACCAGAGGCCAAGGAACATCGCTCCTAGTACTCTGTTGTGTTATACATTTTAATTGCCGATAAAGAATAACATGTGGAGGCCTTTTCCCCCATAGAAATCGTTGAGTTTGCAATTACAACCCAAGTGGGCTAGAAGTAGCTCTGGTTCTGGTATTATTCCTCCTGCTGGCAGTGGCTTCATTTCTTTGTTGCTTTGGCTGTTACTCATTTCCAAGAGACTGGAAATTTGTAATATATGGCATACTTGGGCACTGATTTACCGTGGTCAGTCTGTTGGTATCACCTACCCTGTGCCCTGGTTAGGCGGTTATACTCCCTGGCCGATGGGCTCTCTCTCACTCAGTGATTGCTAGCGTCCCTCTCTCTGACCAAATGACGCACCCTTCTGAAGCTGTGGTCTGCCCATACCAATGGTATCATCATCTAGCTCCTTCTATTGGCTTCTAGCCTGCTCCCACTAACTATTCACTCAGAAATAGTATTTTTCCAATTATTGAGTGATAGGCTTACATGTACATTCTCTAATTGCTTTTATTCCACAGGAAGTAGTCACAAAAAGAAAAGGAGTCCTTGTGGCACCTTAGAGACTAACCAATTTATTTGAGCATAAGCTTTCGTGAGCTACAGCTCACTTCATCGGATGTAATCAGTGATCTTTCCCTACATATTCTCTTCCTGCTTTATTTGATTTCTACCATGTACCCCTTTACTGTCTATTTTGTATGGATCTAGTCATTTATTGCAGGAGATTTATATTTCGAGCCAAAGCCAAGGGACTGCATATTCTGCAAGGTCACTGAAAGTGTGTTTGTCTTTGAAGTGGTGTGACCGATGCTTTGAAGTGGATTAGTGTCAGTAAACTCTTATCTATGACTGTATTATGTATCTATTATGTATGTATTATATAGATACAGTTTGATATCCCTTAATCTAGAACAAAGTTGAAATATATTACATTGTACTGAAAGTGAATGTTGAGTTATTTGACTGTAATTCACATTTCATGCTGTGTCGATTGGTTTAATCTCACCCAGGGATAAACCAGAGTTTAATTCAATAGTCTTATAACCTCATAGGCCCAGACCCAGTAGTCCTTCCAGCCCTTATATTAGGGGTCTTCATGCTAGGCTCCTCAGTGAGGCTGTAGGGAAACCCAGGACCTCCCTCTAACCTAGGTTCCACACCAGGGACCCTGTAGCAAGTGGTTCAGGACTGTCTTGTCAGACCTCTTGCTTCTTCCCTGGCTGCTTCCGACATCAATGCACCTTCTCCTCAGCAGGCCCCTGGTCCCTGCACCCAATAGGAGAAAAGAAAGAAAACTGAACTAACAGAAATAAAGAGCAGCACCAGGTCTTCTGATCCACGAGAGTCCTTCAGCCACCTGTGCTACCCCTCAAGTTGAGAGAAAACCTAAGGCAGCTTGACTCTGCTATGCTCCTCTCTAGAGCTGAGGCTGAGAGCTCTGACCACCCGCCAGGGCTGGGACCTTCTGAGCTGCGCTTCTCTCTTTTAAAGCTCCTCTTTCAAGTCCCGCATACACCATAGGTGGTGTGGTGGGGCAGGGCTGTAACCCCTTCCTGTCTCATGTGGAGTTTGTGTACCCTGTCACAGAGTTCAGTGAGGTTTCCAGTTGGCATAACTGCCACTGTTTGAGAGAAGGCAAAGCGAGGGTACTCCTTTAACCTCCTTGATAGTGTGACCAGACGTCCCAGTTTTAAAGGCACAGTACCGTATTTAAGCCCTCTTGCAGGTGTCCCAATTTTTTCTTAAAACAGGCAAACTGTCCTGTATTTTCTGTCTCCCCACATCAGTACTGGAGGGTCCTGCTGCTGGCCGGATCCCTGCTCACCATCCGCCTGCCCACCAGCAGTGAGTGAGTATGTGTGCAAGGCTGGTGGCAGGGCGAAGATGCAGCGCATGGGGCTGGCTGCTTCCCCTGCTAGTCCGTCAATGCAGCCCCCGCTGTGTGCTGGCTCTCGGCCAGCAGGGCCATGCCCTTTGTCATGTTTCTGGCCGGCACTGGCTGCGTGCTGTGAGCTGCGGTGGTTGGTGAGTGTGGGCAGGCGCCAGGCAGCAGCCAGTTACGTGTCGCCTTGGCTGCTCACCCATCAGCCCTTTATGTGCTCCTCCTCTCGCTGTCCCCTCCCTGCTTTGCCCCTTCACCACCCCCGCCCTGCTGCTCCTCCATATTTCCCTCCTCCCCCCCAGCGGGGCGCGTCCCATTCCCAGTGCTGTGTGGAGAACCAGCCCCCGTTTAGAGCGCTGAGCTCACCAACAGCCTGGCCAGCAGGCTCCTTCCTTCCCCCACTGCCTCTGGCTGGGCCGGCACCCCAGGAAAACCCAAGACCCTCTGGCCCAGGGCACTGGCCAGGAGGAGCCGAGCCCTGTGTGTGCCAAAGCCCCACACAGCGCTGGCACGGGGAAGCCTCTCCGCCCCTCAGCTAAGCTCTGGAGTGGCGGGGGAGGCAGGAGGAAGCTATTTCCAGCCTTTTTGCACCCTGACTCTGTAGGCTTCACAGCAGCCCTCTGGCCAGCAGCTTAGCCCCCTCTTCATCCCACCCTGCCCTGGGTCCTGACCCCACGGAGTGTGGGGCTGCTCCAGCCTGTCCCCTAGGCACCCTCCCCTGCTGAGCCACCTCTCTGGCCGGGGTCACTGAAGCCCTTGCAGTCAGGTTCCCTGGGCCCTGGTGCACAATGCATCCTTAGGGCTTAAGCTCTTCCTTCCCGCTCTGTAGCCAGAGTCGGCTGGGTTATGTCGGTGGCCAGCAGCAGCCTGGAGGTGTTAGCTGCCTTTGGACACTGCGTGGGCAGGAAGGGACAAGCTGCTTCCAGCCACTGGGATGGGGGCAGGGAGAAGAGATGAGCTCTGCAAAGACATGGGCCACATTCTGGTGTGAACCCTGGCAGAAATCTGTGTGTGGGGAGGGGGGGGGGGGAAGGGGGGCCCTCCCCATGTGTTGCCTTGCAGGAGTGGTGGGTGAAATTCTGTGGCCTGCATTGTGCAGGAGGTTAGACTAGATAATCATAATGGTCCCTTCTGACCTAAATATCTATGAATCTATAATCTATGACGCAGCACCAGGTACCAGGAGAGGCAGGTCCGGCTTGGGGGCCCAGCCAGGCATGGAGGGGGAGAGCGCTGGGCAGGGAGGGTCGGGTTGGTCGGTCACCCCCTTCCCCTGGTGTGAGAGAGGTGTACGGGAGTGTGTGTGTGTCACCCTTCCCCATGTGAACCCTAAAGCCTTAGAGATAAGAAGGTAAATAAAAATAATCCAGCTACGCAGTATTTCTTTTTAACAGGGGCTCAGTCAACTTGATGTTAATTTGAATGGTTGTACTGCCTAGTTTTTGCCATTGAACTTGCTTGTATATGAGTAATTTTACCAGGTGTCCCGTATTCAGCATAGGGAAATAAGTTCACCCTACTCACTGAAATGCATTAGCCCATTACATTCAATGAGAGTTTTTCTAATGGGGTTTGGGTCAGACCTTAAAAGGAGAAGATTGCTAATGCTCTGGACATAAATGTGACTCTGTTGTGCAGGGTGGGTAAAATGCAGAAAGCCTGCAGAGGGAATTCACTGCACCCCAATGTGTGCAGGTTTGGGGTGAAGAGTTGGGGAGGAGGGCAGACTTTCAGGGAGAGAGGACTGTGGGTTTGGTGGATCCACCAACCCAAACCCCCCCATGTAAAGGGAGAAACAGCAGTCGCGGGGGCTACTGTAGCGGTCAGAATGCATTGTGGAGCATCTCTGTTGTTGCATCACAGCTGGATGATTCTGCCCTCTCTCCCTTCCAGAACAATTTGGTACCACCCCAGAGAGTACTCTAGCTCTCTGCTGGATCCAGGATTTGGCCTCATGCCAGTAAAACGATCTGCAGTAACACCAGGGAGAAATGTTGCATGTTTGGGGAATTAAATAGAACTTATTCCTTCTAAATAGGGAGTACTGGCAGGTGGCAGAATGTATTATTAAGCATTTACTTACAGCATTTGTCATCCACATTAGTTCCGAGGTATATCACTAAGATGGACCAGGGACTTAGGGTCCAACTGTTTTGGTGATATGGCAGATTACGGTCTGCTATTAATCATATAGAATGCCCGAGCTTGTCAATTTAAGTTGCTCATTGTGCATGGGGTGGGATTTTGCATGGTGCAAAACTTAGTGAGTCACTGCAGCCTGAGGATGGCTGGTTTTGTAACATCCTTCTGTGAACTGATTACTTAACCCCCCCCCCCCCACATCATGACACAGCACAAAGACTGAGCCCTTAGGATGAGAGAATGCAATGAAATCCAAACATATGGTAAAAATTAATATTGTGTTGCCATCAACTCTGCCATTTTGCTTCAGTTTCCCCCATTGCACGTGTCTTCTGGCATTATTGATAGCATTTTGATTCAGAGAGACAGCCTGGTAGCTTCCTGTGAAGCCAACACCACACCCTAAATTGGCCCACAACTTAGTAATGCTTTCTACCCCCTCCATCTGGCTAGGAGGCTCCATCCTATTCTGTACGATAAGTTGGTCTCACTGTCTCTTACTCCAAACCAATTTCTTCAGCACTGCCACCTGGATAGATTCATCCAAAAAGAAGTCATGCAAATGGTCAGCCTGTGTGATCTAGCTTGCAGAATACACACAGCATATGAAATCTAGACGTCTGAATGTAAGATGACTGCTAACTGGGAGTGAAATAACAGTTGGTTATCATAATGGAAGGCAAATATTCCAGTCTTTGGAGGAAAAAAATCCACCAGTCTAAGATTCCAGTAGCCTTACTCTATGAGTAATCCTATGGAAGTCAATGGTGTCAGGGCCTGCTCCATATGAGCAAAGGTGGCAGATTCTGGTACCTAGAAAATAGTTCCAGTAATGAACTTTTAGCCACCACTGGCCTGCTCCTCCAAAACACAGGTGTTTGGCCTCTTCTCAGTCCTTCATGTTATCTAATCAATAAGATTGTGCTGGTCTTCTTCAAAATAAGAACTCCATACAGAAATCAGTGAAGAGTTTGTAAATGCTAATGGCACGGTACGATCCATTCGTTTTGGACTTTCTGAAAAAAGGAGCAGAAGTATTGTCTTGGGAATAGGCAGCAGGAGGAGAGGCCAGGAAAGCTGAGTTCTGTACCGGGCCCTGCCACTGCCTGTCTGTGTGATTTTGGGCGAGTCACTTTTAATCTCTCTGCACCTCATTCCCCAGCCCCCTGGCGCCAGTGTATTACATTGGGGGTAATTATATTCACCAACCTTTGCAAAGCAGTTTGAAATCTATGGTAGAAAAAAAAGTCTGCCTTCCTCCCCAACCCTGTAAGTGCTAAGTAATATTAATTATTTGTTGGTTATTATCATCAGCACCTAAGGAGGGTGACCTTTATAGGCTGAAGAATGAAGAAACTTTCCCCACTGTAAGAAGCTGTAATTCCCATTAAGATCTTTCCCCCCTCGCCAGTGGGGAGAGGCATCAATTATTTTTTTTATCCAGGAATCACCTTTGACATTGAGAAATTTCGGTGCCAATATTTGATTTTTTTTAACGCATGCGGTGCTCTTCAGACAGACAACCTAGTCCTCTCGTGGTTCCTTTATTCTGTGGCTGCACTCTTCTTTCACAGGCATGCTGCTCATACATCTGATATCAGAGATCAGACACAGGAGCAGCTGGGAAAACAATTGGATGCCAAATTAGAGTGGCTCTTCAAGTAATTGACTGATGGATCAGTGATCCGACTTAAAAAAAAAAAAAGGGAGGGGGGGAGGTGTTGCATGGTGACTCACCAGGTCTGCATTTTCCTGCCTGTGCTCTGAGCTATTTAAAAGTCAGCACACCAAGGAGGTCCTGGGGCAGAGCTATTTTATTCCTTATTGGCCAATCTACCCATTCTTTTGGGAAAAGCCCCATTCAGGATTATTCCAGTCAATGTGGGGCAGTGGTAGGATCCAGCAGCACAATTTCCCTTTCATTAAATACAGTCTCTCTTTCATCTGGGGTGCTAAGAGCTAGACTCTTCATATATTTGCTGGATTTCTAGCTCTCGTATCAGACTCCAGTTGGCACTGAAACTCACGCTGCTTTCAAACAGTACTAGGTACAAGATGTGTGCTTACGTGGTATTATCCAAATCTGGGCTCAAGTCCTCACGCAGTGTAGCCCCGGCATGGAGCCAGCCAGAATGCCATGGCCTGGCCTGAGTCTATAGTGATGTATCCCCGTGTGTAGCCTGAGGAGCAACCCCACTCAGGGATGGCAGTGTAGCGCCCAGGCAGCAGCCAAACCTCACCCATGGCTAGGAACTGGAGTCTGTGACTCTACCAGTCCCACTGCCATGCTCACATACTGGGCTCCTTTGATTGCCAGGGGGCAGGTGTGATCTATGCTGAGCAACTGCCTGATGCAGGGGGGGAACATTCTACCTGGTAACCTGACAGCTGTGGTGAAGGAGCTGTGGGCCCAGAGATGAAGCTCACAGATGAGAGCTCCAAAGTGGATAGATATCATGGGCAGAAGCTGCAATATATATACCCCTCGGCATAGTGTTTTAGTTGCTTTTGGTACCACTGTCCTACTCGCGGAAAGTTACTTTGCCCCAACTATACTTACTAGCAATGGGACCGAACTGTCAGATTTAGGTCTGGATTATGAAAACGTCAAAGCACAGGAGTGTTGCCATCTGATGGTTTGCTTTGGGCCTGTCTCTGGTAAATTCAGCACATCGTGCCATTGTGCATTTCAAACAAACTCACGTGTGCAGCACTTTAAACTAACAAGCCTGCCTCGAGGAACTGAGTGCCCTGGTCAGCACCCAATCAGATAATCAAATCAGCTGTTTGCTGGGTTAATGTGTGTGGTGACTTGAGAATGTTTAGTTTGTATTCTTTCTCCTCCCCCACCCCCCACCATGGAGGAAGATGCAGATATTTTAGAAATTCAGAATGCAAAAGGCCTGATTCTGGGCTCACTAGCGCTGGTGTGAAAACCAGGAGGAACGCGGCAAGTTTAACTGCAGTGGAAAGTGAGATAAGAATGGGTCCAAGGTTTTCTTACAAAACTCCTGCCTAATGTAGCCAGGGCATATTTCAAACAAGTGGGAAAGGGAAAGTCTCTGCTGTCCTACTTTATAGCAAAAGTGTTGCCACTGATGTCTCTCTCATATATTTTTCATGGAAGAAGATGCTGATTGAGGGTTGGTTTTTTCCCTTCGCTTGGGATTATTTTCTTTATTGTTGCATACAAGGTGGTTAATTAGGAGCCTGTGATAGGGACCCAGGAGCAAAGTTAGAAGTCTGATCAGGAGCTCTTAGCTAGCTTGTTAAGAGGAAAGGTCTTATTAATTTCTATTTGAAATCAGAGTGAGGGTTCCTTAATATGGGTGAGAGGGACGGAAAATTGAGATGCCCAAAGGGAGAGGGTAGCATTGCAAAGAAAGAATATTCTGGCCTCTCATTCCCGGGACACAGACCTACTTTGTGGATGCGTCAACCCATAGAAAAGAGGACTGTTAGGGGGCTTATTCCTTCACCCACTTACTTCCCTGGTCCTTCTCGCATGAACAGAGAGCAACAATACCCGAAGTCCAAAGGTGCAAACAATTAGATGTTTATTGGGGTGAACTTCCAGCAAGCATGATTCCAGTTTCCTTCCTTAATATCCTCCTTCCCAGCTCTGACACCACAGAGCCTTACACCTGTGTCCCTGTTCCCATTCCTGCCCTCAGCCAAACATGATTCCAACTTCCTTACTCCCATTCCCTGTTCCCATTTCCCCCTTTAGAAAACATGATTCCAATTTTCTTACCCCCATTCCCTGTTCCCATCTCCCCCACCCACCCACACACCCATCCCCTCCCACCCACACCCCCCTTAAGGTTAACTTGTCCCCCTTATTTTCAGGCTTGACTTGTTTTTTTCACCTCCCTTTCCTGGAGGGCCTTAATCTGAGTCTTCTAGTAGCTTGTTTGCTGACCAGATGTATTCGTTATTTGCAGCTCCTTTGTGCCCATCAGCTAGGTCATTTGCATTTACACACAGAGGCTTACTAGCTTGCTTTTGGATCCAAAGCTGTTAGCAGTTTAGAGAGTGTCTTAAAAGGGAAACATTCCACTTCCACTAGAGTTCTGATTACTTTCCACTTTCATCTCCTGCTCCAAAACACACAGATCTGAAAAAGAAAGCACAACCTATTGTGGCTCCTTTTGGAGCCCTATTAGGATTTTAATGAAGTACCATGTTTTATTTGCATTTCTTTTACCCCTTCTCCAATATACACCGCACACGTCCTGGGAAAATGCAGATTCCTTCCATATAGTTTAACCTCCATAACATCATATTAGCCAAATTAATTTTACACAAGGTGTAACTGCCTCCCCCATGCCCACAGAGTTTTCATGCACACCCACCAAAGCAACAATCTGATCCCCCAGAGCCACCCCGAGGCTCAGTGCTCCCATCAAGGACCTGCATCACTGAATAGCTGCACTCCCGGAAGATGAAGAGTATGAGATTGTGGCTGCAGTATGAGGTAGCACCTCATTGGGAAGGTGTGAAGGGTGGGGTGTACAGATGTGCATGGGCAATTTCCCAGCCTATCCAGATTTTGGTTCTTGGCACATCTGTATATTCATATTTGGGTCTACACTGTGCTGGGCCTCCTGACAGAGTGCCTCGAGATCATCTCTGCTTCCCATAGTCCCATGTGGATTGTGGGAGTGGTAGGTCTTTTCCCATACTCCCCTGGGGACTTGGTAGGTTTCCATCTTTTTCCTGATGCTAGAATGAAAAAGTGGCTCAACTAATTCTGTGGAAACTTACCCAAAAGACGACCTTGGAAGGAGACCATGTGTGAAAAAGATACATGCAAAAAGGATTTAAATATAATCAAATAAAGAGAAAAGTTACCTGGGACAGAGACTTAGAACTGAATGTCTTTTCCAATAGCTGAGATACTTCTCATTCAAAAATAAAAGAAGTACTTGTGGCACCTTAGAGACTAACCAATTTATTTGAGCATGAGCTTTCGTGAGCTACAGCTCACTTCATCGGATGCATACCGTGGAAAATACAGAAGACATTTTTATACACACAAACCATGAAAAAATGGGTGATTATCACTACAAAAGGTTTTCTCTCCCCCCACCCCACTCTTCTGCTGGTAATAGCTTATGTAAAGTGATCACTCTCCTTACAATAAGAAAAGGAGTACTTGTGGCACCTTAGAGACTAACCAATTTATTTGAGCATAAGCATATTGTTGCATCCGATGAAGTGAGCTGTAGCTCACGAAAGCTTATGCTCAAATAAATTGGTTAGTCTCTAAGGTGCCACAAGTACTCCTGTTCTTTTTGCGAATACAGACTAACACGGCTGTTACTCTGAAACTTCTCATTCAGTTACCAGCCCAGAAAGCAGGAGACCTGCAGCTCTGATTCCTCAGCATCTGACACAGCTTGTTACTATCTCAGTGAAGATACAGCTCTAATTACATGCTTAAACAGTAGTTCTATCCTTTTTGTCCTCTGTGGAGATTGTGCAAGCACAATTTTAATTCTCAGCAAAACCTTTGCTGTTCACCCTTTTACAGTATTAATGCTTTCAGTCAAATGCTTGCCTTCGTATCTATGTTACTGTGTCACCTCATGAGCTCTAGCCAGCAGCAAACTCCAGGATATCATTGGTGATATGACCTCCTTATTATGCTGAATCTTGTCTGCATAATCACGGTATTTGGGTTCATTTAGCTTTGCTGGTCACATTGGTCTCTAATTCCTAAGTCTTGCAGTAACAATGCTTAGCCCCAGTATCCCCCCCATACACACACAAGTAAGGCTTAGCCTGCTTCCTATTGTGTGATAATGTTGTAATCCTGTGCACTGATGATGAAAGCAGTTGCTAAGGTGGAAATGCAAATGGAAAAGGGAGTTTAACTAGCACATAAGGGGCTGTCCTTTTTCTGCATCCCATGGGTGATTTTTCTGTTTCTTGTGCAGTGTCCCAACATCCAAAATCCTTCATCGAGGAGTGTGTCTGTTTGCACATTAAATGTTAGAAGGAGGTATAGAAAATGCTTCCAAGCACAGAGCAATCCAGCTCCGCACTTTGAATGAATAGAGGCATTTGATACATTACCCTGCGTAGTCACCTGATGATCTAGGCCTGGTGTGGGGTCAGCTGTGTATTAATGGCAGCGAGACCAGTGCAATATCTTTGGTAAGGAAGTTGAGTCATAGACTCATAGAATGATAGAATACCAGGGTTGGACGGGACCTCAGGAGGTCATCTAGTCCAACCCCCTGCTCAAAGCAGGACCGATCCCCAACTAAATCATCCGAGCCAGAGCTTTGTCAAGCCTGACCTTAAAAACCTCAAAGGAAGGAGATTCCACCACCTCCCTACGTAACGCATTCCAGTGCTTCACCACCCTCCTAGTGAAAAAGTTTTTCCTAATATCCAACCTAAACCTCCCCCACTGCAACTTGAGACCATTACTCCTTGTCCTGTCATCCGCCACCACTGAGAACAGTGTAGATCCATCCTCTTTGGAACCCCCTTTCAGGTAGTTGAAAGCAGCTATCAAATCCCCCCTCACTTCTCTCTTCTGCAGACTAAACAATCCCAGTTCCCTCAGCGTCTCCTCATAAGTCATGTGTTCCAGTCCCCTAATCATTTTTGTTGCCCTCCACTGGACGCTTTCCAATTTTTCCACATCCTTCTTGTAGTGTGGGGCCCAAACTGGATGTAATACTCCAGATGAGGCCTCACCAATGTCTAATAAGCAAAGGATTCTGTACTCTAGATAAGGCGAATTTCCAAAATGCTCTCATCAACAGAACAAAATGAAACACTGTGAATGCTGTCTGAGTCCCAGCCAACAAGGACAATGGGCCTGATTCCCACTGTACGTCAGGAGTAACTCCACTGAACATCGATGAAGTTACATAGGTGTAAAACTGGTGTAACCACAAGGAGAATCGAGCCCAGTGTTTTATTCCTGTATCACCTCTCTTCCACACCTGGTTGTTGACGCTGGAATGTTTGATGGTGCTGTAGAGGTTCCGTGCCAGCTGTTTGGCTTGGCTCAGTGAGGGAAAACACAAGCCAAGTCACTGCCGTGGGCTCAGTGTGAGAAGGAGAATCTGAAGAGTTATACACTAGGTGACTGGTTTCAGAGTAGCAGCTGTGTTAGTCTGTATTCGCAAAAAGAAAAGGAGGACTTGTGGCACCATAGAGACTCTAAGTCTCTAGTCTCTAAGGTGCCACAAGTCCTCCTTTTCTTTTTGCAGATACAGACTAACACGGCTGCTACTCTGAAACCTGTCATTATGCAAGGCACTGAATTTAGCCGTATGGAGTGGAAATCTATCAACTTCATGAAAAAACTCGTGCAGATACAGACAGACATCATCTTCCTTTCCAGATGCAAACAGATGGACATCATACCAAAAGGACTGAAGGTAAAAAATCCATTACAATCTACATATCACACAGCCTATGCTGACAGCTTGTGCCACACGCTCTCAAAGAAACTGCGGAACCACCTGATCAACATCCCCTACAGCAAACAGGGAAAGATTAAGAATGAGCTCTTCTGTTAGTCTCTAAGGTGACACAATTTTCAGAGTAGCAGCCGTGTTAGTCTGTATTCGCAAAAAGAAAAGGAGGACTTGTGGCACCTTAGAGACTAACCAATTTATTTGAGCGTAAGCTTTCGTGAGCTACAGCTCACTTCATCGGATGCATACCGTGGAAACTGCAGCAGACTTTATGAGGAGGTATTGTTTCATATTCTCTGTGTGTATATAAAGTCTGCTGCAGTTTCCACGGCATGCATCTGATGAAGTGAGCTGTAGCTCACGAAAGCTCATGCTCAAATAAATTGGTTAGTCTCTAAGGTGCCACAAGTACTCCTTTTCTTTTTACACTAGGTGACTGTGACTGCTTGGCTGTGAAGCTGGCATAGTACTGATGGAGTGGCTCTTTCTGAGTTCATCCTCATTTGTGAATATAAAGCCAACTGCCACACACACACACTGAACACTCAGCTTGCCCTGATTAACCTTCTGTTGGCTTCCCTCCCGCCGCAGTGGACCTGCAGGAAGGATTGTGCCTCAGAGAAGCACAGTCCCTTCTGGATCATCCAGATGCATGGACTGAGAGCATCCATTGCTGTACCATTTAAGGTGCACAGCATATGCTTCACAGCCCAGTGTGGAGCGGGGGCAAGGTCATGGACCACCTCATCCCCTTTGAGGCATGCAAAGGAAGGAATAGGACTGCGTTTGAGGAGGGAATACAACTACGCACAGCCACTGCGTAAAGGCATAACGAAGGCAAGCTTCTTGACCCTCCCCTCCCAATGGCCAGGCACAGTGTGGCCCATGAGACTGCGTTTATGCTAAATCCTTTTGATGATGTCTGGGCACTCAACACGCTTACTAGAGAATCTATCACATCAAAACTCAGCAGGGTCAGCTCAATATCCCATGGCACTTTTCATAAGTGTAGGATATTGCCTTTGGATACAAAGTGCTGTGTGCCTGGCTGTTCCTTTGCCACTCCACAAGTGGCTACATTTCAATGGTGCTGCACGAAGCTACCCTAGAGTAGTTTGTCAAGCACTTTGGAGTCCTTTGAAGTGGAAGATGCTGCACAAATTTAGGCCATTAGAGCAAATTCTGCACTTATGGCATGATTCAGCAAAGCACTAAGACTTGCTCAAGCCCATCCCCTTCTGCAAATCACTTAAGTACATAGTTATCTGTAAGCAACATAACTTCAAGGTTTCAGAGTAGCAGCCGCACACCCTTGAGTTCTTTACTGGTCCTTGTTCCAACCACCGATGTCAGTGGAGTTGCATGGGAGTGTAAAGGACCAGGGCATAGGCAGTCTGGCCTAGCAGTCACAGCTGGGCCGGTGTCCACAAGTCAAGGATGGCCACAAGGAGGTAGTCAGTGAGCAGGGATCAGAGTAATTGTGAGAGGTGGGATCAATAGGCAAGAGTCAGAGTCAAGCCGGAGTTGGAGACCACAGATCGTACCAGGCTGGACTCAGGGGACAAGAGTCAGGCTGGGGTCAGATCCTGAAAATTAGAAAGTGAGGTGAGGCCTGCAGGCACAGCACACCTAAAGTTTATATGGTTACCCAGACAACCAGACTTAAATAGTAAGCATGTGCCAAACAGAAGGTTGCAGGGTGCTGTCACTTTGGACCCTTTGGGCAGTACTTCCTACAGCACCTAATCTCCACATTGGTCCTCCTTGGACAGAGCTTTGCATGGCCTGCTGATAACAGTGTGGGAACAGCAACTGTCCCAGGCTCTGAGCTGTGTTCTAGTCCTGTAGATCCTTGCAGGGAGTTAGTGAGCCCTTTTGTTTGTGATCTGGCTTTTCTTTATACAACCATGGAAATTGCAGAATTTTCAAAATATTTACTCAGTTGGCTGTGAAACATGGGTATTTCTTTGAGGCACGGTTCGTTTCTTCCTCAGACAGATCTAGCAACTTCAACTAATGATGAAGCATCACTGAATGCCAAAGCTGTGCTAAATGGCAGCATTCCGAAGCGTGAAGATAAACAGTGGATAGATACACTGTGACATAAAGGACACCCCAATTCTTGTTCTCCATTGTTCACTGGGGATGGAGGTGGTGGAAAAGGGGGGAGAAATGTGCTCCTCTGAATATTCCAGTCTTGTGAGTGTGTGTTTAAAAACCGGTAGTCCTGCCAAATATGGGGGAAGAACAAGTCACCCAATGGACTTCTTTCTATCTTCTAAGGCTATCTTTTCATTTCACTTTGCCATGTCATCCCTTTAAAGTGCTTTGCTTGCTAGCCGATGTGTTTGGTCATCTCTAGCCAGATGCAAATATGACCACTTATCCTTCCTAATATGAAAGGGTGAAGAAGGATCAGAAGATCTGTTAAGTCAGTTCTCACAGTGGAAGGCAAGAAAATAGAGCGCTGTGCTAATTAGTTTAGCTTCCAGCAGGTCTTCAGTGTCCCAGCAATGGTAAATCGTAACTTTCATGCTATAGTGCACCAGGATGCAATTTACTTCAAAGAGAGCACAAATCCCTGTCTGCAGCTCATATCAGAGGATTGTTACATAAAAGTGATTTATGTGCTTCAGTGCCAGGAACAGGGTCACACAAAGCCCAGCCTGTGGTTGGCTAAACATTTTATTCACAAACCATTGACAAAAATATTCTTTCCCAGCCCCTATGCATCATCAGAATTTTAAATTTTGGAGTGGCAATACTGAATGTTCTATGGTTATCCAAGTATATTACCGCACCCCTCTCTTGGGTCCTTTGATTCCTTCAACCACATCACATGGTGCCAAGAAAATCCATCCAGTGGAAGGTGCAGTGCCCAGTTCAGCCAAAAAGCTGCTAATCAAAACTGCAGATGACTTCTTTTTTTTTTTTTGGGGTGGAGGCGGTGAATTTACCTTAAGGGGCCAAATTCCTTCCTCATTTCCACCCCAATCTTTTCAAACTTGAACATGGCAACAACTACAGCTAGAAATTCCAATTGAAAAAAAATGCAACGGTTTCAAGCATGCATGCCAGAATTCAAAGAGAGGAGGAAATGTCATGTTTTGAAAGCATAATGATCGTTCTTATAGTTGTCCTCCCTTGGAGACAGGGGGCCAGATCCTCAGTTGGTGCAGATCAGTGCAGCTCCATTCACTTAGCCGGTGTAAATGGGCATAACTCCACTAACTACCGAGTCCAGAGCTTGGACATTTCGGGCTTGTCTACACTGGCACTTTACAGAGCTGCAACTTTCTCACTCAGGGGTGTGAAAAAACACCTCTCTGAGCGCAGCAAGTCCCAGTGCTGTAAAGCGCCAGTGTAGACAGTGCACCAGCACTGGGAGCCGTGCTCCCAGTGCTGGTAGCTATTCCCCTTGTGGAGGGGGGTTTTTATGAGCTCTGGGAGAGCTCTGCCACAACCACACAAGCCACGTTAAAGCCAAAGTCCCCACTGACTTTCTATAACACTTAGGCCCCAGTCCTGAGGTGCCTAACTTCCATGGGAGTTAGGTGCCTAAATACCTTTGAGGAGCTGGGCCTAAGTCACTTCTAAATATGGGACTTAAGCACTTTTGAAAATTTTACCCTTTGTCTATTTCCTGCCCAGTGTAGTATATTCTATAGTGTGTAGGCCAGCCTAGTTTCAGGTAACTATATTTCCCTGCAAGACATAAATTATCTATCCTACATGGAAAAAAATTAAACTAGAAAACATCCAGACAAGTTTCAAATAATGTAATTTCTTGGATAAATTTGGAAGCCTAGGTGTTTTATTAATAGTGTGTTTGGAATGAGATAGGCGGAAATCAATTCTCCCACCAACTTAGTTCAACCAGACTAGTGTTACAGATCCCATATATGCAGATCTGTTTATGCATCCCTTCTGCCGGGATACCACCGTTTGTCTTCTTTCATCAGAATGCTGCCTTTAGCTTGGCTTCATCATGCAGCAATGTTTCATCATTAGTCCAACTTGCTTTATCTGAGTGAGAGAGAAATAAACTATTGCTCACAGAAACACCCATATTTCATGGCCAACTAAGCAATATTGCAAAAACGCCGAGATTCCTTAATTTCCTTGATTGTATGTGGCAGAGACTGATTTGATGGTAGAAAACTGATTAGCACAAGCTTTCCCAGCTAGCATGTCACAGCAGTGAAAACACAAATGTGGTGTGTTTGTCCAGCGACACAAGGACTATTACCAAGTGCATTTTTTGCTGGCAGTGAAAAAAGAGAGGAATATTTGCAGCTGTTTCTATATACTGAAAACAAATTGCAAAAAGCCGGTGTAGCAAAGTGCAAAGGTTATAATCTACGCTAGTACAATATTATTTTCAAATGTGTTCTTATTGGAACTGTAAAATCTGTCTGCTCTCAGGCTGGAACCCCACTGTCATTAATCGAAGGCATTCCACAGCCAGGAGTCTGTACAAATTCTAGGATTGGCTGTGAAACCAGGGAATTACTGCATGACGTTGTCACGCCCAATTGTGCAGGTCCCTTTTAAGCAAATAGTTCAGCAATTGTAGCAGTGTAGCTGAAATCTAATATATATCATTTCATGAAAATATATGGACCTGGTTTTCATTGAATACAGAGACCAAAAATTGAGATTAAAAAGCAGAGGGTTAAATTCCACTGTCAGGTCTAAATAAGCTTAGCTCCAAAAAGTGGCTTAAGTGAGCTTTCCCACAGACTGAAACATTTAACTGGTGATCTGTAGGATGCTATTGTGCTTTAGCTCCAAAAAGTGCTTACGATCTGCATGTCTCCGCATTTGTGATGCTGGAGCTTCAAAAGGGTAGTAGAGTGGGCCAAGAGATAGGGGAAAGCCTATAAATCAGAAGACCTGCGTTCTAATCCTAACCCTCCCACAGACTTGCTAGGTGACCTTGGGCAAGTTACTTCCTTGCTCCATGCCTCAGTTTTCCCAAGTATGGACCAGGGATACAGTCCTTACCCATCTTTGTAAAGTGGTCTGATAACTATGTACGGAAAATGCTGTGTTAGTATTATGAAGAAGCTAAGAGGGGAAGTTTGGGTCAATTTACTATTGTTTACTAAAGTTTGGGTCTATTACTATTCTACCATTGAAAAAAACACCTACTTGGGATCAGCTTTAGGAGGCCAAAAGACCTCTTCGTTTATTTTAAAAAGAAAAGGAGGACTTGTGGCACCTTAGAGACTAACCAATTTATTTGAGCATAAGCTTTCGTGAGCTACAGCTCAAAGTTGCCTTTGCAACTTTTGAATGAACAGTTTAATCCCGCTGTGTAGTTTACACAAAGGAAAGATAAGCACCCAAGTGAAAAACTGATTGGAATTTGCTCCTGATCACCTCCCTTATGCTTCATCCCATTACACACAATGAAGGGGGCAGATGAGTAGAAAGTTTACACTTCTGTAGGCTAAAGTAATGGAAGAGAGCTGAATGGCGGCTCCATTATGTGCTCACCGTCTCAGGCAACCCACCTACAGCCCTTGCCACACCCATGACTGGGAAACTTGGGAGCAGAGCTGAGGAGCAGCTGTTCTAGGTGATGTGGTCCCCTGGGGCTGGAGCAGATTTCCACTTGAGAGAGCCAGAATAAATGCTGACTGAGGCAGGATTAACTCTCCTGCACCTCCTACTTTCTTGGAGCCTGGTGTTTGGGAGGGATGGTACAGGCATAGCAGGCAAGTAAGTAGGTAGCAGTGGGAATGGAATGGCCACATTTGCAAAGGTTCTGGGATCTGCAGGGTTCCCGCAGAAGTCGTAGAACTGTGAGGTTTTTAGATCACGTCCAGGCCCCTTCCTCTGCAAGAACAGTTTTGGAATCTCAGCATGTTCAGTCTCATGGAAGTTCCTGAACAATTTTCCCTTTGCATCAGGTTTTTTTTTTCCTTGTAAAGAACATTTGGCCCATATAAAGAGAAAGATAAGCATTTTCCCAGGACAAACATTTTGGATCAGTAGCATAATAGGCCCCAAAATAAATCTCTCTCATACAGATTTGAGCGGAAGTGCATTTTACTACTGATGGAGAAAGGAAATGGTTCTGTAACACTGACAGACCCCAGTCGTCAGTAGGCGGGATTGAACTGGGGACCTCAGGAGTTTAGTGCATGAGCCTCCACCGCATGAGCTAAAAGCCAACCGGCGGTGAGTTAAGGCTATAGAACAAACTCATCACTCTCTCTCTCGAAGTGGTCTCGGTGCCACGAGATGGGACAGAACACCACCCACAGGAGGTGTGTGGGCTACAATTCCATTTCTGCTAGGAATTAGGGTTAGACTCTATAAACTGCAACACACGGGGGGCCCAAGGAGCTTTTAAAGACGGGCAGCTGCGGAGGAAGTTTGTTATTAACTCAAGTCCTTAATTTCTGTGAGTAAATAAAATATGTTGCAAATTTCAGCTTAACAAGATTTGTACCCTCTTACATGTTCATTTCATTATATCAGGGATGTCTATACTGTGTTCCACAGACAGAATTTCCTGGTACTGAAAAAGTGTGGAAGGGCAACAAATGGGAGAAAGGTCATTTGGTCAGTGATTTGCAACCCCATAACTGGATGGCCTCTGGGTAAAAAGCCCAGCATCCTCAATTCATCCACATGTTTTTAAGTTATCCAGAAGTCTTCAGCACGTCCAGTTGATATGCCACTGTTCATTGATGCATGCTGTCGACGCACAGTTACCTCGCCTGTATTTTGAAATGATCATTTTAAAATGATGCAATTAAAAGAATCTTGCAGACTGGCCATACCATAAAGTGACAGCAGTGAAGCAATAGAGGGGTCTTTTATGTTCATTGTGATATGAATGGATAGTGCCTGACTAGCCATAGAATAATATTGTATACCATAGGTTTCAGAGTAACAGCCGTGTTAGTCTGTATTCGCAAAAAGAAAAGGAGTACTTGTGGCACCTTAGAGACTAACCAATTTATTTGAGCATAAGCTTTCGTGAGCTACAGCTCACTTCATCGGATCCATACCCTGAAACATAGGTACTAATTCTACCCCCACTTTACTCATGCTGAGTGGTACCTTACTATGAGTATAGTCCCTTTAAAATAAATAGACTACTTGTGGAATAAATGTTACTCCAGTATAAGCTGAGCAGAATTGGGTCCATAGTGGTAACTAGATCATACCCTTACTCACATTGAGTAGTACCCTACTGCCATGGATCCACAGAGTCTGGTCTATGTCCCAGCCTGTAACCAGTCCTGGGGGAGTGACCGCTTAAGTGTACCAAACTCAAGGGCCCACATAATTCCACAGGGGCAGGCCCATGGCCTCCAAGTCTGGGCATTCAGGCACCACCAATCCCAGTCTCTCTCTCTCTCTCTCTTTCTCTGTGGCTCCCTGAAGCAAATCCAGTTGTGACTGTCTCCTGCAGGAGGCTTGCACTTTACTCCTTCTGGGTGCAATGCTCTCAGGGAGTATTTGCAGCGACAGCAGGCCACCTTTTCAAAACAAAGTGACAATTTATTAGTCACCTGGCCTACAACTTCTTAAAGTCGTTAGGTCAGCGAAGAGAGGCAAAAATTAAACCACAGTTCATGCTAGATCAGGCAGTGCAATGAGCCAGCCAAGCTGTGTGGACTCAATTTCTGGCTCTGGCTCCCTCCCGTTGTCCTTAGTCCCTGGTGAGAAAAGCTAAGTGCCTCCACAGGGCAGCCCATAATCCAGCTGCCTGACACCTTTCCCCACTTTGTTCTCCAGATGCATTCAGGTAAGTGGCGAGTGGTCCTTGTCTTTCTAGATCCCCTGCTGTGCTGGATCAGTTTCAATGAGTTCCGTAATGATCCAGTCATTTCACCCAGACCCATAGGTGACACTCCTCCACCCCATGTCTCCTGTGCAGTTCCAGGAGCAGTGTTAACCCTTTTGCACCCACTGGGTAGCACTGCAAAGTACAGAGGGAAACTGAGACACACCTAGGATTAATAAAAATATTCCAGGAAATGCCTGCTTTGTCACACCTTAGTCTATGAATGGTCCAACTGAAAATAGTGGATCTACTTGTGGAGTCTGGCCCTATGAGGCTGCTCATAAACAAACTAGGGAAATTCAATCTAGAGTGAGGTACTATAAGGTGGGTGCAAAACTGGTTGGAAAACCATTCCCAGAGAGTAGTTATCAGTGGTTCACAATCATGCTGGAAGGGCATAACGAGTGGGGTCCCACAGGGATCAGTTCTGGGTTCTGTTCAATATCTTCAGCATAGAGAGCACACTTATAAAGTTTACAGCTGATACCTAGCTGGGAGGGATTGCAAGTGCTTTGGAGGATAGGATTAAAATTCAAAATGATCTGGACAAACTGGAGAAATGGTCTGAAGTAAATAGGATAAAATTCAATAAGAACAAATGCAAAATACTCCACTTAGGAAGGAGCAATCAGTTGCACACATACAAAATGGGAAATGACTGCCTAGGAAGGAATACTGCAGAAAGGGATTTGCGGGTCAGAGTGGACCACAAGCTAAATATGAGTCAACAGTGTAACACTGTTGCAAAAAAAGCGAACATCATTCTGGGATGTATTAACAGGAGTGTTGTAAGCAAGACACAAGAAGTAATTCTTCCACTCTACTCTATGCTGTTTAGGCCTCAGCTGGAGTATTGTGTCCAATTCTGGGTGCCACATTTCAGGAAAGATGTGGACAAATTGGAGAAAGTCCAGAGAAGAGCAAGAAAAATGATGAAAGATCTAGAAAACATGACCTATGCGGGAAGATTGAAAATATTGGGTTTGTTTAGTCTGGAAAAGGGAAGACTGAGAGGGGACATGATAATAGTTTTCAACTACATAAAAGGTTGTTACAAGGAGGGAGAAAAATTATTCTTCTTGACCTCTGAGGATAGGACAAGAAGCAATGAGCTTAAATTGCAGCAAGGGAGGTTTATGTTGGACATTAGGAAAAAATTCCTAACTGTCAGGGTGGTTAAGCACTGGAATAAATTGCCCAGGGAGGTTGTGGAATCTCCATCATTGGAGATTTTTAAGAGCAGGTTAGACAAATACCTGTCAGGGATGGTCTAGATAATACTTAGTCCTGCCATGAGTGAAGGGGACTGGACTAGATGACCTCTCGAGGTCCCTTCCAGTCCTATGATTCTATGATTCTACATTTGAGTGGAAATGTATGTAAAAGCAAATGTATTAGCCAATTTCATCTCACAGTATACTCTTTCCTGCCATAGACACACATATATGCACATACATGTGAATTTTTGAGGATATATTTATCTCAGCCAAAAAGAAAAACATGCTACAATAGAATAAAGGTCATAAAAAGATATCTGTAGGTAGTAATGTGAATCAACTTTGCAGTGCTGCAGCTAGTTTAAAACAACCCAAAAAGTGATCAAAAGACAGAAACTTAGATTTTTTTTTAATGGAACAGTCAGAAAGCCTGCTCCCACCTCTTCTTTGTCTGTTTTACTTAAAAGTATCCTGCCAAATTTTGGCCAAGCTTTAAATTTTGGAAAACAAGCTTGTATAAAATCTTAGACCAGTGGAAATGTTTCCTCAACTTTACCTGCTGCCCCTGCCCCCCCCCCAATTTCAATGATAAAATGTGCTTAAACAAAACCACCCCCCGTAACTGTCTGAAACCCAGACATCGTAGCAAGGAGATCCAGAAAGTGAAACTGATTTCAGTCGCATTGTTCAAGCTGAGAGAGATACAAATATTGAAGAAAAAACATAAACAGACACCAGGGAATTGGATTTTTTAAATTCTCCACTTATTATAGTGGAGCTTCAAATCCCCCAAATACTGCTGAGTCTTAATTCCAGCTGTGAGGCTGAAACAATATTGTCAGCTCTAAGCATTCAAAAATTATGAGCCAGCCCTCCAGAAAATTATGAGACTGGCTTAATATTCATAAGATATAAAAAAATAATATGTTTTGGTTTCTTTTTATTTGCCTTCAGGACTTTAGATTTCACATTTTTCATTATTTTCTCTGCAACCATGAGGGCAAGAAACTTGTATTTTACTGTAAATAAAAGCGGAGATTCTCACATAATCACCCGACTCCACCAGCTGGGGCCTTAAGTAAAATACTAACTATTGGGAGACTCAGAATATAATTGTGGGAGTTGTCCACCTTCCTAAAATAGCCTCCATGAAGTGGAGTCTTCTTATCCCTTTCCTTCAGTGAGCTCCCCAAAGCCCAGGTACTTCGGCTAGGTGCTGGGGAGTGGCTTCAGGCCCAAATGCTGTAACAGGGGGAAGGATCGGAAAATAGAAACCCAAACAAAGTCTGATGTTAGAGTGTCAGATCCAGCACTAGGGTGGCTACTGTCAGTTTTCACCAGCCTACCAAAAATAAACAGAAAGCAGGACAGTTAAAGGCAGCCAGACCTGGTTAATCTGTGCTTAGTTTATCTCAGTTGTGTCTGGGATTACAAAACACTCGGGTAAACTAATCTGTCTGTGTCTACAGTATTTAGGACTGACTGGTTAATAGCAGTGCTTGAGTTCAGATAACACCTCAGCCAGACTGGGGCCAATCCTGCAAGTTGCCAATGAAGTAACAGGGAGTTCAGAATCCTCAGGTGGTACGTTGTAGTTCTCAGCATTTCACAGGCTTGGGCCTATTTCTTGTATTACAGCCCATGGCTGTCAGTGAGGTGCACTGAAAAGTTGCAGTAAATAGATTACATATGTCATGTATCTATTATAAACACAGGTTAGGGGAAACAATTCCAGTAGTTTGCTTGCTGGTTAATTGCTGAGAAAACCAGTGTTGTACTCGACATGAGATCTAGGCACAGATTCTGGCTATAGCTGCAGGCCCTCTATGCTGCTCAGGTGAAGCACAGGGCCATGCGGGAGCTGGGGAGAATTCTTGGGGCTGCAATAAGCGTGCTGTTTGGAGGGTCCTGGACTGTGTCACAGCTCGTAGGCAGGCTGAGGAAGGTAGCTAGGGCTATTTAAGGGCTCTTCAGCAGCCCAGAATCTGAAAGGGGCACCTTCTATGTGACAGCTCCAGGAGGCACAGCACAGAACTGGACCTAGAGGTGACAGTCTGAGGGGGTGGGTTGGGGTAGCTCAGTTACTTAGCACAGTGAGCGAATTTCTCTGGTGTATGGAGCTCTGTGCAACTTATGATTTTGTTTTCTGTATGCCACACCCTGACAGCTCTCAGAGGCAGCTGCCATGTTCAGTTCCCAGGCAGGCTGTTACACAGGAGAGTTCTCGAATAGAAACTTTGCTTTCATTCTTTCTTGTTTAGTTGCTTTCCCTTAATCTAAATTGGAAATCCATTAGCCTAGAAGCATATGGTTGTTCTTTGTGTGGGGAAAACAAAACACCAAACATTCCATCCACGCAACGAGCTAAGTGGCAGGATAAGACCCAAGCCTATGTTAACTAGGGATCTGAAAAGATCCCATAGCAAAGAATCAGAGGATAGACAGCTGGATGGGGTCAGCATATTTCTTGTTTTCTGCTGACTAAGGGTATGTCTAGACCGCACTCAGAGGCAGATTCGACCCATGGGAGAGGAGGCACACGGAGGCACACGGAGTCACCGATGTCCCGCCACCTCAGGCCACCTCTCACCAGGATGTCCAGAAGTGAGGAGGCAGTGGCTCCCCCTGGTGGCAGCACTCACCACCATGTATCCATGCAGCGTGGGGAGGGAGGAATCATCAGGGGGGTTGGCTACAGCCTGAGCTCCTGTCCTGCTCCTTCTTCCCCGGCACTACATGGGTCTGCTACTCCTTCCCTGCTTCTGGAGTCCCAGTGCTTCCTGCTGCCTGCTTTGCAGACTGCCCACTGAGGTGGTCGGGGGGCATCTTTGAGATCGGGAAGAGGAGCTGCAATGTGCTCAGCGCCAAGCAGCTCCGGTGGAGCCCCATCCAGCCTGAGAGCTCTGGGGGTACATGAGGGGAGCAGGTTGGGGGGGGGAGGGAGAGTGGGAAAAGGGGGAGGATCCTGTTGTTGCTGCTGCTTCAGTGCACCCCTGGCTTGCTGCTGCTGGGGGTGCGTTGATGCAGCAGTAGCCTCCAATGTGCCTATCAAGGAGAAGGTGATTTGGGGGTGTCATATTCCCCCCTCCAACAAAAAGTGATGGATAATTCTCCAACTTGTTAATGGAGGCGATCCAGTCCCGAGCACCATCCCCCCCGGCACGACCCACCCTGATGGAGCACGGGGGACTGCGCATCCCCACTGTGTTGCCCCTTTTGTTGAGTTTGTTTTGAACATGTGCTAAATTGATTGAGGAGAGTTGAGGCAGGGAGGGCTGCCTGCAAGCTCTGCAAGGGGCTGGGCAGCCACAAGGCAGAGAGCAGGAGGAGGAGGAGGCCTTTTCTTTTTGCGGATACAGACTAACACGGTGGCTACTCTGAAACTAGTCTATGTTGTCTACACACATATCTAGTTTCAGGGGATGGAGCCAGAGGCAACACATGGGGCGGTCACATGCCTCCACAGAATCTTTCAATTGTGCGCGCCGCCCCGCCCCCCCACCATCCAGATACTTGTCACCTCTGCTCTTGATTGCAGCACATGTAGGCACATCTGAGCTAGCTTTAATTTAGCTACTGCAGATAACAATTGCAGTGAAGTCAGGGCAGCATAGATGCCAGTGTGGGCTAACCACTTAAATAGCCCGGCTCCTGGGCAGGGTCATATAGGCCGTACTGAGGCTTGTGTTGCCGTGGCTTCGCTGTTATTTGTAGCCCTACTCGTTACATTAAAGCTGCCTTGGGTATCTCACCATACGCTACAATCACACCTTGGATGGCAGTGTAAGCATACCCTTAGGCTGCAAGAAGATCTCTTTTGTTCAGTTGTACCATTGCTGGGCACTTCACTCCTCATAGGACACCTTGGGGAAGGGAAGCCTGTTCCGGCATCTTTCCTAAGAGAGAAAATGAAGTCATGGGAGAGCTGGGTAGAAAAACCACTGAGTTTTTTGATTGTTTCAAGAAAAATTAACCTTGTAGTTTTGCCTGAATACCATACCCTGCCTCAGTTTGCTACACAAAGGAAGGGAAGTTTGTAGGTAGAATACCGTTCCTGCTGCAAAAATGGCATGATCTGCCATATTTGCTTAACCTAATTTGAAAAAGCGGTCAGCTGTTGGGTATAGTGTATGAAAAGTGAAAGTGGCTGGTCTCCTACAGCACCGCTCCCGGGGACGGAGAGGGTCTCATAACAGATAGAGCATTCAGCACTTTGTTGAGGTTTAGTTTCAGTGAGGAAGGCTTTACCAAAAATAAAATAAAATAAAATAAAATAAAGGGACTATGGAAAAGGCCAGGCCTGGCCCTAGTTAAGAAGGCACATCACATCATTCCCATGTGCTGCACAGCTCTCCTTCTGCCTACACAATTCCTCCCTCTGCTCCCCGGTGTGCTACGCAAGCACAGGAGCACAGGCTGCAGTAACGCGCACTCCCCCTGAGCACAAACGAGCCGCACAATGCTTCCTAGGGCTCCTGATGAGGCAGCACAATTCCCAACACAAGCCCATGCCCGCAGGCACAATGGAGCCCTTAAATCAATGTCTAAGTTGACAATTACAAGGCATCTAAGGCCCACACACCTCTCTTCCCTCCCTCCCCCTACTACTAACCATTAAACATAACCTAAAAGCAAAGCCAATCGGCCCATGCATTCATCACACTAGGCTGGCGCAAGGGCAAACCCAGTAAACACCCAGCAACAAAAGGATCAATCTCTGCCTCGTAGACGTTCTGAGAAACCAGGAATAGCTGATGCAAGAAAGAAAGGGAGCGCAGGAGGGAAGGCCCCAACCAAGTACAAACTGATGGAGATGAATGGGTCCTGTGGCCTGCCCTGCCAGTGAAGGACTGGAGCAGACTCGCCCCCGGAGGCAGCTCCACAGCTGAGAACTTCTGACTGAGTCCCGTCCCAGCTGTTACTGACTGAACCTAAGGGCGAGGGGTCTCTGCCATAAGCCGCTGAGTGCACACGGTGAGACACGGTCACTAAAGTATGTAAGGCCCAGATTATGAAGGGCTTTATATACCAATACTAAGACCCTGAACGCTCCTAATCCCCTTCACCTACGGGCCCATATTCACAGCTATGAACATCTATTACCCTCTACTTCACTTTCCAAACCTCTACGACAGTATATGAAGAAAACCCTTTTAGGGTAGAAGTTTATTCCAGCTTTAGTAGATGCGACTTTAAAAAACAGGCTGCAGTGGGATGCTGCTGCACTGGCCGTACCTATTATAAACAGGCTGGAGAGTCTGCTAATGCCGGACGGTGCTTACACAGACCTAGAATGAGCCGTGCTGTGCGCATTTGTGTAAATCAAATTGAAAATATGAAATCAGAGGGAAAACATATTTCAGGTCATGAATCTCAACAATCCCTGGCATGTTTAGAAAACCCCCCTAAAAATACAGGTACAGATGTTAACATAAGAACTTACATAATATATTACAGGCACTAACATGTATGTCTCACACAAGCCCTCTGCATGGCTTATCAAACTCTCCAGCTGCCAGCTTGACACATTTGTCAACCGCTTGACATTTGATGATGTCTATTTCCTTTCCAACAGCCTTTCAAGGATTTATATTACAATGGAGCAAATCCTGAAAAGTGCTGAAATCTGACCCAATATATTTTCCAGTGTATATTTCTAGAGCAAGCTGGGGAAATGCCCTACCCATTAACTAACAGCAGCAGGTATCTCGCACTTATGTCTATAAACGTTAACCCCAGATGCACAGCGGCCCATAGAATTTCTGACGCTGTGAGTGAGAATAGTGCATATAATTTCCTGAACACTGTTCTGCAGAAATACTCTATGTCTGTGTGTTTACAGTTATATACAGTGCATCCAAGTATTGTAGCTACTTACAGATCATCCCTGTAGTTTTAACTGGCGATTTGGGGAGCCCCCTTTCAAAACTACTACAGTAAACAATGATGTAACATAGTGGTAAGATGTAGAATGCTGTAGTATATTTCCATAAGTGGGTGTGCGGGAGTTTAATTGCATTGTTCCTTTAGCACTGAAGGAAGTTTGCATTTCCTCCTTGGGCTTTTCAGAACCTCTTCTAGGATGCATCAGGTAATATCCAGTTATTAACACTGCAATTTTGAAGCCCTCTTTAGCAAGTCCTGATGGATTCCACTGGGGAGATGAGACTCTGGACTGTGAAATCAGTGGAACTGATGACTGCAGAATGCTACCGCAGGGCCACTTCACGATCCCTTCAGTGCGCCGGGTCTCTGAACGTGAGAGACTATCGAACAAGAAATGCCTGCAGGTAAGAACAGACCGCAACGATGCTCTGTTAGGAGCAGCAGAAGGGTAATTGGAGTGACACGGGGTGCAGTGACACAGCGGGTGTGTCAAGATGTCACGCAGAATAAAAGCCACAGCCCAGGATAAAAAGGAAGGAAATGAAGGAGGCCAGGCAAGCACTACAGGTGTAACAAATTAAAGATGCCAGGATGCGCAGAGTGGTCTTTGTTACTGCAGGGATTCTCTCTCTCTCTCTCTCTCTGCCTTCCTTACAACATGTGGCACAGTTCTGACACATTTTTCGGCTTTGATGAAGCTGATGCCCTCGCTATGACACAGAGGCTCTCAAGTCCAACTGGCTGTCTTCCTGTCAGCCCCAAGTGGCTCTCGCTGGACTCTGCCACTCCTTCCAGTTACACCCACTCATTAGCAGGTCATGACTTGCAGCTGCCTCTTTCCCTGAAATCCTGCAATTACACCGATTGCTGGCTCTGAACACGTTAGTGCCCAGCAGCTAAAGAAAGGCGAGTAGACACAGGCAGCCCGTCTGCTTCTCAGGCTTCAGCAATCTCAGTGCAAACAGCAAGCGTAGAGGAGCAGGTATAGCTAATGTTTCACATCAAAATTAAACCAGGAAGGAAGTAACTGGATCTGCAATGAACTGTGAAATGAAAGGAGGTTATTTTCTATGTGCTGCGACACCATTTTTGGCTAGCGTAGGGCATATATCAAAATGAAGAGTGCCACTTTTCCCCTTAAAAATATAAGGGGTAAACAAGAATGGCGAAATTGGCTTTGAGACTTGAACAGTCCTGAGCCAATTCAAATGTCATAGTAATGCAACCCTCGAAAAATGAGTGTGCTATTGATGGAAGATGTGCAGGAAAGGAAATGAGTCCTCTGCTTGGAGAAACTGATACAAATGGCTCTCCATGGGGGATCTCACACTTTCAAAAGAAAAAAGAGCGAGCAATTTAGGTCCCAACCTGACAGTCTGATCTGCACCTCTTATGTCCACGCCAACAAGTCCCACTGGACCCAGTTGAGCTCCGCATGGGTACCAGGAAGGATCTGCCCATATGGCTCAGGTTGCAGAATCAGGGCCTTAGGGCAGGTACATTGAAAATGACAGTTTTAGCTTCTTTGTTGAATTTCTTAGCCTTGATGTGTCTCTGGGAGACGTGTCCCCCAGGCATATCAGCAGTAATGGAAAGTGCCATTGTCACTGCAGACGCTAACTCATCATCTTGATGACTCATCCATCCCTGGAAGTTTAGAATGGAGGGTAATATAAGTGTGGTTTGCTGGGGTGTGGGGAGGGGGAGAAAAAGCAAAATGTTGAAGACATTTGGCTTTAATGGCCTGGTTGAATACCCACTGAAATCTATGGAAAGCCTCCCATTGACTGTAATGGCTGTTGGATCAGGCTCTAATTGCACTTTATTCTTTCAGCTTACCAAGAGAAGAGAGGTTCTGAAAGGTTATTTCTTAAGTGAAGTCCCCTGCCGCTCCAGCAAAGTGTTTCCTCTGATGGGATCTCTGACCATGGGTGAGCTGAGAGTAGCAGGCTTGTTTTGGGAGGCAAGAGTTTGGCATCCACACACGATGTCTAGCCCAGCAGTGTTGGTGCATGAGGATCATTGCTTCAAGGCTGGTACATCCTCAGAGTCAGAAAGCACTGTCTAATCAGTGTGAGCATCTCCTCCGGGCTGATCTCTGGATATATTGAGGTTATGAGATCATCCAGCCTCAGGTGTGGGCTGGGCACATGACAAGCAGAAAATGTCCCATCAGCAGGTGAAAGATGACTTCCTATCAAATGCTGGCACAATTGCTCTTGATCTTTTAAAAATCACTAAATGTTGTTGGTATTCAAACACATGGCCACAGGCAGTGACTTTCCGAAGTGCCATGGGGTGCTTGACCCACGGCTCTGCCCCAGGCCCTGCCCCCACTCCACCCTTTTTCCCAAGCTCCCACCCCTTCCCATCCCCTCTCCACCCCTTCCTACCCCGTTCTGCCCCTCCCCTAAGTGTGCCATGTCCTCGCTCCTCCCCCTTCCCCCCCAGAGCCTCCCCCATGCCGTGAACAGCTGATTGCAGTGGGCGGGAGGCGCAGGGAGGGAGGGGAAGGTGCTGATTGGTGGGGCCTGCCGGCGGGCGGGAGGCACTGGGCAGGGGGGCTGCCGGAGGGTGCTGAGCACCCACCATTTTCCCCCTGTGGGTGCTCCAGCCCCAGAGCACCTATAGGGTCGGTGCCTATGCACATGGCTATTCTCTGCTCAGGCGACCCGGCTGGAAGCAGAGATTGGTTTAGCACTAGTTCACAGGCCAGAGAGAGAGAGAGAGAGAGAGAGAGATCATTGAAAGACAAGCCTCAGAGTGCAGTAACCTTCAGTGCAAGCATGTCAGATTGTCTCAGAATGAAGAGTTTGATGGCTCTTGTTAGTTACCTAGAAAATCGTTGTTTTGTTTGTAGTAATGCAATCTCAGCAGTGGCAAGAGCCGTAGCTCTTTCAGCAGAGGGGAGACAGGAATGTCCCAACAGCTCCGGTCATGCAGAGAAGGGGACACATGAGTCTCCTCTTGCATGAGGATATTTCTTGCAGGCAGCATGCATGTGGGTGCGCGCACATGTGTGCATATCTCCATTGACTGCATCAGAGCCGGGGGTGGGGTGAGGGCGGGAATGAGTGAGGTGAAGAAGGTACTCTCTCTCTCTCTCTGCACCTGCTTAATGGGTCATTGGGATTTGCTGCTCTTCAACATTCACATTTGGTGGGCAGGGAAAACCTACATAAAATACTGCAGCAAATCCATCCCTGGTGTAAGGCTATTGATTAAAAGGGGCTCCTAGTAAGGAGACACATGGCCCGGAACCTTCATTTGGAAAATCAAAATGGGTCAAACCCTGACATCCTTCAGTCCTTACGCACAAAAGATTCCCACTGACGTTAGTGGAACAAATGGCTACACAGGGGAACCGAGAATCAGGACCAACATCTTATTTTTACAAAGCTTAGACTAGCTGATGGTGTCCCTTTAGTCTGGAACAAGGACATGCACTCTCCGGCACCCTAGATGAGAGTGTCTCCACCTGGCAGCAGCATGGGAACCAATAAATGGTAAGTGCCATGTTCTTCCGTACCAGATATGGACTGGCTACAGAGCTCACTCATACTCACCAGATGTGCTCATCATAATATCCTCTAATTTGACTACTTTCTTCATGTCTGGCCACTTTGGAAATAAGTTCTTTTCCAAAGTTGGAACTGTAGTTCTGAGTTGTCTTCCCATCAAAAGCTGTTCTGGACTACATCCAGTAGCCATTACTGGTGCTGATCTGTAACTCAGAAGAGCAAGGAATGGATCTTCATGCTGTAGGATTTTCTTGGCTACCTGTACAGCTCTCTCAGCCTCTCCATTCACTTGTGGGTAATGTGGGCTGTAAGTAATATAATCAAAACCATATTTCATTCTGAAAGACTTAAATTCTGCTGCAGTGAATTGTGGTCCATTGTCCATCACTAGTTGTTCTGGAATACTGAAGTGCGCAAACATGCACTTTGGTTTCTTGGTAACACTGCAACAAGTTATGTTTATAAAGTTCATTATTTCTATATACCTGGAAATACAGTCCACGATGACCAGGTAATGTGGTCCTCTGAATTCGCAAAAATCTGCAGCTAGTCTCTTCCAAGATCTGTCTGGTAGAGGTGCTGTGATTAAAGGTTCTTTGTATTGTGTTGGTATGTTAGTTCTGAAATGTTCACATGCAGATCTTTTATTCTTTATGTGCTTGCTGATGCGGGGCCACCGCAATGGCTGGTTGATCCATTCATGGTATTTAGTTAATATATGGAGATTCATGGATGAGATTTAGGATTTCTCCTCTCATTTTGTTTTGGATAACAATGCAATTGCCTTTAGTCCTGAGTCTGTTGAACTCAGTTAATTGTCCATGCACATAGTCTCTTGTCACTTCCTTAGTGTCCTTTCGATTCTGGGGCCAGTCGCCCCTAATGTAACTTAGAACTTCCTGAAGTTGCGTGTCCATCAAGGATGTTTTTGTAGCTGGAGTAGTCTCTTTTCTAATACTGGCCTGTATGTGTCCACAGCATCCACATATGCCTTGACATCATCTTTGAGCTCATGGGTAGTAGAGTGCGATGCTGGGCTCTGTGACAGTGTCCGCTACTACCAGATTTTTCTCAGGAACATATTTAGCAATTGGGTTGAATTGCATTAGCCTTAGCAATAGACATTGGCATCCCAGGGGTGCTTGATCTAGGTCTTTTCTGTTGATGAAGGGTACAAGTGGTTTACAGTCCGTTATCTGTGTAAACGAATCCAATCCACACAGACATCAGTAAATGTTCTCACATGCCCATATGCTTGTCAGGCACTCCTTTTCAATCTGTGCATGTCGCTTTTTTGGCTTCTGTGAGTGTGCGAGAGCAAAATGCAACTGGCTTCCACTCAGAGCCATGATGTTGCAGCCGTACACTACCTAGGCCAGAGCTGTTTGCATCCCCACTGACCACTGTGAGTTTGTTCACATCGAAGTGCTTGAGAAAATTTCTTTTACCCTTTTGAAGGCAATTTCTTGATTTGGCCCCATAGCCAAAATGTGTTAGAGCTTAACAGTTTATTCAGTGGTTTTGTCACAGCAGAGAGGTCTTGTAGGTGTTGGCTAAGGTAATTTATCATCCCCAGTACACTTTTCAGTTCTAGTATATTAGTTGATGCTTTCAATTCTTGCATTGCTTTTACTTTCTCTGGGGTAGATCTGATTCCATCTTTGTTTATTGTCTGTCCCAAAAACTTGATTTGGGGATAGAGGGAAAACACATTTTTCCTTGTTTAGCTTCAGTCCAGACTGTCTGATTAGGTTTAGGACCATGCTGAGGGTTTTGTTATGTTCCTCCATCGAAGCTCCATATATCGCAATATTGTCTATGAAGACTACAACTCCATTTGTGTTTGTTAACAATTCTGCCATCTTTCTTTGGAAAATTTCAGGTGCACTGGTAATTGCAAAAGGTAATCTTCGAAAGCTAAATCTTCCAAATGATGTGGTAATTGTTGTCAGTTTAGCACTTTCTTTGGCTAAAGAAATTTGCCAGAATCTGCTTGAGGCATCCAGCTTGGAGAATACTGTAGCTCCTTTCACTTTGGGGAGAAAGTGTTTTTCCATTTTCCATGCTGTTGGCTCAGATATTTTCTCAAGTCTGCCATTCTACTCCATTCTCTTTAACTCAGTTTCCACATTATCAAGTACAGTAATGGGATTGGAATCCTGTGAGGTGTATGTACATTATATGATTCAGATTTGTCTCCAGCTTATTTGTACTGGATCTCCTTTCAAAAGTCCAATATCACCAAATATTTCATTAAGTTCTTCCAATTTTTTCACTAGGCCCAACATAGCTGCCATGCTGTGGCTGAGAAGGCTGTTGTTCTGTGGTCCTTTGATCACATTCAAAGACAAAAGCTATGCATTTAGAGTGTAACTTGTTTCTGTAGTGAACTGGCCCATGCAGTTCAGAATATCTCCTGGGCTAGTCAGAGTTGTGTCAGATGACTTCAGCTCTGATGGGTTAAAGATGATTATACGTCTCTTTGCGATGACTGTGATGTCAACTCTTGAGTCAATTTTAACGTCAAAAGAAAAGGAGTACTTGTGGCACCTTAGAGACTAACCAATTTATTTGAGCATAAGCTTTCGTGAGCTACAGCTCACTCCGATGACGTGAGCTGTAGCTCACGAAAGCTTATGCTCAGATAAATTGGTTAGTCTCTAAGGTGCCACAAGTAATCCTTTTCTTTTTGCGAATACAGACTAACACGGCTGTTACTCTGAAACCAATTTTAACGTCAATAGTCTTGCCATGAATATTCAATTTCACCATCCAGGCAGGCTCTATGTAATCACAAGTGATAGGTCCCAGAAATGATGGTTTTTGATTGTCTGTAATATGAGTCAACACCCTGACTGCATTGGTATGGCAAACAGCTGCAAAATGTCCATAATTTATGCATTTATTACACCATGCACCTCTGGCTGGAAATGCATCATCTCTTGGGATATGACTTTTTCCACATCTTGTACACATAGACTGGAATGTGTCCCTCTCAGCCTGAGAGTTCTCTCTCCTTGCCTCAGAGGTGTTATGATAATGACTTTTATCACACAAGTGTCCATTTATGGCTTCTAAAGTAGTTTCAGGTTTTTCAAGTTGCTCCTGCCTTTTGTTCTGTGGGTTGACTAATTCTGACAGTTTTGCTACGTGTATAGCTGTGGATAGGGTTAAATCTCTCTTCAGTTGTAGCTGCTGTGAAAGGTTTTTATCTGTTAACCCAATAATCAGCCTGTCTCTGATATTTGCATGCTTTGCAGTCCCAAAAAGCACAGTTTTCAGCCAATGTGTGCGGAACTCTTATAAAACAGTCAACGTTTCCCCCGGCTTAAGAATTTTCTGATGACATGTTCTCTAATAAACCACATTTCTCTACAGTATAATGTATGCATCAAACATAGCCAGAATACTTTCATAGTCAATTCTCTGGGGCACTGAAGAGAGGCTTATTGATGAGATCCCACAACCTTTTTTCTTTTTGTCTATAACCTTTGTTTCTTTATTCCTTCTGTTTCTGTTCTTAATTTACTCCTGACACCATGTTATGTTGTTCTGTACAAGATATGGACTGGCTACAGCACTTGCTTATGCAACCCACATGTGTTCATCATAAGATCCTTTAATGATCTGCTAGATATAGCTGAGTTCATTTACATAAGGTATTTCACACACTTCCACCTACTGGTGGAACAATATAATACGGTTTAGCATTGCATTGCAGCACGCTTGATTCTGCACGGTGTGGCAGAGATAAGGTCAGACAAGATATGAAGAGCAGGACAGAGTGAATTAAGGCATTAATGAGAGTGCTGCTTTGTGGGCCTGGAAGCAGGAGTCAGGCCAAGGAGGAGAGGGAGTGTGTCAGTGCTTCATTTACATGCTGAGGATTGCACAAAAGCCCATGTGCTTGCCTAAACCCTTTTCACACCCTGATCTCAGGATTAAGGGAGTGGGTGAGCAAGAGGTTTGGAGACTTCCACTCAGTGGGAAGGACTATACCTAGTGGTTCATTTTACTTGCTCCCAGGCACACCTTCCCCAGGCATGTCTGCTGGAGCATGACAAACATGTGCTCCCTCCCGCAGACTGACTCTGCAAAGGCTTTCAGGATCAAGGCTTAAATAGCAATGAGTGGTACTTAATGGGGATGATAATTCCACTCAATGGGGGGACCCTGAGGTGATTCAGTGGTGCTTAGGCCCTTTCTGCATCCCGTGCTGGCTTGGGCTCTTTGCTCCACTATCAACAGCGTTTAGTCTCTCCACAGCTTAGATATGTGGAGAAAGTGTCTGAATTGCTTCCTCACTGCCTGCTGATGTGTTCCTTCCCCACCAAGTGCATATGCTTTCTTCTTAGCCAGGAGCCTCAGTGCCAGTCACAGCCCCATATTCAACCTCCCCCTGCATCTTATAAAACCAAAGACAATCAGAGCTGTTCCTGGACACAGTGATACACTCCAGGGAGGAGAGTGGCCTTGTGTTCGTACAGAATAAGCACAGATGTCGTAAATGTATCTTACCACAAATTCATGGATTGCATTGTGAAGGAACGGTGCATGCCTGGTAAAATTACAGTCACGCTGTTTTAGAAATTGTGTGGGGATTTTTTTAAACCAGCAATCAGGAGCTTGCTTGGAATGAAAATCAATGTCATACAAACCGAACAGGGGGAGGTCGGAGCCACCTCCTCCCCAACAGAGATGGCAAAATCTGTGTAATGTGCTGTTCCTTTAGCACTATGTGTCAAGAGGAAAACTTGTCCCTAACACTAATGGCAGCGAGATTTCCACATTCCCAAGAACTTGGCTTCTATAATCCTCCAAATGTCAATCAAATAATTCATTTCTCTCTCTCTCTCTCTCTCTCAATAAACAAACAAACAAACAAACCAGAGAATGAGAGACAGGAAATGGGGTCCCAACCTGTGAAGTTCAGATCCTGCCCCTGAGTTCAGGGGGTGTTTGAATTTAGGGTTCTAGTAATTAAAAGAATGATCCCAGCTGGAGTTTGAAGCCAGATATATCCTCCCCCCAAATTTCAAGGGGGTTCTAATATAGGCTACTAATTCAGGCTTGTCTCTCAGAAGAAGCAAAACATTACAACAATGACGACTCCTTCAAATGGCATACGCAAAGAGCTTCAACCACAATACAGGCATACGGAATTTAACTCTATGTGATGCTCCATTAGGGCACAAGACCAATCTCAGATTTTTAAAAACAGTCCTTTATCTTGTACAAATAGCTCTGTATTGTACACTGTTCAGCACCCCTCACCCCACCTCCTTAACTTCCCCTGGCTGCAGGCAGCTCTTTTTCTGATCCTGAATGCATCAGCAGCAGAACTGCCTGAAGAAGAGTTCTTTGGAAGCGCAAAAGCTTCTCTCTCACACCGACAGAAGTTGTTCTAATAAAAGATATCACCTCACCCAGCTTGTCTCTGTAATATCCTGGGACTGACATGGCTACAACTACACTGCATGCAGTATGTTGGACAATGGGAATCCTGAAGTTCTTGTCACTTCCTGTTGCCAATGTCTGATGACACTAAAGTTGAGTACCGGAATTCTCTCGTAATTTCATTGCTATCAATGGATTATACCAGTAAAGAATTTGCCCTGGGATTTTTGTTATGGATTTTCCATGCATGTAAAGTTTAAAAGTACCAAACGCAGAGTCACATCATCTCTCACTCTGAGCTTTGCCCTTCACTCAAGATCCTGTCCTTTGCACTGGGCAGGTTGGAAGCTTCTCTGTGTGAACTTCAATTTCCACACACAAATGCACTTGCCCTGCTGCCTTTTCTGTATGTCCAAACCTGCCACGTGCATCAAATGGCCCAATGTGAAGACTTGACTCAAGCCAAAGGGATTTCCCTCCCAAAGGTGGGATTGTTAAAACCAGCATGGGGCAGTTCTATGCAGAATGCTATACAAACATTCTTGAAGCCACACAACAAGGTCAGTGAATGCAGTTTCCCCACCTATAAATCTCAGAGGCCCAGATCACCCTTTTCTGCTGAAATTCCCATGTGAGGTGGCTTTGAGGGAAGATGTCTACAAGAGATGTTCTCCCAGAGAGCCCCACAAATCATCCCATCAAGGAGTGGGTTTGCCCTCTCCCTTGTGCAACACACTATGGGGCTTGCCCTCATGTCTTCGAAAGGGCTACACAGCTAATAGGGCTACACAGGGCTAACTGTATTATCTCTTTCACCTACTTTGCATGGAGCTGAGGTGGGAAATGATCATCCCAATCTGTCTCTAACACCTCCCTCAGAATGGGCGCTGGATAAGGTCGAGGAGAAGGCCAGGAGAAATGGTGCCATAGAGGCAGATGTGTCACATTTCTGCAAAGAAGGGGGGAGATCTGTGCACAGAGGGTCTCCTTTATATAAGGACACAATCTGACCCAGAGAGTTTAAGTGGCTTGCTTAAGGCTGCAGAGGGTGTCAGTGTCAGAGCAATGACTGGATGCCAGGAGGGCCTTCCCCTGAAGCTGGCGGTCAGACCACTAGGCCACATCCTTCTTTGACCGAGCCCAGTGAAAATCCAGTTCTAAACAAAACTCCCAATCCCCAGAAAATCGGAAAAGCTGAAATTTCAACTGGAGATCAAAGCCAGAACTGGGTATGATCCAGGAGCTTTTGGAGAACAGGCTGAGTGTGAGGCCCTCCTTTAGCATATCAGAAAGATCCCTGTCCCCAGCCCTTGTTGATGGTTAGTGAGCACAGTTCAGTTGTGGGAGGGCCTGCCAGCAGAGATCTCCAGATCTGGCCTGGCTTGGCCAGCCAGCAGTCCCTACCTTCTTTCCAGGATAACTGGGTCAACACAGCTGGTCTTGAGTGATTTATATTTCACATTAACATTGTCCCATCACTGGGTGCTTCTAAGACATGCAAATCCCAGCAGCAGACAGGGTTGCATGCACACAAGTTGCACAGTGGAGCATGGCTTGCTACGCTGGGAAGCAACAGGAAGCGAGAACTGCAGAGAGACATCCTCAGAGCCCGAGAATAACCCCACTCTCAAGGAGTGGATCCAGCAGCATCAGAATAGCCTGAAAAGCAGAAGCAGCATTACAGGGAGGATTGAGGCAGGGGAACAGCAGGGAAGGGGCACCTCTCCCCGGAACAAGGCATATTTCATATGGGAATGAGAGAGAGACCTAGATGATCATAGTGAGCTTTATAGACAAACACAGACACATGCGGGCTAGTAAAAAAGAAGTACCTGAAAGTAGCATGTATCAACCATTTTGAGTCTAGTTTTTAACAAGCTAAACCTGGGAGAAGGGAATGGATTGAAAACATAGCTCTGTCGTCCCCGTGTTTCCTTTTCAGTGTGATGTGTATTCTGAACCTGATGAGTCATCACATGGTGCCTGTGACACTTACATGTTGGATGTCCAAGGAGAGAAGCTAGGCAGCCTCTGTCAGCATGGCCAGGGTACAAGCCAACAGCACTGGGAATGGATCCTTTGTCTATACACAGAGCTCCACCGCCAGCCCATCCCGCCCTTCACCTGCTGGTGCATATCTAACCTCCTGTGCTCAGGAGTGGCCGCTGTCCATTTGGATGGCTCCTGCCCCCTCATATCCAGGGCATCCCTTCCACAGTGGGGAGGCTTCTCCCTTTCCAAACCTTGCTGGGACTCAAACCCCTGCCCGTCAAAATGATGCTGCATTGGAATGTCTAGTAGGGCCCTTGTAGACTTTTCCTGCATTTTTGTCTCTTTCCCCTGGTGGGAGCGATCTGGCCCCACCATTTGTAAAATATGAATGATATCTCCCTACCTTTCAGGGGTATTGTGAAGACTCATTCCGTAGTCATTAGAAGATGCTTTGAGCTCCTCAGCTGGAAGGCACTACAGCCATCACTGGTAAATATTGAATGGTAAACAACACTGATAAAAAATGAGGGAGCTATGGAACCACAATGAGGCCAGTTGCATGCCATGGCCTGGGAACCTAAAGCTTCTTTCTGACCTGATGTCTACCTGTCTCATGCATCACTTGGATGACCGCAAAGGTTTGTTTTTTTCCTGACAGGATCCAGAAACTGGGTCACTCTCAATGAAAATCTATAACAAATCCGTCTGGGATTAGGCAGGCCATTGAAAGGTGGTATCACGGGGTATTCATCATATGTGCCTGGAACAAACATCTCAGCGCCACACACAGGAAACAAACCAGGGGCACATTTTTTGCAGCAATAGTGTAAGCAAAGGGGTTGCTATGCCACAGGTTGCCATGCGGCACCAGAGGGTTTCAGCGACATACACAGACAGAGCTACTGAAACATGCCAAAGGTGTAATTAATTTACCTGATTAAAAAAAAACCCTTAAGAGCAAATGGAATTAATTTTTAAGAGTTCAGCATAATTTTTGTTTTTAAAAACAACCACAGTCAGCTCTTCTAAAACAAAACAACAACAAATCTAGCCAGGTTTCCATGATCTACCAGGCTCCAGCATGCATATGGCCTATACATATGCTGCATTAACTTGACTGCTTGCACTGGACTACGTTATTGAAAGGGGAAAATGAAAACCCAGCATTAATGCAGCATTCTGTGTCAGGCTGGCTGTTTTGTCCTAATTCTCAGCTCTTTCCTACTGTGGGAGGCAAGTGCAGCTGTAAGGATGTAAACAGTTATAAATCAATGCCAATTCAAATCTTTCCAGCAGTGTGGCTCCCTGATCAGAACTAATAAGCAGATCATTAACTAATTAGAGACTAGGAGCACTTTCCTTAAGTTGGGCAGCAGGACATATGTACAAACAAATCCTTGTCTAAGTTGCAGAGGGAAGTTTTCACTTTAAAATGCTAGTACTCTGGAAACTATTAACCCCCTAAACCCTAAATTCCCTTTATGTCCGCCCCAGGCAGCAATCTCTGACACCCCCCCACCCCCCCGCTGGTTAATGATCCATTGTCATGTGCCAGTTAACCTCCTCCTATTCCCCAGATGGAAGCAGCTCTGAGAAGTGATGACCTTTTGTTCAGCCTGCATTGAGATCTGCAAACTTATTGTTAGTTACTGCAGCTGGGATTTCCAGCTCCACCAACAATGGCAGGAGTTACCTGGAGTCTCCTGATAGGATAAGGTTCATCCTCCTCATTTCCTTAGCCAAAGACCGTTATCTCGCATTTACATCTAAACTAGTTTTTATATAATTTTAAACACTACTCCTCCCCATGTAATCTCAATGAAAATGATTTCAAAGTTTATTTTTCCAATGCTCAAAACTTATGCGCTTTCTTTTATTTCTTATTTAAATCATATACTGTTTTCCACTAAACCTTTTATTTCCTCCCAATTATTATTTCTGGTGTGTTTTCCAGAGCCTTACAACATGACATCTGATTATACATAAAGCTTCAGAATAAAGCCCTGTTTTTCCCTTCATTAAGGGCACAAAGGATTCCTGTGTGAGCCAAACATTACTTTGTGATTTAATGCAGCTTTACATTCTAAATCTCCGCCTGGCTCTCTGCAAAGCAGATTTTGGAGTGAATCAATGCATTTTCTTGCTGCCAGCACCCTTTGCAGATTCCAGTCAATTCTTTCACTACCCAGAATTAGCATTTGATTAAGCAGTGCCATTGCATTCAGAGTCTTACCACCAACTCTAATGTCTGGCAGGGCCACAGTAATCTCTGAAGAACGGATAGCAAGAAGGACACATGGTACTCCCCAAACAGAAAAATGGTATGCTCTAAAAAAAGTGAGACACACATCCTGAGAGACAGACAGAAAGTGGGGGAGGGAAGAGTTGTGGAAGTATCATAGACAAATATGGAAAAGATCATTAGACCATCGGATACATCCCCCTGCAGAGGCAGGATATAGACCCCTAAAAGAAGCCCCTAAGTATTACGGGATATTGTCCCCAAAAGAAGATATATCGAATATTAAATTGATAAGTATAGATACTGCAGCTGATCTTAGCCAAACAGAAAGGATGTGTGTGTGTGAGAGAGAACAACAATATTGATCAAGACATCCCACCTTTTTGATGTTAACAGCTCAATCTATTTTCAAACTGGTGCTAGAAATGTTTCTCAGATTGGTATGTTTACGTATGGAATGATTAAATTTAAAGATTTCTTATTGAAACCAATGGATCAAAATGGTGACACCATCTTCAACAGAAAACATAGGTCTAGTTCAGAAACCCGAGGGCTACTCTTCACAAACTGCCACGTTACTACATCAGTGTTATTTCATTACAGGGAAACATACTTGTCTGTTTAATCCCATCAACTTGTTCTTTAGTCTGGGTTTAATTCCTCTTCAGAATGATAGAAATTGTACAACCCACGATATCCGTGGCTTCAAACGTCATCCATCCCCATTATGCAAATATGCAATGGCAAAGTTAATCAAATGGATGTTATATATAGAAACAGTGAGTGAAGGTTCAGGATGCTATAAAGGTTTTATTGCTAGGAGTTTGGGACTATCACGTTACTCACAAATAGTGGAATCACAAATGAGGTACCATACCGGCCTTCCCAAGAAGTAATAAAACTTTATGGCATCTCTCCATTTAGGTGTTGCCACATTTGGCTCTTTTGTGGTCTTTAAGTTTCCCTTCAACTTTTTCCCTTTAAAGACCCATGGCAATATTACTGTCTTTAGCATAATTTCTAATTTTATGTGCTTCCATATTTTCTGACAGGTAATACCGATTGGGGGCTCAACATCTTTGACAAATTACAACTGAATTTATCCCCAAAAGGGAGAAAAACCAGAGACTTCATGAAGTCCACTAGAGACTTCACTATTGCTATCCATTGTATATGGAAGATGCTCAGTTATTACTGTGAGCAATAGTGGTATGAAACCCTGAAATCAGATAGATTAGATACTGTGAAGACATTAGGGCCTACATGTACCAAGCTGGGCACTCAAAAGCCAAGATACTCAAATTAATGGACTTGAGAACATTTTGGTCTAAGTGAATCACTCAACGTCAATGGTAGAGCTGGAATTAGAAAGTAGGAGTTCCTGGCTCCCTATGTGATCTCAGTTCTCAAGACCGTGCTAGTTCCGTGAAAACTACATGAATTTCTGGATTTTTTCCTTTGTAACAGACAAAAGGAACTTTTAAAAATGTTCTTTTTTAATGTCAGCATCAAGAAAAGAAAAAGGCAGCATTGTATATTGTCTTGGCTAAAAGGAGAGGTGAGGTCAGTTTATCCCAATGGAGTTTTACTGTCCAGAATAACCGCAGCAACAGGAAAGAGTCATATTGAATGTGTGTGTGAAATTCTCTACAACTTTGACATCACCTTTTGGTGGAAAATCTTTTTATAATCCCCCACCCCCTCCTTTTAAAGAATCAAACAAATCCTCTTCCCCTGGTTACAAATGATTTGTTTTCATGGCAAGCCCAAAGAAAATCCAGCACATCTAGTTTAGTAGGAGTTAAGAGTCGGCTTTCAAATACAGCAAAAATATTGTAAGAAACTTTTCACCACATTCACACACAATGGAAGTTAGATCAGTAGTTTCCACATATATAGCAAAACTAAAGAGAGAGGCAAACAGTTGTTTTATCAGGACTTGGCACAGAACTGGGAGGCAGGAATACCAGAATTCCAGTTCTGGGTCTGATGCTGATTATTTTCTGGGGCCTTGGACTAGACACAGCACCTCTCTGACTCAGTTTCCCCATATGTAAGGCAGAGATATTACTTCCTACGGTACATGCCTGGAAAGTGCTTGAAGGTGAAAAATAATATTGCCAAAAACTGGGCAGATATATATCTACACTTCATCAAGAAGGTTTACTTGGTCCTGCCTCAGTGCAGGGGGCTGGACTTTACTTTTCAAGGTCCCTTCCAGCCCTATATTTCTTTGATTCTATGAAGAAGCAAGCAAGCATGATCACAGAACAAGTCTCCACACAATGTACACAAGTGGAGCAAGGACTTGTGGTGCAATAGTTCCAATCTAATAAGATTCCTTCAGTGGACATGAACTACATACCATACACACAGATGGGTCTAACATTAGGAAATTGAGCCTTCGGTCCTTTGTGCATTGGGTACATTTTTCCTAAAATTCAAAAGCAGTTTTAACTAACAGTTAACGGCTCTGGCCACTAAAGCCTTGTTTACATTTTGGGAAAGATTGACCCAGAAAAAATAATTCCTTTAGGGTCAAATTGTCCTTCTGATTCTGCTGTGGGACTATGCATATGTACCAGATGCCAGGCAGGCCCTTTTTGCTTATGTCACATTGAAGCGAGAATGTTCATTGTCTAAGCCCCATTGATCCAGGGAGTTCCAGCCTAAAGTGTATATAGACAGCCAGAAAGTTTGGTCTGAAGCTATCATAATTTGAGCAACAAAACAGCTAATTGGATTGCATTTTGCCTTATCCCTATTCTGTCAGTGTTGTTGTTGCTGTTTTAAACTGCCGTTATGATGCTTCTAGACTGCTGAGACGCGACTTAGTTTGCAGAGCAAGGACAGTTATGATACTTTGTGTTAGTAATTCTGTAATTTATGTTGTTTGTGCTGGCAGGAAACTCTGAGAGATGTTTTATCTCAGCCAGTCTCCTGAGGCTGTTTACAAATATTTGGCACTATTATTATTTATGGCGAAAGGTTCCATCGAGGATCATGGCCCTATTATCTTTGGGGCACATGCATGCGCACACACACACAAACGGAGGAGAAGGCCAGTCCCTCCCCCAAGGGGCTTGCAATCTAAATAGACAAGATATGGAAAAGGTGGGGGAAAGACATGCAAAGTGCAAACTGTTTTTGGTTGCTTATGGGGCAGGGACTGGTGGAGACAGAAAGGCACACACGGGTGTGGGGAGAAGAAGGGATGGAGGGAGGGGCCGAGAGGAGGAGAAGAGAAGAGGTAGTGAAGATGGAGGTACATGAAAGAGAAGGGGGGGCAATGTGAGGGAGGATGTGGGGGAGCACCATTGACATGGTGCTGTCTACAGTGGGAGCTAGCTTGGTATAATGGCGTTGCTGTTATAGTGACACAAGTTGGTAGTGTAGACCAGGCCTGAGTCCGAGAGTCAGAGAGGAAAGCAATCCGTGTGAAAGGGACAAGAGTTCAAGTCTGAAGCTTCCAGTCATGGCAGGAGGCTGGTGGGGGTAGGCTGGGGTCTGTGGCTGTGGCTTTTTAGGTCACTTCTGGAGCTTGTCCTACTGGTGTGGAGTCCCCATACAGGCGGGGGCGGGGGGGAGGGAAGTAAGAGTGAGGGCTCCTGCATGGCCTGGTAGGAGAGAGCGGGCAAAGGGAGAAGGGCCAAGGAGACCGGCTGCTGTTCTGACACAGAGGAGCCCTAAATCAACCTTTATGTTCATAACTGTCATTATTACAGTGCTCTGAGGCTGAAAGGCATATTACATGGGAAACATTTTTAACACTGTTAATCACAAGGGTCTGTGCATTTGAACTGCCTTGAATTTGAACCTTAAATGTCTTTGCAGCACCAAAACGACAGCCAGTTCCAGGAGAAAAACAAATCAACGCTACCAATGGCTGCCAAAAATTAGGAGCCCAATAATGGAGCAGACAAGGTGGGGCATCCTCATCTGAATTACAAAAGCTGGTAGCCAGTGGTTACTGACATAAGGATTGACAAGTGCTCGCCTGTCTGTGCTCAATGGGAGACCTCTTCATAAAAGGTTCCGTTAAACCAATAGATATGCCTCTTTGTAGGCTGCAGTTCTAGTAAAGAGCTGTCAACCACCGAGCATGAAAAGTATTCCAGAACTTTTTCTTTTGAATCTGCACAATTCAAGGCTAATATAAGGTCAGGTTTATTGCTGCCTCATATCATGTAAAATACACAGGTGTGGATGAACCATGGAAGAGCAGCGTACTGGGGTAATGGGATCTTGACCTTCCTTTTTGTTCTTCCTTCAAATATTCTTCAATTACCAGCCTACTGTAGAAGGCTGTAGAAAAGCAACATGCTGAAAACTCCATTGACCTGCAGTTGTTTGCTCTCAGCCTTGAGGTGCAGCATGGAAGCTGTGGCAAGGACTCCTAAGGAAGCAGACAGGTTGCTGACGGATTCTGTTTTTAGTCTGGCTCACTGCCTGTAAAGCCCTACCCGACAGTAAAGGGCCAAGGTGACTGATTTAGGCACAAGGTCTAGATTTTGTAAACACAAGATTTAAAGGGAAGTTGAACTTTAAAATAATAAATAAGTAAAAACAAAACACCCAAACAAAAAACCACTTTCATTCCTCCTACTGTTACAAGTCACACCTAAGATTAGCACACTTGAAAGACATTTAAAAAACCAGGTTTGTTTATGCTGTACAGGAGACCATGCTTGGGTACAGGCAGCTTCACGCTTTCCCCAGTATAGGGGACCTGGAAACTAAAGCTGATGATTGCTGGTAAGAGGCTCTCTTTTAAACTATTTTATAAAAAGACTTTTGGTTCTGACAACCAAGAGTCAGGCTAAAGCCTTTAGTGAGATGACACAACAGTCAATAATACAATATTTTGTATAGTTATTACGATAATGATAATATATACAACAGAATATTCAGTGTTCCTCATTTAATATCAAGGTATTACCTTGCATAGTACAGAATATAATGTGCCCACAGGCAGTAACTTTCTATATGCAAAACTAAACTGAAACTAATCATTGTTTCTTTATTTGTTGTCATGGAAGAGGAGCAGGAGGAAAGATACATTTCAGCTGGACAATTCCACAGGGCTTGCCGTTTGCCCTATAGACAAGTCTGATGTGTCAAGGCTTGACATTCTCAGATGGAAGTGCCACTAAACAAACAGGGTAGCAGTGAGCTCTTCAAATCAGCCAGTCAGTCTCTGACAATTCAGTGTCTTCACAATAGGTCATTTGGTGACCACTGTGTTCCTTATTTAACGTTTGAACAAAGGTGTTGTGTACCTGTATTGCACTTTGCAGAGAGAGGCCTGATTATTATTACTTGTCATCTGGGAGCAGCCAGATCAGGATCAAGCCCCATTGGTCTATGCAACACAAGCACATGTACTGTGGAAACATGGTTCCTGCCTTGAAGAGTTTACAATCTAACTCCACACAAGTGAATGTCCCAAACAATAGGAAGGAGAGGAATGAGGCGGCCAAGGAAAATAAAACCATGCAGTTATAAATAGTGTAATTACTGTACAACTTGATGGTTCCAAATAATAATACTACTTTGGCATTTGAACAAGTATGCCATGGATTGTGCAATGCATCTGAGGTGCAAAGTTTGGATCTGAATATTCCCAGTGTTTGAGGGGGGTCTGGGTCCATTGTCTGCTTCTTGCCTGGCTTTCTTGTTAAATAAGCCAAACCCCTAAGTTAACTTTAAGTTAAAGTTAATACTATGTACATATACTAAGGAACACTGCAATTAAAAAAACAAACCCTAAGCATTTAAAATATACAGAAATAGTTATGGGAAGGTATTTACGGGAAGTATTGGGGGTCATATATGAACCTAGATGAGTAGATTTGGATATACTCGCAGTTCACACAATCTCTTAACTATCAATGTGTCAAAAGTTATAAATATTCCAGACATACATATCTTAACTCTGCCCCCATACTCCTATCCTGACACAACCCAGACCAGAAACCCTCTTATGTCCATCCATCATACACCATGTACAGTTCCAGGACTGGGTATAAACTCACCAGCTACCCACCCCCACACTGCATACATCTCAGCTACCCACTCTCGCTCAGGGTATAGAATCATAGAATCATAGAATATCAGGGTTGGAAGGGACCTCAGGAGGTCATCTAGTCCAACCCCCTGCTCAAAAGCAGGACCCATCCCCAATGAAATCATCCCAGCCAAGGCTTTGTCAAGCCTGACCTTAAAAACTTCTAAGGAAGGAGATTCCACCACCTCCCTAGGCAACGCATTCCAGTGTTTCACCACCCTCCTAGTGAAAACGTTTTTCCTAATATCCAACCTAAACCTCCCCCACTGCAACTTGAGACCATTACTCCTTGTCCTGTCCTCTTCCACCACTGGATAGTCTAGAACCACCCTCTCTGGAACTACCTCTCAGGTAGTTGAAAGCAGCTATCAAATCCCCCCTCATTCATCTCTTCTGCAGCCTCTCCTCATAACTCATGTGTTCCAGACCCCTAATCATTTTTGTTGCCCTTTGCTGGACTCTCTCCAATTTATCCACATCCTTCTTGTAGTGTGGGGCCCAAAACTGGACACAGTACTCCAGATGAGGCCTCACCAATGTCGAATAGAGGGGGACGATCACGTCCCTCGATCTGCTTGCTATGCCCCTACTTATACATCCCAAAATGCCATTGGCCTTCTTGGCAACAAGGGCACACTGCTGACTCATATACAGCTTCTCGTCCACTGTCACTCCTAGGTCCTTTTCCGCAGAACTGCTGCCTAGCCATTCCATCCCTAGTCTGTAGCTGTGCATTGGGTTCTTCCGTCCTAAGTGCAGGACCCTGCACTTATCCTTATTGAACCTCATCAGATTTCTTTTGGCCCAATCCTCCAATTTGTCTAGGTCCCTCTGTATCCTATCCCTGCCCTCCAGCGTATCTACCACTCCTCCCAGTTTAGTATATCCGCAAATTTGCTGAGAGTGCAATCCACACCATCCTCCAGATAATTTATGAAGATATTGAACAAAACCGGCCCCAGGACCGACCCCTGGGGCACTCCACTTGACACCGGCTGCCAACTAGACATGGAGCCATTAATCACTACCTGTTGAGCCCGACAATCTAGCCAACTTTCTACCCACCTTATAATGCATTCATCCAGCCCATACTTCTTTAACTTGCTGACAAGAATACTGTGGGAGACCGTGTCAAAAGCTTTGCTAAAGTCAAGATACAATACATCCACTGCTTTCCCTTCATCCACAGAACCAGTAATCTCATCATAGAAGGCGATTAGATTAGTCAGGCATGACCTTCCCTTGGTGAATCCATGCTGACTGTTCCTGATCACTTTCCTCTCATGTAAGTGCTTCAGGATTGATTCTTTGAGGACCTGCTCCATGATTTTTCCGGGGACCGAGGTGAGGCTGACTGGCCTGTAGTTCCCAGGATCCTCCTTCTTCCCTTTTTTAAAGATTGGCACTACATTAGCCTTTTTCCAGTCATCCGGGACTTCCCCCGTTCGCCACGAGTTTTCAAAGATAATGGCCAATGGCTCTGCAATCACAGCCGCCAGTTCCTTCAGCACTCTCGGATGCAACTCGTCCGGCCCCATGGACTTGTGCACGTCCAGCTTTTCTAAATAGTCCCTAACCACCTCTTTCTCCACAGAGGGCTGGCCATCTATTCCCCATGTTGTGATGCCCAGCGCAGCAGTCTGGGAGCTGACCTTGTTCGTGAAGACAGAGGCAAAAAAAGCATTGAGTACATTAGCTTTTTCCACATCCTCTGTCACTAGGTTGCCTCCCTCATTCATTAAGGGGCCCACACTTTCCTTGGCTTTCTTCTTGTTGCCAACATACCTGAAGAAACCCTTCTTGTTACTCTTAACATCTCTTGCTAGCTGCAGCTCCAGGTGCAATTTGGCCCTCCTAATTTCATTCCTACATGCCCGAGCAATATTTTTATACTCTTCCCTGGTCATATGTCCAAACTTCCACTTCTTGTAAGCTTCTTTTTTATGCTTAAGATCTGCTAGGATTTCACCGTTAAGCCAAGCTGGTCGCCTGCCATATTTACTATTCTTTTGACACATCAGGATGGTTTGTCCCTGTAACCTCAACAGGGATTCCTTGAAATACAGCCAGCTCTCCTGGACTCCTTTCCCCTTCATGTTAGTCCCCCAGGGGATCCTACCCATCCGTTCCCTGAGGGAGTCAAAGTCTGCTTTCCTGAAGTCCAGGGTCCGTATCCTGCTGCTTACCTTTCTTCACTGTGTCAGGATCCTGAACTCAACCAACTCATGGTCACTGCCTCCCAGATTCCCATCCACTTTTGCTTCCCCCACTAATTCTTCCCGGTTTGTGAGCAGCAAGTCAAGAAAAGCTCCCCCCCAGTTGGCTCCTCTAGCACTTGCACCAGGAAATTGTCCCCTATGCTTTCCAAAAACTTCCTGGATTGTCTATGCACCGCTGTATTGCTCTCCCAGCAGATATCAGGAAAATTAAAGTCACCCATGAGAACCAGGGCATGCGATCTAGTAGCTTCCGCGAGCTGCCGAAAGAAAGCCTCATCCACCTCATCCCCCTGGTCCGGTGGTCTATAGCAGACTCCCACCACTACATCACTCTTGTTGCTCACACTTCTAAACTTAATCCAGAGACCCTCAGGTTTTTCTGCAGTTTCGTACCAGAGCTCTGAGCAGTCATACTGCTCCCTTACATACAGTGCTACTCCCCCACCTTTTCTGCCCTGCCTGTCCTTCCTGAACAGTTTATAACCATCCATGACAGTACTCCAGTCATGTGAGTTATCCCACCAAGTCTCTGTTATTCCTATCACGTCATAATTCCTTGACATCACCAGGACCTCCAGTTCTCCCTGCTTGTTTCCAAGGCTTTGTGCATTCGTATATAAGCACTTGAGATAACCTGCTGATCGCCCCTCATTCTTAGTATGAGGCAGGAGCCCTCCCCTCACAGACATTCCTGCCTGTGCTTCCTCCCGGTATCCCGCTTTCCCACTTACCTCAGGGCTTTGGTCTCCTTCCCCCGGTGAACCTAGTTTAAAGCCCTCCTCACTAGGTTAGCCAGCCTGCTCGCAAAGATGCTCTTCCCTCTCTTCATAAGGTGGAGCCCGTCTCTGCCCAGCACTCCTCCTTCATGGAACACCATCCCATGGTCAAATAATCCAAAGCCTTCTCTCCGACACCACCTGCGTAGCCATTCGTTGACTTCCACTATTCGACGGTCCCTACCCAGGCCTTTTCCTTCCACGGGGAGGATGGACGAGAACACCACTTGCGCCTCAAACTCCTTTATCCTTCTTCCCAGAGCCACGTAGTCCGCAGTGATCCGCTCAAGGTCATTCTTGGCAGTATCATTGGTGCCCACGTGGAGAAGCAGGAAGGGGTAGCGATCCGCGGGCTTGACGAGTCTCGGCAGTCTCTCCGTCACATCGCGAATCTTAGCCCCCGGCAAGCAGCAGACTTCTTGGTTTTCCCGGTCAGGGCGGCAGATAGATGACTCAGTCCCCCGGAGTAGAGAGTCCCCGACCACCACCACCCGCCTCCTTCTTTTGGGAGTGGTGGTCGTGGAACCCCCCATCTCAGGACAGCGCATCTCATGCCTTCCAACCAGCGGAGTCTCCTTCTGCTTTCTCCCCCCAGACATATCATCTGGTCCACTCTCCGCAATGGTACCTGTGGAGAGAACATGAAAGCAGTTAGTTACCTGTGTCCGCGTTGCTGGAACAGTGTATGTCTACACTGGCAGAGTTACATCGCCGGCAGTTACAGCACCTCTCAGAGAGCGCAGAAGGGAAACCGCTGTTGTGTATTCACACTGTCAGCTGCCTGCACAATAGCATGTTCACACTTCTGACACTTGCAGCGGTATTCGGAGTGGTGCACTCTGGGCAGCTATCCCACAGAGCATCTCTTCCTCTTCTGCCGCTAAGAGTTGTGGAAAGGCAGAGGGGGCATGGGACATCCTGGGTCCTGTCCCAATGCCCCATGATGCATTGCTTTGCGTCCCAGCAATCACTGTGCTTCCGTCTGTATTTGGCGACATCTTTCAACGATTTGTGTACTGCGCGCTCTGACTCTTCGGTCTGCAGGAATGGATCCCGCACTGTTGACCAGTATGCTGCTCGCTCGAGCGGCAGTGGAGTTATTCCTTAAACTACAAAGGTAAGAGGAGTTTGACATTGATCTTGCCATGTGTAATAGCTACGACACGACATTGCTTGTAGCATTCACGGAGGTGCTGACCACAGTGGAACGCTGCTTTTGGGCTTGGGAAACAAGCACCGAGTGGTGGGATTGCAGCGTCATGCATGTCTGGGTTGACGAGCAGTGACTGCAGAACTTTTGGATGGGGAAAGCCACATTCATGGGACTGTGTGATGAGCTCGCCCCAGCCCTGTGGCACAAGGACACGAGAATGAGAGCTGCCCTGTCATTGGAGAAGCACGTGGCAATTGCACTGTAGAAGCTGGCTACTCGAGACAGCTACCGATCAGTCACTAACCAGTTCGGAGTGGGAAAGTCGGCTGGTCGTCTCATGTTGATGGAAGTGAGCAGGACCATTAATCTCATCCTACTCCGAAAGACCATGACTCTGGGCAACGTGCGTGACATAGTGGATGGCTTTGCACAAATGGGTTTCCCTAACTGTGGAGGGGCAATAGATGGCACACACATTCCAATTCTGGCACCAGACCAGCTAGCCACCAAGTACGTTAATTGGAAGGGGTATTTCTCTATGGTTCTCCATGCACTTGTAGATCACCGTGGGCGTTTCACGGACATTAACACAGGCTGGTCCAGAAAGGTGCATGACACATGCATCTTTCGGAACAATGGCCTGCTCAGGAAGCTGCAAGCAGGGACTTTCTTCCCGGACCAGAAGATCACCGTAGGGGAAGTTGAAATGCCCATTGTGATCATGGGAGACCCTGCCTACCTCTTAATGCCGTGACTTATGAAGCCACACACAGGGAACCTTGACAGCAGCAAGGAGCGTTTCAACAACAGGCTGAGCAAGTGCAGAATGACTGTTGAGTGTGCTTTTGGGTATTTAAAGGCCCACAGGCACTGTCTATATGGGAGGCTGCACCTGGCTGATGGCAATATTCCTATGCTTATAGCCGCGTGCTCTACACTCCAAAATATTTGTGAAGGGAAGGGTGAAAGCTTCACTCAGGGCTGGACTGCTGAGGCTCAGCACCTGGAGGCTGAATTTGAACAGCCAGAGACCAGGGCTATTCAAGGGGTGCAATGTGGGGCCATAAGGATCAGGGATGCCCTGAGGCAGCAATTTGAAGCTGAAAGCCACTAATATTTGTTGCTATGCTTGGGAGTGCAGTGCTTGTAATGCTGGGAGGTGATTGTGACTGGTGCAGACGATGCACTGTGAAGGTTTAAGAAAATTGCCTGTTGCTTTGCTGGGCTCTGTTTGCTTTCAATGAATAGAATAAAGAGTGCTTTGGAACCAACACAATTATTTTATTAAAAAACAACAACCGGAGGAGAGAGGCAAACAAAAAAACACATCAACACTGTGGGGGATGGGAGAAGGGAGGGTCCCAGGAGGAGGTGAAGTCCCGGGACAGTTAAAGATTTGTGTATGTCCAGGTATCATATGCAGCCTTCTCCTTTAGAGTACAGGGCAGCGGGTACTGTACTTCAGCAGAGGGACGGGTGTTGAGTGCAGTGGGTACTGGGAGTCGGCAGGGCTGGCCTGTGATGGGGGAGGAGTGGAATGCAGCAGGTACAGACTGGAGCCAGGAGGTTGATAAGAGTGTGTTGGCGGGGTCTGGGGGGCGCATGGGAAAGAGGTTTGTGACAGCGGCTGCAGGGGAGGGCGGGCGCAGAGCTGCTCGGTTTGCAGTGCTAGTAGCGCCTGGAATGTGTCTTTGGTGCTCCATAGTGTTTAAGAGCCACTCCGTGGTTTCACCCTGGAGCGCCGTGTTCTCCTTTCGGTCTCTCTTCTCACTGTCCCGCCACTCCTTCAGTTCTTGTTTTTCGGCCGCGGCGTGCATCATGACATCACACAGAAAGTCCTCTGTAGTTCTTCGTGGCTGCTTTCTAATTCTGTGCAGCCGTTCAGCCGGCGATAACGAAGAGGGAGGCTGGGCTCCCAAGGTCACATCTGTGAAGCCAAAATGCAACATTTTACAGAAGCAGTATTGTTTGCAACACACAGACCACTGATTCAGTGGTTTAACACACAGCCACTCTTCACATACCTGTCACTAACTGGCTGACCCCAGGCAAGCACACATGAGCCACAAGACCCCCCAGAATGGTGAGTAACCGCAGGGCAGGGGAAATCAGTTTCCAGGACTGTACTGTACACTGGGCACATGGCTCTTGGGGAGAGCCAGCACTATAGGGGGGCCTTATAATCATCACTGTCCCCACATTTTCCACAGGCTGTGTTCATTATGGAAGATATCTTGTTGCTGAGGGTGAGCAGGAAATCAAGGGAGGGTCTTCTCCAAGACTGCGGCTTCTGCCCTGGCTCTTATGTGGCTCACCTGTGTACAGCAATGGCTCCCCCCCACCCCCAGTGACAGCAGAGTGGTGCGGGAAAGTTATTGTTAATGGGGCAAGAAACAAAGCAGCTCTACCAGAGAACCTGCAGCAGTGGATTGCCCTTATCTCCATGAGAGTTTCCTGGAGATCTCTGAGGCAGATTCCAGTGAAGTGAGGGAGTCAATCAACACCCTGTTCTGCGGCTCAGACTAGGCATGTGGTGGTACGTGCATCATACAGACACAAACCTGCTTTCTGCAACCCTCCTGCCCCCAGCAACTCGCTTCAGCAATTCCCAAAATCAAAGCCACTTACCAGGGGCCTCCTCTCCTGTTTGCGTATCGCCAGGCTCCAACATTGTGACTGGCTAGCCTCCTCTGGGGTAGAGAAGAGCTCCTGACTGCATGCATCTCTGACCTCCGAGTCGTCCTCCACCTCCCCTTCCATATCCTCATACAAGATTTCCTCCTCCTGGGTTGGTCCACTCTCGACTGGCACGTGAGCTACTGAAGTATCCACAGTGGCCTTCGCAGTGGAGGTGGGGTTGCCACTGAGTATCGTGTCCAGCTCTTTGTAGAACCAGCAGCTTGTGGGCGCAGCACCGGAGCGGCGGTTTGCCTCCCGCGCCTTGTGGTAGACGTTCCACAGCTCCTTCACTTTGACCCTGCACTGCAGTGTGTCCCGGTCATGGTCCTTTCTGTCATGCATCGTGAAATCTGTCCGTAGGTATCATAATTCCTACAGCTGGAGCACAGCTGGGGCTGGACAGCCTCCTCTCCCCAAGTGCTGATGAGGGCCAGAAGCTCGGCATTGCTCCAAGTGGAGGATCGCCTGGTGCGTGGAGCAGGCTTGGTCACCTGGAAAGATGCACTGAGACCACTGCACGCATCACCCAGCAAACAGGAAATTCCCTGGAATTTAAGAGGTGGGGATGACAGTTGGTCACGTGAGGGCAGGGCAGTAGAGTTCAAACCGATGACCAGAGAGGCGAGAACAGGCATTGTGGGACACCTCCCGGAGGCCAATCGCAGCGCTGTAATCGACCAGGGTGTCTACACTGGCACCGCGGTGCTGTACCCCCAGCACAGAAAGCTGTACGCCTCTCGTTGGGGTGGTTTTTTTACAGCGCTGCAACTGCATAGTTTCTGCACACGAAGTGGCTTGGCAGTGTGAACACCTCGGGAGTTACAGCACAGAAAGCTGCTTTACTGCAAAGAAAGTTTCCAGTGTGGACAAGACCTAAGTGAATACAGCATTACACTTCAGATACTCCACACTCTAGAAACACCCAGCTTTGCCCCATTCATTATTTCACTTGAAGGAAGAAAGCCAACGTAACCCATCAACGGTGTCCCTAGTTTACTTTTCCTTCCCTGACCTCTGGGGATTAGGAACTCTGCAGGATCCCCAGTGCCTCCTAGTTCACATTGCCACTCAGACCTTGGGAGACTGGCAATGTGAACCCCAGCTACCCTTGTCCTGCACTGCTCGGTGGATCTTAGGAGGCACCTGTAGTGTTCCCATTTCTCTCCTGCTTCTCTTTGCCCTGCATAGATTTTATACAGTATCCATCAGGCCTTTTGGACTTGGTAGCATGTATGTCAAAGTCTCAACAACAAAATGAGTTTCTTGTAATCTATTCTTTATATCTTTCTTCAGAAATTGTACAATCAGGCTGTCTTTTACCTAGAAGGATCCAAAAAAATTATACAGCCTGTAACATTTAAAAAAAAAAAAGCCATTTTAAGCATCTAGGCCCAATTCAGCATGTGGCTAAGTCCCACTGAAGTTAAAATTAAGCACGTACTTAACTTCTTTGCTGAGTAGGGATGGGCTGCTGAATCAGAACTTTGCATTGTAAAAATCATTTGTCCACCGGCCTCCAACGTTTCTTTACAAAATGTGCTCTGAAAGTAAATCACAAAGATGCATTTCCTATTCAAAGATTTAAGTGTGTACAGGGCTTATAATTGCATTCTTATCTGTGGAGCTGCTGCAGAGTGACTGTACATTGTGGGTAATATTTAATGACCTGTAACTCAAAAACCAGCATGACCAATTTTTTTCTTTCTTTGCAGAAGACATAGTTAGGGATCCCTCTGTGACAAATCCATCATTGCAAAACAAAGACCTGATCCAGCAAATATTTATACATGTTTAGTTTTATGCAGGCAAGTAATTCTGTTGAAGTCACGGGACTACTTATGGCCGTGAAGTTACATAAGTGCGTAAATGTTTGCAGGATCCGGGCTTAAATTTATATACGTTTTGTAACACAAGACCGTAAACCGGGATTAGACCCTTGGTCCTTTAACTCCAAAGCCACAGGCATCTACTGCATGACCTGAGAGAAAACTGAGGGTATATCTACATTACAATAAAAAACCTGTGGCACTGAAGTCTCAGAGCCCAGGTCAGCTGAGTCAGGCTTGCAGGGCTCAAGCTGTGGGGCTAAAAATAGCAGTGTAGACATTCAGTCTTGGGCTGGATCCCAGGCTTTGAGACTCTGGCCCCGCACACGGTCTCAGAACCCAAGCACCAGCCCAAGCCCAAAGGTCGACACTGCAATTTTATAGCTCCACAGCTCAACCGCCGCAAGCCCAAGTCAGTTTGACCCGGGCCAGCCATGGCCATGCTGCAGGCCTTTCATCAGTGTAGACGTACGCCTATTGAACTCATGTAGGGTAGGATAGTGTTTCTCAATGAGCTATTCATGGACCCGTGCTGGTCCCTCAGATCTCCCTGACACCAGTTAGGAAGGCAATAAGCCAGTCCCTGGTATGAAAAATGTTGAGAAACAAGGGTATGGGACACTCAGGTTCTGTCTAAACTGCAGCCAGCCAGTAGAGGCAAAATTTTCATTCTCTTTCCATCTCAACTTTACTCCCCTTGTTTTTTAAAGATATCCTGCCAACAGTTTTCAAAGAGATTTACCTACATGGAAAGCTTGAAGATGTATTAGCAAAACATTAGTAAGGTACAGGGACATGTTAAAAAGGTAGGCAAGGGAGATTTTCAAATCAAGGTAAGTTATTTTTAAATGACCTGAAACTTAAATTGTTTGCTGTGTTGGTCCCAAGATATTAGAGAGACACAGAAGTTGGTCCAATAAAAGATATTACATCACCCACTTTGTCTCTCTGTAACTGAAAAATAGTTTGACCAATTTTGTTCAGTCTTTCAAAAAAAAAAAAAGTTTCTTCATCCTTCAAATTAAACAAGATCATTTTCAGACCAAACCAATTTTACAGTCAGATGTTATAGGGGAGCTTAAAAATAGGGCTTTTAATGGAATCTGGATGCAACATTGAATAGAAAGAGTCTATTGTCTCTCTACAAAGTATGTTTCTATCAAAACATCTCTATCGGGGATTAGCTTTGTTGCTCTTCCATGCCATTTTCTATAACAGTGATTTTTTATTTGTTTTCTTCTGTTTTTAAAAGAAATAATGCTGTGGCTAGAGAAGAATGTGAGGGTTTGTTGCTGTTAAATGTGAGTGTGAGGCCTTGTTGGTTTTAACTGTAAATCAATTTAAGCCCCACATTTGGTTAATCAGGTGCAAAACATAGTGGGGGCATTCTTAATTTGATTTAGACCATCTACTTAGCTTACTTCAATAAGGAATTGAGTTATGCTAGGGCAATATAACAGAGCGGCTGCAGCCTCACATGGCTTTGATGTAGCTGTGGTGACATGTAGAACAGACTTCTTGAATGGTCCCTTGCAAACCTTCTTCCTTCAGCAGGAGTCAGCATAGGAAGATATAGGTTTTTAAAATCCCTCAAAGTTGCATCTTCCAACCTCATTCATGGTTGGTCTCATGCTCTGCTTCCTTTGACCTCAGCTCTATAAACCTTGTGTAGAGGTGTAGCTTTTCTGCACATTGGACATGACCCAACCATTGCAGTCATCTTGTTCTCATCTGATGCAAGACTGCAACTTGCCCAGATCGTCTAAGTACTGCCTCGTTCGTGACAAACACCCACAAAGCAAGCCAATGGATGTTAAGAATATGTTGTGACTTGACCCTGAAAACTGTTGAGTTTCCTCTTCTCAGGGGTTTTTGACCTCCATGTGTCTTCTCCATATAACGGAGTTGTCATCACTACTATGTTGAACACTTGTATCTTAGTTGTCACACATGCATCCTGTGGCCCAGAGGCCTCTGAAGCTGCTGAAATGCCATTGACACAAGACAAATCTGTGACTTATTTAGTCTAGAGAGAACCTCCTTCTGTCAGCCGACTACCCAGCTAGATAAAACTATTCATCCATTCAGTGTCATTGCCATCTACATACAGCATAGGCACGACATTCATTTCTGTTTTATAGGATGCATGCACAGACTTTGTCGCCAGTTTTGACTCAGTTCCTCAGTCAGCACTGTGGATACTGCTATGCCAGTATGGGGTATCTGAGGACTAAGTGTGCCTAGTGGAGGAACTATTCCATGGTACATTTAGCTGGGTGAGGGTCAACAGATGTGTTAGACTGGTTTCCAGTGAATTGAGGGGTATGCCAGGGATGCATTCACTCACCTGTTGTGTAATGTTTTCATAGACTATCTGATGACAAAGCTGACTGAGGCGAATGTAGGAGGTGTGAAATTTAAAGATTCATCTTTAGAGGATCTCATATATGAGAATGATATTGCCTAGGTTGGCGAGACTACTAACCAACTACAGCTAATGTTGGAAGACCTGCAAGAAACTGCAGAATATAGGGTGATAAATCAATTTAAACTTGGTTTAAGTCAGAATAAGAGTGTCCACACAGGCTTTTGCAGTTTTAAGTCAATCACTTTAAAAATCACACCTTTAGTTAGATTGGTGCAACTTTGAATATAGGCAAGGCATATATAGACATCTCCAATTAAGGCATCGCAGTCTCATTATGAAGCCCCTGATCTGGCACGTGTCTCTATCTGTGGGGGTGGAGCTCTGTGCTGTCAGAGAGTTTCAGTATGTTACTTGCCAGATTGGGGCCTAATTTATTAATTTAATTCCATCAACCCCTTTTTAAAACAGCAGCATTAATTGTGCTTCTAATTATCCCTTTTTTAAAGCTTGAAAATAAAAAGGATACACTTACAGGATTAACCACCGCCAAAGGAGGAAGCACAAAACAGGAAGGGAAAATATTATTGTTAAAATGGTGTAATATACAATGGTAAAGGATATGGAATGATTTTCCATGTTTCCAACACAGCAGGAGTCATCTCTTGTGTTTACTTCCCTGTGCTTTTAGCATCCAGGATTTTCTATTCTGCTGATCACACTCTGTGTCCTTACATTCTATTCTCTTTGGCAAGAGTGAACTTCATCCCCTGTGTAGAGGGTCAAAGACCTATGCATCACTTAAGTCCTACCTTGTGCTTAAGTGGGATTTAAGCATTTAATAGGCTTTCTGCTGGTCCTTTGCAGAGGGGTGAATTTTACCCATCATGATTATTTGTTCTCCACTAGGGCTCACAGTACTCACATGTCCCAATCACAGTGATTTGCTAATTTGAGATTGTGGTGGCTGAGGTTGCTGTTCATGACCTTATGTTTTATGCTCTGTAACGGGGCACAGACTCACTCAGTGGCGCCTCCTGCTAGTCATCTAGGAATTAGCTCTTTTTACCAGCTCCGGAGCGCTCTCTGCCAGCGTCTCGCCGTCACTGGCCCTGGTGTTCCTCTCAGACCCCGGTGCCCTTTTACCCAGGGTGCTGCCTCTCCAGGCAATACCCCACAGATCTGGGTCTCCCCTCCCTGGGGAACCCCTCAACCCTCTATTCCCACCTTCCCTCAGCCTATGGGCTATTGCGAGTCACCATCTAGCCCCTTTCACTATGCTGACTGCAGTCTGTAAGGGGGGTTTGGACCTGCTGCCTCCGCCTACCCTTGGACTGCCCTGTTGCAACCCCAGTACCCTGTCTTAGGCCATCTGCTGGGCCTGCAACCTGGGGCTTTTCCAGTCTGGAGTCTCCCAGCTCCTTTGGTCTTCCCTAGCCCTGCTTCACTTCACCTCACCTTCACCTAGTACACTTCCCCAGAAGCCAGGCCTATCCCTCTCAAGAGCTAGAGGAAACTCTATGTGTTTCTGGCTCACTGCCCTCTTATAAGGGCCAGCCGGGCCCTGATTAAGCCAGCCACGGCCTGACTGGGGCGTGGTCCCCAGCTGAGGCTGCTTCTCCCAATCAGCCCTGCTTTTCCTTCCCTGCCACAGCCCTCTCCCCAGGCTGTTTTAAGCCTTTGAAGGCAGGAGTGGGTGACCACCCTGCTACATGCTCCTTTCAACATCAACGTTTTATTTGCTTCTGCAGCCTAGTTGCTAGGTAAATCGCAATTACTTTTAGTTCTGCTTGCTATTAGCCCGCTGCTGATCTCTAATGTAGTCACCCCCCCCGATTTTAATTAAATTAATATCTGTTACGGTTAAGAAATGCAGGAACAGACAAAGGCCTCTTGGCCCAACATGTCTGCCTCTTTTTGCTTTATCTTAATCCCTCCTTCCTGCTTTTTCAACTAGACCCCCTCAAGTCTTTTCCTTCTCTTGAGAAAAAGCTAGGCATCTCTTGAATTTATTTACACACTTTGCTTCAATTGTCTTCCCCAGTAACTTATTCCATATGTTTATTAGGCTTTGCGTTCTGCTGCAGTTCCCTATTTATTCCCAGCTTCTGAAATCTTAGCTCACATCAGTTCAACTTTTTGTTGACCTAACTGGAGGATCTGTATCACTTTAAAGCTTCAAGACAATTTTTTGGCTTCAGTGGGGCAAACCCACCCCTCCCTTCCTAGTCCCATACCAAACAGTCTGAAGAAAATATGCTGTAATATTTGATGTATAAATAGATTTTGCAAGTTTAACAAAAAATAAAATACAGCTGATAAACCCAGGTGCGCTAACTGCCGAGTCCTCAGCTCGGCTGCAATTCATCAGTTCACAACAAATGCTTCTTTATAATCACATGTAATAGGAAACCGCTCACCCCCCAGCCATGTGAGCAGAGAATGTTCTCCTCATGATCCCTTCCTGCCCTGCTGTGTAGGAAAGGCTGACATCAAGCACGCCAAGGTTAAAAAAAGGCTGCTTGCACTCAGAGGAGAGCAGTTTCAAAGGCCCTGTCGAGGCAATTCTGGCCCTTTTCCAGGATGCAGGATCAGCCAAAGGGCAGCAGGCATTCCTCACACGATATGCAATTTTGACAGGTGTACCACACAGCAGACTGCTCTCTCTTTCTGGCCATCTCCCACTGTACTGCTGAAAAATGACAAAGGCTGTTGGGTCCCAGACCCTGCCCGCTTACTCTGCGTATAGTGTAGAAATACACGTAGAACTGCAATTGTTCTCACTTTCTACCAGCTAATCGCTGTCTGGGGTGGGGGGATCAATTAGCTCCTCTGCTACCGAACTCATTGCCCAAAAGGGTTGTACTGCAACACATCTGTAGCCACACAGAGACTTCACTGTCGTCCCTGTGCTCCACACACTGCTTCCTCTTACAGCTTTATGGCAACAGTACCAGCACTCAGATTCCCCCCTTTCCTCAAGCGCGGGCTCCTATAAATTGAGCTAAAGGAAAGTCTCTGTTAGTAGTGAGCAATGTAGGGCCTGACACAGCTGAATCCTCAATGGCTCCAAGAGAGAACAGCCGCATGCAGGCATACTGGCCAGCATGTTACAGCCTACTTCAGGGGGACACCATCACTCTTTGTTGTGTATAAAATAAATGACTGGAGTTTTCACTGAACTGAGGTACATGGGAACGATATGGCTATAATGATAGCAAGGGGTAGAATGATAATGGTTTCATTCACAAACAGTGATGCTGCATGGAGGTTAAGGTGAACAAGGGAACTTCATGAAGCTCTATGCACTGCTCTGTCTATGTGGTTGAGTTGCTCCCAGTCTAACTCCCCATGTTCCCTGTTCCTCAGATGTCCTCTCAATAATGGTCTTTCCAGGGAACATGGGTCCTCTGACTCCAGTTCCACTGATTACAAAACATCTTGCTTATTTTACAAATGTTTTAATATAATTTTTAAAACAAATAATTGACGCTCAGGACCCCCTCGCCCCATGTCCTTTGGGCTAGAGGTTACTAGCACATAGCCAAGTTGGAGTCTCATCTTTATCACACACAGCTGGTTATATAGTTTGGTGTCCTCAGATTGGGTTCCATGGCTCAGGCTGCCACCATGTTTCATTAGCACACAGTGATGCTGCATGCAGCTTAAACTGAACAAGCAGAACTCCATTAAACCCTATGGACTGCTCTGTTCGCTTGGCTGAGTTGCTTCCAGCCTCACTCCCTGCATTCCCTGGTGTCCATTCGATAACAGTCCTTGCAAGGAACATGGGCCTTCTGACTGCAGTTCCACTGATCATGATACAATAACATCATAAAACAACTGAAGAGGAAAGTTAAAACACTGTTTTTATTAACAATAAGTGTAATACCATGGGTGGCCGGTGAACTGGCCACTGGAGGAGGCTAGCCCCCGGCCGCTTCCCTTGTGCCCAAGGCCCCCCCCCCTTCCTATCCCCCCTTCCCCGCAGGAGCCCAGATCACTCCCACTGCAGCCCCTGGCTCCACCATCGGGCAGCACAGCCGCAGCGCCCCCAGCCCCAGGTGACCAGGCAGCGTGGTCCGAGCACCGGGAGGGCAGTGCAGCCCCAGCACCAACCGCCCTGAGTCCTTGCGGCAGGCCGGCAGCCTGAGCCAGCCTGGGCCGGGGCAGAGCGCTGGGAACTGCAGAAGGGGGTTTGGGGTGGAGCATGGGCGGGGCCACACCAGGATCTTTGGGGAGGCACAGCCTCCCCCAGCCTATGACTCCCGCTGCCCATGTGTGATACCCTTTAGAAAAAAGGCATTGTAGGTAATCTTTGCTGTGCCAGTGACAAATAAAGAGCGTTATATGTATGTCTCTCAAAACTTGAGACTGTCCATTGTAACATCACCCCTGCTAATTACAAATCTTGCTCAATGTCATAATGTACACATTTGGTTGTGCTGGGAGGTAGCAGTGACTATTATTCTGTGAGCTACAGCTCACTTCATCGGATGCATTCAGTGGAAAATACAGTGGGGAGATTATATATTTATATATAAGCCAACTGAAGAGGAAGTTAAAACACTGTTTTGTTTAACAATAAGTGAGCTGTAGCTCACGAAAACTTATGTTCAAATAAATTGGTTAGTCTCTAAGGTGCCACAAGTCCTCCTGTTCTTTTTGCGGATACAGACTAACATGGCTGCTACTCTGACACCTATTATTCTGTGGGCCTCTAGAGTATGATAGCCTCTGTAAGCCCTACCACATGCAGGTGATAAACTAAAGCTCAGGAGGTGGAGATTCCTATTCATTAAGCCACACAGGTCCCCAAACATTACCCAGGGAAGATGCTACACTACCCTCAGCCCCTAAACAAAAATCCTACCTTTCCCTGCATGTGTGTAGATATGCACACAAGCCATCAGCAAAAGGCTGTCTACCCTAAGCCCTATTTAGAATGCATTATTGTTAGAGAATAAAAGGCTCCTGGGGAGGGGATTCTTTTGGACTCTCCAACACTTTTGTGACATTATTCCACTTCTTGTCCTCACGGATGACTTAAAATTCCCTCTCCTGTTCCCAGAGAATCCAGTTTGCACCATTGTACCATGGTCATGACTTTTTTCACCATGTCTTTCATAACTGGTGCAGTGCTTTGGTTGGGGATTTGACAACTTCTTCTGTGCGTAAAACATGTCAGTGATGGGGATGGGAGTAGTCAGGTTACCATGTGGTACATCCTGGTACTTAAGGACTTTCCATCACCATGCTTTGGCTTGAATCCAAAAAGACTTTGTGGCTTTATGCTTCTGATCCATCACTATGTCTCTTTCCTACTGCTCCATCACTGGTATCTGAATACCTCTATGCGTGGGTTACCACCTACCCAACAAACTAATAGCCCATTGTGAACAAAAAATATTTTTTCTACCAGTCATCTGTGTGCTAAAAAACTACCAGCATTCTTCTTGGACTGTGGATATGATTAGAATACAGTGGGATAAAAAATCTGGAACAGTTACATAATCAAGATAAAAATAATTAGATAGATTAAATTCTAACGGAAATAATCCATCTTTTGGAATGATCTGACAAGTTTGAAAAATTTAGATATCTCCATCAAGCTATTATGACCCTAAAACACATACATGCTTTGTTTTATGTGTTCTTAACATGTACAGGACATACACGAGTATTTACGGGTGTGCATTCCATCTTGTTGATGGCAGAGCTGGGCACCAGAGACCACTATAAATAATCTATAAATGATCCTTCAAAAATAAATAGTCTATCAGTTGAGAGAAAACGATAGTTGGCGTATAAATTACACCTCTGTTTTATGTGTTTTTCCTTCCATGCTGGAAATTCAAATTAAAAAATAAAAACAACTAAAAACCAACTCCCCTCCAATGCATAGGATGATATGCTGAGTGAAACCTACAGGGGAGTAGGCTCTCTCAGCAGTTGGCACAGGCCTTGGTAACCTCCCTCCAGCCAGAAATAAGAATGATCACAGATCTTGCCATTTTCATAGTGAAATACAGGACTAATTTCTTAACATTAACTATCTCACAATACCAGCCCCCCGAAGAGAAAGAGAATGTGGTCTTAGCACTTTGTATTTTCCCCTATCTCATGCCAGGCTGGGACAATCACAGTAATTGGTGGCTGAGACAGATTTATAGATACCCCCGGCCATTGGAGTAGATTCTCACAAAGCAGCTTTTGTCATTATCAAGTGCTTCAGCTTCTCTCACCATTTAAAACTTTGAACACTGACATTTTCCATACTGCCAGTTAAGTGAGTGGTCAGGAGACTATATAGAATAGATATAAAAGACAGTCATCTGAAAAAGCCATTATTAAATGTCTATATTTTTCTGCCATTGTACCTAAATTATGCTAGTGTGCCCAATGTAACACTCAATATTATTTGTGCTGGTAAAATATTAGGGTTAATCTTTTAATTAGTTGGTGAGGAAGAGCGTTCACTTATAGGCATAATATTTCTGAGGATGTTGACTATTATTGCAACACTATACAGGAGATTGTGCACAGTCTAGTTACAGCTTTTTATGTTAGTTACCCCAAACCATTAATCCCTCTTTATGGGACACATTAATTATTGCATCCTAATAGTTTTTATGTGGCTATGCTTTCTTTGCCTCATTGCTTAAGACTAAACTTCATTAATTCACACCATTAGCAGACAAGATCATTCAGGGGCTTAGTAGATGTAGTATATGAAGCTTTTTCACAAGTGCAACCCAGGTTAATAGGGACTGAAAGTTACTACCATGTTATGGCTGTTTAGAGGCCTATGAGAAATGAGGGTGTGATCTCAGCCCAATTCTAGTGAACAGCTGCCCACATCTGGTACAGCTCTCCTTGTTGACACTGAATGGCCAGATTAGATGAAAAGACCTGGAAACAGAACCACCCCCACACTTCTAGAGGTAGCACTTCTATGTCAAGGCCTGAGGCAGCTTGCGCTGCTGCCGGTAGAGTGACTACTAGATCTTTTGAAGGGGACTTCTGTCTCCAGTGCTCTTCACTTGGCACCTTCCAGGAGCACTAAATTCAGTAAAAATAAAGAGAAGTTCATGATTTATAACATCACTGTATTGTCTTTTGATGCCCAACGTGCTTGACTACCAATGATGGCATTTGAGTTATTCCTTATAGCAGAAAGCAGATAAGTATCTGGTTGTCTGTTGTCCTTCATTGCATAAGACATGGACGGAACTGGGAGCCAGTTGAAGACAACTAGCCAGGTGCTGCTTATGTACATCTATTCCACTCACATATTTGGAAATATGTAGAGTGAAACTTACCTAAAGAAAAGGAGTACTTGTGGCACCTTAGAGACTAACCAATTTATTTGAGCATGAGCTTTCGTGAGCTACAGCTCACTTCATCGGATGCATACCGTGGAAACTGCAGCAGACTTTATATACACACAGAGAACATGAAACAATACCTCCTCCCACCCCACTGTCCTGCTGGTAATAGCTTATCTAAAGTGATCATCAAGTTGGGCCATTTCCAGCACAAATCCAGGTTTTCTCACCCTCCACCCTCCCACACACAAACTCACTCTCCTGCTGGGCACCTATTACCAGCAGGACAGTGGGGTGGGAGGAGGTATTGTTTCATGTTCTCTGTGTGTATATAAAGTCTGCTGCAGTTTCCACGGTATGCATCCGATGAAGTGAGCTGTAGCTCACGAAAGCTCATGCTCAAATAAATTGGTTAGTCTCTAAGGTGCCACAAGTACTCCTTTTCTTTTTGCGAATACAGACTAACACGGCTGTTACTCTGAAACCTGAAACTTACCTGTAGTTCAGGTGTATGCTGGGTCCCTCTACTGGAGACTTCTTAATTTGTCTCTAATGCCAAGTCCTTCCAAATAATCTTCAACAAAACATTTCCCACTGAGACCTGGAATTCCAGTGTTTCCAAAGAGATTCAAATTCTTTTTTTCAGACACTCTGATAATCTTTTTCTATATCCTGTAATCACAGCTGGCAAAGCTGGTCTTAAAATTTGACATTCCAGCAATCTCCTTTTGACTCATATTTTTCGAACTAGTTTAATCTACATACACAGAAGGAAGGATGTTCACTTGACCCTCACTGTCTAATGTTGAGAAAGGGATACGTCTGTGGGTTAGTGAAAGCTGTGTGCAGAGAGCAATTCAACCCTAAACAAAATGCAAATCTTTGGGTTACACATTTACTACTCTACCCAAGGCAGCTTTTAGAGTCTCATATTTGTTTATGATTCATTGCAATCTTGCTGGTTTATAGATCTACTTTGTTTATTTAATTGAGTCAGTGTCTTTCTGCATGCGTTCAGATGGTTTGCATTAACTACTGTGCAATCTAAGAAAAATCTTTGTTAACCAAAAATAAGAAACATTTGTTAATGTTTAATGGGAGCGATAACAATAAAATTACACAATAATTAAAACCACTCCACCCATAAAGGCTCCTTCTTAATGATTCATATTAAGACAGGGTTCAGCATGTAGTTATGATCAAGATTGTAATTTATGGGCTACATTCTGCTATCAAATGCATGTGTGAGGCTTCCCTGGATTTCAGTGAGGGCTGCACATGCCCCCTGAAGAAGGCTACCACAAAAACCTTCTTAAATATAGCCCTCCTTCCTAGGAATTAGAAGAAAAAGAATTCTGGGCCTCTAAAACCACCACTCTGATGTGTATCCTCCTGCTCCCATGAAAACGGGGCCATTCATTGGAGCATTCCCACTAGCCAATCTCCCCACAGCAATTTATCCATAATCTTTATCCTAAGTTAATTGTATCCAATTTGCAAATGAATTCCAATTCAACAGTCTCTCGCTGGAGTCTGGTTTTGAAGTTTTTTTGTTGTAATATCGCAACTTTCATGTCTGTAATCGCGTGACCAGAGAGATTGAAGTGTTCTCCGACTGGTTTATGAATGTTATAATTCTTGACATCTGATTTGTGTCCATTTATTCTTTTACGTAGAGACTGTCCAGTTTGACCAATGTACATGGCAGAGGGGCATTGCTGGCACATGATGGCATATATCACATTGGCGGATGTGCAGGTGAACGAGTCTCTGATAGTGTGGCTGATGTTATTAGGCCCTGTGATGGTGTCCCCTGAATAGATATGTGGGCACAGTTGGCAACGGACTTTGTTGCAAGGATAGGTTCCTGGGTTAGTGGTTCTGTTGTGTGGTATGTGGTTGCTGGCGAGTATTTGCTTCAGGTTGGGGGACTGTCTGTAGGCAAGGACTGGCCTGTCTCCCAAGATTTGTGAGAGTGTTGGGTCATCCTTCAGGTTAGGTTATAGATCCTTAATAATGCGTTGGAGGGGTTTTAGTTGGGGGCTGAAGGTGACAGCTAGTGGCGTTCTGTTATTTTCTTTGTTAGGCCTGTTCAAACATCCACATCCATCCACAGCCTCAGAAACAACTCTGACATCATAATCAAAAAGGCTGACAAAGGAGGTGCTGTTGTCATCATGAATAGGTCGGAATATGAACAAGAGGCTGCTCGGCAGCTCTCCAACACCACTTTCTACAAGCCATTACCCTCTGATCCCACTGAGAGTTACCAAAAGAAACTACAGCATTTGCTCAAGAAACTCCCTGAAAAAGCACAAGATCAAATCTGCACAGACACACCCCTGGAACCCCGACCTGGGATATTCTATCTACTACCCAAGATCCATAAACCTGGAAATCCTGGGTGCCCCATCATCTCAGGCATTGGCACCTGACAGCAGGATTGTCTGGCTATGTAGACTCCCTCCTCAGGCCCTATGCTACCAGCACTCCCAGCTACCTTCGAGACACCACTGACTTCCTGAGGAAACTACAATCCATCTGTGATCTTCCTGATAACACCATCCTGGCCACTATGGATGTAGAAGCCCTCTACACCAACATTCCACACAAAGATGGACTACAAGCCATCAAGAACACTATCCCCGATAATGTCACAGCTAACCTGGTGGCTGAACTTTGTGACTTTGTCCTTACCCATAACTATTTTACATTTGGGGAGAAAGTATACCTTCAAATCAGCGGCACTGCTATGGGTACCCGCATGGCCCCACAGTATGCCAACATTTTTATGACTGACTTAGAACAACGCTTCCTCAGCTCTCGTCCCCTAACGCCCCTACTCTACTTGCGCTATATTGATGACATCTTCATCATCTGGACCCATAGAAAAGAAGCTCTTGAGGAATTCCACCATGATTTCAACAATTTCCATCCCACCATCAACCTCAGCCTGGTCCAGTCCACACAAGAGATCCACTTCCTGGACACTACAGTGCTAATAAACAATGGTCACATAAACACCACCCTATACCGGAAACCTACTGACCGCTATGCCTACCTACATGCCTCCAGCTTTCACCCTGACCACACCACATGATCCATTGTCTACAGTCAAGCTCTGCGATACAACCGCATTTGCTCCAACCCCTCAGACAGAGACAAAAACCTACAAGATCTCTATCAAGCATTCTTACAACTACAATACCCACCTGCGGAAGTGAAGAAACAGATTGATAGAGCCAGAAGAGTTCCTAGAAGTCACCTACTACAGGACAGGCCTAACAAAGAAAATAACAGAACGCCACTAGCCGTCACCTTCAGCCCCCAATTAAAACCCCTCCAACACATTATTAAGGATCTACAACCTATCCTGAAGGATGACCCAACACTCTCACAAATCTTGGGAGACAGGCTAGTCCTTGCCTACAGACAGCCCCCCAACCTGAAGCAAATACTCACCAACAACCACATACCACACAACAGAACCACTAACCCAGGAACCTATCCTTGCAACAAAGTCCGTTGCCAACTGTGCCCACATATCTATTCAGGGGACACCATCACAGGGCCTAATAACATCAGCCACACTATCAGAGGCTCGATCACCTGCACATCCACCGATGTGATATATGCCATCATGTGCCAACAATGCCCCTCTGCCATGTACATTGGTCAAACTGGACAGTCTCTACGTAAAAGAATAAATGGACACAAATCAGATGTCAAGAATTATAACATTCATAAACCAGTCGGAGAACACGTCAATCTCTCTGGTCACATGATTACAGACATGAAAGTTGCAATATTACAACAAAAAAACTTCAAAACCAGACTCCAGCGAGAGACTGTTGAATTGGAATTTGTTTGCAAATTGAATACAATTAACTTAGACTTGAATAGAGACTGGGAGTGGCTAAGTCATTATGCAAGGTAACCTATTTCCCCTTGTTTTTTCCTACCCCCACCCTCCTCAGACGTTCTTGTTAAACCCTGGATTTGTGCTGGAAATGACCCACCTTGATTATCATACACATTGGAAGGAGAGTGATCACTTTAGATAAGCTATTACCAGCAGGAGAGTGGGGTGGGGGGAGAGAAAACCTTTTGTAGTGGTAAACACCCATTTTTTCATGCTTTGTGTGTATAAAAGATCTTCTATACTTTCCACAGTATGCATCCGACGAAGTGAGCTGTAACTCATGAAAGCTTATGCTCAAATAAAATGCTAAAATAATAAAATGCGTTAGATTTTCTTTTGTTTAAATGGCTGGTAAAATAAGCTGTGCTGGAGGGAATGTATATTCCTGTTTTTGTGTCTTTTTGTAACTTAAGGTTTTGCCTAGAGGGATTCTCTATGTTTTGAATCTGATTACCCTGTAAGGTATTTACCATCCTGATTTTACAGAGGTGATTCTTTTACCTTTTCTTTAATTAAAATTCTTCTTTTAAGAACCTGATTGATTTTTCATTGTTCTTAAGAGCCAAGGGTTTGGGTCTGTGTTCACCTGTACCAATTGGTGAGGATTATTATCAAGCCTTCCCCAGGAAAGGGGGTGTAGGGCTTGGGGGGATATTTTAGGGGAAGACATCTCCAAGTGGTCTCTTTCCCTGTTCTTTGTTTAAAACGCTTGGTGGTGGCAGCATACCGTTCAAGGCCAAGGCAGATTTTGTACCTTGGGGAAGTTTTTAACCTAAGCTGGTAAGCATAAGCTTGGGGGGGGGGTCTTCCATGCAGGTCCCCACATCTGTATCCTGGAGTTCAGAGTGGGGAAGGAACCTTGACAGCTCCATTATCTGAATGCTTCCAAAATCTTGATTTGCATCTGGTGTTGAAGTTTAATTGTGCCCTCACGCTAATGGCCCAAACAAAAGCCTGGAACTGACCCACTGTCAAGAGACTGGGTTATAGGCAGTCATGTCCAGTGGTCAGAGCAGGAGTCAGGCCTAGTGGTCAGTCCAAATGTGAAAGTCCAAGACCAAAGCAGAATCAGAGCTGGGGATCCAAGCTAAAGATCAGAACCGAAGTGAGAGCCCAAATGCCAGAGCTGAAGGTTGAGACAGAGGGTACATCTATGCTGCAAGTAGACACCCGTGGGTGGCCCATGCCAGCTGACGTGGGCCCACGGGGCTCAGGCACAGGGCTATTTCAGTGCCGTGCAGACTTCTGGGCTCAGGCTGGAGTCCAGGCTCTGAGATCCTCCCATCTTGCAGGCCCAGAGCCCAGGCCCAGAAGTCTGCACTGCAATGAAACAGACCCGCAGTGCCAGTCAGCTGGCCCAGGCAAGCTGTGGGTTTGTAATTGCAGTGTAGACATACCCAGAGTCAGAACCAGTGCCAAAGGTCAGAATCCGAAGGCCAGAGCCGAGGGTTGAGACGGAGTCAGACCCAGGAACTGGAGCCAAGGGTCAGAACCACATTACCTGAAGTCAGGGAAGAATGGAGCAGGACTGGCTCCAAGGCAGGAGCACTGGCTGGGATAGGACTGGAACAAGGCTGGGTGCAGGACAGGGGCAAGCAGGAGCAGGGCTTGGAGCGAAGCAAGCACAGGAAGGCAGGGAATCCACAGGTATGTACATTGAGCAGCCACTGATCTGATGCAGCAGCTGGCTTAAAAGCAAACCACCTGACTGCCTTAGGCAACCAGGTGCTTCTGCTGTGGTCCAGTTGCACTCGCTGGCTGCATGACAACTGGGCAGGCAACAACTGCAGGCCCTCATTCCTGACACTGACCTCCACATTTAGGAGTTTCCCAGTCCAGATTTGGATCAGCATCTGAATGTAGTGACTCAGAATCACCTCACATCCTCTTCTTTCCTCCTCTACCCCTCTCATTCCCTCCTATGATCGCTGCTTTATTTTCCCTTGACTTCTATCCATTTTTCCAGTTGGGTTTGACTCTCCCTCTATCTTGCAGACAAACTTTTCCAAGATTTCTTTTGATTAACACTCCTTCCGCTGTCTCTTCCTATAGATTTATCTTTTCCACCTGCACCTCTTCACAGTCACTCTGTACTTCTTTTTTTATTTAGATGCATACATGACAATCAAAAGCAACAAAAAATGCTGATTATACTTTTAAAAATAAAAGTGAAAAAGCAGCTACACTCTGGGTAGGTACCCTTGATGACAACAGGCTAGTACATAACACATTATCATATAAAGAGGAAGACAGGGGTACCTAATGATCTCCCCCAAAAGTTGTACAAGTTGCTAGCAGGGATATGAACCCAAGACCATTAGCACCAGAAGACAGATCACTATCATTTGAATTAAAGGACTAACTCCATTAGCTGGTAGCAGTAGTAGGCTTTTATCCTCTCTGTGAACTAACCAAGACAGATGGACATGTGGCCAGCATGTTATATAGGCAACAACTTATGACAAGATGTGTGTTTATCCTGTGTGAATGAAATACTGGAACTAGAAAGATGGATTAAGTTTCATGGGGGAGGGGGAACGGGACAAAAGCCCATTTTCTGACTCTAGGCAGGGCTCTCTTGCTATAAAGATTTTGATTTGACATATGGCTACTCGAAGACCCCCCCAAAAGGAGAATTCATGAGCTGGCTAAGCTCATAACTGGCTATTCACACATAGCAAGTGCATTGTGATGCAGAAGCTGCCACCGAAGAAGTGCAAGTCCTGTAACAGACACAACGACACTACTCAAAGTGCTGTGTTGCTGTCACTGAAATGATTGCCAAGGCATTTTCACATGAAAGCATTAAGAAGATTATATTTTTAAAAGTTGTTTTTAAGTGTAATGGACAATTCCCTTTCTAGGACAAATATGTTCATACTCCAGCTCATTTCAAACAGAAAGCCCTTGCAAACACAGCCTCTTGGCTCTTCACGGCTGCAGATGCCTTTTGGAAATCAGCACTTTCAGGTCTGGCAGCTGAAATGAGTTAGAGTTCCAGCATCTAAACTGCCTGCACCAGCTTCCTGCTTCTGCTCCTGCTTCCAGAGAGAGACTTTGAACTGGCAAAGAGGGATGACACTCCCTTACTTCATTTTCACCCAGCCATTGCTCCGTTTCTGCAGAAGTAGGAGTGGAAATTGAGTCAGCAACTAAAAGCTGGAACTCTACTATGCAGAGGCAAGCACAGAAATAAAAATTTGGCTGCTTTTTGGAGGGACACTTTCTGAGCCCCTGAAGCCAGAGGAGCTGGCTTCTTCTCCATCCCGCCCCGAGGCCAGAGGAGCTGGCTCTCCCCGCAACTGCCCTGTGGCTGGAGGATCTAGTTCTCCCCTCCTCCCCCAGCGGCTGGTGGAGCTTGCTCTCCCCTGGCACCTGGAGGATCTGGATCTCCTGGCCTATCCCAGCTCCGGAAGAGTTCGGTGTCCCTGCTGACTCGGGGGGCATGTGCCCTTGCTCCCCCCACCCTGGCGCATGCCCCTGCTATTATGGGAATTTCAGCAGGCAGCTGAGACCTGCCCTTCAAGTGCAGATAGCCAGCAGGCTTGAGGAGCCAAAGACTGCTAGTGCCAAATACATCTCTGGTGTATTTACACAGAAGTCAATGGAATTCCACCAGGGATGTCTTGGGCTCAAAATATCTGTAAGTAACTTAAGTTTAGGGGGAAAATATAATTAAAAAACCTAATAGAGAAAACAGTATTTTATCAAAATGTTTTCTGCTCTGAGGGTGCATGAGTTCATGGGAAGAAAGCTGTTCAACCAGCCCTAACCTGATGGCCCCATGCAGTCAGAGCTAGGGCTGGGCAAAGTTGGTGAAATCTATTTCCTCAGAGCCGGTATTCTCCCCAGCTTTGATAAGAATCTTTCCTGGCCAATCAATATGCTTCCTTCCATATGTTTTGAAGGGTATTTTCTTTCTTCATTGAGTATTTCTTGCCACGTTGTTGAGTGTATCTGTCGCTCTCAGTGCTCTGTGTTTCCTGTGTTGACTCCTTATCTCACATCTTTTCCAGAGGGCTTACTGAACTCTTTGTCTCCTTGCCTAGATTTAAGGACCCTCAATTCACTGCATGTTGTCACTCCCAGCTGTTGTGTCTTCCTGTGAGAAGCTCACAGCTGAGTACAGGATGTTGCTTGGGGGTAGGGAAAAGAGAGGGGTATATTATCAAAGGAAACAGTTTAACTAACAAGAATGAGCAGCCTGAAAAGCCAGAAAAAAAAAAAACGGAAAGGGAAACAAGATAAAAGGGCTACATGTCCCAGGCCAGGTCTACGCTATAAACTGTATAACTACGTCTCTCAGGGGTGTGAAAAATCTACCGACCTAGCCCCCAGTGTAGGCAGCACTATGTCGATGGGAAGGCTTCTCCCGTCAGCATAGCGACTGCCTCTCGTGGAGGTGGATTAACTATGCCGACAGGAGGAGCTCTCCCTTTGGCACAGTAGTGTCTTTACTGAGATGCCACAGTACACCGGTGCAGCTGCGCCCCTAGAGAACGTTAAGTGTAGACCTGCCCTATGTGAAATACGCTGCCATGCATGCTACCAAAAGGCTGATGATATATATAATATATTTATCTTAAATACAAACAAACATTAAAAGAATGTTAAGGTTGCAAGTTGAGCCCTCAAACGTTTGGAAGCCCCGGAATTAAGGTTCACTCTGCAACTTTCACCTGGCCTCCTGCGTATGCATTATGATACAGTCTTTACTTACAGGATCCCCTACCTTTTTTCCCCACAGAACCCATGCCTCATTCAGTGCACAGTATGAATGGTGCTCACTGACTGGGTAGCTATTCAATATCTCTTTTTATCCTTACTGAATATTAAGCCCCTGTTTTATTTAGTGCATAGCATTCAAAGCCTGCACTGAAAACAGAATTACTAATTTCATCATGGGCTTTTCTATGGTGCCCATTACCTTAGTATCTAAGTGCTTCCCAGAAATTAGTGAATTTATTTTTATAACACCCCCATGAGTTGGGGTGGTATTATCATCACATTTTATAGATGGAGAACTGAAGTACAGAGAGATTAAATACAAACCTGTCAAAAATGCCCACTAATTTTAGGTCTCCAATTTGGGACACCCAAGGCCTGATTTTCCATCGTCCTTAGCACTTTATATTGTCAGACCATATTTCCCACTGACTTCCGTTGCAGCTGTGAATGCAAATCAAGCCCTAAGTGTCAAATTAGGTACCCAGAAAATAAGAGACACGCAATTCAATCAGTCACCACATGTGAAAGGATTAATTTAAATGACTTGCCCACCAGAACACAGGAACTCTGTGGCACAGCTCAGGATAGAATCCAGTTCTCCAGGGCGGCGTTCAACTTCCTTAACTATGATACCACCCCTTTCCTCATTCACTACACACCTTTCAATGTCTGCAACAAATAAGGCACAGCGATCCTAGAAACAACAGCCTAATTCAGTACACAACACTAGGTCATTCCCTGAGCACTGTCCATCCTGTCCACTGAATGAGGCAGGTGTCCTGTGGAAAACAGTGAGGGGTCATACATTTAAAGACGATATCAGAATCAGAGGTGACCAGATGACAATTCCATCTCACAGCAATTTTTGAGGTTTCAAACATTTTTTCCGTTCCTCACTGGCACGAAAATCAAATCTGTCAAAGGTTTTGATGAAAATGGAATTGTGTTGAAATGGCTGGTTTTGAAAAGCAAACTTTCGGGGTGGGCGGGAGAGTGTTTTCCCTGGTTGTTTAGGGAATGGTCTATGAAGACCCAGGTTCAAGTCCCTGAGCTAGAGCAAATATTTTTCATCCCAGATTATTCCAAATCAGCCAGAGCGGGGACTGCACCTGTATCTCCCACATCCCAGGCCACTAGTGCCCTACGCATCAGGATATAGAGTGCACAAGAATCTCTCCCTCCGGGACAAAAACACAATGAAAAGCAGTATGTCTCTGTGAAATATTTCGGGTTTGCTGAAACAATATAGTTCAGGAAAATTCTGACCAGCTCTAATCATATACACAAGGGAGCCAAACTACAGTTTGATGGCCAACCTTAATTCTGGCATTTCCTATCTTCTGAAGGCTTGACTTTGCAACCTTAATATATTTAAAGTCTCTTTTTTTGTATGTAGTTTTGTACATTTTTTTAAAAAAGCAAAATTTAAAAAAACCTCAAAATGTCATCACATAGAACAGACTGCCCCGCTATGTGCGTCAGCAGCAGGTCTGGGACCTTTATAGTCACTGCACACCCCTCTATCATTTGAGCTGATGAAGTAACTGATAGCAGTAGCAGGCTGTTACCCTCTGTGTGGGCCAGCATCAAGAGAAGAAATTAGGTACACATTTTGCCAAGTTGTGGCAGAAAGTATATTCTAGCAGTGGATAGAGACCCTCTCTCCCACACCAGCATGACCTCTTCTGCTCCCATCACCCCCAATCTGTCCCCGTCACACTGTGCTCATATCCCTCCTCCCCTGTTCCATACCCCATAGCCTTCTCCTGTCCTGTCCCACTGCTGCATTCTAGTCTGTCTGTTTCCTCCTCCTCCTGGGCCTCAGGAGGAGGAGCAGTGAGAGCACAGGAGAGACAGTCTCCATGCTTTCAGTTCCAGATGCCTGGAACCACAGTAGCTCCCAGCATCTGGGAGGAGTAATCGCAGGGAAATCCTGCTTATCCTCAGCAGCCCTGGGATGGATCATATCCAGTGCAAACAAAATCTTTGGAGAATTTTGCTGCCAAACTCCAAGTCTATACTATATATTATGAATGGTGGTCTTCAGAGGCCAATAACTTGGTCAATTTGGGGTGGAGTTGCAAAGGGATGGCAAATGACACTTCTTGGAACCCAGAGTGATTTCCCGGACAAATATCAAGTCTCTGCTTCAAAGCATGAAGGTGCTAGAATTTCTCAAAAAAATGGTTGCAAGAAGTTTTTAAACACCTGCAAAGCAACATATTTCTTCTCTAACTCCATTTTCGGAAACAGCTGAACCATTTTTGCTGAAACTTTTCCCCAAAAATTCAGCCTGAGGCAGAAAATACACCTGGACTGGAAAACTGCAGCCCAAATGGTTTATGTTTGGCAAAATTATATAAGCAACTGAAAACAATTTCCTAGACTAGAAAATGTTAGACAAGTTTAAGTGTAGACGTCACTATTAACAAACAGCTCTGATCCTGGCTTTTATACTGTCTGCCTGTGTCCTTGGACAAAATCACAGCCTGCTGCAAAATTTCAGCCGGGTTCATGCGAAGGGTTGGGGTTTTGTTTTGTAAAGTACAGTACTTTGAAGATGAAAGTACTGTATGTGTTATGTATTATTAGCTAAGAGATCTTCTTGCATATGGTACTGTATGGTATTCATACACATACACGTACACCTGTACACATATTTTATATTAGAACCTTTCCACTAACTAGCAATGTTTCAAAACAAGATTTGGAACCAAAATTTGCTTCTAGGGATCTCTCTCTAATGGTATGAATGGGCAAATTAAATCCAAATACATAATGAACATTGGGAACATTTAGATGATTCAGATCATATCAAACTCAGTATCTCATGTCCAAAGCCAATATGCCTGATATTTTTCTCCTTGTTTCTTTGTCTATACAAGAGACTTCCTCTTTCTTTTTGCAGATAGTAGAAGTAAAGTCTGTTTCACTGGGGTTTCATAGATGGAAGTGGGACCAACATATGATGCAATTTATATACTCTATTTGTACTCTGTAAAAAAGAAAGTTGGTTGTATACAGTGAGGACAGAGAGGAGAAAGAAGAAAAAAAAATCAGTGTGCTGCCAAGGATATTAGATTAACCAAACTGCTGAAAATATACTCTTCTGTTTAACTTTATCTTTAAAAGTCTCCTGATGAGTAATATTGTCAATTCCCACTTGGTCAACTGGATGCTGCACAAATCCAAAACCAGTCTTTTTTCGGCAGGCCTTTCTATCACCAGGATCACAGTAACATCTGAGTGTCAAGAAGCTGGACCAATCAGTGCATAGAAAATTGATTTGAGCAGCACCATACTCTCTTGGTTGGCTGCAGATAAACAGCTCAGCTAATATGCTGGTTCTGACCTTCTTGAGACCTTTTTTTTAAAATATGACATAACACAGCAGCTGGTTCTCTGGCAACTGGGAAAGCAAAACAGTTACTGAGAAGTTTTGGTGGTCTTTGCATTGTTAAAAGGTACAGTGGAAGATTAAAAAACTCTATTCACATACAGTCATTTTGTAAAAAGGATTTTGTGGCATTCATTGCTCAGTGGTGATTTCATCACTGAACTTTGCAGAAAGTGATTTATATTAGAAGAAAACATGATTTTTAAGATATCCCACAAAATGTACACTGTATTGCCATTTTAAAGATCTTTTTTTCCAAACACAGTGTATTTAATATATATGAGAGATTGTTTTCAGAACAGTTAGTTTGTTGGAGTGCCAATATAATGGATGTAAAATGCTTTCTTTCCCTCCAATCACTGTCTACCTGGATTCAGTTGCTGTCATTCCAACACTGTCTGCCTACCGTCTCAGATGGGTATCTACTTGGGGTGGCTGTCCCGTGTGCCACCATGGCTATATTCTATTTTTAGCATGCTAGCATGCGTATGCCTTCTGGAGCTGGGAAATGGCTGGCTGGAAGTGTAGACATATGCACAGATGGACTCTGGAAACACTAAAAATGCAATCCCCTCCTTTTGCCTTTCTTTAATTTTTCTCATGTGAAGGTCAGGTGCATTGGGCTTTCCTGTCATTCCTGGCACTCTCCAGTGGCTGTTCTCTTCTATTCTATGTAGGTTCTTACATCGCCCGCATCACCACAGCATCTGAGTGTCTTCCAGCGGTGCTTTAAGCAATGTAACGAATATCTGCCATGTGGTGTTCATTCTCTCTCCATCAGTATTTCTAGGACAGCACTTCTTATCTATGAACTGTCAGCAATAGCCATCACGGTGTTGGTTTCTAGAAGGATGGATTCTCTCTCCCTTTTCCTCTGCCTTCCCTCTACCTTTGTCCTGTTTTTCCTCATTTGTTTTCATTCTCTTGATTTTCTCCTGTTGTGCTCACCCACATTTTGTTCCTTGTCTTCTTCCCATTGACTCTTCTCCCATGTCTTCATTCTTTCTCCCTTCTCTAGTTCCCATTAGCCATCATTTCTTCTAACCCCATCTCTCCCTCTTGCCTCTCTTCTCTCATTCCCCCCACCATTTCCATGACCTCTTCCTATTCTGCTTGTCCTTCTGGTTGCTGGTGCATAGCTCTGAACATGCTCAGCTGGACACAGCACCTCCTGTAGTGAGGAAAAATTGTTCCTGGACTCAATACAGCACATCCTCCCACTAACTGACAGAAGGCACTGCTTCTGGGTGCTCCAGTAAAGCACAGCAGTGGAACACACAGGCAGGCCATTTACGTTTGAAGGGACCCTTGCTAACTATTTGCCTCCTTATATGATTATTGGAACTAAAGCATTTTCATATACTACTCACAATTACATCTGCACACACTAGGTTTCATACAGGATGTCACAAAAGGGATCACAAGTGATCATGCACAAAAAGAGGTATGCCAAAGAAGGCAGTTTGCTAGTTAGGGAAATTAGTTACTGATTTGCTTTGATACACATGCTGTATGAGAACTAGAGATATGCCAAGCTGCAAAAGTTGAATCCCAGTCTTGTTTTTCAAACACCCCTGAATTTGGGGAGCTATTTGGATCTTCTCTTGGGTACAACAAAAACACCCTTGTTAATGTGGAGGCAAAGATGAAGCTGCACAACCCTGCCTTGTGCTCTCAGTGCCCTTTCCTGATCTCTCTGTGGACACTCAATTTTTCTTTCTAGATGTTCACGTGATCTCCTTGAGCTGTTTGCAGCTTTGTGGCTGAATTGTAGATCCTCTGCATTTCCAAGTTTTTCTGATTACATGCCCTTCTTCAGCACTTCAAAGTCTTCATTCCCGAGTGGCGGGGGGAGGGGGGGAATCTAATCTTCATCTCATTTTAGCTGTGCTTTTTGAAAAGCCTATTGATGGATAATGGCAATGAGCCTTAGTTGCCTATTGTTTCAGGCTCATTCGTCACTTTGTTAGTGATTTGAAGTTTCTTTGACGTATACTTTTATATTTGCAGCGGCAAGACCTGCTCTTTCCTATTCCAAGTGATGGGTAACTTCTCTTCCTTTCTTGATAACAATCACAGGGTGAGATTAAATATGGGGACTTCTCTGGGTTCACAGGCCAAATATTACAATGTCAACCTCTTATTTTGCTTCAGTCTCAGAAAAAGCATCTGCAAATCCTCCCCCAGCCTGCCACCTCTTCAGTCTCAGGCTAGTACCCATGGCATATTTCTCATTAGCAATATTTCTGTTGTAGTGCTTGGGAGTGATGACTCTTAGGACATGCCTGGACTAAGATAAAGGATGTGTTTGTTGTTAGAAGACATCACTCTACCTCACACATTCTAAATTATATAATATGTGCTAAATATGTGTAAATTATATAATATATATAATATAAATATGTGCTATATATATATGCGAGGGAGACCAATGTCATTTTAGTTAGAGGTTAATTTCTCTGTTCTGGAAAGAAGTATAGATATGAATAAGGCGATAAGATACTCTACATTTTACAGCTTTTCAAGGGCAGAGTCTGTCTTCAGTTGCATTCACACATTTCCACTGACTTCATTGGCATTGCACACGTGTAACCAAGGGCTGTATTTAGCCCTGAAACTGGGGAAAATACATGTGATAGCAAGATGCCTTTTGCCAACAGCTGGAAATGGTGCTAAGGCTGAAATCAGCAATCGACAGCAAACAGCAGATGATAATTTTGTGACCGTAAGCTCCAGGGAAAGGGCAGTAGAGAGTCATCAACAAAAAATAAACACACCAACGTAGCCCTTAATGAATGTCACTGTTTTCATTTTAAAAAGAGCGAGCGAATCCTGACAAAATATACGTCATGTCACTGTTGATCTTCAAGCAACAATGTGATTAGTGATGTATTCTTTTCACATTTCAAAGAGTTTAGAGCACAATGCCAGAGAGATAAACATCCAGAGGTGCTATTTGCAGAAAGACATCTTCCTGACAGCAAGTTACATTTCATGCCTCCTTTACCAGAAAGAACATGTGGTTTTAGTCAATGATTAAAGAGAAAATCCATAGTTTATCCACTGGAAACAGTTCCCTATTGGTATTTATTTTATCCCAGTGATTCCATCCTTTAAACCATGCTCCCCTGCCATGGTCATACAAACTCGGGAATGTACAAGGAGGTCGCAGTCACTTTCCCATGAACTTGCAGTGCCTTCGCTCCTCATCTGAGTAAGCAGCAGCTGCTGGGGAAAATAAAACACCCACAATTCCTTTCTTTAGCTGCTCCAGGGATGTTAATATCCTCTTCATGCATCTTCCCTCTTCCTCCCAGGATGAGCTTGTTAGCCAGAAGACCTCTGCTCTTGAGAGGCCAAGTGTGCCACCCCGAGGAAGCCAAGAGCCATAAAAGAGGTCTGCACCCTTCATTGCTTCCCAGTCATGAAATGCAGTACAACTTCCTCACTGAAGAGTTATTGGCTTCGACAGCTGCATCAGCTTAGGCAGGATTTAAAAAAAGAAAAGAAAAAAGAAAACCCCTCCCTACTTCTGAAATTACTCACAAAGTCACCTTTTTAATGCTAACACACACAAAAGGCACTCAGCCACTGATTCCAGCAGACCATATGCTGCCCCTGCTGCTGGCCAGGTCCTGGGGGATGAATTTTTTTCCCCTTCAGCAAGCTTCCAGAAATGTCATAGAAATTTATATGCTTATTCACAGAGCCGATAAAGCAGAAAACCGGTGTTTCAGCTATTTTTGTTTTGCTTTGCAGATGGACAGTAAAAGACATAAATCTCTTCCCCAGTGCTCTAATGTCCTCCCCTACTCCCTCTCTTGAGTCAGAGCACCAGCCAATCATATTTGTTTCTTGGGGTCTGCAAGCCACCCCTCTTCCTCTTTCCCACTTGCAAAGAAGTAGCAAAACAAACAGTTAAGAATCTCCCACAACATTTACCAGGTTTTTCTATTAAGCCCTGACACAATTTTCTATGCAGTCATCTAGTCCTTTTGATTGTTTTGGATGGAGACACAAAAGCAATACGCAAGTAGGACAAGTCCATAGTGCTACCGTTTCTGTGTTATAACACTGGTTCTTTTGAAAAAATGCATGTCTTTCTCCCATTACATCGTCTGATATATGTCCTGATTTATAGCGCTGTGTAGCAGGTGTCCATAAATCAGGAAAGGAACTTAATGATGGGAGCTGGATTGACCACCTATTGAAGTGCATGTGGGTAATAGACCTGGGTTATATTTTAAAAGTGTTTGGCATATAACCTCAGTAAAGGCAATTGGAAGGGGAGGGGGAGGGAGGATGCAGCTAAATCTCTTCGCAAGCTACATTTACGGTTAAATCACCAGATGAAGTCTCAGCTTATAGCATTGTAGAGGTCTTGCCTCAGATGGCATATTACAAAGAAAACTTTGAATTAGTGGTTGAAGTCCATTGATCTGCTCGTGCTGAGAAAGTTCATGCCTTATTATGGGAAAAAAACTTTAAATTTCCATCAGTGGTATTAATTTATTGGGATTGTAGGATGCCAGGGATCAGCTGTTTTGAACTGTGATTTTTGTAAATGCACACAACTATTATTAATTACTATTCACATGTGTGGTCTTGGTAGCACCTACAGTGTACTACATTTCTCTTTTCAAACAGACAACAAGGCATAGTCCCTGCACTAAAATGCAGTGCCTGTGCAACATCTTCTTGACATCCTATCAAAGACCGAGTGATAGTCACTTAACTACTCCTTGCGTCCTCTGGCCTATCCTCTTCACCCAGAGCAGCACCCATGTATTCACACCCTGCAGACTATTGTAATAATCATTGTACCCAATATGCCTTATGAGGTATCATTTGAAAACTAATAACTTGCTAGTCAATAATATCATAGTGAAACGCATGTAGTGACATTCTATGTAAAGTTATGAAATCCTCCTGCATAATGTTCTTAGCACATGTTCAAACCCACACAGCCCTGCCCAGGCAGAACTAGCCTGAATGAAGAAATCTGTGTTTCCCTCAGTTTACATATAAGTAGTAAACAGGGTTCTTGAGCCAGCAGGGAGAGGAAATGGCAGAAGACAGAGCAAATTTGCATCCCAGCAAACACAGATGAGTAGAAAAAACATGGAGCCTCCTTTACCACCAGACTCCATGTTGCCTCCTTTACTGTTTGAATAAACTTTGTTTTGAAGGGTAACCCTCAGAAGAATCCACTTCAAATGTTCACAGGACTATCAAAGAAAGGGGTAGAAAACCCCAAGATCACTCTCTTTCTCTCTCACCTAAGAAGACAAAGGAACCAGCCCTTTGGGGGGAGATCCTGACCTGAGAATATGGTCAGCCGTGTTGTTGGGAATATGTGGTAAGGATTTTACCTTGAATCAAGTCTAGCTTGTTAAGTTTTAGCTACTAGAAACAGTTTTATCTTTATTTCTCTTGTAACCATTTCTGACTTTATTACCTGAATTCACTTAAAGTCCTATCTTCTTTTGTCAATAAACTTGTTCTATTTTTTAAAATATGAACCAATCCAATGTTGTGTTTAAACTGAACTGTTTGGATAACTCCAGTTAAAGCAGCAAATTCTTGCATATTGACCCCTTACAGGGCCAACTGACCTTTTTATATCTGATCTACCCAGGAGAGGGTTGGATTGTGCAGAACATACATTTTGGGGAAAATTCAGGACTGGGAGTGTTTTGGAATCACCCTGCAAGTAGTAACCAAAGCTGGTGAAAGCCAAAGTGTGACTGGTGTTTTGCTGACAGGCTGCTGGGGTCAGAGCTGCTGGAGGAGGGCTGCAGCTATATACAGACACTCAAGGTGTGACCTGCATGCTGCTTGTGAGCAGCCCTGTTTCCCGCACACTCTAGGGCACCCACCTTTACCCAGTTCCTAGGGCTCAAGGCATAACCTGGTTGATTTAGGCACAGGCACCAGCTTCCTCTGGGGCCCAGGAGGTGCTCAACCCCCCACTTGGCCTCAGGCCCCACCCCCACCCCACCTCTTTTCGCAACCCCCCACCCAGCCCTGCTTTTTCCCACCCTTGCTCCACCCCGCCCCACCTCTTCCTGCCCAGTTCCGCCCCCCCCTGAGTGCGCCCTACCCCCGCTCCTCACCCTCCTCCCAGCTCTTTCTGCATGCCATGAAACAGCTGACTGTGGCAGGCAGGAGGCGCTGGGAGGGAGGAGGAGGAGTTGATCAGTGGGGCCACCAGCAGATGGGAGACACTGGGTGGGGATAGGGGGAGCTGGCTGCCCGTGGGTGCTAAGCACCCACTAATTTTTTCCATGGGTGCTTCAGGGCTGGAGCACCCATGGAGTTGCACCTATGGATTTAGGCACTCCCACCCTTTCTCAGTTCCTAGGGCTCTGCGAAAAAGGCACCTACCCTTACCCAAATCCTAGAGCTCAGGGCCACCCATACTTAATTCCTATGACTTGGGGCTTAATCTTTTGTGGGTTTACAGGGTCTTTTACCAGTGAATATCCTTAACCTCTATTTATTAACAGTCACCAAAACAGAATACACACACTAAGCGTACAATGCTCACCGCTCCCAATAAGGCAGACAATCTTTTCCTGCTGGCCAGTCAGGATCAGGTCATCTGGGGACTCCAGCTTCTGCACAGCAAGATTGGCAGGGTGTTGTGGTCTGGCAACTCTGATTTTGAGGCTGTGTCCTGGAGTTGGTTCCAAAGAACTTCCTTTTGGAGTCGGACCCTAGTTTATATAGTGAAACTTGAGTTCTGCTTAGCTGTATCTTAACCAATCATTTTAAACTAAAGCACTACTAAACAGTATTTTTCACCCATCCTAGCCCATTATGAAACAATTCTTTAACCAATCATACCCCACCACCATAGCCGATTTACACCTAGCAAAATTAGTTATGCAACAGACAGAAACAATCAAAGAACCAGACAGAGACCATACAGATAAACAAGAGAAAAGTAGGGACCATAAAGGCAAAACAATAAAGAAACAGAGATTTCACACCCAAACTGTTGATAAGTGATTCCCTGACAGACAGAATGCTGTCAAACAAAGTTTTCTTTCAACATTTTAAGAGATTCCTTGCTTATCTGGTGATGGTGGGTACTATGAGGAGGGGCATCTTCTTAACAGCCTGATATTACAGTGGTTTGCGATAACTGAGAAGGAATGCGAGGATGTGACTTTCTGCTTCTCGACTCATGGCTGCTGCTCGCCAAATATGGCTGCAGAAAAAGGCCTCAGACCTTACAGCCGAGGCTGGGAGCTACAGTAGCAAAGCATTGTGAGGCAGGGCAGGTAGCATACAACCCCTCACTGGTGTGGAGTGCACCCCAGAACGTGACACTGAGTTCTACACTGAATTCTGCCACTGCCCTTCTGGGTGTCCCTGGGCAAATCGCATCACTCCCTTCTGTCTCTATTTCCCTTTCCACACATTGGCTGTAGCACCTATTGAGATCATAAGCTCTTTGGGGTAGGGACTGTCTATTCCTATCTGTGTTTACAGATCCTAACACAGTGGCAGCCCTGATCTCAGTTGGGGCCTCTAGGCACTACAGCAGAACCTCAGAGTTTCGCGCACCTCGGGAATGGAGGTTGTCCATAACTCTAAAATGTTCTGTAACTCTGAAGAAGAGGTTACGGACTTCCGCCACATGGGGAGTTGGGGTTGCAGCAGCAGGATGGGGGAGGTCAGGGCTCCGGGTGGCCAGGAGGAGTTGGGACTTCTGACCCTCAGGGCGCCCAGGCTCTGAAGGGGTGGACAAGACGACTCAGGGCTTCTGCCCCATCGGAGCACCTGGGCTCAGCACTTTAGACCTGGGGGAGTGCTGGGGTTCGGGGCTTCAGCCCTGCAGCTCCATTCCCGGCTTCAGCCCCGCTGGGGGTTCTGAGGCTTGGGGCTACCCATGGCTCCGCTCCTGGCTTCAGTGGGGGGCTGGGGAGGGATGTGCTAGGGCTCGGGGCTTTAGCTATGGGGGGAGTGCTGGGGCTGAAACCAGCACTCCCCTCGTAGCTAAAGCCCCAAGCCTCAGCACCCCCAGCGGGGCTGAAGCCGGGAATGGAGCTGCAGGGCTGAAGCCCCGAACCCCAATGCTCCCACCCAGTCTAAAGCCCTGAGCCCTGGTGCTCCCAAGGGTCAGCAGCCCCAAGGCCCGCCCCCAGAATTCTAGCCCCTCCCACCCCCTGTGGCTGCAGCCCCAACCCCCTGGGGCTGAAGCTCTGAGGCAGTACAGTATTTGCTGCTTTTTTTTTTTTTTTTTTTTGGTCTGTGCTGCAGCCTGATTGAGGACTTGTGGTTCCACAGGGTGTCTGTAACTCTGGTGTTTGTATCTTTGAGGTTCTACTGTACTATAATACAAGTAACTCCAGGACCCCCAACTACAGTTGGTGGGACTGGCTGTCCCTCTAGCTACAATGAATGAGAGCTGGCTCAGAAATGTCACTGCTACTGAAGCTAGCCTGCCTCAAGCAAAGAGCTGTGAGGAAGAATTAGACTGTGAACCTGACTAATGACCTAGGTATTTAACCAAGATCTTACAATCTCCAGGTGCCAGTCAGAAATAGGCCCATAGAAAGCATGCATCTTCCTTTAAAAGTCTGCTTTCTCCTCACTTAAAACAATGAAACTCATACACTGAGGCCAGAGGCACCCAGCCTGTGTTTTGGAGCACAAGAAATGTGGAAACACCACAGTGCTGACAAGTTTGAAATGAGCAACAGCCTTGGACGCTGCTGAGATGATCCCAGATGTGGCTGCCCCCTGGAATTTAAGAGGGAATGGCATGTGAGACACTGGAGTTGCGGCTGAAAGGACCAGAGTTCTTGCAGTCAGAGAAACAGTCATCAGTGCTTGTAAATTGGGGAATCTCAAAGCATCAGATCACGGAACCAACTGTGGTTCCAGTGGGACTTTTCATGGAAATGTAGAGCTGGAAGGGACTTCAAGAGATTGTCTAGTCCTGTGCTGAGGCAGGATTAAGTAAACATAGATCATCCCTGACAGGTGTTTGTCCGACCTGTCCAGGGATGGGGATTCCACAACTCCTCTAGGTAACCTATTTCAGTGCTTACATATCCTTTTATCTAGACCATTTTTCCTAATATCAAAACCTATATCTCCTGTGCTGCAAACTAAGCTAATTACTTCTTGTCCTATTCTCGGTGGACACAGAAAATAATTGATCTCTGTCCTCTTTATAACAACCTTTTATATATTTGAAGACTCAGCCTTCTCTTCTCTAGACTAAACATGCCCAGTTCTTGCAACCTTTACTCATTGGTCATGTTTTCCAAACCTCGTAGCATTTTTGGTTGCTTTTCTCTGGACTCTCCCCATTTGTTCACATCTTTCTGAAATAGTTAGGCCGACTGCTAGCAATTGTGATGTAGCTCTCTCAGACCACCAGAGTCAAGCTAGTCCCCTCCACCATTAGAATAAAGCCGTGTTAGTGGCCTGTTACCACACTATAACCCCTGAAACATTCATATCAATTAAACCATGTAACACACCAAGGCTGTAACAAGATTTGGAAATACAATTAAAACATTATTTGGTCTCGTAATATAGATAGGAACCAAATTTGTTTTTCCCCCAAACTGTTGTGTAGCCTTGCTGTGTCCATTTTAATTAAGCCAGGGGCAGGCATCTTCCCCACCAACACAATTAATTTTATGATGTAGAGGGGTTCTGAACAGAAGTAAAGGGTGGGGGTCATAGAATCTGTTACTATTAGTGGGCAGCTCATTTGTACTGGTAAGGAAATTAGAATGGTCAGTAGCTATTCTGCAGGAAATATAAACTTCTCATTAACAGAGGAGCAAGGTAGCACTCCTACCCCATTGCATACATGGAAAAATTTGTGTCACTTCAGCTTGGCGAAAACCATTACAAAGTTGGATTTGAGCCATGCATACCAGCAGCTGGTCCTGGAGGAGTGGTCCAGGCAATATGTCACCATCCATAGCCAGTGGGGTCTATTTCACTATAACAGTTTGTTGTTTGGAGTCACCTCTGCCCTTGCTATCTTCCATCAGGCAGTTTAGTGAGTGTTCCCACAGGAATATAGGAATTACCACACTAGAGCTGAAAAATGGGCCATTTAATCTGATGTCCTGCTTTTCAACACTTCCATAATGCCCACGGATTGTGCAGTTCTGTACTAATTTTCTTCCTGATAGGAGAAGGTGATCAGTTTATACCCTGAAGCATAAGGATTCTGAACCATTGTAATTTTCTCTCACCAGTTATAATTGTTCCTATAAATGACCAATCCTTTTTTGGGGATCTTTGTTTTAGTAATCCCCTGCAACTATAAATTGCATAGATTTTATGTTGCGCACAATATTTTGCTTTACCCATTTTACATTTTGTGTTAATTTTAAGCGTCACCTTGCATTACGGGACTGTGTCAGTAGGAATGTCCAACGGATTTTTCTTGTATAGACCTATAACATTCTTCATCTCTAAACCCAATAATCCCAGAATTCTTACTCTCTCCTTATCTGGAAACCTCCATTCATGTTCATTGCTGTTTCCTTGAACAAGATAAATATTTTACTGTAGGGAAATCAGATTTGAACCAAGGACTTGAACAACACTCACAGAATCCACTGGTAAGCCATAACAACACCATCTTGTAATGTGGTCCTATTTCATCAACAGCCTAATCACAAAAACTTCAGCAGCTGGGCAGCTTTAATACCACAGATAGTTTTGCAGTGTCCATCAATAGCGGGACTGCGCTTCAGACACAAGAAAGGCATTTTCCGGGCATCAGTAATGGCTGACTCACATGACTGTGTTAATGTGTAAAGTCGGCCCTAGCTTCCGAGAATGCCACTGAGAAAAAATCAGACATATATGCTAATTTACCCTAATGCACTTCTGCCCTGTTTATCCACAGTGTTTGCACCACTGCACTTTTATTTTTTATTAACATGAAAAGGTACATGCCAAATCTGGGACATGGCTTAGGGACAGACTTTCAAGAGGGCTGAAGAAAGAACAGCATGTGGGTGGGGGGGGGGGGCTTAAGTGCTGGAATAGGGGTTCATTATACACAGGGTTTACAGTTTTGTTCAATGCTTCTCAGTGCCCCCACTGTATAAACTGTTCCAGAGTGTTATACAGCACACAAAGAAGAGATTATAGATTCTTTGGTTATGAATCCCAACAACAAAAATCCAAACATGATGATAGGAGATTCGTAGATCAACATAACGATAATGACCTTGTTAGGAGATTAAGGAAGTTGAATCATCTGTGGATGTAATAATTATGGGTGATCTTAACTACCCCTATGTTAATTGGTTGAATGGCACATCAGGGCACTGTCTGGAGGCTTACTTTATTGATGCCATAAGCGACTGCTTCTTAGATCAGACTCTTATGACACCTACAATGGAGGAGACAGCTCTCAACTTAGTCTTATGTAACAGGCAGGAGTTAATGCAGGAAGCTGGTGTGGGAGTTCCACTGGATGACAATGATCAGTGCACCGTTGAGGCTGATCTATTAGAGGGTGACTTCCCTGGAGGTAATACAGTTTTAAAATCTGCTCATTTCACATTCACTGTCACTATGATGAAATTCTTTGCAGCCAGCTGAGAGCAAAACTAAACAGCTCCATAGACTCAGCCTGGAGGCTATTGAAGGAAACAGTGGTGTAGGGGGAAAATAATGTATAAACCTTTGAGACACCCCACCATGACCACTGTCCCGAAAGGGTAGTAAGAAGAGAAGAAAACCAGCATGGTTAAATGAAGTACAAAAATTTAATTGGACTAAAGGAATATCTTTTAAATAATAGCAATCTTACCTAATCAATAAATAGCTTACAGTGCTAACTGTGCCTGGCAGGGTGATCATTGTAACTAAAAAGGGGCAAAGAGTGTAAAGAACGACTAACTCAAGATATTAAGATAAACAGTAAATCATCTTTTAAGTATATAATGAGCCAGAAGAGGTGTGTGGCTCTTGGCTTTCTAGTCAATCAAGAGGTAAGGGAAGATGAAAAATGGAACCAAATAGTTGGATACAGGTTGCATCAGCATTTACCCTAGAGGACAAAGCTGCAGCGGTCAAGGGTGAAGAGGACAAAGTGTAGCAGCCCAGATATGACTTGAACCTCTGAGCAGTGAATGTGGGAAGGAGCTAGAGCATGCAATTTCCCAAACACGTGGTGGACTCCGGAGCATAAGCCCCTATGAGCTATTTATAATGTGTCCCTCTCATCATAATCACTTGCAAGCATGGGTCAGTTTTCAAACATGCATGCTGAAAAAATGGAGGAGTGCATTTCAGCCATGAAAGCAGGCCAATGAGACTGGTAGCCCAAGCCTAAACAAATTAAGGCAGTCACCTCAGTGCAATGAGAATAAATGAATAAAAGCCCCAGAATTTCAACAGACTCTTTTTCCCTTGTTCTTCTTGCAGGTGAGAAAATAAGAGACTAGCTACTAAGCTTTCTCTTAGGCCTGGAATGGGTAGGACTGTGCTTAGTTACAGAAATACTCCATTTACCAAGAGACACTCATGTGAGAACACACAAATTGCCATTCCAGGTCAGACCAATGGTCCATCCCGTCCAATATCCTGACTCATCCAGTGGCCAAGCCAGCTGCTTCAGGGATAATTGCCCATTATGCATTATCATGCCTGTGAGGGAAAGTTTCCTCCGAAGCCCAGGCAGTTAGTGGTTGGCTTATGTCCTGATGCATGAGGGTTAATATTCCTTGCACATTTTTATCATAGAAATGAAAGGGAGAGGATATTTTCTGATTCAATGGGAAACAAGTGAATAATAATTCTATGAAGCTGCACAGTGAAAAGAGAGACTCTGAGCGCAACAAGAAACGGGATTTAAAAATTTCATCAGTACAGCAGAAGGTCCTGCCAATTGAACCGTTTCCAGTAAACAATCTGCTAAGTCTGACAGTTTAAAGGAGTACCAGACTGTTAGGAGTGAATAGGCTGTGATTTTTTAAAGGTTTATTTTTCATCTGAGCACTTTTATTTGTGAGCAAAATCTTAAAAAACATGCCTGTCCGATGATGTTTCCAGCTAAACTGAGGGGCTTCCCCATTGCTGCGTGCTGAAAAAAGAACCCAGGGAAATTCTGTATTTAGGCCTCAGTGTCCAAACCCAAAATACCCAGCATCTGCACATTGCCACCAATCAATCACTGCGGCTGCAGACTATCCTGTCCTGAGAGGCCCAGGCTGCGTCCTTATCTGCCCTGGGTGGGCAGCTTTTGCAGCTGTGACAAGCAGTTACACACTGGGAGATTTCTTCCTCTGATCTGCTCCACCACACCTCACACAGATGGATTTGTCTGTGGTGGACAAAACTTCCCCCTCCATCTTCCACTCCTGTTTTCCTTCCTGCAGGAGACACAAGCACTACAGACACCCAGGCGGGACGGGGCAGAACTGGGAACAAAGGTGTTTTAAGGGCACAAGAGTAGGCTGAGAAAATGTATTACAGGGGATTTCAGGGGGCATAGCCAAGGCCAGTACTTGCCAAGCATTCCACAGAACTGAGCTATTCACGTTCCAGCAAAAGCAGCAACTGGTTGTTAACCGGTATAGCTCTGGCAAGGGGGAGAGCCACTTACTGTGCTTGACAGGTTAGTACATCAGCTGTAAGGGATCCAGCCTGTTTCCCAGGTGGGCAGTTTCCTTGTCTTCTCCTTGTGGAAAAACTTTGCTATCCCAGCTGAGAGAATATGTAATAATGTGAAGCACATCTTCAGGGTGCATTTAGATGCCAACATTTCTACAGCAGGGGTAAAATGGATAGTACTGCTCTAATATTGTACCAAATCAAATTCTCCTTTAGTGCTTTCCAATGTTCAGGAGAGAGGGATTGGTGCAGTTCTGTGACCTCAAAATCAACTTCTCTGCCACTGTTAAGATTAACTTCTAGAAACACCACTGATGGTGTCTAACAAATTGGGAGGTCACAGCCATATGAGAACAGCGTCCTACAGTAGCTCCTACTTCCCAGCAGACTCCAGCTGAAAGTGCTGCAAAACTTAAGGTGTTCAGTCTCTGAAGAGTGGGAAGCCGGTATCAGTACATTGTGTCATAGCTGAAGTTTGGATGTGCAGCTAAAATACCAGGGATAGGTCAACTGAACATACAGAGAGGGACTAAAGTTAAGAAGTGAACAAATAGAAAACTGACTGAAAATAGGAAGGCACAGAGCCTTTACTCTTTAATTACTGGGTGGCACTTTTTCAGCACCTTCCATGTGAGGATCCCAAAGCACCTTATGTGCTTCAAGAAAGACAGACACCCAAACATTGAGGCATTCAAAATTAGAGGCCATTTTTGAAGGTTTGGTCCTCAGTATCTTGGCCAAGGCCACAGAAGTAGTCTGTGTTAGAACCAGAGCTAGAACTCAGGAGTTCCTTGCTCCTAGTCTTGTGCACAGACTACCACACAATGTGTCCCTCTGATTAAGGTAGAAAGTAACCAGTTAATTAGAATTGCCTGGGTACTCTTCCATCATTCATGTTAAAAGCCAATATTATATTTAAAAAATAGCACTCCCCCCCCCCCCCCAAGGTGCAATGCTGAAGTTCCATGGTTCACAAAAGGCAATAAGCCTTTTCACTTCCAAAAATGTGAGCATATTCCAATATAGCATCAGAGAAAGTGTAGCGAAATAGGATTAAGCAGGGATGGCTGAATTCCTACACAATGTGCAGCCACAGAAAATAATAGTATTTCAATGGACTGATGAGAAAGCAACCTAAATTGTTCAGTGGCAAAAGCCCTTTGCCCAAAATATTTCTGATTAGCACAGAATCTCCCTTGAGATGAGGCACGTTTAATGTTCCTTTTCATGTGGCAGAATTTGATGTTGCAAATGCTGTCTGATATTACTGTTGGTTATTATCAGGCAAGCAAGGATGCAGCTCATGGATATATGGCTGGGGCCTGGTGAATAGTTTGTATCTGACTTTGGATTTCTTCTTATAGAAGATCTGAATCCAAACAGTAGGAAATGAACTTGCTTGTTCAGGATTTCTAGTTAACGGAATCTCAGATTTGCTGTCTAGCAGATTGGCAGATAGTAGACATGCTGATGGAAATATTGGTATGCAAAAATGCCAAATGGTGACATTTTGAAGCAGCAAACATATGCACAGTAAGGACAATTTCCACACTGATTGCTACAAGTTCAGTGTGGAATGCTGATTTAAATCAGATATCTATATGGCAAGTGCTGCATGTGGGAGCAGAGGCATAAATATTCAGCGCAAGGTACAGGATTTAGCCATGTGATTTCTTCTGTGGCTGTTACACTCCTAATTTCCTACACATCACTGAATATTTGCCACCATAAAATCCAAGGCAAACCATTCTATTTGCATGGATTATTATGCCATAAAGATATGGACGGCTTGATTTTTAGAGGTGCCTGAGTACATCCAGCACCTCTGAAAAATCAAGTGGCTAGGGCTTAAGCCCCAACTCCTAGAGTCGAATGGCCATATAACTCATCAAGCAAATATAATCTCTCTCAGACTCCTTAACCCTCTCCCCAAAGGTTTTAAAAGTTTACAACCCATGTAGGAAGGAGGCATCTAAAAAGAGACTTGAAAGACCTATGCTGCACTTTAATCAACGACACTTTAATTATCAAGGCTTACCATGGTGACTTTTACATATAAAGGTCAGAAAGCCACTGCAGGCACTACCTAAACTTCCACAGCCTGGGTCTCTCCTCACATGGTTATTTTATCTCTTAATTATCCAGAGGAAGGCTTTTTGTTAGCAGAGCAATGCTGCCGCCTTGTCCCCATGTAGCTGGTAGAAATGAATTGGTACTTTAGCTCTATTGAGTGGGAAACTCATTTTCTCTGATGTGGAACTCACTTGAACATGATGGGCTCTAAAGTTTTGCGGGTTGTGTTCGGCTTGGGAGACAATGCGAGAAACGGAGCAGTAAGTGGACAGAGTGACACACAAACGCGAGAAACGGAGCAGCAAGTGGACAGAGTGACACACAAGCACAGTATGTCTGTGACAAGGAGCCGCAGTTCGGTATATAACAACATCCAAATAAAATAACTACTAGCTGTGCCATATACAGCCCATCCAACTTAGCTTTTGGGGGCACTTTTATCCAGAATCCAGACCTCAGGCTTCCCACTGGTCTGGCAAAAAACCAAACAAACAAAAAACCAATACCGACTTTGAATCATCCTTTAAAAAGATTCAAATGGCAGAGAAAAGGTTCGGCAATACAAACAGATTTTGCATCCCCTCCAGATAGTTAGTGAGTTGCTCAAAACTTCACACTATCTGGGTTCGCCCATCCCTAGCTCTAGTGAGTAGATGATGGTGACCACCCATTGTTTGCATATTTAAAGTGTCATTATTAATCTTGATTTAAAGCACCACCTTGCCATTGAAAACAAAGTCCCACCAGAGAAGAGGGAACATGTCCCACAGCATTAGTTCTTCCGTGACAGTACAGCTTGTATTAGCAGTGTTTACCAGCTATTCCAATTTTTTCATACTAGGTGCTGGATGTTAAACCAAAATATCTACTGTGGAGACAAGACATCAGCACTGAATTTGTAAGAAATAAACTAAAACTGAAAGATTATTCACTCATATAAGTAACCATGCTATACAGCACTTTGCATCCACAAACTCCTGCTGATCTCTCGCTTTCACTTTATATATATATATAAAGAATTTCAAAAATGGATGCTGAAAGTTAGACTCCTAAATCCATGTTCAGGGACCTAAATAAGTGATCCAATTTGCAAAATTGCCAAGCATTAAGCAGCTCCTGTTGGCACAGAAATTGCTGAAAAGTATTCTCTGAAATGAAACTAATGAATACTACCATGTCACACTCTATGGACAATCACAGTCAGTACCAACACAAGATGCCATTGCAACAGGAAAGTATGGTTTATTGCCCTATACAGGAAAGGGGTCAAATGCTAATGGCACAATGGTATATGGACCACTACACCCAATATAAATCTTTCACCCCTAATCACCAAGGGAGAAGAGAGCCTGTTTGAGAGTTTCAGGCCTTCTTAGGTGACTAAACATCATCTGTAGCGAATTAGCTCTGATAAAAATATGCAATAAGCAATACCAGGCTGGGGGAACCTATTGCTTCATTAAACAGCTAAAGCTCATCTACACTGGGTTTTTACCCACCTGTGTCGCTCCACTACAGCCCCCTGGTGTGAAGCAGGCCAGCGCCAGTCACAGCGTGCCCCAGTGCCGTACATCCGCATTAACAGTAGCTGTGCCAGTGATGATACACAGCTGCAGACAAGCACACAGGGTCTGCACAGAAGAAAGCCATTATAAAGGTACACTGGGTTCTTGATTTGACCCAGTCCAACTAAGTTAATGCCCATTTGTTAAAATAATGGCTAAAGAGGGCAGTTTCAATGAAGGGCTAAAGAGAAAGGAGATTTAATGGCCCTCAGGGGTGATGTTTGGCAGGGTTATTGAATCAACTCCTAAACTGGTCTAGCTGGGAGGATGGGAGTTACCCATTGGTGGATCTAGTCCAGTAGTTCCCAACCTATTTAGAATTGTGGGCCGCATATCCCACCCACAATATGTTATGTGGGCTGCATCCAATACTACCTGTATGACCTTGAGGATGTCACATGTGACATGGGCCGCAACTCTGTGCTGATTGGGCTGCAAGTGGCCTGCAGGCCGCAGGTTGAGAACCACTGATCTAATCTATTGACATGGTTAACAGGGGAGGTCATGGTGGCAGAAAAGGAGAGACCAAGAAGAAAAAGATAAGAACTCTGGGTAGGATCCAGAGCAAGGCCATGTCTACAATAGGGGTGCTTTGCTGTTTTAGGATTACTGCTGTACTATACTGAAAAAGTGCTCCCAGGGTGGATCATAGCTTAAACCAGCAAACTGCACTTTTGCCTGTATAGCTTATTCCAGCCCTCCTGAGCAAAAAGATGCTATACTGGCAAAAGCGTATTGTCAATAGCATAACTATATCCGACAGGGAACACACCTCTTCACACTCCTGACGGACATAGCTATTCTGGCAGATGTCTGTAGTGCAGGCAATGGCTTGACTCCAAGTACTGTAGGATTAGCCCAGAAGAAAAACAAGCACAGGTTGATCTCAGTATGTACTCTAAGATTCTGAGTTCTTTGAAATCTAACCTGTAACACCAGCCAGCCTTTCTGTGTACCCCTTGAGGACTGCCATACCATAACCCTAAACCTTTCTGTAGCGGGGTGGTTACCTGCTCCTGCCCTGTGGGGCTTAAAAACCAGGGAGAGAGCCAGGGCTGAGGGCAAGAAAAACTAGGCTGATTGGGGAAATGGCCGCAGCTGGGCCATGCTCCAATCAGGCCACAGCTAGGCTGAAGCTTAGCCAGAGTCTCTCTGTGTTCAGAGAGAGAAGGGCCTGGCTACAGGGACCTGAGGAAATACCTAGATTGGAGCAGGGCTGAGGGGGAAAGGTCAGGGGAGCTCTGGCCTGGAAACCCGCAGGCTGTGAGGCCTAGATTAGGGCCTATTAGGTCCTGGGGTTGAAAGGGGGCAGCCCGTGGGTAGACAGAGGCAGTAGGTCCAAACCCTGTTGCCTGTGATGAGTGGCTGATACACTGCAGTCTGCCCTGGGAGGCGGGGCTAAGTGATGACTGGCAGTAGCCAAGACTTAGGTGAGGTGGGGGTAGTGGGTGGAAGTTCCCCAGGGAGGGGAGACCCTCAGGGGTTGTTGGGGTTTACTGCCAGGGGGCAGCACCCCAGTGGGAGGAGGCACTGGGTCCTGGGAGGGACTGGGGCCGGCAGTAAGGTGGATCACCAGACGGCAGAGGGCGCTCCAGAGGCTGAGGAGCTAATTCCCAAGGACATCTAGCAGGAGATGCTGCCGGGTGAGTCCGGCTCTATTATACTTTCCCCTAACAAAAAGAGACGAAGCTTTGCCTTTTATTTTTAGTTTCAGAAATTCTCCCTCTATTTTAGGCTATGCTATTTAAAAACCTAGGGTTGATATATTTTTATTTTTGAATAAATTTGGTTTTATTTTAACTATATTTGATATTATTGGTTCTTTGGGAGGTTATTCCTGCAGTATTGCCAACTGCAAATGTTCAAATTTTATGAGTCAGCCCCCACACCCCAAATCATAAAATTGACTTTAAAAATCTTTTTTTTTTTAAATAGCATATTTTGTGGTTCTTTTTTTTTTTGCCTTCTGGCTTTTGAGCCATTAGAATTCACAGTTTCAAACATCCTTTGCAACCATTAACACTATAAACTGACTTTTTTAAAAAAATGAAAGCTGAGATTCTCCTGTAATCACTTCATTTTAGGAACTGAGGCCCACGAAATATCGTATGACTAGCAACAAAATTGCAAGATTTGGCAACTCTGAATAAATGATGCTTTGATCTCTGAAGAGACTCTCAAATGTGATCCCACAAGGTGATGCCAGCATTCTAGCTATGGTTAGGCCAAACCAGGGGAAGAGCCTGACAAAGGACAAGAGGTCAGTTTTGAGGAGCTGGCATGACAGCCAATTTTCTCTCTCTTCTTCTGTTTCCCTGTGGCACTAAACTAGGACCCTGGTCCTGCAAACACCTGATCATATGAATAACTTAATGCACTGATTAGTTCCACTGAGCTCAATTGGACCACTCAGATGCTCAAGCATTTTCAGGATCAGAGCCTATAAAAGCAAACAAAGGAGCAGGAATGCTAATGGGTTTCTTTCCCCCTCCTGCTAGTCCATGGAAAGCCGTTATCTCTTTCTGAATGCACTACTGGAGCCTCCCCTCTCCTTCCTTCATAAACAAACATTAGTTACATTGCTATGCATAGATTTGTGTTTGTTTTAGTCTGTTAATGGGAGCCATTGATAAGATACAGTGTTTCTTTTTTGTGTGGGGCGGCTATTTTTGCCTCTTGCATGAAAATAAGCTGCAACACATCTCAAATCCCAAATGGTTTTTTTGACTCATGTTACCTATCAAGATTTCTCTTATGTGCCAGAGACAGTGTCAACATGATGCTGAGATGCGTAGCTCAACAAAATTTATATAACTCAAACACAACCTCAGCCCTCTCAAACGCTTGCATTATTTACTGCAGTCTGCTTGCTGACTTAATAGTGTTTTGTCCTGTCCTTGAATCCTGCGTGGATGGAGTCATAAGGAAATCAATGTGTCCTGACCAGCAAGTCCTACTTTCCACAGTGCGCTGGAGTCCCCAGTGTGTCAGAGGTTCTAGTATGTGTTAGTTTCTTGTCGTTGCGGGGCTAATTGTAATGCTTCACATTCATTAAATCTCTTTATGCACTTGTCAACCAGCCTAGAAAGAAAAGAACAGGAGTCATACAAACAAAGCACAACAGAATAAATATTGTCTCCCGCAATGAAAAACATTATGGCATGAACAAAACTCATGCTAATCGGTAGGCATCTAACTGATTCATTGAGCACCCTTTTTGTTGTGGTATCAAGGCACCAGTACAAAATTAAGGCGCACAAGCAGTCTAATGGAAGAGGTCTTCACTGTTGCTTAATTAGGTGGGCAGCTTCAGCTTCCCTATCATCACAGTTGTAACCAGCGGTCCTTGATCAGGAGCGAGATTCAGAGCTAGCCAGGCCACAAGCCATGGAGGGCCTTGTAAATGAGAGACAGGACTTTGGTGTGGAGCCAGAACAGGATCAGGAACTTGTAGTGCATTGCGCTGGTGCTCAGCAACCTTCGCATCAATATTTCTGGCTCCAAAACCATGCTGCAGCCTGAGTTTGACTGAATTCCTAAGTCAGCCCCAGGTAGAGCAAGTTGCAGAAGTACAGATTGGAGGTGACAAAGAAGTGTGTATTACAATGGCTGGGTCCTCATGTGACAGGAATGACGGTCATTTCCGGGCTTGTTTGTAGTGGTCAAAGGCATTTCTCATACCCGTTCTGTTCCCGAGTGTCCAGGAGCTGTGATGAGTCCAATGTGCCTCCTAGTCAGCATGTCACCTTGATGTCTGGCAGTCAAGTCATCTCAGGAGAGAGTGAGGCAGTGCAGAGGTCATCTGCTTTTGTTCCATCCCATCACTGCCCTTTGTATATATGTTACCTGTGTAGAATATCAGCTCTTTGGGGCCTGGACTATATATTCCTACCTGTGTGTAAAGCATCTAAGACATTAGGTTCTAAATGTTTTAAAATCAATTAATCAATCTACATATTGGATATGGTTAACTTTTTATTCAAGCAAGACAATTTATAATTTCTACAGCACCTTTAATCTAAGGCACACAACCATTAATTGGTAAGATTTATATGAATATGTTCCATGTATAGAGTGAGTATAAATACAGTATCACTGAATTTAATGAGGCAGTGGGTTTTAAAGGGACTAAGGTTGAGGCTGGGAGGGTGGAAGCCTGGAGTTTCAACCAAGGGCCTGATACTTATTCTGTGATCTTGGGTAAATTGCAACCTCCCAGCCTCAGTTTCCCATCTGTAAACTTTCCTGCCCCATAGGAGACAAGTGAGGATTTTTTATACAGTGTTTTAAAAACTTAGCACACTGTGGATTGTTATGACCCTTGAGCTGGAGGGCAGCAATGGGGTGGAAAACTGGTATGCAGCCCACTAGTAAAGAATGGAAAATTGGAAGAAGTGCCGTAGGATTTTGTGTGTCTAGGCAGAGCAGATAGGCCTTTGAATTTTAAAGTATTGCTTAAAAGACACACAGATATGGAATTCCACCTGCATGGAACTCATTCTATCTATCTGGCCAAGCGCAGCCATTGTTCTTGGAATTAGGATGTGTGGTTCCAAGGAAGCTTGGTATTTCATTAAACCAGCACTCTCCCCAGACAGCACCAACACAGCTCTACACAACAGTACATATGGCTGGTGGATGTGAAGTAGGCTTTTTTCCCCCACTGGGTGGGGGAAGTATGCAACCTTTTTGAATTAGTGATTTATCTCTATATAGCCCCTTTAAAAAACCCCACACACATAAGGATACTAAACTCAGCTGGGCCACAGCGATGAAGTAAGGGTGTCCTCTTCATCTGTCTTCCTAAACTAGCACCTTTTGCCTTTTGGATCCACTGTCAACTTTCTGCCATTGGGGGAGATTCTCTGGATGGCTTTTTCAGCGAACTGCCCCCAAAGAGAAAGATGTGGCATTTCCATAAGTGAAGACGCCACATCATATATATCACATCACTGTCCATCTCCTGTTGTGAGTGTGTAATAGCTGCTTCACTGTTAATATAGTTAATTCCCCTCAAAGCTGAATGAGGACTAGCAGGGCTGCTCAGAAGCAGAACTGCCATACAGCTCAAATTTCATTGCGATCTGTCTTGCTAGCTATTCTAGTTTTATATCCAGGTTCCTATTTACAGAGACAATGTGAGTGTGTGTGTCTCTCTTTCTCACACACACACCTACCCCAACATCCTGATGCTGTGGTCCATTGTCTGACAAATCATTCTGAGTGATTCCTCCATAGCAACAAGACAGTTCTACCCACTTCCTCCTCTCTGTCCAAAATCTTTCTATTCTGTTCCACTTGCAGCCAGAAACCCAAAGCCATTAAAGAAAGCATCAGCACTAGCAAAGGAGAAGGTAATGAATATGATTTTAAAGAGACTACAAATATTTAGTTGCACCTCCTGTCAAAGTGAACTTTCCCCACCGAGATTCCAGCATCAGCTGAAAATAGGAATTGTTTTGCTTTCAATTCATTAGCAGACTGTTCTCTCCTGGTTTATATACAGCCTTCATCACCACAGTATCTGAATGCTTCATATCTAGAGTTCTTACTGTAATAGTAAATATCTGTCCTGGCTGGAGCACCCGAAGACTCAGGATTGGGGGCCCATTGTACTAGGTGCTGTACAAACACAGAAAAGAGGCAATTCTGGTCCCAGAGGATGTACAGTCTAAGGGCTTGTCTGCATGGCGGGGTAACATGCTCTACAGGCGTGTGATTTCTAAAGTGCACTAATGGTTGCACATTAATTGGTCCATGTAGACTCCGTGGATGTGCACTAAAGATTCCCACATGCACTTTAACAGAACTGTTTCAAACAGTGCCACATTAAAGCGCATCAGCAGGGTCTACACGGACTAATTAATAATCAACAGTGCTAGTATGCTTTAGAAATCATACCCCCATACACCACAAGACCCCAGTGCATACACAAGTCCTAAAACACACTGAGTGCATTTGTGCCTCTTCACAAGACCCAAGTGCACCAGATGAGAGCAGCACATGATTGGAACATGCATTATATGGTGATAAGAGGGCTAAAATATCATTCCCAAAATCTCTACTTCTGCCATTCTTCACGAACCACCACTCCTCCACTGCAGTAGCAGACTGTGTGCAATGGTGACATGTTGGGTACAAGACGGAACATGGGAGAGCTGCCTTCTGCCCTCCAGACCTGTAATGCTAGAATATTATGAAGCAGATACATAACTGATTGCTTTGCATAAAAATTAATCCATTTGACCATACATCTTTCCAAAGAAATGCTAGCAGTTTAGAAATAGCTGTTATCGAGCTTAGGAAGGAGGTTATGGATCATTTGACTGCACATCAGATGAAAGGAAGAGCTTGGAATCCCACAATGAGATGCCCTGTTTAGTGACATCACCTTGCTTTGCTGATCAATTCCCATTAGAGTTCACAGTCCCTTTGATCAATGTCATCTTTAAAAATACTGAGACAGCAAAAGCTCAGGAATTGTTTAATGTCCCTTTATTTATATCGCAGTAACTCAAGCAATTCACTCAAAACAAATTAATTTGACTAAAAAAATTTAACCACGATTAATTGCAGTTTTAATCGCACTGTTAAACAGTAATAGAATACCAATTTAAATTGATTATAAATATTTTTGGATGTTTTTCTACATTTTCAAATATATTGATTTAATTACAACACAGAATACAAAGTGTACAGTGCTCACTTTATATTGTTTTCTTACAAATATTTGCACTGTAAAAAAGATAAACAAAAGAAATAGTATTTTTCAGTTCACAACATACAAGTAGTGTAGTGCAATCTCTTTATCATGAAAGTGCAACTTACAAATGTAGATTTTTTTTTTGGTTACGTAACTGTACTCAAAAACAAAACAATGTAAAACTTTAGAGCCTACAAATCCACCAAATCCTACTTTTTGTTCAACCAATTGCTCAAACAATTTTGTTTACATTTACAGGAGATAATGCTGCCCGCTTCTCGTTTACAATGTCACCTGAAAGTGAAAACAGGTGTAGCCAGCATTGCAAAGTATTTACATGCCAGATATGCGAAACATTCGTATGTCCCTTTATGCTTCAGCCACCCTTCCAGAGGACATGCTTCCATGCTGATGACACTTGTTAAAAAAATAATGCATTAATTAAATTTGTGACTGAACTCCTTGGGGGAGGATTATATGTCTCCTGTTCTGTTTTACCTGCATTCTGCCATATATTTCATGTGAAAGATGTTGACCCAGCACATGTTCATTTTAAGAACACTTTCATTACATATTTGACAAAATGCAAAGAAGGTACCAATGTGAGATTTCTAAAAATAGCTACAGCACTTGATCCAAGATTTAAGAATCTGAAGTGCCTTCCAAAATCTGAGAGGGATGGGGTGTGGAGCATGCTTTCAGAAGTCTTAAAAGAGCAACACTCTGATGCAGAAACTACAGAATCTGAACCACCAAACAAGAAAATCAACCTTCTGCTGGTGGCATCTGACTCGGATGATGAAAATGAACATGCACTGGTCCACACTGCTTTGGATTGTTATCGAGCAGAACCCATCATCAGCATAGACACGTCCTCTGGAATGGCGGTTAAAGCATGAAGGGGCATACGAATGTTAAGCATCTCTGGCATGTAAATATCTTGCAGTACCGGCTACAAAAGTGCCATGCGAATGTCTATTCTCATTTGCAGGTGACATTGTAAATAAGAAGCAGGCAGCATTGTCTCCCGTAAATGTAAACAAATTTGTTTGTCTGAGCAATTGGCTGACCAAGCAGTAGAATTAAATGGACTTGTAGGCGCCAAAGTTTTACATTGTTTTATTTTTGGGTGCAGTTATGCAGAAAAAAATAATTCTACATTTGTAAGTTGCACTTTATAGAATAGAATGATAGAGATTGCACTATAGTACTTGTATGAGGTGAACTGAAAAAAACTCTTTTGTTTATCTTTTTTACAGTGCAAAAAATATTTGTAAGAAAAATATAAAGTGAGCACTGTACACTTTGTATTCTGTGTTGTAATTGAAATCAATATATTTGAAAATGTAGAAAACATCCAAAATATTTAAATAAATTGTATTCTATTGTGATTAAAACTGCAATCATGATTTTTTTTAATCTCATGATTAATCACAATTTTTTGTAATAGTTTGACAGCCCTAGTGTGTGTGTCAGCTCCTGAATATTTTCGTTTGATGTTGAAATAAAGCCAATTTAAATGCAATGTAAAAAAGTGGAGAATGATTAAAAATAATATTGATTGTTAGTTAAAAGCAAAAATCTTTGCTATAGAACTGTTGATGTGTTGCATCTTTATGGACACTATAGTTGTATGAAGGTGCAAGAGGGACACTAGTACCTGTGTTTGTAATGAATTGTGCATGTCACTGTGGCTGGCTGTTGCATTAAATCTAAAGGGATTGTCTGCTGTTTTTGTGAAGGAAGACATTTTTCTAGCATTATCGGTTGCAGTGTAAGGATTGCAAAAGCCAAATCCAGACAGGGTCAGCTTTGTCAGATGGGAGGGTTTATTTTTTGGCATTTTCCCATTTTTTTTCCTGGAGAATCCATGTAAATCGGTCATGTTTACTGTTGTTTCCACTTCTTTTTTTCTCAACCCCTATTCTTTTTCTGAAGCATATAGCCCTTTGACACCAGACAGACCTAAATCCAGTACTGTCATTTAAGTAGGCAAAGGAATTAGAGGGGATTCTTTATGTATTATGCTGCCTACTTTTTAGGAATTAAAAAAACAAAACAATTTGAATATGAAATAGGGTGACAGAGGAATAAGACATGGACTTGGATCTCACTTACACTGGTGTAAGTCTGGAATAGCTCCATTTAGGTGAAAATTTACTTCCAGTGGGTAGTGGTGCGGGGGGCAACGTGAGTTTTCTGTTGGGGTTTATATGGCCTGTCCTGAACCCTGCTGCATACCACCAGAACCTTTAAATCAGAGGTTTTCAAACTGTGGGAAATACCCCCCTACGGGGCATAGAGGAACGTTTGGGGTGGGGGTGAGCAGCAACGCCAGGCAGGCTCAGGCTTCAGCACCGCACAGTGGAGCTTGGTGAGGGAGCGCCACATCTGCCCCTTGACTCACCTCTCTTTGTCTGGGAGCAACCAAAAATTGTAACTCAAAGGGGGTCTCAGCTCGAAAAGTTTGAAAACTGTTGCTTTAAATTTTGACCCCCACCCCCATCAACGGTTATGTGTTGTCTCTGCTGACTTCTACACTTTTGCGACTGAGATCAGGATGTGAGCCTCTCAATCTAAGGCCTGGGCATGGTTAGCTGCCAGGATACCGACCACATTATTTTGCCTGGTTTACGCTGATCGCTGCATCGTATTCAGCATGGTGTCAGCAAACATGAACCCAGCTATGTTCAGACGTTGAAAAAGTTTAGTCTAGGCCAGGTCAGAGTTGCAGAAAGGCCCTGTGCTAAAGTTCCACTCGTCCTTCTCTACAGTTGTCTTTGTCCTAAGTGCAAGTCAGTTGTCACAGACTATAGAGAGATTCCTATGTGTGAGCAGAACAAAGCTGTTTCTGCTACAAGTTAACAGAGGAATTGATTTATAATACTAGCAAGTATGAAAAACGTTTAATACCCATGACTGAAAATTATCATCTGACTGCTGTTCAGTGTCCTGTGTGAGATGAGTTAGTGATCTCAGGCCACTTCCTAATGGATACTTTTAATTGGAAAGCCAATACCACATTTAACAGTATTGCAGGTAGTCTCAATAGGGAGGCCAGGTACTGAATGAACGTGGGATTGACCTACCCTCTCACCTGCTAGAGGGAGATTGAGGGCAGTGCAGGGAACTGCAGAATGCTGTTTCTCTTCTATGAACTTCACTCTTTAATGGGACCAATCCAGCACCATTCATGTATACCTTGAGTCACAAACCCTTTTGCAATTGTTCAAATCCAAGGGAAAGCTGAACTGGAAATGTCTCTTGCCCTTTTCAGCTGGTTACAACATCATCTGTTGCAGTTTTCTCCAGCTTCCAATTGAGCCTGGTAAATTGTTTCGCAAAAAGGTCAGAAATCTGTCACAAAAGCCTTTCAATATTCATAAGATGCAAGGTCTCTCTTAGCAAGGCATACACCCAGGCCTTGCTTCTAGGATCTGTCTGCTGGCTCTCTTGGTGTCCGCGTCTGGTGCCAGGCTGATGTAGGGCGAAAGGGAAGAAAAAGCTAAAATTAAAACAGAGTATGTATGCTTGGTCAAAGCTCATCTAAACTCTATTGGCCTCTAAAGCGGGCCTGGAAAAAACAGTTTTTGTGAGATTTCTTATGAAATGTTGGGTATTTCTTACTGCATTTCAAGCCTTCCCAGAGGCAGGCACACATCCTCACAGTATTTCTGGCATTCTCCCAGCTGGACTCTGCAAGAGTAGAGGAGCCTAAAAGTTTAAGGATAATGGGGAAAAAAAAGTTAACAGAAGGGTTGTTTCTAGCAGGGTTCAGTTTCATGCAGAGGTGAAGGCTCCGAGGGAACACAGGGGTTATTTAATCCAACCCAGTTTGCCCTTCCTTATGCCACACTTCATCTGCACAAGGATGTTGCAATTGCACACGCAGCAGCTAGTGCTAGCACAATACACAGCAATATCCTAAACAGCTTCACCTGGACTCATTATAAATTGATCCCGCCCAGAAAACCCCAGATCTAAACCTCTCCAAAGTTTGGGGAGAGAGGAGAAAGGGATTGAGGTGATGACGTGGAGCCAAATGTACAATGGGCTGAGCCAAAACCCTGGATCCAAACATGCCTGAACTTTGTGGTGTTTAAATTCCAGATCCTACTCTTGCACTTTGAGGTTCACCTCTTCTAGCTCAGGAGACCTGTATAAAGCGTGGCGATAGAGTGGGATATTAAAGGGGCACTCGTGTTATTTCAAATTAGACCTTTTGATAAACAGCTGAAATCCTCAACAGTATGGCAGGTAAAGAGGACTCTGTAAGAGCAGAACTTCAGTGTTCATCCATCAACTTCACAGTACAAGCCTCTACTTTCTAACACTGCGCAGACACTCCTTTGGAATAACTTCAGAGTAATGCTGATATATTTGGATTGTGGAAGCCAAGATACACAGCAATAGTTCCAGGAACAGCAGATATACCTGGTACTTCCTAACTGTTTAAGGAAAAAATTAAATAATTACACACTCTTGTCTAGTGATTGGAGATTAAGGGGATATTCAGATCTAGATCTATACCGTGGAGCTTCCAGACAAGATTTTAAAAAAAGTTTAGGCCCTTATTTTTTAAAATCTCGGCTTCTGTCACTACCATCTTTTTACCAACATATCTGGGGTGCTCTTAACATCTCTTTGTATAAAAGAGCAGAGCCATTATGTGTATTGGGAAAGGCCCTACTTTGTTTTTATTTAATTTTGTGAACTGGCTCATTACAATAAAATAGAAAAGTGTAATAAGTAGTGTTCTCAGGCCAGTGCACCTCAGACATTGCAATGTGGACTCCCGCCCTCCTTGTTTTGTGAGGTGCCAAAGAGCACAAGACAAATCCACAGAAGCAAAGAGTGATCCCCCACCTTGTTAATCTGGACCACCCATTTTTTGAACTCATGATTACCTAGCCATCTGCTTTCAGATGCAGCACTTTTAGATGAAGTATCTGCTGCTACTTGGAAGTGCTTTCAGTGCAGCCAGAACAGATACCTTCCCTAGTCCAGCCCTACAAAGAATCAGGGATGTCATTGCCACAACAGTCCCAGCCTCTTGACAGTGTGGGGAAACTCGAATCCAGACGTCACTTTTGGTCTTCAGTCTCCTACTTGGCAGCACAACACTTCATTCTGCATCCCAGACATGCTGGTGAGCCAAAACACTCACACACACTTTATTTTTAATTTGATTCTTTTCCTAGCAGCCTACATTGTGCAACTGCCCCTCCACCCATTTTATTCCATTTGATTTTATTTTTATAACAGCAATACAAATTAGTGTTAGTTCCAGTCTGAGCACATCTAAGTATGTAACTTTTGTTCTGGTTTTATATCCCCTCTTTCCACTGCTGATGGTTCTATGGTTTTTGATGCCTTAGGCAAACTGAAAAGTGAACACCCCTTACAGCCTGGAGTCAGACACAAATAAACAGCCCCCAAACTGCTGCCAGAGGCAACCCCTGCTCTGCCTGCATGATACCCCTGCAGTGCTTCATATTTGTAATTAGGGACCTTTTCCCTCTACATACATTGCTAATGTCTTCTGGTTGGGACAGCAGTGTTATCATTTACTCCCCTCTCTTTGCTTCCCTGGTCCAGAATCCATAGCTTTGTTTTGTGCTCTGGACTCCTGCATGACCACTCCAAGTCACCCTCCTACTGAACTACCCTTTTGTTTCCTCTTTAAAAACAAAATCCTCTCAGTGCCATTGTTGGTAACTTTGGCTTATTAAAGCCACACTTGGTGCTCCTCATCCTGTCACTTTTGGGGGATTTTCTGATATTTTGTGACAAATGCGGAGTGACACCAGGCTGAAGGCACAGGGTATCTTCTCCTTGAGAGTAGCTTGGAAAGAAATCCCAGTTCAGCACAGATGTCAAATACCCTCTCTGCCTTCTTCCCCTTCTGCTCCTGAGCATCTCTTGAATTACTTTCCCTTCCTAGAAGGCACGATCGCTGCAGAGGACCTGAGACCATGCTGACACTATTATCCTTTCTTCAGATCCCAAGATGTTTCAGTTTTCACTGCTTCCCAGGATCAGGGTCCTCTCTTGAGTTCTCTAATACTATTTCAGCATGTTTGGCTGCTGTCTTGGTGTTGAGCTGCAGTTCCCCATAGAAGACACAAGAGGCACTCTGTCCTAGCAAGCAGAAGGTACTTGGAAATACAGACGGACAACATCAGATACCTAGCAAATGGTTAATATAAGGGAAAAACTGAGCAGCCACCTCTAACAGAAGCCAGGAACATGAACAGCCAGAAGTTCTTTTACAGAATTCCAAATATTTTACTGCTAGCTGATAACCTTAAAGCAGTCTGCACAGAGTAGAGGAAAAAAAGCAAATGCAATGTAATTAACGCAGTAACAACTTGTTTCTCCCTTGGAGAATTATACCATTAGCTGCTTCAATTGTGCATGAAATATAAATTACATTACTCAGAGGCATCCTGTCTAAGCAGACACAATCCTAAGTGACATGGCTTGCCACTGTGTATCACACTCCCCAGACAAAATTCACAGAAGCCCATTTGCCCAAGGCTAGCAGATATTCATTCTGATATCAAAGTTATAACCATGGTAGTTCAACTGTTTTCCTTCCTCAGGGACTCTTGCACTGGAAGGTAATGGAATCAGGCGCTATAAATCTGATTAGCGCAACACATCATAGGAACAGAAGAATGGCCAGACTGGGTCAGACCAATGGCACATCTAGCCCAGTATCCTGTCTTCCGACAGTGGACCATGCCAGATGCTTCACAGGAAATGAACAGAACAGGGCAATTTATTGAGTGATTTACCTTCTGTCATCCAAGCCCAGCTTCTGGCAATCAGAGGCTTAGGGACACCCAGAGCTTGGGGTTGTGCCCCTGACCATCTTGGCTAATAGCCATTGATAGACCGATCCTCCATGAACTTATCTAATTCTTTTTTTAACCCAGTTATACTTTTGGCTTTCAATATCCCCTGGCAACAAGTTCCACAGTTGACTGTGTGTTGTGCAAGGAACTACTTCCGTATGTTTGTTTTTAAACCTGCTGCCTGTTAATTTAATCAGGTGACCCCTGGTTCTTGTGTCATGTGAAGGGGTAAATTACACTTTCTTCTTCACTTTCTCCACACCATTCATGATTTTATCGACCTCTATCATATCTCCTCTCAGTTCTCTCTCTTCTAACTAAGATGAACAGTCCCAGTCTTTTTAAGCCCTCCTCACATGGAAGCTGTTCTACACCCCTAATCATTTTTGTTGTCCTTCTCTGTAATTTTCTCAGTTCTAATATATCTGTTTTGAGATGGGGTGACCAGACCTGCACACAGTATTCAAGGTGTACGCATACTATGGTTTTATATAGTGGCATCATGACATTTTCTGTCTTATTATCTATCCCTTTCCTAAGAGTTCCTAACACTGAAAAGATGTTTTCAGAGAGCTATCCACAATGGCTCTGTTAAGGCTGAATCCCAACTCTGTCACTCTGAGTGCAGGAAGTGGGGCCCGCAAGGATTTTAAAAATTAATACTTGCCACTCCAGTCTTGTATTAAATTCCCAAGGTTGCAGCTTTTCTCTGACCTTGGCTTGGTAAACGCTGCCACCACCCAAATGCAAAATGGTTCAGCTTAAAGGTTACAAGCAAACAAAAACATCTGGGGTTAGCACAGAGGAGATCCACAAGCCAAAATGAAGAAAATAAATCTGATTGCGTCTAGCTAAACAGCCCTAATTTACTTACATATTTGGGGGGTTCCAAATAAGTAATTCTAGGTATGATCTGATGAATTTTCATACCTGGTTCAAGCCTTACACAGCACTCCTGCCTATAGCGTTGCTGCTCTGTCCCTGCAGCCCAGAGAACAACAGACAAAGGGAAAGTTTCTTTCCCAATTTTAAAAAGTTCTACCTTCCCATTGGCTCTTTTGGTCAGGTGCCCACTCCTTTTCTTTTACCTGTGGGATTTTTTAACCCTTTACAGGGAAAGCAAGTAAAGAACGGCTACCAAGAGGGTAGCTTTATTTATCACAGGCTCCAAGATCTCTTTCATGAGTGGTAACAGCTAATTTAGAACCCATCGTTTTGAAAAGTACTGGCTTAACCCTATCAGCTGTATATTTCTAAGGGCATGGCTATACTACAGAGTTTATAGCGGTGCAGCAACCCCAATGCAGCTGCGTTACTGTAAACTCTCTAATGTAGCTGCTCTAAGCAGATGGGAGAGAGCTCTCCCATCGACTTACTCCAGCCCCCGTGAGCAGCAATAGCTATGTTGGTGGGAGACGCTCTCCTGCTGACATAGCGCTGTCCACACTAGCGCTTATGTCGGTGTAACTCATGTCACTCAGAGGGGTGATTTGTTCACCTCCCATAAGCAACGTACATTATGCCAACATAAGCTGTAGTGTAAACAGAACCTAAGCTTGTTTCTTTAAGGACATGAAACACTTCAACACCATCATCCTCACTCACATGTCTGATTTCGTTCTGTTAGCAAAGTATTTTAATGAACATTACAGAAAGCATTAATTCTGCATAGACTAAGAACATTTAAGTGGGGGCTGCTAGTCTGTAATTGGGGTCTGATACAGAGCCCACTGAAGTCAGTGGGAATCTTTCCATTAACTTCAACAGACTTTGGATCAGGACCTTTTTGAAAGAGGCAGAGCTCTGAGATTCCCAGCTCTGTTATTTTAACTAGAAGTCTCTGGGTTTACAAATGGCCAGAACATGTGTATTTCAGATTGGCTAGCACATTAAACTTTTCAGATAATCATACACATGGATAAATCCAACCCATCCATATAGATTAACCATGTCTGTGTGAATAACTTACTTAACTGTTTAGAATCAGCAACTCAGATATTTTATAACCTCTTAATATAGGCCCATGCAGCTGCAAACCCTGAAGCACACTTGCCTGTGAAAAGAAAAGTGTACTTTTTCCTTTTCTGCCTCAAGAAGGGTAGCAGTTATTGCTGGTTTGTCTTTGTGATGCCCAAGTCCTTGATAGATTGCATTGTAAAAGAGAGACAATTTTGACAGCTTGTCAAAAGAGGTCAGATTACATCTGCTGACACAGGGCCAAATCCTGTGAGTCTTCCATTTAAATCAAAGAGAACTGAAGACGCTCAGCACCCAGCAGAGTTGGGCCCACACCGCACAAACATTCTACCATGCAGGTAGTTCTAGAACCGCCAAAACAGAACTAAAGCAGGACAGCTGACCTCGGTTTAGTGTAACTGTGAGGGTCCTGCCTGAAGCAAATGGTGGTTCAGTTTGTGTACCAGCTCAGAGATGTATTTCCTAAAGGAAGCTAAATTGCACAAATTGCAACTTCATTGTCTTTCCAGGTTATCCAGATGTGAGAGCTGTGTTGGTAGCTGTGCGTGTAGTAAAGTGGTTCAATACAAGTTTAAATTACAGCTTCTGATAGTTGTATTCAATGGAGTCAGGTCCTTAGGTTCTCTGTGAGGTCCCCTCCTTGGTAAACCATGAAGGGGCTCCATGAGGCAATTGGTTCTAAGTCAGAAAATCCACCTGACAAGGGAAAGAAATTGCTCCTCCTTCAAATTGACTTTGGATGGGTAGGCTAATTTCTCCGTCTCTTGTCTAGCTAAAAATTGAGACAGACAGAAGTCCTTTCCTCTAGGGAAGTGGTTGCTAAACTCAGGCATTGTGAGCAAAGTGTGTGACTACTGTAATTCCAAGAGGAGTCCTTTCCCCCTTTTTTCTAATTTTATTCCTGAAGGGGAGATTCTTCTATCCCAGTGGCAATGTGCTAGAAGCCTGAGTTTAAGTGGGGGTGGCCATTAATCGGGAGGCGTAACCATCCACAAAGACCAATTCATTGCTTCTGAAGTACAATTTCACTGCTCCTCCTTAGCCAGAGAAGCCTTCACTCTGTTATACCAACATGCCAAAAACATACAGGAACACCAATAACAGACAATGGAGAAGGTGAGGAGAGTTACAGCTTAACTTTGGTGAATGGCTAAATTTTGGCCCCTCTGTTCTATCCAGTTAGAAGCCTGGGATTGCGTTGGCGCTCATTAAGAAGTAGTTTGATATTTTCAAACAGCCACATAATCTAACATTTCCTTGTTGCACTCACTGACTTTTATGCACTAATACTGCTTCAAATCAGGAGGATGGGAAAACTTTAACAGAAGAGCTTTTCAAATGGGTGTTGGTAGCCAAATCCCACTGGCGTTCAATGACACTGGGCACCTAACTCCCCCTTGTGTCTTTGAAAGTATCCCCATTCCCCATAACTACGGTGCAAATGTTTAACCATAAAATCATAGAGTAGAAGGGAGCACAAGGGTCATCTAATCTAACCCCCTGCCAAGATGCAGGATTTGTTGTGTCTAAACCATCCAAGACAGATGGCTATCCCCATCCAGCCTCCTTTTGAAAACCTCCAGCGAAGGAGCTTCCACAACCTCCCTAGGCAGTTTGTTCCAGTGTGCTACCGTTCCTACAGGTAGGAAATTTTCCCTGAGATTTAATCTGAATCTGCTGTGCTGTAATTTGAACCCACTGCCTCTTCTTCCGTCCTCTGTGGCAAGAGGGAACAACTTTTCTCCGTCTTTTTTGTGGCAGCCTTTCAAGTATTTGAAGATCACTATACGTCCCCCCTTAATCTCCTCTTTTCCAAACTAAACATACCCAGTTCCTTCAGCCTTTGCTTATATGGCTTGTATTCCATCCCTTGGAACATCTTTGTTGCTCGCCTCTGGATCCTTTCCAGTTTCTCTACATCCTTTCTATGCACTGGTGACCAAAATTGGACATAGCACTCCAGCTGAGGCCTAACCAGCACTGAGAAGAGCAGTACTATCACCTCCCGTGACTTGCATGCTATGCCTCCATTAAAGCAGCCTAAAATTGCTTTTGCTTTTTTTTTTTTTTTTTGCAACAACATCGCATTGCTGACCCATGTTGAGACTGGGATCCACCACAACAACCAGATCCTTTTCAGCAGTGCTGCTGACAAGCCAGTTATCCCCCATTCTGTCTTTGTGCATTTGGTTCTTTTTCCATAGGTGTAGCACCTTACATTTGTCTTTGATTAATTTCATTTTGTCATCTATTGCCCAGTTCTCCAATTTATCAAGATCCCTCTGAATTTTAGCTCTATCCTCCAAAGTGTTGGCAACTCCTCCCCGATAGCTTTCTGTCGTCTGAAAATTTGACCAGTAAACTCTCTATACCGACATCCAAGTCATTAATAAAGATGTTAAACAACATGGGACCCAGAACAGATCCCTGTGGAACCCCATTTGAGACCTCTCTCCAATCTGACATCATTCCATTAATAGTTACTCTTTGTTTGCGGTTGTTTAACCAATTATGTATCCACTTAATTGTAGTTCTGTCAAGCCTGCATTTATCCAGCTTACTTATCAGAATGTCATGTGGGACTGTGCCAAAAACCTTACTGATGTCCATCTATATTATGTCCAACGCATTCCCCCTAATTTTGAATGTGTGTTTGTAACACAGCACATTTTTTTAAAAAAAATTAGCAGGGGGCAAATATGCTGTTTCCTGTAAACACCAACGAAGGAATGAATTGAATTGATCATGCACCATATATTTGTACCTATTCAACCAACTGTATGTATATTCTCCACCTGCCTACATAGGCTGAGTACCTTTATTCTACCTACAGCACAAAAGAATTACACCCACCTAGGAGGTAAATCAACTCATGCAGAAGCTCTCCTAAAATGTTAGACTGCAGGCTCTCTTCCAGGGACAAAATCTCCTTTCTAATCTTTTTAGCTATAGGAAAGCTCTCCTGCCAATTGCACTCCAGCAGTAGCCAATATAGGAATTAGTGGCATAAATTCTCATTCTCATTAAGCAGGTCTGTCTGGCTGATGGACACTAGTAGAACTATGCAGCCAATCCATATTCGTGGATCTCGCAGTTATAAACTAAATTTTTATATAGAATACTTGTCTTTGAGGGGTGGCGTACTTGTTTTATTTTCATGAGTTATAGTTACTGCATTACTTAACAATGGTATTGGCTACAAGTGAGTGAAACAGTCACTGTAAGAAGTAAAAAGAAAACAAGTACAACAGCAATCTCGGAGACATGCATTGTATTCGTTTCATCGGAGCTCAGTACAGCCGAAGCTTTTTCCATTTATTCATTATTAAATGTTTGGCTGTTCAATGGAGATGAAAGTTTGAGAGCATGCGCACCCGTCCTCACCACTGGTCTAGCCCCAGTGCAGCTCCAGGGGTGGCAGCAATCACAGATGTGTCTTCTACTCACATTCCATCATTGCTAGCACCACGGGAGCTGCACTGAGACGAGACCAACAGGGACGCAATTGCTGTGAACTGCCTGTATCTAACATTATTCCTTTACGAAGAAGAAAGTGCGTATGGCACTGTACATAACAGCAGTACAAGACTGTAGTGATGTCATTGAGCTCATGATCCAGGAAACCTAAAGATTTTCGTTCCACGTCTCCCAGTGAAGGGCAGGGCTAGAGGACATGGGGGTTAAAACACTTGCTATGGTGCTACCAGTATTGCTGCCATCAGTAGAGCTGCTCCAGTGCTAGCATAGACAAGGCCTATACGTCTTCCGCACTGTTTAATGCTGCTCGGCACCCTGCTCTTCTAGGCGAGCTGATAAAAGGTATGAAGAGTATTTTCCTGTTTTACCATTGTCATACTTCACACCTAATACTGTTTCCTCCCTCCTCCCACTCCATCTCCACAACCTCTTCCTTTCCGGCTCTCCAGAACCAAGGCTCTTACCCAGGCTTTACCACAGTGTGTTTACCGCAACAGGGGCTTGCTTTCCCACCTAGAAACTCAACATACCTCACACCACCAGCTCACAACAGACTCCAAAGTTTACCTATGTCTCAGATTCCTCTCAAAAGTCTCACTCCCGGCCCTGCTTGTCCTTGCAATGCCCCCATTTTACACTCTCTGGACCATCCTTCATCTCCCAACATCAAAGTCCAAACCCTGAACTACCCTCCACACTTGCCCTTTAACCCACAGCTGCAAGAGCATCCCTCATACCAGGAGCTGCAGAAGCTCTCTAAAAGTGGGGGGCCACGGACACCCAAACCATTGCCCCTCCCCCCACCCCTTCTCTCTTGCTCCCGCCCTTGCATCACCCCTTCCCCCCAAGGCCCCACCCCTGCACTGCCCCCTTCCCCCAAGGCCCCACTACCACGCCACGTCTTCCCCTGAAGCCCCACTCCCACGCCACCCCTTCCACCAGGTTTAAACCAGTGCAGCATTTTGCTTGTTGGCTGCATTCAGAGGGGGAGAAAGCTGGATTGAGAATATAAACTTTCATCAGGCACTTACTGGCAAGAAATGATTGTGTTCCTCAGTGGGATTGTAGTTAGGCAGGTTATACTGTATGCAGGGACTCTTATTTGCTTTCCAGATTTTTTCATTCCTCTGAAAAGGGGTGTGGGCAGCTTCTCTGTTGATTCTGGGGCCCATTGTGATGTTGTGTTTGCTTAGGTTACTGTTTGCTATACCATTTTTAATTCCAATCCAGGGCTTTGCCTTGATAAGAAATTCCTTTATGGCTTCCACACTATCATAGTTCTCCTAGGCAATGGAGTAGACAGCTGCCCGTATGGTGGGGTTTATACTTCCCATAAAGTTCTAGAGGTTTCCCTAAACTCTCAATCCTGAAGGGGATTTTTGATTTGATGTTTGCATTCTGTATTTATTAAATGATAAATGGACCAGTCATTCTTTGAGTCTAGCGCACACTATGAAAACTACTGTGGAGAAAAAAAATCCCCTTTTCTCATATTCTTTCTGAGTAAATATTCAGAAGAAACCTGAGCTGATGCACATTGCACCAGTCAGGTGGGTTTGTTTTGTTTTGTTTTTTTGTTTTTAAACCCTATCCACATCCCCAAATATCTTTATGTCCCATAAACATGTTAAAAACATACATAACTGTAGGCCAGTGGAACAGACTGCCTAGGGAGGTTGTGGAAGCTCCTCAACAAAAATCCAGCTCTGAGCAATTTCAGATCCAGATCCAAACTTCTCTTCTGGTTCCCCTGTCCATAGTAGAGAGATACCAAAATTGCATCTAGTTCAGGTTTTGAACATCCTAATGTTCAAAGAAGTTGAGATCAGGATTTTGATTTGGGCTTATCTCTGCTGTGTAATAGGCTGAACCAAAACCCCACATCTGGATAGCCTGGGGCTTAGTGGAAGTTTGGATGTGGACTTTGTAGCTTTGCCCCATCTCTAACACATGAATGCTGCAAATGGATGGGGTGGGGAGCGATAGCAGCTGCCTTCCTAGCTTGCAAGGTATTAACTGAAGCAGAAGGCATCAGAGAATGGACATTTTATTTCATTGGTGCTTCTCATGTTTTCGAAACGCAAACAAAATCTAATTACAAATCAATTCAGACAAAAAAAAATCATAAATCAACCGGGGCTCCAAAACCTTCCTCTCCCTAGCAAGTTTAACCCTAACACCCAAGGAAAATTAACTTCAAAGAAAACAAACCCACCCCAGCATCATTTCACCCATCTCCCAGTTAACTCCTCCCACATCGAGAAACCTTGGGAAAATATGAGCCTGATCATCTCATCAAACGTGGACTCTTGCTGACATATTGTGCCAGATCCTCAGCTAGTGTGAATCCTCATAGCTCCATTGAAGTCAATAGAGCTCTGCTGATTCACACCAGCTGAAGATCTGGCCCCACGACTCCTTTTGTTCTTTTCTTCCCTCACACAGGGATGCTAGTCAGGTCCCATCTCTGGGCCAAGCAATGACATCATGGCAGTTACAGCAGGCTTCATCAGGCTGCACTGGTCTGGGGCTTGGCTCTGATGCACATTGGAGAAAGCCTCTAGGAACAAGTTTCAGAGTAACAGCCGTGTTAGTTTGTATTCGCAAAAAGAAAAGGAGTACTTGTGGCACCTTATAAATCTGTTCATTCTTGCCTTTTACCCAAGTAAAAGATGTTCCATTCATATGTATTCAGTTATGTAGGATCTACACCTTTGTTACAAGACTGTCTATATGCTATGTGCCCTGATTTATAGCACTTTCTGTTTCTCTGCTCCATTCACACAACCTTTAGTCGTGTTATCCACTCCTGCTGGTCAGGTGCCCAGAATGCTGGGCTTTGAGAAGTATGATATATTTTATATTTCTCACTTCAGCTCACTTCAGCTTGATGTTTGCATTCTGTATTTATTAAATGATAAATGGACCAGTCATTCTTTGAGTCTAGCGCACACTATGAAAACTACTGTGGAGAAAAAAAATCCCCTTTTCTCATATTCTTTCTGAGTAAATATTCAGAAGAAACCTGAGCTGATGCACATTGCACCAGTCAGCTCACTTCATCAGATGCATATCGTGGAAACTGCAGCAGACTTTATATATACACAGAGAATATGAACCAATACCTCCTCCCACCCCACTGTCCTGCTGGTAATAGCTTATCTAAAGTGATCATCAGGTGGGCCATTTCCAGCACAAATCCAGGTTTTCTCACCCTCCACCCCCCCACACAAATTCACTCTCCTGCTGGTGATAGCCCATCCAAAGTGACAACTCTTTACACAATGTGCATGACAATCAAGTTGGGCTATTTCCTGCACAAATCCAGGTTTTCTCACATCCCCCCCCACCCCCATACACACACAAACTCACTCTCCTGCTGGTAATAGCTCATCCAAACTGACCACTCTTCAAGTTTAAATCCAAGTTAAACCAGTTCTGAGTTTGTGTGTGTATGGGGGTGGGGGGGATGTGAGAAAACCTGGATTTGTGCAGGAAATAGCCCAACTTGATTGTCATGCACATTGTGTAAAGAGTTGTCACTTTGGATGGGCTATCACCAGCAGGAGAGTGAGTTTGTGTGTGGGAGGGTGGAGGGTGAGAAAACCTGGATTTGTGCTGGAAATGGCCCACCTGATGATGATCACTTTAGATAAGCTATTACCAGCAGGACAGTGGGGTGGGAGGAGGTATTGGTTCATATTCTCTGTGTATATATAAAGTCTGCTGCAGTTTCCACGATATGCATCTGATGAAGTGAGCTGTAGCTCACGAAAGCTTATGCTCTAATAAATTGGTTAGTCTCTAAGGTGCCACAAGTCCTCCTTTTCTTCTAGGAACAAGATGTGCCATTCTGAGCATTCTAGATACACTGCCTGTCAATTTTTGATCCATGGTGCAGGGACATTTGGATTTTCCTCCGACAGTCAAATACCACATATGGAATATACTGAAGCCAACAAACCTCAAACAAAACATATGAAAAATATTTCACTGATATTTCACTTAGAAGTCCGCAAGCACAACTGCCATCACCCCCTACTACAGGACAGTGGTCCCCAATTCTCATCTGCACAAGTAATATTTCCAGTAGGCAGACCACCTTCCTTGATTTTATGATGCTGGGCAGTTCTCACTAATTGTTAGGATGCCTATAGTTCTTCTATTGGCATATTTTGCTGTTGTTTAAAGAAATATAAATATATATCATACTTCTCAAAGCCCAGCTTTCTGGGCACCTGACCAGCAGGAGTGGATAACACGACTAAAGGTTGTGTGAATGGAGCAGAGAAACAGAAAGTGCTATAAATCAGGGCACATAGCATATAGACAGTCTTGTAACAAAGGTGTAGATCCTACATAACTGAATACATATGAATGGAACATCTTTTACTTGGGTAAAAGGCAAGAATGAACAGATTAAACAAAGGACCCACCCTTTTTTCCACCAGCAGATAACAAAGCTGCTATTTATTTACCCTTGAGGGAGGTTACGTATTGGGCTGCAGCAGACTGGGTGATTTTATTGATATTTGCTCTTCCTTCCCACATTTGCAAGAGACAGACATCGGGGACTGAGCTGTAGAATATTAAAGCACTTGACACAGTTATCATGGAATGCAACGTATTTATCAAAAGCTGGAGCTGCACTGGAAACCCCGACTGCACAAATGGTGTCTGTTACTTGATCAAAAATAATCATCATGATTCATGCCCTCTGGGGGGTTTTGCAGCAAGCTGGCTGCTGAGCAGTTCTATGAGAAGCATATTGCTCTGTATGGTAGATAGATATTATTACATTTAAATATTAGTTTTACTTTTGATAAGTTTGATGTTATTGCACTGTGCTATCGTGAATACCAAGTCCAGGTTGGCTAATCTATTACAGCTGGTTAGGCAATTGATGGTGTGTGCCAATGTCTAATTTTAGATCACAAGTCTTGTACTCCACATAAGCTGAAACTTGATTTTTTTGAGCCAGTTGTTCTTGGCTAGAACTCTTTAGCGCCAGCTTATTAACTAGTGGTGCCCAGATAAACTAAGAGCTCTTGATCTTTTAATATAAACGAGTATGTGCATATTGGCTATAGATTCTGGCCCAAATTGATCCACTGAAATCACTGGAGGTAGCAAATTACACCAGCCAAGGATCTGGACGTTAAGTATCATAAATTGCAGGACTGTTTCAAACTTGAATGCCTAAAAGTAGGCACATAAATCCACATATCTCTATATCTAAAAGCCAGGACACTTATCTAATTATGGATTTAGGCACCTAAAGTTAGGTTTCTAGTGTTTGAAACTTTTGGTTTACTTGTACTAATCTTGCAGGTAGTCTGCATTCAAAGAATGATCCAGGTCTGCTTGTTTATTAGAGACAGGCCCAAATGAAAATGCCCCCAAACTTTTGGGAAGTTCAGATCTGAAGCCAAACTTTTGTTTGACCCTTATATTTATAAATGGGCCAAATCCAAACCCTGAAACTTTGCAGCTCAGACCCATCCATATTATTTTAAATGAACTTTATCAAACCTGGTTTCAGTTGTTGGGTTTTCATACACAAAAAATATGTTAACAGCATTGAGCAAGATAGTGACCTCCAGCATTTCAGGAGTTAATCCAGAATAAAGGGGAGTTTACAGGCTGATTCAATTCAGCAGGTCTGGCTGTAAATCGTTTGTATGTCTGTGTACGATAAAAAGCAAATATAAATTTTCAAAAAAATTTTAACCTTGCATGGTGTATAAAGAGAATACATAATATTCTTGGTCATAAATACGTCTCTAGTCAAACCCATTGTGTATACACAGAATACATAATGGATTTGACTGAGACATTTATCCACTACTGAGGAGAAATCGAAAATCTCTCTCTACCAGAGTGGTCTTTGGAACTCTGAGTCCTTATCAGCTTCCCCCTTGCTCGTGGATAGGTCATGCAGACCTTGAACATAGACTCTCCAAGTACACGTACGAATTCATAAGTACGTACATGACCCGCCGTGGGCTGTCTGTGATGCTGCCACAGATCCGTAGTCAGCACCTCAGGAGTCCCTGCTCTCTAAAGTCTAATACGGCAGAGCCACTCAACCCTTGCTGTTTGGTTGGGGAGGCAATTGCTGACCCAATGGGCAAATAGCAATATTATTATTTGTATTACTGTAGGGCATAGCAGTTTTAATCACGGACCAGGGCCCCATAGTGCTGAGTGCTATACGAACACAGAACAAAGAATCCCTGGCCCATGTTGTAAGAGTAAACATACAATATACACCCAATAGAGCCTGCATAAGAAGAATGTATAGAATAAACAGTAGCTAATACCACATTTATCAGAATGGTTTGAGGAAGGCATGCAGAACCAAGCCAAGCCCACAGCAGTTTCAGGTTTGCTAAGAAGTTAGGTTTAAGTCCCAAGAATAAGGATGAGACCATGAGAGCAAGTAGCACAGCCATGAAGAGACTCTGTCCTTTGTGAGTCTAGGCTGCTACTTAGGACCCATGAAATTTGCTACAATTGCACAGAATTAAATAGTTTACTTAAGTTTTAAAATCATGTTTCATTTGGTGCAGGGCACTCTTTTGGTGCAAGTGGGCTTGGGGGAAGGGAGGGAAGTCAGGAGTTTTAAACTATAACAGGCAAAACGTACACAACTGGTTCATTTGTGTTCAGAGACACTGGTTCGCTCTCAGTCACAGAGACAAAGGAAAGCTCTGTGTGTCATGTGACTGACAGCAGCCACCAGGATAATCATCCGCCGTGACAATTATTTATTTTATTCATTGACTTATATGGTGTCCATCACAATGGTAGCATACCTCTAATGTGACAGAAGTCTTAAGGGCAGCAGCAGAAAACATTTTTAAAGCTAACCTTACAGGTTTATATATTTGCCTGTGCATTTTACTGCTCCGGTATATATGTCATGGCTGAGGGGCATAAGGAGGATTATTATTACTTAGTATTTGTAGTATTGTAGCACTCGGAGCCTCAGTCATGCATCAGATTGTGGGTTACTCAAGTTTAGTAAAGCTGGACTGTGTCCCTGCATGCCCCTGCCTGTGCTGTGGTACTGGAGCAGCTCTGCCTTTGTTTCTACAACAGAGTCTTCAGCACACTTTGTGCATGCATGTGTCTTAGCCATCCGGCCAAGTCACAGAGAGAGTTCAGCATCTTCTGGGGTAGCAAAGTCTCCAAATCAAAATCCAACATAACACCAAACTAAAGGACTCCCCTTCCTTTCAGACAGACCCTAGTTGTAGCAGCTTGCCTTAATAGTCTTCAGTCAGCCCCCGGTCCCACTGAGCCCTGGTCTACACTAGGACTTTAGGTCGAATTTAGCAGCGTTAAATCGATGTAAACCTGCACCCGTCCACACGATGAAGCCCTTTTTTTCGACTTAAAGGGCTCTTAAAATCGATTTCCTTACTCCACCCCTGACAAGTAGATTAGCGCTTAAATCGGCCTTGCCGGGTCGAATTTGGGGTACTGTGGACACAATTCGATGGTATTGGCCTCCGGGAGCTATCCCAGAGTGCTCCATTGTGACCGCTCTAGACAGCACTCTCAACTCAGATGCACTGGCCAGGTAGACAGGAAAAGAACCGTGAACTTTTGAATCTCATTTCCTGTTTGGCCAGCGTGGCAAGCTGCAGGTGACCATGCAGAGCTCATCAGCAGAGGTGACCATGATGGAGTCCCAGAATCGCAAAAGAGCTCCAGCATGGACTGAACGGGAGGTACGGGATCTGATTGCTGTACGGGGAGAGGAATCCGTGCTATCAGAACTAGGTTCCAGTTTTCGAAATGCCAAAACCTTTGTCAAAATCTCCCAGGGCATGAAGGACAGAGGCCATAACAGTGACCCGAAGCAGTGCCGCATGAAACTTAAGGAGCTGAGGCAAGCCTACCAGAAAACCAGAGAGGCGAACGGCCACTCTGGGTCAGAGCCCCAAACATGCCGCTTCTATGATGAGTTGCATGCCATTTTAGGGGGTTCAGCCACCACTACCCCAGCCGTGTTGTTTGACTCCTTCAATGGAGATGGAGGCAACACAGAAGCAGGTTTTGGGGACGACGAAGATGAAGATGATGATGATTGATGATGAGGTTGTAGATAGCTCACAGCAAGCAAGCGGAGAAACTGGTTTTCCTGACAGCCAGGAACTGTTTCTCACCCTGGACCTGGAGCCAGTACCCCCCGAACCCACCCAAGGCTGCCTCCTGGACCCGGCAGGCGGAGAAGGGACCTCCGGTGAGTGTACCTTTTAAAATACTATACTTGGTTTAAAAGCAAGCATGTGAAAGGATTAATTTGCCCTGGCATTCGCGGCTCTCCTGGATGTACTCCCAAAGCCTTTGCAAAAGGTTTCTGGGGAGGGCAGCCTTATTGCATCCTCCATGGTAGGACACTTTACCACTCCAGGCCAGTAACATGTACTCGGGAATCATTGTACAACAAAGCATTGCAGTGTATGTTTGCTGGCGTTCAAACAACATCCGTTCTTTATCTCTCTGTGTTATCCTCAGGAGAGTGAGATATCATTCATGGTCACCTGGTTGAAATAGGGTGCTTTTCTTCAGGGGACACTCAGAGGTGCCCGTTCCTGCTGGGCTGTTTGCCTTTGGCTGAACAGAAATGTTCCCCGCTGTTAGCCACGGGGAGGGTGGAGGGTTGAGGGGGTAGCCACGCGGTGGGGGGAGGCAAAATGCGACCTTGTAACAAAAGCACATGTGCTATGTATGTAATGTTAACAGCAAGGTTTACCCTGAAAGAGTGTAGCCACTGTTTTATAAAATGTGTCTTTTTAAATACCGCTGTCTCTTTTTTTTTTTCTCCACCAGCTGCATGTGTTTCAATGATCACAGGATCTTCTCCTTCCCAGAAGCTAGTGAAGATTAGAAAGAAAAAAAACTGCACTCATGATGAAATGTTCTCTGAGCTCATGCTGTCCTCCTACACTGACAGAGCACAGACGAATGCGTGGAGGCAAATAATGTCAGAGTGCAGGAAAGCACAAAATGACCGGGAGGAGAGGTGGCGGGCTGAAGAGAGTAAGTGGCGGGCTGAAGACAGGGCTGAAGCTCAAATGTGGTGGCAGCGTGATGAGAGGAGGCAGGATTCAATGCTGAGACTGCTGCAGGATCAAACCAGTATGCTCCACTGTATGGCTGAGCTGCAGCAAAGGCAGCTGGAGCACAGACTGCCACTACAGCCCCTGTGTAACCAACCACCCTCCTCCCCAAGTTCCATAGCCTCCACACCCAGACGCCCAAGAACGCCTCCGGCCAACCAGCCACTCCACCACAGAGGATTGTCCAAAAAACAGAAGGCTGGCATTCAATAAATTTTAAAGTTGTAAACTTTTAAAGTGCTGTGTGGCATTTTCCTTCCCTCCTCCACCACCCCTCCTGGGCTACTTTGGTAGTCATCCCCCTATTTGTGTGATGAATGAATAAAGAATGCATGAATGTGAAGCAACACTGACTTTATTGCCTCTGCAAGCGGTGATCGAAGGGAGGAGGGGAGGGGGGTTAGCTTACAGGGAAGTAGAGTGAACCAAGGGACGGGGGGTTTCATCAAGGAGAAACAAAGAGAACTTTCACACCGTAGCCTGGCCAGTCATGAAACTGGTTTTCAAAGCTTCTCTGATGCGTACCGCGCCCTCCTGTGCTCTTCTAACCGCCCTGGTGTCTGGCTGCGCGTAACCAGCAGCCAGGAGATTTGCCTCAACCTCCCACCCCGCCATAAACGTCTCCCCCTTACTCTCACAGATATTGTGGAGCGCAAAGCAAGCAGTAATAACAGTGGGAATATTGGTTTCGCTGAGGTCTAACCAAGTCAGTAAACTGCGCCAGCGCGCCTTTAAACGTCCAAATGCACATTCTTCCACCATTCTGCACTTGCTCAGCCTGTAGTTGAACAGCTCCTGACTACTGTCCAGGCTGCCTGTGTACGGCTTCATGAGCCATGGCATTAAGGGGTAGGCTGGGTCCCCAAGGATAACTATAGGCATTTCAACGTCCTCAATGGTTATTTTCTGGTCTGGGAATAAAGTCCCTTCCTGCAGCTTTTGAAACAGACCAGAGTTCCTGAAGATGCGAGCGTCATGTACCTTTCCCGGCCATCCCACGTTGATGTTGGTGAAACGTCCCTTGTGATCCACCAGAGCTTGCAGCACTATTGAAAAGTACCCCTTGCGGTTTATGTACTCGCCGGCTTGGTGCTCCGGTGCCAAGATAGGGATATGGGTTCCGTCTATGGCCCCACCACAGTTAGGGAATCCCATTGCAGCAAAGCCATCCACTATGACCTACACATTTCCCAGGGTCACTACCCTTGATATCAGCAGATCTTTGATTGTGTGGGCTACTTGCATCACAGCAGCCCCCACAGTAGATTTGCCCACTCCAAATTGATTCCCAACTGACCGGTAGCTGTCTGGCGTTGCAAGCTTCCACAGGGTTATCGCCACTCGCTTCTCAACTGTGAGGGTTGCTCTCATCTTGGTATTCATGCACTTCAGGGCAGGGGAAAGCAAGTCACAAAGTTCCATGAAAGTGCCCTTATGCATGCGAAAATTTCGCAGCCACTGGGAATCGTCCCAGATCTGCAACACTATGCGGTCCCACCAGTCTGTGCTTGTTTCCCGAGCCCAGAATCGGCATTCCACAGCATGAACCTGCCTCATTAGCACCAAGATGCATGCATTGCCAGGGCCCATGCTTTCAGAGAAATCTGTGTCCATTTCCTGATCACTCACATGACCACGCTGACGTTGTCTCCTCGCCCGGTATCGCTCTGCCAGGTTCTGGTGCTGCATATACTGCTGGATAATGCGTGTGGTGTTTAATGTGCTCCTAATTGCCAAAGTGAGCTAAGCGGCCTCCATTCTTGCGTTGGTATGGCGTCCGCACAGAAAAAAGGCGCGGAACGATTGTCTGCCGTTGCTCTGACGGAGGGAGGGGCGACTGACGACATGGCTTACAGGGTTGGCTTCAGGGAGTTAAAATCAACAAAGGGGGAGGCTTTACATCAATGAGTATTTCAGGCAGGACTTCACGGAGGGTTCCAATAAGAAATGGTGCACCTAAGTAATTGTTCTTATTGGAACAAGCAGGTTGGTCTGGCCTCTGATTGATACATGGCTAGATTTACCTCGCTGCACCTTCTCTGTGAGTGACTGCAGTGTGACCTAGAGGAATGAGTCCCCTAGATGGGGGGTGGGGGGAGCAAATGAGTACAAAACAAATCTGGTCTATTTCTTGTTTTGATCCACTCCATCTATCTTTTACATCTTTGGCTGGCAGCAGACGGTGCAGAAGGACTGCAAGCCATCCACATCTCATGGCTGCTTGGCAGAAGATGGTGCAGTAGGACTACTAGCCATCCTCATCTCTTGCCTGCCTGGCAGAAGATGATGCAATAGGACTGCTAGCAATCCGTATCGCCTGCCTGCTCACCATAAGACGGTTCAATAGGACTGATTGCAGGACTAAAGAGAATGACCTGGTCGAGTCACTCCAAATTTAGTCCCTGCGACCATGTCTGCCCAGGCGCTCCTGGCCGACGTGGCCAGGAGCACCTCGGACATGACGAGGACGGCTGCCAGTCGTACTGTACTGTCTGCTGCCACAAGGCAAGGGGTTGATGCTGCTGTGTAGCAATGCAGTACCACGTCTGCCAGCACCCAGGAGACATAGGGTGACAGTTACCTGAGCGGGCTCCATGCTTCCCGTGGTATGGCGTCTGCACAGGTGACTCAGGAAAAAAGGCGCGAAACGATTGTCTGCCCTTGCTTTCACGGAGGGAGGGAGGGAACGGGGGCCTGACGATATGTACCCAGAACCACCGGCGACAATGTTTTAGCCCCATCAGGCATTGGGATCTCAACCCAGAATTCCAATGGGCAGCAGAGACTGCGGGAACTGTGGGATAGCTACCCACAGTGCAACGCTCCGGAAGTCGACTCTAGCCTCAGTACTGTGGAAGCACTCCGCCGAGTTAATGCACTTAGAGCATTTTCTGTGGGGACACACATACTCGAATATATAAAAACGATTTCTAAAAAACCAACTTCTATAAATTTGACCTAATTTCGTAGTGTAGACATACCCTGAGGCTTCTCACACAATGTGGCGTGGGAGCTGCCAGTCTGCTCTCCTTCCCACAGCTGAGCTGGCTCTCTCCTTACAACTCTGACTGCTCTTACAGGTGACATGGGGCCGGGCTGATTGAGTCTACAGCAACTCATTAACCCTTCCTGGCCAGTAGAGAGTTCAGATACCCAATCACATGGACCTAAACTAGAATCCCACCTTGAAATTCTTTCTAGAACTTGAGGAAAGTTGGGTTCTGGATCCATATGTCTGGGCTCAGACCCATTTCTAGAGTTTGCTTTGATGTTAGTAAGTTGTAGCCACGGCCCTTCATTTTCTGTTTTTTAAATTCTGTTTAAAATGTCCTGGGAATTTATCAGTGTATATTACAAAAATTAAAACGTGGGTGAAAATCCTAACTTTACAGTTTTCTCAGTAAGTATCAGGGTTAATATTGGGGGATGGGAGGACAGCAAAAAAAAACAATGAGTAGAGAAAAGTAAGAGTACTGAAATGAAAAGTAGTTTAATGCTGTGATTTATTTCATGAGCCATACATTAACAGTACACAGACATATGCATGCACATTCACTACATTACCTTTCTCTAACAGGCACATTTATACTTAGACTAATTTATTATTAACATAAATACCTCCACCTAATGTAATTATTGGATTTTCTTAAAGTCAGTATTTAAATATACATGAGTGGTCAAGATTCAGGTGAAATATTGGTAAAAAAAATAGCTATTGTAAAACATATACATTTTTGGTCAAAGTCTGTAAATAAATGAAGAGCCTTTGTGGTAGCTGATATCTGCCTAGAATACTCTTTCCTGTACTCATGTACTTATCAATGTAAAAACAATTCACAGGAAATCAAAGTGCTCTGTAATAACAGGTGAGGCACAAGAAAACTGATATGAGACTGATATTTATATCCAGGCTCCAATCGTAGGACATGGATCAGGTTTATGAAAGGTTAATATCCATATCTTAGGGCCAGGAATCAGTTTTTACTACCTCCAGTAGCTACTGTCACATCATCTTTTTTGAGACTGAAATGCAACTAACCGCAAACTAAGGCAGGGAAAATATATTAGGATCACAAACTAATAGGGTCAGTTAAAACACACCAATGAGGCTACTGGATATTTGTCACTGGCTACTGTCTCTGAGCCTCAGTGCCTTTCTGATTGCTCAGCCACATTTTGTTCTTAAAATAGTTCCTTCTGCACAGTCAGCCACGGAGCTAGACTCCAGGGGATGGATCACGGCCCTGATTCTCCCTTGTGATCCAGATGCTTTGAGCCACCCCACTCCAGCAACGCAAAGCAGCCAGAAAGCAGGCTTCCATGGCTATTTCCCCTTGTGTAAATGGGCTCCTCAGGTGGTGCAGAGCCAGCATAGGAGCTTCATACCAACTGCTCTGGGCCACTGGTGTGAGGGATGTGGCTGGAGAGTAAACGCTTTTCTCAGTTTTCATTCTTAACCCTTCCTTTACTCACTTCTCTCTCTCGAATGACATTAATAGACGTGGAGGATGTGGCAGAACATGTTAGTCATCCTGTCAGACTAGTAATTTGGTCAAATGACAAACTTTCAGTCATTTGAACAAATGGCCATTCCACTAGGGCATTTCATCAAAGGATTAAAACTAAAAGGCATTTGGCCACATGACTGAAGATGTCATTGTGTTTCTGGACAGGGGCCTGAACAGATTTTTATAAAACAATCAGACTAAAGGGTAATTATTCATTCACTGGAGTCACACGATCAATAAATCCTACTTACCATTTTTTAAAAATAGCCACCATTTTAAATCCACCCCTGTCACAGTTACCTACCTCACCAGGCTCCTTCCCAAGCTTGTGGATGTACAGGAGTATCTGGAATAATGTCCCTTCACCCTTTGGGTATCCAGAGATGGACTCACCATACGAAGCTACACACAGGTACCACGTTATTGGCATGGGAGAAGCCACGCAAGAGAGAAGATGTAATGACTGTAGGACAGAGTCTCTGGGAATGTTGGGTGAAAGCAAGGTGACAGAATCCTCAGCAGAGTGCTTTGCCCTTAATAGAAAGACTCTACATTCTCTCTCGCCAACCTGAGTGCTGAACACTTTACTGAAGATGACATGCCACATGACTCTTCCTTGTTCTATGAAACTCAGGAATCTCTGCAAGGCCACCTCTATATTCCCTGCTGCAGTGGGGACATTTGTCAGGAACATTTATGATTTATTCATTACTGGCTAGATTGACACCAGCTCTAGCCCAGGCACTACCCTGCAAGGGGAGTCAGAACTCCTCCTCTTTCCCTCAAGTGCAGCTGCATTAGAGGTGCCCAGATTACAACTTTAAGAGGAGTGTGAGAGCAAGGGTTGCACACTCGATGCTCTTCTTGGTAAGCAAGTGAGTGAGGAAGTAGAAAGGCCTGGCTCTGCCTTTCTATGCACCATCCAGAAGAACTATCTGGGTCTGAGGGCAGGGCATCTGCTTCACCCGGTTGAGGGTCGTAATAAAGTACAGTACTCCCTCTCCTGCACAAGGGAGGAATTCTGACACAGGTGCCTCTGGGGCACAGTACCTCCTGGGAGAGATCAGCTTACTTTCCATTCCTTCTTTTGCATAGCAGAGCCCACAACATACTAGTCCCCTTCCAGCCAGAAAAGATGAGACTGTCCCTTCCCTGAGGGGCTGACAAGGTTGGGATGGCAGACAGACAAAGGTCATGGGAAATGGCTTCATATAAATAGAAAGGTCAAAGTGATGCTTGGCCACATCTCTGCAAAATAAAATTGTCAGCTAAGCAAAGCAAGGCCCTGTGCTCAACTTGCTGGCATTTCTCTACTAGTCTAACCCAATAACTTTTGAACTCCACATCCAATCAATTCCAACATTTCAGGGAACGTTCCAGCCATCAAAGGGCAGAATCATTTTGATTTTTGGTGAAAACTAGAAAAGCCTGATTTCCACTAATCCAGCCCACAGGGTTATCATTTGGTGCTGGAATCAAGGGAGTCTCTCTGGTGCCCCTTGCCGCTCCATACACATACCACAGGCAGCAGCTTAGTATGCTGCTCTCTCTCACTAGGCACAGGGTGTTCAGTGATCACTCAGAGTCAGTGCTTAACGTGCTGCCAGAGCTCTGCTTTATTCTGGGCCGGCTTCCAACTGGCTATGCATAACAACAAGACCTTCACATTGCTTCATCCAGACATTCTGTCTGGGAAGCTCAGCCCTTAAAAGGCACAGTCCCCAACACCACAGTACAGTGCCACAGTACAGTGTCAGGGCAAGTGCACCTGTATTTCCCCTTAGTGGTTCAGCAACGGCACCCACTGCGAGGCTTCCAGCTCCCTAGCTGTTGCCTTTCTTGAGTGGAGACCAGGGTCTTTATCCCTCCTGAGTAGGGTTACCAGATAGCAAGTATGAAAAACCAGAATAGCAGATGGGGGGAACAAGGGCCTGTGTGGGAGCTGGGGGGAGAATAAGTTCCCATATAAAACAAAGCCCCAAAAACATCAGGACGTCTGGTCACCCTACTTCTGACTGGAATATTTCCAGGTTGAACAGTTCGTTCCCTACCTTCACTGTGTTATTCCCAGCAAAAGACACTCTGCCTGAGCAGGCCTGTTCACTTCTCCCTTCAGAGATGGTACACGGTGTAACTGCCAACAGTTCTAACTTACCACACAGCACTTCTCATGCAAGCCTATTTTATTTGGAAGGTAAAAGCACTTCAGAGAAAACATATAAAAACAATACCATAACCTACCCACATGCTAATAATCTTACAAGAGATCATCCCGATTGTGTTCAACATGGGCTCTGGCAGGTGAGCTCCTCAAGCCCCCCAAAGGGGTCTCTTTTGTGGTCACAAGTTCATAACAGCTTTAGCTCAGAACTATCAGATATGAAAAGTTCAGTCCCTGAACCTAAAGCCTATTTTCCAACCCTCTCTCTCCATAGCTATATGCACACAAATACATGTAACTTTTATATTATACATGCTGTCTTCAGTATAAGTCCATTAGATTTACCAAAAGCAACACAGCAGAAATGGGTGTGCAAGGCAGACTTGAATGCGAAGGGGGTTTGGGCCTTGTGGGTGAGGCCGAGAAGGAACCTCCTCAGCCAGATGAGCCATGAGAAGGATGTGTCCTCAGTGTCTGCTGCGCTAGGAAGGACTGGGAAAAGCATGTCTTCAGCTCTGCAACTTAAGAAAGCTCAGTCAGCAGGACTCATTTTCATGCTCCTGCATGGGTCCTTTTCTGTTTTCCTCCATCCACGGCTCTGCCTCCCCCCCCCCCGCCCATCTCCCAAAAAAGGGAAGGGGTAGATGCTTGTGCTCTAATCCCCCTTTTCTCTTCACACCCAATAGGCCTTTATACAAGAGGTGGAATAGTTTCCAAAGAACTAGTTGAAACATGCAAGCAGGAAGGAAGAATTTAAAGCCCCCCTCGACATCACCAGTACAACTGTGCTTTTCTTATCACTCATCTGAAATGGATACATCAAACATAGTCGAGTTGTATCCAAGCTGCAACTTTTCTTTTTTTCGAACAAAAGCCAGGTGTCAATCATTCCTCAGGGCAGAGACTACCTTTTACTCTGGGTTTGTGTACCACTTAGCAGCATGGAGCCCTAAGTCTCACTTGGGGTTTTAGGTGCAATTGCAATACACATATTTAAAAGTGAACGTGACCATTAATCATAGTTGTGGATTTTACCATTGCTCCCCCGACACACACACGCACCTATATTTGCCTCAGTTCATTTTGGGAAAGTGTAACAATTTTATGGCTTTGGCTTCTGAGGTCAGGAAGTGATATTAGACATTTGGTGGAAGTTTTAGTCATTTGGCCAAATCACCGTGGGATGATCATTTTCTCGAATGATCAAAATGTTCAGCCATTTAACCAAATGACTAGTGAAAGAGAATTGCTAATATATATATCCGAATGACTAACATACATACCTAAACATATCCAAACTACTTTTCAGTTAATAAATAACACTTGCTAACTTGCCTTAAAGGGATGTTGGGAGGATTAATTACTTATTGCCTGAAAAGTGCTTGGAAGGCAGAAAGTGCTACATAAATGCTAATTATTATCATCATGTAATGCAAAGGGCACCTGATGAGCAGGCTGCTTTTGGCTCTGCTGGGTTTATTTTGGTGAAGACATAGCCAGTGGATTTGTTTTGCAGTGGTGCAACTCGCACAGCTGTTAGGAACAGACATAAATCAGAAAGGAGACACGCATTACCAGAGAAATCTACTCTATGCAAAATTAATGTTGGTCTGGCCTGGCAGAGGCGACGCACACAGCAGAGGTGAAATGCACAGTCTTACGGGGAAGCTGAGTATCTGCCCACCTGGTAAATTTATGTCTTTCACCTCTAGAACTTCAATTCACACACAGCGTGAGGTTGTAAGTGAAATGAATTTATTGGTGTCAGCTCATTCCCTAATGGGTAACAGTTCATGTCACAAAATCAGCACTGATAATTTGTCATGACTGGAAGTCTCTTCTTAAGAGAGACTCAGGAGTGCACAAGCGTGGTGGAATTACTTCTCGGCCCTCAAGAGAATAGGCAGAGCACTGTAGAGAAGCCCACACTCCAGCAGAGGAAACAGAGGTAATAACTAATAACTCCCCCCTCCTCCTAACCTCATCATGAACTGCGTTAAAGAAACTTCCTGTGCAGCAAGTTCAACAGTAATGAAAAACAGACCTCCCTTGCATTATGCCTCATTTTGTAATAGGGATAAGATGTAATGGCATGTCAGATCGATGGTAAACTCACTAGGAAAACAACATTATCAGAGTATAACGGAGGCAACAGACCATATCTGCATTTGCGCCGTAAAGAAACATAACCTAGTGACCCCTCTCATTTACTGAAGGGAAAATCCAGCTAAAAACTCCAAGGGGTCTTGAAACAATTCCAGGTTGCCGTGTCCTCAAGCTTAGCTTCTAAAAGCTGTGTTTTCACTCTCTCTGTTTACGCCTCCTTTTCAGGATTGTGAAGCACAGCAGCTGAGAGACATTCACTGCAAAGCAGTTTTAGGCCCAAGATCTTGAATTTTAAAGTATCTGAAAACAAAATTTCTCTGAATATTTCTTAATATTTAAAGCTCTCAAAATCCAGCAGCCTATCGGTAATATTGATAACAGCAATAATAATTAAGGGGCTAATTTGCAATGCTGTCTGAGCACAGTCCTTGACTATGGACAAACTTTAATGGTCAATTTTTGGTCAGTTTTACTAAGCAATTGTCAGGCTAAGATCCTCTCTCTCACACACCTGGACCTAGAAATCTTTGATATTGATTATATTTAATTCTTATCTGCCATCAAAGGTATCGATGTGCCTTTCAAGACCAAAGTAAATGCAATTAATCATGCTGATGTGTAATAAGCTTTAGAAAATAAAGCAAGCTAAGATCTCTTTCCAATCAAACCCATGACAGGTTGGAGGCCACAGGGCAGGACACTTTAAAGTCCCACAGCAAAAATAGAGTCACTATCCCCTGCCCCATCCTTGGCCTTGAAATCCAACACACCATTCCATTTGCCCTGAGAGGGAGAGGTTCCATAGCGGTTACAGAGCTTCTGACAAATAGCTGGTAGCCACAGCATTTAGAGCTTTAAACTAAAGCTAGTCAGAAACTGAAACTCCTGTTCCATGGGATACTCTGAAATTGCCAAAAAAACATCATTCGGGAATGGAATAAAATTTGAAATTTTCTGCAGAAAGAGAATCCCCAATTTTATTTTGAAGAAGTAAAAGCTACATTTGAGGTTAGGGATAGCATCCAGAGTGACATAGACAAATAGGAGGATTGGGCCAAAAGAAATCTGATGAGGTTCAACAAGGACAAGTGCAGAGTCCTACACTTAGGACAGAAGAATCCCATGCTCTGCTACAGGCTGGGGACCGACTGGCTAGGTGGCAGTTCTTCAGAAAAAGACCTGGGGATTACAGTGGACGAGAAGCTGGATATGAGTCAACAATGTGCCCTTGTTGCCAAGAAGGCATTAGCAGGAGCATTGCCAGCAGATCGAGGGAAGTGATTATTCCCCTCTATTCGGCACAGGTGAGGCCACATCCAGAGTATTGCATCCAGTTTTGGGGCCCCCACTATAGAAAGGATGTGGACATGTTGGAGAGAATCCAGCAGAGGGCAACAAAAATGATTAGGGGGCTGGGGCACATGACTTACGAGGAGAGGCTGAGGGAACTGGGCTTATTTAGTCTGCAGAAGCGAAGAGTGAGGGGGGATTTGATAGCAGCCTTCAACTACCTGAAGGGGGGTTCCAAAGAGGATGGAGCTAGGCTGTTCTCAGTGGTGGCAGATGACTGAACAAGGAGCAATGGTCTCAAGTTGCAGTGGGGATGGTCTAGGTTGGATATTAGGAAACACTATTTCACTAGGAGGGTGGTGAAGCACGGAATGGGTTACCTAGGGAGGTGGTAGAATCTCCACCCTTAGAGGTTTTTAAGGCCCGGCTTGACAAAGCCCTGGCTGGGATGATTTAGTTGGGGTTGGTCCTGCTTTGAGCAGGGGGTTGGACTAGGGGTTGGTCCTGCTTTGAGCAGGGGGTTGGACTCCTGAGGTCTCTTCCAAACCTAATCTTCTATGATTCAATGATTCTATGATTTTGTTTTGACCTTGTCAAAACATTTCCATGGCTCCCTGAGCTGCCCAGAACCCTGGCAGTCCACCAGGCAGGAAGCTTGGCGGTCAGGGCTTCCAAGCTGACAAGGAACCAGGACTCTGAAAACCTTGGGAGTCCTGGCTCTGGGGCAGTCTGCCTGGTGGAATTCCCTGGAGCTGAGGAACCTGGAAGCTTGGACTGCTGAGAAGTCACAAGCCTGGGAGCTTTGGAGCCAGGACTAGCAGGCTTTCAGTTCCTTGTCAGCCCACCATGCAGGCTGCTGAAGAGCTGCAAGGGTGAGCTGGCAGGAAACCAGGCAGGTTTTTGACAGAACCCAGTCTTGCAGGCAGCTTTTTATTGTATACCTCCCTGGTGTTCCATACATTTTTGTTGAAATTCACACATTCTTATGGAAAGTTTTGATGCTGAGGTATTAGCATGTTCCAATAAGCGCTACTTTAACCATCAAACATTAAGAACTATAAGCTTAAACTCCATCTATAGCACCATAGATGGAGTCTATGGTATGTCTATACTACGAAATTAGGGTATGTCATAGGCAGTCAGTACAGTGAGTGAGCTAATCCCCTGTCCTCATTGATCACAATATTCCTGCTGCATCTGACACCAGCTGCTTCTTAGGAAGAGAGGATTTTGGAAGTCCAGTCACAGTGCCCAAGGTATGTGTAAGCAGTTGCCCCCACTGCTGTAGCAACCTGGTGTCAGGTCATGGGGTTGCCGGGGTTCTTTGCCTCTAGGATCCCCTGGTCCCACCATTCTAGTTCTGCTGCAGTCTGCAACTCCTGTGCCCTAGCCCTTCAGCCGCGGCACATTTCAGTTGACTCTGCTTCTGGGGTAACGAAATAAGTCAAAATGAAAATCCGAAGTCTTAGTGACCACATAGCAGGCCTTCATCCCCAGCCTGGGCTCAGTAGTCCTTGCCCCTTTCCTGAGGCTTACACCACTGTGACTGTATATTGCAGTGGTGGGCAACCACCCGCATCACTTCCTGCAGCTCCCATTGGCTGGGAACAGCGAACCGCGGACACTGGGAGCTGCAGGTGGCCGTGTCTGCGGACAGTCAATATAAACAAACTGTCTCGCGGTCCACCAGCGGATTACCCTGGTATATAGCAACATTATATGTAAAGTTATGAACATAAAATGAAATTGTGACTGAAATGTTTTTACCAGACATGTATGAGGAGGGGGTAACCCGGTTCCTCAAAGACAAAGGATAAACCGACTCCTCTAGCTAGCTGTCATCAAAATAGATTGTCAATCACCTGTCAAGTGGCCATTCTTTGGCAAGGAAGGGGGGCAGGGACATACTAACCTGCATATTAGCAAACAACAACGTGGAACCTCTTTCACCATGAGACCCCATGTCTCTGTCCTAACAGCTGGAAGGAACTTTATCTAGGGGTAGCCCTCAGGAAAATGCATTTCAAAGGGTGACTGGAGTATAACATGAGGGGGAAAACACCCTGGGATCGCTCTCTCTCTCTCTCTCACACACACACACACACACACTCTCTCTCTTTCTCTCTCTCACCTAACAGGACAAAGGAACCAGCCCTTTGACTTTGGAGTTGGGGGCATCTTGACCAGAGAATTTAGCCATGTTGCTGGGAACATGTGGTAAGGATTTGAACTTAAATCAAGTCCAGTTTATTAAGTGTTAGCTACTAGGAAATGTTTTATCTTTATTTCTCCTGTAACTATTTTTTACTTTAATATCTTGAACTCACTTAAAATCTATCTCTTTGCAGTTTTATTTTTGTTTTATTTTTTTAAATCAAAACCAATCCAGTGTTGTGTTTAAACTGAACTGTTCGGATAACTCCAGTTAAAGCAGCAAACTGTTGCATATTGACCCCCTACAGAGGCAACAGAACTAATATCTGAGCTGCTCAGGAGAGTGTTGGACAGTGCAGAACACACGTTTTGGGAAAAATTCAGGACTAGGAGTGTGATGAGGTTACCCTGCACATAGTAACCAAGGCTGATGGAAGCCAGAGGATGGTTGGTATGTTGCTGACAGGCTGGTGGTGTCAGAGATGCTGGACCAGGGCTGTAGCTATTCACAGACACTCAGGATGTGACCTGCATGCTGTTTGCCTGTTTGTGTGCGGCCCAGGTTGGGAGTACAACAGCAGAGCATTGTGAGGCCCCCAAGGTTGCAGGGCAGCTGGTGACAGCCCCTCACTGGTCCAGATTTCACCTCATAATGTGACAACCATACTTCCTGTAAGGGGATGGTTGGGGAAGACAGGCCTGCCTTTCCTCTGGGTTCCAGCCCAGGGCCTTTGTGATAAGCCTGTTTCTAATGATCCCTTGCTGGTTCCCTAGCTTTGCCTGCTTGCATGTGTCTGTCGTGCAGCTGCGCTGTTCAGTCCCCCTCTCCCTGGAGTTTCACCTCTCTATGCAGCTTTTCCCAGTCTGTTGCTAAGGAGCTTTCTCTAGGTGTCTCTTAGCCTCTCTGGCAGCTGCCTGGAACCCCTTCACCTTTACTGTTCTCTCCCTTTAGGAGAAATCACAGGGTAAAAGCTTCTTACTGCAGCTCTCCTCTCTCAATTCTCCATCTTTGGCCCTGCAGTCCCTCCTTGATAGGAAACACCAAGGCCAGTTCTCCCCAGCTCCTTAGTTAGCCATGTCTATTCCAGGTGCCACAGAATTGTCTAATTCTCCCAAAGACATTATCTAGCCACCAAATAGTGCCAAAAAACCTTGAATATGGAACAGTTACAATCAACCTGCTCACCACGCAGTTCAGAGTCTGATGATTCACTGAATCAAAAGCCACAGAAAAAAATATACTCTGATCAATATGTGATCACTTTTCCCTCCCAAATTGTGCTGAGCTGACCATTCGAGACTGACAAAACCAGTCTGTACTGTACCCCTTCCTTAGTCCATACTGGAATTAAATTTATCACATACATTCATTGCTCTCTAGATGTTTCCACATCTGTAAAACCCTACCAGATAGTTCGTATAGTGCCAAAGCAAATTGAGAGCTACTATTTTTGTAGGGCCCACAGACAAAAATATATTGTACCCGCAATCCTGCCTGTAGCACAAATTTTTGCATGCTATCACCCTGTATTTCTTTTTCAAATGAAAAGGAGTTGTGTTAATGTAATTGCAGAGCTGGGGAGAGAGCAGAAGGGGAGGGAGGAAATTGATGTTGCCAACTACTAAAGGATAAAATGGAGAGACTGCTGCTTCTAACTTAAATCGTGTAATACAGCTTTCCACAGTGAGAGTGAGGCATCCTCAGTTTGGCCCCATGTATCAAAGTAGAACTCAGACCCTGTTCAATTAATGTGTCTGTTTTGATGGGAAGGTTTTTCTTAACCATTGCTGGAAATGGCTTCTAATTTTCTTTTCACTTTCTGGCTGGCTTAATTAAAACCACACATACCGAACCCTGGTTTCGCTCATACCAGAAACTGCAAGTGAAACATGCTGTGACATCAGAGGATTTTTTATAGTTTCCATTTTCCCCTGACCACACTAAGTGAATTAGCTACTCCATCCTTTTGTGGCTTGATCTATTATAGAGATGCTTCTATTTTATCCTCCATGAATAGCATCATCTTTTCATTTCTGCAGCCACTGTGTACTCAATCCAGAACTATGAATTGAATAAACCACATCTCTTCAGGATTAGTCTTTCATAGACAACGTCACCCTGTGAATCAGCTACAAAACTGACTCAATAAATCCTTGAGGTTCTCCCCACTTCCCCAAGGGAAAAATTACTCATGAGAGTAAAATTATGTATATGAAAGTTCATGGGATCAGGCCCTTACAAACTAAAGCAAAAACGGGACCGATGCCTGGGAAATATATCTGGTTTAGCGTGGGACTCATTAAATGTTTGAGGGCCTGATTTTCAGACGTTCTGAGCCTCCACTTGAAGTTTGTGAGACCTGCAGGTGCTTAGCAAACCCTATCTGCTTGTTAAAAGAAGGGAATGGTCAGAAATGGCCAAACTGAAGAGAAGGAGTAATGCAAACAATACTTCCCCTGGCACATTAGGGTTGTGTTCAGTGCAATTGCTTTGGCTGTAGTTACTGAAGCAGTGGTGGATGGGAGGAAATATTGAGGGGCTATAAAAGAGGTGATTCATGATAGAGAGAATGGTAGCAGTGAAAGATTGAAAGCCAGTCACAGCATCAGGGTCTTGCATCTTTGTCTTTCCCATTTGCCCCCCCTCCCCGCCCCAAAAGCTGCAATGTTTATATTTGTTTGTAACAGAGTCAGTATTTCTTAGAGCACAAAGGCTGTGTCCTGCTCAGCCTTGAAAAAGTGCAACTCCAATGTCACACAGTTCTGAAATGGAAAGGAGACTGAAATACACCCAGCCACCTGATTTCCCATCTACAGTCGCTACGACACCTAGTCATGGCACAGGGAAAAAGGCAGAGTTTTTCAGTATCTTGTACATACTTTGGATTAGATTCAGATTAACTCAGTAACCTTTCATCCTCTCTTATCCATACCTAAGAATACAAGCAAAAGGAAGCTGATAATTGAAGGGCAGAACAAGTGAAACCCTTCTCAGTTCAACCTGGAGTTCAATGCCACTGAAGCCCAAGTGTGTAAAAGAAAATGGGGACAGTTTTACTGTGTTTAAGACTGTGGTAAGCCTGCAAAGCAGCTAAAATTCTGTTTGTAATATGCTACAGACTGATAAACAGGGAGTCTGGTTTACTGAGTAGATCAAGCAACTGAGTCAGGACTCCTAAATTCTATTTTTGGCTCTGCCATTGACTTCTTCTGTGACCTTGGGCAAGCTGCAGAACTTAATCTCTCCGTGCTTCAGTTTATCCATCTATAAAGTGAAGTTGATAATACTTCCATATAGTACAAGGGTCTTGTGAGGCTTAATTGGGGTTTGCAAAGTGCTTTGAGATCTACAAATGTGAGATATTATGGAAATGCAAAGTACGTTATAATTAGAGATGGGCATTAACCAAAATCCCTGATGTAAACACTTCTGAACTTTGTGGGGGATGGGAGGAGAGGGAAGTGAGAGATGGTTTTGGAAATCTGGATTGGAATAGAAGTTCTGAGGCTTCGGTCTGTCTCTAATTTGCATGTTTATGACTGATGATGGGTGACACTAGTTTTGTACACTGAACTCTTTACATCAGCAAAAAGGTATTACCAACTGGTTTACAGAACTATACTGATTACTTCAGATAAAATGGATTTTTCGTTCTATACTCCTATTTTCCCTGTCTTGTTCCTTTCCTCACAGACAGCCTCATGGGTAGAAATGTATCATGCGTGTTCTTTGCCTAGAAGTGAATGTCTTTGGAAGGTTTGCATAAAATCTGTTTAGTTATTTTTGAACTATCCAGCTAGAAATCAATTTTTTCACTTTGGGACAAAAATGGTAAGATGCTTCTTTGTGTTCAGATAATGAAAATCCTTTTCATTTAAGAGTTTAAAACTTGGCAGGTGCAGTACATAGAACTCAGTGAGGAATGCCCCAAAGTACACTATGGAAAAAACAGTCAACGAAACATATTCTAAATGAGCGAAAGTAAAATATTGTCTAGGTACAGCACATTATCTTCCATACTATTTGAAGTGTGCATGGAGTACATTTATCCAGACATCTACACTGAAATAATTGCACCTGTCATTACTATGATTAAACGTGCAAATAAATAAGCACTTATGAAGCCAGGGGTGCTGATGCATCAATGTTCTGTCACTCTCAAGGTGACGGTGCCATTATTTGGCTGCGTAATTTTTAGATCACACATTCAAATAAATGCATATATGCATTTTACTTTTACTCAGTGATAAGTGGTAGATTGCATATGTAAATACATGCAGTGGTGCTGTCTGTCCCCACCCCCCTTTTAAAAGGTCACTATATGATTAAAAATAATGTTAAACACAAAATGTCCTTGTTTTACTGACAACACGGCAGATTATTAAAAATGAATGTCGTTTTCACCATAGATGCCACTGTTTTTCTTTTCATATTTCATCCGTGTGGACAATGTCAACACACTCGTCAGTTTTACTTTTGCTTCCAGTCACCCTTGTCTAGCAGAAAATCCAGTTCAAAATTTTCAGCTAGTTACAATTGGCAAGGGAAGGCCTCATCCTGCTGACAAAACACCTTGTAGTGTTTATTACCATGAGTAGTCCCACTGACTGAATAGGGAATCATGCCTGCCTAACCAAGGGCAGAATTGAAAACTAAGCTATTAGTGTTAATGTTACGTACAGTAAGAAAATGCTATTAACCCATGAGACAGACAATTTACAACACTAGGTAACCACACATTTGAATTTCTTAGCTTCTGTGTGATTAAAATCTCAGCTCTGAAGTTGTATTACCATAATTACTTTTTGGTTGCTGTTTTTTGCATATTTAAAACAGTAGCGACATTACTATTATTATAGTTCCTGCATACCCCAACTCAGATCAGGGTCCCCTTGTGTTAGGCATGGTACGTACATGGACTAGGAGGCAGTCCCTGTCCTGAAGAGCTTACAATCTAAATAAACAAGGCAGTGATGCCAAAGGGGAAGTATTATCTCCATTTCACAGATGCGGAGCAGAGGCACTAGAGATTAAGTGGCTTCCCTGATTTAATGGGCTTTTTAAGGTTTGGAAGGTATTGCATTTTCATTCAATGTTTTAGCTGATGTTTTTCATTTGTCAGAAGCAGATGCACAGAATCATGGAAAGCTCCATCTAGATAGGAAATGTATGTGATTTATCCAGGTCATGGCAAATATGTTCTGATTCAGCACTTGTAAATGAAACAGTGTGAACTTTCAAATAGTAACTAAGCAGCAGCAGTCACACAGCATGTGCCCCGGTACAAGTGAATCTAGAATACATTTCCATAATTAAAAGTGGTATGAATTTCATTCTGATTCATAACCCGGTATTAGATCAAGTGCAAGAGTTTAGGGCAGAGTTACACAAATGGTTCTCAAGTTATTCCACTATGCCTGCTGCAGAATTTCTTATCTACACATCAGTGGTGGTGTGTCTTTTGCTGTTTATGCAACAAAATTATAAGAAATCCTATGGGCACGATTGGACCCAAATATCTATGTTTAGTAAATATACACACACATGCAAGCCCTAGCTGTATGGATACTTTGGCTCTGACTGTGTTCTAGATTTTAGAAGCCATCAGAAGCCAGTGGGGTAATATGGTATCCCTATAAATAGTCTGAGAGCCTTCTAATGGCATTCAGAATGTATAGGGATATTACCCTTTTTCTATACACTACATATGAGTTTACACATTTTTATTATTCAAGTGTCCTCTGAAATTCAGAATGGCCAAATTGTGTACCTGGAAGGCCAAGTTATGTTCTCCATTTTATCAGTGTAAATACAGGGTAACTTCACTGACTCCAGTAGCGTTAGCCCAAGTTTTCACTGGTGTAAGTGAAATCAGAATCTGATCCACAAACTCTATGGGATTGACCTCTGTACTGAAGAGGAGGGCAGGTGTGGACCACACTACAGAACTGCATCAGCCATGTTCAGTCCAAGGATGAATTCTGCCCATCCTTAGGTTAGGAGAATACTCTATTTGCAGTTTGCATGCAATAAAGCCCATAAACATAGGTTACATATTTTGAAAGCAGGTTGTGCTAATGTTACTAAAGACTTCTCTTGAGGCCATCAAGGAGTAGATCCTCCTTTTCTGGATACTGGACAAAAGTGCATATTGAAAAGAGTTCTGAAATATCTATCCCCAAATTTAAAACCCACCAAGTCAAAGGTGTCTTTATTATCTCGATAGGAGATTGTGTCTTTGCGGGGCGGGGGGAAGAACCTGCTTACCACTGAGAATGAACATTCTCTGGAGCTTGCTGCTGCTGCTTCTTTTTTTCCTTTGTGTGGGAATGGACTGAATATGAAGAGTGGGGAGATATGTGCTCAAATCCTCAGCTAATGTAAATTAAGTCAGTGCAACTATGCCAGTTACACCAGTTGAGGATTTGGCCCTTCATATTTGCTGTCTGGTGGTTGGCATACAGGAGTGAGGAGATATGTGCTGCTGTTCTGATTTTATAATGAACATCTGTATTGCAGTTGTAAATTAATAGCAAGGGAAGCTTGAACCCAGGCCAGGCATTCTTCTATATTATTGGCTACAGAGCAGAATAAATGAAAGAGGACCTGAGCCTTCACATAACTAAGACCTTTCAAAAGTTATATTCTGGGCCCCGGAGGGGTAACCCACTTTATATATTACTAGCATTTTAATTTTTAAAAGGCTCTCTTTCACCAAAAACCAGCCCCCAAAAGTTAACAGAACACCTGCATATTAGAGAATATTTGATGTAGAAGGAAGGGCGCTGGGGTGATTTGGGAACATTTTATGATCCTAGAGCCTGATCCAAGCCCACTGAAATTAATGGGTATCTTTCCATTGACTCGGCACTAAGCACCTAGTGTGCCAATCTCACTACTGGTTTTAGAGAAGTTTGTTTTCAAGGGTGATTGTCTATTCAAGACCAATTGTTGTTTGTTGTTTTCCTCTCCATAAGCTAAAAAATAATAATACTGGAGACAAGTTTTCTTAAAATCACACCCATCATTAGGTCAGTTTTTTTTCAAAAGAGACCACGAAAGCTAAACACAGTAATAATTAAAAATAAAGGGTTTAGGGCTAAATTATTACCAGTTAGTAATTAAAATTCATTAAGGTGCATCTTTATTGGTTTGCTGCAGCAGTTATAAAAGAGTGTGTTCACATATTGTAATTAAGCCACCAGAACAAAATGAAGTCACATATGAAGCAATGCCAATGGTCAGGTTACACCCCTGGGACATACATTGGGTGCACACATTCCTCCATGTAAGGGCTTGATGCAAAGCCCATTGTTGGAAGCAGTTGTCTTTCCACTGACATCAATAGATTTTGGGCCATATACAACATTCTTATCTGCTTACTACAATGAAACTGCAAAAAAAAAAAAAATACTGTCCTCCTAGACACCACATTGCAATCATCATCTAATTTTTTTTGAATGGAAGCTCTTTCAAATGCAGTTAAGGGGTTCCAATTTAATTGCTCTAACCCTCAGTGCTATGCATGGTTTCTATAAACACCCTCTGCCCAGCTCAGGATGTACTCTTTACTTGAAGCAATAGTGTTTGTGCATGTATTTTGACCTGATAATGGTAGTGTAACAGATGTGGATCGCACTTATTTGCATTACTCCTTGGCAGTTTAAAAATTCATTAGTGGCTCAGCAATAAATTCTCAGTGGACTTCCCTGAAGAGATGAAAAGCAAAGGATTTCAGCTAATTAATCCTCACAGAAATACTTTGAAGGGAAGGTCTGAATACCACTCTCCTCCCCCTTTTCCCTCCCCCTGTTCCTCCAGCTGAATACGAGGGCTGTTGTTTTTAATTTCATGATTCTAAGATAGCTGAGAATACTGGAAGTGAACTTCCGCTTCTGTCCATGATCAGCTACAGCCCATACTGCAGCCACATGACCTCCTCCTTGCTGTTTCAATGACCTTTGAACTGGGAAGGCAGGTCTGTCTAGACATTAAAATTTACATGGAGTCACTTTCAATTTCCATCTCACTCTGCAGCCACGGCTGAGCGAAGACTACATTAATTGTGACAATCTACATATGGTACTTTTACATTGTGCACTTGGATCCACCAGGCACTGATCTAAGACCCTCAAATTCATTTCAAGATCTTTCAGTTAGGGGTCAATGGGAAGATTCTAATGCTCAGTTATACTGGTGTAAATCTGGAGTTCCATCAGTGAACCAGAATACCTGGCTATTTACCAGGACCTTTTAGCCATTGCACATAATTGTGTATTGTTAAAAGCAACCTGCATATTCTACTTACAGTATCTCTTAGCTAAAAATATATGGTAAGCATCCTACTCAAAATGCAAATATTAGGGAATGGGAGGAGAGGGATGAAAGATAAATTCATCCTTCAGTTATCATTCTGTTGCGTCTGAAAAAGAATGGAGGGATTTAGCATGAACTGAAAAGTGAACCAAAGTTCATCCCTGTTACTTTTCTGACTAATTAATGCTTATTGTGATTCCAAAGTTCTGGGTTGTTCCAAATAGTTGTTGAGTTTGTTACGTCTTGTGCACATTCTATACAAGCCAAATTACACTCTAATTTTCCTTTCTTTGCTATGAATAAAAGGAAATCAACACTGTAAAGTTCCTTTGCCAAAATAAAACCAAAGGTCTGATTTAAATGGAAGAATTCAGTAGTAAAGCTGAAGCAGCCCACTTTTCAGTTACCTTTAGATAGTGAAGATATATGCAGTGATCTGTTGGGAAGGCCTTGGAACATTGAGTTATTACATGCCAGATATGCTGGAATAGCCAGGCCTACATGGGAGCTAGGGGGTGAGTGAGGAGTGGAATTTCATGGCCTGTATCATTTCATATCAGACACTTCACTATATTTAAATAATCAGTGTTTTCTTGGTGTGTGAGAATGTGAAAGATTGCTCTAAAATCAGGAAAAGGAATTGCTGAAGCTGAGAGGTATGCAGGTAAAGATCTCTTCTCCTGGATTACTTTTCAGGAATAACATTGGCCCAGTCCCAGTGTATAAACTAAATAAAAATCCCTGCAAATCCAGAGCTTGATTGCTGCTGGTTACCATTGCAGATATCCCTTAAGGTGGCTATTTGCCTACATGGTGCCCTGGACTAAAGCCGAAAGAAAAGTCATATGTTTTCATATTGGGCATCTGCTTTTCCTCACAATGTGATCTGAGCCCATAGGTTACAGTTAGGGTGACCAGACAGGAAGTGTGAAAAATTGGGACGGGGTGTGGGGTAATAGGCACCTATCCAAGACAAATCCCCAAATATCAGGACTGTCCCTATAAAATTGGGACATCTGGTCACTCTAGTCAAAGTCAACAGTGAGTCTCAGCTACTGTATTCAGATTCAAATTTACATGAGTAAAGGCTCAGATGGTAGCCCTACAATGTGTGATGTACAGCCAGCCTGCAGGCCAACCAGCTCAAAGCAAGCCTGCAGGCTCCTGGCATGTTGCCATCATACCGCTCAGCACTTCAATGCGTTTCAATGGCACTTCAAGGTGACCTCCACTGCTTCAACGGTGGAGTGGCATTGCCCCGCATATTCTCTTGCGGAGGTCCAGATGCTGTGGCAATTCATCTGAGAAGCCGCCTCAGGGGCTGCTCTAACTTACAGTAGTCTCTCTCAGGCTCCATACAGGTTGCTCTGCAACCCAGAATACCCTTAGTGCCAAATGCTACAGCAACAGATCTTCCCCTTCCCATTTGTCCCTGAACCCGCCCTATGCAGAATCTTGTAACGTTAGCCTTATGTTGTTCCTGCACCAGAATAATTTTCCCTTGGCCCACCATGGCTCATTTATGGTTCCTACATGTCTCCCGAGCAGCATTCAGGGGGCAGAATTGGCCCTGCATGTTCCAGCACCTATGGATCATACAGGGAGAATATTGCAGAGATGATGTTCTCTGTCCATAAGGGAAGAAATTGTGGAGAGTACACTTTACACTGCTCCTGAACATCACTTAGAGTGGGGTGGGCAAACTACGGCTCGGGGGCCGCATTCGGCCCTTCAGACGTTTTAATCCAGCCCTCAAGGTGCCACCGGTGAGCAGAGTCTGGGGCTTGTCCGCACTCCAGCACTCCAGCTGGGGAGTGGAGCTGGCGGTTGGCCTCGCTCCGCACATGCCGTGGCTCCGCCCAGCTCCCAGAAGCAGCGGCATGTCCTCCCTCCGGCTCCTACATGTAGGGCAGCCAGGGAGCTCCACATGCTGCTCACAGCCCAAGTGCGGCCCCCACAGCTCCTGTTGGCTAGGAACCGCGGCCAATGGGAGTTGCAGGGGCAGTGTCTGTGGACGGGGCAACATGCAGAGCCGCCTGGCTGTGCCTGCACGTAGGAGCCAGAGAGGGACGTGCCACTGCTTCCTGGAGCTGCTTGAGGTAAGTGCCACTTGGAGCCTGCACCCCCTGCACTCCCTGGCCCCAACCCCCTGCCCCAGCCCTGATCACTCTTCCGCCCTCCAAACCCCTTAGTTCCAGCCCAGATCCCCTCCTGCACCCTGAACCAGAGCCCTCACCCCCTCCCACACCTCAGCCTCCAGTTTTGGGAGCATTCATGGCCCGCCATACAATTTCCATACCCAAATGTGGCCCTCGGGCCAAAAGGTTTGCCCACCCTGACTTACAGGCAGGTTGTAGAATGGGGCTGCTTTTCAGAGGAGGTTATTGCACCTTATATCCATTGACAGCAGGGCAAGTGTCTTCTCTTGAGTATGTGGGAGGTGAGATAATTGTAAAAGGCGGAAACGGAAGCTCCCAATAAAGGGATAAATGAAAGTCATTATTACCCTATTGGCTTTGTGCTGGGACAGGTAAGTGAAACTCAGCAATCTGAGTTTGCAGAAATTAATGCATGCCTTCTCTTCAGTTTTACATGGGTTCAGAAACTCTGCATGTTGCATTTGGAGTTTCAGATTCAGATGAGCTCTAACTTCAAAGTCTGCTAAATCTACCAAGTTGCATCTGACTTTGAGCTGAAACCATGTGAAACCACAAACCTCACAGCAAACCTTTTGACTAAACCGGGCTGAGTATCAGGCTTGTAAAGAAGTCATCCAAATTCTCCCTGATTGCTGGTTTTCTTGTCAACATTTCACTCCATTCAAGTGAGACTGAAATCCCTTCAGTCTGCTCTCTGGGTTGGGATGCCAGGAAAGGCAAAACCTATACTTGGATGCTGCAGGACCACTATCACCAAAATCACAGGCAACAAAAATTATTGATAAATAGGAAAATACTTTACACATGCTCTGCACATCTCTAGCTCAGAAAAGGGTAGCTCAGTAAATGCTTTTAATAGCTGTTTAATGATAAAAATGAATCTCAAACAGCTCCTCAGCATTCATTTGGCTGGCCCCTTAGTACACTGTGCACATGTTTAACTGTTTACATGGTTTTAACCCCCATCCAAAATTAGATACAGATCTAGCACTTGCAAAAACACAAGCCTAATCCCCAGGACAACACACTGTACCCTGTTCGACCACGCAACAGCACAAATAGGGGAAAGCCATCTGCTTAAGTGGTCCAAACTCAATTAGTTTACATTAGTTATTCCATCACCGCTAAGAGATGGTCTGATTTAACAAACACAAAATCTCTAAGTCAGTGGAAAGCTAAAAATGCAAAGCCATTATTTCCTATCTTTTATGATGTCCTTAGCAAGGTTATATAACCACACCATTACTTTGCTCTCAAATTAAATACATAATATATATTTTTAAAAATAGTTGTGTAGAGAGTGTAGGAAGTGAGAGTTTTGCTTACGTTTAATGTGACTGCTCTTCTTCTAAACCATAATACTAGACTAGCCTATGCTGCTAGGGCACCAAGCCACCATCAATGGATTTTCAGTCATGCCTAGATATGACCATACCCAATTCTGATACTCCACCAATATTTTATGTTTTGAGATTTGTAACCATTTATTAGCCAGTTGTTTCCCATTATTCCTACTCAGTGGAGGCTGGAAGTGAGGAGGAGGTTCTGTCAATAAATCAGAGCAAAGAGTTCAGTTCATGAATTTTGCTTTTGCAGAATGAATGCCTTTGGAAGGGAAACCCCATAACGTGCATTTACCGGTCTGGGTTAGGGTGCCAATTCTGTGGATCATGCTTGTTGCTACTCAAGAGTCTGCAGGCAAATTAGAAAAATAATAGTTTTATTACAAAACTGACTTGGATTGTAAGCTCTTCAGGAAAATGACTGGTGTATTTTCATATTTGTTAGTCCACACTGAACACAAAGGGGCCCTGATCCTGATTGAGGGCTCTAGATTTTCCACAATGTAAACACTACATAATTTTAACATTTCAGTTGCAACTATACTAACCAGCTGAACCAGGAACAGCCTGGTTTGCCCGTATCCCACCCCGGGCAGAAGCCACCCTATTGGCCTCAGCAGAAGTTTCTAGTCCATTCTGTCCCAAATCCCATCTCTGCCTCCAAGCATTCTGGGAAATGGTGTTAGAAGGCTCTGGTAGTCTTTATTGTTGTACTGTAGGGTAGGACCCCTAGAAGCTCAATCCAGCATTGCAGGAGCTGGCAAACTCCAATGGGGAGTTATAGAATTAGAAGTATTTACAATAATCAAAACAAAAACTCTCACTGGCTGATCAGTAAACTTTGACAGGGTTACTGGCCTAGTGGATGGGGGAAGCAGTAGACATGCTATATCTTGATTTTAGTTACACTTTGGACACAGTCCCACATGACATTCTCATAAGCAAACTATGGAAATGTGTTCCAGGTAAAATTATTATAAGGTGGGTGAACAACAGAATAACTGGCTTGGTTGTAGTACTTCTGAAAGGAATTTGGGGTCATAGTCAATCACAAATTAAATATGAGTCAACAGTGTGATGCAGTTGCACAAAACTAATATCATTCTGGAGTATATTAGCAGGAGTGTTGTATGTAAGACACAGGAAGTAATGGTCCTGCTCTACTCAGAACTAGTGAGGCGTCAGCTGGAGTACTGTGCCCAATTATGGGCATCACACTTCAGGAAAGATATAGACATATTGGAGGGAGCCCAGAGGAGAGCAACAAAAATGATAAAAGGTTTAGAAAACCTAACCTATGAGGAAAGGTGAAAACTGGGCATGCTGAGTCTTGAGAAAGTCAGACTGAAGGGAGGCCCGATAACAGTCTTCCAATATATTAACAACTCCTATAAAGGGGACTGTGACCAATTGTTCTCCATGTCCACCGATGATAGGACAAGAAGTAATGGGCTTAATCTTTAGCAAGGGAGATTTAGAAAAATCTTTCCAACTATAAGGATAGTTAGACTTTAGAATAGACTTCCAAGGGAGGTTTTGGAATCCCCATCACTGGGAGGTTTTAAGAAGGGGTTGGACAGACACCTGTCAAGGTAATTTAGGTTTATTTGGTCCTGCCTCATTTCAAGGGTCTGGACAGGATGACTTCTCAAGATCTGTTCCAGCCGTACATTTCTAATATTCTATGAAACTTGAGGTAAGTGCAGAGTTAACTACAGAAGCAACCTCTAAAGTCAATGAATTCATTGGAAGTGTCATATCTTTGGATTCTTTATCTTATCCTTATTGTTTCATTGTCCTAGTGAGCATCACAGAAATTCTGGGCTGGAAAAAAAACCCCACTGTTCATAATTTCATTACAGTGCCGTGAACCCACCCACCCTTTGTCACTGGGCACTTTTGCCCAGACTGAAAGGAGAACAGCTTGTGTTAATCATAATCCATGCATGCTATTCACACATCTGAACAGTGAGGGACAGTTGTTTGTATATAATTTTGGGCTGGGTTTCATTCTCCGCTTTCTAAAGGATTAGCTTTAGCTTTAGAAATAGATTTTGTAAAAATATAAAGGGATAGTGCGTGCACACAGACTCTGATATTGAAGGTTTATTTGGGAAAAAAGGGGATTTTTTTAAAAAGAAAATGTAGTTCCCAAAGAGGCATAAAAATGAAATCATTGTCTAAACCTCTCCCCTGCTGCCTGAACTTTTGGGTTTGGCTAAAACAGGATCTGGATCCAAACGGTGACTTTGCAACTCCAAACTCGGACCCCCAAGGATTGGGAAGACCAAAACCACCTCTGATTTTTACCCACTTTAGTTCTTAGGTGCAGGTAGAATACTCCATTCAAACCATTGAAGTGGCAGCCTACATAGCTATCTAGCTCTGTTGCGTTCAGTAGCAATACCAATGGAAAAAGATATAAAGATGGGTATTATTTTTGCTTCACTTCAGCTTGGTCTACACTTGAAAGGTATCTCGGCATAGCTATGTAGGTCAGCCACACCCCTGATGGACATAACTCTGCTGACATGACTCCCAGTGTAGACATAGCTATGTTGATGGAAGAGAGCTTCTCTTGATGTCACTAATGCACTTTGGGGAGGTGGTGTTTCAACACCAATGGAAAACCTCCTTCTGGTGACGTAGGCTCCGTCTGAACTATGAAGCTACGCCAACATAGCTATGCTGATATAGTCTCCGTACTGTGGATCAGTATTTCCCAATTGGTGTGCTGTCAGGCCGGAACAGGTGTGCCATGGGGTTTTTTTAAAAAGTACATGTGAGAACAAGGGTGGCAGGGGGGAAAGCCACCTTCTGATTGGCTGTCTGCCTCACTTCCCCACCTCTTCCAGGGGCGGAGCAATCAGTCAGAGCTCAATCTCCCTCTCTTCCCCCTCCCCTCCTGTGTGAACAACAGGTTGGCTCCTCTGACCCAACCCTTCCCTCCTTCAGCTGCCAGCTGGGGGCAGGGAAAAGCACCCACAGGAGCTCGGGGTGTGCCACAGCAGAGAAAAAGTTGGGAACCACTGCTGTAGAAATACCCTATAGAGTACAGGGTAATTATCTGGTAAGGGAAGGAATGAAATTTGCCTCCTGACAGAGCAAAGAGCAGAGCCCTCCAGCCCTACTGATGTCTTCACTGGAGATTAACTCCTTGTGAATCATGAGTTTTCTTGTCAACCTGCTTCTCATTCAGACACTGATCCCCAGGGCTTAAATTCAGCTGGAGCAGTTCACAACAGAGCTCTGGTATGTATTTTCAAACCCGTGGGGCTGAAGCCCCAAGCTCCAGTGTGTCCTATGGGATTGAAGCCACATGCCCTGGTGCGCCCCGTGGGGGCTGAAGCCACGAGACCCCCTCACCCCGCAGCTGAAGCCTGAAGCCCCGAATGGGGTGCTCTGGGAAATACTCTATGAGAATTTAAGCCCTGCTGACACCCATCCTGGGTATTCCCCTCCAGGCTTGCTGGGACTGGTGCTACCTTGAGCCTCTTTCCCCTTGCTTCATGCCTACCCAACCACAGCTGCCGTGCCACAGACATGCAGATCATGGATGGGTGGACTGAAGAGATGTAATTTAGCTTTCCTCCAACAGATTTCAAGCTGCATTAGTGGGTTTTCCACTAGCTACATCCCCTCTGTGGCAAAAATGAGAGGGGATGATCTGGCCTCATGCACATGTTAAAAAGCTCGAGAACTAAGAGCATTAGTTTCTCCACACTGGCTAAGAAAAGTCTTGCTAAACCCATCAACACCAATTGAGAAGCGGAGCAAAGTTAATCCTGGAAAATGCTCACTGTAGCTTAGTGATGCAGAGCAATGCAATGGCAGAATATTATTGCTAATGACCTGATGTATCATGCCAATCTTTAAAGAGCTGTTTGGAATTGTAATTAAACATTGTGGATCAACTCCAGTGATGTTGCATCACAGTTGTTAAGTACAAGAGCACAGAGATGGGCATAAGGGCAGAAATTATCCCTCCTTTCCAGGTTTATCCAACTCAGTCTCCAGTTTTTAAAGGCACTGTGTTTTGTATAATTACTACTAATTATTTGCACGATGGTAGCACATAGGAACCCCTACTGAAATTGCTCCATAGTGGTGGGCACTGTACAGAAACCACAAAAGGAAGGGTCCCTGCCCTTAAGACCTTTACAATCTAAATAAGGAGAAACTTTCAAACCTACAGTACTTAAAGTATAAATCTGCCTGTTGTGTTCACTTTCTATCGTTTTGCAAACACATTTACTGGTGGGAACGTGAATGGAAAGCAAATTTTAAGCAAATATTGAAGAATAGAATACTTCCAAATTGAGTTTTGAATCAGTTAACAAAGGCATCTGCAGTGGAAATCAGATTCTAAGAGGTACACTCATCCAATAATGAGAAGAAGAATAGCATGTGATATAGCTTGTCCTACCAAAACTGGCCAACACAGCTTGAATTTTGAATATCAAATATCATATCACATCACATCTAGGTATATGTGGCTGCTTTGTTGGAGGAGAAAGATATCAGCCAATTAAAGCCCAGAAGAATCAAGTAAACATTATCCTCCTTATACAAACATTATCCTCTGAATCTATTTGTTCCCATTCACCATTTCCACACACACCTCTCCCTCAAGCCATTATTTACTTTTCAAATCTGCCCTTCAACAATTGTTCACCTAAAGCTCTCACCACCCAGGATTCTGAGAAGATAGCAGCCCAGAATTTCCAATCCTCCAAAAAGGCAAGACTCACTTTGTATTTCCTCTTTATTATGTCATTTATTTTCCTCTTATTTTACAACAAGAATAAGGTTTCTGGCACTCCAGCAAACTTGCAACCAATGGCTTCTAAGGACATTAAAAGGCTTCAGCTTCACTTCAGAATTAAATCGCCCACAAGCACCATTTACACATACTCCTCTGCCAAGAACACGATCCCTTAAGTAATCTTAACCTAACCCACGCCCTCACCTATTTGATGCTCACAATAACTGTGCTGGAGCCGTGGCTAGTAAAGCAGGGGAGCAGTCTCTCCTGAAGTAATGTCCAAGTTCTGCTTAGAGGACTGGACACAGATTCATAGAAGACATGACAGTCCTGGTAACCTCCTCCCACATGAGGATGAACAATATACCACCTGCACTACCTGGGTCAAGGGAAAGGTATCTCATTGGCCAAGTGTATTATTCTGTCCCCAGACCAGTGCTGCGTTATTTCTGATGTGCTTTCGTGATATGCCGCAATGAACCAGAAAAAGAACAAAGCCTAGTCGGTAACAGAATACTGGACAAACCACTATGTTCATTGGCCTTGGGAAGAGCACCAGTCCTATTGCTATTAGGCAGAATGAAGTGAAAGATGACAGGCCTTAGATCATGGACCCTAAAACTGGCTGTCATGATGTGGGGTGGAGAGCCTGCAGCTAAGCCAGCCCTGATTACACAATGAGCCCATCTGAGGGGAATCAGGTCGTTCCTACTACAGGACAGGCCTAACAAAGAAAATAACAGAACGCCACTAGCCGTCACCTTCAGCCCCCAACTAAAACCCCTCCAACACATTATTAAGGATCTACAACCTATCCTGAAGGATGACCCAACACTCTCACAAATCTTGGGAGACAGGCCAGTCCTTGCCTACAGACAGCCCCGCAACCTGAAGCAAATACTCACCAACAACCACATACCATACAACAGAACCACTAGCCCAGGAACCTATCCTTGCAACAAAGCCCGTTGCCAACTGTGCCCACATATCTATTCAGGGGACACCATCACATAATAACATCAGCCACACTATCAGAGGCTCGTTCACCTGCACATCCACCAATGTGATATATGCCATCATGTGCCAGCAATGCCCCTCTGCCATGTACATCGGTCAAACTGGACAGTCTCTACGTAAAAGAATAAATGGACACAAATCAGATGTCAAGAATTATAACATTCATAAACCAGTCGGAGAACACTTCAATCTCTCTGGTCACGCAATCACCGACATGAAGGTCACTATCTTACAACAAAAAAACGTCAAATCCAGACTCCAGCGAGAAACTGCTGAATTGAAATTCATTTGCAAATTGGATACTATTAATTTAGGCTTAAATAGAGACTGGGAGTGGCTAAGTCATTATGCAAGGTAGCCTATTTCCCCTTGCTTTTTCCTACCCACCCCCACAGACGTTCTGGTTAAACTTGGATTTAAACTTGGAGAGTGGTCAGTTTGGATGACCTATTGCCAGCAGGAGAGTGAGTTTATGTGTGTGTGTGTGTGTGTATGTGTGTTCCCCGGGGGGGGGGGTGAGAAAGCCTGGATCTGTGCTGGAAATGACCCACCTTGATTACCATGCACATTGGAGGGAGAGTGGTCACTTTGGATGAGCTATTACCAGCAGGAGAGTGAGTTTGTGTGTGTGGGGGGGGGGGGGCGGAGGGTGAGAAAACCTGGATTTGTGCTGGAAATGGCCCAACTTAATGATCACTTTAGATAAGCTATTACCAGCAGGAGAGTGAGTTTGTGTGTGTATAGGGGTGGGGGGGGGGGTGAGAAAACCTGGATTTGTGCTGGAAATGACCCACCTTGATTATCATGTACATTGTAGGGAGAGTGGTCACTTTTGATAAGCTATTACCAGCAGGAGAGTGAGTTTTTGTGTGGTTTTTGGAGGGGGGTGAGGGAGTGAGAGAACCTGGATTTGTGCTGGAAATGACCCACCTTGATTATCATACACATTGTGAAGAGAGTGGTCACTTTGGATGGGCTATTACCAGCAGGAGAGTGAGTTTGTGTGGGGGGGGCGGAGGGTGAGAAAACCTGGATTTGTGCTGGAAATGGCCCAACTTGATGATCACTTTAGATAAGCTATTACCAGCAGGACAGTGGGGTGGGAGGGGGTATTGTTTCATGGTCTCTGTGTGTATATAATGTCTACTGCAGTTTCCACGGTATGCATCTGTAACCCTTCTGCCCGTCAGAGTTGGCAGCAACAAGGGCCGGGTTCAATATCTAGGGGTTCCATTCCAATAACACAATGCAAACCGGCTCGAGCCCCGACCCAGTGACCTGGGACAAATATATACCACCCCCGCTGGGCGCCTCCAAGAGGCAATACTTCCCCTCTCGCAAGCACATAGTCTGAGTGTAGCAAAAGTCTTTTAATAACAGAGAGAAACAATGTGGCATTATGTTGGGGAAACACCACCAACAGGATTCATAACACAACCCATGAGCAAAAACAACCCCACCCCAGGCAAATTGGGGCATGCCCTTTTCCCTTTGGTTCTTGAGTCCAGCAACCCCAAATCACCCAAAGTCCCAAAAGTCCAATGCCCCAAAAGTCTCTGTCCCTGGTCAGGGCAGCCCCAGAGTTCGAAAGTTTATCGGCGGAGCTTTACCTCCCAACCTGGGTGGAAATGGGACGGGGGTAAGAGGCACCTTTCGTGATCTGAAGCTGACCGCCCCATAGCTCCATAGCGGCGCTCCGCTCCGCCAGCCGCCCCACAAAACTCCTTCGCTCAGCTGCACTCCGCTCCACCAGCCGCCCCACGAACTCCTTCGCTCAGCTGCGCTCCGCTCCGCCAGCCGCCCCACGAACTCCTTCGCTCAGCTGCGCTCCGCTCCACCAGCCGCCCCACGAACTCCTTCGCTCAGCTGCGCTCCGCTCTGCCAGCCGCCCCACGAACTCCTTCACTCAGCTCCACGGCCCACAAGCAGCTCCTGCCAGCCACACACTGCTCCGTGTCGAACTGCTTCACCAGCCGTCCTGCAACCTGCTCCACAATATATCTTCAGGCTCCCCCACTACTTAACACAATACTCAGTGATTTCAGCTCTTAGGTGAATTCAGCTTATAGTAGGGGAGCCCCAGTGCTGGTGCACTGTCAGCCCAAAGTGAGCTCAGCAGCCTATAACTAGACTTCTAATGAAATCAAAATTAGCTCTGATATTCCACAGTGGAGAGAGGAGGAAGTGCAATCAGCATGTAAGGCCCTCACCAAGGAGCCCATGCCACCAAGTATTAATACTTGTCCCCAGCCTCTCTCCATTCACACAGTTTTGGAACCCATGACCCTTGCCTAGCGAGTGCTACTTAGTTGATGGTGAATCCCTCCATCATAACAAAAGGCCATGTACAGTTCCAAGCACAGTTCGCATAATCAGGGTAATAACAATTTATTCTTCCTGCCCCAATAACAGAGACACTGGGGATCCCACAGCAGCCAAAGTGACCATTTGGGCAGCTATGGTCTCATTCTAGGCGTGGTGGGTGTGCCTATGCAAATGAGATCAGCCCCTGAAGTTCTTTTCCACAACTTGCCACACCTCACCACCAGATGTCAGGGTGGAGCTCATCCTGACACTGCTTACACATCCGATGAAGTGAGCTGTAGCTCACGAAAGCTCATGCTCAAATAAATTGGTTAGTCTCTAAAGTGCCACAAGTACTCCTTTTCTTTCAACTAGAAAAGGCAGCCAGAAGCCCCAGAGAGGTGGACAGAGGAAGGAAGCATGAGCCAGAAGTCGAGGATTCTGCTGAGCAGAACAAGGTCTCTTGGAGATGGGTATGAACTATGGGGCTACTATGACAGACCTTGCATTTGGGACACTGAGGACTATTTTGAATTACTTTGGGCTACCAACCCAGTTTGTGATAGCCTGGAGAACGACTATATGCTGCTCTCAAGGGCCCCTGAAGAAAGGGAGCACAGCAAGGCCGTGTGGAAATATCTCTGGCCACAAAGTGGTGCCTGTAGAATGGTGACCTAGCTGTGCACCCAAACCGTCTCAAATGCTCCCATGCCCTCCAAGTATATCATTCCCAAGTAGACATTTCCTTCCTTCCTTCCTTTCCTGTGACTCAAAACTAGTGTCTGAGTAGTTGAAATAAAAAGGGATGTAATCATTTGTTTCTCATGAGAGGTACTCACATCCCCTAATTCAGCCAAGCATTTAAGCATATGCGTAATTTGTATGCATGTACTTAAATCCATTGCCGTCCAGGATGACAGCTAAGCATGTGCCTAAGTGCTTTGCTGACCGGGGATGACTGCTGAATGGGGGCCTGAACGAATTGCATGCTTGTTAAAAAGAGAAGCAGAAACAGGAAAATGAGAGTCCAAGAGCCCACAGAGCTTTTCTTGGAGGCCCTGGAGAATATGTCTACATTGCAGTTAAAACCCTGTGGCTGGCCCATGTCAGCTGACTCGGGCTTGGGGTAAGGGGCTGTTTAACTGCAGTGTAGACATTGAGACTCGGGCTGGAGCCTGGGTCTGGGATCTCATGAGGTGGGAGGGTCCCAGAGCTCAGGGTTCAAAGCCCAAACGTCTACGGTACAATTAAACAGCCCCTTAGCCTGAGCTCCATGAGCCTGGGCTAGCCACAGGTGTTTAATTGCACCATAACCATACAGGTAATGTCTTGCTTCAGTTCAGATTTAAACACACAAACTCCATTCTTCTCTCCTTTACACTGGAGTAAATCAGGACTAACATGACTGAAGCCAACAAAGTACACTGGTATAAAACCACTGTAGCTGAGTAGGTAATCAAACCTATTCCTTTCAAAGCCCTATGGGTATGTGCCTTCCTTCTCCTTACCCCCCCTCCCCCCCACAGTAGCTGATTTGATAGAAATCCTGGATCCTGTGGGACTCCCCTTTGCGTCCTCCCTGGGTAGAGAGACTTTTAATATTTCTACTCCATGCTGCACTGCTCTCTAATAAGATGACAAGGCAAAGTGCAGAATTGGGTGGGGGAAAATCCAGAGGCTGTTTTCATTTATACACACAGAAAGTTCATAGTTGCTTAGTTACTCAGAAGACTTGAGGGAAAACACATCAGAGCAACATCAATAGAATTTATTTTGTTGTTTTAAATTAGATCTGATTTGTCAATCAAAACTAGTTAATTTGAGAACTTCACGTAGCCATAAATCTATGGTCAGTAGAACATATTCTCTTTTATACTGATTTGAATGTGGGAGAAAGGTAACAGATTTACAAAAAACTGGCATAAAAGTCGTCTTGTTATTCAAAGGGTAGGAAATATTAGCAAGCAGTACAAGCATTGCCTACTCTTGATCACCAGTGCACCTCAGCCCTGATTTGCTGGGCCAGGCTGAAGCGCGAGAGGGAAGCTCAAACTCCAGGCCTTGTCAGTCTTTGACCTCTTTGCTGAGGCTGCTGGCTCAGATGTAAGATTATGCAATGAGCAATTTTCATCTGAGAGAAGCTTAATACAGCACAGCTCCTACCAGCCTAGCCAGATGGAGTCTTTTTTTTTTATTAGCATTATTCTCCCAGTAAAGCTGCTGTATACAGACAAGCGTTCCATTCAATTACCAGCTAGGATAATATCCAGAACACACATGCCACTGAAAGTCCAGTCACCAGTCTTCTATGGGCAAATTCATGCCAGTGTCTGTCCACCATCTAGGGACCACAATATGTACTTGTCCACTAGAAACTGGCGGAACTGAGACCACCCACTCATTTCATGAGAGAACTCAACTCCCATTTAGGCACCAAACTATAAGGTCAGATTTTTAGAAGAGCTCTGTAGGGTTCCGAACTCTTGAAAATCTGACCCTTATTTGGTTGCTTAAGTAGCTCTTTTGGAAATCTGGCCTATAGTGTAGGCCACCTAGCAGTCTAAGGGGAGTGAGCTTTAGTCACTACTGATCTGGACTGGAATCAAATTATCAGCTGAGAAGCAAGATTTATGTATAACTGATCCACTCCATGTCTGTCTGTCTCTCCTTCTTACAACTCTCATTTTATAAATAGCAGAGAGCATGCAATAGAATAGGATCTTAATATACTTTTTAACACATAATGCTTCATCATCAGGCAGATAACAGAAAACCCAATGCTGAGGATACAGTGCATTTTAAAATGGGCATAAACAATTTAAAGCAAATGAAAACTAAATCTGGCTTGTCTTAATAAAGATCTCATAAATATACCAGTGAATTACAATCAGATGTGTAGGAAAAAATATAGATCTAAACCAGGCCCCTTTCATCAAATTGGGCTGTTTTCCTAGCTCCAGCAAATAAAAAATCCACCAGGTTAAAAGTAAGAACAGGAGCTCAAAATTCTCAGCATCAGTTCATCCCTTTCAGAAGCCAACAGGTTTAGTTAACAACTGTGGTACAAGGGGAGAGCAGAGCATGTCATACAGCATATATGTGCATCCTGCAACAGAGTAAAGCAGCAGTCCCCAAACTTTTGAGAGTCTCGCCCTTCCTTACCCCTGTCTGTGCCCACTCCCTGCCTCTCTGGAATCGGGGTTGGGAGCGGGGATGCGGCTCCGAGTGGAGGGGGGAGGGGCAGACAGGGGTAAGGGGGCCTAGGCTGGGGCCGCAGCTGGGGGCAGGTCTGGGGTTAGGAGCGGGGCCAGGGGCTGAGGCTGGGGGCGGGAACGGAGCCAGAGCCAAGGCTGGGGACTGGGCCAGGCATAGGGCCGGGAGCCGGTGACGTTGCTGGGGGTAGGGCAGCGCTCCCTTCCCCCCACCCAGTGGGGGCTGACCAAAGCCCCGCCACACCCCCCTGGACATTCCTCCACGCCCCCTTAGGGGGCGTGCCCCACACTTTGTGGACCTCTGGAGTAAAGGAAAGAATTACCTCTCTGAGTTTGCGCTATTTAAAAATATATATATATCTGTCAGCAGGATTCTCTTTGCTCGAAGAATTGACTTGAGACAAATCAGAAACGCAAATGACAATGAAGAGCAGTTCAGACTTCTGCAGGGCCCAGGCAGGGAGGTGACCTGCTGCCACCCCAGCTGCCAGGGACAGGGGCCGAGTGAGCTGGAGCCTCCCCTCCCACCCGGCATGCTGAGCCCCTGCCCCGGCAGCCAAGCCCGGGCAGAGAGCGGGATGCCACTGCCTCCCAGCCAGGCTCTCTCAGGCAGAGGCAGCTTTGCAGGGAGAGTGGCTGAACATGCCAGGGGAGAGGCACAGAGAGAGAAGGACAGACCCACCCCCTCATCCCCAGCATGTAACTCTGGTGGGGTGGAAAAAGTGCAACGCCCTGGGCTGAGTGCAGGGGGTGGGGTGTCACTGGGCAGAGGAGACACATGGGGTGGTCACATGTCCTCCTCTTTAGATTGTGACTCCCCCTCCCCCCCAGTATGGGAAGTCATCTATGAGAAGAGCTCTCTGTCAGCTCGAAAGCTTGTCCCTCTCACCAACAGAAATTGGCCCAATACAAGATATTACCTCACCCACCTTGTCTCTCTATTAACTTAAGTGGCAGAAGTCTGAGCTACAGTACTTAATGTTAGGGTTCAAAGCTCTACTGATGATACCTGATGGGTGGGTTACATTTGTGCATAGTAAAATGTATTTTTCCCCCTTTTCTTCAGTAAACAAAGAAATTATGCACAAAAATCTGTGTTAAAATAACACTATTTAGGTTGCAACATCAAGCACTCAAAAGGTAGGAAATGCCAGGATTAAGGTTGCTTGTGCAACCTGAAATCTGTCCCCTTGTGTGTATGCATTATGACAGTGGTTCTCAAACTTTAGCAAGCCAAGTACCCCCATTTTGATTTAAAAATTTTCGCGGCCCCCTCCAAGTCACCCGCTCAGCCCAGGCCCCGCCCCCACTCCACCCCTTCCCCCAAGGCCCCACCCCAGTGCATAGCCAGCATGGGACATTTGGGTGGGCCCTGATTTTGGGTGGGTGTCAGGAGTGCAAGTAGGGCGGTACCCGCCAGTATGCAGTACCAGCAATAGGTTTTTAGCGGGTACGGGGTACCGGAAAGACTCGGGGCTAGCCCCCACATACACACACTCTGGAGGAGGGGTGGGGCTGCGCTCTGCTCCTTAAAGGAGCAGAGTGTGGCAAGGGAGGGCATTCATTCTTTAAATGGCTTTAACAGAACAATACATATGCTAACAAACTTAAGCAAAGGCTTTAATTATTGTGCTCTTACGTTGATCAGGAGGCCTCAAGAGGGGAGGGGTGGGAAGGACGGAAGGTGTTTAAACAGTGTTTTTCATCAAGTCCAAATCATTAGAGGAATGCTTCTGCTTGCACTGACCATAGGATGTTTGGATTCTGATGTCAGCCCAGTTCTGCAGCCTTACAGGAATCAGGTGTTGTCCCCAGTGTACACAGAATTCTTTTTTGCAGCCAAACTAGTCTAACATGCATTTTGTTAACTGGAACTGGAGCAGCAAAACAAAGAAATCAAATGCCTCCTTTTCCAGCTTTGTGGGTGAGAGAACCATAAGTGAAGATTACAATGCCGGACACTGACTGCCTTAAACCAGCTGCCTCAGGAATCTGCCAAGAACTTTGCTAAAAATATGTTCCTCATCTTAGCAATGGAGCTAAGACTTATCACACATCTGCCCACTTTTATTCAAATGAAGCTCCTTCTGATCTGACAGTTCAGGCATTGTCAGTTTCATCCAGAACAATTTACAAACTTGGAACCTAATCTTGTAAACCCTTAATCATTTGATCAATCCCATTGAAGACAATGGGACTATTTGCATGACTGCGGACCACTTTTGTGGACTGGTAAGAGTTTCAGGAGACTGTTCCTATAAAGGAAGTTGAATCCCCCATTGAAATGCAACATTTAGGTACAATACCATAAAGCAGTTTAGGATACAGTTCTACTTAAAATGTGTCTTTTAATAAGTCATAAATATGCTGAAATGGCTCCTCACCCAACTCCCATATTCCATATAAACAGACTGAATACTACATATGTGGGGGGAAAGTGAGTAGTTAAGCATGTTGATGTTTGTATATACAAAGGGGGGTGTCAGAGGGGATGGGGAGAGCGTGGGGGCCCTGGGCTGGGGGTGGGGCAGGGAGGAGTCACATGGAGGGCCACGTGGGGAGGTCACATGCCTCCCCTTGTGTACCTCCCATGAGTGTAGTACCGGCAAGAAATTATTTCTACTTGTATCACTGGTGGGCAGGGCAATTATGGGGGGGCAGTAGGGCAGGAGGGATGGGGGTCCCGCCTCCCCTCACCCTGCAGCCAGCCTTGCAGGGGGCAATGGATGGATGCTCTGGCCAGGGGCTCCCCAGGGCCCCGGGTGCGCACCCAGCTCCGGGAGGAGACACTGCTCTCCAACACACATGGCTCCCAGCTCCCTTCCAGGTCCCAATGCCCCATGCCAGGCCCACCCGGCTCCCCCAGGCAGCAGGCCTACCTCCTCTACCACCACTGGCCACCCACTCACTTGCCCTCCTCCTAGGGTTGCCAGGTGTCCAGTTTTCAACCAGAATGCCTGGTCAAAAAGGGACCTTGTTGGCTTCGGTCAGTGTCACTGACCAGGCCGTTAAAAATCCAGTAGCGGTGCAGTGGGGCTAAGGCAGGCTCCCTGCCTGCTGTGGTGGTGCAGTGGGGCTAAGGCGGGCTCCGTGCCTACAGTGGCTCTGCACGGCTCCCGGAAGCAGTGGCATGTCCCACCTCCAGCTCCTATGAATAGGGGCAGCCAGCCCCTGCCCCAAGCACCGGCTCTGCAGCTCTCTTTGGCCGGGAAGGGAAATGGAGTGAGTGGGGAACAGGGCCTCAGAGAAGGGTTGAGCCTCAGTAAAGGGGTGGGGCCTCGGAGGAGGGGTGTGGCAGGGGGTGGGCAAAGGTGTTCGGTTTTGTGCAAGTAGAAAGTTGGCAACCCTACCTCCCCTCAGTGGTGGGTTAGCCACTGAGCCAACCCGGGGCCCCGGAAAAATGGGTACTCCAACGCGCCCACCCACTCTGCCCAACTGGTGCTCCTGCTGGGGAGTGGGGTGGGAGTGTAGGGGCTTCCCCTATCTGGCCATCTGCCTGGTGTTCCAGCCAGG